>NC_089493.1:8619631-11087756 GCF_036850765.1 Saccopteryx bilineata | reverse complement strand
ATGGTTGATAAATCAAATATGCCTTGTGTATTGTAATTAGACGTGGAAACCTAAGAAATGATTCAGAATCATCAGCCTTTAATATATCTCTGAAATTATCTTATTTCTACCAAATAGCTACTTAGTTTCTCAAATATCTGTGATTGTAGAGAGCTCAGTAAGTTTAATATTAAGAGATTATAACATCATCTAGTTTTCCTCTTTAAATCCAGATGTGTAGATTTATAAATCCTTGAACAAATCAGTAATACTCTTGTTTTCAAATCCCCCCACCCAACCTGTCCTTGCAGTTTCAAATACTTTCTTCTTGTCACACCAGAAAGAGAGTACAAACTTCTGAGTCACTCTTTGGATGGGATGAGAGGTACTCAGAATTTGGCCTCTTAGACTCTTCAATTTGAAAATGTTGATGTGAAGAAGCTGCCCAATATATTTTTAAAAACAAACATCTCTAACCTAACCTGATTGCATGAAAATAAAATAGAACTCCATATTCCATTTCAAATTATTTCTAATATCCATCAAACTCTCAACGTGAAGAAAATTATATTGCTTTCTCCATCACATCATGACAATAGACATTGGAACAACAATGTCTTTTTTTTTTTAATTTTTATTTATTTATTCATTTTAGAGAGGAGGGGGAGAGAGAGAGAGGGAGAGAGAGAGAGAGAGAGAGAGAGAGAGAGAGAAGGGGGAGGAGCAGGAAGCATCAACTCCCATATGTGCCTTGACCAGGCAAGCCTAGGGTTTTGAACCAGCAACCTCAGTGTTTCCAGGTTGACGCTTTATCCACTGCGCCACCACAGGTCAGGCAACAATGTCTTTTGACTTGAATAAGTTGCTTCCTCCACCCCTTTTTTATTACACGTGGTTTATCTCTGGCAAATGAAGTGTTTCTATATTAAGACGTTTTCCATTTGGCAAGTGGTTTAGTATCACTAATTCACGCATGAAAGCATTGGATGATTTTAGGTATGTATGTGTTTTGTATTTATTTATTTATTTATTTATTTATTTTTGTATTTTTCCGAAGCTGGAAACGGGGAGAGACAGTCAGACAGACTCCCGCATGTGCCCGACAGGGATCCACCCGGCATGCCCACCAGGGGGCGACACTCTGCCCCTCCGAGGGGTTGCTCTGTCGCGACCAGAGCCACTCTAGCACCTGGGGCAGAGGCCAAGGAGCCATCCCCAGCGCCCGGGCCATCTTTGCTCCAATGGAGCCTCGGCTGCGGGAGGGGAAGAGAGAGACAGAGAGGAAGGAGAGGGGGAGGGGTGGAGAAGCAGATGGGCGCTTCTCCTGTGTGCCCTGGCCGGGAATCGAACCTGGGACTTCCGCACGCCAGGCCGACGCTCTACCACTGAGCCAACCGACCAGGGCTGTATGTGTTTTTTTTGTTGTTGTTTTTTTTTTCCTCTTTATTTTTATTTTATTTTTTTCCGAAGCTGGAAATGGGGAGAGACAGTCAGACTCCCGCATGTGCCCGACCGGGATCCACCCGGCACGCCCACCAGGGGGCGACGCTCTGCCCACCAGGGGGCGATGCTCTGCCCCTCCAGGACATCGCTCCGCCACGACCAGAGCCACTCCAGCGCCTGGGGCAGAGGCCAAGGAGCCATCCCCAGCGCCCAGGCCATCCCCGCTCCAATGGAGCCCTGGCTGCGGGAGGGGAAGAAAGAGACAGAGAGGAAGGGGGGGTGGAGAAACAAATGGGCGCCTCTCCCATGTGCCCTGGCCGGGAATCGAACCCGGGTCCCCCGCACGCCAGGCTGACGCTCCACCGCTGAGCCAACCGGCCAGGGCCTGTATGTGTTTTTTAATGTGCTAAAAATGTATGGTGAGTTGCAACTAGTTCAATTGTTTCTCTTTAAAGATAACATGTTAGAAAATGGCTCTATTATTTACCTTCTATGTGACTCTAGGCAACTTACCTAACCTTTCTAAGCCTTGGTTTTCTCATTGGTAATAGGGGATTAATAATAGTGATACAACTATTAATTTTATGTTTACTGGCACAGCATAAACACGCAGAATTAAGAATTATTATAATTATTGTGACCCAGAAGATGAGGACTGTGTCTTTTTTGTCATTGATTTATTTGTATCTCAAAGCACCTAGCGCATTAGTGAATGTTTGATCAAAATCTGATAAATGAATGATGTCTTTCCCTTCACCTTTGTTGCTTAAATTTGCTTAATGTGTAAAATTCCTTAAACTCCTGGCATAGTTTTTTATAAGTTAACAGCTCAAAAATGGAACTGAATAATGTATGTGGAAGTGCTTTGAAAAATGTAAAGGCCATTCAAATGTAGTTGATGATGATGATGATGATGATGATGTTGGTGATGATGATGGTGATGATGATGATGATGATGATGATGGTGATTGATGATGATGGTGATTGATGATGATGATGATGGTGATGATGTTGATGATGATGATGATGGTGATGATGATGATGATGGTGATGACGATGATGGCGATGATGATGATGATGGGGTCACTTACCGAAGAAAGTGAATGTTTTTTGAAGACCTCTCCCTTCTTCTGAAAATGCCAGTAAAGTTTGTCACCTGGAACTAAAACTGACTAAAGAATATATGTGTAAGTATATGAGTATTTGAAAGAATTAATGGTGAATTTTTGACTCATATACTTATACATATTTTGATTTTGAGGGGAGATTTGACCATTTTGGCTCTCTAAATATGTCTATCCTTTCCCATCATCTTTCATGAGGTTTTGCTTTCATTTAAAGAGGATGACTGTCCTCATAGAAGGAGGATTCTTCTTTGATCAAGGATTTGCTAAGAACTCTGGTTCCTTGCTAGACCTTCCAAACAATGCCTTGTGGCATTGTTTTCCTTATCCTAATTATTAGCTATATTTACTTTTTTACTCTTTGTGTATGTGTGAGAGAGAGAGAGAGAGAGAGAGAGAGAGAGAGGAGAGGAGACTGACAGACAGGAAGGGAGAGAGATGTGAAGCATCAACTTGTAGTTGTGGTACTTCAGTTGTTCATTGATTGCTTTCTCATATGTGCCTTGACCAGGGGGCTCCAACCAAGTCAATGACCCATTGCTCAAGCCAGCAATCTTGGGCTCAAGCCAGCAACCTTTGGGCTGAAGCCAATGACTATGGGGTCATGTCTGTGATCTCACACTCAAGCCAGTGATCCTGAGTTCAAGCTGATGGGCCCATGCTCAAGCCGACAACTTTGACGTCTCAAACCTAGGTCCCCAGAATCCCAGGTCAAGGCTCTATCCACTGTGCCACCACCTGGTCAGGCACTTTTTTTTATTCTTGAAAAAAAAACAAAACAAGTCTCTGAATATAGAACTGGATTTTAGTACCAAATGCACTAGTAGATTGTGTGTGTGTGTGTGTGTGTGTGTGTGTGTGTATAAGGGGGTAAGGGGTTATGCTTGATTTTGTTGATGAAAGATCTTTGCTGGGTTTTCATACTCCACAGAGTATTGGGCCAGAGTACTGTACTGGGAAAGGAGAAAGAGAAGGATCTCACATGTAACTGCTAATTATAGTAACAATTGATTATCTACTATGTGTCAGCCGTTGTGCTAAGTAGTTTATACATGGAATATTTTAAAATCCCCATTTTATAGGTTAGGAAATTGAGGCGCATAATTCAGTACTCAGGTTCTCATAGGTAGTAAGTAGAAGAGCCTGAATTCAAATGACACTTGACTCTTTTTCTATATGCATTTTTTGAACTCTTGGTTCCTCCATTTTTCCATCTGTAAAATGGAATATTATGTGTGTGTGTGTGTGTGAAAAGCTCCAGTTGTTGGGGTTGAGGTGAAGAAGAAGGTTGAGGAGACTCTTGTAACTGTGGAAAATTACAGATGTATCATGAAATAAAGGTTTGGAGAAGCTGGAACATGGGAGCAGAAATGAAAATAAAGAGACTACAGGCCCATACTGTCTGTGTTCTTGTACGAGTGCAAGTTACATAATAGTTGTTATGCCAGAAGGGAATGAGGAAGGGGAATTTGTAAAATGCCCTTTGCAAACCTTGTTTGGCTTCTGACACAAAGGGATTTGTTTGTCCATGTTATTGGGTGTGATAGTGCTATTGTGATTAAGTTATCAATGTAATGATGGGGACTAGTGAAGTTGAGTGTTTGGTACAATGTTGGCTTCACTTTACTTTTCCTTTTACCTGTATGAGTTTAAAATTTCTGCAGTAGAATGTAAACAAATAAAAAACCCAAACCACACTCCGTTCTCCATAAGAGCTCCACGTGGAAGTAAAGGATAAACAGAGAAGAAGCAGTTATATTAATGGGGACTTCTACTTGCAGTGGGCTAAAAGTAACTTGGATATTAATTAGGCTTAGTGGATATCAGACAGGACTCCAAATTCTGATCTGTTTCGATAACATTATCCCCCTATCAGAGTTCCCTGGGTTTGAGCTCTTTAACAGTATTAGAAATTCAAGTTGTGTCCTCAAGGGGGGTAGGCAGCCTGGAGCGCCTGCTGCCCTTACAGGTGAGGTTCTTTTCTGTGGTTCTCATCCAACGGAGGAAGGGAGCATAACTCATTCTGAAGAGACCAGCGTCAATTTTAGCTGTGCTGTGACCTGTATATTTTCTACTTCTCCTGCTAAGATTATGTTTCCCAAAATGTCCTTCCTAGGGGTATGCCTCTCCGAAAGGTGTTTCACTTTCTTTCTTAACCTAGCAGGCGTCCCCAAACTGCAGCCCCCTGAGGCAATTTATCCGGCCCCCCACCGCACTTCCGGAAGGGCCACCTCTTTCATTGGTGGTCAGTGAGAGGAGCACTGTATGTGGCGGCCCTCCAACGGTCTGAGGGACAGTGAACTGGCCCTCTGTGTAAAAAGTTTGGGGACCCCTGATAGAGTTATGTAGCTGTAATCCTCAGTTGAGACTGACTCAGAGATTTAGGACTATTTATATTCTTCTGCTCTGACTGTTCCCTGAGCCGGTCAGGTGCAACTGGGGCACATTTTGTGCCCTGACTGTAAAGCCGTACCTGGCTTCTCATGCAGTTAGTCACTCAGAGTAGGGCTTGCTGCCTGCCCCTCTGACTCTTGGGGGAGGTTTCCCTTGCTCTCCTCCATCCTTGCAGAGGCAGCCGGTCTTCAGCCCTTCGGGTGGCTGTCAGCCAGACCCACTCCACAACTCAATATGGCCTATAGAAGAACTAGGGACTTTGGAAGAAAGTGATACAGTAGTTCTTGTGATACAAATTGTTCTTTCTGTAAGTAATAGAAAGAGGTACAGGGCACTTTAGTGTCATATCCAAGATCCAAAACTAGTCCATGAAGGGAATATATATTCTAAACTGCTTTGTTGTACCAAGAATCGTGTAGTATGTGAATTCATTTATTCATCAAACATTTACTTACAACAAGGCATTAATTAAATGCTGGGTATACAAAAATAAAAGAGACAGTGTCTGTTCTCAAGGATCTGATAGCTCAGTTGAAGAGACAGTGATTGGGTTAATAGTTACAGCATGTAGTGTTAAGTGCTCTGTTAGAGAGGGAAGCTCTGCAGGGTATGAGTGCCAAGGAGATGCATCTAGTGCGGCATCAAATGCAGCGTGTGGTCAGGAGGGTTAGTTATCTATAGCAGAAGTGGTTACAGCTGAGCTTTGAAAAATTCTAAGGAGGTGGCTAGGCAGAGAAGTACAGAGTGAATTCCGTAGGGAGAATATTACGTGCAAACCATGGGAAGGTATAAGCGTTGCAAGATGGGCTTTCTGCAGGCCAGTACGGTTGAAGTGTGGTATGTATGGAAAAGACAGAAGATGAAATTTGACAGATGAGCAAGGATCTCTAAATGTTAAGTTACTTATTTGAATTTCAATAGGCAGGGACTGAAGATTTATATTTTATAAAGATCACTTTGGCTGTCATATAAAAAAAATAAAGGGTCAGAAGGGAATCAGTCTGTATATCACAGCAATAATCCAGGAACGAGATTGTGCAGGCTTGCATTAAGGTGTGGACGGAGAAAGGAGTTGATTTTAGAGATGATTTCTGGATACAATCATTTGGACCAAGAAGTAGAACCTACTGGACCTGAGAAACTTTAAGAGACACAAAAATAGTGAATTAAGACAGACATGCAGGGCGATTACGAAGGATATCTAATTCCTTATTTATCCTCTAATCAAGAGAAGAAAGGAAAAAGGGTACCATGCATAATTTTTACTTTTAAGTGTTGTGGTGAGTATTTACAGCAATCCAAATTTATGAACTTTATTCTTTATTTATGTCTATCATTTCTCAGTGAAAGGTAAGACTGAAGAGAAGATGAATAATTTAAAAAGGGGCAAGTGACAGCAAATCCATAAAACTGTAGGCTTTATGTTGTGGAAGACATCAGTAAAAAATAAGATGGAATTAGGATCTGTGCCTTTCCTCAAATTTATATTAGTAACCAATGGTTGCGAAGAATGTGAGAGAAGTATTATTTTACTTTCTCATTTGGCAAAAATGGGAACAAAACAAACAAACAAGAGCCTCTGAAGCTCAGAGATATGAAGTGATTTGCTTGAGGTCGCACATGGCTGTAGGGAGGAACTCACACAGCGCCCCAGAGTTCTCTGCAGGACATTGCGGTAACTCCAGGACACCTGCCTAGCGTGTTGAGGGCCCAGGACATGAAAAGTAAAATGAGTGGCCTATTTGAAGAAAAATAAGTAAATAGTGAAAATGATATCCAGTGGTAGAGCGTCGGCCTGGCGTGCAGAAGTCCCGGGTTCGATTCCCGGCCAGGGCACACAGGAGAAGCGCCCATCTGCTTCTCCACCCCTCCCCCTCTCCTTCCTCTCTGTCTCTCTCTTCCCCTCCCGCAGCCGAGGCTCCATTGGAGCAAAGATAGCCCAGTGCTGGGGATGGCTCCTTGGCCTCTGCCCCAGGCGCTAGAGTGGCTCTGGTAGCAACAGAGCGATGCCCCGGAGGGGCAGAGCATCGCCCCCTGGTAGGCAGAGCATCACCCCCTGGTGGGCCTGCCGGGTGGATCCCGGTGGGGCACATGTGGGAGTCTGTCTGACTGTCTCTCCCGGTTTCCAGCTTCAGAAAAATACAAAAAAAAAAAAAAAAAAGAAAATGATATCGAAGAATCGATACAAACCTTTGGAATATATATCAATCAAAATGATTATTTGGCATTCTTTTGGAATGCGAGATGGGAGGACTGTAAGTCATGGAAAGTGTTCCACAGTGTGCAGAGATTAGACTCGTGGCCGCCTGGGCAAAAATCATCATTTTCTCAGACTCCCTCTTTGTGTTTTTTTCCTTTTCGTCACAGCTTTAACAGTTGGCTTTCCTGGCTATTTTCATGGAGAAACAAAGTTTAACCACTGCCAAAATCCACTCTCCCCCTCCTTCCTTTGCCTTTATCCATACCCAGCAAATTCAGCACCCACTCGTCACTGGGCAGATCTTACGGTGAACAAGAGACATCGTTCTTGGAGCTGACTGTTTATTTGGGAGAGAGAGTCAGCAATCACTCAAAGAAATATATAATTAAAAATTATGCTAACTACTGTGAAAAAAGCAGCGTAGGGTATTATAACACAGGAAAATATGGGTGGGGGTCAGGGAATCAATTTAGACAGGGAAATCAGCAAAGACCTCTCTCTGCGGGGAAGTGCTGTTTTAAGCCAGCCTTGAAGTATGCGTAAGAGTCAGCCAGCCACAGTGTAAAAGGCAGAGCATTCCAGGAAGAGGGACAAGTGCATAGGAAGGTTCTCAGATAAAAAAATAGTGTTTGTGTGTTTAAAAAATTAGGACAAGAGTCAGTGTGTCTGGCTCCTGTGGGGTATCATGAGGTTGGAAGGTAAGCAGGAACTTGGCATAATATGTTAAGGATTTGGGGTTTTATTGAGAGCAGTGGTAAGCCACTGAAGGAATTGAATGAAACTTTATTTTTAAAGGAGATTGATTTGGCTGCTTTGAGGAGAACCAGAAAGAAACAAGAGAGAACCAGGAAGATGAGTTCAGAGGCTTTTTAGAATCAATCAGGAAATGATGGTGTTCAGTAATGATAGTGAAGAAAAAGAACAGAAGGCAGTTTGGGGGGTATATTTTGTTGGTGGCATTGACAGGACTTAGTGACAGATTGGGTTAGGGGAGCGAGGGAGAAAGAACAGGTGCTGTCAAGGATGACTTTCAGAATCCTTTGTCGGAGTGACTTGTTGGATTACTTAGATGGTAGAGTAGGTTTTTTGGGGGAGGGGTGAGGGAAGAGATAAAAATAAAAGTTCAGTGTTGGAGGCCCTGGCTGGTTGGCTCAGTGGTAGAGCATTGGCCTGGCATGCAGTAGTCCTGGGTTTGATTCCTGGCCAGGTCACACAGGAGAAGTGCCCATCTGCTTCTCCATCCCTCCCCCTCTCCTTCCTCTCTGTCTCTCTCTTCCCCTCCCGCAGCCAGGGCTCCATTGGAACAAAGTTGGCCTGGGTGCTGAGGATGGCTCTGTGGCCTCTGCCTCAGGCGCTAGAATGGTTCTGGTTGCAACAGAGCGACACCGCAGATGGGCAGAGCATCACCCCCTGGCGGGCATGCCGGGTAGATCCCGGTCGGCGCATGCGGGAGTCTGTCTGACTACCTCCCCGTTTCCAACTTCAGAAAAAAAAAAAAGTTCAGTGTTGGATATGTTTACTTTATGATATCTACAAGGTTTCCTGTGGAGAAACAACAGATGAGACTCGTTACTCAGAAGAGCTGCACGTCTTGGGCAGGGATACACATTTAAGAGCCTGAAAGCCTTGTGGGTGGATGGGATTGCTCGCGGAGAGAATATGGAGACGAATGCAGAGTCTAGGGCTGAACCCTGAGGTATTCCAACACTTAAACATCAAGTAGTGGGGAGATGGCAAAGCACGTTGAGAAGGCTGCACTAGGGAGGTGGGAGGAAGGCAAGGAGAATGTGGCGTCAGAGAAGCCAATGGGCGAGAGTTTCCAGGAGGGAGGGCTTGGCCGCGCAGCATGTACTGAAGATCTCATTACATGGTGGCTGGAAAGTGCCCATTGGATTTGGCAACATGGAGGCTCTGATGGTGGAAAAAGCAGATTCAGTGCAGCGGCGGCATTGAAAGCCCGACTGAAGTGTGTGTGGGGGAAAGAATTGGAAGTGATGGAGATGTGGGAGGGTATACATAACACATCATCTTGGCTCTAAATGGAGAGACTGATAGCTGGAGGGGAATGTCAAGTTAAACGAGAGGTTTCTTGTTTCTCTTTCACAAACATTATTTGAATGCTTATGGAAATATGGGAGCGACAACTGGTGGGTGGAGGGAGGGCACTAGTGGGGGATGACTGTTTGATAGGAAAGGAAGGAAGGCAATGCAGGTAGGCTTTGGACATTGACTGTCTGTTGAGTGTGTTCTAGGTTCTGTGCTAAAGGATTGGCAGAGTAAGTGATTTATTATTCACAATCGCCCCATGAAATTGCTGTGATTACCCTCATTTCACAGATGAGGAAACGGGGACTAAGTGGAGACAGAGCCGGAGTCTTCACCCAGAACTGTTTGATCTCAAAGCTCAGGCTCTTAGCTCTTAGAGTCTCACGCAGTTTCCTCTGTGGTGGTGTATTAGTCAGTCTGCTAGAGCTGCCGTGACAAACTACCCCCGACTGGGTGGCATAAACAAGAGAAATTAGTTTTCTCATGTCCTGGAGGCCAGACGTCCAGGATCAAGGTGTTGGCAGGCGTGCCTTCTCCTGAGGCCTGTCTCCTTGGCGTGCAGACGGCCGCCCTCTCTCTGTGCCCTCACGTGGCCTTTCCTCTCCACACGTGCATCCCTGGCGTCTCTCCTGTTCCCCAATCTCCTCTTGCGAGAACACCAGTCAGACTGGGTCAGAGCCCTTTCTGAGGTCCTCATTTTAACTTAGTCACCTCTTTAAAGGCTTTATTTTCAAATACAATCAACATTTTGAGATTAAAACTTAAATGTATAAATTGGCAGGGCGGGGAGGATGACATTCCACCCACAACAGATGGCTTCTGTTGTCTTAAAATATAAGGAAAAGAGTGTGGAGAGTGATGAAACAGTGATTGCCTAAAGGTCAGTTGAGGCCAGAGGTGATTTGTTTATATCCATCCAGCCCAATTATCTGAGTTTCTGCAGCAATCTTCAGGTGTAAGGTTGAAGTAAAAATAAGAACTATGTAAAAATGAGACTCAGAGACATGGACAAGAGTGTGGTGGTTGGTGGGGGAGGTTGAGAGAGGGGAGGGGCACAAAGAAAACCAGTTAGAAGGTGACGGAAGACAACTGGACTTTGGGTGATGGGAATGCAGCATAATCGAATGTCCAAATAAGCTAGAGATGTTTTCTCTGAACATATGTACCTTGATTTATCAATGTCACCCCATTAAAATTAATAAAAAAAATAAGAACTATGTATTGTGAGGAGGCTGCTGGGTGCTCACATGGGCTTAGTGACCAGCCAAATGACCCTCTCTTCTGTGCAAAGTTGAAATGTACATGAGTTTGGTTTTTTGTTGTTGTTGTTGTTTTTTTGTATTTTTCTGAAGCTGGAAATGGGGAGAGACAGTCAGACAGACTCCCGCATGCGCCCGACCGGGATCCACCCGGCACGCCCACCAGGGGCGATGCTCTGCCCACTAGGGGGCGATGCTCTGCCCCTCCGGGAGGTCGCTCTGCTGCGACCAGAGCCACTCTAGCGCCTGGGGCAGAGGCCAAGGAACCATCCCCAGCGTCCGGGCCATCTTTGCTCCAATGGAGCCTTGGCTGCGGGAGGGGAAGAGAGAGACAGAGAGGAAGGAGGGGGAGGGAGGTGGAGAAGCAAATGGGCGCTTCTCCTATGTGCCCTGGCCGGGAATCGAACCCGGATCCCCCGCACGCCAGGCCGACGCTCTACCGCTGAGCTAACCGGCCAGGGCCTGTACATGAGTTTTAGTTACATCCTCAGCACAAGTGCAAATTATTACTATATGTCAGAGACCTTTCCGGCTGTTCTCAAATAGTTGCAAATGTGAAAGTTGAATAGATCTTTGATTTTATTGCATTCACCAGTCCAAAAGTTAGCTTGAACTGTTCTACAAATTGTCTTTCATGATCACTCACCATGATCTTTATTCTTTTTCTCCTCCCTTTCTTTCTTCCTTTTTCCATCTTCACTCTCAGTTACTTACTGAGCATCTATTAGATGTCTGGCACTAGGAATATGGGAGATATATATATATATATATCTCTATGTGCAACCCCCCCAATGATAAATGTTATTACTGAAGTAATAGTTCATTTGTTTGTTTATTTCACAAATATATCAAGTGCCTACTATGTGCCAGGCAGTATGTTAGGAGGAGATAAAGACATAAGATATAGTTTCTGCCTTCAAGAAATTTACAACCTGGGATAGACAGATAAACAGGTAAGTAAACAAAAAACAATATGTTATGTTTGTAAACTATTTAAAGATCACAGAGAAGGGGGTAACTTGAGTCTGTTTTCCCTTGCATGTTTGGGTATCCATTGAAAGGAGACATCGCTGCATTTCAACAAAAAGAACTATACAAAGAACATTCATTTCTTTCACGAACATTTCTAATGCTTCCTCTCATTGCGTAGGGACAGTTCTGTAGCTCTTGAATTATGAGCAAGAATCAAGTTGGGGAGTCTCTGGCTTTTCTCGTCATTTGAGCTTATTGTTCATAGTCTGCACTAGCAACACCTTTTTCTTTAGGAGGTGGAATGATTAATGGTTTTCCTGAAATACTTGACAGAAACCTGCTGCAGATTAAAGGTTGAGAAAAGTCAATGGAGCATTACTGTGATGCTGGGTGAGCAGAAAGCATATGCTGACCTAGCACGTTTCAAATATTTGAGGCTTGAACCTATGCATTAATGTAGGGATTCCCTGTAATGTGATTTTTATAAAAGACGATGAACAGTAGGTCAAACATGCTGAGAAGAAAATAGATTTTTATAGATTATGTCATTGAAATATTTTCAAGTATCACTTAATTTTACCTTGTCTCAGGAAAAAAAATTATTTATGACCAGACACTTATGGGGTTGTGACAATGGATATAAGCTTGTTGTTTTCTTCAGAGGTGATGTGCTATACACATTCAAGGTTTTAACTGCAATGTAGACTTATTTTTGTGGGAAAATACCATATTATGGAAATGGGTAGGTAGTCAGAGAGAGAAAAGGGAAATCTGATAACTGATATATGTGGGATTTAGAATTAGTGAATAATTAATAACTGCTGAAAATTACTTTGACGTCATGCAGTGAACACCCACTATCCACATATCGCCTACATTTCCGAATCTTATTCTAGAGTATAGAGTATATCATAGCGGAAAGAGCACTGGCTGGGAATCAGTGTTTTAAGTTCTAGTCCAGTTCTGCCTTTCATGGCGTAATGTGCCTCATTTCCCCCGTCTTTAAAATGAGATGGTTCTGGGGAAAGATCTTTAAGGTCCTTCCGGTTCTGATATTTCACCATTCTGTGATTCTATGTCCCATGCCTGTCTAAAGCATTTTGACGTTCTTTAAATTGCTTAAGCCAGAATTTCAGTTAAAATGCATCCAGGAGCCTATTCCCGCGGGCTGTTGGGAACAGCATGGCCTTGCTTCTCCAGGACTTGATATGTCTTCTGTTAACTGCTGACAGTGAGCCATTCTACCTAAAGGCTCCCTTGGTAGCCTTAAAGATTGAAAGGACAAATGGACAGTGTTGAGAGCTCTGTGGAAGAGGAGACCTGAGAGACGTTGATCATCATGGCCCCTTGCGATTGGCAAAGAGGAATGACTAGAACTGGGCCATTCACTGCAGCCAGGTCAAAGGTCAGGTCAGGAGTGTGGACAATGCTGGTGACTCCAGGTAGGTCTAGGAGGGTAAATAAACCCATGTAGTCCCTCCTGAATCTTCAGAAGATCCGGGCAGCCAAGCTCAGAAAGCTTAAGAAGCCTCCTAATTTCTGAAAATGTCTTGGAAGAAAAATATGTGACATTCAGTTTTTATATTTTTATTACCACCCAATCATTGTATTCTTATTTAATACAAAGTTAATCTATTAGTATTCTCACAGTTCAAACATCTGCTAAGCCTGCTTTTATGATCACTTACTGAGTTAAAATTCTGGTTTCAACTGATGCCGTAGTGCAATGGACTCCCCTTTACCTTAGGATTTTTAGAGCCTTTGGAAAGGCCTTTGAGTTTTCTACTTTAGTTTTAGTTAAGTAGAGCTTTATATCTATTACAGTTTTGCTAAAAATAAGTTAACTTGGAGTTGACTATAAAATGATTTAGAGTACTACCTTTCTTAGTGTTAAAAAAAAGCAAAAGATAATTTATGAAAAGGATATTGAGCAAGATAACAAAAAATAATTTTGTGTGCTGAATACAATGATAAGAAATTAAACGTCTTTTGTAATGTTTCTGTCATAGGATTCCAGTAAAAATTTATATATTTTCCTTAAAATACTGATTAAACTTTTGTATCTGATCGGTAAAAAATAAAACAAAACTGCATACCTAATACATAGTACAAGATGATTCTTCTTTTTCCTCTTTTTTTTTTTTTTTTTTGCTTTTATTTAGTTGCTTCCAAGATCCGGTATTTACAGGAATATCATAACCGGGTTCTCCACAACATTTACCCTGTACCTTCAGGAACAGATATTGCAAACACCCTGAAATACTTTTCTCAGACCTTATTAAGGTAAGCTTTAAAATATCCTCTGTTTTGAGAGAATTATTAGGTAGGACTGCTGAATTGATTGGGATCTAAACTTTTATCGAACTGACAGTTTTGAAGGGCCTTATGTTTCCTACCGCGCTGCCGGCAGAGTCCGGACTCAATCTCTGGGTGTCTGTAGCGGTTCAGGTCACAGGCCTCCGTGAAGAAAAGGTCGGGTTGCACGGCGCCTGCCTGCTTTCCTCATTGAACGTCTTATCAGGAGATCTTTGGTGTGATAAAAGTTACATATGTCTGGCAGCAACGCAGAGTGGGATTAAAAGGGGAATTTATATTGCTAAAAATTAAGACTAGAAAGAACTTAACAGTCTTAAAACCAGAATCACGTAGTATTTTAGGTTCATCAGTAGTATTTTGTATTTCTCGAAGTATAATATCTGATAAAAACAATTCTTTTTAATCAGTGTAACACTTCAAGCGCTCAGCATGCTTCAGAGTGGATATGGAGATTCTCTAGGGGGCCAAGAAACAAACAAATTCTGTCTGCTTTTACAACAAGGTAGAGACAAGGAGCGGCCCAGCTGCTTCACAGTTCTCGTTAGGAAACACAAGCGGAGGTGGGCCTTTCAAGAGGAGGCTTCATTGTTTGGGAAATAACATCCAAGAAGTGAGAGGAACACTGACTTCCCATTGAACTCGAAGGCGTAGTCTCTTCCATCGCCACGATCTTCTCACTCCAGATCTGACTTTGTAAACTCATTAATGTGGCTTGCTCCTGTTTCTTTTAGCTATATAACAACAAAAAATTTGTAAGACAGGTGGTAGATAGGGAAAGAACACCAGTTCGGAATGACTGCAGTGGTTCTGGGGTTCGTTCTGGTCTAGGGCTTTGCGTGGGCAGACTGAACGCTCTGCAGAAAGAGGCTTCCTATGGCCCAGTCAGTTGCTAGTCTTCCGCAGTCCTTGCTGTCTCTTTGTTCTTACTCTTTGGAATATCTTTTCTTCTTTACAACTGTTAGTATTCCCACTCTGTATTAAAGGGATTCTGTTGATCAGAGATTCATAGGTTTTATACTTGTAGAGTAAGTTTGGGATCTTGCTTTCCTATATTTCCTTCTTTTCAAATTGCAGTGGAATAATTAGCTCAGGTTTTTACAGTAATAATCAGATAACTTGATACACCAAGGCATCTGATTCTGTTCTCCTGGATCCTCCTTTTGTCTTTGAGGTCAGTGTTCTCCATGAGAAACACTTTCCTTTATCACCAATTCTGAAAGTTCTCAAATGGAAAGGCACTTTTCAGTAGGAAGCAAATTCGGAATTTCATTTACAAAGAAACTGTGACATCCTAGTTGACTCTTGGAAGCTTGCTGCTTAGAGCTTAGTCATTATGCCAAAAAGTTAAGAAATTTAGGATACTGAAATCATGTTTGCAAGACATGGAGGCTCCCTTTTCTTGAACAGTGAGTCATTAGAATATGATCATGGGTGATAGCATTTTTTTTTTTTTTTTTTTTTTTTTTGCAAGAGGGAAGAGAGAGAGAGAGACAGGAAGGGAGAGAGATGAGGAGCATCAACTCATAGTTGTGGCACCTTAGTTGTTCATTGATTGCTTTTCCAAAGTGCTTCAAAGGGGGGCTCCAGCTGAGCCAGTGACCCCTTGCTCAAGCTAGAGACCTTGGGCTCAACCTAGTGACCTTGATCTTAAAGCCAGCAACTTTTGGGCTCAAGCCAGTGACCTTTGGGCTCAAGCCAGTGACCATGGGATCATGGGATCATGTTGATGATCTCATGCTCAAGTCAGTGACCCCGTGTTCAAGCTGGTGAGCCTGCACTCAAGCTGGCGACCTTAAAGTTTTGAAACAGGAACCTCAGTGTCCCAGGTTGATGCTGTATCCATTGTACCACTACTGGTCAGGCAGTGATAGCATTTTAATGGTGAAACTACTGCTAAGGCAGTTTGGTCAAGAGCAGCGGTTTTCAACCTGTGGGTCGCGACCCCGGTGGGGTCGCCTAAAGCCATCGGAAAATACATAATGCATATCAGGTATTTACATTCCGAATCATAACTGTAGCAAAATTACAGTTATGAAGTAGCCACCAAAATTATTTTTTGGTTTGGGGTCACCGCAACATGAGGAACTGTATTGCGGGTCATGGCATTAGAAAGGTTGAGAACCACTGGTCAAGAGGCTGTTGGAGAAGATTTAATGCAATTGAACAGGGTCCATTTTCAAAGGGAGACATCAACAGCTGCTACTAATGGCAATACTAATAATAGCCAATATTATCAGAGTAACATTATCTAATAATAATAGTAATATGTGCCAAGCACTGTTCTAAGCACTTTACATGTGTCATCTCATTCAATCCTTATAATAATTCTATGAAATAAGTGTACTATTAAACACATTTGCAAGCAGTGAAACTAAAGTATAGGGTGGTTAAATTCCTCAGAGGTACATATCTAGTAAGCGTTGGAACTAAGATTTGACCCTGGTGGTTGTAATCCACAGCGCACACTCTCAATATTTATGCCACACTGCTTTCCCTTAGTACTTCTAGTTCTCAGGGTACAGGAACACTTCTTTTTACTTAGTTTGGCCTCTGGGAATGCTGGCTGCCATTGTGAGTCCACAGACTCGTTTGGGCTCCCGTTGAGATTACGATAAGGAAGGAAGTCTTAGAGCAAAGATTTACCATTTTTTTGGAAGTTAAATTGAGCAAACGTGGAGATGATGTGGACAGTATTTCTTTCTTTTTTTTTTTTTTTCTTTTTTGTATTTTTCTGAAGCTGGAAACGGGGAGAGACAGTCAGACAGACTCCCGCATGCGCCCGACCGGGATCCACCCGGCACGCCCACCAGGGGCGACGCTCTGCCCACCAGGGGGCGATGCTCTGCCCCTCTGGGGCGTCGCTCTGCCACGACCAGAGCCACTCCAGCACCTGGGGCAGAGGCCAAGGAGCCATCCCCAGCGCCCGGGCCATCTTTGCTCTGATGGAGCCTTGGCTGTGGAAGGGGAAGAGAGAGACAGAGAGGAAGGAGGGGCGGGGGGTGGAGAAGCAAATGGGCGCTTCTCCTATGTGCCCTGGTCAGGAATCGAACCCGGGTCCCCCGCACGCCAGGCCGACGCTCTACCGCTGAGCCAACCGGCCAGGGCTGATGTGGACAGTATTTCAGTTTCCAGATGTTTTAGCTCTATCTCTCACTGTGGACAGCAGGTCAGAGCAGAGCTGACAGCCTGTAGGACACACACACACACACACACACACACGCGCGCGCGCGCGCGTAAAGAACACTGAGGAATGTAATGTGTCACGGGTTGGACTTCAGTACTTACAGATTCAGCTCCTGGGCTGAACCCACTGCATTTTCTTTCTTCATTTTTCATATCTCAGTTTTTTTTCTCCAAAACTCTATCATCTCTTTTGTTTAATGGGGATGCAGAATTTACAACTATTGTCCTATATGTTGGGCTAAGTTATAATCACTTTCATTGTTGGTATATATATCCATACCAATTATATTTATATTTATTTTATTTATGCTATTAGAAAGTTCAACAGAAATAAGGTAGTGTAGATATTTGGTGTGCAAGATTATTGACAGTAAGATTTCTTACTTACAAACAAGATGGTTCTTTTTGCATTTTTTATAGTTTAAAAATCTTTTAAATACAATTCATATTTAATATTATTTTGTATTAGTTTCAGGTGTACAGTATAGTGATTAGACAGTCATAGCATTTTATATAATTTTTACATTCAGAATTCAGATTCTTGGAAGGAAATAAGAAGAAAGAATGAGATGAATTCTCACAGAGTAAACTCTTTCTTATTTTCAAACACATTAAAATGCTTATTACTTTGGTTAAAATATGCAACTCAAAGTTCCAGTAGCTTCAGTGGAGTCAGAATCGCCTTTTTAGAATAACAGTCCTCTGGTATTCACGCATACGTAGAACTCTAATCGATTTCAGTCGAGTTGTGTACATATTTCCCAACGCACAGGCTATCCTAGCTGTTTAACTTCAGTGAATTTGATCCACAGCAAAGGAGAGATTAGAGTTAGCATAACTGACTAGATCAGTGGTTGAACAGTCCACATATGTCCACTTAGCTCATAATTGGACTCGTGTTAGAGTTCATGGAGGTTTCCTGCACTCTAGGTTAGTGGATGGTGAGTCCTGTGTGTTATTCAGCTTGTTGGCCTTTGAGCCTCGTGCAGTATTTGGTCCTTAGCAGAAGATCAATAAATATTTGTAGAATTGAATCGACTTTAGTTCAAATTTCATCTGTTGCAGGGACCCTTCTGAAGCTTTTATTTCATCTAGCAGGGAACTGAGTTTCTGGATAAACTTCATCTGAATGCTGAGTTGTATTCATTTTAATTTAGTAGGAAACAAAGTGTAGGAACAGACACACATTTTGTGCACAACTTCAGGATTTAGTTTCTGTTTTGTTTTTATTGTAGTATTAGAAACAACAATGAAGATCATCTAGTTTAATTCTCCCTCACTGCTACCAGAAGTGTCTGTCCATTTTATATTAGAAGCAGTCTGGGCTCATGTTTTAAACATCTAAGGTCTTCTTCAAAGATCTTGCCTTTTATCTGGCAGAACATTTAAAGGTTTCCCGCCTTCTTTTGTCAAACATTCTTTTAAATCCTTTCCCCCAGGGCTCTCTTCTGGTGCTATTCAAGCTGCTAGCATATAACTTCTTTTCCAAAATCATTAAGTTTGGGGAAAACTACTTTCTGCTAACTCTTTAGAAAAAGAAAAGGTTTAATATGTTTATAAAAGGGAGTCTAGCTTCAGCTCAATAATCTTAATTGAATTATAATTCCTAATTACTTAGGAAGACTCTATCGACCTTCAAATTATTGACTTGATGTCCACAGAGTAGCTTCAGAGGATAGCATGATCAAGGAAATTTTGTTGAGTGCATAAATTCAACTCAAGTCAACATTTATAATCTTATAGAAAGTTTATTTTGCATATTAATTTTCTGTGCTATAAATACCTTGGGGCAACTTCTCATCTTTACCAACACCCACAGAGATCTTCTCTTGATTTCTCTTGATGTTGGAAGTAAATGCTTGATAAAGAGGATCTCAGGAGGGAGAAGGAAAGATGCAAAGTTGGCTGGTGGGTCAAACTCTTCTCCACAGGATGTTCTTAATATTCCCTTTGGTTGGATGTACAGACGTCTGGGGAAACATTTCAAATGGGGAAGATGGTTTTATGATTCCCAAGTTAGACCGTTTGGTTGGGGAAATAAGTGTTTATTTTTTTTCTGAATAAAATTCACAAAACATCATAAAATCACAACACATTGTACATTTATTCATGAGCCCTTCTTAAGTTTTTTCACAAATGAAAACATTTCCTTACATTGAAACATGAATGGTAATTTAAAGCTGGTTTCATGGATAACTCATCTTCAGCCATTTTTTTTTTCTCAGCCTCACTTACTTATTAAGCTAAAGGCAGCAAGAGGGAAGTTGACTCTTTCAGCACCCACACACTTCCCTCCCTGCACGTGTGAAGGTTACTGCCCTCACTGTTGAGCCTTGCATACACAGGAAGGGAAAAATATCAAAGTAGAGCCTCCCAGTTGATGTAGTAGTGATTGTCAAATTGTGTCAAACTTTGACAAAGATACCAATGTATATATTTGAAGATATAATGTACTACATTTTCCCCACCAAGGAAAAAGTTAGACTTAATTTAAAGGGCAGCATTAATATATGATAAACAGAAAATTTTATTCTCAATGGCAACATTTTTCTTTTTATACCACTCCTCTTAAGATCCACATCTGTGGATCTATGAAAAGATGCTAGTAGTAGGCTAATTTAGGGCTGCAGTTTGGGAAATAATGTTTTTGAGTAATATGCGTTGTGATTCTAAAGGCATTTCCAGCAGGATAGAATACTACAGGATTAAAATAGCTTTTTGGTGATTTGGCTTATTATTAAGAATATGACATTTGAAGGTGGTGCTTTTAGGAGTAATTGAATTGAGGAAAGTATAAAGTCTGATGGGAAATTTGGTGGTATTCATATCAGATGTAGGCAGGCAGAGGTAACTGGAATGTTGATATTATCCCATTATAAAGTAGAAGCTTACCAAGTTAAGTACATCACACACACACAAAAAGGTAAATTAAACCCCTTTAAAAGTAAAAAAACTGACACTAAATCTTGTTATTTATTGCTAAGAAGTATTACAAAACTATTCTGAAATTATTTTATTATTATTAATTGTTTTTCCCTGGACATTGGGTAGCAGAAGACAAAGGAAATCGAGGTAAATTAGGCACATGGAAAATAAAAAGCATGTAGTCATTTTTCTTACATTGTAACATATTTTGCACTAAGAATAAATAAAAATAAATGTAAATTTGGAATAGCAAGCATGCTTGACACTAACCAATTCTTCACCCCACTGTAAAATTGTAAATGTAATATCATTAACTAAGAACTTAGTAATGTTTGATACACAAGTGTAAACCAAGATTATTTTTATGTAATGAAACATTTATAAATGCTTATCTATTTTGATAAACATAAACGCACGTTGTAAGTGCAGTAGATATTATCATTAAAATGTATAGTTGTTGTCTTTAATAATAAATAGTATAACCTCATTTAAAAAACCTAAACATTTGGCTACATAGTCATTTCTTCTATTTTTAAATTAACAACTTTTCTGCTTTATTGCTTTTACTAAATGGTTTTTATTTAAAAATGAAGGCTAAAAGAAGGCCAGTTTATTTTAGAATTTATTTTTATTCCCATTAAACTTTTTTTAACTTTCTAAATTGTCTTTCCTTTAGTTTTTAGTGAGTTTTGTTGAATAATGACGTAAGTAGCAGCAGTAATATATGAGATCTTACTGTCTGATATACAGCTAGCCACATGACAGTTACTGCTTGCTTGGTCTTTAGAATTTTGAAGGTAACTATTTAATAAACCACTGTTTGTATTCATAAAATAAAATGTTTCCTTCCCAACATGCAAAATTAAAAAAAAACACACACACACATAAATAACCATTATCATTAGTTCACAAACATATGCTACGGACCATCTAATATATATTATTTTACAGCTTTTCCAATGTAGTTTAGCTAACATTTTAGAAATATGTATTATTTCTAAATTCATATGCCTGTTTAAATTTCATTATCTCAAATGATACTGACAGAATGTCATGAAACAGTATCATAATATACATATAGACATTATTTTGATGCAATAAACATGTGATTTTTAAGAGTTTCTTAATAAACGCACATGTTTATTCTTTGCTAAAACATGTTTCTGCAAGTGCCATACCTATATTTTGCAGGTTTTCATTTACCTGATTAAGATAGTCTTGCTGAAAACCTCCTTTGCTTTAAAAGCTCCTTTTAATTAAGATTAAAAGCCTTAACTGGTTAGACAAAGCCGTTGTCTTCCTTCCTGGAAACTTTTCCTTCCCCAGATCAATAAACTGTAAAACATGGGTTCGGCACTGAAACATGCATTTTTATATTTTTGCTCCTTACTAACCAGATAACACATGAGATGCAATGCAACTTCCACAAAACAAACCTTGCGTTATTGGTACCTGAGCAGAGAGCCATGTGACCTGCACTAGATTTGTAGATGCTCCTGGTGTGGCAATTGCATCTTATGTGGGATGTATCTGGTGTTTTATTATTTGTTTTAGAGTGTCATTTCAATGTAATGTGCTGTTCTTTGTGTCTTTGTTGTCTCTTTTTTTTCTTTGTCCCCCCAACAGCATTTTGTCCCGCACAGGGAAGAAGGAAAACCAAGATGCCTCCAATTTGACAGTGCCCATGACCATGTGTCTTTTTCCTGTGCCATTCCCACTCACCCCATCTCTAAGACCGCAGGTCAGTTCCATCAACCCTACTGTTACTCGCTCCCTCCTTTACAGCGTCCTGCGAGATGCTCCCTCTGAACGCGGCCTGCAAAGTCGTGATGCTCACTTGTCAGACTACCCTTCCTTGGACTATCAAGGCCTCTACGTGACTTTGGTGACTCTCCTGGATCTAGTTCCTTTACTACAGCATGGCCAACACGGTGAGCACTTCCTCGAAAACTTTGAAAATGTACATGGATGCTTATAGAAACTGGACACTGTTGTTATTGGAATAAATTGGTTGAAAGATCCTTGCGTGGCCAAAGCCTTTCTTGCGCTGAAACTAAATTATGGTGTTTTCCATCCTAACATCTTGCTGTTCTATGGCCAGAGGGATGTTGTCCAAGTGGGCCTGAATTGCAGGGGAATGGGCTGGGAATGGAGTTAAAGTAAAAAAGAAATTTATCTTTTCTCCCCTAATCTGCTTATTATGGAGACTCTTGTTGAAATGATTTGGGAGCGAAGACATAACAATTTGACCTGCTGCAAATATAAGAGGTGGAGATGGACAAGCAGCCCAAACGCACTGACTTAATTCTGTTAATTTTTTTTTTGAGGAGTTAAGTCACAGTATCTCTCTGAGACTATTTTTCCTGTCTTTAAACCCAAGAGATTATATAAAAGGAAATCTCTTAGAGAAAAAGAAAATCTCTAAGAAGTGTTCCCAATTTAAGTAACAATCATTAGTTAATTACAAAGTGTTGGCCAAGTGATGCAGGGTCTCTATGCTGTCTATAGCGTACAGGGTGTGGTGTCGCTGGTGCTTTAGTCCGGAAACCTGAGAGCACGCAGGGCCCTTCCCCTTCCTGCTGAGGTCTGCAGTCAATTCATTATCTTGTTTACCAAATTCTTCTCCCCCATGAAAAGGAATACAGTAACACCTACCACACAGCCATTCAACATTGTATTTGGGTGAATCGAATGGAAAACCAAACATTAATGAAAGGAAGTTTTGCAGAAAATGAACTTTTCAAACATCCGTTGTCTTCACTTGAAAGCACTGAGGATTTTGTTTTTTGAAGGGATGATAACCGAAGTTTCACTGTGCAGAAATACCGGAATTTGGGAAATGGGTGGGTGGTGGGGGTTCCTTTTGCCTTTTCATTATGACTAACTCTCCTAAGAGAACTCTTAATGGTTTATTTAGTAAGATGTGTTTATAATTAAAAAAAAAATTTAAATCTACTTTCATAAAAATGATGAAATAATGATATTGAACTTGTTTTTGCTTATATTTACAGTTCTGCATTATTATAGTGAATATAAATGATGTAGAAATTTATAAATTTGCTTATCGTATAATTTTTCAGCAGTTGTAAGTCTAGTCACTGTTACTGTGATCCTGCCCCAGCTCAGAACTGAAAGGAGCTGACTTTGAGCATAAGGCTGCCAGAGCTTACTCTGATGGGCTTGTTGGGGCTTTTCCTTCGTGACCACCAGTTCTGAGGTCATCGCGGACCTGCCTGGTCCTGGGCGGCTGTTTTTTCTCTTTGAAGCCCTTTGATTAAGATAAAATCATTCAGTTTGGTAACTGAGAAACCCATTTATTTAATTGCAACTTTTAATGTGTAAATTATGACAGTTTCGGGGGGGGGATGATTTGTGTTTTTGCTTTTATACCCACAGCTGTTTTGTGACTTGTCACTGTTATCTACACACTGTGCTCTTGTTCTGCATAACAGAGGTTGGAAGATAGGGGAACACTCAGCAGACCAGCCCTCACAGGCTACAAACAGTGCAGCATGTTTCCTTAAGTGTGATCTGAACACCATCAGAATCACGGAGGGAGCTTGGAACATGAAATTCTGGTTCCCAAGCTGGGACTTCTGAATAAGAGTTACCGAACTTTTAACTAGCTCACTCGGTGATTCTTTTGTACTGCAAGTTTGGGCACCACTACACTAAGGCTAGAGGCTGTGTCTGCACATGGGCAGTGCATTGTACCCGGAAGAACCACATTTTTGTCTCAGTTCAGCTACTGACTCTTAGGAAAACTTGGATAATCATTTCCCTTCTCCAGGCCTCAGTTTCCGCATATGAAGAATATTCCAGATGGGCTCTCAGGCCCCTTTCTGTGCTAATGTTCTGTAAGTAAGCTAAAATGCAACTGAGGTGTCTTTTTATTCACAGCCTCAGTTAATTCTTAATGATTTTCTGTTTCTTCAATTGAAACCCAAAGTTAACTGACCCTTGCTCCCCAGTGCGCAATGTGGCTCCATCTTCTCTGCTGACAACAAGTTGATTGCTTGTTGAGATGGCATATTAATTCTAATGGATATAAGAAATAACACTAGCACCAAGAAGGTAAATCTGCAAAGCAAGCAAGTCTAATAATTTCCTTTTATAATGGATATGAAAATGATCAAAGTCTTCATTGTCAAGTCTTGGTGATGACTTATACATTGGGAGGTCCACAAATATAAAAACACACACTCAGTGCAATGGGATTTGGTCTACCTGCGTCCTAAAACTGAATAGTTATGTTTTTCTCCAGATATCTTCTATTTTTACTCCTTGTGCAGGTAATAATAATAGTAACACTATTAATATTAATATTTGTGGGGCACACATCATATGCTATGTTAAGCACTTTACATTTATCTCACTTAAACCACCTACCAATCCTTCTAATGAAGTGAAGTAGGTACTGTTCCTCTTCCATTTAAAAATATTGATAGAGGCCCTGGCTGATTGGCTCAGCGGTAGAGCATTGGCCTGGCATGTGGAAATCCCAGGTTTGATTCTAGGCCAGGGCACACAGGAGAAGCGCCCATCTGCTTCTCTACCCTTCCCCTCTTCTTTCTCTCTATCTCTCTCTTCCCCTCCTGCAGCCAAGACTCCATTGGAACAAAGTTGGCCCAGTCACTGAGGATGGCTCCATGGCCTCTGCCTCAGGTGCTAGAATAGCTCCGGTTGCAATGGAGCAACGCCCCAGATAGGCAGAGCATCGCCCCCTGGTGGGCATGCTGGGTGGATCCCGGTTGGGCGCATGCGGGAGTCTGTCTGCCATGCCTCCCTCTCCCCCCCCTCCCCACTTCTTACTTCATAAAAATACAAAAAAAATGTTGATAGATTATTCTTAGGTGGCACGTTCTTCTGTGATAACCAATAACTAGATGCACAGGATCATACAGCATCAGTTTACAGCTTCCTTTTTTGGTGCCAGAAGGTGCAAATTACTGCATTGTCCAAGACTCCAGATGTCAGAAGGTTGTGGTTTGGTTGATGGAGCAGAAATAGCCTGGTTTTATTTCCTGTCTTGCCTTTGAGTTCTCTAAAACTTCCAGTGAGAAAATAATTTACCATCCTTGTGCCACAGTTATCTTGTGTGAAATGTAACAGAGGCAAGAATGCTGGAGGGGTTTCAGGATTCATTATCACATGGAGAGTGCTTCTAATTTATGAACTTGAGGAGTAATAAGAATACGAAGTATAGGCCCTGGCCGGTTGGCTCAGCGGTAGAGCGTCGGCCTGGCGTGCGGGGGACCCGGGTTCGATTCCCGGCCAGGGCACATAGGAGAAGCGCCCATTTGCTTCTCCCCCCCCCCCCTTCCTCTCTGTCTCTCTCTTCCCCTCCTGCAGCCAAGGCTCCATTGGAGCAAAGATGGCCCGGGCGCTAGGGATGGCTCCTTGGCCTCTGCCCCAGGCACTAGAGTGGCTCTGGTCACAGCAGAGCAACGCCCCGGAGGGGGAGGGGCAGAGCATTGCCCCCTGGTGGGCAGAGCTTTGCTCCTAGTGGGCGTGCCGGGTGGATCCTGGTCGGACGCATGCGGGAGTCTGTCTGACTATCTCTCCCCATTTCCAGCTTCAGAAAGATACAAAAAAAAAAAAAAAAAAAAGAATACAAAGTATTACTAAAGATTGATCAAGTATTGAGGAAAAGCTCATGTAATTATAATATTCATAATCATGTTGTAGATATTTATATTTCTTAATGCAGCCATTCATTAGTCACTTATTGGGCACATGCAGTATACTCACTGTACTGAGCGGTATGTTTCAGAGCTCTTAATAGGAAGGGAGCAGTAGTTGATTATAATTTAAACCAGTTTATAAAAACTTAGACCACATAAGTAGAATATTGTATTAAATGGGAAAATATTCAGTGACTGATTGCTCTGTTTTGTTTTGTAGATCTTGGACAGTCGATATTTTATACAACCACATGTTTGCTACCCTTTCTCAGTGATGATATCCTGAGTACTTTGCCCTACACGATGATATCAACGTTAGCTACCTTCCCTCCGTTTCTGCACAAGGATATTATTGAATATCTTAGCACATCTTTTCTACCAATGGCTATATGTAAGTGCAATCTTACCTAATGCTAGATTCTTTTTATATATTGTGCCAATGGAAATTGCTCTTGTTATTTGAGGCTGTAGATATTCAAGGTTATAATGAAATCACTCGCTATGGCCATGTGCTATGATTTAAATTCAGTCACTACAGCAGCATGAATATTATGGTGAAAACCAAAGACATGGGAGACAATTATACTTTAGAATTATTTTATTCATTAGTTTGATCATATACAATAGGAAGAAAGAGCATGTCTATATTTCCTAAATATAAGTTATGGTATTTTTTGCCACTTGAGAAAAACAGGTGGAGAAGGTATTTCCTCGCATGCAGAAATTGTTATCTTTGGCATGTGAAGGCAGTCAGGTGTGATGGGAAGAGCAGTAGATAGAGTCAGGATGTGTATATAAGGCTCAGCTCTATCCGTAATCTGCTGTGTGATGTTGGGTGACTCACACAAATGAAACAGCTCCAGAATGATGATAGCATCAGCATTCTCTCACAGAGATGTTGTGATGATAAAGTGAATCAAAATTTATGGAGACAGTTTGATAAAAGCTAAGGCTTGAAACTTACGTGCGAGGTACTGTCGGAAACATGGAACTGCTTTGAATTCTCTTTCGCTTTTCAGACTCAATTCTTTAGGCTTTCCAGACATGGGAGCAAAGAGAAATAAAAATGTTGGGTTGTGGCTTTTATGATCAAAATCTTCCTAAAAAATATTTCTTAAAGAAATGGATTATGAATTAATTATGTTTCGTGAATAATCTGTAAAGATTATGGGTTGAGGACTCAAATAGATCTTGATCGAAATCATAGCTCTGCTGCCAAATAGCTGTGTGACCTTAGGCAGTTTAACTAACCCTTTTGTTTCTTACCTGTGGAGTGAGAATAATAATAATAATAATAATAATAATAATGGATCCATGGGTTGTCGTGATAACTGAGATGATGATTACTCATTGGTAAGGTGCTATCACCATGCCTAGTGTTCAGAAAATGTTAGTTTACTTTTCTCCTTCCCTCAACTCTTGTTCTATAAAAATACCTTTATTGATCACACTTAATTCCTAGTGATCATTTTTCACCATTTTAATGTGATGTACTTGTGGGCTTATTAAAGTTGTTGCTCTGTAAATATGTAGCATTGAGCCACATTTGTGTTTTTTGACAATTTGCTTTAATTTTTAGCAATGGAATTGTAAGTTTCATGTCTTTTAAGCAGAATCTGGTTTCTGCCTAAATTATATAGTGATTCAAAAAAAATTAGCAGACTGATTATACCAATCAAGTAATAGGATATTCAACCGTTTTCTTTTTTGGTTCTGTGTAAGATTATTGACAAGTACTTGTTTATGGCTACAGCCTTAAAATTGGATTGCCATTTTAAAAAAATAAATATATTAACTGTTAAACTTAGGCATAGGAATTCTGTTTTAAAGACTGGCAGGTGAGGCTGCATCTTTTAAATAATTAATCCAATTCACTGTCTTCCTCCTTTTTAGGAGTAAGTTAATAATTTCAGGAGAGGCACTGAATATGTCGGATCTCTGAGGTTATGTTTAAGACTGACGCAGACATTGTGACAGCTTCCCCCTTGATTAATTTCTGCTTATTTGGAAACACGGACCCTAAAACAGGCCTTGTAGTCAGATTGAAATTCTAACGAACTTATTTAAATGTGTGGACCATGGCAACTGAGAAGGACAAAATAGTGAATTGAGGTTACAACATGTGTGTGAATTGTAGTGCTTGTTTCCAGAGTAACTTGATGTTCATTTAACAGTATGAATAAGTTGCTTTATGTCTCTGAGATTCCGTTTTTATCAACTTTTAAGGATGGGTTTGGGAACAAATGTTTCGTCTCTGAGGTTATTTCTGGCAGTAATCATCTAGGTCAGTGGTCCCCAACCTTTTTTGGGCCACGGACCGGTTTAATGTCAGAAAATATTTTCATGAACCGGCCTTTAGGGTGGGACGGATAAATGTATCACGTGACCGAGACAAGCATCAAGAGTGAGTCTTAGAAAGATGTAACAGGGAATCTGGTCATTTTAAAAAAATAAAACATCGTTCAGACTTAAATATAAATAAAACGGAAATAATGTAAGTTATTTATTCTTTCTCTGCGGACCGGTACCAAATGGCCCACGGACCGGTACCGGTCCGCGGCCCGGGGGTTGGGGACCACTGATCTAGGTTAAAAATCAGTCCTATTTGATATAAGAGACACACACACCTTTCACTAACCCAGCTGTCGATTTGGTTCATTTATTTTGTTGCT
The DNA here is from genome assembly GCF_036850765.1 of Saccopteryx bilineata. Taxonomy (NCBI): domain Eukaryota; kingdom Metazoa; phylum Chordata; class Mammalia; order Chiroptera; family Emballonuridae; genus Saccopteryx; species Saccopteryx bilineata. The sequence continues at coordinate 11,059,559 of NC_089493.1, read as the reverse complement.
CTGGTTTTAGTTGCTTGATTCTGACTTTTGTTTCTCATTTCTGTGGCTCAACGGTAGACAATCTTTGTCATCTCTAAATTTTGGAAAAATAAGTTGTAGTACTAACTTTACAGCCAAATTCTATTAAATGATCCAGGTGTTCCTTTTGTATTTGTTCCTTCACAAGGTAGGTATAAGGGTACGGACCCAGAGAAAGAGGGGATCAGGCTCTAGGTTACTCATGTTAAAACTGATTGCTGCGAGAATGTGTCTGGTGTTTGCATCCATGTCGTTTCTGTGTTTTTTGGAAGTTGTTTTAGTGTCTAGAAATTCTGACCGAAACAAGAGAGGAACATTTCACTTCTTCTAGAATATTTTTATTTCAGGACTGAGATGTTAGGATAGAGGATCTTGCATTTTCTGAGTACTTGATAAAGTCTTTAAAATAAAAAGGCTTTGATCTCTTTGGTATGTGGTCCACAAGGTCAGATGTGAAAAATGGACAGTTTTTCCAGGTGTTAAATGATTATATCATTAAGGGCCTAGAAGATGGCGTTTTGAGCTCTGCAGTGGGTCTATTGAGATATCACAGCTCTTTCAGTTTAAGAGCCGTGCATATTTATCAGTGTGTCCTTTATGTCATTTTTGTCAATAAACCAAGTACCGCACTTTTATTTTAAATAAGTCCTTTTGACATGCCACAGAGCCAACTGCAATTTTTAAAATAAAAATTTAAAATATAAAAATGTCCTTTTCTTTTTAACTTCTTCAGTAAAAAAAACATACTTATTTTTATCCCAAGTTTATGTAATAGGCTTTGTTTATTTAAAAAAAATATTAAAGAGTTATTAAGAATTGAAAAAGTCATTTGCATTTCACCATGGAAACGTCTCTTTTTCCAATAAACTCTGTGATTTGTGGACTGAATTGAAATATGGAGGTTGGGAAGATGACACTTGAGCAGAGAAGAGAAAAAGCTGATTACAAATGAACATTAATTGATGCAGGCTATGTTATTTCAAAGAAGATAGTCAAGCTGAACAATTGTATCTGTGGAAGATGCTTCTAGTATATCTTGGTAGAGGACTGCGCCGTCTCATCTAGTTTCTTTTCTAAGTTAAATTTCCCCCTAAAGTCACTTACCCTCAGGAAAAATCTGCTTTGACTTAAAGGCAGTTAGTTGTCTTACTGAATTCAATATCTGGTTTCAGACCATTGGCCCTGGATCGTTTTTTGTTCTGTTACAGAGATTGTGTGTCATGTTTCTGTGATCATCCAAAATCTAATCAATATATAAAAAATAAAGACAAACACCAACACAAGATATTGATGGTAATTAAATAATTTTTTGTATATAAAATCTGTTTTATTGGCTAATGATTGTTTGTATAAGGTACTGTATTTTTCGCTCCATAAGACGCACCTGACCGTAAGACACACCTAGGGTTTTAAGAAGGAAAATAAGAAAAAAAGATATTGTGAACTAAATGATGTGTTAAAATATTTGATAAAATACCGTATTTTTCACTCCACAAGATGCACGGGCATTTTCCCCTCCACTTTTGGGGGGGAAAAGTGTAACTTATAGAGCGAAAAATACGGTAGACCTTACTGTACTTTGAGTTTATTGTTGAATCGAGAGAAATGTTTCAGAAATAAGACTCCAGAAGAGCTGAATTATCCTTTGTTAACCAACAAAACTCTTAACCTCCTTAAATTTTATAGTTTCCTTAGCTATAAAATGTGGATAATTATAACCTTCCTTGTCTATATCCCATGTTTGTTATGAAGACTATTAGATAATATATAATAATGGCCTTTGAATATTGTGTTACCTAAGCATATATAAACACCAAACCCTTCATCAAATGAGAGACCCGTCAAGTTCCATTGCAACTAATTCCAATATTCTGCTCAAATTCACATGTTGTCCTGAAATGTTCTCATCTGAAATATTGCTTGAGATAAGGGACCATCCTCTAGGGCTTGGGATAGTTTCCCCATGGAGTTTGTCGTATGGTAACAGTTAATTGTTATAACAAGCTTTGATCTTGTAGAGCAGGAGTCCCCAAACTACTGGCCTCGGGCCGCATGCGGCCCCCTGAGGCCATTTATGCGGCCCCTGAGGCCATTTATCTGGCCCCTGCCGCACTTCCGGAAGGGGCACCTCTTTCATTGGTGGTCAGTGATGCAGATGCATCCTGTGCTCCTGGAGTACTGTATGTGGCGGTGCCATAAACTACGGCGTAGCTCCGCTCATGTACAGTACTACTTCCGGTGACGCGGGACGCACGCCTCATGGCTCCGGAAGCGCGTCATATCACTTGTTCCGGCAGGCAGTGACAAATATGGAACCGGACATTGACCATCTCATTAGCCAAAAGCAGGCCCATAGTTCCCATTGAAACACTGGTCAGTTTGTTGATTTAAATTTACTTGTTCTTATTTTAAATATTGTATTTGTTCCCGTTTTTTTTTTTTTTTTACTTTAAAATATGTGCAGTGTGCATAGGGATTTGTTCATAGTTTTTTTTTATAGTCCAGCTTTCCAATAGTCTGAGGGACAGTGAACTGGCCCCCTGTGTAAAAAGTTTGGGGACCCCTGTCGTAGAGCCTCCATAGAGTTGATGGGCAATCCCATGTCTATGATTTTCATTCATCTATCAGCCTGTAAATATTTTAAAGCTGGATAGACTTCAGGGTCCTGGTGCCTTAGTCTTTTCTTTATATTGAAGTGATACGCCCTTCTGAAGGCCTCGGGATCTTATCTTCAGTCCTTAGTTCATAGAACAGTTGCACAAACCGAGGTGATTGTCAGACCGAGCAGGGCAGTCTGACAAAGCACAGGAAACAGGTCCATTGTATGGCGGAACCAGCGGAAGAGTGTATTCCTTTTTCTCAGATGAGAATACAAGGCTAGTGGGGTTTATTTAAATATTCCAATTTAGACCACTTCTTAGCACATCTGTCATCTGGATCAGTCCAGTAGCTTCTGAACTGGTCTTCCTGCTTCTACTCCTAGCCCTCCTGTTTGTTCTCCACCAAAGTCAGAGCTTTCCTCCGAACATGTAAATGGATCACATCATTTCCGTCATCAGAACTATCTAGCAGCTTGCAGTCACTCTTTTAACCAAATTTGGTGGTCCTCTGTGTCCTGGCCCCCGCCCGCCTTCCTGCTTGGTCACTACCTTGCCTGTGTTCACTCTGCAGGCATTGGCCCTGCACTTTCATAACGGTACCAGACTTTTTGCTTTTGTGCCAGCCTTTTTCTTTGTCTCAAAGCCCCTGTCACAAATGGTCACGTGGGTTGCTTCCTCACTCTCTTTAGGTCTCAGCTCAAGTAGCACATCTTCAAGATGCCCATCCTTAGCCTCTAGCTAAAACAGGCCCTTCTGTCACTTTCTATTTCTTTACCCTGCTTCATATTTCTTCGCAAGCATTTGTTTGCTCGTTTGTATAGAGCAGTACTGTCCACGGAGCTTTCTGCAATGATGGAAATGTTCTATGAAATTATGTGTTGACCAGTACTGTGGCCACTAGTCATTTGTGGCAACTGAGCACTTGAAATCTATCTAGTGAGACTGAGGAACAATTTAATTTAAATTAATTTAAATTTAAATAGCCACATGTGGCTATGGCTACCATATTGGATAGTGCAGCTCTAACAATTTGAACCTCATAAGAACAATGACTTGCCTGTCTTGTATACAGCTGTCTTCAGGGCCTTGAACAATGCCTGGTACATAGGTGGTACTGAAAAAATACTTTTTGAATGAATAAGTGACTAGAGCATTGGATATGAAGTCAGCTGACTTGGGCTGTGGTCCTAATAATTAAGTTGGTGTTCTCATGCAAATAATTTGATTTCTCTTTTATAAAAAGGCTTTACCCATATACTTTTTTGGGGGTAAGGGGGTGAGAATCATATAGTATATTAGGATCTATGAAATGCAAGAACAGATTAAGGAATTGTTACTGTTCACAGAGGGAGAGGGTGGTGGGAATGGTTATTCTGATGGGACCGAGAGGACCAGGGACTAGGTCTGAAAAGTTTTGACTGTATTTCCTGAGCACAGTATTAAGTGTAGACATTTTAAAGTTTTGATTAATTCTCTTCTTCCATCCATTGTATGTAGCTGTGGCCTTTTGTACCCTCGTGAGGACAAGCAGCATATCTGTTTACATCATGCTTCTTAACAAAATTTAATAAATGATGTTTTTCTGTGCATGTTTATTAAATTAGCATTACGATGATTTTATTCAGTCTGTTAGAAGGCTAAGAAATTGCAAGGTGCCGTGTGTTTATACAGGCACTGGAGCCAGTTTTCTAGGGCTGGAGCCAAGGGAATGCTTTTGGCTTTACGGTTGACCATACTTGAGGGCGAGCATGGGATTTGTAGGGGTAGAAGGGACATCCAGAGGTCACCAAACCATTTGGGCTGTTCTACAAAAAGACGTCTAAATCATCCAAGGCACTTGGGCATCTTGCCCGTTTTCAAAGGCCTCCAGGCACAGTGATTCTCAGCCTCTCTGAATAGTAGTTTTCATTTTTAAGAAACTGCTTGTTATTAAAAAGTGTAAGATGAATTTAAACAAAGGTGAAAACCCTTCTCTCAAAAGGAATGGCTATATATTTCATATATATATATATGAAATTATTTTTTTCTTGAGATTTTCTTTCTCTTCCTTAAACAAGGGGCTCATGGGGCTTGCAATTATTCCTTTCACACCTAGACACCTTACTAGTGTTTTCCATCTTATTTCTCATCTTTCTAGTAGCACTTCTCAAATGGAAGTCCAAGGTCCATTTGCATCCGAGTTACTTATTACGTATGGAACTTTCCTGTCTCCAAGCTGAGTTAGGCCCTCTGTATACGAGCCCCCAAATGCTGAATCTGAACACACTCTCTGGCTCAGGTCTGAGAGTCACTGCACCTTGTTTTTTAGGATTCAGCTCCAAATCCTTTTTTCTTGATCAATGCTATTTGATTAATCAACTTTACCATCTAAGAGCTGTGAACTGATGTCTACATCTTTGTATAATTATTATACTTATTTATATTGTATAGCCAAACTAATTTATCTACCTGAGTATCACCTATTTGGTAGGTTAGCAGCAGCCCAGCTGCACGTGATGAATAAAAGCAAACTCAGGTAAAAGAACCTTACCTATAGATCCGTTTTATTTGTGTGTTTATTTCTGTAAAGCTGTTGTAATGGCCATCATCTATTGTGGTGTTCAAAGTCTTTTATATATATATATATATATATATATATAAACAATCATGATAAATTTTCTTTGTCTTTTTTACTTTGTGACTAATCCTCTATTACTGTTTTAATGATACTTTTATACATGTGTTTTATTATAAGGTGCTTTATTCTTTCTGGATATAGGTGAGATATTATTCCCACATATTGCAATTTTATAAAAAATAAAGTAAAATAAAATAAAATAAAATAAAGCAGGTTTTAAGGTTATCTGTTTTTTTGTTGTTGTCCATGATCATGGTTGTGTCTATGGTGAGTAGGATATTGAGAATTTACTTTCCGAGGGTGTTATACTCACTGTACACTGTTCTATGCATGATTTCTTGACAGTTTTCCACACAAGCCCAAATATAGAATAAGAATTATTCCTGAAAAAAGAAATTCATTTATATCTGAGCCCTTATAAAGTTCTTATATTGTGGGTCCTTTCACAATTACTGTGTTTAGAATAATGAAGTACTCTTTGGAGACATATATTACTCTGACTTGAATCAGTGCTAGTTCTGAGTGTTTATTGGGGTGACCTGATACATTCTATTTAAAAAAAGACACAGATAGAAATTTAATATAGAGCTGGATGTCATCATAAACAAGCCACTAAATGATGTCTTGAGTGATTGTCACCCAGAGAACACAGTTATACAGCTATAATTTGAAGAAACCAAGTTGCTTTGCAATTGAATGCTTGTGGCACAAGATAAAATGTTCAACAGCAGCGTTATTTACAGAATCAACAAGTGCTTTATTTAAAACCACTCAGATGGATCTGAGGATGGTAAGCTTTGGAAAACTAAAACAGTTTTCATGGTGATGAAGATGTTCCATGAAGGTTTGAATAAGATTTTTTAATGACTTGTGAGAGTTGAAATAATTTTTAAATTAATATACTACTTTTTAAATAATATATGATTTAAAATTTATGTAACTAAATAAACAAGGCACCCATTATAAGTAGACTATTATTTTATCTGTATCTCTAAAAGTTAGTATATTCAAGCTTTGTTTTTACTTTCTTATTGGGATAGCCTTCAAAATGCCTTTATACCTGGGTACACGGAGGATTCTGTTTTCTCTTTCTTTTCCACTCAGATACAGACATCCTGGAAGCAGAGATCGCATCTGAGTACAGCTCTGCTAGAGCCATTACGTCACGTTCTGGCCCTGTTCATACTCCTTGTACACTCTCACTAAATGCTGGCTACTGGCGACAACACTGCAGCATTTGTATACTAGGATACATTTTGTAGTTTTATTTGTGCAAAATGTCCGCTGATGTGGTTGGAACTTAAATATATAGTTTCTTCTCAGTTCTTATGCTTTATGCAAAGTAGCAAATTTATATATATATGAAAAATCTAATAAATGTATTTAATAGTCTCACTAATGTGTGTGTGTGTGTGTGTGTATTGTGTCTAATCAAAACTATTTTGGTTTCAGTGGGTTCCTCAAGGAGAGAAGGAGTTCCTGCCCATGTTAATCTCTCTGCATCATCCATGCTAATGATTGCAATGCAGTACACATCCAACCCAGGTAGGTGGGACTTTGGGTGGATTGACTCATTCCAAAACCAATAATAAAACAGGACATCAAACAAGCAAGTTAGAGATACTGGTGTGAGAAGAACTTCTCTTGGTGGGTAGACAAGTAAAGATATGTCAGAAAACACACTTTTGAGTTGAAATAAATTCCCCCTTCTTGTTGCTATTAGCAGTCATCTTGCTGGCTGGTGATATTTTCAGAATGTTTGAGGACACAATTTTAGAACCTTGACTGGAAATTGAATATACTATAAAGGAATAGTTGAATTAGAAATATAAAAATCACCTGCAATTCTAATAATTACAGAAAACCATTGTTAATAATTTGTGAATTTGCTACTATAATGCCACACAAGTATTCTTCAACCTAAATCTTTTACTATGTTTCTGATTATTTCCTTAGAATAAATTCATAAAAGAGGGATTAATTGGTTAAAGAACTTGAAACAATTTCCATAGTCTCACTAATTATATATGAAAATACACTTAACCTGTCATTGGGTATTATCATAAAATTTGTATAGAGTTGGACAAGTGAAAAAAAATAGTACCTCATTTTGGTTTTTATTGCTTTGATTACTAGTGATGTTGGATAGGTTTTCTATGAGGTACTCTGTTTGATTCCCATTCATCAGTATAATTGCAGATGGACTTTGGGAAACTGACCTAAAAAGGGGCTGATTGTTGGAGTTGCATGCTAAGATATGACAATTTTAATTTCTATTTAATATTTATTTGGAAAGTGAACAAATTTGGTGGCACTGTTTTTAACCCTCTCCTTAATTACATTGTAAAGTATAGTTATAATTGAGTTTTTGATTCAAGGTGAAGGAAAAAATATTTTTCATTTTAAAACCTTAATGCTTCCATTGTGGAGTGTCATCCTTTAGATATGAAATCCCTTATGATTATCATATGTTTAATAAAAATGTATATATTTTGGAAGTTATATCTTATATCTGACTCTGTTTAGCTTAAAGTACCCTCAAAATGTCTTATATATTGTATTCTGGAAAAGAACCTTTCATTTGGAATCTAGTTAATTAAAGTCTCATTGTGAGGCTTGGGTCCTAATTTCTAAGTTGAGAGGCAATAAAGCAGCATAGCTAAAGTCATATGCTTTGAGGTTAGATGTATGAACAAGTTTTTAAGCACCCTAAGTCCCAAGTTTTCTCATAAAATTCCTATAAAATGGACGTGGTTCTTCCTATAGTGCATAGGGACAGGCACATCGTAAATGCTCAATAAATAGCAGTGGAATTGCTACAATCTGCTATGTTCTTCTTGGAGTTGAATGCTTCACAGGGAAACCACCAAGATCAGATAGAATAATTCTGTTATTGCTCAGTCTGCATCTTCGTCTAGCTCTGGGGGAATACGTATAGCCAGAAATGAACTGTATAGTAAGAATTGCATTTGGAGCCCCAAACCAGTCTTGTGATGTGCAAAACTGTTAAGAAGTGAGGTGATATCTACCAGGAGGTACTGCGGGACCAAGTGGTAGGTCATCGTCGTATTGTGTGAATTTTTTCTTGGGGGAGATAGCAAGAGGTGGCTTGGTCCTTGTGGTCTTTGGGTATCAAGGACAGTGTACAGATCTTGTTAAACTAACACGCATCTGCTGAGTAAATTCTCTGTACACGGTTCTGTGCTGGACCTTGGGAAAACTATCAGAAATGTTAAGATACGTCACTTGCTGTAGGAAGCTCATGTTTAATTGAGAAGATTAAGCATATTCACATAAACCATCTATTTATAGCAAGAAGTAGTATGTGAAATGTACAAACTAAATACTACAGCTAGTGTTAATTCATCATAAGGTGAGAACTCTATGGGTTGAAAGGATTAAGGAAGGCTTCATGCCATTTGAGAGCAAAGTATGGGTCTTAAAATACGGATATAGTTTTGATTGCTATGGTAAGGAGGGTCTTCTGGGAGAGGAAACTGTTTAAACAAAGGGATTCCATTCATGGGGCTGTCAGGGAACTACTCTGAGGCAGGGCCGTGCAGCAGACACATGGAGAATAGCAGATGCTGTGTAAGAGAAAGTGGCCTGGAATAACTGCGCCTGAGACGTCACCGATGGCTTACAAACAAAATTCCAGTTCTAGAGGGTCATCTGTATATTCAACAAAGAGTCGAGTATTTGCTATGTGCTGGGTACTGGGGACACCATTGTTAGCAAAACAGAACTGACCCCTGCCCTCACCTCCTAAAGCTTATCATATAATGGTGACGGGGAGAAGTCAGATAATTAGAAAATCAAATGCAAAGTCTCAACTGTGACAAGTGCTTTGAAAGTGGTACATTGTGCTATGCTATGAGATCCTACAAAAGGAGATTTCCCCTTTATTGAAGAGGTCAGGGAGGGCTTTTCTGGGGAAGTAACTGAAGAATTAGTGGTAGCACTAACAAGGCCTACACGGGGTGGGGCTTTAGGCCCAAGAATCTCATGTGTCAGAAGGGAATTTGGCAAGCAGGTGGGACTGAGAGATGGGCATAGCTGGAGCCGAGAATGAGGCTGCCTCGTGTGGGTGAGGTGTGGGCTTCTGTGGGCTCTGTGTGGGAGTCCTGCATTTATCCTAAGTCTAACAGGAAGGCACTGAAGGACTTTAAGTGGTTTGTGTCTGCGACAGGCTGCTGTTGAGAAAGAGTTAAAAGGAACCAGAGTATGTATTTATAGACCCAGGAGGAGGCCATCGCACTTGCCAGGCATGTTAAAGGCAGAGCTAAAAGAGACTGAGAAAAGTGGCTACATCTGAGAGCTACCTAGAAAATAAAATTGATAGGACTTGGTGACTTATTGGAGATGGTGGGTTTTTAGTCCCATAACTGGATGCATAGCTGGTCTATTCACTGAGGAAGGGGACGCTGAAAGAAGAAGACCAGGCTTCTGAGGGAAGCTCACGAGATCTGCTTTGGATATGCTGTGTGCAAGGTGTCTTTGAGATTTATAAGAGGAGATGGTACACCTTGGACTAATATATCATTATAGGGCAATTATATCTTAATAAAACTGGAGAAAAACTCCACACATAACTTCAATAAGTTCATAACTTTATAAAGACATTCTTTATGTCCAGAACACAAAATGCAAATACATCAGCTTACCTAAAAAAAAAAAAAAAAAAAAAAAGAAAACAGGCAATGATAACTGTGAAGTTGTATTAGGAGCTTGGAACTCCAAATAGAAATCTGTGTTAGAAGGAATGAACTTTGAGCCTACATGTCCAGTGACAGCCATTGAATTTGCATGTAGATGGTAACTGAAGTTGTATATGAATGTGACATTGTTTACAAGAGAGCATAGACTGAAAAATGGAGTGGGTTTATGACCAGGCCTTCTGGAAGTCGGCAGATAATGGCCCAGTGGGAGAGTAAGCTTGCCAAGGAGACAGAGAGGTTGTATCTGTTGGGATGTGTTTGGGTGACGAACAGAGGCCTTAAACTCCAAGATTTGTTGTTACTTAGTAGGAGGTCTTGGAGATAGCTTCATAGTGTCAGGGGGCTGAGACGGCATCTTTGTGTTTCCTTGAACTTCTCATGTTTGCAAGGTTGCTGCTCCAGTGAAGGTCATTATATGTTTTTACAAACACATTCACAAAAAGGTAATAATATAAGTCAGGGGAATTAGAACAATGTCTCCTGCTGTGCCCATTTTCCTCTTATTCAAGAGGAAAACACTGTCTCAATAAGTTTTCTAGCAGATTCTCACTTAGGTCTTGCCGGCCGAAACCAAGTCCCATGGCCATCGTTAGCTGCAGGCGGTGTGGAGAGATGGACAAGGTAGAAAGGTATTGTTGATAGCAGTTGAGTAGCAACAATAGTGTCTGCCACAGGTTACTAGGAGAGGGTCAGTCATGAAGTCAAAGGAAGAGAGGGTTTTAAGGAGAAGACAGTGGTTAATACTGAATGCTGCTGAGGGTCAAGTGAGAGACAGACTTTGTGTCTGGCATTGAGCTGGCATTGAGTTGAATGACAGGAGGTCACTGGTCACTACAGTGAGCTCTGCTTCAGTGCCATGATAGGGTTGGAAGTTGGATGCGGGAAGGTGTAAAACAGCTATCTGACTAGGGTGAAAGTAGCTTTCTTCCCTAAGTAAACACAGGCAAATCAAAGAAGCTTGCTTTTTTTGTGTAGTTTTTAACAATTCCTCCACAGATGGAACTGGCAATCAAATGACAAGACTCCCAATCTTATTCACCATTCTGTCACTTGCTATATGTCCAAACTTGGGCAAGAAAGGAAAATAAGATTCAGTTTCCTAACTGCAACATAGAGGTTATGAGATAAACACATAAAGCTCTTAGCACAAAACTGGCAGAATGAATTCTCAATAAATGTGGCACGTTATTGTGATGCTAGTAGGCTATTTTTTCCCTATGTAGTTCTTGATTACATGAATGTATGTTTCTGTTGTAAAGGTGTGATTACTAGTGATTTTTCTTAATATTTTCTTTGTTGATAAGATGAATGAAATATCCTTCTCAAGGATCTTAGAACAAAGGTTAATAAAATCAAGGGCTTGTATGATATTTGAAAAGTGTGACTGCCTGACCTGTGGTGGCTCACTGGATAAAGCGTTGATCTAGAACGCTGAGGTTGCCAGTTTGAAATGCTGGGCTTGCCCGGTCAGGGCACATATGGGAGTTGATGCTTCCTGCTCCCCCCCTTCTCTCTCTCTTTCTCACAATTAATAAATAAAATCTAAAACAAGAAAAGAAAAGTGTGACTATAGGAAAATAAGCAATTTCTGATTTTATGATTGAGTGAGAGTCATACTAATATAGTTATTATATCTCACAGGATGTTTTATCTGGTATTTACATTTCATGTTCAAATTACATTTTCTTCCTTACAGTGTATCATTGTCAATTATTGGAATGCCTCATGAAATATAAACAAGAAGTCTGGAAAGTAAGTTTTGGGCCATATTAAACTCATAGCCACAAACTTAATATATATAATATAGCAAAAATTTTTGGCATGTTAAAAGTATAATGGGTCAAATTTATTTATGTCTTATAATTTTGGTGTAGAAGAACCAATAATTCTTTCCTTTCTGGTTAATTATTTATCATTTAGAGCAGGAATGATCTTGAACAGTGGCTTGACAGAAAAGTAATTGAATATCTCTTATTCTCAGAATTTAGCAAATACTATATGACAATTTCATTTAATTTAAAGGGTTGCTTGAGAACCTGTCTTCTTTCAAATACATGTGAATTGTCAGGAAATGTGTTTTAAGAAAAAATTTCAAAAATACAATGTTTAACAAACTGGCTTATGCTATTCTAAAATCTATCTTTAACATTATTCCGAGTAGAGAAAAATTTATTGAAGGATAGTATACTTATGAATGCTACCCGGGGGGCTTATTTACAGAACCAATGGGTAAATAATAAAAAATAATGTTTTTGTTTTCTTTTTGTATTTTTTCTGAAGCTGGAAATGGGGAGAGACAGTCAGACAGACTCCCGCATGCGCCTGACCGGGATCCACCCGGCACGCCCACCAGGGGCGATGCTCTGCCCACCAGGGGGCAATGCTCTGCCCCTCCGGGGCGTCACTCTGCTGCGACCAGAGCCACTCTAGCGCCTGGGGCAGAGGCCAAGGAGCCATCCCCAGCGCCCGGGCCATCTTTGCTCCAATGGAGCCTTGGCTGCGGGAGGGGAAGAGAGAGGCAGAGGGGAAGGTGGCAGGGGTGGAGAAGCAAATGGGCACTTCTCCTATGTGCCCTGGCCGGGACCCGGGTCCCCCGCACGCCAGGCCGACGCTCTACCGCTGAGCCAACTGGCCAGGGCCAAAAAATAATGTTTTAATATGATCTAATCTGGGAAGTTACCTGGATGATGAGATTCCAGGGGAATTAAGCACCTCAACCCCTCTATTGAAAATTTCACTACTTTGGAACTATTGAATGAGCGACCTTTATTTCTATTTGATCATGCTAAGTCAAAACATTCTTCCTGTTTTCTTTAGGATCTTCTGTATGTGATAGCCTATGGGCCTTCACAAGTGAAACCACCGGCTGTGCAAATGCTGTTCCATTACTGGCCCAATTTAAAACCTCCAGGGGCAATCAGCGAATACAGGGGCTTGCAGTACACAGGTAAGCCGGGGACGGCCCTGTGATAGCCCGCAGTTACTTCTCCACCGTTTGCCTCACCTACTTGTATATATTTTTATCTTGCTGGCTTATATTTAAGTGCCTTTTGATATTGTCATAAACCCTTTCTGAAATGAGGTGGTATAAAATAAATGGATTAGAATCAGTTTCAAAAGCATTTATGACACCGTAGCGTAGGTCTCAGTCTCATTTGCAACACATATGCCCTGTGGCCTAAACTACTGCTGACATTAATCACTGCAAAGGTGTGTGTGGTGAGTAATGCTGCACAGTTGCTCACTATGTAGCAAAACCCCAGGTGGCTAATTCCGTTTTGCTAGGAAGACTCAGGGCATGTTCAACATCACCAGTTCATATATTAAGTAAAAATTCAATGACCCCGATGGCCTGGTTGCACAGGAAAAGCCAACAATTTGCTGAGTATTGGTGTTGTTAATAACTGTGAAGTAAGCATTGGATTTAAAGGTAAAGACACTCATTTACCAAAAAATAAACCAATCCCAGATCCTATGTTGTGATTTATGTTTGTATATTATAAAATCAAACAGGCCACCTAGGAATAATGGAGTTTCAGATGTCCCTGACTACTTTTGCACCCCACTTAATTGTATACATAGTTTTTTTTTTTTTAAATAAAAGTGGTGGGTGTTTTGGCAAAGTTAGCTTTTATTCAGGCTGCTGTGAGATTGTATACTGCTGTTCTAGAACCTACTTCTTTCTTGGCATCATCTTTTCTGAGGTGATTTGAGGTGGTTCAGAGGGATTTAATGTAATTCTGTTCCTGATTAATTCTCTTCCTTATGTTCCTGAATAAAGTCAAGAGCTAGAGTTATTAGTCTAGTCTTTGGGCTTTGGTGGCCCTTGGTGAGCTTATTCTAAACTCAGAACAAATAATGTTGGCCATAGTGGTAGCAATAATATTAATTAAAATAATGAACATAGAGAGTAATTTTTAAAAAAATGGAAATTGGTATCATTGGTGTTTTCTATCATTGATAGCAGACAATGTTGAAGTGTTTGTAAGTGGGTAATTTGAATGTAAAAGCAAAGATAGTTGAAAGTACCCTGGCTGGATGGCTCAGTGGATAGAGTTATCTTGGTGCACTGAGTCACGGGTTTGATCCCTGGTCAGGGCATATATGAGAAGCAACCAATAAGTGCACAACTAAGTAGAACAAGGAGTTGGTGCTTCATTCTACCTCTTTTCTCCCCTCTTTCTTTTACTCTCCCCTTTCCTCTCTCTCTCTCTCTCTCCCTTGCTCAAATCAATGGAAAAAAATAGTTGGAAGCATTTATAAAATAAAAGGTGAAGTGACTGAAATATTTGATACCAACTCCTCTCAACAGATTCCTGAAATAAGCATTTACAGGATGTATGAATGAGTAACCAGTATTAAGTGAAATTTATTTATTTGGTAATTACTTGAAGAGTAACTCTAATGTGCTAGGTTCTGTGCTTTTTGACACAAAACCAAATCTCATGGAGCTTAATACAACTGCATTCATTTCTTCAACAAATATCTATGGGGTGTCTACTATTAACCTGGGATTATTCTAGGCGCTGGTGGTAATATAATGAAAAGCTATACTAAGATCACTAATATCTAGATGTGTGCATTCCATTTGTGTAGGAAAGACCAGGATACCACTTTACAGTGTGCTAAGTGCCCAGGTAGAGCAAATACAGGCTCTGGAACAACACAGTAATTAGGAGTGCTGACCCCCATCCCCTGCACAGTTGGAAATCTCTGTATAACTTTTGACTCCCCCAAAACTTAACTATTAATGGCCTACTGTTGATGGGAACCCTTACAGATTACAGTCGATGAACATATTTTGTATGTTATATGTACTATATATTGTATTCTTAAAATATACCAGAGAAAAAAATGTTATTAAGAAAATCATAAGGAAGATAAAATACATTTACAGTACTTATTGAAAAAAAATCCATGTGCAAGTGGACCTATGCAATTTAAACCTGGGTTGTTCAAGAGTCACTTGTACAGAGAGCTGTGGGAACACACAGGAGGAGCCTCTGACCTCACCCTGATGGGGGGCATGTTTGAGGAGGGTTGAGTTTTCAAGGAACGTTCTTTAGTGAGTGACATGTAGGCTGATACTTGAATGAGATGCACACACTAGACATCATAAGGGGAGTGAACCATTAGTGGATAAAATGTGAGATTGAGGCAGAAGGAGCTGCATGGACTGCGATTGGAGGCCAAAGATAGCGTTATGGTTGGGCCTGGAGGTTATTATGCTAAGTGTATAAGCCAGTCGGAGAAAGGTGAATACCACGTGATCTTGCTTGCATGTGGAAGCTAATGAACAAAATGAACTGATGAACAAAATGGAAACAGAGTCATGAATACATGGAACAGACCAACAGCTACCAGTGTGTTGAAAGCCAGAGGGAAAGGGGAGTGGGAGCAAGACAGAGGTGGGTAGAAGGAGGGAAAATGAGGATGGAAATAGACTTTGCTTGGGGCTATAGGTGCACGATGCCACGTGCAGGTGATGTTTTATTGAGTTGCACACTTAAAACCTGTATGATTTTGTGAACCAGTGTCATCCCAATAAATTCAATTTAAAATATCCCCCCCCCCCGCTTAAAAAAAAAGATAGCATGATCCGTATTTTAGTTAAGATGGGAGTAGAGTAGCCAGAAGTAAGCAGAAAGCCTGGCAGGGCCTGTGAAGGAGATTGGATTTTATCCTAATGGCAAAGGGAAACCATGGACAGGTTTGAAATAGAGAAGCCACATGATAAGATTGGCCTGTCAAGAGCATCCCAGAGACCCCGGGAAACTGACAGCTGCTTCGGTGTCCTCCTGTGGCCACATCCTCTTGGAAGGGCCAGATAAAAACCTGTCTCCCCAGAATAGCTCAGCCTATGCCAACTATGGTCAGAACAGCCCTTTCTCCTTCTCTTGGCCTATCTGAGCAGGATGTCTCTGTCCATGGGCATTCAGTTTGCAGCCTATCCTTGTAATCACACTTTCACATCCTTCCGTTTTTCCGACAGTGTTATTTTGTGCCTGCCACTTGCCAGGCGCTGTCCAAGGTCCTGAAGAAGCAGCTCTCTTGGAACTCCCATTCCAGGGGATCATGACATTCTTACACAGAAAACAGAAGATCACGGAAAAAGTTGAACTATTCTGGTGCATATATTACAGTTTATCCAGCACTGGCTGCCTGTCAGACATTGTTCTAGCTGCTTATGATCTCATTTAGTATTTTAACATTCTCCTGGCCTGACCTGTGGTGGCGCAGTGGATAAAGCGTCGACCTGGAAATGCTGAGGTCGCCGGTTTGAAACCCTGGGCTTGCCTGGTCAAGGCACATATGGGAGTTGATGCTTCCAGCGCCTCCCCCTTCTCTCTCTCTCTTCTCTCTCTCTCTCTCTCTCTCGCCCTCTCTCCTCTCTAAAAATGAATAAATAAAAATAATAATAATTTAAAAAAATAACATTTTAGCATTCTCCTAATTGAAGAAAAATTTATGGACCAAGCACCAGATTAGGTTTTACAGACATTTTTCTCAATTGATTTTCACAAAAATCATGCAAGATAGGTTTTCTTGCTTCAATGTTACAGATGAGGAGTGGGACGCAGTATAAGTAACATCCCTAAATTCACACAAATAATAAGGAAACACTGCTTGAATTTGAACCTAGATTATCTTCATTAAAATCCCTGGTCTAACAGTGTGACATCACTTCTCTCAATTTAGTTGTTTTTTGTGTGTATGTGTTTGTGAAAGAGACAGAGAGAGAGACAGAGAGAGGGACAGACAGGAAGGGAGAGAAATGAGAAGCATCAATTCTTCATTGCAGCACCTTAGTTCATTGATCACTTTTTCATATGTGCCTTGACTTGGCAGCTACAGCAGAGTGAGTGACCCTTTGCTCAACCTTGGGCTCAAGCCAGCAACCTTGGGGTTCAAGCCAGCAACCTTTGGGCTCAAGCCATCGACCATGGGGTTATGTCTATGATCCCACACTCAAGCCAGTGACCCTGCACTTAAGCTCGTGACCTCGGGGTTTCTAACCTGGGTACTCTGTGTCCCAGTTTGACACTCTAGCCCCTGTGCCATTGCCTTGTCAGACTTAATTTAGTTCTTTAATGAAACTTTAGCTGGAGCATTAGACATCTTTTGCAATGCCTGCTGCAGTGAAGGGTGCTCTAAAGGGTATCATCAGTATTTAGATTGCACTACACCCCTAAATATTCTTTTTAAAGAATTTTATTAATTGATTGGTTTTAGAGAGAGAGAAAAGGAGAGAGAGAGAGAAACATCAACTTGTTGTTCCACATTTTATGCATTCATTGGTTGATTCTTATATGTCCCCTGACCGAAGATTGAACCCACAACCTTGGCGTACCAAGACAATCTATTGGTTGGCAAACTGTGGCTCGCGAGCCACATGCGGCTCTTTGGCCCCTTGAGTGTGGCTCTTCCACAAAATACCACGTGTGGGTGCTACCTTGATAAGGAATGTACCTACTTATACAGTTTAAGTTTAAAAAACTTGGCTCTCAAAAAAAATTTCAATCGTTGTATTGTTGATATTTGACTCTGTTGACTAATGAGTTTGCTGACCACTACAAGCTACCCGGCCAGGGCCAACCCTAAATATTCTTTATAATTATAATTATATGGGCACAGATTTTATGATGAAAATTCTGTCTCCACGTAACTTAGAAATGCTTTCTTAGGGATCAGCAACTTTTATATGTTTTTATTTTTAAAAATTAAAAAAATATTTCTAATAAAAGGAAAATTTGCTTTTAGGAAAACCATAGAAATATATAAGAAGGAAAAAAGTTCTACCCAGAATTGTTACATTTGGTGTATTTGTTAACAGTTTGGTATACTTCCTTCCAGTTTTTTTGATGCACATTTTAAAATAAAGTTAAGATCATATTGTACATAATTATACAAGGTTCTCCCTTAACCTTTTATTATGACAGTTTTCAAATACAGAAGTTTAAAGAATAACACTAAGAACACACTATAGCCACTTAGATTTAATAATTGTTAGTAATTCATTATAACTTTAACTATACATATATGTATATAAATTATTTATTACTTTTAAAGCATAGTAACATAGGAATATTTACAACTCATATGAAGGAGATCAAATAATGAGAGTTTGGTAATCTATGGTATTTGCCTTTTTTGAGTTTCTTACCACAATATTTATCAACAACAAAAATAGTCCAATTTATTTTGGTTATTAAATATGAGTCCTAAAGATGCAAAAATCACAGGTTTCTTGGAAAGGAAAATCCCCCCGGAAGTTGATCTATAAAGCTCTGCTTCTGTGGGGAAGACGGCCATTACTTAGCAGTTTTATTGTTACAGTGTCCCAACAAGTGAATAATTTAGCTGTTGTGAGCAACCAGTTATGGTGTAGCTTCCATCTAAACTGTGAGACAAAAGATGTGGGAACATATACGTTTCTAGGGCAGAGGCTGTTGCAAACATAGATAGGAGGTAACTAAACTAAAGATAGTACTGCAAGATCAAACTTTGGTTACAGCTACAAAATTAGTAGAGTTGGAGTCTTTAGTTATATCCAAGCCAAGTACAAGAAGCTCTACCATCTTTTTGTCAAAATTTCCCCATTATTGTGTTCTTATTTGTCTTTAAAAATATTTTTATTTAGCAAATTAAAATTAACAGGATGACGTTGATCAATAAGAGTACATAGGTTTCAAGTAAACATCTCTATAGCATCTGAACTGTTAATTTTGCTGTAAACCCATCAGCCAAAGTCAAATCATTTTCCGTCACCGTATATTTGTCCCTTTTTACTCCCTTCCCCCTCACTCCCTCCCCTACATCTCCTCCCCCTCCTCCTGATAACCACTTT
Organism: Saccopteryx bilineata; assembly: GCF_036850765.1. Taxonomy (NCBI): domain Eukaryota; kingdom Metazoa; phylum Chordata; class Mammalia; order Chiroptera; family Emballonuridae; genus Saccopteryx; species Saccopteryx bilineata. The sequence goes on along the minus strand of NC_089493.1, from coordinate 11,040,758 downwards.
ACTTCTATTTATCTTCTTTATTTTGATTTTATCTGCACAAAATTTAAAAAAGTCTTAAATCTTTTTTACTGATGCATTATACACATGCGAAAGAACCCCCCAAAAAACAACCACACACACACACACACACACAAATTATGAACAGCTGTGGAACACTTCCCTCCATGTTTACCTCCATGATTACCTTCTTCTGCTATCCCAAAGGTATAAATCACTACCCTGACTTCCAACATCAAAGATGAGTTTTGCTGATTTTTGAATTTTATTTAAATGGAATTACATACTATTTATTTGTGTAAATTGACATGGTTTGAGCATAACTGTGCTTTGTTCGTTTTTATTGTATGTATGCTAACAAATGAACGTACTACACAATTTATGTATCTATTTTACTATTAATGGATATTTGGGTTGTTCCCACTTTTTGGCTATTACAAATAATGCTGCTATGAACACTTTTACATATCTTTTGGTAATATGCATACATATTTCTGTTAGGTATATTATTAGGGTGGGATTGCAGATTAGGGGGTATGCATATATTTAGTTTTAATGTGTAATGGCAAGCAGTTTATCAAAAGGTTTTGTTATACTGATTTGCACTTCCATTAGAAAAGTATGAGAGATCTTTCTGTCTATATTCTCTATTTTGGGCAATTCTTTATTTTATTTGTTTTCAAAATTATAGCCATTTTTGAGGGCATGTGGGAATATGTAATTGTTGTTATAATTTGCATTTCCATGATTACTGATGCACATTTTAAAATATATTTATTGGACATTTGTGCATCTATATAATCTTTGTCAGTTATATATGTTGTAAATATCTTTTCTTATTTTTTACTATCTAAATGATGACTTTGATTAACAGAAGTTTTTATTCTTAATGTAATCAAATTAGTGATTTTTTTTTTCTTTATAGGGCTTTTTATATCCTAGCTAAGAAAATATTTCCTTACTTCAAAACAATATTCTTTGTTGTCATCCAGAACATTTGTTCTTTCTCCTTTTAAATTTAGATGTCTCTAGAATTAATTTTTCTGTGTAGTGTGAGGTAAAGGTCAATTTTTTCTCATGAATAGCCAATTGGCTCAACTTCATTTACTGAAAATGAAAATATCTTTTCCTTACTGCCCTGTAGTACCATTTTGGGGATCATATTTAAGAGGGTCTGTCTATGGATTCTTTATTTAGTTCAACTGGTGCATTTTTTCTTTTCTCCCTACCACAGTGTCTGAATTAATGTAACTCAATAATAAAATTTTATGTATATCCTTCAGTACAAGGCTTTCCACCTTGTGATTGTTTTTCTCTTTCTTATCTCCCCTGCTTTTTCTTCTTTCTGTTTTTTCTCCTTCTCCTTTTCTTCTTCCTCCTTCATGGTTATTCACAGCTGTTTGTTAAGTTAAAGATTTGTAAAGTTAAACACACATAAACATATGCTGAAACTACTAGGATTTTGATTGAGAATGTCTTGAATCTGTACATCAATCTGGAGAACTGACATTCTTAAAATGTTGAATCTTTCAACCTATGCATATAATATATTTCCATTTCTTCAGACTTTCTTCAGTTTCCCCCAGTGCTGTTTTGTGGGTAGATGTCTTGCCTATCTCTCATGTAGTGTGTCCTTAGGTTTTTATTTTTTTGATGCTATTGTCAATGATATATCTTCTTTTAAAATTACAGTTTTTAACTTGGTGTTGCTCAGATGTAGACATGCAATTAATTCTAGCATATTGGTCTTGGAGCCAGCAACCTTGCTAAATCACTTTTAAATTCCAATAATTTATTGTAGTTTTGTTGACATTTTTTTTATGTACGCAGTTACATTATGTTGAGTAATGGCTCCTTTTCAATTCTTCTGCCTCTTATGTCTCTTGCCTTGTTACACTGGCTAACACCTCCTACGCTATGCTGAGTTCTAAGTTCCTTCATGATTTCATTTCTTACCCATTGGGTCACTTAGAAACGTGATGATTAATTTCTAAATATATGGGGATTTTCCTCATGAAATTTTGTGTTGATCTATAGCTTGATTCCTCTGTGATCAGACCACATACTTGGTATTATTTCATTCCTTTAACACTTTTTACAGTTTCTTTCGAGCTGGGCCTATGTTCGTTTTTGGTAGATGTTCCTGTGTACTTTAAAAGAACTTGTTTTTTGCAGTTGTTTGATACTGTGTTCTATATATGTCAGTTAAATTAGATTTGTTAGTTGTGTAGTCCAAATCTTCTGTATTCTTATTGCATTTTGTCTATTTGTTTTATCCATTACTAGGAATAGAATGTTAAAATCTTCCACTATGATTGTGGGTCTGTGTATTCCTCCTTGTAGTTCTACTAATATTTGCTGTACACGCTTGGAGGCTGCATTGTTAGGTGCATATAAATTTAGAACGCAATATATTCCTGGTAAATGGAAACTTTTATCATTATGAAATGCAGGTCTTTATCTCTAGTAACGCTTTGTTGTTGTTGTTGTTAAAATTGCTTTGTCTTAAATAGCTGCGCCTGGTTTCATGGGCGCATAGCTTACCTTTTTCAGCCCTTTCATTTTCAACTTTGTATCCGTGTATTTCATGTGTCTTGTAAGCAACCTATCATTCTGTTTCTTAAACTCAATTTTCATGCTATTTACCATAAATTTTTTAATTTATTTTTTAGATAGAGAGGAAGGGAGAGAGAAAGAGAGAGAGAGAGACATTGAAACATCAATTTGTTGTTCCAGCTATTTATGTTTTTATTGGCTGATTTGATTCTTGTATGTGCCCTGACTGCAAATCAAATCCATAACCTTGGTGTACTGGGTTGACACTCTAACCAGCTGAGCCACCTGCCTGACCAGGACCCATGATAGTTGCCTTTTAATCGTAGTGGTTAATACATATAGGTACTGCAATGACTGGTATATTTGATTAAAAATCCATTTTTCTATTTATCCTACCCTTTCCTCTACTTTTTGCCTCCTTTGCACTGATTTAGTATATTTAAATATTTCATCTTTGTCTTAGTGAGCTATTCAGTTTTCTGTATTCTTTCAGTCACTAACCTAGAAATTAAACCATACTTCCTTGACTTATCAGTGTCTAGTTTAAAATAGTACTTTTACCCTTTCCAGTAAAATGACAGATCTTAACTTCTTTTACCTTTCCCTGACTTAAGTGCTGTGCTTTTCTGCTCTCTTTATTTTTCATAAGTTTTGCAAGTGATGTAAGATAGTGGTCCAGTTTTATTCTTTTCCATGTGAATATGCAATCATTGTAACACCACATGTTGAAGAGACTCTTTTCTCCATTGAGTGTTGTCTGCTCCGTTGTCAAAATATTAATTGACCATGTATGCTTGGGTTTATTTCTGGGCTCTTGATTCTATTACATTGATCTATTTGTCTGTTCTTTATATCAGTAGTATATTGTTTTTATAATATAGCTTTATAGCATATTTTGCACTGTCTATACTGCCTGCGTGTGAGTCACTTAGCAGCCATATGAGTTATCACAGTGGTCGGCAAACTGCTGCTCGCAAGCCACATGTGGCTCCTTGGTCCCTTGAGTGTGGCTCTTCCACAAAATATCACGTGCGGGCGCTACCTCAATAAGGAATGTACCTACCTATATAGTTTAAGTTTAAGAAATTTGGCTCTCAAAAGAAATTTCAATAGTTGTACTGTTGGTATTTGGCTCTGTTGACTAATGAGTTTGCCGACCACTGATCTATCACATCAACTGTAGTGCTGTTAAAATGCTTGTGTTCAAGTAACCCTTACTTTACTTTGTAATGCCACATTTACATGTCATTATAGATTATTATATGTATATAATTATTACATATTATTATAGTACATTGTTATCATTGTTCTATTGTATTATTAGTTATTGTTAATTTCTTACTGTGCCTAATTCATAAATTAATCTTTATTATAGGCATGTATGTGTAGGAAAAAACATAGTATATGTAGGGTTTGGTACTGCCTGAGGTTTCAGGCATCCACTGGGAGTCTTAGAATATATCCCCTGCAGATAAGGGGGTACTATTGTATTCATATAATTTAGGAATTTATATCAAGGGTGATCAAACAGTCTGCATTCTTTTGTGTCTTACTTTATTTACTCAGCATAATCTTACTGTGATTAATCTGTGTTGTTGAAGATATTAGTAATTATTTTTTACTGCTAAGTAAGCATTCTATTGTTTGTATATACTGAGTTTGTTTTCTAGCGTGCTGTTGATGTGCATTTCGCTGTTTTAAATTTTTGACCAATATCCGTGAAGCTACTGTGAACATCGTACACAAGTTCCTGTAGGCATATGCATTTATTTCTCTTGAGTATTTCTCTTGAGTGGTATTCCTGGGTCATAGAATTTATAAAAGAATTCTAAACAGCTCTATAAAGTGTTTATGCCATTTTACATTCCAACAATATATGAGAGTTTCAGTTGCTATACACTCTCCCTAATACTCGCAACTGTCAGTATTTTGAACTTTAGCCATTCTGGTGGGTATCTCATTGTGGTTTTAATCTGTATTTCCTTGATGACTGGTGTTGAACACCTTTTTATATGCTTATTTGTCATTCAGGTATCTTATTCTATAAAAATCTGATAAAGTCATTAATTTGGTTGTGTATCTTATTATTTTTAATGTAGTATAGTATGAGTCATTTCTAATATATAATATATATATATATATATAGAGAGAGAGAGAGAGAGAGAGAGTAGTTTTTTCCAGTTTGAGATTACTTTTTTACTTATATGAACAGGGTCTTTTGGTGAGCATGAGTTTGTAATTTTGATAAACTAAAATTAATAATATTTTGTTTATGGTTAAGTGCCTTTTATATCCTATGACATCTTTGTATTCTTTAAGGTTGTGATGTTCGTGTCCAATGTTTTTCAGAAGCTTTACAGTTCAGCCTGCACATTTGGGTTTATGACCCATTTAAGTTTAATTTTGGTGTGTGGAGAGTATGGTTCATCTATTTCCTTATGGACTGTTGCAGCCCCCTTTGTTGAAATGATTATTTTCCCCTTTGAATTGTATTGTACTCTTAGTCATATATGTATGGGTGTATTTCCAGATTCTATTCTGTTTTATTGATTGTTGTATTTACTTTAGCTTTATCGTCTTAAAACCGGTTAGTGCAAGTCTCTCATTTTGTTCTTCTTTGATCACTTTGGCTATTTTAGGTCTTTTGCATTTGCATGTCTATTTTAGCATCAGCTTTAATTTCTTCAAAAAATAATCCCGGGCCTTGGCCGGTTGGCTCAGTGGTAGAGCGTCGGCCTGGCGTGCAGAAGTCCCGGGTTCGATTCCCGGCCAGGGCACACAGGAGAAGCGCCCATCTGCTTCTCCACCCTTCCCCCTCTCTTTTCTCTCTGTCTCTCTCTTCCCCTCCCGCAGCGAGGCTCCATTGGAGCAAAGATGGCCCGGGTGCTGGGGATGGCTCCTTGGCCTCTGCCCCAGGCGCTAGAGTGGCTCTGGTCGGGGCAGAGCATCGCCCCCTGGTGGGCAGAGCGTCGCCCCCTGGTGGGCAGAGTGTCGCCCCCTGGTGGGCGTGCCGGATGGATCCCGGTCGGGCGCATGAGGGAGTCTGTCTGACTGTCTCTCCCCGTTTCCAGCTTCAGAAAAATACAAAAAAAAAAAAAAAAATCCTGCTGGGATTGTATTAAATCTACAGTTCCATTTGGGAGTTTCATTGAAAATATTAGTTTTCTAATCCATGAACATGATTTATCTTTCCATTATTTAGGTCTTTAAAAATTTCCCTCTGTAGTTTTTTGTATAGAATTATTGCATTTATTTTGTTAAATTGATTCCTAGGTATTTGATAGTTTTTTTTAATGCCATAAGTATCATTGTTTTAAAATTTAATTTCCAGTTATTTATTGGCAGTATATAGGAATTTAATTAATTTTTGCATAGTTATCTTTTATTCTGTGATTTTTCTAAATTCAATTATTAGTCCTAGCAATTTGTTGATTGGTTGGATTTTCTATATAGATTTTCATTTATAAAGAAATTTGCTATGCTTGACCAGGCAGTGGCACAGTGGATAGAGTGTCGGACTGGGACGTGGAAAACCAGGTTCGAAACCCCGAGGTCCCCGGCCTGAGTGCAGGCTCATCTGGTTTAGTGTGGGCTCACGAGCTTGAGCGTGGGGTCACTGGCTTGAGCATTGAATCATAGATATGATCCCATGTTGCTGGCTTGAGCCCAAGGTCGCTGGTTTGAGCAAGGGTTCACTTGCTCTGCAATAGCTCCCCCCCTCCCGTCAAAGCACATATGAAAAAGCAATCAATGAACAACTAAGGAGACCAAAGAACCACAACAAAGAATTGATGCTTTTCATTTCTCTCCCTTCCTGTCTGTCTGTCCCTATCTGTCCCTCTCTCTGTCTCTGTCAAACACACACACACACACACACACACACACACACAAAGAAATTTGCTGCTATTTCCCCAAATTTTATGCCATTTATTACTGTTTTTGTTTTGCTGCCTAGATTTTCAAAACAATGTTGATTACAAGTAGTGAGAATGGACACCATTGCTTTATTCCTAACCTTAAGAGAACATTTCACCACTAAATACGGTGTTAGCTGGAGGGTTTTGCACATATCTGTTATGACAGTTTGAGGAAATTTCATTTCACTTCCAGTTGACTGAGGGCTTTTATCTTGAATACACATTATAATTTATCAAATATTTAGATAAGCTAAAATAACAGAGAAGAAAATAAAGTTAAAGTTCTTTATGTATATCATTGCCTTATGCCTTTATCTTTACTATTTTATTTTCTTGTGTTTAATTTTTTCTTCTTTTTTTCCTAGCTTCCTAAGTTGAAAGCTTAGATTGTTGATTTTCAACATTAAAATTTTTAGAAATTATCCGTTTAAAGTTACCAATTTCCCTTTAAACTCTAATAGCTGTATCCCACAAACATAGATGTTCTGATTCTACTATCATTCATTTAAAGCTATTTAAAAATTTATTACTGTATCTTCTTTTGCCTATGTGTTATTTAGGAAAATGTTGTTTAATTTCCAAATATTTGGGCTCTTGCAATCTTTTGTTTGCTTTCTACTGTAATCAGTGAATTTTTCTCATTTAATACTTTAAGGATGTCCTTTCATTGTTTCTGATGGGAAGTTAGGCATCATTCTTAATGACTGTGCCCTGAATGTAATATAGTTTTTCTCTATCTGTCTTAAAATTTTTTTTTGTTACTTTGTATTTTCATTATGATCTGCTTAAGTGTGGTGGTCTTTGTATTTATTTGGCATGAGGTTTGCTGAGCTTTTAAAATCTGTAGTTTCAGGTTCTTCATCAGTTTTGAAAAAAAAATGTAGGGTGTTACTCTTTTCAGAAATTAATTTTGTTCCTTTCTTTTCTCTTTTCATCTTGAGACTTTAGTAAATATCTGGCATTGTTCTAGAAATCTCAGCTACTCTGTGCTTTTATTTTTCTGAAAAAAAAATTATCTGTCCTTTAGTCTGTATTTATATTAACCTGTCTTCAAGTTTACCAATCTGTTCTTCTGCTGTGTTTAATATTCAAAAAAAAATCTATCCAATTCAAACTGCTATTAATTTTATATGTAGACATTTTTTAGTTCTAGAATTTTCTTTTGGCTATTTTTTTCAAGTGTTCATTTTTCTCTTGGCATTCCTATCTAAATGGTCTATTTCTCCAAATTTTTTTCACGTTTTAAGTACTTTCTTTGAACTTTACCCCTGATACCACAGGAGTCTGCATGATCTGTGTGTGGGCTTCTTGTGGCCTGTTTTCTCATCCTTCTTTCTGGAATTCCAGTAACGCATACGTTAGACCTTTCTCCCATGTCTCTTCTGAATATATATTTTTTTAATTTTTATTTTTTTAAAAATTAATTTTAATGGGGTGACATTGATAAATCAGGGTGTATATGTCCAGAGAAAACATCTCTAGGTTATTTTGACATTTGATTATGCTGCATTCCCATCACCCAAAGTTCAATTGTCTTCTGTCACTTTATAACTGGTTTTCTTTGTGCCCCTCCCCTCCCCCAACCTCCTCCCTCCCCGCCACCCTGTAACCCCCACACTCCTGTCCATGTCTCTGAGTCTCATTTTTATGTCCCACCTATGTATGGAATCATATAGTTCTTAGTTTTTTCTGATTTACTTATTTCTCTCAGTACAATGTTATCAAGGTCCATCCATGTTGTTGTAAATGATCCGATGTCATAATTTCTTATGGCTGAGTAAGTACCCCATAGTGTGTGTGTGTGTGTGTGTGTGTGTGTGTGTGTGTATCCCAAAGCTTTTTAATTCACTTGTCCACTGAGGGACACTTGGGCTGTTTCCAGATCTTCGCCATTGTGAACAATGCTGCCATAAACATGGGGGTGCATTTCTTCTTTTCAAACAGTGCTATGGTGATCTTGGGGTATACTCCTAAAAGTGGTATAGCTGGGTCAAAAGTCAGTTTTATTTTATTTTATTTTTATTATTATTTTTTAATCTTTCTGAAGCTGGAAACGGGGAGAGACAGTCAGACAGACTCCCGCATGCGCCCGACTGGGATCCACCGGCACGCCCACCAGGGGGCGACGCTCTGCCCACCAGGGGGCGATGCTCTGCCCCTCCAAGGCGTCGCTCTGCTGCGATCAGAGCCACTCTAGTGCCTGGGGCAGAGGCCAAGGAGCCATCCCCAGCACCCGGGCCAGCCTTGCTCCAATGGAACCTCGCTGCGGGAGGGGAAGAGAGAGACAGAGAGGAAGGGGGGGGGTGGAGAAGCAGATAGGCGCTTCTCCTGTGTGCCCTGGCCGGGAATCGAACTTGGGACCCCTGCATGCCAGGCCGACGCTCTACCACTGAACCAACCGGCCAGGGCCTGATTTTTAATTCTTTGAGGAATCTCCATACTGTTTTCCACAGTGGCTGCACCAGTCTGCATTCCCACCAGCAGTGCAGGAGGGTTCCCTTTTCTCCACATCCTCGCCACAGAATGCCAGCCTTATTCTGTGTTGTTTTGTTGATGAGCGCCATTCTGACTAGTGTTAGATGATATCTCATTGTCATTTTAATTTGCATTTCTCTAATGATTGGTGATGTTGAGTATTTTTTCATATGCCTATTGGCCATCTGTATGTCCTCTTTGGAGAAGTGTCTATTCATTTCTTTTGCCCATTTTTTGTTTGGATTGTTTGTCTTCCTGGTATTGAGTTTTACAAGTTCTTTATAAATTTTGGTTATTAACCCCTTATCAGACGTATTGTGTAGTTTGTCTTTTTATTCTGTTCTTATTGTCTTTAGCTGTGCAAAAGCTTTTTAACTTGATATAGTCCCATTTGTTTATCCTGTCTTTTATTTCACTTGCCTGTGGAGATAAATTGGCAAACATATGGTTTCGAGAGTTGTCAGAGAGCTTACTGCTTATGTTTTCTTCTAAGATGGTTATAGTTTTACGGCTTACATTTAAGTCTTTTATCCATTTTGAGTTTATATTTGTGAATGGTGTAAGTTGGTGGTCTAGTTTCATTTTTTTTGCAGGTAGCTGTCCAATTTTCTCAACACCATTTGTTGAAGAGGCTGTCTTTACTCCAATGTATGCCCTTACCTCCTTTGTCAAATATCAGTTGTCCATAAAAGTGTGGGTTTCTTCCTGGGTTCTCAGTTCTGTTCTATTGATCTATATGCCTGTTCTTATGCCATTACCAGGCTGTTTTGAGTACAATGGCCTTGTAGTATAACTTGATATCAGGAAGTGTGATACCTCCCACTTTATTCTTCCTTTTCAAGATTGCTGAGGCTATTCATGTTCTCTTTTGATTCCATATAAATTTTTGGAATATGTCTTCTATATCTTTGAAGTAAGTCATTGGTATTTTAATCGGTATTGCATTGAATTTATAAATTGCTTTGGGTAATATAGACATTTTAATGATGTTTATTCTTCCTAACCATGAGCATGGTATATGCTTCCACTTGTTTGTATCTTCCCTGATTTCTTTTATCAATGTTTTTTAATTTTCCTAGTACAAGTCTTTAATCTCCCTGGTTAAATTTATTCCTAGGTACTTTATTTTTTTGGTTGCAGTGGTGAAGGGGATTGCTTCCTTAATTTCTCTTTCTGACAGTTCATTGTTAGTGTATAAAAATGTCTCTGATTTCTGAGTATTAATTTTATATCTTGTCACCTTGCTGAATTCATTTATCAGGTCTAGTAGTTTTTTGACCAAGACTTTTGGGTTTTCTATATACAATATCATATCATCTGCAAATAATGATAGTTTTACTTCTTCTTTTCCAATTTGGATGCCTTTTATTTCTTTTTCTTGTTTGATTGCTGTGGCTAGGACTTCCAGAACTATGTTGAATAAGAATGGCGAAAGGGGGCACCCCTGCTTGTTCCTAATCTTAAGGGGATTGCTTTTAATTTTTGCCCATTGAGTATGATGTTGGCTGTGGGTTTGTCATAGATGGCCTTTATCATGTTGAGGTATGTTCCTTGTATTCCCACTTTGTTGAGAGTTTTGATCATGAATGGGTGCTGGATTTTATCAAATGCTTTTTCTGCATCTATTGAAATTATCATGTGATTTTTCTCCTTCCTTTTGTTTATGCGATGAATCACATTGATTGATTTGAGAATATTGTACCAGCCTTGCCTCCCAAGAATAAATCCCACTTGATCATGGTGTATGATTTTTTTCATATATTGCTGGATCTGGTTTGCTAATATTTTGTTGAGGATTTTAGCATCTAAATTATCAGGGATATTGGCCTAAATTTTTCTTTCTTTGTGTTGTCTTTGCCTGGTTTTGGAATCAGAATTATACTTGCCTCATAAAAGGAGCCTGGAAATCTTCCTTTCTCTTGAATTTTTTGAAATAGCTTGAGAAGGATAGGAGTTAGTTCTTCTTTGAATATTTGATAGAATTCACTTGTGAAGCCATCAGGCCCAGGACTTTTCTCTTTTGGGAGATTTTTGATAACTGTTTCAATTTTCAATCTTATTTGTTGTAATTGGTCTGTTTAGGTTTTCTGATTCTTCCAGATTAATTTTTGGAAGATTATATATGTTTCAAGGAATTTGTCCATTTCATCTAGGTTTTCTAGTTTTTTGGTGTACAGTTCTTCATAGTATTTTCTTACAATATTTTGTATTTCTGTTGTGTCAGTTGTTATTTCTCAACTCTCATTTCTAATTTTATTTATTTGAGTACTCTCTTTTTTTTTTTTAGTGAGTCTCGTTAAAGGTTCATTGATCTTGTTTACCTTTTCAAAGAACCAGCTCCTGGTTTCACGATCCTCTGTATTGTTTCTTTAGCCTCTATGTCATTTATTTCTGCTCTGATCTTTATTATTTCCTTCCTTCTACTACCTCTGGCCTTTACTTGCTGTTCTTTTTTTAGTTCTTTTAGTGCAAGGTCAAGTTTGTTTGAGCTTTTTCTAGCTTTTTAAGGTATGCCTGGAATGCTATGAATTTCCCTCTCAGGACTGCTTTTGCTGTGTCCCATAAATTTTGAGTTGATGTATGCTCATTATCTTTCATTTCTAGGAATTTTTAAAGTTCTTCTTTGATCTCATTGTTAACCCATTCGTTATTTAATAACATGCTATTTAGTTTCCAAGTGTTTGAGTATTTTTCAGTTTTTCTGTTGTGGTTGATTTAGTTTCATACTATTGTGATCAGAGAAAGTGCTCGATATGATTTCAATCTTCTTAAATTTGTTGAGACCGCTTTTGTGCCCTAACATGTGGTCTATCCTAGAGAATGTACCATTAGCACTTGAAAAGAATGTATATTCTGCTGCTTTAGGGTGAAAGGTTCTGAAGATATCTATTAAATCGAGTTGATCTAGTATGTCCTTTAAGTCTGCTGTTTCTTTGTTAATTTTCTTTCTTGAAGATCTATCTAGTGATGTTAGTGGGGTATTGAAATCCCCTACTATTATAGTATTGCTGTTGATCTTGCCCTTTAAATCCATCAAAGTCTGCTTTATATATTTAGGTGCTCCTATATTAGGTGCGTAGATATTTATAACGGTTATATCTTCCTGTTGGATTGCTCTCTTTATCATTATGTAGTGACCTTCTTTATCTCTTACTATATTCTTTATTTTAAAGTCCATTTTGTCTGATATAAGTATTGCTACCCCAGCTTTTTTTTCATTTCCATTTGCGTGAACTATTTTTTTCCATCCTTTTATCTTCAGTCTATGTACATCTTTTGTTTTAAGGTGTGTCTCTTGTAGACAGCATATGTATGGGTCCTGTTTTCTTATCCACGCAGCTACCCTATGTCTTTTTATCAGATCATTTAATCCATTTACATTTAAGGTTATTATTGATATGTAGTTGTTTATTGCCATTTTATTCTTTAAAACTGTATTCCTCTTTTGCTATACTCTTTTTCTCCTTTGATCTGTTTACAACAGGCCCTTTAGCATTTCTTGCAGCATTGGTTTGGTTGTAGTGAATTCCTTGAGTTTTTTTTTTTTTTTTGTCTGGAAAGCTTTTTATTTCTCCTTCAATTTTAAATGATAGCCTTGCTGGATAAAGTAGTCTTATTTGTAGGCTCTTGTTCTGCATTACTTTGAATATTTCTTGCCATTTCCCTCTGGCCTCAAGTGTTTCTGTTGAGAAGTCAGAAGTCATCCTTCCAGGGGGTGGGGGCTCCTTTGTAGGTGATAGTCTTTTTTTCTCTAGCAGCTTTTAATATTTTCTCTTTATCACTTAGCTTTGATATTTTAATTATTATGTGTCTTGGTGTAGAGTTCTTTGGGTTTCTCTTTAATGGAGTTCTCTGTGCTTCTTGAACTTGTGAGATGTTTTCCTGCCTTAATTGAGGGAAGTTTTCAGCAATGATATGTTTGAACAAAGTCTCTATCCCTTGTTCTTTCTTTTCTTCCTCAGGAACCCCTATAATGTGGATGTTATTTCTCTTCATGTTGTCACAGAACTCTCTTAGAGTTTCCTCAGACTTTTTGCGTCTCTTTTCTTTTTTCTGCTCTGCTTCTGTGCCTTCATTTATCTTGTCCTCTAACTTACTGATTCGATTCTCTGCTTCATCCATCCTGCTTTTAATTCCTTCTATTGTGTTCTTCATTTCTGATATTGTATTTGTTATTTCTGACTGATTCTTTTTTATTATTTCAATGTCCTTTTTTATATTTGCTATTTCTTTATTTAGATGTTCATAATTACCATCTATTGTTGTTCTAATATCTTTGAGCATCCTAACAATTGTTACTTTAAACTCTGCATCTGGTAATTTGGTTATATCTGACTCATTCAGGTCATTTTCTGGGGTTTTCTCTTGATTCATTTGTGTTGTATTTCTCTGCCTTCTCATTTTGTCTGTGTAAAAGAAGGTTTTGGCCACTGGAGTCGACTGGGTGTGGCCTCTGTGTTCCCTAGGTGTGGTCTGTCTGCAGGCCTACCACCCCCTCTGCTGTTGCTGCCTAGGGCGTTCGGGTATGGGCATTGCTGGTGCCTGCTCACTGGGTCTGTTGCTGTGATTTTCGCTTCTCCTTCACAGGAGTGGCTGTGATCACGTGCTCGGGTGTACAAGCCTCAGTAGCCTTGGCCTTTGCTCCGCCCCCACGGGTGGCATTATGCTTGGCCCTGAGGGCAGGGGTGAGCACCTTTGCTCAGCTGCAGGTCTCCGCCTGATTCTGGGCTTTCGCCTTGCCCCTGCAGGAGGAGCCCACTCGTGGGACGGCTGCAAGTCTTGGCTCCACAGGCCATGTGGGACTGTGTGCCCATGCTCAGTAACGGAACTCCGCCTGTTCTGGGCTTTTGGCTCCACCTCCATGGGAGGAGCAGGCTTCCAAGTCAGGCAACAAGCCTAGGTTCCACAGGCAGGGCAAGGCTGTGCTCCTGCACCTTTGCTCAGGGGCAAGTCTCTGCCCCTTCCCCCACAGGCTGGGTTGCAGGTGGCCTGCAGCTGGGCTTGACCACTTTTGCATGTACCCTCCTACCCAGCCGGCAAGACTGAGCTCACACCTGGGCCTCAGTTGTGGCCAGCTGGCTTCTGCCCTTGCCGACAGAACCGCGCTTCCATGTCCTGCCACCACCCGCCGCAGCCTGCCCTTGAGTGAGCCCTCAGCTGTGTTGGTGGGAGCGCTGCAGCTCAGACCCTAACACTCACTATTGTAGTCCGAAAGTTTCCTCCTTCTTTTTTCTTTTTTTTTTTTTTTTTTGGCATTTTCTTTTGCATTTTTCTGAAACTGGAAACAGGGAAAGACAGTCAGACAGACTCCTGCATGCACCCGACCGGGATCCACCCGGCACGCCCACCATGGGGCGACGCTCTGCCCACCAGGGGGCGATGCTCTGCCCATCCTGGGCGTCGCCATGTTGCGACCAGAGCCACTCTAGCGCCTGAGGCAGAGGCCACAGAGCCATCCCCAGCACCTGGGCCATTTTTGCTCCAATGGAGCCTTGGCTGCGGGAGGGGAAGAGAGAGACAGAGAGGAAGGTGTGGCGGAGGGGTGGAGAAGCAAATGGGCGCTTCTCCTGTGTGCCCTGGCCAGGAATCGAACCCGGGTCCTCTGCACGCTAGGCCGACGCTCTATCGCTGAGCCAACCAGCCAGGGCAAGCTTCCTCCTTCTAAGAGACTCTGCTCTTGGTGCCGCGGGAGAGCTTGTTTGGCTCGTGTCCTGCTTCCCTTTGCTGGTATTGCTGTTTCCAGGGAAGTATTCACTTCAGATTTGGGGAGTGACTCGTCCCAGGGGTTAGGGTGGCTGTCTCTCAAAAAGTTTCTCCTTGTGCCTCCTAGAGTACACTCTCTTCCTGCTACTCCAATCCTCTCTCCTCTCTCCCCCCATCCCCCCGAGCCCTGGGTGAGTGGTTGTGAAGAGGTTTTCTGCGCAGTCCCTTTAAGAAGAGTCCTGGGTCTGCGAAATCAGTCTTTTTCTCACAAACAGTATCCTGTCTCGTGTCCAGCTAAATACTGCCCATATGCCTCTTCTAGGCTCTGGGGCTGCAGGCTGGGGCTTTGTTCCTGGAACTCAGAACCCTCCCCTCTCTGCTAAACTCACTTCCCACCACGTGAGTCTCTCCCGGCTGCCATTTACTTCGGGGAGCTGGGCAGCCCTCTCCACGTTTCCGCTTTTCCTACCAGACTCAGTGTGGCTTCTTCAGTGTTTCTTGGTTGAAGAGTCCTCTTAGTTTAGTTCAAAGTTGGTTTTTCCAGATGATGGTTCTTAAAATTAGTTTGTAATCCCCTTTGGTTCTGGGAGGTGGAAGTTGGTACATCCGCCTACTCCATCGCTATCTTGTCTTCTTCTCCTCTGAATATTAATGTATTCTCCTCCCTCATTTCATCTTCCCGTTCTTCATGCTGAGTCATTTTTTCTGATTTGTCTTCCTGTTCACCAATTCCTTAGCCTCTCTCACTTGGATTCCTAGTTTTGTCAATGATATTTTTATATCTAGACCTTCCATTTGGTGCTTAAAAAACATTTCCAATTCTCTGATCATACTCTCTAACTTGTCTTTTACTTTTTGGAACGTCAGAAAAAGTCTGTTTTTGATAACTCAGTATTTTGATAACTCAGTTTTTTAAAGTCTGTTTCTGATAATTCAGTATTCTGGATCTCTGGAGCTTCTGATTCTGTTGTCATTTCTTTTGTTTTCTTGTCTTTTTGTAAATATATATTTTAAAATCATGTGCAAGATATTAGATAGAAAAACTGTAGGGCTAACGTGAGTTTTAAGATTAATGTTATATTTGTTCAGAGAGATTTATTTTTCTTCTGGCAGGAGGCTGTGGACATTAGCAATCCAGATTACCTTAAGGAAGCTAAAATAATAAAATAGACCTGTGGTCCATTCTTGAGATAATTTGAGGTTCCCCCTTGCTCATAGGATGTGGCCTTTTGGGACCTCTACCTAGAACAGGGGTCCCCAAACTTTTTACACATGGGGCCAGTTCACTGTCCCTCAGACCGTTGGAGGGCCGGACTATAAAAAAAGTATAATCAAATCCCTATGCACACTGCACATATTTTATTTTAAAGTAAAAAAACAAAACGGAAACAAATACAATATTTAAAATAAAGAACAAGTAAATTTAAATCAACAAACTGACCAGTATTTCAACGGGAACTATGGGCCTGCTTTTGGCTAATGAGATGGTCAGTGTCCGGTTCCATATTTGTCACTGCTAGCTGTAACAAGTGATATGATGCACTTCCGGAGCTGTGATGCATGTGTCCTGCATCACTGGAAGTAGTACTGTATGTGAGCGACACATACAGTACTCCAGGAGCACAGAATGCATCTCACTGACCACCAGTGAAAGAGGTGCTCCTTCCAGAAGTGCGGTGGGGGCCAGATAAATGGCCTCAGGGGGCTGCATGTGGCCTGTGGGCCGTAGTTTGGGGACCCCTGACCTAGAGCCTAGGGAGATTTTTAGGTTTCCCATTCTTCGGTGGTCCCCAACTTCCTATTTAGTTTTCTTCAATATGTCTGTTGAAATCTGCTCATATTGTGGAATTGGCAGATAGAGAAATAAGCGAAGGAAGGAGAATGACCTCAAATACCAGGTTCACCTTTGGGTGATTCCCTCTTCTGGATCACGTTTCCATAATTCTTCCATAAATTTCTCCATTTCTTTGGATTTGTTTTTACTTTTAATTTTGTCCTGCTTTCTAATTGTTCTCAGTAGGAGAATTGGCTTGAATTAATTTGTTTGTCATTTCTAGGAAATAGAACCCAGACTTTATTTTAAATAATAGAATATGAGTCATATATAGATATATTATATATATGGATAGATAGATGTATATCTGTATATATCTAGGCATATTTAAGAATGTCTTTTTATGTTTTTAACATGAAAGAAAATTCTACTTCACTGAAAAAAATATAATTATCATTTTATTGTTTTCTGGCATTTAGAGTTATAGAAGACAAATATTAAACTAGAGTGTTTTTGTTTGTTATAGGAATCCTTTTTGTAATTTTAAAACTTATTTATTAAAGTTTTTCTTAATTATTTCTATATATGAATATTTTTCATTGATTTTTGCTATTTTCCACATTTTATTTTTATCTTGTATTTAGTCTGTATAAAATTTCCATTTATCTTTTCCTTTATATTCTTAAGCTTCTTTTTTTAGTTCTATAACTTAACTTCCCCCCAAATCAGCCCTATTGCTGTAAATGAAGGCTTCTAATTTTGCTCTTTTATTTCTAGTTTACTTACACTTACATTTCTTATCCAAACCCATTTTTACCTAATTTTGTTAGTTTCCTGGCTCCCCCTGAAGTCCTTTGACTTTCCCTTTCTGTTCTTATAGAGGCCATGTATTCTTGCATCCTGTTGCAGATGCCACACATTTTCTTAAAATCTTTGATTCATAGACTAGTTTTCAGACATACATTTTTTTATCTTGGGCTTTAGTATGATATTTTCTTTTCTTTGAAGTACATATTTATTTCATCCTTCATTTTTTTCCTTTTTAAAATAAACTTTTTGAGGTATAATTTTCATGTAGTAAAATGACCCATTTTTAGTAAAGTTTTTATCATATTAGACAAATGTATATGCTAATGTAACCAATGCTGTAGTCAAAATATAGAACATTTCCATCACCCCACAAAGATTCTTATTTCTCTTTTCAGTCAACTAACCCCTGCACCCCTACCACTACGGGCAACCACTGATCTGCTTTTTGTCATTATAGATTAGTTTTTAGCCTGTCCTAGATGAATGGAATCATATGGTATGTACCATTTTTATGTTTGCTTACTTTACGCAGTATAATGTTTTTGAGATTTATCCATGTGAATGTATCAGTAGTTCATTTTGTTTTAATGTTGAATAGAATTCCATTGTGTGGATATATCACAATTAGTTTATTCATTCACTTTTTTAATGAACATTTTTATCTCTTATAATGTTTATACATCTATAAACATTCACTTAAAAGTGTTTTTGTGAAGATGTACATTTATTTATTTCTCTTGATAAATACCTAAGCAGTGAAAATGCTGGATCCTATGGTATGTGTATGGTTAATTTAAAAAGAAATGTCTAAACAGTTCTTCAGGGGTGGTTGTATCCTTTTATAATCCCTTCAGCGATATATGAGAATTCTGGTTGCTCTACATTATTATCAATGGTTGGGACTGTCAGTTTGTTGCAATGCCACATTTTGGGATGGCCATGTAGTAGTATCATGTTGTTTAATTTGCATTTCTCTGATGGTAAACGATAGCATCTGTACAAGTGCTTTTTGCCCATTTGTATATCTTTTTAATTTTTATTAATTTTTTTAGAGAGGGAGGAAGGGAGAGAGAGAAACATTGATTTGTTGTTCCACTTACTTTTACATTTATTTATTATGTATATCTTTTTTCGTGAAGATCTCAATGAAACCTTTTGTCTTATTTTTTAATTAGGTTGCTTGTCCATTATCTGTTCGAAGTATGAGTTTTTAGAAAAACCTTCTGTTTCTCCTAAGGTTATAAAAAATTATTTTATGTTTTATTCTAAGTTTTATAGTTTTTACATTTAAGCATATAATTCATTTGGAATTAACATTTGATAATGATGGGAGATAAGGGTTGACTTTTTTCTGTTGGATATTCAATTGTTCCAGTTCAGTCTGTTGAAAAAAAATTACTCACCTTAACTACGTATTTTGTTGAAAACTAATTGACCACATATGTGTGAGTCTATTTCTAGACCCTATATTTTACTCCAGTGTCTATCCTTATTTCAATATCACGCTGTAGTGATTACTATCACTTTATTGTAAATTTGAAATCATGTAGTGTAGTGAAAATCAAGAAGATTGGTTCTTTTTAAAAATTGTTTTGACCATTTTAGGTCTATTGCCGTTTCGTGCAGTTTTGCAGTTTCATTGTGGCCTATCTAGCCATTTATTTAGGTCTCTTTAATTTCTCTCAGCAGTGTTCACTGGTTTTTAGTGCACAGGTCTTGCAGTTAAGTGTATTTGTAAATATTTTATGGTTTTAAATGCTATTGTAAGTAATGTTTAAAATGTAATATTTATCTTCTTTATTCCCATTATATAGAAATATAATTGTTTTCTGTGTTTTGATTTTTATCTTTTATCCTAAATTTACTTATTAGTTTTTATAGCTTATTTATAAGTTTTCTGTGTAAAATTATGCTCTCTTGCCAATAAAAATAATTAAAATATTTTATTTCTTTTATTTCTATTGTGTATGCCTGCTTCCTGCCTTCCTCCTACCCTCTCTCCCCCCCCTTTTCCCTACCTTCCCTTTTTTCTCTTTTTTCCCTCTCCCCCGCTTTCCTTCTTCTCTTTCTTTTTCTGATTGCATTGGCTCATATCTCCAGTTCAGTGTTGAATAGAAGTGGATATGTTTTTTTTTTCTCCAGTTGGTGGAGAGAAAGTATTAAGGCTTTCACCATTAAATATGATGGTAGTTGTAGGTTTTTCACAGATGCTTTTTAAAATCAGATTTAGGAAGTTCCTGTCTATACTTAGTTTACTGAGAGGTTGTTGTTTTTATTTTTTTTTATTTTTATTTTTTATCATGAATGAATGTAAATTTTAGTTAAATGCATTTTCTCTTATTTTGGTCAAATAAGTTTTGAGACGATCATATTAACTTCTTTTCTTTATTCTGTTAATATGGTAAATTACATTGATTTGTTTTGCAATGTTAAACCAACCTTGCATTCTTGAGATAAGTTCCACATTGTCAGCTTTATTATATTGCTAGATTTAATTTCCTAATTTTTGCTTGTGTTCTTGCTTCTATATTTATGAGGAATATTGATGTAGTTTTCTTTTATTGTGACACCTTCATTTGATTTTGTGTACAGAGAAATGCTGACCTCAGAAAATGAGTTGGAAAGTGTTTTCCCCTCTTCTATTTTCTGAAAGGATAAAAGGATTTGCATTATTTATTCTTTTAAATAAATTCTCTTAAATAAATTCACTGGTGAATCTGTCTGGACTTGAGGTTTTGTTTGTGAGAAGGTTTTACACTGTAAATTTAATTTAATAGTTATGGGTAATTGAAATTTTCTTTTTATTGAGTCAGATTTTGTAATTTGTGATTTTTGAAGAATGTGGGCATTTTTGTTTAATGTATCAAATTTATTTACATGTCTGTAGGATCTGCAGTGATGTTCTACCTTTCATTTGTATTTTAAATTCATTTTTATTTTCCAGTTACAGTTGACAAGTTGACATACATTATTATATTAGTTTCATGTGGAGACCCAGTGATTAGATATTAAATAACTTACTAAGTGATCATCCTGATAAATCTCATCTGACACCATATATAGCTATTTGAGTACTCTATTATTGACTGTATTCCATATGCCATACTTTATATCTCAGACTGTTCTGTAACAACCAATTTGTACTTCTTAACCTTTTCACCTTTTCCCCCAAGTCCCCTCCCATCTGATAACCATCAAAATGTTCTCTGTATCTATGAGTTTGTTTTCATTCTGTTTGCTCATTTATTTTGTTTTAGATTCGATTATTGGTGGAGATGTATTTATTGCCATCTTATTGTTCATATTTTTTATTTTTATCTTCTCTTCTTAAAAAAACTCTTTAACATTTCATATAATACTAATTTGGTGGTGATGAACTCCTTTAGCTTTTTCTTGTCTGAGAAGTTCGTCATCTTTCATTTGATTCTAAATGATAGGTTTTCTGGGTATAATAGTCTTGGTTGTAAGCCCTTGCTTTTCATCACTTTGACTATTCTTGCCAGTTTTTCTGGCAGGCAAATTTTCTGTTGAAAAATAAGCCAACAAGGGAGCTTGAAATTCTCTTGCTGCTTTTAAGATTCTCTCTTTGTCTTGAAGCTTTTACATTTTAATTATGATATGGGCCTCTTTGGGTTCATTTTGTTTGGAACTCTCTGCAGTTCCTGCACTTGTATATCTAGTTCCTTCACCAGGTTAGGGAAGTTTTCTGTCATTTTTTCATATAAGTTTTCAAATTCTTGCTCTCTCTCTTTTCTGCCTAGCACGTCCATGATGTTAATGTTGGTATGCTTGAAGTTGTCCCAGAAGCTTCTTACATTATCCTCATTAGTTTGGATTATTGTTTTCATTTTGCTGTTCTAAATGAGTATTTTTTGCTTCTTTTTATTCAAAAATGCTGATTTGATTCTTGACTTTATTTACTCTACTGTTGATTCCTTGTAAATTATTCTTTATTTCAGCTAGTATATCCTTCATTTCTGACTGGTCCTTTTTTATGCTGTTGAGACTCTCACTAATTTTATTGAACATTTTTATAACCAGTGTTTTGAAGTCTGCATATAGTTGACTGATTGTCTCCCTTAAAAAAATTTTTTTTTCAGTTTTGTTTTGCTCTTTCATTTGGAACATGTTTCTTTGTTTCCTCATTTTGGTAGCCTCCTTGGGTTTGTTTCTATTTATTAGGTGGAGCTGCTACATCCTCCAGACTTGGTAGAGTGGCCTAATATAGTAGATATGCTGTAGGGTCCACTGGCACAACTTCTTTGACCAACCCAAGCTGGGCACCTGAGATGCACCCCCATGGGTTGTGTACACCCTCCTCTTGTAGTTGAACTTTGATTGCCGTTGGCACATCAGTGGGATGGATTTATGTCCAGGCTAAACAGCTGCAAGGATGGGCTGTGTTCACCAATCACTGATCTCAGACCACTGTGGAGAATGAGCTGTGCATGGGCCCATACACAGAGCAGGGCTTCCTCCAGAAGGGCTCTGGTGCCTGCTGAGTCTGCCCCTTGAGTGTGTCACTTGTGGAGGTGGTTGAATGGCGATGTTTTGATGTTGCCTGAAGCCCTCCAAATGGCACACTGACTCTAGGACCTCTTGGGAAGTTTAAGCTAAGATCAGCCACCACTTGTGTTCTGCCTGGAGCCACCTGGCATGAGCTACAAAGCAATTCACATATGGCTATTACTTGTGCTGGGCATGGAGGTGCCCAGGTGAAGCAATGCTGCAAACTAAGGTTGGCTGCTGCTAGTGCTGGGCCTAGGGCACTTAACTAGAGGAATGGGGCACACTGAGGCCAGATGCTGCTTGTTTGAGAGATTTTAGGAAAATCTGAAGCATGAGCCAAGACAGGCTATTTATATGGAAAAGCCATTGGAAACAGCTTGGGTGGTCCTGAAAGTTGGACCTCAGGGAATCACCAGGGCAGGACAAATAGTGTGAACTGGTTGGATGGAGTCTCAGATATGGTGCTTGTCTGCAGGCTATGTGGAGGGAGGGCTCATAAAAGGAACAGTGGCCTCTGCCAGCACTTCTGTCTGGGAGAAAGTTGTCTCACCCCAGCTCTCATTCTGATGCCAGACAATTCAGTTCTTCCCCATATATCTTGGGTGCTTTTCAAGCTGCTGCCCCAGTGCTGGATCTCAGAGGGAGTTAGTCTGAGTAAGTTCTTGCATGGCCCTTTAAGAGGAACGGCCTGGGACTTGAGCAGCCCTCTGTCTATCTCAGCCTCAATCCCCATTGGTTTTTACAGCTAGAAATTATGGGGATTTTCTCTTCCTGGCACTGGAACCCTGGGATGGGGGTTCTGGCATGAGGCTGGGGACCATCACTCCTCAGGGGGGAGCTGTGCAGTTGAGATATCCTTCCCAATTTTTATCTGACACATGTGGGTGTGGGAACAGCCCCTTCTGTGTCTTCACCCCTTCTACTAGTGTCAATGTGGCTTTTAAAATTTTTAAGTTGTAAGACTTCCATTTAGCTAGATAGTGGGAGGTTCTGTAATTTAGTTGTAATTTTGATGTGGTTGTTGGAGGGGATAAGTACTGTATATACCTATACCACCATCTTGTCTGGAAGTCCTTCTACCTTTCCTTTCTGATATTGGTATTTTATTTCTTCTTTATATTTTTATTCATTAAGCTAGCTAGGGACTTATAAATTTTTATTGAACTTTCCAAAGAGTCAATGTTTGGTTTTATGATTTTTTTTAAAGATTTTATTTATTGATTTTAGAGAGAGGATAGAGAGAGAAAGAGAGAGAGAAAAGTGGAAGAGGAATAGAAAGCATCAACTTGTAGTAGTTGCTTCTTGTATGCACCTAATTGGACAAGCCCAGAGTTTTGAACCTGTGACCCCGGCATCCCAGGTCAAGGCTTCATCCACTGTGCCACTGCATGTCAGACTGATTTTGTATCAATTTCATTGATTTCTGCTTTTATCTTTATTATGTCTGATAACATTGAGTTTAATTTGTTTTTTTCTGTCTTACTAATTTAGCAATATAAATGATTTATTTTAAATTGTTTGCATTTTCTAATATAAAAATTTAAAGTTGTATGTTTATCTTTATCCATTGATTTAGTTGCATCCCATAAATTTGATATGCTGTGATTTGATTATATTGTAGTATGGAATATTTTCTAATATTTTTTGTGATTTCTTCTTTGATATTTATGGGTTATTTAGAAGTGTGTTTTTTCAAATAAACAAATATTTGGTGACTTTCCATTTATGTTTTTGTTACTTCCAATTTAATTTCATTATGGTCAGAAAACATACTCTGCTATTGCTTTACATAAAATTTTAAAATATATTTAAAAAAATTTTATTTATTGATTTTAGCAAGAAAGGAAGGAGGAGGGGGAGAGAGAGAGAGAGAGAGAGAGAGGTTTTTGTATGTGCCTTGACTGGGGATTGAACTGGCAACCTCTGTGTTTCAGGATGATGCTCTAACCAACTGAGCTATCCAGCTAGGGAAACTCTATATAAAAATTTCAGGCTTATTTTATTGAACAGAATATTGTTTATGTTAGTAAACTTTGCATGAACTCTTGAAAAGAATGTCTATTCCACAGTGGTTGAGTGGAGAATGCTATCATTATCAATTAGGTCAAGTTGTTGAAAATGTTGTTCCCATCTTTTAATTTTACAGATTTTCTGTCTGCTTATTTTATGAACTGCTAAAAAGGGATTGGTGAAATTTACAACATAATTATGGACTTATTTCTCCTTTTGGTTCTGCTAGTTTTGCTTCATATAATTTAAAACTTTATCATTAGATGCACAGATATTTATGGTTATTATGTGATCTTCTGAATTTGCCCTATTGTCATTATGAAATATTCCTCTTTATTGCTGATAGTTTTCTTTGTCCTGGAGTCTACTTGTCTGATATTTGTAGAGACACTCCAGTTTTCTTAGGAAAACATAGCATTTGCTAATGCTATACTAATCATATATAATGGTATGACTTTTTCTTTTTACTTTTTAACATACCTATCTTTATATTTCAAGTGTTGCTCACAGGCAGCGTATATTTGGGTCATGGGTCATGTTTTTGAATAACTTAAATTCTATTTAACAACCTCTGCCTTTTAGACCCTTTACATGCAATAGAATTATGGTTTAGGCCATTTACATTTGATGTAACTATAGATATGGTTGGACTTAAGCCTATCATCTTGTACTTGTTTTCTATCTGTTCCATTTTTGTTCCTTTCTTTTTAAATATCTTGCCTTATTTTGTGTTAATTATTTTTAATATTTCATTTTATCTCTGTATTGAATTGGTAGGTATACCTCTTTTTAAAAAGAACTGCTTTAAGGTTTACCATATGAACCTTTAGTTTCACAGTCTACCTTAAAATAATTTTATACTAGCCTACATGTAATGTAAAAACCCTGTGCACTTTCATTTTTCCCTCCCATATTTTTTATTGTTATCAAGTATTTTATTTCTCTCTCTATAGTATAGTCTCACAATGTATGACTATTATTTTTGTTGTAGACAGTAAATCATCTTTTAAAAACATGTTAACATGAATATAAAGTCTTTTATTCATTGTATTGACCATGTCCAGAACTCCTTATGCTTTTGTGTAGGTCGTAGCTTTCATCTGGTATCATTTTCCTTCAGCTTCAAGACTTCCTTTAACATTTCTTGTAGTAGAGCTCAGCTGGCAATGAATTCTCTTATCTGTGTGTGTCTTCAAATAGTCTTTATTTTATATTCATTTTTGAAGGATATTTCCACTGGGTATAGAATTCTAGGTTGACAGTTTTTTTCTTTCAGCCTATTAAAGATGTCGTTCCATTGTCTTCTGGCTTGCATTGTTTCTGACGAGAAATCAGCGATCATTCTTATCTTTGTTCCCCTGTAAGTAATGTGTCTTTTTTTCCTGGCTGCTTTTAAGATTTTTCTCTTTATCATTGGCTTTCATCAATTTGATTTTAATGAGTTTTGGTGTGATTAAAAAATTTTTTTTTTGCTTTTATTTTGCCTAAGATTCATTGAGCTGCTTGGATCTGTGGGTTTATAGTTTTCATCAAACTTGAAAAATTTTGGCTATTTTTTCTTCAAATAATAGTCACTCCTTCCACCCTCCTTGCTCCTTTTCGGCTTTTAAAACCACATGCTTATTCTGTCTGATATTTTCCCACAGCTCACTGAAACTCTTTTTATTTTTTTTTCAGTATTTCAGTTTGGGTAGTTTCTGTTGTTATGTTTCCCAATGTACTGATCTTTTCTTCTGTGTTGTCTAATCTGCTATTACTCTTATTCAGTGAATTTTCATTTTTGATATTGTATTTTTAATTTTTAGAAATTTTATTTGGTTCTTTTATTATAGCTTTAATCTGTATCCTCACTGTGTCTATATTTTCCTTTCAATATGTTTATATTAGCTGTTTTAAAGCCCTTGTTTGCTAAAATGATCTCATTTCTGTAATTTTGGGGGTTTTAATGGCCAATTATTTTTCTCATGATTATAGGTTAGATTTTTTTCCCTTTTCAAATATTAAGTAGTTTTTAACTGGATGCTGAACTTCATGAATATTACATTGTTGAGTGTCTGGATTTTGTTGTCTTCCATTACAGTGTGTTGAGGTTAGTTTTGGCTGTCAAGTTACTGGTTGTCCAGCTTGACCCTTCAAACGATTGTTCTTATGCTTTGTTAGGGTGAGCCTGGGGTAGCCTTTTCACTAATATTAGTTAAGCCCTCCTGTTATGGTATGACTTCCTAAAGTTTCTATTGAATATTCTAGGTTTTCACTGAGTTTCCTCCATTCTGGCTGGTTGGTACTGGAATCTCTCCCAGCCCTGTATGATATGTAGGGATTATTTAGGTTACAGATCCCCTATAGTTGTTCTCTTTTGCAGCCTAATTAAGTATTTCCTTATACAGGTTCAGTTTAGTATAAAGTCAGATCACCAAAGGACTCCTATTCAGATTTCTGGAGTTCTTTCTTTGCTTATCTCCCTCTTCTTTGGTACTCTACACAGCGATTTTAAGTCACCTCACCTCTCTCAACTCCAGTTTTTGTTCCTTCCACTCAATGAAACCAACCTACTGTGCTTATATTTCCCCTTCTAGGGCCAAGGTCTGGAAATTGCTCCTAGGAAGAAAGCTGGGGTGATTATAGGAGTCACATCATATTTACCTTTCTCTCAAGGATCATTGTCCTGAACTACCTATAGTACAGTTTCTGAAAATAGTTGTTTGATATATATTTTTCATTTTTTAGTTGTTTATGGTAGGAGGACAAATATAATACCAGTTACTCTGTCATTGTTGGAAGCAGAATTCTTGTGTGCCATGTGCTTATGCTATATTTTTATTTTCAAATGCAGGGAGATCTATCATGGTTATATTTGTTATATGATAAGGTGTGTAAGTCGTCATTATATTAAAATAAATTGTAATGTTTTTCTAATTGCAAATACCTGTGCTCTATCATTAGAGATTTCGATTCAGTAGATCTAACATGGGTTCTAGACATCATATTTTTGACATCTTGACACGTGATTTTTAACCAAAGTTAAGAATAACTTCTAGTAAGCTTAAATCTAGTGTGACCTTGGTGACCTTAAATTAAAACTCCTACTATCTGTTCTTAACTCAGTTTTACTCTAGAAAAATGGAATATAAAATTAGAAGAGTCGGATCTTCTGGATATTGCCACTCTCCACATAGAAAGCATTAGTGTCTGGAAGAGCAAGAGTCTTTATAACCTTAATCAAGCACTATGGTTATTTTACACTCTGATTTGTTTATGCCTATGCCATAGCAGTTGTTATATATTTTTAAATATTGCTTTTATCTAAAAGTGTCAAAAAAATCTCCTTGATATTTATAAAGTGACTTACAACTATTCTCATAATACACAGATTCAGAGATTTTATTTTATTTTTTTTGTATTTTTCTGAAGCTAGAAACGAGGAGAGATAGACTCCTGCATGTGCCCGTCCGGGATCCACCCGGCACGCCCACCAGGGGGCGATGTTCTGCCCCTCCGGGGCGTCGCTCTGCTGTGACCAGAGCCACTCTAGCGCCTGGGGCAGAGGCCAAGGAGCCATCCCCAGCGCCCGGGCCATCTTTGCTCCAATGGAGCTTCGGCTGCAGGAGGGGAAGAGAGAGACAGAGAGGAAGGAGAGGGGGAGGGGTGGAGAAGCAGATGGGCGCTTCTCCTGTGTGCCCTGGCCGGGAATCGAACCCGGGACCTCTGCACGCCAGGCCGACGCTCTACCACTGAGCCAACTGGCTAGGGCCGAGATTTATTTATTTTTTATTGTGGATGTGCCAGCTCTGTTTTGATTAGTGTTGGCTTCCTGGAGCTTAGAATACTGAAGAAGTATTCTAAGACCAGTTCTTGATGCAGTAGGAAGGAGTACTTTTGTGAATTAGTGATATCTGTCATGATTTTGGTATTGGAGGAATGGGGCCACGTGTCCTATGTATTTGCAACTCCTGTTGTACTGGTTAGAGGCACTCTTTTCCTCTAGGTTTCTTTAATTATACAAGAAAATTTGTTGCTACTCTCTATACTTATCTTCACCTTTCCACATGTAGGAAATAAATCTTATAGTTATAGATTGCCTATATTTAATTAACTTCTTCATTCATCTGTTTCTTACTCATTTCCTCTTTCTCACTCTCTCTAAAAATATAATCAGTATGATAGTGTTATTATATCAGTTGTTTCTGGTCTGTACTTTTTGTTTTATTTCTATATATTTTAAGATCAGCGGCTCTGTTGTTCGTATTTTCTTGAATTCCAAATCAGACACAAAATCTTATGCTTGGTCTAACAATAAGATAGCATATTTAAAGCCAAAATACTTCTAGATAGAAAACTTTATGAAATGTTTGGAGCATAAATTAGGCCTGGGTCATTAATAGCAAATATTTTTGAATTATACTTTGATATGTAACTAAGTAACAATATCCTCTCACCTGCAAATTCTTCTATATTAGACCAATCATGATCCTATAAGATTAGAATATGGCAATTTAGAAAAATGCCCTACTTTCAAACATATGATTCTATTACTTTATAATGATGGAATATTGTTAGCTAAGAGCTTTGGGGTATACAATCATCTGGATGATTACTTGTGATTCTTGTTCTGATCCATTCCAGATTACTTGGTTCCTGTCCTCACTGTCTGTGTGTATAATGTGTTGACTTGTGTATTAGCAAACTAGCAATGATTTAATTTGTGAGTCACATGTGAGAGAGAGCTGCATTTCATTTGGGAAAGAAAGTCGTATTTCCAATCTCCACATTTGATGGGGATGGGGTGGGAAATGGGGTGGGAAGGAGGTACTTTACCATTCATTTTGCTTGTTATCAGTTCGAAACTCTGTGTGGTGCCAAAAACCTAGGATGTGTAGCTTAGTATACTGTATGCTATATATTATATATGATATACATAGTTTTATATATATATACATATAATATACATACATAGTTATATACATATATATATATTATGGTGAAAAGAACAGAGTGTCAAGAACCAAGAGATACAGATTCTAGTTCCAGCTTGTCATTTACCAACTCTGATCATAACAAACTCCTTACTCTTTTTAACTTTCACTTACTCATACATGTAATGAAGTTGATAATTTGCTGTATCTATTTGACAGAGTTGTTGGGAGGATACAATTAAATCATAGATGTGAAAACCTTTGAGAACTCACTGATGGTATATCACTGTGAGGTAATATTTTGGTGTTGTATATGCCACCTTATACTAGATTGTCTCCCTCCCTCCATAGGAAAATGGATGATGGAGTTGTGATATCTTTGCTCAATTTTGAAATTTTTCATAGATTTAAGAATTATTTTTAGGAAGCCTTCTGATGGTTCTGTTTAGGAGAAAGAACTAATGCAGTATCTGCTGTGTTTTGTTTGTTTGTTTGTTTGTTTGTTGCTGGGGCACAGACGCTTTCAGTGAGAAATATTAATCCGTTATGCTTTGCCTTCCAGCATGGAACCCCATCCACTGCCAGCACATTGAATGCCACAACGCAATTAACAAACCAGCCGTGAAGGTACAGTTTTCTTAGGTGTGGTGTCATTGTATTATCAGCGATCAAATTATCAGGAGCAAATTGTTGAATGAAATGTTAGTTCATGTATTATTCATGGGATGCAGCTTAATTCTTTGCAGTGGTGAGACTTTTATGGTGCCCATAATTTTAATTTCTGTACTATCCTTCTTCCTGCCCAAATCACAATGCCTTTTTTTTTGGTTCGCCCAGATGTCAACAGAAGGAGGTACTTTCTGTCCGATGTTTTCAGTTATTTTCCTTCTAATTTTGTCACACTGCATTCACAGGAGTCCTTTGACTTCCTGATGATTTCTTGCGCCCTACTCACAGAAACCATCACAAATCTGATTCCTCCCCTCTCTTAAAGGCATACAGGCCAGTCTACTGCTCTGGCCCTTCCTCATGTTTCGCACAGGCTGTTCCCTATAGCCAGCATTCCAGGATGGGCCAAGCCATACTATTTTCCATCTTTTTTATCATTGAGGTGAAATTCACATAACATAAAATTAATCATTTTAAAGTGAACAGTTCAGTGGCATTTAGCACTTTCATGATGTCGTGTAACCACTATCTCTTCTATTTCTAAAATATTTTTATCAGCCCCCAAAATTATACTTTCTGAATCCCAGTTTTCCTAAAGCGCTTCATTTTGTTTTTTCACTTTATACTTTCCAGAAAGATAACTCTTGTAGGTATGAGAAGACATATTTTTGCATGACAACAGGTCTGCATGGTAGTGGTTTTTCTTTACAATAGTGAACACTTCCCAAATGCACAAGGATATGACCTTATGACATGTATATGGCTCAAGGACATTTAACATTCCGGTGCATATAAAATAATGTTAAATGAAAAAGAAATTATAATATTGTATAGTGTGATGCCAATTTAATGTAAAAACTTCATATATGTCTATTTATATTCATATCCATAGTAAAAAACCACCAGTAATACTCATGAGAACATTACCTATGATTACATTGAGATGCAGGGTTATTGAGTTATTTAAATTTTCTTATTTCTTTTTCTTCATTTTTCCATACTTCTACATTGGGCATGTATTATATTCATAAATGCTGAATAACTTCTTTAATGCAAGAGTCATATATGAACGTATTAATGTGAGTGTAAACGGATCTGTTCAGAATGGAACAGCCTTGACATACTACTAGTCACAAATCAGATGGTGCATGTTAATGAATTTATTTGACTCATTAGAGGTCAACTAGCTAATCTTTATTTGTTTTTTTTTTTTTTTTTTTTCATTTTTTTCTGAAGCTGGAAACAGGGAGAGACAGTCAGACAGACTCCCGCATGCGCCCGACCGGGATCCACCCGGCACGCCCACCAGGGGCGGTGCTCTGCCCCCCAGGGGGCGATGCTCTGCCCATCCTGGGCGTCGCCATATTGCAACCAGAGCCACTCTAGCGCCTGAGGCAGAGGCCACAGAGCCATGCCCAGCGCCCGGGCCATCTTTGGTCCAATGGAGCCTTGGCTGCGGGAGGGGAAGAGAGAGACAGAGAGGAAAGCGCGGCGGAGGGGTGGAGAAGCAAATGGGCGCTTCTCCTGTGTGCCCTGGCCGGGAATCGAACCCGGGTCCTCCGCACGCTAGGCCGACGCTCTACCGCTGAGCCAACCGGCCAGGGCCCTTTATTTGGTCTTTATAGTTCTAACATCCTAAGAGGTTTTCTTTTTGAGTGGAGCGGACAAATATCTTTACCTGACGAAGGTATCAGTGACTCACGAAGAATGACAGTAAAGGTGAAGAAGAAGTCTACATGGAACACATGGGAGAGACTCAGGGAGAATGGTTTTGTCCTTAAAAAAGCCTAATATTTCTATAACACTGAGCCATACCACTAGGCAGTAATGATTTGCCAAATAGAAAAGTATTCTTTATTTTGTTTCACTAGGTTGCAAAAACATACTTTTGAGCAGTGGTGGGATTCAAATAATTTAACAGTTGGTTCTCTGCTCTAATGACCATTTTAAGTATACTATAAAAAGGTAATTTTTACTAAAAGGTAATTTATTATTTCATGCATTTAATATTTAAATAACAATAAAAGAGGTACATAAAACTAGATTATGTTATAAAAAGAGTTTTAAAATATCAATGGAAAAATATTAAATAACACTTGACAAAAAACAATAAAACTGTTAAGATATTTTCATATTGCTCCTTGATTGGAGTCCTCAGTTGCAATTTTTTTTAGCTTTTATCTGTGCATTATGGGCTGTGTGATTTATCCTTAACCATCTTTTCACGGTAGGAGTAGGATCCCATTCCTTTAGAAGTAGGCCGAGTAATAGTCATTGTGTTTGATATGTTAGAAACAGGTGACTTCTCCTCTCTGAACATACTGAGTTCACCTTTGAAAAACCCCACCTTAGAGAGAACCCTGATTACAAGTGACATTTTAACAACCGGTTCACCGAACTCAACAAAAGATTAGGTCTCGGTTCTGCTGAATCTGTGCGAACCAGCTGAATCCCACCACTGCTTTTGGGGCAAGAGCCAAGGCTTATGATAGGATTCACAATGAAAATATGTTGGAATTTATAGTTTATTATATCATACTCTGCTTCTGGTTTCACTTGATTCTATTTGAAAATCACTGTATGAGATTCTTTGGAGCCCTGATAAGTAATGTAAGAGTCAGCAAACTGTGGTGCACAGCCCAATCTGGACTACTACCCGTTTTTGTAAATAAAGGTCTATTTATTTGCTGTGTATTGTTGATGGTTGCAGTCTTGCTACAATAGCAGGGCTGGGTAGTCGTGACAGAGAACAAACGCATGGCCCACAGAGCCGGAAATACTTATTCTCTGACCATTTACAGAAATATTTACTCTCTGACCACTAGCCGATCCATGATTTGACATGCCAAAAAGTAGTTGTCTATTGCATGAAAGGACGCATGAAAGTTATGTAAGGAAATTTTTCACACTAGGTCGTTAGCATCAAGAAATATATAATTGACAGATTTTGATGGTATAATTATTTAAATTTAGGAATTTTAACTCTTGTTTCCCCAATCATTGAAAGCCCTCCGGGTTTTAGCTTTGAACCACAGGCTTGCTTGGCTTATAGTTTGGTTTATTTTCCACCTTCAACTCAGTAAAAATGATTAAAAAAGAAAAAGGCAGAGGGATCTTCCTGAAGAATTTGTGGCATATTAACACATAATTGGCTATAGACTAGATTGAGTATTTCTTGAAAGGCAGGAACAGAATTCAAAGGGACTTTGGGAAGTCATAGGAACTTAAACTGATGCAAAACACAAAATTCAGCTTGTCGTGTGAATGTTTTGTTCACTTGACCTAAAACATTCAGATATTTGAAATGTCTTGATGGTCAACTGTAAAACGAACACTTTTCATCTCTGTGCGCAGGCTAACGAGAACTCAGCCATGAGTAATCCCAAACTGAAAAGCGCACAGCAAGGACAAATAAACTACGGGTTATGTGTGGAAGGAAAAAAAACACACCTGGCAATGGAACATTGGATGATTAATATAGAACATAGAATCCAGAGTGAGAAAAGTGAATCACTCAATGTTAGATTTAAAGCTACGTTACTGAATGTGTTTTATCTTAAGCAAAAGCAAAAAACAAACAAACAAACAAACAAACAAACAAACAAACAAAAAAATCTCTACTGCCAGCATTTGGTAACAGTTATGATTTTAATAATCTGTTTTCCTTTTCTTAAAGAGCGATACTATGTTTATCACTTTAGAGAAGGAATTACTGTATGAGTAATATAGAAGCAATTTGAGCAGCCATTGAAGAAGATGATTTTTTAATCTCTGTGGAATGAAGGTAGACTTCTTGATATTCTTGAATAACAAAGAACAGGAGAAATGAAAAAACCACAGTAGTCACATTTAACTCAACTGTGTGGACTCGTGGGCCAGTGCAGGGAAAGCAGTTATAGGTCGAATGGGTTTTACTGAAAATATCCATTCCACTTTGTTTAGAAAATCTGTCATTATTGAAATATTTGTGCTCATAATATCAGCAATGTGATAAATAGGACAGGAGAGTTCATTCTGTCTTTTCATGTGTTTCAGATGTGTATAGAACCTTCCCTGTCAGTAGCTTTGGGTGACAAACCACCCCCATTGTACCTCTGTGAAGAATGCAGTCAGAGGATTGCAGGGTAGGTATAAGCGTCCTCAAAGAAAAGGAAGTAGAGCAACAATGAGAAGATACGAACAATCACATGGACTTACATTGGTTACATACCCATATATCCTATTGACCTCTCTGCTTCTTGAAGGTTACTTTGTCAGATATTTAATATAGAACAAACTTTCATTTGAAAGATTACAGCTTTGAAAAGTTGCAATAGTTCTCTCCATGTGACAAGAGAAAGCAATTCCACTTCCTAAAGCAGCTCCAGTTTTCTAGTGATCCTGTGAAAAAGGCCACAGAGAAAAATAAAAGTGGTTTTTCAAACATGACATAAAATTCATGAGTTCTCTTTGCTTGTTAGTTTCACAGGATAACACTCAGCTTTGTACAAATCATTTTGGTTGGCTTAATTAGTATCTGGGAAAGTGTCATTTAAAGTTAACTGCCTATGATGAAATGCCTTTAATTTATAATTTAGCTGGAATGCATTAGACATTTAAAAAGTTTATTATGATAATGCTCTTAATTACCCTTTCTTTCCATTAAAAGCCTTTTAGCAATAGCATGCAGCTTATAAGCATTCATGTGTAAGGGTAATATTGCTAAGAAGCTCAAAAATGAAATTTACTTTTCTTCACAGGGACCACAGTGAATGGTTGATTGATGTTCTTCTGCCGCAAGGTATGGTTTACTTCAGAAAGAATGAATCCTGAGTAATGGTGACTAATGGCATGGTTGATTTGTCTCCTTTTGTACTATTTTATTTAACAAAGACAGTAACTGAAGTATTATATTCTATGAATATTCATTGCTTATAATATACCCTCATGTTTAATAATGAGGGAAGAGGTATCACTTCTACCCAAGTTAAGGGGAGATGTTGGAATTAGGATTCTGTATGGTTAAAGCCCTCCTGAATTAGGTCGTAGGGGGTTTTCTGTAGATAATGGTGTTGGCAATGACCTTGCTGTGCCAGGTCAGAAAAGCAGTAAGGAACATCATCAGCAGGAAGAACACTGAATAACTGCACTTTCTCCTGCTACTGTTACTAGCTCTGTGTTTTTGGGGGAAATCACTTAATCAAACTCTGAGACTTAGTCTCCCCAACAGTAAGATGAGGATAAAGCATGTCTGACCCATCTTAACGAGGAAACGAGATTGTAATCCTTTTAGTTTGTTAGAGGTCTGAAACCTATGCCCAGCAAGTTGACAGATCAGCTAGATAAGGTAGTATTCTCCTATGCACAGGGGGGCAGACATTCCATCCACCTAACGGGAGACTGAAATGACCAGGAAAAATACTGGAAAGCGAAGGAAAGATGTCAGGTGGAAAAGGCTGGGAGCAGACTGACGCCAGATCAGCCACCCAGGAGTGACTTGGCATGTGACTTCAGAAAGAGATGATGAAAGGCCTCATTTAAAAAAAGAAATATAAAAACCTTAGTGAACTAAATTCTGTGAACTTTTTTTTCTTTTTCACTTAAGGCCTTTGCTTGATGGTAATTACACTATTTCTTTGTAGTCTAAGTTTTCTTATAAGGTCATTTCATCCTTAGGAAATAAATTAGTGAGTGCACTCCATCTGTAAAATGGATCAATAATGTCAGACTCTGAGTTCTTCAGAGATACTATGAAAATTTAAATAAGAATATCTGTAACCAGTGTCACCCCAATAGATTCCATAAAAAGGAAAGAAAAAGGAATATCTGTGAAAAAATTTGGGCTTGTATGAGTAAGGGTAACTCTCCTCCCCCTTAATTAGGCTACATTGTTAGTTAAGTTCCAGTACTCTGAAGGAAAACCCATAGCCAGGTCCTAAACTACATTTTAAATGTCAGAAATCATTCTGAATTCTGGTCATCATCTCCAGATGATATTCATCTTTGGAAGAAAATTGACAATAACTTTTTATTATTTATCTAGAGATGTGACTAAACCAAACAAACTAAGATAAACTTTAAGATCTCAAACTGTTAAATAACCTAATGCTACAGAAGCAGTTTTAAAAACGGAATTGTAAATTTCACTGATTTAGCATCTACTGATAGACTGTACTGTAATAGTTCAGTCCAGTTTTTTGAACACTAACCGTATTTTTCGCTCTATAAGACGCACCTGACCATAAGACACACCTAGGGTTTTAAGGAGGAAAATAAGAAAAAAAATTCTGAACCAAATGATGTGTTAAAATATTTAATAAAATACCATATTTTTTGCTCCATAAGACGCACGGGCATTTTTCCTTCCACTTTTGGGGGAAAAAAGTGCATCTTATGGAGCGAAAAATGCAGTACTATTTCAAGGGAAATGTTAACATGTTTTTGGAAAAATAATTTTTAAATACTCTCAAGCATCAATTTTGTATGCCCAATCAAAAGACTTCCTGTCTATTCATTATACTCAGTCCTGAAGTAGATAGTAGTTTGACAGCTTTACTCCAATCGGCCAATCAATGGGTTTGAAAATTGCTCTCTCTTAAATAAGCAGGCAGCTGGTTTTACACTAGCTAAGGACCGATAGAAATTGATAGCTCAAGTTCAAGTAATTGAAGTTAGTAAGGTTTTTCTACAGTTTTGATAGAGTAAGTCATCTCCATGGTGAAGCTCTAAATATACACATCAACTCAGTGTCACTGTATAATGGAACAGCAGTAAGGAGGGAATTCACAGACAGAGTGGTAGATCTGCCTCTACTATTGATAGCCTGTGTTGTCCTGTAGCAGTCACATAACCATAGTGACCCTCAATTTTGTTTTCTGTCCAATGAAGAGGTGAGATTAAAGTTATTTGGCTCTAACATAATCTGAGGTCTAAGTCATGTCCAAGAAGTTTGAATTCCTTATAAGAATAGGTGAAGTATTTGCAGCATGCAGATGTTTTTTAACCTCCTTAAACTAAGTAGATGATAATTCATGAGATAACCAAGAAGCTGTTTTGGCCAAGTCTAGAGTTTGTATTACAAAACTTGTGTTTACTCTTCTTCTTGGCTGCCCTTATTGAAAATGGGCTCTCTTTCTTTGTTGATATTTTGTGTACCTTCCCCTTACAGCTGAAATATCTGCTATATGTCAGAAGAAGGTAAGAGCAAACCATCTGTGTGGTGGGGCATGATTTGCTGTGTTTGTATGTAAATTCATTCATTGACATCTGCCTCATTTCTGCACCATGGTTTCCCAGTACGTACATGTCACTCACTGTATTTGTGAAGGGGAAAAGAAATAATTTAGCATGCAAGGTTGCTATGTCCAATGGTCTCTATTTCCATTTCTGCTTTTGCTCACCCATCTTATGCACAAATGTTTTTGACAAGTAATCTGAAATAAAAGCTACATGCTTCCTGGATTAAAGTCTAATTACAAAAAGATTTGAATGAGAATGTAATATGTGCAACTTAACTTTGATAAATGATGTATCTTGTATGCTAAACATCTTTATTGTTTTGAAGTGGAGTGCAAATTGTCTAATAAATGTGTTAAAACATACTCAGATCAACCATATATAGAAATGATTCATTTATATGTAAGTTGAATTGTATCTCTAAAGATTCCTCCTTCAGTTTTCCTTTAGCCACCGTTCATGCTAGTTTCCCTAAGCCATATCCACCTTTTTTGTTGTTGTAGTGGAAAAGTACAAGGGAAGGTAGTACAGTATCATATAAAGAACTCTGGGTTTGTTGGTTGAGACACTTGGGTTCTGGCCAGCTCTATTTCTATTTACCTATGAGACCATGCACAGGTCATTTAAACTCCTTAGGAGTTAGTCATGAACGGGTACCTTTGGGGGGCTGTTCCAGTTAGCTATCACCACATAATAAACCATCCTAAAATCTGGTGACTTATAACAACAAACATTTATTTGGTCACAATTCTGTGGATTGGCAATTTGGCTTATGCTCAATGATGCGTCTTTTGATAAACCCCTGTAGGCTTACTCATGTGTTTGCATCTGTCGGTGAGTTGGTGAGTCGGCTGGGGACTAGCTGGTCCTAGATGACCTCACTCCCCTGGCTGGCTTCCGCTGGGATGGCCGGGATGGTTGGGGTGACTGGGGTGTCTAGCGCTCCCTCTTTCCATTAGGTTCTCATCATCCAGGAGACTAGACTGGGTTCGGTCATGTGGCAGCAGTGTTCTGGGAGAATGAGAGAGGAGGCTGAACGGCCTTTGGAGACTGAAACCCAGAAGTTGCGCGGCATTACTTCTGTTGCCATTTAATTCGTCAAAGAAGGTCCCGAAGCCAGCCCTGTTTCAGGGAGTGGGGAAAATAGACTCCTCCCCTTTATGCAGCGGCAAGGATTTTGTGGTCATATTTAATCCACCACGGCCTACCCCCTGGACGTTAGTACTTCCATTCTCTCCGGATGCAAAATACTCTCACCACCCTGCAAGACCTTCAAATATCTTATGCATTCATGGCTTCAGGCTTAAAGTCTGTTATCTTGTGATCTGCATCTCTTCTGGTCACTGCTCTTTGGAGAATCTTTTGGAGGCTGGAGAGACTAGGATGAGAAAGTTCTCTTTTGTACATCAGCATGTTCTGGTATTTAGTCAAATACCTAATATATTGGACACCCAGATTGGATAATTTTTTTTAACTCTTCCCTCCTTTATATATACAATTATTTTTAGTAATAAGCTTCGAAGTAGCACATTTTTATTACTTATTCTTTAATAAGCATTATATTTCATATGAACATTATTTTGGAGAACTTTTATTGAGTTCATAATAGTTCAGAATTGTTTGAGCTTGCTTTGGGCACGATTGTACTTGTGGTATTACATGTTCCTACATTTGAACAGTAGGTTTGAAATGATCATCAAGATTATAAAGATAACAGATAGACCTTGATGTATTTCAATTATGTTGTTCTATAAGGCCACCTGGAGTAATTTATTTATGTTAGCATTTAAAGCAGGAAATGACACAAAGTGGCCGAGTGAACATTGGAACACCATGCCCAACTGAACTAAATCTAAGAGAAATTTCCCTAGTTTACTTATAAATGCATGCATAAGGATGACTCCACACGGGTTGAAGACTACCCTGTGTGTCATAAATATATTATTAAAACCTAGTAGGAACCACAACAATTGTTTAGAACTTTGATGTACCAAATGTTATTTTGGGACAAAGTCTTCTACTGCTGATATTATTTAGAATTGATGGCACGTGGTGATCAAGCAGGTTGACTTTTAGTTGGTTTTCCAGATTCTAATATACGTCATACAGCCAGCGACTGCAGAAGAAGTCATTAATGATGTAGCAACAGAAAACAACAACAATTTAATTACGCTCACAGATTCTGCAGGTCAAGGATTTGGACAGGGCCCCGTGCACAGCCTGTCTCTGCTTCGTGATGTTTGCGGCCTCATCTGGGAAGACTTGAATACCCGAAGCCTGAAATGACCTACACGCTTCTAGATGATATGTTTGGGCTTTGGGATGGGGTGACTTGAGCACTGAATTTGGCCAGAACTGTTGATGAGGGACTTACACATTGCTTCTCCGTGGGGCTAGGCCATGGCAGAGTTCTAAGCACAGTGTGCTGCTGAGGCAGCTTCTGAAGAGAGAATGTTCCAACACTGTCAGGTGGAAGCTGCGTGGCTTTTTATGGCCTGGCCTTGGGAGTCACCTAAGTGTCACATGTGCCTTACTCTGTTGCTTGAAATAGCCACAAAGGCATCTAGATTCAAGGCATAGATTCAAGAAGGCATAGCTGAGGAACCAAAGCCAAAGCGTTGGACTTCATTTGGCAGCTGGACTTCATTTAGATGGGATGACCTTGGACCTCCGGTCAGGAATTTGCACGGGGGAAGAATGTAAACAGTTGGTGACCAGAAGAAAGGATGGGAAATTGCAGCCTTTAAACTTCAGTACTTTATTATAGGAAATAACTACCCACTAAACCCATATCCACATCCTATTGTTTATATACCAGTAGGAATCCAGGAGAACAAAAGGAAGAAGTAAACACTGAGGATAAACTTGGATAGACCCACGCTGCTAGTGGTGTGGTATTGGTTTGGTGAGCGAGCAGAAGCCCAACCAATAAAAATTCCTGAGCTTCCAGCATGGCATTTAGTGTGTGAAGGAGAAAGGAAGGGCACGAAGCAGGGAAAGTAGCCCATTGGAGAGGTCAGGGCCGAACTGTGTGCCGAAGAAGAACTGGGCACACATGCAGCAGAGAGACACTGAATTTTAACAAATAATTTTTAAAAATTAATTAAAAAATATTATAAACATTTTAACTTGCTTTTATGATTTGTTTGCTCTATGCTTTTCAGAAATTGAGGTCTCCCAACACTAAAATCCAGAGCCTCTCTACTAAAATAGAAGTGGAACAAGCCTTATTTTGAAATGGCCGTTCAGAACGACAGCTCAGTACATTCATTGCCCATGTCTTGATGTAGGTTTTGTGCCGGCCTCCGTTCTTCTTCTGTCTCTCCACAGTCGCTGTCACGGAGGATTCTCACATCTCCACCCGGCTCTGAGTTTGTAATGGCTTAGAATACTGTATCCCCTCAAGGTCTCACATCATTTTGAGCTCTCTTGAAAGACTGGAAAGCCGTCTGGAGACAAGACATTGAGTGTGTGGTGGCATGTCTAACAGGCTTGGGCACATTTTTGGGAGAAGCCAGGGGGTGTCCTGACACTGCTTGAATCGCTTCTTGGGGATGCTGACCTGCCCCTCTGCCTCTGGTCAGTGCCTACCTGACAATGGCCCCCTGAGTTTGGGGATCTTATGCTGCTCCACATGTTTCGTGTCTGTCACTTCATCTTTGGCTTTCTTCCCGGAGGAAGGATAAACTGCTCTCAACGGTGAATGGTGTCTGCTGCATTGGGATGTGTTACCGTGGTGTCAATGACATATTCTTAAGGTCTTGACAGAAAGTCCTGGTGCTACTGGACAGTCCGGCTTTGGGTGCATCAGCTCAACGTGGTACAACTCCCTCCCTGTCCTTCAGAGCAGCAAGGACAGATGAGCTGCTGTGGATATTTGCTCTTTTACGAGTGGATAAAATAATTTGGAGCCCTGGCTGCGTAGTTCAGTTGGTTAGAGCATTGTCTTGATACCCAAGATTACGGGTTTGATCCCTGGTCAGGGGACCTGGGAGTCAAAATTATTCCTTTTTCTATGTTGATGTGCTGTGATGTGCTCTCTCTGGACCATGGTTTTGATGTTTTTCTTTGTATTTTCCTGAAAACTCTTGAAACACACAAAATCATGGAGAGAGCCTCCCAGCACCCACAACTGAGGGGACTTTACAGAGGGCTTTTCTCCACAGTTCCATTCACACTTAGACTGTCTCTACCACTCACACTGATAGAAACCGCTTCTCACCTTTATTTCCAACCATGGCTGAAATCTCACTGGTTAGCGATGGCCTGCATTTTGGCGTCTAGTGGCCGTTGGGAAACAAGTCGCCATTTTCAGTGGCCCCTGAAGTTTCCATTCCTTCCCATTCTTAGCCACATTTGCCTCGGCGATTGATTTTCATTGATTTCACTTTTCCCCCCCTCCCTTTGCGTCTAGAACTGCAGTTCCCACGTTAGAAGAGCAGTCGTCACCTGCTTTTCGGCAGGGTGCTGCGGTCGTCATGGAAACAGGCCTGTCCGGTACTGCAAAAGATGTCACTCGAATCACCACAGTAATGAAGTGGGGGCCGCATCGGAGACCCACCTTTACCAGACCTCCCCTCCACCCATCAACACCCGGGAGTGCGGCGCCGAGGAGCTCGTCTGCGCCGTGGAGGCCGTGATTAGGTAGCGGGCACTCTGTCAGTCGCTCGCTCTGAAAACACCGCCCTGGCTTTGAGCCACCCTTCTGGCATTGAGATGTGTAAATTCAATAGAACCTCAAGCACTCTCAGCCCAGCACAGCGTTTCAGTGATGGTGTTTTAAATTCATTCATTCAACATTTTTATCAACTGCCAGTTATGTGCCAGGCATGTGGTAGGCACTTGAGAGGCAGAAGAGAATAAAATATAGTCTCTGTCCTCAGGTCTCTGTGGAGATTTTTTCTTTTTTGCATTTATTGTAAGTCTGCCTATAGCCAAAAAAATTTATGGCCATACTAACACAAGGAGTTTGTTTGGTATTGACGGATTCAGCAGCAACATTCATTTAGTAAAGATCAAACATAACAGCTCTAAGGTTTCAAGCAAGCTGAATTTGCTAGTTCTGCAGAGAAGCAGACTTGTTTCTGCCCATGGGAGGCATGAAACAGAAGCACGTGGTTGTGCTCCGTGTAATTGTGATCCAGTATGGTGAGCACAACGATGGGGCAGCCATGGGTCGGGAATGAAGTGGGGACACCAATGAGAGTGAAGGGTGGGGATAGGGGAACTTGACTGACAGCAGCGAAGTGGGGGAGAACTCTGGGTAATTTAGTACAGTACTGAGGTCAACCAGAAGGCTGTGGAGTAAGCTAGGTGCCAATCCTGCAGGTTCTTGGGTTTTTCTTCTTCTGTCACATGACAAAGAAAGGAGCTATAGAAATGGTAATGTCTAGACTTGTCCTCTTTTTGTATAATATTCACTAAGGCAAGATTTTTAAAAATTAAATATATTGGAATGTAAGTTTTAAGGATAAGGACTAAGTTTTTTTCTGTTTCTCTCATCTCAGCAGCTGACACATGTTTGTCAAGTAAAACATCACAGAAATTTGGAAATAGAAAAAAAAAAGTCAACCATGATGCTCTCATCATCATCTGTTTTGCACATGGTCTTTTAGTTTTATTCAAATGCGTGCTTTATTTATATAACTGTAATCAGAGTGTAGCCACAGTTCTTTTTGATAAAACATTATACACCATTAGCTCTTTTCTGTGTTGTTGTATTGCCTCAATATTTATCATTTCTAGTGGATACATAATACCTATTTATCTAGATTATTATTTCTACCATTAAATATTTAGAATGCTTCTCATTTTTTTTTACTATTATAAACAAGTGATAAGTATTTTTGTGTATAGTGCTGTTTCTGTGTTTTTTATTTTCTTAGGGTAGATGACCAGATGTGGTTGTTTGGGTCAAAGGGTATGAATATTTTAATGGCTTTGGTACATTACCAAACTGCTTCTAAAGTGTGTATATGAATTTATAATGCCAACAGCATTATATGACATTGCTAGTTTTTGCTACACACTTGCCAATACTGAGTGTTATTTTGAAAACCATCCTTTGTTTAGCAAATTGTGAAGGGAGTCCTTGGTGCTCATTTTCTCACTTTCAGATTTTTGAATACTGGATATTGAATATTTTTTCTTGGCGTACAAGTTCCTCATCTCTCCTTGTGTCATATACACTGCTCACAAAAATGAGGGGATCAGGGACACGCAGATGTCCAGTCCTTCCAGCCTTTTGTACAGTGCATTTTTAGAAACCAATGAAATAAAATTTGGTTTTGCATCTCATTTGCATAATTGAACAACTTTCTTTGACTTGTCGTTTGCTTTTCTGGTGTTCTTGTTTAATAATAAAAAAAATGCTTTTTTTTATTGCTTTATGTTCATTTTGAAATATCTCCTACTAATTTTTTGTGAGCAGTATATTTGATGTCCACATAACCTCATGTTAGATATAGGGGAAGCACTGACTTCTCTAGTGGAGTAGGTGGTGAACCGGAAGCAGGAAGACATCAGTTCCGCTTGATTCTAATCGATTGGAGGGAGTAGCCTCTTTGTGCCTTTTGTTCATCTTCAAAGTGAGGATGGAGTCTCAAATAGTAAGGAAATGAAATTAGGCTT
Organism: Saccopteryx bilineata; assembly: GCF_036850765.1. Classification (NCBI taxonomy): domain Eukaryota; kingdom Metazoa; phylum Chordata; class Mammalia; order Chiroptera; family Emballonuridae; genus Saccopteryx; species Saccopteryx bilineata. Next base: position 10,997,580 of record NC_089493.1, on the reverse strand, counting down.
CCTGGAGTAATTCCAGCCATTCGGAAAGATGCTTGGGTCCTCATGGAGTCATTGCCCTGAAGAGGTCACCATCTAGCATGTATTTTTCGATAGTCTTCTAACTTAAAATTTCCTCTGTTGGCAGCTTGTTGAAAGAAGCTGAGTTCCACGCTGAGCAGCGGGAGCACGAGCTGAACCGCCGGCGGCAGCTGGGCCTCTCCTCCTCCCACCACTCCCTGGAGAACGCTGACTTTGATAACAAGGACGATGACAAACACGACCAGCGGCTCCTCAGTCAATTTGGAATATGGTTCTTAGTAAGAGAAAGAAGTTGACCGTTCTCTCCTTTCTTGTTTCTCAATCCAGCGTTCCATCCATGAGGGATATCTGCTTTCTTTTTTTTATTTTTATTTATTTATTTTTTGTATTTTTCTGAAGCTGGAAACCGGGAGAGACAGTCAGACAGACTCCCGCATGCTCCCACCAGGGGCGATGCTCTGCCCACCAGGGGGCGTCACTCTGCCGCGACCAGAGCCACTCTAGCGCCTGGGGCAGAAGCCAAGGAGCCATCCCCAGCGCCCAGGCCATCTTTGCTCCAATGGAGCCTTGGCTGCAGGAGGGGAAGAGAGAGACAGAGAGGAAGGGGGGGGGGTGGAGAAACAAATGGGCGCTTCTCCTATGTGCCCTGGTCGGGAATCGAACCCGGGTCCCCCGCACGCCAGACCGACGCTCTACCGCTGAGCCAACCGGCCAGGGCCTCTGCTTTCTTTTTAAAGAGCTTTTATATTAAACAGTGAAAAACTGACCTTAGCAATGGGACCCTATAGAACAATGGCTCCCAACCTTGGGCTGCACGTTAGATTTGCCTGGGGAGGTTTTTTTTTTAAAGAAATGGCAATGCCCAGATTTCACTCTAGATCCTTGGGAACTTTTAAAAAGCTTTCTACTTGATTCTGATGAATAGCCATGTGTTGAACCTACCTACCGTGCCAGGCTCTAGACTGTTTAAACTGCACCTTTTGACAGGAAACAAATAGGAAAAGAGCTAATGCATAGCATGAAATACTGGATTCAATATGATTTACAGACCACTCACATCTTTTTGCTTACGTACATGAAATTTTTCTTGAAAGTTCTGTCTCTATGGAGATTTTTTTTTTCTTTTTTGCATTTATTGCAAGTCTGCCTATAGCCAAAAAAATTTATGGCCAAACTAACACAAGGAGTTTGTTTGGTATTGACGGATTCAGCCGCAACATTCATTCAGTAAAGATCATACAGCTCTAAAGCTTCAAGCAAGCTGGATTTGCTAGTTCTGCGGAGAAGCAGACTTGTTTCTGCCCATCGGAGGCATGAATTAGGTCTCCATATGATACGTCTCATTTATACTTTCACATGGTTACCTGAAAAAACCATTTTTTAAAAATTGGGATTTAATTGTTGATTTTCCATGTCTTATTCCTACAACTTGCTATCTAATGACACAGTGACTACTCTGGTGAACTCTTTGAAGGCAAGGATAGGTTCTGTTTATTTTTTATATTCCTGAACTCTACTCCACTGCTTCATAAAAGTTGATTTCAGAATGAATGACTGAATGACTGAATGATAAGCTGTTTTAAAACATCTATTTATAATGTGGTGAATTTGGGGGGCTCTAACATTCCTGAATTATTATTGATGGCAGTTCTCAGTTAAATCTGATCATGTTAGAACCGAAATATATATAGTTATCTTTTCACTGAAGATATTTATGAAATTTCATTTTATAGGTTTAATCTTATAAAAGTATCTGTCTAGTGCAGATTATGTAATATATTTCTTACAGGAGAAAAGGCTTATGGGAAGGTCCAATCTTAAGGGGAAGTGATTGTTGCAATCCATCTCTTCTTGTAGAGAGAGACATAGTTTCTAAGATAGGTGATCATCATTTAGAAACCTGCCCATTTCAAATAGATTATCTAGGATATCTTTGTGGTTTTTGTTTGTTTGTTGTGGGTTTTTTGCTTTTGAATGAGTGTGTAATAATTCTGTGGAGATGGATGGAGGCTGATGCAGTCGAATGTGTCTATTTCCAGGTGAGCCTCTGCACACCCAGCGAGAACACACCTACGGAAAGCTTGGCCAGGCTGGTGGCCATGGTGTTCCAGTGGTTTCACTCCACAGCATATATGATGGATGATGAAGTTGGGAGTTTGGTGGAAAAACTGAAACCTCAGTTTGTCACCAAGTGGTTGAAGACAGTATGTGATGTTCGCTTCGATGTTATGGTCATGTGCCTTCTTCCCAAACCAATGGAATTTGCCAGGGTAAGCGGAGGCCTCCAGCGTGGCCTGGCTGGAATGGGGGGAGAAGCCAATAGAGTGTTATCAGTGTCTGTAGAAGAGGAAGATCTCTTTGTATTTAGTCAGTGCAGCTAAATGAGTTTAGTTTAATCTGTACATTTTAGGTAATGTCCTGCTTTGATGTTGGTTTGGGATGTGGCAGTGTAGAAGATGAATGTAGGAGGTAATATATATAAAAAGTTAAGGGAATATTCTTTCTTGACATTGATGAATATTTCTATTAAGAAATAAGCATGGCTCTGTCTGATTGGCTCAGCAGTAGAGCATCAGCCCAGCGTGTGAAAGTCCTGAGTTTGATTTCTGTGCAGGGCACATAGGAGAAGCAACCATTTGCTTCTCGACCCCTCCCCCTTCTCTCTCTCTCTCTCTTTCTCTCTCTCTCTCTCTCCTGTAGCCATGGCTCGAGTGGTTGGAGCAAGTTGGTACTGAGGATGGCTCCATGGCCTGCCTCAGGCATTGAAATAGCTCAGTTGCTGAGCAACAGAGCAGCAGCCCCAGTTGGACAGAGCATCGTCCTGTAGGGGGCTTGCCGGGTTGGTCCTGGCTGGGGCGCATGCGGGAGTCTGTCTCTTTGCCTCCCTGCCTCTTGCTTAATTAAAAGGAAAGAAAGAAAGAAAGAAGGAAAGAAGGAAGAAAGGAAGGAAGGAAGAGAGGGAGGAAGGAGGAGAGGAAGGAAAGAAAGGGAGGGGGGAGGGAGGGAAGGAGGTTGCTGGAGCTCAGTCCTTTTCTGGTCTACAGTCTGTGGCTAACATTTGCTATGGGCAATTTCTGTGGTTTCACATATATTTCTGGAGATGAATGGTAGAAGTCACTGCCAGCACGGTTGGAATGCCAAAAAGGTTTAACAGTTGCCCAAACCGTTTTTGTTTTTTTCTTTGGCTTATAGGATAAATTTCTCTGTACTTATCCTGGATCTCAGGTTTCAGATGTATGGCGGAGAAGACTATATTTCTTGACTACAATATAATTTATGTCTAACCCAGAATTTGTTTTCAACAGCAATGTATGAAATTTTTTCAAGCTATTTTTTAAGGTTTTTTATAATATGCGTGCTTTTTTTTTCTTCAGTCAGGTCTTGAGGCAATTTTCAGTTTAAATAAGACATTTAAGAATAAAATGGAATATACACCATCCCAAGGTGTAGCTTTTATTAGATTTTCAGGACTCAAGTGTTCTGCACATTTATCAAAATACACTTCTTTCTTCTTTGGTGCCACCTACTGACTCACACATAAAATTGGATTTTTGCATAATGAAAATTCCCCATTTCCTGTCATTCTTTGACTGCATTGCTATGTTTTCTGTCAATTCTTTCTGAATAGTAAAGGGCTGGTGTGATCTGACTCTGGAAGATAAGAAATGACTATGTTGGGAGAAAAACTAACTTAGGTTCAGTGGTTGAGGACAACAAACATTAACAAGAAAAAAGAGAAAGTTTACTGCTCTCAGAAATGAGTACCTCTCTCAATGCCCATAGATATAAGGTTTTTAGTACTTGAATGGGAAGATATGAAAGTTCTTTTGGGCTTTTTGATGCTAATGGCTCTGGGTTGTGTGTCCCAAGGGCAGCTGAATTCACAGGCAGCTCCCTTTGCAGTGGTTTATATCTCCTGGCGGCTCTGCTGTAGTCAGATAAGGGAGGTTTGGATATGTTTCCTTTCTGCATCTTCTCTGGCTCAAATGTTATCACTTTAAAATAATCTTTGTACCAACTCCAGGGGTGTGAGTGGGTCTCCACATATCTCCCATCCAAAACTTCCCTAGCAGTTGCACACAGAGAAGAAACTAGGTTGATTGCTGTGGAGAGAAGATTTGGGTTAGGTACTACAAGCTAAGCAATCAGCAAAGCAGGAAAAAAGAAGAGATTAGAACAAGGACACAGGAAGAAAAATAAAGATTAATGGTTTGAGTGGACTATAAACCTAGTGTCTGAGCCCAGGGAGCAGCCATTCAAGCAGATTTCTAGGTGTTGGGCTCAAAGCATCTTTAGATGATGGAGTGAGAATATCAGTGACACAGTCATGGTTATTTCCTGGAGCCAAGCACGGAGGATGCGGGTGTTTGGTAACCTTTCTGCATTCATAAACTGTTGCTGCTCCCTGACCAGGCGGTGGCGCAGTGGATGGAGTGTCGGACTGGATGTGGAGGACCCAGGTTCGAGACCCCGAGGTTGCCAGCTTGAGCGCGGGCTCATCTGGTTTGAGCGAAAAGCTCACCAGCTTGGACCTAAGGTTGCTGGCTTGAGCAAGGGGTTACTCGGTCTGCTGAAGGCCCACGGTCAAGGCACATATGAGAAAGCAATCAATGAACAGCTAAGGTGTCACAATGAAAAACTGGTGATTGATGCTTCTCATCTCTCTCCGTTCCTGTCTGTCTGTCCCTGTCTATCCCTCTCTCTGACTCTCTCTCTGTCTCTGTAAAAAAAAAAAAAAAAGTAAAAAACCCCCCAAAAACTGTTACTGCAGTGAGTCTGTTGGCAGTGAACATGGCACCAGGTGTTAGACCAGTGAAGCTGGACCGGATGTTGGTTCAGCATCCTTGCTACTTGAATTCTGGCTAAGAAAGAATCAGAGCCAAGAATCAAACTGAAAGAGAAAGTTTATTTAGAAAGTCATAGAGGTGGAAGAAGTGAGCTGCAGAAGAAATGGGTTCAAGAAATACAGTAGGTTACAGAGGCAAAAGAAGGACCTTAGGAGAGAGAGAGACAGGTAAAGGAAGGGCGCCTGGGGAGAAGTAGAGCAGGACAGGGAGAAAGGATGCACTGGGTCCTTCCCTGAGGGTTTTAAAGCCTGGGGGGTTAGGGGCGCTTCTCAACAGAACATTCATCAGTTTTCCAGTTACGTTCCAGGGTCATGGTCTCCACTGATTGGTTGGTACCGTGGCAGGGGGTGGGGTCATTAGTCAGTGCAGCTGGTCCTGAGGTCAGCCATGGCACTGCTGGTCTGGTTTTGCTGCTTTTCTGGGCCTGGAGCTGAAACACAACTGAGGCTTAGATGTTATTCCTAGGGGTTAAGGGGTTAATGCTTAAGGGAGTGGTCATGCAAGGGCCATTCTTTGGCCTCCTTGTTCTTCCTCAAAGGGACTCTTCACATGACCAGCAACATGCCAGAGGAGGAAAGGCCAGGGCACGGCCCAGCATGACCAGCAGCAATATGGAAGGTCAGGGGGTCTAAACTGCAGGACTAGAGATACACTAGGGGAAGAAAGGTTACCCCGGGGGCGAAGTCCTTGTTTTCCCAGTTCAGACTGTTGCTAGGCACCTTGGGCTTTCTGCCCTGGTGACCTTCTGTGCCTGACCTGTCGTCCTTGCTCTGCTTGTCTGTTTAACTGCCTGCCTCAAGTCTTTTGACGTTTATATCAAATTGTCCTCCTTCAGCTCACAGGGTTTTGGGACAAGACAACCTACTTTCAGTAAGTATCAGGTTTCAGTTCTTAGTGACACCCAAGTCAGTAAGGTAGGAGAACAATTAGAAATATTAATTACTGACAAAATGCGAAAGACAGCAGGATCTAGTTTATAAAGAGGTGAGGAATAGTGGAAAGACAATGAACGGGACCAGAAGCTGATGATGCACAGGGTAGGTAACAGTTTTCCATTGAAACATAAAGTCCCCCTCTCTAATCACCTGCATTTTGACTGAAGATAATCTAAGATTACCCTTGCTCATAAACTAAGTCTAGTCTCATTAAATTGGGGCTGATTATTTATATAAGTGCCGTAAGAGTGGTAATTGACCACATAGTGCTTCTTTGAGTTTGCTGTGCTGAAACTTTTATAAATAATCTCACATTGAAAAGAGAAGAAGAAAGAATCTTAGATTGGACTTTCAAAAGGTTCTCAAGGTTCAGATGCCGAGCCAAGAACTTGTCACCCCACTTCATTTGTATTACCCATAGATTTGGGTGAATTTCTTTTTTCCTGATGTCCCCACAATGTCCTCAGTTGTCTGGACCTGCCAGGAAGTGGCCCTTTTTATTTGCCTGTAGACTGGGAACCCCATAAGCCAGGTATCAGGCTGGTTTTTCCAGGACGGCTCTGTAATGTTGGCATAATATTCAAACTTAGTTCTGTGATCGAGCGGAAGCTTGAACTGCTCACTGCCTGATAGCCAGTATCTCCAGTGGCGAGGAGTTGGGACAAGGAGAGTGACTTTAGTTGGAAAGCTAGTAAGCCAAGAAGATGGCAGACGAGAGTCCTAAAGAATCATCTTGAGGAAGTACAGAATTCAGGTTTCTTTTATGTCAAGGGAAATGGGAGGGGTTTGATGTCAGAAGGTAACTGCTGACCACAGTCCTGGATGTCAGCAGGGGTCCAAGGAGGGTGCAGAAACTTCTTTGTTTTTGGTCAACAAACTTGGGTTGCTGCGGTCCCAGTCATGAGGTTCCTATAAATCTTTTGAAAAACATTCATTGTTTTTGTACATACCTTCTTTATTTCCTTAGGGAGGTAGTTTCAAGTGGGGAGATCGCTTCGGTAACTCCTAGCCTACAGGTTAGATCCCTTTGTTGATTAGAATATCCATGTGCAGGACTAAGCAGACGTTGCTAACCAGCAGGTTATGGGCACTGGGCAGGCTGGAACACGATGGAGTCAGAGAGAGGGACTGTTTTAGTCTTTAAAACTTTCAACCTCAGTCATAATGTCAAACTTAGTTTCTTAAAATTGTGCGGCATGCCTGATTCTAAGCACATCATTCTCAAATATGACATTCTATTCCAAGCCTTAGTAATGTACCGTATTTTTCATTCCATAAGACACACTTGACCATAAGACACACCTAGGGTTTTAAGGAGGAAAATAAGAAAAAAAAAATCTGAACCAAATGGTGTGTTAAAATATTTAATAAAATACTGTATTTTTCGCTCCATAAGGCGCACGAGCATTTCCCCCTCCACTTTCGGGAGGGAAAAAAGTGTGTCTTATGAAGCAAAAAATACTGTAACCATTTTTTCCCCTTAATTATGTCCTGTTGCAAGGAGAGCAGATTCTTATTGAACTCATGTATACAACTATTGTTGCCATGAACACAAGAATTTTTAATAAGAGTTTCTGAATTCTGGAGGGATCTGGTAAGGAGTAAAAGACCTGTTTCACTTTCGTTTACAAAGCTATAATCTACTAAATTGTTGTGAATTAGCGATCCTTAAGGGAAACCTTGCATTTAGAAAATGGCACATTAAAGAACCAGCAATGATCCAAACAAAAAAAACACTCCATAACAATTACCATCTTTCTTCATCGCTTCATTTAGTCCCGTGTAATTAATCTTTGTTCTGCTTGGTCTTGGGTCGGCAGTAGCATGAACCCTCAGCTTCTTTTCTTAGTGGAACCCCCGCTCAGCCCAGTGGTACGGTCTTGTTGAGGAAAACTTGTCTAGCCTGTAGAAAACTTTTATGTAAATTTATTTGAGCCAAAATTTTGAGGACATGCCCGGAAGCAAAAATCTCAGTGGGTTGAGGAAATGGTCCAGACAATGGCGGTTTTGCAGTGTATTTTATGTGCTAGAATCAAAGGGAAGCTTGTGTGAGGAAGGTTATATGGAATCCATTGGTGGTAGGTTAAGAGCAAGAGAGAAGGCAAAGCAGGGAAGCCTCTGGGACTAGATCAAAAGCAAAACGGAGAGGCACGTACTTCTTTTATGTTGGTGGGCACGGGATAGTTAGCGTCTGCGGCACAGAGATGGCGTGCGGGCAACAAGGTAAGAGCGAGGAGTTCTGTGGTCTCCTGCTCTAGTGGGCCTGTGCCCTGGTGCTGGCGGGTGCCTTTGAGGGCTCTGGAAAAGAAAATGACCCATACTTCAAAGGTATGTTATCTTAGATGCACGAAGACAACAGACAGTTTCAAAGGTAAAGACTGACCTTTGTCGAGGAAGCTGCAGCCTTAGGACTTGACTACCTGCCACAACCCACTTTTCGTTAGGAATTTTTATGTTCAGACCATCCTCTGAGGTTACTTTTGTTTTCTGAGTTTGCAAGGCCTGCATGGGCTTGTCAGGTCTAGTACGGGGCCCCTTTTGTGGTCCACACTTTGAAGACGGTATAATCTGCAGACCAACAATATTAGCCCAGTCTTGTTTAGCAAAGATTTACCTGAATCACGTGAACTTCAAAAAACATTTGGGTTACTTCTGTTCCCATATTTCTTAGAGTTTTAGGAATACTTACTTTGTATAAGCTCTTATTTTTTTAAAAGCTCATTTAGAATTGAGATCTTTCAAGGGGTTTTATTAAGTTATTTGGCAATAGCATCTGGAGGTAAGACAATATCAAATATATATAACATATATATATAACATATATATAACATATATATGTTATATATATATAACATACATCTGTGAACATACAGGCAAATACAAATAAGAAAGCTTATAGTAGAGACTGTCATAGTAACACGAGACACACTGGTTTAGATGAGGTTTGTTTTTCATCTCCACCTCACTTTTATTGGAATTGTGTTTGTAGCAAGTGAAACAAGCTGTTACCTGCCCAATATAAGGGCTTACGTGTATCAATATTTGTAGGGGAGACTTAAATTTTTTTTTTTAATTTGCCCTATATGCAATCTCATGGAGGCTGTAGCTCAGCCTCAGGCAGCTGTTTTAGCTGAGGAGTTACTTTTAAAAGGCTGGAGTGTACTAAGGAAAAAGGCATTGGAGGGTTTTTTCAGCGGAGTGTTAATTGGAGCTTACCAGGAGAAGAGATAAATATCTCCTATTTTATAGCGGTAAGCACTGGCAAAGCAAGGCGCACCTTGGGCTGAGAGCCAGAATTATTTTCTTGTATGTATGCATTTTTTTTTGTATTTTTCCAAAGTGAGAAGTGGAGAGGGGCAGACAGACTCCTGCATGCGCCCTACTGGGATCCAACCGGCATGCCCACCAGGGGGTGATATTCTGCCCATCTAGGGCATTGCTCCCCTGTGGTCTGAGCCATTCTAGCGCCTGAGGCAGAGGCCATGGAGCCATCCCCAGCACCCAGGTCAACTTTGCTCCAATGGAGCCTTGACTGCGGGAGGGGAAGAGAGAGACAGAGACAAGGAGAGGGGGAGGGGTGGAGAAGCAGATGGGCGCTTCTCCTGTGTGCCTTGGCCAGGAATTGAACCTGGAACTTTCACATGCTGGGCCGATGCTCTGCTGCTGTGCCAACCGGCCAGGACCGGATGTTTGCATTTTTTTACATTAAAATATTTTTATTCAATTTATTGGGGTGGCATTGGTTAATAAAATTATATAGGTTTTGGGGGTAAATTCTATAAACATCATCTGCATGTGTTTGTTTATATGTATTAGGTAGATTTGCTATGACTCCCCGTCTTGGTAGGTGTCCTTTGGGAACTAGTGGCTCAGTCTCCTTGGTCACCTGAGCTAGGTGTTTCAGGACTGTCCCTTGTGTGGCTTAGGTGGGCCCTCCTGTTGTAATTGATCCTGATTGCTGTTGGCCCGTTTGTGTGTGAGGCCGACCTTTAGGCGGGCAGACTGTGAGGATCAACCCCAACCACAATGTACAGGCTGCTAGGCAGGTGCTGACCACACGAAGCAGAATTCACCCCGGCAGGGTCTGCTGCCTGCCGAGTTCTTCCTTTGGATATGTTGCTTGTGAAGCTAATTCAATTCTGCTCTGATGTCTGAAGCTGGCCACTCGGTGTGTTGGTTCTGGGGCCTCTTGGGAGGGACTCTGGTGCTGGCCAATGTCAGATGTGGCCTGTGACTGGTCCTGGGCAACCTGTTTGGAGCTACAAAACAACCCACAGTTTGTGGCTGCCTCTGCTGGGCCTGGGTGTGTGTGGGAAGGACCCACCTGTGCACCAAGGCTGAATTTACCAGCATGGGGCAGGTCAGCAAAATTCCCAAGGTATCCCCAGATTTTTCTCCACCTACCGTCACCAGCCGGCTGCTGGTTGGGCTCAGTCACTGGAAGAGCCTTTGGCAGTACTCGAGTCGTATAAGGTAGGTGCTCAGTGAGTCACCAGGCAGGGACAAGTAGTGTTCACTAGACTGATGCAGGTTCAAACTTGGTGCCAGCGCTGGGTCTGAGGCCACTCAGCAGATGACCCAGGAGATACGAAGTCCAGCCGCCACCTGCTGTGCGCTCACACACCTTTGTGGTGGGGCAGGAGCTCCGGAACTCATCAGGGTGAGGCCAGCAGAGTTTATCAGCCTCAAACAGACCAAGATTTGACCTTGAGAAGGCAGGGCTCTGCCCCAGTCGGGTGTGTAAGGGAGAAATGGCCCCTGTCTTGGAGCCTCAAAACTCAGTCTGTCCCAGATTCTGCCAGGAGCCCAATCTCAGCATGGTGGGGCCGCCAGGATTTGGGAGGGTGGGGCTCGTGGATCTCCATGAGGGAGAGGCGCCAGTCAGGTCCATGGGAATTTGGGAGGAACGCCGCCTGCTCCCTGCTCTCAAGCCGCATACCTCAGTCACTGACACCCGAGTCTGCCCAGATCTCTACATCCCGGCCCAGGAAGCTGACTCCTCAGCAGGGCACACGCTCTGCAGGGTGGGGTGAGAGGGAGCCCAGGGGGTGGGGCTGTTGCTTTCCCCCAGGCTGGCGTGGTACTGCGAGCAGTGCTCCACCCAGGAAAGACAGCATCTGTGGTGCTGGAGAAGGACTCAGCACAGGTATCTTGGTGGCTGTCCCTTCAGCTCTCTCCCCATAACTACAAGCCTGTTTTTTCCCCTGCGACTTTAGTCTGTACTGTCGTCCCTCTGCTGGAGCCCAGGATGAGATTTTGTGCCTTGCCCCTTTAAGAGTGTGCTGTGTCTCTGCTAGACTGCTCTCTTTCCATGGTGGAGACAATCCTTGCTGGTTTTCACAGCCAGATGTTATGTGGGTGCCTCTTCTCAGCTCTGGTGCTCTGCGCTGGGGACCCTGGCTTGTTTGAAACCCCATTCTTCTAAGGAAGAACCTTTGCAGCTGAGATATCATCCTCCAGAACGTCAGCCGCAGCCCTTGGGAACGGGGCCAGTTTTCTCTGTGTCTCTGCCCTTCCTACCAGTCTCGGCGTGGCTTCTTCTATCAGTCCTTGGTTATAAGACTTCTCTTCAGCTCACTTTCTGTTGGTTATTCTGGTTGATCACTCATTATTTTAGTTGTGATTCCTCCTGGGAGGAGGTGAATTTAACATCTACCTACTCCGTCACCATCTTGGATCTAAAATTCCTTTTAAATATAAAAACTTCCAAATAAGAGAACCCATTGTCTGGTCCTTGATGGTTTGGGGTCTCCACAAGGATATCTGTCCTAAAATGTGACTCAAAACCAGTAAGCCTTTATGTGGCTTAACCATAAATTTTATAGCAAAAGGAATCTCAACAATGATACGTTCCTTGGTCTCATCATTATCAGTCTGTAACCAACAACAATCCCCGAAATACAGTCACTTCCTGAAAATATCTAGCTAATCACCAAATATTTTGGCCAATATGATACCAAAAAGGTATTTGAGCTTTAAATAGAATTGACTTAATTGTTTTGAATAGTCTGGAATTGTAGGTATAATAGTTAAATATCTAAAATTAGATTCATTTAAAATAAGGCAGTGTCCTACAAATTTTGTTACATGGTTAAGATTCAGGACCATTTAACACTTTGTTACTTTGCTGTGTATAATAAGACTATAAGAATTTATCTAAAATTGAAATTAGTGACTAAATTTATGATTTTAATTATTTATCTAATTAGTAAAAAAAATACTGTTTTGTTTTTGTTTTTGTATATAGAGAGAGGAATGAAGAGAAGAGGGAGAGAGAGAAACATCGATTTGTTGTTCCACTTACTTATGCGTTCATTGGTTGATTTTTGTATGTGCCCCAAAGGGATCAAATCCACAACCTTGGCATATTGGAATGATGCTCTAGCCAACTGAGCTACCTGGCGAGGGTCAACCTGTATTTTATTCATGGATTCAACTAGCCTTTGAGCTGTTACAGGAAAAATATTGTGGCAGCATACGCAGCATAGAGAAACATAGCCCTCCGTGTCACTTTTCCATAGTGAACAATCTTCATCACAAAGTTTATATATAGTAATAGCAATCCATTTTTCTCTGAAGTACAGGCATAACTGCACAGATTTGCAATGGGTTTGTCAAATTTAGACTAAGAATGCTCCAACAGTTTTTCTGTTAAGAATACATCTTTGGAATTTTAATTCATGTGTGATTTGGAAAGTCTGCAGTGGAATATTTCAAATGCAGTTGTGATTAATGTTTGGATGTGTTTCTAACTATGATTTTTTTTTTTTTGTAAATAATGGAACCTCATGGTGTATAGATTCTTACAGATCCCACTCCAAGAATACTTGGCCCAGGATACGGATATGATGGGTTGTGGCTTTTCTCTGTACCCACTTCCTTTAGGAAATCCTTGTGTGTAATTGTAACAAGTGCATTCTCTCCTTTCCTCCTGTGGCTGTGGCACTGTCCTCAGGTTGGTGGATACTGGGATAAGTCCTGCAGCACAGTGACTCAGTTGAAGGAAGGTCTCAACCGAATCCTCTGCCTGATCCCCTACAACGTGATCAATCAGTCTGTGTGGGAGTGCATTATGCCCGAGTGGCTGGAAGCCATCAGAACGGAAGTCCCAGATAACCAGTTAAAAGAATTCAGGGAAGTATTAAGGTGGGTAAGCAGTTGAATGAAGTCACCGTGATTATAATGCTATCTAACAGTTATTGAGCACGTACTGTGTGCCAGGCACTGCGCCAAGCATTTCACATAGTTTCACTTAATTTTTAACAAAACCCTACAGAGAAATTTGAAGGCCCAAATGAAGTAGTTTCTATAAATTGTGCTAAGATGATTTGGAATTGTTCAGAAAAGACTTTGTTCTTGGGCAGTAATAGATGCACCATATTGTTTGCTTCTTTTCAAACACATTTACGGTTTGGATAAAGTGGGAAAACTGCAAATGGAAAATGTCTTAGAGGCTGTCATTCTTTAGCTATGCAATTCCTTCTGTTAAGCCTAGTGTGAGTATAAACACTAATGTTATTAACAACCATATGCATTATTTATAAGATAGCTACTCCAATCACAGAAGCTGCTACTGTAAAATGAAACATGCTATTAACTGTTCAGAACGCACAGACGAATCTAAAGTGTTTGGCTTCCCAAATAACAACAGCAGATCTTACCGTGTGCCCATTGGTCCTTTACTTCTGTTGCTCTGCTTTCCAGCAAAATGTTTGACATTGAGCTCTGTCCTCTGCCTTTTTCCATGGAGGAGATGTTTGGCTTTATTAGCTGTCGGTTCACGGGATACCCTTCCTCTGTGCAGGAACAAGCTTTACTGTGGCTTCATGTAAGTGAATGATACTTCTGATTGTTTGGGGCACTGGTTCTTAGCTTGTGAGCTTTAGATCCCCAGGTAGAGGTGCGGGGAGTTATTACAGAGTCCCTCAATCGGTATGTTTGCTGAGGACTATCTGAAGACTAATAATTCATATATATAGATGACTACATTTCAAATATAGGTAGCGATAGTTGTGATTTATTGATAAAACACAAATTTATGCAGAACTGTTACTGAATTCATATGTATCTTTACATCAATAGATACTGAAAGTATAATCACTGTTTTGTGGGATTTCAATAAATCTTATGACATGAAATAGGTCTTTATATATATATGTATATTGTGTGTGTGTGTGTGTGTGTGTGCAGAGATGGAGAGAGACAGAGAGAGGGACCGATAAGGACAGACAGGAAGGGAGAGAGATGAGAAGCATCAATTCTTCATTGCAGCACCTTAGTTGTTTATTGATTGCTTTCTCCTATGTGCCTTGACTGGAGGGCTACAGCAGAGTGAGTGACCCCTTGCTCAAGCCAGCAACCTTGGACTCAAGCTGGTGAGCCTTGCTCAAACCAGATGAGCCCACACTCAAGCTGGCGTCCTTGAGGTTTCGAACCTGGGTCCTCCACTTCTCAGTCCTATGCTCTATCCACTGCGGCACCGCCTGGTCAGGCAAAATAGGTCCTTTAAGGAGTAATTCATACTGTTCACTCAGCCTGGAACAACTTTATGTCCTGTCTCCATTTGTGAACTCTAGCTTATCTTTTAAAAATCCAGCTCGAGAATGATCTCACCTCTGAAATTTTCTGCTCCTTCACCGTCCCCTCCATCTCCCCTTCCCTCCATGTGAATTCTGTTTCTGTCTAATATCATAGTTAATTTTTGTCTCTTCTCACGGTTATAAATGCCTTGAGGGCAGGGACCACATCTTTTTCATCTTTGAATTTATAACTTCCTTCATCTTTTCTTTTCAGCATCTGGCGCATGTTTTGAATTTAGTGGATGTTCTTAAAAGGTTTATTGGATGGAACTGAATACCTGACATTATGTTTGAGCAATGTCAGGAAAAGAGGACAGAAGCAATGTTCAGATTAGATGTGGGTGCAGATAACATTTCTGTTCCACGGATGGGTGTGATCACTAGAGCTTCTCAAGTTGTGATGATGGCTTTCTGCGTTCTAAACTAAGAAACGAGGTTATTCACCTGTGACAGAGTAAAGGGGGCCATTTAAAAAAAATCACCTTTGGGACCTAGAATTTAACTTTTCATCCCTAGGCAGGTCTCAATAAGATAATTTCTCATTTTAAGAAAGCCAGTTCTTCTACAGATGGCTAGATGTTGTTACTCAGTTACACACACTTTGAGCTGCACCATATGGGGACAGGGCTGTAAACCTCTGTCCCCACCATGGCTAAAACAACTACAGTTTACATGCTTTATGGACTGGGTTTTGCAATAGTTTTAGTTTAAAGATAGTGCTGCAGTCCAAGGAGGATTTAAGCCACTGGTCTAACCGTTTGGGAAACAGGGTGAACAATATAGTGATTGGAGTTGATGGATTAATTAATTATGGAAATAATTATAGAGCCCCTCTGTGCCAGTCACTGTAATAGTCACTGCTCTATAGACGGGCTAAGAAATGGTCCTTTCCTCATACTTCCTTTCTTCAAAGAGCTCACAGTGGGAGAGAGTGAATCAAATAATCAAACAGAATACAAAGTGATTATTGCTCTAATAAAGGTATGTAGAAAGTTCTAAGAAAGCAGAGAAGAGGATGGGTTAAGGATGTCTCAAGGAAGGAGCCATCTGTTTCCAGAAAATTCATTATAGATGAAGTAGCTGGACTTGGGCAGGACAGCTGAGCTTGCTGCAGAGAACAGGGGTAGGTGGGGCGTTCAGACGGCAGTGGGGCTGGGCGGGAAGGAGAGTGCTCGCAGACTAGAGGAGTCCAGGAGAAAGGCGGCGGGCTAGGGCACTCAGTGCCGTGGAAAGGGGGGGACGGCATCCTCAGGGGCTTCAGAGTTTTAGTAGAAGGAACATGTGATTTATTGGATGTGGGTGGAGGGAAGGCATGGTGGTAATGCTGATTTTCTTAGTACAGAAAGTTGAGGGTGTGCTGGTAAAAGATGCAGAAGGTGAAGGGTCCTCATGTTCGATAGTTCTCTTTGGAGAAAATGCTAAATGCAGTTTGACTGGTTTTTAAATTTTTTTATTTTTAAAGTTTATATTTTGGGGGGATCTATATGCCTTTTTTTCCCGCAGGTATTATCAGAGTTAGACATCATGGTCCCACTTCAACTACTAATAAGTATGTTTTCTGATGGAGTTAATTCTGTCAAGGAACTGGCAAATCAAAGAAAATCAAGAGTCAGTGAACTGGCAGGGAACCTTGCAGCTCGAAGGGTAATTATTGCCACAACGCTTTCTCTTTCTTACTATGATTTGGTCAATTATTCGGGCCTAAATGTAGCACCAAGTAAAGGTCTCTGATAATGTCTTTCATCCCATGTCACTCTGGAACCTTATAAGCACATTAAACAGTAATTAAATAATAGAAAACAATCTAAGGTATGTTTGGTGTAGTCTGTAATCAGTAAGCTATTGAGTTTTCTTTTTTGAGTTTTTCTCCTGTGCATAGATAGTTATCTCTTACCCTTGATGAAAGAAAAAAAGAAAAAAAGAAAAGAAAAAGAAAGAATGCTTTTTCGGTCTTTTTTTTGTCTACTAGCAAATAAGAATTTGGTACCAATTACTGAGCAGATCACTCACTGCTTTACTTTGAGGATGAAGAGTTTGGATTTTGTGTGTGTGTGTGTTTTGGGAAGATATGATTAACGTGGTAACTATGAGTGAGGCTACCACTGTGAAACAACTATGACCATTTTATTGACCCCTTTGTACCGCTGTGGATGAGAAAAGTCAGTAGTCGGGTCCAAAGTGTATGAAAGCTGTTGGAAATTTTAGATAGTTTTTCTGTGGAGGCCTGGCAGAGTTTCAGTTGATGGATGCCATTCCAGACCGGGATCAGTTTTGGAGAGGCTGACTCGCGTCTGACGGCGGCAAGGACGATTCTCTACTCGGCTTGTCCAGCCTCTTCCTTTCCGCACTGTATACCACAGGCCCCTCGTTCCACCCCATATCTGCGGGTCAGAAAGTACAACTATCATGGGGTCATAGTTTGTAATCAGTGTTTTTTTAAAAATCTGTCTCATAGGAACTAGCTGCCATTTATATTTTGTGTATTTTTCTTCTGTAATCTTTAACATCATATTACTTCATTAGCACTTTATACTTTGCGATGCATTCCCAATTAATGACCTCACAGAACTGTATGAAGCAGTTGGGGAAGAACTCAATACCCTTGCTATTACAACTACTTAGCCTGAGGTTGAGTGAACTGAACTGATTTGCCATAGGTAACACTATCAATATCCAGGTATTATGATTCTTAATGGGGTACTCATCTTCTCTATTTTAAATATAGTGTTCAAGGAGCTTTAAGGTTATTAGAGAGATCCCTAAGGGAGAAAATACGGTTTGAGACGTATGTCAGTCAAGGTCTTGCTACAGGATTTATCCCTTGGTTCAATGAAGGGACTTTAATGGAAACCGTCTGCAGAGTTCTGGGAAAGGTTAAGGGAACAATAAGGGTTGGTGAACGTTGGTGAACCATTATACCCCCAGGGCTGAAGGAACAAGGGATGAGAGTTCCTGTAGCCCATTGTGAGCTGAAAAAGATAAGAAAGGGCTGGCTAGAGAAGCTGTGGGGCGATGGACAGACTGCCAGAGATGTAGCATCAGAACAGGCCAGGGGTGGGGAGAAATAGTCCTGCCTCTCCTTCAGCGTCAGGTTTTCTGCTGCCTTCCATTGACTAGGCACAGCCGGAAGCCAGCCAGCAGGAGAGCCAGGAGCGATTCAGTCTTCGGCATCCTTAGGTGTAGGGCGGAGAAAAGCAGGGCAGTGAAGGCTGGGTGGGGTGGGGGGGAGTGTTTGAGGGGTTGGGTTGGCGCATGGAGGATAACCAGTAAACAGATTTGACTTACATCGTTTTCCTATGATAGTTAAAAAATTGTAATAACCAGAGGCCATATTCTTTAACCAGTCATGTCAGTCTGACATTCTGTGCTTATAATTTTAAAACTGATTTTGCAATATTTTACTTTTGTAAGCTCTCATTTTTTAAGGTTATGGTTTTAGGTAGATGCAGACAATTTAGTGTAACTGGAATGTTTGATGGGATGAAAAAAATATAATGACAAAGACCACTGTCTTCATTCTTCAGAGTATTGATGTTTTATTCACCTGATAGAAAGTTTGGATAGTTTTATTTCTTATTTTTATATTGTGAGAAGATTTATAGTATTTGGAAGTACTAATGCTATTGACTAGAAAGTAAATCAGTGTGACAGCTGAAAATACCTCCCGCAGTCCCCAACATTTTATACAGCCACCTGAGCCTCTGTAAATTTACCTACGTGCATTGATATTCTTTCTTCTAGGTGAGTGTTGCCTCTGATCCTGGTCGACGAGTTCAGCACAATATGCTGAGTCCGTTTCATAGTCCTTTTCAGAGTCCATTTCGGAGTCCTATGCGTAGTCCTTTTCGTAGCCCTTTCAAGAATTTTGGACACCCAGGAGGAAGGACTATTGACTTTGATTGTGAAGATGATGAAATGAATCTAAATTGTTTCATCCTCATGTTTGATCTTCTCCTGAAGCAGGTAGCTGAAGCATGAGCTTCCTTTAGTTCAAAGGTGAAGGATGAGGAAAGCATTGTCTAGTGATTTTTTTTTTCTGTGTTGGACATCTTCATACTTACTGAAATGATGCAGCATTACTCAAGACATTTCTCAAACTCCTTTGGAGATTTCCTAAAGAACCTGAAAAATACCTGTATGAATATCTGCAGTGATATTGACATACGAGAACGGATATGAAGTTTAGAAACATCCTAACATCATTAAAATTGGGTCTGTTGAACAAATTTGGCAAACAAACTGGGTAATGCTATTATTTGGAATAGCAAGGTACAACTTTATAGTGATGGGCTGATTTTAATATATTTTATACATTGATTTTTGAAGGTAATGTTAAAAGAGACATTTACAAGGTTTGGTCAGGGAAACATTTCTTCTTCACTTTTTATTTTGAAATAGTTTTAGACCTGCAGAAAAGTTGCAAGAATACTACAAAGAATCCCCAAATATTTCTCCCTTAAATTCTTTAGGTGTTAACATTTAGCACATTTATTTTTTCTGTCTCTTTTATTCTGTATATGCATGTATGAATTTTTTTTTTTTTTTGTATTTTTCTGAAGCTGGAAACGGGGAGAGACAGTCAGACAGACTCCCGCATGCGCCCGACCGGGATTCACCCGGCACGCCCACCAGGGGCGACGCTCTGCCCACCAGGGGGCGATGCTCTGCCCATCCTGGGCATCGCCATATTGCGACCAGAGCCACTCTAGCGCCTGAGGGAGAGGCCACAGAGCCATCCCCAGTGCCCGGGCCATCTTTGCTCCAATGGAGCCTTGGCTGCGGGAGGGGAAGAGAGAGACAGAGAGGAAAGCGCGGCGGAGGGGTGGAGAAGCAAATGGGCGCTTCTCCTGTGTGCCCTGGCCGGGAATCGAACCCGGGTCCTCCGCACGCTAGGCGCATGTATGAATTTTTAATGAACCATTTAAGAGTAAGTGTCAAGCATGATGTCCCTTTATCCTTAAGACTTCAGAGTGTATTTTCTAAAAAATAAGGATATTTTCTTACATAACCAAACATAGTTATCAAAATCAGGAAATTAATATGGCTAATACTACTATTACCTAACTTATAAAATTTATTCATTTTTAAAGTTGATATAACAGTCATCTTTATAACAAAAGAAAGAAATTGTTTTTGATCAAGGACACAATCCAGTATCACTTAGCGCAATTATTTCTCCAAGGTAGTTCTTCAGTCTTTGTTTGTCTTTTATGTTCTCGACATTTTAAAAGAGCTTTGTAGAATGCCCTTCAATTTGAGTTTCATGTTTCTTGTTGAATTGATTTGGGTTGAGTATTTTTTGGCATTAACACTATAGATATGATGTTATATTCCTTTCAGTATGTCATATCAGAAAGCACATAACATAATAATGTCCCCTTATTGGTGTTGATTACTTGGTTAAGAGGATTTCTGCAGATGTCCCTACTACGAAGTCATTATTTTTCCTTGTAATCAATAAGTCACTTGCAGAGAGATACTTTTACCTACTAGTTTGGCATCTATGGATAATTCATGCCTGAATCAATTATTACTATGATGGTTATCAAGTGGTAATTTTCTGATTCTGTCATTTAAAAAATTATTAGTTGTTATTCTTCTATAAGAACTGCCTTCCCTTCCCTCCTATATGTTTTTTTGTTATCTACTTATACCCTCATGTACCCATGATTCTTATTTTATATTCAGTGGGGTAAAAGCTGTTGCTCTGGTTATTTATTTTAATGCTTATATTGCCCCATATTTGGCCAGTGGGAGTCCCTTCAGCTGGCTCCTGTGTTTTTTCGACATGGTCCCATCATTCTTTGAACACTTTCTTAATTTCCGGCATGACAGGATGTTCCAGGCTCATTTTATATTTTCCTGGCCCCAGCCCATAAACCAGACATTTCTCCAAGGATCCCTGGTTCCTTTTAGTGGGTAATAAATAGTATTTAGAAATCAAGATCTGGATACCAGGTGAGGAATAGCATTTTTTTTTTTTTTGAAGCTGGAAACAGGGAGAGACAGACAGACTCCTGCATGCGCCCAACCGGGATCCACCCGGCACGCCCACCAGGGGGCGATGCTCTGCCCCTCCGGGGCATCGCTTTGCTGCGACCAGAGCCACTCTAGCGCCTGGGGCAGAGGCCAAGGAGCCATCCCCAGCGCCCAGGCCATCTTTGCTCCAATGGAGCCTTGGCTGCGGGAGGGGAAGAGAGAGACAGAGAGGAAGGAGGGGGTGGGGGTGGAGAAGCAAATGGGCGCTTCTCCTATGTGCCCTGGCCGGGAATCGAACCCGGGTTCCCCGCACGCCAGGCCGACGCTCTACCGCTGAGTCAACCGGCCAGGGCTAGGAATAGCATTTTTTAAATGTGTAAAATCTCACAGAGTGATAAATTTATAAAATAACTGTCTTTAAATGCCCTACATGATTTAAAAAATAATTCTTATTACTTTGTTTTGTGTTTATATTCTTTCAGAAGAATCCCTGGAAATCAATGTATATTCATGGTTTATAAACCTGACCATCTTTAAATAATTTAGTATTGTCTGTTAATGAAAACTACCCCTAATTAGTGTGCCAACGGAATAGTGGACAAAAGGAACAAACTCTTTCTTTCTTTTTTTTTTTTTTTTGGTGTCTTTCAGATGGAGTTACAAGACGATGGGATCACGATGGGCTTAGAGCACAGCTTATCCAAGGACATTATCTCCATAATAAACAATGTCTTCCAAGCCCCCTGGGGTGGCTCCCACACCTGCCAGAAGGACGTAAAAGCAATGGAGTGTAGCTTATGTCAGTCTAGTATCCTCTGCTACCAGCTTGCTTGTGAGCTCCTGGAGAGACTGGCCCCTAAAGAAGAGAGCCGGCTGGTGGTAAGCATTTGAAGAAGTGAGGTGGCCCGTGTCTAATGGTAACGAGGCCTGCAGAGTAATGGAGTCTTTCTCCAGTATTGTCTTATGTTGCTCGCTGGGTTGTACGTGAGACGGTGTTCAGAGGAAGTTTTCCTGTTCCTTGCACGAACTCAGGCTCTGGAAAAGAATATGAAAGGAGCTACAGGATACAGAATTCTCGAGTTAGAATTCTGGAGTCTTGAGTTAGGGTTTGTAGCACACCCATTCATACAATTTTCATAAATACAGAGCATCACTGGTATTCTTGAAATAACTTTTATCAGAAAGCCATATTCCAAAGTTTAGATCCCTTGTCCACTACAAAATATACATATCAGATATTGAGTAAGTACATTGGCTATGGACACTGGGAATTCCTAGGTAACCTCAGTTTGTAAAACCCATTGACTTCATCAACAGCCAATAAAACCTTTATTTCATTTTCTGCTTTCCAGGAAAACTGTTTAAATAAGAAACAGCTAATCTAGACCATATACTGTATAAGGTGGGCATTAGCCACCATAGCTCTTTTTAGTTCTCCTCCAGGGACAGGTGGAGGACGAGGGTGAGGGCATGAAGGATAGGCTAGCAGGAGGCTCAGGCTAGTTGGCAAGGCAGGTGACCCCAGTTCCTGCAGCCGGAGGGTGATACCAGAAACATGGGGGACCAGGTGCATGTGAAGGAGTCACCGTGCGGCAGGAAGCTTCACCATATTGAACTTTATGGAACTCAGTTTGTATTTGATTTAGCATCTTGCTCATGGGCGACCTGGGAGCAGGGCAAGCCGTAGCCAACTGGACTGTTGTCAGAGATACTCAGCGTCCTCCAAGCCACGTGGTTCCTTGTTCCTCGTGTCCTACTTTTATCTCCTCAACCTTAGTCTCTTTCCTGCTTTGAGCTATCAAAGAATTCTGAAAAATTTGATTGAAGTGTTAGCTAAAAGAGGATAATTTTAAAAGAGGATATTTGAAGGTAGAATTTGAAAGAAAGAAAAAACTGCAACAGGAGGATAACTAGAGGTATTTTAAATATAAGCGTATCTAACACTCTCTCTTTCACTCCCTCTTATAGCTTATTATAGATAGATAGGTAGATGATAGATAGATAGATAGATAGATAGATAGATAGAGTATATTCACAGTGTTGTACTGTCAACCTCCAGAACTTTTCATCTTGCAAAACTGATACTCTATACCCGCAACACGATTACTCCCTGTCCCCTGTCTCCTGGCCCCTGGAAGCCAGTATTCTGTTTTCTCTTTCTACGAGTTTGGTGACAGAGAACTCATATATACGGAGTCATAACAGTATTTGTCTTTTTGTGACTGGCTTATTGCACTTACCATAACATCCAAAAGGTTTATCTACATTGTAGCATGTGTCAGGATTTCCCTTTCGTTGTTCAGGACTGAATAATATTCCATTGTACAGATGGATGTACTACATTTTGTCTGTCTGTCCATCTATTAATGGAGACTTGGGTTGCCATACCTAGCTCTCTTTAACTCATATGTATAGCAATTAGCAACTTCTCATTCCCAAAATTTTGACTTTTCTGAACAATTGATATTTTTATTTTAAATATTGGTATGAACCCCTTAATATTCCCTCCTAATTAAGTAGCTATTGAACAAAATGTGCATGGATTGGAATCCTTTGGTGAGTAGGACACGATCATAGGGATTAAAGCAGAGATGGGAAAACAGGCCTAAGGAGATTTAACAATGTTTTGATATTTTTCCACATTTATTTCAAGGGAATGATAATGCTTCCTTAACAGCTGATCCGAATTTCTGTTAACCATTGTGGAAATAAGCTCACTCTCTTCTGAGGCAGATGTGCCTGCCCCCTGGGCTCAGCACAGGGCTGGGACCCAGCAGGCGCTCAGTCCATCTTTGTTGCAGAATGTTCTTTACATCCCCAAAGGGCTGCTCATCTGACAGCTTGTCTTATTTGTTCCAGGAGCCCACAGACAGCCTGGAGGATAGCCTCCTTTCTTCCAGACCAGAGTTTATTATAGGCCCTGAAGGAGAGGAGGAGGAGAACCCGGCCGCCCAGCATGGGGAGAACCCCGGCAACCGCTCGGAGCCCACGGAACACGCGGGTAGGTGAGCTCCGGCTGATGGAGAGAGCAGCGCCCACTTCCCAGTTTGCACAGGCCCGACGTCCAGAGCCCCGGTTTCCTAGGTCACCGTTGACTTGCACAAGTTTAGACTTGGTTTCCCTAATATAGATTTGTGCAAATAAGTCATTTGCCCCTGGATTATGAAGGGAACAGATCCAGGATGTGTTTTTAGTGCAACGGAGGTCACTGAGCATTTTCCAGGCAGCGGGCGCTTGTTATCAGCGCCCATTGTGTTAGTGTGGAAGACCCCACCTTCCTGCTTATGGTGTATCATGTTCTCTGCAGAAGTAGCTGTCAACCAAGGTGAGTGGCAGCAGTGTAGGGTGCTGCCACTCTCGACAGCCACTCAGGGCACTGGGCCAGAGCAGAGTGCACTGGGACAGTCCATGGAACTTGAGCTTATGCAGCTTCTCCACCCCAGGGGTGGGGCCAGGACCCTGGACAGGTTCACGATGTGTAGCTGTGCAATGTGTGCCCGAAGGCTGACTGACCTTGCTCAGAGCTGGCAGGGAGGGTGGCCCCTTTCTGGTTGCTTAAAGACCCTGGGTGGGCTAACTGGGGACAGCACAATGTCAGGCAGGCCTGGAATCAAATTCCAGTTCCTCACACGCTGGTGGAGGTTCAGGAAATTCGGATGTGACCCCACGTGCCTGTGGGGAAGCCTGCTTTCTAGAGCCGCACGGCGGCCCTCAGGGGTGTACACAGATGTATGCAGGACTCAGAACAAGTCTGGGGCGCTCTTAGTCTTCCTGCTGCCACTCTCCTGAACTATTAAATCTCTGGCTGGTCCTGGGAGGCCCACCCCCAGGACTAACGATTGGGAAGCATGGAATTTCTGTCATTCCTTCAGTGAACAGCAACTATGGTTGTGACTATTGTGTGGGGTTCATTGTAGGCGCTGGGGTGCCGTGATCAGACCAAGGTAACTGTGTCCTTGCTACAGAGTGCTTGGTGGGAACCAAGGGCTGCTGCGCGGGAGGGGTAAACGGCCAGTGGAGTGGGACGGTCCCGGCTCAGACTACTTAGTACATTGCAACTTAGAATTTGAAGGAACACCTGAGATGACCCACTTCCCTGGTTGGCAGCGTGGACTGCAGTTGTCCAGGCCCTGCTGTCTCCTTTGGACCGTCCTTATTTGGGGTGGCCGTTGGCAGGAAGATGTGGGTGAGTGAGAGACCCAGGCTGCCCACCCTGCTCCAACCTGGCTGCTCTGACCTGCTCTATTTCATGTGTTGGAGTTCTGCGTAAGATTTTCTTTGAACAAAGCCTTCCATAGGAAAGACGTTTGAAACCTGCTGGTTCTAGTTCAGCCTTCTCACTTTGCAGATCAGGAAAATACATCCCAGCCGAGTTAAACAACATGCCCGTTTTTACGCAGCTCGTGGTATTCATTCCTAATTCAGGCTCTGTGCTTATCGTGGGCCAAAACGGTAACGGAGCACCTGGCTCATCTGAGGGGCTGAAACACAAGCAAATGGATGAGCTCTGCCCCTCCCCCCCCAATTCTGGGTCTGCCTGGGCTGGGGGGTCTGGGAACTGGGCTATCCAGATATTAAAACGAGTTAGTGGCAGGGTAGAGACTAGAACCCAGGTCTCCTGGTTTGCTCAGAATTAATTATGCTTGCTGAGGCCCAGGCCCACGCTGCCCTGACGTCCAAAGGAAGCAAAGATCTCACTTATGATCCAGTAACCCGTACTCTTTATATGCACACGTTTTTTTGAACTTAAGATAGCACACAAATCAATGAGCTGCCAGTTTTACTCATTTACAGTTAACGTTTTATTTGAACAATGCTTAACATGAAGACATTTAGTTTTATAAGCGACTCCTCTCCTTGCTCTGTCGTTATAAAGCCTACTCCTTTAGACACTTGCTCTGTTCCTCTTCCCCAAACCCGCACGCAGGCTCCCACCGCAGCCTCTGCTTGTTCTCCTCCTTGTCCTCTCGGCTGTCTTGCGGGATGCAGTCATGACTTGTCTCCTCAGGGAGGCCTCCATGAATTTCCTTCCAAGGTCAGCCTTCCCTGCCGCTCAGCGCCGGTCCTGTTCTGCTCTGTGGGGCCCTCAGGCTGTGGTCCAAAGCTCCTCTGTCGCAGAACAAATGGGTGCTCTGTTCCCATGTTCCGCGCTCTGTCCCCATGTTCAGTGATGTCTCCTTCCTTTGAGAGTATTTCCTGATTTTCTATTTGGTGGCCTGGTGCCTATTGTTGCTAGGCATTAGATGTCTCCTCCATTAAAAAATATTTTTAAAACTTTCACATTAGACAAAATAGAGCCGAGTGCTGATAACAAGTATTTAAAACACCTTAGGGTGGAGGATCGCCAATAAACTATTTTCTGTGCCAAGAGGGTTTGACTCTCTTTGTTTCTGATCCTAGGAATTGCCAAACTTGTAACGGCGATTTACACTAGTTTCTACCTCTGGGTAAACTTGTGAGCTCTCTTTTTATCCAGCGTGGCTTATGTGCAGTGCACTGCCGCCCTTTGCCACAGGGCAGAGATTTTAGAGCTCTTCAGAAGGAAATGAGGCCATGTTGTTCTGACCTGAATATACTCAACTTCTTTAAAATATTTCCATTTTGAGTGAGTCCATGCAATAAGTCCCTCCTTAGGGATTTACCAACTTTAATATCTGGGTGCTCATACAACTTTGTATCTGCTTATCTCTCTTAGGAGAGCCTAGCTAGTCAGGTCCGCTCCCTCCAGGGAGCAGAGCTCGCTGCCGCGGGGCGCAGGGCTGGGCTGAGTGAGGCTGCTTCCGGGAGCCAAAGACATCGGAGTACACGGTGGGCCACATGGGGGAAATGGAAGCGGACAACCCCACATCTAGACGGTTTCCTTCACTTGCATCCTAGAAGGGATATATGCTGACTTGGAAAACAAACAAACATGTGACACACTTAAAAAATGTACCTCGTCTCTATCTGTTTAACTGCTCTTGGCTTGATGATCTTGATCAGTTCATGAACAGATTGTGTGTGTGTGTGTGTGGGGGGGAGGTGGGGTTATGCTAACCTTTGTGTGATTATCTCCCCCCAGCAGTAAAGAATGATACTGAAAGGAAGTTTTGCTACCAACAGCTTCCAGTAACTTTGAGGCTAATATACACCATTTTCCAGGTATATATTTTTGGAATATTTGAATTTTTGGCTTGGTAGCATTGCTATTTTAGATATCTCAGTGACCATATGGTTCTTTGCACAGGAAATGGCTAAGTTTGAAGAGCCAGACATTCTTTTTAATATGCTCAATTGCCTGAAGATTCTCTGTCTACACGGAGAGTGTTTATACGCTGCTAGAAAAGATCATCCTCAATTTTTAGCCTACATTCAGGACCATATGTTGATTGCAAGGTACATCTTCCTTCTTTTGTTTTTTTGTGTAAGGCTTTGGCTGTGAAAATTAAAGTTAGAATAAGACACTGTTACAACTGGTTTGGGTTATTTTTCTTAGCAAGATCAGTCTAATCAGCTATGGGCACTACTTTTATGTCTTTTATTTAGTTTAATTATTTAAGTACATCAACATGATTAATTATAGTTTTCTTTGCTAGATACTATAGAAATAGAAAAGGCAAAATAAAGATTGTTTTACACCCTTCTGTTGTTAGATGGCTTAAGAATATGGCATACTCTACAAAAATGTCAACAGGTGCTAAGTTACTATTCTCCCAGTATAGCTGAGTGAGGACTTAATTTCTTGTTTGAACTAGAACTGCTAATAGACATCTAAAAATCTCTCCATATATGACCTGAGAAGGTATTTTTAAAGGCTTGCCTTGGCATTCTGAGGAAAATAATAAAATATAGTCCTGGATTTACATAGTGTTTTTCTTCCTGAGAACCTTATAATAACTGTTACAATTTTCCTGGAAATAAGTCAGAAAAATATCATCCTTGTTTTATATGTAAGGCCACGAGGTGATTTAAAAAAGGAAAAGGTTAGTTCGGATTAAGTTGGTGACAAAACCACATTGAGACTCTCTTTGTCTTTACTCATTTTGTTCATTTACTTATTCATTCATTCATTCAAAAGTATTATTCAAATTGCTATACTTTTGAGAGTGAAGAGGGGATGCTCTTTATTATAACTGCAAACAGTAAGTATAGAGTAGACTAAGGTCTTGGGTAAACTAAGACACACAGTCACCTTATGTATATATGAGTTACTGTCAATGTGTGATGGATGACTATTTTGTAAAATCATAGTGAGGAGGTCGTTTCCAGATGATCAGAGAAGCCTCAGGAGCAGACACCGTTGTGATAATGATAGAATTTTGACAGGCGGAGATTGGAGATAGGCAGGCCATTTTGTAGAACACGGGAAGGCCAAGAGTAACCAGACGGCGGAGTTGGAAGAAGGGATGAGAAAGGAGTAGGCACGCTTCGGTGATCCTAGGGCTTTATTTTTGCTACATGGTGTGATTTCAGGGGGGTGATGGAAGATGAGGCTGGAGAAGTAGGTGGGGACCCACGTGTGAAGGGCCTTGAACAGAAGGACTTTATTTAATAATGTTTGGAGATCTGTGGAAGTTCTTTAAACAGTGAACAGTATCAGAGTTGTACCTTAACAGCATGAGTGTGGAGAAGAGAGAGATCCTTGGGAACCACCCGAAATTGAGGGGAGTGCAAAGACAGGGTGTGAGGGCCTAAGAGCTTTCTTCTAAAGAGCCTGTTAGGAAAGGAAGGGAAAGAGCATATATTTAGAGGAGGAAGGGTGTGGATGTGGAGGAGGTTAAGAAGAATGGACTGAACCTGTTTATGGTCAGTGAGAAAGGGTCAGAGGAAAAGGAGTAGTTGAGGGAGCCAGGTCCTGGAAGGCAAGAGTATTCACGCAAGATCGAAGGGTGGGTGGAAAAGAGGAGGATGCTCTTTCCTGTGAAAGGAGATACGTTTGAGGAAAAGAGAAAGGAAGTGTTAAGGGGAGCTCGTAGTAGGTGACTGGCACCTTAAGAATAGGAGGTGCTGCTGCATTCTCCTGAGGGGGAGGGGACAGTGTTTGGGTTGGGAGCTTGAAGGAACATGGAATGAAAAAAATAATGGAACAGCCCGCAGGAAGAAAGCAGTAAGGAGTCAACATGAAATAGCCAAAGCATTGTCAGCTTCGGGCCCAGCGGAAGTTAGCGAGTACCAGTTCGTGGTGGACACGTCAGTAGGGCCTCGTGATCCTTTGTCCTGGGTGCTTTCAGGAGGTGGGTGTGGTTGAGAGAAAGGTGGCAGCATCTACAAAGACCCTGTTTCCAATAAGGTCACATTCTGAGGTCTGGGTGGGTGTGGGGTTTTTTGGTGGGATGGGGCCAGTATTCACCCCGAGACAGAAGCATACTGTGGGAGAGTGAAGTCTAAAGAAGTCTTCTCATAGTAAAATGGGGCTTCTACAGGTGCAAGGGGCGGAGCTGGGGGAAGGGTGGACACGGCTGACCTGGATGTGGGGAAGAGTGACAGTGCCCTGAAGGGGTCGCTGTAACGGGTGAGACAAGCAACAAATGCAGATGAGAACAGGGAAGGAGCAGGGTCAGGGTTTAGGTAGAAGCACTGTTCATCCCAGGAGAGCGGAATGGGCTGACTTCTGCTGGTGAAGCCGCCTCCCTCCTATATGTATTTGTGACAGATGGACCATTGGTGCCATGGAATCTCTGCCTCAGCCTTTGGGTTACATGGCCAGATTTTTTCCTCAAAAACCATGATGGACAATGAGAGGATCTGGAGAGAGGAGACTCTTCTGTTCTCTCAAATAAAGCTGCTTCAGGGAACTGAGAAAGCCGTAGGGGGCTGGCTGAGCCCAGGGGTTTTTGTCACTGAGGGGGTGTCTTGCACTGCCCCTATGGTTTGCCTCCTGCTACTGAAGTGAAGGTTCCCTGAGGGCAGAGCTGTCTTCTTTTCCTTTTGCATTTGCTGTAGGGTCTGTTATGTACGAGCATCAGCATCCTCAGCCTTATGATGGCAATAATTGTGTTTTGGAATTAGTAGGTTTTGGAATACCTACTATGTGTCAAGCATTAAGCACTTAATACAACCAACAGTGGAAAGAAGTGGAAGTTCAGACAAGTTATGTTTACACTTGGTTACCCAGCTACTTCACGGCAGGGTTGGGATTAGATCCGTATTTGTCTGATTTCCACTACTTAGGTGAAGCATACATACAGTGTTTGAAAAATTCAAACTTTTCATCCTATAGGTCTGCTCTATCTTCTGAGGTACCAGCAACTTCAGTGACTTGTACCGCAATGTATTCTCTCTTTTTTTTTTTTTTTTTTTTACAGAGGCAGAGATAGACAGGGACAGACAGACAGGAACGGAGAGAGATGAGAAGCATCAATCATCAGTTTCTCGTTGTGCTTTGCGACTTCTTAGTTGTTCATTGATTGCTTTCTCACATGTGCCTTGACCCGCGGGCCTTCAGCAGACCGAGTAACCCCCTGCTGGAACCAGCGACCTTGGGTCTAAGCTGGTGAGCTCTTTGCTCAAACCAGATGAGCCCATGCTCAAGCTGGCGACCTTGGGGTCTCGAACCTGGGTCCTTCCGCATCCCAGTCCGACGCTCTATCCACTGCGCCACCACCTGGTCAGGCGCAATGTATTCTCTTTAAATGGAGATAACATGTCACTCCTTCCACCTTTTAGTGACACATTAGGAGTTTTTTTAAAGTCACACATAGTTTTGATTCTGGATTAACTCTAGAGCCAAATAGAAAACAAAATAAAATGATAAAAATAAACAAATAAAAAGCATATATATATTTTTTTTTCAGAGAGAGAGAGGGATAGACAGGGACAGACAGACAGGAACGGAGAGAGATGAGAACCATCAATTATTAGTTTTTCATTGCACGTTGCAACACCTTAGTTGTTCATTGATTGCTTTCTCATATGTGCCTTGACTGCGGCCTTCAGCAGACTGAGTAACCCTTTGCTGGAGCCAGCAACCTTGGGTTCAAGCTGGTGGGCTTTTTGCTCAAACCAGATGAGCCCGCGCTCAATCTGGCAACCTCGGGGTCTCGAACCTGGCTCCTCTGCATCCCAGTCCAATGCTCTATCCACTGCGTCACTGCCTGGTCAGGCAAAAAAAGCATATTTTAAATAAATGACTGAAAAATTCGAAACCAATAATATATTATTACTAAAAATAAATCTTCAGAATTATTCTGGTAGAAATTGATAGGCACTTAGTAAGCTTGCTAAGGTACATTTTTGACCAGTGGTTTCTACCAGAATAATTCTGAAGTTATGGTTTTTGTTTGTTTGTTTGTTTGTTTTGTATTTTTCTGAAGCTGGAAACCGGGAGGCAGTCAGACAGACTCCCGCATGCGCCCGACCGGGATCCACCCGGCATGCCCACCAGGGGGCGATGCTCTGCCCATCTGGGGCATCGCTATGTTGCAACCAGAGCCATTCTAGCACCTGAGGCAGAGGCCACAGAGCCATCCTCAGCGCCCGGGCCATCTTTGCTCCAATGGAGCCTTGGCTGCGGGAGGAGAAGAGAGAGACAGAGAGGAAGGAGAGGGGGAGGGGTGGAGAAGCAGATGGGCGCTTCTCCTGTGTGCCCTGGCTGGGAATCGAACCCGGGACTCCTGCATGCCAGGCCGACACTCTACCACTGAGCCAACTGGCCAGGGCCCTGAAGATATGTTTTAAGCATGACTAGTACGTGCAAGGTATTACTGGGGTTCTCTCTCTCTCTCTTTTCTCTCTCTCCCCTCTCCTCTCCTCTTTTTCTCATTCCCCAGCACTCAGCCTCATCCCATCTGTGTTGGCTTCTTCTCAGGAGGCTGTCCCTGTGAGAAGGAGGGATCTTTCTGCCCTAGAGTCCATATTGACACCTGAAAAAAGGACTCCAGCATCCCCACACCTCCGTTGTGTGTCCACCTGTAGACTAGTCACTCTGTTCACGGCATTGAAGCACTTCGATCAGCATGGGTTTGAGTTCACTCTTATAATAGGAAAAGGATGGGGGGCTTGATTGACAGCCTGCCCTTTGAAGAGGCTGTTCTTAATAGAAAAAGGGTTGTTTCTTGCTAGAATAATAAAAGGAAAAGGCTGCTGGGTGGGCAAAACCGACAAAATACCCCAGATGTGAAGTATAAGAAAAAAATATATAAATTCCTGTCACTTCATCATCTTAACATAACTGATATCAACCTTGTGTCCTATTTAATAGTCATTGTTCACTTATATACCGTAATTTAAAGCCTACAATTAAAAATTTTTATGTTAAAAATGTAACGTTAAGTGGTGTTTTTCCATGTTGCTACATAAAAGTGATTGCTTTTAAAAAAAACACTAACAGAACAGAACCTAGGAAAAGTTAATGAGAGGATTATAGTCTCATGGTTGAATGTAATTTCACTCACAGAAGCATTCTGACCAGCTACCTGTTAATTATACCTCTTATAAATTGAGATAATAGTGTTGTCTTTCTAGAAGGGTCATCGCGACTGTAACGGCTTTGCTTCCCCTTGGTTTCCAGCCTGTGGAGAGTCGTCAAGTCCGAGTTCTCCCAGCTGTCTTCACTGGCGGTCCCCCTCCTCCTCCATGCTTTGTCACTTCCTCATGGTGCTGACATCTTCTGGACAATCATCAATGGCAATTTCAACAGCAAAGACTGGAAGATGAGGTTTGAAGCAGGTAGCTCTGTATTAGCTAACCGTTCTCCCCGGATCTCAGTGTAGACCAGATGTCCAGTGACGAGACCTCTTTCTGGCCCTCCTCTCCCCTCCCTTCTCATCACTGAAGGGCATTGTCTAGCTTGCTGGTGTTCTTCGTTGGTTCTACCTAGCTAAGCTTCCTCGGTACCAGTATTCTGTAGCGGCCCTCCGGTAGGGTGACCCTGTCTAGTCTGCCGAGGATAGTCCCGGTTTGTGCCTGTCTTCCAGGTATATTTACTAACTCCACTCTTGTTTACTTTCAAACGGGTCCTGCCTCCAGTGATCAGTCATGTAGTCAACCAAATGGGTTACTTGTATCAGAATAACTGGGAATTTTGTTAAAAACACTGATTATCGGGACCCGTCTTAGGCCTACTGAATGAAAATCTCAGAAAATAAGGCCAGGAATCAACATTTTTAACATGTTCTCCAGGTAATTCAGTGGAGTTTGACAAGTGCTGCTGTTACACCCTTGGCACGAAGCATCAGGGATCAAGTCAGGGGCAGTGATGGGTACAGGGTCCCGGAGCTTAGCATGCCAGCTTCTCAGAGGAGGGTAGTAAGGAAGGAACGGGGAAGTGCCCTCTCAGCCTGCCATCTGCTGGCTTCACCGTCACTGCCCTCTGCCAGCACTTCCATTCCCCGGCAGCCGGCAGGGCTGGCATACCACAGTGTGCCTGTCACAGTGGTTCTGTGTCTCTCAGCCTCTCAGAGATTGGGCAAAGAAATGGAAGCTCCACCAGGTGAGTTAACTATTATACGTCAGAGTCCAGTTTCCTAATCTCTGGTCCCCTCAAGAGTTCTTGCTTTTTAATGTCCCATGATTTCCAGGGGCTGGTGTATGTATATGGCAGTACTTGATATTTTAAGCAATTAGATCAGAGTAAGCTTTTTTTTTTTTAAGCTAAAAACATGTATTGACAACATTTTATAGGCATTAAATATAAACACAGCAGCTGTTGCCAGATTAATCTGAGGAATCACAGCTCTGATTATGTTGTTTTTCTGCTTAAAAATTTGTCATGGGTTTTCAGTGTCTGGAGAGTAAAGTTCAGACTCCTCAAACGGACCTTCAGAGGCTCTCGTGGTGAAGCTGCACGTGTTTGCAGCATCTGTACCCACTCGCCTCCTTGCACTGCTGTGGCGCTCTCCGCAGAAACTCCCCTCCCTTCACTGCCACGCACTCTCCGCTCTGCCCCCCCCCCCGCCCGCCCACACCGTGGCCATTCTCTACAGAAACTCCCCTCCCTCCACTGCCACGCACTCTCCGCTCTGCCCCCCCTGCCCCCCCCCCCGCCCGCCCGCCCACACCGTGGCCATTCTCTACAGAAACTCCCCTCCCTCCACTGCCACGTGCTCTCTGCTCTGCCCCCCGCCCGCCCACACCGTGGCCATTATCTGTGGAAACTCCCCTCCCTCCACTGCCACGTGCTCTCTGCTCTGCCCCCCGCCCGCCCACACTGTGGTCATTCTCTGTGGAAACTCCCCTCCCTCCACTGCCTCACGCTCTCTGCAGGAAATTCCCCTTCCTCCACTGCCACACTCTCTCCACTGTGCCCCCCGCCCGCCCACACTGGCCATTCTCTATGGAAACTCCCCTCCCTCCCCTGCAACGCGCTCTCTGCTCTGCCCCCCCCCCCCCCGCCCGCCCACACTGTGGCCATTTTCTGCAGAAACTCCCCTCCCTTCACTGCCACGCGCTCTCCACTGTGCCCCCCCCCACTGTGGCCATTCTCTGCAGAAACTCCCCTCCCTCCACTGCCACGCGCTCTCCGCTCTGCCCCCCGCCCGCCCACACTGTGGCCAATCTCTGTGGAAACTCCCCTCCCTCCACTGCTACGCGCTCTCCACTGTGCCCCCCGCCCGCCCACACTGTGGCCATTCTCTATGGAAACTCCCCTCCCTCCACTGCCATGCGCTCTCCACTCCCCCGCCCGCCCACACTGTGGCCATTCTCTGTGGAAACTCCCCTCCCTCCACTGCCATGGTGCTCTCCACTCCGCCACCGGCTTTTCCCGCCCGCACTGTGGCTGTCCTTTGTCCTCAGCCGGAAACTTTCTAATTCTCTTCCCTCCAGGTGCCTGTCAGATGCCGCTCCCACTTGAGCCACCTTCACATGCCCCCACTGACCTCCACTTTCTCGGTTTCCTTGGTGGAAAGTCGTTTCTTTATCCTCTACTCTCCCATGGCATTTTATTCATACCTCATTAGCAGCATTTATAGCTTTTTAGATTACATTTTGGTTATAATTGTACCTGTCTTACCTTTTTTAGTCGACTTGACTTTGAAGTCAAGACCTGTGAGTGATTCCATGTTAGTCTGCTTGGGCAGCCATAGCAGAATACCATAGACTGGGTGGCTTAAACAATAGAAATTTATTTCTCACTGTACTGGAGGCTAGGAGTCCAAGGTCAAGGTGCCACCTAATTCAGTTCCTTGGTGAGGGCTCTCTTCCTGGCTGGTAAATGGTCACGCTCTTGCTGTGTCCTCACCTGGTGGAGATAGAGCTCAGGTGTTCCTTCTGCTTTTCATAAGGACGCAAATCCCATCATGGGGGCCCCACCCCCATCAAACCTCATCAAAACCTAATGACCTCTTCAGGCCACACCTCCAAATGCCATCACATTGGGGATTAGGGCTTCAACATGTAAAAATGTTTTGAGGGGGAACACAAACATTCAGTCCTGTGTAGTTCATTTCCCTTCTCCTCCCCTCTCTCCACAGTACCTGGTGGGGGTGTGAACCAGTGGGTTTATTGAATAAATGCTCTATCTGTGGGAGCAATAGAAAGAGTATAAGAAGCAGACTCCTGCTCTCAGAAGCTCCCAGTTCAATTGATAAGACCAAATACAAATGTGTGAGAGGTTAAGAAACTATAAAGGTGTAAATATAATTCAAGATCACAAAGATGATATGCCACATGGCCGTCTGTGAACACTCAACTGACATAGCTGAATGCGAGAGTTCATGGGACGGAAAGACCATTCTAGGAAGTCACAGTAGACGTCACAGAACATGTAGAATTTCAGCAGCAGATACTTTTAAGGATGGTAGAGTGCCCATTAGCAGAAAAGAATAGAAAGCTTAGAAATATTCTAAGCTGCTGGAACAGCTTAAGCAAAGTACTGAAACATCTTTGTTCACATGGAACTGTATTGCTTCACCATCTACTACACCTATGTTTTAAGAGCGGCTAGAATCATTTAACATACAGATACAGAATAATTAGAAACCCGTCAAGTAAGGGAGCATTTATTTCATGGAAGAAATATGCTCTGTAGCCCCAGGAGGACTGGTTGTCATCTCCCATCATGGCATACCGAGAGTGGAGTAGAGGGCCACAGTCTAGAGCCGGACTGGTGGGCACCTCCCACCTCCCTGCATTGTCTGCGAGACCTCTACGGAATGGACAAAGAAATGAGCACAGAGGCATTTGGAATAGTTTGAAATACAGCCAGAACTTAAAGGGGAAGACCGTTAAAAAGAAGGCAACCCAGAGCAAGGCTGCCTGGCAGAAAAACACAGCCCTGAGTAGAAATGGTCTTTACTGCACGCATAAAACGGAACAGTCATGAAGGTGGCCATAGCATTTCCTTTTGGTATTGAGTATCGGTGTTTGGGGGGCCCAGAGTTACCCTTCTCTCTCTAGGTTCAGGGCCGTGACTATCTGTATAAATATAAATGCCTTTTTTTTTTTTTTTGTCCTCTGCCTTTCACATTGCAGTGGAAAAAGTGGCTGTAATTTGCAGATTTCTGGATATTCACTCAGTGACCAAAAACCACCTGCTGAAGTACTCCCTGGCACATGCCTTCTGCTGCTTTCTGACGGCTGTGGAGGACGTCAACCCAGCAGTGGCTACCAGGGCGGGTCTCCTGCTCGACACCATCAAGAGGCCAGCACTGCAGGTGATGTCCCTCCGTGTGTGTTATCTGCTCCGCTCCACTAAACCATTGACTTACTCGTCACATACGTGCATCTGATACTGATGAAGATGATAACAGTGGAAATTTTTAAATAGGCAAAAACATCCCAGGACCACAGCTTATTAACAGACTTCTTGTTTTTTATTCGTCGATACTTTCCTTTTAGTCTTTGTTCGTGTGCTGAATCACTTCTGACAGATGTAATTATTGTGTAACTTTTTTGGTGGCAGATTATTAAATTAGGTTTGTTTATTGTATACCATCTAGCTGGCTTCCTGGCTAAAAGCCCTTTTATCAGAGGCTAGATGCCAAGAGAAATCAAATAAATTATAATATAAATCAAAACCAATCATGACAGGGTAAATATGCTACCAAATGCAACGGTACAAATTAATGCCAAAGTAACATGAAATATGGGAACTGGGGAGAGTTGTATATTTATCTTATTTGGCACCTGTATTTTATAGTTGAAGAAACCAAGTCTCAGAAAGATAATGTCCTTCTCTATGTCCTTGTTAAAGGACACAGAGTGAATTGTGGGAGAACCAAGACTAGAACCTTCAAAGTCCTAATCTATTTTTCCACATTGGCAATGATTCATTATTATATTGCTATTATTAACTATTGATAATGGCAAGAGCTAACATTTATCAACTAGGTATTGTGTTTCCAGGGCAGTGAATTGAAGTATCCCATCATAAATGATCTCGTTTAATCCCTACAATAACCTTTTGTGTGTTCCCATTTTACAAGTAGAGAAGTAGAGGGTTAGAAAGGTTGAGTAATTTCAGAGTCACATGGCTAGTAAGCAATTGGTAGAGCAAACTCAGGTCTGACTCATAATAAAGTCATGTTCTTGACTCTGTGTGTGGTGTGTGTACACTGCCTCTCAATCAGTGTTAGTGTTCTTTTTGTCAAAAAGGCTAATCTGAAAAATTCTAGGGTTATGCGACCTGTGGATGCACGCCCTTCCTTGTAAAAACTTTCAGTTCTTTGGGTAGTTCTTCTCTGTCGGTCTTTTTTTTTGTACTTTTCGGAAGCTGGAAACGGGGAGGCAGTCAGACAGACTCCCGCATGTGCCCGACCGGGATCCACCCAGCATGCCTACCAGGGGCGATGCTCTGCCCATCTTGGGGCGTCGCTCTGCCGCAATCAGAGCCATTCTAACGCCTGAGGCAGAGGCCACAGAGCCATCCTCAGCACCCCAGCAAACTTTGCTCCAATGGAGCCTTGGCTGCAGGAGGGGAAGAGAGAGAGACAGAGAGGAAGGAGAGGGGGAAGGGTGGAGAAGCAGATGGGCGCTTCTCCTGTGTGCCCTGGTCGGGAATCGAACCCGGATTCCTGCATGCCAGGCTGACGCTCTACCACTGAGCCAATCAGCCAGGGCCATTCTCTGTCGGTCTTAATAAGACTAGGTGGCTGTATGTTCTTCCCTCGCTCAGGGCCTGAAACATGAGGCACTCATAAGATGAGAGTTGAATGAATTAATAAGATGGTTGGATGAATCCACAGTATTTTTAAAAAGGGAGTGATAGACTCATATACCAGAGAAATAGAGGCTCAATCCATTCCATCTCTGATTTTTTAAGATTTTGTGCTTCACTCACTTTTCAAGAAGATGACTTTATTTTCTTTCAGAATTACTAAAAGAATTCTCAAATCTAAATTTCATTTAGAAATTTTAACTCTAAACTTTAGAAGTTAGCATTGAAAGGCAATTGAAGACCATCTGTTTTTTTTGGTGTAGTTTAAAATGTAGCATTGAAAGTATGTTTTCTCTTATAGGAACTACAGACGATAAAAAAGAAACATTGATTTGAGAGTATTTGAATAAAAAAATTAATAACATATTTAATTGAGATCTCTGAGTCAAAATTCAAAAGTTATTCTACAATTAGGAGAAGCTTCCCTTTTGTATATTTTCTACCAACATTTGCAATAGAAAACATTTTAATTGGTTCTTTCTACATTATACATATAGATGGAGGAGTTTGCCTTCTTTTACCGATTTTGCTTAGTGTGTTTGCTTTGAAGCAACTTAGATGTTTCCATCTGACTTTCCTTTGTTTTCCTTCTTCTTTTTCCCCAGGGTCTGTGTCTTTGTCTTGACTTCCAGTTTGACACTGTAGTTAAAGATCGACCCACAATATTGAGCAAGCTTTTACTCTTGCATTTTCTTAAGCAAGATATTCCTGCATTGAGCTGGGAGTTCTTTGTCAATAGATTCGAGACGCTTTCCTTGGAAGCTCAGCTGCATTTGGATTGTAATAAAGAATTTCCTTTTCCTACAAGTAAGCAAAACAAAGAACTTGCTTTAAGAGTCGCAGCTCCTATGCTTGCACTTGTTAGATAATCAGGAGACGCTCGCATGTACATAGTTCAATTTCCCATTATGGAGTGTGCCTTGACCTCATGGGCTCAGTTCATCAAATGTTTGTTGAATATCTACTGTAGTAATCTGCAGATGAACTATTTTCTGGCATCATAATTCTCATTTCTTTGAGGACCTGTGAGATCCATTTGTGACTGTGTGTTCCTTAAATATTATTCAGTCATACTTGTAATGCTTGTGAGCAAGTTTGGGAAATATATTTGCACCCTGCATACTTATTAATCCGTTTCCTACAGCTCTAAATAGATGAGGAAAAGACTTTTGTTACTCAACTAGTTAACCAGTAATAATAAAATTAGGTAAGTTAATTTTATTTAGGTGATAGTCACGATAGGCAATAGTCATGACTTTTTATTTTTTATTTTTTTTTATTTTTCCGAAGCTGGAAACGGGGAGAGACAGACAGACTCCCGCATGTGCCCGACCGGGATCCACCCCGCACGCCCACCAGGGGCGAAGCTCTGCCCCTCTGGGGCATCGCTCTGTTGCGACCAGAGCCACTCTAGCGCCTGGGGCAGAGGCCAAGGAGCCATCCCCAGCGCCTGGGCTATCTTTGCTCCAATGAAGCCTTGGCTGTGGGAGGGGAAGAGAGAGACAGAGAGGAAGGAGAGGGGGAGAGGTGGAGAAGCAGATGGGCGCTTCTCCTGTGTGCCCTGGCCGGGAATCGAACCCGGGACTTCTGCACGCCAGGCCGACGCTCTACCACTGAGCCAACCAGCCAGGGCAGTCATGACATTTAATATAAGACTTTTCATCAAGAGAGGAGGGTGAAGGGGCCACCTCTTCGTGAAAGACGGTTCTTAATACTGAAAATACA
The DNA here is from genome assembly GCF_036850765.1 of Saccopteryx bilineata. Classification (NCBI taxonomy): domain Eukaryota; kingdom Metazoa; phylum Chordata; class Mammalia; order Chiroptera; family Emballonuridae; genus Saccopteryx; species Saccopteryx bilineata. Next base: position 10,958,423 of record NC_089493.1, on the reverse strand, counting down.
CGCACGCAGGTGGTCGGTCTCAGGCTAGCTGCATCACATAGCCAGTCGAGGAAAATGATAACCTCTCCTTCCTTTTGCGAAGCTATCACCGCTGTAAGGACCAACGTGGCCAACCTCAGCGATGCCGCCCTGTGGAAGATCAAGAGGGCTCGCTTTGCCAGGAACCGCCAGAAGAGTGTGCGCTCCCTGAGGGACAGCGTGAAGGGGCCAGTGGAGTCCAAGAGGGCGCTCTCCCTCCCCGAGACCCTAACCTCCAAACTTCGTTGAGTATCTTCTTTCATCCTTCTTTTGAGTCTGTTTGATGTCTTCCTGAGGCCGACTTGTCCTGTTGAAAGTTCACAGAGAGTTGTGTATTTAGCAAACAGCTCAGTCACCAGGTTTGGCCTTTGGATTCCCTAGAGGGTCACCCCAGGGGTGTTAGTGCCCTGGGTGGCTTTTTCCAGTTTTGGGGGGAAGCAAAGCCTTGGTGCAGCAGTAGATTGTGTTGAAATGTGAAAGGCAGCAAGTCCATTGATGCTTGGCGTGAAAGGAGACGCATTTGCTCCTAAGTCCTCAAACGTGAAGCTTTGCACCAGCCTAGTGAGCTAGGAGCTTCCAGATTGGACAAGACTTTGGCATTTTCATTTAGTGCATGAGAGAGGCAGCCCAGCCAGCTCCCAGACAAACCAATAATAATGGTTGCTCCTGAGAAAGACAGATCAGACCCAGAGGCTGAATTTCTGCTTAACTTCACCAGATAAAATAAAAACAAGCTTCATGCCAGCTTTAAAAAAAAAAAAAAGACCATATATACGTACTTGCTTTCTAAAGGTCTTTCTTGGTATTACACTTTTAAAGAGAATAATATTTTTCTTAAATCACCAAATCACTAGGTGAACTCGAATGCTTAGCAATGACTTATGAGTGAAAAATAATTAAAAATGCATAACTAAATCATCATATTAGTGAATGGACATATTTAAATATATTAGTAACTTATAAAATTCTTTAAATGATTTAATTTTTAACTGCTGTGAAGTTAATAAAAATAACACCATCGGCCATATTTCTTATTCTGATAGAAGCTGAAAAGTTTGCTTTTTTCATTGGCATTTATTAGCTGACGGCTTTATGTAACGTAACCATTTCTAATCATAAATATGATTTGATTTTATTTATTGCATTTTTCTCTATTTTTTGACAAACCAAGGAAATGTGGGATTTTGAACTTTGAAAGACTCCTTTAAGCCCTTTAAGCAATCAATAATCCAGCTTTTCAGAGAGCAACGATGCTAACAGGTGCCCATCGGAGAACATCCTGTAGGAAAGTGAGGCCCAAGTGACGCTGAGTCAGATCCTAGAATCCAAGACCCAGACCGAATAGATGACCATCTCTGTCAGAATTCCCTTGCTCTCTTAGGATCTCACTGATCAGTCTGGGATAGAAAGATTGTTACTTGTTATTTCTTGTTTATTGATTCACGTGACAATTTTGAAGATTAAGAATTTAAGTAACGTTGACAGATGGTCCTGAGATTCAAATAAAACCAGAAAAACTTTGGTGATGGAAACATCTTTCATGTAATGCTAATGACCAGTAAGAAAACTAAACTTGCCCCTACTCTCCGAGGCAGTTAGCACTGAGTATCTTTTCTAGGCGCCAGTTGTTTTTTTAATGCTTATTTAAATAGAGTTGTTGTTGATTTTTAAGCTGTGAGGTTGACCAGGCAAGAGCAGTCTGCTCCAGCTCTCGGTGGGACGCCTGAACAGACGCCAGGTGGGTACTTCTGACGTGAGGGGCTGTGTGCAACTGTCTATCACAGGTGGACAAGGTCAAGATTGCAGTGTTTCTAACTGGACCCAAGTGGCCTATTTAGGATTTGCAGGCTCAGAGAGTCTTACCACAGATGCTCAAGCATTTGAGCCCCTGACCCAGAGATTCTTTTTATTTTAGTATTGGCAGATGACTTTTGATCCTGTTTACTTTTGGTCCAGTGAGAAGCATCATGTGATCCGAGTGTGCACTTTTCCCAGAGAGCCAACATGACTAGAACTCTACCTAGTTGTATATTTGTATGTGTCCTTTACACATAGAAATATGATGTTCATATCTATCTATCTGCTATCGGAAAAACATACATTTCATTTGCATTTTAAAAGGTGATACATTTGAACCACCCTCATTCACTCATCCCCTTAGCCATTCCTGATTCTTTGCAACTCTGCCTGCATTTCTGTCTCTCAGGAAAAGAATTTCTAGTTGTTTGGAGGACCGTGGGGTCATATTCAGCTTGGTACAGTGTTACTGCCATGTGATGTTCCATGGTGACAGGTTACAGTTTATCATGAAGTATTCCAAGGTTGAAGGGACACCAGTAAGACTCTTGCAGACTGAATGTTGTTCACACAAAGGATGCCATGACTCGCTGGGAACTATGAAGGTCCCAAATACCTGCTGATGTGTCAGAAATAAACTTGGTAACTGCCACCTGTGTGCTGTGCTAGGGAACATTTGGTTTTCCTATTATTATTTTCTAAGAACAGTTTTAAGATAAACATTTTAGAATGGGCTTGGAGAAAAATTTTAAGTAAGGAGACTTTGAAGACTGTGTGTCATGTGTCTAATGTCAGATGACACTAGGAAATGAAGCAGTTAGGGGCAGCACAGGGGGAGAGAGTGAGAGCCCCCAGATTATGACTGCGGACGGCAGATGTTGGCCAGAGTGTATTCTCTCTTTTAAAGTTGATGAGAAAAAGGGGGCTAGCACGCACTTGTCAGAGTCTCTCTACCTTATTTTGCACATCCCCTGTGCCTCAACTGTGCTGAGATGAAAGAAAGAATAAAAATAAGAACTGCTGGTCCTGAGCTCATGGCAAATGTGAAATCCACCCAGTTCCCCTTCAGTGAGGTCTTTCTGAGATTGGTCTGAAGCAGCTTCACAAACTATTTGACCCCATCTTTTCTATTTGTCTTAAGGCTTAGTTGAAAGCTACTCTAATTATTATCACCTGTCATAACAGTCCAGCCTCTCACATCTTCCTGGGAAAGTGTGTATATGTGTTTCTTGACATTAACAAAAGCCTTCAGGCACCTAATTATCCCATCACAAGTGACCAGATGGAAAAGAACAGCATTGTACATATTAAATATAAAGATAATATACATGACACCACCCATAAGCAAAACTTGCTTAGATTTGGAAACGTATGAATGGCTTATAAGACAAATTCAAACTAGTTTTTCATTTCTGTATTATTATTTACTGGACATTGGATGTTTTAACTTAGAAGCAAAGACATCCAGGATGATGAGAAGACTACAGGATGGTTTAAATGGAAACTGAAGAACCTGTTACTTGAGTCGATCTGTGTCCGGTGCGGGCAATAAGCTCCTCTGGGCAAGGCTGCAAGTGAAGCAGATGCCTTTTAATTATGCCGCCAGATTTAAGTTTAATTGTTGTTTAAGGCTGAACTTTTTGGCACCGGACTTATAATTTTTGGCTCTCTGATCTTAGTGCACACAGCAGGTTTTGAAATGGAGATATGCTTGTACAGACGGTGTACTCTGGAGCCGCATTCCTCTGGACATTTCTGAGTCAAATCAAAGCCCCTGTAGATCTGTATAGAATTTATAGGACGCTGGAGCTGAAACATTAGGAATAGGTTAATGTTCTCATTTTACAGAAGAGGAAACAGGTTCTCAGAAAGGAGCAAGTCCCCCATGTTTGTTGGTGACAAACAGATGTCTTGCGAGGCGTGTGTGGTAAATGCCAGTAGGAGCCCCACACCTTTATTTAATCCCAGCTGATGAAATGTGCACTTTCACCTGCTAATCTGAAACTGGTATAATGATAATTAGCTATAAAGCCTATTTTCAACAATGCAGTGATGACCAGGAATTCTTTGTCTTTGGTAATTCAGAACATCTCTTGAGTATTGAATATAATGCAGCAGTTATGGTATTTCACAACAGCATAATACTGAACAAACAATACCCACACTAGGTGACCGCAGGGAGCTTAATTATACCTTGTTCTTCATCTCCTGGAATAAATAATTAAACAGTGGTAGGTAAATAATAATATACTTCCTATATGTATACTACTTCTATCCATAAAGAGTGTTCTTCTGCAAACCAACTGACTTCAATTTTACAACTAGAGATGTATATAAAGTATTATTTTTTTTCACTTTACATACAGAGAGGAACACCGAGGTCCTGAGGGTATAAGAAATTCTGCTTAGATGATTTGCTGAAGATCACCCGTAACTAACTAGTTAGGGATAAAACTAGTACTTGGGTCCAGGAGACTTGCTTAGCTTCCCTTCCACCGAGCCACGTCTTGACGGATTGGTTCCAGGAGATTCCTCCTCTGTGGGACATGAGCGCACCGGTGTAGTTAGTGATGGAGCTGACCTGGGCATTCGGGGCTGCTGCAGCGAGCACCCAGTCGGCTCGTGAGCTTTTCCGATAGAACCCTCAGACTGGTCTGGGGCTACCCTAACCCCTGAAGGGACATGGGGGCTCTACTCCAGCCCACAGAGAAATCTTGCGATCTCTTGGTCTGAATTTGCATATATAAGAGAAGGTGCCCTAAGCCAGGTGCCCAATGCCAGGCAGCTCTGGTGGAGTCTGTGTTGACCTTCCCACCTCCCTCTTGGTGTCCCAGCCTAGACTTCCAAATTGCTTCTCTTTGGGTTCTCTCTTTCCAGAAAGATGGTTTACAATACATTTTCTTCACTAACTTCAGAATACCCATTGATCATTATGAGTGCAGTTGTTTTCTGTAGGAACGAATGCCCTTGTTTGAAATGATGGCTTTGGGAAATGACAGTTTCTAGTGAACAAACATTTATTGGGCACCTGCTGTGCTAGCAAATATGAAGAAAGCAAGGGTTCATTAGAAATTTTTATACTTTCCACTTGCTGATAGTCACATAAGAGAGACAAAGTATGAACATAAGTAACTCATCCAGGGAGAACGGTTCAAGTCAAACACAGCAGGAGGGGAGCTGGAGGCGAAGAGGAGGTCTGAGGAGCCCCGGCGTGACTGGTGGCCAGATGTAAAGGCGCGGTGATAGGACGTGGGGTAGGAGGCGGCAAAGGCAGGAATGGGGAGCGTGTGAGGATGTGGAGTCAGTCTCTGGCACCGGCTTGACAGCCCTCTGTGGCAGTGTGCACACCGCAACAGAACTGCGGTGAACCAAGCTTGAAGCCAGCGATAGTCAACCTGGTCCCTACCGCCCACTAGTGGGCGTTCCAGCTTTCATGGTGGGCGGTAGCAGAGCAACCAAGGTATAAATAAAAAGATAGATTTAACTATAGTAAGTTGTTTTATAAAGATTTATTCTGCCAAACTTAGCAAAAAGCCAACATAAAGTACTTGGTAAGTAATTATTATTATAAGCTTTAACTTGCTGTAACTCTGCTTTATAAATTTTATAAAGTAAAGTTAATTCCCTACTTTATAAATCAGCATTACTGTGGAACCGGTGGGCGGTTGGAAAATTTTACTATTAACAGAGATACAAAAGTGGGCGGTAGGTATAAAAAGGTTGACTACCCCTGCTAAGCTGAGTCAGTGAGCTCCGGGGACCAGAGAGGCAGTGTAGCTAGACTACCGAGGTAATGCACCTGCATGGGTAGTGCTTGGTTGCTAGCTTCTCCAGCCAGATGCAGAGTAAGCCCTGGAAGGGCTCCTTCCTTCCTCCACCTAATTGTCACTTGTTGGTTTGACAGTGGGGTCAGTGAGTTGACTTGTACAGAGGAATGTTACCTATGTCCCCAGCCACTTCCTTGCTGTTTGGAGACTTTATCAGTTTTTCTCCTATGGAGAAGACAAGATCTGAAATATTTATTTGAATTCAGTATACTTAAACATTTATGAGTAATAGCACGTACTATGTGTCAGACCCTGCCCCGTATTCTGTGAAGGATATACAAATGGATAAAACATAGCACTGGCCTTCAAGGAGCCTTTGTTCTTATAGGGGAAACAAGGCAAGTGAATGAATACAAAGTTGATTGACATGGGTCAAGTCAAATGCACGGGAGGAGAGCTGGAGGCAACAGCAGCCAAGGTTCTGCCTCGCATAACAGTTATTTGTCACAGGGGAGTTAGGAAGTGCTGAAGGAAACTCCCCTTCATTCTTCCCTTCCCCCCCCATTTCCCCTCTTTTATTTTGGATCACATCCAGTTGCTGAGAGGAGGGTGGGCACATGTCATAAGAATGGCTTCTGGGGGCCAGATCCGTAGAGTTAAATAGGGGATGGGGGGGGTCCACTTTACAAGATGAGGAGAGCACCATGCGGTGGGAAAAAGTTGGTGACATTCTGAGGTCTGTGAGTAGCCCGGCTTGTGAGGCTGTTGAGCATTTGGGGTGGAGTGATGGGACATAGGTCTGGAGAGGCAGATCTCGACCCTGCCTGGTTTCACATTGTCTGAATAAATACAGTTGGATCGCACTTCGGAGTTTGGCTCGGTCGTGCCGATCTGTGGACAGATTGCGATGGGCCCAGTCCGTGTTAAGGTTATGGTAGGGATAGCTCTCTCTCTCTGCCTCAGGGTTAGAAAGATGCTCACCTTTTTCTTTACAGCAGTGATGAAAATCGAGTCTCTGAACACATTAACTCGCTTTGATTACAGCAGATACAGGAATTTCATAGACTGGAATTCAGAAGGATTTTAGCTGTCACACCTTAGAGAAAATATTGTAGGCAGGCACTCAGTTTTAAAATGGAAATTTTGTACCTTTTGTAGATAACTAACTATTGTCTTTATCAGTAAAGAAAATTTCAGCTTTCCTAAGCTCATTTTTCTTATGGATTTGATTAAGGTAACTTTTCTTAATAAAGAGTATACCAGTCACAAGCCTACCGTATTGTAAAGAAAGACATATAAAGCACACTTGCAAAGCCCACAACTAGAGGAGTAATTATTGGAATGAAAAGAGATCCCCCCCTACTTAGTGCCATAGGTCCCACTAACTGTCCTTTTTTAGTTAATTTAATGGTTTGTTAAAGAGCATTCATTCTTGGCTATTTGGAGAAATCAAAGTGAGAGCAGCAACCTTAAAGCTAAAGCACTGAAGATCAATGAAGATGAATCTAATATGAGAGTGGGGCATTTGTGAAATGATACTTAGCCGTTAGGAAAATGTGAGTTGATGGGAAAAGCTAAGGTTGCATACTTTTAAAATGGATGTCTTCCTGTAAGGAGAAGAAGAACTTTGACATATTTAAAGGTGAAGTCTGATGGCTTATTTTCTAGACCTAAACTAGGATAGATTGAGATGGGGACCTGATGTCCTGCTGAGGCCTGGTCTGGAGTTCCCTTTCTTCTGTATTGCAGTTCCTAGATTCTCAGGGCTATAAAGCAAAGGTGCAACTCCTTCTCCCACCTTCCTTGGTTGCACTTTTAACTTTGAGACTTTTTGGAGTCAAGCCAGTCTGGACTTGGACGTGGTTGAGCAGGACTGTCTGAAACATGGCCCCCAGAGCTAAAAGGAATTGAAGCATGAAGCTATATTGTGGCAGCCATCACTTGCCGCTACAATAACATTGGATCCTGCAGGGAACCTAGATTTTCACACTTGTCACATTCTTGGCCCACGCTAGCCCGAAGCAATAACCTTCTTCTAGTTATAAAGGAATGCTCTGGAGGAAGAAAAAAAATCAAGATTAAATATTTTTCCATGTTGAAAAGATAGATTTCTAAACTTTATTTTGTTTTATGAGGATTTACATAGGTATTGCTTTTGGTTCAAATATTTAATATAATTATAATATATAGCATTGCTTCACATTTTGGGGCTCTTGGTGAAATAAGGTGATTTTTTTTATGATGGCTGATACATGGATCATAAATAATGATAATAATAATTTATTGATCGCTCTCAATATGAAACACCATCATAAATAAATTCTTAGATTTTATTTGCCTAATTTTTGGTAAAAACTCCTCTAAAGTCCATGACACGTATTTTTTCCTTCATGAGCAGACTGTGTGAGATGGAGGATGTTAATAATGTCGTAGGCCCAGGTCCAAGTTTGTCAGATGCCTTCCGCTGTGTTAGAGACCCTTTGACTCACTTGATTTTGCTGCCTCTTCACACATTGAAAACTGTCCCTTCTCCGTGTATCACTTTTGAGCAGACTAACATTCTTCCGGTCGTCTGGGGGAAACTAGACAACCTGGCTTGTTACCTTATGTGTAGTTCTAACCTGGTCAATTCTGAACCTGATATACCTTCATGCGGCTGCGAAAGAGAAAAGCGTTTGGCTTGAGGCAGCTGGTTTCCACAGTCCCCAGAAATAGTTCACCTCTCTTGTCTCTTTGCTGCGTGCTGCAAGATGGAGACTTTTGCCGTATTGGTTGCAAAGTTAATGCATATAAATTACTACCTCGCTCTTTGTTACATCCTTTTCACCATCATTAAATGAATGGGATCAAGCTTTGGTTTATAATGGTTTGTAAGCAAAGCTTGTCATCATCTAGCAGAACTTTTCCCCTGCAGGGTGAGAGGTGAACATGCTAGTGTGCTTACCTGACCCACCAGGCAAGGAGTGGTTTCCACTGAGAAATTCTGATGCCGCTTGTCAAAGGCAGGACAGGCCTCAGCCCCCAGACAGAAACATAGAAGAGCAGATCTCACTCTGTCTTCCTCCAAAGCCCTAAACTAAACCAGATCAGAAGAGGTAGAAAAACAAGGGAGACGGGGTATAATTTTCTGACTTGGAAAAGCTCAGATCTCATTAGTTGTTAGGTTCAGAATAAGTCAAGGGCTGAGGTATTTTTTTCTTTCCATGTGAACTTTCAGCTCAGTGTCATGTGGCATTTTATTTTTCTTCTGTTTGTAAAAGATCATGCTTCTTTCTTTCTGTCTGTATCCTCACTCCCTGTATATTTCTCATTACATTCAGCAGGGCTTATAATTTGCTATTTTTAATTTTAACTACATCATTCAAAGATGACATACCGCTAATATCTCATGATTGAAAAAGAAGTTTCGTGTTGTTTTTTTTTTTTTTTCACCAGCTAATTTACAAACAACTGAATTGAGATAATGATTTAAATGAAATAACCCGGTGGATGTTCTTGTGCTTAGTGGATTTTAGGGTCTTATTTTTTTGGTCTTTCTTACATGCTTATTTTACAAAGCTGGAAGGAAAACTTGTTTTCATCACTGAGGAGAAAACTTTGCCAAGTTATTTGAAAACCTACTAAATGCAAAGTTTATTTAGGTGTTTGGCTTGCTGTCTGAAGCTTTGTAATGGCCGGTTTTTATTTCTATTTCCTTATTATTGCCCAATTACTTTGTTGTTGGTGGTCACAATAACTTCCACCCTTGGACTAATACTTTGCTTAGTAGGCCGTATTGTGCCTTTCAGTATTTCTGGAAAAGAGCCTTTAAATATTTAGTGGCAGAAGAGTGGTGCTTCGTCAATAAGTGAGGTTTTAACGTACACGTGTGGAGGAGCCACCTACTGATGGCCTTTCTTATACTGACAGGACAACAATCCCCTGAGAATGACAACACCATCAAGGACCTGCTCCCAGAAGATGCTGGGATCGACCACCAGACTGTTCACCAGCTGATTACAGTGCTCATGAAGTTCATGGCCAAGGACGAGAGCAGCGCCGAGTCAGACATCAGCAGCGCGAAGGCCTTCAACACGGTCAAGCGGCACCTGTATGTCTTACTTGGCTATGACCAACAGGAAGGCTGCTTCATGATTGCACCTCAAAAAATGCGCCTGTCAACTTGCTTCAATGCATTTATTGCAGGGATTGCCCAAGTAAGTGTAATAATAGCTTTCAGAAATCATACTGTTAGACTTTCAGTAGAAGCAAGTAATTAAATTCCATTTGCCAACAGTGGCTGAGTGTAAAGGTTTGTGCCAGTTATTTTATTAGTCAGGGTATGTGGAGGGGACAGCAGAGGCGAGGGGGACTCAGCGACCTGATGTCCTGGAGGGAGTTTGGGATTATGTTGGAGGGGGCTAAAATATACATAATATATAAATTCACCATTTTAACCATTTGTAAGTGTACAGTTCAGTGGCATTAAATACATTTGCATGGCTTTGTAACCATCACCACTATCCATGCCCAGAACATTTTCATCATCCTAAATGGAAACTCTACCCATTGAAAAATAAGGTAGTGTAGGGTTTTTGTTTGTGGGTGTTTTTTTTATTTTAAAACAAGTTTTAATTGGATTTATGGAGGTGACACGGTTAATAAAACTATACAGGTTTCAGGTGTACAGTGCTCTAACACATCATCTGTCTATGTACTGTGAGTTCACCCCCCACGCCATCTCCTTCCATCACCATCTACCCCCTCTGACCTCTTCGACCTCCCCACCCCCTTTCCCTCTGGTGTCACCACGATTCATTTCTTTCTAAAAATCCTTTTCCTTTTTGGCTTCAAGTGGAAAACTGAATTAATCATACAACTTACTTTATGCCACATTATGATTATTGGCTGTTTCATGTTTGTCTGCTACTTTGAGCTGCTGTGTTATCTGCCATGCTTTAAGTGTCCATTTTCCCAGCGGTGAACACACATGATGCTTCCCAACTCCTCACTGCTCCAAACAACTCAGCGATGGACAACCTTGTACGTGCACCTTATTCACTAATGTGGGAATTCCTTGGGATATGATCTAAGAGCAGGATTAAGGGATTGTGGGGTATAGTGTGTGCCTAATTTGACCCATGCTACAAACCTGACTCTCTAGAACGGCTGCACCAGTCTGCAAAGGGTGGAGCTTGGGGCTTGAGAGACATGGATATTAATTTCAGCTCCGCCACAGTTACTAACTGTTATGGCCTTAGGCATCCTCTGCTTGTTTTGCTAATGGGTAACGGACTTTTGTGGGAAAGATTAGAGACAATGTACTGCAGAGCACCTTGCTCAGTGCCTGTCTCCTGGCAGGACTCAGTGATGGTAGCTGTTATCGGTGAGCTCAAATAGATTGTAAAATGATGAACACAGGTCGGCAAAGTGGGAGCAATCCATAGGTGGTTAGCCCTTGCTGCTGCGGTAATCAGACGGCTCACCTCTGACACTCAGTGTCTGTGATGAAGAGAGAGTACACCGTTTCAGACCCTAAGCTCTCTCTCCCTTCCTCCCTCCTGCCCTCCCTCCCTACTTTCTTTCCTCCCTCACTTCTCCCCTTCTAAATTTATGTTATACATATTCATTTAGAAATAGAATCAATAAGTTATAATACAAATCTCCAAAAAACCTGTGATAAATAATTTACATTTTGTTATGTATCACTGGCTCCAAATACACACATACATGCATAAATATATCATGCGTGCATACATACATACATACAGGTTTATGTATACATATGTATGTATATGCATGCACATTTTTTTTTTTTTGGATTTTTCTGAAGCTAGAAACGAGGAGAGACAGTCAGACAGACTCCCGCATGCGCCCGACCGGGATCCACCCGGCATGCCCACCAGGGGCGATGCTCTGCCCACCAGGGGGCGATGCTCTGCCCATCCGGGGTGTCGCTCTGCTGCGACCAGAGCCACTCTAGCGCCTGGGGCAGAGGCCAAGGAGCCATCCCCAGCGCCCGGGCCATCCTTGCTCCAATGGAGCCTCGGCTGCGGGAGGGGAAGAGAGAGACAGAGAGGAAGGAGGGGGGGGGGTGGAGAAGCAAATGGGCGCTTCTCCTATGTGCCCTGGTGGGGAATCGAACCAGGGTCCCCCGCACACCAGGCCGACGCTCTACCGCTGAGCCAATGGGCCAGGGCCTGCATGCACATTTTTAATAATAGGATTATATTATACATACTGATAGACCTATGTGTAACCTTTATAAATGAAAATATATTACAAAGTTCATATAATGGAAGAAAGTTTGCACATTATATCCTATTTAATGGCTGCATAGTAGTTTGCTGTCATAAAAACAATCTTTTATTAACTAGTCCCATATTGTTAGATTTGTAGGTTGTTTTCAATTTGGGGCAGCAATAATGTTGCATATCTTGATGCATACATCCTGGAACAGTTGTCCGATTATTTCCTTAGGACATATTTAATTAATGTATTAGAAACTATGCACTTTTTCTGACTTCTGACTGCACATTGCTAAATTGCTCTCCTGAAAGATTGTACTGAGTAACACTGTTGCCAGTGGTGTCTGAGAATGCCCATTTCTCCACATGATTTCCAATACTGGGTGTTTTGGTTGATTATAATCTTTATTCTAGTTCATAGTTTAACAGGATATTTTAATAGATGAAATTTTATTTTTAATAAAATAAATAGATAATTAGATAATTAAGTTGATCAAAACTGTTTTAATATAAAAGTTTTTAAAAATTATTTGTGAGGTTGGACTTTCCACCCTTTATGTGTACTGGCTATTACTCTTAATATTTTGTGAGAAGCCTGTTAAATATTTTGCCTGTGTTTTGATGGTTCAGATTTTTCCTGTTGGCTTGTAAGTGTTCTTCACAGTTTTCCTTAAGTCATGACTTTCTTCTCTATTTCAGGTCATGGACTATAACATTAACTTGGGGAAACACCTTCTCCCCCTGGTGGTTCAGGTGCTCAAATACTGCTCTTGTCCTCAACTACGACATTATTTCCAACAGCCACCTCGTTGTTCCCTTTGGTCCCTCAAACCTCACATCCGGCAGATGTGGTTGAAGGCCTTACTGGTCATCCTTTACAAGGTGAGTGGCTGTCGTTACTCCTTTTCTGGGTGCAGTGATTTTCTTAGGAGGAAAACGCTTAAGAGACCTACGTTGAGAATTTTGTAGGACAGTCGTTTGACCTTTGGCAGAAGAATGGTCATGCACAGTTAGCGCCCAGAAGCAAAGAGCTACTGGAATGAGAATAGAAATGGAGCCCCTGCCGGCGTATTCTCTTGAAACCGCTTAAAACAAAAATGGCTGAATTGTAGAACATTGATAAAAGAAAACCTCTATTTCTGATCAGAATCTGCCATTTTATCCGTACATTAATTCTTATGTTAGAAAGCAAGAAAAAGATTTAAAATTGCATTCAGACACCAAATGTTCACGCCAAGATAATTTTCTTGAAAGGAATTGTAACCACAAACTGACATGCGCTCTGACCAAGGTTTGGAGCAAGAGCATAGCAAGGACTATGGTCCCTTTTCAGAATAAGGTCGCAATAAGAATATACCTATGTTTTTTGCTTTTCTCTATTTTTTATTTTTATTGCCCCAAACTACTGAGAAAAATACCTAGCAAGATCAAGTGGACTACTTACTCTTCAGAATAACCATTGGTGTTTATCTCCATTTTATTCGCAGTATCCGTATCGAGACTGTGACATCAGCAAGGTCCTGCTTCACCTGATTCACATAACCGTCAACACACTCAATGCTCAGTATCATAGCTGCAAGCCCCATGCCACCGCAGGACCCTTGTACAGTGACAACAGTAACATAAGCAGATACAGCGAGAAGGAAAAAGGTACTTTCCCTATCTCGGTGCTGTCCTCAGTCTAGCTCGACTCTGACGCATTTCTGGGCGGCGTCGCCTTTAGGAGATAGAAGAGCGCCCGCAGGTAGCGTTCTAGAGTGAAAAAAATCACTTACTGCTTCATTCATTTTCCAACTTTCCCAGGAATGTCACTGCCTTAATGTTTTTTAAGTGAGCATTCAAGAGAAATAATTAATACGCTTCTAAAGCCCATTTCATAAGAGATAGTATTTAGTTAAAAAAAAAAAAAAAGCCTGCTGTTTGGTTAAAGAACCTTTGTCAGCCTTTTCCTATGTGATGGACACACCTTGCTTGGGCTGTGAGGTAAATCTTGGTCAGCACTTAGTGGAGCCATATCATCTCTTCAGTCTCTCGTTTGCTCCTGGACTTTGTGCTCACAGATTTGAATGGAGTCTAAATTTGCCGAAATGCTTTTTCCCTAGCCACCTTATTCAATAAGAATCGATTTAAGGCAACTGGAATGAAATTTCTTGGCTGTGTAGGTTGACATTATTTCCAATGTTGACATTTTTTATGTTGGTAGCTTTTCCACCAGCAGGCAGTAGAATAAGACTTCCGAATAAAATTATAGCCTGTAAGTGTTTAAGCGAGAGCTGAAGAACTAAGGTGTGTATCTTCAGCGCGTGTCGCAAGGTGACTAGACTGGTAAAAGGCGACATCATCTAATCTGATCCTGGGAGAAAGCCAAGTGTCTCATGGCCCTTTGGGGTGTTATATAGGGTTACATAGTGGTGTTAATATAGTTTGATTTGGTTGACTGCTCTGAAAATATCTCAGTAGGGTGGTTTGGAACCGGCATTCCGTTACTGGTTTATTGATGCAAGGTCCAAGAGTCTAGGCTGGCCATAGACAAGCCTCCGAGTACTAAGTTTTTCAGTTATGATACTAACCAGCTCCTTTCTGAAGTATATCTTGTCTACCAGTGTAAGTACTAGTTCCTGAGAAATTGGGTAGATTCAGTTACACAGTGGATGTCCTCAGTGTGGGCTCAGTGTTCGGTGGGCCAATCTCAGATGAACCTTTCTGGTTGGGAGGTGCCATCTTGAAGTCTTTCCTCTCTATTATTCAGTACATTTGAGAATTATTTCCAAGACATGTAATGGAAATTGCATAACTATTTCCTCAAAGAACTATTTTTTTTTAAAAAGGGTATATATATATTTTTATAAAGGAAATATAAACTAAAACATATCACTGTGTTGCATCTCCCCAGAAACACAGGAATTTGATAAGCTTTCTCATCTTTGTGGAAGTTCACTGGGAGTTTTGTATCTATTTGGATTGTTAACATTTACTTTTTATTTGACAAAAAAAAAAAAAAAAAAAAGACCAAAACTTAACCTGATGTTTGTACTCCCCTTATACTCAAGAAATCGTCAATAATCGTAGTTGCCCTGGAGCTTTATTTTGTCATATAGACAGACAAAAACTTTAGGTCAAAGGCTATGATTTCAGTGACATTCAACTTGAATAGTAGGCTAATCCCATGAACTGTGGTGTCAAGTGCATTTTAGTCGCCCCTTCTCTTGCTGTTTTGTACCTGGCTTTGGCTTTCCAAAGCATAACAGAGACCATTGGAAATTAAGTGAACTTTATGGGTCGGAATGTGGCCAGCCCTTTTCCTTATTAATATGTTTTTGGGCTTTTCTTTGATTTAAAAGTGGCCAAATGGAGATAGAAGAGGACATAGAAACAAGCTTGACAGGCACTCTAGTGACCGGTTTGTCTATGGAGCCTCAGGATGATGAGTCACATTTCTTCCTGGGAATTCATGATATTTACACAGGGCAGAGCCTTAACTCAGGGGAAATATTATTTTCTGTTTTCTTCTTTTCTTTGTTTACTCTTTCAGTCCATAACCATTTGTGGAGCTTTCGAGATGACCAGTGGCTTTCCTAAGCTTTTTCTGTGTGTCGTGTGTCCCATTGCCAAATGTAGAGTACAGTATTTTGCATTCACAAAGTGTAAGGTGCATGAACTGTTAGGCTGTGTCTATGCCAGTTCTGAAATCCCAGGAAGGCAGATATTTTTTTGGAAAGAGTGAAATCTACTCCTTTTGTTTCCTTTTCTTTTGCCAAATTAACCTTAAACATGTACCAAAAGCAGGGATGTCAAAGAGTATCACAGATTCCTGATTTGTACGTGTTACCTGGTTTTAAGCGCATTGGAAACGCTTCCACATGAAGGCTCTGTTGGAATATTGAGGTGCCTCTCTTGACACTGCTGCCAGTTGTCCCATGGGAAACGAGGGGCAGCTATGTACTGGGCTGCCCTGTTCCACATACGGATGACTCGATGTCTGGATGAAATGCCGAGCCGTGGCTAGACCTGGGCTGGCGTAGGAACCTCCCCAGGCTAGGTTCCCTGTGATGCTTTCGTTGAAATGCTTGTGTAGACACAGCCTAAGAGAGAATAACCTCGTAAGTGTAATTTTGACTTTTTCTCCCCAATTAGAAGAAGATAGTGTTTTTGATGAATCTGATATTCATGACACACCTACTGGACCCTGCAATAAAGAGTCTCAAACTTTTTTTGCAAGATTGAAAAGGATAGGCGGCAGCAAGGTGGTGAAATGCCAGCCGGTTGAGATGAATGTGCAGAGAAGTATGAATTTTTTCCTCTTAGTACTTTTATGCAGAAATGTTGTACTCTACCGTTTGTTTGGGGTGAAATCTTAATTTTATTATGTTACTACGCATTTTAATACTGTTGATTTTATATCTATGTATGCACAAACAGTATATATATATATGCACAATTATATATATACGTGAATTGACAGAAACATCATTAACATCATGATCGTCCGACAGGGCCATTGCTTGATTTGATTTGTTGCAAAATGTTTGCTTCTCTTCCACACAATTTGAACACAGTTTCCTAGATCTACCTCGGCCAAAAGCGATCCCCTCTCCTGTGTACAAATGAACAGGGCTGAGGAATTTTCCCAAAGCCCAATTTTGGAAATATGCTCTTAAACTGCCATTGTGGGTTCTTGCATTCCAAAGTTTGTTTTGTTTTTTTTTTTGTTTGTTTTTTTAAATTAGAATGAACCTTACAAAAAAAACTTGGCCAGAAAGTCAGTTTTGCCTTCTGGTGGAGCTGGGATTGTCATGATGATTTTATGCTAATTGTATGCCCAAGTATGAGGGGGAAAAGAAACGGTGGAACCTCCCAGTAAAAGAGTACTAGCTTTTTCTGTTTCAATCAGGTGAAATAGAGCTGGCTGAATATAGAGAGACGAGTGCGTTACAAGACAGCATTCTCCACTGTGTGAGAGAAGAAAGCATTCAGAAAAAAAAGCTGCGCTCTTTAAAACAAAAATCTCTTGATATAGGGAATGCAGACTCCCTGTTGTTTACATTAGACGAGCACCGTAGGAAGTCCTGCATAGACCGGTGTGACATAGATAAGCCTCCCGCCCAGGCTGCTTACATCACGCAGAGACAACGTGACCACGGGCGTCCCAGACAGAACTCTGCTACCAGGCCTGACAGTACCGACGTCCCTGAGAACCCTGCTGCGGAAGGTTTTCGGGAGATGCGGAGGCCCGTGATACCAGAAGTTAGGTTAAACTGTATGGAGACGTTTGAGGTCAAAGTCGATTCTCCCGTGAAGCCCGCTCCTAAGGAGGATTTAGATCTGATAGATTTGTCCTCAGATTCAGCCTCTGGGCCTGAGAAACACTCTGTGCTCTCAACATCTGACAGCGACTCTCTTGTGTTTGAACCTCTTCCCCCTCTCCGAATAGTAGAGAGCGACGAAGAGGAGACCATGGACCAAGGAAATGATGGTGCCCCTGGTAAGAATGCTGCCTCCTCGCCCTCCCTCCCCAGACACCCTTCTGTCCTCAGCCTGAGCATGACTCCCCTTGTGCAAGTGAGCGTGGAGGACTGTTCCAAAGACTTCTCTTCCAAGGACTCAGGAAGCAGTCAGCCAGCAGGCGACCAGGACCCCAGTCTCATAGTTCTGGAAGAGCCCGCAGACCCTGCAGAACTGTCCAGGTTAGTGGGGCCGGAGGACTTGTCCTGCGGCGGCCTGCTCACACTGAAACAGAAACGAGACCTCCTCCAGAAGTCATCCGCCCTCTCCGAGATGTCCCTGGACGATAACTTTGAGCCCGGCATCGAGGAGGAGACGCCGGGTGGGCTGATGGCAAGTCCGGGGGCAAAAACCGCCCTCCTCCAAGTCCCCGAAGACGCTGAGAACCCACGGGAGAGCGAGAAGCCCGACACCAGCGCTGAGTCGGATACAGAACAGAACGCCGAGAGGAAGGCAGAAGAGGAGGGAGGGGAGGAGTCCGAATTTAAGATCCAGATCGTCCCCAGGCAGAGGAAGCAGAGGAAGATCGCTGTCAGCGCCATCCAGAGAGAGTACCTCGACATCTCCTTCAACATCCTGGACAAACTGGGGGAACAGAAAGATCCAGGTAAGCTCCCGCCCCTTCTCCCAACCACATGCAAGTTTGTGCATCTTCCTCGCTAGGATCTTGGCGCTGACTATGCATAAATTTACAATCTTATAATGTCGGGGGTGACATTATAATTGCTTCCTAATCACTCCGAAGCCTTTCTGCCTGGCCTCATGTGTTGGATTCAGACGTGGTCCCATCGGCTCCATAAACATTTCTGCATCTGTTGTTTTTAAGCTCTTCAGTCAGTTTTTGACTGTCCTTGGAAATAAGAGGCAATGCTGAATTCGTATCAAGATATTTCAGGTCCCGTTTTAGCCTCCCTCAGTCAGCGGAAGCCATTAATTGGAACCTTTTTGCTTTTTGTTTTCCTGCTATACACTTTAGGGAGCTGTGATCTAGTCCAAAGGAGGAGCGAACAGGAAGGGCTAAATAAAGCAAAGAGCACTTAGAATAATTAAGATGTGACTGTATACTATAATCTTTTAGGGCCTGCAGCTGATTATATATTTTACCCACTATCAGCAAGATGGCGGACAATGTATGCTCTCAGGAACCAAAACAAAACAAAACCCAGCTATAACTGACCCTTAATCTGTGGACACCATTTGATGGTGAAGTTATCATAGCCCATGATTTCCTGCCTCAAGTGCCATTTCTTTTTTCCTCAGTGGCACTACTTCTATGACAGATAACCGCAGAGACCTCATTTTCTTTCCTTTTTTCCTCCCGTAAGTGAGAAGCGGGGGAGGGAGAGAGACAGACTCCCACATGCACCTGACTGGGATCCACCCAACAGACCCCCTACTAAGATATACTCAGCCTATCTGGGACTGTTGCTCTGTTGCTCAGCAACTGAGCCATTTTAGCATCTGAAATGAGGCCATGGAACCATCCTCAGTACCTGGGGCCAACTTGCTCCAACCAAGCCATGGCTGCAGGAGAGGAAGAGAGAGGGAGAGAGAGAGAGAGAGAGAGAGAGAGAGAGAGAGAGAGAGAGAGAGAAAGAGAGAGAGAGAGAGAGAAAAGGGAGGAGGAGGGGTGGAGAAGCAGATGGTCGCTTCTCCTCTGTGTCCTGACAAGGAATTGAACCCAGGACATCCAAACGCTGTTCTGATGCTCTACCACTGAGCCAACCGGCCAAGGCTGATACCTCAATTTCTGTAGGGGGTCCTGACACTCTGAGGAGGTGATGTGTCTCGCCTCAGGTTACACAGCCAGGCAGGGACAGTGCCAGGACGAGTGTCTTGATTCTAGTCCTGGTTCTCCCACTCCTCCATACAGAAGTCGCTCCTAAGAAAATGGGCTCCAGCCTTTTATTTGCCTGGCTTTTCCTGAGGTTTCTAGCTATAATCTACCTCATAGGACAGAGCAGTGTACCTCAAAGGTGCTCTGTGAAAATCTATTGAACATTAATGTGTTTGGAGAAGGTCATGCTCCAGCCAGGCAGGGGGGAAAGAAAAAGATCCTGGTAATAACAAGAAGTTTAAGAAGGTTTCTAGGGAAACCGGGATACCTTTTTTTTTTTTGTTTGGAGCCAGGAAAATTTCTGCATGTAGATGGTGGAAGGCATTGGCCTAGAAACTACAGAGGTTTCTAGGATGGGTACATAGGAAACTATGTACGGTCTATGAATGGGTATATATAGTATATATAATAGGTTGTAGTACATATGTTGTTTATGGGTGTTGCTTTCTCTATTCATCCTTATGTTAGATTGTTGCCCAGGATACCAGGGAAGAAATTGGTTTTACATTAATACACTTGTTACTCGGACAAGAAGAAAGTATCTGACAGATATAATAATGTGATTTTAAACATAATATATATTGTCCAGTCATAAGCATTTTCTATCTGTGTAGTGCCCCACCTCTCACAGAATACCAATCTCCTACCCTTCCTTGCTGGGTGTTGGAAGGAGACCCATGTGCTCAGAGAACGACTCAGCTTCCCCAGACCTTCCTGCCCCCATCAGCTGGAGTCGAGGGAGGCCAGACTCCCTCCCCTCCTAAGCCCTCTGTACTCACCACCTTGCCACTGCCAACTGCCTTGAGCCCACCAAGTCTGGTTTCATCGTGCACGTTCTCTCTATTCACGTCTGTCCCCGCAGGGAGCCCAGCCTGCCCTCATTTTGCTCACTGATTTCCATAAGGCCCTGCACACCTCCCTCTCTTAATCTTTCTCCTGCCTATTCTGATTTCTGAAATCCTGCCTTGGTCAGAAATTCAGGCCCTTCAATGAGCAAAATCCCTTCCATACTCTTTCCTCTGACTGTTTCCTTTGCCTTCTTATGGAAGGAATAGTGGAAGCCCAGCTGTCCCCTCCTGAGGACATGGCTTTCCCCACTGCCCGGTGCCCTGGGGCTTGGGTAGGGGATAGGCATCTTCCTGCTCATTATTACCCCTTCAGACTGTTACTCCCAGCAATGTTCTCATGATGATGGAAGAGGCACAAGAAGAATAAGCCCAATTGCACAGGTGTTTTTCAAGCCCTTGCTCAGGTTATGGCAGCAAACATTTGGTTAGCTGAAAATAATCACATGGCTGACCCCGAAGTCAAAAGGGGAAGTATATTCTACCTCTTCGGTGGGAGGAACTTCGAAATCCCACGACAAAGGGTGTGGCTTCAGGGAGGAGTCAAGTGATTGGGCTGCGTCTCTCATATATTGCTTGATACATACTCATACTGAACAGTTACCTGTGGTTCATCTACAATAAATTTAATCTGGGTGTCCTCCATTTTACCTGACCACCTTAATCTTCCTTCATAGTATATCCAGAATCTGGCCCCTTCTCACGACCTCCCCAACATCTATTCTGGTCTGAGCCACCATCACCTCTCATCTGGGTCATCATTTAACCGTTAACCTGTCCCCTGTCTTCTACCCTATTGATGCTGTCACTTCCCAGCATAGCAGCCAGAGTGATCCTTTAAAGCATGAGATTATACCATTCCTCTCTTAAAACCCCCTGTTGGCTCCCCATTTCTTTTTTTCTTTTTTCTTCTTTGCAAAAGAGAAGCAGGGAGGCAGAGAGACAGACTCCTGCATGCGCCCCAACTGGAATCCACCTGGCAAGTCCCTTATGGTGATTCTCTGCCCATCTGGGGCTGTTTCTCCATTGCTCAGTAGCCGAGCCACTTTGGCACCTGAGTAGAAGTCATGGAACCATCCTCAGTGCCTGGAGCCAATTGCTCCAACTGAGCCATAGCTGCGGGAGGGGAAGAGAGAAATATAGAGAAGGGAGGGGGAGAGTGATAGAGAAACAGATGGTCGCTTCTCCTGTGTTCCCTGACTGGGAATCAAACCCAGGACATTCACGCTGGGCCAACGCTCTACTGCTGAGCCCACTGGCCAGGGCTACCTCATTTCTTTCATAGTGAAAGCTAAAGTCCTTAAATCCCTAAAGTGCTTCTACATGGTCCCGATTCTCAGACTTTATTTTGCCCTGCTCTCTCTGCATTTCTTCTCTTCATCTACAGTGGCCTCTTGCCATTTGTTGAACACTCTCTACGTGGTCCTGTCCTAGGGCCATTGCACTGGCTGTTCCCTCAGCCTGAGACTGTCTTCCCTAGATACGTGCCTGGCTCATTTTCTCATTTCTTTTCATTCTTTGATCAAACCCGAGGCCTAGGCTACACCCAGTTCTAAAGAATCTTGGTACACTAATGATTATTAATAACTATCTTACAGTTATGCTGTTCCTTTAAAATTAAAGATGCACCAAGGATTTTAATAAGCATACAAAAAATAAAAAACAACCTCTAAAAGTGTCAATAATCTTTCAAAGAATTCTTGAAAATTAACACTAAGCTTTCTCATTTCTCTATTATTGATGGGATTATTATGCCATAGAAGCAGCATATATAAAACAGAAGCAGATAGGGGGAAAAGAGATAATTGTGCAGATTTTTAGCTAGCGGCTTAGGGAGAAGGCCTGAGAGAAAAATAATAATCTTTACTATCGTAATGATGAAGGTAATTTAAAATGGGTAGTTATTTTATGCTTTATTAAAAGAGTTTGGGATAGATAATTACAGTTATACTTTTTTTTTGTTGTTACCAAGAAGTTATTAATCTGACAACCATATCTATTCAGAAAGCCCTCTGAGAATAAAAAATAGATGTTTCAAAATCAATATTCAAAAGTTTTCTCCCACACTTTCACCTGGGAGATCTATTTTACTTTTTATTTCTGACAGTTTTACAAGTTTTGTGGTCATCCAGTAATAGAATAACATCTGCATACTTATGTTGTAATCATGGGTCTTCCTCTGTGGCAAGAAAAACATGACTGATTATAGGAAAAGGATGAGACAGAGACATTATTAAGCTTAAGCACGTGAGCCATTTAGGGTGGGCATCCCTGAAGTACAGCACTGTATCATCATGAGAGCCAGGGGTGGTGGCTTCCGGTCACTCTCTGTGTCTAGTAGAGAGTGCTACCTGACATCTCAGGATGTTTGTAAAGAATTTTAGGAGGTTTGCTTTGATAACCTATTAAACTTTTCAAAAAGTTTTAAAGGATAATCTCTACCTAGAAAAATGTGGAATACCTCATTTCCCATTAGATTAATAAGACAAATAACATGTAGGAAGGAAATATTTCACCTGAGATACGTTTGTCAAATAGAAGAAGCAAATTATCTAGTCTGTTTCTTTCTCAACTAGTAAATCATAAAATCTGAGTTAACAGTATTTATTTCAATGTTCATCAGAGTCCCTGCTCTTAAATTACTTACAGTGTAGCGAAGTTATAGGCAAGTGAATAGAAAATTACATCACAGTGTGTTAGGTTAGGGAGAGATTAGGACAGGGTTTTCCGGAATGAACATGAGTGTGTCACCTGAGCCGTGTTTCTGTCTGCACAGTATTTTTCCTATTGAAAGGAGGGGTTCCTAAAACCCTTCCCGGAGGAGGAATTTTCTGTGTAAACTGAGATGTGAATGATGAGCAGGAAATTGCCAGACAAAGGTGGAGTGGTGGAATAATATCTCAGTGGAATGAACTGGAAGCACCTTTCAGTATTAGATGAAAAGAAATTGCATTCAGGGCAGTGTGACCATGGGAGCCTTGGCTTGGTCATTGTGCTTTCATTGACCTCTAAGAGGCATACCCACAGGTGCAGAGTGCCATATGCAAGCAATTCCCCATGGAGCTTTGAACCCACTTCGTATATAATTCCACTAAAGTCATTAATAGGGACAGAAAGTAGATTAGATTATGGTAATATAATATAAGCAGAATGGGTGTATGAGCAGGGTGGAGGGGAAAGGATAGAGAAAAGGTTCTAGGACTTGCTTTTGAATCAGTGCCCTGAGTTTGCAACGATATTTGTGTTTGTAGATCCCTCTCCTAAAGGACTTTCTACTTTGGAAATGCCACGGGAGTGCTCATCTGCCCCGACGCTAGAAGCAGGTGTGCCAGAAACAAGCAGCCATTCCTCAATATCAAGTAAGATTTCCTCAACATTGTTCTTGGAACGCTATCTGCTGCATTATTTTCCATTCTCACCCCCCCCCCCCCATATTGTTTTCTTCTTCTATTTTAAATGCTGTGTTAGCTTCCGAGGTGATACTGTATTGTTTGTTCTCAGGGACCCTGAGGCATAGGCCCACCTTTGTTAACATCTCAAGTGTTTGATAAAGCAGTGTGATATAGATGGGAACAGAATTCTGATTTGTTCAGAAATAGTCACTGAACTTCATCATTCAATGAAATTAGAATTATATATATTACAAGCCTAGACATAAAACATGGAACTGGGTTTGGGACAAGTGAAAAGCGTTGTCTACGGCAGAGTTTTACATGAATCACTTTAATTCGAATCACCTCCATCACTGGCAGAATTTTATCTAGGTTATCATAAAATAAATGTATCTGATATCTCATGATCCCAACATCATGGATGAACCAAGCCCTTTTGGATCTGAAAATAAAAAATGGCCCGACATTTTATAAGATTTATATACAAGGCCACTATTTAGAAACTTCCTTCTGTTTTTGAGTCCTAGATTGTGTCATGAGGAGCTTGAAGCGAAGACAGGAGTGTCCACCTGGTCAGTGGAGGCAATGAAGAGACTTTAGAATAGGAAATGGTTCGCAGGAACCAGGGATATGAACAGAAGTGCAAGTTCTGCAAATCCTCATCGCATGTCCTTGTCACATGCGCGGCATCGTTTGTGTCCCGTGTGGATGCTGCCTGAGTCGCTGGTTAATTTTCATTTGACTCTCTTAAAATGAGGATGATTCAGAAAAAAGCCAGCTAAAGATCGTAACTTAAGAAGCGGGACTGGTGTAGAACGACATCATCATCTTTACCGTTCAGCCCTTCTTTCTTTCTTTTTTTTTTTTTTTCCATTTTTCTGAAGCTGGAAACAGGGAGAGACAGTCAGACAGACTCCCGCATGCGCCCGACCGGGATCCACCCGGCACGCCCACCAGGGGGCGATGCTCTGCCCACCAGGGGGTGATGCTCTGCCCATCCTGGGCGTCGCCATGTTGCGACCAGAGCCACTCTAGCGCCTGAGGCAGAGGCCACAGAGCCATCCCCAGCGCCCGGGCCATCTTTGCTCCAATGGAGCCTTGGCTGCGGGAGGGGAAGAGAGAGACAGAGAGGAAAGCGCGGCGGAGGGGTGGAGAAGCAAATGGGCGCTTCTCCTGTGTGCCCTGGCCGGGAATCGAACCCGGGTCCTCCGCACGCTAGGCCGACGCTCTACCGCTGTGCCAACCAGCCAGGGCAGTTCAGCCCTTCTTACATGCGTTCATTCAGTGGCTGTTTATATCGAGGGTCTGCTGGGTGCCAGGCACCGCGCTTGGCCCTGGGGAGCAAAGGCAGATAAACAAGACACCTCTTCTTCCCAGCGAGTCTGCAGTCATGATAATAACGAGACACCATTTATTTGACATTTGTCATGTGCCAGGCACTGTGCTAAGTGATTTACACAAATTGTTACCTTATTCAATCCCTTATATTATTAGCATTCATGGCAGATGCTACTGACTCCCAATTTATAGAGGCAGGAATTGATTCCAGGGCTGTCTGACTTTTCACGCCTGTGCTCTTTTGTAGTACACCTTACAATAATTCAAGGTCAGTTATAACAGAGACTATAGGAATTCTAAGAAAGAGTTTCCCAGTGACAGTTATTTGCCCTTTTGATAACCAAGCATGCTAGTTCTGAATATAGTTATTCTTTTTTTTATCATAAAAATCTGTTCGATAACCTGATAAAATGCCCATTTTTAAGTCTACATACTAAAATCATGAAAGTGTATTTTCTCCTAATTTGCATGAGTCATCAAAACAAAAAAAAGAGCGGATTCTAGTGAGAATTCCAAGTTGGGTATAATTTGAGCTAAGATGAGTTGGTCGGTTTGAGTTCAGTGCTGGTTTTATGTATCATTAAATAAATGTATCCAATGTACCAGTAAACCCTGAGTCATGACTGAATTCACCGCATGGCACCTCATGAGATCTCCGCCTTCCTCCTCCTCTTCATTGAAAAAACGTATCGTATCGGTGGCTCTTGGTGATGTGTACTTGGAGGCCTAACGCCAGGTGTCGTATACACTGAGCTACACGTGCAGGGTTTGATTCTCAGGGAATTCTGTTGTCTTTAAAAACAACTGAGGATTGGAGAAATTACTCAATCACTAGAGGTTTTAAATCTTTTTTTTTTTTGCTGCTAATTTTTAAATTTGTTAAATCTTCTAAAAGAGTTCCACTTTTGAACTTTGAAGAAGCTGTACTTTTAAAGTGAGTCATCAAATTGTGAATTTTACCAATCAACTACAAGAATCAGAGATTTTTTTCATATTAGTTTTACGTAGTCATTTCCATGAATTCAGTTAACGTGGGTTCCAAGACACAAGAATTTCTATCATGACTCCCCTCTTTTTTATCAGTTTATTAGCTGATTATTTTGTAGCTAAGCATGCCATGATCATCATGAATCAAACAGCATGATAATTACATTAAGATAATGTTATAATTGGTTTCACATCACACGGAGTTGCTGCCTTGATACCATGGTCGCGAAAGCTGTGTGTAACATTCAAGGCTTTCCGGGGGCCATATGACCATCCCGGTTTCTACCATCCCCGAAATGTCGTGCAGAGCTTCAGTTTCTGAAATTGTCCTTTTAAGAGAGTGAATGACCACAAGCTCTCGAATATCCCAGTGTTTGGGATCATGTAGAAAAAGCACGTTGGTGATGCTCTGCCCTTCCCACTGGGCTGCTGGCTGGGATTGCCGGGACCCCTCACAGAGGACTGGGAGGGCGGGCGGCAGGCGCTCTCCACTCAGCAGTCTGCTGGCAGAGTGCTCTCCGTTGTTTTTCTGGTTTGGAAATGCTTATAGCTCCACAATTTATGGGTGGGGTATTTGTCGATGCCTCATTGCGGGATGACTACGTAACCACTATTTTCTAAAACAAGGATGTTCAGTAGACTATCCGTGTGGAATGCTCTTAGATTCATACTTTTCAAAAAGTTAAGTGGAGGCTTGTAGAGACTGAAAACAGTCAACATGTTTCGGCTTTACGACCACCTCATACGCTGGTTGGTTTCTAGTAACATGACTTCCTTTGCTTCAGTTTCTCTAAATTGGGGTTGATATGTGTCATTCTACTCAAACACACACACACATGCACACACACACACGAGGATATAATGGTGTCTGAAACTATGTATGCACAAGTTACATGAAAGAAAGTTGAGCTGTAAATTCAAAGTGAAATTTTAGATCCTCTTTGGAACCAGGCCGTGTCTATAAATAAAAAGTTAATGACAATGATCATCTTGTTGTAACCGGGGTGAATATTTGCAGGCTACACGTAAGTGCACATAGGCGCTGCTTCTTTCTTTACTGAGTGAAGAAAGGCACCCGGGATAGCATAGTGCCTTGTTTCTCCTTTGGACAGGAGCATACACTTTACCAAACAATTACGAATAGCCGATGAAACTTCAATGAAGATGCTGTATGGATGTGTAGAGCCTTTGTGTGCCATGCAGATTTCTGCCCCCTCGTAATCATCTCCTAATTTCCTCCATATAGCTCAGTATAGGCAGATGCAGAGGGGATCCCTGGGAGCTCTGACAATGAGCCAGTTAATGAAGCGACAGCTGGAACATCAGTCTAGCGCCCCCCATAACATCAGCAGCTGGGACACTGGTGGGTCAAGCTTTTTCTTCTTGTTTTACCTCTCAGATTAGCTAACGCCACTTTCCCTGTGTCCCCTCTGCTCCCTTGTTAAGGAATAGAGATTTCCCCCTGTGTTCTGTGGTTTAAATAATCTAAAAAAAAAACAACCTAAAGTAATTAATAAGTCTAGTTAAACTCCCCAAGCATTCTAGAGCCACCTGTTCTCCCATCTAGGCTGGTCCGCTCTCTGTCTCTCCCTTTTGTTTTTCTCCAAGACCCAGATTCCAGATATGTACTAGGTTATCTACCTGGGAGTTAAACCCTGTATATGCATAAAGGAGAGAATGGAACTGTGATTTCATGATGCGAATTAAAAATACAAAGCAAAACAGCGGGTCATCAATATTCCCTATTTTATAAACCATAAAGTACCCCAAGTTAGGGGCTATCGATAGCAATAATTAGCGTCAGCTTAGTGACGCCCTGGTCTGCCGGTAGGTTTGGGAATGTGAGCCGTGCGTGCCAGGCAGCCGGGTGGTCAGGCTGCGCCGCACACCCTGTGCGCGCACGGTGGAGGTGCGTCTACCCCCAGTTAGCAGGAAGAACTGGCTGTCATGCCCTGTCTATTTCCCTCCGTGCGTGTGCCACTTCGGTGGTTATGGCCCCAATCTTGCTCGTTGGAGTGCCTGCTTTTCTCGTTGTTGTTTTTTAAAATGAAACGGATCATTTGGGTTACATGATTATATGTGTGAAAGCACTTTGCAACATGCATGCATGCACTAGGAGACGACCCAGGTTTTATCACTCTGACCTGAGGGCCAGCGTTTGGATTGGGGTAATTTATTTTCCTGGTTAGTACTTTCCGGCTACAGTTATATGAGGTTATTTCATTATCCTTCCTGTGACCAGATAGCACAATGTCCACAAAGCCAAAATCTTGAGATATTGTTATTTTTTCAAAACCACACTAGTTTCATACATTTCACTTTATTTCCCCCCACTGTTATCCAGGACAAAAGAGCTGATGTGGATAACTAAGTCCTACCACACACTGTAGTCAACCCTACGTTTAACAGATAGGCTCAGCTCTCCTGGCCTTTACGAGGGTTCTTAACATTTTATAGTTCAGTGTTTTATCTTTTAGTGGTAGGTGGGAGTGCGTAATGACATGGCCAAAAGCCAGCGGGCAGGAGTGACGAGGAGAAAGACATGGGGTAACCAACCTCGAGGGTGTGGGTGAAGTTCTCCGGTCCACACCCAAGAGGACTGTGTTTCTCTCTTTGCTAGATGGAGAGAAACAGTTTCCTTTGTGTAAGGAGCTGAGAATGAGAGCTTGTGTTTGGTTAGCTCTTCAGTCATTAAATGCCCAGCTTTTGTTAGGCCGACCTGGGGGCTCCGGAGAGTAGTTCACCATTGTGCTGTTTTCTATGGCAAGCAGCTCAGCCTTAGCTAACCATGTTAGCTTCTGACTCCCATTACAACCCAGTTTGATTGACTCGGCAGCGATAAAAAGGCAAATAGAGCTCAATTTCCGATCTAAATTTTGAGCTGAGAAAAATCTACACGACGCCAAATAACCCATTTAACTGAACTGGTCACTTTTCAACCAAGCTTCAGCCTTGTTCGCGTCACTCTGGCTTCTCATTTAATACTTGCCACTTACGTGTTGTCTGAATTTCTTTCATCTGAGTTTGCCTGGGCTCATTTTCCACCCTCGAAGTTGGTTCGGTAGTCGCCAAGTCCAACTAGAGCGTCATGTCAACATTCCTGGTTTTGTTAGTGCCATGAATAGTTCTCCCCAAACCCAGGGGCAGAGGAGAGTCGATGAATGTGTGGTTCAGTGTTAGGTGGCATGCCTCTTCGTACCACATGTGCTGATTCAGTGACTCACTGGAGAACAAATCCTCAAAAGCACAACTCTGGTCATGTGGACGCACGGAGAAAGGCAGCTTAAGTAAAGCACGGGTCACGACCGATTCACCTCAGGATGCCCCTGCTCGCTCCCAGAATGCACGTCTCTGCTCCATCTGTCCACACACATCTGATGGCTTACTTCTTCGCTTCATCTTCCCTATGAAACGAACGTTCCCCACACGCCACTTCTCCGCTCTTGCCCCTGACCCTCAGCCCTCAGTCAGACGCCTGTCATTTCCTTGCTACCAGGTCCCCGTGTTTCCTGTATGACCATTTCGGTCATTGCCCCAAATGATCGCTTATGCATTTCTTGATTTGCATAAAACATTTCTTTTATGGCTGTGGCATTAGCCTTCCATTTTTTCATTTCATGTCAAGAGAGATAGGAGATTTGAGGTTTTTTTGGGGGTGGGGTGGGGACTAGGCTATGTTTGATGGTTTTAGATGTTCTGCTTTTAATTGCATTTCATAAGCCTGAAGGGCAGGTGTATAGTGAAACCCCAAACAGCTCTACCCTAAAAAGTAGGATGTTTCCTGTAAATATTAATAATCAGCAGTAATGATGACCAAATAAATAAACAAACTGCCCCAAGAGATTATTGGTTAAATTCTTTGTATTGTGAATTGTGCTAAATTGACCACCTTGAAGACTGAGATGCTCCATTTATCCACAGAACAGACACAGCCCGGGAAACGCCAGTGTAATGTGCCCACGTGCCTAAACCCTGACCTGGAGGGACAGCCCCTGAGAATGAGAGGTGAGTTGAGTCACAGAACCTCAGAGTCTGAGAAGCGGAAAGAAACTGCCTGCCCGTCACCGAGTCATCCAGCAGGTGCTGAGGTCTCTTGTGTAGCAGCTTCACGAAGTGGCTCCGGCCTTTGCTCAGACCCCTCCCGGGGGTGGTAGTGCATGCCGTCTCCCCTCTGAATACAGCCGACTGGAAGTTCTTCCTCTTAGTGACTTTCTGACCCCTGGGACCGCACAGAACAAGTCGAGTCTCTCTCAACAGCCACCCATTGCTGACTCCCTCAGTCTTTTCTAGACCGCACGTCCCTGGGTCCTTATTCCTCCCAATATGTATCAGCGCCTCCAGATCGTCCTGCACCTGCGTCTCTGAGCGTGGTCCGGCTGATCTGTGTTCCTGCGGGAGTGTTGAGATCGTGGATGAGCGTCTTCTTTTCCGCTGTCTGAAACTGCACCGAACATGCACTTGACTTGATGCTGCTCATAGGAGCAAGTTTGTGCTAAGAGCATTAGGATATGTATTTTTAAAACTTATCTCATGGCTCCTTAATCATTACTTTTCTTCTCCTTTTCTAATTCAGAAAGCAGTTTAACCTATCATTTGTAAAAAGCAAAAATGAATTATGACCATATCTCTTAGCTAGTGCCTTAGGTCAAGCAGACCTACTACTCTGGACCGCATCTCTCTTCTGATTTCCCTAGGAATGAGGCGATGGTTGTCTCTCAATTTTGCTGACGTTTGCATGGCATCGAGTAGCAGTTTTAGTCCCTGAATCTGACGAGAGGGGACTTCTCATTTATGGGCCTAGGAAGAGCTTTTATAAGCAGAGATCAGGGTGGTGGAACAGACTCTGATGCCTGCCTGTGACCCTATAGGGACAGTCAGCAGCAGCATGCGTGGAGTGAGGTGGTGAGAACAGAGACAGACGGTGAAATGAAGAGTCCGCGGATGCAGCTCGGATACTAATGTGCGCCTGTGTGCTCTGAGACAAACCAGCGCCTTCACATTTTCTCTTACCTCCAGGGTTCCCTGAGTGGCTTTTGTCAAAACCTCCAGCTTTGACTCTGGGTTTTGGAGGAGGTCCCATCTTTATTCTAAAGTTTCTAAGAATCTTCTATTTCTGTCCTTAGTTCTGGTTCCCCTACTAAATAGGGGAACCCATGTGCTCACTGGGTATTCAGTGGGGGAACCAGAGGTGGTGGCACCGGAACTGTTGTCAGCAGTGCTGGCATTTCCCGCCTTCTCCTGGTACATGGCTCTTTGCTTTCACATAGTTAACAGTATTCGGAAATTCACTGATTTGGCTAGTGTTGCCTGGTAAAGTGACCTACCTGCTGTTATAAATGACTGCTTCACAGATAATGTGCTGTCATCTAAAAAAACACACACACACACAAAACCTCATGATGCTATTGTCAAAAATACCTGCTTGTTGGCATTTGTATTGGATAATAATTGGCTTATAACCGCCCAGATGACTTTGATTCCCTCCCTTTTCTGGACTTGAACTATGATTTCTGTATAATAATAATGGGCAGTCATCTTCTGAAAGCTTCGATTCAGAGGCTTTCTAAAAAATCAATTTCTTATGCTCTGACTGTGTATATACCACCCGTATATCTAACGGGCTGATGTTCTCCACGTTTAGCACTGGTGTTTGGGAATCTGGTAGACATGGTCTGTCAGCGTTCAAGAAATGTACATTAACTATTGGATGTCAACGTCCTGTGGTTTGGTTTCTCGAAGCACTTCAGGCTGTTTACCTTACTGCTGAGTGATCAATCCTGTCTTCTTTTATCTTGGCCCACTGCTTGCCTTTTCTACTATTCACCAGTTTACACACATGCTTATAGTAAATACTGTTGCCTCCACTCCAAAGTACATCTTTATGAAAACGATTAGAGATCTTCGTTAATAATATACACTTAGGAAAGAGTAGTGTCTCAGAAACAGCTGATAAAATAGCAGTGAAATTTGAGTTCCTGTGTGGGATCTCTGGGTATAAAGATATTTTCAGACTCCTTCCCTCGGCCTCTTGGGTCTGCAGGTTCAGGCTCCCCATAAACACAGCGTGTAGCCTTTGATCAGCCCAGGCAGTCTGCGTGGCCCCCCACAGCAGTTTGACTCTTCAAAGGTTTCCACACCATTTTTTTTCCTCCCTCAGATTGAAACACGTCGCCCACTTGGCTAGGTTTCTAAAATCTTTATGTTGATGCCCTCTAGAAAGCGATTCTCTGAATTATTTCCTTTCACCTACTTAAGGAAAGAGCATACAGTTAGAGTTTGTTTTTCAGCACCGAGTTACCAGTTCCTTGATGAGAAACAGATTCATCACTATCAGGGTTTTCTGCCTGCTTTCCTGTCTGAAGAATTCAGAGTCTCAGTGTTTTCTTGTTTCTCTTTTTTTGTAGAGTAGGACATCGCTCTGGATTGTTGCTTTGGGATTCCTCTCGGAGTGCCTCGTTTCCACGCCCCGGGAGAATCTCACAGTCTCCTACAGAACATGCGTGTCTGGCACCGCTGCTTTTCTTTTCTTTTCTTTTCTTTTTCTTTTTGTATTTTTCTTAAGTGAGAAGCGGGCAGGCAGAGAGACAGACTCCCGCATGCACAGGATCCACCTGGCATGCCCACTAGGGGGCGATGCTTGGCCCCTCTGGGGTGTTGCTCTGTTGCAACTGGAGCTATTCTAGCGCCTGAGGTAAAGGCCATGGAGCCACCCTCAGTACCCGGGCCAACGTTGCTCCAATGGAGCCTCGGCTGAGGGAGGGGAAGAGAGAGAGAGGAAAAGGAGAGGGAAGGGTGGAGAAGCAGATGGGTGCTTCTCCTCTGTGCCCTGCCGAGAATCAAACCCAGGACTCTTGCACGCCAGGCCGATGCTCTGCCACTGAGCCAACTGGCCAGGGCCACCACTCCTTTTTTTAATGGAGAACGGTCTCCTCAGTGGAAAGGCGTCTCTCCAAATGTACTCATCACTAGAGCATGTGGCTGAGATTCTTGCCTCCGATTTCTTTGAAGGCATAAAACCCCCGAATTTTAAACTGGGTGGTATTGATTGGCTGAAGGCCCTTCAAAAACACTTGCTATTTTATTCTTAAATATTTCAGTTTGAAAAATGAAGTCTTTTGCTTTGGGGCTTGTGATAGTGATTTCCAAAGTAGAAAAGCATCCTGACATTTCTTAGCTCAAACATCTCTCCTTACTTAGAGGTGTGAAGTTCTGGGATCTTGTTCCTCTCCTTTCCAAAATGATCCACAGTTTCCTGTGGATACATGTTTGTGGTTTTAGAAGCAGTAGTGTATAGGAAGCTTCCGTTTATGCCTAGGAAATAAGGGTCATAACACAGTTAGGGTGCTATCGAGTAGTTTCCCCCCTTTTTCCATCTTCCTCCTAGTCCCCTGTTGGCAACTGAACTCTGATTTTTTTCAAGGTCAAGAAGCAGAGAGAGCGATAGGAGTCTAGTTCTTAAATTCCTATAAGCAGAAACAAATCACAATCTCTTGAATTCATTTTCCTCTTGAGGGTTTGTCACAATGCTGTTGAGCTGTTCACATTACCTCCTGGTGAATGTGATCTTCGGAGGATTTATGAGAGGAGCACTGGGCTTTCCCTGGCTCCCAGGAACAGATCTTTATTCACCGGTTGTCTGTCTGCTGCTTGCCCAGGGGCCACGAAGTCCAGCCTGCTCTCAGCACCCAGCATCGTCAGTATGTTCGTACCCGCACCTGAAGAATTCACAGACGAGCAGCCGACGGTGATGACTGACAAGTAAGCTCGCGGTTGTTTCCTTCACCGTGCTTGCCGAATTTGAGTTTGCTTGCTGGGGTTATGAAGAAGCATCAGAGGAGGCGTGCTGTGATTTGCTCTTCAGATTACTGTAGCCATAGTGTTGCTATGCCTTTATTGTTCTAGAAACACAGTATCATGGGGCAGCTTCTGTTCACGTCAGGGCATTTGTAAAAATTTGGACGAATGCAAATAATGTCCACTTACTGATTATTCTTAGCAATAATTTTACACACGTAAAACCTCACCACCAAAAACCTCAAACTGTCAGTATGGGACTACGTTTGAGACGTGCTCCCTTATTCCTATTTTGCCAACAGAATCTGTTCTCACAATCTCAAACTGGTTATGTCACTTCCCAGTTTGTCAGCCTTCAGTGTCCCCAGATTGCTTACAGGATAAAGTCCAGATGCCGTAGCTTACAAGGGGCTTGTCGGATTGCGAGGGCGTGGCTGTGCCACGCAGCACCAGGGCTCTTGGCCACGCCTCCTCATCTTCACCGGAGCGTGCCGATGTGTTCTCTCCACTCTGATTTCATCGGCACCCTGCTCTTTGTGCTATCTCTGCCTGGTGAACTCCTATTAATGCTTCAGGACCCAGTTTAAGGCAGATTCCCTGCTCTAAAAGGCAGAATTAGTCATGCCATTCTCCAAGTTTCCATAGTATTTTAGGCACCCGTCTATTCTGCCGATTTTAATTGTTTAGTTGTTAGCGCATACTTGCTCTCTGATGGTTTCTGAGCTCCTTAGGGACTGGGACACTTCCTTCTATATTTTATACTCTAAGCTCCATACACACTGCCTGGCACATAAATGCTTGCTCAGTGCATATGATAAAGACTAGGGGTTATAGAATTTTAGGTTTGGAGAAATCCCCTTGGGCCAGGGAGGCTTCCTGGTAAAGGTGACCCAAGTGACAGATGGGGCAGGCTTGTGACAGAAGGAGATTGGAAGGGGAGGTAGAAGGCGCTGGTGTGAAGATCCACTCGGCTGGCACAGCTGACGGTCATGCCTGAAGACGTGAGGGCGCCGTGCGCAGCAACAAGCCTTTGAATGTCCACGCGGGGAGCACCTCGCTGCTTGTGGAGGACGCTTCTTGGCTCCTGCTTTGATACAATTTCCCCATAGCGTGTTATTCCCCAAGTCCCAGTCTTCCCAGTTGCCTTCCTGGTTGCCCGTGTATACATACATTCCGTTTCTCTTCTTTTTTTTTAGTTACAAGTGTGACGCCTATGTTTTTAATAAGTAAATTCGTAAGGATATATTTAGGAAGTGTTCAGATGGAAGGATAACAATAGCAATCATAGTTTGGGTTCCCTGCTCTTCCCAGGAGACTTCCCTTTCACATTAGAAAGCTGCCCAGCTGTGTCTGGGGAGGGGAGCTTGGGCTTTGGTTGAGATGAAGTCAGCTGAAGACAAAGAGCATCAAGTTGTAAGTTCCTTAAGAGTGGCTGCCACTGCGCCTTTACATAGGACGCTTGGTAGGCACAGTGATTTTATCAAACTGACCCTAGTGGTTGAGAAAAGACGGCCACCCAGGCTCCTCAGGCTTTCTAGAGTGTTCTGTTGACTACCCATCTCCCACCCACAAATAGGACATTTTTAAATTAGAAAACGTAGTAAAGCTTCCATTTGTGTCTAGGCATTTTTCATTTTTAATTTCAACAAATGAAAAAAATATCTAGTTTCTGACTGTCCGTAGCAATAATTTGACATGCGTAAAATCCTTCCCCCAGAAGCTTTAAACTGGTAATCCAACCGGCTCTCATTGGAAAGGGGAGCAGCAGTTCTCGTAGCAGCCAGTGGTTTGTGTACCAGCCAGATGTTTGTGAGCTGAAAGGGTGTTTTCTGTGGTCAGAGGAGCCCTGCTGGTTTCTGCCGCGCGTGCTGGCTGTTTCTGTGTCTATGGTGAGGGTGGCATTGGAGTCACCTATTTATTTCTAGAGTGAGACTGCTGACCTCCTTTGGGGGACTTCTCTAAGACTCAACAGAAACGACCGTATGTGACCTGTTTGTTACTGTAGTCATCACTGGCATTCATGCAAGCCCCCCTCTGACTTCTTTGCAGATGCCATGACTGCGGGGCCACCCTGGAAGAGTACGATGAGGAAACCCTGGGGCTGGCCATCGTGGTCCTCTCCACTTTCATCCACTTAAGCCCGGACTTGGCCGCCCCGCTCTTGCTGGACATCATGCAGTCTGTGGGAAGGTGAATGCCGGCTTCTGTTTTGTTTGGTCGGAAGGAGCCTTATTCAATTTCCATAATGAAATAAAAACCACCAGTTCAAAAGTGAAACTTTTAGTAACCTTATCAATGCTTGAGCTCTGTGGGATCAACTCAGACTAATTTTAAAAACCAAAGGCACCAAACTTCTGGTTGAGTTCCCCAGCTGCGTCGGGTCACCTGCCACAGTGCCCGAGTGAAGCCAGAGGAAAACACACTAAGGAGACAGGTGCTTGTTGTCTGCCTTTATGAGCGAATGTATGTACAGTGCTCAGAACTGTGTATAGCTCTGAGTGAGCACTTTATATGCTTTAGATATTGTTAATCTCTCCTTGCCTGTTTTAAGATGGGTTCGCTGGGCATTTTGTAATCTCGGGGCGGCTCACTTAATTATGCAACTGGGGCATTGGCAGATGAGGGGACAGATGGACGTGGAGCAGCCTCACAGTTCTGACTCGGGAAAAGGAAGGATGCACACATTCGGGGGATGGGACCTTCTGCATGGCTGAGGGGAGATTAAACTGAGCTGCTTTGAACATTTTCCTGTGAAGAAACTTCCATTTAGTAGATGGGACCTAAGAAGAAAGTTCTCCATGCATGTAAGTGAGGTTCAAATTCAGTCACAAGTACTAGTCCTAGCACAGACAGCTGATGGGAGAGGGTTGACTTGATTCCCACGTTTTCAGTCTGCACGGGCACGGAGCTGGGTGTGTTAGGCCGAGGGCATTCGACCAGGTGCTGGCTGTTAAAGTGCTTTGTGGCTTGGTTGTTGAAGTGACATGTAGAATAGCCCGGTCGCCATACAAGATGGGACATGATTAAGAGCCGTCATGTGTGGTATGAGTAGTAAGTGCTCTAGAAGTTTAGACAGAAATGATTTCTTAGGGAGGTTCTCTCGGAGGAGACGGGAAAAACTGGACTCCGCAAATCCTCGGTATTTGAGGGAGGAAAAGAAAATGAATCTTATTGGAGCTAAAATGAATCTTAATTTTTTTTAAATGAAAAAATGTTGATTTCATGGTAAAAACAGACAAGAAAACATTAAAAACCCCTTGACCGTAAAAGTATATGACTTTATCCCCCTGGCCCCAATTTTTCTGTCGCATCCTTAGGAATGTGTGGTCAGAGATGGTGTAGCTGTTCTCTCTCTCACACTTACAAATACCCAGTGTGCAAAGTAAGCGATGGGCACGGGGAGATGGAGAGATAAGAACAGATGAATTATTTTACTTCAGCCCTTGATTTTAATATAACCCTAATAATCGTGGGCTGAATTTTGTACCAACCATCAACAATACCGTGGAATTTAGTTTTCATTAATGCAAGGTTACAGTTTCTGTTGTCGGTACTCTTCAGTTTTTAGAACAGATAGAATTATCGTTCTGGTCTGTTACCATCTCCTTGAAATAGGTGATCTGGGTTGTAGTTGATATATAGAAGGGTTTTATTTTATTTTTTGTTTTAACATTAAGAAGGAATAAACCATATTCAAGCACAGCCAACCGTTAGGATGGAAACACATGAACTCCGAAGAAAAGCAGAGGGGAAACAGGAGCAGTTCCATTTTACATACATGTATTTTACGTGTACATTTTACATGTCCATGTATTTAAACCTTCACCTCTTCTGAGTCGACTGGCAAGAGACAGGGAGAAAACCTGGACAGCAACCTCCCAGAACTCTTAGCATCCTAAGCCTGATCACCAGACCCGCCAAGGAGACAGATTCAGCCGCCATCTGCCTTGGGCTTCCTCCCGTGCCTCAGTTCTACCTGAGGTAACGTGGCCGTGCGAGCGCTCGGTTTGTGGATGCTGGTCCCCCGGGGAGGATGTCCAGGGTGCTCAGAGAGCACACAAGTTCAGCATGACTTCCTCACTTGCCACACAAGCCGTTCCGTGTGATTTTGCTCTCTGTTTACATCCCTTTTAAAATTTACCACCCCTTTCTCTGGATACAGCCTTCAAGATCACATTTGCCCTGTACCCTTAATTACTGTTGATTTTGTTCACAATGTTTATCTTTTCCCTGTAGTATTTGTTAGCGCGAGAGGACCATGACCAAAGCAGCTGGAATGGTGTCTGGTGTTCGTGGCTGCTGGACCCTCTGTTGCTCTCCAGATGTGTTCTTGGCTCAGCTTGCTTCTTGTGGTGTTAAGAAAATAAATTTTTAGCATTCTCTTTGTTTCTTCAAATAGCCTACTGATCAAGGCATGTTTTTCTAAACCCACCAGTGCGGTATATTCTCTTTCTTTCTTTCTATACCTAGAGATTATTTCTGTGTGTACATAACCATGTAATTATACTTTTCAGAAATCACATGTTATATATTGATGACTCTACCTAATACATTTCTCTTTTTCAGTATATCCTTTCAACCCAACACACAGCTGACAGAACCCCCTACTACCCACTTAACTATCGTAGAGAGGCTCTTAGAATTTGTGACTTGTTTGTGGTTAGGTTTCAGGGGTTGTATGCAAAGAAATGAATTTTGAGTTGAGTTGATATGGAGATAGACTGAGTCAAGCGCTGTTCTGACACCCGTCAGACCCGACTGCAGAGGCCGTTTTATAGGTTGGCTGGGTATACTAAACCAATGTAACTGTATGCATTTTTGTGGAAATATCTGACGATGCAGAAATCAGGTCTCAGGAACTAAATTAAGTTGAGCCTTGGAGACTGGCCACTGTGTGTTAAGGGAATTGCCAACAGTTTCATGTCTTGCTGTCTAAACCAGCGCTACAGAGGGTCCCACCTTAGTGCTCATGCATTTCATCATGAAGACCTGAGATATTCATGTGACTGTTTCCTTTTTCCCTAGATTGGCGTCCAGCATGACATTTTCTAATCAAGCAGAAAGGTAAGGTCCTAAAGTGAGCCCACATCTCACTTTCTTTTTACCTCTTGTGTTTGTTCATTCCATTTCAAAAACACCAGAGTATACACCAGTGGTAGTCAACCTGATCCCTACCGCCCACTAGTGGGCATTCCAGCTTTCATGGTGGGCGGTAACGGAGCAACCAAAGTATAATTTATATAAATAAAAAGATAGATTTAACTATAGTAAGTTGTTTTATAAAGATTTATTCTGCCGAATTTAGCGAAAATCCGACATAAAGTACTTGGTAATTATTATTATATGCTTTAACTTGCTATAACTCTGCTTTATAAATTTCATAAAGTAAAATTACTTCCCTACTTTATAAATCACCATTACTGTGGAACCAGTGGGTGGTTAGAAAATTTTACTACTAACAGATACAAAAGTGGGCAGTAGGTATAAAAAGGTTGACTACCCCTGGTATACACCATGGAAGGAATATTGTTAGGTTCAGTTGCAGCTCCAAAGAGCTCTTTTTGCTTTTTTTGTTCACTCATTCATTCATATTAGCCAAAAGTATTTTTAAGTTCACTACATACCAAGCATTGTGCTAGATATTATACTTAGGTTTCAAGTAGGGGCCAAACTGACATGATTCCTGCCCTTGTAGGGCTTACTGTCTCTCTGGGAGGCAAACATGAATAAAATATTTGCACAGGTTTGTAACTGTAAACAGTGCTAAGTGGTGTGGCTACAGTGGGGAGAAAGGACCAGAGGAGAGCAAGGATGGACACCATGTGTGACTTTAGGCATGTTTATCCCTCTGCTTTAGCTTCCTTATCTGTGAGAGAGATGGACTGATATATGACCTTCCTGTGCCATGGGAGTATCTGTATGGGGTCCAAGAGATGCAGTATATGCGTCAGCATAACTAGCAGGTCTCACAAATATCAGATAGTGTTGTTACCACACTTCTATAATGTCAAGTTTTAGGGATGTTTGTCTTCTTTTTTGTGCTCTATTTAGTCACAGAATTTCTTGTTTTGCTTTTACTTTATTCCATAACATTTTATTATGAATAATTTTAAACATACTGCAAAACTGAGAGAATTTGATAGTGCATATATCTATCACCTAGATTCTACAATGAACGTTTCATTTGCTTTATCACATAACCAGCCACCTATCCATCCTTCTGCCCATCCACCTACCCATTTTATTTCTGGATGCATTTCAAAGAAGTTATCAGACATACCCCCTCCTCTCCATGTTGTTCAGCAAAGTTGTTAACTGAAGTTTGATTTTTGTTTATGGTTTTTTTTCTTCTAATGCAAAGTTTACGTACAAGAAAGTACAGATATGTTAAGTGTACTTTAACTTAAGTTTTTAACAAACACATACAGCTGCATACCTCAAACCTCTGTCAAAATATAGATCATCGCCTCAGAAAGTTCCTTCATACATCTCTTCCCAGTCAGTCTCCACACCCACAGAGGCAAACACTATCATGAGTTTTTTCCACTATAGAGCTTCATATAAATGGAATCATACTGTATGTGCTCTTTTGTGTCTGACTCCTTTTACTTAGCATAATGTTTTTGAGATTCATTCATGTTGTTACATGTATTAATAGTTAAGTTTCTTTTTCAGAGCTGACTAGTATCCCATAGTTTATCCATTTTCTTATTGAAGGACATTTTCACCCTTCCTAATTTGGGGCTATTATGAAGCTGTTATGACCATTCTTGTAGAAACCTATTTGTAAACAAGTGTTTTTATTTCTTTTAGGTAAATACCTAAGAGTGGGATTATTGGTTTACGGAATAGGCGTATGTTTCATTTTATGAGACACTACCAGAACTTCCCCTTAAAGTGGCTGTGCCATTCTGAATTCCCACCAACAACGTATGAGACTTTTGGTTGTTCCACATCCTTGCCAAAAACTGGTGGTGTTGGTCTTTTTAATTTTAGTCATTCCAGTGGATGTCGCATTATAGTTTTAATGTGCATTTTCCTGATGACTAATGCTTTACATATATTTTCAAGTAGTCTTCCTAACCCTCACTAAATATTCTTTTGCACATTTTTAACTGGGTTTTAACCTTTTTATTATTGGGTTACAAGACAGCTTTATATATCCTGAACACCAGTCTTTCATTAAATTTTTTTGGAGAATATTTCTTTTTTTTTTTTTTTTGTATTTTTCTGAAGCTGGAAATGGGGAGAGACAGTCAGACAGACTCCCGCATGCGCCCGACCGGGATCCACCCGGCACGCCCACCAGGGGCTACGCTCTGCCCACCAGGGGGCGATGCTCTGCCCCTCCGGGGCGTCGCTCTGCCGCGACCAGAGCCACTCTAGCGCCTGGGGCAGAGGCCAAGGAGCCATCCCCAGCACCCGGGCCATCTTTGCTCCAATGGAGCCTTAGCTGCAGGAGGGGAAGAGAGAGACAGAGAAGAAGGAGGGGGTGGGGGAGGGAGAAGCAAATGGGCGCTTCTCCTATGTGCCCTGGCCGGGAATCGAACCCGGGTCCCCCGCACGCCAGGCCGACGCTCTACCGCTGAGCCAACCGGCCAGGGCCTTTGGAGAATATTTTTACCCAGCCTGGCTCGCCTATTCCTTTTCTTAATAGTATTCTTTAAAGAGAAGTCTTTAATTTAAATGAAGTCTAATATTTTAAAGTTTTAAAACAATTTATAATTATTGCTTCCTGTTATTTGTCTAAGGAATCTTTGCCTTTCCTCAAGTCAAGAAGATATTCTTCAAAGTTTTACTCTTAAAATTTTTATGGTTTTAGCATTTATATGATCCAGCTCAAATTAAAAATGTGGTGTGAGGTAGGGGTTGATCTTTCTTTTTATTCATGTTGATATCTAGTTATTTCAGCACCATTGAAAAAATGACTTTCCCTTTACCCACTGGATCACTTTGGTGTCTGTTAAAGTCAAATACCATGTTAGGGCCAATCTAGTTCAAGGCTTTCTATCTTGTTTCGTGGGCCTATATGCTGGTTCTTCAGCTGGCACCACACTGTCTTGATTACTGTAGTTGCACAGTCAGTCCTGAAGACAGAGAGTAGGAATCATCTGACTTTGGTCATCTTTTTCAAGAAGATTGGTTTGGATATTCTAGGTTCTTCACATTTCCATGTAAATTTTAGAATAAGCTACTCAATTTGGGATGGGGGGAGCCTTCTGGGATTATATTGAAACTATAAATCAGTTTGGAGATAACTGATACCATAAAAATATTGAGTCTTTCACTTAATGATTGTGTATATATTCTCATTTCAGCCTTTTTTTTGGTGTCTCTCCACAACGTTCTGTGGTTTCTAGTGTAGATGTGTTGCACATCATCTGTTAAATTTATTCCCCCAAATTTTGTTTTTATAATTACAATGTAAATGGCATTTTAAAAACTTTAATTTTCCAACTTTTTGGTGCAATTATATTAAAGTATAATTGATTTTTTTGGTATTAACATTGTAATGTAGTAAGCTAAGTTCACTTAGTTGTAGTAGCTGCTTTAAGGCATTTGTATGTAAAAAAATCATTTAATCTATAGTTTCACCCCTCTCTTTCTGATTTTTTGCACCTTTTATTTTACTTTATTGCCCTATTGCAATGGCTAGGCCTTCTAATACAATAATAAAGATGTGTGTTCCTGCTACTGTAGGAAAAGCATTTCGTATCTCACCATTAATTATAAGTTTTCATAGATGCTTTTTACCAGACTGAGGATTTTTCTTTTCGTTCCTAGTCTACTGAGAAATTTTTTTTTTAATTTTTTTTTTTTTTTTTGTATTTTTCTGAAGCTGGAAACGGGGAGAGACAGTCAGATAGACTCCCGCATGCGCCCGACCGGGATCCACCCGGCACGCCCACCAGGGGCGACACTCTGCCCACCAGGAGGCGATGCTCTGCCCTCCGGGGCATCGCTCTGTTGCGACCAGAGCCACTCTAGCGCCTGGGGCAGAGGCCAAGGAGCCATCCCCAGCGCCCGGGCCATCTTTGCTCCAATGGAGCCTCGCTGCGGGAGGGGAAGAGAGAGACAGAGAGGAAGGAGAGGGGGAGGGATGGAGAAGCAGATGGGTGCTTCTCCTGTGTGCCCTGGCCGGGA
This sequence comes from Saccopteryx bilineata, assembly GCF_036850765.1. Classification (NCBI taxonomy): domain Eukaryota; kingdom Metazoa; phylum Chordata; class Mammalia; order Chiroptera; family Emballonuridae; genus Saccopteryx; species Saccopteryx bilineata. The sequence goes on along the minus strand of NC_089493.1, from coordinate 10,915,775 downwards.
ATCGAACCCAGGACTTCTGCACGCCAGGCCGACGCTCTACCACTGAGCCAACCAGCCAGGGCTGTCTACTGAGAATTTTTTATCATAAATGTATGTTGAATTTTTTTAAAATGCATTTTTTGTATCTATTAAAATAACTGTATGATTTTTGCTCTTTATTTCTTAATGTATTGAATTCCACTGATTGGCTTTTGAATATTAAGTCATTCTTACCTTCTTGAGATGAATTCTATTTGGTCATGGTCCATCATTCTTTTATTTATAGTTGGATTAAATGTCTGTGAAGGCTATTCATCTATTTATTTCTTTTGTTGTTGTTCCTTCTTGTTTTTTGTTTGTTTTGTAATGACTTTATCTAATTTTCATTTTAGGGCTGTGTTAGCTTCATAAAAGAAGTTGGGAAGGGTTTCCCTAAATTTTGAGTGTGTTGTGTTTGGTGTTATTTCTTCCTGAAGAACATTTTTGACCTACAAGCATTTCGGGGTAGACATGGCATAATGAGACAGATGAGGTGGGAGGGATGGTTTACCAGATATCAAATGGGGCTCTTTGATTTCCTCTTTATTCCTTCTGGTAACCCAGCCCTTAATTCACTCTGGGACCATCCTTTCTAATATCTTAATCTGAGGCACAGGGCTGCATAACCATCTCTTGGCTCCCTCTTTTTTTTTTTTTTAATATTAATATTTTTTTATTAAATTTAATGCAGTGACATTGATAAATCAGGGTACATATGTTGAGAGAAAATATCTCTAGATTATTTTGACATTTGATTGTGCTGTATACCCCTCCCGCAAAGTTAAATTGTCTTCTGTCACCTTCTATCTGGTTTTCTTTGTGCCCCTCCCCTCCCCTAACCCCTCTCTCCTTCTTCACCCCCTCCCCCCTCCCCCAACCCCCCCCACCCCTGTTGCCATCACATTCTTGTTCATGTCTCTGAGTCTCATTTTTATGTCCCTTCTATGTATGGATTCATCTCAGTTTTTTTTCTGATTTACTTATTTCACTCCGTATAATGTTATCAAGGTCCATCCATGTTATTGTAAATGATCCGATGTCATCATTTCTTATGGCTGAGTAGTATTCCATAGTATATATGTACCAAAGTTTTTTAATCCACTCGTCCTCTGACGGACACTTGGGCTGTTTCCAGATCTTCGCTATTGTGAACAATGCTGCCACAAACATGCGGGTGCATTTCTCCTTTTCGAGCCGTTCTATGGTGTCCTTGGGGTATATTCCTAAAAGTGGGATAGCTGGGTCAAAAGGCGGTTCGATTTTCAGTTTTTTGAGGAATCTCCATACTGTTTTCCACAGTGGCTGCACCAGTCTGCATTCCCACCAGCAGTGCAGGAGGGTCCCCTTTTCTCCACATCCTCGCCAGCACTTATTCTGTGTTGTTTTGTTGATAAGCGTCTTGGCTCCCTCTTTTGACATGCAGAGTTGGTGTAGAGGGTAAAGGGGAAAACTGCACACATCAACGCCCTATCTTTATTACAAGTATTAATTTGGAGCACCTCTTCCCCCATAACCCCTGACACAAAAACCCTTCCCAGCTCTCCCAGTAGGAATGAACATCTCCCTCCCTGTATTCTTCCTCTGAGCAGCTCTCTCTCTCAGCTGGGGACACTTTCTGAGAGGATCCTGCTGACAATCTTCATCGTGGTTCTAGTCCGGACTCGGCCATTCTCTGGACTGTGGCCTTTGCAGGTCACCTTTGCTCTCTGGGCCTCAGAGCCCTCATCCGTACACTGGGGTGGCTGGGGTTGGCCTGGGACCACCCTGCCCTTTCCGGGTTCTCTCTAAAAAACTGATGAACAGGAGTCTTAGAATATTTCATCTCACTGATGAAAGTGATAATGAGATAGTCCGTGAGTGGATTGGTGTGTAAACGCCTGAACTCTAAGTAAATAAACCCCTAAATGCCGGCTGTTGGTTCCATGATTTCTTGTCTCCCCCCCTCCAACCCCAGCATGATGGTCCCCGGCAATGCGGCGGGCGTGGCCAAGCAGTTCCTGCGCTGCATCTTCCACCAGCTGGCCCCCAACGGCATCTTCCCGCAGCTCTTCCAGAGCACCATCAAAGGTAACCCCGCTGCGGGGAGCGCGGATGCACGCGGGGCCAGCGAGGAACCTGGGCCCCTGCTGAGTCTGCCCTTTCCCTTTCCAGACGGGACTTTTCTACGGACGCTGGCCACGTCTCTGATGGACTTCAACGAGCTGAGTTCCATTGCTGCCCTCAGCCAGCTCCTGGAGGTACGTTTGCTTTGATGACACTCCAGGTCCCTGCTGAGGAAGGAGATAACTTAATTTAGAAGTTAAATTGTTTAATGTACATGTAAAATAATTTAAAATTTAAAAATTAATTTTAAAACTTGCTAATGAATAGGCACGTGTCAGTTAGACATTGCTGTTTTGTATGGGTTTGCTATTTATTTAAAGCTTCTGGCCACCCTCGATTAAGGGGTGGGTGCCGACCACGGAGCGCTCAGCGCCCAGAACTGCCCGCCTCTCCAAGTGCGGCGGGGAGAGCGCGGCGCACGGTACCGTGAGACTTGCAGTCCAGTCTCAGTCTCGCTTATTCCTTGTATCGCGAGATTTGGATTCATGTCCTGTTTCTTTGATGTGTCGCTGGACTTAAAGTCAGTACTCAGCTCCACTGCTCCCTCGGCGTATTCTGAGGCTTGGATTCAAGTGTCAGGTCCTCTGCTTATTATTATTAGCTCTCTCAGCCAGCTGGGAGTGTTGGCAGATTGCCACGGGGACTCTGCTGCTGGTCATTACTCTTAGTCTTTGGCCAGTAGTTTCCCGCAAGCATCATTCATTGTGTCTTTATAAGCACCTAACCACGCCAATTGTACATCTTTAAAAGATGTTTTTCTTGCTCACAGTTCACTTTTTCTCACTGAGTCAAAGATCACCATTTTTCCTTCCTCAGTTTGTCTGATTGTGTTGATTTTTCTTAGTATTCCCGCCAGTTGCTATGATTGCCCTGTATAGTAGTCAGACAACACAGTTATTGCCTGGATATGTGATTTTTAAAAAACTGATTTTTGCCAAGTAGCTGCGCAAATTCCCACGCTGTTTCAGCAGTTGACTGCCTATGCTTTTGTGTTTTAGGGTCTAAATAACAAAAAGAATTTACCAGCAGGGGGCGCTATGATACACTGTTTGGAAAACATTGCTACCTTCATGGAGGCTTTGCCCATGGATTCTCCTAGTAGCCTCTGGACCACAATCAGCAATCAGTTTCAGACATTTTTTGCCAAGCTCCCTTGTGTGTTGCCTCTGAAGGTAAGCTGAGCCCAGTATTTTATTGTATGTTACTTGTTTCTGTTTGCAGATCATCTGTCTTGAGTGATTTAATATTTAATAAGAGGCTCTATAGAAACTGTTAGCCACAGCGTGGAGAATATTATTTAGGTTGTTCTCTCGAAATGTGACAGAATTGACAGCAATACACAGTGGACATTTTGACTTAGTGATTTCATGTTTCCAGTTTATTTAAAAAAAAAAAAGCCAGGAATACATTAAATTGTGTTTATCTAGAAAATTTTCTCAAGTGGATATTAAATAAATCATAGGTAAATAAATAAAGTTTTTATAAAAGAAGATTAGACTTATAATGTAAAGCTACAATTTTTGAAGATTATCTAAATGGAAGTGATTGCTGTGTATTTCTGAATAAAGTTCTAACGACCAAAAATTAAAAAAAATTTTTCCACTGATTTAAGGGAGAGAGAGATAAAGATCAACTTGTTTTTTTTCACTTAGTTGTTCCATTTAGTTGTGCATCATTGATTGCTTCTCGTTTGTGCCCTGACTGGGGGTTACACTCATGACCTCTGGCACACCGAACTGAGGCTTTATTCGCTGAACCAAGGCCAACATGGTATTCTTTCTTTCTTTTTTTTTTTTTTTTTTTTTTTTTTTTGTATTTTTCTGAAGTTGGAAACAGGGAGGCAGTCAGACAGACTCCCGCATGCGCCCTACCGGGATCCACCCGGCATGCCCACCAGGGGGTGATGCTCTGCCCATCTGGGGCATCGCTCTGCTGCAACCAGAGCCACTTTAGCGCCTGAGGCAGAGGCCATAGAGCCATCCTCAGAGCCCGGGCCAACTTTGCTCCAATGGAGCCTTGGCTGTGGGAGGGGAAGAGAGAGACAGAGAGGCAGGAGAGGGAAGAGATGGAGAAGCAGATGGGCACTTCTCCTGTGTGCCCTGGCCGGGAATCGAACCTGGGACTCCTGCACACCAGGCCGACACTCTACCACTGAGCCAACCAGCCAGGGCCTAACATGGTATTATTGACGTCTTTATACCCTCTTCTTTCTAGCCCATCCTCCGGGAATACACACACAACTACCTAGGTAGACATCTGATAGCCTGAGAACATACTCAACACGAGCCCATTAAATGTGACCACAGAATCCTATATTGTTAAAGCTGGAAAAGACCTATAAAAACTGCCCTCCAAAGTCCCCGTTTTCTAGATGGGGACTACAGATTCGGAGAGGTGGTGGCAGTGTGAGGATTAGAATTCAAGTGTCTTGACTCCCAGTCCAGTGTCCTTTTCACTGATAGACTTGTGGAGTTCTCCCAAAGCAGGGGTCAATGGAAGACATTCGGTCTATTGCAGGGAGAAAGAGGTGGCTGGTAGTGGCTGTATCTCTGGTCTGTGAACCTCATTGTTCTGCAGGCTTTTTGTGCTCTATGCAAATCACAGATAGAAGTAGTCAACTTGTTAGTGAATCCCTTGTTAATCCAACAGGTGAAGTTACATGTGAGTAGCACCTCTTCTAAAATGAGTGTCACGTGAGGGGTGGGAAGTAAAGATGGACAAATATATGGTGACGGAAGGTGATTTGACTGGGTGTTGGATACACAACACAATCAATAATTCAAATGCTGTAGAAATGGTTACCTGAAACCTATGTACTCTTATTGATCAATGTCACCCCATTAAATTGAATTGCCTAAATAGAAATTGTTTTAAATGCAAGAAAAAAAAATGAGTATCACATGTACATAAAATATTTTATAAAGACCAACCACCTCTGATAATACCTTTTTCCAAATTGGCAGATTTGGAAAATGTGACCCCCCCCCAACATAGGTACTGTAAGGGTGATAATTCAGGGACCTTTAGCTTGGTGTGTGCTGTTTCCTTCGAGTTTGAAGTTACTGTGAAAAGCTGGAATACTGAGATCTTTATGGTCTATCATATCCTTTGATTCCAGTCTACCCACGAGTCCAGGGTGACAAATAAATCCAAGCAAAGAGGATTAGTGCTTTGAAATCACATACATATATGGTCACTGTACATAACCACCTAGGAAATCAAGTGCACGCATTTAACTTGGCCACACAGAACCTCCCTAGGACCGGAGAGCCTTCCAAGACCATTCGTTGCTTAAGAGAAGGAATGTGGCCAGTCTGGCAAATTTAAATGCATATGAGCTGGTGCTCTAGTCATAATACTAAAGTTGAACATTGACCAGTTGGAAGCGTTTACCAGCTGCAAAGAACTGGTAAGCCTAATTCGTGACATTCCGCCGTGCTCATGGGGACACTGACTGCCCTAGGAGTGAACTAAGATGAGATGGTAGGGATAATCGAGACCCTTGCCACCTGGAAAGCCCCAGTCCCTTCTAGCAGGGTCGGCTGCTACTCCTCCAGTCTGTTATGTGGGAATGCAGGCCTCATGCTGTAGAACTTCCCATGTTTTCCAAAATGATATTTCCTGGTATTTAAAACACTACGGGGACCCGATGAGCAGCCAGTTTTCTGCCCCTGGTTCAGAGTAATGTAAATGTCATATCGACTCTGGCGGGTATTGATTAAACAGACAGATTACACAGAACAATGGTTCCCTCAGGAAGTACTTGGGAGATACTCTGAATGCTTGTGAAACACGCCCTTGCTGGATCGCATCTGGACACTGCCTCTGATCGGCTTCCGCTTTGTTTTTCATCTTGGGGGGGAAATTGTAAGCCACTGAAAAACCTTCTGTAGTTTGTCCTCATCAGTCTAGAGAAATGGACCACAGATTTTAGTGTGCATCAGTATCCCCAGAGGACTTGCTGAAAAACAGATTCCCGGGCCTTGTTCTGGGAGTTTCTGATTTGACAGGTGTGCGGCCTGAGGATTTGAATTCTAGCAAGTTCCCGGGTTGTAGAGGTACTGCTGGTCCTGGAAGTCTACTCGGAGAAGCACTGGCCTGCTTTGTAGTATCTTAAAGAAGTGACTGTTGTACCCAGAGATCTAACTATAGCCTGCTATTCTGATTTATTTATGACATTGAAGAATATTATCATTTGTTCTTGCTGTAACATTTCCCCCCAATGCCTGTAACTTGATTTTAAAGGTATGTTTTGTTGTGGAATCTTGCCATATACAATTCTAATAAATTTGTAAGACATGATTTTCTTCTGTAGAAAGTTTACTGCTTTTCTCCAGCTTTTTGTCATATATTTTAGTAGCAGAGAAAGGGCAGATGAAACTCGTTCTTATTTGGATTAATAAGCCTAATGGTTTTAAATCGATCTAAGTATTTTTTTTCAACATAGCTTTTTAGTGTACCTCTATGGAGTTGGGCCCATTTAATATCTACCTAAGCACTTGTCTGTTATCCCTCCATACGTTCATCCACCCATTCACCCACCCATCTATCTATCTGTCCATCCATCTATCTCTCAATGCACCCACCCATTCATCTGCCCAATTCTTTATCCAAATCTATTTGCTTTAATTTTAGGGATATATATTTGAGAAATAGTTTAAGAACTCTGTTTAATTATTTAATTGTTTAACATTGTTTAATAAGTTTTTTTTTAACCTGAGAATGATTATTTTTCAACATGAATATATAACATGGAAGACTATAAGGAGGCAGCTATGTCTCAGATTCTGTTTCCTAAAATAAAGGCTTACGGGAAATATACGAAGCAAAGCTATATTACGAGGGTGCTGACGTTTACTTTCTCCTGTTTGTTCACAGTGTTCTTTGGATTCCAGTCTGAGAATAATGATTTGCCTATTGAAGATACCCTCCACCAATGCCACAAGGGTATGTATACAGTTTCAGAAAAAACATAACCTATTCGCGTTTAGATACTTTTTAAGCTAGAAAGGCATATAGCAATACTGAAGAAACAGTCATTGCATACCGAGTGCTTCACGTTCAGTCTCCTTGCAAGTGTCTCATGCGAAGAGCTCTAATATATCACAGCATCACTGTTTATAATCGGTCTTCGCTCTGGGCCGCGTCCACCAGTCTGCCCTCCTTCCTATGAATGAAGCGATCCATCTAAACACAGGTCTCATCACATGAATTTCTTGCTTTAGAATCTTTGATAATCTCTCCTTTCTTTTAGGATAGTGTCCCAAATTCCTTAATGTGGCACACCAGAAGGAGTGTCAGGAACCTGCCAGCCTGTCTTTCCCATTTAGTCCTCGGCCACCTGTCCCCTCCCCCCACGCATCCTGCCTTCGTTCAGAATCGTTACTGTCATCAGAACAACAGCCACTGTTTTTGAGCACTTACCCTCTGGCAGGCATTGTGCTAACCGCTTTACATTTATAATCTTACTTAATTTCATACTTCCTTGCTTTTGCTTAGGCCATTTCCTTTACTAGAAGAGCTTTATCCCCTTGTCAGTGAGGCTTCTCATTCTTCAAAATGAGAATTAGAGTTTCAATTAAAAAATGCTCATATTCTCTGTAGCAACTTCCTCCATATCAGATCCCACGTACTTGACAGAGCTTTCTAAGTTAGCACTTATTTTTTGTTTGTTTTGTTTTGATTTTGTATTTTTCTGAAGCTGGAAACGGGGAGGCAGTCAGACAGACTTCTGCATGCGCCCGACCGGGATCTACCCGGCACGCCCACCAGGGGGTGATGCTCTGCCCATCCGGAGCGTCTTTCTGTTGTGACCAGAGCCATTCTAGTGCCTGAGGCAGAGGCCACAGAGCCATCCTCAGTGCCTGGGCCAACTTTGCTCCAATGGAGCCTTGGCTGCAGGAGGGGAAGAGAGAGACAGAAAGGAAGGAGAGGGGGAGGGGTGGAGAAGCAGATGGGCTCTTCTCCTGTATGCCCTGGCCAGGAATCAAACCCAGGACTCCTGCATGCCAGGCGGACGCTCTACCACTGAGCCAACCGGCCAGGGCAGTTAGCACTTATTTTGTATTGAAGTCTCCTCAGTAAGACTGGGAGCTTCCTGAATTCCACTGTTGTGTCTCATTCACCTTGTTTATTCCTGGCTTCATTTCTGGGCTGCACCATATGTGATACTACAATAGTTTGTAACGCAATGGCTTGTAACTGTCAGTACATATATACCAAGAAGGCACATCTTTTATAACTTTTTGCCTTGACTGGGCTTTTATAGGTTCACGGTTTATGCTGGAAAGTTGTGAAGAGATCATTTGGTCTTATCTGTTCGTTTACAGATAAGGAAAGAGGCTTAGAGAGATGAAGTGTCTTGGCCAAGGTTGCATGGCTTGTTAGTGGAAGATCTGAGACTTGAATCTAGGTCCTTTGATTCCAAGTTCTTTGATTTTTCTGTTGTTCTAAATTGCCCCATCACCGTGCTGCTTTGGTAGATAAAAGACAAATTTCTATGTAGATTTGAATTCAGGCTCCATTTTTTCTTGACAAGTAAGGATACATTATATATTTCAAAAGAGACATATTCCTGTCTGCATTCATCCATCATCCAAAGCAGCAACATTTATATAGAGCAGGGATAGTCAACGTTTTCATACCTACCGCCCACTTTTGTATCTGTTAGTAGTAAAATTTTCAAACTGCCCACCGGTTCCACAGTAATGGTGATTTATAAAGTAGGGAAGTAACTTTACTTTATAAAATTTATAAAGCAGAGTTACATAAAAGCATATAATAATAATTACTTACCAAGTACTTTATGTCAAATTTTCGCTAAGTTTGGCAGAATAAATCTTTATAAAACAACTTACTATAGTTAAATCTATCTTTTTATTTATACTTTGGTTGCTCTGCTACCACCCACCATGAAAGCTGGAACACCCTCTAGTGGGCGGTAGGGACCAGGTTGACTACCACTGATATAGAACAAAGAATTCTGAATCAGCAGTACAATTTAAAAGAATTTCTTTTTAAGATTTTTTTTTTAATATGGAAAGTACTACATGAGTTATGTGGGGGAATACAGACAAATTAAAGACATAATACTAACATGTAGTGAATTTATTTTGTATCAATAAGAAAAAGAATCTCAAAATGCTCATATCCTTTGATTCAGTCATTTATTTTCTGGGAATATGTTCTAAGGATGAAAATGAAGATATTATGCAAATATATATTTATTGGGATGTTATCATAAAATGTGACTTCTGTGGCCATGAAAGTGTATGATTATGAAGAATTAAATAGCATTGAAAATTACTTTTGTTATTATATTAACAAAATGTAAGGTTGTATATGTGTAAGATTTCAACTTATAAACTTGTGTGCAATGAAGAAGGGCAATATAACAAAATGTTATCACTAGGTGGTAGGATTATGGATGCCTTTTGTTCCTTATCTATACTTTCTACAGACCCTGCATTTACACGCTGAGCATGTATTACATTTATTTATTTATTTATTTATGGCAGAGACAGAGAGAGTCAGAGAGAAGGACAGACAGAAAGGGAGAGAGATGAGAAACATCAATTCTTTGTTGTGGTTCCTTAGTTGTTCATTGATTGATTTCTCATATGTACCTTGACCAGGGGACTACAGCAGACTGAGTGACCCCTTGCTCAAGCCAGCAACCTTGGGCTCAAGCTGGTGAGCCTTGCTCAAACCAGATGAGCCCGCGCTCAAGCTGGTGACCTCGGGGTCTCGAACCTGGGTCCTCTGCATCCCAGTCCAACGCTCTATCCACTGTGCCACCACCTGGTCAGGCAGCATGTATTACTTTTATAATCTAGACAGCAAGGACTATAGAGATTGAGAAGTAGTGAAATAATGGCATGGAAGTCTTTTGGAGCCCAGCGAAAAGAATCCTGTCTTCCCTACAGAGCAGTTCTGCTTCTGGAAAATTGCCCTGGAATTTGGGTTTGAATTCCACTTAGTAGTTGTATGGCTTTAAGCAAGTTACTTGCCTACTTAACTGCCTCAGCTGCAGAATAGGAATACTCATGCTTCGGAGTTATGATGCAGATCGTAGCTAATAGTGGTGGAGGGCTCACGGTTGCCAAGTGCTTAACATACATTATCGCCTTTAATTCTTACAACACAATGAGGTGGAGGCCATTATCATACTCATTTTACAGAGGAAAGAACCAAATTACAATTTAAACCAAATCAAACCAAATGAAATGTACAGAGAGGTTAAATCACCTAGTCAAGGTCACAGAGAGCTTGAGTTTGAAAACACGTGGGCGAAACTCTGAGCTTATGTCACCGACTGCTGTAATTATACTGTTTCCCCAGGGCTGTCATTAGAAATATGAATAAGATAAACTTTATGAAAGCATCTAACTCTGCCTGATACTTAGTAGGTGCTCAATACATGTTTCTAAATGGCTTCAGAAAGCACATGGATTGAAACTGACCCTTTATGGGTGGATTTCAGATGGAGAAACCAAAACTGATAGTGCCTTCCTGGTGATCAACATTAGCAGGGAGCTGGATCATGACGAGTTTAGGCTTCTAGTGCTTTGGTGTGCACGTGCAGAGGTTGGCTCGCACTCTGTCACTGAGATGACAAGCTGCTAGAGGCGCTGGATCTGATGAACCCAAAGGTAGATGTCTGGCGATTCTGAGAAATAGAGTGGGAGCTCTAATGCAAACCTCCCAGAGTCTTGATTGCCGGGGGCACATGGGGACAGGATTGGCGTTAGGTAGGTTAATAAATGATGCCATCTGGAAAAGTGGATTTTTTTTTTTTAACCAACAAAATGATTAAATCATGTTCTTCAAGCCATTGATTGATGGTGCAGTTCTGTTCTTGTTAGACCAGCAGGGTTGCTACAGTAGCTAGCTGGCAACAGATTTTAAATAAATAAATAAATAATCCCATTAAAGTATCATAAGACTTTAATACTTTTTTTTTTTAAATGGAAGAATCAGCGGTTGACTTTATTTGGCCCCAATCTCATTCCAGAGTTTGCTGGAACCATTTTCCAAACTGCTCAGCTTTGTCATTCAGAATGCTGTCTTCACTCTGGCTTACCTGGTGGAGGTGTGTGGCCTGTGTTACCGAGCTTTCACTAAGGTAAGTGTGCATATGTGTGCCGAATCTAGGTTAGGTGGTTTCAATAGAGTTTTTAAAGTGACTAAGTCTACTGAGGTATAATAAATATCATTGGGAAGAAGCACTCTGCTTATATACATGTAATATGGAAAACACAGATTTGGAGGAGTGAGGATCATATAGTTTAGAAGAGATGTTTTGAATAAAATTAAATAATGATCTAAATGACCCCTTAAAGTCCTTTTCAAGGTCACCGATGATTGGTGGACAAGCTGTCACTCCACATTTTTATACCCAAAGTAGAAAATACCAGGTTGTCATTTGTAAAAGCCTGTGGAGAGCTCCTTAATTCTCATCATTTGTCTGCCTCCCCAGTTCTGGGCTCTTGGCCTCTGAGATTGTAATCTCATCTTTTGTCATCTTGCCTTAACAATGCTTTCTCTATTGCATTATTTTTAGTATCCCTGCCCCACCACTGGGACATGGAAAACTACTGCATGCCCAGTGTGTAGAGCAGCCTTGTTGGAGCTGGTAGACAATAATGCAAAAGCAGGAGACGTTTTTGTCTTTATAAACAACGTGAAAATATTACTCTTCTAGTTTCCAAGTTTATTTTCAATGGGGTCTCTGTTTTTGTTGTTCTCTTGAATATTCAGAATACTCCTTTATTGGTGCTTTTCCTTTCTCTAAGCCCTTTATTTTCTTCATAAAAAGCTAATTTTACATTTAGGCTTTTATTCTATTTAAAACACTCTTGTCTCCTTTCTTTCCATCTTGTGTCCATTCTGCAATGTTAAGTTGTTCCATGATAATCTTCTCCTTAATCTTTCTGATCATAAACTAGTACTCTGCTTGGAAGGATATGTTATTTAACTAACAAATTAGTCAGCATTTTGTCTTTTTTCAAATCCTTCCTGTAAAATAACTTTTCCTTTTTTTTTCACTTTTAAAAAATTGATCTGGGCTCTGGCTGGTTGGCTCAGTGGTAGAGCGTCAGCCTGGCGTGCAGAATTCCCGAGTTTGATTCCCGGCCAGGGCACACAGGAGAGGCACCCATCTGCTTCTCCACCCCCCCCCCTTCCTCTCTGTCTCTCTCTTCCCCTCCCGCAGCCGAGGCTCCATTGGAGCAAAGATGGCCCGGGCGCTGGGGATGGCTCCTTGGCCTCTGCCCCAGGCACTAGAGTGGCTCTGGTCACAACAGAGCATGCCCTGAAGGGGCAGAGCATTGCCCCCTGGTGGGCAGAGCATCGCCCCCTGGTGGGCGTGCCGGGTGGATCCCGGTCGGGCGCATGCGGGAGTCTGTCTGACTCTCTCTCCCCATTTCTAGCTTCAGAAAAATACAAAAAAAAAAAAAAAAAAAAAATTGATCTGTAAGACACAGCACCAAATGGAATGAAAAGATTCTCTATATTTAGAAGTCATTGTCCTTATATTTAATATATTTAAATTAATGCATTTTGTTAGAGGAAGAACCATAATGAGTTTGTATCTTCTATGTCGTCCACTATGGGTATTGATTACAGGGGCCCTTCCACCAATTTGAATTCATGATATTCTTGGCTTTGAATATTAATTATAAGTTATTAACTGTTGGGATTTCCCACTTCTTGTCATTCTACCCTTTCTCATTTTTTCAACTGAAAATGAATGTTACTTATAGAAAGTTTCAATCCAGGGTGTTCCCATTTATATCATAGTTAAGAAACTATAAGAAATAGTTAAATAGTAGTCTCTACTCAAGCTTTTACCTATTTAATCAAAAGAAAAAGTGTAGAAAGTTATAGGTTTCAGAGATTTCTCTTCTTGCCAATCTGGCAGCCTTGGTAACTTGAAAACGGTCCCACTTAAGCACTAGAAATGGTGGATGAAATAAACATGATTTTAAAAGTAGAGCTTATTTTATGAAAATAAAAACAGAAACGTATGAAAGGGAATTGAGACCCAGCATAGTAAGCGTGTAAGCTGATGATTGTAAAAGTTTTGAGATGGGGGACTTACTTGTCTTGGTAACTTAGTGGTTTGAGTTTTAAAGCCCACTTTGAGAAAGGAGATGAAGTCTTGGAACTATTTCAGGCTGGGAGTTAGAGCTGAGTCATCCCTAGTAGAAAGTCAGAACACTTGAAAGGCTATGTACATTTGGTAAAAGAGTGGATTTGGAAAGAATATATTCTTACATGACCCTCATGAGATCTGTCTGAACTTGGGAGTTGAGAGAAAGATTTATAGTCTTCCTTGAGAATTAGTAAACATGAACCTACCTTTGAACATGCTGAGAGTTTGATTTATATTATCTGCATGCTCTGTGAGCCCCCAAACTAAAAAGTCAAGTAACGTTGGTGCTGAGCAAGTAATAGCATTGGAATATCTGGCAGAAACAAACTTGAAGTCAGTCTTCAAACCTCCCTGGAGGGATATGCTTTTGACCTAGGTCCAACAATATTTTCATAATTAAAATCCTGATGAACATGAGCTCACAATCTAATATTATAAATCATATGAGGAAATAATCTAATGAGCAGAGTCAACAAACAGCAAGATTATTCCCCCTAAGAATTTCCAATATTGAAACTGCAAACTATGTGATAGAGACTATAAAAACATATTTTAAATGATAAGCTTATAAAGGAAGAATTAAAAACATGAGAAGAAATCTAGTTACTTAAAAAAAAAAATCCCAGATAGATTTGAACAAAGAAATTCTAGAGATGAAATAGTCATTAATGTAAAAAAGTTGATGGACAGGCTACACAACAAATTAGATATAGCCAAAGAGGGAGTTGATGAAATGGAAAATAGAACTGAAGAAATCACATATTATGCAGCATAGAGAGATAAAGAGATGAGGACTATAAAGAGAAGATATAACATGTATCTAATAAGTGTTTCAGAGAGGAAAAATAGGCTTTTTAAATCAATTTTAGAATTGATGAAAATCATTAATGCTTTGATTCAGGAAAAACAACAAGCACTAAAAATATTACAGATAAACTCAAGTTTACCTCTCATGTCATAGTCTACATGAGTAAGGTACAAGTTGATAGAACAGTCAAGACAAAATTGTTTAACCCTTTGAGTAGTATGAATGTTCATGTACGTCCTTGTACCTCCTGACCATCCAGAGTACGATTGATTTATTTTAAAAATATGTAAGGCACATTAAAAAAGGCAAATGTGTGTTCTTCTTGTTTCCATAAATTGGTTATCAAACAAACATGATTTTAAGTTAATAAAACTGTAATGGGAACTAATTTCATTTTTTGAAAAAAAAAATTATTCCTGGGGGTCAGTGAGCATGAAAAGAACTCACTACTCAAAGGGTTAAGAGCCTCCAAGAGAAAAGACACTTTATAGATAGACTGACAACATACTTCTCAATAGCACAATGGAAGCCAGAAGACAATGGAAAAATGACTTAAAAATTATGAGAAAAAATAACTGTTCACCTGGATTTTCTACCAGTTAAGCTATTTAAGAGTGAATATTAAATAAAGTATTAGGAAAGTTAGAAATTTGCTAATATATTTTAACTGAAGCAAGTACTAAAACATATATTACACCATATTATGAGACCAATAGACTGCTGATACCAACCAGATAAGAGATGGAAGGAAGAAAAATTATAGACCAATTGTACTTCAGAGATAGAAAATTTCTGAAGGATAAATACCACATCAGTGGTCAAAACTAAAGCCTCATGACCCAGTGGGGACTTTCTTGAAATATAATAATGGTTTAAATATTAAAACGTCTACTTACGTCACTGTATTACCAGATTAATGGAGAAAAACTTTTACCGTGGTCTCAGCATCTGTTATGATAATTCTTGTAAAACTAGGAATAGAAGGAACTTCTTGAACTTGACAAAGGTTGCTTACCAGAAACCTCTAGGAAACGTCACCTTTAATGGTGAGATGTCAGCAGTAGTCCCTTTACAATCATAAATAAGACAAAGATGCCCGTCACCACTACTTCCGTTCACTCTGGCCCTGTGTTCTACTAACTTCAGTAAGACAGGAAGAAGAAATCAAACTTATAAGGATTGGCAAGGAAAAATAAAACTCTCACTTTTCATAGATTACCAATGAACCGAAGACACTCTATTTATCAACAGTTTTTCATAACTTTTATGAGCGTTCAGCAAGGATGTTGAATACAAATGGACAACCAGAAATCACCTGCCTTAATGTTCAGCTACAAATGATTATAAAATATCCTTTTAAAATGTCATTTACTGTGACAACAAAAAAATGAATGTAACAAAAGTGCAAGAACTTAATAGAGATAGCCAGAAATTTTTATTGCACATTAAATAAATAGAGACAGATCTCATGTTCATGGATGAGGACCCAGCATAACAAAGAAGCCAGTTCTCACAAAATAAACTATAAACTTAATATAAATATAATTTAGTAAAAATCTTAGACTTTCTCCCTGATAATGATAGACTAGATGATTTGAACCTATCTTCCCATTTACTTTAAAAAGTTAAAAAAAAAAGTGAACAGAATATTTTCTGAAAATGGCTTAAAAGCAATAAATGCTAACCAGATAGAGCAGAGTTACCAGGCTAAGGTCTGGCGGACCCAGAAATGCAGCCCTGAGTTTAGCACTGCAGGCGTTTTGCCCTGGGGTTGTTTGCCTATCAGAAAGCAGTGACAAAAAGCTAGAACTGCAATTCTGGAAGATTCAGGTTAAGAGGACAGGAGTCACAATCTAGGAGCGGGAACTCTTTTGGGATTTATCTGATACCCCCCCCCACACACACACACACTTTTCGTTGGAACCACAAAGATACCCCAGAAGTAAACTTGCCCTCATATGGACGCAGCTCAGTGTCAAGTTCTTTATGGCCCAAGATAAGAAAGAATATGGCTCGTATGGTTATCAAGGTAACCCTGGACTTCTAGTGCCTTCAGGTACCTGCCAAAAATAAACAGAAAGCTCTTTGGAGAAAGATAACATTTCAGGCTTCAAATTATTTTTATAAATAATTTTTAAATAAAACATCCAGCATGCAATGATAAACAGACATATGAGGAGAGGAGGCAAGATAACACGAGTGAGAATGAGGAGAATGAAGACAGTAGATTTAAACCCACAGGGTCTCCAGGGACTTGATTGTGATCCGGAAAGGCCGCACCAGGGGCTTCTAAGATGCTTACCATGTGCTGTTGTTTGTCCTGGGGGCTGATTACATGAGAGCTCAATCTATACTAATCCATTTACCTGCACACTTATGTTTTATGTACTGTTCTGCATGTGTACTAGAGCTGACAATAGAAAAGGCTTACAAAATTGAAAACAATCTAGCATTCCATTGATACGAGGACAGATCAGTGAATTTTGGTATGTTCATACATAACATATTAATCCGTTTAGTTGAAAGAACTAAGCTATGTGTACCATTAGGGGCAAATTTCAAAACTGTTATATAATGTAGTGAAAAACTATAAGTTGCAGAAAGATATGCACAGTATACCATTATAGGAAGTTAAAAAATTTGCAATATATAAAATATACACTTTAATAGAAAGTTAAAAACATGCAAAAACAATATAACGCACTATGGAGATAAGCTGTGTATTATAGTATACATTATAATATTACTTTATAATTATACATTATAATATAAAATTTAAAAATATGCAAAAATAATATTATATATTACATATTAGTAAAAGAGTAAAAACATACACTAAATAATAAGCACTAGGTCAAAATAGTGGCTATTTCAAGGAAGGGAGAAAGAATAAAATGCACTATATAGGAACCCTCAGCTGTTTCTGTGGTGTTTTATTTAGTTTCTGTGGTGTTTGATTTATTATAAAAAATGTAAAATCAAAGCAAAAAGTTGTAATTTAATAAAGCAGGTTGACGGTACCTAATATATCCCACCTCTCTATTTTTCTGTATGCCTAAGCTTGTCCATTTAAAAAGTAAGTTCCTTAGAGAGGATATTAGATCCTTTAGGTAGTTGTACATGTTTCTCTCTAAATTATTTTCTATTGAAAAAATACTTTTAGATATGTTTAGTTTGTGCAATTCTGGGAACCTGCATCATCCACAGTGAATAAGAACCAGGTCCTTTGGTTTCAGTATTTCAGAGCTGGCCTGTGTTTTTCTTACCCATTACATTATGTGTTCTCGGTGCTGCAGAAAACTCATCACACACATACAAAAATGCCTTTTTAATTTTTCCTTTTGTAGTTTTAATTTTACTTATTAAAGACAGCTCATTATGCATTTTTAAATACTATTTTTTATTTCTGATCTATAAGTCTTTTAGAAGCTCTTTTGACCTAGATCTATTCCAGTTGAATTTTTAGAAAATGCTTACCTTCTATTTTGTTTTATTTAGGAGCGGGATAAATTGTACTTGTCTCGTAGTGTTGTTCTAGAACTTCTGCAGGCCCTGAAGCTGAAGTCTCCTTTACCCGACACAAACCTTCTTCTGCTCGTCCAGGTAGGCTTATGCCTTGTTTGTAAAACTTTCATGAGATGCACTTAACGTTTGGAAAAATTAAGGAAGGCATGGGGCATATGCATAAATCAAGTATTTCTGCGCCTGTCACGTGCCAGGCAATAAGGTGGGTGCTTTACATATTCCCCTCACTTGATCCTTACAGCCATGGGAGGTACTGGTTCCGTGTTGTAATGAGGAGACTGAGGCTCAAGGAGGGGGCGGTCAGTGATTTGCCCAACATCATACCGCTGCCATAAGCAGAGTCAGCATTGACCACGGGGTCTGTTTAATCAAAGAGACCTGCTCAGGCTTTCCATCACTTGTTCACATTACCATAGCTGCTCTGAGCTTTGTGTCCTGCCTTCAGCTCTCTCCACGGCAGTCCAGTCTTCCGGCTTCTGGCTGGCCTAGGTGAAGTTAGCTAAATCTCTGCTTTTTATCAGGTTGTACTCTGCGTTGAACACCTACCCTGACCTTGTGGTGCCTGAACTACTGAGGTCTTTTGTTATTTGGCCACCTACCTTTGACCCAGCAGTATTTCTCATGACATGTATTTACTGATCACCTGGTTTGGGATAGGTTCTGGGAACACAGAGATGTAAAAGGCATAGTCCCTATCCCGATAATGTGCTAACGGTTATGCAGTCTGTAGAGCGCTATGGAGGAGGAGGGGCCAGCTCAGCCTGGGAGATGGAGGAAGGCCCTGGAGGAAGGCTCAGGTGAAGGAAGACCCTTCCTTCCAGGGTTTATTATCGGGTAGGTGAAGTTGACATGCAAACCAAAATTTCCACCCTAGTGAAATGGGCATAGCGGCAGAGGTGTGTACTGAATAGGGAAGCGGTATAGAAAAGGGACTTGCAGGGTGTATGGAAATTGAGGCATTTTCCTGGGAGAAGAGAGGAAAGGGTACCTATCATTTACCACTTCACATCCACTACTTGGTCCCCTTCTTTCACTACTCTACACTACTAATCCT
Source organism: Saccopteryx bilineata (assembly GCF_036850765.1). Classification (NCBI taxonomy): domain Eukaryota; kingdom Metazoa; phylum Chordata; class Mammalia; order Chiroptera; family Emballonuridae; genus Saccopteryx; species Saccopteryx bilineata. The sequence goes on along the minus strand of NC_089493.1, from coordinate 10,897,112 downwards.
TAGGACCGAAATGAGTTTTTTCTCAAAGCTTGGAGATTTAATTAAAAGTTGGTGCACTTTCAATGAAGAAGGGTCTTCAGTTGTCTCTGGAGAACTTTTGGGGGGCACATGGAAGCTCTTTCAGCACACTGATTGCTGGAATGACAGCAATGGCTGTCAGGCAGATGTAGTGGGAACGAAGTGGCTCCCACTGAACCAAGTTGCTAGATGGTCCAAGAGGCCGATGGTAGAGGCAGAACCCCAGCCTGGACAGATCTGTGGTCCCAGGTCCTTTGCCTCTCTTCCAGGGGGTTGCCATGGTTCCGCCCCTCCTGCTCACACATCAGCAGCTACCCTGCTTTTGAGTACAAGCGACTTTGGCACAAGTGACCACAAAGATGAATGGGACCCCCGCTGAGCTGGAGGAGAGTGCAGACGGACTGAGCTTCGTGAAGGAGCCCCCGAGAGAGTGAAGCTAGCGGGTTGACAGTGTCTAGGAGTCACTTGCTTCTGATAGAGTTTTGGTTGGTGACCTGCCACCTCCAAACGGCCTGGGTTTCAGGTCCTGAAGGTGCTTTCCTGTGGGCATCGGGGAGCATTCCCTTAACTGTCCCTAGAGTCAAGCAGAGCAGATCTGTGGGGCGGAGCTTCCTTTGGGGCGCAGCCCCGCTGCTGTGACCGTTTGCTGTGCGGCGCCTCAGTCAGCCGTAACCAGCACTTGCCACGAGACAGTGGGGAACGGCTGACAGTTCCAATGGCTCAGTGCTTAAGGAGCCCATGGAAACAGTGACTGTTACATCACAGCCAGGTGAGCAATAGCAAAAACAAATTAGTTTTAGGAAGAAAGAAGGCAAAAAGATAGATTCTTCTGAATGGATATATTTTTATAATTGAATCATGAAATTTAAAAAATCGAGTTGTAAAATTATTTCGGTTGGAGAGGTATTTTGAAGACATTTGGAGATTGTGCCCATTAGGAACAACTTTATGAATCTTTCCATCTCCAACAAGATACGTTAAGCATTGTGCCATTTTGAAGTAATATATCTTTGTTCCATAAGCTTTTAGGATTAACAGTTTTCCTTACCGAGAGAAATAAAATGGAGGCACACTTAGAAGTCCCCGTGTCTGCCCTGTGGCTCCTGGCTAAGTGATGGGAAGAAGTCCCCTGTGGGGCCACGCATGAGCTGAAGAGGCACCTGTCTCTCGTAGTGAATGGTGCCCTTTGCTGGAGGGCTTTCCTGTCCCTCTTTCTCTTGCCCTGCACTGCAGGTGTTCTGCAGAGGACAGCGCAGGGCATAACCTGCTTTCTGGTAGCTTCTCTTAGGCCAGAGAATCTAACCTGGAGTCAGAGAATGCTCTTCCCTTTACTGATGGGGCACATCAGGCTCCAGCTCCTGGGCGACCAGCTCACAGTATGGACAGATAATGTGCCTGAGGCAGACAGTAACTTCCTTTGTAGATAGTTAGTGACCACGTCTGAAGGCAGTGGGCGTGGCTTTGTTTAACTGAGAATACAACTTGGAAAGAGAAAAGAAAGCAATATTTGGAAGGAGAAACTCCCCTGGCAAGCCATCATAAATAACACTGGTGATGAGTGAGACGAGAATCAGTTTCTCATAGCTTGGATTCACCCTTCATCCTCTCAGCCAACGGGAAAGCGCTAGGGTACTTCCTCTGCCTCTTCAATGAATAACTTAGTAGTTTGATGAATTCATAGAGATGGAGCTGTTTACATCCTTCTCATAGCTAGACCATGCCTTTGTTCTTTACCAGATACTCTTTCTGTGTGAGTCCCCTTTAAGGACATTGAGACACTTGCACAAGGACTGTGGGTTCACCCTCGTTCTTAATGTTTCAAGGCAGTGATGTTACCAGTTCATTATTTAATTCCTAGACTTTCTTCCCGGAGTCCAGACCGTGGGAACCCTCCTAGCCTGCTGTAGTGGTTGTCCAGCCATGACTCCTATTACTTGTTTTTACTTACATGTAAAGTCAGGTGTTCTTAAGTGTTCAAGTGGACTTCTTGAACAGGAAAGAATTTGCAAAATAGAAAAATATTATGTATTCTTCAGAATCTAAACTGTCAACCATCCAGTTGTGGTTCTTCTGCACTTTGGACCAAGGCTCTATCTTGCTGTTTTAATTCAGATCTGTTGACAGTTTTCTTTCACTTATGACGTTTTCTCTTCTACTGGTCTGCTCTGCTACTTTATATGTGAGATTTTTTTATTTTGGGGGAGAGAGAGGGAGGAGGGAGAGAGAGGAAGGTAGAGAGATAAGAAGCATCAACTCATAGTTGCAGCACTTTAATTGTTCATTGATTGCTTCTCAAACGTGCCTTGACTGGGGGGCTCCAGCAAACGTGCCTTGACTGGGGGGCTCCAGCTGTACCACTGACCCCTTGTTCATGCCAGTGACCTTGGGCTCAAGCCAATGACCTTGGGCCTCAAGCCAGTGACCTTTGAGCTCAAGCCAACAACCTGAGATTATGTCAATGATCCTATAGTCAAGCCGGCGAACTCATAATCAAGACAGTAACTTCGGAGTTTTGAACCTGGGACTCAGCGTCCCTGGTCAGGGCTCTGTCCACTGCTTCACTACTGGTCGGGCTGTGTAAGATGTCTTATAAGTGTTCTCAAGGCGGATTAAAGCAGAGTTTCTGCAACAGATAACCCATTAACAGCCACCATAAAGGCTATATAAACTCAAATCCAAAAGAACGTCCTCAGCTCATATTATGTGGCAAGAGTAGATTAACTTGTGGCAAGTTCTGCTAACTTGCATGTAACACTCCCACTGTGTGGGATATACCTGCATAGTCAAGTATGAGAAATCATGTGGGTGAAGGGTTTTCTTTTAAAGATAGGTTAGTTGTGGGCTGGAAGACAAAGAAATGGCAGGGGTACCACTGTTGCTTTTAATTCACAGCTACTATTGATGCGGGGTTGGTAACAATCTGATCACTCTTTTAGGTGAGAGGTGGAGGTACTATTTTGAGTCTCCTTTTGATAATGAATTTAGTAATGACACATCATGGATAGTGCATTTCTTCTGTGCTCTTTTGCCTTCTTGCGGGAGTGCATAATTCTACCCAAGAGTGTCGGTTCCTCCTTGCGTGGCAGTCCTCTGTCCCCTTCTGATTGGGGTTATATGTCTATAATTCAGCAGTTCTATAAAATCATAGCGGACTTTTTTAGTTCCTGGTTGGAAGCTATATAAAACGACGACAGAAAAGTTTACTTACTTGTGCATATTATGTAAAAATGCACCGGAGTAATGTGCATTGATAAAAAAATAAACAGTAGAAGGTTTTAAGCTGATGCACTTTTATACCCTTTACCATACCAGACTCTCCACAGAACCTCCATAATGTTTAGGGTGATATTTGATTCATTGTGATTTCTAAGAGTTATCACAGATCAGACATCTGAATCTGGCCCCATATCTTTACAGGATGTGGCTGACGACCTACTTACATTGTTACTTTTTCCACTTTGCCGAGTATGGTGGGTGAGAGCCGGCTCTGCTGATGGGAGATAGAGATGCTCCAAGTTTGGCTTCTTCACAAATCTTACCTTGCCCTGGAGGGCACAGCCTGGCTGTACCAGTGTACCTTAGGGACCGGGGGTAGAGCCCCAGGGTACCTTAGGGACCGAGGGGCAGAGCCCCAGTGTGCCTTAGGGACCGGGGGGCAGAGCCCCAGGGTGCCTTAGGGACCGGGGGGCAGAGCCCCAGGGTGCCTTAGGGACCGGGGGGGCAGAGCCCCAGGGTGCCTTAGGGACGGGGGGGGGGCAGAGCCCCAGGGTGCCTTAGGGACCGGGGGGGCAGAGCCCCAGTGTGCCTTAGGGACCGGGGGACAGAGCCCCAGGGTGCCTTAGGGACCGGGGGGCAGAGCCCCAGGGTGCCTTAGGGACCGGGGGGGCAGAGCCCCAGGGTGCCTTAGGGACCAGGGGGGCAGAGCCCCAGTGTGCCTTATGGACCGGGGGGGCAGAGCCCCAGGGTGCCTTAGGGACCGGGGGCCAGAGCCCCAGGGTGCCTTAGGGACCGAGGGTACAGTGTGCACTCCCGCTCCCTGGGCTCCCTGCCCTCGCACTTCTGTGCAGTTCTGTCTGGCCCTGGGCTTCTCCTAACTGCAGTCTCCAGTTTCTGTTTTAGAGAAATTAATTAAAATGTTCGTGTCCTGACAGAGGTTTTGGAACTTAGTTATAAGTAGTTTGTCTTAGATCGCAGACTCAGCTTTTGAAAATACATTTAGTGGGGAAAATTATCTGCCAGGATTTTGGGAGTGCCTTCTTTTCATTATATACTTCTATTAGATTTTTTACTTAGAGGTTTTTGCCAAAGTTAAAGCCTTTATTTTTATTTTTTTTTAATCCTGATTTATTTACTTTTCCTTGTATTAGAAATGAGCCTAAGTTAGAAGAGCAGACATAAGCATTCCTGTATAAAATAATGGAAGGGAAGTAGCATCCCTTGGATGTTACTAGCTGGCACTTTCTTCGCCAGATTCAGAGTTAATGACCAGATAGGTTCTTCAGCTTTCTGTAACTGTGTTGGAGGCGAGTGGAAGCGATGGAATCTGACCTGCCCACTCCTACCACGTGGCCTGCAGAGACAGCTGTGCTTGCTGCCCGCCCAGCCCCGCTCGGTTACCTGTGTAGAAACATCTTTCATGGAGGAACACACTTGCAGACCTGTTTGCGGGCTTGAACAAGAAAGCGAGGCATTTCTTGACCTCAGAAGGAAGGCCTTTGGCTTATAGCTTCTCCTTGTTAGCCACAGCCTGCTTCCTACCAGTAATGTCTTGATTCTGACCCCCGATCCATCCGCGATAAGCTGGTTTCTGTTACTCATCAGCCTCCTTGAGACTCTCCCTAGCACCCTAATCCGTATCGCTTCTCCCCAGTGTGACGGGGTCGGAGCCTGCCTTGCCGAACTCCTCTCATTGTTGTGACCTACCCAACTCTTCTGTGCTTTCGATGTGAGAGTCAAATGAATTAGAAGGAAGAGGTGTCCCTGTCAAAGGTTCTTTCTGAGCCTCTGGATTCAGCACTGCAGCGGCTTTGGATCCCAGTGTGACTGAGGACACTGGGCAGAGGCCAGGAGAGAGAGAGAGAGTCCCTGAGAAATAATTGCTCATTGTAAATTCTACAGACTTCATGTTTAACCTTTTTCCTAAACCCATTAACGAATAGTTGGATGTCGCATTAAGTGGGAAACACCTGTAAAAATCTTTAAGGAAGGAAATTAAATTGTAATCTGGCTAATCCATCCTCATCATGATCTCAGGTCATAATTGATTAATCAATTCATTTGACAGACTCTTGCAGACCTCCTCTGAGATGTCAGGCATGGCGCTAGTGCTAGGGGTGAGGGGCATGGAGCCTGGGCTCTCGGAGAGCTCATAGCAGGTTAGGCAATAGACTCATAGGTCATCGCATTCTAATGTCCTGACTGTTACAATGGAAGTATGTGCAAGTCCTGTGGGGACACAGAGCAGGAGTGGGGCTCATTATCAGCACGGAGGATAGGCGTGAAGTGGGAGAAAGAAAACTAGAGACAGAGGGGCCTGGGAGGGGCGGAAACAGCTACTGGTTTTCTGTTTGCATTCTAAGTGAATGATAGAAGTCTGGAACAATCTATGAAAATTCAGTAACTGTCAAGAAGTGCTGAAGAATAGATAGAATAACTTCAGAATGAACCTGGCAATGCTGACATCTTTTCTTTCCCCCTTGTTTGAATGCACATTGCCGGTGCCATTTAGCTGTCTGGGTGAAGGCAGAATCAGCGCGTTTATTTCAGTACGATTTTGAATTTCTGATAGGAGTCAATGGTCACAATTAGCAAGTACCATCAATCCAGGGTAGATTGTCATAAAAATAGACACTAATAAATTTAAGCCAAGTTAATAAAATGATCAACTACTTATTACTGTCCAAATGCTCTTAAAAATAATTATCCTTTCAATTTCTTAATAGTTTATTTGTGCAGATGCCGGAACCAAACTAGCTGAGTCAACCATCCTGAACAAGCAGATGATCGCCTCTGTACCTGGGGTAAGTCCTGACCGAATGACTTGTCTACGATTGATGTGTTTTCTCATCTCCTCATTCAGCAAAGAGGTGTTTTTTTTTTCCTTTGTCCCAGTTCACTTTGATAAAACAAGCACTGTAAAATTGAAGCTATATTAGCCTCTTTTGAAAAATGAACGCTAATGAAAACTTGAATCAATCCCAGCCCTTGTAAACTATTAATTCCAAAAAGCTGAGTAAAATGGAAGGAGCAAGTTAAGCAGAAGGAAGAAATGATCAGACATAAAGAACAGGTTTGATTCAAGTTTCGTTTTTCCATCATCAGTTTTCTTATACTGGCCTCCACGAACCAATTTGATTTAACTACTTTCAGAAACAAGTAAGCCTTGTAATACCTTGTTTTCCTTTATACTATTTCCTCTGAAAATTAAAAAATTTTCATTATTATCAACTAGTGAACTATTTGGTAAAATATGTTAAGATTATTATTGACAGGATTGAAGATGTAAAACCACAATTACTTATTGATGGCAAGTTTACTGCAACAAACTCAACAACTATAGAAATATTATTAATTGAAAAAAATTTAATAGATTTAGAAAAAAGTAGAAAAAAGTTAATAGAGAAAAAAAGTTTGCCTATAATTCCTTTTCCTCAAAATGAAAACTCTATTGTTTTATATTTTTTCCATGTTTTGATCTATTTACTTCCCTAATTAGCTTCCTCCCATATTGTTGGAAATTTATATACTTTCCAGTTTCTTTGCTAATATATATGTGTGTGTGTGTGTTATATTTATAATATATATTCATAATGTATTATAAGTATATATAAAATATATTTACTTTAAAAATTATATTCATCTTTATTTTGAATTATATCCCTGAGATTAACTCCTTAGTTAAAGATTAGTAATATCTTAATGACACATATTCTCATATTGTTTCCCAAATAGGTTTTATTACTTTACATTTATAGGTATACCGGTTTTACCCACAACACTAAACATTTTTTTAAAACTACTGTTTATTTACTTTTTTGATGTGTAGAATTTTTATGAGAGGGAGAGTAATCATTCCACACAGAGATAATTTTACTAACATATTACTGTATTTTCTTTTTATTTCTCTATTTGTTTAAACACAGTTGAAACCATAATATAAGTGCCACTTTGGTTAATATATCATAAGTATTTTCCCTAAAGTTTGATGGCTAGAGTATTATCTCATGTGGATATACTATAGGATAATGGTTAAGAGCATAGGGGCTAGATTCACACCAGAGAATGAGGTCTGATTTGCTAGCTGTGTGATCAGGAAAGTCAGTTAACCTACAAGTCTTTAATTTGTATGATCTATAGAATGGGATATAACAGGTCCCAGTGTCTAGGTTGAAGATGGAATGAAAAATGCATGTAAAACATATTAGCATGGTGCTGGACATATAGTAAGTACTGAATAAGCAATAACTATTAAAAATAATATTAATACACATTAATTATTTTTGGATATTTTCAGTATTCTACAGTTGTAACTAATATGTGATAAGCATTTTTGTGCTTAAATCTTTGTTCATATTTTAGACTATATTTTTATAACAGATTTCTGGGAGTAGAATTATTAGACTATGATTCCTTAAAAGAGTTTTTAATAACATACTTACTTAGCAGGGGAGATACCATGATCACGAAGGTGGTTTTCCCAGGGCGAGGCTTTTCCATTGCACTCGGGATGTGCTGACCCCTGCGATTTCCCCAAATGTGGGAAACTCGACTGCATAATTTGTGGTAGTGGGGGACTGCGTTCGCGTTCTCCCCTGAAAAAAAAAAAAGAGTTCTTAATAGTAATTAGGGTAATGCTATAAGATAAAATGCCAATTCTTGGTGACCAAACACAGAGAAAGTTTATGTGAAGTTATTGCTGGTGTGAACTTAAAGTGGGTATCTTGATTATTAGAAGGAGGAGGAAGATTGCCATGTGAACATTTAGAGATCAGGTTCTTTCCATTGGGTGCAGTCCTCTATATTCAGCGGATGGGTGGGGAGAGAGAAGGGAATATGATACATGGAAGGTTTTCATGGGCCAGGTCTAAATGTGATGTGTATTTCTCCTACTCAGATCTACTGGCTAGAACTCAGTCACATGGCCACACCTAACTGCGAGGGAGGATGGGAAATGGGTCTAGTTTCATGCTAAGGAAGAACAGAAATGGTTCTGTGAATAGGTAGCCAGTCTCTGCTACACACTCACTGGTTTCCTTATTGTGTAATTCTTTAAAATTCAGTATTTGCCACCTCTGTGACAGCTTTAAAAGAATATATAAACCTTAATATATAAAAGGTTTATTGAAATCAACAAGTCGAAGACAAACTTCTCAATAACAATAAAAAAAGCAAAAACAGTTGTAGGAGCTACGTATAGAACCCTTTCCAATGACCCAAATGCCATTCAAAATATAATTTTTTACCCTCACAAGCCATTAGTGAACTGTAAATTAATATTAAACATTAGAACATTAAAAAGTATAAAAATTAAAGTCAGCCAGCAAATCAGCAGGTTTTTCTTAATGAACAAACTTACTGATAATGAATTGAAGCAAGTATTCTTATCAGTTACTGGCAGTGTTGAAAAATGGGACAACCTTGCCGGACAGCAGTTTGGCAGTTCACTGCTATGAACATGCGCAAGAAAATCATTATGTGTGCACATAGGAATCTGTACAAGTATCAGTATGTTCAGTAAAGCAGCATTTAAAATAGCAGAAATATGGGAATAAAATTAATATCAAATGTTAGGGTTTTGTTTACATAAAACAAAGTATATCTATAAGATAAACTATTGTGGGGCTACCAAGTCAAGTTTTCAAAGACCTTTTAATTAATTGGAAAATGCTAATGATGGATTTAATATAAAAGCAAGTTAGAAAAAAAAACCCAGCCTTGTAAAAATTGTATGTATGTGTTTATGTTACGTGCAAAGGACTTGGAAGGGCATATTAGCAGTGGCGGTCTCATAGGCGAAGGGCAGGAATTAGAGTAATGATGGGTTTTCTTTTTCTTTCTCTTATTGTGCATTTTCCATGTTTTCCACATTGTACGTGTTCCTTTTATAATTGAAGCAATGTAACTTTAAAATCAGACGTAAGTTTTGAGGAAGAATTGGATATGATTCGCTTCAATTCATGTTTTTGGGTTAGAACATGTTTTCAACCCCTATATCATTGGTTTGCCTATTGAAATAAATATAAGCCTCTGAAACAAGTGGAGTGTGACTCTTTATGTTGTTGTTTTTTTTAAAATAACACACCCAAGGTTATACTTATGATTTGCAGAGTAAAAAGAAAAAAAAAAGGAGGGGGATTTGGGAATTATATGCTTTGTTTTGTAGGTGTGTAGGGCTCACTAAGATTATTCTGACTATAAAGTGTATTTTAAGGCTTTCATTTAGATGTTGTTACTGGTCTTTAGAGCAAGTGTAACCGGGTAATATTAAATTCTTTCCTCTTGTTCTTTTTTTCTTTTGCAACTTAAACCACAAATATTAAGTAATGCTCTTAGTGATTATTTTCTATGACATTTGCCCACTTGAAATGACACAAAATATTGCCTGCGGAAGAAGCCGCCCCCTCCCAAGAAATGCAGGGAAGGAGGATACTCTCCCCTCTGCACGACGTGTGAAAGGTCGGAGAAAATGGAACACATGGGGGAAATCCTTTCGGGCGTTAAAGGATTAATATTCCCAAAGCGGGAACACAATAACCTTTTATAATTCCTTCACTTGATTTAAACTGAAAGAAGAAAACCTTAGCACGTATGACATGCTTGGAAAGCACTCTGACAGAGCTGCCAGCGACCTTCCTTTCCTGTTTGTTATCCTGTCAGAGGCACTGACAGGCGTAGCCGTCCAGGAGGGATAGAGGCGATATAGTTCAGGGCTCTGCAGATTTACATGAATATGGGAAAATGATTTCTGACTGGGTGAGCTAGTTAAGTGTATAATGTTCCAGATTTCCCTAAAGAAAGCCAAGAAAGGCCTCAGCATCGTATTCAGATGGCTTCAAAGACGGCCTGCTTTTGATCCACATGAAACCCGGCCTGATGTGTGGGTCCACTCATGCAGCTTTGATGTCGCAGCCTGTGTCTGTTCATTTTCCTTTTCTTGGCTCGTAATCCTAAAATTCACTGCATAGCCCCGAGAGAACAGGCTTATGCTATTTAATAACCCGAGCCGCAAGTATGCCTTCTTTCCCTTTAAAACTTCCCAAACATGCTGCTGGTGTCTGGGGGAAATGACCGTTTTGTTTGTTTGTTTATATAACCTGAGCAAAAACACAGCTGTCGTATATTTTATCTACTTCATGGTGTGCCTACTGTGTATGAGTAAGTGACTTGACTTGGATATTAAGATCTTCAACTCTTCTCGCAAAGACAGTATTCATTTATATACCTTTTGTTTTGTTTCTTTAAATGGAGAAAGTGAAGATTTGGATGGTGGAATTTGCTGTCACCTATTTTATATGTTTCTAAGACTCCCTATAGTGATAATGTGTTACTGTAATTGTAGGGTGACTCCTGTCACAAAGACTGATATTAATGACTTTACATAGGCTGAATCTTTGTGTACCACTGGTCGAAAAACAATCAAACAAAACCCAGTTCAGCTGCCCCGGAGAAAAAAGCATGTCAGCCCTGCCTCCCATAGGCTATTTCTTTGCTCTCCACCACAAACCTTTTATCAATGTTCGTCCCAACCCTGGGCAGACACTCAGTCACAGACTATACTGAGAGTAGTGGACTGAGTCAGAAATCCAGAAAATGAAACAACTCATTAACAAACCACGTGCAGTCAGAGCGAGAGGGTCCCAGCAGTCAGGGCTAACAGTGAAGGTGGTGACCCGGAGCGCGCCCCCAGCGGTGTCCTTGTGTTTCAGTGCGGGACGGCGGCCATGGAGTGCGTGCGGCAGTCCATCGGCGAGGTGCTGGACTTCATGGCAGACATGCACACGCTGACCAAGCTGAAGGTGAGGACACTTACATCTGCCCGTCTCTCAGAATAGCTAGACAGAGACGTTTCTAGAGAGCTAAGCAGGCCAGATGGGAATTGACAGTTACCCACCCGGGTGAGTCTGTGTCTGGGGAGGGCGGAGACCGGAGTTCCGCCTCTGCCCAGAGGGAAAGGGGAAAGGAAGGGACATTTCACACGTCATCCGCTCTGCACATGGCTTTCCTCCTGCCATTTCTTCAGCGCTCGCCAGGCCCCTATTGAAGTGTTATTCCCGTTCTCCAAATGAAGAAACTGAGGCCTGAGGTGGTGCAGTACTTTGCTCAAGTTCACACTGCTGGTAAGTGGTGGACTTAGGGCTGACCTAAGACTGCTTTGACTCCCATATCATTAGTGTCTCACTGTGCCACAGAGCTCCTTTAATACCCAGAGCCTCAGTTTCCTCATTTGCAAAGTAAGTCTAATAATACCTTCCTCTGCTGACGGTTACAAGGTTAGATGTGAAATTATGCTTGTGAAGAGACTTGTGAATTGTAACACATTTTGCGAATGTAAGCCGTTTATGGTTTTTTTAAAATCTGCATTGAATCTATCTTCTTCAAGAAAATAATTCAAGACAAGGAGTAGAACAAACTTTAATTTGCAAATGGGCGAAGTCCCAGTGGATTTGTGGAGCTTATTCGTAGCTTTGCAGGGTGGGATGAATTGCCGATGCGAGTCAGCCTCCCTGTCACGAGTTGACTAAAAGATTGATGGCCTGAGAAGTTGGAGGAAGGCCCTAGACAGAGGGCAGGAGAGGACCTGAACTTGGCCCAATGAGCAGCCAGATTGCCGTCTGGCACTAAATGATTCCTTTATGATAAACAGGATCTAGTCATGCCAGAAGGTCATCAGCTAAAAATATGGCCCCTTTATCACCCAACTCAGTACCAGCCTCTGCTCAGATGATCTAAGTGTTTTTTGAGACAGCGATAGATTTGCACATCCTACTGGAAAGTAGAATCAAAATTAAAGCGATGATTTCTCATGCTATCCAGACTGAGTAATTTCCAAGCGTTGGATCGTACACTGGTTACTGATGGCTGATCTGGTTGTCTACACTTAAAGGACGTCAACGTACAAAGAAGAGGGAACAATTGTTACCTAAACAGTTTTAGCTTATATTAGAGAGCCACTTTCAAAATACAGAGAAAAATAAAGGAAGAATCCATGGTGCTCAGAAGGTTGGGGGCGGTAGACATAACCCACCTCTCTGATTGTCCGTGGTCTTAGCACACGGATGAGAAAGGTCAAGTGGCTGGTGGCTTACCTAAGGCCGTGTGACTAATTAAAGCAGCGTGGGTCTAGAAACTAGGTTTCAACTCCCAGTACAGTCCTCTTTCCATTCACTAAGCCACACTGAGCAAAGAAATTTTTCTAAATTAATTTAACAAGTATGTATCGAGCACCTATAATGTACCTCACACTGTTTGAAGCATTTAGGAAGCAATGATGAACAAAAACGAATACAGTAGATGCCCTCATTTAATTTATAGTCTGGTAACAGAGGCCAGCTTTAATGAAAGTTTTATATAAACTAAAGTAAAATTGTGACACTCACAATTGCTATGAAGAAGAGCTAGACAGCAGCATGAGATCTCCTAATAGGATGATCTGACCTAGCCAGCAGGGAGGTCAAGAAAGGCTTCCTGGAGGAAGTGACACTTAAGCTAAAATCCAAACAATGAATAACAGTTAATTAGATAGAGAGAGACAGGAACAGTATTATAGGCAGAAGAACAGCAGGAGTGCAGACCAGTCATGAGGGGGAACCCCGATAGCAAGACTGCAAGGATAGGGGGAAGATCCAGAACTCTGCAGGAACTAGATCAGTTCAGGCTTTTTACAGTATGCAGAGGACTGGTTTTGTTTGTTTTTTTTTCACCTAAAGAACAGTGGAAAGCCATTGAAGTTTCTATGGATTGTACGCTTGGGAGTAGTGGTAGAGGGTGGAAATGACAACCAGATCGTTTGGTTTTGTAGAACCACATGAAGACGTGTTCGCAGCCTCTGCATGAAGACACCTTCGGTGGACATCTCAAAGTCGGGCTGGCTCAGATAGCAGCCATGGAAATCTCCCGGGGCAACCACAGAGATAACAAAGCTGTGATTCGCTATCTGCCTTGGCTCTATCATCCCCCTTCTGCAATGCAGCAAGGGTAAGACCCTTATCGTCCGGCAACGAGGGTAAATAAGGCAGGGAGCACCCTGAGCTTCCCGGGACTCAGCGAGGGCAGATGAATGCACTGAGGATTCACGGGAGTGGACCGTGATTGGTCGGGAAGATGGGACTCGAGACCCATCTTTGTACTTACCTGCTGACCTGGCAGCGATTTTGAGCTTGAACATCTCGTGGTATGCTGCCCGTAAAAGAAACTTGCCCTCACAGAAAGCCTCAGTCATCCTGAGGGATGATGAAAACTTGGAGCTTTACCACTTTAACTCTTAGTTTCACAACTCGTTCAGTAAACCCACAGGCGATTATTGAGAACTTACCTAGCTTCCACAGACTTGGAGTGTAGCGGGAACAAGATCTAGAGCGGCAGTGAAGTCAAGTGCGAGGAAGTGTGAGCCCTGATCCCGCCTCTGAGGGACACTCAGAAGAGAGCTGCCCGGGGGTGGTTGGTGGTGGCACTCGGAGCAGGCTCGAGGCGGCCGCTTTGCGTGGTTAGCTGCTGGCTAGAGGAGAGGTTGGGGGTGGGGGTGAGGAGGCCAAGGGGAGAGAATGGAGAGCAGGAAAACGGTGGCCATGTGTTATATGTCCTCTATTCCCCTGCCCCGCCCCTCTAGAGGGGACATCAGACTTTCTGATGAGAGGAAAGGAAAGAGTGTAGGAAGAGAAACTAGTCAGAAAGGCAGCCGAGTTTACGGAGGACGGTACTGAATCCCGTGTCACCAAAGGCTACTCTTTGCTCAAGAAGCTTTGATCCAGGATTAGAGTGAGAAACAAACAAAAACCACATTGTCTTGTTGGCACTCTGCCACCTTGGTGTTTTATTTTATGTAACTGCCTGCAAGGCCACACACACCTTTCATCCCCCCCCCCCCATCAATGAGCATCTGTTGAGCACCCGACGAAACAGAGGACATAAAACCACCTTTAACAGTTCCTTCTTCTCTGCTAGACCTAAAGAATTCATCGAGTGTGTCTCCCACATCCGTCTGTTGTCCTGGCTGCTTCTGGGGTCCCTTACCCATAATGCAGTGTGTCCAAACGCCTCCTCTCCCTGCCTGCCTATACCTCTGGATGCGGGCTCCCAGATTGCAGACCATCTAATTGTTATCCTGATTGGGTTCCCAGAGCAGTCAAAGGTAAGTGATTTCTGCCAGATTAAGACCATCTGCATCAAAATTGCTCATTAGCCAAACCCTTATCAGCCAATTATGTTTCTTTTGAGAAGAAAATGCATCTTATCACCGGCCCTCCTGTGGACATTAGGAAAGCAGCTTAGTGCTAATGCCTTATTTAAAGTTGTTTAAATTCCCAGACTATCTTTTCTCTCCCCTAAATTGTTTTTCAGTTTACTTGTATAAAGATAAATTATGGAGGCAAGCAAGAGTTAGCTTCCTAGGCATTTTCCGTCTCAAAATAATGAAGAGGAATTTGAGGCTAGAAATATAATAAAAATTCTGGGCTCATTTTTTTAGAACCAGATATTAAGTGGAGAAAAATGTATGTTCTATCTAATTTTTCATGCACTGTCTTTTCAACCCAAACATCTAGGGATATATGAAGGTACAAAATGAAAATAAGAAGGCCAGTTGGAAATTCACTAAAGTACACATTAGAATCACCTGTATGCAGAGGAACTTGTAAATGGTAGAGACAGGTGCTGTGCTTCAGGCACTAAAGTTAATCCAAGGCGGGCATCAGTCATGAGCCAGTACAAGCAAAGTGGACCCATTGGGGCTAATTAGCTCTGAATGGCCAAGGCCCCTTCACAGACCTCAGGCAGATCTTGGGAGGTCCTGGCGGCTTTGGGCCAGGGCAAGCTGACTGTGTGATAACACAGAGCACCCATCCGAATGACCTGAATGATGTTGGCAGGAGAAATTAGGCAGTCAGTTTCTACTATTTCAACTCCGATCCATGTGTGATTCTGAAGGATGGTATTCTGTAATTTTGTGACCTGGCCAGTTACTTAACCTTGCTGAGCTCTGATCTTTTTTCCCTAAAATAGGGGATGGTTTTTGAGAATTATGGAGATGATCTATGAGAAAATATCAATCCAGCACAGTGCCTGGGACATCCCAGATGTTCACTCAATTGGTGCTTACCACCAGTGAGCGTATTACCTCTGCTGCCGCGGCCGCTGTCACTCCCGCTATGACTAGTAACAGTTACCAAGTGCTGGGCAGTGTGTTCATATACATCACCTCATTTACTCCTGACTGCAACTCTGTGAGGAGGGTACTATTATCCCCCTGTTGTAGACGAGGAAACACCCTCTCAAATCGTAGAATGGTCTAGCCTTCCTGATCTAATTCAGGGATGGGAATGTCAGTTTCATTAAAGGGCAAGGGAGTGGGTAGATTTGTTCTGCAAACCGAGGTGTCTTCTCTTTGAAACGATGCTTTGTTCTCTGAGCACATCCCCACAGGTTGAGTGAAGAGCAGCTGGTTTTGAGGAGATGGATCATGAGTCTGTAAGCTGGAGCTACCTCCCGCACGCAGCCTCTGATCACTTGAATTAGCCGCGCTTTGGCTGTGCCTGGAAGGCCGAAGCCACGCGGGGAGGGCTCCGTGGAGGAGCCCGGCCCACTAGAAGGTAACAGCTCCTCCTTCTGTTCTTCCTCAGACCTCCGTGCTGCACATGTGTTCCCTCTTCCATGCATTTATCTTTGCTCAGCTCTGGACCGTATATTGCGAACAAAGTGCCGTGGCCACAAATTTCCAAAGTCAGAATGAGTTCAGCTTCACAGCGATCCTGACGGCACTAGAGTTTTGGAGTAGGGTGACACCCAGCATCCTTCAGCTGATGGCTCACAACAAGGTGGTGAGTTCACAAATAATTTTTTTTCTCTCGGTTAGAATCTCAAAATGTGCAGACCACTCCAGTCCTCGCACTGCCTGTCGTAAAGATCTTGGCTGCAATGTTATAGAAATGGATTGATTGAATGTTTACATTCTAAACTGGATGTTCTGCCCGCATAAGAATTTTGATGAAAAAACAAAGCGAACAAGTCAATTGAGTATAAACAATTTCTGTTTTCTCTACCGAGTGCCAAAGGGAATATATATGAACCATCTACCTTTGAGAGCTGTTTTGGTGCTGTAAATTGAGCGAAGTAGGAGGGAGATTCACATTATTTTTGGAAAAACCCTAGTTAGGTTTTTTGGTGTTTTGTGGTGTTTTAAGAGTAGATCGACCACACACGCTTATTCCACCCAGGCACCAGAAAAGAGCTTTGCCTTTTTGAGTTACCCAAGAGGACCTGAGCTCCCCAATCTTCAAACCCAGTTCTAGTTTAATGTAGATGGCTCCCAAGTGAGGGGCTGCTCCAAACGTTATTGGGAAATAAATATCTGGGATACAGTTAACCTGAGCCCACTTCATTGAACATGCCTGGATTGTCCTCTGGGAGTCAAGATTGGAGGGTGTGTGGAAGGAATTTACAAGGGGGTTCTTCAGTTTAGTTCACTGCTTTGGAGCAGGATTCCGAGCTGGGAAGGCAGAGCCAGTGTCTTGGGTGTGGGTCGAATTCATGTCTGCCAGGCGCAAGGAACTTGGAAGAACATTCTAACGACGATCCCAACATACTCAGACACCCAACACTGCACCATGAACAAAATGCATTCCAGAAATGATTTTTGATGGGAAATTAGTCTAAGAAATATTTTCTTTTCATTCCAATTGGGAAGGGGATTATCTATTTCCTTAAGTGAAGCACTTTTTGTTTCTTTAGAGAAGCAAATATTATAAGGCAATTCTGCATGGGGAGAGATGTTTTAGTTCAATTTAGTGGACATTTATGTGAAAATTTTAGGTACACGAACAGCTCTGAATGATGTGGAGATAATTAGATTTTTTGGATCCTAGAGTCTGAGACTGAAGAAGAATTTAAGAGATTGAAAAATCCTCTATTCTGTTATTTTACAGACGATGAAATGGAGACTTCTAACTTAAGCTAGAGTCAAAAGTTTCCTTCTATTTTCATTCGCCTTTGGTGCTGTGGACATCTCTCCTTCAAAGCTCTTTTGATATTAAAATGTTACAAACGGATTTTATAGAAATGATGTTATAAATGAATTTGAATTAATTTTATTCTGAAAATTTCTTTCAACCAAGTAAGCCAGTCTGGTAAAATCTCCCTGGAGTGCTCAAAGACCCGCCTTAGGAATTTTTGACAAGGGATATCGTCACTACTGTACTTTTGAACTGTCATAAGCATGGCTACCCTTTCCATAGAGAACAAAGACTCAAGGACAGATATGCAATAAATTAAACAGCCACTCCAGATGACAGAGCTGGAAGAAAGGCCCAAAGCCCCGAGTTCTATAGTTGGAAATGAACGAAGCAGAAGCCATTGATCCTCTGGTGTGAATCACGGTGCCAGGCAGATTAGCGGAATCAATACCCGAATTTCCCTGGCAGCCCCAAGATGGATGAGGAAGGCATGACAATCGGCAAACCTCTGGAGCTTTTGAAGTTCAGTTTCTGATTCAGGTTTAAGAGGTGAAAAATCACCACTCCTTGTGGGCCCCAGTGCTCACTGTGCAGACAGACCTCACAGGCACGGGGTCTGGGGTTCTCTGTGGCTGCAGCCAGTTTGCAGGGTTTCTCTGTTATTGGAAGTAGCATTGATTGCACGTTTCTTGTTTCAGATGGTAGAAATGGTGTGTCTCCATGTGATCAGCTTAATGGAGGCATTGCAAGAGTGCAATTCAACAATTTTTGTCAAGGTAGGAAACTTATGATTTTTATTGACTGTTTCTTGCTGCTAAAGACAAACGTGGATTTATTTGAATATATCTTCTGAAGAGGGAAATAAAATGGACTTAATTTTAACACTCAGAGTTGGGGCTGGAGGATTTAGGCTCATATAACAAACCTTAGCTCAATGGGTATTATATTATTTTTCTCTTTTGCTCCACCACCGCAACTCTAACTGGGTTAAATATGTCGGACCATGACCGCATGCAGCACACCTGACTGGGGAGCGCTGGTCTGAAAATGACCCTGTAGAAGTATAGATTGGTTGGAGGTGCCTCACCTTACCTGCCACCAGAATGTCCAGGAAACCAAGAACAAGAGTCTGTGATTGTTTGCCTTGTTTGCTGGTACTTTTCCCTAAGATAAATTAATTTAGTGTCTAATACTATAAACCAGTGGACAGTATATGAAAGTAATCTAGGCACTTGTCATCTGTCCAGTGACATTAGGGACATCCTAGTGGGACAATGAAAGCAAAACTGAAAAGGGAGACTTGGTTTCTTACTTTGCTTTTTTATTTCTCCTTTTTCCTTTCCTTTCTATCATTCTGCCTCATTGTCTCGCTCGTTCTTTGTAGGGCTTCCTTCTTTACCTCTGACTTCTATACTCCATCGTCTCAGCCACCATCCTCCCTTCATTCCCCCACCCCCTCCCAGAGTGCATCAGTTTGGAACCTTCTAACCTGCTGTTCTGCTCCTTGGTTGACTCTCTTCTTTAGTAAAGGACCCTTGTCAAGTCAACTCACATAATGCTGAAGAAAAGCAGCCCATTTCCAGGGAAAACTTGACTGTTACCGGAACACTGCAAAGTGGTTGGTTAGAATAATAGTCGATAACAAAAGTCAACACTATGAAACTATATGACTGACACTTGGGTGATCAAACGTGCATTTATTTTTCACAGCTTTATTGAAGTATAATTTTCATACACTAAACTATACATGTTTAAAGTGTATAGTTTGGTAGGTCCTAATGTATATTACACCTGTGAAACCGTGACTACAATCAAGATAATGAACATATCCATCACCCCCTAAAGTTTTCTTATACCCATTTATAACCCACTGTTCCACCCCTCCCTGTACCCCACCTTCCCTTCCCCAGGCAACTGCTGATCTGCTTTCTGTCCGTATAGGTTAGTTTGCATTTTGTAGAATTTTATATAAATGGGTTCATTTGTTATGTACATTTTCCACCTTTTTTTCACTCAGAATCATTGTCTTGAGATTAATCCATGTTGTTGCATGTATTGTTAGGTCATTTCTTTTTATTTCTGAGTATTACACCATATGGGATACCACGCTTTGTTTCATTAACTGGTCAATGAATATCTGGGCTGTTTCCAGTTTTGAGCTGTTATAAATAAAGCTGCTGTGACTATTCAGGTACAAGTCTTTGTACAGATACATGCTTTCATCTATGTTAGCTAAACAACTAGGCGGGATATCTAGGCCATATGATAGGTGAATAACTTAAAGAAGTTGATAGACTGTTTTCTAAATTGCTTGTGCCGTTCATTACATTCACATCGGCAGTGTGTGTTCCAGTTCCTCCACATTTTGGGACATATTCTTTGTTTTTCTGTTTTCTAAAAACATTTGTGTATATTTGGTCTTGTTTTCCTCTTAAATAAAATTCACCAGTGTAACTTTCTGGGCTTGAAATTTTCTTTGCAGGAAGGTTTTCAACTATAGATTCAATTTCTTTAATTGATGTAAGGCTATGTAAGTTATCTGTTTATTCTTGAGTGGATCTTTAGTAGTATGTGTCTTTCAAAGAATTTTTCCATTTGTTCAGAGTAGCAGATTGTATTGGCATTAAGATGTTCATAATATCCCCTATACTTTTAAGATCTGTAGGATCAGTAGTTATGCCACTTTTTAAAATTCCTGATTTGGTGATTGGTAACTTCTCCATTTTTTTTTTTCTGTTCAATTTGACTAGAAGTTTATCAATTTTAGTGAGCTTTTCATTAAAAAAAAAAACCATCATAACAACTAGATTTTGTTTGATTTTTAAATTAGTTTTCTCTTTTTTTGTTACAATGATTTATTATGTTTTTCTTCTGATTACCTTAGATTTAATTTTCTTTTCCAGTTTCTTATGGTGGAAGTGGAACTCATTGATTTGAGACTTTTTTCAAGTAAAAATGATTAGTGCTATAAATTTTCCTCTAAGGACTGGTTTGGCTGCATCCAACAATTTAGTATGTTGTCTTCTCTTTTTCATTCAGTTCTAAATACTTTCTAACTTTCCCTTTAGTTCTTCTTCTTCTTCTTTTTTTTTTTTTTTTTGACTCATTGGTTATTTAGAAGTATATTATTTAGTTTCCAAATATTTGGGGATTTTCTGGGATGTTTCTGTTATGGATTTTTTATTTAATTTCTTTGTGTGTAGACAACATAATTTATATAATTCAAATTATTTTAAATTTATTAAGACTTGTTTTATGACCCAGAATATTGTCTCTTGGTAAATTGCTCCATGTGCACTAAAAAAGAATGTGTCACTGGGTGTCACTTTCTATGTCAGCTGATTCAAGATTATCGACAGTGTTGTTCGAGCCTTTCATTTTCTTCCTTCTGTTTAGTTATTTTACCATTTATTGAGAAAGAGATATTGAAATATTGCAATAATTATGAAATTCATTAACTTTTCAGGTCTACCAATTTTTGCTTCATGTATTATAAAGCTCTATTTTAGGTATATAATTGTTTAGGATTATTATGCCTTAATGAGTTGAAAGTATAAAATGGCTCTCTTCATCTTCAGTAATATTCTTGATCTGAAAGCTATTTTGATATTAATAAAAACAGTCCAGTTTTCTTTTGACCAGTGTTAGGATGGTATAGTTTTTTTGTATCCTTTTACTTTTAACCTCTTTGTGTCTTTATTTATTTAAATATTTTCTTCATTGATTTGAGAGAGGGGGGATAGGGAGAGAGAGAGAAGCATCAACTTGTTCTACTTAGTTGTTCCATTTAGTTGTGTACTCATTGATTGCTTCTTGCATATGCCCTGACTGAGGGTTAAACCCACAATTTCTGGCATGCTGAGTTGATGCTTCATTCACTGAGGCACCTGGCCAGGGCATGTCTTTTTATTTAAAGTGTATTTCTTATAGGCAGCAATAGTTGCATTTTTTTTTTTTTTTTAGAGGGAGAGAGGAAGGGGAAGAAATCAGAAGCATGAATTTGTAGCTGCTGCACTTTAGTTGTTTATGGATTGCTTCTCATACGTGCATTGACCCAGATGCTCCAGCCAAGCCAGTGACTTTTGGACCCAAGGCAGCAACCTTGGGCTTCAAGCCAGTGACCTTAGGCTCAAGTGACCTTGCAGTCATGTCAATGATCCCATGCCCAAGTTGGCCACACTGTGCTCAAGTTGGCAAGCCTGCACTCAAGCCAGTGGCCTCAGGGTTTTGAACGTGGGTCCTCAGAGTCCCAGGCTGATGCTCTATCCACTGCGCCATCACCTGGTCAGGCCTAATTTTAGATTTGAGGACTGGAAGAAGCATGGAGTGAAATGAATACATCCAACCAAGCAGAGTATCTTCAGTTGATCTTGTAGTGTAAGCTAAGATAAGAGAAAAGGGATCACTTTTATTTTGGTAAAAAACAATCTATTTTTTCCTTTAGTTTTTCAAATATTGTTTTCTTTTAGTTTTCCACATATTCCAGATATGGAGGAATAAAAAAACCAAACAACTTCATTATAGCATTACGGAGCCTAAAATAAATTACATCTAATTTTTACTGACAGCTCTGTAGGAACCACTAGCAAAAGGGAACTGAATGAATGTTATTGAATAAGTCAAATTAGCATTCCTGAAATAGGATGACTGCTGGGTACTATAATCCTGTCAATAATAATGAGGTTTAACCTGAAGCCTTTCGTCATGTGATTTGTAAATCACAAACCCGAGAGTTCCTTGTTGGTATATTTTAGAATTTTATGGTTTGCATGTTGCATCAATGGGGAAGAAATGGAAACTTTCCCAAAACCAACCTCGCTATTCCCCTTGATGGCCTCATACAGGGACAGCATTGGGAAGGGTGCCCAGCAGGCTCAGAGTACCCGGTGCTCCCTGGCCCCTACCCTCCCTGGCCCCTCAGAATTCTGAATAAGAGGCCAGTTCAGGTATTTCCCACATCTCAAGAGGCGTATGGACCTGCTTCCATATCAAAAAGGTCAAGAGTCTATAAAAGTCTTAGACGTTAGGACCTGCAGGGTTTGGTTCCTGATGTACAGACGTCGCGTGGAAAGCGGTTAGACTAGTTTCTTTTTTCCAGCTCAGAATGTCTAGCTGAGCCAGTTCTGTGAAGAGCCGGAGAGCACAGCCTTTTCTGGCACCAGCTTTTGTAATCTAACAGTTTGCCATGAGTGTTGGTGGCAGCGGGAGGTTGGGAGAGGGTGTCACTTCCTGGTATTCCGAATTTTAGTCCAAAATTACATCCTTCGGAACACACCATAGCCTATTTCTAAACATAATATTTATGTTAGAAGCTTCTAACATATTAACTGGCTGCAACATGAACACTGTGTTCAGGAGCAAACATCAGTGGAAGTCAGATTAGCAGATTATATACATCAGTGCAAGGCTGCAGGCACAACAGCCAGATTTAGCCTTGGGAACAGAAGCCTGGAGAGAGATGTAATCTGTCACTTCACCAGGCTTATTACGGAGAACAAATTGAGACCGGCAGCGTATGGCTGTGAGTAGCGAAGAGAACGGGCATTTATACACTAGCCCCCCTCCCAAAGTTCCTCCTCCGATCCCCTCACTTTGTTCAACACATTGCTGGCCTCCACTTTGCCCAGGTTGGGCACCTCAGCCTTTTCTTTGATTTCCCCCTCACTCTGAAGAGCCAGACCCTCACAGGTGATCTCTGCAGGCAGTGTCCTTCTCCCTCCCAGTAGCCAGCCCTGGTCTTCCCGGGACCCCGAAGGCAGCCCCCACACTGCGCTCCTGCACCCTGTCTCCACGTCCTTCTGCACCCACATCTGCTTTCCGGAGCATGGTCTGCTCGTGGTGACTGGGGCTCCTCTCTTCGGAAGTTGTACTGAATTCAGAATAAAATCCAGGCTCCTCACATGGTGTCCCAGGTCATCGGTAGACGATGGCGAGAGGCCTCACCTCTGTTTTCCTAAACTCCTCTCCCGTGGCCCTGACCCTTCAAGACCTCACGTTCAGCATCACGTGAGCCCCTGCTGGCTCCACACTCTCTGCACACGCCCGCCTCTGGGCTTTGCATTCTGAGCTGCTCTTGTATTACTTTGCTGAAACAGGGTATAACAAATTGGCTGGCTTAAATGACATAAATTGTCTCACTGTTCTGGAGGCCCGTAGTATGAGTTCAAGGCCTCAGCAGGGTGGGTTGCCCCTGAGGCCGAGCATGAGCCTGCTCCCAGGCCTCTCCCCGCACCTCCGGGGGTTTGCTGGGATCTGTGGCTCCTGCGGCCTGTGACTCTCTGCCTTCATACCATGTGACGTTCTCCTGAGTATGTGTCTGTGTTGATTTACCCCTTTTAATAAGGACACCAGTCATATTGGATTAGGGGCCCACCCTACTCTAGAATGACCACATCTTAGCTAATTACATCTGCAGTGACCCCATTTCCAAATAAGATCACATCAGAGGCTGTGTGGGTAAGGATGACATCTATTTGAGGGGACACAATTCAATCTGTTGGCAGTAAGGTTGGGGAAAGTGATAAGACGTGTATTAGCATATGAAAGATCTGAGTGGTACTGAGAAACCAGCATTCTCAGACGTATTGGCCCATAGCTCCCCCCCCTCCCGCCCCCACCCCATTTAAATCCCACCAAACTTGAGTTCTGGGGAACACGCTTGCGGAAACACTGTGGTTTGTCGCTGACTTGCTTACGGTCCAAAGGGCTGGACCGCGGCTGAGAGGGCAGTGCTCCCAGGGGACAGTCTCTGCTGAGGTCACTCAGACAGGGCGCCCTGGGGCCTCCCTGGAGGGGCCCAGCAGAGAGGCGGGGCGGGGCGGGGTGGGGGGCAGCAGAGGGGCGCGGCTGCCCTGAGCCTCACCGGGAGAGCCTTCCTCCCAGCCTGCCCGCAGCACGCCCCCGCCACCCAGACCCCCGGCTCACTCCGGCTGTGTCTCAGCTTCCACATTCAGGGCTTCTGGTTTCCTGTCGACGGAACATTTCAACCGCTCCCAGTGACATTTTCATAACACGGACAGGTAGAGTCACCGTGCTACTCGGAGACTCAGTTCTGAAGACCCGGAGGGAGTTCTGTTTCAAGAAAGTGAGGACTCCATTAGATAAATACAGTTCTTTTCCCGAGCTTGGTAGCTTTCAAGAGACTGTCATTTACGCTAAAGAGTGTGCTCCAGGCACTCAGGGGCGCTTATTAACCTCTAAGTGCTAGCAGCTCAGCAGGGCTGGGCCACAGGAAGACGTCCGCTTGTCTGATAATGGGTAACTCCACGGCAAGGCCTCAGCCCTTTGCGACCTTAAGGGGATTCAGTGTGCCTTGCTGCCCGCCTCATGGAAGCTTGTGTGGGGGAAGGGAGACGGTCTTAATGAGGCTTCTGTGTTTGCCCACACAGCTGATACCCATGTGGCTGCCGATGATTCAGTCGAACATCAAGGTAAGCGCTCCCGGAGGAGGAGGCTCTGTCCCACTCCCCTGAGGACAGAGGACGGATGTCATGACATTCACAGGGCACGTTCATGCTCCACTTCCCGTGGAGAAAGATGAACTCTACCTGCTCCTGGTCCCCGGGGGCTGATAGTGCAGGAGACCCTGCGGGCTGGAGGAGAGGCCTGTGGCCGAGGAGACAGCACGGCCCACTGGTGAGGACGGAGGTGGGGGGTCCCAGAGTCTGGGCGTCGCTGTCACTGACTAGCTGCAGCCGAGAAGCTGCCCCACCTTCAGAGGGTGCCTGCGGGCTCTGGTCCCCGCAGGTCTGGCGCCATTTCCTGGTTGCTAAAATCGTGGTGGGAAGACTACTACTAAGAAAGGACAGCACTGAGTGAAGGACAGATGTACAGATGGGGCTGGAAGGACCCTGCCCCACCCTTCACTTTACCTGAGAGGAAACCTGGGGCCGGAAGGAAGAGGAACTTGGGCGGGCCCCACAGCCAGGAGGGGAGACCCTGACGGTCTGTTTCCCACTGCCAGTCCCCCCACGAGCAGTGCATCATCGTCACAGGGCCGGAGATGCTCCATGACTAGCGAACATAGTTTTTGGAGCTTGACACGAAGACGGCAAAGCTAGCCGCCCACTCCATCCGGAACTGGACCCCATTACGGCCCTGGAAGCAGGGGAGGGGCAGGGGGAAGATGGGGCCTCTTTACTGAGCCTCTTCTCAGAGCTGAGGAGAGGTGCTGGTGGAGGGCCAGGTGGGCGGGGTGTGAAGGTCCCCAGACACTGAGGAGAAACGCGCTGACGACAGTGACTGCAGGCTCAGAGCCTGACGTGTGGTGTTGGTGCTGTTTGTGGCCATTGGCACATGAACACCTCATCCCAGTACCTCTATGTTTATTTATTTTTAATTTATTGATTGATTTTAGAAAGAGAAGAAGGGAGAGAGAGAGAGGGGGAGGGACAGAAAGAAACAGACCTGTTTCTGCATGTGCCTTGACTGGGGACCGAACCCGGAACCTCTGTGCAGCACTTGCCTTTATTGTGAAAGGTGCTGTACGTCCACCTCGAGGCATTCCAGGCCGCCCCTCCCCCTGCCAATGATAATTTGTGGCAATTTGACATTGGATAGACTGCTGAGAGGGGGCCACCGGAACTTGCTGAAAAGCTAGGGTCAATAAGAAAAGCTTACGACCTAGCTTCTTCATGTGAATTAACATGAGAGCAGAGAGCGTACAATCATGGCTAAAATGTTGGAGCACTTACTATGGGCCAAGTTCTGTTCTAAACCCTCTATAAACCGTTGGTCCTTATAAAAACCCCGTGAAGTGAGTGTTACTCTCCAAACTTTGCCCCTGAGAAAATTCAAACACAGATTGAAAAAGTTTGTTTCCAGAGTTGTCCCCAAAGGCAGGATTTGAACCCAGGGAGTCTGGTAGCTGAGCCTGGACACTTGACTGTCACACCAGGCTCATACGGTGAACAGCTCTGGGGGGACACATGCCGTTGTCAGCCCGTACCGTGATGTTGGCGTTGAACTCCTGATGCAATGACTGAGCCATAGGAATGGCACGATAGGGATGGCGTTGGGCCAGGTGGACCCTAGAAACGTGATGCTGGCCTGAGTCCCCCGCCCTGAGCTCTCAGTGCAGACAGCCCCTGAGCCACGTGCGAGTTCTGCCTGCCCAGGCCCAGGCCCGCGGCACTCCGTGGCTTGACTGTGACCCCCCAGGAAGAAAGAAACTGAACTAAGTGTCTTGCCCTTTCTTCGCAGCACCTCTCCGCGGGACTCCAGCTTCGCCTCCAGGCCATTCAGAACAACGTCAACCACCACAGCCTAAGGACGCTGCCCGGCTCGGGCCAGAGCACGGCCGGCCTGGCAGCCCTCCGCAAGTGGCTGCACTGCACCCAGTTCAAAATGGCCCAGGTGGAGATCCAGTCCTCAGAAGCCGCCTCTCAGTTCTATCCTCTATGAAGGTGGACTCCTCGGCTCTCGGCGTCAACACCTCTGGTTTAGCAATAATGGGTTTCAAAAACAAAACAATTTGATCCAAGCAGGTTGGGGAACATATTGTTACTGTACATTCTCTTTCTAGTTTAGTAAAAGACGTGCGAAGGCCGGAAGGGCCGCCAACGAAGCTTTCTTGCTACACATATTTCTGACGACTCCTTGGGCTATCTGATTAAGTGTTTCCTTACATTATTTTTTAAAGACCAAATCATTTTTCTTTAACTAACTTCTATTTTTTTTAAGAAAAACAAAATAGACTGGTGGGTACTCACAGAAAAGTTGTATAAGTCCCCCTGTTGCTATTTTTGATGATAGAGAATAAATAGGGTTTTTGAAACCTTTGTAGTGTTTTTTCTTAAAACTCCACTCTTGGCAATGCAATAAAAAAAAAAACAAAAACAAAAAAAACCCGTCACCATAAGCCAGTGACACTTGACTGAAGCTTTTTTGTCATTATCCTGGGAGAACTGGCAGCTTTGCAAGGATCATTACAAAGTGCACTTAGAAATTAGGTGGTTAAACTGTGCCAACTGTTTTCTTTGTTTTATAATATCATTTTCCAAAACTGTCCAGTAAGTTTGATTATTTTTAAAACTAGTTTTTTCAGCTCATTCGTTCTAGGCTGTACCTTCTTGTAAGCTTTATGATAATAAGCACTTTAGTTTTGTGAATAATAAATTTTATTCTTTTGTTAAGACTTGGATACAATTCGATTTAAAACTGCAGACAGCACCCTGGACCAGACGTCCCCCGCGCTGTCGCAGAGCCCCGCACCTGGAGTTGCGTTTCATAAACACAGAGTTTTCATAGTATGAGAGCACCCCGACCTATCAGCTCTGACTTAGCGTTTGTGCATTCACAAATGATATTCTCCCTCCGTCCCTGTAATGCACTGACTAACAGAAGACTTCCTATACATTTAAACTGTATACTGACATGCTATTAAATGCATTTTTTTTTATTATCTCTGTGAGCCTGGGGTTTTTTAAAATCAGTTTATAGAGCTGTAGTTTAGTTCCTGATAACTATTTCTCCTAAAATTTTAAAACATCTAATTTCCCTTAAAACTAAAGTACAGTTATTAAGAGGACAGGGCTATCTTTTAGACCATTTAGTGAGAAAAAATGCACATTTATTTGAAGTCTATTCTCTCAGAAGGAATTTAAGGGCATGAGACAGTTCACCCCGCCATGTTGGTTATTAAAGGGACTTCTGTCTTCTTCTGCGAAGTCTGATGCCTTCATGCTTCTCAGGGGAAAACGAGTCCTCTACTGTTGTAAGCATTTCACAGGAGTCCTCTGAGGTGTAAGCATTCTAGAGAGACGGGGCATATCTTCATTCTCAGGAAGACTTGCAGGGACTGGAAATTCTCTATATTAAGAGTATAGAAATGACCATTCTTCTCACTAACAGTCTCTTGTGAAAGGCCCCCCCCGCCAGCATTCTCTGTCCAGTTGTGCTCACTCCGGCTTCCGTGACCATGTTCCCTCCTATTACAGAAAATGGCACACATGTTTATCTCACGTGTAAACTGTGACATCTTTCAGGGTATGCCCTGTTTCTGTACCCCCAGGGTTTGGCATGTAGCATGTGTTTAATTGAACTGAATGGATTTGATTAAGCAACAGTCTTTCTTGTGCTACCCATCGGGTTTGGCAAGGGCTTGAGTTGTGACATTCTCTTTCTGTGCTGGGGTTCTTAGTGGGGTTATGGAGGCAGGTGGAGGGGGAGCCCTGGCCTCTTTCCCTGGGAGGGATTTCACTGACTTCCCCTCCAGGCCCAGCTGCAGGCTTGGCTCTTCACCAGTCCTGAGCCCCCGCCCCGGCCCCCATGGGCAACCAGGGTCTTTGTGGCCCCACCCTGCCAGTAGGCAAGGTCCACAGTCATCCACAGCTTCTTCTCTGACCCCATCTTCCTCGCCTAGTTCTTTGAATGCTTCTGCCTCAGATTCCCTTTTCTATCTGCATTCCCCCAAGGGCTGGAGATGACCCCTTAACTCAGCTTTGTTGACAGGGCCCCATCTAATGCTTCCTGCTGTCTAGACCTATTCCTTTACCACAGTCACACCCTGGGCTCTGGGTTCCCCCCAGACGGGTCTCCCTCCCTGCTTCTGAAAACCGTGACCCGTTTTCCTGCCAGCCTGACCTGAGTCCTGTTCCCGCTGGGCCTCTGCCACCTCTCTGTGCCACCCCCTCCCCCACCCCATCTCTGTGTGCCTGCTCATCGTCTTCGTAACCTCATTACGTCAGTCTCTCCAGCAAGCGGGGCTCGGGCACTCAGGAGAAAAGTGTCAGGAAGAGAGGGGACAGCTGAAGGGTTAGCAGATTAACCCCAAGCAGTAGAAGAAGCCGTTTGCCTAGGTCAGGGGTCAGCAAACGACAGCCCACAGGAACCACAGCGCACTGCCTGTGTCCGTCCAGCTACACCGGGGCCGGCCCAGCCCGCCGTTTGCACGCTGCCTGTGGCTGCACTCGGGCCCCAGCGGCGGAGCAGCAGAGCTGTGACAGAGACTGTGGTCCCGAGAGCCAAAGTATAAAGTATTCACCATCTGGTCCTTCACAGGAAAAGTCTGCTGACCCTTGGCCTGGCAAAAGGCCACTGAGGAGCCCGGAGCTGAACTTTCTTGTCGATCTAGTTTCCCAACCACCTCAGAGTTTTCGGAAATTTCACTATTGTTTTCTCATCTGTAAAGTGGGGACAATGACGCATTCTACCTCAGACAGTGGTTGAGATGATGAAATAAAAGGATGCAAGGAAAGGGCTTTGAGCAGTGCCTGGCACATGGTAACGGCTCCACCAAAGTTGTTGATTGTCATTTTTATTCTCCTGTTAAACCACTAGAGGACTAAGGCTGCTTGCCCCAGGCCGCGCGGCTAGTGGGAAGTGTGGCTGGAACATGACCCTAGTGCTGTTGGCCACGGCCCATGTTGACTCCTGCTGCACCACCCCACAGCCCCAGGGGACAGCCCTGCCAGCAGCGGAGGGCAGAGGTAGCCCCACAGACTACCTGGCCCCGACTGGCCACTGCTAATTACTGGCTTGGAGAAGGGCCATGGAGCAGACTCAGCGTTCCTGCCCTCATGGCGTCCTGTTGGTTTCAGAGCGTGCAGAGGGCGTTCTGAGATTCCCAAGGGTGAAGTGAGCCACAGTCTGCGGATGCATGGATGTCACGATTGTTCACCGTGGCATGCCTCCTACTAGTCGGGCGACCTTGGACAAGGTATTATTAAACTCTCCGGATCTCTCTTTCCCTTACCCTTAAAATGGAGCTATCTACCCATCGCTGGGGCTGGTGGAAAGCTCAGAGGAGGACTGCGATGGTGCTTGGTAGACTGTGGACTGTGCCAGAATCGGTGGGCCTCCAGGGGAAGGCTGTGCCCCTCATGAAGACCACATGAGCGGACAGCTCCCAGCCACAGGCTCATCTGGTTTTTCCTTCAGCCAATCTCAGAAGCAAGTCCTACAAGACCCACGGGGGCCAGAACGTGGTCCTTACCCAAGGGTGTCCCATCTCCGCTGTATACCGGCGCTTTGCAGGTCTGCCATTCCTCCTGACATCGGGACATTTCCAGCAAATCTCTTCCCAAAGAATCTCGTCTGGGGCCAAGTGGCCGCTGCACCTTCACCTCCGTTTCCAAGCTAAGACCGGCCAAATGAGATCGGAGCGGATCGGAGAAGGAGGGTGATCCCCCAGGACTCTTCCGTGAGCTGGGCTTGAAGGGCTTCTGACATTAACTGGACAATGCAGATCATTTGATATACCTCTTTAATAGAATTAATTTGCAAACATGTATGTTTTGACAATAATGATCTTAAGAAGAATGGAGTGGTTGGAACACAATGGAATAGTACCAAACAATGTTTTCATGAAAGTTAAACCTTTTGGGAGATGGCTGAGGTGTTGTTAGCAAGCGGTTGGCCAGTTCTTTCTACTGATTGGAGCAGCAGTGAGCCTCTTGTGAATGGTATTTAAGAGAAATCACAAGAGCCACCATTTATTGATGATCTACTGCGTACTAAGCACTTTTCATACGTTATGTTGACTCCTCTTAGCCCTCTCCTCCCCCAGAGATAGGTATTCTTGTTATTCCCATTTTGTAGGTAAGGACACTGAGGCTCGAAGGTTAAGTGACTTATCTAAGGTCATGAAGCTATTAGTAGTAGCATTAGGACCAGAAGGGTCTTTTGGCTGAAATGTGTTTGGAACATGGGATGGAGAAATCTGTGGGCTTTTTTTTGGCGGCAGCTCCACCATGTTGGGATCTCTGTTTATTGATCTCCTATCATAAATTTTTATTGAGCCAGCATCGTTTCATCTGACAGAGGCATTTTCCCTTTTGCTTTGGGAATTTGTTTATTTGAAAAGTACTATAGCCCATGAATTAAATTACATTTAGTTTCCCACTTGCTATAATAGTTTTATGAGAAAGAATAAAATTTTATGAATTAACTATTGTTATTGTGATAATGAGCTCTATTAGACTGGGGGCCTATGGAGACTTCACTCAGACCCAGGAGTCTTGCCCCTAGTTCATTATAACTGTAGCTACCATATTGGCGGGTGGACTGCATGTCAGGCGTGTTAGATACACTAATCTCATTCGATCTTCATAACAATGACATGAGGTGGGCACTTCTGTTATTAACCCAGTGTTACAGATGAGGAAACTGAAGCACCAACAGACTGAGTAGTTATGGGAGTCACTCAGTAAGAGGTAGAGCGAAATTCGAATCCAGTTATGTCCTGCCTCCCAAGCCCTGGTTCTTTCTAGAACACAATTCTGGCTGTTAAGTGATGAGTGGTCCTCTGCCACTCACCTGACCAACAAGGTCACCTAGAATCATATAGACCGGAAGTCACCAACTAGAAGCCTGCTAGCTGAACTCGACCCACAGCATATTTTGTTTAATGAGCCCGGCCTTTTGACTTCTCCTTTTGGTTTGAATACGTGTGATGGGGCACACAGGGTCCCGCTTCGTGCAGTTTCATTGCTGACCTCTGCCTTCCAAGCAGGAGGATCACCAGCAGCCTCTTGGCAGAAATCCTGTTGCCTCTGGGTTGGTTTGCAAGGCCTGGCGTGCCACCCTGGGCCCGAGAGGATGGGATTTACCCATTGGCACAGTAGGGCTCAGGGCTGTGCTCTTAGCTCTAGTGGCCCTTCTCTCCCTGACGCACCCCTCCATCCCCACCTACCTGGCCCTGGGCTGGGGGCTCTGCCCCTGCACACCTGCACCCATCGGTTTGACTTCATTTCAGGTCGGGGCTGGGCTCGCCAGCCCCACCATCCTGGTTCCTTATAGCTCAGGGAAGCTGAGGTCAGGGAGGTGGCACCAGCTGTTCCCTGCAGGGCACACAGGACATTGGCAAAAGCCAGAGATTCAGTTCAACAGAGAGATGGCTTTTTAATTATGCAATCAAGACAGGCCCCTGCTCGCAGGCGAGTGGAGATGGGGGCCTCCCGGGGCTGCCTGGCAGACGCCCTGATTTCTGCTCCTTCGAGTGGCCTCTTGGAAAAGAAAGGAAGCAGCAAGTAATCAAGCCTGAAGGACAGACACACTCCAGGTGAGGACGATCACGCAGTCCGGCGGGGGGGGGGGGGGGGGGGGGGGGGGGGCGGGGGCGGGGCGGGGGGCGGAGGTGCAGAGGGAGACTGAGCCAGTTACAGACCGCAGGGTGTGCCCAGAGCCGGCAGCTCAGCGCTGGCCTGGGCCAGGGGAGGCTGGTGGTGGGGACATAAGACAGGCTTTGTAGCCGGGTCGACTCGAGTTTCCTACTGATCTGCTGTCTGACCATGAACGAGTCACTCACTTAATCTTGCTAAGCCTCTGTTTCATCAGCTGCAAAAGGAAGGTGGTATTTCCTCTCTCCCAGCATTTTTGTAAAGAGTAAAAAAAAAAAACGATGTCTGCCCGGTTCTTAGCCCAGACAGCGAATGAGGACACGAGTGACAACTCACCTTCCGGGAGGACTCCCTGCTCCTCTGTAGGGGCTCTGTGAAGACCCGATACTTGGGCAGCCGTTTCTTCTTCCAACTGTAACGCTGTGTGACAGCTGGTGTTTTGCTGAGAGGAAGTCACAGCTTGCAACGGGAATCGGGCTCTCATTCTTTTGAGAGTGGTGTTCCTACACTGCTGTGCTCCGTGTGGTGGCTCAAGGCTCCCCTGTGTTTCTGTTTGAATGGGCGACTGGGAAACCCTTCTCCTTATGGTGCGTCCTGTTATCGACTGGACTTCACCTGGTGTGAACACGTCCTTGCGTTTGTGATGGGGATAACATTTTGAAAATAATGAAGGGATGTGTTCTTTATCCTTCAGGAAACCCTGTTCCCCAACGTAGCTCCATGGATGTGAGGGGCGGGAAGGGGTTCAGTCATAGGGGCAGGTCTGGCCAAACAGGATGAAGGAGCAGAGAGCCCACCTCCCCTGGACGCCCTGTGTGTGTGTGTGGGATTGTTGGCAAAAGAAAACGAGACATGTAGGGCAGGACTGAGAGGCCAGGTGGGCGCTCACTTCCCCTGTGAGTGAGGACGGAGAAATGCCCAGAGGAGCCTGGGTGACCCACAGACCACCAGGAGAGGTGCCCGCAGCCCTCGGCAGCCTTGGTGGGGTGGGGCGGCTGCAATTGGGAGCCTGCAGCGGCTCGGGCTGCCTTTCTCAGCCCACGAGTGTGCAGATTCCAGAGTCCTCATGGATGGTGCTGGGAGAACAGGAAGCTGGGCAGAGCCTGTGGTCAAAAGGGACAGACTGCTACAGCCGAGACATTTGCAACTGCAGCCATGGAGACCAGCTGGTCACCCTCAGAGGCTAGAAGGGCCCAGCCCTGCAGTCACTTACCTAGGAAGCAGCCTCGCCCTGCCAGGACCCTGATGACACCATGTGGTCTGAGCCCTGCTCTCCCCTGTGACCAGACACCTGCTCAGGAGCGCGCCTGGGTGCCCCCTAGAGGGGGACAGACCTTGGACTGAGAATCTATCCAAACAAGACTCATTAAGTGGAAAGAGACCCAAATACCATCAATTTGCAAATTCAAGTTTTTCTACTCCCTTACCCCATCCCCTATGCCACACACTCCCAGTGAAGTGGGAATTCTGCATAATTATGTGAAATAAAATGCTGTGTTCTTTTCTTTGTGCTGCATGTACGGTATTGAATGTGTAACAACTAATTAATTCAACGGTCCTACAAACATTTCCCTCGCGGCCGTGGGAGGAGAAAGTGGATGCCTGGCCCTTTGCCAGTTTTAATCCCGAAAGTCTCACATTTTGGGAAAACCTCCCAGTTCCAGACAAACTGGGATGGTTGGTCACCCTCTTCTCAGTTAAGTCAAGGATCAAGATGGCCGAGTGGGGGCATAAAGGACAGGATTGGCACCTTAGGCTCCCCATAGATGCTGGCTTTGGGGTATTAGATGAAACCATTACAGAAAAGAGGCAAGCAACGTACCAATCCGGCCCTGAGTTCCCAGCAGGTCCTTGGGTAGGATCACACCCCGCACCCCACTCAGCCTGTTTGTCCCTTCCCATCCCCGCCCAGGGCCAAGCCCCTGCCACACACAATTGCAGCCATCTTTATCAGCGTATTTTTATTGAAAATAAAAAAGGCATGGTGCTTTCTTCCATGTTAAGTAGCATACAGCCCACTTCCCACCGCTGCTGGTCCCGCTTCGTGTGCAAAGTGTCAGCACAAAATCGAGGTCATTGGCTCCTTGGTGGCCAGATTGGCACAGACCTGTCCACTGAGGCAGAACTCCTAGGACAGGAGCCGGCTTCTGGTGTCCATCTGGCACATGGTTAGGAAGGCAGATCTCAAATATTTACATTCATGCATTTAGGTATCACGCACTGCCTGGGCTGTTTAAATCACACTTTGCACAGGTTCAGAGAGTACAGTAATTTTGTGTATATATATATCGATATCTCTTTAAATATATATATATATATAACTATATCTAATATATATGTTTATATTTTTACAGCTATTAGGCTTTCTTTCAAAACTTGCTTTAGGAGCTTCTAAGGAACATCTGGAAACTCTGGGAGATCCTCTAGGCCATTCTAAAATTGGGCTCAATGAGGAGACACGGTTGAAAAACATCTGAGAAGATGTAGAGAGGGAATGTGCATTTCGTTCTCGGCCTCCGAGCTCAGACTGGGCCGAGGCTTGTCGGTCGTTGACTGCAGATACGTTCCTCACTTAGGAGTTCTAAGCTCCAGTACCAGGCTGGCTCCATTTTATGGCCGCTTCTGTCGCCCAGGCTAGAAGACCCATGAGAGCTATCTTCTGAATGGCTGGTTCCTGGGTTGGGGGTGGGGACGGGGAGGGTGGGTCTCAAGCAAATCTTTTTGGAATTAAAAAAAAAAAAAGGCTTTTCTCTTGGTTTCCAATGACTGGGTGAGAAGAAACGTAGCAAACCCACTTTGGGGGAATTTACTCTCAAAGGTCAGCTTTTTACAGAGCCCCGGCTGAGTCCCTGGGCATGGGGCTGGTGCATTAGGATAATTGCAACACCTGGGCCTCTTAGGTTTAAGCCAAGGTCGGGGAGAGTGGGACGGGTGTGGGCTTGTGAAAAGGTGGGCTGTGCCTGCCCCCCTCGACCCCCCTCCAGGCTGGCTGCCCTGCATGCTACGACCCCTTAGCCAGGACCGTCTGTCCCTTCTGAGCTCAGGGTGACGTGTGCTCATCAGGCTGGGGCAGGAATGGAGGCCACAGGGGCGCTGAGCCATGCTGAGGTGTACAGGAAAAGCAAAACCCAGATCCAAACCTCAAACAAGTCCTCACATGGAAGGAAAACTGAAAAGAAGAAGCCCTTTCTGGGAGGGCGTGCCCGGGGCCTGTCCTCCGCCGCGCCTGCTCACAGGATCCAGGGTCAGGTCACAGCAAACGCCCCATCGCCCCTCTGCTCGCTGAGAGACTGCACGGAAAGCTCACGGCACAGAGTCCATGGAGCTGTCGGGGTTCAGCTCAGATGGGGACTGGCTTTCAGCCTCTGTCTCGCCCGGATGCCAAGTCTCACCTGCGGCCCCAAACCCTCCACAGAACCACACTGGTGGTTTGAGAGGCAGACCCGGTCCTCCTAGCTAAGTTCTTACCTGGCCAGAGTGGAACCATCTCATGGGTGTGGTTCGTTCCTAGAAAGCACGTGGGTGGTGAGGAACCCTGGGGTCAGGAACGTTCCCCCAATCCACCAGGGGATGCAAAGTCACAGGGCCACTGTCTCCATGGGCCTAGTGATGTGCCCACAGGTTGGTGGGTGCCCTACTGGGCAACAGGCCTGGAGGGTCCCTCTCCTGTTGTCCCCTTTCCTGCCCTTCCTCCACCGACCGCTCTGGAGGGCTCAGCACTGTTAGAACCTAAGACCTTGGAAAGCGGCGCTCAAGGGAGCGCGGGGGGAGCGCCGCCTCCTTCTGGACGGGGGAGACCTCGGGGCTCGCAGGGGGGGGGCCCGAGCCCGTCAGGCTGCAGGGGCGCATCAGCCCGGAGTGCCCGCGGTGGGTGTGGCACAGCGGCAGCCTCTGCCGCTGAAGACAGGGCCTGGCTCACTCGATGCGTCAGTTTCTATGAAGGTCGGGTGAGGGGATGCTTCTGAGAACAGGCGCCATGGCCTCTGTCCTTCCTGGCCCTATGGCCTCAGGGACAGGGAGTTGTTCTGCCCCTGGAAGGGCAGCTGCTACCCCGGAGTGTAAACGAGCCCCTTAGTGTGCTCAGTCCGGAGGGGACTTCGCAGGTGCTCAGTCAGGAGCTCAGTCCGGAGGGGACGTCGCAGGCTCCTCGGCAGGGAGTCAGGAGTCAGGCAGGACCCAGGGGCCCAGGGTGTCGGTGGAAACAGGAGAGAGAAGACCGTCCCTGAAGACTGAAGACTACAGCAGATGGGGCGACAGACAGATGTGTGGGAAGCACCTTAGAAAAAGGGGACATCATGGCTGTGTCGATGGCTTCTGTTGGGAAGGGCGTGGTCAAGGGAGCAGCAGGCGGGCTTCCTGGGTGGGGAGGAGAGGTTTCCTGGCAGGGCTGTGGCCCTGCATTGCCTTTCTTTTGGCTAAAGGCGGCCCCTGCCCCCATCGGCAGACAGACCCTCTGCCTTCGACAGAGCGCGTGCTTTTACAGTAGCTGGGAGACACGGATTAAACACAAGACGAGAGATGCAGAGAGCCTCAGGTGGTGATATTGCCCCGGGGGCCGCATGCAGGTGAGCCCGGCTCAGCCTGGGGTCTGCGTGGCCCCTGCCCAGGGGCATGCTGGGAAGAGAATGGTTTCTCCTGCAAGAGGCTCGAGGCCAGCAAGGCAATGAAGTCCTGGACAAACCCAGTGTCAGCCTGTGTCCACTAGTGCCACCAAGGCGCCCCCTGGCCAGCGGATCCAGGGCCTCAGACTCACACCACGGCGCTGTTCACGTCCACACCTTTGTTGCTCTGCGAGGACGTCATGGGATACTCAGCGACGCTGGTGCCATTCTCTTCCTTCCTCAGGGGTTTCCTGGGAGGGGGTGGAGGGGCAGGGGAGGCGAAGGAGGCGGAGGAACATCTGTTAGTTAGCAGTGCCTGGGGTTGTATCATGCCCGCCCAGTGAGCCCACCGGGCTCTGGCTTAGTATCCTTGGACCGCTGGGCTTTGGGGGAGGAGGGGGGTGGCTTTGAGAAGGCTCTTGCTCCCTCACTGAAGTTCTGGATTCACAGTTCAGTTCTGGTTTGGTTCTCATCTCTTCTCTTGAGTGGCTCAGGAGGGTGCTGGCCCCAGCCCCAGGTCTGAGTGGCTACAACTTCCCGACCTAGGCCATAGACGCTATTTAGCCAATCCCATGCCACCACACTGCTGTCTCTGGACTGGTTCTGAGGCCCACAGGGCTGTACTCAGACACCTGTGTCCCCAGTAATGTTGGGGCTGAGCCTGAACTAGGCTATGTTGTGAGTTGTCTAAATTGAATGCTCATGGTCCTTGTTGAAAACTCAGGGAATGACTGTTTCTGCCTTCTCAAAGGTCCCCAGTGTCTCCCCAAACCCGGCGTGAGGAGGACTAATACTTGGTGACTGTTTGATGCTATAGGATAAAGCCCTACGTGAATCAATCAGGTCAGGGAGAGGGTGTGGGAGGTGTTACCAGGGGGCGGGGTTCTCAGGCCTGCTTAGATAGCACCCCAAGATCAAATCTATCAACGCTTCCTTTTCTCTGGCAGCAGAATCAGCTCACAGAACACACAGAGGAACCCACGTGCACTCAGTCTGGGCACCTGGCCCGGCCACTGCAGCTTCTTCTGGAAGCGTGAGATGCACATGGCATGTAATGCTTTGTTCAAAGCACTTTTAGCCTCGTCCCCCTTCACAGTGGTCCCCTGAAGAAGCAAGGCCTGGAGTTGAGTTTCATTTCATGGGGAAACTGAGGCTTCAGGAGAGCTGGGACTTGCCCAAGGTCCCCTAGCTGGTTTCTGGTTGGGCTTGTACCACCACCCACTATTACCAAGTCCTGGTCTAGAAATCCTTCTGTTGAATCAGTTTTCCCGGCAGGCCCGCCCTCCCTCCACCCCGAAGGTCTCGGTGGCCCAATCAGCTTGGGGAGGGCTCTTTCCCCTCCGCCCGGAGGCTCCCAGAAACTCTCAGAGGCCTCTAAGAAGCCCGTCTCATTTTGCTTTAACCTAGCACCTCCCACGTGCTGGGGTCCGAGGACCCCATTCATGTAGCCAGATGCTCACAGATGTTCTCTAGATGTTTCCGCAGGTTGGCAGGGCTCAGAAGAGTTGCCTTGTTGGTGACGGGCTCACGGAAATGACAGTCTGAGCCAACCTCTGCCCCTAGGCCTGTCCCCCTCTGTCCCCTTCACCCTTCCTCCCATCCTACCACCCCTTTGCAGGGGCCTCAAGCAGCTGTCTTGGACAGGTGGGCTGGACTTGTGACTCAGTCAGTTTGCATGGTCTGGAAAAATGGACAGGTACGTTTTCCTACAGTAAGATCCCATGCTGCCACCACCATGATGCCACTTAAGTGAGATTCCTAAATTTATCATCAGTATACGAGGGGGTAATGGGCATCAAAATCAGGATTCCAGGCCACACTGACTGGCAAACATCTCTGGGCCCAAACCCACACGCTTTTCTCCCCAATAACTATTCAGTCGTGAGCTGGGTCTGAGAAGTCGGCCACAGGTCCTGGTCGGGGGAGGTGAGGCCTAAGGGCCTTGGAGGGTGGGTAAGGAACAGGGTCTGCAACTCCCTTACAAACAGGCAAAGCCTGGGGCACAGAGTCCCCGCCATTTATAGACGAGGGTGGAGAACCAGCAGGATTATTTCTGCCGGGAGAAGAGGGGAGCTTCTAAAGTCAGCTGCAGGCTGGACACCCTTTTGCATTCTGGGGGCCTTGGGGAGAATGGTGGCTCCGAGGGCCTGGCGGGAGGCCAGCCCGTCTGGAGGGCACCGGGGACAGCGCTTGGAGGCACCCTCCTCAATGACTCAGCCAGGTCCCAGCCTGGAAAGGATGACCTGGGTCTGGACGGGGGCTCCACCCAGCCCCCCACGGGGGCATTCCGGAGCCTGAGCTTGACGAGGAGACAGGGGGCTGCCCAGGGCCCTCCTGAGAGTGGACTTGGCCTGCTGCCCTCCTCCACCGGAGCTCAGCCTCCACCACTCTGCTCCCTGAGCTGCTGCCTGACCCACTCCTGGAGTCTTTCTGGGACTCTGGAGCTCAGAGGATGCTGGACTTATCCCTACAGCGGAAGGCTCTACCTCAAAACCCCCAGTGTCCTTCCATGGGCAAGCCATCTGACCTCTTCATGCCTCAGTTTCCTGGTCCACAAAATGGACACAGTGATGGTGTCCATTTCATAGGCTTGTTGGGAGGATTAAACATGTTAGTGTATGTTAAGCACATAGAGTCCCTGGCCTACAGGAAGTGCTCTGTAAGTATCTGTTAGCTCTCAGGGCTTTGCTGGAAAGGTCAGTGGGTGGTTGCGCCTGTTGGTACAGACTTCCTACCTAATGTGCCCCCATGGGGCTCCGGAAATGCTACAGAGACTTGCGAGACCCAGCCTGGCTCCGTGCTACCGGGAGCCAGCCTGTGGCTGGTCCCAATGAACCAAAGAAAGGCACTTCCGCTGGCGCAGGCCGGGATGGCCCCTATCGGCTCCCTACACGGCATGGTTCCTGAAACCAAGAGAAAGGGCAGTAAGGTTTTCCTTGGCCGCCTGGGGTTCTCCCACTTTCCCGTGGCCCAGGGCCTGGCAAGCAGCAGGCCCTCCCCGTGGCGGCTCTGAGTGCTGATCGCACAGCGGCCGCACACGCCTCTGCAGAAGCGGCCTCCACCGGCACAGACAGCGGGCCAGGACCCCGGCGCCTCTCTTGGGACCTGCTGACATCGATGTGACCGGTCCCTCCCTCAGCCTGCTGCTCTGCTGGGGAAGCTGGAGGCAAAAACCAGCTCTGAGGGGCCTTAGAAGGGAGGCCTGCCTGGCCGGCTCGGGTCTTGTCTCCTGCACCCACCCCACCCCACGGAGGCTATGTTACATTAAAGGGTGTTAATGGGTGGACAAAGCTGTCACCTCACTCTCCAGCCATAAAGCCTCCTCAAGAGTCATGCATAGCACTCCTGACTGACTCGTGGGTGGGCCGAGCAAGCCCTCTTACCCCCCCCACCCCCCCGTTTGCTCTCTCCCATTACTCTGGGTCCCCTCATCCCCTTCATAGCACTCATTTATTAATTGCTGGGGTGTGTGGTGTGTGTGTGTGTGTGTGTGTGTGTGTGTGTGTGTGTGTGTGTGTGTGAGAGAGAGAGAGAGAGAGAGATCTACGTCCTCTATGGGTGGGGGCGGGGTGTCCTGGGGGCCGGGCAGGGACTCAGTTTCGTTTATCCCTACCTCGGGCACCTGGACTGGTCCCCAGCACACAGTAGGAGCCCAGTCAGTATCTGTGGACCGGCACTGGCTCACTGCACAGCCCTGGGCCAGTCAAGGGTTCCAAGGTAACACCAAACAGACTTGGGCGTTCCAGAGTGCCCGTTCTACCAGAAGCGGCTCAACCACGGAAACCTGATGAGCACCAGCGCCCTGCGATAATGCGCGTGCTCAGGCATCCCGGGCACGTGCACCCGAGCTCGCTTGTCTGTTGTCTGCAATTAACTGTCTGCAGGATCGGCCAGACTATTGTGCAGCCTTTATCGGCCTTTCAGCCAATACCTTGTAAATTAGAAGGAAATGACTGTCAAGCGGCTGAATGGCCTAGATCAATGGCACAAGGTGAAGGGTCGGTTCCTGGGGTGTGTGGGTGGGACAAGGGAGGGGGCCGGACGGGGTGGGTGTCATCTCTCCACAACGCAGGGCTCTTCTCTGTGTGAAGGGTGTGGCTGTGGCCTTGCCCTCTAGTGTCCTAGGTGCTCCTGGTCGGAGTCCGAGACCTGGCCCTCTTACCCGGGCAGGGGGCACCCTGTACCTTGGAGCTCCGACTCTCACTGTTATTGATTGTTTGGGGTTCACATCTGCCCCGGACCAGAGGTTCTTCCATGGTCTCTGCTCACAAGCCTGGGTTTCCTCTTCAGCTACTCCCCTCCCCCCCCATTGTAGTTGAAATATCCGGACAGGAGTGGGGGTATCTGATTAACACCACCATCTCTGTCACCCTCAGGGGATGTATGACTTCAGGGTAGGGGCTGTACCTCAAGGCCTGCATCGAAGTCCCCGTGCCAAACAGAGCCCTGGCACTGGACCCGGCCAAGCATTTCGGTTGGCATTTACGGGGCTGAGCAGTAGACTGACCTAGTGGCAGGGGGCAGTGGTCATCCTGCCATCTCAGGCCAGGAAACAAAGACTCGGGGAGCTGGACAGAGTCAGGGAGGACCCTCATTTTACAGAGAAAGAAGTGCCCCAGGAGGGCAGCACTGAGCAGGGCTGGGACAGGGACGGAACTCGGGACCTGGACTCCCAGGCCTGGGTTCTTTCAACACGTCCAGGCTGTCTGATGACAAGTGCATGTCAGACCTAGGGGTGCGGAGGAGGCCTGGCTCGGGGACCGAGGGCACAGACGCCCAAGGGCTCTGAGGACTGACCCTGCTGCAGCTGTGGATAAAGAAGTCATTCACAGCTCACAGCAACAAGGCCACTGAAATGCCCACTGTGGAGTTTGGGGTAGTTGGCAGGGAACTTGGGGGCCATTACATGCGCTAGACCCCCTGTGAGCAATGCCTTTTCTCTGCCCCTGGCCTGGTCAACAGCCACCTCCTTCCAAGAAACCTCTCGGGGCCCAGGTCCAGGTGAGTGCCCTCTTCTGGGATCCCCCAACCTCAGAGGCCCCTGAGCACCCTGTCACCCAGCACAGAGCTGGGACTTTGGGAACGGTTGTTGAATAACAAGGTAAGTTTGCGTGTGTGCAGGAAGCGCTGCTCAGAGCCCCCTCTGCCAAGGTCAGTGCCCAGTGAGGGCACCTGGTGCTCCTTCTCCATCTGCTGCTCGGTCTCCTCCAGTTCTTGCAGAGGCCTGTGGCTCCCTGGTCCCACCCCAGATGCCAAGCCAAGCTGGCATCTCCAGAATCACTTCCCTAGCCCAGCCGAGTCCAGACCCATCCTCTCAGAAACCTGGCTCCCACAGGCTGTCGGGGCCATTCACAAAGATCTCACAGTGCCTCTCTGGAGCTGAACTCCAGGCTGTGAGAGCTTTTTTTTTTTTTTTTTTTTTTTTTTTTTTTTAGCAGGGTTATCACTGAATTTTCCCTCTAACAGTTTTTATAGTGACATGAAGTGTTTTTGTTTCCTGAGAGAAAAGGCAAGTTTTGATAAATTATTAACCAAAAATAATTGTCCGTGAGCAAGAAATCCTCTGTTTGCCCGGGGGAGAAATGCAGACAGACAGCCCCAGCAGCGGTCAGCTGGGGAGCAGGGGGTCACTGCTCGCCTCCTCCAGGTGTAACGTAACTTCTGCCCCCTCCTCCGCCTCTCCCAGGGGATCCTGCCTCCCTCCAGGCAGGTTCTGGGAGTACCAGCCTCCACTTCTGCCTCCATTTGAGGGCAAGCAGAGCTCCATGTCATTGAATTATGGATTATGAGGACCTTGGGCAGGGGGCTGGGTCTTATTCCCCGGTCCTCAGGTCTTGCCCAGTGGGGGACACAGATCACGATGTTGGGGCAGAAAAGGGACTGTGATGCAGTCTCCATTTACCATGCCCATCCAACCTGTGCCCCTGGATGCCGACGTCTACAGCTGCACCTCCTGGGATCCCCTGTGTGGCAGGTCTGCCAATGGGAGTCACCCTCAGGAGACTGAGAGGGGCGGGCACTTCCGCCCCACCTTTCCTGTTTCGGGGCTGCATCTCTGGCAGTTCCAACCACAGCTTGTGCCCAGGCGGCCTCTCTTGAGAGCCTCTCAGTTCTGCCTGCTAACAGCTTCCACTGCTGCTGGTCCAGGACTGCTCCCTGGATACGCAAGCCCCGCCCACACCCTGGAGGGAGCCCCGCCCACGCCCCTGGGAAGGATCAGCTGAGCCACCTGGGGTGAGTTCTGTCTTTCCAGGCTACTGACTGTCCCTGAAACCAAGACCCTGGAGCCTGTGGAAGGGCAGATAGGAAGCCCCTCCAGCTGTTCTGAGCAGAGGCCAGGGTGGCATTCCCAAATGCCTTCCTGGGAGACCCCCAGCCCTGCTGAAGCACAGCCCAGCGTGCCACAGCTGGCTGGCACTGCCAGTCAGATATGGATGTTTGTTGCCCTTACCCTCCGCCCATTGAAGCAGCATGTTTCTTCAGAAGTTTGGGGCAGAGAGGGAGGCAGAAGTGACCCTGTGTGTCTTCTGAAAGAGCCCGAGCTTTATTATAATGGTGCTGCCCATCTCTGAGGGGAAGGGCATGGGAGGGCTCCTTGTGGGCACCAGTGCCCCACTCCCTGGCAGCGCCCCAGTGGGGGAGGATCTTGCACACTCTTCCTCAAAACCCTCCAGTAGCTCCTAGTAGCCCCCAAGTCCAGGCAAGCTGCTCAGCCTACGGGACCACCATCTCTGTCCACTTATGGCTCCCTCCAGCCTTGTATCCCATGTCACGGCAGCTTTCTGCTGCCCTGGCCTTTTGCTCACATGTGTGTCTTGGCCAAGAGTGCCTCTCCTACTCTGCTTCTTAAAACCCTCGTCCCTTGGCAGCAGACCCTCAGCTTAAATGTGGTCTCATCCGGGTCAGGGTTAACTGACTACTCCGGGCACCCACACCAGGCTGCAGGGACCTCCTGCAGCCTCACGGCCACCTGCCTCCTAACAGTCCTTCACATACCCACCCCCACCTCCCTGCACTCAGGTGAGCAGCCTGGGAGCACAGCCTGGATCTTACCTGTCTCTGCCCCGACAGAGTCTGCACACAGTAGCACCCACAACACACACAGTAGCACCCACAACACACACAGTAGCACCCACAACACACACAGCAGCACCCACAACACACGCAGTAGCACCCACAACACACGCAGCAGCACCCACAACACACACAGCAGCACCCACAACACACACAGTAGCACCCACAACACACACAGTAGGCACCCACAACACACACAGCAGCACCCACAACACACACAGTAGCACCCACAACACACACAGTAGCACCCACAACACACACAGCAGCACCCACAACACACACAGTAGGCACCCACAACACACACAGTAGGCACCCACAACACACACAGTAGCACCCACAACACACACAGCAGCACCCACAACACACACAGTAGGCACCCACAACACACACAGCAGCACCCACAACACACACAGCAGCACCCACAACACACGCAGTAGCACCCACAACACACGCAGTAGCACCCACAACACACATAGTAGCACCCACAACACACACAGTAGCACCCACAACACACAGCAGCACCCACAACACACACAGTAGCACCCACAACACACACAGTAGCACCCACAAAACACGAGCAATTGGGCTGCCCGTGTCCCCAGGGAGATTCCAACACATCCACCTTGACTTCCCAGGCTTGGTCTGTCCCTGAATTACAGGGTCTGGGGCCTTCCTGTCCATCTGTTTTCCTGGCTTCAAAAGGCACAGACACACACCACCACACCCCTTTCCTGGGCACCCCCGCGGAAGGGCACAGAGGGAGAGCGAGGTCTGTTGTCAGCCCAGAGGGGAACTTATCAGTAACAGTGATATGGAGCTGTGGTCAGGGCTGGCTTGGCATCGCTGCTCCCTGGTTGTGCCATCCTGGGCGGTTCTTTTAACACCTTCGAATCTGTTTCCTCCTGTGTACAATGGAACCCATGGGAAAAGACGCCATGAGACAAACTGAGAGAATGTTGCTGAGGCCATTCCCTTGTTATTTATCTGTGTATTGTTTTGGGGAGAGTGCCTTGTAGGTGAGTGTGAGGACAGAAGGGGGTCTGGCCAGGAGGT
This sequence comes from Saccopteryx bilineata, assembly GCF_036850765.1. Lineage (NCBI taxonomy): Eukaryota > Metazoa > Chordata > Mammalia > Chiroptera > Emballonuridae > Saccopteryx > Saccopteryx bilineata. The sequence goes on along the minus strand of NC_089493.1, from coordinate 10,852,145 downwards.
AGGTCCCCAGGGCATGGCCTGTCCCTAGTGGAGCTGAGTGACCTGGGCCCACTCCCCAGGAAACTGCCGGGCTGTTGGCTGGACGTATTCCTTCACTCTGTGGGCCTTATTGTGCATTTGTTTAAGACTTTAATGAGATAGTTTAATCTTTCTGCATTGAATTACTAAAGTGAAATCACATAAAACAGCAGATTCAAAGGGCACGGTTAAACATTTTAGGTGTTATGATTGCCCTTAATGTAGATCCTCTAACGCTGGGCCTCAGGAATGTTTAAAAAAACTTTCTTAGAGATATACCAACCATCTCCATTACCCTTCAGTGTTTTGCAACGTTTCTCTCTGTCTTTAGACTCTGTCTCCCCCCCGAGATCCTGGCGCTGGGAGAGCCATGCTTTGGAGGCTGGATTAGATCGGCAGTCGGGGACTGGCAGGGCTGCTGTGCTGTAACTCCGGGGGCGCCACTCACACCAGGGCCCACTCAGTCACACTTAGGGCCAGCAACGGCCCAAATCTTCTCAGATCCCGACAGTAGCCACCCTGAGCAACGAACCCCAGCTCAGCTAGGGGACAGTGTCCTGTATGTAATCTGTTTTGAAAGGCGAAACGAGATGGGAGTTACAGAAATGACACCGAGTGCTGCTGGAAGGGAGTTTGCTGTTTGGACCATTCACGACCCCACTGGAATACCTCTATTCATCCTTTAAAAACCCAACTTAGGGGGCATCTCCACGCCTCTCTTCTCCCATTGCGGACCAAGCTCACGCTGTTATGAGGAGCGCTGAGACACCCGCTGTAAACAGTAGGCACAACCTGTGTACACCGCGGAGCCCGGCAGATGGTGAGTGCTTACCCAGCGCCACGCCAGCTCCTATTGTTTCCACAGTCGCAGATAGAGGAGGATGGATGACAGAGGGTGGAGCAACATTTTAAAATGGAAAGAAAAACACCCGCTATGGGGGTGGGAGGGTGGGTGGAGGAGCCGGCCCCGAGCTCAGCTGGGGTCCCCACAGGGCTCAAAGGCAGTGGACACTCACCTTTTTATGGCTTTGTAACAAATGATGACAAGCACGGTGAGGAACACCAGGGAGGCGCAGCATACCGCGATGACAATCACCAGCCCTGACCACCAGGCCTCCTCAGCGGGGCACGAGGTAGAGTTGGGGGCTGGAAGAGACAGGAGCAGCCTGAGTCTCCCCTGGACGAGCTGGCCCCAGCTGCACCCAAGGTGGACAGTCACAGGTGACACCGAGGGTGGCCTCGCTGCCATCCATCTCCCATGGAGGCTCTGACCTGTCCGGCCCGCCCCACCCCCACTCGGGCAGCAGGTGACGTCATGGCTGGCCCCCAGCCAGGCCGCGTGCTCCCAGCAGGGGTTGAGCACCACACCCCGGCCATCCATCCTCCCTGGGCATGAGCTAACTGACAGCGGGGTCAGGTCTAATTTCCCATGAAAAATAACAGAACATCTCATTCTCTCAGTTGAGGCATTAAATCCGCTTCCTCTGAAGGTGGGGGGAGGGGAGCAGGGCTCATGGGGGACTCCGGGGGAGAGAGGAGAACAAGGGGGGTTCATCAACCTCGGTTCTTAAGCTCATTTCCCTCCTTGGATACCACCCGTGTGTGGGTGGGTACCTGCAGCGTCTCAGCTTGCGCAGGGTGCCCAAAGTTTAGGAAAGCCTGTCATTGGCAAAGCGTCTGCCACCAGGTGCTACAAGGCCTCCTCGTCATTATTCAATCCATGAGGTCCTTGGGGTGAACCTGCCCCCCCCCCCCGGGCACAGGCTGTGTGTCTACACCAGCAGAGGTGTAGACAAGGCTTGAAACAAGCTGGTTCACTCTTCCCTGAGCAAAGCAGCATTGAACCAAAAAGGCCTTGGAAACCCTGACACCTGGGAAGAAGCGCCAGGAACTGCAAAGGAAGTGTGTGTGTGTGTGTGTGTGTGTGTGTGTGTGTGTGTGTGTGAGAGAGAGAGAGAGAGAGAGAGAGAGGGAGAGAGAGAGAGAGAGAGAGAGAGACCAGAGGGAGAGAGAGAGGGAAGGGAGGGAGGGAGAAAGGGAAGGGAGGGAGAGAGGGAAGGGAGGGAGAGAGGGAAAGGAGGGAGAGAGGAAAGGGAGGGAGGGAGAGAGGGAAGGGAGGGAGAGGGAAGGGAGGGAGGGAGGGAGAGAGGGAAGGGAGGGAGAGAGAAGGGAGGGAGGGAGAGAGGGAAGGGAGGGAGGGAGAGAGGGAAGGGAGGGAGAGAGGGAAGGGAGGGAAGGAAGGGAGAGAGGGAAGGGAGGGAAATAGGGAAGGGAGGGAAATAGGGAAGGGAGGGAGAGAGGGAAGGGAGGGAAAGAGGGAAGGGAGGGAAATAGGGAAGGGAGGGAGAGAGGGAAGGGAGGGAGAGAGGGAAGGGAGGGAGAGAGGGGAAGGGAGGGTGAGTCTGAAGGAGAAAGAGAGGGAGTGTTGAGGAGAGAAGAGGATGGATGGATGGACAGACATACAGACACTACCTAGCAGCTTTGGGCAGGTCTTCAAAACATGAATATGTGCAAAACCATGCCTTAGGCTCTGCGCCCGCTTAATAATAGGCACCTTGAGGGGGACAGCAGTAAGTGGGGAGTGACTGATTTCCCAAAGGTCGCCAGGGATGGTTTCATTATTGCTGTTGTTATAATCAAGGCAGTTTACATATAGTGAGTGGCACCCACCTTATGTGTGCGGTCTGATCAGCTTCGATAAAGGGGCCCCAGTGTAAGCCGCATTTCCCTCCCGCCAGAGGGTAGCCCATCCCCCTGAAAGTTTCCCTGGGCCTCCTCCGGGGCTTCCTCCTCACCGACCTGCCCTGGAGGCACCGGTTCCTCCGCTTGCGGCACAAATGGAATGATGTGATGTGTTTGTGTCTTTATTTGGGAAGGTGGTTTTGAGATTCATCCACATTGTTGCATTTTTGGGGAGCTTCTTTCTGGGGAGTCGTTTGTTATTTGAATATAGCACAATCTGTTTATCCGTTTACCTGCTGGTGGACACCTCAGCAGTGTCCAGTTCTGACTTTTCTGAATGAAGCTGCTATAAACATTCACATACAAGTCTTGGCACAGACATGGTTTCATGTTTTTCCTGGATAAACATCCAGGGGTGGGCTCCCTGGGTCCGTGGTGTGTGCATGCTTAACTCTCTAAGGAGCCGCCACACTGCTGTTCACAAGGGCTCGGACTCTCCTCCTCCCGTTCGGAACAAGGGAAGGCGGAAAGAAGGAGGTAGTCACACGTTCCCAAATTTGTTGTCAAATTGGCATCATGGCAGCGAGATTCGCAGATCCAGGAAGCTTCCCAGGGAACAGGTGTTAAAACCCCGTTAACAAATACAAGGTGCCCAGGGATGGACCTCGGCTCTTCAGACCGAGCAGATTCGGAAATGCTTCCTGAGCAATGGCTGGCACAAGGCTGGCACCAGACCACATGGCTGCTCTCAGCCGGGGCGAGACCCGTTAGAAACCCCAACAGTAAAAAGATGTAGCATATAGAATTCAAAATAGGGATAAGCTCTAAAATAAGGGAAAAGGATCCAAAAACAGATTCTCATTTTCCCTACGATGAACCTCTTTGGTGCCTTTTGGGTCAGAACCACAAAACCCGTTCCCTAGTTCCCCATTTTGGGGTGTCCCTGTCTTGGCCGAGCCATCCCAGGGTGACTCAGGACAGAGCCCTGCAGTGGCAGTCACTGCTGGAGACTCAGAGTTACAACCACATTCACAGGCTGAACCCCGAAGAGTCTGCCTCCTTATTTTCACTGCAAAGGAAAACAACTTGGGTTTGTCATTCCACCCGACACTGTAACCCCTCCGGGCCGCAGCCCCAGGGACCCTCAGAGCTGCCAACGCCCACACCTCAGCCAACACGCCCACGCCTGGGAAAACACCCGCCATGTGGTCTCAGGCGGGGCGCATCCCCTCCAGCAGGCATTGGGAAACCGGGGTGGGGTGGGGTGGCTGTTCTTGGTGGCCACAATGAGTCCAACAAAGCGATGGATAGTGACAAGTGCCATGACCTGGATAGTCCCACACAAGGTAGAACTGTCCCTTGAAAAGTGCCATCAGGGTCCCTGTTGAGAAATTCCATCCACTCAACACAGACGGGTCCATGCTAAGCCTCACCTGGAACTCGACACTAAGTTTCAGCCGCCTCTTCTCTCTACATTCGCTCTCAGTGAGGTGGGATTTCTTTTTGTGGTTTTTTTTTTTTTTTGTATTTTTCTGAAGCTGGAAACGGGGAGAGACAGACAGACTCCCGCATGCGCCCGACCGGGATCCACCCGGCATGCCCACCAGGGGCGACGCTCTGCCTACCAGGGGGCGATGCTCTGCCCCTCCGGGGCGTCGCTCTGCCGCGACGCTCTGCCGCGACCAGAGCCACTCCAGCGCCTGAGGCAGAGGCCAAGGAGCCATCCCCAGCGCCCGGGCCATCTTTGCTCCAATGGAGCCTTGGCTGCGGGAGGGGAAGAGAGAGACAGAGAGGAAGGAGGGGGGGTGGAGAAGCAAATGGGCGCTTCTCCTATGTGCCCTGGCCGGGAATCGAACCCGGGTCCCCCGCACGCCAGGCCGACGCTCTACCGCTGAGCCAACCGGCCAGGGCCGAGGTGGGATTTCTTTTTTGCTTACTTTCCCCCACAATTGATACTAAAAGCAGGGGGCTTATCTGAGAGGGTACTTCTGCATAGGGTCGTCCTGGAATATTCGGTGGTGTACAGCTCGCCGCCTGTGTGTGAGAGAGAACTTACCCAAGGCACAGGGCTAACAGATATGAAAAGAGGGAGGAACTCTGTGAAACTTAGTCCTAGGCATAAGTCTTAGATTTTGCCCAGAAAACAGCTGTCACGTTCAAAGATTGCCTCCTTACTTAGCCTTGCTTGAGTCCCTTTATAGCAAGGATCAGGGGATGCGGGAGCTGAAAGAAGCTTCGGCCGGGTCATATCGGAGAAGGGAGTAGGTGCCGGCGTTTAGGATCAAGTTGCTTCCACGGGGGGCTGATCTCTGGGCTGCAGGCCAGGTCTGCCTCTGCCTGCACGCACTTCCCGCTGGGCACGGCCAGCGCTTCTTTCTAGATGTGCTAGGACAGCTTACCCCACGGGGACAGACTGATGGGTCATATTGTAGAAGACAGCATCATGAAGTTGCTCATTCATTCATTCGCTCAGCCATCCACCAAAAATGTACCGAGCATCCTCTGTGCCCGGCACCGTGCCGGGAGCTGGGGTGCAGAGATGAATTCGATGTAAACTGCTCTTACCAGGTCTGCTGCCGGCTGCCCGGGGCCCATTACAAGGCTGGCCGAGACCTAACTGCTGGCTCGAGGAGCCAGCAGTCTGCAAGGGGAGAGGAGACGTTCTCACGTGCAAGGTGAAGGCCATCTGCGGCTGAGGGGAGGGAGCCTAAGATGCTAAGGTCCGAAGTGGAGGGCGGTGCCTGTGAGGAGCAGGGGGTCAGTCAACAGGGACGGCTGGGCAGCCCAGTGTGAGGTCCGAGACTCGAGGCTGCCCAAGCTCGGCCTCCTCCCTCCCTTTCCCTTGCTCCCGGCCAAGATTCTGCCAACATGACAGAAAGGCAGGAGCTGTCATGACATCTCCGGGGTCACCACGCTCTGTCTCCTGGGACTCAGTGAGGCTTCGTCTGCTGTATGCATTAAACCCTCTGACGCCTGTGCAGAGGCGAGACTGGCACACAGAGCGATTTAGAACTACCGGGCGCAGTTTTGCTTTATCGGGGGAGTTGCTTTCTTTTCAACACCTCCCCCCCAAAAAAAGCATCATCAAAAGCTTCTATTTGGGACTTCTGCTTCCAGCAGAGATGAAATAACAGACCCTCACCACCTGAAATATCCAAAAAATATACCAAATATACAAATGAATGCTTTTCAGAACGGTGGACATCAAGGCAGCACAAGGCCATGGCCCCTCAGAGAGGAGAAGCAGGGGCGAGTTCTCGGGCCGCCCGGTGACCCCTGGAGAAGCAGCAGGGCCGCCCCGTCGGAAGTCTGGGAGGTGGAGCGGACCGTCCGGGAACAACCGAAACAGATAAGGTCTCTCCCTAAGGGAACTTCCAGAAGGTGGAGGAAGCCAACCGCACACAAGTAAGTCCACCAGCGACGCTATGAACACTCATCCCAGTTGGTGGTGGGAGACAAGAGGTCAAGAGATGGAAGAGAGGTCAAAGGCCCCCACATCTTGTGGACAAGTCTCTAGAAATAAGCATGAGTGTGACTGTGAGTGTGACTGTGAATGTGTGTGTGTGTGTGTGTGCGCGCGCGCGCAGCTGCAGATGTGGCCATCTGTGTGAACGGGTATCAGGGAGGCTGAGCAAACCAAGGAGATTTAGTGTGTGTGTGTGTGGGGGGGGGGTGCCTGTGGATTCACCAGCCTTCTAGTGTCATGGAGGAACCATGTGAGGTCAGGCAGGTCCCCAGACACACTCGGTGACAAACACCTTCCCTGCAATGCTCGTGGGCTTATTGTGACTATCAAATAAGAAGGTGGAGGGCAGTGGGGGCAGCAACGCCACGTGCTGGGCACTGACTCCGAGGCACCAGCCTGGTCCTGATGGTGCAGAGAGCCCAGTCACACTCCTGTAAGTGGGGAGATGGGGGCCCCACAGCCCGGCGCCCGTCAGGATCTGAACCCACGTGTGCCTTGTGACAGTACTCACAGCCAACTCAACACATATTCCCAGAGGACCCGGGGACCTGCGGCTCCTGTCTCCTTATCAGGGCCCGCTGCACACAGGGGGGCCTGACTGACAGGAAGGGACACAGTCAGGAACGCCTGAATCGAAGGAACAACAAATAGGGTGGAAACAACCTCAGTTTTGCTAGAGAGCTTTCCACTGTTCTTAGAAGAAGGGAGTGATGGCCGTGTTCTTTGTTTTCACATCACTTATCCGTTGTGAGATGGAAGCTGTAGGTCTGTGCACGGCTTGACCCCGGCCGGCCGTGTGCGTGGCCACCTTCAGAGGCCAGTGCGTGCACGGGTGGCTTCCTGTCCCTTGAGCACAGCCCGAGCGCCAGGCCCTGCTGGTGACCCCGCAGTGTGCTACGGGTCGCTGGGGCATTGCTACCCCTCTCTCACTTTCACAGTCTTGAGTGACGCTGGCCCAGGATGCCTGACCGGATTCCCTGACTGGTCTCCAGGGGCCGAGCGGACGGTGCACTCAATCCGTCGGGTGAGGAGGTGCCACCCAGTTGTCCACTCTGCTTCCTGCTCCTCGAGCCCAGCTCCCCGCCCATCAGACAGATCACGGCCCCTGCCCAGTCAGCCAGCGTGGGCTTGTCGAGGGCCCCTGAGCTGTGGAGACCAGTCTTCTTCAAGGGGACGATGTATGTCACCACACTTCCCAAACCACAGAGCACACACCTGAACTTTACTGTGGGAAACTGAAGTCCCGTCCTCACCCTGACTGTGTTGCAGACACTGGGCTGGGCACCGGGGCCAGACGTGAGGGGCTCACACAGCCCCTCTCCAGGGGACAGTCTTATGGCACAGTGTATGGGGTCCCTTTCAGTTCCACTCCCTCCAGCCCACTTGACGGGTCTTGAGGACACTGTCCAGTACGTCCGGGGACTCGAGCACAGGGGACTGAGCACGGGCTGCGAGCTGACCAGGTGCCAGAGGGTAGGGAGGGCATTTCCGAGCGTGTCTGCTCTTGCCACGTCTCGGCCAGCTCACCTAGAACACCTGTGGTTTTATCCGGCTCACGAGGGCAGCGAGGGACCCAGGAGCTTTGCTGAATCACCTCTGGGGGCAGAAGCTCTTTCACAGGCCCTTTGGGCAAAAGAGGACTCAGGGGCTCAGAGAAGGGGAGGGAGGGGAGACCCCGGGCCTCATCTCTCTCAGCTCTGCTTTGCGCACTGCCTCCAAGGACCAGGGGGACGTGGGGTCTCAGAGGCTCCCTCATGGGGCTGAGTGCCCCCTGTCATTGCCTCGGTGTCCCCAGCCCTGGAGCCCACAGCCTCCTCCCTCTCGTCCCACTCCCACACAGGGCCCATTGTCTCCCAACACAAGGGCCCAGTCAGGCCCACTGCTGTCCATTCACGGGCACGGGGCACCCTCGAGGAGGCCCGTGCCAGGGTGTCCACCCTCCCGTGTGCACCAGCTCGGGTGTGGGACTGCTCACTGCTTCCTGGCCCAAAGGGGCCGGTGTGGCTGGGCTTTAAAAATCACAAACACGGGCCCAGAATGACATTTTACGCAGACCTCTGGAATGAGCCCCTACTTTCTGGACAGAAAGAAGTCTTTTCCTTTGGAAGTGCTCTGGTGAAAACAGTGAGCTCTGTGGCATAGCTTAGGGCGAGGGGCTCCACCCCTCTCTGCCCCGGGAAATCTGGCTCATGCTTTGGGTGCCACAGAGACCTCCCTCTTTCATAAGTCTTCCTGATGCTTCCTCCGACCAGAGTTCCCCCAGCAGGAACTCCCGGGCTGCCTGTAAAGACAGTAGCCTCGGCCGTCTTCACAGCCGCCTGGCCCATGCAGGTTCGCATCGGATTCGGACAGATGGTAATGAAACAATGGAGCCAAGAACTGGTGGGCCATCATCTTTAATCCTAGCTTGCACCCGGCGGGCAAGTAATACACACAGTGGGAAAACACTTCCCTTTCCATTCAGGGCTCCCAAAGCCACTGACTTATCCGAGTTTCCTAGAATCAAAGGTTTCTACCTCACCAGCCTTATTCACTTCTGTTCCTCATCTCCTTCTCTCTGCACAAACTCTGCACAAACTAGCCTCTCCCTCAGCACTCCGACATCTTGGCTGCTTCTCCTCTCCTCTATGTGGGCTTTCTCTGCTCTCCTCTCTAATGCTAATCTCAGGAACCGAGAGAGAGAGCAAGCTCCCAGTCTGCCCCACTTTATAGTGTAGAAATCAAAACCTTTAATCCAATATACAAACAAGGAAGTCTCTGATACAAAGTCACTTAGGGTGGGAAAGGCTTAGTCTTAAAACTAAGCCTTAGGCTATAACAACCTGGCCAATTTACAGCCTGTCCCCCACACCCAATGCCAACAATAAGCGAGCAAACCTCTATATCATATTTACAAACTTATTTGACCCACAGTGCCCAATAAGGGTAGGAGTAGGGCACGAATTCCCTGCCCACACTGAACAGAACACCAGAGCTCTAGGGGTGTGGGGAGAGGTGCCTGCCTTTTCCAGAAGCAAGGGGCACCGCCTCTCCACTCTGCAGGAGGGAAGCAGGTTGAGGACCCTGCAGCCTAAATGGGGATCCCTGGCCTTCAGCCGGGACTGGTGGATGAGCAGCATAACCGGGAGGCAGGGCTGTGTGCTTGGCCGGCTTTTGGGGTCATTTCTGTATTGCCCGCTACCTGTCCACAGTCCTCCTGGAAGTCTGACTGCCTCCCAGATGCGGCCCAGGAGGCCCTTCCTGCTTGTCAGCAAGGCTGCAGGGCTGTAGCTGAGCATCTCATCTGCTGTGGATGAAAACTGTTGGTCCGTGGAGGTGCATAAGCCTTGGCCAGTCTCTGGTAAAGGGTTCTGCCAGAAGACAGACCTAAGTGTGCCAGCGAGACTGTCTCAGCGCTCCAGGGGGGCCCACACTGCAAGGCCAACCAGGATGCACAGCTCGCTGGCTTGACAGGGAGAGCAGCCCGGGCCCCTGGTCCTGCCCTCCTGCTGTGCCAGCGGGACCCAACATCCCTCTGGCCTCCACCTCCTCTCAGCAACTATCCCCTGTGTGGCGTTCCTCAGACACCCAGCCCTGTGCTGGAGGCACCCATCGGCATGTCCTCCGCTCCCCGGCTAGGTCACCAGAGGCCAAATCCTGTGGCCGTGCCCTCTGAGCCCTCTCCACCTGCCCTTCCTCTCTGCCCCCTCCCCCACGGCAGGCCTGCACTGGCTCCTACCCCGTCATCACGGCCACCCGCCCCTCCTCCCTGGGGTACCTCCCCGAGTTCAGCACAGCGGCTTTGAATCAGAAGGACCCGGAGTTAAATTCCAGATTCTGGCCCTGGGAAAATCATTTACTCTTTTAGACTGAATCTCAGTTCCTTCCACTGTAAACTGGGAAAAAGCAACGGGACCTCCCCCACAGGTTGATGCAGGACTGAATGGGATGCCCAATCAGGGAGCTTGCACGCAGCAGCCACCCGGCCCCCTTGCTGTGTACCAGTCGCCCTGAGCATCGGGGAAGCCTTGTGGAGGCAGTGAAATTTAGGCTGAGCCCTACGGGGCAGGGGGGCACCCTGTGGGAAGGTCCCATCTGGACTGACAAGGACCAGGGGCATGGGCAGCTGTTGTCGCAAGCTTCTCCGTTCCCCTGGCTGCTGCCTGGGACCTCCCTGCTGAAGGCCTCGGGGTCCTTCCATCTGTGACTCCCAGCCTGATGCCTGAGCTCCACGGGACACTCACTCCTCTGGTTTATTTATTTCTGTCCGGCGTCCCGGGCACAGAGCCCAGCGCGGTGGTAGTGTGGCTGCTTATCTATCGCCAAGGACACTGTTCTCAGGCTTGGCTCCTAAGAGGGGTATTTAAAGAAAAACACCCTAATACATTATTAATAATTGTCTCCATCATTTCTGTGCCTAAATAGGAAAGGAAATTCATGAATTGGGTTTAAGACTCTAGGGCAGGGGCAGCCACGGCTTTTCCCGGTGCGGGAGAGCTCTGGGTAGAGGCCGGGGCAGAAGGCAAGACCAGCAGGCTGCTGCCTGGCATCATGAATTCTGCTTTTGGTGGTGACTGCAGGACACGTCCCCCTTGTTCGCTGCCCAAACGGCCCTCTTGGTGAGGCTCCTGAAGGCCAGGACTTGTTACTCCGCAACACTGCTCTCTCCTAGTGGCTACAGTGGTCCAGTCTCTGTTCCCTGCCCCAGGGGACACGCCCCAGATCTGCCAGCCTTCTGTTCCCCCCAGGACGCACTGCTGCGCAGAAGGTCCGAGCTCGCCAGCTTTAGAACAGTAGTGCTGTTGAGAAGTGAAAAAGGACACCACTTCGGGACACCCCCGTTGCCCTGACTGCTCATCATTCCAGTCCTGATCCCTCCTCTCACTCAACGTATATCTGTTAAGAGCCCACTATGTGCCATGTGCTGTGCCAGGTTCCAGGGATATGACAATTGACAAAACAGACAAGGACCGTGTCCTCAGTATGCTTACAGTCTGCTGGGAACGGGCTAGTTCAGGAAAGCATGCTAGGATTCCTGCCTCATCGAGACACTAAACTACACGTGCTTTAGGTACAAGACGGGCCACTGTAAAACAAAGAGCAACAACGTCCTGAGGGCGGGGAGCCAACAGGAGTGACTGAGAACAGTGAGCTTATCTTTGTTTGCGAGAGGCTCATGGACAGGAAAAGGCTCTTGATGATAAGTGCCCAGCAGAGCCCCAGCACTTAGCTGACAGTTGGTAGATGTTGGATCTCCCCTTCCGGTGGACACTTCACAGATGACAGGGCCTCATGAATGCCCAGTCAGGCAGAAGCTACTCCGTTTAAACATCTGTTATCATTTTGAGGAGGGGTTCAGGATCAACTCAGACCAGTGGTTGACAAACTCTGACCCACGGGCCGAATCTGGCCCACCACCTCTTTTTGTAAATAAAGTTTTATTGGAACACATGGAACAGAGACACAACCATGTGTTTCAATATTGCCATGGATGCATTCTGACTAGAGGAAGTGTGTGTGGGGGGGGGGGGGGAGAAAGAGAGAGAGAGAGAGAGAGAGAGATCAATTTGTTGTTTCACTTATTTATGCACTCATTGATTGATTCTTCTATGTGCCCTGCCCAGGGATCCAACCTGCAACTTTGATGTATTGGAACAACGCTGTAACCAATTGAGCTACCTGGCCGATGCAGTAAAATATTTACTTTCTTGCCTTTTACAGAAGTTTGTCTACCTCTACCTAATGAGTGTGGTCTTCACCTGAGATTCTTAGATAAACTTAAGGGAGTAGTCAGAGGGTACTCTGAAACTATACCCCAAATTTTTACTTTGCAAGTAAACATTCCACTCTTTCCATTTTATTTTTAGAATAGCTCTTTACTCCAAAAGTCACACCAATGTCCTGGTGGGAGGTCTCTAGGGAGGTGGCACAGGGAGCTGTCCTCTGGGAGTTTCAATAGTGACAATGTGAGTCCTGGTCAGGTAGCTCAGTTGGTTAGAGCGTTGTCCCGATACACCAAGGTTGTGCGTTCAACCCCCAGTCAGGGCACATACAGGAGTCAGCCAATGAGTGCATAAGTAGAACAACAGATCAATGTTTCTCTCTCTGTTTCTCCCTTCCTCTCTCACTCTAGAATCAATAAATAAAAAAAATTTTAACCCCACCCCCCAAAAAACAGTGACAATATACTGAGACAGCAAAAGCACAGAGAACAGGCAGACTGAAGTGTGGATCCTAATTTAGCCACTCCACACCTGCTAAGTGACCCCGGACAGAGCACTAGAATGACAGACTCCTTGTCAGTCGATGATGACATTCTCGGGAAGGTTGGTGGGTAGCATCTACCATGGTCACGTGTCAACTCTTGTCCTGGGGCCCTGTTGCAGGGGCAGTTGATAAAGGATGGGGTTGCCACCATAACCATCTTCCAAAGACAGGCCTAGGGCCCTCGAGCAGAGCAGGTTTAAGACTGACATCCTCAGGCACTGCCCACACTAACTGTCCTGCAATGCAGCAGGCTGATTCCTGAGGCAGGCACAGCCGCCGCGTTGGTGCCAGGTTCGAAGACTCTGGCTCCTAAGCCGATGAAAGTCTTCTCCTCAATGGTGGCAGCACCGTTCCCTTCCTCACCTGGTGGTTTCCAGCACACGGAGAGCCGCTGGCCCCTCCTCCTTCCCCCTGTCCCCTCTGGGTACATCTTGGGCTCTTTCTGCTTGTTGGGCATTCAGACATCAGCTGCTCAGCCACCTGCCTAGTGGTGGCTGTGGAAGTGCCTGTGACAAGGTGGAAGCTGCTTCCCACCTGCGCTGGGGTGCAGGGGACATACAGCCACATGTGACATTCCTGGGCACTCGTCCCCTTCTTCGAAAGACTGTCCAAGGGCTGCTGGGGCGCCCAAGCCCTAAGCAGAGAGAATATACTCCTCCCCAGCCCAGAGAGTCCTCAGCCAGTGACCAACAGGTGCCAGGTGAGACAGTCTAGCCCCTACCACTGGCTGGGGACAATGAGCAGCCTAACTAACCGCCAGAGTCCCCACCAGAGTGCCACCAAGCTCAGGCCTTTGCAGGACAGGGCCTGAGGCTGTGCTCTCACCCGCCTCCTATCCTCCCATCACCCCCCTGGGAACACGTCCTTTAAAAATCCTGTCTCAAGCTTTGAGGACAGGTTCCGTGTCAGGAACCTCAGACATGAGGTCACTGAGGTGCTGGAGGACACTGGCCTGCCATCTAAGGAGATGAAATACACCCCAGCCAGATCCATGTGAGTTCTCTACGTTCCGATGAGTCTGTCCAGGTCGCCCTGGGCTGGTTCTCTGGACAGAGCCTAAGTCTCATGTTAACAGGTCCCTGCTGGGTTAAGCTAAGAGTGATTGCTGCCCTGGTTGCGACCACAATGGGATGGGGACACTGCTGAGAAAATTCACGAATGCTCAGTTTGTTAAAAAAAAAAAAAGGAGGGGGAAGAAATAGAAATTGTCTGTGGCTTTGGAACAAAGCCTGATTGCACTCTGACACCGTAGCCACTAGCCACATGTGACTAGTGAAATTTAAAATAAAATGAAGAATTCCGTTCTGCAGTTGCCCTGGCCATATTTTAAGTCCTCAGCAGCACATGCAGCTAACGGCTACCACGTTGGACAGCAGGGATACAGACCCGTGACATCACCGCAGCAAGTTTACTGGACGGCCCTGGTCCTGCTCATGAGAGGTGACACGTTCCGCTCTCCTTTCCCAAAAGGCAGCCGAGGGTGGTTTTCACAGCCCTCAGGCGGCCAAAGAAGAGCCACATATACGTCAACAGCGCTATTTTCAAAGCACCTTTTTCCTTACATTAAAATTTTTATTCTCCTATCCCGAGATAGGTAAGGCAGGAATGATTAGTTCCATTTTATAGGTAAGGAACCTGAGGGTTCCTAGGGGCCAAAGAGGCAAAGTCACAGAGCTGTTAGAGGGGTGAAAGCTAGGGCTTCCGAACTGTGGCACTTCTGCCGCCGCCGCCGGGGACGGTGAGGACGGCAGCAAGGATGGCAGCGGGGGACCCAACCGTCTGGATGTCAGATGTGCCGGGCATTTCTAATGCCCGCCCTTGGTATGCATACTCACTTTTTTAATAGCCACATGGCTTTCTGAGTGGATACTTGTGACCTAAAAAGTGGTCACTTTGCCTTTGAGACAATAACAGAGCAGAAGGCTGCTCTGTGGCTCCGTCCTCCATGAGGGGCAGTTGGGCCAGGGCTGTGAAACAGGCCAGTCCGCAGCCCACGAGAACCCTGCTTCTACTCCCCACGGACAACTTCCGTCCAAAGGACGGCATGCTGGGACCGCGCCGAAGGCACGGACTTGGCAACCAGCTCTCGCCTGAGAACTTCATTCTCTTTCTGGACCAGCAGCTCGGTCTGAAGATCCAGGCCCCACAACCTGGCTTCTGGCATTGCACTGGAAACCCTCTGAACTTCCGCAAGCACTTCATGGATCTGGACGTCAAGCGCCCATCTGCCAGATGGGAGTTGTGGCCTTGGCCTGGAGCAAGGTCCTCAGCCCTGGCGCTGCACCTCCTGGGCCGGATGATTCTTTGCTGTGGGGGCTGTCCTAGCATCCCCAGACTCCACCCACTAGATGCCAGTAGCACCCTCTCCCAACTGTGATGACCAAATGTTCCCTGGGCAACAAAATCTCCTGGTTCAAAACCAGGGGCTGGCAGGCCTCCAGGGCCCTCCCCTGGCTCCTCCTCTTGGTGCAGAGCAGAGGCCTCCAACACGGGTGCAGCCAGCAGCGCAGACCTGGCTTGGCCTCCCAGAGTGCACCACACGAATCCCAGCCAATGGAAGGAGTTAAGCTTGATGGCCTTCCAGCTGGAACCTCCGATTCCAAGCCAATTATTTCCACCATGACCCCCGGCGACCCAGAGGCCGCGCAGCGGAACTGGTTGTCACAGTGTCCAACAGGAAGAGAACGTGTCATTTTCCAAGGCACCCATAACTCTCTGCCAATGCAGGAGACAATGCGCCTTTGCCACTCACAGTCCAGTTCATTCTAATTTGGACAACGAGGAGCCCATTCACTTCCCACAGGGGCAGAGGAGAGGCCAGCGTCTCTTCCAGGAAACGGTGGCCTTTGGCCTTCTCTGATTACTGGCAAGAGTGACACAGAAACTTGGGAGCTAGGAACAGGCACTGTTAATATTGCCATGTTTTTGTCTCGTGGAAGAAGGGACATAAACCATAAACAAGGGACGTTCCTCCCTGACTCGCCTGGCTGGACTTCGTCATCTTTCCCAGGAGGAAAGCCCAGCAATAGAGATTCTTCTCAAGACCCCTGGAGACCGACTCTTGCTTCACTGGAGCGACGATCCTGCCCTCCGTCCCAGCAGAGCTCCCTTGATAAACAGAAGCTCAGGAGTGCGGGGGCTTCTCTGACCTGTTCGGCATAGAGTGGCTCCAAGTTGCCGTACTGGACGCAAACCCCAGGACTCATTCAGTCCCGTAATGTGAACCAGGAACATCTTTCCCGCCATGAAAAGATTCTACGGTCACCACCTACACAAAGTCATCTCCACTAATGCCGTTGCGCAAGACACCGGACGTCGGCCCGGGCGCACCGGGCTGTCTCGGAGCCCTCGCTCATGTTTCTTATGTCTCCTCTGCTGGCAGATGAGCAAAGGCAGAAGGTTTCAGAAAATTTTATGGAGAAGTAGCTTTATATTTTTAAAAAATTTTAATAAGCTTAATAAAAATATAATAAGAGTAGCTGCCTTTGCTAAGCATTTGTTAAGCACCGTTGGGTGTGTGCTCATTGAAATCTCCTGATTATAAGTCTCCCTATCCATCAGGAGACGTGGGCGTCACTGTCCCTGTTTACAGACGTGAGAACAAGCTCCAGGAGGAGCAGTCAATGACAGAAGCAGGGTTCCAGGACAATCTGATGCCAAAGTCTACCTCATTTCCACCACAATCTATTGTAAATCAGGCAAAGACCCCAGTCGGTGGATTTTAGCAGCAGGGTGCCTTGGTCTGGCTGGAAGAACAGATTTTTTTTTTTTTTTTTTTTTTGTATTTTTCCGAAGCTGGAAACGGGGAGAGACAGTCAGACAGACTCCCGCATGCACCCGACCGGGATCCACCCGGCAGGCCCACCAGGGAGCGACGCTCTGCCCACCAGGGGGCGATGCTCTACCCCTCCGGGGCGTCGCTCTGTCCCAACCAGAGCCACTCTAGCGCCTGGGGCAGAGGCCAAGGAGCCATCCCCAGTGCCCGGGGCCATCTTTGCTCCAATGGAGCCTTGCTGCGGGAGGGGAAGAGAGAGACAGAGAGGAAAGAGAGGGGGAGGGGTGGAGAAGCAGATGGGCGCTTCTTCTGTGTGCCCTGGCCGGGAATCGAACCCGGGACCCCTGCACGCCAGGCCGACGCTCTACCACTGAGCCAACCAGCCAGGGCAAGAACAGATTTTTAACCTTGCCTCAGGATGCCATTGACCTTGACTGGTAGTTTCTATGAGGGATATCCTAGCAATAGGCTCCACCTTCGCCAGCCTTTTATTTATTCCTCTAGAGGGCAGAGGGCAGGACTTCCTCAGTGGAAGAGCTGGTGAGGAGTAAGGGCAAAGTATGCCTCATGCCCACCCTGGGTGCCAGGAGGGATAGAAAAGGGAAAAAAATTCTCAGTAAGGGAGAACCTGGGGTATAACTTTATATCACATTCCGGAGGAAATTTCCCCTTTTTCATTCCTATAGTCACGAGCTCCCTGGACACATTGTTCCAAAATCCAGGGGACATTGAGCACATCAGGGACCCAGCCACCGCCACTTACTCTTTATTGTTCATGACAGCCAGCCACACGGGTCACTGTAATGAACCGTCTCATTATCTCCCTCTGACAGGGACGTTAATGGAGCCTCTGAGGTGAGGACTGCCTGAGACAGAAAGGACAACCCTTCAGGAGCCAGCCGCGTCCCTGCTTTGAAAACTGAGGTTGGCCTGACCTGTGGGGCACAGTGGATAAAGCGTCTACCTGGGACACTGAGGTTGCCGGTTCGAAACCTTGGGCTCTCCTGGTCAAGGCACATATGGGAGTTGATGCTTCCTCCTCCTTCCCCCTTCTCTCTCTCTCTCTCTCCTCTCTCTCTAAAAATGAATACATAAAATCTAAAAAAGGAAAAGAAAAGAAAACTGAAGTTACCAGAAACAAACACCACGTAGCCGAGGCGCTGGGCCAGGCCCTGTGTGCTCTGTCTCAGCCCCTCACCCGGGAAGGGGGTAGCCTTCCAAAAGCTGTTATGACACGGGCCTTCCCAGTTCTACAGAATCTCCTGAACCATAAAATATGATCAACAACCTAAAGGTTCTTGGCACATCCGGAAGCTGGTCAGGAAAAGAAAATGGAGGCTGAACGGTTAGGCCTGGTACTTAATTTCTCTTCCTAGAGGCCACTGCTACTGTAACCAATCTATTCCAAGGGAGAGCACCGTTATGGATTGAATGTTTGTGTACTCCCCAAATTCCTATGTTGAATAAGTAAACCACAATGTGATGGTTTTTAGGAGGTGGTGTCTTTGGGAATCATTAGGTCATAGGGTGAAGTCCTCCTGAAAGGGATTAGTGCCCTTATAAAAGCGGCCTCAGAGTGGCCTCTCAGCCCTTCCTCCATGTGAGGACACAGTAAGAAGTCACCGTCTATGAACCAGGAAAGGGAACCTTATTACACACCAAGTCCGCTGGTGCCTTGATCTTGGACTTGTCGGGGCCTAGATCCCAGCCTCCAAAACCATGAGAAATAAATTTCTGTTGTTTATAAGCCAGCCCCCATTATAGCAGCACAAACAGATCAAGACAGCACCCCTATACACACACACACACACCAGAGGTGCTGTCATTATAATATATATATTCCACGTCATTCCATGTCACACATACGCTGCTCACAAAAAATTAGGGGGTAGTTTATCGCTTCATATTCATTTTGAAATATCCCTTAATTTTTGTGAGCAGTATATTTCGGCACCAGCGTGAACAGAGCTGCATTTCTTGCCTTCTCTCTCTCTCTCTTTCTCTCTCTGTCTCTCTCTCTCTCTCTCTCTCTCTCTCCCTCCCTCCCTCCCTCCCTCAGAGTTGAATGGAGTGCCTCTATGTGGAAGTACCACGATTTATCTAACCAGTCCAGGAGAAGTCATTTGTCAAATGCAGGATCTCAACTCTTTATTTGTCATTTCCAAATCCGAAAGGTAATTTGGTGCCAAAACTAATGTGGCAGCAAAGCCTGAGCCTCAGGAAAGTGGGGTCGTTATGGTCTTGGTTCACCCATTCGGTGCAATAGGCACATTTCTCACCGCAGAAATGCTACCGGGTGCGCAAGTGCCTGGCAGCGTGACGTAACCCACATGTACCCATGACAGCTTTTTTTTCCCCTAAAATCCGCAGCATTCCGGTTTCTGGAACACATCTAGCTCTTTCAGTATTTCTGTTAGATGGAGATGTGGAAAACCAGACGGGATGAGCTTCTGGGCTGTGGCTTCTGTCCCAAACCCACCTTGATGCCAACTCAGTATCTTCTCTCCACCCTCTGCCCCCACATCCCAGCCAGCCCACAGCAGGGAAGAGAGTGGGCATTTACTGGATTTCCTGGAGAGGTGAGCCCACGGGGATGAGGAGTTCCCTCCACGCCCTCCAGGCCACCCTGCCCTTTCCCCACCCACAGTCCTTCTAGACACCTGCAGCCGCCTTCTCTCTCCTCCCCTCTCCCCCCACCCCCACGCCACAATGCTTCAGAGTCCCCTTGTCACCCTGAGAAACTCCACTCTGAGAACACTTCCTGCTCAACAATATAGCGAGATGCTGATTCCTAAGAGAGAATAAAAAGATCAGGAGTTTTAAAATGTGAAGTGTCTTTCTTAAGCCCCGTTTCTTTGTCGTTTTAAACACTGGCTGTGACCTGGGAGGCCACAGCCCGCTCAGGTGACATCTAATATGGGGGCCATTCCTGAACGTCTGAAGGGGCAGTGACTCGGGCAATGGCCTGAGGAATGGATCAGCTTTAATCTATCTCTTCGGGACAAAAGGAGGGAAAGAAAGCGGTCGTGCTGAAAAGTCGAAGGAAAAGTGCAGCGTCCTTTGGTCCCGGAGCGGCAGGCGGCCTCTCCCCGGCTCCTCACATCTTACTCTGGGGGGTGGGGGGCGGGTGGGAAGTCCTGCAGCCTCTCATCCTGGGCCCCTCTCTAACCATACTGTTTCCCCCAAAGATCTACCCAGTCCCACGGCTTCAAAGCCCAGCCCGATGTCACCGGTGCCTCTGCCGAGAGCGTTAGCTCCAGCCTCTCCCGAAGCGCCAGCCCCTCCCGAAGCGCCAGCCCCTCCCGAAGCGCCAGCACCTCCCGAAGCGCCAGCCCCTCCCGAAGCGCCAGCCCCTCCCGAAGCGCCAGACCTTCACACTCAGTTGTGACTCAGTATCTCCACGTGGCTGGTCTGCAGCCCCATTCAGACTCTTCCTCTTCACGCCTCGGCCTCCTCTCCTCCTGTCTCCCGCTCCCCCAGCTGCTCACTTCAGAAACCTGGGGGGGTGTCTTTCCTGAGAAGCCCCCCCTCCTCACCCCTGTCTCCATCCAATCCAACAGCAACCTTCCTTCAATTTGGCTGTCCGGGTCCTTTCTGCCCTCACCCTTGCCATTTACAACAGCCTCCTACCTGGTCTGTCCCTTCCCCCACCCCATCCACTGTCCACACTGCCACCGAGGTTCCTTAGAAAACGAAAGTCAAATCACGTTCCACTCCTGTTCAATACCCTCCAAAGACTTACTACCAAATGCAGACTAAAGCCCTCCCCCCCTTTTTTTTATACCATGGTGTTTGCTCCACACTTTTGTCGCACAGGTTCAAACCCTTATAGGGAAGAATCTAGAAACTTTCTGGGCAGCGACCGAACTGCTAGAGCCGGTGGAATAGTGTCCAAGGGGGAGGGAGGGTGGATACGTTGCGAGATGTGTGTTTAAAAATGAATAACTAAAGCAGGAAAGGAATTAGTTGTCGTCCTTCCTGGCTGCACTCAGAGACAGCAGCACTTAATAAATGTCACCGCCAGCGTCTCTGGCTCAGCTCCCACTCCCACAGTCTGCCCCGGAATTTGGTGGAAACGTCGGAGCCGGGTAATCCCACCAGGCTTTCGGGGGCCTGTGGAAAGCGTCTCCGAGCTGAACGGGGAGATAAACTGCTTTGCTGGTTACAGGGTCTGGATGTTCTCAGAAATGAAAATCCATCGTGTATTCCGGCCCCTGAAAGCACGCAGGGCTCCGGCCTGGGGGGTGGGGCCGGGGCGCGGGGGAGCTGGGCTTTGCTCTCAGGGGGCGTTTAGGGCTCTGGAGACCAACCCTCCCCTGCACGGAGCCCCACTCTCCGAGGGAGCTGGGCTTTGCTCTCAGGGGGCGTTTAGGGCTCTGGAGACCAACCCTCCCCTGCACGGAGCCCCACTCTCCGAGGGAGCTGGGCTTTGCTCTCAGGGGGTGTTTAGCGCTCTGGAGACCAACCCTCCCCTGCACGGAGCCCCACTCTCCGAGGGAGCTGGGCTTTGCTCTCAGGGGGCGTTTAGCGCTCTGGAGACCAACCCTCCCCTGCACGGAGCCCCACTCTCCGAGGGAGCTGGGCTTTGCTCTCAGGGGGCGTTTAGGGCTCTGGAGACCAACCCTCCCCTGCACGGAGCCCCGCTCTCCGAGGGAGCTGGCCATGCCAAGGCCCTGGGCTCTGTCTCGGTGGGAGCACAAGAGCAGTAGAAATGGGGGGAGAGGTGGAAAAGGGAATGAAAGGAACAAAAGGGAGAGAAACTGAGAAAAACATTTGAAAATCTTAAAAGTTGTGATATATATTTGGTAGGTCTTTATAGCAATGGATTCTGCTATATTTGGGCCAAGATATTTAAGAGCATATTGTGCAGTATCCAGCTTGACGGAGACTGTCCTCGTTTCTAAGAGGAGTGTAGTGTGTAGTAGATGAGCTTGTGTCCCCCAGGTTACTGGGCCAGCTGGTACTTGATGACTCACTGATATGGCCACAGAAGGCTGCCCCCTGTCTCAGGCTTCCTCACGGAGTTGCTCACCTGCCAGGGTCTCCCTGTGGGCTCTGGGGGCGAGATTCCTGCTGAAACCGCACCTGATTGGCTCCTTCCCCTTTCCTGCCTCCTCTCCTCTATTCCCCTCCTCTCTTTTCTCCTCCCCTCCCCTCCCCTTTCTTTCCCTCTCCTCCTCTCCTCTCTCCTCCCCTCCCCTCTCCTCCCCTCTTCTCCCATCCCCTCTCCTCTCCTCCCCACCCCTCTCCTCTCCTCTCCTCCCCTCCCCTTCCTTTCCCTCTCCTCCCCACCCCTCTCCTCTCCTCCCCTCCTCTCTCCTCCCCTCCCCTCCCCTTCCTATCCCTCTCCTCCTCTCCTCTCTCCTCCCCTCCCCTCTCCTCCCCTCTTCTCTCCTCCCCTCTCCTCTCCTCCCCTCTCCTCTCCTCCCCTCCTCTCTCCTCCCCTCCCCTCTTCTCTCCTCCCCTCCCCTTCCTTTCCCTCTCCTTCTCTCCTCTCTCCTCCCCTCTCCTCCTCTCCTCTCTTCTCCCCTCCCCTCTCCTCTCCTCCCCTCTCCTCTCCTCTCCACCCCTCTCCTCTCCTCTCCTCCCCTCCCCTCCCCTCTCCTCTCCTCCCCACCCCTCTCCTCTCCTCTCCTCCCCTCCCCTCCCCTCTCCTCTCCTCTCCACCCCTCTCCTCTCCTCTCCTCTCCTCCCCTCTCCTCTCCTCTTCACCCCTCTCCTCTCCTCCCTTCCCCTCTCCTCTCCTCCCTTCCCCTCCCCTCCCCTCCTCTCCCCTCCCCTCTCCTCTCCTCCCCTCTCCTCTCTTCTCCACCCCTCTCCTCTCCTCCCCTTCCCTCCCCTCTCCTCTCCTCTCCACCCCTCTCCACCCCTCTCCTCTCCTCCCTTCCCCTCTACTCTCCTCCTCTCCCCTCCCCTTCCTTTCCCTCTCCTCCTCTCCTCTCTCCTCCCCTCTCCTCCCCTCCCCTCTTCTCCCCTCCCCTCTCCTCTCCTCCCCTCTCCTTTCCACCCCTCTCCTCTCCACCCCTCTCCTCTCCTCCTCTCCCCTCCCCTCCCCTCCCCTCTCCTCTCCTCCCTTCCCCTCCCTTCCCCTCCCCTCTCCTCCCTTCCCCTCCCCTCCCCTCCCTTCCCCTCCCCTCCCCTCCCCTCCCTCTCCTCCCTCCCCTCCCCTCCCCTCCCCTCCCCTCCCCTCCCCTCCCCACTACTTCCTCCTGAGAGGCTCCTTCAATAATACACACTCCCGAAACCCTGCCTCAGGCTCTGCCTCTAGGGCACTGATCGAAGACCGGATGCATAATGAAAAATTAAAAAAAACCCTAAAGTCTATAAAGACACAGGCTAACACAAGCGTCTGAACACATGAGACTGTGTTAAAGTTCAAGTTCATGTATCAGCATTCAGAGTGTGGAGTAGAACAAGAGCCCTGGTGATGGACACAGGGAGCCCTGTCCTCTAGCCAACTGGAGTGTCCACACGGCAAGAGTCCCGGGGCCCCATCCGCACATGCGTATTGACTGAGCAGGAGAGGCTCTGCGGCTGCACACAGGGTGAAATGGACCCATTCTCTGCCTTCCGGGGGCTGCCGGTTGGTGTGGCCATCAGAGACCACTGGAGTCATTCAGCGATGCTATTAGCCACAAGCTCCCTGAGGACCTGGACCAGGTCATGTGTGTTTTGTTTCTATTATTTCCAGGTATTTTGTAAATGGTTGATTAAATAAATAAATAAAGTGGACTAGCCCCAAGCTATCAGACAGGGGTGAAGCGGAATTATTGAAATAGACAGGAACTGTCACCCACAGGAGCAGCATGGGTCACCGAGGTTTCTAAAAATGGAAACAATCAATATTCCTGGGAACACCAGGTTAGGACTTGAAATCCGGCTTCTTTGAGACAAGGCTTTGGTGGCGGAGCAGTTTCTCAGCAGGATTTCCGTTGTATTATGGGGAAGGGTTTCTTTGTGAACTGTCCCTGGCATGACAGTTATCACCCCTGGCCCCTGTCCACTGAATACCAGTAGCACTCCCCCCACCCCCCAACCATACCCCCACACATCCAAATGCACACTAGGGGGTGTTTTTACTCCGGATTTTGAACCACAGGTAGGACAAAAGTCAATTTCAGGGGAGAGAGTGAAGGAGTGGGGAAAGGCGGGACACTCTGTGTGCGTGCGTGTGTGTGTGTGTGTGTGTGTGTGTGTGTAAGAGAGAGACTCATCTGAATTTAGAAAAGTGTGAACTTGGAGTACGAGGGAGAGGGTTTGAAAGGGGGGTGGGTGGGGAGAGTGTGCCAGTTCGAAGGAATAACACCCTCTCCGCGTATTCAAGGTAACTTTTCATTTCCGGCGCGGTCAGTATTTAAAAATCCTCACCGGGCAATTCTCCTGGTGGAGTGGACCGAGAAGGCAGCCGCTCTGCCGCCCGCAGCCCAGCAAGCCAGCTGGGGCAGCCCACTCACGATCCCAACCTCCAGACCTTGCGTGGGGAGGCCTTCCTGGAAGAGGGGTGCCCCAGAAGGAGGACTTGGTGTCACCAGGCTGCTCTGGATGTCAACAGGGGCCCTGGTATGAACATCGCGGATTGGAAGCTTCCCACACTGGCTGGTCCAAGACAGTGAACCTTTATTGTGTTTCTTCTCTGGGGGCCGAGGGGCAAAGGGCAACATGGATGAGGCTTATAGGTCTGTCAGTCTTGTTGAACTGAAGGAAGGCCGGTGCTGCAGGACTGACGGACACCGTCCCCATTTACAACCTAGCCATATTTACGAGAGCAATGGGCTGAGGCAGCAACAGTCATGTGCCCAAAAGCCGGGCTGCGAAGGGGAACAAACAAGGCCCACCTCTTGGTACCACCTTAGAAAGAGATGGTTGCCACAGCCAGGAACAGAAGACAGACACACAAGCGTAGTGGCCTTGGCCCCCTCCCCCTCCCTGTGAGATTAATAGTCTTCAGACACTGTATGGTTCACTTGACTCAGCTGCCAAGAAACCTTTAGCTCTTCCAGACTCACACCCAGACGCCTCGGGACACTCTCACTCCCATCAGTCTCCCCGTTCTCCTACGCACCTGACAAGTGAGCTCACCCTCAGGGTCTCAGAGGCCTTGGGACTCCTGACTCCCCACCTTTGTTCACACCATTTCTTCTACCCAGAGTACTTGCTCCATCAACCCTTATATCTGGCCCTACAACTGCTCTTCAAAATTCTAATTGCCATCTGAAATGTTGTTCAATGCCACCTCCTCCCAGCAGTCAACCCTGATTGCTTGGGGCTCGCTGCCTCTGGGCTTCTGCAGGGCTTTGCACCTATCACTCTCTCTGCAGGATGACAGCTTCCCATCATCCCTGCCCTGGCCAGTGAGCCCCTCCAGGGCAGGAAGCAGTTCTTACTCATCTCTGGTTTGCATGACCCAGTGCTTGGTACCCAGGAGGTGCAGCACACAGTAACTGAGTAAATCAATGTCCTTACTGTTAGGGTTTGCTTTGGAGCAACTACAGGGTCCATCTCCCTCTCTCTCTGTGCTCTCCTGGTCCCCAGAAGGCCACCTGTCGGAACCCAGCTTATTCAGAGGTGCAGTGGGCTCCCATCTGGAATCTAGCCATTTCACCACCCGGCTGCTGCAACTGGTCCCAGAGGACATCACCTCTTGCCTGGATTATTACTGTAGCAGGCGCCTAACCGGCCTGCCTGCTGCTGCCGTGACCTCCGCGGTCTGGTCTGCACAGCAGCCAGAGCCCTCCTATCAAGTGCAAGTCAGATCCTGTCCCTGTCTGGACTCTCCACCCCGCACGGCTCCCCACTTGATTTCACGTACTGAGGACACTCTGACCGTGGGCCTGTGTGCATCTCCCCATTCTCATCTCTTATCCCCAGCCCCCTCTGCTCCATCCACATGGCCTCTGGCTGCCCCTCAGCCTCCCCAGGTGAGCTCAGTCCTGGGCCTGGCTGGCTGTCTTCTCCCCAGGAACCAGTGTGCTTCCTGCTGTCACCCTCGCCCCAGGGCCGCCTTCCCTGCAGAGCACCCCCTGGCCCGGCCCCAGCTTGCTGAGGCCACAGTCTCTTCCCACGGCCCCTGCCACGTCTGGCACACTATACAGCTCCCAGGCTTATCAGCCTTACTGGTCCTTACTGGTCTCCCTTCCCCACTACAATGTCAGCTCTGCATAGGCTTTGTTTCATAACGTATCCCAAGCTGCTAAAAGGTGGACATACTCAGGAAATGTTTGGATGAATAAGGGCCAACCCGCCCTGCTGTCACCTCCCGGGCCTCTGTCCCCAGTGTCCTGGGGACTCTGTCTTTGAACCTCCCTGCCTGTGACAGCAGTGACCAGACTGCCCACTGGGAGCCGCCGGTTGCTCCCAGTCACACACACACTAGCTGCCTTCCCCGCTCACACCCCTCCCCGCTCACACCCCTCCCCGCTCTGGGAGGCCGGGCCACTGTCCTAAGGCCGGTGCGTCTCTCCTCACTGTCCAGATGCTCGCTGAGCTCCCGGGAGCCTCCCTGCGTTAGACTCGTTGACATCACCACCTGCCTTCCAATGGTCCCCGAGGGAGAAGCACACGCTTGTTTTAGTACTTAAAGCTTCTTCCTCCTTCCTTCTCTACCACCGTGGGAGGAGCGGGGAAGCAGATGCAGGAGAGTGGGTCCCCTCCTGGGTACTGATCCTGGGAGCTCGCCCCCACCCTCTGCTGCCTCCCTGGTCCCCCAGCTCACCTCTCTGTTTCTCCTCCTTCCCCCCTGGCCGCCTTCCCCAGGCTCCTACTTCTCCCGAGCCCGGGTCCGTCCTCCCACACTCTCCCTGGGTGATGTCCGGAGCCCCTGCCTCGCATCCTCAGAGACAGCACAGGCCTCTGCCCTCAACCTCTCACCAACAAGCTGATGCCTTTCCCGCTGGCCCGTGGAACCTCCCACGCCATGTGACAAAGGCTGGAACGCCTGAACCCATCACCCTCCCTCCATGACCTGCCTCCACACAGGGCAACTGATCCGGCCCTGTCACTCGGCCTCTTCCTGCTCCCTCGCCCCAACGGGGGTGGTCTCCGAGTCCTGGAGGTTCCAAAGCCCCAGTCCCCTTGCCCACAGACCCGGCCACTGGTCTCCCGTGGAACACCACCTTCTCCTTACTGACGCTGGTCTCCTGGCGCTGCTCCCACCCCCCACCCCCTACAGGTCTGTCTAAAGGCAGCTGAGACGGGAGCTCCCCCCTCAGACCCTGCTGCCCTGCCCGGGGAAATCACCCAAGATGCCCCGAGCACCGTCAGGCCGGGCCACGCCCACACTCCTCGAGGGCCAGCTCCCCACGCCCCCTTCAATCCTGGGCTGGACAGACTGTCCGTGGCCTCTGAACCTTTGCCCCAAATGTTCCTCCTGCCAGAATGCCGCTCCTTCCACACCGCTGCTCCCAGCCTTTCCCGGAGATGCATCTCCCTCAGCGCAGCCCAGCCACACCCCTGCGCACACCTGCTCCCAGCCTTTCCCGGAGACGCATCCCCCTCAGTGCGGCCCAGCCACACCCCTGCGCACACCTGCTCCCAGCCTTTCCCGGAGATGCATCCCCCTCAGCGCAGCCCAGCCACACCCCTGCGCACACCTGCTCCCAGCCTTTCCCGGAGACGCATCCCCCTCAGTGCGGCCCAGCCACACCCCTGCGCACACCTGCTCCCAGCCTTTCCCGTAGACGCATCCCCCTCAGTGCGGCCCAGCCACACCCCTGCGCACACCTGCTCCCAGCCTTTCCCGGAGATTCATCCCCCCTCAGTGCGGCCCAGCCACACCCCTGTGCACACCTGCTCCCAGCCTTTCCCGTAGACGCATCCCCCTCAGTGCCGCCCAGCCACACCCCTGCGCACACCTGCTCCCAGCCTTTCCCGGAGATGCATCCCCCTCAGCGCAGCCCAGCCACACCCCTGCGCACACCTGCTCCCGGTCCCACACCGTCCTCTCAGCCGCCGTCGGGAGCCTCTTGGTGCGATTCCTGTGTGCTCTGCCTCCCCACACTGTCCACAGGCATTCCAAACTCCACATGAGAACAAACAGACCCGACCTCCCCCGTGACCCTTCCCAGTGGGTCCGCCCTGTCCTACCCACTGGCCACAGTGGAGAGCTCTGCACATATTAGTTGAATGAGTAAATGACTCTGAGTGATTTTCTGCTCCTTACAGAAATAAGTGAGGTATCCCTCTAATAGGAGACCATGCATTGGACTGCGGGGGAGAGAGGTGTGGACTCCAAGCTAGAAGGCCTAGCACAGACCCATCTGGGTCTGACCAGGGGCGCGGGCACCCGTGGCCATCACAGTGGAAGAAGGTGGCAACCTCCAGCAGACGCTGCTGGTGTTCTGTCCGGGTTTGCTGGCTCGGCTTCCCGAGGTCAATGCTGCATCTCTGCCTGGGGGCGTCAACTGCACCCTCCCCCCCAGCTCCCTCGGTCCTCGTGTGAGCGAATCACTCTCAGGTGCTCTGAGTGACCCCACCGTTTCCCAGAGCTCCCCTTGGGCCGGGGCTCCCTCCTGCTGCCCACAGTGGTGACTGGCTTGACAGCACCCCCTCTGCTGCCCGCTGCCCTTCCCCGTCTCCCACATAACCACCTGCACTTGAATTGTGTCTCAGTGTCTCTATCTGGAGCAGCTCAAACTAAGATGCGGTCCCAGGGAAGACCTGGCAAATGGCCGGCTCGTGAACAGCGTGGGTCCCTTCCCTGGCCGGTCCCCTCCCTGGCCGGTCCCCTCCCTGGCCGGTCCCTTCCCTGGCCGGTCCCCTCCCTGGCCAGCCCCTTCCCTGGCCGGTCCCTTCCCTGGCCGGTCCCCTCCCTGGCCGGTCCCCTCCCTGGCCGGTCCCTTCCCTGGCCGGTCCCCTCCCTGGCCCGTTTACGCTGGAAAGCTCATCTCTGTCTTCCTCCTCTGATCACGTGCATTCATTCATTCAAATGCTCAGGGTGCACTCTCTCCACGTGTCAAGCTGTGAGCTGTCTCTGGGGACAAAGATGAATTGAGTCCTGGTCCTCAGAGATCGGATCAGAAACTTAATCGGTCAGACTGACTGCTTTGTCCTGGACACCAGTGGGACGTCCTAGGTCAATTCTGTAATAATATGAAGTAGCTGACATGGACAAGGTGAGCCCCTGAGCTGGCCTGCTCTAAACTCGTTGCCTGTGAACCAGTCGGACCCTCTTAGCAGCCCAGCCCTCTGAGTGGAATGAGGTCCACGTGAGGCCCGAGTTACATGGCACCAGAACCAACTCAATCCCAATGCAACAGGCGAGGGCTTTCAGCCAGGATCTCACCCCGACCCTGCAGGATCCTCTTCCGTGATGGGGGCCACACCCCTGAGCACCTGCCTCGTCCATGCTGGGCCACGGGCCTCCCCTACACACGCCGCCTGGATTCCGCCTCTCAACACTGAGGAAGGAGGTTTCATCTCTGCTTGGAGATGAGGAGGCTGAGGCTTGGGCTGCTGGAGAACACCCAGGTTTAGGCTAAACGTTCAGAATAGCAAACCCACAGAGACAGGAAGTAGATTAGTGGTTGCCAGGGACGGGGCAAGGGGGCTGAACTGGGAGGCACAGGGTTTCTTTTGGGGGGAGGGGATGGAAATGACCTGGAGTTAGATTGTAGTGACAGTTACACGACATTGTGAATACATTAAAAACTGGTGACATGTATACTTTAAAATGGTGAATTCTGTCTCGATTAAAAAAAACCAAAACTATAGGAAGTGAGCACCCAGGAAGTACATGTTGGGCATGGATGTGCACAGCTGTGAGATCAGCGCTAAGTCCAGACTCCTCGCGAGACTCCAGGTCCTAGAGGGCGGGATCCAAGCCTGGGAACACCCCGCGCCCATGGTGACACCGGAGGTCACTCTCTCCTGTGCAGGTCCCTCTGGACCCAAGCTGCACTGCACCTGCCTCGTCCTCGTTTCTGGCACCGATTCCTTCCTGCCCATGCCTGAGGTTATAGCCAAGAGCCTCCACCTTGGGTCATACGAGAACCACCTCCCCCTAGGGTGGGCCCAGGCGTCAGTCCTTTGGGAAGCTCTCACGTGATGCCAGCGAGTGTCCAGGGCTCTGGTTCCCCGACGGCAGGGCCGTGAACGGTTCATCCCTGCAGCCCGGGACCTGCCACGGCACAGGCTGCTGGCAAAAGTTTGTTCCATAAATCAACAGATACAGGTTTGTTGAGAAAATTAAAGCCCACATAAATCCATAATCTTTTTATTAGCTGGATACAAGCAAATAAATAGAAGACAAACCATCTCATTTATTGGATTGGAAAAGGGAAAGCCAATACTTAAAAGTAAAAGCACTTTTTAAAAGGAAGCCAGTAAAGACCTGCCCTGTGGTGGCGCAGTGGATAAAGCGTCGACCTGGAACGCTGAGGTCGCCGGTTCGAAACCCTGGGTTTGCCTGGTCAAGGTGCATATGAGAGTTGATGTTTCCTGCTCCTCCCCCCTTTCTCTCTCTCTCTCCTCTCTAAAATGAATAAATAAAATCTTAAAAGAAAAAAAAAAAAGACAGCCAGCAACTATTAAAATTCTTATGATGTCAGACACTCAAGTTCAGAAACAAGGATCATGGGACTCAAGGCAGAGCCCGCCGCTGCACGGAAGGGGAGCTGAGACCAGCTTGGGTGAGAGATTTATTCAAGCCAGGATTATGTTGACAAGAGGGTGCGGATGTACCTAGGCCCTCAAACGTATCGTCTGCACTCACAAGCACTTTCAGCGGATGGGATCTCATCCCTCACTTGCAGACGGAACACGGAAGCTGAGAGGTTGAGTGACAAGTATACAGCAGTGAGAGCCAGGCCCAGGCCCGGCCTCCAGGTTCTCCTACTCACAGACCAGACAAGGGGCTCGAATGTGACAGGACAGAAGCCCCGCCTCCCGCAAGTGATGAACACCCGATACCCTGAGATTCAAATCAGTGACAGTGAGGACCAGCTCGGCACCATCACATGCAGCCCATGAAGCAAGAGATGCTCAGAGTGACAGTCCATGATGGACGGTGGCATGGACCTGTGATGAGGCTCACTCTGGGCAAGGATGGCTGTGACGGCCACACTCTTTCTAAGGAGCCTGGTGCCCTGCACAGAAGGCACGTAGGTCCCCAGGGTTGGCCTTGCCCGCTGCACCCATCCTCGGCTTTAGAGGCCTCCAGGGCTTCCTCTGCTGCACGCCCCAAACTTGCTGCAACACCCCACCACCACCCAAAACAAAACTGCTACCAGTGATCAGAGCCTTCATGAAGTCCCAGATGGTGTCCTCACAAAATGGCAGCCACTAAACTACGTTGGGGATGTATAAGCTGCTGCTAGCCCCTTCCCAGTACCACGGGGTCTGCATTAGTCCCCTGCAAGCTCACCCACATCCCAAGAGGGCCAAGGAGGGAGCGCTGCGAGTGACGTCTGCTTGTTCATTGCACAGAACCTAGGGACATCCCTGCCACCCACTCCACAAGCACAGCCATCACAGGGTCCTATCACACACCCCCCACACACACACACATACACACAAACCCTCTTGTACTGGACCAGGACAGGACATGGCTGCCTCTCCCTCCCAGCCGGGCCACATGAAGGCTCCCCCGTGACTGTCTCTCGCCTGGACCCAAGCCACGACCTCCTCGGAGGTCAGGCTCTATACAGTGTGAGCTCCCCCCCAACCCCCCGCTCAAAACCCTGTAGAGGCTTCTAGAGGCTTCTAGCTGCACTTACGAGAAAGCGCCAGCCCCTGCCCCAGCCTCCACGGCCTGCCCTGCATGCGCTGGGCACTGGCTCCCTCTGGGGCTCATGCCCCCTGTCTCCTTCACCCAGCGGCCAGCCCTCCACGCACCCCAGGGCTTCCCGCACGAGGAGCTCGCACTGGCTGTTCCCTCGGCTGAGCACGACCTTCCCCCAGACGACATCGCTTCAGTCGGCTCTCAGCTGAAACGTCATCTCCCGGGCCCAGACCATGCAATCTGGGTGAGCACCCAGTGACCCCCATCAGATCAGGTTGTGCTCATTCTCCTTGTAGCCCATGTTGTCCTCTATTCTCCCGGGATATTTGGGGTGTGTCATCTTCTGCCCTGCCTGGGAACACGGACATGTATAGTAAGCTATGCCCTCCACAACCACAGGGACCCTTTGGTCCTGATCATTACCGCCTTCCTGGGGCCTAGCGCAGTGTCTGGCAATGGCAGACAGTAAAAAATCTTTGCAAAAGAAATGAATTAGTAAGTACTGAGGACCCAAGATATGCCAGGCACATGCTAAGGGGCTGGGGCTCTCAGCGGACACATGACAATGGCCTGTATCTAGCAAAGGATCCAGGCATAAGTCAAGTAATTAATTAGATATTTAACAGGTGGGGTGACTGCTATAAAGGCAAAGCAAAGTTCAAAGAACGTGTGCCTGTATGTGTGCATGTGCGTGCGTGCAAGCGCGTGTTGATGGAGGGTGGCGTGCTGTATAAATGCATGCAAGTTCCCTGCTGCTCCTCTAACAAGGGGTGGGGGCGAATTCCCTGCTCCTCCAGTGTGAGCAACCTTGGTCACCTGATTCCAAGAACTGGGATGCAGCAGAGTGACTTCTCAGCTCCATCGTCAAGAGGGGCAGGGCTGCCACCTACTTCTCAAGCTTAGAACGCAGCCACCACGCTGTGAGGAAGCCTTGGCTGCACAGAGGCATCGCATGTGGGTGTTCTGGCAGACAGGCCCAGCTGCGGACCCAACCCACAGCCAGTACCACCCAGCAGACACGAACGGGGACGCCTTCAAGATGGCTCCAGCCCTGGTCAAATGACGATAATCACATTAAAGACCCCAAGCGAGGACCTCCTAGGGAAGCTCCATGAACCCCCATAACCGTGAGAGGAAAGGGTAATAATACATTTGTGTTGTCTTATAACCACAGAGCTTTGGGGGTGATTTATTCCAAAACCATAGGAAATCAGAACAGGGAACGGCGTGACCTCCGTGGAAGTCAGGGAAGGTGCTTCCCGGAGGTTTGAGTGGAAAGCGGCGTGAGTTAAGGTTGACTGTGTTAGGGGGAAGCCTCACAGACACAGAACTATCATGCACAAAGGCCCCAAGAGAGGGGGAAGCAAGGCCCAAGAGGGGCAGGGAAGGGGACCCGGCAACTGGCTCCAGCGAGGGAGTAGGAGTTCGGCAGAGGATGCGACAGGAAGTAATCAGATGGCCTCACGTTACCTCCTCCTTAGCTGGTCAAGTAATGCACCATCTCGGAGCCCTAAATTCCTCGTAGAAATTGGAGCTAAGACCAGCTGCTCCGAAGGAGTGTTTGAGGGGTAAGTGACATGAGAAGAGAGGGGCTTCCCCCTCAGTATTGGGAACTAGATACCAGTTTCCTTCTAGCGTTCTGGGTGAGGGAAAAAAAAAGCGTTCTAGAATGTCCACGCTTCCAGTTTTTCTTCCTCTGTTAAAACTTGGCCTTTGGCACAAAGAGATGAATCAGGTGACCCATTCCTAGCTCCACCATGTCTGTGTGACCTTTGAGAAGTCACTTAACTCCTTTTTTGTTTTTTCTAAGGATACAATAAACACAAAAAATAAAATCTCTATCAGTACTTTGAACTTCAAGATAGGCGCTGTGGAAATGCAGGCTCACACCTCTGCTCTGAACCGGCTATTTTTGGCCCCGTCAGCCTCAGAAGCAGGTCTCACAGAGCCGGGTGGACGTGCCTTCCTTGAGGGCCGTCTGAGTCACAGGCAGGGAGCAGGGCCGTCGCTGACATTTACAAAGCGAGCCGAGCCCCGGTAGGCCCTGAGCACTGGCGGCTGCCGTGGGCCTCTTGGTCGGGCCCTGGGGCCAGGGCTCACTGCTGCCCGCACCTTCCAGAAATACCTCCACCTGGGGCTCTGGCTGACTTGGACAATCACAAGCCTGGCGAGGACGGCCCTGGGAGAAACTCTCTGGAGACCTTTTCTTTCCTGTTGAATTCCTAGGGTAGCCTGCCTGTCCTTAAAGGACCCACTTCATCTCTGAGTTTCTACTCAGATCCTTCTTTCTCAGCAGAGGGGCCAGAGCCACGATTAAGCAACTCCAAACCTGAAGGTCACTGAACTGTTATTCTGATAACTTATTAGCTGCCACTTAATGAGTGTTACTTAGGTTCCAGACCTGGTGTTGTGTAAACATTGCGGCACTGAGTCCTCACAACCACCCATGCGCGGCAGGTATTGTCATTAATTAGCCCCATTTTACAGATGTGGAAACTGAGGCCCTGAGCAGGGAAGGTTATACCTTGCCCTAATCACTGAGTTAATGAACAAGGGTTGAGCCCAGGTATAGAGGGCAGGAGAGCCAAGCTGGGAGCTCTGTACTGTAGCACTGCCTTTCAAACGTGGTTTCTGCCAAGAACAGCCCGTATCATCTCCAGTCTTACAGAAATCCCTCGGCTGCGGTGCGAAGCGTCATGGGCCGAGTTTGGGAAACAAAGACAGAAGGTAGGGACACTGCTCAAGACTGTGGCAGCTCGCCAGCACCTTCTCCACTCCCCGGCCTGGTGGCAGGCAGGGCTCTCAGCAGACTTGCCTGGGCCGCCGGGAGTCGGGCACAGAGCTGAACCGTGACGGGAGAATGCAGGGTTGAGCTGACCCAGAGCAGTGAGTTCCAGATGGAGCTGGGGGCCAGTGCTCTAGAAAGTTTCACAGTAAAACAAAACGAACAGGCCAGAAACGAACAGCGAGAAACAAAGCCTGACACTGCTTTGTCAGAAGGGCAGCCCGGGGCGAGGGTGACCAACTGTCCCGGTCTGCCTGGGACTGAGGGTGTTTGGGAGGCAGGACTTTTGGGGTGCCAGCTGGTCACCCTGAGCAGCGGGGTGCTTTGGGGCACAGGAGGCCTGCCTGGCCATGTGGAGGACACTTAACAATCTGGGCAAACGTTTCTGGCAGTTATTCCCATGGGAGACTTCACAGGTCTGCTTGAATACATGCAGAGCTCCCCGTCCCTCTGTCCCCCTCTGACAGAGCACGGAAACACAGGCTTCTGCAGGTCCAATTCCATCAGCAGGGAGTCCCCCGCCGGCTCCCTGAGCCCCTAACTCAGCACCTTTGCTGTAGCCAGTCCCTCCCCTCCACGGCCTCCCTCTGCTCCCAGAACTACCAGGAGACTCGTTTATGCCTTCCCAGTCCCTCCCTGCCCGCCTCTCCTGGAACTATCCTGTCCTCAAAAGCACCTGCAGTCCCCAGGTCTTGTGCTCACAGGCTGCTGTGCATCAGAAGGGTTTTCACAGGATGGCTGGCAGCAGTGGACGGATACTATCCAGTTTTCTCAAGTTCTTTTCTCTTATAGGAACCCTCAAGTCAGCCCCTCAGGTGGGGGCGATAACCAAATGTGGCTTACAGAAGACGAAGCTGAGGCCTGCCTTACTGGACCCCTTAAACACACGGCAGCGGCTGGGCTAGCGCGCCAACCCAGGCTCGCGGATCAAGACTCTAGGTTGCAGCCCTGGCCGGTTGGCTCAGCGGTAGAGCGTCGGCCTGGTGTGCAGAAGTCCCAGGTTCGATTCCCGGCCAGGGCACACAGGAGAGGCGCCCATCTGCTTCTCCACCCCTCCCCCTCTCCTTCCTCTCTGTCTCTCTCTTCCCCTCCCGCAGCCGAGGCTCCATTGGAGCAAAGATGGCCCGGGCACTGGTGATGGCTCCTTGGCCTCTGCCCCAGGCGCTAGAGTGGCTCCGGTAGCGACAGAGCGACGCCCCGGAGGGGCAGAGCATCGCCCCCTGGTGGGCAGAGCGTCGCCCCCTGGTGGGCGTGCCGGGTGGATCCCGGTCAGGCGCATGCGGGAGTCTGTCTGACTGTCTCTCCCCGTTTCCAGTTTCAGAAAAATACAAAAAAAAAAAAAAAAAAAAAAAGACTCTAGGTTGCGTTCTCAGTCTTTATACTATCCGGCCCCTGCCAGTGGTGACAAGTCCTGAGTGTCTCAGTGTGCCTCCAGTGTCCCCAGAATGGGGTTGGACACAGCAGGCACTCGGCTAATGTTCCCCTGGCGAAAGAGAGGCCCTTGTGAGTGGCAGAGATTCAAGGCACACCCGATGAACACACGAGCAAAGGCTGACACGAGCCTGGAGCCAAGGAATCCAGGAAGATGGCAGGAAAGGACACTTTGCAAATGACAGCCCACTGGACCGAGAGCCCCGTGAGGGCAGGAGCTGCCCCTCTCTTGCTCACTGCTGCCTTCCTAACCCAGCACCTGGTGAGCTCCATGCACACCTATTAAACGACAACGGAGTTTCCACAGCACGGAGGCGCTGTGCCCTCTGGGAGAGAGGCTAATTCCTGGCAATCGTAGAACAGGCAGAAGTGGCGGACGTGGCCATAGCTTTGTCTGCCGTTTTATTGGGCTCTACTTGTGCGCAGGGTCTGGGCCGAACTCAAAGAGGACTAAGAGAACATACAAAACACATTCTCTGCCACTGGCCTAATCTGCCAGCTGCCTCACGGCTATGGGTGTATCCGTTGTCCTTTCTGCCCAGGGTTCATGTCCATGACCTTGGCAGGCCACCAGTCCCTTAGTCTGTGTCCCTATACTCCAACTCCATGGGTAGTCACATGGCCTAGGCCTGAGCAATCAGTGTATTCCATCCTGTAGGCCACTAAGATTGGTCCAAGGATGGACATGTGATCCAAGCTGGTCCAATGAAAATCAGTCTCAGAACTTTAATGGACCTTTTGGGAAAAAGAAGCGCTCTTTGTAGGGAAATTACTAAATTTAAGGTTGATGGGATCCCGGAGCCAGGAGTCACAGGAACTAGGCCAGCCTGAGGAAAAAAAGGCAATCCAGGAGAAAACAGAAGAGAAAGGGACAGAGACAGAAATGCAATACTCTCATCCAATAAGACTTGTTGCTGGAATATTCTGATACATGAGCCAAAAAAACGAGTATCTCCCTCCCTTGTTTATGAATTGCTTAAGCCACTTCTAGATGGGTTCTGCTGTGCATAACCAGGAAAGTCCCGCCGTAGGACCACACATCGCCTGCTCTCCCCTTTCTCATCCAGAGCACCCTCAGGCCCAAGGCTCAACCTCAGGCTGCGGCCCCTCTCACAACACTCCCTGTCCACCTCCCCTTCTCTGCAGCCCCAGCCTGGCTGAGGGCCCTTGTGGGTGGTCTGGGGACTGAATTATCTCAGGAGTCCTCCATTTAACTCCAGTCTGGTAGCTCATCCCTAACCCCGCCTCCACATTGTCTGAAACAGATATACAGAATCACGTTATTTCCCTGCTTGACACCTTCAAGGACTGATCACGGTTTCTCAGCTGTTTCCTAAAGGATGGGGGGGGGGGTGCATGTCCCTTCAGCTTTCATGGCACAGGGACCCAGTGCTCCAACACAGTGAAACATAGAGCAAGATATTAGGCCCCATTGATTCTCCTGCAAACCTGACTTCTTTATAGAGAAGAATGTCCGCACGGGGCTACTGTGGCTCTGAGGCCTCGCTGCCTCGTGCGTTGTTTCCGTTATTCACACTGCTCACAACGGTTAGGGGATATCTCAAAATGAATATGAGGTGAGAAAATATCCCCTCATTTTTGTGAGCAGTTTATTTTTATGGTCATCATCTATTTATGCAAGTGATAACTGGTTTTTCATTGATAGGAGTTTGCATAAACACAAGAGTGAGTTTATCTTTTTAAAAAAGGGCAAATAGCAGGAGGTACTTGGATGTGGTGAATGACACTTGGCACACAACAGTTCACAGAATGAAATGTGATCTAATCAGCCACGCACACTGAGCCCCTCCCAGTCCACCCCTTGACCACTCCTTTAAACCTCTGCAGGGCTCGTGACTCCCAAGGCGAGTCTCACACGGTCACCCTCCAAGCCTTTGCCCATGCGGCTCCTTCGGCCCTGATGCTCTTTCCCCACAACCTCCTTATCGACCTAAAACAATCCCATTTATTCTTTAAGACCCTGGTTAATGTTACCATTTACTGTGGCCCAGTGACTCAAGGATTTCCAGTGACCCCGGGGAACCACTTCTGTGCTTTCTCAGCCACCTCTTGTAGGTTGCTGACAGAAGGGCCTTCCCTCTGAGGCTGAGAGATCCCCTAGGCCAGATGGTCTCTCGCCTCTGTGTCCGGCACAGAGGCTCAGTTAGCCGAGATGAATTGAAGGCACTCTAACGGGAATGGAGATCTAGCACAAACAAGCACACCTGGAGACAGCACAGGCCTGGAGCCCAGACAGTGGGAGCAGAAGAAGTTCTACAGGAAGGGCGGTGAGTGGTCTCCAGGGGCAGGTGCCCGAGGCCGGGCCCCACACGACAGCTCGGGGATCCGGGGATGCGTGTGGGAGAGAGGAGGAGTGAGCATCCCGAGGGGAAGGACCCTGCAGAGGCTCTGGGCACAGGGTTTGGTAGGCCAAGGTCCTCTACTTTCACCTGCATTTGAACCACCTCCGCATGTGTATTAAGGCCACTCCTAAGCCCCACCCCAGTGACTCTGAGCGGGTGGGTTCGGAGTGAACCCCTGAAGCAGCACATTTAAGAAAACGCTTCAGGCGACGTCGAGGACCCCACTCTTGAGAAGCACAGGCCACGGGTACCGGGTAAGAACGGAGACAGGTTGGGGCTCAGCAGACAGAACGCAGAAATGCACACGAACTGCAAAGATGCCCCAGACATTGCATCACTGCCTGGACACCGCCAGTCTGACACACCGCTGACGGGAGAGCGAGCAAGCATCGGCAAGGTTATGTAAAATACACCCCAAACGACTCCACAGAGACGCGTTTAATGAGGGAGATCCACACACGATCACGGGCAATCCACGGGCCGAAACGCGAGAGATCCATCAATCCAAAATACAGGCTCTCTGGTTAGAGACCTTATCGACCGACCGGCGGATCGTGGGCAGGGAACTTAACCCGTGGAGGTCAGGACTGAGGCCATTTCTGGCTAAAGAAGCCCTCCTTTGTTTGAATGACCAGGAAGTCAAATTGTTCATAGAGGAAACCAAGCCAAACAAGTGAGGGGGCGGGGCGGGGGCAGCAGAGGTCAGGACGAATGCTGAAAGGCACCCAGGCCTCTCTGCTCCCGAGCCTCCACTCTGGTTCTCTACTAATTGCCTCCTTAACCTGAATTAAAGTCGCAAACTGAAATCATGTGCGTGGGTGGGGTACACAAGACCAGTGCCCAGGGCCTGCCCCCACTTAACGGCCTGGCCTTCAGAGCAGTCCAGGCCGAGACACTCATCAAATGGAGATTGACTTTTATCTGATTAACCGATGGAGCAGCGTCCTTCTCCATCTCGCAGGAGCATTCTGTGGGAAAGGCGTTTTGCAGACTGCAGAGAAAAGTTGGGCCTTGGCTTCCCTCCTGCTCGGCCAGTGGAAAATTACAAAGGAGGCAAGGCTGCCCTCTGCTATGCTCACAGGTTCTCCCTGGGCCCGGAAAACACAGCAAGGCTGCACTCACCTGGGGCCGAGAGGAGTCTGGGCGGCGGCGGGGGCGGGGGCGGCGGAGGCAGCGGGGGCGGGGGCCGGCACTGGCAGATGTGCTGACAGCTGTCCGTCACCTTGGAGCAGGACTTCTGGGGCTCAGCGTGTGTCACCTGCAGAAATGGGCACATGGACCCAAGAGAAGACAATGAGGCAAATGGGAGCCGAAATGGGCCCACTGCCCAAACTCCCTGCCAGGCTGGAACTTGGGGTTCTCTCCCCCCCGGGCCACCGCAGGAAGAGCAGACAGAAGTTGGGCTGGCTCAGAGAAAACAATGTTGTGGGAGGCTGGCTTAGGAAGACGAAGGTTTTCTCTCCAGCTCTGCCGGGGACCAGCTATGGGACTGTCACAAATGACTCCAATATTATTTAGAGGTAGACAAGAACTTGAGGGTTAACTCTTAGAACCTCCCCATCATACAGATGAGGAAACTGAGGCCCAGGAGAAGTGGAATCAGAATACTGCTTTTATCTCCTCAGTAAGCAGACACAGTCAGTCACTTCTCCAGTCTTTCTCGCTACGGTCCAAGGCTGAGCCTCCTCTTCTCTCTGGCCCCAGCTCCCGACAGCCTTCTGGGGATGGCCACGGCCCCCCATCTCAGGGGAGGGACCTTACTCAGCCAGGTGTCTGCTCTGGTGACCCACATGATGCAGGGGATCCCACGTAGTCTTGTGTGAAACACACCTGACCAGACTACCTGCATCTCTCAGAACACCCCTGCACGCCTGCCCGCGGCTCAGGGGACCCCGTGACCCAGGGTCCTGCAGAGGGAGGCCCCTGACAGTGTCTCCGGCCTCCACCTCACCCTGTGCTCTCGCCCTCAGCTTGCCCTCCACGCCCTTCCTCCACTCTCTGGGCCCTGGCCACACTCCCTCCCTGTCCGCATGCTGCTCCCGTGGCCAAGAACAGTCTCCCACGCCTTCTCCCGCTGGCCTGTTACTCAGCTTGGCTGCAACCTCCACAGGGAAGCAGCTCTGACCGCCCTGACCTGGTCAGATCTCCTTTTTATAGGCTCTTCCGGCCCAGGTTCCATTCTGTGGGGCAGAAATCTACATTGGGTGATTACCTGGTTCCTATCCATCCACACCATTGGGCTATAGATCTATGGGGCTGGGGCCTGGCCTTTTGTCGTTTCTCTCAATATCATAACCTGGCACCCGAGGAAACGCCTGGCCTTCAGTAAACATTTGGTGAATGAAGAAATGAACCAACGAACCAATGAATCAATATTAAAAACTGGACAAGAATCCACGCCACTTGACTCCTGGCCTGGCGCTTTTTGACGGCGGTGTCCCTTTCCTCGCCTGTGAACAGGGAAGACTGGCAGAGTGGGCGGTGCTCACCCCCGGTTCCCAGCCCCGCCCGCACATCGGAGCTCCAGGCAGCTTTCAAACACTTTCATCTGAGCCTGACCCACAATCAGCCGAACCAGGGTTCCTGCAGGTGCCGCCAGGCACCACCATTTCGTCTGCACTCCCAGGTTAAATGTCCAGTGAATGCTATACACTGGCCACCGGCGTCCTTCCTGGAGGCAGAGTGCCATCAATCCACAGGGCTGGCGCTTTGTGCCTGACTCAGAGGACAAGCTGATTTAAAGGCGTGAAGGAAAAAGGTGGTGGTCACCCCACCCACCTCAAAAACGCCCATGGTTCATTTCTCTGGCTGTCATGAGTGAGTAGAAACCTAGAACCCCAATTTCCCTGCAACCAGCCACGTACGGCTGCCTTTAGGGCCAATGCAGACCCTCTGCTGCCTGTGTGGCAGGCCCGGCAGACAGAGCCGCAGGGCTCAGACGCTCTCGGCATTCGGCAGAGGAGGACAGGCTGGGTCATGGCCACTGGGATGACAGCTGGTGGTGAGCTGATTTACAGCCCTGGCAACAC
This sequence comes from Saccopteryx bilineata, assembly GCF_036850765.1. Taxonomy (NCBI): domain Eukaryota; kingdom Metazoa; phylum Chordata; class Mammalia; order Chiroptera; family Emballonuridae; genus Saccopteryx; species Saccopteryx bilineata. Next base: position 10,811,634 of record NC_089493.1, on the reverse strand, counting down.
CCACGAGGCCAAGCGGCTCCTGCTCACCACCTTTTGGTGTTTTTAAAGAACCACTGACTGTGGTTCAAACTCTGGAAGGCCATCCTACCCCGCGCTGGGGAGAGTCTATCCTCAGAGGGTGAGCCTTTCTCATTTACTATTTCGCGGAGATGATTAACTCTCAGTGGCCAATCCCTGGGCTTCCCCACCGTAGGGCTGGCCGTTGGTTCTCCCATCCCCACTGAGCCTGTCCTCTGGACTCCGACCTTCTAGGACAGTGGGAGTTTCTCGAGAGCTCCATCCTCCCAGCGGCTGGCCTCTGGGGTTGCTTCTCTGCTGAACCCTACCAAGTGCGTGAACTTCTAGCAGTGAACGCCTCTGCCAAAGCAAGTACTTCCCCAACTCTCCAAAGGGCAATCAGCGCACAAGCAGGTTCAAGGGCAGCGCGTTGGTCTAACCTGGCCCAGCACAACGACCTGTTTCTGTGCGAGCCTTAAGGGCGAAGAGAGTTTATTTATTTATTTTATTTTTTATTTTTTTTGTATTTTTCTGAAGCTGGAAACGGGGGGAGACAGTCAGACAGACTCCCTCATGCGCCCGACCGGGATCCACCCAGCACGCCCACCAGGGGCGACGCTCTGCCCACCAGGGGGCGATGCTCTGCCCCTCCGGGGCGTCGCTCTGCCGCGACCAGAGCCACTCTAGCGCCTGGGGCAGAGGCCAAGGAGCCATCCCCAGCGCCCGGGCCATCTTTGCTCCAATGGAGCCTTGGCTGCGGGAGGGGAAGAGAGAGACAGAGAGGAAGGAGAGGGGGAGGGGTGGAGAAGCAAATGGGCGCTTCTTCTGTGTGCCCTGGCCGGGAATCGAACCCGGGTCCCCCGCACACCAGGCCGACGCTCTACCGCTGAGCCAACCGGCCAGGGCCAAGGGCGAAGAGAGTTTAATGTGATGAATTGATAGGCAGGGAGACCAGGGCCAAGTCTGAAGGCTGACCGGGGAGGAAGCATTCTAGAAAGAAGTGGTGTCTGGGACAATGGCCCCACTGGAAAGAGAGTTGGCACAACTGCTTAACCAACGGTCATCATGGAAGAATCCTGTCAGGGCTGGCTGTCCTTCTCCATGAGGACCCCTCACTGGAATGTGGTCCAGCGCGAACCTGTAGCTGCTGAGCCTCTCGCCACCGACGGCTTGTTACTCAGACCCTTTATCCACGTACCAACTTCTATTCATCCTTCAAAGCCCGCTCCTGCACAGCCTTCTCAGCCAAGCCATCCCGAGCCCCACGAACCCCCAGATCAGACCCACCTGCCCAGGGCAGCTTCTTCACCTTCTAAGCTCTTCTATTTGAGGCATCTTTCCCACTGGTTTTTAATGTTTGCTCCCGCCGACGAAGGCTGGCAGGTAGATGAGGCTGGTGCTTTATGAATCCTGACCAAGGGTGACTTCCTGAGCCCTACTGTGTATCGGCTATGGGAAGCAGGCTGTCAATTCACCACAGGGATAGCCGGGAGACGCAGCTTTATCGTCCACACTTAGCAGTGGGGCGGCAGGCTCCGGGAGGGTAAGTAATCTACCAGGGTCCACAGGGCCCAGCATTCAGTTGGCTCAGTGGAAAGGCATGTTGGGGGATGATCTGCCCACCAGTGCAGAAACACAGGATCTATCCTGTCCCCCAATCTGGGTCCACTTTGGGTTTCTGTGGTTTGGTGGCATTGCACTTGGACAAGTAGAGAGGAAAGAAACCTCAGGACCGGGTGCTTGTCTCAATACCTGGCCTGGTTGGCTTGCATCTTAGGGACTCCAGCAAGGAGAAGAAATTTGCTGTCGAGGTGGCCGACCCTTAGCGGGACCTGACCAAAGAGCAGAGGCCCAGAGAGGTCAGTGGCTTGCCTAAAGCCTACATCGCAAAAGCTGTTATCATTACGTCCTGGGACGAGGGTTTGTTCCAGTTTTGCCGAGACCTGCCTTTCCTCCCCTGCTCTGCAGTGTTTGTTCCCCTGGGGCCAGAATCCTGAGCACAGGCAGCTCCTGCAGTCGCCTGGACTTGGTACCTGTCACTGTGGTCCAGGAGACAGGGTGCTCCCTGGGACACACTCCTGGCCGTTCAGTGCAGCTTTCTGGTCCCGTGGACGTGGCCTCCTAAACCGTCCTCGGGTCCATCCACGTCTCCCCACCACCACCCTAAACCAGGACAGCATCCCATCTCTGCCGGGCAGCCCTACTCTCATGTAGGGTGGCTAGGTGAAATACAGGACGCCCTCTTACATTTTAGATAAACAAAAACCAATGTTTTAGAGACCCTTGCCTCACTCTATCCCCAAATCCATCCTTCCTGCTGGAGTTGGACTGAGATTTCTAAAATGCAAACCTGAGACTGCGTCATCTCTTACTTAAAACCTTTCACAGTCCCCGGAGCCCCCAGGATGAAGTCCAGACTGTAAGATACGATGGTAGTGGCTCACACCTGGACTTGGTGCCTGTCCAAGTGGCCTCCCCTTCTTTCCTCTGGCCCGGGGGCTGTTCCCTCTATCCACACACTTCACTCATGCTTGCACCCCGACTCCTGACTTCTCCTTGTTCCTGTCTCAGCTGAAGCCACGTTTGTGAGACTTCTGTCTCTTCCACCACGTTCCATCTCTAAGCTGTGTGCTCTTGTTGAGCTATCTTGCCTGTAATTGCTTGATTAATTATTTCTCCAGTGCCAGACTGTTGATGCCATAAGGACCTCTGGTCCTTTGCACTTAACACAAGGCCTGGCCAACAGTAGGGGCCCAGTCAATGCTGCTGAATACATAAGCAGAGCTGGAGTGACTGGCCATAGGGGGAGGTCACATGGCTTGGGTCGGGGGGTGGCACCTTGTCAGCACACAGAGACCCATAGGTTCAGATCAGAGCCTGTCTCCCTGACGATGGCTTTAGGAGGACACCCACAAAGATGATGGCTTCTGGCATCTTTTATGGAAACAGGCCAGCACCACAGTAACTTGATGAGACACACTTCTGTCACACCTAATAAATTTGCCAGCCTGTCATCCTCTTCGCTTGTAAAAAAAAAAAAAAAAAAAAAAAAAAAAGAAAGGAAAGAAAAGGAATTATCTGGAACTCAGACGAACCCTAAATCACAAAAGCTCAAAAGCTCAATTCCAGACACAGGAGCGAGAAAAGGGGGGGCGGCTAACAGATGCCCCCACACCAACCTTGTGGCAATTTAAATGTCATCTGATTTTAATGATTACATTTCTCATCCTCTCGGCAGCACCCAGAAGCTTCGGGCTGATTTCAGGGTAGGAACCTGGTGCTTGGGCACCACGGTCTCTCACTTCATCAATTATCCGATTAATTAGAAGACTTCATTATGTTGGTCTCACCCTTCCAAATGCTTCCCACTTCGGGGACTCTCCTAGCAAGACGCTCGTGAAAGCCCAGATAGCTCTTAGTTCTTTCTGTATGTTCGAGAAACTCCTATGACTTGATGGAGTTTAATCTCTCCACTTAAAGGGAAACACACAGCTTCATGCACCTCCCATGTTTCCTCTTCTCCCCTCTGTTCCCCAGATGCAGCTCTTTCACTAAAAACTCACATCCACCCACTCCAAGGCCCCTTTCCCCCGGCTTCCCAGTCCTTATCATTTAGAGATGAATTTTTCCAGAGCCTCCATCCAAGATGTTATCCATTCTACTTGTCCAGAGGATGCCTTTTCTAATTTATTTGCACAAAAATTGATTTGTATTGAGTAACAACATCCTAAACACACACACACACACACACACACACACACACGGGCACTATTTAAAAACTGGGTTGCTTTCACAAAACGATTTCTTTTGGTGGGGAGGTGGTGGGTCTCCTGTTTCTATCCATCAGAATGCTCGTCTTGGAGACAGACACCACCATTGTGTTGCTCTCTACACTAGCTAAAACATCTTATAGAAAACTGTAAGCAAATGAAAATAAAAATGAAGTGAACTTAATATCTGAGGTTCAACTAAAAGTTGAACAAGGGAAGCTGGCCCCCAACCACCCAAGTGTTTAAAAGTGATAAAATCCTGTAGCCTGAGGATTTACAGCTGAGTTTAATAGCGGCTGTTCCACACAGTGAACAAAGCTGTCAACCCAGAAAGGAAAACAATTGTGAGCGAGGCAGAGGCAAGCCAGGGGGTGGGGGACGCACCCTGGCCAACCACTCAACCACCATGCCGGATCCTGCTTTAGAGCCCCTGGTCTCTCCCAGTGGTCACTCAGCCACCATCCAAGCAGGACTGACTGAGCTGGTTCCCAGTAGGACCCAGTAACCCAAGACAGCTTGTGGACCATGGCAGACTGGAAGCAGTCCCACCCATCCCTTTTTCTTTGCACTCCCTCCTACTCACCCCCTATTCAAATAGCCATCTGAGTAACCCCCAGCCCCCAAATGCCATCAGGAGAACATGAAGTTGCAGATACCCAGAGTGTGGTATTTCAATGCCCAAACAGTTAAAATGTCCTCCAGCACCTGCTGAACCATGAACAGTTCAAAGAAGGTAGAACAGACTGTGCAGTGATCAACAGAGCGCCCGGCCAGCAGATAGAAGAGCGGCATCACTCTCACTAATATCAATAATGGCGGCAGCAGCTACAATTTAGTGTTGATGATGGTCTGGGACCTGTTCGAAGTAACGTTTACTTTTTTTATGTCATCAAGTTCTTGTAAGAGCACAGTCAAGAAAAAGAAACCAAAGACCAGAGAGGTTCAGTGCATTGCCTAAAGTTACCCAGCTGGTGAGAGCAGAGCTGGGGCTCAAAATACAGAGCTAACTGCAAAATCCACTTCTTCACCAGTGGTACCTGGTACCGCTCACCATGTACATTCCTGGAGGTACTAAGGACCATCCCATCTGATTCTCTCTGACTCTAACAGAGATAACTCCAATTGGTGGCCACCTGGCCTCTGCCCTGGGGGCAGGAGACCTAGGGTGAAAATTCCATCCTTAGGCAATTCTTACAGATGGACAGTTATTTCTTACATTCCCCATGAGTGGCCACCACCTACAATCTGTCCATATTCCCAATTCCAATCCCTACAAGAAATGCAGCTTCTCCCATGTTGATGTCTGGCTTAAGAACACTAATTTGAAGTTTAATAGTGGGAAATAAAAGATGTATATTCTTGGGATCATTTTTCCTTTTAAGTTTGTAAAAGATCTAAGGTTTCTTTTCTGGCATTTCTGCAATAAAATGTCACCATCAAGAAGGCATTCCCTAAGCCCTTTCTGTTCCAAGGCCCTGCCTACCCTGCAGGCCCGGCAAAAACAGAAGCCTCCCTCTGGAGTTTCTTATCTCTTCGGGGCCAGAGTATGGGAAGGCCCCAGCATCTTTGCTTTACTTCAACTCTCCCCAGGACCAAACAGAGGAGCGGCTGCAGGAAGTAGGGGGTCGCAGGGAGCAGTGATATCCCACTGGCACCCGGTCCTGTTCAGGAGGTCTCCAAGCCCGTGCAGCCCGCGCAAGGGGCACCACTGCTCACCTGCACGAAGCCCCAGAGCGGGTGGAGCGCGCAGTGCAGCAACAGCGAAGGCCAGCAGCAGCCACGGCGCAGCACCAAGTCCCGGAGCAGCATCTCGGCCCGTGGCACCCGCTCTCGGGGCGAGCTGTCGGGGGAGCAAAACCTGGGTCAGACGGGTGCCTCGCCGACACCATCGCGGCCGTGCACCCGAACACGTAGCAATCCCGGCTGGGCAGGCACGGCCCGCGCCCCGAGGCACCCTCGTAAATCAGCTTGCCCCTTCATTCCGGCTTACACATTTGATGACCCTTGGTGCACACTCGCAGAAGCCGGCATCCCAGGACTCTCATTCTATCCTGATGCATACCCCCACAACCCTGCGTGAAAACCTTGCCCCCCGTGCCCATCTCCACAATCCTGCGTGCACACCTTGGCCCCATGCACACTCCCAGCAACGGCCAAGCACACATACAAAGCCCCGTGCATCACCCCAAAAACAGCCACGCTCAACTCACTCCCACAGTTAGCATACTTCAAAAGCCGGCGGGCACCGCTCACCCTGTGTACACACCCACAGAAACAGCCGTGCACACCCACCGACTCATGCCGGCACACTCGCTGACCCTGCCTGCACAACACCATGAAAACACACGCCGCGTGCACCTTCCTTGGCCCGCCGGCCCTCACTGCGCACACTGCAACAAATGCACCTCCGTGCGCACCCCATTCACCCTGGCGCACTCTCCCAAGCCCCAGCCTCCCGTCCCTGAGCGTGAGCTTCCCCCAGGTCTCCACCTCCGCCCGCACCTCTCCACTGCCTCACGCCACCTTGCCTGGGGGCTGCCCCAGCAGATCCTCGGCGCAGCAGCGAAGGGAGGTCGCACTCCCCCCCGCCCCCGCGGCAGACTGTTCCCGAGCCGCGGGATGGCCCCCATTTAAAGCCGGCCGCCTCCCCAGTCCCCCGCCCTCTAGGCGGGGCCTCGGTCCTCACCCTGGCTACTGAGCGGACGCCTGGGGGCTTCAAGTGACGGGGAGGAGCGCCGGGCACTGGAGCAAAAGTTTGCGCGCGGCTTGGGCCTCCCGGGCCGCTGAGCTCGGGTCCCGGGCGCCGCGCGCTTGCACCGGGCGCAGGGCGCGGTGGCTCCCGGTTGAGCCTGGTCGCGCGCGGGGCGGGAGGGGCGGCACCCCGCGCCCAGGGCCGGGGCGGGCTGCTGAGGCGGAGGAGAGGGCGGAGAAAGTCTCTTCCAAGCCTCCTGGAGCAGGCAGCGAGTGCCCTCCCCGGGTCGCCCCCTTCCCGGTGGCGCCGCGCGGCTTCCCGGAGCGCGGGGGTGCCGGAGCTCTCCTCGTCCGTCACGCCGGTCCGCGAGAGGCAGCGGCGAGAGGCGCTGGCTGGGAGCGCCTGCTCCGGCAGCAGGGCCGCGGGCGGAGGCGAAATAAATAATGCACGAAAGAGGAAAACAGACGTGAGCCTCGCCAGAGCCTCGCCCGCCTCCCGCCCGGGCTGTGCGCCCGCCCGCGCTCCCCGCCGCGGCGGCCAGCGCCGCTGCAGTGATTCCTCGTCTCCATCTAGCGAGGCTATTGTGTATTGGGCGCTTAATCATTTATTAATTCACCCGCGAGGAAAAGGATTCCCAGTTTCTGGGGGACTTTCTCCTTGCTCACCCCTCCCCGAGTTTCTCCGAGGTGGTGGGAAGGGCTGATATGCGGGGACCCCCTTTTGCGCTCTGCCTTTCAGGACGCTTTCCCCTCCCCGCTCGGTTCAGAGGGGGCAGAAGCTGCCCCGGGTGCAGGAGCTCCAGGGGCAGGGGTCCAGCGTGTGTTTCCCCTTCCGTAGTCCCGGTACAGTGACCTCTCCAAACACAAGGCTACATCTTGGAAGGAGTTGGAAGGGCTGGGGCAGATCTCACCACCGCTGCTATTCCTCAACCATGTCAAACTTCTTTGTTTGAGGCAACATTATCAACAAGTCGTCACAAACCAGCCCAGCACGTTTCTTTCAAACAAGTTGCCCCAGCCACACAGGTTTGTGAAGCCTGTATGCTTATCCGTGGAAGTGCGTGGCAAGCTCTTTGACTGATGGAGTCACCTTCCAGAAGGGTCCCTGAGGCATGGACTGCCCCATTTTGAGGTCTGGGGAAGGTACCAGGGGCTCAGGACAGAGAGTGGAGTGTCTGACACCATAGCTCAGTCACTGAATAAACATGGTCTTCCTTCCTTTCCCCAGTCTCTGTGGACATCTTTAAATCACCCCTATAAATGCATAATCTAAGTATAAACTGTTTGATCTGCCAGTCAGCTCTCAGACCATTTTCCTAAGGCTCTTCTCCAAACAAGCCCTGCAGAGACACATCTGAACCAGCAAGTTGTTGGGGACAAACATGATTGAGGCCCCCTCATGCCACAGCAGGACCTCGGAAGGCTCTGGCTCCTCACACCCCTTCTCATTTGGCAGCTCACACCAGGAAACTTGGGATCTACAGGGACCAAGAAACTTGACTCAGAAATGTAGGGAGTTAAACCTTGGGGCAAGTTGTAACCAGTGAAAAACAAGAGAAGGGAGTGGCCGGGCATATGGATTGCATTGGTTCCGTCTGGCCTGTCAGGAGATATCCAATGGGCATGAACGAGCAACTGGCAATGCTTTTTCTCAGTAAATAGTTGGGCAGGATAAGCCCTCTGCAGACGACAACCAGCCTCTCTCCGGCCGCCTTAGTGCTTCCCGATCCATGGCTTGGTCTGCCACAATCTCAGCTGTGGATCATCTTGGAGACACCAGCTTGTGGGGTTGAGGCCTTGTCCTCCTGGATGTGTGAGTCAATAGGTGTGTCTCCAGTCAATAGAATACACAAATCTGGGGACCAGGGCGTGGAAGTAGGATTGGGTCCTCCGAGCCCACTTACCAGTGAGATACCTGAAGACTGTGCTTCTCGGTTCTGCAAAGTTAGACTCTCAAGGGCTAGAGGCTCTGGCTACTGTCGGGTGAAGCTTCTCTCAGTGAATATAGTAGGATTCCATTAAACTGTAAGCTGCAGCTACTACCTGGGCACCGTGGGCTCTGCGTGCCAGTAGACCAGCAGTCGGAGAGAGGAGATGCTCTCCTGGTGGGATGATTGTCCTTGGTGCGAGGTGACTGGGCTCACCTCGCATGATTGAGGCTTGCTGTCACACAGTGCGACAGGGAAGAGGATGGCTGGAGCAATGGACCGAATTGTGTTTCTCTTGCCCCAATTCCTATGTTAAAGCTTTAACCCCTAATATGACTGTATTTTCGGATAAGCTTTGTAGGAGGAAATTAAGGTTAAATAAATGCATAAGGGTGGAGCCCTAATCCAATAGTATTGGTGTCCTTCTAAGAAGAGAGAGATCAGAGTTGCCCAGCCCCCTCCTCAGAGGAAAGGTTCCGTGAAGCCACGGCCACTGTCTGTAAGCCACATTTTATTTCACGTGTTTCCTTTGGTTGCTGTGTGTCTCCTCTCACTAGAATGTAAAGTCCATAAGGATGGGACTTGGGCTCCTTTGTACATGGTGGGGAGCAGGCACTTTGCATGTCCTGCCCCTCATCCCCTCCCGCCCAGCTCTGGTTTCAGCACAGCTGTGATGGACAGTCCCTCTGTGCACTGGGACCCTCCTCCTCCTCCTGTTGCCTCTACCAAGCGATAGCATCTCTCTGTTTTTCTGCCTGAGAGCTCAGAAAGCCCACCTAGCAAGCAGAAACCAGAAGTGCAGGGGGTTGAGGCCTCCAGAGCAACCTGAACACGAGGGCAGGGTCGTGGACACATACCTCAGACTCTCTTCCTTCGAGGACAGGTCTGAGACTACTTCCTTACAGCTCCCTGGGGGCCCCCAGTGGACTGAGACCCACTGGTCCACAGCAGGAACCGGCACCTTAACTCAGCCTCAACTGGCTCTTCCTTGCTCCTCTGGGCTCACCTCGCAAATAGATCACCTGCATGAGTCCTTGTCTTATGCTCTGCTCTTGGGAGAATCCCAGCTAAGAAACCACCATATTTCAGCGCCTCGAAAGGCGCTTGGCCTATGCTGGCCTGGTGCATCGTTGAATGAATGAACAGAAAGGAAGACAGTTTACAAAGTTTTACATTTTGCATCTTGCCTTATGATGAGATGTTCGGGTGACTTTTTATCATCGTGAGAACTTGCTGAACTACGCTTTTTTTCTTGTTTACACTGGGATTTTCATGGTATGACTTCTGCCTGGAAACGTGTCTGTCTTTGAGCTTTGTAGATTTTTCAGGGAATGAGGATTTTGCCATTTACTTTTGTCAGAAATGTCAGAAGCATCCAGGAGCTTGGGACTCTCTTGCTAACGCCCGTGTTGGCCATTCCAGCACTCAGCTGTTTGTTATAACTTTTTAAAGAGCACGCCTATCTCAGAGTGTAATATAGAAGGATTAGTTTGGTCTGATAGCACCTGAAATGTGGTGGAGACAATCCACGCACATTAGGCACTCGACAAACATGTACAGAATGCAGACTGTGTACCAAACATGACCACTGGGGACCAGAGTCGCCTGCCTCCCTCCAGGCGCTCTGGGGCTGGTGGGGGAGACAGAGAGGAAGAGGTGATTATAAGTACGCTGGGGAGCGCAGTGACAGAGTGAGCACCGGCTGCAAACTTGCACGAAGAACCCAGCGTTTTCATTATCCTGGCACAATTGTACTTTCTGCCCTAGCTTGACCAAGCTGTGGTCTTCAGCACCCGTTTGCTGTTCACACCTCCCTGCCTTTGCACATGTGGTTTCCTCTACCTGGAGTGTTTTCCCTTTGTCTTTCTGGCTAAGTCCTAGTCAACCTTCAAATCCCAGCACACATCACTTTTCCCAGTAAACACCCCCTCCCCTATCCCAGCACCCCACCAAGCTCATCCTGTCTTCGTTTGTACTCTCTGAATTATAGGGACTTGTACAGCTGTCCTTTTTACCCTCTTGTGTGGGTAAAGAGTAATGGAGGTGGAGCTTGTGATTTAAGGGAATAATGTATCAACTCTGCACTCAAACCAAGCTGGGTTTGAATCTCAGCACTGCTTTTCACTGGCTCTGCATCCCTGGGTGTGGCTGGAGGAGAGTGTGGGAGAGAGCAGGGTATGGTGGGCAAGACCCCACTCGACCGTGGTGGGCCTTGGGAGTCGTGCTGAGACATTTGGGATGCATTCTGGGGACAGAGAGAAAACATTGAATGGCTTTAAGCAGGATTGTTTATGGCATTGCACATTTGTGGTTTGTAAAGATCACGCAGGCAGCGTTGGGAGGAGGGAAGTGGGGGGAGGTGAGGGCAGGCGAGCTGAGTAGTGGCTCAGAACTTGGACTCGGAGTCCCACAGTCTAAGTTTGAAGAGTAGCTTTTACCTACTTGCAATCATTTAAATTCCTCAAGCCTCCGTGGTCTCATCTGTAAAATGGGAATAATATTATTACTTTCTTTGCTTGGGAAAATTCCAAGAGAATATATATAGGAATGGGTTTTGTCAGCTCTAAAATACCATGCAAATACTGGACACAAACCAGAAGAGGGTTAAACATGTTAATAATTTATTTCTGGTAAAAGGAAGTTTGGGGCTGTATGGTATCCCACAGAGTAGGGTCCAGGCTCTTTCTAGCTTACTGAGCTGCTTTACTTAGCATATCAGGTATCTTTTCACCTCGTGGTCCAGGATAGCTGCTCGAACTCCAGATGTCACGTCCGCATTCCATCCAGCAGAAGAAAAGAACAGAGAAGGAAGGGTACGATCCTCCCTTCAGGAGCACTTTCCATAAGTATCAAATGACACTTCTGCTTACATCCTGTTGACCCGAGCATAATCACACGATTTCTTTTTTTTTTTTTTTTTTTTTTTTTTTTTTTTTTTTTTTTCATTTTTCTGAAGCTGGAAACAGGGAGAGACAGTCAGACAGACTCCCGCATGCGCCCGACCGGGATCCACCCGGCACGCCCACCAGGGGCGACGCTCTGCCCACCAGGGGGCGATGCTCTGCCCATCCTGGGCGTCGCCATGTTGCGACCAGAGCCACTCTAGCGCCTGAGGCAGAGGCCACAGAGCCATCCCCAGCGCCCGGGCCATCTTTGCTCCAAAGGAGCCTTGGCTGCGGGAAGGGAAGAGAGAGACAGAGAGGAAAGCGCGGCGGAGGGGTGGAGAAGCAAATGGGCGCTTCTCCTGTGTGCCCTGGCCGGGAATCGAACCCGGGTCCTCCGCACGCTAGGCCGACGCTCTACCGCTGAGCCAACCGGCCAGGGCAATCACACGATTTCTTATTCAGGGCAGCCGTGTGCCCAACTTGAAGTCCGTTTTCATTATTAATAAATAAGAGAGATATTAACATTGGGAAACAACTAGCAATTTCTCTCACATCTTTTAATGAGTTGCATTGTGGAGTTCCACACGTTGAATTTCTTAAATGTCTATAACCCAGAAGACGTTGGACAAGAAATTTCAACCCCAGAGGCAGTGTTGCGGAAAGGATGCTTACTCATGTTACACAAAAGAATCAAAGGTATCTTCCCCCTCTCAATAATGAGGGGGGCATTTTCGGGGTCATATTCTAAAATTGAAGAGATATTTGTCTCATCGTGTTGGCACGTAAGGACCAGGACAGAGAACAGCCTCGCAGAGCTCAGGTCAGGGGTAAGGGGCAGAGCGCCCCACCGCAGCAGCTGGCTGGGGGACAGATTGCTGGGAGGGTAGCTAAGCTGTCATACAGCCAACAGAAGAAACTGAGCTTTGAGAGAGTGGGAAAGAGGGCTCTAAACACGAGGCGGCCGGCCTGTGCAGGTGTCGTGGGACCAGAGAGCCTAGAACACACAGGCATGTTTGTTTCCCTGGAAGGCCAGACCCTTTCCTCAGCCTCTCTGCCCTTCCTCAAGGGCTGGAGCAGGGTGCTGAGACCAGACGCCCCAGCCCTGCTCTAGCGCCCATGGTCCACACCTAGCTGAGCACAGGAAAGGCTTTAAAAGAGCCCCAGAGGAAATCATTCTTTCCAGGTACTTTTATCTTTAGATTCTTTTTTTTTTTTTTTTTTTTTTCATTTTTCTGAAGCTGGAAACAGGGAGAGACAGTCAGACAGACTCCCGCATGCGCCTGACCGGGATCCACCCGGCACGCCCACCATGGGGCGCCGCTCTGCCCACCAGGGGGCGATGCTCTGCCCATCCTGGGCGTGGTCATGTTGCGACCAGAGCCACTCTAGCGCCTGGGGCAGAGGCCAAGGAGCCAACCCCAGCGCCCGGGCCATCTTTGCTCCAATGGAGCCTTGGCTGCGGGAGGGGAAGAGAGAGACAGAGAGGAAAGCGCGGCGGAGGGGTGGAGAAGCAAATGGGCACTTCTCCTGTGTGCCCTGGCCGGGATTCGAACCCGGGTCCTCCGCACGCTAGGCCGACGCTCTACCGCTGAGCCAACCGGCCAGGGCTTATCTTTAGATTCTTAGAAGGCATAGATTCTACCAGGCTGCTGGAATTAAGATGCTGGTGCCCAGAGTGGGTAAATGAGGCAATAAGAATGACTAACATTTCTTGGTTGTTTACAGAACAGTAGCAGGCTCTGTGCTGAAGCTCTTGCGCTATTATCTCCTTAACTCCTCACGGCAGCTTTATAAGGTAGCTACTATCCCTGACACCATTTTATAGAGAAGGAAGCAGGCAAAGAGTAGGGAGTCTGCATCAGCGCTTCCAGTGTGTGCCCTTGACTGCGTCGGCCCCCTTTGCCCTGTGACTGGGTTCTGCACTCCCACTTTGACTCTGGGCCCCTTGGGCCCTGCTTTGGACCCCTGGGATGTTGGAGAGTCTGGTGCACATGGAAGCTTGGAGGGTGCTGTGTAACTGGATTTGCTTGCTTTTGCTTCTCTGCACGTGGCCACGAGAAGAACATGTCCTGGCCAGCCTGCCAGAAGGTCAAAGACCTGGAAAGGAGTCAGAATGATGGAGTCGTCCCAGCTGAGGCCACCCTAGATCAGCCAACAGTCAACCGAAGCTCAGGCTTGAGGGAAAGCCCGGCCAAGATCAGCAAAGCTGCTTGGCCAATTTGCAACTGATTGCAGGTGCAACTCAGCTCAGCAGAGCCTGGCCCAGGTCAAGGGGTCCTATAGACTCATGAGGTAAGTAAATAGTTCTTGTTGTGCAGCACTGAAAGTTTGTGGTTATTGTGACAGTAGAGAGCTGATACAAGAGATCACCTAACTTCCCAGAGAATCGTTAGTACAGCCAGGACTTGAGTCCAGAAAGTTTGACTGCAGAGCTCACATTCTTCAATACTCTATGCCAGTTGTTGGCAAACTATGACCTGCAGGCCAAACCCGGCTCACCACCTGTTCTTGGTACAGCCCGTGAGCTAAGAATGGTTATTACAGGTGAATATTGTCGATCAGTTTGATGATAGGGTACACTAACTTTGAACCTCAGTTCAACAAAAATACTGCAATCCTATAAAAAGGGATTCCATTCTTCTCATTAGTAGATCTATATTACAAAATAGTGTACTTGATGATGTTTTGAATTTCACCGATCATAATTTGTGGAAATTTGTTATCTCTTATTAGGGAAGTATCTATATAATATACTGGATGTTGCTCCTTGGCTGACAAAGCCTAAAATATTTACCATCTGGCTCTTTTCAGAATGTTCAATAGGATAGTTTGATTGAGAGGTTTGGTCTTTGAGTTTGGCCCTCGGGCCAAGAAATGGAAAGACTCAGACTGCTAAGAGCTTGAAAGGCCGTTGGAGATCCTCTGAGCAACTTCAGATGCAGAATGAGACCACAGGTTTCTGGTCACCTCGCCCTGAGCTCTGCTGCTGTCCTTGCGAGGGGCAATAAACCCTGGGCTTGCCTGGTCAAGGCACATATGGGAGTTGATGCTTCCAGCTCCTCCCCCCTTCTCTCTCTCTGTCTCTCCCTCTCCTCTCTAAATAAATAAATAAATAAATAAATAAATAAAACTTAAAAAAAAAAAAAGAAAAGAAAAGAATAGCTGGCTTTGGTTAAAGGCCTCCAAATCTCCAGCTGGAGTGTTCTTGCTACCCACAGGCCTCTCCAGAGGTCCTCCTCTCGTCCTCCCTCCTGAGGGCTCGTACTTACGTGAGCGTGGATGAGTCACTGCTTCTTTGCCCAGCTCTGTCCCGAGCTATCCGTCATGAATCTGTGCTGTGTGCCTCCGTGATAGTTTTAAAATTTGAGTGTTTAAGACGATTTTTACTGGAGACAATGGAGAAATGCTCTCCTGAAGAGTTTCACAATCTGGCCTCATTAGAAAGCAGAAATGGAATGGGAGAATTGAAGAGAAAACTCATTTCTTTCCTGAGTGTGTTAATGAGCTAAGCCGCAGGAGGCCATGTGTAAGTTGGGCTGCAAGCGACTGTAAATTAAATTTATTACACGCCAAGGGATTCTAATAAACATTACTTAAAAATAGCAACAATATGAATGGACTATCTTGGTTTATGTTTCAGAGTTTCCTAAAATGTCTCACACAAGCTGCATCTGGCCTCAGCATACCCCATACCTCTCACTAAGTGGCCCCGGGCCTCGGTAGCAGCAGCAGCCAGCCTTGGTTCACAGCGTGGCCTCTCCTGGGCACATCCAAGCCCAGCACACCAAGCAGGCATCTGCAGATTGCTTTGTAGCTCATGCTGAGTGGCCTTGGGCAGAACACAGATAGCGTCTGACCTTGGCCTGCAATTCCCAGAAGGCCCCAGAGCCAGTGCCCCAGGTAAACAGCTTCAGGCCATGTTGAAACAGCACCCAACTGCCTCCACAAACTATACACTTAAGGGGTGGACTCTGTGCGCACCAGAGCCCCACTGAGGTTAAATACTGCTCTGTGGGGTGAGCCTTTGCGCCACTCATCCTTTGTGATGGTTGATGGTCACAGGCAGTCCTTGTAGCCCATAGGCCCGGGGGTAAATCCCTCCCACTGATGTGCTAACAACAATCAAAGCTCAACTATAACCAGAGGGTGCACGCAGCCCCTGCAGGAGGGTGCGCTTGAGAATGCCCAGCTTGAGTGATCGGGGAGGCGGTGCCACTGAACCCTACAGAACACTTCCTACATAAGGCATGGGAGATGTAGCAGCTCTACCTGATACACAGAAACAAGCACAGGGAGGCTGCCAGACTGAGGAGACAAAGAAACATGTCCTAAGTGAAAGAACAGAACTCCAGAAAAGGGACAGAACAAAAAGGGGACCAGCAGCCTACTAGATGCAGAGTTCCAAACACCGGCTATTCGGATCCACAATGAATAGTGAGGACTTCAACAGTATAAAAACTGACGAGTCATAGATAAAGGATACACTAACTGAAATGAAGAATAAACTATAGGGAATCAACAGTAGAGTAGATAAAACCAGGAATCAAATCAGCAATTTGGAATAAAAGGAAGCAAAAAACACCCAATCAGAACAGCAAAAGGAAAAAAAGAATCCAAAAATATGAGGATAGTGTAAAGAGCCTCTGGGATAACATCAAGCATACCGACATCATGGGGATGCTGGAAGGAGAAAAGAGAAGGCAAGAAATTGAAAACCTGTTTTAAAAAATAATGACAGGCCCTGGCCTGTTGGCTCAGCAGTAGAGTATCAGCCCAGTGTGTAGAAGTCCTGGGTTCGATTCCTGGCCAGGGCACACAGGAGAAGTGCCCATTTGCTTCTCCACCTCTCCCCATCTCCTTCCTCTCTGTCTCTCTCTTCTCTTCCTGCAGCCAAGGCTCCATTGGAGCAAAGTTGGCCCGGGTGCTGAGGATGGCTCCATGACCTCTGCCTCAGGCGCTAGAATGGCTCTGGTTGCAATGGAGCAACATCCCAGATGGGCAGACATTGCCCCCGGTGGGCATGCTGGGTGGATCCCCATTGGGCATATGCGAGAGTCTGTCTCTCTGCCTCCCCACTTCTCACTTCAGGAAAACACATAAATAAATAAATAAATAAATAAATAAATAAATAAATAAATGACAGACAACTTCCTTAACTTGGTGAAGGACATAGACATACCAATCCAGGAAATGCAGAGAGTCCCAAACAAGATGAACCCAAAGAGACCCACAGTAAGACAAATAATTAAAATGCAAAACGTTAAAGTCAAAGAGAGAATCTTAAAAGCAGCAGGAGAAAAGCAGTTAGTTACCTGCAAGAGAGCTCCCATAAGACTGTCAGCTGATTTCTCAACAGAAACTTTGCAAGCCAGAAGGGATTGGCAAGAAATATTCAAAGTGATGGAAAGCAAGAACCTACAACCAAGATTACTCTACCCAGCAAAGCTATCATTTAGAATCAAAGGACAGACAGGTAAAGAGATTCCCAGACAAGAAAAAAACTAAAGGAATTCATCACCACCAAATCAGTATTACAGGAAATACTATTAAAGGGTCTTCTTTAAGAGGAAGAAAAAGAAGAAGGGTAACATAAAAAACATGAACAATAAAATGGCAACAAATGCATCTCTACCAACAATTGAATCTAAAAAGCAAAATAAATGAACAAGCAGAATAAAAACAGACTCATAGATGCAGAGAATATTTTTGCGGTTGCCAGATGGGAGAGGGATTGGGAGGAAGGGCGAAAAAGGTGAAGGAATTGAGAACTATAAATTGGTGTTACAGAAGAGACATGAGGATGTCAAGTACAGCATAGAAAGTCTAGTCAGTAATAGTCTAGTAACTATGCACAGTGTCGGATGGGTAGGAGATTTATCAGCATCATCATTCAGTAAGTTACATAATATCTAATCACTGAGTTGCCACACCTGAAACTAATATAATGGTGCATGTCAACTGTAATTGAAAAATAAGAAACGATTCAAATTAATCTTTTAAAGGTTAAAAAAATAAAGTCTATATTACATGTAACTCACATTTTCTATTTCTTCTCCATAATTCACCCTTTAAAAATATGAAATCTGGATGTTTCTTCAAACAGATGGGCCGGATGATGTTCTGTAAGTTTAATAAAGATATAGTTAAAACTCATAGGGCGTCTTTGCAGCAAAACTTGTGTCTGTGTCTTGGCTAAATAGTCAAGTGTTAATAATGGCTCTGTTGTTCAGTGTCTTCTTCCTACAGAGAAATTCTGTACTGTAATTTATATTTTATCATGCCTTAAACATTTTTGTAAATAACCTTTGGCAATAAGGAATTATCGGTTAAATAATTTGCAAGAAAAAGAGGCAACAGACGGCCGTTTGTAATATGTCATGTGACTTGGTTGGGCAATGCTTTTGTGCTCTTGCTATTCATCAGAATTACTGTGATGAGCAGTTGGTAAATTCTTTTAGAGCTATTGGCACCTTCCTCTTAATTAGGATTGTTCTGGAAAAGAGCAGGGTGAGTCAGTCAAAAATAGTCCTGGTATATATTATTGCACCCAGGGGTGTCCTGCTTACTTATTAGGTGATGCTTATTACGCTATCCAAGAGGGATACAGCTGAAAGAAAATGTCACTCTTCTTAATAAAAATATCAGGCCCTAGACAGTCAGTACCAGAGGGCAATTCTTAAGGGTGAGGGTAGCGGAGCCTCGGAAAAGTCGCCATTGCTTGGGATGGAGGGGATGCTCATCACCACAGTCACCTCCCACTCCAGCCTCACGGGGGCGCTGCTTGCCCTTGACCCCTCGGCCCAGAATGGACAAGGACCTTGCTCTCATTCGCTGGTACAGGGAAGGGAATGTTTTAACAATGCCCCAAATTATCTTTGGAAAATACCAAGTGTGAGTTTGTCATGCCCTCATTTAAACCATTCTTGGAGTTCGCTGCTCTCTGTGATCGAGCCCCGGCCTTCTCTCCCAGCTCGTCCCTACCACTCTGCACAGATGCTGCTGACCACAGAAGCAAGTGCATTCCAGGGCTTAGGACCTTGCGATCTGGAATCTGAGTGACCTCTATTTGAATTATATTCCTGCCACTATTAGCTGGGGAACCACAGGTAAATGACTTAAGCCGTCCCTCCATTTTCTCATCTATAAGATGGGGATGATGGTGCCTATTGCACAAACTATTATGAGGAATCCATGCAGTAGTCCACATGAGGGCTGGGTGCTTGGGAGAGCTCTCCAGAGGTGTTAAAGGGCCTTAGGAGTGGTTCCTTAACGATGTTGTTCCTTTTTATTTCTCTCTAATACTTCCCTTGGCCCGAACCAGTCTTGCCCCTTGCTTTGTCTTGACTTTTCTCTTTGTCTTTTTAATTTTTTTAAGACTTTATTTATTCATTTTAGAGAGGAGAGAAGGAGGAGAGAGAGAGAGAGAGAGAGAGAAGAGGGGAGGAGCAGGAAGCATCAACTCCCATATGTGCCTTGACCAGGCAAGCCCAGGGTTTTGAACCGGCGACCTCAGCGTTCCAGGTCGACGCTTTATCCACTGCGCCACCACAGGTCAGGCTACTTTTCTCTTTGTCTTTTAATGACTTTTCATCCTTTCATCAGTTCAGGCATCAATGATCTGACCAGGACCCTAGTGCCCTGTCTGGTTGGGAGCCCACTTTTCTGGGCCCTGTCGCATCCTGTTGCCCTGGGTCCCCGCCCTCGTCAGTGTGCTCTGTCGTCTGTGCCTCTGTGCAGGATTGGCACGTGTGTGGCTGGGTCTCTCAGGGCTGAGATCATGTCTGGTTCATCTTTCGTCCCAGTGCCAGGTTCAGCTCAAGTGCTCTAAGGGTGTCTTCTGACTAAAGGAACCAGCAGAAAATATTATGAATATGGAGAGTGGGGTCCCCAAACAATACAAGGTGAAGCTGATTGTCTTGGCATAGAATCTGAGGCAAGGAGTTGGGAGAAGGGCGTTTATTCTGAAGGGGAGACAGCAGGGAAGGAGAGACAGGTAAGGTGAAGAAAGAAATCATGTGTGTTTTACTGAGCTGCTCTGAGTAATGGGCCCATATCCACTGGGGACCCCCAAGCAGTTGCATGGAATGAACCTCAGAATTGTTTCAGGGAAGGGAAGGAGGGCTGAGGCTTGTATCCACTGACTCCCAACCCCCTGGGGAGGGACTGTTAACCCTTCTGCACTTCTGGGCTTCCCTGTATGTGTGCCAAGCGAGCACCAGGCAGAGAAACGAGACGTGGCTGGCAGTGTGGGTGGAATTCTGCAGCTGCCTACCACAGCTGCCTGGCATCAGGCTTCAGTCTTATTTCATGTGGCGGGCACTACTGCAGCACCTGCAATTTGGGAGAGAATGGCTGGCATCTTAAGATCTCCAAATATGGAACCTAGGGAGGGATGCCTAGGATCTCGCTGGTCCTTAGTTCCATTCTCACCTGGGGGACCTGCTTCCTCCTCGGGAGTGTCACCTACGGAAGCCAGATTCCATGATGGCTCCAATGATGATTGCCTCCTGGTATTTATGCACTGTGTAGTCTCTTCCTATCCTGAGCCGTGGCTGGCCTGTGCCACCCACAGAATATGGTGGAAGTGACAGTGTGTGACTTCTAAGATTGGGTCCTAAAATGTATTAGAGCTTCCACGTTGGCCTCTGGGATGCCTCCCTCTGGAGGGAGCCAGCTGCCGTGTCATCAAGCAGCTTTGTGAGAGACCATATAGAGAGAAACCGAGACACCCGGACGACAGCCAGTGCCAACTTGCCAGCCGTGAGGGCGACCTAGCTTAGGTATGGACCCTCCACCCGAGTAGAGCCTCCAGATGACCGCAGCCTGCCCAGCTGAGTCCTTCCTAAATTCCCGACCCACAGACCCCATGAGCACAGCCGAGGGCTGGTTTGTGCCACTGTGCTTTGCTTTGTAGCCACAGTCACTGGAGTACCATCCTCCTTGGGGAACTTCAACTTTGGTCTAAACTCCGGTCTCTGCATGGACTCAGCAAGAGTCACAGTCAGGATGTTTCCATGCAATTCTGCTTTTTTTTTTTTTTTTTTTTAAAAAAAGAAAGCGACTGAGAGGATGGTGGGAAGAAAAGAAATGGACAGCCCGATTGAAGTCGGTAATTATTCAGTTATTGGGTGGACTTGGTCGTTCTGGGTGGTCAGATGGAAAATTCATGTTCTGATCCAGGTCATGAAGCAGGTTGGGAACCTAGGCGTGGACCACGAAGAGTCAGCTGGAAAGAGCACTGAGCAAAGAGTCTGCAGGACTGGGCTTCCTCTTACTACTTATCTGACCCCGGCCAGTCCATCCCCTTTCTGAGCCTCCAGAGAACTCTTCTGTTCAATGAGGATAATGGCACCTATCTCTTGGGATTGATAAGGATTGAACCGGGTAACAGGCATAGCGCCTGGAGCATAGTACTGCGGCCGGGCACAAGCTCAGTCTTCATGGTCGCGCTCCTCCTCCTCCTCCTCCTCCTCCTTCTCACCATCATTGGTACTGGCTCCCAGGGTCATTGGAAAGAAGAGTGGGCCTGCGTTAGAGCAGAAGGGGAGGGCTGAGAACGTCTCAGACGCGAGGGTGCTCGTGGGGAGAAGAGCCGACTGCACGCATCAGGTCTCATGACGGAAGCAGTGAGTATCAATGAGACATGGTATGAAATGAAATGTCAGAGGCTTATTGGAGGCAAAACACAACAGCATTTCCACGTGGCCCAATACAAGCCACGCTTAATGCAGTTTTACAGGGCTGGAGGCATGCCCCGGGTTTGCTGGCCCACAGGAAGTTCCTAAACCACTGCAACTCCCCACACATTACAGACTGGAATAAATTTTACTGCCTGTGAAGCTGCTCCTGGCTTCTCAGAGATGGGCCGCTTCAGTTAAGCGCTGCAGATGTACATTGGGGACCAACTGTGAGCCAGGGACACAGAAGCATAGATAAAAATGCAATAGAGAAAATAAAATGAAATACTAAAAAAATAAATCAGTGCAAAAGAGAGCATTTCAGAGAACTAGAAAAGCTAAAAAAGCTGAGACAAACAGGAAAAAAAAATAGCAAGATTGTAGGCTCACACCCAACCATAAAAATAATTACACTAAATGTAAATGGAATTGAACACTCCAATTAAAAAACAAAGATTGTCAGACTGGATCAAACAGCAAGACCTCACTCTATGGTGCCTACACAAGACACCCTTTCTATATAAAGACATAGGTTAAAAGTAAAAGGGGGTGGGAACAGATTACCACATGTATGCTAACCAAAGGAAAACTGACATGTGATTGTCTCAATATTAGACAAAATCTACTTCAGAACAAAGCTTATTGTTAGGGAGAAAGAGGGACATATCATAATGATGAAGGGGTTTGGTCAACAGAAAGACGTAACAATCCATAAATGTGTCGACACATAATAGCTTCAAAATGCACAAATCAATAAGTGACAGAAGTAATCGGAGATGCGGACACAGCCACAGTAGCAGAGTTGGTGCTGTTAGTGCTTCTTTCTCGATAATTGAGATTACCACGTGCCCCTCCCTCAGAGGGGCAAGACAGGGAGTGGGAGAGACAGAGGCCAGAGGGGGGAACAGAACGGTTTTTCGGTCTCCTGTTCTTTCCTCTCTGGTGATACTCTGGGGACCCTGGGCACATAGCACTCACTTCTCTTCAAAGCCCTAACCATGGCCATGGTGGTCATTGGGCAGGGATTTATTATGAAGATTTTTATGTGCAGAAGTCCAGAAACATGAAGCAACTAACAGCCACAGGACACGGGGTAGGCAGATTGTCCCCCTCTCCCTGTACATCTCCCCCCCAGTCTCAGATTCTCAGGCCCCTCCCCAGAAACGGGTCAGTCTGCAAACCCTGCCGGTGGCTGTCCAGGTGTGTGGCCTGGTCTGTCTTCCTTCTCAAAGGAGCTTCTCCTTCTCTTTTGTATTCTCTAATGACTCTGCGCTGCAGCATCCCGCCAAGCCCAGGAAGCCCAGCTTGGGGAACGGGAGAGGAAGCAGGTAGGAGGGATGCTCTTTGTCTTCTCCCATCATCCCCACCCCACTCCTCGCTGCTCCCCAATGCACGCATAGTTTTTATTTCAACTTTCTCTATCTGAAATCTGGATGCTTTGTCATTATGAGTGATCTATACAGATAATGAAGAAAGATCTTTTGCCCCCACCACCAGAGACCAGAGAAATTATAAAGACATGCAGAATATCAGGTCACCAGAAAAGTTCCTCTCCTGCTCCCTCTCAGCCCGATATATACCTCCACTGACATGCGCACACCGGCTGGTGAACATACACTCACAGCACAGTCGTGTGCATTGTGCTTGTTCCCACCCAGGTTTCCATACTTACTGGCACGCACTCGGGTACACACAAACACACACGAGCACGTACACACACACGTTCACACGTACGCGGATGTACAGCCAGCATTCATTCCAGCTTCAGGGAAACCGTGGGACGGCTCGACTGGTGCACACGCGTTTTTGGTGATGCCTTCACCGGCAGGAGCACCGCGTGAATTATTCAGCAAATTATTCAATAATTAATAAAAGTCATCAGAAAAAGCTCAGCTGAGCTAGAACTCTATAAATAATTCCTCACCGTGGTCCGCCTATGTGTGTGCATGTCTGTGTGTATGTAAGGAGGGGGACAGTTTAAATAAAGGCTTCTATTTTAAATTAACTTTAAAAGACGCTGCTTATGGCCCTGACTCAGTTTACTGGCTCTTGTTTCTTCGTGCCGGGTGCAACTGGCAGGAAAATAAATAGCCATAAAACCGCTCTCGGCAGGCTCGCTGTCTGCTTTGCTGGACTGGCCAGGCGGCCCCTGTTTCACTGAGGTTTACCTCGGAGACTCAGTAAGTACGCCCCGAAAGGCCAGTCTACAATAAGAGGAGAGATAAATCTCTGGGAGCTTATGAAAAAAAGCTGTTTCTCGCCAACACAGATCAAAGAAACCCAAAGGCTGTAAGTGCAACAATGAAACACTCCTTTTTGCTGTCGAGTTAGGAGGAATTTTAAGAATCACACCAAGACATCGTCCTGATGGTGCCACAGCGGGAGGGCAACCTTTTCTCTTTTCAGCTGCTGGGGTGGCAAGATCCGCACCAACTGTTTTGGAAAAGCAATCTGACAAGGTACTTCCGATACCTGTTGCGTGTCTTTAAAATGTCCATATGCCTTAAATCACATCCACTTCGAGACTCGGTGTTGAGAAAGCAGGACACGATACAGGGATGGCTTGCTTCCCAAAGATGTTCACCGCAGTGCTATTTATCAGAGGGGTACCCTGACCATGCGGACAGGGATTCCTTCCTGTCTTGCCCTCAGAATAACGAGTGGGTGCAGGCTATGCCCAAACTCTTTCCTTCCGTCCTGTACAACAGAGAAAGGGTCCGAGGCGCATGCTGGGTCCCCACCCCCAAGAATTTCACTCTCTCTCCCTCTCTACCGGGTCACTCCCAGCAGCACACAAATATATTCTCATATCATCTTCAAGCTTCGAAGTCCTGCCCTGACCTCAGGGGCCAACCCACTTTTCGGCTACTCTTCACCGCAAAAACAAGCAAGTAAACAAACAAGAAAGAAGCTGCAGTGCTCAGCTGAGCTGTTTTGAAGTCTAGATTCACCATCTTTGGCGCCTTCCCCTAACTCACTCTAACCAAGCATTGGCGCCCAGCATTGTGCTGAGGGTCACCAAGTGCCCACAGCTGCACATCCTTTTTCCCCTCTTGGCCCTTCCTACTTCTCAGGTGGCTCAGCTCAAGTCCCTTTTCTGCCCTTAACAGCTGTGTGACCTTGGGTAAGTTACTTAGCTTCTCTGGGCCTCGCCTCAGTCTATTCATCTGTAAATTAAATCACATAATAGCCCTGACTTTAAATGGTTGTTATAAAGACATAAAGACAGTCCTGGAGCCCCCAAGCACAGAACCTGTCACATTGTAGGGCTCCATAAATGTCAGCTCTAGCTATTAATGGTGAATGTATGGAAATTTCCAAAGCGGTTGACAGATCACCAGGACTCTGACAAGAGCAGTTTTTCAGGAGCTAAACCCATAGCCACTCAGCGGTGTATTACAGAAAACAGTCAGAAGAGACCCAGAGGAGTCAGGCACAGACCGCCGCCTTTGCTCCTTCCACAAGTGAACCTCCGCGGTGTGCCCCGTGCTCTCCAGGCCCCGGGTACAGAGACACTCGGCGCAAGCCTCTGTCCTCCTGGAAACCGGTCAGCGCTCCCAGCCTCCACACCTTTGCTGAGGCTGGGCTTGCCACACGGAGAGCCCCTCGCCTATCTCAAGATTCAAGTCCTATCCCCCAAAGCCCAGCTGTTAGAGTCCTTCCCCGACCCCCACGTTCCCCACTTCCGTGCTCCCCCGCAGCTGCCATCGGCTTTCCTTCTCCGCGTTCTCCTTGCTTATACCATACCTGCTTCTCTTTCCCGACCGCGTCACACGGTGCGTTTGAGCTATTTACGTGTGTGAGCTCCCGGGAGGTACCTCTGAGGCTGGGTCCCACCACACCACCTTCGCAGCTCCACGCAGCCGTGCGGCAGCTGGTGAGGTCCCTGCACATAGTAGATGCTCAGCGAATATTAGAATTACTCACGGGAAGCCATGACCTGCCCTGGGACAGAGGAAGCCCCCCCTCTCCCCACTTCCCCCCATTGAACAGAGTTTGAGATTCGGTTGAGCAGAGTCTGGGCCCCCAAGAGGGGTGGAGGGATGATGAATAATGAAGGGCCTGGATTCGGAGTCAGAACTTCTCCGGTTCCAGTCTAGGCTCCGCCCCTCGCCAGCTGTGTGGTCATGACTGAGTGGTGCTGCCTCTCTGAGCTTCAGTCTCTTCAACTATTAGTGCAAGGTCACTTTCGTCATCTCCCTGGGCTGCTGGTGGGGAAGGGGCTAAGTGAGACCATCGTAACCGTGGTGGTGTGTGCCAGTCACCCTTCTGTGACCTTTCTGACCAGCTGTTCTAGCCCTCCTGCCAGCTGGGCTCATGACTGAGAGTATTCAACCTTGCTGATGGGGAAACTGAGGCATGGAGTGGTTGCGGGGCTGCCAGACTGGAAATGCACTGTTGTCCTCCCAGGCTGGCCACTTGACTGCTGTCCGGCACACAGCAGGCACTCCAGCATTGTGGAGGCAGAAGACCGTCTCGGGGCAGAGTATGGGACGGTGGCACCTTGACACAGGCCGAGCGTCAGTGCTCCCCCTCCCCGACAGTGTCTACCACGGGTGAGGCTGAGGTGACAGCCAGGCAGCTCCTGACTCAGCCGCTGTGGGCCTGCATGAAAACTCCCTGGGGCCTGTCCACCCACCAGCTGGGGTGTCCTTGGGGGCGGGGCTGTCACATGGCTGCTCCCTGAACACTGGATCCTGGGTGTGGGCGCAGCCTCCTCCTGGGAGCTCACAGAGCTGTCATCGCAGAGGGCTTGTCAGCATCAGTGTGAGGGAGGGGTGGTGGCATGTGTTCTGCCGAGTCTGAAAAACAGCTTCTTTGGCTTCAGACGCAGGAGACAGCTGACCCTGGGGTCATCCCCACTGAGCGGTTTCTGCTTCTTCTTGCATACTACCTGGGACAAGAGTCTCACTACTTATTCTACTTGGAACCAGTCCTGGCTTTTAGTTCCTTCTTGGATTCCCCTCTGTGACATCTCCCCTTCAGTTTCCGTTCTGCACTGAAGAGCCACCGGCCCTTCAGTGTTTTATTTTATTTTATTTAACTACAGGAGAGTGGAGTGCTTTGGAGATTAGGACAGATCCACCTTCAAATCCCACCTCCTTCCTTACTGACGCCCTCACTTGAGGCAAAGGGCTTCCCATCTGAGCCCCGCTTAGTCATCTCTGGGGTGGGGATCAGCAGGACGCCCTGGACTCGCTGTGCGGATTGAATGGAGGGAAACCCCAGGGCAGGGCTCGGCGTGGAGCAGGTGCTCAACGGGCAGCGACTTCTGTTGAAATTAATTCAAATGTCTCTCCCCTATCAATTCCTTAAAGTATCCGCAGTTCTCCAGCGCCCTCCAAATCTCTGTCGCAGGTTAGATAGCTCCCCTCGACACCCCGGCTGCCCGAGCCTCTGTGGCGCGTGTGAGTCCCCGTGCGCCGTGTGCGCAGTGTGGGCATCTCAGTCACGACTCCCAAAGCTCCGCCCCCACGGGAGGGTTCCTGGCGGTTCCCTTGCCCGCCTTGCCTGAGCCCTAGTTTGCTGCATTTTGTCATGAGCAGGGCCTCAGGCTTTGAAAGCGAGTTTCGTTACAGAAATGACAGCTGGCAGCCCTGGTGCGTGCCTTTTTGCTTTGAAATGGATGATACAGAGCTCTGACTAAGAAGGACTCTATTAGCCTCTGAAAGGCAGTTTCTGCTCAGGGGCATCTGTCCCCATCCTCAGCTTGGGTGCTACAACACCAGGCCGGGAAGCTTAATGCTAGACCCTAATACCGTTCTTAACCCCCCAGGCCGGCACTGGACTGTTTGCACACTGGGTACAAACTGGAAGATGCCAGTTAGGATGCTAATTATGTCCTGATACTGAGTCACGTCTCCCAAAAGGCCTTGTTAGGGGCTCAGTCAGTCAGGGAACTGGGTTTGTCTTCCCGCTGACGGTTGCAAACGTTTTCACCCTGTCAGGCAGGTTCACCCTCCTGCACTGCTGTCTTCTCTGAGAAAGGGGAAGAATGCTACTTCTCTCCCAGGATCTCCCGAGGGCTCAAAGGAGGAAACGTGAAGGCCCGTCGTGCTGCGAAGAGTATGCCGCTGTTGGCAGCGCCGCGGCCCCCGGTCAGGTCCTCTGGGGACGGAGGGTCTTCAGCAGGAATGGCCCACGTGGCAGGCCGGCTGGAGTCAGGCTGGAGCCAGGACTTCCCGCCAGGAGGATTTGTCATGCCATTATCCGAGACCTGTTGTCACTGCTTGCAGCGGACCCTCGGGAGCAGGGGACACTGTGTTCATTGTCAGGAGCCCCAGTGCAGCGATTACTGAGGACAGCAAGGCTCCTGGTGGCCTCGGCCGCCCGGTCTGGGCAGTGTCTCTGTTCCCCATCAGCGGTCGCACTGAGTTTTCTCCCCTTCGGCTCGTCAGCCGTGCTTCCCTGGCCTCAGTCTGTTGTCGGTCACTTCACAGAGATGGATTTCAGAAACCAGGAAACACTGGTTAAATCACATCTCTACATTACCCGGCTGTCTTTTTCCAAAACATTGGGGATGGTTTTCTGTGAAGGTTCCTGCCAACGGAGAGCTCTTCCCTTCGGATACCAAGCTCCACTCCCCCTTGTAAGTCAGGAGCCGGGCTGTGGTGGTATGGAGCTAGAGGGGTGAGAGAGGGAGGGAAAGATAGAGGGAGGAGGGAGAGAGGGAGAGATGATGGACGGAAGGGTGATGGCTACTTGGACAAATGGAGATTCAGTGTACAGAAGAGGCGTGCTTTCTTTTTCTTTGCCCTAGTCTTCCGGAAGAAGCATCACTCTTCCAGGCGTGAGGTCATTCACTTAGCAAATGTTCACTGAGCATCTACTATATGCTGGCTAACAGGGGGGGGGGGGCACGGCAAGAAATGAGACACCACTCTTGCCTACAAGGAGCTTAAGTCCCGCAGAGAAGAGGTCTACTTAGTTTTAGTATCGATGAGGACACACGATCCGCGGTACCAGGGTTGCTAGTGAAGGCAGCCAGTGCAGCAGGGGGCAGCCAGGGAGGGCATCCTGGAGGAGGGGATTCAACTGAACCCATGCAGCACACACTGTTGGGCAGAGCTTCACTCACCGTCTTGACTCAGCTCCTCCCCTCTCCTTCTTCTGAGTTACATTGCTTCTCAATGTTTGTTTCTGTGTGCTTTATGAAAACACTTCTACAACTCATTATGATCACCTCCAGCTTCCATAGGGAACGGACTGCTCTCTTTGACTCACTGGGATATGTGCTGGCCTGGGAGTTGAGAAGTTTGTTTGAAGCCCCAGCTCTGCCGCTGACTTACTGGTTAGTCTTGAGCTGAGGGCTCTCGATGTCCTCATTTATAAAACGACCCAGGGAACCCTAACATCCTTTTCACTCTGAGCATCAACGCTGCCGTGGGAAGCTGACCGTTTAACACAAGGTCAGCCCCAGCGTGGCTGCAGGCCTCTCTTCCCCTCCCCTCGTCACACCGGGCCGTCCAATCACATAATCACAGCAGTGCCTTCTATGATCTCAGGCTTATTGTTCCGTGGTTGTCGAGCCAAGCCAGGGTGACAGAGGGCTCATTTCTTCAACCTCAGAGGGCACTGACGTGTTAAAATCCCACAGGGCAGGTAGGATAAGGCAGAGCACTGGGCGGGGAGTCCACATGCAAAGATTCCACTGCTAACTCTGCTTGGGCCCTCCAGAAAACTCCTGTGTAATCCTGTACAACCACACCAGACATCCCCTCCTCTGGGAAGCCTTCTGGGATCACTTCCTGTTCGCCCACCTCCCCACCCCAGCAGGGCCTGAACTCCCACCTCTGAAAGCCTGGCACTTGTCACTCCCGTGCACTCGGCCTTCTGGGGGCTGGGCCACTCCTTCAGCTCTGTGCGCCCAAAGTCTGGCGTGAGATCTGGAGTGTATGGGGGCTTTAGTGAGCTTGTTGAATGATTGAAAGAACAAATGATCGAACTTTTGGATGGATTAAATGACTCTCATGATCTCTAACTGGAAATCCACCCCATAGCCCGTCTCTGAACCTCCTTGTGTGTATAGGTTTGGACCGGTGGTCTGATTCTCTTTCAGTCTGAACACTGTATAATTTGATTTAAATTTGTTAACCTGAGACATGCCCTTGTGCGCACACACGCGCGCGCGCACACACACACACGCACCAGCCACACCAACTGCCTAGTACTTGGCCCCCCTGGCCTCTTAGGTTTCGTGGGTAACCCTCTTTGTGACTATGTCCTTTATGTGACAGATGGCAGTGTGACTTGGGTTCCTTGGGAAGCCATCAGCTCCCCCTGGGGAGGGACTCCCTTTTTTGTTCCTTGAGCCTTCCCTTCCCTTGGTGCCCAGCCTCCCGCCCAAGGCCTTGGGAGGGGCTCTGGTCTCAGAGAAGACTGATGGGGGTTGTGAAGGGAGCAGTCACACACAGTTCAAGAAAATAAACCAAGGGAGGCTTTCTGGAGGGGGCGGCATTTGAGATCGGCCTTGAGGCAGGGAGGCCTTGAATGCAAGGGTGAGGTGAGGAGTGTGCGGGTTCTGTTTAGCAGCAGCAGACCACTTGACCCGAGTTGCGGTCTGGAAAGATCAACCAGGCAGTGTGTTCAGGGTTACACTGGTCTGGAGGTGCAGGAAGTAGCATCTGCGGAACCGCCGCAGGGGGTCCAGGTGAGAAATCATGAGCGGTGAGTTAGGCTCCCCCCCCCCCCATCGTGTTTATTAAGCAACTCTTGCCTGGACTGTTGGCTTCGTACCTCCTGCCGAGTTGAGGTTTGACAGGTGGACACTGGGCGTGTAGCCCTCGCCCTGTTGCACAGAGGCCCGGCCTGTTTAAGCAGGAAGGCACTCAGTGCCACGCACAGCGGGGACATTGGGGACCTGCCAAGGCCAGTGGCTGCCAGGCTGCAGCGTGTGCCTTCTGGACGGAGGATTCTGCCCTAGCTGGCTACGTCGTGTCCCCGGACCCCAGCCACCAGCTGGGGCTCCATCCTCACTCCCCCTCCTCTGTCTGCTTATCGTCTATGGGGAGAACGAGGCTGTGATCCTGACCCCATGGTGGCCAGGAGAGAGGAACCCCTCACTCAGATGGGATTTGTAACTAGGCAATCTTTTCCCAGAGGAAGCCCAAGTCTTCAACCGTCAGTCAGCTTGTCCCCGACTGAAAGAAGCAAGCTTCCCCAGCCTCTTTCAGCCAGCAGACACCTGGACTCTTGGAGAAGCTGGAGGGGCAAAGAATACCCACCTGTCAGCCGCCGTCAGTGGCTGTTGGGGGACCCCACTCACGGGACACAGCGGCGGTGAAGCCACGTCTGTCCGTCTGTCCGCCGGAACGTCGAGGTCCTGCCGGCTTCCGGTTTCTCTCCCTTTCAAAATCATCTGTTTCGCTAGGTTTCCCACTCCTTCTCCATTTCCGCCCAAATACATACACTCCAACCCAGACGTGCTCGTGGCCGCTGCCAGGTGGGGCCTGTGCTGGGGCCTTCCTGGCATTGCCACCTCTGATCCTTTAACATCATCCCATAAACAGACGAGGGGCTGAGGCAGGGCGCAGCCAAGTGACCCACCTGAGGGTCTGGTGCCCCCACACAGGAGGGCAGGGGCTTGAGCCCAGCGTCTGTGACTCTTGCCACCATATCTGGCTGTTTTTTTTCCCTTTTCTGCTCTTGGCACTGATGTGAAACTACTGACCCCACTCGTCTGTTTTGGGGAAGAGTAGTATCATCAATTGCTTAACAAATGTACAGATTTTATTTTACTTTTTGAGTAATCACCTTCCTGCTCCAAAACCTCCCATAGCTCCCCAGTGCCTTGATGATGTAATGTGGAGTCCTCTTGGAGTCTCCCTAGAAGGTGCACCCTGTCCACAAGCCTGCCTGGGCTCCTGCCCCACCAGCCCGTCCCTGTCTGCCTGTCATAGACTGGTACTAACGCACCTCCCTCCAAGACACCTTCAGAACTATTCCAAAGTGATCCTTTTTCCAAATCCTTTGTGAGAACCATCCACATGCCACTGAGGCTTGCTCCGCCCATGCCACACCCTTCTGCATGATTTCTCGGATGCTGCTGGGACACAGACAAACTAAGGCGGGCAAGAAACTGACCGTGGTGAGCCAGAGCGGAG
This sequence comes from Saccopteryx bilineata, assembly GCF_036850765.1. Lineage (NCBI taxonomy): Eukaryota > Metazoa > Chordata > Mammalia > Chiroptera > Emballonuridae > Saccopteryx > Saccopteryx bilineata. Next base: position 10,780,583 of record NC_089493.1, on the reverse strand, counting down.
CCGTCTCTGGCCCCAACACTCAGGACTGTGTACCTCAGAGCCGGTCCTCTGGCTCCCATTCTGCCCCCAGGCTCTGGCCCCTGGCCCGGCTCTCCCGCCTGGCCTCGCCCTTGCCTGGACACCTTGTACTATATACCAGCCGCCATGCTTTCCTTGTATGATGTCATTTCATCTTCCAGCAATCCTGGGGAGGTAGATATTCCTGGTCCCATTTTATAGATGCGCAAACTGAGTCTGAGACAGGCCATTTGCATCCTCCAAAGCGACTTACCCCAAATCTCATAGCTAGAAAGACAGAACGGGATTCACTCATTCATTCATTTATTCATTCATCTATTCATTCATTCAAATAACACATACTGAGAGCCTAATCTGTGCTGAACCAAATGGATTTGGCCCCTGATTTTCTGGCACCGCTGAGCCAGAGCCGGGGCCTGGACTCCACGAGAGCTCAGGGTCTGTCCTGAGGCGAGGAGATGAGGGGCTCACGGACCTCCTTACACCTGCCTGGCTTCTTCTTGTGACATGTGGAGATTCGTGGTTTCTTTCCCGTTCCAGGCACTCAATCCATCACTCGTTCTGGCACTCTGGGCCGCCAGTGGTTTGGGCTGAACTTCGATGGAGGCGTCCTTCCTTCCATGTAATCTTTAACACCAGAGCTGAAGGGCTGTCGATCACTTTCATGAGTCGCCAGAGATGACGGCAGCCTATGGAGCTGTAACTGCCCAAGCCCCGCCTTCCTGCCCTTCTGCAAATGGATAGGCGCGGGCTGTTTACCTCCAGCGACTGCGCTCTATCCTCCGGCCCTGCAGCCTCCACCAGCCTCCGTTTGGTTCTCTCCTCAGCCTCTCCAGTTGGAGCCTGTGGAGGAAACACAGAACCAAGAGACATTTGGGGGTCTGCCAGGGCAGCCAGCCAGGGCTCAACAGCCAGGACAGCAGCTTCCACGTGCGCCAGCGTCGCTGCTGCCTGAGGGGGAGGGGCTGGCGAGGAACACACGGGGCTCTCCGGGCCTGGCTTTCCGAGGGCAAACCTGGGCGGGGCAGGGAGGTGAGAGAGACCACTGTGTCCAGAACCTGCTCCCCAGTTTGCTGGAGGTGGGGAGAGGACTCAGAAATGATATCAGCAGTGAATTTGTTATGAGTCACACACTGTGCTAGACTCTTCACAGACACCGTCTCATTTCAGGCCTACAATTGGATGAAGAAGGCCGTCCTGAATCAGTTTTACAGACAGGAAAACTCAGAGGCATAAGGCCCATGCCTGCCAAAGTCATGCAGTAGCAGAGCTGGGGGGTCAGCCAGAGCGGAGATTCAGCCCATGACCTTTCTACTGTGCTGAGGAGGTCTAGCAGCTGGGGGCTTGATTCTTACACACCAAAGTCACCAGGGACTGACGTACAAACTGACGTAACGTAGGTGGGCGAGGTCTTCTACCAGCTGCTGGAGGAACACTGACAAATCTCCCCTTTTTGAGTTCATTTTATTTCCCTCTAGACTCCTTCTAGACTGGTGATTTTCAACAGCTGGTCTGCAGACCAGTGCTGGTCCGCCAGAAGTTTTGTGCTAGTCTGCGAAAGATTTAACCACCCTGATGTTGTATAAAGAAAAACGCTGTCTAGAGACCACCATCCTGGTTGTGTATTGATTTGCAACAAAACAACTTAAAACTTAGTGATATAACATACACACCATTTTGTTGCACCCACAAATTCTGTGAGTTGCAAATTTGGACAGTGTGCGAAAGGGATGGCTTGTCTCCACCATGTCTGGGGCCTCAGTTGGTAACATCCAAAAGTTAAGGATGACTCAGATGGCTGGGGGCTGGAATCATCTGGAAGCTGGTTTATTCACATATCCCATACCTGAGCTGGGGTGCCTGACTGGATCTCTCTGTCTTTCTCTGTCATCTCAGGGTCCAACCACATGGTCACACCACTGCAGCTTCAAGTGTCAAGGTAGTTGGATTACTAATTACTAGTGGCTCCCAGAGCCACAATAGGAACTCCGGCACATTGGGCAGAAGCCACGTGGCCTTCCAGGAGTCAGCGTCCAGAGGTCTCATAATCTCACTTCTGTCTCCTCTATTGGCGGCAGCAACTGCACATCCTCCCAGATTCTAGGAGAAAAGACATAGTCCCATCTCTTGGAAGGAAGACTGTTGAAGAATTTGCAGCCATGTCTCAAAACCACCATCATCACCTTCATTGTTTGGACATTCTTTTCTTCAGAAAAACAGCTGAATTAATCCATAGCTGACTTTCTTTTTCAAGACCCAACTTCCCTGTCCCAAGTTGACACTTAATAAAAAGTGGCAATTATGAAGCACTTACTTCAAACTAGCTTCTACCTCACCTGAGGAATGGGCTACCACATCCCCATTTTACAGCTAGGAAACCAAAGCTTCCTGCAAGTCAGAAGGTTGCTGCACTCACCCAGCAAGGAAGGGTCAGAGGGAAGACCCACACTCAGAGCTCCTTGTCTCCAGAGTCCCACTCCCCGCAACACTGCCTGTGAGCCTTCTTGGCTCAGATTCCCTGGCAGGTCTGGCTGTTTCCCACAGTCTTGTGATATCACTCGGTGATCTCCACATCTCTTACACGTGGGTTCCCTCTGCTCTTGCTCCCGGAGGGATATCTTATCACCGCATTCCAAAGACAACTAATTCTCCTCTAGGAGCAACCCAAATTTATTAACAGCTGGGAAATAGATAAACAAACTGTGCTACAGTTATACAATGAAATATTACTGAGCAATAAAATGTAAGGAACTATTGATACTTAGAACAACATGCACGAAGCTCAAATGTATTGTGCTGAGTGAGAGAAGCCAGACTCAAGAGACTACATGGTGTGTGATTCCCTTTCTATGACATTCTGGAAAAGGGAAAACTGGAGAGGCAGAAACACATCAGGACCTGGGGGTGAGGTAGGAGTTGGCTACAAAAAGGCATGATCGATACATACAGGGCTAAAGTTTGAGGGCATAATACTAAGTGAAATTAGCCAGTCACAAAAGGACAAATATTATGTAATTCCATTTATATGAGGTATCTGCAGCGATCAGATTCATTGATTGTGGTTGCCAGAGGCTCAGGGGAAGAGGAAATAGAGAGTTAGTGTTTAAAGGGGACATAGTGTCAGTTTTGCAAGGTATAAAAGTCCTGTTGATCTACCATGCAACAATGTGAGTACACTTAACTCTACAGTTCACTTGAAAATGGTTAAGATAGTAAACTTTATGTTATGTGAGGTGTTTTTTTAACAATTAAAATTTTTTTAATTAATTTTTAAAAAGGCATGATAAAGTTTTTATTTTTTGAAGTGATTAGACTATTCTTCACCATCATGGTGATTCTCCAACTGTATGTGTTTGTCAGACTCATTAGACTGGACACTAAAAAGAGAGAATTTGACTATGTAAATTAACCCTCAATAAATCTAATTAAAAAATAAAACATGGTTCTGGCACAGAAAGAGTCCACTCAGTCGTTCCACGTGTATTTTCTGAGTGCTTATTATGCGCCTGCCACCACTCTGGGCACTGGTGGCACAGAGATGCCTATCCTGGAGTTGACATTTTTGTGAGAATGTGACAAAATGTAATGATCAGACAGACTAATGGGATATAAACAATAGTCCAGAAGCAGGCACAGATGTATATGATTTTTTTTTTGTATTTTTCTGAAGTTGGAAATGGGGAGGCAGTCAGACAGACTCCCGCATACGCCCGACTGGGATCCCCCCAGCATGCCCACCAGGGAGCAATGCTCTGCCCATCTTGGGGCGTCACTCTGCCGCAATCAGAGCCATTCTAGCACCTGAGGCAGAGGCCAAGGAGCCATCCTCAGCGCCCGGGCCAACTTTGCTCCAATGGAGCCTTGGCTGCAGGAGGTGAAGAGAGAGACAGAGAGGAAGGAGAGAGGGAGGGGTGGAGAAGCAGATGGGCGCTTCTCCTGTGTGCCCTGGCCAGGAATTGAACCTAAACTCCTGCACACCAGGCCAACACTCTACCACTGAGCCAACCGGCCAGGGCTATGTATATGAATTTAACAGAAGATAAACATGACATTTCAAATTATAGAAGAAAATTTCACTATTTATTAATTTCTAACCTTACACTGTATCTTCTTTTTTTTTTTTTTTTTTCATTTTTCTGAAGCTGGAAACAGGGAGAGACAGTCGGACAGACTCCCGCATGCGCCCGACCGGGATCCACCTGGCACGCCCACCATGGGGCGACGCTCTGCCCACCAGGGGGCGATGCTCTACCCATCCTGGGCGTTGCCATGTTGCGACCAGAGCCACTTTAGCGCCTGAGGCAGAGGCCACAGAGCCAATCCCAGCGCCCGGGCCATCTTTGCTCCAATGGAGCCTTGGCTGCGGGAGGGGAAGAGAGAGACAGAGAGGAAAGCGCGGCGGAGGGGTGGAGAAGCAAATGGGCGCTTCTCCTGTGTGCCCTGGCCGGGAATCGAACCTGGGTCCTCTGCACGCTAGGCCGACGCTCTACCGCTGAGCCAACTGGCCAGGGCAACACTGTATCTTCAAATAAATTTTATATAAATTTGAAATGTAAAAGAAAATTAATGTTAAAAATGTTGAAACCATGAAGGATAAAGAAAATGTAAATATTTATGTAATCTTGGCCTGATGAAGAGCTGTATAAGTGTGAAATCACAGGCAAGTGGGTGAAAGGGAAGATGAACAGATCTGACCACATATAAATGGAAAAGTATGACATGAAAAACATTGTAAATAAAACTAAATGTCAAACCGCAATGAGAAAATATTCATAGCATGTATTATAGAACAAGGATTAATGTTATTTATGCTTAAAGCAGTGCTATGAATTGATAAGAAAAAGATGAATATAGTAACAAATGGGTAAAGGACATAAAACTTGATGTTTTAACTGGGGTTTTTTTAGCTTTATATTTCAACAATTCACAAAATAAGTAATAAACATGATGGCCAAAAACATATGAAGTATGTTCAGCATCCCTAGAAATCAAAGAAATGCAAAAAAAAAAAAAAAAAAAAGAGAGAGAGAGAAACAAGGTATATATATTTTTCCTATCAAATTGAGAACAATGTTTTAAATAATAATATTCAGTGCTACTGAGCTTTGGGAGCTGGAGGTTTCCATGCCCTGCTAGTAAGTTAATACAAATTTTCTGGAAGACAATGGAATAATATTTATACATGGCAAAAGCCCTTAGGGCAGTTATTATTGATTTTCTCCATTTCTTCACTCCCTACCTCTGCTCTGTGATGCTAGGGCTGGAAGTCTACAAACTACATTTCCTGGGCATCTTGCTGGCTTCTGGTTGGCCAATGGGAGGCAATGGTGAAAACCGGAAGATGGAGGAAGGGAGAAAGAACTATCTTTTGGAGTCCAACTCTGGTCTGCATTCCACCATCAGCAGCCATGCCATCTGTGCCCAATGAGGAAGCACCAGCCAGCAGTCTGGGCATCAGGCACATGGTGCTCCCTCAGGGACCTGCTGTGGGCCTTCCTCTCAGAAGGCTGAGCACTAGCTTGGGAGCTCCCTGGAGAGTTCCAAGCATTGATCTTGTAGTGTCAGCCTTTTGGAGTCCGAGTGTGAGGCTTAGGGGGGCTGCTCCTCCACACTCCTAAGTTCTAGCATCATCCCTTCTACCCTTTGGTCCTTGAGTCCTGGCAGTGGTAGCTATGCCCTGCAGTCTGGGTCATCTCAGCATCATTATTTTGCTTTTCATTTTCTCCATCCCTGCATCACTAGTCCCTTATTTTAAATATTTTCTGTTTGAAATATTTGTGATTTCTTTTTTCTTGACCTAATTCTAACTGATAGAGTCTTTATATTAGAAAGTCTAGGCCTAAGAAATGGTTTTAAGAAAATAATCATAGGTGTGTCTAAAAACCTGTGACGTTATGTGTTAATAGCAAAAACAGAAGAATACAAACAAGCTAAAAGCCCACCAATGGGAATGTGGTGGGTTGATTTATGTCCATAAAAAGATATGTTGGAGTTCTAACCACTCCCAAACAGCAGGAAGTGAACTTATTTGGAACTGGAGTTACTGTAGACCTAATTAACTAAGTTAAGATGAGGTTATGTTGGAGCAACATAGACCCTTAATTCAATATGACTGGTGTCCTTACAAGCAAAGGAGAAGAGGCCGCCCAGGGCTCCAACAGGGAAGACACCCACGTGACCACAGGAGCAGAGACCGGAGTCCTGTTGACACAAGCCAAGGACTGCCACAGACTGCCAGAAACACCAGGAGCTGGGAGGCAGGTGTGCATGGAGCAGATTCTCTCTCTGAATGTCTCAGGAGGAATTGACCCTTGAGTTCAGACTCATGGGCTGCGGACCTGTGAGAAAACACGTTTTTGTTTTTAACCCCCCTGTTTATGGCACTGTGTTATGGCAGCTCTAGGGAACTAGACAGGGAGACTAGGAGAGTGAATTAAAATATAGTCACAATAATAGAAAACCTAGCAACGGTTGAAATGTAAAAGCATCTGTAACGGTAGGAAAAGATATTACCGATGTGTTGTGTTAAAAAAATAAAATTTTACATAATTTCAGTCTGTAATAAAAAAATATATGCATGGTAATAGACTAAACTAATAACTGAACTAATTGTCTTTGTTTTGATTATCTTTGTTTCTAAATATTCCTCAATGAGCTTGTCTCACCTTTGAGAGAAAAAAAAATAAAGGTTTTAAAGAAAAACATTTTCAGTCTCAGCATTTCCTCTGATCCTTGCAAGGACCCTATTAGGGAGTCAAAACAGGTAACACCAGAATTAATGTCCAACGGGGAAACTGAGGCTCGCAGTGGAGGGACAGGAAAAACACTTCCTTCCAATGCCATGATTAGACGCTGAAAGAGCGCTTATTCAAACAGGGCCAGAGGAACGCTGCTTTCTCCCCTTGAGACCCGGCTCCACCCTGGACATCTGGAGAGTAAATGGAGTGAACATGAGCACTGATGATGAATGGTCCAAGACGTCAGGTGATGAAATGAAATAAATCTCTCGGCTATATTTAGCACGCCGGCGTCCATTGGCTAACGCCACAGAAGCTTGGGCAGCTTCCCTGGGAAGCTATTGGTTATTTATTTGGAACTGTATTTTAAATTTATTTTTAATTTTTATTATGAAATTTACAAATGTTCAAAAGGAGAGAGAACAGTGGCCTACTGTGTGCCCAGCATCCAGCTTCCACAACAACCTAATCTTTGCAACACTAGTTTTATCCCCACCCCACCCCGATCTTTCACTGAAGTATTCTATGTTTTTCCTTTTTATTGAATTTATTGGTCTCTGGAATTTTTTTTTTTTTAAGCAAGAGGAGGGGAGATAGTGAGACAAACTCCCACATGTGCCCTGACTGGGATCCACCCAACAATACCCCTCTGGGGCCGATGCTTTAATCAACTGAGCCATTTTTAGCAGCTGGGGCTGACTCTTGAACCATAGTCGAGCCACTGACTGAGGGAGGAGAAGAGGGAAAGAAGGAGGAGAGGGAGAGGGAAAAAAGCAGATGGTTGCTTCTCTTGCGTGCCCTTACCAGGAATCAAACCCAGGACATCCATACTCTGGGCTGATACTCGTGCCACTGAGCAAACCGGCCAAGGCAGTCCCTGGAATATTTTAAAAGAAGTTGCAAACTTCATGTCATTATATTACTAAAATGTCCATTTGCCTCTCAAAACAGAGGGGTGCATTTTCTTATAACCTCTGTGTTATTATCTCATCCAATAACATGAATATCCTAATAATTCATTGGTGTGGCCTGATATTTAGTTCATAGTCAAATTTCTACTGGGGCCTTATTTGAGCTCACTCCATTCTCTGACAGAAAGGAGGCAGCAACTGTAGGGATGCTTTAAAAGTAGTGATGAACATAAGTGATATTTTGAGATATCTCTGATAACTATAATGTATAAAATATCTGTGATTTTTCTTGGTTTCAAGGTACTACTAATATTACTGAAGTTTGTTTTCTCTGATATAATTTTTCCCACCAAGTTTATGGAAACCTCTGAATTCTATCTGCAGACCCCAGAGTAAGAACCCCTGTGTATTAGTGAGAATCCACTGAGAAGCTGAGCCCAGCCTGGGAGCCAGGAGCTGGACTTTGCAGTCCAAAGGCAGGTCCTTCCTCATCTCAGCAGCTGCAGGGCTGGTGACCAGCCATGGCAGTCGTATGGCATGCCTCAACATGTGGCTTGGGACTGATAATTACTTGTGTATCTATCCATCTGTCCACATGTCCACCCACCCACCCATCCATCCACCCACCCATCCATCCACCCACCCATCCATCCATCCATCCATCCTACCATCCATTCACTCAACAAATGGTTATGGAGCTGGGCTCTGGGCTGATATCTCAAGGAGTTTCCAAGCTGATGGAAGAGAAATGCAAAATAAATGACAATATTATATTGTCAGTGCTAACACAGAGGGATGAACAGAGTTGGGGGCTGGGAGGGCGTTCCAGGCAGAGGGAATGTCACGGGCAATGGCCCGGAAGTAGAAGGGCCCTGGTGTGTCTGAGAACAGCGGGAATCCAGTGGGGAACTGACGGGAGGTGAGTCTAGGGTAAAACGTGAGGGTGTGGGTCAGGTGTAGATTTCATCCGCCATGGAGACTTCCAAACAAGGCAACGACTCGGTCAGCAATGCCAACGCAGGATTGAGGGGTGGACAAGGGAAATTGGACCAGTTAGGAACTTTTGGAACAAGCCAAGCATGAAAGAATAAGACCTGACCTTAGGTACTGGCCCGTGGTAGTAGAAAGAAGAGAACGGGTATGAGGGAAACTTCTTAAGCAGAATGGACCGGAACCGATGACCCACGGATTGAGGGAGTGAAGGAGAAGGGGAGCCGGGAAGACTCCAAGTTCTCTTCATTAGCAACTGGGAGCCTGCTTAGACCACTAGTCCAGATTGGGGATGTGGGGACAGAACGCAGAAGGGGAGAAGTCCACTCACATCTGTGCTTTGGAAAGATCTGGTTAGGACAAGGGAGCTGCTGTGTGACCACCATGACCCCTCACCCCGGGCAACAGATGAAGGACTCTGACCCCCTGGCACATCTGGCCTGGAACAGGAACTGAGACAGGTGGGGCTGCAAGGGACAGAGCCACAAATAGATCTGCTCCGGCAGGAACCTGAGCGTCTCCAGAGAGGTCCCCCAGGACTGCTCGTTGTCAGAACAGGCTCAAATCCGAGGGATTAAGAGGAGGCGGTGGCCTGTTGAGTTGAGTCCGCATTAACCCCGGTGAAATTCAGTCTCCCAAGTAGCCCAGCAAAACCATAAAATTAATGGTTTCATCTGGAAAGCTCTCTTGCAAAACCATCAAATTAATGACAAATCATTTAAAGACAGTTCAGTTAACTCTGGGAGCTTAATTTCAGCCTTGCCCTCCGGAAGCCAAGCCACGTTGTGGTGGCAACCCCTGACTCGTCGTCTGAGTTTCTCTGAAGCAGGGACAGGGACCTGCCAGGCATGTCACCCCCCGTGGCCTCTGGCCCGCTGCTCACTGCCTTGGCTGCTGGGGGGATGTCTGTTTCCCGCCTTCCTTGCAGGGGTGGCTGGGTTTGTTTTGCTGCAGGTGAAGTGCCTTTCCCCGGGGAGTCTGTCCTGGGTGTGGGCAGCCTCCGAGTGGCCCGCTGAGAGAGGAGGCGTGTTTGGGCCAGCTGCAGGGGGAGCCGCTTCTGCCGGTCTCTCCGTTTCATCATGAGCGAGGGCTGGCCTGGGCTGACCTTCAGGGTGGCACTGCACGTCACTTTCTGTCCTCGGTCTCCGTCTCTCGGCTCTGATTCCTCTGTCTCTGTGGTCCTGCCCGTCTTTCTGCCTCTGCCCTCACGTCGTCTCTGCCCTGCCTGTCTGCACCGAGCTCTCTCGCCGTGTCCTGTCTGCCTGCCTCTCCCTTTATCTCTAAGCCTCTGTCTCTCCGTGTCCGTGTTTCCCTCTGACTCTTCCCGTCAGCATCTCTCAGTGTTTTTGTCGTCCTTGTCCCTGCTGGCGGTGCTGCTGACATTAGCCAGGAAACCCCAGGGCCCCTCCTGGAGAGTCACAGCGACATTAGCAGGTCCAAAGCAAAGAAACCTTTCTTGTTGCTGTGTTACCCCGTGTTTTCCCCCTGACTTGTTTGACAACAGGTCCATCCCCACCCCCACCCCAAACTCGTACGGATGTCCCATGGAACAAGCCGAACAACCGTGCGCGTAGCTGTGTGCCTCGTGCCGTGCCCACCCTGCTGCTGTCCCATCAGCTCTCGTCTTCTCTCTGCATCTCTGTGCCTCTGTCTCTTCTGTCTTCCCCTCAGGGCTCTCTCTCTCTCTCTCTCTCTCTCTCTCTCTCTCTGTGTGTGTTCACACCGGTCTCGTGGCCGTCTTGGTGTGCCCCTCTCTCCCTCTCTGTGTCCCCGGGTTCCTAGCTCCCTGGATGGAGGTCTGTGTGGTTTTCTCTGTGTCCCCCGGCTTCTTTCTCTCTCACCCTGTCTTTTTCTCCCCATCTCCTCTCTGTCTGGTCTCTCTCCTCTTCTTGCTTCGGTTCTCTGTCTCTGTCCCTCTCTGAGTCTCTGTCTCACAGCCTGGGCCTGTGGCCTGGGGCAGGCGGGGCGCCTCGGCCTTGCCCGGGAGCTAGGGTGCGGGGCCAGCAAGCTGGGGCACTATGTGGGTCGGAGCGAGGCGAGCACAGGAAACCCTTCCACCGGAAGAAAGCCTCAGAAAGCCAGAGGAGGCCACGCTGCAGCTCTAAGTGTTCTTCCAAGTTCCGGTGGCAGGTGCTGTTGGAGGGACACGGGGCCAGCCTGCCGAGGACAGGGGAAGTGGCTGCGCCCCGCTTACATCCACAGACACAGCCAGAGATCAACCCAGGCCACATCCGCCAATAGGCCTAACAGGAACGTAAATAAAAGGGGGAGGGGTGGAAACGGCCCTTTGAAAGCGCACTGCTGTCTTTCCTTCCTGTCCACATCTTTTCCTCTCCTTTCCCATTGGTTTACCCTGTGACTCCTCTCCTTAGCTTCTGCCCGAGGCCTGCTTCCTTTACCCTGGCCTCCTGAGCAAGCTGTTAGCCTAGCTCTGCCCTCCGAGAGTGCCCTAACAGGAAGTCTGATGCACTAAGACTTCGCGAGTCACCAGGAACCTTACACCAGCCGCTACCACAACCGAGTGGGAGAGTCGCCCTATTTCCGTTTCATGGATGAGAAGGCCAAGCCCCAGAGAGGGCGAGTGACTTGCTCAGCATCACGTAATAAGGAAACAAAGCCAAGGTCAGCCAGCACTGACCACCTGTCAACCATCCATGATCCCCTTCGAGGAGGGGCTTTCCTAGGAGCCCTGCCTTCTCCCCTGCCCTCCTCCCCGCTCAGGACCTCCGTGCTGTGTGACTGTGATCAGGACAGCTCCTCACCAGGAGGCTGCACCTTGGCGCTGGCGGGTCCTTTGCTGATCTGTCTTCTTTTCCTCCAACCTTGGCAGCTCGGCAGTGCCAGGAGGAGCTGGAGGGAGGAGCTGGAGGGAGGCAGCTGGCCCCGACACAAATCTTTTTGGATCCTGCAACACTGACCGTCAGCGACTTTGGCGCGAGGTGAATTTCCAATCCTGTGTTACATAAGAAAACATGAAGTTTGTATTTCCAGATACTGTCCCTCAGCTGTGACCTACCGTCAACAGGGGCAACACGAGGACAAGTGGTGGAACAGGTCAGCCCGGGGTGGGGCTGAGCTGGCTTTCGAACAGGGCGGCAGCCTCAGAACACCAGTGTGGATTCCGGTGGCTCAGTGTGGATTCCGGTGGGGAGCGCCCGTGAAGAGGGGACACTTCATCTCGTTGAAACCCTTGCAGCATTCCTGGAGGCAGGGGCTGCAGTCCCCGAGAGACAGAGGAAGATTCTGAGGCTTCGACCCCACATCCCCGCTGCCCCCAAACTAGGAGTGTCTGTTCACCCGACAGCACAGTGACTGTCCCCTGGGAGGTGACGAGTGCTTCGTTCCTGGGGCTGTTGAGGCAGTGACTCAGTGAGCACATGTGGAGTGTTGTATAAATGGTAACAAACCTCACACAAGGGTCGGACTAAATGACGTGGCTCTCAGGCACTTGGAGATGCCGACCATCTTCAGACCTCTGCTGAGTGCGTTGCCCGGCGGTAGGGGGCGTGGGGGGGGGGTGGCCAGAGCTGACCTGGCGCTGCAGCAGGAATCTGGAAGGTGCTCACCTGGGAAGGGAAATGGTACTGCAACGTCACTGTCGGAGGGAGAACCGGGGAAGGCCTATATGCCCATCAGGAAGAGACCAGATAAATAAACAATAGGCCTGCAGCTAGGAAGGCCTAGGGAGCTCGCTGAGACTGACAAGGAGGGAACCCAAGTTCTCTCATTTTGCTGTAGAAGTGAGTTGCAGAATAGGATGTACAGTGGGCTATCCTTTGTGTTAAAAGACACACACAGGACGCAGAGCCTTGGGCTGTCACATGGAGTAAGGAAGACGGGTCAGTGCGGGTCAGTGCAGGTCAGGCAGTCTGGAAGCAGACACCCCAAACTGACAGCGGGGCTGCCTCTAGGGGAAGGACTAGAATGAGGGGGCGGGGACAAGGGGGAATTGGGATTTTTCTGTAGCGTCTGAATTCCTTACAGTCAAAATATAATCATGATTATGTGCTGCTTGAGTAACTAAAATAAATGCAAAAGAAAAGAAAAAGAAAAGGGCAAATCTGCCCTGTGGATAGTAAATACATGGATTCCTTCATCCATTCATTCAGCCAATAAACAATCAAGGGCATGTGTCATCCATTCATTCAGCCAATAAACAGTCAAGGGCGTGTGTCCTTGGGGACGAGCTCTCTGCTAAAGGCTGGGGCTGCAGAGTTGAAAGACAGAGCCCTGTCCCCAAGGAGCTTGGGACTCAATGAGAAAGGTAAATGGCAAACCCAGATTGACGGTCCAGGGGATAAGTCATCCCAGCAGCTCTGACAGCCCAGGGAATCACAGAATCAGCTGACCCACGGGTATTCTGGAGTGTTTTGGAAGGAGACATTTAGGTGGGGCTCTGCAGGATGAGTAGGAGCCCAACTAGTAGCTAGGGGCCGGGATCCTGGTGGAGGGGACGGCTTGAACAAAGCTACATGGCAGCAGAGCCCAGCGGGGTCTTCCAGGGGGCAGTTTCCCTTCTTCCTGGAGCCAACACATCTGGGTGATGATGTGTACTGTGTCTCCTGACTCTGCCCTCTAGCCATATGACCTCTCTGATTCTGTGCCCTGTGTAAGAGCCTGGGGTGGGAGTAGCAACCACTCCTGCCCTGCCCAGTGTTGGGAATCATCATGAAGATCAAGTGGGATCATGGTTGCAAAAGGGTTTTATAAATAAACCCACAAGCACTGAACAAATACTATTCAGAGTCCAGTCTCGTCTTTAGAAGCTGAGCCTCTTGGCTAAAGAGGAAGCTAAAATTTAACAAGAGGATATGAAGTTGCCCCTCTCACAGCCCCAGGCCTCCATTAGCCAGGGGACAGACAGATCCCTCTGGGCCAGGCCCGCCTGCTCCCTGAGAGGTTAGAGACCTGAGGGGGAGGAGGGGGCGGGGCTGGAGGAGGTGGCCTCACCGTGGCCATGGGTCATGAGGACAGCGTCCTTCCCAGCCAGCCTTGTGGGGCCAGGCCAGACTCAGGCCCAGCTATGAAATCACCAAATAGGATTTTCTTTGCTCTCAGACTTGGCTGTTTCCCATTCTTTTACATCTTGCCAAGGAAAACCATCTCTTTGAAGATTCTGCATCCATCCTGCAAAGGGAAGCTCTGGCCTTCCTTCCTCTTGGGGGTATGCAGGGGCCCTCATGCTGACAAGGCCACGGCCACCTCTGGCCCTCCATGGCCTAGGATATGAGCGGAAGTGCTACTCGGAGCTCTCAGGGGCCTTTAGCAGTTTTAGGAACTGGAGCTGTGAGGTCTCGGGAGGTGGCTCACTCGGCAGCGAGCAGACAGCAGTGGCTTGTCAGGGGACGGTGACAGCGGCTCTCAGGCTGGGCTGAGCTTGCAAGCTTAGCTCACTGTGAATTTCCATCCTGGACCTCAGACCCAGGAGCGGCCCATAGAAGCTGTAAATCGTGCCGCTGTCACAGCGAGAAATCCGCCGTGGTGTGTGTGGGACAGTTAGGCCTACAAGGTTAGCCTGTGGGACCCAGCTCTACTGTCTGTCAAGCAAAACTCAGATGGCATTTTAGGAGGAATCTGTGGCGAGCTGAGCCTGGGCTGTTGTCTGCAGCTCAAGGCACAGGGAGCAGCATGGAGGGTAGGACACGGGGCTGGAGACCTGAGAACCTGGGCTTCGGGCTCACGTTCCGGGGGCCTGAGGCTGGGGTGCAGACGTCACAGCTGATGTGTTCAGGCCGCCCTTAGGTTTGACGGTTTGCTAGGAAGAGAGTGATTTTACTGAAGGTGATAGTTGATAACAGCGAAAGGCTCCAGATGAAAATCAGCAGGGGTTAAGGTGCGTAGGGCAGCGTCCAGGAGAGACCAGCGGGCAACACAGACACAGACACTCTCCTGAGCCTCAGTGTCCACTCAGTCATGCCGATGTCTACCTAGCTGACCTTACTCAGTTTCCAGTCCTTCCAGAGGTCCACTGACACCTTATGGCCCAAGGCCCCCGCCGTAAACCACACTGTGTAGAGACTATCAGGCGTGGCCCACAGACCTTCTTGTCAGCAGATTACTCCAAGAGCTCAGGTGTTATCTCCCAGGAGCCAGTCAAGGGCCCGACCTGCCTTTGCAACACACGCAGGGTGGGACAGCCCAGACCTGCGGAGTCCCACTGTGCACAGCAGAATTAAGTCATGGAGAGAGCTCAGGAGCCTGATTTCCCTCCCCCGCCGGGGAAAACCGGGCAGGGGCGGGCGGAGGAGAAGCTGGCCCGCTGGCTGGAAGCTCACAGGGCCATGGCTGGCGGGAGAAAGTTGCTTACCCAGACGACATTCAACTGAAGAAAAACAGGGACAGTGCATATTTTGAGTTTGAGGTCCGTCCAGATCAGGGAGGGCCAAAGAACATCCCATTCAAGGAGGAACGCTCAACTGGGTCCAGTCTCCTCACAAAGGGGCTGTGCAAGGTGAGGGGCCACCAGGAAGGGCCACCAGGTGAGGGGCCACCAGGAAGGGGCTGTGGTGGACAGCAGGGCTGGCCGTCTGCGACTCCCGGCACAGCCACTGGTTCCATGTGAGCCGATCCCCGGAGTGGAGGCTCCACCCCGGAGACAAAAACAAGCCAGGGTAGCTCCTCGGACAACCAAGAGCAGCTAAGCTGGGGTGTTTAACAAAGGGGTGGGCAGGAAAGTCTCTTAGGTTTAAATGTCTCCTCTTCCTCTCGTCCCTAAGGTCATGACTCAGAAATTAAAATAAGACCGTCATTTTCTGAGATGGGAGCTGGAAGTGGGGAAGGCACGACACCCTCCAAAGAAACCTGGAGTTCTGTTTTCAAAAAAATAAATGAATGAAAGGAAAAAAAAATTAAAAAGGAAGGTGTGGTGAGCCATACCTGTTGGCGTTAGCAGGTCAGGACAGAGACGGAGCTGACTGGGTGAGCTCTTTCCCAGAAGACCGGACCAGAACAAAGGACTAAAACTAGGAGGAAGACGTGAGTCCGCCTATGAAAGAACACACTAACAAGAAGTTCCAAAGGCAGGCAGGATGGCCTTGGCTGGTAGTGAGCCCCTCGTCACTGGAGCATACAAGTAGGAGATGGGTGGCCACCTGTCAATGATGCTGTGAAAGGAGTTCTCGCTCTGAGAAGGAGAATGAAATAAAACAAACCACTCCTCTGACTCTCTTTGGGTGACCTTATCTGGGCCTGGGCGCTGACCATCTTTTGTATGTTCGCAACTCCCCACTGTTAATTCCAGCACTTTAAAACTCCAGGTTGCTCCCCCGAGCTCCAGCACCCTGTCGGTCTTCTCCAGTGAAAGTCCAACACTTGGAACATACCTGGCACGTAGTTGATGTTCAGTAGATATTTTTGAACAACTGGTTGAACTCCTGCCCCCTCCCTTTGCTTCTCTTTTGGTTTTGTACAGTTATCACTTCGGGGATGCAACCTTCCTCCTGCAAACTGTGGTGCATGAACCTCACACCAGCTCCGCCAGCCTCCCTTGTCTCCCTCCTTTCCTCCACCCAAACCCTGGGACTCCCCAGGGCACAGGTCAGACGTTCTTCTATGCTGCTTACCTTTGTCCTGTCTCCTTGTATGTCTGCCTCTCCCTGAGACTGGGAGTTACTGGAAGAAGTAATTCTGCCCAATTCACTGTTGCATACCCAATGCCCAGTGCAGGCACTGGCATAAAGCGGGTGCTCAGAACCTGAATGTTGCCCCAAATTGGAGCATTCTCTGGTAGGCTGTGGCTGGCTGGCCCTTCCCATGCCTCCTGCCAGTAGAGCATATATTCGCTTAATGAACTAGCTCTCCCAGTGCTAGGAAATCTATTTCACTTTAATGAAATCGAATTAGTGCCTTCACTCTGGAGCCCTGGGCTCTTTCAGACTGAAGATGTTGAAGGAGATGACGCCTCTTCCTGTAACCCAGAGGTGCCTTCCCCGCCTCTGTCTCCCTTCCAGGAACAGCACTGCCAACAACTATTGTGCAGCTTCTTTTGTCTCCAAATGCACATCTGTTTATGCATGTAATTGTTCAAGCATCACTCTGCAGAGTAACATGTGGAGGGCATTCTCTCTCTCCTACCCATATACTCACCCATCTTCCCATTCTCCAACTTACTCAGTCTCCTATTTACTTAGACACCCATCCACTCACCCATTCTGCCATCTGAGCACTCATTCAGGTACCTGCCAGCTCTCCCAAAGACACATTCATCCAACATTCATCCACCCATCCTTCCATCCATCCATCCATCCACTCATCCATCCATCTATTCATCCATCCATCCATCTATCCACCCATTTGCCCATCTGTCCATCTATCCATTTATTACCCATCCAATCTGTTCATCCACCCATCCATCCATCCTCTCATTCATCCTCTCATCCATCCTCTCATCTATCCATCCATCCATCCATCATCCATCCATCCATCCATCCATCCATCCATCCATCCATCCATCCATCCATGAAGACACACCCAT
Organism: Saccopteryx bilineata; assembly: GCF_036850765.1. Lineage (NCBI taxonomy): Eukaryota > Metazoa > Chordata > Mammalia > Chiroptera > Emballonuridae > Saccopteryx > Saccopteryx bilineata. Next base: position 10,763,454 of record NC_089493.1, on the reverse strand, counting down.
TAAACATTTTCTTGAATGCCTAATTCATGTGAAGTCCTCTGCCTGGTACTGGGGAAATAAAGATGGACAAGATTCAGTTTCTCTCCTGGAGAAAGTTCCTAACAAGAAAAATCGGACATACAGTGTTGTGCTTAAGTGTGTGAGGTCTTGCCTTAGAAAATCTGTGATAAAATATCATCGCTTGGTGGCTCAAAAACATAGACACATTGCTTAACTTCTCTGTGCCTCAGTCTTCTCACTGCAAGTAGTGCCCACCCCCTGAGTAACTGTGACAATTAAATCAGCTATCCATATAAACTGCTCAGTCTGAGTCTTGGAACACAGTAATTGACCAACAAGTGATCGATAATGTTACTTATGATATTGTTTCCATGATCATGATCCATGCCCTTATGTCTTAGTTTTGAGATTTGATTATTTATGCATGTAATGATTAATTTATATACTCGGTGAGTATTTATTGAGTAGCTATGACATATTGGAGCCTGTGCTAAGCTCTGTGCCTTAGGAGTTTAGAATCTTATTGTGTAGGTAACACAGACACACTTGAAATAGTAATAACAACCACAAGAATAGTTGTGATAGTAATGATAACTAATAGTTATGGAGAGCTTATGATGGGCTAGGAGCTGTTCCAAGCATTTTCCCTATATCAACTGATTTCGTGCTGAGATAGGTCCTTAGTGTTTTCCCCATTTTACAGATGAAAAAATCAATACAAGCTTAAATGTCTCCTCCAAGGTCACTGAGCTGGTAAGTGGAGGAGCCGGGATGTGAACCACTTCCAGCACAAGGGGCTCAGCTGCGATGCACTGTAGGGTTGTGCAGAGGGAGAGGTCCCTGCTGGCGAACTGCTAGGAGAACATGGTCAGGTGAGGAAATGACCTCTCTATGGGGAAAGCATCGACGACACCCCTTCCCCAGTGTGCGCCATGGACCCTCTCATCTGTTTCTGAGTCTCAGTGGACCTGCTGAACCAGAACCAATGGGCATGGGGCTTGCATTTTAAGCATCCACTCAATAGAGCTTGACAAGCACCACTCTGGTGTGGGAAGCAGAGGCTTGTCCCAGCTTCAGTACCCGTGCTCTGTGTGGTGTTGGGCACGTCATTACCCCTCCAGGACTCAGTTTCTCCTCTAGAAAGTGGGGATAGTGATATCTGTCTCTTGGCCCATGCTCAGACCAGGTGGCTAAGAAGCTGAGTGCTCGGTATGGAGGCAAGCGGGCATAGCATGCAGGGGTCCCAGGAGCTGGGGGTGCCTGCAGGGGGAGGGAAGTGTCCCTCGGATGGTGGAAGGCAGGTCATGGGCAAGTGCAGGTGCTTTCAGAGTCTGAGAATGCCTTGTGGGTTTTGTGTCAGATTCACGGGCTCCTGTGGGTTTCTAGGCCTTAGAGGAATCTGTTGAAACGTAAGCACTGACCCTTCCTCACTGGGAGACATGCCCAAAGCTGGTTCTCCTTGGGACCTTGCTTTGGGACAACTAGTTGGGGCAAGTGGCAGAGTGTGGTGGGGACCTGATGGGAGCTGGCTGCACACGCCACCCTGGAGCCCACGTGGTGTCTGTGGCTAATCTCCCCGCCCCACCAGGAAAGCCTTCTCACCCCGTCCAGCTTTGCACGATGCGGGCAGGGGTATTGGGGATGCAGCACTTGCTTTTGTGGGCAAATAATGAGCTCGCCCCAGAAAGAGGGCCCACTTGGGTGGGCATGACCCGGATCAGCGTGACAGCTGAGTGATGAAAATTCACTGTCAGCGCACCTGTCACTGTGACTGTCACTGTGAGTGAACAGCTCAGAGACCTGCCAGCCACTCCTGGTGGCCTGTTCACTGCCTTTCTGATGAAGCTGGTATGACCTTGGAGGGTGGGGACAGAGGTTGGCAGGTCTCTGGCTCATCAAGAGCACCGTGCTGTCACCGTGGCATTCTGAAGCGAGATCAGGGAGACAGAGCCACTGCAAGTGACATGGGAGTGAGGGCTTCGTTAGAGGAGTGAGGCTTGCTGAGTGTGGGAGCAGCTGGGGGCGTGGAAGACGGGGGAAACAGTCATCGTGCTGAGCCCCAGGCCTCAGTGCCAGGGAGCGACTGGGGAGCCCCAGAGCCCAGGTCAGCTGGAGAGGCACCTGTGTCTAGGTTCCTCAGGGAGGCCTACCTGTGAGGAAGTGGTCAGCCCCAACGCTCTCGGCCCCTTAAGAATAACAGTCAGGCCCTGAGCAGGTAGTTCAGTTGGTTGGAGCATTGTCCCAATATGCCAAGGTTGCAGGTTCGATCCCTAGTCAGGGCACATACAAGTATCAACCAATGAATACAAAATAAGTGGAACAACAAATCAGCGTTTCCCTTTCCCCTTCTCCCAAATTAATACTGAAAAAACCAAAAAACAAAAATCAATAATAAAAGAATAACAGTCACCTTCCAATTTCACAGGCGTGTCTCACAGGTGATATCTAACTGGAAGATGCATGGTCCCCCGGACTGCTGTAACGATACCACAGACGGGCCGCTTAGACAGCAGAAGTGCATTCTAGCACAGTGCCAGAGGCTGGAGGTCGAAGATCAAAATGTGGGCAGGGCTGGTTTTCTCCGAGGCTGTGATGGGGAATCTGGCCTCTCCCGAGCTTCTGGGAGTTTACTGGAACCACTGGCTAACTCGGCTGGAGACGCATCGGCCTCGCCTCTACCTTCCCCTTGCTCCGGTGTTCTCTCTGTGTGTGCACGTCTGTGTCCAAGCGCCCCCTTTTTATAAGGACTTCGGTCATATCGGAGTAGGATGGGACTCTATTCTGTCATAATTTATGATAGAGGAGAAACAGCCTACTCCAATATGAACCTCCTCTTCACTAATCACATCTACAAGGACCCTATCCCCCAATACGGTGACATCCTGAGGTTCTGGCGACTAGGACTTCCACATACGAATTTTAGAGGGATACAATTTAACCTGTAACAGCAGGGGATTCTGGCAGGAAAGGTCCCAGCTTTAGACAAATGGGCTGGTGACAAGATGACAACAGACAACTAGCACAGAGCTGGCAGTGATGCTCTTCATTCATTCATTCATTCATTCATTCATTCATCTGTTCACTCACTCATTCATTCATTCATTCATTCATCTGTTCACTCACTCATTCATTCATTCATCTGTTCACTCATTCATTCATTCACTCATCTGTTCACTCGTGAGTGCCTACTGTGTGCCAGGTTCTGTGGTTGGTGTTGGAGGCACAAAGGTGAATTAGGTCTTCCCTCTGCACTTGTCCTGAGTGGAAACTGACAAATAAACCCACAAATTATCATTTATGACAGGGGAGTAACAGCTGGTTCCCAGACTAGCAGTGGCATCCCTGAGGAGGGACTTTGCAAAGAAGGAGGTGGAGCCCAGGCGCAGTAAGGGGAAGAAGGGCATTCCAGGTGAGCCACCGCCAGCCCCCAGAAGGTAAGGAGAGGGGAGTGGGAGGAGCTGGGAGCTCGGGGAGGTGGAGAGGTCTGGGGTGGGAGGCAGGCGAGGATACCTCACCGCCCACCCCATCCAGGATTGCCCCCATCCACCTCCTCATTTTAAATACCTGGCGGCAGCCGAGAAGGCTCTGATAGAAGTGACTCAAAGGAGGTGGCCAGCTGGCGCAGATGGTTGGATGAGTAATGGATGGTCCTTGGGGGTCTCGATTACGATTACGCAGCAGCCCCGCGCCTTCCATGGGGCGGCTGTATTTAGATCAGCCACTCCCGCCGCCTCTGCAGGCTCTGGCCTCTGGCTGATTCCTGCCACCCCCGAGTCTCTTGAAAGAGTGGACGTTGCCTCCCTCACCATGGGTCCCCAGCACCTGGCCCGGCTAATGGACTCTGAAATGTTGAAAGCAACAAAGCAGTTTACTGGACTGTGGCTGCCCACCTGGCTGCCGACGGAGGGATTCCCTGACCGTGTCTGCGTCCAGCGGACTTCCCAAATGCTCCTGGGTGTCCATCCTTCATGTCTGTCTGACCTGAACAAACAAGTTTATAACCGTTATTTTGTGTCCTGTCGGGACAGCAGGCAGGGCAAGGAGGTGATCCTCTCTGCTGCCGATGAGGGGATGAGTGTGGACAGGAGAAGTCCCTGGTCTGAGGGCAGGCAGCAGGGCTCTGGGGGAGGAAGCCAGGGGTCCTATGCCCTGGAAGTGGTGGTCAGTGCCGGGGGACAGGCAGGTTGGGCTGGGGCTCCATGAGGCGGGGTGGGGCTGGGGAAGAAGCCACGTGGCTGGATGGGCTCTTTGATGGATGGTTTATTCACAGCAGAATCTCAGCCAGGACAGGAAGGGAAATGGCCATGGGGGAGCCAAGGAGGTAGCTCAGGAGGCGCGGGGGGTGGGGGACGCACCAGGACCAATGCCGGCAGTCACTATTTTTGTTCTGGGACTGGGGTTCAGAGCTGGTGGTGATAACTATATATTCAAGAATGGACTCGCAGATGTGCAAATGTGCCTTGGCCTTGAGCAAAGTTTTCCACAACTGGAATATGGGTGTGACTGAAAGCTTAATGAGGTTAATTGGAATTCGGATGGTGCCAAACCGCTTGGACCGGGGAGGCAGCCCCGAAGTCATCTTATCTGAGGTGAGTTATACCTACTTCTCCAGGGAACGAAGAGCCAGGCACTTTATCCCGGCGAGCAGTGGGAGACATGGTTGTCTGCGCAGGGCCAACTGAGCACCTCTACTCGTGTGTCCTGATTGTGTCACTGGGCTCATCAGTAACTAGTGGGATGTGGGCAGGGTCCTGGGGTCCCAGAGGAGCTGATGGGACCCTAGCCTAGTGCTTGGCCCCTGGAACAAAAAACAGGAATCTCTGTTCTGGGTGCTATTATGAGGAGGGGGTTCGTGGGAGCACCCCACCCTGCCCAGTTGTATCAGAAGATGATGAGGATGAACAGAACCCAGTCACGAGGGGCCTCTCCCATCAGCAATAAAGGATGCAAAGCTTAACACTGGAATTTTGAAGGGCTGTTCGGCAGGAAGCATGGCAGGATAAGGCTGGAGACGGGCCTGTCCCGGGGGACCTCCTTCATCCTCATGCTTGGCCTGGGGTCCCCCTCCACCCGGAGCCCGTGTCCTGCTGGCTCCAGGGGTGAACATGCCGGGGTCTCTTCTGTTTTCTGGACAGGAGATGTACGGCAGTCGTCGCGGCTGTCATGGTCACGCACGTGCTGTGCTGGTTCTCATTAGATTCGGGCAGACGGTAAAGAAACAGCGGAGCCGGAAAATGGTGGGCCATTCCTTTATTCAACTCTCGCACCAGCCGACGAGCAAACACACAGGGAAAACACTTCCCTTCTTCATCCAGGGCTCCCAAAGCCACTGACACGTTCTCCGGTTCCACAACCAGGAGAATCTTCTTCGGTTTCTCCTAATAGAATCAAAGGCCCCACCAGTCTCAGCAGAGCTAGCGAAAGCCCCTCACCTCTGGTTCCCATCTGCACACCTTCATTCTCTCTGCAAACATGGCTTTCTTCCTTCTCTTTTTAAAAACTTTCTGGCCTGAAAGCCTCTCCTCCAGCAAACATTAGCAAGACAATGACCCGCCCCAAGCAGGAAGGTAAATTTGCAATTTCACAGATCACATACCTGGCACTGCCCAGTGCCATTTTTTAACACTAAAAGTGAGCAAAGGGGAAAAAATACAAATTTTACAAACTCATTTGCCCAACAGGAGAGCAGCCCCTGATTGTGAGGGTCAGCAGAAGCTGCCCTTTGGGAGGGGATACCTGGGGAGGTTCCTGGTGAGAACTTCCTGCTAGCACACCCAGCAGGACGGGATGGATCATTGAGACTCAGCCATGGAGGGGGCCTCTGAGCTCTCCCCTAGACACCGGTGTCTCTGGAAGGCTGTTAGACACCTCCATTCCCAGTGTCTGGTCCAGACCCACCAGCCAGAGTGCCAGGGGACCTCAGGACAGCTCTCAGGCTTTCTGGGGCCCTGCTCCGGACACAGCTGTCTCATTGTTTCTCGCCTTTTCTGCAGATGCCTGTGGGGAGGTGTGCCGGGTGGAGAGTGGAGAAGGGTCCTCTGTGGGTGCCCACTAGGTTCAGGGCACAGCAAACGTTTGAGCGCCAGGCCCCGGTGGGGGTGATACTTTCCCGTGCTGTGGTTGGAGCCCCGAGAAGGAGCCAGCCCCAAGGAGAATCCCTGACACAGCCTGGAGGTGGGTTCAGAACTGGGTGGGGGCTCTTCCTCCCAGCGCTCAGTGTCCTGATTCCCCAGCCTCTGGACCCTGCCCAGCTGAAGGCCGCAGCGTCTAGACCAGGTCCCAGCCAAGGCTGTGGCCAGGGCGGCTGGGGAGCTGACCCTCTCCTCCCGGGTCACCAGTGCCCGGTTCAGACCCAGGAGCAGTTTGCTGAGTGGGTCTGTTCTGCAGAGTGATCCCCATGACCCGTCTTTCCGTCGCTATGTGTCTGCATGGGGACAGGCTCAGGGCTGAGCAATAGACCCCCAATGGGGGAGACCCTGAGCGCCAGGCCAGTCTCCCCTTCCCTCACTCTAGGATCTGACCTGACCCCCCCAGCTTCAGTTTTCCCCAGTCGGGCTTCGAGGGTGGAACCAGCTGAGCCCAACTCAAGCCTTTAAGGAAAGTGCTTCTGGAAACAGGACGTTTTTGCCTCTTCCAGGCCCCTCAGGGGTTCATTTGCATTCTTAGAATAAAAATGTTGACTGTACTTCATGCTCAGCCGCACATTTAAATGCTTATTTGAGGTTTATTTTGGAGAAATGACTCTCAGGAATGCTGGCAGGGCTGGCACCACTGCCTCCCCGGGGAGAGGCAATCAGCGCCCCGCCGAGGCCGGAGCCGAGGGGAGGAGCCTCTAGGGCCTGGGGGAGGCTCCATCCAATGAGGGGAGCGAGCCTCTAGGGCCTGGGGGAGGCTCCATCCAATGAGAGCCTCGCCCCAGGGGCCGTCTGAGGCTGTAGGGAAATGTCTCATTTTTATATGTAAATAAATCATTTCTAGAGAGGGCTTTGATCACAGCAGGCTGCTGCTAAAATGTTTTAAGTGGGCCCTTTGACACTGTAAAAACTTTGTTAATTATTGTCAAGTTTGGTTCTGTTTTCTTCTGAGGATTTTATATACTCGTCCACTCCTGGCTGTGCTCCAGCCTGGCCTGCCTTGGCACCTCTGGGGACAGAGAGTGCATCATCTAAGGCCACCCACGCTGTTGTTGGAGGTCAGGGACTGGCCGCAAAGGCTTCTTAAAGTGAGCTCTCCTCGTCGCTGCCCTTGAGCCACGCCCTGCTCTGGCTTCACAGAACCAGCTCTCTCCCTCTTCTGTCAACCACCTTCCGGGTACTGGCCCAGGGTGCCGACAAGGCCTGTAACATCATGCATCACCTGGCCCTGTGCCCCTACTCATCCTCCTCTGCTCCCCCCCCCCCCTTACATGCTGTGCTCCAAAGCCGGTGGCCATTATGTTCCTCAAATATGAAAAGCATAGTCTCAGTCTCACCGTAGGGCCTTTGTATGCTGCGAACCAGCACAGCTAGTAATTGTCCAGGTCCTGAGTGAGAACGGTGTGGAATGAAGAAATGGACTCAAAGAGAAAAAAGGATGGGATCGGGAGGCCTCTGCAAGCTGATGGCAAGCCATAGCAAAAGCAAAGCCCCGGTCTGTTTTATTATATAGTGTACAGCCATATGCAAATAAGGAAGTCTCTGATACAAAGTCGCACTTCTGAGGCATAAAGGAGAATCCTCATAAGAGTGCACCACCCCACATCATGCAACAGTCAAGGGTGTGAGGATAAGCTTAGTCTTAAAAAGGGTGTTGAGAAGATCTTACTTAGTCTTAAAAGGGCAGGGAAGAGCTTAGTCTTAAACTAAGGCCTAGGTGTTGGGCAAATAAGTTTGTAAAATGTGATTTTTATGCTCACTTTGTTCAAGATGGCCACTGCCCCATGAATGATGCTGCCAGGTGAAACTGCTAATTACCTTCCTCCTTAGGAAGGGCCATTGTTATGCTAATGTTGCTGAAGGAGGGGTTTTCACGCCAAGAAAAGTTTGTGAAGAAGCAGGAGAAGGAAGGAAGCCATGTTTTTGCAGAGAAGGCAGCCAAGATGGCCGAGTGCTGAAGGAGAAGCCATGTTTTTGCAGAGTTTCTGCAGAGAGTAGAAGGGAGAAGGTGTGCAGATGGGGAACAGAGGTGAGGACTCTTGCGAGCTCTGCTGAGACTGATGGGGGGCCTTTGGTTCTGGGAAAAACCAAGAAAGATTCTCCTGGTTGCGGAATGGGAGAATGTAATGAGTGGGTTTTGGTGCCCCGAGTGTTTGTTTTTACTATCTGGCCAGTTGCGAGGCTCGAATAAAGGAATGGCCCACCATTTTTTGCTCTGCTGTTTCTTTACCGGCTGTCTGAATCTAATGGGAACCTGCTCCTGCCTGGCTGTGATGGCCACGACTACTGGCCTTACACTGGGCTATAAGGACTTTGTCAGCTTACAGCCTGTCTCCCACCTTTGCACATGCTGTTCCCTCGGCCATGATGTTCTTCCTGCAGGTTCCCTTCTGGAGGGTCTCAGGTCAAATCTCACTTCCTCAGAGAGGCCCTCCCTGGTCATCCTAGGCAGAGTGGCTCCTAACCGCCATCACTCTTTACCGTTCTTTCCGATGTCATTTCCTTCAGAGCACGGAACATTATTTGACTCGTTTAAAAAAAAAATGAAACAACACAACAACAAAATTCAACTGAGTAAATTTTAAAGATCTTATTGGCTTTACTCAGTGATTCATCAGTCGGGCAACATCTGATCTAACGGATAGAAAGGAGTTCCAAGAAGCTGTACAAAGGAAGGAGTTCTAGAGCCAGGAGAGAGCAGAACAAGAAGTTTCACCAGGCAAAAGCAGGTAGGTTACTGCAGGTCACTTTCCCTTAGGGGGGGGATGCAGGGGTCTACCAGGCAGACGACTTCCTCGTGCTGATCAGGAGAGACCCAACTGACTGGTTGAAAACTGCATTTCTGAAGAAGCTGAAACTGTCATTAAGTCTCAGTTTAGTGATATGGGGTTAGCCTAAGTGACTCCATTTTAGACCGTTTGTCTTGCTCTTGACACTATAATAAATGCAGTACAATATTTATTTACTTACTTACATGTTGCCATCTGCCCAATCAGAATGTGAACGCTCGGAGGTGGGTCTTCGTCCCGTTATGCGGCAGTCTGGCAGCCCGGGGCAAACACACGGATGCCCAATAAATGCCCGTTCTAGGAGCAGGGCGCTCATGTCTTCAGTCCCCTCGTTGCTGGTTCCCTGATGGTCATATTTAAAACGTGGGTTCAAGGTCTTCCCACCCACAGCCTCCGTCTGGACCTGCTTCCCTTTGTCTACATCAAGAACGTTCCAACTCACTCAGCAGCGTAACCGTTCTCACAAACTCACTTAACTCTTCCCAGGACACAATCTTAGCAGCAGGCCCAAGATATAAAACAGAGAAACAGGAAGGTCAGCTGGCTGAAGTGGGGGCAGGAGGACAGGATCCCCTCACTCTTAGGCCCCCCGGGCTCCTAGTGTGGTCCCTCGGGCACTGCAGAGATGTCAACTTTCTGTCTGCCCTTGTTATGCCTCCTTTGTTTGATAACAGCACCCGATTTTCCTCTGGGGACACCACCCTTCCCCATTCTCAGACAGCAGTTCCGTCCGCCAGGCCTGGCCAGTCAGCCAGTGCCCTACCCTGGGTAAAGTGGTGGGCTTGGGAAAAACACGTGACCCGACTGGTCCAGAGTGGAGCCTTGGAACTTCTCCTAGAAGCACTGAATAAGAAGTCTGCTCTTTGTGCTGGGGTTGCTGGGCTGGCTGAGCGTAAGCCAGGATCTGGGGGCCGCTGCGGGAAAGAGCCTTCCCAATAACAGAGCCAAACAGGACAGCAGGCTCAGGAGCTAGAGAGAGAGAAAGCAGGTCCTGGTGACCTAGTTTGGGCTTCTGGACCTGAATGTACCTGCAACCCTGTACTCGACAGTTACCTGAGTGAATAGATTTTCTACTTTCCTTAAGCCTGTGTGAGCTGAACTTTCTCTCACTTACAACGGAAAGAATCCTGACTGCTACATTAGGGTCCGTGCAACACGATTTATGATCCACCATTCAATAGCATCCTTTAAGTCAGTCAGAATGCATTTGGTACTCTAATTTCGGCTAGCTTGTTTTCATGGCTAATTTAATAATGATGATGATGATGAAGATATAAATGAAAGATATGCTTCTGCAAGTTTTTCAGGATCTGCGACAAGTATGACAATACGGATTACTATACTAATTACATAAAGAGTTGGCCTAAATGGATAAACAAAACATAAAATGCAGCCTCTAGTAGATACATGAGCAGCAGAGAACTGACAACAGGAGTCATTCAGGAAAGAAACAATGGGGGAAATATTCAGGCTTATGAGTACCCTAAGAAGTTCACATCGAAACAAGAAGATGCTGTTTCTCATCTTTCAAATGTGCAAAGATGAAAACAAATACCAACAGCCAGTGCTGATCTGGACGTGGAGAGATTGGCACTCTTCTATGACGAGCCTTTCGGAAAGAATTGGTCAAAAGCATGTCTGAAACATGCAAATATTTTCTGGAAAGAGCCAGATAGTAAATATTTTCAGCTTATTGAACCACACTGGTCTCTGTTGAAACCACTAATCTGCTGTTGTATTTTGAAAGCAGCCATAGACAATGTGTAAATTCCTGGGCATGGCTGTGTTTCAATAGAACTTTATTTATAAAAACAGAAATGGGCTGCCTTTGCCCTACAGGCCATGGTTTGCTAACCTAACCTCTAGTTATAAATATTTAGTGTAGGGTTATTACTAAAATGAGTTATAAAAACACGTACTCACTTGGAAAGATGCTTTGGATAATAAGCTAAGTGAAAAATACCTGGCTACTCAATTTGATATAATCATAGCTAGGCAAAGAAAACCCGTAAACGAACATGAGAGACAGCAAATATACCTGAATTAGTCAGCTATGGCAGTTTAAACAAAAAAACCCACACTTAGGAGCTGAAACAACCATTATTCTTTCTTGCAAGACTCTGGGTTGGCTGGGCGGCTGGGTTGAGCCATGCCAGTCTTGGGGAGTTTCTGGAGGGATGGCTGGGACTGACTGGTCTGAAATGGGCTCAGCGGGGCGGTTCATCTCTGCCGCGTGTGGTCACCTGTCCTCCAGTGGGCCAGGACAAGCACACTGGCCTGAGGTGCTGCCAGCAGTCTGAGAGAGTACACGCACCCAAGGCCTCTGAGGTCTAGGGTTCGAGCTGACCCTATGTCACTTCTACAATGTTCTGTTGGTGAAAGCAAGTCACGCGGCCAAAGCAAAGTCACAGTGCCTAGGGTGTGGGTGGGGAGGGGATGGCAGAGAATCAATCACAGCACCAGAATGGGATTTCAGAGGGAAAGACATTAGACTTCTCCTCTCCCATGCCAAATCGGAGACTGCCTTGGGACTCTCTCACCACCCGTTCCCTGGCATTGTTGCTCTGGGTCAGCGTTCTCAAGCCCTGGGGCCCCTGGACGAGTTCCTTCTGATGGGCTGTCCACCCTGAGGCACTGCTCCACTGAAATGCTCATCTGCCTAGTGGGGGCGTCAAACCTAACCTCAGCGTCCCTCTAAGATAGTGCGGAGACTTCCCATATGGCCCTTTCACTCCCCCGGTTTCCCTATCGTTAGCAGCTTTCATTAGTGTGATACATTTGCTAGGATTGCTGAGCCACTCTTGATACATTATTATTAACTAAAGTCTATAGTTTACATGGAGGTTCCTTGTGTTCCTGTGGGTTTTGACAAATGCATAAGCTCATGTATCCACCATCACAGTCTCATACAGAATAGTATCACTGCCCTGAAAACCCCCCATACTCCATTTACTTCTCCCTCCTCCTTCCCCCGGACCTCTGATAACCATTGATCTTTCCACGGTCTCTCTCATTTTCCTTTTCCAGAATGTTGTATAGTTGAAGCTGTATAATGTATAGCCTTTCAGAATGACTCCTTTCACAGAGCAATATGCCTTTAAGGGTCCTTTACATTGTCTCGTGGCTTAATAGCTCATACCATTTTAGGATCAAACAGCATTTCATGGTATGAATGTACCGCAGTTTATTTACCCACCCACCTTATCAAAAACATCTTGATTTCTTCCAGTTTCAGTGACTTGGGGATAAAGTTGCTATAAACATTTGTGTATGGGTTTTGTGTAGACATAAGTTTTCAACTCCTTTGGGTAAATAGCAAGGAGTACAATTGCTGGATCATACAGAGTAAGAGTATGTGTAGTTTTGTAAGAAACCCCCAAACTGTCTTCCACAGTGGCGATGCCTGCAAGCTCCTCTTTCTCCACATCTTCCCCAGCACGTGATGTCGTCAGCGCTCTGGCTTTGGCCACTCTAATAGGTGTGCAGTGCTATCTCCCTGTTACTGCAATTTGCATTTCCCTAATGACATATGATGGTGAACATCTTTCATATGCTTACTTGCTGTATTTTTATATTTTTTGCAGGGACGTTTGTTCAGATCTTTTGTCCATTTTTAAACTGGGTTGTTTGTTTTCTTGTTGTTGAAATTTAAGGGTTCTTTGTATATTGTATTTGTGGGTCTTTCATCAGATATATGTTTTACAAGTATTTTCTTTCAGTCTGTAGTGTGTCTTTTCATTCTCTTAACAGTGTTGTTTCCCCCCCCCCCCACACACAGAGCAGAAGTTTTTCATTATAGTGATGTCCAATTTATCCATTTATTCTTTCATGGATCATGCTTTTGGTGTTCTATCTAAAATCATATCACCAAACCCAAGTTCATTGTTATTATCTCTAGATGTTTTTACATTTTGTATTTTTCATTAAGTCCATGATTCTTTTTTTTTCTCTCTCATGTAAGTGTCTAGTTGTCCCAGCACCATTTGTTAAGAGAAAAAAACCTATCTTAAAAAAATAAAAATAAAAAATAAAAAAAACAAAACAAACAAACAAAAAAACCCTATCTTTTCTTCATTGACTTTGCTCCTTTGTTGAAGATCAGGTGACCATATTCGTATGGGTCTATTTCTAGGCTCTCCTTTCTGCTCCTTTGACCTATTTATCTATTGTTTTCACTGACAGCAAGCTGTCTTGATTGGGATATAAACTGTATAGACATTCCTGACATCCCTCTGACTTTGTTCTTCAGTGTTGTGCTGACTATTCTGGGTCTTCCATCTTTCTAAATAAACTTCAGAACCAGTTTGTCATTTAGCCACAAAATAACCTGCTGGGATTTTGCTTGGGGTCGTATCAAATCTAAAGAGCAAGTTGAGTCAACGTACCTTTTTACAAATGAAACCACAATGGCCCAAAGAGGCACACTGACTTGTCTAAGCTCAGTGGAATTAAAAATCGCATTTCGTCGATCGTGACACACACATTTCATCATCTCTGAAACGGAGGTGCTTCTTACAGTTGACGCTGACAGGTGACGGTCGTGATTGAGTTGCCATTGCCTGCACATTTCCGTGAAAATGTGCAGAATGTGAGCAGTGGCTTGGAAACAACCTTTGAGGTGACAGTGGGGCACCCCTTTTAAGGCCCAGTGCCCACAGTGGCCCGGAGCCCGAGCCGTGCTGTGTGGCCAGACACGCACACAGGTGTCCCTCCCAGGCAAGGGTGGGCTCTGGCTTTGAAGAAGTTTAGGAATGCCTCCATTGACTTACTTGGCTTATATTTCTCTTTTTAACATAGGCACAAGGGTGATACATGATTTTTAAAAGGCTCTAGGTCTAAACAAGTCTAAACCAGCCTCTTCTTCTCAATAAATGTGGAACTAGAACATTTAAAATGAAAGAGAAGTGTCATCATGTCTGGGTCTCGTTTGTGTCATCGTGGTGGCAGAGGTTTACTCTTCCGCAGGGCGACATAGAGGTGAGAGTTCACCTGAAAGTTGACCCTAGACCCTGTGACGTACAGTAAAATTTGTATCCATCAGTAGCACATGGCGTCTGTGAAAGAGGGCATGAGTTAATAAAGGAGAGATTTACACAGATGTGGGCAAGGCTGAGGGACATCAGTAAGGGCTGGTACAGTGTCTCAGGGCTAGTACAGTGTCTCGGGGCTGGCCGCCCCTGGGAGCTGCTGCCACCCACAGGCCTGAAGGGCAAGGCAAGGGAGCAGGTCCCATATCCTGGGGAGAGGGCGGCTGGACCGGGGTTGCCGTCGTCGGTAGGAAAAGAACGAGAAGAATGAACACTTCACCTCATTCTCCGGTGCCCCTGCCTGCCGCTGTGGGAAACCACTTAGAAGCAGAGGTCAGGAAGTCACCGAATGTACCCCGCGATCACCCTCTTGGGACACCAGAGAACGTGGAAGGTGGGGCCCACTCCGGAGGGACACAGCAGGGCAAATGGGAACCCTTTTGCTGACAGTAGGACTTCTCGTAACTCTACGGCCGCTGGCCCTAAGTTCTGCACTTGGGCCGCCTTCAGCTCTCCTGCTGGTGAGGAGGCCCACGCACTTCCCTCCACAGTCTGTGGGCCGTCGCTGCCCCCACCCAGTGCTGTCTGCTGCGTGGCCAGGTCCAGCTCGGGACAGCGCCCTCCGCCTAAGGAGGAATGAACATCTGCTTTGAGGCTGACACTTGGCTCAGGGACACAGACGTCAGCTCACAGGCTCGATGACGGACAGTGGGAACTCTGATCGCGGCGTGTTTATAGCTTATAAGGGGCGAGTCATATGTATTTGAAACCTGGCCTGGGTGCCTGCTCACCCAACGGGTGTGGCAGGCAGGGTCTTTTCTGATTTAAAGCTCCAGATATGCCAACGTGTTGTTTGAAGCTAACTCTCATTTGCCAAATTCCCTGCGGATTTGGGATCAAAGCCTGTGTGCGCATCAGGTTCCCCTCTCACGGTGCAGACAGGGAAACCGAGGCCCAGAAAGGGGAGCTGCTGGCCCCCGGCCACAGCACCTGGGGTGGAATGAAGAGCCTGGGAATTAGAGTCTGCCCCCTGCATTCAGGCTTAGCTTGGCCTTTAGCTGTGGGATCTTGGATAAGACACTTAATCTTCCCATCCTCAGTTTCTTATTCTGCAAAAATGGGGGTAAGAATAAACCCCACTTCACAGGGTGGCTGTGAGAATCAAATGAGCTATGAGCCAGGTGGGCTCTGAACAACGTGAGCGATACCGAGAGCCACAGCCTCTGAGAGCTAGCCTTTGGAGTTTGTTGAAGGACTTAAGGAGTGAAGACAGGGATTCGTAGACTGTGAAGTGTGGCAGACACGCTACTCATTCTTTTAATTAGTCTTTGCAATCGGGCTGGGTTCCTGCAAAGCAATGCATCTCACCGAGCTTGTCTGTGGGCTGGCACGTCCCCCAGATGAATGTCCTGCTTCCTCTCCTCAGCGGCAAATCCAGACGTTTTACTCATGGGCTTTAAAGGAGATAAAGACAGTCTGAACGAGAACCACCCAGCTGTCAGGTGCTGCTGCGAGCAGCCGTGACCAGCTGCTCGGCCTGGACCTCTAATGCCGTCCTGGCAGCAGACACCGTCCTGATGCACCGGTTGCAGCCACGGCCAGAAGGAAGCAGCTGGTGCAGGAAACGCGCCCCCGGAGCTCCCGGGAGCACGTGGGCTGCACTGAGCCCCGCGGAGGCTCTGCCCTGCAGCGTGTAGGCCCACGGAGAGGTCTCGGCTCCCAGGCCTGGCAGAGAGGGTCCGGGAGGGGCCGTGCGGCTCCCTTGCTGCTGGAGTCGGTCTGGCCCCTGGTTTCTTATTCGGGGCTCTTCCTTTTCTCTCCAGTCACATCCAGGGGACAGTTTCCAGGCTCTGGGACGTAGACACTGCAGGTGTTCTGCGTGTGGCATGTCCACCGGGCAGCAGGATGCTCTGGGCAGAGCGGCTGCTTTGCACGGCTCCAGCCCGGTCCGTGAAAAGAGACAGACGGCCGTGCCACGGTCCGCAGCAGCTCCGGCTGGAGTGTGCGTGAGTGGACCCTCCTGCTAAGGGCACGCCCAGAAGAGGCCCCATGCAGTGTAGATGTCCCCATCGTCCTGGACAGCTGGTGTCTTCCTTAAGGAGAGGAGCTATACCCCTGGTACACAACTAGGAAGGTCCACACTGGAAGGCACCTGGGAGGCTTCCTCATCCACCCTTATTTTCTACAAACATTACTGAGGCTGAGAGAGGAGAAAGGATTTGTGCACCAGCACATGGTGACGGGCCCGGGCCCCTCTGTGGCCCTGGAAGTTTCCGTGAACCTGCCCTTGGTGTCACCTGTTACCCTGTCCTCCTGGAGGCAAGCCCGGCCTCTCCCCTTCCATCCGTCCGTTCTGCAGAGGGAGTTTCCCAGGATGCTGACAGCCTCCATTTCTCCAGCTCCTCTGGCCAACCCTCTCTCCTCCCTGCGTCTCCAGGCTCATCTCCCGAAGGGGCCTTTCTGGGGCTCCAATCACCAAAACACAAACCTGGGGGGCTCCTCACGCCCAGATGCCTCCAGCTGTCGGCCCCTGCTCCCTGCCCCATCCTCCCGCCGTACCAGCTGGTCTGGCGGCTCTGTGGTCCTTGGTCCGCTTGTTCCTGCCGTGGACCTCTGTCCCATAGATCCCACAACGTAAGTATCTTTTATCTCCTGTCGCTACGGTTGATTCCTCTGCTTTGGCCCCAGCTTCGCCCCAGGTGGTGGCAATGGGCAGCGTCTGGCCACCTTGTCCCCCAGCCCTGCACTTGTGGCTCTGGAAAGCCTTCAAAGGTCCTTGTGGACTTGGGTGGAAAATCTGAACAGAGCATGGCTTAGGCGGCCCTTCCTGAGCCCGCCCCTACGGAACTCTCCGCCCCATGGCCCAGTCCGCCCCCTTCTCTCTAGCCCATCCCAATCTCGGCAGCTCTCATCAGGCTTGTGCAGAGCTGTCTCTTTCCACATGCACTCTCGCTTCCCGGAGCACCCCCCATCTCCTTCTCCCTTACCCTTCCTCACCCTGGAAGGCCCAGCTCCGATGCCCGTTCCTCACCCTGGAAGGCCCAGCTCCGACGCCCGTCCCTCACCCTGGAAGGTCCAGCTCCGATGCCCGTCCCTCACCCTGGAAGGCCCAGCTCCGATGCCCTTTCCTCACCCTGGAAGGCCCAGCTCCGATGCCCTTTCCTCGCCCTGGAAGGCCCAGCTCCGATGCCCGTTCCTCACCCTGGAAGGCCCAGCTCCGACGCCCGTCCCTCACCCTGGAAGGCCCAGCTCCGATGCCCGTTCCTCACCCTGGAAGGCCCAGCTCCGACGCCCGTCCCTCACCCTGGAAGGCCCAGCTCCGACGCCCGTCCCTCACCCTGGAAGGCCCAGCTCCGACGCCCGTCCCTCACCCTGGAAGGCCCAGCTCCGATGCCCGTTCCTCACCCTGGAAGGCCCAGCTCCGACGCCCGTTCCCCCAGAGTTATTCCTTACCCCCGCCTGGTGTGACTGTAATGCCCGAAGCACAACAAGTCCGTCTTTTCCACTGCTCCAAGGCAATCTTAGAAGGACACACACCCATGGGTTGGACCCGGTTCTCTGCCTGGTCACGGTAACGCTATCCCAGAACATTCTAGAAAGCCTGCCACATGAGTGAATGATGTTTGTATAGGAATTAGCTGAATCTGCTTTTATTTGTGGAGTCCATCCCCGGCAAGCACTGGGCTGGGGGCCGCCGCTGGCAAAAGCCGCCTGGCCGCGTGCTCACAGCAGACGACGGCAGCCCACGTGTGCTGCGTCCCTCTGCGAGGTCCCACCTTCCAGGTGCTCGGGGGGTCGTGTTGGGAAGACAGCTCCGTTGCTGTGCTGGGGGGAGCCGTGGGCCAGGGCCGAGGGTCAGGATGACGCTTGTCCCCTGTGAGTATTCTGTCTTGAAATGGCAGGCATAGTTACATCCCCCTTGCTTTCCTGAGAAGAGGAAGGGGCCTCACGATGAATTCGCCTGCTCGAGACGGTCTACATCTGACTCTGGCCCCGGACTGTGCCCCGGGCTGTGCTTTACAGGCTGCCGGGGCGTCTGACTTGGGGTCTGGCATTTGGGAACTTCTGGGCCACCATTCCCAGGGGCTTCTCATCATTATCATCATCATAACACACCTGTTCTCAGGTGAATGAGAGAGCTTCAGAGGTAAGAGGTGACCAGCTCAGGACACACGTAGGCCTCTCCCTCCAGCCCTGTGCTCCTGCACCTTCTGAAAATTTCAGACCTGAAGTTTCAGCGTTGGGCTGGCCGTGGGGAGCCAGGCTGTTTGAACCCTGAAGCTGGGATTGGCAATGCCCAGGGCCACCTGGTGGCAGCTCTGGGAACTGCAGACGGGTACCCAGCAAGCCATCAGTGTGGGCTGACCTGCCCCAGGCATGGGTTCTCCAACTTGTGCGCCACTGCACGGCGAAGGCCCCTCCACCTGTTATGATGACAGGGTGGTCCCACGGAGGCACCCGTGCCCACTTGAGGCGTTTGCTCCGTTTGATTCAGATTTAGAATTCTAGAGTCTCCGAGGGGTCCTGGCTGGGATCCAAGCAAAGCAAGGACTCCTCTGAGCCTCAGTTTCCCCGCTTGTCAGTGAAGAGGCTGTTAGATCTCTAGGGAACCCTCTCGGCTCTAAAAATCTATGTTATGAGTGGGGACAACTGATCACAGATGATAGGGCTAAAATAATCCATTTCCAAGACTGAGTTTCAGGATTTGGAGCAAGGAGCCAGGTGCCTCGAGTTTGGAAACGCACCTCCTCCACTTCACGGGGAAAGAAAAAGACGGACTGGGACCCGGCTCCCTCCTGGACCCCCGCGTTCACCAGGCACTTCTCAGAGATGTTCAAATTAAAGCCTAATTGGAAAAATGAGGCTGTCACTCCAGCATGAGGGTGGCCGGGCCCAGGGCTGCCGACCGAATCAGCCGGCCTAATGTCGTTAGGTCCACATTAATAACAGGCACCGCAGCCGTGTCCTGCGACTCGGACACTTTCCAGCCCACCGGGCTTTCCTTCTCCTTCCGTTTCTCACGGCAGACACTTGGGTCCTTTCTCCATCCCAGAGAATTCCCAGGAGTGAGATAAACCCACGGGCAAAGAGGGACTTTTTCTTCTTCTTAAAAGCCTTGAGCAGGAAAAAGCTGTTCCCATGTGTAACCTGGGTGGTTTATCGCCAGCAAGGCCCTGCCTGCGGGGTTTGGGGTTCAAGGCCAGCCTCCTCCCTGCAGGAGATGGGGAGGCTCCCATGGGAGTCGCCCCTTTCTCCCCCTCCCTCCCTCTCTCCCACTCTGATTCTCTTACTCATGCCCGCAAGCTCTCTCCTTCTCCTGACGCTCTCTCACCTCTCCCCTACCTTCCCCTCCCCTTTACCGTGCCCACAGTGGCACCATCCAGATCCCAGGAGGCAAAGAAGATGCCTCGCTCTGAATTCTGCCCATCCCCAAAGGCGGGGCCCTCTGGGCTCTGGCCCCTGCCCATCCCCAAAGGTGGGGCCCTCTGGGCTCTGGTCCCTGCCCATCCCCAAAGGCGGGGCCCTCTGGGCTCTGGTCCGAAGCCCTTTGCCTCATTTTAATCCGGGGAGATTTGACAAATGGAAAAATCCTGATTGGAAAATGACAACATCGTATGGGCCCACTATTAATATGCGACATGAAAAACCACTCTTCTCTCTCTAACTTGCTCTTTTTGTAGATTAAAAATGATTCATGCTCTTTTCAAGCGTAAAGTTTAAACAGCCGCCACCCAGAATTGCCCACTGCTGCTATTACAGCACATTTGCTCCCAGCCGTCTCGTTTCGTGTGTATTAAAGAAGCAAAACAAAAAGTATAGGTGTCTAGTCTCCTTCAAACATTAGAATGTGATGTGTAGGAAGGCCTCCTTGAGCACCCCTTTATTCCAGCGACATCCCCCCAGCTGAAACCACTGTCATCAGCTTGTGGTGTGTCCTTTGAGCCCAGTTAAAGTATATTTACATACAATTATGAATTCATAGAAAACACATGGCATCATCTTGTGTTTTATTTATATCGTGTGGCACTTTGGTTGCTCAGTCTACCCTGAACTCTATGCTTGTTGACCTGTCTTTAGATCATTCTTTCCCTCCCCCCTCCCTCCCTCCCTCTCTCCCTCCCTCCCCCTCTCCTTTCTCTCCCCTTCCATCCTTCCCTCTCTTGCTCCTTCCCTCATGGCCCATCGCTCCCTGGGCTTTCGTGTCTGACCCTGAGCGATGACCACACCCACCTGTGTCTGCTGCTGCTACCCAGCCCCCTCTCCGAGCTCCCTGGCCTTACGCGTTCTCTCTACCCACCCGGAAAGCCTTCCCCGACCATCCTCTCTCCTGCGCATCCGGCTTTGTGCTCTCCGTGTGTGCTCACCCACCTCCATTATTGCCCTTCTCACATTATGAGGCAATTCCTGTTGTTCATCTCCCCTCAAGACCGTGATCGCCTCTGTTCTTGGCACGTAGCCCGGTAGTACTAGGAAAACATCTGTTAACAAGTGTGAATGAAGCTCTTCTCTGATTGAGCAACTTTCAAACCGCAGTTGGCTTGCACACCTCCAGGGACAGGATGCTCACTCCCTAGAATCAGGTTCACCCAGTAGGCCTCTCCATGGAGACCCACCGTGGCTCCCTGTGGCAGAATTGGGGATCTCTAGCAAGGCTGTGCTGCCCAGCACCCCTCCGGAGTCTGAAATCTGGAGTGAGAAGATTCAGTGGCTTGTGTAGTGGGTTGAATTGTGTCTCTTGAAAAGATGTGCTGAAGTTCTAATCCCAATACCTGTAAATGTGACCTTATTTGGGAACAGGGTCTTTGCAGATGTAATCAAGTTAATGAGGTCACATTGGGTTAGGGTGGCCCTTAATCCAATACTGGTGTCCTTATAAGAGAAAAGAGAAAGAGACTTGGATACAGAGACACAGAAGATGCACAGACAGAGAAGGCCAGGTGACAACAGAGGCAGAGACCAGAGTGAAGCAGTCACGAGCCAAAAATACCAAGGACTGCAAAAGCCCCCGAGCCAGGAGGAGGTCAGGAGGGCGTCCCCTCCCAGAGCTCTCGGAGGGAGCAGGGCCCTGCTGGCACCTTGGTTTCAGAGTCCTGGCCTCCGGAGGGTGAAGGCAGAAATTTCTGTTGTTTGAAGCCACCGGCTCTCAGGGTACCTCTGTCCCTGCTGTCCTCCACTGCAGCTCTTCATTTCCTGGGGCCACAAGCCTCCTGTGCCACCACTGACCCATATTCTGCATGAAGCCCACTCTTTTTCCACTCAGACACACGCATTTGGAAAGGCAAGCGACATGGCGCACAGAGTCACTGTGCACGGGACTGTCTGAAGTCCCGGCCCACGCTGCGGGAGCCTGCGCCCCGTGCCTCACCCTCCTCTTCTCACTGTGTCCTCGTCGTTGTGCCTCTCACCCTCCTCTTCTCACTGTGTCCTCGTCGTCGGTGTCGGGGTCTCGCTCGTGCCTGGTGACCTGTGTCTTCCAGCCTGCCTGCACGGGGCCCTGAGTGTCCAGGTCACAGAAAGCTTTCTAACCAGCTCCTCCAGCGACTCCATTCTGCAGTTTGAAGAGGTTCAAGTGCCCTCTGCTGGCAGTTGGCTGAGTCCCTGCACGTCAGAGTGACAGCTAGGAGTAGAGAGGTGAACCCCATATCCGCCCTCATCCCTACCACCCGTTCTTGTGTCCTGTCATCCATCACCTCCCACTGTGGCCCTCAAATGCACTAGACCTCCACATCTGCCCACCTGGGATGTTTCTCTTCCGTGAGACTCCCAGTGTCCTCCCACCAGTCCATCTGACACACCCCCAATCATCTCTAAGGCTACTAAGAACTACTTCTTCCAGGAAGCCTCCCTTACTTCACCTAGGTAAATCGATCGCACCTGCTTCCAGCCCCACGGACCCTGTGAACACCCCTCACTCTTTTTTCCTGCTGTCCACACGCCTTATCTGTCCACACGCCTTTCCCCGAGGGGACCACATCTCTCCTGTCCTCAGCACCCAGCACATGGGCTCTGCTGAGGAATGTTTGTTGAATAGATGAATTTATTTTAGAGTTTCTGAGAAGGACTACTCGAAGGTGGGTGTCCTGGGGAAAACTGTATATATTCTTGGGACAAAAGCATTATATATAGATATGTACTCATTGAAAAAAATTCAAGCAACCTGTATAAAACTTTATAAATGGAATATTGGAACTCCTGTAATCCTCTCCCCTCTAACATCCTGTCACAAACCACCACTTGTCACTTCGGGGTCCATTCCTCCCAAACTTTCCCAAGGCATTCCCTTTTATTTCACCTTTTCTTTGTTTTTTCCTTTTTGGGTTTTTTTTTTTAATTTAATTTTTATTTATTCATTTTTTAGAGAGGCAGAGAGAGAAAGAAAGAGGAACACAGAGCTGCTCCTCTATTTGCCCTGAGCGGGGACTTGAACTGGCAACCTTCGCCCTCTAGGACGGCGCTCCAACCAACTGAGCTATCCGGCCAGGGCTTAATTTGTATTGATTTTTATAGATCAGACATAGGAAGAGAGGGGGTAGGGAGAAAGGAAGCATTTGTTCTTCCACTCAGTCGTGCATTCATTGGCTACTTCCCGTGTGTGCCCTGACAGGGGATCGAACCCACAACCTTGTTGTTTCAGGATGACGCACTTAACCGACTGAGCTCACTGGTCGGGGCTACTTCACTTCACCTTTTCTTTCTTTCCCTTTTTTACTTTCTCTCTCTCTCTCTCTCTCTCTCTCTCTCTTTCCTTTCTTCCACCCTGCCTCCTCCCCTCCCTCCCTCCTTCTCCCGCTCTCTCTTCTCTTTCTCTTTCCTTCCTTCCTTCCTTTTTACTTTTTAAACATAAATGGGGTCAGACTATACACATTGTTCTGTGCTTCATTTTTTTTCGTGGGCAGACCCATCGGAGCCCCCTCCAGGTCAGTACCTATAGGTGGATGTGGTTCTCTTTAATGGCTGTAGGACATGCCACACTCCAGCACTACCACATTGTATACATTCCAGATCTGGTGCAGGTGGTTTGTTTTGTTTGTTTGTTTGTTTTTATTTGTTCGCTTGTTTTTTACCGTGGCAAACAGCATGCCTGCAGGCATCCTCATGCCCACATCCTTGTGCTCTGGGTCCGAGGGCAGACCCATTTCATATTGCAATAGACCCTGCCAAATACCTTGCAGGAAGTCCATACCAATTCCCACGCACATCGACAAAGCACATTGTGTCTATTTCTCTACATCCTTGATAACCCTGGGCATCATGAAACTTTTAGAAAATTCTAAGGCAGGACCATGTGGCTGGATCCCCTCCCCTCGGCCCTCCTCCACCCCCCCCTGGCCTGGCCCATTCTTGTTGGTGGCTCCGGCCAGTGCTGAGCAGGTGTGAGTAGATGGATGGGAGTGCGGCCGGATGCAAAGAGGCAATCAAACAACACGACAGTAATTGTGAAGCCAACTGGGAAATCCCTGCTTGGCAAAACCAACCCAGGGTCTCTGAGGATCCCAAGTCCACTTAGGTAAAGGAGACTAGACAATCCTGGGGTGGGGAGTCGAGTGTGGAGGCAGGGGAGGAGAAAGTGCAGGGTCTGGAATACCTCCAAGGGGGGTGGTTCTCATCAGAATCCAGTAGGGGCAGGAGCGTGGGCTGCGGGTCGGGGAGGCCTTGAGCGTTGGTTGGGGCACACAGACTGAGAATCTCTTTTGATCCAGAAACTCTGGAAACCCGGAGCAATTCCAAAGGCACCCTCTTGTGGCCACGTGAGGCCCAGGTCGAGAGCTCGGAGGAGAAGCCTGCGTTTCCACTTAGCCAGGGTGCAAAGGAACGGGCTCCGAAGGTGGGTGGGAACACTGGTCTTGGAGTCAGGCTGTTGGTCCCAACCATGTTGCTCACCATGTTGCTTTGGGAAAGCCAGTCACCTGCCAGCCTCAGTTTCCTTACCTGGTTAATACAGGGGACGAGATGACACAAACGGCTCTCACAGGTGGAAATGCTGACCACAGGCCAGTACGCGGCGAAGCTCTCGCAGGTGTTCCATAGACGTGGCAGGTAGCTGCTCTCTGGCAGGAGGAAACTGAGGCTCAGAGAGGTTCGGTGACCAACCCTTGGTTGCCCAGCTGGAAAGTGACAGAAGTGGGGCTTGAAGCCAGGTCTGTGACTCCAAAGCCCCCTCTCTCCTGCTGTTTCTCATATTCTCCGGGGTCCCTGCCATGTCTTCTCAGTGGTTGAAGGTGTCTTCTAGGGAGAACGGATTCACAGGGGCCGTTAGGGTCCTGGCAGGCAGCCAAGAAGGGAAGTGAAGAATCAGGGACAGACGTTCAGCCTAGCACAACCTCGCACACAGTGCCCAGTCTTTGCGGGAGAGGAAACTATGGCCGCCACTCCTTTAGCCAGCAAAACAAAGTTCTCTGGGCCAATGGCTTACCCAGAAACGGGCCTGGTGGACCCCAGAACTCAGCTCTTACCCGCTGCCCCATGCTGCCTCTGTTTACCTGGCACACCTGGATCTCAGCTGGGTGGAGTGGTTTGGGAACCACCTAAGATGGGCATAGATGACACCCTACGTGTTCCCGGCTGGCACATCTCCATAGGGCTGGTCCTTCAGAAGATACGAGTGAGAAGAGGGCCGAGAGGAGCCCCTGAGCTCGGAGGGGTCTGGGTTCAGACCTCAGGTCTGCCAGTTCCAAGCTGCATGAACCTGGGCAAATGGCTCTGTGCCTCAGTTTCCCCCCTGTAAAATGGGGTTACTCAGAGGATCCTCTAGAGCAGCTACAGGGTTTTGTGGGTGAGCATGAGCCCCTGCGTGTTGCCTTAAACTGAATATAAAGCTCTGACTCGTGCTCACTGGTCTCAAAGAGCCTCACTCCCGCTGGGCCCGGGACAGGACCGGGCGGAGGGGGGCAGGCGAGGCAGGTGCCGGGCCAGATGTCCCTCTGCACTGCCCAAGGGGACCCCAGTGGGAGTTAGAAGCCCACCCAGCATTGAGGTTTTAGACTCTTTTATGTTTTGGACCAGACTTTGGACATTCCCTCCGAAAGAGACGACCATGTGACAGGACCGAGCACGGGAGAGTGACCCTCCAGCGTGCACCTGCATCTCCTGGGCACTGTCAGTTAATGTGCAAGTTCACATCAGTTTCAGTTATTTCTAAGCTAATTATTTTCATGTAACATGCCAATTCAATCAATGTTGAGCTGACGTTGAGCACTACTGAGGCTGCGCCCCATCAGTCTTGTGAGTGCTCCGTGACGTGGCGTGTTCTCCTGTGTCCTGGGTGGGTGTCGTTCTGTCACATGGAAACATTTAGAACACCCTCGTTTATGCCCCGCCCTCTGGCTTTAAAATGACTTTTAAATTTCTTAAACTATGAGGACAACTTCACACCACGGAAGTGGTGCAGGGCTGACCCGAACCCAGGCTGGGTATTCCTGGAGCTCATGTCCCTGCATGAGACATTCAGCCTCCGTGGGGACAGGTCTGGCGAGAGACCTCCCAGGGTCCCAGGTCCATGGCAAGGGAAACTGAGGCAGAGCCTAGGGGTACAGAAAACATGCATTTGCTGAGCTTTTATTTTATGAGGCCTAGTTCTAGGCTCTGGGACATAGCTGTAACCAAGGGTCCAAGTCCTCACCCTCTGTGAGAAGGACATCTGGTGGTAGCAGACAGACAGACAGACAGACAATGAGGAGGGTAAGCGAGTAAATCTCCAGAGCACTTCATGGTGGTAGGTACGATGGAGAGGAATAGAACAGACAGGCTGGAGAGTGAGAAGGACGCTCTAGGTCTAGGAGGATCGTGGGGTAAAGACATAAAGGAGGTGAAGGAAGCGGTAAGCTCTGCAATTCACCTGGGCAGAGGGTGGCCAAACCTTTCTGTAAAAAAAAGGAAATACTCAGGTTTTGTGCGCCCTCTGGTGTCTCATGACTCCTCCATTCTGCCTCTACAGTGCAAAAGCAGCATAGACAATACGTCAGTGGACGGGCATGACTGTGTCCCAATAAAACTTCATTGACACAAACAGATGGAATGTCATTTACCAACGGATCTATGGGAAGAGAATTCCAGGAAGAAGAAACAGCAAATGCAAAGGCCCTGAGGTCACTGCATGTCTGATGTTTGGGGAACAGCAAGGAGAGCAGTGGGGCTGAAGCAGGGTAATTAAGGGGGTAAGGTGAGAGAAGTAACTGATCTGGTGGCCCCTGGAGGGCTTTTTCTCTGAGTGAGACAGGAACCGATGGGGCAGGGGAAGCAGAGGAGTGCTCTGAGCCAGCTTATCTTTTTTAAGGAGCACAGGTGCTATGGGCAGAATCAAGAGCCCAGTTAGGAGACAAACAATTCAAGTGAGGTAAGAGGCGGTGGGGCATTGGTCCCAGGTGGGGGCGGAGGAGAGGGTGCAGAGTGGTCAGATTCTTGGTATAGTTTGCAACTAGAGCGCAAAGAGTGAGCATGAGAGCAGGTGGGGTAACTTCGAGGTTTAGGCTTGAGCAACAGGAAGGAGAGGACTACAGAGAAACTGCAGGAGGAGTGGAGTGGGGAGAAAACCCAGAGCTCAGATTTGGCTGTGGGAAGTGGGGGATCGCAGCCTTCCCCGGGGAGAGGGTGAGGAGGCTGCTGGACAGGACTCTGGGGTCTCGGGAGAGGTCCAGGCTGGAGGCTTGCACAGGGAGTCATCAGCCCGCAGATGGTACTTAAGGCCCAGGAGACAGGTGGGGTAGCAGGATAGAGGGAGAGAGAAGAGGCCCCAGAGTCATCTCGGCACCCAGTTCTGGAACTGTGGCCAGAGCCAACTCCAGGCTTCACTGGACACACGCTGAGCCCACGTCTGCCGCTCACTTCTTTGCTCTGGCTGTGGGAGTGACCTGCACCACCTCGTCCACGTTCAGTGTCTCCCCAGCTCCCTCCTTCCTGCCCTCTCTTCCCCCTGGACCCCGTCTGCTCCTTCCCCACAGAGCTAGGCCCCCTCCACTCCTCCTTTAGCCCAAGGGAAGGGATCAGTGGCGGCTGGGCCATTTCCATCACCCTTACCATCTGGAAGGCTTGGTCCTCATTCAGGGTTGATGGGGACTATCACTGCCAGCCCTTCGTGGATGTCTTTGAACTTGGGTCTGGTGGTGGTCAAGCCCTTGGTACTATTTGGGGGCTCCCCCTCCCTCATGCTTGGTACATCTTATAACCTGGTCAGTCCCAAGTTATTCTTGGAACCCCTTTCTCTATGGTCTCACCAAGCCAGCAGAGTGACTAGAATCACCCCCTTTTACAGATGAGAAAATCAAGGCCCAGAGAGTTGAAATCACCTGCCTGGATGAGCAGAGGCAGGGCTGGAATGCAGCTCCTTGACTCTGGAGGTACAGTATGTCTGCTTCCAGGTGACAAACGTGCTCCCAGGGGTGCCTACCATGTGCCAAGCACTGGAATGCCACCCAAGGGGGCAGTGTTGGCAGGAGGGCCCAGCCTCGGCGCTGGGGTGGAGGTGAGGGGCTGCTGAACTCACCATAGGAATTCTTCTTACTCCCCTGACGCCCGATCAGGACCTGGGAACAGAACATGTTCAGGCAGGCTCCGATGGCCCATTTGCTGATTATGCAAATGTCCCTGTCCTGTGGCAAAACTTTACCCAGAGGGGTTTTTTTTTAAGTGTGTTTGGGCCTGGATTTGCACTACAGACAGAGCTGTGATCAGGAGTCAGGAAACGAAAGTTGGATGACAAAAAGGAGTCCCCTGTATATGACCAAAGTGGGACAGGCCCTCCAGGCAGGAGGGGGAGCACTGGGAGACTGTGAGGCAAGAGATAGATGAGGTGGGACAATGCCCTGTCCCCCCCTTTTCCAAGTGGCACTGTAGTGTAGACAAGACTGAGATCAAACCCCAGCCCCTCTGCCATCTAGCTCAGGGGCCAGGAAAGTATTCCCCTACCTTCTCAGCCTCAGTTTCCTAATCTATCGAACAGGAAGGGCAGGGCCCACCTCTGAAAGTTTTCATTCATTCATTCATTCAATGGGCCTTTATGATGTGCCTCTTGCTTGCAAATATATATGGAGGACAACCTTTCTTCCTAACTTTATCTTGCCCTGCTCCTTGTAGCAACCTCTCCCCTCCATTGCACCAAACTCAGGGTCTCCACTCTCCAGAATGCCTAACATCCCTGGCCTCAGTTTGTTGAAGTGCATCAGTGAACTCTGGCCTGGGAAGTGGGAGCACTTGAGTCCTTGGGGGAGCCACTGTTCTTCTTTGGGACATTGTTCCTTTGATTAAAATTGCGGAGGGGGAGGGGTTACCAGAATGCCAAGCTTCGCACCCCTGGCTTTGCATCCTGTGATTCTGACCCGGATTCAGGAACACCTGGCATATAGTCAGCCCTGTCTCCATCTGCACCCACAGAAGACAGCACTAGCCGATCAGGGCATTCTCACTGCTGAGCCCTGCAGGGCCCTTGGAATCTTTCCACAGGGCACCCGCCAGCCATCACCAATCAAATTCGAGTTGGCAGTTGAGATTAAACGAACTTTTCATTCCCAACCAGCGCACTGGGTTGGGCGGGAAGACGCATCAGAGAGGCACCAGAGGACACAGTCAAGGTGATGAGCACGTGGTGGGTGGCAGGGATTGGCACAGGGTGGTGGCGGCGAGAATGTGGGGCAGTGGTCCACTGGGTCGCCCAACGGGGACACAGAGGTGTTATTCCTGTCATGTCAGCCGCTCTTTACAGTTGAGATGTGCCCAAGGTGGGCTTCACCTGGGTAGATTTTGTCCACGGAGGGTGAGACATCAACTGTGATGTCTCTGTCACTGTAGTTGGGCTGTGGTCGGGATCGCAGAGACTGGCTGAGCTAGTCTCCAGCCGCTCGGAGGGCACAGCCACGGTGGTGCTAAGCCTCAGATCTGAGGTGAGGTCGCCAGGGCAGGAAGCCCTCAGCCTGGCAGCCACAGGGGTTTATTTCAACCCTGAGCCCTCCACCCCAAGGAAGCCTGTCTGGTCTGATTGCAGCTGACAGTGTGCCGCGGGCTGGTCTTTGATTGAAATACTCCCATTATGTAAGGGGGTTAGTTACATAAATAGTCTTGTGATGTCTGCGTCACGAGTCCACAGAGGCACTGGTCTGGCTGTTGTGTTCTCTGAACGTTTTCTGAATCTGGTGGTCGGACCTTGCTCCACGGGGCCGGGTGGGCCAAGCACACCTGCATCTCTGGGCTAGCACAGCCCCAGGAGGGGGCCAGGGCTGGTGTGCCGGTGAATGGGTGTCCGCAGGGAGCAGTATCGTGCGATAGTTGTCACCAAGGGTCTGGCCCCAACTGCCAACATCCCAATCCCAGCAGAGATTTACTGACCAGGGGACCGTGGGCAACTTCCCGAGCTTGGTGCCTCGGTTTCCATATCCGTTAAAGACAGTAAGCATGGCACCTGGGAAGAACACAAGACTTGCTGCATGTTACAGACTTGGATCACACGGTGAGGGCTGCGTAGTCATTGGATGACTAAGCTCAGGTGGCAAGCCGGGCTTTTGAACAATTACCGCTTTAGCTGCTTGTTTCTCTAAATCAAGATTTCCTGAATGTTCCACAACCGAAGCAAAGGACGGCTGATGTCGGACTGTAATCCATAAGCCTTGGTCTCAAAGTTCTCTGTCATCAAAACAGCTTCCTTGTCTTCTCTCTGTCTGCAAGACAAGTAGCCCGTGTGCATCTGCGTGTGTGAGCTGCGCCCATGCTCACAGCATGCGGCTGTCACTTATACGCTGGGCCGCCACATGGTGATTTTACTGGGCTTCTCTGCAGGAAAGTAATTTGAAAGCCCACCACCCCAGATGAGCTCCCCCACCCCCTCTGACTTGACCAGTGCATGCCATTTGTCAACCACCCCCTCTGGCTTTCAGCTTCTGTTTGCACCTGTGTTGGCTAAGTCCTAGGAGTGGCTTATGTCTGATGACCTCCAGAGCTTCTGGACAGGTGGCTCCTGGTCATTTGTTTGGGAAACCGAGGAAAGCAAGATCCTGTTGTTCTGTTGCACTGGGAGGAGGTAGGCAGATGACAGCCATTCAGTCATTAGCACAAAGTCCATCTCTCCTCCAACAAGTCGCCTTGGGGACAGCAGAGCAAGCCAAGGAAACCCACCCTGCACCCTCTGGTCCCTAACACACAGTAGGTGCAGAGTGGAGTCGACTGGAAGCTGGGTTAGTCCCTGATGCTGGATGGTGTGGATAAACTTGAGGCGGGGTCAGCACAGCCGGATGGTGTGGATAAACTTGAGGTGGGGTCAGCACAGCTGGACTGTCAGAGACCCACGGAGGTGACAGCCAATGGTTGGGAAGGGATCCTATGGTTCAAGTCCGCACAGCTCACTTGCAGTGCACGGGGCTTCCTAGAAACCCTCTCTGTTGCAGGGGATGTGGTTGTGGAACGGAGCTTCCTGCTTTCAAGGCATCCGCAGTCCCAGGGAAGCACAGACCGTTGGCCGCCATTAAAGCACAGCAACCACAGCGCCCTTCATTCCGGGCTGCTGTGTGCCAAGGCCCTTCCAGTCACTGGAGATAAAAGGTGAACAGTGGACAAACTCCCTGTTTTCAGATAGCTCACACAGGTGGGGTTGGGTGGGTGGGCCAATCCAGAAGTGAAAGAGAAGACAGGGAACAGTTGTTTCCAGTCCCCAAGAAGAATTCTCTTCAGTGGAGTGGGCAAAGAACTGAACTCCAGAAACCTTCTGTGAGAAGCTACTCTGTGCCAGGCCCCAGTAGGGGTCAGATTACAAAGGGCCTCCTGTGTTAAGCTAAGGAGGTTAGACTTTATCTCCGAATCTATAAACACAGGACTGGGAGAGGGTGTCATATATAATGCTGGAGTTGGTAGTCTTCCTAGCTACTTAAGCTGGACTTTGAAAACTCTTGAGAGGATAGGGTTGGCTGAGCAGCCCTGAGTTGGGTTCAAGAATTAGAGGTTTGAGGCATGTTTTTGAGTGTGTCACCAACTATAAATAAGGAAAACAACTCCCTCTGTGCCCAAACACAGGACCATGACGAGAGTGACTGTGAAACGGCTCTCGAGAGTGAGGCATAAGTATAATTACTGTTTTTCCACCTGTCGACGTGGCCTCTCAGGGAAACAGGGAGCAGTCTCTCCCCGCAGGGATGAGAGGTTGGGTGGGGCGGGGCAGGGCCACGGATCGGGCTCTCGGGCCACAGTTCCCTGAACCACGGCTCTCTCCTCCTCCCCAGCCTGATGACCCACAGCGGTGGCTCCCGTATATATTCCTGAGTCGCAAGTTGACAGTCACATTTTGACGGAGGCACAGAAGAGCTGAACCCAGGACTTAGGTAAAAAAAAAAAAAAAAAAAAAAAAAAGTGGTCTTCTGGGCCTTCAAACCGGGCAGCACGAAATCAGTGCCCAGTGCCTGTGAGGAGCTCAGGGAAGCCACGTGGCGTGGCAGAACCAACACAGGTTTTTCGTGGAGACAGGCCTGGCTTCAAGTCCAAGTTCTACCAGGTATTATTAGCTGTGATCCTTGGGAACGTGACTTCCACCTGACGTTCTTCACTGTAAAAGGCAACGGGAGCGCCTTCGTGGGGCCGGGCCCGGGGAGGTCTTCCACCTGCCGCCGCGGGTTATGGCTTTGGCACATAGTAGGTGCCCAACAAGTATCAGTTAGTTCATCCATTCCATTTTCTCTGCCCTTTCTTCCTCCCTCCCTCTTGTCTTCATTTTTTCCTTCCCTCTTTTCACAAAAAGTGGGGAGAACAGCCCACTTTGAGATCTATGGGAATTTTTTTTTTTAGAAAATATAGACCTGACTCCCACACAACTCACCGGCCTGTTGGGGGAGTATCAATATGAGCTGAGAAACAAGGGGATAATGTCACAGGCAGGCAAAGCCAGGTGGACCGGAGCAGCTGCAGGTGCTGCGGAATCTCAGAGGCGGCTGTGACCACGTGGAGTGGCGAGAGACAGTCTCGATGCTCTTCAAAGGGAGAAAGGGCTCCAGAGAGAGGGACACAGGCCGTGGAGGAGGCCAGGGAGGGAACGGGGCCGGGATGGTTTGAGGCCGGCCTCCCAGCGGAGAATAATGGGGGAGTTGGTTAAGTAGGCCGGTGCTGGGCATGAAGGGATCTGAACACGTCAGGCTGCGCGGTCTGGCCCCCACGCAGGAGGCAGCGGGCACTCTGATGGGACAAGCCCGGGCCTAACCCGATGACCTTGGGCATTTTGTCCAGCCGCATGTGCAAAGTGGTCTGGGGCAGAAAGAATGTTTCCTGCCTGTACCGGTCAGGGTGGGCTGGGTTACGCTACAGAAACAAGTCACCCCCAAAACTCAGAGGCTTAAAGCGATGGTGGTTTAGCTCTCACCCACGCACAGGCTGCTGCTTTAGTGGTCACACTCCTCAGACCGTGTGATGGCCGGTGACCCAGATGCTGCAGTTCAAGGTCACCTCCATCTTGGTCCATGCTTCTCTAACCCCCACAGGAAGGGAAGGAGGCGTGGAGAATACCACACCCCCCACCATTGGACAATCTCTTGCAAACCCTTCATTTTACTAGTAGGAGCTCTCAGACCGAGGGGGAGGTGGCTCAGGCCGCTGTGGGCAGGTTTCCCGTGGGGAGCAGCTGTCTATTGGCCAGCAGGTGGGGTGGGGCCATCGCTCCTGGGTGAGGTCAGGCCCAGCCCTGTCAGTGTCCCCAGTCTGAGGGGGGACTCCAGGGAGGAGTCCCTGGCAGTGTAGATTGTGGTGCAAAGGTGTGTGTAGACCACCAGCCATTCGGGGACAGGAGGAGGAGATGGCAGAGGAAAGAGGAGAAGGAAAAGAAAGAGGAAGGAGGGGAGGAGGGGCAGGCAGGAGGGGTAGGGGCCCACCAGGCTGGCTGGCATGGAGGCCTCGCCCGCCTGCATTTCCCAGGCAGCCTCCCTCCGCCGCCGACCTCACCTTCCCTCCGGCCAGTTGGTGTGCAGGGCCCACGGCCGGCTCAGGTCTCCTTCGCTCGCTCAGAGTGGC
The DNA here is from genome assembly GCF_036850765.1 of Saccopteryx bilineata. Classification (NCBI taxonomy): domain Eukaryota; kingdom Metazoa; phylum Chordata; class Mammalia; order Chiroptera; family Emballonuridae; genus Saccopteryx; species Saccopteryx bilineata. Next base: position 10,730,538 of record NC_089493.1, on the reverse strand, counting down.
CCTGCTTGCGGCCCCGCCGGCGTTGGCACGGTGACAGTAGCCAAGTGTGCAAACTTGTGCCATTGTCCCCAGGCCAGGGGGAGCCATGGAGACTGGCTAATATGACACAGGAAAATGTTTGCTGATGGCAATTCTATGGGCTTTGTCCACCTCTTTCTCCATCATGACGACTCGATTTAAGTCCCTAACTGTTTGACTACAAATGCAAGGGGACCGTGCAACGCCAACCTTTTGTCCGGCTGCGCTGAATGGGCAATTCAGGCTTTGTGCAGCTCAATTGAGGAAGCAAACATAAAGACAAGATTCCTGAGAGCTCCGCTGCCTTCCCATGGATATCCCAGGCCCTCGTTAGAGAGTCCTCCCCGGCCACCTCTGCCCGTACCCCGGTGCCACCGGCCCTCGCAGGCCTGCCGGAGCCATGCCTCGGGGGCTGGGGTGTGGGGTGGGAGAGAGAGAGGAGAGGAGAGAGCCACTCAACGCTCAAGGACAGCGGGGAGAGACCGCCAGCCCGGCTTACCCGTCCGATTGTCCGTCTGCACTGGAGCATGGCAGCTGCAGGCCCGAGCCCTGGGGCAGGACAGCAGCCCATCTCCTCTGGGCCCAGCCCCTCCTCAGGCCTGGACTTCTTAAACACACAGACACGCGCACACACACACACACACACACACGCACGCGCACACACACACATGGCCCCCTCAAGAAACCAGGGAACCGAGGTCAAGGGGAGGAGGGCGTTGAGGCCGAGGGGGGCGTGGGGCTGAAGGGTAGAAATTTACCGGGAAATGATTGCATTTGGGAGCTGTCTTTTTTGTGATGGTCCCCATGGTGACAATTTGTGATGGCAAAGAATGTGGGAACGGGGCGCTGCCGCCTGATTGGGATGCTTTGTATCTGGAGAGGCGCTCCTGATTGGCCTGAGGGGCCCCCCAGCTCCGGGGACGTGTCCTCCGTTCAGCCCACTCGAGGGCGGGCGGCACAACCGCTTCCAGCTGGACACTTGGAGCTCACTGGCCGCACGGGCCTGGCCCCGGTCTGCGGCGGGAACCAGCTGGGCCACATTGGCGGGCCCGGACCCGGGCCCGCACCCCTGGTCAGTGTGGAGGCCCTGGCGGCAGGGCCCCGTCTGGGTGGGGGCCCGGGGCAGGTGGGGGCCCAGGGGAGGGGTGAGAGGCTGTGGGAGGTGGTCTGGGAGGCATGAAATTGCTGCAGATAGGCTTCTACAGGGGAGTTCCTGCTGCCACAGCCTGAGCTCAGCCCGCCAGGCAGGCCTGGGCTCGAGTGCCAGACAGGGGTCCTGCCTGTCCTGCGTGAGTGCTGGGGGTGGAGCGTGGGGACCGAGGAGGGGGGCTGAGCCCACAGGGCTGGGGTGGGGGTGGGCGGAGGGGGCGCCGCCAGGGGGAGAGGGGGATTGGCTTTGCCTGAAACTGGAGCAGTCACCTCTGCTCAGAAAAGAAAACCCTGCTGACAAGCTGTGCACATTGGCAGCAGGATGTGTGGGACCCACAACTGTCCCGGGGCCAGGGCACCTGTGCTCCAGCCCCGGAGATGCTACCTGTAGCTGGATCACCTTGGGCAAGTCACTTGACCTTTCTGAGCCTCAGCTGCAAGTTGAGGGCCATGGACCCAGAAGGACTAAATGTGCTCGAGCCTGTTCCGTCACAGGCGCTCACGCAATGCTTCGTGGCTGGAACGGGTGTCCCACCACCCGGGACTGTGCCTGGGGCCGAGGGGTGCTGGGGCCGCGGCCCCTGACTGCAGCCACATGGCCTTCGGGGAGAGCAGAGCTGGTCGCTCAGAGAGACTACAATGGCTTGTGTGTCCCCCAGGTCAGCTCTGTGCCCTCCCTGGAGCTACCAGCCACCAGCAGAGCCGCCCTCTTCATGGAAAGCCCCGTGAAGTGGCCCCCCTGGTGATGGCATCCGACAGTGACGTGAAGATGCTGCTGAACTTTGTCAACCTGGCGTCCAGTGACATCAAGGCGGCCCTGGACAAGTCCGCGCCCTGCCGCCGCTCCGTGGACCACCGCAAGTACCTGCAGAAGCAGCTCAAACGCTTCTCCCAGAAGTATTCCCGGCTTCCGCGGGGCCTCCCGGGCCGAGGGGCCGAGCCTCTGCTGAGAAGGGGGCCTGAGGACCGGCCCGCGAGGCTGCCCCTCGGTTCTGGCCCCGATTCCTGCCCTAGCAGTGGTGGGGACTGCAAGGAGAAGGCTCTGGGGAACCCCTACCGGGAAGGGTGTCTCTCTAAGGAGCAGGCCCTACAGGGGCAGAGTCCAGAAGCTGTCAGGCCTGGCCAGGTGCCCATGAGGAAAAGACAGCTGCCCGCTTCCTTCTGGGAAGAGCCGCGGCCCACCCACAGCTACCCCATGGGGCTGGAGGGGGTACTGGGCCCCAGAGAGGGACCTCCCTATGAGGGTAAGAAACACTGCAAGGGCTTGGAGCTCTTAGGGCCTGAGATGGCCCTGGTGCCCATGTCCCCACAGGCACTGGCTGAAAAGGAGCCACACAAGATGCCTGGGGTCTCCCTGGTGGGCCGCGTCAATGCCTGGAGCTGCTGCCCCTTCCAGTACCATGGACAGCCCATCTACCCGGGCCCTCCAGGGGCCTTGCCTCATGGCCCGGTCCCCAGCCTGGGCCTGTGGAGGAAAAGCCCAGCTTCCCCTGGGGAACTGGCTCATTTCTGCAAGGATATGGATGGCCTGGGGCAGAAAGTATACAGACCTGTGGTTCTGAAGCCGATCCCCACGAAGCCGGCCATGCCCCCGCCCATCTTCAACGTCTTTGGCTACCTCTAGCTGGCCGCATGGGCCTTGGCCCCCACCTCCAGCCTGCAGGAGTGTTGGGGGCCCCAGGAGCTCTCCTTGTGAGGAGCGGGCTGGGCCATGGTGGCCTCTTGAGAACCATCTCTTTGTATGCGTGTGGGACGGGGAGAGCAGGAATGGGACACGGTTCCTCAGGCAGTCGCCCGAGCCTGGCCCCTCTCCAACCTGGCCAGAGCCTGACAGATCATCCCACAGTCCCTGGGCAGACCCTGGGCGGTGGGGCTTTGCCCAGGTCTGCCAGCCACCCCAGAAGCCCGAGTTACACATCTGTTCACCTGCCACCCCTTGTGTGAGCCAGTCTCAGTTCTGTTCTTTTTGTTCTTTGTAAATATTAAGAATGTTAAAAGAATAAAGACATTTCTTTTTGCAGTTTTCACATGTTGGGTGTCATGACGGTGAGTGGTGCCCAGGCCTAAGAAACACTGGCTGTGCCCAAGATGGCTGCTTATGGGGCGATTAGCTGTAGGGGAGCCCGGGGTGGCCCAAGGGCCTCGTGCTGTCCGGGAATGGACACTGGAGGCCAGCAGCTCACTTCAAGAAAAGGAGGGTGGGGACAAGTCTGAGGGAGGCCTGGATCCTCAGAGGGTCCAAACTGGTACCAGGGGAGGTGGAGATGTGGTCCTGGCTCCGCTGTGCGGTGTGGGGCTGGACCTGGCCTCTCAGGACCTCCCTGCCCCACCTGCAGAATGACGGGTGGAATGGCAACGGTCCCCTCTGTGGGGACTTCCACTCTGATCAGGCCTCAGAATCCTTCTTAACACAAGGCTCCAGGATTGGTAAATTACTAAGGGATTTTCGCACTGTGCCCGTTTGTACCCCTGGGGGCCACATCTACATGCATGGGCAGCACGCCCCCTGGGAAGTGGCTTATGTCCAGTGGTCTTGGAGTACGTCAGAGCCATGGAGGCTGAACTGCACAGGCTAGAAAGTCCGCGGCCGGGACTCGCACCTCGGGCTTCTCCGGTCTTCAAGGCCAGGGAGAGGACCAGGAACAGGTGTGTGCCGTCCTTCCTCCTGTGCGTCTCCACAAAGGGCCCCCAGGTCCATTCGGACGAGGCTCAGCCCCGCCACACCGTAACACAGGACAGCAGAGTGTTAAAAGCACTAATCTGGGCTCTGCCTCCTACTAGCTGTGTGACTTTGTACAAGTTACTCAACCTCTCTGTGCCAAAATTTCCTCATCTGAAAATGTGATTGAAAATAGACCTGCTTCGCAGGTTGTCGTGGGGACAATGTGAGTACCTAACGCTCTGAGTACTACAACCCAAGTGATGAAAAGCTGCACCAACCAAAGGCGCCCTCTGCTGGCGATCTGGCAGTGTCTGTAGGTCCTGCCATGCTGGTATTGTAGTGATGTAATGGACTGAGCCATCCAACTCCACCCCCACCGCACCCCCAGAGAAAGAGTGGAGCTCCAGGAGGCGTGTTTTCTCAGGGTGGGTGTTGCCCTAGCCCACCATGCCCAGCCCCCAAAGCTGGGCTCCACTCCACCTTTCCCAGGGGAACAGCTGGAAGTGTGTTCATTCAAACACAGGGTGACTTCTTCCGGAAGCAGAAACCTTTGCTAAGATGTGGCTCAGCAGAAGCACAGCCCTCCTCAACCGTACCTCCTCCAGGGGCGTCTCACTCAGACCACCCCGGGGTGCCTGGGGCCACTGCCTGTTAGGACTCTAGGACTTAAGTTGACCAGAGAAATGCCATAGATTAGGAGTTTGCCTGATCCCCAGCCGCACCCCAAATACATCTGAACAGCTTTCCGTTCTGTCCCGTCACTGACTGCCCCCACACTCGGCCGCATCAGGGTCGGACCCCGTCAGTCTGTGGGGACCGGGGCTCCGTCAGGGTTTTCCCCACAGGCTCGCTCGAGCAAGGCAGCATGGGGCGGTGGCCATGCACTCCTGGGCTGGAGCCCCCGGGACTTACTGTGTGTACCCGGACAAGTGCCCGCTCCCTCCCTGGGCCTGTTTTCCCCTCTGTACCATCGGGGAGAGGGCAAGGCTCTGCTGACTCCCCTCTGACCTGCAGGTTTAGTGTTGCTCGGAAGGCTTTTCCTCTGCAGGCAGACACTGGGACTCACTGGTTTCACGGAAAGGCAGTACGCGGGAGCTGGCAAGGCCTTCGGGGTCACGGAGACTGGGCACCCGAGGCCTCAGAGGAGTCCCACCCAAGCCCTGGAACCAGGGCTCCCCCACCCGCCGGCCGTTCACCATCCCGAGGCCAGAAACTACATCAGACCCGAGACTCTTCCAGATACGGGGCAGGCGGCCCAGGCTCTCAGCGAGGTGGCCTGCTCCGGTGTCCTCTCCCGTGGCTTTAATCACACTTGGGAAGAGAACAATGGTGAGCCACCACAACCTCCATGGAAACGGCTTGCTGGTCTCGGCGCAGGGGTCTCACAACAACGTGCTCTGACTGTGCAACACTCGGCTTCTCCCCTGCCCCATCGAGGGGGTGCCGGCAGCTCCGGCCTGGCTCACCCCACGGAGCCACATGGGGACTGAAGGGGGCCACGCAGGGGACGGGGCTTCGTGCCTCTCAAGTCTGGTGACTGAGCAATGGTTGACACGACCATCTCTCCGGCACCTTTGCTCATAGCAGCCAGTATTTAAATGCTTTTTCTTCTTCCCTGGTGTCTGAATTTGTGTTGCAGAGCAGGGTTGAGCAGGACATGGAGACAGTGCCTGGGGACACGTCTGTGTAAGACAACCGTCAGGAGACCTGTCGGCCCCAAGACCCTGTTTGTGGTGAGACTCCTGTTTCCCTGGCGAGTGAACCAGGACAGAAAACCAAACTCAATGACTCTGGTCACAGTGCAGGGAGCTGCCCCTCTCCCTGGGCTGTTGGGTCTCTTCTGGTGAACGAAGGACACACTCTCTTGTGTCCTTCAGAAGCCCAGACCAAGGTGACGCGTTCAAGGTGCTGCATGTCCTGTCCCAGCCCCTGCCCCGCCCCTACTCGCACCATGAGCAGGCGGAGGACCTCAGGCCCCGGGGGTCTGCTGAGAGGAAAGGCACTGGGCAAGGAGGCATCTGTGCAAACATTTATTGTACCTAAGGAAGCCCTCTGGGGCGGAGGGTCCCCCATCCCCCACCAGGCCGCACCCTCGGGGAGAAAGCTCAGAAGTCAGGTGGAGTTTCACAGACGAAGGGGAAGGGCTGGGAGCAGCTCTGCCGCGAGGGTGTCCAGGAAAGGCGAACACCTGGGCAGTGCTCCAGCCACAGGCCACCCCGTGGTCTGTCCTGCCAGCCCCGCCCACCCCAGGCATGGCGGTTCCTGCCATTCCTGATGGCGGAGAAGGTCTGGGATCTACTCAACCATTTGGAAATAAACATGGTTTTTTCCTTCTACTTGACATAGTTTGTTCTCTGCTCTGGGCACAGCTCTGGCCCAGAGACCTGGCGAGGTCACAGTGGCTGCCCCAGCTCAGTGGGAGCAGGCCACAGCCGCATCCGTCACCAGGTCCGCTTGGACTTGGGGACACTGCCGTCCTGAGATTTAGTGAAACAGTCTGAGGAGCCCTCCTTCTCCACGTGCCCCCGTTACTGGGTGTTCTCATACTTCAGGTATCTAATCAGCCTGCCCGGGAGTGGCAACGTGTCCAGGAGTTTTATACGGTATTTCCCAATGGCTTTTCGAACCTGCAGCCGGCAAAGGTGAACCAGAGGTCTCGGAGGTTCTGGAGAAAGGAGAAAGGGAGAGCTGATTTGTCATTTGTGGGAGGGGAGGGGTGAGGTAGGAACAGGGGCATGTGTGACTGCTAATGGGGTCATCTACTTCAGCCCTGGGCACAGGCTCTGGCACAGGGAAGGTGTTGGTTGAATCAAAGAATGCCATCCATTTAGTCATTCAACAAACACAGGTTGCTCTTTCGCTGTGCCTTGCTCCGCGTTCAGGTCTGAGACACAGAGGTGGCGGCCCAGGGCCTTTGCGGAAGGCTTTCACACCAGACGCTGCCATCTGAGCAGGGTTCTGACAGGTGGGCGGGCATTTTCCAAGCAGGGAAATCAGCAGTGCCAAGCCAAGGAGGCCACGGCCGCCCAGGGGAGACAGGACACGAGAGGATGGAGGGGGGGTGGACAGCGAGGCCAGGCTGCTGCGTGGCCTCACTAGGTGACACGTCATCACAGCCTTTCTGACACTTACACTGCCTTTCCATCTCTAGGGACAGAGCCCTCCCTCTGCAAAGCTGGGTCTCTTTCTGCGGGGAGGTAGGCAAAAGGCCCCTGGTGGGCAGAGGACAGAGGGTCACCAGGGCTGGGCTGGTGGCCCAGATAACTCAGGTAACTCTGGGCTTATCATGACACCTCTCAGAGCCTCTGTCTGCCCTTCCTCAAAGTGCAATGATGTCAACATCACAGCACTGCGTGGAAAAGCACGCAGAGGGAGTTCTGCAGCTGGACAGTGGGCTTTAAGGTAACCAAACGAGGTATTGGTTAAGAACTATCTGTTACTAAATGTTTACTTCTGCTCGTTTTTCCAGGGGACAGGGCCTAGTTGTAAGGGATTAGCCTCCTCTAGGGAGAAGGGGGGAGGGGACGGTCAAGGGCAAGGCCGACATCTAAGCATGGACTGCTCCACCCTCTAGTGGCTGCGGAGGATCATGGTGACAGTCACCAATTATTCATGAACTCAAGGAGCATCCAGAGCTGAGCCAGAGTCCACGCCTCCCTCCCCAGGAGGCTCTCAGTTCAAGTGCTTCCAGGCATCTGCACAAATGCAGACGCTTACAGTTGGTTCAGGTTCAAACCGGGTACGGGGACCCGGGAGGAACTTGGTAAGTCAGAGTAGGGGCACTGGGACAGGCCACCCGGGCAGGCAACAAGCCAGCACAGTCTCACCTGGGGACTGCAGCAGCGGGGGTGGGGGGGGAGGGGGGACACACGACACAACCCGCTGCACGTCAGTCTCTGCGCCACGTGACTGATGAGCGCTTGGCGGGAGACAGGACTGTGCCCCTCAGAGCCAGAGAAGTCTGGGCAGTGAGGGTTCCTCAGAGCGGGTGCCCAATGCTCAGCATTGGCAGCAGCACCCAGTTCCACTGCTCTGACACCTCACCTGCCAGGCGAGCTCCATAATGCTTACAAGGGATTCTCAGCCTGGTTTAGCCAGGCCGCACTGCCTACATTGCACACAGCAGCTGGGCCGCGGCCAAAGGCTGCCTCACTGTGCCACGAACCCCTCCCCCACCGCGGGCACCTCAGGCGGGTGGAGGGAGGGGCCTGCCAAGCTCCTCTGTTCAGATGGGGACGCTGAGGCCTACGGTCAACTGGCAAGCTCCCGACTCCCCAGCTCGGGGTCGGGGGGTCAGTGCTGCTCCAGGTGTGGTCTGTGGGCCGCCAGCACTGGCCCCGCCTGGGGGCGTGCTGAAATGCAGACTCTTAGGCCCTGCCCCAGACCTGCTGAGTCAGCACCTGCATTTTCAACAAGATGCCCTTTCGCTTCCTACACATCTATAGTTTGAGACACTCCAGGACATCAGTCTTTCCTGGACCTCACCATACTGCTTTGCTCAGTAGCCCACAAAAACGGGCAACTTACTCCAAACATCCTGATATCCACTGGGGACCTGGAACTATTTAAAACATCCTAGAATGTCTTTTTTTTTTTTTTTTTGTATTTTTCTGAAGCTGGAAACGGGGAGAGACAGTCAGACAGACTCCCGCACGCGCCCGACCGGGATCCACCCGGCACGCCCACCAGGGGCGAGGCTCTGCCCACTAGGGGGCGATGCTCTGCCCCTCCGGGGCGTTGCTCTGCCGCGACCAGAGCCACTCTAGCGCCTGGGGCAGAGGCCAAGGAGCCATCCCCAGTGCCCGGGCCATCTTTGCTCCAATGGAGCCTTGGCTGCGGGAGGGGAAGAGAGAGACAGAGAGGAAGGGGGGGTGGTGGAGAAGCAAATGGGCGCTTCTCCTATGTGCCCTGGCCGGGAATCGAACCCAGGTCTAGAACGTCTTAGTAGAAGAAATTGGGTTGGTCAAACCTGGGTTTGAATCTCAGCTCTGCCACTAACCAGTGATAAGACCTTGGCTGAGGTGACATTGTCTCTCTGCAGATCAGTGTCCTCATTTACAAAACAAAGAGTCACGAGATCATTGTATGTGACACACAGCACAGAGCCTGGCAAGGAGTAGGTGCTCATCCCATGTCAGAAACAGTCACATGCCCTGCGTCTGGGCCTGAGTCAGGCAGGGAGAGCTGCCAGGAGCCGCCGCGACAGCCGTACCTGCCTTCTCCTTGATGACGGCCCAGTCCTCGTAGCTGTCAATGTGCTCCTTCAGCCGCGAGCACAGCTGCACGTTGCCCACGTAGTCCAGAAGGACGTCGATGATGGGCCCTGCCCAGCGGCTTACCTCAGGGGCAGACAGGACCTCGCAGAACTGCAAGAGAGCACACAACAGCGCTGGGACGCCCAGGACCAGGGGACAGCCTCAGTGAGCTCCTCCTCCCCCACCCCCTCTGTGGCAACGTAAGGCTGGCCAGGGCAGGGCCCTATCTGAGGACAGACACTGGGTGCACCCAGGCTAGGATCCAGTTCCCTTCTCTCGTCAACACAGGCCTCTGCTGCCACTTGGGCCAGTCACATCCCCTCTTTCAGCCTCCACTCCCTTGTCTAGAAAATGGATATATATCAGTGGTCCCCAACCCCCGGGCCGTGGACCAATACCGGTCCTTGGGCCATTTGGTACCGGTCCGCAGAGAAAGAATAAATAACTTACATTATTTCCGTTTTATTTATATTTAAGTCTGAACGATGTTTTATTTTTAAAAAATGACCAGATTCCCTCTGTTACATCCGTCTAAGACTCACTCTTGACGCTTGTCTCGGTCACGTGATACATTTTTCCATCCCACCCTAAAGGCTGGTCCATGAAAATATTTTCTGACATTAAACCGGTCCTTGGCCCAGAAAAGGTTGGGACCACTGGTATATATAACAGCGACGTCAAGGGTTTGTGAGAATTAAGGTAATATGAATGTAAACTTCTTTGCAAACAGTCGATGGCCCACAAAAGAGGGCCATTAGCTATTATTATAATCATCTCCAAGAGAAGCGTTTTTCTAACTTCCTTTTCATATTAATTTCTGACTTCTTAAGTCATCACCGTGAACGTGTCCTGCTCTGACTTCCTGCACCTGACCTTAGACCAGGGGTCCCCAAACTACGGCCCGCAGGCCACCTGCGGCCCCCTGAGGCCATTTATCCGGCCCCCACCGCACTTCTGGAAGGGGCACCTGTTTCATTGGTGGTCAGTGAGAGGAGCATAGTTCCCATTGAAATACTGGTCAGTTTGTTGATTTAAATTTACTTGTTCTTTATTTTAAATATTGTATTTGTTCCTGTTTTGTTTTTTTACTTAAAAATAAGATATGTGCAGTGTGCATAGGGATTTGTTCATAGTTTTTTTTATACTCCGGCCCTCCAACGGTCTGAGGGACAGAGAACTGGCCCCCTATGTAAAAAGTTTGGGGACCCCTGCCTTAGACCAACCTGTTCTTACCTCCAGCCCAACATCAAGCTCACATTCCAAGCACAGGTTTGCTGCGGGGTGATGAACCCCTTGTTTTTGCAGTTCCCCACCAGTCCCCTGCTCCACTGTTCCTTCCTTCAATTCCCCAAGATGGCAAACAACAACAAAAAAAATGATTTAATTGTTCGTGTGAACCACGAAGTTCCGCTGCCTCTGAAGCATGCTAACCACCAGGTTCCCCTGCCACCAAAGTGTGCTAACTAGTCTGCACGCCCTCCAAAGCGCATTAACCGCCCTGCCTTGAAAGTGCAGCCCGAGTAGCCCACACCAGCTCCGAGGCGCCGCCCTACCTGGCGCCCCCACCCCTACCTGGACCACGCTAGGCGCCTTGTCCGCGGCGGGCGTGCTGTTGTAGCGGCTGGAGGGGGGCGGAGCGGGCGGGTGCGGGCCGTTGCCGTACAGGCAGGAGAAGCAGGGCTCGCCGTTGCAGCCCAGGTCCATGAGGAACTTGAGCAGCGACAGGTACTTCATGGCGAACATGATGGTAGCGGGGAAGGAGGTGGGGTGCGTGGCGATGTAGGCGTCAATGTTGGCGCCGTGGTCCAGCAGCAGCTGCATGGTGCGCAGGCAGCCGTGGCGGATGGCCACCAGCAGGGGGTTGATGACATCGCAGTTGGGGTTGGCGCCGGCTGCCAGCAGCAGTTCGGTGGCGTACACGTTGTTGTTGATCACCGCGAAGTAGAGCGCAGAGCTGCGGCGGTCCTCGTAGAGGCGCGCGCGCTCGGGCGCCAGCGGCGCGTTCACGTCGAAGCGCGCGCTCAGCAGCGCCTCCAGCACGTCGTCGTGGTTGCGCTCCGCCGCCAGGTGCAGCGGGCTGATGCCGCTGCGGCGCACTCGCATGCGGCTGCTCACCGGCAGCAGCATCTGCACGATCCTGTAAGGCGGGGCCGGCACGCACGTGTCACAGAGCGGCTCGCACATCGGGGCCATCCTCTCCAGCAAGGGACGCTGCGGGCCAGGCTCGGAAACTCACAGCTACAGTGTAGAGAGGCACAGGCCTACCTGTTGGGGGCGCTGAGGGGCCAGCCATTCTTTACAGTTACCACTTTGGGGAGGGTTGGTCTGCTGCTATCCCTACTTGACAGATAAGGTTCAGAGAGCTTCAGTTACCTTCCCAAAGTCACAGAGCCAGTAAGCAGTGGGGCTGGGTGACCATGAGGTCACCTCCCCTGTCCTGTCTCAGTGCCTCTTATGCTGAAGTCTGACTCTAGTCTTTCCCAGGCTCTTCGCCCTGACTGTGGGCTGGAGTGTGTTGGTCAGCCCCAGTTGGGGCTGGAGATCCCTGGCTCTACTGCGTCCTTGAATCAGGCACTGCACTTAGCACTTAACCTGCATTGATCATTATGCCCTCCCAATGGCTTTAAGAGGTGGGTACTAGTATTATCCTCCTTTACAAGTGAAGAACAGAAACCCAGAGAGTGTATGTGACTTGCCCGAGGATACACAGCCAAGATTTGAACCCAGGTAGTCTGGTTCCCCTGGAGGGAGGGCCACACTCTTAACCACCCCCTTACTTCTTGTGTAGCATATGTCCTAAGGTTTTGTATTCTTCACCATACATTAACTTGACTGTTCCATTCTGCCTTCCCTGCAGCTCTGTAGGGTAGCCAGAGCAGGTCTGTGGCTCTCTTTTAACTGATGTGGCTCAGAGAAAGGAAGCGAATAACCAAAGGTTATAAAGCAGTTCTGGGGGCTTGACCCCAGGACTCTTGACCCCTTGTCTTTGCTCTTTCCCTGGACCCTTGCCACCTGCAGGAACAAGTTCCTACAGTTTACTAGTGTTTACTAGTGTCATGATTCCAGACCCTAATCTGTCTAATCCCTGATGACAGGTGACCTTGTGGCCCCATGTGGGGCCCAAGGAGGTGGCCGTGGCAGGGCAAGCCGGTGCCACCAGGCTTGTTCCCACGCCTCTCTGCCTCCTGGCACGCTGACTTCCCCACTTCCTGTAAATCTCATGCCAGTGACCTCCTGCTAGGATCTCAGTGGAAAATGTTATTATTGTTAGTAACGGCTGTGTTGGTCTAAAATCTGCGACTAAAACCTCAAAAGGAAATTCACACACCCAGGGGGGCTAATTGCCTCCTAATTTCTATTTGTGCAGGCACAGGAGGCCTGACCTTGCTCTGTAGAGGTGCTGGTCAAAGGCAGGGCTGGGGCCTCACCCTGGACTGAGGCCATTGGCAACAAATGCTTGCTAACAGCCGTAACCTGCCCAAGCTCGGGGAAAGAACAGCGAGAGGGACTGCCCGGGGCCTTGGGCCAGATGGGGCTGGTATCTCTGGCGAGTCATGGCTGGTCTTCTGCAACCCCCTGCTGAACAGAGGGGAAGGGCAGAAATGTGGGAACGTCACTGGATGCTGCCTGGATTCCCTGGAGCATCATCTTAATAATGCAGTAAAACCATCTTCCTGCTACACTTCCGTAGTCTTCACCAATCGGAACGTGAACGCGTAATGCTGGACAGGGTCTGGGGACCAGTGTGTCTAGCTATCCCATTTTACAAAGGGTGAAACCAAGGCCTAGCTGTGGGGTTGGAATAAGAGTGAGGCTGGACAGGAAGTGGCTGGCAAAGCCAGGGCAGAAGGTAGGTATTCAGTGCACCCAGGGCCAGGCCTTCTCGTGACGCCCCAGTCCCCTTAGCACCAGGGAGTGACTATATGGGCAGCTCCACTGCATATCTGTATTGTCACCTCTCCCTGAAGCCCGTGCTGTGGGCTGGAGGACAGCTCGGGCCCTCCCACTTCTCCCATGGGCAGGCCCTGGGACCTCAGAGTGCACCTCATGAAGAGGGACAAAGGTGCCTATTGCCCGAGAGAACCCTCGGTGCCTAAGAGGCCCGGTCCTCTGCCCCTCCTCCTTTCCCTGGTCAGGATGCACACCTACCTGCTCAGGCCCTTAGAGCAGAGCAGACCTCGCTCGGCAGGCAACCTTGAGCCTCAGTCCCAACAAGTAGGCCCCTGCCTTGTTCTTGGGACCCACCAGTAACTGAACCCCGCTTTCTTCGCTCCAGGCTGGCTCCCACCCAGGATTTTAGTTTCCCCAAAGCTGCTCCCCTGCCATGCTGCCTGTCCAGCCTGAACCCAAGCAAGCAGCAGGGAACAGAGCATAAAGCTTTGAGCCCAAGCAGGCTGTCCTTAGCAGTGTGGGGGCTTCTCCTGGGGCCGTGGACCGGGTCACTGGGTCACGGCGGTGTGACCTTTGTCAGGGTTACACCCAGCTCTGCTTCTCGGAGCCGAGCAGTGGCATGTCAGTTAAACTCGCTGGATCCTATCTATAACAGAGGGGTAATCAATCATCACAATAGTGATGAGGAGGACGTGGCCGATGGTGACAGCTGCCCTTCATTGAGCCTCTCCGTGTTGTTGTGAGTACTTTCCCTCCTCAGTGAGGATTACCATAGCATCTCTGAGCGCTTGCTGCGTTCTGGGTACTGATCCAAGTGCTCTACACACTTACCACCTGTGATCCTAGAGCTGGTCCTGTGAGATAAGTAAACTTTATCTCATTTACTCTTCGTCAACAACCCAGCAAGGTGGGATTGATCCATCTGGGTTACAGAACACAGTTTAATAATACTTTCACTGCGGCTGCTTTGGAGGAGAAAATGAGATCTGATGTGTTAAGCGGAGCTGCACATAGTAGGCACTCACTAAATGGTGGCTGCTGGTATCCTGGCCACCAGAGTGATTGTAGCATACTGCCCTGCTACTCCAGACATGGAGGTGTTCTGGGTTACTGGGTCACAGTGGTGTGACCTTTGTCAGCGTTCAATGTACATTTGACTGGGGACTAAACTTTCACAAGGGAAGCAGCTGCCCACAGACAGCTCCGCTGCCACTACTGCTGAGAGCACTGTGTCAACCCTGCTCTGTGTGTGTGTGTGTGTGTGTGTGTGTGTGTGTGTGTGTTGGGGTGATCACCTCTTCTTTGTGTCCATGGGCTCGTGCTGGAGCCAGCAGAGGTCCACCAGGGAGCCTTTGCCTGAGGGTGTTCCCAAGGGCCAGGAGGGACTCCGCCTAGAAGCTTGCAGCTTTTCCAGGAGATGCCTGGAGCTGGGAGCAGGTCCTCTGTGAAGGAGGGAGGCCAGGCACACAATGTTGCGGCTCAGAGTCACTCAGGGAATCTCTACAAAAGCAGATCCCTGGGCCCTGCTGTCTAGGGCCTGGTTCAGCAGGCCGGGAGGGGCCTGGGAGTTTGCGCAGGGGGTCCGTGCACCACACCCGGAGACACACTGGTGCAAACCCTCACCATTTCCCCGGAAGCTCAGGTGGCCAGCCAGCTTCCTGCGGGAGGGTGAGGGGAGGGGTGGTCATCTCCCTTCTTACTTTCTGTGCCGCCATGAGCTCTGAGTATCAGTTTACCTTTTAATTAATGGGGATATTAACTTGCTTGTGAACATCCTTTATAAGCTGCATTTTAATTGAGTTTATTTCACACTCTCTATTCTGCTTTTTTCCAGAAAGTGTTTTAAGTGGCTTGCAAACACAGTATAAGAGAAAGTATAAGTATAAGAAGTAAAAAGAGAAAGAATATTTAAGAACAAAGGGGTCAAAAGTGAGGTCCACAATGCACGTGTGTTATACGTCAGTTGCAAAATAGACTCTAAGATACTGGTTCGCTACTACAGCGATTTTCAAACGGTGCGCCGCAAAAATTTTTTTAAACGTGCAACACTTGAGTGTTTAGACAGGGGCACTGACCTCTTTTCCCTTAGATTGTCAGATTAAAAAAATGACAAAAGCCAATACAACTATAGCCCTACAGTGTATATGAATCAAAATGATACTTGTTTTTTGGGTTTTTTTGTCTGATTGGCAAAAAATATATTTTTAGGTATGCCACAGAATGTTATTTACTAGTTTATGTGTGCTGTGAGATGAAAAAGGTTGCAAATTGCTGCTCTGCCGAGCTGCACAGTTAAATTGTGTGCGCGCCTTTTAGGGATCCTGCAGCCCTGCCCCAGCCCCGAGTGCTTACGCTGGGATCGCTGAGGGCGTGCAAGGCCCACACAGACAGGATTTCTGAGCCCTCAGGGGCCCCTGCACGCAGACAGGGTTGAGAACTACTGGTTTCGATGATATTCTAAATCCAAAGGAATCTTGGGGCATCTACTCTTGTCTAACACAATTTCTTAATAAATCTATCTTTGGTTCTGAGCTTTAATCTCTTTAAGGTGCCTTTGCCAAATTGGAAATAAAATAAATAGGCAAAAGCGTGCCTTGGAGGTGACTGAGACTTTGGGATCTTGAGGGCCCCTTCCTCAGCCATGCCCGAGTGTGACACGCTCCAGTTAAATGTGCAGAAGAGACAGCACCAACTGGTGAGCGCTGAGACCAGCTGCCGGGCACCGCTTTCTGGGCTGTGAAGTGTCACTACAATCCCCGGGTAGCCTATGGGAGGTCGTGTGGAGAGGACCACTAGGCTGTATTCCCAGGGAGTGAGAGCAGGGCGGCCTGGCCACGGGCCTGGTCAAGTGGCAGAAGCTGCTGGGAATCCAACTTTAACCCTCTGTTAGGAAGCCTCAGAAAGTGGCTGGGGCCCTCTCAGTCTCGGGGGACAGAAGTCGAGGCCTGGGAATGGAGGTGACCACACAGAGAAATTGCTTCGGGAGTTCGCATGAATCTGCAGCAGGAGATGCTGGGGGAACGTAAACCAGTCACAGAGGTGGTTCCAGCCAGGACCAGCCCTGCTCCCTGGTCACCCTTGGGCACACCTCGAGCTCCTTCAAACTGCTGTCCATCCCTGGCCAGTTGGCTCAGTGGTAGAGCGTCGGCCTGGCGTGCAGAAGTCCCAGGTTCGATTCCCGGCCAGGGCACACAGGAGAAGCGCCCATCTGCTTCTCCACCCCTCCCCCTCTCCTTCCTCTCTGTCTCTCTCTTCTCCTCCTGCAGCCAAGGCTCCATTGGAGCAAAGTTGGCCCAAGTGCTGGGGATGGCTCTGTGGTCTCTGCCTCAGGTGCTAGAATGGCTCTGGATGCAACAGAGCGACGCCCCAGATGGGCAGAGCATCGCCCCCTGGTGGGCGTGCCTGGTGGATCCCTGTTGGGCGCATGTGGGAGTCTGTCTGACTGCCTCCCCGTTTCCAACTACAGAAAAATACAAAAAAAACACAAAAAAACAAAAACAACAACAACAAAATACTGCTATCCATCTGGGCCCACCTGAAGGCACCTGAGTGTGACTGAAGGTGGCCAAGCGACAGTCCCCAAGCCACTTTCTCTCTCTGGGTCACTTCTTTCCTATGCAAAACCAGAGGTTGGATGAACCAGTGGGTCCCCTGAAAGCAGGACTGGACTGCATCTGGGGGGCTCAGGGAGCTTCTCAAAGATAGAGGTAGCTTCCCCTCCTTCCCAGAGATTCTGGGGCAGTGGTCCTGGGCTGTGTCATTTAGAACAGTGGTCCCCAACCTTTTTTGGGCCACGGACCCAGTTGTTTTAATGTCAAAATATTTTCACAGACCGGCCTTTAGGGTGGGACGGAAAAATGTATCACGTGACCGAGACAAGTGTCAAGAGTGAGCCTTAGACGGATGTATCAGAGGGAATCTGGTCATTTTTAAAAAATAAAACATCGTTCAGACTTAAATATAAATAAAACGGAAATAATGTAAGTTATTTATTCTTTCTCTGTGGACTGGTACCAAATGACCCACGGACTGGTATCGGTCCGCAGCCCAGGGGTTGGAGACTACTGATTTAAAAGACAGCCCAAAGCGACTGTACTGTGAGGCAGTTCTGGGAGCCGTGAGCCAGGAGGGTCCTGAGGACCAGCCCCTTCCTCCCACCCCACCCCCCATCAATCTTTGGGTCTCTCTGGGGTCAGGCTCAAGATAAACCATGTTTGCTGACTGATATTGGATCTTTCTGGAGCTAAAGAAAAAGATGCCATCTGGCCCATCACCACTGCCTGACTTTTTTCCCTCCACTGGCTTAACTGCGCAGTGATGGCCCCATACAGGAGAGACTGAATGCACACCCTCTGAGCACCCCCGTGGCAGGAGCTTTGCTGGGGGCCTGGTTTCCAGTCCGTATCTACATATATCCATCTCACCAGTTCCCCCACAACAACCCCGGCAGCCCTATTTTACAGAAGGGGAAACCGAGGCTCAGAAAGGTTAAGCAGCATGCCCCATGGCCTCAGCAGGAATTCAAATCCAGGTCTGTCTGCCTTGTAGGCTATTATGTGGTCCAAAGGAGGCAGGGTCTCCTCTGTGCACGAATCGGGCGTGGGGCAAAGAGGGGCTTCTTTGGCTGTCGCTTGCACAGCCAGCCTCCAGAGCGGGGTTTGGGGACCTCTGTGTCTCCGCTTCGTTCTCCGGGATGGCACTCTCACCCCATTGCCCTCTGCCTTAGCTAAGACAGCCAACACCCCCAACATTCAGCCACCTGGGTTTCTTCTCCATGAGATGGGGTTTGAAGTGAAAGGGCTTTTTATTATTTGTAAAATAGCAACTTTAACAATTTAATCGTGTGACAAATGCTTCCTTTTGAAAACAAGTTCTAAGCAATGAGACTGTAGATGTCTCAAATCAAGAAGAAAATCTGTGAATGGTTAAAGCGTGGGGGACACTAGACAAGTGGAAATTGCTGGGCCCTGGGCATCCTTCACGGGCAGCTGGAGATCCCCCTCCTGGGCAAGCCTTTCCTAACCAGCTGGAGGTGGTGCTGGTGGAGGGTTAACAACTGGCTGGCCATGATTTGCAGCGTGCACCAATGTCTGTGGTGTACACGCTCTTACCATGGCCAATTTCAGGCTGTCGGTGTGAAGAATTGGCTCATATAAGCCGGCATGGACCAGCTCTAGGCCACCTCTTCTTCCAACGTGCGCTGGGACCACTGTGGAATGCTCTGTCATTCTGTCGTGAATGCGTGTGTGTGTGTGTGTGTGTACACGTATGCATCTTGCCTCCTACAACATCGCTCCCTGAGCACATAAGCATCTCTCATCTCACCCCACATAGTAAGTGCTCAGTAAAGGCTAGCTATGCCCACTGGTATTATTTGTATTGTTGTAAGCATTGCTGCATGCTTGCTAACGGCCCGAGAGGTTATCTTTGCATCCCTACCAGAAATATCCACTAGTCCAGACTCACACCTGGCCCTTTGAGTGGAATGCCTATAGATGTGACATTGGGAATAGGTGATTTCCTGCATTCTACAAGCTGTGTGACTTGGAGCAAGTCATTCAGCCTCTCTGTGTCTTAGCTCAGTGGTCCTCAACTTTTTGGGCCACGGACTGGTTTAATGTCAGAAAATATTTTCACAGACCAGCTTTTAGGGTGGGACGGAAAAATGTATCATGTGACCGAGATAAGCGTCAAGAGTGAGTCTTAGACGGATGTCACAGAGGGAATCTGGTCATTTTTTAAAAATAAAACATCGTTCAGACTTAAATATAAATAAAACGGAAATAATGTAAGTTATTTATTCTTTCTCTGTGGACTGATACCAAATGGCCCACAGACCGGTACCGGTCCGCGGCCCGGGGGTTGGGGACCACTGTCTTAGCTTCCTCATTTGAAAAACAGAGATAACACTCTCTCCCTCAGTAGATTTCTTAGAAGGGTCATTAAAGTGGAGTTGTCAAAGGACTGAATTAGTTAATAATGGAAAGTGGTGGTAAGTGCTACGTGTCAGCTTTGTGGTTATTGTCACTGCTGCTGCTGGGGCACTCGCTCTAGCTTGCAAACTGCTAAGTGCTTTTCTTCCTTTCCACCAGAGGTGCCCTGCTCTCTGGCTGAGCCTTCCTCATCCTGTGGCCGGGACACTCGGGCCCCGCAGTGGGGTGGCTGGTGCTGCTGGGGCTGGGCTGACCTGTAGTTGCCCTTCTTGGAGGCGACGTGGAGTGGGAGCATGCCGTCCTTGTTGACCCTGTTGGCGTCCGCGCCCTGCAGCAGCAGAAACTCCACCACGGACTCGTGCTCGTTCTTGCAGGCCTCGTAGAGGGCCGAGGCGCTGTCGCTGGCCTGCGTGTTGATGTCAGCGCCTGGCAAAGAAGGGCAGCTCAGTGAGTGACCAGGGTGGTCACTGTCCCTGACGCAATGTCCATGTTGGGCTGTGCTAACCGCCGTGACACACTGGATCCTTAGAAAGGAGGGGTCCACTGGGGCACCCCCCAGCTCTCTTCCCTAACACCGCGACCCCGGGGCCTGCCGGCTTGAGCAGAGGCCTCTTGGAGGTGAAAAGCTGCCTTGACGATGCTGACAGTTCCTGAGCACCTACCATGTGCCAGGCACTGTGCGTCAGAAGTGCTATCTCTCTGAACCCACAGCATCAGCCTGTGTGATCAGTGCTGCTCTGGTCTCTGTGTTAGGGAGCACAGGGAGCCGGCGCAACGGCCTCAGACCACCCAGCTCATAAACGAAGAGTCAGAACATGAACCCAAACAGTCTGATGGCAGAGGCCGTGCTCTTAACCCTCTCTCCATGTGAAAGGACCCGGGCCCTGCCTTGAGGAAACCCTCACAGCTCTGAGACAGTACAGGGACCCCTAATAAAGGGGAACCCCAACAACAAATCCCAATGAATTCCCTGCCTGCCATTTCAAGAATAAGAAAGAGTTACTTCCTGTCTCCTTTGAAGAAGACACGACTCTATGCTGCTAGGAGGAGGGGTCCGGCCTGGTGACAGTGTCCCCTCAGCCCAGTCTCCACACCTGCTCCGTGTCCTGGCAGTGAGGGAGAGAGCCGACTGGCACTCGGTTTCTCCGTTCCCCAGTGCCCCCTGGTCTGGGAAGGAAACAGGACCGAGACGGCAGTGGACTGTCAATAAGGGCTGAAGTCAGAAGCATTCATTAGCCACAGCTCCTTTCTCTCCAGCCATCTGGCTGATGTAGGGCTTTCTGATCCTTTCACATTTTTGATGACTGGTTTCTGGTCTCGTGGAAGGAGCACAGGCCTGTGGTGACGGACAGCGACCAGGTGAAGCTTTGGTTTCCTGGCTTACAACGGCCGTGGCCTCCGGCAGCCTTTAGGAGCCTTGTGCTCTCATCTGTTGGCCAGGAATAATAGGACCTACTGACTGGGATTACCGTGAGAGTAAATGTCAGCAATAGACTGAATGCGCCCCCCCTCCCCCGCAAAGTGCATCTGTTGAAACCTACCCCCTAATGTGACGGTGTTAGGAGGTGGGGCCTTTGGGAAGTGATTCAGTCACAAGGCCGGAGCCCCTATGAATGGGATTTGTACCCTAATAATGAAAGGAACCCCAGAGAGTCTCTTACTTTTCCAACACGTGAGGGCACAGAAGAAGATGGCTGTCTATAAACCAGGAAGCAGGCCCTCGTCTGTCACCGAATCCGCCAGCCCCTTGAGCTTGGCCTTCCAGGCTCTGGCACTGTGAGAAACTGTTGCCTATGAGCCAGCCAGTGTGTGGTGCTCTGTGGCGGCAGCCTGAGAGGACTATGACAGTCTCCCTGCCCCGTGCCTGGCACAGAGCAGGTGCTCGGCAAATGACAGTCACCCCGCACGGAGGGGTCAGGGCACAGGAAGGGGTCAGACCCCCACCCCCGAGGGGAGTCAGCGAGCAGCCCTAACACCAGGAGCTCTCAATGGATCAGGGCCCCGCTAACACAGCTGACTGCTCACACAAGAAAAAATATTTGGATTTGGAAATGGACTCAGCCCACGAAGGGAGCAGACCTTGACTCATCAGGCTGTCGGCAGGAGAGCATGGCAGATGAGCAGAACCAGCCGGCTCCCGCCCGCTGAGCACCTGCCCTTTGCCCAGCCTCCTCGGGGGCCGGGTCTCCCCGGACCCAGCCTGTGCCCGTGTTCTCCAGCTGGTCGGTTCAGATTCATCCCTGGTCTGTTTTCCTAACTGCCCAGGCACAGGCTAAGTGGACACTTGTCAGAGCAAAGTTCCACAGTGGTCATTCATGAGGCCAGGGTGGCAGGTGGAATGCAAAGGACGTGCAGTTTGGGGTCAGATGGATGTGGTGAGAATCCAGGCTCTGGCTGAGACCAATCATGTACCCTCTGAGCCTCAGTCTCCTTATCTATAAAATGGGATGAGGACGCTGCCTTATCTCACACAGCTGTGGAGAAAACCACAGGGGGATGATCGGTGTTCATGTATAGCACAGTGTGGCACATAGTAGGTCTTCAACAAGTTATTCCAATTCTGTCCCAGGGTCTGGCTTACCTCTGACCTCTCCATTGCTAGAGGAGGCGGGTCGCTTCCCAGAGAGAGAGAGAGAGAGAGAGAGAGAAGAAACCAAAGGTGCTCTTGGGAGAGGTCAGAATATAATGCTCTTTAACCAAAAGAACGCCTGCCACTGTCTCGGGCTAGCAGACTGGGATACATAAGGCAATATTGTTTTACTTTCTCCACTAAGTAAATTAAAAAAAAAAATTTTTTATAGGCAGAGTATAAAGACCTGAGTTCAGATCCCAGCTCTGCCACTAATTTGCCGTGTGACTTTAAACAAATCACCTTCCCACCCCGGAGGGTGATCTAGATGCTGTCTGAGGGTCCTCTGGCCCTGAAGTGTGACACGGTGGGAAGAGAAGTGGTTGGGGCGTCAGGAGACCAAGGGTCTGATTGGTCCTGCCATTTGCTCGCCGTGTGACTATAAAGCACTCACTTCCCCTTTCTGGGCCTCAGATTCTCATTTGTAGAGCAAGGATGTTGGGCTAGATTAGAGATCGCAAACATGTGACAGGTGTGCCGCCCCCCCCCCCAGTTGGTGCCTAATTTCAGGCATCCCTGTGGATCTCAACATGGTTCCTGCTGAGCCTAGACACACCCCGGAATCCTCGACACCGCACTACCAGAAGACACTCGATCACAGTATGTCTACACGATGACACTTGAACTTGTCTTCCCTTAGGGCTGACCTCGGAGGTCCTTCTCAGCTGTACCCCTTGGCACCATGACCCAGGGATCCTCAGGACTCACCGTGCTTGGCCAGGAATCTCAGCGCCTCCAGCTGCCCGCTCTGGGCAGCCACGAACAGGGGGGTGATGCCGTAGGCATTCTTGGATTCCACCTTGGCGCCCCCGCTCACCAGGATGTCCATGACCTCCAGGTCATTGCGGGAAACAGACTCGTGCAGAGCCGTCCAGCCCCGGTTGCAGCGATGGTTGGTGTCTGCGTTGTACTGCACCAGGATCCTCACCGCCTCCAGGTTCTTGCGCTCACAGGCTGTGCCCACAGGGAAGTGAGGCGGTCAGCAGGGCCCATGCGGGACCTGGCCAACCAAGACTGCATTCGTCCGTCTGTCCATTCACTCACTCACTCATCAGCTATTCACCCAGCAAAGAGCCATTGGGTCTGCACTAAGTTTCAGTCCCTGCCTAAGATATGCAGCTGAAAGTAACAGTGATACTAACTAGTAATAGTGTTTGCTGATGTGTGTGTATCACACTCTCTGTTCTAAGCACCGTTACATGATTAACTAATTTAATTCTCCCAACCACCCTTTAAATACATAGCGTTATTATCCCTTTTCACAGATGAGGAAAATGAGATAGAGATGTTAAGTGACTTGTTTAAGGTCACACAGATAGTAAGTGGCAGAACTGGGATTCAAACCCAGAAAATCTCTGTCCCCTGGAATGTTCCTGGATGCCCTGAACTCATATTTCCTTCCAAAGTTACCTGCATCAGACTGCCACATGGCCAGGGCCAGAGGAGGGGGACGGTGTCATATTCCTGCTCAGAACCCCTCCTCAAAGGCTGCCCACTTAATTTGGGGTAAGATTTACCTTCTGAATACAGTTCATCTAGTCTCTCTCAACCTGGCCAAACCTGCCTGCCTCGTACGCCGGTGGCTCTGAGGGTAAATGAAAGGGCAGTCAGTGCCCGGCATGGAGCGAGCAGTCAACAGGTACCCGCTGCTGTGATTATCAGCTTTGGGGGAGCCAGTGTCCTTGGGTGATGTGCTGACTCAGCCAGGAGTTGTGGGCTTTCTCAAACATCCCAGGGGTACAAATTCTCTCCCGTTCCTCTTTGTCTTTGCCTACGCTGTTCCCCTGCTTGTCCAGCTGGTAGATCCCTCCTGCTCGGGCTCAGCTCAGGTATACCCTCCTGTGAGTGTCCTTCCCCAGTGTCAGGGACCCTGCACGTGTTCCCTGGTGCCTTGAGTCACACTCTTCATTGCCCTTAGCTGACTGTTGTCTGTGCGTCCATGCCCACTGGACTGAACGAACACTCGGGCGAGGGTGGTTTCTCTCCACTCCGAGCCCTCAGTGCTCCTCGGCGTGCCTAGTGCACGGGAGGCCTTGGGAAATGTGGACGGAATACGTGCACGGGTGAAAGACTCAATGACTAAGTTACACATCTGAGTGAGGCTGCCCCTTCGAAGTAGACTCCATGGGGTGGTGGGGTGGTGGGGTGGGTATGCAATGCCCCCAAGTGCCCTCTTAGTCTCTGGACCCTTCCTCGGGGAAGCCCCCCAGGGGCGCCCACCTTTGTAGAGCGGTGTCTCCCGGGATTTGTTGGCGATGTCGGGCTCGGCCCCCGCCTGGAGCAGGGACTGGAGGCACTCCAGGTGGCCCCTGCACGTGGCCAGGTAAAGGGCTGTCTCCTCCTGCAGGGTGCGCTGGTCGATCGTTGCTGGGTACGCTGCGCAGGACAGAGAGGTACACTTTCGAAGGAGGAAGATACCTACCCCCCTCAAACGCCTCACCCCAACGCAGAGGTGGTCGTAATTTACTCCCAGTTCCAAGGACAGACTTGTGTGGCATCTGCCTAAATTTACCACCCAGATCGCCCTCGTCATCTTGGCCCTGGACTCAGTAGCTTTCACAGGGCTGTTTTAGCTTCCTGGTCGTATTAATCTGGCTCAGATGCCACTTCCTCCGAGAAGCCTTCCCTGGCTGAGCCTCCTCCTTCTGTGAATGACCCTGTCTTTCCCTTTCAGTCCCACCAGCCAGTGCTGGAAGGTGGGTCTTCTGCGGGCGCTGGAGTGTGGCAGGCTGTCGGGTCTCGGCTGCTCCAGGAGTTACCCTTCCACACCTGCCTCGGGGGAAGCCGAGGCTCAGAGAGGAGGCACGATTCGCCCAGAGTCCCACAGCAGTGGGGGACAGCGTGGGAGGGCACAGGCACAGCTGCAGTATTTTCCACACCAGATCAGCCCCTGGAACATTCTAGTAGAAGCTGGCAGTGGCTGTCCCTGAAGTTAGCCCTCCCTTCTTACTTTTCTAGGACTTAGACTCTCCCATCCTGAGAGGCCTGGAGAGGTTAGGGAGGTTGTTGCAATAGGGTGACCAGCCATTTTTCCTCTCCCAACTTGGTGACTTCTCTTTGCAACAGGGGTGACAATCTGGCCTTGCCCCCCTCACCCAGGTTGTGGGGCAGGGAACACGGAGCTCTAGGACAGCGGTTCTCAACCTGTGGGTCGCGACCCCGGCAGGGTCGCCTAAAGCCATCGGAAAATACATAATGCATATCAGGTATTTACATTCTGAATCATAACTGTAGCAAAATTACAGTTATGAAGTAGCCACCGAAATTATTTTTTGGTTTGGGGTCACCGCAACATGAGGAACTGTATTGCGGGGTCACGGCATTAGAAAGATTGGGAACCACTGCTCTAGGAGGACAGAGCGCTGGCCCTTGGGTCTCACTCCCGCCTCCGGCCGCACGCAGAGCGGCCGCCTCACCTCGGTGCAGGGCCTTGAGGCAGCTCAGCTGGCCGTAGTAGGCCGCCTCGTGCAGCGGCAGCCAGCCATCCTTGTTGGGTTCTGCAAGATTCTTCCCCGCCTGCATCAGAGCCTTCAAGGCCTTCTCATCGTCTTCCTTGATGGCCTTTAGCACAGGGTCCACCCTGGAGGAACAAGGGGTGGGCCACTGCTCAGGGCTCAGGCAGGGCAGAGGCTGGGCAGGACTGCCTTCCCCCGCCCCCTGGGGAAGCGGGGCCTCCTGGTGGCCAGGAGCCATGAGGCCTGTGGGATCCCTCCGCCCTGCTTGTCCTGTTGGTCTGGGACAGCTGCTCAGCCCCCTGCAGCACTGTCCTCTGCAATAAGGAGAATTACCCTTCCTGACCCACGTAGGTGTGCCCTGGGATCTCAGCCCCAACCTCGGCCCTGACCTTGGCCCCTCCAGCTCTTGGCTCCATCACGGCTGCCTCAGCCTGCCTGCCCGGGTCAGCCTCTCCCTGGCGCCGGTCATAAGCCCTCAAATAACCACTGGCCTTCACATGTTTCTGAATGATTGCTTGACTCCTGCCTGTCTCCTCCACAGAACTGTGAGCTCCAGGAAGTTGAGGACAGTGTCTTTCTATCTTGATCTCGTGTGAATTAATTCCCAGGGCCCAGCTCAGTGGCTGGTCCTTAATAGGGGCTTATAAATATTTGTGGCAAGAAAGGAAGGAAGGAAGGAAGGAAGGGAGGGAGGGAGGGAGGGAGGAAGGAAGGAAGGAAGGAAGGAAGGAAGGAAGGAAGGAAGGAAAGAAGAGGAAGGAAGGAAGGAAGGAAGGAAGGAAGGAAGGAAGGAAGGGGAAAGAAGGGAAAGGAAGGAGAGGAAAGAAGGAAGGGAGGGAGGGAGGGAGGGAAGGAGGGAGGGAGGGAGAGAAGGAGGGACAGAGGGAGGGAGAGAGGGAGGGAGGGAGGGAGGGAGGAAGGAAGGAAGGAAGGAAGGAAGGAAGAGGAAGGAAGGAAGGAAGGGAGGGAGGGAGGGAGGGAGGGAGGAAGGAAGGAAGGAAGGAAGGAAGGAAGGAAGGAAGGAAAAGGAAGGAAGGAAGGAAGGGGAAAGAAGGGAAAGGAAGGAGAGGAAAGGAGGAAGGGAGGGAGGGAGGGAAGGAGCGAGGGAGGGAGAGAAGGAGGGACAGAGGGAGGGAGGGAGGGAGAAAGGAAGAATTAAGAACCTACAAACCCTAACAGGTATTCACACCTTCATTCCTTCTAGAGTTTGCTTGTTCCTTTGGGAATTATATTTACACCTTGCTGAAAGAGCCATTGGAACGGCCTCCCGAGAGCATGTGGAGGAGGTCCCGGCCTGCAGAGGTAAGTGGGTCTGGGTCAAGCCTAGGCAGGGTTCGTCCCCCGGTGGCTTCCTGGGGTGTCTGCACAACTTTAATCTCCAAGTCGGGCGCCATGTAGGGACACTCTACCAGAAACTGGTTGAAACGTGGCAAGCTCCTTCGCTTCCACAGAGGGAAACCGAGGGTCCCTTCGAGACCACTTCTACCAGGAGGATTCGGGCACACAGGGCCAGCCTCCAGCGGGATGGACAACCAGCCCCACGGGAGGTGTTGGCGATCATGAAATGCCTGCCCTGAGCGTAGTGCTCCAGCGCTGACCAGCTGACAGAGCACCTTTACCTCTGGGGCTCGTTTGCACTTTGAGCAGCTCTGCGGTGGAGGCACGGACCCCTCCGAGGGGGGCTCTGCAGTGAGCATCTCTCTGAGGTCCTTCCCACTTCCCTCCTTGCTCCTGACGCTTACCCTCAGCCCAGGACTCTCAGCAGCTGAGAGACTTATTTACTTGAAGGAGTAATGCATGGGATGCCTGCACAATTTAGAACTCGGAATGTCAGAAACAATTCAGGGCTCATACAGATGATCACTCCTTTGCTTGGCTCATTAAAACCCGTTCATTCATTCTCTCATTCATCCACTTATTCATTCAGGCACGAATACATGCATTCACTGAGCTCCCTTCTCCCCATCCTTGGAGTCAGCAAAGACCATCACTGCTATGACTCCCAGTCCCACCGCTACGGCTCCCAGACCCACCGCTATGGCTCCCAGACCCACTGCGATGAGTCCCAGACCCCCGCTACGGCTCCCAGACCCGCTGCTATGGCTCCCAGACCCGCTGCTATGGCTCCCAGACCCACCGCTACGGCTCCCAGACCCGCTGCTATGGCTCCCAGACCCGCTGCTATGACTCCCAGACCCACCGCTACGGCTCCCAGACCCACTGCGATGACTCCCAGACCCCCGCTACGGCTCCCAGACCCGCCGCTACGGCTCCCAGACCAGCTGCTATGGCTCCCAGACCCGCTGCTATGGCTCCCAGACCCACTGCTATGACTCCCAGATCCACTGCTACGGCTCCCAGACCAGCTGCTATGACTCCCAGATCCACTGCTACGGCTCCCAGACCAGCTGCTATGGCTCCCAGATCCACTGCTACGGCTCCCAGACCAGCTGCTATGGCTCCCAGATCCACTGCTACGGCTCCCAGACCCACTGCTATGACTCCCAGATCCACTGCTACGACTCCCAGATCCACCGCTACGGCTCCCAGATCCACCGCTACGGCTCCCAGACCCACCGCTACGGCTCCCAGACCCACCGCTACGGCTCCCAGACCCACTGCTATGACTCCCAGATCCACTGCTACGACTCCCAGATCCACCGCTACGGCTCCCAGACCCACCGCTACGGCTCCCAGACCCACCGCTACAACTCCCAGACCCACCGCTACGGCTCCCAGACCCACCGCTATGGCTCCCAGATCTGCGCCTGGGGAGCATCCTGAGCACTTGGTCCCATTTCCCAGATGGAGAAGTGAGAGCAGTGAGATGAGGCCCCACCCCTGTTAGAGGCCAGGATCTGCCCCAAGGGTCCGCAGGGCCGGCCCCTCCACACTCCCCCTGCTTCCTCTAGCATGAGCGGACTTCCTCCTGACTCTCAGCCTCTCTGGTTATTAATAGCTTCAGAGCACAGATGCCAGTTAAGTTACAGACCCAGCAAGGACGACGGGTAACTGACCAGATAAGCCCAGAAGTCCCCATCAACGCCATCACTGTCACCTTGATGAATTCCTCTTACGAGCGGCCACAGCAACCCCTATTGGCATCAGGAAGGGCCCCAGTGGGGTATGTGTCCTGTGTCCTTGGCAGGTCTCCTGAGGGACCGCAGCGAAAGTGGAAGGGGGGCGGGCTGGCCGCTCCTGTGGCCTGGGGCGGTGTGCGGCCTCAGGGGAACACTCTCAGGACCCGCCACTCAGGCAGGGCTTCTGCCGCCGAGGTGTGAGGACCCTGGAGCTCTCGGGCGCACCCCGCTGAAGGCTTCTCTACGGGCTCAGCCAGAGTCCCCGCCCCGAGGGTGGGGGTGGCCGCTGGGGTGCCAGGCCATCCGAGCCAAGGCGCTGAGCAGGACCCTGCAGGCCACGCTGCCCTTTCTAGCCTCTCTCACGGACAGGGGGACTGGGAGAGGCACAGGACTCCAGGCAGCCACACAGAAGACCTCAGCAGTGCTGGGGCCAGGACCTGGCTTTCCCTTCTCCACAGTCCAAACCCCACCTGCAGCGTCAAGGAGGTGGGGGCTTGAGAAGGGCTGGGAAGGGGAAACAAAGCATTGGGCAATTGCTGGCTTCCCTCTCTGCATTGTAACTGGGCGCGGAAGTGGGGGTTCCAGCGATGGGGCCCTTCTTTTGCTTTCAGCTGCGACTGGGGTCAGTATGGGGAGCAGAGAAGCGAATAGTATCAAGCCGTTTCCCACAGACACACCAAGCTCAGTACCCTGGTGCCAGGCAAACAGAACCTCTCCTGCAGCTTGGATTGTTTCTGGATTTTAGCGACTGACACTTATCAAAGAAAGGCAACAAAGCAAAACAAACCTTCCCCTCCCCATCCTCGCAGTGGCAGCGGGGGTGGGGAAAGTGAGAAAAACAGAGGCTGTGTGGTGGCCTAACTTGGGCACTGCACTCCTCTGGGCTTCTGGCTTCTAAGGGCACCTCCCCAAGTCTCCCTCTTGCTAGGTCCCCAGATCCAAAACCCCATGGGGCCAATCCAACACACAGAGCTCATTCTGGGGGCATTGAGGGGTTAATCACAAGCACAGCCTGGCTGGCAATTGTTTGAGGACAGATTCTCTGACCACCGAGCCCAGCTTAGCAGGAGCAGCTGGGTCTCAGGAGGACACACAGGGAGGGGTGTGCCTGGGAGATCCCTCCAGAGCACCCCCCCCCCCGCCTAAGGGCTATTGGTCTGCTTCACCCCCACCCCACCCCCACCCCACCAACCCCAGTTGGGAGAGTGAGCTTGGGTGATCTGGGGGCAGCCCCGGGGTCACTTACGCCAGCTGGGAGGTCTTGTTGTGGTTGTATTTCTGCATGACCCCTTGGAAGAGGCCCATGGGGGCTGAGGCCTGCTGGCTCTCGGGAGGCACCGTGGACCTGGAGGATGCAGGGCAGGAGTGAAAGAGGGAAAAGTACTCTGCATAGGAGAAGCGGGTCATGGCCAGAGGCAGGACCCAGGAGGGAGGCCGAGTGGAAGCGAGAGACTGACAGGCACAGGGCTCCGAACCAAAGCAGATGGCCCGGTCTGCTCTGTGTGCTGGCCACAGCTGCTGGGTCTCAGATTATTTTTGGCCCTTGGAGGAAGCCCTGGGAGATTTAAATGACCATATAAGACAACAATGAGGTTAACCTCACCGCCACTCCTGAGGTCCCCCTCCCCAGCCAACCACACAGGAGGCAGATATGAAACAAGGTGACATTCTTCACCCAGGAGGATGTGAGAAGTGTCAGCAGCAGGTCCCAGGATGCAAGGGGGCCCAGCCTCAGGGCTGGCCGGGCCGGCTCCTAACAGGGATGGACAAGACCTTTATGGGGTGGAGGACAGGGGAGCGAAGCTGGAAAGCCAAGTGGGTCTTTGTCCTGACCTCCACCCCGCCGCTCCTCATTAGAGGGGCCCGTGTCCCCGGGCTGGGGATAGGCTGTACCAAGGTTACAGCCAGAGGATGCCCAGGCGAGGCTATCGGGGCCAGGGCTGGGATAGGCTGTACCAAGGTTACAGCCAGAGGTTGCCCAGGCGAGGCTCTCGGGGCCAGGGCTGTACCAAGGTTATAGCCAGAGGATGCCCAGGCGAGGCTCTCGGGGCCAGGGCTGGGGATAGGCTGTACCAAGGTTACAGCCAGAGGATGCCCAGGCGAGGCTGTTGGGGCCAGGGTTGGGGATAGGCTGTACCAAGGTTACAGCCAGAGGATGCCCAGGCGAGGCTCTCGGGGCCAGGGTTGGGGATAGGCTGTAGAAAGGTTACAGCCAGAGGATGCCCAGGCGAGGCTATCGGGGCCAGGGCTGGGATAGGCTGTACCAAGGTTACAGCCAGAGGATGCCCAGGCGAGGCTCTCGGGGCCCGGGCTGGGGATAGGCTGTACCAAGGTTACAGCCAGAGGATGCCCAGGCGAGGCTCTCGGGGCCCGGGCTGGGGATAGGCTATACCAAGGTTACAGCCAGAGGATGCCCAGGCGAGGCTGTCGGGGCCAGGGCTGGGATAGGCTGTACCAAGGTTACAGCCAGAGGATGCCCAGGCAAGGCTATCGGGGCCTGGGCTGGGGATAGGCTGTACCAAGGTTACAGCCAAAGGCTGCCCAGGCGAGGCTATCAGGGCCAGGACTGGGAGGCAGACCGACAGGGGTTCAGGTCCAGGCTCTGGTGCTTCCTGGCCACGTGACCTCGGACAGGTTGAACTCCTCTGGGCTTTAGTTTCCAGAAGAGCCCGGTCTCAGATGGCTGGTGAGGTCTGAGTGAGCGAAGAGTGTAAAGTGCTAAGTAGAAGGCCCAGCACAGGGGTGCTCAATCACGTCCTCCATTAATTTGATCATTATTTTGTCTTTGTGAGCCTCAGTCTCCCCGCCCCATTGGGCTATTTTGAAGATGGAAGGGGTGGAAGATGGTGTGACAGCCACTTCACAAATCTAGATTGGTTAGGATCGTAATGAAAACGGGACACGGGGCCTTTACTGGCCCTAATTCCAACAGGTCAGGCCCTGGTGCCGTGGGCATCCCAGCAAGCTTGGCCACCCCTCTGGGGAGCTGCGCCCTGTGGGTTGAGGAAGACATTCTGGCTGCATGGAGCGGCTAGACACTTGACCTTGAGAAGGACCCACACTCTTCCAGGACGAGCCAGACTCTAAAGACTCTGTGGATCCCCTCGGCGGGGCCAGGACATGGTGGAAGGGGTGAGTGGGCAGAGAGAGGAGGAAGGACACCTGGCTGCACTGCCTCCGCCCATCTCAGGGGGCTCCAGGCGGGTCCCCCTCGTCATCCGCATTAACGAGACCACCTTCTCCCTTCCTTCGCCCCCGTCTGCTGGTCACTGCCTACTTCCTGCTGTGTTGCCACTGGGTCGAGCCCCTTGTGTGTGTTCATCTGTTAGTCCTCATTCATAAACACTGGACGTGGGTGCCAACGACCCCGCCTTCCACAGACCAGGAAGCCTGGGCCGTGCCAGGCGGGTGGCCGCCCCCGGCTCCCACACAGCTGCAGCGGGGGAGTGGACCCGAGTCGTCAACACTGCGCTCCCGCCCCAGGGTCTCAGTCTCCTCCCGCCTCTGTCCTTTCTCCAGCTCTAAGGCCGCCACGCCGACAGTCCTGAGACTTTGAACAAGCCCCTGCCCCGCTTTGTGCCTCAGTTTCCTTCTTTGCAAAAAGGGGAGGTAGGGCCAGACCAGGGGCTTCCCCGCTGCCGTTGTAGCTGGGAGCCCTTGCTGAGATGAACTCAGGTGGAAACTCAGAGTGTCAAACAGACGTAAGGGACCGCATCCGCCCGCAAGCCCCTGGGCTCAGCGTCATTATCTGTGCGAGCTCCTGGCCCGGGAAAGGGGGGGCGCTGGGTGGGCTCTGTCTGCCCGTGACCCTGCAGTCCCAGCCACCCTCACCATCAGTCCATGCGTGGCCTCCCATTCTTTTAAATATCAATTGAATGTTATTACAGGTTACTAAGCTCCAAGGCACTTGACCGTGTTCTGCGAGCCACAGAAACGTGTCAAGGGCAAGCAGAG
The DNA here is from genome assembly GCF_036850765.1 of Saccopteryx bilineata. Lineage (NCBI taxonomy): Eukaryota > Metazoa > Chordata > Mammalia > Chiroptera > Emballonuridae > Saccopteryx > Saccopteryx bilineata. The sequence goes on along the minus strand of NC_089493.1, from coordinate 10,698,512 downwards.
CAGATTCTCCACATCCAGCCGTGGGCGCTATGGGTCAGAGGCATCCGTGCACCGGTAAAGCGAGAACAAAACACCGCATGCAGATCCACACACGCAGGTCACTAAGAAACAAACGCAGACGTCTTCTCTCCCGGGACTGGAGTGCTTTTTAGCAGGGTACTCAGCCCTGGTAAAGACCCAGACCCACCTAGAACGAGGCCCTCTCTCCGATGGCATAATAATGCCAAAGGCAACAAGGAGACAGAGAAGCCAGTGGGGGTGGCAAAAGGCTGGCCGCAATGACAGCCCCTATAATTGTGCCTCCTGTCCATTGTCCCTGCCACCAGGATGAAGGCAGGGGGTATAGTGTTCCCACTTCACAGAAGAAGAAACAGACAAACTGAAGTCTATTCAACAAAAATTTCCCCACTCGGCTGGCTCATGCCGTGCTAAGGCCTGGAGATGCTGACCAACTGGCCACTTCTTTTTGTTGATCCTTAAAGTGTTTGGGGCCGGTGAGGTGCCAGACAAGGACACGCACAACCTGAAATGGGTGGTGAACTTGGTGCTCGGGGCAGGCAGGGTGAGTGCTCAGAACCGCTGAGCTGCGAGCCCCAAGCCGGAGGGGAAGCCAGGCACAGGCTGGGTGCCGTGCTCTCTGGGCTCCGGCTGCGGCCCCGCTTCCGTCTCAGGTGCCGAGCAGGGGAAAACCACCCGCTGACTCATCAGAGGTGCGAGGAGTCTGGCGGGATGTGGGCGCAGGTCATGCCCTCGCAGAGGCCCGGGGGTGGGGGGATCCTGTCCTCCGTGCCGTGGGCAGGTCAGGGGCCCGGAGCACGCACCATCACCCAGCTCCCAGCTGCCCCTGTCCTGGCGTCCAGCTGGTCCTGGCCTCAGACTTGGGAGGGAAGGGAGCGGAGCCGTGATGACGATGCCCTCTGCCTTCTCAGTGAGCGTGATGACAATGCCCGCTGCCTTCTCAGTGAGCCCTACCTGTGTGACTGGGAAGTTTTAGGCCAGCCCCAGGAGGGTGCAGAATTGACCTGGCTGAACGCAGGACCTGGCTGAACGCGGTGCCAGGCAGGCATCTTACTAGGGGAGGAAGCTAACAGGGAGACCCACACCTGTGCCTGGATCCTATATTTGTTCTCTCTCTGGTCCTCACAGTGACCACAGGTGTCATGAGTTCAGTGCCTGGCACACAGTAGGCATTTGATCAATTTCAATCAGTGAAACAAAACAAACAAACCAAAGCCTTTGGAGGAGTGACATTTCACGTGGTAATCTCGGTGTGGTGAGGCTGCATGCCAAGACCTCAGATTGCTGGAGAACCAGCCCCCTGCCCTCTTGGGTAGAGAGAGGAAGAGCTCACAGGGCATAGCCACCTCCACCGCCTCCCCACAGGTCTTTGGAATCAGCCTACCACCCATGAGAACTGTTTCTCCCTCACCCATTGACTGAGCCATCCTTTCTGGGCTGGCCAGAGAGGAATCAGAGAGTAGAGCAGGAATTCCCGCTGCAACTTCCGCCTTCCCTCTCAGAGGTGAGATTTGTTGATCTCTTGCTATGTGCCAAGCCTTGTGATAGGAACATGGCACAAAGCATCTCATTCCATCCTCTAGTCCACTTTGTGAAGGAGAGGTCATTGGCTCTCTTTTGCAGGTAAGCAAACTGAAGCTCAAAGTAGTTTGCTTCCTCTAGCTTGCTTGGTGAACTCCTATTCATCCTGCAAAGCCCACCTCCTTGACTAAGTGAATAGACCTAATCTGTGTCTCTCTGGAAGCGAGTCAAGCCCCTTTGCTGCCCCCTTCCTGTTGGGTCATTATGTATCTCTGTGCCTTTGCCCTCATTAGACTTCAAGCTAGGGGAGGGCAGGGACCAGGGCTGATTCATATCCAGGTGCCAGGAGGCTGGCACACCAGCAGGGCACAGTAAGTGAGGGTGGCCTGATTTTAATTGTTCCCAGTATGCATACACATCAGGCCAAGCAAGTTCCTGCTCCTGCTTTCTTCCTTTGTCTTGGAAATGTAACCTTAAATAAAATGCAGAAGTTCAGAGACTGAGGACCCAGCTTCCGGGTCGCACTCTGGCTGGCCCATCATGCTAACGTTGAGATCCCTGTTTCATTGCTTTCTCCATGAGACGGGGAGCTGGGCCTGCCCTTCAGGGGGTCCTCAGTGGGCCAAGGCTTGGAAGGTGGATCTTCACACACTTTTCAAACTTCATCTCCTACATTGTGGTGGGAGACAAGCCAATTGGAAAATGGCTCTAAAAGGGAACATTATATATATTTTATTTCTGGGCTGTGGTCTGGCTTTCATTTCTAGGATCTCAAAGACTCAGTTGATCTTTATATCCACAGTTGTCATTCCAATAACTTACATTCCTAGAGAATTTTATTGGTTTCAAAATGTACCTGTTTGTCTGAAAACATTCCCGGCATCTACAATGATCCAGGCTCTTTGCTGGGCACTGAGCAAAAAGTGAGGAATATCAGCTTTCTGTCCCCAAGGAGGTCATACAATGTAGTTGGGGACACTCTCAGGTAGCCATTTAAGGCCTTCCCAGGGTGACACAAACAGAGGCAGTTGTGAGGTGGGCAGTCCGGGAAGAGGCGGGAGTAGGTCAATTCGAGCGGCAGGACGCAGGGCGCAGGACGCAGGGCGCAGGGCATAGGCGCAGGGCGCAGGGCGCAGGGCGCGGGCGCAGGGCATGGGTGCAGGGCGCAGGGCGCGGGCGCAGGGCGCAGGGCATGGGTGCAGGGCGCAGGGCGCAGGGCGCAGGGCGCGGGCGCAGGGCATGGGTGCAGGGCGCAGGGCGCGGGCGCAGGGCGCAGGGCGCAGGGCATGGGCGCAGGGCGCAGGGCATGGGCGCAGGGCGCGGGCGCAGGGCATGGGTGCAGGGCGCAGGGCGCGGGCGCAGGGCGCAGGGCGCAGGGCGCAGGGCGCAGGGCATGGGCGCCTTCCTCGTGGGATTTGCTCTGCGTAAGAACCCTGCAAGCTGGGCTCCGCACGTTTCTGTTATTGCTATTTTAAGGATAAGGCTGTTGGGGCTCAGAGATGTTAAATGACGGGCCTAAGGTCACACAGCCAGTAAGTGATGAAGGGAGGATTTGAACCTCCACACCCTGTCCTCTTTCCACCCTGATGCCTCTTCATTCGTCCGTGTCTTCACCCATTTATTTCATCCGTGGTCGATTCAGGGCTTGCCTGGCTCGGGCTGCGAGGCATCAGCCTTCCCTGCCCCTGCCCTCAGGGAGTTCACAGGTTAAAGGTGGGATCAGAGACTGTAGGTCGTGGTGAGGGCCGGGGAGAAAACAGCCAAGAAAGCGAGTGAGTAAGAAGAGGGTGACCACGTGACCTGGGAGGGGGGCCCCGCAGGATTGCTGAGGGGGTGACATTTCTTCGGAAACCTGAAGGACCAGAAGGAGCTAGCTGGCCATGTGGAGGCCCTGGGGACATGTATGATGTCCGGTTCTGAAACCTGCTCTGGGTCTATTTGGGTAGAAAGTATGATATTTGGGGATAAAAGTGAACAAGGACTCCCCCGGGTCTTGACTACCTGTGATGCCGTGTGTGCGTGTGAGCACAAGCCCGTGTGTCCCTTGACTTTGGGCCCCTGAGTCTCTGTGGGTAGCAGGTGGATGTCATGAGAACCTAGCCCCACTGCAAGGCGGGGGTGTTGGACAGGAAGAGGCCTGTGCAGCCTCGGCCGCGCTGGCCGAGGGGCTGCACTGAGGGCGGGCGGACCTGGGCGCGGCCCCTGCCCCGCTGTGCTGATCCTCTGTCACGTGGAAAATGGGCACAGAGAAACCCAGCCTGCGTGGCTTTGCGCAGGTTCAGAGGATGGCTGCGCCCTGGGCACCCAGGGAGCACTCGGTGTGCGTTAGGGGAGGAGGCAAATCCCACTCACATCACGTGCGTGGGGTTTGCGCCCCAGCAAGGCCGAAGCCCGGCTTCCTTTTGGAGACAAAGGCACAGAACTGAGCCTAGAAAGTTTCAGGTCACAGCAAGAGTGAAAGGAGCCAGGCAGAGAAAGACAAGTATCATATGATCTCACTCATATGTGGAATCTGATGAACAAAAGAAACTGAACGAAACAGAAACAGACTCATAGATGCAGAGAGCACACTGACAGCTGTCAGGGGGGAGGGCTGGGGGAGGGGCTGGGGGACAAGGTGAAAGGTTAAGGAAAAAAACCACGCGCAGACACAGACAGCAGTGTGGGGGCCACCAGAGGAAAGGGGCGTGGGGGTGGAAGAAGGTAAAGGGGGATAAACGGTGACAGAAGGAGACTTGTCTCGGGGTGGGGAGCACACGGCACAGTGTACAGATGATACGTTATAAAATTGTACACCTGAAACCTCTATCGTTTTACTAACCAATGTCCCCCCAGTAAAGTCAATAAAAATTTTAAAAAGTAAAGAGTGACAAGATACAGGGCTGAATCCTTCTCCCCTACATTACTTGTGCCTGGGTCTTAAGTGAGGGCCACGTGACCTTGGTTAAGTCATTTTGCTTCTCCGTGAGACCTTATTTCTCAGGAGGCCGGATGAATGTTTACACTCACTCTACAGTGGGTCTCTGTTTCCTTATCCACTAGGAAGGAAGGGGTCAGGGCCTGGATGCAGGGGCCTGCTCAGCTCTCGTGTTTTAAGTGTCCGTGGGCGGCCTGGATGCGGCTCCCACGCTGGGAGAGGCTGCAGAGGCCCGGCCGCCGCGCTGGTTTGTGCAGGAGGCTCAGTGAGCTGAGGCTGCTCGTCCTCCGGCCCCCTCCTGAGAAAGAGGAAACTGCGGTCTGACTGAGGCTGACCTGGGAGGAACCGGCACTTCCCAGAGCGCGGGTCACCATGAGTCCTCGGCTCTGGGTTTCCATTTTTCAGGTTGGGTCCCAAAACAGGATGTCCTCAGGGACAGCTCAGTAACCTGGAGCCTTCCAGCTGCCCAAGGAGGTGGCCTGCCTTCTCCTTTAGAAGGGACTCCTTGGTGACAAACATCACGGGCCTTTGCCCAGCCCGACCAGAAGGGCTGGTCTGGCTTCAGCAAGGGCCAAAGTCACCTGGGAGCACCCTGGTAGGTTTCTTCAAGGGACAGGCTGAGATACACCAACAGCCACCTTCGTCCTCACCAGCTGGGGCTGGGCATTGGAAAACGTCTGCCTGTTGTTGTTGTTCTTGTCCTTACTCTTAGGATTAAAAAATGAAGCTGTGTTTCTGGGAGGTTAAGTGACTTGCCCAGAGTCACGCAGGGAGTTGGCGGGGTGCTGGAGACAATGGGGTGTGTGGCCCATGCCTCAGGGCAGGGGTCCCCAAACTTTTTACACAGGGGGCCAGTTCACTGTCCCTCAGACCGTTGGAGGGCCGCCACATCCAGTGCTCCTCTCACTGACCACCAATGAAAGAGGCACCCCATCCAGAAGTGTGGCGGGGGCCGGATAAATGGCCTCAGGGGGCCGTAGTTTGGGGACGCCTGCCTCAGGGTAACGCCAACACAGCTGTCACAGCAACTCCCATCTCCTGTCACCACTTCCCAATACACGCTCGACTTGGACTGAGTGGTGAGCAGAGCATTTTTTTTGGGGGGGGTGGATTTTTTAAAATTGATTTTAGAGAGAGAGAGAAGAGAGGAGATTTGTTGTTCCACTTATTCATGCCATCGTTGGTTGGTTCTTGTATGTGCCCTGACTGGGGATTGAACCCACAACCTTAGCATATCAGGGCGACGTTCTTACCAACCAAGCTACCCAGCTGGCCAGGGCCTGCAAAAAAGATTTTTTTAATTTATCTATTTCTTTTCTAAAAGCATTTAAGGTCCAATGCTTAATCGTGTGTCGGTCCCCCACCTCCTACAAAGAAGGTGTCCGCTAGCTCTGCGCTGTCCCGCGCAGCAGCCGCTGGCCACATGTGGCTAGTGAGCCCTGGGATGTGGGCAGTGTGCACGGAGGCGTGATGCCGCCAGCGCCCAGCACACGCTGCATTCCACAGGCTCGGTGTGAGGAACAAGGATGGGAGCATCTCTCTCGTAATGTTTATATCACTGACATGGAAATGATAATATTTTAGGCATAAATTAATCTCACCTGTCTCTCTTTACTTTTTAATGTGGCTACTGGGACATTCAAAGTGGTATATGTGGAATTGCGATTGTGGCCCGTGTCATATTTCTGTTGGTGTGACATGGTGCTGCTCCTGATGGCCCTGGGGCTGGGAGGAGGGGGCCATGTGGAGGCGGGAGCCAGAACAAGGAGGCAGGATGGCCTTGCTGGGGACATGTCCTTTGCTCCTCAGACGAGTTTTTCCAAGGAGACCGCATAGACAGGGCTGGAAGCTCTGGCCGGACTCAGTGTCAGTTCCGCTGCATTTAAACATGCAGCATTTAAACAAAGGCCAAGCCACGGCAACACCACCTACTCGCTGTGTGACCTTGGACTAGTTACTCAGCCCTGAGCTCCGGTTTCTTCATCTGTAAAACGGGCACCTAGCGTAGGATCTCCCAGGAGGTCTTTAAGAGGATTCAGTCAGGCACAGTGTGTGTAGCACCTAACGGCACTGGGCACGGTCAGAGCTCAGTAAGCTTGGACAGTACATGTGAGTCAGTAAGGTGTTAAAATGCATCCGAGAGACTGGGATAACTTGGTTTTGGATTCGTAGCATTTGGGATCTGCCCCTTACGAATGCCCCTGTTGGCCTCTCCTTGCTTACCTGGTCCATGGGTAGAAGTGGGCAGGTTGGCGGTGGGCACATGCGGACACAGCGGCCTCGGCAGTGGTTGGACCCCGGGTCTTGTCAGCCAGGCTCTGCTCAATGGCCATCTGGACCAGCTCGTCCTCGCTCAGGCTGCTGTACAGGCTGTACTCCTCAGTCCCAATGGCACGCTGTCTGCCCCGAGCACTGATCTCTGTGGCCATCCTCGGGCGCCCCTCACCCTGGCCTCCAGAGGAGACGTTCAGTGGGAGGAGGAAGCAGCGAGTCAGAAAACCCTGCGAGGAAACCAGACCCATCCTGGTCACCAACAGTTTTGTACAATAGCTATGTTTACCCACTGGGAAGGCTAGGCTATCTTCTGGCAACTGCACAATCATTTTTCACCTGTTAATTGTTATGATTCACCTAACCACTCATTTATTCACCAATTCATATACCTATCAACCATTCACTCAACCATCACCCATCTGTCCTTTTATTCACCCTCCTATGCATCCGTGTGTCCACCCAGCCACTTATTTATCCAACCACCCTCCCATCTGTCCACTTATCAGCCCATTTATCCACCCAACCACTCATGTTCCTACCCATGTACTCATTTATCTATCCTATCATCCAGCGTCCACCCATTCCTCCATTATCTGCCCCCCGATCATTCTGTCCACATCTACCCATCCGTTTTCCATCCATCCTCCCATCCAGCCAGCTCTCCATCTATCTAACCAACCGTCCACTCGTCCATCATTTACTCTTCCGTCCCAGACAGCTTATCCATGTATGCATGCATGCTTCATGAGTGGAGATTGTTCATGGAGCACCTATTCTATGCCATGCACTCTTCTAAGCATTGGTGACACAACAATGACTCCAACAGACAAAACTCCCTACCCTCCCGGAGCCTACACACGGCGCTTATATTCCTTCCTTCCAGTTGTCCAACAACATCGTCTCCTGGCATCCCTCCCTTTCCCTGCACTGTGCTGGGCCTGAGAATATCACTGACAAGTCAGACACAGCCCCGAGACTTAAAATCTCGTGATCTAGTTCAAATCAATTGTAAAAATAATTTGCCATGTGAAGTCCAGGAACTCTCTGCTAAAAAACAAAACTCCTCAGGGAGATATGGACTTTGGTTGAGTCAACTGCTTTTAGGAAGTAAAGTAAAATGCACTAAAGCCTGATTTGCATTTTGACCGACTGACACGCAGCATGACTGTTTGGTCAGTGGTTCTTAGCCCTGGCTGAGCAGTAGAATCACATGATGTCTTTTTAAAAATACCCGGAACACCAGTGGTGTAATTTGGTTTGCTCAGCAAATATTCACCCCTCTCCCTGGAGGCAGAGTGTCCCCTCTCCCTTCCCCACTGAGATTGGGCTTGGCCACGGACCTGGTCTGGCCGAGGAACGTTGGTGGACTTGATAAAGCAGCCACTTGATCTGTGCTTGTGCGGTGGGATCTGCTCTTCTGCCATCGCCAGGAGAAGAGCTCCCCCTAGAGGCAGTGCCCTGAGCTGGGCCCCAGAGTGAACTCCCCAGGGGCAGCCTGAGCCAGACCTGCCCAGGGGAGCCCCGCCCAGCAGGGCCTGTGTCTGAAGCTGAGTAAGCCCAGCCTGGGTGGCTTAGCCTGTCTGCATTGACTCGCAGCCTCAGAGCATGCAAATAAATGCTTATTTGGGATACTTTGAATGCAACATTCTTGTGGCTCTGGTCAGCTGATACCCAAAAGTCTAGGTCCCAAGCTTCACAAAGAGGATATGCAAATGGCCAATAACCCAATGTAAGGGTGCTTAACTTCCTAAGGGTTTGGGGGAAATTTAGACCAAGACCCCGAAGCACTACCACTGTACACACAGCAGAATGACTCACGTCGAAAAGGTGGGGAACAGCAAGTGTTGGGAAGGGCGTGAAGCAATCAGCATGCCCACCACGATCGCTGGGAATGTCAGATGGGGAAACCGCCTTGGAAAATCAATGGCATGTGCTAATGCCGAACATACACATGTCCAGTGACCCCAAAATTCTGCTCCTAGCCCTATGTCCAAGAGAATTAAGTACATATGTCCACCAAAAGACAAGTTCAAGAATATTTACAGCACCACTGTGCTATTCATAATAAAACTGATTGGAAACAGCCCAAATGTCTATCAGCATTTGAATGGGTTACCACATTGTGTACATTCACGTGCAGGATGGTCCACACCAATGAGACAGATGTTCTGCCTTTACCCATGACAGCATGAGTCTCAGCAATCACCCTGAGCTAAGGAAGTCAGGGGACCACATAGATACATGATCCAATGTATGCAAAGTTCAAGAACAGGCAAAACTAAACTGCGGTTATAGAAGTCAGACTGGTGGTTACCTATGGGAGCACTACAGTGCCACCTGACCTTGGCCAAGTCCCTGTTCTTTTCCTTCTCCGGGCCTCGGTTTTCTTATTGCAAAAAGAAGGTAAAGGTTTCCAAGGGCTCTTCCAGTTCTAACTTCTACAACTCAATGAGATGTTTGCTTTAGCTCTGTGCTATGGAACCCCAAACACTGTCCCTGGGGATCCCCTCTGGCAGCCTCAACAGGGTCACTATATGTATAGATCTTAGCATTGTTCATGGGGGAATAGGGGGCCAGGCAGGAGTGGAAGGATCGTAGATATAGATAGCAGGAACTCTAACGTCTAGTTTCAATTCTGCGACTTCCTAGTTGGATGACCTTGGTCAAGTCACTTCCCCTTTCGGGGCCTCAGTTCCTTTCTCAGTAAAACTGGGAATGAGACGGCCGACTTGACTGTGCTGCGGAAGCGATACATGAGCTGTGACATGCGTGGGCAGCCTGGAAGAGGTAAGACAGGCATCTGACGGGGCCCCTCCAGGTCCTCGCCCAGGGCAGGTAGCTGAGGGCTGAGGGCTGAGCAGAGGCGGGCGGACAGCACTCAGCCACTGTGCCCTTCCCCGATCAGATGCTGTGAGAGGCGAAGGCAGCCAGGGAGGGCCAGTCTCCAGCAGCCAACTCCGGACTGCCAGGCCCTCCCCCCCACGTTTGCGGTGACATTTAAACCCTTTTCCATTTGTCGGTTATTCCATGGCATTGCCCTGACAACAGCCCTAGAAGGGAAGGACATTGTTTGTTCAACTTATTAATTCTGCAACACCTCTCCTCTTTCCACAAGGACCCGATGCTCCCATCACAGATGAGGCAGTTACGGTTCAGGGAGGGGAGGGCAAGGGTTTGCAAGAAGACAGACAACTGTAAAGATGGGCTTTGCAGCTGTCTTCCTCACTCGAATCCAGTGCTCCTGGGAATTCCAGGACCACCGGTCCCGGTAACTGACACCCACCCACCTCCGGGGCACACTCAGGGGTCTCAGCAGGCGGGGGTGTATTGCCGCCCTCACTCAGCCCGGTCACCTGGCCTACACCTGTGCCCTGTGCACCACGTCATGTTCTGGCCCCATCCAGATGGAAGAGGTGGGCACTGACCTTGAAGGGACCTTGAGGGACAGGGCTCCTGCCTTTAGAGGGCGAACCCCCTACCCCACGGTGGGCTCAGCCGTCTCTTGCTTTCTGCACTGAGATCCTCAGTATTTGAGGGCCCTTGGGTAAATCACCCATCTTTAGAATTCTCATGGGCACGATGGAGACAGTAGTAAGTGTTATGGCTACAGGGTTGGTTGTAGAATCAGGATGACTCAATGTGCAGAGGCTTAGTGCTGGGCCTCTCGGGTACCAGGCTGCTTCACAGGGGACTCCCCATCACTGGGCCTATGCAATTACAGATTGGGGGTGTCTGTCAGGGACACTGGGGGCCTTTTCCCAAAGATGGGGCAGCTCAGCCTTAGCACAGGCGGGCAGTTATGAAGTAGCCTGTGGGGTCAGCTTTGACCCTGTTCAAATCACAGCATTACCATTGGTTAGCTGTGTGGCCTCTTAGAATCTCAATTTCTCCACCTGTAAAATGGGCATAAAAAGAGTAGCTATGTCATGGTGAGGTGAGTAGGAGGGTAGAGATCCCAGATGATGCCTTCCTCCTCTTTGGGCCTCGGTTCCCCCTCATCATCACTCTACTCAGCTTGGATTCTGAGGCCGCTGCTGGGAGCTGGCAGAGTTCCAGGCCTGAGTCCTGGAGAGAGGCCAGCGGTCTCAAGGGACCCTCTGGGAGGCTGGCTGGGACGAAAAATAGCCTTTCCCAGGGAAAGCGGCCATGCAGTGGGCTTTGCCCAGTCAAGGCCTGCAGAGAGCGGAGCTCAAGAGTGGTCAACCCAAGGCCAGCTGAGAACAGCAGACTGGGGCGCCCCCGGGGCCTCCAGGGGCTCCTCTCTTGCCTCCTTCGTAGCATCTCAAACATTGGCTCCAGGGGACCCCTCCCACCTTTCCCAGGTGGCATGGGTGACAGTGGCTGTGACAGGGTTCCCTGAATTAACCCATGAAAAGCACTCAGAACAGTACTCTTTTAAGCTGGGCCTCAGTTTCTACATCTGTGAAATGGGCATAGAGGCAGGAGCCCTCGCAGAGCTGTGGTGAGGATTAACTAACAGCGTCTGGAAAAGTGGTCCTTCCTCCCCCCAGTCCCTTCCTCTCCCCCCCAATCCAGACTCACTGACAGCCAGGGGGCTGGTGGGAGGATCTGTCACCAGGGGGTGGGGTGGAGTCTGTGGCTGTTCGGGGGCTGCAGTGGGAGAAGGGGCTCCCTGGATGTCTTGTCAAAAAGTTTGGGGGGTGGGGAACATGGCTGGGAGAGCAGGGGACAAGAAGGGACTGGCAGCCACCCTCCAGGATACCAAGCTCCCCCTCAGCAGGGACTTGGGTCCAGAGGGTGAGTCCTCAGGTCATTTGTAGATGGATCTGAGTTCTCCACTCATCCCTCTCCTTCCCATCTCTGCCTTGTCACCTGGCCAGCCATCCTTCCAGATGCAGTTCATGCATCTCCTCCACCAAGAAGCCCCCCCTGATTTGATGGCTGAGGCATCTTGAGCTGCCTCCCAGGGCACTATCCTTCATTCCTGTTGCTCTAACTGCTGGCTATGGGCCTGAATCCTCACAGAGTTGGGAAACTTCTGCAGAGCAGTTTTTATATAACAATCCATCTATCTTTCTATCCCAAAAGTTTCAAGGTTTTCCAAACATCACATAACCCTTAGTCGAAGGTACTCCTAACAGCTGGCTGCCTGGGCTCATTGGGGCTGCACGAAGAAGTGGGGAATGGGCCCCGGCCGGTTGGCTCAGCGGTAGAGCGTCGGCCTGGCGTGCGGAGGACCTGGGTTCGATTCCCATCCAGGGCACATAGGAGAAGCGCCCAGTTGCTTCTCTACCCCCCCCCCTTCCTCTCTGTCTCTCTCTTCCCCTCCCGCAGCCAAGGCTCCATTGGAGCAAAGATGGCCCGGGCGCTAGGGTTGGCTCCTTGGCCTCTGCCCCAGGCACTGGAGTGGCTCTGGTCGAGGCAGAGCGACGCCCCGGAGGGGCAGAGCATCGCCCCCTGGTGGGCAGAGCGTCGCCCCTGGTGGGCGTGCCGGGTAGATCCCGGTCGGGCGCATGCGGGAGTCTGTCTGTCTCTCCCTGTTTCCAGCTTCGAAAAAAAAAAAAAAAAAGAAGTGGGGAATGACCCGGGCTGTTCCTTGGCCCCCAGGGTCCCCAACCCTATTCCTTGAAATCCAGTGAGCTTATCTTTCTGGTCTGCTGTTCCCGGGGGACCCAGAGGCGTCCTGCGTAGTCTGAGGAGACACATCTAGCTGGAGGGCTTCTGGCAGTCAACGCCTGAAGTGCGCTCTCCCCTTCCTGGGTCCTGTTGCTTTAAAACCTACACTATAAAGGCTGCTGGTGCTGTGGGTCCCTACCTGTTTCCTGGGCACTTGCACGTACTGCACCACGGGACCTTCTCCATCCCCGGGGCGGAGTGTAAGATTCTTCCCATGGGCCAGACGGAGACTGGGGCCCAGACTGTAAGTGGCAGAGAGATAAGACTATACTTTCAGGGATCATTTCTATAGTTTGTAAGTGGCAGAGAGGTGGAGACTAGGCCTGCCTGCCCCTTTTATCGTCTGACCCTCCGACAATGGATATCAGGGCAGTGGCCAGCGGTTAGTTCCTCTGAAAGTATCTGCTCGGGCTAAGGGGTGAGCTGGCCTTGGAGGGAAGGGAGAGTGGAATCCAGGCCCCCTCACTGGACTCCTCCTCCAGAAGGGCCCGGGTCCCAGCCCCAGGGTGGGCCTTTGCCATGGGGCAGAGCTGGCAGGCCTTCGGCTGCTGGTGGCCAGCGCTTCACAGCTGCTGGGAGTTTAAGCCTTTTGTCCAGACTCTAAAGATGCTCAAAAGCTCCTCCCAGCATCACTAATCCCAGACTTTGATGCTGGTTTCAAGCGCCTGGCTTCTCTCAGGCCCCGGGACCTTAGGCTTTGGGTTTGGGCCAGGGTTGCAGGATGTTACCAGGGGGATCTGCTCAGGGCTGCAGGCCTCAGCTGACCCCACAGTGCAGGCTCCTCTCCCTGCTGACTGGACAGGAAGCTGAGGCCCAGCGAGAGGGCACGACTGGCCCAAGGTCACCCAGGTAAGAGGTGATGGCCAGGGAATGGGACCTTTCTAAAGCTAGCTAGCTCTGCACCCACTCACCACGCCCCTGGACACTCTGTGAACGGTTTTAAGGGGTGAGGGTCTGTCGCCCCAAGACTCTGTCTGAAATGGAGGTGCTATGAGTACCAGCTAAGAAAAGCATCAACGAATGTCACGTTTCCATTTTATATCTTTGGGTCCCAAGCTGTTGAGTCTCTTTCTAGTCCCGTGGGTCACTGTCACCTTAGCCTTTCCATTGGAGGACACTCTCTCCCCTCGGGCCCTGCAGGGGTCTGGCCTCAGCACAGCTATCCTTCCTTCTCCCACGTCTCCTGGCCCATCTCTCTGTCTGTCTCCCCTGGCGGCCAGCCACATGTAGGTCTGGACACAGGATTCCAGGCCCCTGACCCCGCTTCTGCCCAGGGCGCGGGGAACACCAGGCTCTGCCCTCTGTGCCCAAGGCCCGCGAGGGGAGTGGGGAGGGCGGGGCTTGCCAGTCCAGCTCCGAGCTTCCAACCGCACTGCTCCCGCCCCTCCTCAGCCCAAGTACAGCCTGCCCAGCCCTATTCTGGCCACCGGGAGAACATGGGTCCTCAGCTTGGCCCTGGGCGGCAGAGAGTTCTGGAAGCTCTAGCTCCAGACTGCAGAGTGGGAAGGCACAGGTGGAGCGGGCAGGGGTGACCTTCCAAGTCCCCTCCTCACCCGGACCCAACAGCAGGGCTGGCTGCAAATCTTCTAATCGAGATCACACCAAAATCATCTAGTAAGAACTTCCTCCTTTCTGCCCCCCACCGCTGTTTTCTGCCTTTATTTAAATCTTTTTCTTCTGTTTTCCTTATCTTTTCTCTCTTTGTCCACCCGCTTCTTCTGTGTCCTTTCTTTACAAAGTTCAGGTAAGGAATCACTTTACTTATATATCAGCACTACCTCCCCCAAACATTCTCCTCAACCCCAGAGCTCTTACTGACTGCATTTATACTCCCGGTCATTAATTAGTCCAAGAGAAGGAGCTAGGGGTGAGAAGTAAAGATACAAATCAATCCTGTGGCAGCTGCCTCCTCCAGGCAGCCTGCCCCTCTGCCGCTCAGACGTGGAAGGACATTGGTCAGGTCCGGAGATATTTTTGTGTCTCCTGCGGGAAGGCTGTCTTGGATCTAGCCTGCCCTTGATATATGGGTGTCTTATGATGCCCCGACTGTGCCAGGGACAGGTCGGTCCCCCTGGGAGGCTGCGAGCGGCCATGGTTTCGAATGTAGGCACTGGAGGCTCATCGACCAAGAGGCCAGGATTTGATTCCCAGCCTCAATACCTCCTAGGTGTATTGCTTTAGAGAAGACCCTTAATCTCTCGGAAACTCAGTTTCTCCATCTGGGAAACAGGAGTAACAATCATTTTTAACTCATGACGCCCTCAAAAGAGTAACTGAGCGAAGTCGCCACAAGAGATGGTGGTAAGTGCTCAGCGAATGCTCTTGGATGTTGACTGTGTTGTTATCAATTGTGAAGTTCCCAGGGGTGGATTCTATGGGGCCCCTCCCCCAGGGAGGAAGAAGAAGATGCCCCTTCCCCCACAAGGCGCTTGTAGCCTGGCCTGCTTGTGGAAGAATGGGTGATGCAAGCCATCAGGGTGCCAGGGGAGGCCTCTGCCAGCCCCAGAGGAGCTGTGCTGTAAACAGCCCTGCCACAGCTGTCGGGGCCCGTCCAACTGTTTGGGAAGTGACTGTAGCATCTGCCACCGGCTGCCTCGCTGTTCACTGCCCCTGGCTTCTCAAGGCAGCGGTCAAGGCTGTGGCTGGTGTGCTGGCCCAGCTGGCTCTGCGGGGACCCCGGTGACATCCCTCCAGCCCCAGCCTCATGCACGAGCTTTCCCTTCATTGAGGCTACTCCTCTGTCCTGTGTGGTGGCGTGGGAGGCTCGGTCCCTGCCCAGCCTCAGGTCGCAGTCATTTACCTGCCAGCCCTAAGAGTTTCCGCCTCCCTGCCTCCTCGTTCTAGTTCATTCCCTTGGCTTCCGGAATCAGATCCCGCCTGCCCCTCCTCTGCTCAGAAACAATCAGAACACGTTCCACCCTTCTGACCGACGCAGTGGGAGCTGCATTTGCCTCCAGCTCCCCCTCCCGATGTCACCCCCACTTCTGACTTTCACAGCCCTTTGCCGTAGCTGCACAACACTGTCTACGAACACCCAGACCCACCTGACTTGTCTGCCTCTGCCAGACTGTCCTTCCACCTGGGGGACCTTCCCCGGCCCACCCCCTGCCTGATGACGTCTCATTCATCCCTTCAAAGACCATCTCCTTGTTGAACATGTCCCCATGTTTACACACACACACATACACATGCACACACACATATGCACGCACACATGGTATTCTTGCGTCTCTGCGTTCCCACGTAACATTTCTCATTCTTTACTGTGAGCCACAGTTTTTGTTTCCAAATCCTATTTCCTCTCCTAAAGCCCAAGCCGCTACAGGTAGAACCCGTGGCCCCTTGGTCGCCGTTGCCCCAGAACCCTGGGCACACACAGGCGCTCCGTAAAGGTCACATGCAATTGATGCCCCCATATATGGAAATATCTATTCATCTGAAATAAAAGCATTTCTGAGAGCCATTTGTCTGACACATATTGCCCAAGGTTACGGACCAACAATGGCATCATTGATAACTCCCTTTGCATGTCCATTTTTGGAAGCACACAGCAAAGTGATATTCTGAGCAAGAGTCCTCCACAAGAATGGTTAAGTACATGCAGATGTCCAATTCTATGTCCCCCCAGATCCGAAATGAAAGTCACCAGCATGCTTTATATAACTCCAGCGAACGGGAGAGAGAGGAAGACGCAAGAAAGTAGTTTGACTAGGAGAGGTTCCGAATAAGCCAGCCAAGCAGTGTCGCTCAAGGTCTGCATAAGAAAGTTGAAAGCAAGCATTACCTTTAGGCTCTGAAACAATGGGACCGTTCAGGGGTAATAAAAAGGATTTTCTTGCGAGTGTCTTAGTTCAGCACATGCTCCCTGAGTGTTCCTTCTGCCCTGGACCTGAGCTTCTGGCCGTTCTGCCTGGCAGCTCTGAAACGCTCTCCTTTGAAGCAGGGAGTTTATTTCGGGTCCACCGCATGACCAATGATGGCAAGCCAAACTATAAGATGTTGTGAATCTCAGATTTCCTGTTTGGAGATTGCACCGAGGAAGCTGTGGTCCTGCCTTCAGCTCCTCCAGGGTGCATCCGTTACGGACTTTGCTGCACAGAGCATCCTGGAGCGGTGGCTCTCATGTGACGTCATCATTCGGGATCCTTGACATGGAGGCCATATATGGGTATGTTTCTGGAACTGCCCAGGAGGGAGCGAGAGGGGAGAGAGAAGCCGAGGGTGAAAGAGAGAGAGACAGGGAAAGATAGAACAAGGGAGAAAGAAAGGGTGGGAGAGATGGGAAGAGGAAAGAGGATGAAGAAAGAGGGAACATGAAGAGAGGTGATGGAGAGAATAAAGGATGAAGGACGGGCTTCGTCCCGGCTACTCTGACCCTGCTGAACTGTGTCTCTCCCTAGCTGGGACAGTCCCCCTGGACCACTGTGGATGGGCTGCCCCTCAGGGTCAGCTCAATGTCAGCCCCTCTCTGACCAGGTGACATGGTGGGGGTACAAGGGAAAGGCAGAGAAGGGCTGTTGGATTCTCTTTACTGTTTAGAGATTTTTCTTAGCAATAAAAAGTTTGGGAGTGCGTCCCTGGACCCACCGCTTCCACGGGCCCCTGCTGGAGACGGGCGTAGACCCCTCTACTCTCTGTATCTACACAGCCCCCTCCCCAGGTTTGGCCTTCTCAGGTGGCCCTCTGCCTTGCCTCCCCCTCCTGGTCCAGACAAACCTCTTAAGGTCGACAGAACTGGAGAAACTCGCTCTCCAAATCTTGTTGACTTATGTCTAGACTCAGCTTTTGCAAACCAGGCGGCCAAATGGTGAGTGGAACGACAGAGAGAACAGAAAGCACACTGGGGGTGGGCAGCGGAGGAGGGGCTGGCCAGTCGCACTGGACTAATAAGTGCCACACCGTCCTGCCGCAAGCGCACAGCCTTCCCAGCAAATGCTATCGTCCCCCCACTTCACAGACGAGGAAACCGAGACTCAGAGGGGTCGGGGAGTGTGTCCACAATCCCACAGTGTAGAAGTGGTGGCTTAGATCTGAACCAGACCTGCGTGATGCAAGCCAGTGCTTTATCCACAGCTCCATTCCCCATGGAAGGGGGAATCTAAATGTTGGGGCAGAACAAGGGCCCTACAGGACTCCAAATACAAATCTGTGACTGCGTGCTTTCCTCTGGCACTTACCTCAGCCCAGTCGGGAGGCGTGGTGCTGTGGGTACAGGGCCACAGAGCTTGAGACAAAGACAGGTCGGCCCATCAGCTGACATCCCAGGTCGCTCACCTTGACGGTGAACAAACTGGGCTAATTCGGCAGGTCCCAGCCCTGACTGTACATCAGAACACCTGCCTCAACCTCAGAGGCTCTGGTTTCATTCATCAGAGACAAGACTCGAACACAACACTGACTTTTTAAAACTTTTTATTCAAGTAAAATGCACCCTCACCCACAGAAAAGTACATGTATCATAAGTGAACAGCTCCACCGATTGTCACAAGCTGAACACATCCAGTCTCTAAATCTAAGAGAGACTATTACTAGCACCCCAGCACCTCCTTTTCCTCATGTCCCCATCTTTCCACCCCTGCCACCCCCTGCCAAGGGAACCACTCTCCTGACCTCTAGCAGCGCAGGTTGATCTGAATTTTATTTTATTTTATTTTATTTTTTCATTTTTCTGAAGCTGGAAACAGGGAGAGACAGTCAGACAGACTCCCGCATGCGCCCGACCGGGATCAACCCGGCACGCCCACCAGGGGCGACGCTCTGCCCACCAGGGGGCGATGCTCTGCCCATCCTGGGTGTCGCCATGTTGCGACCAGAGCCACTCTAGCGCCTGAGGCAGAGGCCACAGAGCCATGCCCAGCGCCCGAGCCATCTTTGCTCCAATGGAGCCTTGGCTGCAGGAGGGGAAGAGAGAGACAGAGAGGAAAGTGCGGCGGAGGGGTGGAGAAGCAAATGGGCGCTTCTCCTATGTGCCCTGGCCGGAATCGAACCCGGGTCCTCCGCACGCCAGGCCGACGCTCTACCGCTGAGCCAACCGGCCAGGGCGATCTGAATTTTATACCAATGGTATCATACCTGTGCCTTCTTTTATTCAATGGCATAAGCGACGTTGACCCACACTGTTCCGAGCGGTTATGGGTCGCTCCTTCTCATCACTGAGTAGTATGCCATGGTATGACTAGGTCCCGGCTTATTTATTCTGCTGTTGGCGGACATTTGGGTAGTTCCTAGTCTGGGGCAAGTGTGAACCTTCAAGTGCATGTCCTCTGGTTGAGTATGTGTGCCCGTTGCTGTCACACAGACACCTCAGACGGGCCTCGCTGGGCCACGGGTCTTGCATGGTCAGCTCTGGTCAGACGGCCCAGCAGTTTCCCGAGCGGCTGCAAGCTGACACCCCCATCAGCCACGGGTGAGAGTTCCAGGGCTCCATGTCCCCACCAATGTTCGGTATTTTCCACCTTTTTTTATACTGTCCATTCTGGTGGACACTAGTGGTGTCATCTTGCACGTCCCTGGTGACAAATTACATTGAGAAGCCTTGGCCTCAGTGGTCTCTGGAGCCTTCCCAGGGTCCCCAACTTTGGACAGGGTCCCCAAGGTGGTCCTGTGGAACGGGCCTCTAAGGAGGGTTTTTACAGGGACAGAAAAGGGTAAATGAGGGACTGATGCAGAGGCCGAAACCAAACAACTGGTCACCCTTCAGGAGCGCAAGAAGAAGAACTTGACCCTCCTGGGAAAGCCCCCAGGACTCACACGCGGCCCTGGAAGGCGCTGCTAACCCCGTCCTGGCTAGTGCCCACCCTCCCTCACTCTCTAGCCCCCTTCACCTATTATAGATTTATTTGTCGCTGGTTCACTGCCTGTCTCTCCCTTCTAGCATAGTCTTTCTGTTCATTGCTATCTGTCAGTGCCTACTACACTGCCTGGCACATGGTGGGGGCTCATTAAATAACTGTTGAATGGATGTGCTCACACACATGCCACACAGCTCCTGGGTCTGAACTGGGGAGGGCTGGGGCGCTGTCTCCAGCCTCAGCTTGGTTCTTGGTCACACACACACACACACACACACACACACACACACACCCAGGCTTCCCCTTCATGTTTAAGTTCATCTGAATTCCCACGAATAAAGATGTGTGTGTGTGCGCATGCGTGCTGGGGTGGCAGTTCGCTGAGCCCCACACCTGGTAGGGCCTGCACAGGCGGCCAGACCCTGCACATTATCCTTATGATGGTGACTCCTCTTCCCGTGAAGGGGGCGGGGTGGGACAGGGTGGCGGGATCTGGGATGTGGGTCCCTGCCAAGTGCTGGGGCCGCTCTGACCCAGCGGTGGAATGTTACCCGCTAAAATAAGCACCCCGCAGCCTTGGCTCCTGGCCCCCAGCCCTGGCTGCCTTTGGATAACAGTTTATTTTGGTTTCAGGAGATGAAGGGGAACAGACAAGATACTGATCCTCGCTCCGAGCAGCGTGCTGGGGGGGTGGCAGTGCGGGGGAGACAGATGGCAGGTGGCGAGGGTGGGGAGGGCAGACAAAGCCCCAAGTCCGGGGAGGCTGGGAGACACAGAGGGCTCCTCCCTCCTCCTTCCTTTAAAACGGGCCCTGTGCCCTGTGGGGTGTGGTGGACGGACAATGTCTTTCTTCTAGAACATTCAGAACCCACCCACCTCGACTTCCCAGCTCAGGGGCCAAGGCAAACTCCCTGGGGAAGAAGACAGCGATTCCATTTACGGAGAACAGAGTGAGGGTGTAACCATCACCCCTCTGGTGGGGAGAAGGCAGACCAGCCTCATGCCTGGGACGCCCTGTATGGAGGGGTCACAGCAGCAGGGTCCCTGGGGACTGCCAAGGGCCCCATTCTCTCCAACACCCACAGGCACTGGATCAGCGGGATCTTATCAGGGTTTTCATCAACATTAGCAGATCCGAGGTGCAAATTCCATCGTGGCACATGGGGCTTTTTGCAGCTGGCCAGGCTTTCTTGGGTCAGGAATGACCTTTAAGATGAGAGTGACCAGGGTGGAGCAGCGGGACGGAAGGAGACAGCTGAGCCTCAGCCAACATCATGGTCTCGTGCCCTAAGTGCCGCTCCCTGCCCCTTCCTGGGAATCTCGAACCGTCCCCGACCGCCAGCACCGAGTTATCCTGCCCCAGGCGCAGGGTGAGATCTCCGCAGTCCGCTCCAGGGCTTCGGCCCCAGGTCAGGGGGCTTCTGCAGCAGAAAACCACGGCCCCAGTGCTGTCTGTCTGTGAGCTCTGGCTTTCTCCAGTGAGTGCCTTGCCGCTGGAGGTGTCCTGGCCTGATGGGGACATGCTGGGGGCATGCATGGCCAGCCCTGTGCAGATACCATCTTCCTTGTTGGGAGATGCCACCCGGGTGCAATCACAGTTAGCACCACCTCATTCTGCTTCCAGCATGGGCACTGGTGTCAGAACATCCCAGCTCGGTCCCTGCTTGTTGTGGACCCTGTTAACAGCTCTGAACCTCCCCAGAATCTCAGTTTCATCTTCTGAGCTGGGGCAGTGACAACACCTCTCTCCCAGGGCTGCTCCGGGGCTTAAACGAGATCCCAGGGTTCAAACAGTCCACCCAGGGCTAAGCACATACATGGGACCTGTGTGTGTGTGTGTGTGTGTGTGTGTGTGTGTGTGTGTGTGTGTGTGTGTGAGAGACAGAGACCTAGAGACAGAGAGAGGGACAGGAGGGACAGATAGGGACAGATAGACAGGAAGGGAGAGAGATGAGAAGTATTAATTCCTCGTTGTGGCACCTTAGTTGTTCATTAATTGCTTTCTCATATGTGCCTTGACTTGGGGGCTATACCAGACCAAGTGACCCTTTGCCAGTGACCTTGGGCCCAAGCTGGTGAGCTGTGCTCAAACCAGATGAGCCTGTGCTCAAGCCGGAGACCTCAGGATTTTGAACCTGGGTCCTCCATGTCCCAGTCCCACGCTCTATCCACTGCACCACCGCCTGGTCAGGCTGCATGGGACCTCTTCCTCCCCACCAGCCACCTGCAAGGGCCATAGAGTGGAGGAGACATCTCCTGTGAGTCAGGTGTCCCGTAGGCCTTGGGCTGAGCTGACCTGGAGGCTGCTGGTTCTGTGGACTAGCTGGGTCACTTGGCCCCTGTGTGGTTTGATCTCGCCATGTTTGAGTCACCCTTGGGAACTTGGGAACAAAGTGGAACCCTGAGTGGCCCGTGCCTGAGTTAGCTGCTGGGTGCAGGCTGTGTGTGCACATAGATGTGCTCAGAGCAGAGCTGGGGGAAAAGTCCTCCCTCACACGAGATGGGCCTGCAGCAGGCCCGCCTTCCTCCCTAGGGATCAGCCCCTGGTTGCGGGACACTGCTGAATACCCAACCCTCGGCCGGCCCCTCGCACCCGGACAGAGCTGGGCCGGGAGGTAGGCCGTGCCCTCCGTAGCGGCGGTGGAGAGAAGGCAGAGGCCTCAGGAATGCAGTGTCTGCCCAGCGGCTCTGGAGACAGAGCTCATGGCGAGCGAAGTCGCTGCCCCAGAGAGACAGCTGTCACCCATTTGGCACTTGTGTGGCGGCAGCCAGCTGAAGGGGGGCTGATTGTGCTCAGGCTCCAGCTTTCACCTTGGCCTCGCTCCCCAGGGATCCCAAAACCACCAGTGATGTGACATTGTAGAGGTGTCAGCCAGACCTGGCACTCCGGACAAGGCCCTGGGCTTGTTCTGGAGGGAGGGCCAGGGTCCTGGGTGTGGGGCTCCACCGGGCACACAGCAGGTGGACTGGGGTCCTGACAGCCAGGGGTGGGGACGCATGGGCAGACACCCCGATGTGACATACCAGCCCCTCCCAGTATGTGGCTGGCCACACGCACAGCCATCCTGCGAGGGAGGGGTCTCTGTCCGCGGGGAGGAACTGAGGTCCTTCTGGGTGGGACTCTCCTGACCTCAGGGATGGTGACGCTTCCGGCCGCACAGCCTCTGCCCCACGCAGACCTGACAAAGAACGTCAGACTGGAAGGTCCCTGGATTCACCTGCTCCAGCGGGCCGTCCCAAACACGGGGAGCCCAAGCCTGGGGAGCGAGGGGGGCTCAGCATGGCTCTGCGGAGGCCACAGCTGTCAGAAATCCCGCTGGTGTTTTTCTGCAGCTCCCACCGGGCTCACAGTGTGATCTCAGTGGTTGATAATCACTTCATGCCGTAGACCCCTAAGTCCCGCCGTGCTGGGGCCATCGGCAGGGGCCCCGCCATGCCACAGGGGGACAAGCCCAGAGGACAGGCTGGACTTCCTCATGGGCACATTGAAGATGCTCGACGCCCAGAAATGTTAGGGGGCGGGGAAGTTGTGGTTTGTAATAGACCATGAGCCCTGGTGAACAGCTTGAGACCACAGTCCCAGGGTGTCAATGCCATTGGGTCTCCTTGTTCCCATTTCAAGAGGTCAAGCTGGGGTCGCTCCCAGCACAGACTCACTGGTAAGGTGACTGCCCCCAATGTCCCTGCGGAGCCCAGTGGCTAAGAGCCCAGACTGGAGTCACCTGCCAGCTGCACCACATGACAGCTGTGTGTTCTTGAATAACTTACTTAACTTCTCTGAGCCTTGGATTCCTAATCTATAAAACAGGAGGGAAATGACAGTACCTGTGTCTCATAGGAAAGTTGCAATGGTTAATATATATTATATATGTATGTAGTAGAATAAAGACTTCTAAACGGTAGAGACCATTATTACCTTAAACATCCTGACAGAAGAGGAGGGGATGGTGTTTGGTTGGACACAATGGTTCTTAACTGAGGACAATTTCCCCACAGGAGACAGTTGACAATTCTTAGAGACATTTTATTTTGGTAGCCACAACTGAAGCTGGAGGTGTCGCTACCAGCATCGAGTGAGAAGAGGCCAGGGATGTTCTAACTGGCCCACGATGTACAGGCCCACCACCCCACAACACAAAATGAATGGTCTGAATGTCCACGGGGCCACCGTGAGGAAAGCCCGGCAGGAGGAGTGGGGTGTGGTGGGAGTAGAATGAGTGGGTGGAGGAGGGGAGGAATGGTGGAGGGGGGGCCCTTCCATCCCCGAGGGTGGCTGTGGATTTCAGGAAGAGCTGCTGTCAGGAGGGCTGGGTGTTTGGATTTCCAATGCCTGTGACTGTCACAGGGCTGGCTCATTGAACAGGGCTTGTAAACCAGCCCTGAAGGTCACCAGCAGAAAGAAATGCAGCCGTTCTTTGAGCAAAGGAGAGAGAACAGCCTCAGTGGTCACTGGAGTTTCTCCATTAAGCAGAAAAGGGGGGGCCCTGGTGGGTCTCAGCCCTGCTAGGGCCGGGCCCCCTGCTGGAAGCTGGTGATTCAGCATTCACCCGCGCACGCGCGCGCGCGCACACACACACACACACACACACACACATGCCCACGTGCACCGATGGTGCTTAGATCACATGCACTCTGCACACACATAGCTTACATTCTTTAAGCCAGGAGAAGAGGTGAATGCAATCCACCCGTCGGCAGGGCAGTTGGCAAATGAACAAGTCTGAAAAAAACACTAAGTAACTGTTGAAGTCTCTTGTTTTCTAAAAAGATCTCCATTTCTTTTTTGGTGTACATGTGTGTGCACACGTGGGGTGAGAAGCACTTGATGTATTAAAAAAGAGCTTAGGCCTACCATGTAAGGTGCCGGTCCTGGCCCTTCTGGAAAGTTCTGTGCAAACCTTCTCCCCGCCTGGAGCCCTGAGAAAAGAAGGAAGGGGCTGCATTGCGTAGTTGCCAAAACCAGGTTGAGCACCGTACGTTGCTGCACCCACATATCTGTGCTTTGTGAGATTAAAAACTCAAATTGTAAATCAATTGGAGTTCAAAGCAAACTTATCTATTTTCTTTAAAAAAATTTTTTTTAATTGATTTTAGAAAGAGAGGAAGAGAGAGAGAAACATCGATTTGCTATTCACTCATCTGTGTATTTATCGGTTGACTCTTGTACGTGCCTTGACCAGGGATTGAACCTGTAACCTTGGCATATCAAGATGAAGCTCTAATCAACGGAATGATCAACCAGGGCTTACTTAAACATTTTCAAATCCGGAAATAAAAAAATAGGATAACAATGACTTTGGAAGAGTCTCTGAATCCTGGCGTTTAACCTCCCCTCCCAGGGCACTTCAAAGTTCACTCTGTTAGTACAGGGCTTCAGTTTTAAACTACTTCTCTCTATTCTTTTCTCTCCTTCCTTACTTCCCAATTTTTCTGGTGCCATTGAAACTGACCCGCATCAGCTCCAAACTGCACTGTCATAGCCCCTGGCCCGACCTGGTGGAGCGTGTGACCTGGACATACACCCGCGCCTGCCACCAGCCAGGGCGGTGCTCCGGGGCGGCCGCCCTGCAGGGACAGGCACAGCCAGCAGCCCCGGGGCTGCGGGGGTGAGACCTGACTTTTCTTGTTGATATAGGGCCTCTTTTGTGCCCCTTCTTGGTTGGCCTGCTGTCCGCTCTGGGCCTATAATTAGCAGCAATGCCCAGCCCAGGGATCAGGTGTCTGCTGGTCCGCATGTCCCCGAGAGGGACTGTTGGGGCCTGAAGATAATCTCCAGGCTGCAGTGTCTCGTGACCTGATTTCTGACCCAGGAAGTCTGGTGCTGGTCGGGCGTCTGTATCCTCCTGGGTATCTTGTATTTTTCTTTCTAAATCCAGTGATCCCATTTACAGGGTGCCTGAATGGTGTCCTCATGTCTCGCGGGTCACGGGGCACTTCCAGCCACCCCTGACCGGAGGACTCGGTGGGCTTGAAGACACTACAATGTGCCACGCGGCGATGGAGCTAGGGGCTGCTTCCTCGTCACGTTGGGGCAGTGGGGGCAGGAACATAGCCTTCAGAGGAGATGAGATCGACTCAGACATCTCCCCAGTTGCCTGGCATCAGCCCCTAAAATGCCCCCAGGGCCGTGGGCAGAGGCATTCCAGGTCCCTGCTCACATAAAAAGGCTTGGGCATTGGCAGCACTGTGGCAGGATTCTCAGCTTCACCTCTGAGGTCACAGCAGAGCCCTGGAGGGGCCGGCAGCCAGGACAAGTGCCTCTGGAGAGAGAGGGCTTGGAAGACCTGGAGCCCTTCCACGAACTGTGAAGTGGGTTTGGAGTCAGACTGAATTCCCTTCCAGGCACCTCCTAGCCATGTGAGTCTGAGCCTCAATTTCCTCATCCGTAACACAGGGACAGTCATTCCTCCAGGGCAGTCTGCAATGAGATTAATTGTGACACTAAGAAACAAGGTCAAGACTGAGCTGAGGTCTGCCCACCTCCAAGCCCCGGCCTCTCACCCTCTGAATTAGTAAAGATTTGCTGCTGTAACAAAACTCAAAACAACAGCGGTCCAAGCACAAAAGTTTATCTCTCTCCCTTGCCAATGTACACACAGCCGGGATCCTTTATCGGCAAGTGGCTCTCCGCACCGTGATGACTCAGGGACCCAGGCTGCTTCCGTGGCAGCTCTGCCATCTTCTAATTGTGCGACTTCCAAGGTCCCCGTGTTCGCCTGCATGGCGGTGGGAGAGGAAAGAGCCTGGTCAATGGCGCCTGGAAGGTTCCTACAGGCCAGGCTTGGAAGTGGCAGGCGGGGCTCTCAGGGTATCCTGGCCGGCACCGCATCCCCCGCACCCCTACCTGCAGGCGGGCTGAGGGATTCTCCCAGCTCTGCTCTCAGGAGGAAGGCCCTCTTGCCCAGGAAATAGCAGCACTCGGGGAGACCTGAGGAAGCCGCAGGGGAAGGGGATCTCTGGTAGCCGCAGGGGAAGGGACCTCTGGTAGCCGCAGGGGAAGGGACCTCTGGTAGCCGCAGGGGAAGGGGACCTCTGGTAGCCCTAGAGATATGAGGCTGCAGTGCTCGGTTTGGATTCCTGGCTCAGGAACAGACCCTGAGACAGAGATGTGAGTGTACACTGTGGGTTTGGGACAAGATCCCACCATACATGGCAGGGGAGAAAAGAAGTGAGACACAGGAGGGAAGTCGGCTGATAAAGGGCATGGGCAGCTGAAGCCTCAAGCTGCAGGGAACTCCGGGCGCCGTGTGGAAGAGAGACGCAGGGTATTTAGACATCCCCCTCAGGTGGTGGTTGAGGGCTGCTCACATGTGCAGAGGGGGTCTGGGTGAGACGAGCAGGTGCAGGCAGGAAGTCTGGAGCTGTGCACGGAGTGGTCAGGGTGGGGGACTGAGCAGGGCACTCACAGTGTCTGCTGCTCTCTGCAAATGTGCATGGGACACTCAATTCCCTCTCTTAATTGGTACCCTGCAGGGATAGGGCAGGGGTCCACTCCCAGCCTGCAGCCGTGTCTGTCATCTGAGCCCTGACCCAATAGCACACAGGGCCACAGGGCCTGGGGGCAGCTGTGTGGCCAGCGTGAGCACTTGGCTAGGGGTCTGGGAGCCCAGGTCTGCAGCTTCTTGACTAGAGACCCTGACCTGCTCACTTAACGACACTCACAGGGTGCCCACTAAATATATATGTGGCCTTGCCCTGTACTGAGCCCCTAGGATACAGCTGAGGGCGCAGTCACTGCCTGGTGCTCCCGGGGCTCACAGGCAGCTTCAGACCCACCAGGAGGTCTCCCCCTCTCACAGTCCACTGATCAGAACCTTAACTACATCTGCAGAATCCTTTTACCGTGAAAGGTGACGTGATCACAGGAGTGGAGGCTGCGCGTGGTCACACGGCCGTCTGGGGGCACTGGGGCGGGTTAGGAATCGGTCCGCCCGTGACCCCTCTTCCTGGCTCCCAGGACACCGTGCTCTTCTGGGTCTCCCCTTTCCGCGCTGCTGCCCCTGTGGGTCTCCTTGGCTGCATTCGTCTACCATCGCCAGCATTTTTAAGAACATCAGGACTCCCTAAGAAATGATAACAAGGAGAGGGCTGGGTCAAGGTCACCCAGGGAGCTGGCAGAAGTATCCCCAGCTGGGGACTCTCAGCCCCTGCTTGGGC
The DNA here is from genome assembly GCF_036850765.1 of Saccopteryx bilineata. Classification (NCBI taxonomy): domain Eukaryota; kingdom Metazoa; phylum Chordata; class Mammalia; order Chiroptera; family Emballonuridae; genus Saccopteryx; species Saccopteryx bilineata. The sequence continues at coordinate 10,671,197 of NC_089493.1, read as the reverse complement.
AGCTAATGTCACAGGGGTTGGAGGCCCCACCCACCAAGCTCAGTGGATGGAGTGACCACCCAGGGCCAGGTAGTTCCCAGGAGACTTTGGAAAGCGCTCAGTCACCTTCTGAGAGCTGGGGGGGGGGGGGCAGTGACCCAGCAGAACTGGCCCCTTTTCTAGCTTGGCTGGAGAGTGTTCAAGACAGGGCCCGGCCTTAGGTAAAAACAACCATGGGCCCGAAAATAGCCCAAAGGTTGGACCTGGGAGTGGACGAGGCAGAATAATAGAAATCATAGTGACGTTTTTTGAGCACTCAGTATGTGCCAGGTGCTAAGTGTGTGTGTATATCAGCTAATTTAATCCCACAGCTACTTCTGAGTTACATACTCTTGTCAACCCCATTTCACAGAGGAAGAAGCTGAGGCTCAGGGAGGTTCAGGGACTCATCTAAGGCTCATGACTGAAGAGGAGCTGCTGAGGGAGGTTCCGTCTGCCTTTGGTATTCCTGCCATGGTAAAATGTGGCTCTATGAGTCTAACATTAATAAGTGGTGATAATAGCAAGAGACTCCGGCCTGACCAGATGGTGGCGCAGTGAATAGAGCATTGGACTGGGACAGGGAGGACTCAGATTCAAAACCCCGAGGTCACTGGCTTGAGCGTGGGGCTGCTGGCTTGAGCATGGGATCATAGACATGACCAGTGACCCCATGGTCGCTGGCTTGAGCCCAAGGTCGCTGGCTTGAGCCCAAGGTCACTGGCTTGAGCAAGGGGTCACTAGCTCTGCTGTAGCCCCCCTAGTCAAGGCACATACAAGAAAGCAATCAATGAACAACTAAGGTGCTGCAATGAAGAATTGATGCTTCTCATCTCTCTCCCTTCCTGTCTATCCCTATCTGTCCCTCTATCTGTCTCTCTCTGCCTCTGTCTCTGTCTCTCTCTCTCTCTCTCTCTCTCTCTAACACACACACACACACACACACATACACACACACACACAGCCAGAGACTTCATGTGGGGAAACACTGAACTAGGATAACTGAACTAGGATGAGGGAGGGACATGATAAAGAGACATAGCTGGACTCGATATAAGGAGGGGCAGATGCTTTAGCTGTCGGAGTGGCCCAGAGGGGAACATGGGAGGGAGGGAGCTGCTGTCGCTGAATATATACAAGTGAAGAGGTGTTCTCATTTTCTGAGGCCCTACTGACAACAGACACTGTACTGAGCACCTTACACTCAGGGCGGGGCAAAAGTCAGTTTACAGTTGTTCTTATGGAAAATAATATAATAAATGATAATACAAGAAAAACTGTTTCATGTGGTCACAACTGTAAACCTAGTTTTGCCCCTCCCTGCATGTCATTTTTAGGTCCTCACAGCTCTGTCACATGGACACTATTGTCCCCAGCTTACCAGCTTATAGATGAGAAAACCGAGGCTCAAAGAGATTGACTCATTGATGGCTATAAAGATGGTTAGTGGGGAAGCCATGACTCAGGCTCAAAGCTGTGTATCTCTGCTTGTACCAGTACACCCATTGAGCGCCTGCTGTGTACCTCAGTCCTCATCCTTCTGGAGGTCACATTCCAGTAAGAGTGAGACAATCCAGAGTAAATCGACACAGACAAGGGGAGACCAGTAAGCTGGAGTCAGGGAGGCTTAGGATGTCAGGAGAGGCCATCTCGAGATGGTGGCATCTGAGCTGAGACCTGAAAGATGAGAAAGCGTAGAGAGCGTTAGGAAGGGCTGGGAGAACAGTGCTCTGGGCCAAGGGAACCACAGGTGCAAAGGTCCTGGGGTGGAGCAGAGGAAGACCAGTGTGGGAAGAATAGCCAAGGTGGGGGCCTGATCATTCAGGGTCTGGTCAGCCAGGGTTTAACCTTCATGTCTAATTACTGGAGGATTTTAAACCAGTGGCATGCTACAGACAACACATACCAGCTCTTGAAAACCACCTCTCAAATCTTCAGAGGCTGTTAACTATATTAGTAGCTTGCTGGGAACATTTACACCAGAGGAAATGGCAAGTGTCACAAATCATGGCTTTGTCCTCTGGACGGCAAGGTGGTTAATTATCATATTTACCTGCATAGCACTGGTTTCGGGCAGGGAAATGAGGAGATGTGGTTTACACTTCAAGCAGAGCTCTCTCTGGCTGCTGGGTGGAGAATGGTCTGCAGGGGACAGAGAAGCTGGGTGGCCAGGGAAGGCTGTGGCACTGGCCCACGCTGGAGAGACGGGGTTTGGGCCAGAGGATGGATTTGACCGGTTTTGGAAGCAGAACAAGCGGGCTTCGCTGACACCTTGTCCAGCACAGAGCAAGGATGAGGGAGCAGGAGCCAGGCTGGGGTTTCACGGGAGCAGCAGCTACAACACAGCTTACTGGGCCCTGGGCCTGGGACTTGTCTCCTCCTGGACCCATGGCAGGAGGGCGATCTCTGAGATCTCTGAGAGTCGGTCTCGGTGGAGGGCTGAGGGGAGCTGGGCAGTGTCGGGTCTCTGGGATCTCTGAGAGTCGGTCTCGGTGGAGGGCTGAGGGGAGCTGGGCAGTGTCGGGTCTCTGGGGTCTCTGAGAGTCGGTCTCCGTGGAGGGCTGAGGGGAGCTGGGCAGTGTCGGGTCTCTGAGATCTCTGAGAGTCGGTCTCCATGGAGGGCTGAGGGGAGGTGGGCAGTGTCGGGTCTCTGGGATCTCTGAGAGTCGGTCTCCATGGAGGGCTGAGGGGAGCTGGGCAGTGTCGGGTCTCTGAGATCTCTGAGAATCGGTCTCAGTGGAGGGCTGAGGGGAGCTGGGCAGTGTCGGGTCTCTGGGATCTCTGAGAGTCGGTCTCTGGGAGGGCTGAGGGGAGCTGGGCAGTGTCGGGTCTCTGAGATCTCTGAGAGTCGGTCTCAGTGGAGGGCTGAGGGGAGCTGGGCAGTGTCGGGTCTCTGGGATCTCTGAGAGTCGGTCTCTGGGAGGGCTGAGGGGAGCTGGGCAGTGTCGGGTCTCTGGGATCTCTGAGAGTCGGTCTCGGTGGAGGGCTGAGGGGAACTGGGCAGTGTCAGGTCTCTGGGATCTCTGAGAGTCGGTCTCAGTGGAGGGCTGAGGGGAGCTGGGCAGTGTCAGGTCTCTGGGATCTCTGAGAGTCGGTCTCAGTGGAGGGCTGAGGGGAGCTGGGCAGTGTCAGGTCTCTGGGATCTCTGAGAGTCGGTCTCAGAGGAGGGCTGAGGGGAGCTGGGCAGTGTCAGGTCTCTGGGATCTCTGAGAGTCGGTCTCAGTGGAGGGCTGAGGGGAGCTGGGCAGTGTCAGGTCTCTGGGATCTCTGAGAGTCGGTCTCGGTGGAGGGCTGAGGGGAGCTGGGCAGTGTCAGGTCTCTGGGATCTCTGAGAGTCGGTCTCAGTGGAGGGCTGAGGGGAGCTGGGCAGTGTCGGGTCTCTGGGATCTCTGAGAGTCGGTCTCTGGGAGGGCTGAGGGGAGCTGGGCAGTGTCGGGTCTCTGGGATCTCTGAGAGTCGGTCTCGGTGGAGGGCTGAGGGGAGCTGGGCCGTGTTGGGTCTCTGGGATCTCTGAGAGTCGGTCTCTGTGGAGGGCTGAGGGGAGCTGGGCAGTGTTGGGTCTCTGGGATCTCTGAGAGTCGGTCTCTGTGGAGGGCTGAGGGGAGCTGGGCAGTGTCGGGTCTCTGAGATCTCTGAGAGTCGGTCTCGGCGGAGGGTTGAGGGGAGCTGGGCAGTGTCGGGTCTTAGGAAAGTTCCAGCAGGAGAAATAGCCCATGCTTGTCTCCCCAGGCCCACTCAGACCCGCCCCGGGCTCCACAGTTTCCCACCCTTTCCCGACCACCGCCTGGGGTCCAGACCCAGCAACAGGGCTCCCTGGCGTCAGCCCCTCTCTCTGTCAAGGCTTTCCCTCAGGGAAGGGTCCAGTGCCAGGGGGTCACCGTCACTGTGATCCTCCGCAGGGAGAGAGAACGGAGGGCAGAACACAAAACTAAGGCTGACCGGCTGCCGGCTGCGTGGCAGGCCCGTGCTGCTCGCTTTTCTCAGAGTGCCGTTCTAGATGTTTCCCCTCATCCCCTGCCCGAGATAGGATCTGCGAAGTTTATAATTCATACCCTCTAGAGCAGGGGTAGTCAACCATTTTATACCTACCGCCCACTTTTGTATCTGTTAGTAGTAAAATTTTCTAACCGCCCACCGGTTCCACAGTCATGGTGATTTATAAAGTAGGGAAGTAACTTTACTTTATAACATTTATAAAGCAGAGTTACAGCAAGTTAAAGCTTATAATAATAATTACTTACCAAGTACTTTATGTCGGATTTTCGCTAAGTTTGGCAGAATAAATCTTTATAAAACAACTTACTATAGTTAAAGCTATCTTTTTATTTATACTTTGGTTGCTCTGCTACCACCCACCATGAAAGCTGCAATGCCCACTAGTGGGCGGTAGGGACCAGGTTGCTCCACTGATCTAGACCTTCTTCTGAACATGTGTGCACACACACACACATGCACACAAACACGTGTACACACATGCACGCACACACAAGCATGCACACACACGCACACATGCACGCACACAAACAGAGGTTAATTTTTTAAGAATGTTCCTCATGGATTATCGCATTTAATCCTAGGTGTTATTATCCCCACTTTGTATTTTAGGAAACAGACTCAGAGAGGTTAGGTACTTTCCCACAGGTCACACAGCTGGTAGTCTCGCCCGGCCCCACAGACTTACTCTGCACCCTCAGCATCACCTACTGCAGGGGAAGGCTGGCCGCGTCCTCGGAGGGGGCATTTGGGGCTGCAGGCAGTCCGGGTTGGAATTCTGGGCTGGAGGCCTGGGCTGGCCCATCTTTCTGCTGTGTCGTGAGACTCCAGCTCTGGGGTCAAATTCTAGCCCCAGGAGTCCTTGTTACGGCTTTAGAGAAAGAGGATGGGGGAGTCTATTGCCATTTAATTGTGGCTCTGCCCTTGAAGCGGGCTCCCAGCTCCAAGGTTCCCAGCTGTCTCCGCAGACAGCCCTGCCTCGGGTCTCTCCCGAAAGCCCAGGGGATAGGAGCGGGCTGGGAGGTCTGAGACCCGGCCCCCTCACCAGCTGTGTGACCTTGGCAGTCCCTGCCTCCCCCTCAGCCTTGGTCTTCTCTCTTCTGAAGTTCCTCTCAGTAAGACCTGCGTCCTCCCCTAAGCAGGGGGTGGGACCTATGGTTGCTGGGGCAGGGTGGGGAGGAGGACGAAGGGGAGGGGGAGGGGGGAGGAGGGGGAGGAAGAAAGAAGAGGGGGAAGGGTTAAGGGAGGGGGAGGAGGGGAAGGAGGAGGAAGAGGGGAAGAGGAAGGAGAGGAAAGGAAAGAGGAAGGAGGAGGGGGAGGGGTGGGGGGGAGGAAGAGGAGGAGGAGGAAGAGTCAGAGCAGTGAAGAGGGCTCTGACAGAGATGGTAGGTTGGGGAGGGAGTGGGATGAGGCTGAAGAACAGATACCGGAGTCTGCAGAGCCGGGTTCAAATCCCTGCTCCGCACATGTGCAGGCGCAGGGGCCTGTGCTGGGGAGAGCCCATATTTGGTGTCCTGTTCTGCTGTTGCTGACTTGAAATTCTTAGTTTTCGGAATAGGGAACCAGCATTTCTACGCTGCCCTACAAACCAGGTTGCCAGCCTGTGACCCGATATGAGCCGCCTGCCCTGGGCAAGTCCCTTCACCTGCAGGCCCTCCCTTTCCTCGTCTGCAGAATGGGGCGAGGCTGCCACCACCGCGAAGTTGTTCTGAGGAGTAAATGGGAGACTTCAGGCAAAGGGCCCGGCAGAGTAAACCCCTGACAGGGGTCGGTCCCTGGTAATGTGACCCGTCTCTCCGTCTCTCCTCGGGGCCTGACAGGGACCATCTTGCAGGGGCGGCCGCAGCCTCGCTCCCAGCCCGTCCCAGTGCACTCCGGACACCGCGCCGGACATTTCAGGCCAAAATAAAACCCTCGCTGGAAAGCGAGTCATCCCCACAGCCACTGCCCGTGGCTGTGCTAGGTCAAAGGTTTCGGGCCGAGCTACTGGGGGACTCCCCGCGAGCTGCCTCCACTGGGGTCCTGACGGCAGGGCCCCCATTGGATCTGTTTCCAATCCCGGCCGCTCGGCCGCCCAGACGTTTCTGGAGTCTGACCGCCTGGATCAACATCTCAGCTCCGCAATCTCCCGACACTGAGACCTGGGGCGGGTTCCTGAGCCTCTGGGGGCCTCGGTTTCCCCGTCTGCGAAGTAAGAGCGTTGCCTTGCGGGTGTGCCGTAGTGCGTGAACCCCAGCAGGGAAAGTGTGTAGAACTGTGCCGAGGAAGGCTCGCCACTTCCACGGCTGGGCTCCGGCCTCCGCCACGCACCGACTCTGAGCCCGGAGCACACCCCGCAGTGCGGGGCTGACCAGGCCACGCCTTCCGCAGGAACCCGGCAGGCTACTGACTGCAGGGTAAAACCCCAAATTCCTGGCCTGGTTTATCTGAGCCTCACGTGGTGAGCTCAGCTTCCGTTTCTCCTTCTCCAGCCAGTGGGTCCTGGCTTTGTTCTGGGAACCTTCAGCCCCGTGATGTGACAGCCTCCTACGATATGCCTGTCAGTCAAACCAAGGGGCCAGCACGTGACCCAGGCTCAGCCAACTGGGGGACCTCTTTAAGGCCCATGATGCTTGAGGATGGAAGGCTGGAGAGGGGTCATTTGGAAGTATTCCCTGAATTTCTGCCTCCTGAATCTCTGAGGTGCCCTGGGCCCCTGTCCCATCCCAGCCTGGGTCTGTAGCTTTCCTTCTGACTCTCTGCCCTCCCTCACACCCTCCCTCCCACCCTTCCACAACGCCCTCCCTCCCACCCACCCTCTCAGACGCCCTCTCTGCCCAGAGTAGCCCGCTGGGTTTCTGTTGCAGACAGCCGGAGAGTCTGGCCGTCCACTGGCTACTGCTGACAGCTTCTCCAGCCACATCCAAACCACGCCCATCTGACCTTCCCCTTCTGGGTTTAGGGATCTGCCTACATACAGTTCTCACAGGCCATGCATGTAGCTTTGCGCCTCTGAAACCCTCGTCCCTGCTGTTCCTTCTGCCAGAAATGCCCTTCCCGCCTTACTTCTTTACTCATTCTCATCCTCCAGAACCACCTCAGACACTGTAAACTCCAGTCTTCCTCCCCAGCCCTGGCCCCAGACCGGCTCTGACCCTCTGGGTAGCGCGGCCTCTGGGCTTCCCTCCTTTGCACCAACATTCCCTGCCCTGTCGGAGCCCAAGGCCAGACCCAGGCTCCACTCGCCTTCATTTCTCAGTTGAAGATGGGCTCCAGAACCATGGAGGGTCAGACAGAGACAGCCCCCTGGGGACCTGCTCAAGACCTCCTGAGCTGGCAGGGGCTGGATCCATTGCCCACTGAGGCGGGGCCATGATGGCAGCGACAGAGGAGTGGGCGATGGAGGAGCTGCCCCGCCCGGGTCTCAGTGCGCCCACCCTCTCACCTTGTCCCTGCCCGGGTCTCAGTGCGCCCACCCTCTCACCTTGTCCCTGCCCGGGTCTCAGTGCGCCCACCCTCTCACCTTGTCCCAGTCCGGGTCTCAGTGCGCTCACCCTCAATGGAGGAGCTGCCCTGCCCGGGTCTCAGTGCGCCCACCCTCAATGGAGGAGCTGCCTGCCCGGGTCTCAGTGCGCCCACCCTCTCACCTTGTCCCAGCCCGGGTCTCAGTGCGCCCACCCTCTCACCTTGTCCCAGTCCGGGTCTCAGTGCGCCCACCCTCTCACCTTGTCCCAGCCCGGGTCTCAGTGCGCCCACCCTCTCACCTTGTCCCAGCCCGGGTCTCAGTGCGCCCACCCTCGATGGAGGAGCTGCCCTGCCCGGGTCTCAGTGTGCCCACCCTCTCACCTTGTCCCAGCCCCAGCCCGGGGCCTGGCAAGTCCAGCCTCCGTCTTTGACCCGTAAGGCAGGGCCAGGGCCCAGGCTTAGGTCCTGAAGGCTCCTTCAGCTTGCCCGCTCCCTCGCTCTGGGCCAGGCATGGTCTCAGGCCGTGGAGAAGAGGCTGTGCCTTCATGGGTTGCTGAGTGCCTCAGCTGCGGCCCCCCAACATCAGGTAGAAGGAGGTAAAAGGGAGAGACCCAGGACAGGCCCAGGAAATTGGGGCAGCCCACAAAATGGGGCATCAAGAATGACCCCACCTTGCCCACAGGTGACGAAATTTGAGAGAAAGAATAGAAATAGCCCAAGTTTCCCCTAAAGTCTCCAGCGCTTCTCCAGAGCTTCTCCCTGGGAACGGAGGCAGGGAGGCGGGGTGGGGAGGACCACAAAACCACAGAGCCTCTGGCCCCCCCGCCGCAGGTGGATCCTGCAAGGACAGAAACCAGGATTGTGACGTCACTACCCAGTTGTGGCTTTGTGCTCCTGGAGTCGTGAGAGAGTCAACGAGGCCCCCGCCTCCACCCTGGGCTCATGTGCGTGTGTCTGATGCTCGGGGCTGGGAACGCAGAGCACGGAGCCCCTCACTTTCTGTCCTTGCTCCTCCCATGTGCTGGGGCTGGCCCAGGAGATGGCCAGTGAATGGCGCGTTTAGGGAGACCTTCTTTTCCTTTTGGTCACACCTGGGAGCTAGGCGTAGGCGAATGGCCCAGGAGCACTTTGCAAGGCTGGGTTGACACCACCTGCTAACTAGACCACCTTCCCAGCTTGACCACGATCTTGTTCAAATGTCTGTCTCGGTCTCCACTCTAGCTCGATAAGCTCTGTATAGTATACGCCGAGAATGACGTCGGTTCAATGCATAAATGGGTGGAGGGAACGGTGGGTAGAGATGGATGGCAAAGATGACTGCTCTGTACGTGAGCAGCTTCCTGAACCAGCCCTCGGCTCTGACCCTAAGACTCTGTCCTGGATGCCATGGGAACCAGCCCCTGTTGGGAGTCCCTGGTATCTTGGTGAACCTTGGGACTTGGGGATGGGGCCGTCCCACTGTGGAGTGGCAGGCCATGATGCTGCTACCGAGGAACACATCTGACCCTTCCAGAGCTGGGGTGCAGCTCAGGGACCCCAGACTTTGGATTTAATGAAACCCAGATCCAAGTTTAGTCCATTCAGTTCTGCTGTATGTCCTTGAGCTGGTCGTGTACCTTCTCTGAGTCTGTTTCCTTTTCTATGAAGTGGGAGTGTCCCCTGGCTCCCAAGGACTGTCAGGAACATCAGAAGAACAAAGCTGCTGCCCTGATTGTTGCTGTCACTGTCACCATCCATCTCCTTCCTGACGGGCCCACTGTCACCATCCATCTCCTTCCTGACAGGCCCACGTGGCCCTCATCCTCCAGAGTGGCCTAGGATGGTGAGGGGCAATGCCAGTGGCCGTGGACAGAGGCCAGGGGTCTGGCCTGAGCAGCACTGATGACAAGGACAGATACCTGCAGGTGCTGTTACAGGAACTCGGCCAGCTCCAGGCCAAGTACGACTTGTTCCAGGCCTCACTGTGCCCCTGTCTCATGTCAGTGCCACCTGCAGGGGACTACATGGCTGGGACTGAGCTGAAACGCCGGGCCGGGGAGTGGACGAGGAGGAGAGCGATGCCCGGGAGTAAATCGGGAGGGCGGTTGTGGGGAGCATGGGGCGCTGGCCCCGTCCTTTGTGCTCACACCTGGGCCAGTCCATCGAGAAGGCAGGGCTGTGGGTGGCCGTCACTGTGCACCTGCCAGCCCAGCGCCTCTACAGTCACCCTGCAAGGTGGCCACGGGCTCTGAGTGGAGACCCTGGGTCCTCGCTCTCCCCCTCTCCTCGTGGCTCTTCAGTGTTAGGCTGCCCACAAATACCCAAATTGGTGCTAATTGATGTATCAGAGCAATTTTTTAAAAAGGCCCAACCCTTCCACCTGATTCTATGAGGGCTCCCGGCCCGTCAGGTCTGGCACTGTGGATCAGAGGGCCCATGCGGTGTTTATAAGAAAATACTATTTTTTCCTGCATTTTTCAGGACTATGTGGATGAGAAAATGGGGCCTGAGGAGCAGAGTAGCTTGTCCTGGGTCACTCTGCTGTCACTCAGAGATACCCAACCTGCCGGCTTAGCCAGCTAGCCGGGGCAGGTCCTACTCTGCCCTCTGCCCCTGACTGCGGACCTCGACTAGGCCCAGGGTGGCACTTATTGAACCCTTCTTGCTTAGGGATCCCCTGAGAGCCAGACATGGCTGGGCAGCACCATGTGACTGTCTCCTTTCGAGGGGCTGCTGGACCCCTGACCTCAGACTGAGTGCTTACAGTGTGCCAGGTTCTCCAGGCCTCGTCCCCGCCAGCCTGTGAGGGAGGGTCTCTCATTACCCCCATTGCAGATGGGCACAGAGAGGTCAACACCTGCCAGGTTCTCCAGGCCTCGTCCCCGCCAGCCTGTGAGGGAGGGTCTCTCATTACCCCCATTGCAGATGGGCACAGAGAGGTCAACACCTGCCAGGTTCTCCAGGCCTCGTCCCCGCCAGCCTGTGAGGGAGGGTCTCTCATTACCCCCATTGCAGATGGGCGCAGAGAGGTCAACACCTGCCAGGTTCTCCAGGCCTCGTCCCCGCCAGCCTGTGAGGGAGGGTCTCTCATTACCCCCATTGCAGATGGGCGCAGAGAGGTCAACACCTGCCAGGCCACCAGCTGGCAGGGGCTCAGCCGCCACTTCCTGCTCAGCCTCCCAGAGAGGCACTGTGGACCCCCACGCCGAAATGATCCGGCTTCGCTCTCCTGGGACCCCTTCCTCGCAGCCTGACCCAGGTCTCCTCTGACTCCTTCGTGGCTCAGTTTGCTCAGCAGTAAAATGAGGGTGGAGAGACTGAAGTCGGTGGCCCACTGATGGGGGTAACAGCCGGCCAGCGCAGCTCTGAGCAGGAGACCACAGAGGGTGGTCTCTCAAGGAGTCACAGTCTGGGAGCCTCCCAACCACGGGCTCCTGTCTGGCTCACAATGTCACCACAATGTCTCCACAGGCAGAGAGGAAGCTGAAGAGAGAGGCGTCAAGCACAAGCTCTTTGATGACTATCTGATTAAGGTCATTGAGAAAGTCCCCAAGGGTATGTATGTAGCTTCCTCAGGAAGCTTGTCCTGTCTGTGGTCACATCCTAGGTGCAGGACTGGAGCTTTGAGGTCATCTTAGGGAATCCACAGAGGCCGATGCCACCATGTTTGAGAAGGGCACAGGTGCTGAACCAGCCTGCCAGGGAACCCAGGCCTGTCAGTGCCAGCCACGTGACCTGTGGCAGGTTCTCAGGTCTTGGTTTCTGTATCTGTACAACAAGAACAGCAACAGCTATGTGGATTAGTTGAACTAATCCTTTACAAGCATGGAGCATGGGGCTCAGTATTTAGCTAGCACCTTCTGGTATTTCATTCATCTTTGCTTTGGTTTGTGTTTTGCTATTAGCAACTAAAATTACAGACATCTGAATGAGTTTTTGTATTTTTGTTTTGTTTTGTTTTATCATGTTTTATACCAGAGTCCACTGTTACAAGTGCTGGAAACTTATTAGGAAAGGGAAGGGGAGACAAACATGTGTTTTTATTGTCATTGTATCATCCTCTTAACATCATCAATAATAAAATAACTATTACCATTTGTTAAATATTTACTCTGTGCTAAGCTCTTTAGTAAATCTTTTCTATCTTGCCTTATGAGCATCTGAGAACTGTGTTATCCGGGCTCAGAGAGGTTAAGGAACTTTCCCAAGGTCACTCAGCCAGGAAGTGAATCTTGGACTCTGGTATGACTTCATAGCCCCTGCACTAAGTGCTATGGAGCTGTGGGAGCCCCAAGAACTCAGCCTTAGAGGTCAGGGAAGCCTTCACAGAGGAGGTGGCCTCTCATAGAGCTCAAACAAGTTCTCCAAAGGGGAATGGCATTGCAGGCAGAGGCAGAGCAGCACAAACATAGGCTGCAGCCATGGCTCTGCGTGGTGTGTGTGGGGATGGTGAGTTCCAGTGTGCTAAGCATTGGAACCTGGCACAGGATGCTGAGAGAAGTGACTGGAAGGTTGAGCAACACCAGAGAGCCTGGAGCACCACACCAAAGAAGGGTGCAGGGCTCCAGGCCAAGCATGGCGCTAGAAGCATCCCCAGCACCCAGTGCTGCTTCTGGTAGCCTCCCGGTTTGGGGCCTTCCTAATTCAGCAACTCAACCTTGTTCAACCCATTCCTGTCCCCTTTTTTCAGGCTCCCCTAATTATCAGTTTCTCCTCAGGGGCAGCCTTCTGCCTTGCTGGGCACCCTGGATCCAGAATCAGACCACTAGGCAGCCTTTCAAATGTTGACACTCCTTTTGAAAGGCGGGAGGTGGGTGATGTTGCTGATAGCCGCTGGACCAGTCCTGCTGGCTTAGAGCAAGCCCTGCATGGATGATCTGGTGCCTCTCAACTTTGGCATTCCAGCTGGAAGTCTGGGGTGACAGAGCAGAAGTCCCACCTACCTTATTAGCATCACCCATTACAGGGGCAGGTGCAGGCCAGCTCTCCTGACCACCCAGCCCGCCATAGCACTGTCTCGGTAGACTACACTGAACAGGAGGAGCCGGAGCACTGGTGGAGGTGCTGGTGGAGGTGCTGGTGGAGGCGCTGGTGGAGGCCATGGTGGAGGCACTGGTGGAGGCCATGGTGGAGGCGCTGGTGGAGGCGCTGATGGAGGCCATGGTGGAGGCCATGGTGGAGGCCATGGTGGAGGCGCTGGTGGAGGCACTGGTGGAGGCCATGGTGGAGGCCATGGTGGAGGCACTGGTGGAGTCCATGGTGGAGGCCATGGTGGAGGTGCTGGTGGAGGCCATGGTGGAGGTGCTGGTGGAGGCCATGGTGGAGGCCATGGTGGAGACGCTGGTGGAAGCCATGGTGGAGGCCATGGGGGAGGCGCTGGTGGAGGCCATGGTGGAGGCCGTGGTGGAGGCCATGGTGGAGGCCATGGTGGAGGCGGTGGTAGAGGTGCTGGTGGAGGCGCTGGTGGAGGCCATGGTGGAGGCCATGGTGGAGGCGCTGGTGGAGGCACTGGTGGAGGCGCTGGTGGAGGCCATGGTGGAGGCGCTGGTGGAGGAGCTGGTGGAGGCCGTGGTGGAGGCCATGGTAGAGGCCATGGTGGAGCACTATTGGTAGCGCTGCTCAGTCAGGCCCGCCGGAAGCATCGCGAGGCCTTCTCCGAGGTGAGCCAGGACGTCCACCAGAGCCTGGGGTCTCCAGAATAGAGCCATAACGCTCTTCTCCTGGTAACAGCTGCTTGCAGCCTGGCCCATGCCCCAGGGCCCAGAGAACTGGGGTCCTAGAGGCCCCTCCCCTCCACAGCCCTGGGGAAGGCCTGGAGCAGTGGTGGGCTCCTGAGAGGCTCTAGGGGTGGCTGTCACCCCAGACACTAGCTCTCCCTTTCCGCTAGCTGACTTGGGGTTGCTCCTGAGGCTCGGCTTATGTTTAAAAGGTGTTCTTTGTGGTAGAAAAGCCATGAGTTCTGGATTCAGACGGACTGGGGGTTCAGATTCCAGCTCAGCCTCTGACCAGATGCATGAGCCTGGGCACGTCTGTACCCTCCCTGAGCATCAGTCTCTTCACCTGTCAAATGGGGGTAGTGCAGCTTAGCTGCTAGGTTGTGGACAGACACCCAACTCAAGCTGCCTCAACGTAAGTTACCCCAAGAAGTGCTCTCTCTCTTTTCTTTGTTTTTGGTTAATCTATAGTAAATAGACTTTTCACCAGGAAAGATGGGCATTCCAGAGGCATGGCATGAAAAATGTGCCGGGTGTAGCTGGGGCTGGGGGACAGGGAGGGGACAGGGACACCAGAGAGAGAGGAAGGCTGGAAGGTTGGTCACTTCTTGCAAAGGACCTTTTCACAGCGTTTGCAGTGAGTCTGCTCCCCCTAGTGGCAGCACTGAGAACCCACACCAATTTGTACCTTTTTTCCTTGAGAGCAGTGGTCCTCAACCTTTTTTGGGCCACGGACTGGTTTAATGTCAGAAAATATTTTCAGGGACCGGCCTTTAGGGTAGGATGAATAAATGTATCATGTGACTGAGACAAGCGTCAAGAGTGAGCCTTAGACGGATGTAACACAGGAAATCTGCTCATTTTTAAAAAATAAAACATCGTTCAGACTTAAATATAAATAAAACAGAAATAATGTTAAGTTATGTATTCTTTCTCTGCGGACCAGTACCAAATGGCCCACGGACCGGTACCAGTCCACAGCCTGGGGGTTGGGGACCACTGCTTTAGAGAACAGGGACCCTCTATGGGGGCGGGAGGCACTGTGGTGAGCATGTTACTTGCCTCATCTCGTTTCAATCTCACCCCAGCACCTCCAGGCAGGCGCTTCTATTCCGGGACTGAGACGAGGGGAGTGAATGAGGCGAGTGTGTTACTGCAGGTTGGATCCCATCTTTATTAAAAATTTTAATATTTTGTCCTCGTGGACTTTTTTGTATTAACTTCGATTTATAAAAAACATTGCATTAAAATATTGTTACTTTCATTGATGAGGTGGTTTTTTTATGCCCCTTTAAATTTTGCACCTTAGTCCCAGCCATGTTGTTCTTCCATTTTCAAGGTGAGGAAACTAAGGTGCAGAGAAGTGAAGACACTTGTGTGTGTCCTGTGTCGTCCAAGGACAAGCCATGGCGCCTGAGGGTGGGATTGTGCTCAGTGCAGCCCTGTGCCGCAGGCCTGTGCACAGAGGGCCGTGCACAGAGGGCCGTGCACAGTGGGCCGTGCACAGAGGGCCGTGCACAGAGGGTCGTGCACAGAGGGCCGTGCACAGTGGGCCGTGCACAGTGGGCCGTGCACAGAGGGCCGTGCACAGAGGGCCGTGCACAGTGGGCCGTGCACAGAGGGTCGTGCACAGAGGGCCGTGCACAGTGGGCCGTGCACAGAGGGCCGTACACAGAGGGCCGTGCACAGAGGGTCGTACATAGAGGGCCGTGCACAGAGGGCCGTGCACAGAGGGTCGTACACAGAGGGCCGTGCACAGAGGGCCGTACACAGAGGGCCGTATACAGAGGGCCGTGCACAGAGGGCCGTGCACAGAGGGCCGTGCACAGAGGGCCATACATAGAGGGCCGTGCACAGAGGGCCATGCACAGAGGGCCGTGCACAGAGGGTCGTACATAGAGGGCCGTGCACAGAGGGTCGTACATAGAGGGCCGTGCACAGAGGGTCATACACAGAGGGCCGTGCACAGAGGGTCATACATAGAGGGCCGTGCACAGAGGGCCGTATACAGAGGGCCGTGCACAGAAGGCCATGCACAGAGGGCCGTGCACAGAGGGCCGTACACAGAGGGCCGTGCACAGAGGGTCGTACACAGAGGGCCGTGCACAGAAGGTCGTACATAGAGGGCCGTGCATAGAGGGCCGTGCACAGAGGGTCGTACACAGAGGGCCGTGCACAGAAGGTCGTACATAGAGGGCCGTGCATAGAGGGCCGTGCACAGAGGGTCATGTACAGCCTTGCTCCCCAGTGTCCTCCCAGTAGCCCCTGGGGGCCAGGAGGACACAGACTGATGGCTCTGGTTAGGATGGGAGGACACAGACTGATGGCTCTGGTTAGGATGAGGAGAATGGGGCTCTGGGGGTTGCGTTGGGATTCAAACCCTCGTCAGCCTGGACCTGCCCTCTGTTGTATCTCCTTGTGATTTGAAGGGCCCCGACCACCCAGAATTTTCTCCAGCGCCTGCCACTCAGAACACACCAGGCAGCGAGCTTCTCGGGGCCTGGGGAGTTTGCTGTACCAGAGTGACCCAGCCCTTCTCAGCAAAGAGCCTCAAGATCTGGCTGTGTCAGCTGTAGGAGAGGTGTGACTGCAGGCAGAAGCAGCGGTGGCAGTTGGAACATGATGACATCAACCAGAAAGACATAGGTAGCTATAATGTGAGTGCAGTCTGCTGGCCCAGGGGTAGGGGTAGGGGCTGGGGCTGCTGTCTCCTCACCCTCCACACACACACACACACACACAGACACACACACCCACACAGACATACACACACACACACACACAGACACACACACCCACACAGACATACACACACACACACACACAGACACACACACACACACAGACATACACACACACACACACACAGACACACCCACCCACACATACACACACACACACACACACACACACACACACGCACGCACCCACTTGCTCTCCGTGGAGACCTGTTAGCTTTCGAAGGGCTTCTCTAAGGAGGGGCAGATATTACTGTACAGATGGGAAGACTGAGGCCACGGATCGTTAAGAACCCAGCTCCACCACGAACCAGAGCCGGGATCCCTGGCTCAGTCTCCAAATCTGGCATATGCTGGCTGCTTCTTCCGCCCTGCTAGCATGCTTGTGATTAATAATAAAATAATGACATTTCAGAGAGTGGTTACTGTGCACTATCTTCAGCACTTTTTGTATCCCTTTGATCATCAGCGGGCAGTGCTTAGCACAAGGCCTAACCCAGAGTAGGCACTCCTGACTCTTGCTTGATTCGCACCCAGACCTATTTCACTGAAGAGTAAGCCATGGTCGAAACTCATGGCCAGGGGCCAGCATTTCTGAAGGCAGGAAGCGAGGCCTCGGGCTGTTCTGGGCACACTTCCCCTGGGCACGGGGCGGTCAGTGAACAGAGGCCCCAGGGGGTCCTCAATTTGAAGACAGGAAAGTTGGGGTCTGTAGGCGGCTGACCTCCAACCAAGGAGCGTAGAGAGTGAGTGGGTTGGCCAGTTTATAGAGCCCTTCCTGGGTCTTTCTGAGATGGGCAGGGCAGCAAGGCGGCCGCAGCTGGGCAGCACTCCGGAGGCCTGAAGCCCAGCACTGGGCGCTGTCCAGAGTCAGGAGCACTGGGTTCCTTCGCACCCCTCCCCAGCCCCTGCCCCAGGTGTGGACAGCAGGCATCTCCACCCAGGAGGACCCTCAGACCCGGAGCTGGGGAGGGGCTGGTCAAAGCCCCTTCGAGAGTGGAGCACAGACCAGGATGAGAAGGTGGCCCCAGGTTCCAGGGCCCTTCTCTGACCTGAGTAGGCTGGGGCCGGAGGCCAGGGGCCGGGGGACGCTTGGAGAGGACCTGAGCCTCGGCCCCTTCCCCCTTCCCCCACTCCTCCTATCCTCCTCTTCCTACTACCCTTGCTCTCCCCTCCCCTCCTCCCCCGCCTCCTTCTCTTGCAGAACGGCTGCTCAGCTCGGTACAAGCGTCCATCACCCGTCTCCATCCTGGCCCCGCGGTGCTGCTCCTCTGCCGTCTCCGTCCCGGCCCCGCGGTGCTGCTCCTCTGCCGTCTCCGTCCCGGCCCCGCGGTGCTGCTCCTCTGCCCGTCTCCGTCCCGGCCCCGCGGTGCTGCTCCTCTGCCCGTCTCCGTCCCGGCCCCGCGGTGCTGCTCCTCTGCCCGTCTCCGTCCCGGCCCCGCGGTGCTGCTCCTCTGCCCGTCTCCGTCCCCGGCCCCGCGGTGCTGCTCCTCTGCCCGTGTCCGTCCCGGCCCCGCGGTGCTGCTCCTCTGCCCGTGTCCGCCCCGGCCCCGCGGTGCTGCTCCTCTGCCCGTCTCCGTCCCGGCCCCGCGGTGCTGCTCCTCTGCCCGTCTCCGTCCCGGCCCCGCGGTGCTGCTCCTCTGCCCGTGTCCGTCCCGGCCCCGCGGTGCTGCTCCTCTGCCCGTGTCCGTCCCGGCCCCGCAGGGCTGCTCCTCTGCCCACGTTCTGCCCAAGAACATGGGCCTCTCCTCCAAGCTCGACCTGATTCAGGTGACAAGTCCCTGCCTCCCTGGCTGGCCCCATCCTCAGCCTGCCTTGGGCCTTGGGTAGTGGTGCGTTCCTGTTCACTTCCCCCCCATCAGCCCCTCCCTCCACAGCTGCACGTCTCCTGAGGCTGTAGGTCTCGTAGTCTCTCAACCAACTTGTGATGAGCACCTGTTAGGTGCAGGGTGGGAGGTGGGTGTCAAGGAACTCCTGCTCTGCCTGTTCTTTATATGGGGCCCCAGCCCAGCCCAGCACATCACACTCACACACACACACACACACACACACACACACTGTTCACATTCATACATTCACACATGCTCTCTGCACATCTAACAATACACACAAAACATGCACTGACACACCTGCAAGTACACACCAAGGTGCAAACAGATTAGGTCACACGTGCGTGTGCTGGGAGGGCACACTTCAATGACTAAAGGGGCCTTTTACAGGGTCCTCATTAAACTTAAGACTCCTGGTCCAGTCCGTGGAACATTCTCTTCTCGCTGCCCCTGCTGGGACCAGACCCAGCAGACTGGCTTCCACCAACAACCGAGCATATCTTTAAAAAATTTTTAGTGGCCCTGGCCGGTTGGCTCAGCGGTAGAGCGTTGGCCTGGCGTGCGGGGGACCCGGGTTCAATTCCCGGCCAGGGCACATAGGGGAAGTGCCCATTTGCTTCTCCACCCTCCCCACCTCCTTCCTCTCTGTCTCTCTCTTCCCCTCCCGCAGCCAGGGCTCCATTGGAGCAAAGATGGCCCAGGCGCTAGGGATGGCTCCTTGGCCTCTGCCCCAGGCGCTAGAGTGGCTCTGGTCACGGCAGAGCGACGCCCCGGAGGGGCAGAGCATCGCCCCCTGGTGGGCAGAGCGTGGCCCCTGGTGGGCGTGCAGGGTGGATCCCGGTCGGGCGCATGCGGGAGTCTGTCTGACTATCTCTCCCCGTTTCCAGCTTCAGAAAAATAAAAAAATAAAAAAAATTTTAGTAATAGTGTTCTTGTGATAAAATTCAGATACCACGACATTTACCCTTTTAAAGAGCCCACCAGTGTTTTCAGTACAGAATTGTACAACCATCATCAGTATCTAATTCCCAAACGTTTTCATCAATCCCCAGAATACATTTTGCTTCTGGCTTCTTTCACTTCCTATAACATCTTCAAGTTTCATCCGAACGCAGCGTGAGTCAATACTTCATTCCTTCAATGACTGGATGACAGTCCGTTGTTTGCATACAGCACATTTTGTTCATCCATCCGTCAGTGGGTGGACATTTGGGCTGTTTCCATTTTTGACTATTATGAATAATGCTGCCATGACAATTCATGAACATGGTTTTGTGTGGACGTATCTTTTCAATTATTTTGGGTATAGACTTAGGAGTGAGATTTGAGTCCTGTGATAACTGTTTAACATTTTGAGGAACTGCCATACTGTTTTCCAAAGTGGCTGCATAATTTTACATTCTTCTCAATGAATGAGGCTTCCAAGTTCCCCCATTCCTTGCTAACATTCGGTAGTGTCTCTTTTGTAACTTAGCCATCCTGGTGGGTGTGAAGTGGTATCTCATTGTGGTTTTAATTTGCATTCTCTTGATGACTAATAATATTTAGCATATCTTCATTGAGTGTTTATTGGTCATTTGGATACCTTATTTGGAGAAATGTCTATTCAGATCGTTTGCCCATTTGTAAATTGGACCATTTGTCTTTATTGTTGAGTTGTAAGAATTCTTTATATATTCTGGATACAAGTCCCTTGTACAATATATGGTTTGAAATATTTTCTCACATTCTATGGATGGTCTTTTCATGTTGATGATGTCCTTTGGAGCACAAAAGTTGTTAACTTTTAAGAAACGAATTTAGCTCGTTTTCCTTGCGTTACTTGTGCTTTGGGCATCATGTCTAAAAATTATTGCCTACCTGATCCAAAGTCAGGAAAATATATACCTAAGAAGGTTCTAGTTTCTGCTCTAATATTTAGATTTATGATCCATTGTAAGTTAATTTTTGTATATGGTATAAGATAGGGATCTAATTTCATTCATCCTAATTGCATAAGGATATTCAGTTGTCTTGATACCATTTGTGGGAAAATCCATTCCTTCCCCCACTGAACTGTCTCTTCATCCTTGCCCAAAACCGTTTGATGGTAAATGTTAGGTTTTATTCCTGAACTCCAGTCTATCCCATTGATCTGTTTGTCCCTATGCCAGCACCACACTGTAGTTTTGTAGTAAGTTTTGAAATCAGAAAGTGTGAGTCCCACAACCTCGTTCTTCTTATTGGAAGTTGTCTGACTCTTCTAACAGGCGTGTCTTGTATCATGAGCGGGTGTTTGGTGGCTGGGTTTCAGGCACGGTGTGACCCGAGGCTCAGTAGCCTCAGTACCATCAGGGACCTGGCCTTTCCCCCCTGCCCCCTCTGCCATCTTCCAGTGTTGGCTCCATCCTAGGTCGTAACCTGCTTTCCTCACTTGAGGCTGGTTCAATGGAGATAGTCAAACAAGATCCACAGCTTCTCTGGACACCAGGGGCAAGTCCCTTCTCCAGGGCTGCCCAGCAGCAATGGTCAGCAGTGAGCAAGCCTGCATCCTAGTTGAGAAGGACTTCTGACAAATGCTCGCAGGCTGTATTGGGGCCACTCTGCGGCATAGCTCAGGGACACCTTTCCCGTAAAGGCCACGTAAATGGCATCCCCTGGGGGCCTATCTCCTTCAGGTTGTGATATGAATGATGTAATTTTGGATAAGGGCACATTTGTCTAAATAGTCCCAGTGTATTAATTTCATCTTCTTCCCAAGTAAAAAAAAGAAATTACAGAGTGATGTCAGGGCGTCCCAATGGTCTCCTGTAATAATCGCTCAACCTAGAGTCACCTGCACGTGCTCAGCACTGTGCTGGGTACAGAGTTGGAGGTGGGGGGGAGATAAAGGGTCCCTTGGTCCTCAGGAAATGACTGCCTCTCAGGGAGGGAGGCTGGGGCAGTCAGGGAGTGCCTCATGGAGGAAGCGGTGATAAGAGGGAGGCGACCACATTCAAGAAGTCACACAAAGATCTAGACTCTGAGTCACCCCGCTCTGCCACTACCTGGCTGTGCCGCTGTGGGAAAAATCACTGAGCTTCTCTGAACCTAGGTTTGCTCCTTTGCCAATGGTCATTGACATCACATCCTTTTCAGGGCCCTTGTGACAGCTAACGGGGATGTAGGCAGAGTCCGATGGTGTTTTGATCCTTGGGTAGTGGTGTCTAGGACCTAAAGAATTAGGACCTCGTGGCACATGGTAGCGCGTCTGACTCCAAGGACCTAAAGAACTATTGGTGAGAGATTTATTTTTCTTACCAGGAATTTATGTTGGACAAAATGGAGACTGTGAAATTTATCTCACTGCACATGGGACCCAGAGCGTCCTGGTCAGGTGACAGCCACAAGGACCAAAGATTCCGAAGGTCCCCCAGACCCTGCAGGAAATGCCCAGGACCCCTTTCCCAGTGCCCAGACCTCAGAGAACTCCCTCCAGCCTGTGCTGAGCCGGCTGGCGGCCGACGGGTCCTGCCCGCGTCACAACCATGTCCGGACCGGCCTGGCCTTCCTTTCTCAACACCAGCGCCCCTCCGTGGATGGGAGCCAGCTGGGGGCAGTGAGCGGGTGGGAAGGATCCTGAGGCCAGCTGGGCTGCGGGTGCTGTTCCCCATATTGGGGGATTGGTAGAGATCAAGGTGAGTTCTGCCTGGAACCACAAGAGGGAGAGGGCTTCCTGAGAGGGAGGCGACAGCCAGCTGGGCAGTCCCAGGTCAGAGACCTGCAGCTGTGATTGGCTCCAGCTACCTGCAACCATGAACATGAGCGGTAGGAAATTAATGGATTGTAATACATGAGAATGTTTTATATTTTTAACATTATTATTTTTTTTTATTTAAGATTTGTCTGCGAGCCAGATGCAGCCATCAAAAGAACCACATTTGGCTCGCGAGCCATAGGTTCAAGACCCTTGGTATAGAAGGCACTGGTTTGGTCTAATTGTGTCACTGTGGTAAAATCACCCTGGCAACCAACACAGCTGTGGGAAGATTCACCTCTGGAGGTCTGCTGATGTTAACTGATTTAAGTAAAAGTTGAAAGTTAAGAGCAACTGTTGAGCTGTGAACTGTGGTGAGTCAGCACATTAACTTTCAAAGGGGTGTTTGAAAAAAAGATGTTGCTATTCAGTCAACAAACACCAAGGGTCAGCTGTACTCCACCTGCTGTTGGGGGCGGGGCCTGGGAGGCTCGGAGGGAGGGATGGTGGGGCGTGAGCTTAAACAAAGAGGATCTGAAGAAGGAGCATCTT
This sequence comes from Saccopteryx bilineata, assembly GCF_036850765.1. Classification (NCBI taxonomy): domain Eukaryota; kingdom Metazoa; phylum Chordata; class Mammalia; order Chiroptera; family Emballonuridae; genus Saccopteryx; species Saccopteryx bilineata. Next base: position 10,649,215 of record NC_089493.1, on the reverse strand, counting down.
TGGAGTTTCTGATCTCACAGGCCTCCGGGGTGAAGAGGACATCTCAGGTAGGGCTGGAGTCAGATTTCAGAAGGAGGAGGCTGGGGAGGGCCCAAGGGAGCAGAGGAAACACAGGGGCGGGGGCAGTCCGAGAAGGTGGCCTGGGAAGCCGTCGTGGGGCCACGATGCAAAGGCCAGGCTACGAGGTTTGGAATGTCAGTTCAGGGGTCACACATGAGGCCTTCTTAGTCCATTCAGGCTGCTATAACCAAATACCACAGACTGGGCGCCTTAAACAACAGACATTTATTTCTCACAGTCCTGGAGGCTGGGAGCCCAAGATCAAGGCACCAGCAGGTCCAATACCTGGTGAGAGCTTTCTCCATGGTTCACAGATGACCGTCGTCCTGCTGTGTCCTCACATGGTGGAGGGGGTGAGGGAGCTCGCTGGGGCCTCTGTTATAAGGGCGCTGATCCCATTCGTGAGAGCAGAGCCCTCATGACCCACGCACCTCCCAAAGGCCCTGTGGTCACATTGGGGTTAGGATTCCAACAGATGAATTGGGGAGTGGTGAGGCTCAAGCATTCAGGCCACTGCGGAGACCCTCGCCCATTCACACCCTCTCAGTTCTCCTTCTCTCCCCACAATGCCCACTCTCCAAAGCATTCTGAAGCATCCCATTAACCTCTCCGTAATGTGAGTTCACATTAGGCCAACGGTTCTTTGATCTGAACTTTCATCAGGAAGGCTTGTTACAACACAGAGTGTGGCCCCACCCCCCGGGCTTCTGACCCAGCAGATGCGAGTTGGAAAGTCCTTCGAGTCCGCACTTCTAACAAGATCCCGGGTGATGCTGACGCTGCTGGTCCCAGGACCTCTCTTTGGAAACCGCTGCTTTAGAGTCATGGCAAATCTCAAATGTCTAAGCTGGGATCTGACCCAGCTGGAGCACAGCTCCCCCTGCCTGGACTCCGGTTCCCCATCTGAGTGATGGGGCTGGACCCGGCATTCTGGGAGGGCTGCCCTCGCTCCATCTAGCCTGTCTAACCTCCTGCAGGTGCTGGACATAATATGCCCTTATGGACCCAGCGCAAGGATCGCTGGCTTTATATCTTTGCCTGCTAGGACTCTGTGGGGAGGTGGTTGTCCTTCTGTCCCCTGGCACCTGCCTGCTGCACACTTGTGCATTTATAGGTCAAGTTCAGATGTTTTGCCACACTTCTTGGGAAGCAGGATGATCAGAACAGATACCTGGTGCGGCAGTGGCCTGGCCATAAACCTGCACTCCAACAAGCGCCCAGGTGGTTCTGCTGCAGACGGGTCTCCAAACACGTGGTGAGAAATACTGGGTGTCTAAATGTCAAGAGGAAGAAAACCCGGTCCCCACTTACGTGGTCTGCAGTCGGGAAGGACGTTAGAGGCATGAAAGCAACCAAAGTGACACCTGAAAATAATGTGACCGCAAAAAAATTAAAATCCATCTACCTCAGAACACATCAAAATGTGTAAAGAAAGTAAACTGGGAGAAATGTTGAGAAATTTGAGAAAGGAACAATTTTTGATATTGAAAAAACTCTTACGAAGTAAAAAAAAAAAACAGTTGACATGCATTGTTCATATTCAGCCAATCACAAAGTAAGTAAAAAAATGGTCTATAAACATGAAAAATATTTCAGCTCACTAAAAATAAAATTAAACCACATAATTTCTGCCCAGCGAAAATGTTCGAGCTGATATACTGCCGCTTGTAATTGAGGCTCTCCAACACTGTGATGCTCTCTGCATAATAAACTCTCTGGAAAGCAATCTGATAAGAGGTCTCAAGGGGCTTAATAAATGTTTATGTCCTTTGGCTCAGTAATTCTAGGTCAAGAAATTTAAGTTAATAACACCAGAGCTATTTGGTTCCAAATGGCAGAAAGCCCAGCTCAACTGGGCTTAAGCCAAAAAGAGAATGCATTGGATTTTAGAACTGAAAGTCCAGGATTCTAGCTGCAGGCACAGCTGAATCGGGAGCTCAATGTCACAGAACCCAGTTTGCCTTTGTCTCTGGGTTCTGCTCTCAACACGTTGGCTTCATTCTTAGGCTCAGCGTAGACAAGGTGGTGACCAACCACCTTGGTCCTTTGCCTCTAAAGTTGAGTCAGAAGAAAAGAGAGAATGTCTCTTTCCACTAAGTCTGGAGCATCTTCCAAGGTTCACTCTGATTGGACCTCCTCGGGTCATGTGCCTCTTTTTTTAAAACAAATCCCTGATTGGCCAGCCTTAGGCTACCATATCCATTCTAACCAATCTCTGTAACCAGAGGGAATTCCATGCTCTGATTGGCCAGGACTGGGTCAAATTTTTGACTTTTAAATAGAATATCTTTCCTGGCTAGAGGCCATACCCCTGAAGTCAGTACTGGATGCCATATGAACTTCATGGACTAAAAGAAGGGGACAAGTGTGGTTCCCCTAAAAGGGAAATCAAGCTGCTGCCGTCAGGAGGAGGCGGGGCCTGCAGCTGGGCAAGTAAAAGCCAGAACTGTTTGTTAGAGGAGCCGCGGAGCAGCTACAGAGATGCCCACCACATTGTTATTATAGCATCAAACTGGAAACGACCTGCAGAGCTCAGAAGAGGAGTTTGATAAACGATGCCCAAACTTTGTGATCTTATCATTCTGCAGCCATTAATTCCAAGTCCAAAAATATGTAATGTAAAGAAAAATAGGATGTAAAGCTAAGTGAAAAAAAGCAGGGATTAAAAAAAGAAAATTATAAAGTACAAATTGGTAGTTACAAAATAGTCATGGGGCTGTAAAGTGCACCATAGGGAATACAGTCAATAATACTATAATAACTGTGCATGAGGCCAGGTGGGCGCTAGAATTATGGAGGGGGAACCACTTCATAAATCACATAAATGTCTAACCACTATGCTGCACACCTGAAACTAATATAATATTGAATATCAACTGTAATGGAAAAATAATAAAATTAAAATTTTTTAATTTAAGTAGAAATTTAAAAATCCAATTGTCTACATAGGATGCCTTAACTGAAATAAGTCAGATTCAGTTTCTTTGCTTTATAATCACTGCTCTATCGTGCTGATGCTATTTAAATGAAGGAATATATAGTATAATGGAGCTGGAGACGTGGACCAAAGTGAGCTGAAATTATTCCAAATCATTAAAAACTTACTCTAAAAAATTACAGAAGTAGACTAGAAACCCAATTTGGTATAAATTCTATATCTAGAAGGGAAGAAGGAAAGACACTAGAGCACTGCCTCGACGTGGGAGGAGTCAGACCCTGGGGAGAAGTAGGAAGCATCAGGCTCCCCTGGTGGGGCTGATTGAACTAGTGGTCCCAAGTCTCCCCCCTCCTGCGGTGGCATCTAATCCACATTCTTGTCAGAAGCTCACAGTGGGCAGAGGATTCATCTCCACCTCTTGACTCTGGGGTGGCCAGGTGAATTGCTTTGGTTAATAGGATGGTAGTAGATTATGACTCGAGCTGAGGCTGAAAACATGACTGCATGGTGGGGCTTGCCACTGTGAGCTTAGTCACGAGTCTCAGGAAGCAGATATGGACTCCACCAGAAGCATGGATCCACCAACGTCATCCACTTCCCAGCCAACCACAGACCCCTGAGTGAGAAATAAATGCTTGTCATTGTAAACAGGTGAAGTTTGGGCTTCTTTGTTATGCAGTGTTACAGCCAGAGCTGTCTGATACACTTGCACATCAAACCCCATGCTCTCTCCGACCCAAGAATCACCAGCCTTTGGGGGCCAGTCCACATGATGGGCATGAATTGAGTGTCCCTAAGGAATGCTGGGATGTAGAACAGTGGCTAAAACCTCTGTTCTACCATGTTAACAGTGGTTAGTTCTGTTAACCACAGTGGTTAGCTCAGGATTATGGGATCCTAATTCTTTATTTTTTCCTTATACTTTTGTTTATTTTTCAAAGTTTCTGTAATGAGCATGTTTAACTTTTATAACCAGGGGAAAAAATATGTACTTTATTCCAAAATTGGAAAGAAGAATTGAAAACCAACTCTTTTTGGCATCTTACAGATCCTTACCTTTGGTGTTCCCAAGAACAAAGCTAATTAGCAACTCCTTCACCCACAGGTCTGTGTTTAGGTCTCTGAAGACCGGAATTTTGGCCCCTGGCATATGTCCTTTCTCTGAGTTTGAAAAGGACAACTCTGGTTTTCTGAATATGGCTCCACTCTGAATGGGTCTCTGTTTAGCTCTAGCCTTATAACATGGTGTCCCAATCTGAGTTCCATCCTCCAGGTAAACAGGTGGGTCGGACAGGAATAACAGTAATTATCTGGAAGAGGCTTCCTCGCTGTGGACCCAGCTGTAAAGGTGCTGGGCATTCCAGCCTTCCTCGCAGCCCCTTACCTGGGGGCCCTGCCCTGCCCAGCCCTGCTCTTGGCCCAGGAATGGCCAGGCTGCTTTGAGGCTTGTACTCCGAGGTGGTAAATGGGGCCGGCCCGTGGGAATGTCTCAAATGTCTTCAAACCTGAACTGGCTGGCCCTGATGTGCCGTCACCCCCCTCATTGTTCCCACTAGGTGTCTCTAGAAAATGCTGCAGGGTTGCAACTCACTGATGCCTGGTTGCCGGCTGCTCAGGTTGTCCGCACGATTCAGCACTGTGTGAGATGCTGCATTCTGAATCCAGAGACAGGGAGCCCGGGTCCCCCACTGCATGGTGGAAGGGGAAATGTGAGGATCAGAGCTGTGTCACCGTGGCCCCTGACTCTCCGGGGCCTTGCGCAGGGCAGGTGTTCTGTACCGGAGGAGCAGGTGCCTGTGAGTGAATCAGAAGAGCTAGGCTCCTGGTGGCGGTCCCCCTGGTGAGAACTTCCCAAGGTGGTTCAGAATGCTGCTTGTAGACCCCTGTACTCACCGAGTCCTCCCTGCAACCAGGAGCTAGAAAGCGTCGTTTTCCTAGCTCCATATTACAGAGGGGGGAGCTGTAGCTCAGGATGGTTATGTGGCTCATCCAAGGTCACACGGCTGCTCATGGTTGAGCAGGGACATTAACGCAAGCCCATTGGCTCCCAGCAGAACGACTGTCACTGTAACTGGAAAAGATTTGGCAGCGAAAAGAACTACAAGAACAAGAGGTAGCGTGCATCAGACACTTGCTGTGTGTCAGGAAACTTGCTGGGCTTGTCGTCACTCATGAAGCCTTCATGCCAACCCTGAGGGAGTGACTGTTCCCATTGTCCATAAAAGGAAACAGAGGCTCAGAGAGGCTAAAGGCTTGCCTGGGGTGGCACAGCCCAGAAGGCAAGTCCCACGTCTGTCTCTTGTGAGTTGGTGCTGCAGGATGCCGCTTGCACAGACATGTGTCATGAGCCACAGGCTGCCTGCTCCCAGAGCAGCCTGTTCTCTGCGTCCCAGTGCTGGCCAGCGTTGCAATGAGACCTTGATTTGTGTGATGAAAGCAGTAGTAAGGAACGATGTTGGGGAACATCCACTCTGCTGCTAGTTGGAGCTTGAGGAAGTGACAACCCCCCCGAGCTGGGTTCACCCACACAATTACCCAGAGATGTGAGTAGAATGAACTCCACTTCACAGAGGGAGCAGACGGAGGCCGAGAACAAGAAATTGTATTAAAAAAATAAGAAGAGGTTGTATCAGTCATCAAATGCTGTGAAACAAGTTGTCCTAACATTTAGTAGCTTAAAACAATAAACATGTATTATCTCATTATTTTTGTGGGTTAGCAATCTGGGCATGGCTTAGCTGGGTCCTCTGGCTCAGGGTCTCTCTACAAGGCTTCATTCAATCCAGCCGTCGGCCAGAGCTATGGTTTCATCTGAAGGCTCGACCAGAGGAGAATCAGCTTCCAAACTCACCCATGCGTCTGTTGGCTGAGGGCCTCCTTCAGCTCCTAGGACATCTCCATAGGATAGTTCACCACAAGGTGGGTGGGAGAGAAGGCAGATCATACAAGACAGAAGCCATGGTCTTTGGTTAACTTGATCTAAAAAGAAATGACACTCCAACACTTTTGTTGTACTCTGTTTGTCACAAACGAGTCACTAGTCCAGCCCACACGCAAGGAGGGGGATTATTTCTGTGGACACAGAGAGCAAGGTCACTGGGGGCCGTTAGAGGCCGCGTATGACAGGTCTGTAGCTAGGACCTTCCAGGCTCCTTCAGAAGGTGAGGCCAGGGCTGGAGCAGGCAGCTCCCTCCAAGCCCAGGGCTGCCCCTTCTTCATTCTCAACCAGTCTCTGCTTTTTCCTTTTGTGGAAGCCGAGGAGTGCTCCCTGCCCCGCCCAGGAGCCTGCATGCAGAACAGGCTCTTGTTATCTGAGCTGAAGAAACGTTAGCTTTCAAACCCAGGCCTGGGGGAGCCCACAAATGGGCAGCTGACCCCTCTAAGACGCTTGTGAGGCTGTGGGTCATGCTCCCATTGAAACGTGAGTAGTGAGTGACATGGTATAACTGAGGCCTGTAAAATGATTTCTCTTCCAGATTTGGTCTCACATTGAAAAGCTGGGAGAGCCCAGCGTGTAACTGGCTGTCCAGAGCCCTTTTCTGAGGGTACAGGAAATAGCACACTTCTTTCGGTTTTCTCCATTAACATTAACTCTTACTGTTTCTTGCATCTCCCTGGGCTGGTGGGAAATTAAGACTCCATTATTTGGGGGCTCCCTCCCTTTCTTTCCCTGCTTTACTGGGGTCGTGTGGTCCTGGGCAGCTAATTCGTGGCAGAGTACTGGAGGTTACACCCTCACCGGATGGAAGCTGAGTAAGGACGGAGGAGTCTGTCAGTTTTGTGCACAGATGTGCATAATCAGTGCCTGTCACACAGCAGATGTCCAGTAAATCTCTGTTGAATGAGCAGTCATTGGTCCTTTTGCCACACCAGTGTGCAGAGCAAGGGCAGAGAGGACTCTTTGGACACCTTTGACAATCCAATATGGCATCACTGTCAGCCACCAGAGTCATGTCAGGTGCTACTCAAGACTGAGGCAATGAGGCGTAACAGGAACGCCCTTTGGAAGGGGCCCAGAATGCCCCAAACCACAAGTCTGGACACTGGGATAACCTCCACACCTGGTGGCTTATAAGGACTCCGAGCTCCGATCACTCACAGCTTGCGCTGGGCTGTACGTGGGTCATGCTTGGAGTCCCAGGGAGTCCACTTCACTGGACACGTGCCGCCGCTGCAGCCGCCGGTCTGAGACTGACGTCCGCCTCTCCTCCTGTTGACTTTGCCAGCGACCAGACTTCACACCGGTCACTCTCTCCCACTCTCTGTGTGTAATCTGCGTGTGACTCTGTTGCCTTATTGGGGAGGGCTCCTCTAACAAGCCTGACATTGTGGAAAGACACAAACATGTGTGAGCGACTCCATTCGGGGACGCCCCCTTGCTCACAAAAACCACTCACCCAAACATACATGTCCCTTGAAGGGAGGGACAAAAGGGTCTTTGACAGTCAGACCAGGGTCCTGAGTTCCCTCAGGCAGTACTCATCTCCCCAGTTCTCTAACCCCCCAGGTCCCATGGTTCTTCTTAGAAAGATCTTTTCTTTCTGGGGGGAGGGGGAGCCAGGGCTGCCCGCTGACTCCAGGATTGGCTAAGGTGGGGGTGGGGAGGCGAAGGGGCTAACCTAGCTCCCACCAGTCATTGTGACTTTCCCCACAGGAATCTATCTCCTCGAGTGTTTTTTCAGCTCAAGGCGGCAGGCTGTGATGGACGGGGGTGGAGCTAGTCAGGGGGACAGCGTACACTTGTTATACCGAGGTGACAGGCGTAAGGCAGTTTACAACCCAGGTCCGGTCCTCCTACAGCGCTCCCTGCTTGCAGGGCGGAGACTGTCAAGTGCACAAAATAGCCCAATGTAAAGGGCTCTAGAATAATGGGCCTGCGCTGAAACATGTCACAGCTAAAAGAGCTCCTGCCAGCGTGGGGGTGGCTGCCTGAGGTTCCGCCCGCACAGTTTCCGATCCAGGAAGAAGGCAGGTGACCTGCTTCCGGACATGCAGACGCACACGCCCTGGGGCTCCTCCTGCCGAGCACATCCCTACCTGTCCCTCTTGGGCTTAGTCACCTCAGGTAGTCTTCCTGGTACCCATGTCACAGATGAGGAAACTGAGGCTCGGACTTGCTCAAGGAACAATGCCATGAGAAACATGCCACAAATATACTTGACGCCATCGTCCACACTTATAATTACCATGGCCTACTGCCTCCTTCCAAATTACAGTCACAAGGGATCAGCACCAGAGAAGGACAGATGTGGCGTGGTGGAAATTCAGAAGGCTTCGTGACCAGCTTGGTAACCTGGGAAGGCTTCACGGAGGAGGGGTCAGGATCGGAAGGATGGGTGAGACCTGACTCGTGGAGCCTGTGAAATAGGCATTCCAGGAAGAGCAAAGGCTCAGGGGTGGGAAAGAAAGCAGGGGGAAGGTTCTGAGCATTTGAAGCCATCCTCTCAAGCTCAAGTACTGGGCACATGGAGAGGTGAGGGAAGAGGGGACGAGAAAGGTGGGCTGGGGCCACATTAAGGTGAGGACAACCTCTGGGAAGGTCAGGCATGGCCACGGGGCCCAGCCTGGATGCTGGGGTGCTCTTTTGCTGGAGGACCCTCTTCTTCGAACCTGTGAGGCCATGGCAGTCACCCCTGAACCCCCCACCCCACACCCTGGGCACCAGGTAGAAGGTGTTCAGGGGAGGAGAGCCAGTTCATTTCAGACGGAACACATTCACCCTCAGCTATGAGGTGGTCCCTAAAAGAACTGCTCACACTTTTACTTCAGACCCAGCTTGAAAACCAGCTGGACTCTTTTGTAAACATTTTCTTCTCTTCTAATCAGGCTTTAGAGAGCTCAGGAAGAAGCCTGATTAGTTACAGATTAAAAAGATAACATTTTCCCCTGTTTATCCCAGCTGTAGTTGAGGAAAGATTCCATTACACATATACTGAGATTCTCGGTAAGACTGTCTCATTTAAAAGCAGTTTTTAAATATCTTTATATTTATATATATATTGTCCAACCCTCTCATAAAGTTAGGAATTAGAAGCCCAGAGAGGGCCTAGAAGTCACTTGAGGTCACACAGCATTGAGTGGAGAGTCAATCTAGCCCGGGGCCCAGGGTTGCTGCAAACCAGCCCAACTCTCCTTCCACACAGCAATGTTGGCCCGGCCTGGAGCTGCTGTGGTCTGGGGCATGGAGGAGAGTGGGCCGAGGGCTCAGGGCTTAGTGCCATCCAGCATGAGTATTCTTAGAAATCTTAGCTCACCTAGCGTCTTCCTCCTGGGGACCCCAGATGCCTTGGATGGGGACTTGACCAGAGCAAAGCCTGAGACCAGGCCCCAGGCAATGCCCCCGCAAGCCCTTCTCTCCTCTCCCTGGCTGACTCCTGCACCCCATCTGACCGTACCTGACTCAGTCATTCCTCCACCAAGTGAAGCCTAACACAGCCTGGTATGAGGACTAGATGAGGAGTCAGAAGTTCAGGGTTCCAACCCAGTTGGGCCACTTCCTACCTGAGTGGCATGAGTTGCTTTCGTCACCTCTCCGGCTTCCTAGGCTGTAAAGAACAAAGAGCAGAAACTCTCCAAAAGCAAATAGGGGTGGGGTTGTACACGCCTCTCGCAGTCACGAGCATGGGGAATTCAAAACCATCTCTGGGCTCTGACTGCCCGGGATTGACTCCCACTGCGTGCTGTGCCATTTACCCCCATAAGCTAGATGTGGGGAAATTAAGAAAGATAATATAGGTTGAGAGTTTAGGACAGTGCCTGAAACACAGTAAGTGCTCAGTAAAAGTCAGCTATTACTGTTATTGCTCCTTGAGCCTCCACTGACCCCACACTTCCCACCTAGTACATAGATGCACTTGGAAGACACAGGTGTCTGTTTGCCCAAGAGCCTAGCTGGTGCCTGGGCCAGGGGAATGACAGTGTGGTGGGAAATTGCTTAATACCTGCTTCTGGAAGTGTTTATCCTTGTGGAAAGGGCATATGCAATGCACTGCAGCCCCTTCCCCATAAACCTAGCCCTCCAGGATTAAGGTCTGGTGACTCAATCTTTGAATGATGCATGTTCCTCTGTTTGATATTTTGTAATAATGAGCTTGTATGCCGGGTGAGTCACCAAACCTCGTTTACAGTCTGTGCCTCATACTTAGCTATACATTTTCAAAGGCCCAAAATCAACTTGGATCCTGGAAATTCATTGACTCAACAAACATTAATTGAGTGCCTGGCAACCTACTGACTCAAGAGTCGAAAGGGGGTAAATATTATTTAGAAGCTACACAGGGCAGGCAGACATGTTTCCTATGTGTCTGTCTTCTGATCTTGAGCAAACTATAGTTTTATGACCTTGTTTATGAATTAATGAGGTCGAGCTAATCTTTCAGAAGACTTCGATTTGCAGTTTTGGTCAAAAGTCTTTCAGCCTTTACAAATGAAGACCTACCTCTCTGGCTTGCGCTCTTTCGTTAGTTAAAAGCTTTCTGTTTCTTTAAAAGGGGGCGGGACCCTGTCAAATGGACCCTGAAGCATAGGCTGAAGGTGCGTGAAGTCCCATTCACTTTCTGTGACGTTTTGTGTCCTGGTCTCTGATTGCTCGCTGCAGACGTCAATCGCGAGGCGTGTGTCTTGCTGGGACACAGTGGAGGTCTCACCTCTGGTCTGCGGCGCGGTCGGGTGTATTCACCTCCGTTCTCCCCCACGCCCTCGAGGTCCCCGGCGCCCGACCCAGCGGCAGAGCCAGCCACTGGCTCCCGCTGCGCCCTCCCGCACCGGATCTCTCCTCGCTGGGGCGGGACCTGGCCCGACAGCTCTGGTCACTATGGTCAGTAGTCGTGGGGGGAGGTGGAGAAGTGGGAGCAGGGAGTGGGAGAGGTAGGAGGGGTCGCTGCGGTGGCGCGTGTGCACTCGTGGGACGCGGGTCGGGTGCAAGGAGCAGCTCCTAGCGCGAGATCCGTGGCGTTCGGACCCCGGGAATACTGAGTCGGGGGCGGATGCTGGGGGCCCCTTGCCATTCTCGGAAGGCCCTGCTGGGCTCGGGACGCACCCTGCCATCCCCCATGGACGCACAGCGAAGGGGACCCAGCCCGGTCCCTGTGATCTCACCACCACCCCACGCCCGGCGCGTTCATCTCAGGTGTCTGCGAAGGTGCCGCCCTGACGGCGCAAGGTAGGTGCCCTCGACTGGAACCAGGACAGAAGAAGGCTCCACGGCTAAGGGTTGCCTCCTTTTTGTTAAGTAACCCCCCAGTTGGCAGCTCAGCCACCGGAGACCTCGCTCCCTCTCCCCACGAGTGGACCTAGGGGCTGCAGGGGTGGCCGGATCACTTAACATTCTCTGGTCCCGCACATCCAAAGAAGATGTTTGGAGTTAGGACTCACGCGAAGAGGCTGCCTCAAGTTGTGTGGCACGTGAATCAGGAGTTTAGGGCAAAGCAAAGACGAGAGGAACCCGTGGTTGAGAATCCTATCCGAGCAGAAAGGGCCCCAGAGACCCTCTGAGCTGAGCCAAATCTGGGGCTTGAGCAGGTAGGGACAGGGAGGCCCAGGTAGGAATGGGACTGGGACTGATTGAGGTGGACCTGGACTTGAATCCGAGCCTCTGGACTCAGTCCAGGGCTCTGTGTCACATCAGCACACCTCTGTTTGCGGAGGGCCAGATAGTCTGCAGGGGACTGGGCGTGATGACTGCCTAAAACACGTTGCCCTGAGCCTCCTGTTCTAGGGTTCCTATAAAGTGTAAGAGCTAGTGGCCCTTATGGTGGCTTGGGGGTCACACAGCCTGAGTTCAAACCTCACCTCCACCCCTTGGGAAGCCAAGATGCTTTGGTTGGCCTGTTCCTCTCCCGAGCACTATTTTGCTCATCTGTACAGTGGGCTGCTGTGAGGACCACAAGATGTGCTGTGGCTTTTCCTGTGATAACGGAGTTCTGGATAGGTGTGCACAAGTGCCTGGTTCTTTGTGCTTGGCCTCCTTCCCCCCATGTCTGGGCATGGAAATGGGTCACACTACCGGATGCTGCTGGCAGGGTTATGGGTCAGGTCAAAGCCTGGTCATGGCCCGGCACGTTCTGGGTGTGGCGTGGGCAGTCACATCATCTGAGCCAGAGCTGTCCTGGACAAACCAGCTTGGTGCTGGGGTGGGGCTGAGGCCACTTGGGTGCATCTGAGAGCACCGGTTTCCTGCTTGTACCCAGTGCCTGAGGGTTTACCTGGTTCTGCTGCTCCTGGAAGGGGGCCCAGGTGTTTCTGCATCACTCATGAGGGAGTGGCCAGAGATGGGGTAATACTTGGGTTTAGCCACCCTGGAGCCAGAGGCTGGCATGCCTTCTCGACACCACTGGGTATCTGAGAGGACAGCAGGGACAGTGGGGGCTCGGACCTCAACTTCTGGCCTCTGTGCTGCACAGTAAGACCTCTGACCTCAACCCCCCCCCTTCTGCCCTGAACTCATGAGACTGGAAGCTAGAGGGCAGGTGGGGGCCAGAGCACCGAGCCCTCACCCCGGCACCTGGAGGCTTGGCTGCCTTGGAGATGGAGATTGCGATCAACACACTAAGTAGGACGTCTCCAAGGTGCCCACGCCTCCCAAATCATGGGGGCACAGGCAGTGCAGGGTTTGTCCTCTTCCATTCCCTCGGCATTTACTGAGCACCTGCTGTTTGCCAGGCACCTTGTTGTGGTCCCTGCATGGTGTGGATGGTGGTGAGTGTGTGTGTGACAGGCAGAGGAGAATGTCTTTGGAAAATACAGCTTCTTTCCTTTCCTGTCTCAAAGTCATGGGCTAAGCGTAAGGAAGGGCCCGAGGCAGGAGACGCAGAACCCCTGTGACGGCCGGATGAGGACGGGCCTGGGACTGCCACTGGAGGGGCTGTGGTAGGAGGGGCCTCACGCTCACTCAGAGAGCACTTAATGCTGCGTGAGTGAGTGAGTGTCAGTAGTGAACAGTGATTCACGGGGCCCTTCTGTGGCTTTGTTCTTTTATTTGTCAAACAAGACCCCAGTAGGCATTCTAGTCAGGCCCCATGGCGGACACTGAGAAAGACCGGGGGCTTGCCCTCTCTTAGGAGCCAAATGCCTGTCGGTCAAGACATAAGAGGACACAGGCAATTCCTGGGCTAGTGATCGTGGCCTAAGAGGTGTGACCAAGGGCTCTGGGAGCACAGCAGGAAGCCAGTGCCCACGGTGGGCGTGGGAAGTGTGGGCAAGGCCTTGCTGAGGGGGCTTTGGAACTGGGAGTGGAGGCCCTGCAGGGGGATCCAGGGAAGAGTCCGTTCCAGGCAGGTGGGACCGCATGCTTGAAGGCCTGGGAGTCAGTTAACAACGGGATATTCTAGGGAAGGACAGTGGTCAGTGTGGGTGCAGGAGCTGGGACGGCAGCGGGCTGCTGGGAAAGGTAGGTGGGGTCAGAATGTGCTGTGAGGGGCTCATCTGCTGCACTGTGAGGCTGGGCTTTGCTCTGCTGGTGGGGGGAACAGCAACACGTTTCTGACAAGAAAGAGATGGTGGACTTCGCTGGCCTCTCTGGCCGGCTGGAGGTGGCCGCGCTGGAGTCTGAGACCGGCTCACCCATCACTCAGTCATCCGCTTGGTGTGTGGTTTTGGAGCGTGACTGTGTGCCAGGCCCTGGGGAGCTAGTCATGACAGGCAGGCCGTCGTTACCCGTACGGAGCTGACATTCCAGTGGGGGGAGACAGCATGCAAGTGGGGGGACCTACCTGTCAGAGAAAGCGCTGAAGAAATAAAACAGGTCAAGGCAGTGGGGGGGCACTTTAGACTGGGTGGTCAGGGAGGACCTCCCTGAGGAGGCGGCGGCACCCGAGTCCTGTGAAGAGGCAGCAGAGCGTCCGGGGCAGCCGGAGCAGCGGGCGCAGGTGCCCTGGGACAGACGTGTGTGTGTCTGGCTGGAGGAGCACACAGAGGTCACTGTGGCGGGAGCGCAGGCAGCAGGAGCGGAGCAGGGCCAGCTGGCGCAGGACCTGGGAGGCTGTCCCCGCAAGGCGGAGTCTTCCTAAGTGAGGGAAGGCCCTGGAGGGTGCTGGGGAAGGGCGCGCTGTCCTCTGATGTACATGCTCAGCAGTCTGTCCTGGCTGTCGTGCAGACGGTCAGGATGGGGGCAGGAGTGGAAACCAAGAGTTACTTGGGGACCCTGTTGCAACCTTGGCGGCTGGGGGCGATGGTGGCAGCTCTGGCTGGACCCAGAGCAGAGCTGATGAGGGAGGAGGGGAGGGGAAGAGGACTCCTGGCTATTTGGTGTGAGCTCTGCTGGCTGGAGGGCCCTTTGGGGAGCGGGGACACCTGGGAGAGGGGGAGAGGGTGGGATGAGAGAGCAGTTAGGGGCGCAGTGATTCGGGGATGCTGGTCAGACACGCCAGTGGCTGGTGGCCGTCTGAGGCCAGATCTCCACGGGAGGTCAGAGCCGGAGACGAGTTCTGAGGGTCCAGCAGGAGGATATTGTACAAGTTGAGGCAGCACATGAGAGGGGGCCCGTGTCTGCATTCAGGGTCTCTGCGTGGTTGAGGCAGCACATGAGAGGGGGCCCGTGTCCGCATTCAGGGCCTCTGCGTGGTTAAGGCAGCACATGAGAGGGGGCCAGTGTCTGCATTCAGGGTCTCTGCGTGGCCAGCCAATAACTGTGACCCAAGTGTGGGGACCCAGGTATAGGGTCTTCCCTATTTCCTGAGCTGAACAGCAGAGAAGGGGGGCAGTTGGGTCGTGGGCTAATAGCTCTCCCCCAAGATGTCCACGTCCTAATCCCCAGAACCTGTGAATAGGGTACCTCACAGGGCAAGAGGCATTTGCAGGTGTGATGAAGTTAAGGCTCCTGAGATGGGGAGATAGCCTGGATCACCCAGGCGGGCCCATGATGTAAGCACGGGGACGACAGGAGGGCCAGCGTGAGAAGGAGCGGGGACGACAGAAGGAAGGGCTCGTGAGCCAGGGAGTGCAGGCAGCCTCTCGGAACAGAGAAGGGGAGGAGATGGGTTCTGCTCGGAGCCCCGAAACACCGGATAGTAGTGAAGCTGTGCTGCTTTCAGTTCCTGAGCTTGTGCTATAGCCGTGATAGGAACCCAGTTCAGGACTCTCGGGCCCTCCTAAATCTTTGGGCTCCAAACATTTTTGATTACGCACCTCAGTAGAAATGTTTGGATCATTCCCCGCATTTGTACCCTAAAGTAGACATTTAAAAGAGCATTTCCTTCCAGACCTTGAACCGGCCCACTCTGAGACCCCAGCCCCAGGCAGGCGAGGCCAGGGCTGGGGACCCTGGGCACCTCCGGAAGTGAGGAACTTCTGAGAGGGGAGGCGGGCCAGGCTCTGGGCCCTGCCCTGCTGGCGGGTGAGCCTGGAGGCTCTGGCCTTGACCGTGAAGGAGTCGGTAGCTTGAGGTCGGGCCACGCCATGAGTCCGGCTTCTGGGCGGCTGGGCATGGCTAACGGGGCTGACTCACAGCCCAAGGTAGCCCTGCCGGGGAGCCTCAGAGGGGCTCGGGCTGGCCGAGGGCTGGCACTTCCCGCCGGGGCCCAGGGAGGACCTCAGAGCTTGGGCTGAAGGTGCTCACAGTGCACTAAGGGTGTGCTGATGGGGGGTTGTAGGCAGAGACGTGAGCCTGAGGCCTGGCTGCTGAGGAGCCGTCGGGCAATGACGACAAGACACATGCAGGCCCGGGTGGATTCTCTCCGTGGAGGGGAGAGGGGGCCGAAAGGAGGCAGCCTCTGTTCATTCATCTAACAAACCTCACCCCCTGCTCTATTCCAGGCCCTGGGATGGGCCCTGGAGAATCAGCCAGGTGAACGGAAGGTCTCAGAGGGTTTGACAAGCTGTCCTGTGCCAAGGAAGGCCTGCATGGCTTTGGACACTTGGATAAGCAGGGGCATCCAGGCCCCCAGAAACACTCCTTCCTAGCTCCCTGTCCTGGGTACTGGGTACAGGAATCAGGCCAGAGAAGCTCACTGTCAGAGAGAATTTTGAAGTCCGTCTGATGTGGAGATGGGGTATTCCTACAAGTCACTTAGTGCTTCTGGTGGTGAGCGTCCAGAAATCCAGTCAGTAAACTCCAGGCACGTTTGTCCAAATGGGAGGGGATTTGTAACCGCAAAGCCCCCTCTATGAGCACAGTGGTCTTGGGTTGAAGTCACTGGCTAAGAGGCCGCTCTGGTAAAGCACTTGTGGGTGGAGGCCTCTGTCAAAAATTATGGCAATAAGTTGATGTAAAACTGAGTTTCCATTTACAAAAATCCCAATTAGCATCCACCTTTCAGCTGTGAACAATCCCATAAGAATTATCTCCTTGGGTTGTACACAGGTACCAGAATCACTTATTTTAAACTGGTAACAACCAGTGGCTTAAACACCAATTCCTCTTTTATCATTTTTGTGCTGAAGTCAGAGCTGTTCCCAGGGTGGAGGGTGGGTTGGAAGCAGAGATGCATCTCCCACTTGTCTGGGCAGGAAAAGCGTAAGGCAGAGGCACGGCCCGCGGGGAGTTGGCTGTTAGAACAGCACCGGCTCCTGCACTGTCCCTGGCTGCGGAGCCTTGGCCTGCTGTCACCTGCTCCCTGCCAGATGACTTGTCAGCCCTCCTGAGGCCGGGACTCGGGGCCAGATGGCTGATCTCTCTGGGTTGTATTGACCTGGACTCCGAGCTGGGCTGCAATGTGAACTTTTACCAGTAGGTGGTGCATCTGGCCAGATGTTATCACCTCTGCATTTCTAGCAGGTGCTTGGTGCAGGCGGGATGTTCGGGGGAATTGCTGGGTGATTAAAAGAGGGAATGAATGAGTGAGACGGGAAGAACAGAAGAGACAAAGGAACATAGTCCAGTGTGAAAGTCCTAGGTTTGAAGCGTTATAGTCTCTAAAGCCACGTCAACGGTCGTGATTTAGTATACCCCTCCGTGATGGAGGGGGCGGACCTGACTCCCCGTCCAGGGAGCATGGCCCACAGGATCCTGGTAACATCACACGTGCCTTTTGTGGGAAGGTTGTAACAGTCACTGCGTCAGGTAGCTGGCAGTTCAGAGTCTTTGTCCATGGCGAACGCCTATCGGTTGCTTTGGAAACGGTCACAGCTTTGCTTCTTTGTCTTTCAGGGGGAAACATCTTTCAACCTAATATCAGAAAAATGTGACATTCTATCAATTCTCCGGGATCATCCTGAGAACAGGATTTACCAGAGGAAAATCCAGGTGAGACAGGGGGCTGGGAGGAGGATTAGATGGATTGGAGTTCAGAGCAGAGGGGACAGACAGTACCAGCTTGAAGGCAAAAAGGCTTAACATTTGGACCAGGATCCCGGGCAAATCAAAGGGCTCCCAGGATAGTCTGTTGTTGGGCCTTTGCCTTAGGGAAAAACCCTTTAGTTGCAAAAATAAAAAATTTTTTAATAGTAGGCACTATCCTAAGTGCTTGATTTACTCACTGAAGCCTCATTACAACATTAAAGGTCAGAACTTTTATTATCCATGTTTACAGCTGAGGAAACTGAGGCACAGAAGTCAAATGGCAGGCGCAGGCTCCTACAGCGAGTGCATGAACAAGCTGGGATTTGGAGCAGGCAGCCTGATCGCATAGTCAGCCAGGCCGCTGGGAGAGAAAGACCCCTCCACTGGGGGTCAAGGGGCGTTGGCTGGGAGGAAGCAAGGACAGCTCACAGACCGGCTGGCGGGCAGCACGCCTCTGCTTCTCCCTGCGCATTAGCGGAACTGTGTCCTGCAGCCGCAGGGAGCAAGCACTTCCTGGGGCAGGGGCGAGGGCAGGCGGCATGCTGGACTCTCGTGCGCCCGGAGCTCTCTGGTTCTTCCCTGCTGGCCTGCCTGAGGTGGCCCATCAGCTCTGAGCCCTCTCTCATCTACAGTGAGACGGGACTCTGTGACCTATTGGAAAACATTTCTGCTGCTCAGACGATAGCCACTTGAGGCAGCAAAGGGGACCCCAGGCCATTTCAGAGGGAAACTGACAGTGGGTGGGGATGCGGGGACAGAAATAGGGTGACGTGCTCCATATGTCTGAGGAGGCCTTCCTGGTGGGCCCTGCAGCCGCCTGGCCTGCCACACAGCCACTGTGAACCTGTCACCATCTGGGCTCACATGTCACCCCTGCCAGGCCCACCCCGCCAGCTCTTCTTCTGAAGCCTGGTAGATGCCATGGCTCCAAGGCAGCCCCCCACCCCTGCTGGCTTCCCCCGTCCTGTCCTGATCTTCTCTCCCCCCCCCCCCCACACACACATTAGCTAGCCCGCAGGGTGCCTGAGGGCAGGGCTGAGGCCCCAGTCACCACCCAGCGCCGGACACAGGCCCGTCACCGCCCAGCGCCGGACACAGGATATGCTCAGCGTTTCCTCATAGTTATGGGGTGAATGAGAGTTGGGGGACAGTGAAGGGGCAGAGAGTCTGAGGGCAGGGGGCTGGTGTTACCTGGGGGAAGGGGGTCCCAGCTCTTCTAGGACACAGACGGCCACGTTTCTCTATCTCCCCGCAGGAGCTCAGCAAAAGATTCACCGCAATCCGCAAGACCAAGGGGGATGGGAACTGCTTCTACCGGGCCCTGGGCTACTCCTACCTGGAGTCTCTGCTGGGGAAGAACAGAGAGATCCTCAAGTGAGTGGCCCGAGGGCGGCTCCCTGGCTCTACGGGTATTCGATGTGTTGGGTGGTGATAAATGTGAGGAAAAATGGGCCAGGAAGGTGGCCAGGTTGTCCAGGGGATGGGAGGGCTGGAGAGGTCGGGGAGCAGGTCACGTGGGGCCTCCTGGGCTGTTATAAGGACCTTGAATTTCCATCTGAGTGAGATGGAACCACCGAGGGTTCGAGCAGAGCAAGGGGCCTGACTGCTGGCTGCGTTGTGCGCCCGCGGTGTCTGGCGGGCACAGCTGGGGGGCACCAGGGGATGTGGGTGTGCGAGGAGAAGCCCAGTGGAGGGGGATGGTGATGGGGGCCTGAGCAGGTGGAGAGAAGTGGTCGGATTCACTCAGAGCTCGGGCGTCGGGCGTTGGGACAGGGAGTCGGGGGTGACTGCCAGCGGTTTGGCCTGAGGAGTTAGGACAGAGGAGCCACTTGCGAACAAAGGATGGGGAGGTCGGGAGCCCCATTTTAATGGTGCTAAGTCTGAAATGACTGTGAGCCATCCAAGCAGGGGTGCCCCGCAGACAGTGGGATGAGTGAGGCTGGTGTTACCCCCATTTCACAGTTGAGTAAACGGAGCCCAGGAATGACTTGCCCGAGGTCACACTGAAGCTGGGGTCCACGGAGAGCCTGCTCTCCAAGTCCCAATGCCATCCTCCTTCTCTCCCTCTCCTCCCGGGGCATGCGGCCCGGCCTGGGTGTTTGTCCCCTACGACTGGGCCCGTGTCCCGTTCCTCACGGTGTCCCCAGTGCCCAGCACAGTGGGAATTAGAGAATGGATGTGGGAATGCTGTGGAGGTTCCGGGAGGGAGGTGGCTGGGGGGGGGGGAGAGCGCTGGGGGGAGTGGAGCTGTTCACGTCACAGCCTCGCAGGGACAGAGCGACAGATCCTCACAGCAGCCCTCGCGGAGGCACCCTACCCCACCCACACTGCGCGGAAGGGGAGCCTGAGAGCCACATAGCGAAGGGACTGTGACCCCCAGCACCGTGCCCGTTCCCACCTGCCCTGGCCAGACCAGACTGAGAGGCCAGGCCCAGCTGGGGCGCAAGTTGCCTTTGGGCCAAAACACCCGCCTTCTAGTCTCGGAGATCTCTTTCTGCTGTGCCCTCCCCACTCACCTCCCCCTCCTCTGCAACAAGGCTCCTTAGGGCCCTCCCGGCCCTTCCTGCACCATCAGTCCCTGTGAGAACCCGTACTGTGTCCTCCTGGGAGTCTGGCCTCCCTCCCTGGGGGACAGGCTGCAGTGCTGCCCGTGCCAGCTGGCCCCTGAGCCTTTCCCTGGGGCCTTCTTGACTGGGCTGCATCTCTCCCTCTGTGGACCACAGTCAAGTGGTCTGCACCTGTGTCCTGGGGCCAGGGGCCGATGGGGGTCCTCACCGTGCTCCCCAAGAGGACCCGGACAGGTCCCGAATCGAGGCCGTGCCATTACGAGGCCTGCCGTGGGAGCACAGAGGGGCGACCCAGCACTGACCAATCAAGGGCCATTGGGTCAGGTCCTGAAGGGTGGTCAGTGTGAGGGAGGGGTCTGATGTATGGTGTGAGCTGATTTCTGTGGCATGAATACCCCCCTCATAACCAATATTCAAGCTGCTGTTACAGGGGCACCGAGCAGACAGTTGGGAGGAGATACACAACACACAACTAGTCCAAACTGTATTTCCACTGTACACACACCATAGACAGGTCACCTTAAGAGCACAACTAATGGAAAAATGATTAGAAAATAATGAGTTTTTAATATTTATTATCTTTGTATTTTAGTATCATTTAATTAAAAGGTTTACCAGAATGTTCTGTCCGTTTTTGGAATAAAACAAAATACAAATTTTTCTTACTGTCAGTAAACTTTATTAAATAATATAATTGCTATTATTATTAATGATTTCTTGCCAGCATGAGGGCAATTTGTATATCCCATTTTTGAAAAATGTTTTATCTTTTGATGCGAAAAATTGAACCAGTGCTTGTTTGATATCTTCTTCATTTTTGAATTTTTTGCCCTTCAAAAACTTTTGTAAGGACAAAAACAAGTGATAGTCGGAGGGTGCTAAGTTCGGGGAATATGGTGGATGCGACAGACATGCTTCTGTAGCATTTCTTCCCTGTTGAAATTCGTAAAAGTTACAGTGGCGTAAATGAACTTTATTAGTAGCCACTATCGCTTCACACATAAGACTAATGTGAATCAACTTTGTTTTAGTTAATTTGCTACGTCAGTATGTATACATTAAGTGATAAAAATAGGCACACATGCGCCAAATAAACATGTGCTTACGTGTCGAAACTTGTTGTGATAGAAACGGACAGAACTTTCCGGTAGACCTTATATAAGTTTACATGTAACTTCTAAATAATGGTTGTGTTTAACACCTGGCTGGCAAAATTCCTAAAAATGTAACAGTCAGCTTTTGTGAGTAGGGACACACCGTCGCTGGCACACTCCTGAGAAGAGCACCCCTGCGTGAGGAGCAGAGGGTCCTCAGGGGTGGAAATGCGCACGGGGCATGGCTGTGGGGCAGGCAGGAGCTGTGACCCTGGGCTAGAGATGAGGCTGGCAAGCTGGGCAGGGACCGCCCCTGTGCTGAGGGGGAAGGCGGGGGTAGGTCACTCGGAAGTCCCTGTGGAGAAGGGACCAGGAGCCAGGAAAGGCTGGGCATGCCCCAAGCCAGAGATGGTGGTAAACCATGGGGGCAGGAAGGAGGGACAGAGCCCAGAGGCCCTTGTCTGGGGGTGGGTGGGGATTACCTCAGTTCCCGTATCTATGAAATGTGTGTAATCCCCCTCCTGGGACTGTGCAGTGAAGACAGAACAAGTCAGCGTGTGGTCCGTGTGGAAGTGCTCTGAAAGGCAGAAAAGCCCTTCACCTGCTGTGACAGACACCTCATCGTGCTGGGTTGGGGGACAGCGGGCGAGGGTGGGATGGCAGTTGACAGTCACCGCAGCGCTCCCCACGCCCCCCTGTAAGCACGTCTCCCCCTTTAGGTTCAAAGAGCGAGTACTGCAGACCCCGAACGACCTGGTGGCGGCAGGCTTTGAGGAGCACCGGTTCCGAAACTTCTTCAATGCTGTGAGTGAGCCTGGGCACGTGGCCAAGGGACCCGGGGCTTCCGAGCCAGCGGCCAGGCCAGGCGTGGCGCTGGCTGGAGCCCGTCACAGCTGGGGGCTCTGGGGCTGGGCCTCACTGGCTCCTCCCAGCTGCGGGAGGACTGAGGGTGGCTTCCCGCTTGTGGGGACGTGGAGGGACAGGGAACCCAGGGCCGTGGCCTCCCTCGGGGAGGAGCCACCTTCTCTGGGTAGCTCTCAGGCTGGAAACTCAGCCCAACCTGCTTCCCCCCATCTCTACCCTACTCCCCTGATCCCATTAGTGAAGGTGGAGGTTGGGGGGTTGAGGGGACACTATCGGTTCTGAATCTCTAAATAAGCATCCCAGCCAGAGAGTGATGGAGGGAGACCCCCACGGCTCTTGGGTGGAGATGACTCGGGGCTAAGTCACTCGTTAGGGAGTCTTTCTAACCCTGTAGCAGCTTTGGTGGGATCTCAGATTGCTTGACTTTGGGACCTTGGTCTGAGGACTTAAGAATGAAAATGCAGTAGAGGGCGTCCCCTGGGGGCGTGGCCTGAGCCCGGCTGGCCGACACCTCTGCGGTCCAGTTTTACAGCGTGGTGGAGCTGGTGGAGAAGGACGGCTCGGTGTCCAGCCTGCTGAAGGTGTTCAACGAGCAGGGCTGCTCCGACAGGGTCGTGCAGTTCCTGCGCCTGCTCACCTCCGCCTTCATCAGGAACCGCGCCGACTTCTTCCGCCACTTTGTCGACGAGGAGATGGACATCAAAGACTTCTGCATTCATGTAGGTCCTCACAGCCCCCAGCCCCGGGCTCCGCTCTCCTCCCTCCCCCCTTAGGGGCCCTGAGCACCCGCACCCCGAAATGGGGGACTTGGGTGCAGCTCTGCCTTACAGTTCAAGGAGCACAGATCAGCCAGCCGGGTGCATCCCTCTCCAGCTGCCTGAACTGGGCGGCTTTGGGCAAGTCACCTTTACCTCTGGGCTCTCAGATTTCCCGTCTGAGAAATGTGGGCTTTGGACTGGCCTGCTGACCTAATGAAGGAGTCACGGCCCCCCGAAGGCACACTTGCCCCAGGATCGGTTTTATGACAGATGATATCTACCTGAAAGAGTTGCCAACATTGAAGCATCGGGCAGTTTTCATATGAAAACCTGGGTTTCTCTGGCAGAGGGGGGAGACCCAGCTCCCAGGCCTCCTTCCTACCCGCAGCCGCCGGCGGAAGCGCAGGGCAGACCCGCTGTGACCCAGGACCACAGCAGCCAGGGGTCACTGCTCACTTGGTCTCTCTCTGCGAGGCCTCTTTCCTAAGCTGGATTTTCTTTTCTTTTTTTTCTTTCTTTTCTTTTCTTTTCTTTTCTTTTCGGCCTTTGCAGGAAGTGGAGCCCATGGCCACGGAGTGTGACCACATCCAGATCACGGCCCTGTCTCAGGCGCTGAACATCGCCCTGCAGGTGGAGTACGTGGACGAGATGGACACGGCCCTGAACCACCACGTGTTCCCGGAGGGTGCGGCCCCCTCTGTGTACCTGCTGTATAAAACATCCCACTACAACATCCTCTACGCAGCCGACAGACGCGACTGATTTTAGGCCGCCCCGAAGTGGAGTCTGTCACCTAACGGGACTGCATTCTGAAGAGAACAGTTATGGCTTTTCAGTTTTTTAAGCAATTTAGACTGTAGTTAGAAAACAGAACCTACATACATACAGCCTTTTGGGCAAAGACGCTGGGAATGAGGCCTACCAGTTAAGGACTGCGGCAGCTTGGCAATATTTTTAGTATTTATTTTCGTGGAGGATCAAATGCTTTTTAACTTGGGGCTAGGAAGCCAGGACCCCTGGCTCTACTCCCAGTTCTCCGAGACCTTGGGCAGGTCACCTCCCCTCCCTGGGCCTGTTTCTTCATCTGGAAGAGGTTTCTACCAATGTTGACATTCTGTTGTTGTATATAAAAAAAAAGCCAGGGCCCTCTGGCTTCTTCCACCGTGGGCGGAGCCTCTCTGTAAGGGAGGAAACGGTCACGGTCAACTGTCGTGAGTGACTTACTGGTTCCATAAAAGAGAATGACGTCCAGGCAGCTGTTGGACTGGACTTGGGTGGATGGATGAATGAAGTGTTGCCTAGTTGAGGTCAACTTGAACGTGAGGGCTCCAGAGTGGTTTTAAAAGCTTCCTGACGGACATATTTTCTTACCCCTAACTTAAGAAGGAAACAGAGACTTTTACACCGAGATCTAGAAAGGGGTCCTCAGCCTGAAGTTCAAGTGGTTGGGGCCCCTCTACCTCTCTCAGGACCCAGACTGCCTGCCTGGCCCATTAGGGTTCTACCACCAGCCCCACTAGGTCAACAGCTGGAGAAGAATTAGGGGCTGGGACCTGGAAGCCGTCTGTTCGCCTCCAGCACATCCCGGAAGCAGAACCTAGCCCCTCAGCCAGGCGGAGACACTGGCCCATGCCGTCAGCTCCAGCCGAGCACATTATTCCCGTTTCTGCTCTGTTTGGGGGCTTGTGAGAGGTTAGGTGGGATAGGCAGGCAGCCCGAAGAAGTTGGCCGTGGGGGAGGCTTGTTAATGGAAGCTGCCTGGGAGTCGGGAGCCCTGGCCGGCAGCCTCCTCCTCCATCTGCCTGGGTGGGCCCCTTCGTGGCCTCGCCTTGCTGCCTCGGGACCTCAGGGAGCCCTGGGGGGGCGAGGGCTCTGCTAGCCGGTTCTCCTGCTCTGCGGGGTGATGGAGCACGCAAGGCTGTGGAGCTGCCCTGTGGGTCGCAGCCTGAGCTGAAGGCCCTCTCCCAGGTTCCATTCTGCAGGGATTTATTGCAGTCTTTGGTGCTGCAGTGTGAGTCTTGCTGGCCTGCCAGGCTGCGCACTGGGGAGCAGACCGCTCCAAGTTCCTGACACTCACACGTCGGAGCTGTGTCGTTCATCGGCTTTGTGAAGACAGATGTCAGGGTGCTTTAATTCCAGGCAGGGGCCCGGGTTCCATCCTGCCGTTGGCTGAAATTTGAACCCAAGGACTCAAGCGAAGTGATCATGTCACTCCTCCACAGGAGTATAAAGCTGACCCTGTCTCTGAATTGGTTTAGTGTCCCGTTCTGGGTAGGAGTGCTGGGCTGTGACAGTACACGTTAGGAGTGGGGCGAACCTGTTACGTGTTTGTATCAACGTCCCCGTTTCCAAACTGAAGGGTGTGAACACGCAGCCACTCCGAGGGCCGAGACAGGTCCTGGGCCCCCAGCCAGGCTCCCAAGCCCTGCGTAAGGAGCACCGGCAGCCACCTCTCTGCGTCTCTGGCTTGTGTAGCATTTGCGAGAGTAGGGTTCTGTCTGGCAGGTGGGCGGGAGGAACCCTCTCTGAGCCCAGCCTGTGATGTGCTTCCAGGCCGAGGGCCCGCCATGCTCCCAATGGGAGTCTCTTCCCAGGAGGGCCTGTCACCTTACAGCCTGAATGCCCAGGGCAGGCGGGCCAAGTTATCTTCTCCAAGGGTAAGCCCGTGGAGAAAAAGGAGTGGTGGAGAAAGTACAGGTGTCGCTCGCCTTAAGGTGGGCTTGGGTCCCCGTCAACCCATCGTGAATTGGAAATATTTGAAGTCAAAAATGCATGTGATTCACCTCTAACCTGGCGGACATCGGAGTTCAGCCTCGCCCACCTCCCATGTGCTCAGAGCACCTCTATCAGCCGACGGCCGGGCAGTTAGCTTGCGTTTCATCTCAAGAGATGCCTTCCTCTGCTCCCCAGAAGCAGGAGACACAGATGGGCGTTTTGTAGACAGGGCGGGATGAGGAAACAAAATCCAACCCTCGCGAGCTTGGGGCTGACTGGGGCTGCCCAGCCTCAAAAGGGAGTGTCCTACATTTCGCCAGCCCGGGAAAGGACCAACGTTCAGAGTACGCTTTCTACTGAATGTGTAGGTAACTTCTGCACTAGCACCAACTCAAAAAGTCGTTAAATCGGGGACAGTCTGGGATTTGTTATAATCCAGTCACCTGTGGACGGGGCCTTGCTTGTCCACCTGGGATTTGTTAAAATCCAGTCACCTTGCCTTGTTTACACTAACAGTCAGTCTTCCTGGATAATTCTCCACCCTACTCCTGGGAAGCCATCTCTTTCCAGACCAAAGGCTGGAAGGACCCTTGTTTTGAGAGTTTGTCTGTATAGTTGCATATTTGTTACTTTCTTGCCGAAGGAAACTTTATAAATTAATGAGAATATTTAGCAACAGGAACAAACTGTCCTTGCTTTTGACCTGGTTCCTGTTTTAAGCACAAAGGGGCTCTGGAGGCAGCCTGGGTTTGAATGGCAACTTTGTCACTTAACTAGCTATGTGACCTTGGCCCAGACATTTCACCTCTCTGAGCCCCAATCCTGCATTAGTAAAAGGGAGACAATACCTACATGTCACAGGGCTACTATATAGTTCAGGTGGAACGAGATTATGACTGTGAAAATAATAAGAACAAGCCCCGACACACAGCGCGTGTTCTCCAGCCGGGTGCCCCAGCCTCCCACTCCCACAGGCAGCAGCGGGGACTGCGAGACGAGGGAGCGTGCGCCTTGCCAGTGGCGCTGCGGCTCCCCAGCCGTGCACGAAGAAGAAAGCCCATCCCCACACTGAGCAGGAGGGGCAGCGGTGGTGGCTCTGGGTGGCTGCCCAGGGCCCAGGGCCAATGGGAGGTGGGCCAGGCCCTAGAGCTTCCCCAGGCGGTCGGTGAAAATCTTTCCTAGCATTAAAATTGTTTCCATAGCAACTTCTGTCCTGGCTTCTTAGTATTTGGTACCCATGGGGCTTATGTGTGTGAGGGGATTGAGGGGCTTCCTGTTTAGTGGAAGACACTCGAGAAGTTCCTGTGCTGGGGCTGGAGGGGGCCAAGGAACCTCGGGCCTCATCAAAGCTTCCCCTCATCGGGTCAGAGAGAACTGCCTGGGCGGCAAGCTAGCCTCACCTTTGAAAACTCATCCCCTTAACACGGTACCCACCCACCCCACCCCACCCCACCCAAATAATAATTTGCTGTGAGAGGGTAAAGGCAGGATGTCAATGGACATTGGTGGATCTGTTTGATCTGTGACAAGTGGCCCCAGGCCTCTCGTGGCTCAGGTGCTGCTAAGGGACCTGAGGCCCCCTAAATCTCCAGGCATTATTCGGAAAATGGAGAGTCCCCCTGCCATCCTATGACAGCTGTCACTCAGGGGCTAACCTCACCGACAAGGCTGTTTTCTTCTGCATTCTCTCCAGGTCACTGGTGACACTGGGGAGACCCTCCTTAGCAACGCTGCTATCTTTTAAGAACAAAGCAGTTGTGGGGCCCACAGGAAACACCCAGGGTCCCAAACCCAGCTCTGCCACCGGCTGCTGTGTGACCCGGAGCAAGCCTTAACCAGCGTCAGCTTTCTGAGCCACGAGAAAGGATACGAAGACTTCTGTCTCAGGGACCTGGCGGGGGCAAAATGATAAAGTAGCTAACAGTGTCCAACTGTCTGGTACTTGGTCAATCCACCATGATGCCTGAACCAGAGTTGAGACCGACTACCCTGTTGTAGTTACCCAAAGGGGTTGAGAGCACACTGCTGCCCATCTGCCGACCCGGCCAGCCGTGAGGCCGAGAGAAGACCTCTCTCTTCCAGATCCCAGACACAGCCATGACTGCGGGAACTGTGGCTACTCCCCCAGACCGACCCAGAGAAAGCTGGGGGAACCGGGAGGTCCCGGGCCCCTCGGCACAGTCACACCGTGCCCTGACCCGAGCGAAGGGCTGCAGGGGTAATCAACAGCCTCTGCTCTTAGGGAGCTCAGCGAGGAGAACCATGTGGCAGGTACTGTGCAGAGCGTGAGCACGGCTACATCGGGGCCCACAGCAGGGACACTTCAATCTCTTGGGGGCCCAGGGACCACAAAGCACATAGCAGTGCTCAACGGTGAGGAAGGCAATCTGGCCGAGGGAAAACTTAAAAGTCTCAGGACAGAGAAGGGGCGCATAGGACTGGGCGGCCCCCAGTGCTGTCACAGAGAAGTGGAGTGGAGACAGGCCAGAGGAGCTGGCTGGGGCAGGTCCCGAGGGCCCCGCACGCCAGACTCGGTACAACCACTGCCTTCCCACAGGTGGCTCTGATGTTAAGGAAGCCTGTGTTCTCTTGGAACCCAGGGATGGCGACCCTTCCCTAAGCACCTCTGGGGGGGGGGGGGGGGGGGGCTCTGACCAAACAAGAGCTATGAGCCCGTGGTGGGGGAGGCAGGCACATGGGGCCCTGCTGTGGGGGAGGCAGGCACATGGGGGCCCTGCTATGGGGGAGGCAGGCACACCCGGGGCCCTGGCAGCAACGGCTATACAGCGATCTGCAAAACCATCTGGCCTGCTCCCTCACAGCCCAGAGGGTGTGACACCCCCACATGCACCCAGCTGCTAGGACTATGGCAATGTCCCCCATATTCTGGCTAAAAACAGAGGACACGTCATACTGGTTCTCGTGTCTTTAATTAAGGAAATCAAGCGCACATACAAGCCTGTAAACACGGAAACACAGAAATACATAGGCTGTGCCTAGAACTCTTACTCCACAACAGCACAGACCTGCACGAGGCCCTCCACGCGGGCCGGTGGACGAGGGGGGAGCTCTGCAATGGGCTGAACAGCGGACTGAGGGGACTCACGGAGTCAGGGGCCTGGCAGACCTCCCATGGGACCGGCAGGGTGAGGGCCCGGCAGACTGGACTGAAGGGACTGGCAGGCCCCCCATGGGACCAGCAGGGTGAGGGCCCGGCGGACTGGACTGAAGGGACTGGCAGGCCCCCCATGGGACCAGCAGGGTGAGGGCCCGGCGGACTGGACTGAAGGGACTGGCAGGCCCCCCATGGGACCAGCAGGGTGAGGGCCCGGCGGACTGGACTGAAGGGACTGGCAGACCCCCCATGGGACCAGCAGGGTGAGGGCCCGGCGGACTGGACTGAAGGGACTGGCAGGCCCCCCATGGGACCAGCAGGGTGAGGGCCCGGCGGACTGGACTGAAGGGACTGGCAGGCCCCCCATGGGACCAGCAGGGTGAGGGCCCGGCGGACTGGACTGAAGGGACTGGCAGGCCCCCCATGGGACCAGCGGAGTCAGGGGACCGGCACCCCCCACCCCGGGACCGGAGCACGGAGTGTGCTCAGCGGCAGACCCGGCTCGGGGCGCGGTTAAGGGGCACTCGTACTTGGCTGCGGCTCTTGCTGCGGCTGCTGCCCTTTTGCTCTTGGCTGCGGCTCCTTCCTCGGTGGGAGGCAGCTCAGAGCGCACTGGCCGCGTCTCAGGGCGGCCAGGAACACGGGCGGCGCGCCGGACTGGGTCGGGTACTTGGTTTTCAGGTTGTCTTTAAACAGCGGCTGGGACAGTAAGTGGCGCAGCTCCCTCTTAAGGACCTTCATCTGCTTCTGTCTCCGACGCTCTTCTTGCTGGTCGGCTCTACCTCCTTGAAACACAAGATGGAAAAGACTTATTGACTAGACTAGAAAACCGTTCCCCCGATGGATAATACTTGTGACGAAAAATGTTTGGAACTCTTAAGAGAAGCGGGACTCAAAAACTCTCCACAGAAACTGGTGTTGACTAACCTCTAACACAGCTGGGAGGGAGGCTCAGGGCCTCCCGGTCCTTTACCTCTCACAAAAACCCTCCACGACAAGAACTGTCCTCATTTTATAGTCCAGGAAACTCAGAGGTCCCTGGCCGAAGGTCAGAGCTAGCTGTCAGACTGAGACTAGAACCCAAGTCTCTGGACTTAAGTATCAGTTTTCTTCCTACGTCCGACCCACCTGCAGCCTGGGGACTGACTAGTGGACAGCTAAAACCCCTCAGGAGACAGGAACCACTGTGCATGCAGCCCAGCTCTCCCGCACCCCCACGAGCACCGTGACTGCACCTGCAGCGTGAGCACGGCCAAAGGGCTCCACACCAGCCTGTGCTCAGGAAGGGGAGCCAGAGCGGCCCGTGTCCGCCGGAGCCCCACACCGCGCTGCCAGGAGGACTAGTGCGCTGTCACCAAGCCCAGGGGCGGGGTTTCCGGCTCCCACGCTGCGCAGAGGGTAGTATGTCTGCCTATGAATCTGCTGGATTTGACACCAAGATGCCAACATCCCAGCTGAGCCGCTCACTTGTGGGCTGAAAGCTCCCAGGACCTCACTAGTGTTGTCAGGTTCAGATGGGATTCCGCTACTTCTGAGACTCCACAGCGTTCCCGGAGCAGGGACCACACAGACTGACCCCTGAACCCTTCGCCTTCGGCCCAGGTTTGGAGGAGGGGTTCAGGCAATGCCGGATGGCAGGACTGTCTCCTGCACAATCCCTTTCCTTCTGGGAGCCCCTTTTCCCACATGTAAACATAGTTATTCCTGATGTTTATGCCACAAGACCACCGAGAAGAGCAGGGGAGATGATGACCAAAGTGCTTCATTACCTTGGAAGGCAGGCGTGGTAGTAATGACAGTAATTAATTACTTGAAATGTATCAAATACTTTCTACTTGCCAGTCACTGTTCCAGACACTTTAAATCCATTAAGCCAAGCCATCTTCCCAACAACCCCATGAGATAAGCACTTTTATAAATGAGGACAGCCTAGGCACAAGGGATCAGGACACCTGACCTGGTGACATAGCCAGTTAGGGGATGAGCCAGCACCCCAACACGGCCGTCCGCCAGAGCCTGCTCCTGAAGTCACTGTCCGTCACACGTGGGTGTGGCTGAAGGCTCCGGACGAACAAGACAGGGAACCGAGGCCGAGGGCTTCAGGCTCCTCTGAGACGAGGGCCCGCCGCAGAGCAGGAAACGGCGCCCTGCTGTTCTGACAGGACCACGGCAGGGGGAGGCTCCAACAGGAACAGAGCCGAAGGGCAGACCCGCCCGGCCCACTCACCCTTGTACATCTCTTCGTCCAGCTCGATCTCCAGCGCGGCGGCCGCCTGCTCCATCCAGGAGTTGTGCAGACAAGCCTGGAAGTTCCGATACTCGGCCTTCTCTATCTGCCGGGCTAACTGGATTCGCTCCTGGGAAAGGAACACGAAGGGCTCATCTGACAAAGGGCTCGGGCCTCTGCGAAGCCCAGTGGGTCTATCTGAGTTGGGTTTTTAAAAACGCCCTTGAGATCAGTGGTTCCTGATGGAAAGGCAGAGGGTAATCATGACCTGTGAGTGTGCACAGAAGCACGGAGCGGCTTTCCAAGCCAACCTGACAGCCTCCCTTGGAAGCCCACCCTGGCCGGACTGCCAATCCACGGTGTCCGAAGGCATCTGCTCCCCAGCACCGCAGCCGGCTTCCGGGGCTGGGCTGAGACCCCGAAACAGCCCCAGCCCTGACGGGCCCAGCCCTCCACCACAGGCTGCCCACTGCCCCACTCAGAGAGCGGCCCTCCCTCTAACACACTGGGCCTGTGGACCCTTCAGCTCCCCTCCCGTGGGCGCTGGCGGCACACCAGTGACAGGACACACCAACACAAGGGCGAGCTCCTGCTCGCGAGGGACAGGAGCCGTGGAAGCCAGCGGGCGCCTCCCCCTCACTCACGGGACCCTCCGGACACCCCCATCGCCGTCTCCCACCATGCTGCCCACGGGCCTTTGGAGCCAGGGGAGGCTCCTGCGCCCTCACTTCCTGGAATTCCATCTCCTCCTCACCTGCCCTCATCTCTGCCCACAGGAGGCGTGGAGGAGACCTCGTCTCCTACCAATTCGACCACGTGCCCGCCAGTCCCACAGCACTCCATCTGCCTGAGCTCCAGCGTGGGCTCGGCCTGCCCCACGGGCCGGGACTCCACGGGCACGCGCCCTGCGCTGCTACCGGGCGCCCTCTGGCTGCACTAAGGTAGGAGTCATCGGCATCTGCTTCAGGACCGTGACAAAGCTCGAGTGTCTGCCTCAGCAAGCCACGCTGCCCTCGCTTTCCTAGTCACCCCGGGACGCCAGGCAGCAGTGCCCATGGCCCCGTCCAGAGGAGGTGCGGGCGCTTTAGAGGCAGACAGGGCAGAAAGGCCTCAGGAAGAAAAGCCCTCTTTGGGCCACTCACCCTTGCTTCCTCGTACCAGGCGCAGCGCCCATTTCACTTTACGAGTCTCCCTGTTTAGCTCGGGCAGACCATGACTTGGTTGCCAGGGGTTCCACTCCCACGCCGAGGAAGCAGCTCGACCCTCCCTCATCGGCGCTGGGCCTCCCGCTGCTCACCTTGACTGCATCCATGTGCTTTGTCTGCACGGGGAACAACGGGATGTCCTCATCTTTCTTGAGGGTTTTGTAAATCTTCTTAAAGTTGATCACGTCCTCAGGCCCAATCAGCATCAGGCTGAGACCTTCACTGGCGGCACGGGCAGTTCGACCACTTCGGTGGACATAAATCTCGGAGGTGCGAGGGACCTGCCGGAGGAGGAACGGAAGGTCAAGGCGTGGCCGGCACCAAACTGCTCCTCCCCTCAAGGCCAGCAACCCAGTGCTCCTCCTCTCTCAGCCAGGCAGCTAGGAACCTCCCAGCACTGTGGGCTGAGCCAGCCCTTCTCCTCAAGTCCCACAGTCACCGTCCCCAGGGTTACTGCCTGCTCACTGTGCAGGCCCCGCCCTCCCGTGCCGCCTGCCCCGGTCCAGGCCCTCAGGACCACTCAAGCGGAACATAGCAGTCACTTCTTATATTGTCTCTAGTTCTCCCCACTCTCCCTGACCCCGCCCACTGCTGCCAGGGTCGGCTTCCCGAGTCCCAGCTCTGACCATCATCCCCCTCCAGAAACTCCACTAGTTCATTACCTCTGACGGATAACTGATGATAGCAATTGTAACTAACATTTCCTGAGTGATCACAAGGTGCCAGGCATTCTCAGCACTCTGCATGTATTACCCTATTTATTCCTCACAAATGTAAACTTTTAAGATTATTTGTATTACAAGCCCTAAGAAACTAAGACTAACCTGCCAAGACCCTGTAGCCTGCACAAGTCAGAGAGAGAGGGGCCCTTTGACATCAGGAATGCAAGGAGGTTCTGCATAAATCTCACTCAGAGTTCCAAAAGCAGCAGCAGCTGGTCAGTCACAGGTGCCAGTGGTATTCTCCGCTGCATGAGACCCCGGGACCAACAATTCCTCCTTGCTCTCCTTCCTCCTTCTCCCACTTTTGCTTTAAAAATTCCCCCACCTGCCTGACCTGTGGTGGCACAGTGGATAGAGCATTGATCTGGGATGCTGAGGCCTCTGGCTTGAAAC
This sequence comes from Saccopteryx bilineata, assembly GCF_036850765.1. Classification (NCBI taxonomy): domain Eukaryota; kingdom Metazoa; phylum Chordata; class Mammalia; order Chiroptera; family Emballonuridae; genus Saccopteryx; species Saccopteryx bilineata. Next base: position 10,616,342 of record NC_089493.1, on the reverse strand, counting down.
CCTGAGCTTGCCCGGTCAAGACTTAAACAATAAGCAACACTCAAGCAACGAACAACTAAAGTGAAGCAACTATGAGTTCATATTTCTTACCCCCCCTAAAATAAGTAAATAAATAAGGAATCTTTAAAAACAAATTCCCCCATTTGATGCTGGGAGAGGTCTACCAGTCCTGCTGCCCTACCTGGTAATGGATGACGTGCTGGACTTGAGGAATATCCAGGCCCCGAGCTGCCACGTCTGTTGCCAGGAGGACACAACTGTGGTAAAGAAAGAAATCTCATTAATAATACCTAAAAGCTACCACCAATCAAATTTTGCCATCCACTGAGTACTCTAAACACTATAACCCTTACACTCCATGAGATAATACTATGCATCTCTCTTTTACAGGTTCAGAAATTGAGGCTCAAAGAGGCCCTGGCCGGCTGGCTCAGTGGCAAAGTGTTGGCCCCACATATGGACGTCCTTGGTTCAATTCCTAGCCAGGGCACACAGGAGAAGCGCCCATCTGCTTCTCCACCCCTCCCCCTCTCCTTCCTCTCTGTCTCTTCCCCTCCTGCAGCCAAGGCTCCATTGGAGCAAAGTTGGCCCGGGCGCTGGGGATGGCTCTGTGGCCTCTGCCTCAGGCGCTAGAGTGGCTCTGATTGCAGCAGAGCAACGCTCCAGATGGGCAGAACATTGCCCCCTGGTGGGCATGCCGGGTGAATCCCAGTCTGGCGCATGCAGGAGTCTCTCTGCCTCTTTGCTTCTCACTTCAGAAAAATACAGAGAGATTAACTTCCCAAGGTACACACACGGCCATTGTCAAAACGCCACACTGCAGTAAATACTAAAGCCCCCGCCACACATGTGTTAAGTGAAGGCACACCTATTCCAGGTGGGTGGCCGCGTCTCCTGTCACCCTCACTTTCCCTCCAGTCACAGAGATGTCTTCTCTCCTCCTCCAACATGCTGAACGCACCCTGCCTCCAAGCCTTTGCACTTGCTATACCTTTGGTCTTAAAAAGTCTTCCTCAGATATTTACATTTCCTTTCTTTCTTCCATTCTCTGCTCCCATTTCTCCTTGCCAGAGAAGCTTCGCTGGCCACGCAGTCTGCACAGCTCCCTTCCAGCCTTTCTGTTGAGCACTTAGTATACACACAGTATTACTTCCCGTTTACTAGCTCCCTGCACTGGAAGTGGACTGTGAGACTGCGCCTTACTCGCTGTGCTCCTCCCAGCCCCTAGAACAGTGCTCATAGCAAGCATGTGATAATATGTGTGGGGTCATGTCTCTAAATGTACCTCTCGTTCAAGGAAAGTCAAAAGCACTTGAGGTGTGGCATCAAAACTTAAGATTCTGGACCCTTCAAGGTCCAAACTCCCTGTATCTGTGAGGCAAGAAGGGGAGTACAATGCAAACCACATTTGTGAAACATTAAACCACTGCCCTAAGTCAAGGTCAGCAAATCTTTTCTATGAAAGGCCAGAAAGAAATGATCTTTGGCGTGGGTGATAGTTTCTGTTGAAACTACTCAGCTCTGCTGTAATAAGTGCAAAAGCAGCCACAGACAGTAGAGGAACGGGCCTGCTGTGTTCCAATAAAACTTTATTTATAAAAACAGGCAGTGAGCTGATCTGGCCCACGGGCCAGTTTGCCAACCACACATCCAGTAAACCATGCCCTACCTATCAACATTCAAGGAGAGGTAAAACAGGCACTTGCTCTAGAAACTAATCATCCTATAACCTGACAAAAAACACAGTGGGCAAATGCCTATTCAGAGTGAGCGTAAACTTGCCAGGCCTCATCTCGACGAGCTGCACCCTGCGGCCTGAGCCTCGGCCAGGCTCTGGAGCAGATGGACGAGAGGGCGCGGCACGGAGGGCACAGCGCGAGCTGATGCCTGACGGGCCTGTCTGAGGCCCAGCTCTGCCAGGCTGAGAAACCTTGGACAAACTGATTAGCTTTTCCAGACCTTACTTCTTTCACCTAAAAATACTAGAATAACGATAAGAAATGGTGTTAACACTAACATTTAACAAGTACATGCATGCCAGGCATTGTTACATGCGTGTATTCACTTTATCTCTGTAACAGCCCTCTGGGCAGCGCCTATTATTTTATTACGAGAGCACTGAGCCTGGCTGGTGGCGGTGCAGTGGCCTGAGCGCTGACCTGGGACACTGAGGTCCCAGATTCGAAATCCCGAGGTTGCTGGCTTGAGCGCAGGGGTGCTGGCTTGAGCATGGGATCAGAGACATGATCCCATGATCGCTGGCTTGAGCCCAAAGGTCGCTGGCTTGAAGCCAAAGGTCGCTGGCTTGAGCCCAAGGTTGCTGGTTTGAACAAGGGGTTACTAGCTCAGCAGGAGCCCCCTGGTCAAGGCACGTATGAGAAGCAATTAATGAACAACTAAGGTGCCACAACTATGAGTTGATGCTTCTTTCTCTCCCTTGCAGAAAAAAAAAACCCCAACCAAACAAAAAAAAAAACACAAAAATAAAAACTGAAACAGAAGTAATCTGACCCACTAGAAGTGGAGCAGCCAGGGTTTGACTTCAGGCAGGCTGGCTCCAGTCTGTGCTCTTAGTCATCAATCTGCTCTGCTGAGCTCAAGAATGTTAGACACGAATGAATGTAGTAGTCTATGTAAAAACCAGCATAGTACTTCATCCATGAAGTGTTCAATAATGGTAAGCATTACTGTATCAATTCTCACTACTAAGGAAGTTTCTATTGGGTATTACCAGCAACTAAATGCACTAGATGAGGATGAGCCTACCTCATGCCATGCAAAAAAAGGAAACCTCCTACTGATAAGGCCCCGTGACGGAAGGTAGCTTTCTACCGTCTCCCCACCGTCCTGACAACATTGACCCGATGGCCACAGGCCGGGCACTAGGGACAGGCCTGACTTACTCTTCCAGACGGGCGAACTGCTCCAAGTTTCTGAGCCGCTGCTTCTGGTGCATGCAGGCGTGCAGGGTCAGCGGCATGATGTCTAAGACCTTGAGGAGCCCGGAGAGGCGTTTAATGCAGGAGATGCTGTTGGCAAACACGAGGGTGCGGCCCGGGTGCTGCATCAGGAAGTAGTACAGATACAAGTCCTTCTCCTCGTTCTCACAGTGGACCTTGCTTTCCGTCAGAGTCTCCACTGTGGCCTCGTCTCTGGTGAGGTCAATGACCTTGGCCTTGCCCTTCATGCCAATCTTGTGCACGAGGTTGTTCAGTTTGGCAGTTTTGTCAATTTTCTGGGTGTGTTTCTTGTGAAGGATTCGAGCAGGGGCTTGATGTACCAGGGTCAGCGTGGCAGAAAAGACAAGCGTCTGTCTGTCTGGGTTGTACTGGGAGTCACTGAGCATCTCCAGCAGCTGTGAGAGCTCAGCGAAGTGGCCTTTCTCAATCATGCGGTCAGCCTCGTCAATCACCAGGCACCTGTGGATCCAGACAGACCCACGTAAGCTGGTTAACAGCAGGTAAGAGGAACATCTAGAACACTCTACTAATACATCAACCCTTAAAACACCCCCCCCCCCCCACCACCAAGGGCCTCAACTAACCTCCATCATGCATGCTTGGTTTTCTAAAGGCTGAGATCTGACTGGTACCACAGCGTGGCACTCTGTGACCGGGGGAGACACTGTACACACTACCATGTCATCCTGGGCCCAGTTCAGAGCGGGGCATGGGCGGGGAAGGGGAGCTACCGTCGCTCACCTGAGCTCCCGAAGGCTGCTCAAATGAGGGTGCTTTTCCTTAACCAGCTCCCACAGGCGGCCCGGGGTGGCGACCACAATCTCCGGCTGGCGGCTCAGCATCCTCTGCTGTTTCTCCGTGGACATCCCACCAACTAAGATGGCAGTTTTAATTCCTACGGTACACAAACAGAAGGCCACTGTTACTGGACCTAGCCGCCCGTCCCCTACAGCTGACACAGGCACCTCCAGATCAGCAGAGGCGGTCAGTCACCCGCGCACTTCCCTCTCCAGGGGCGGAAAGGGCTGCCTCGGCCCGCCTGTTGGTGCCCCTCTAGAGGTCTTACCGAGTCCGTGGTCTGGGTCTTGCCTACTTCCCCAACCACGTTTCTTTCTACTTTCTCCTCTCCAACCGCAACACAAGGAATCCATCTGAACCCAGGTCATACTTACACCCAAAGCTCCAAAAAACCGAGCAGTGGTGCGCCACAACGCTGGGACTAATGTCACCTGTAGCTGTGACACGCCTCCTCTGAAAGCCCTGCCATTCCCCGCACCTGGAATGAACTCGTATCTCCTCCAATGCCTGTATTCTTCCCTCCTCACTTGTGGAAGAATTCTCACGGTGTTCGGTGTGAAAGAAATACACAGAATCATACAATCACGCAGGCAAAGGGCTTAACAAAGTACCTGGCACACCGTAAGAGCTTGGCAACTAACTGCTGCTCTTATTATACAATTCAAATTCCCACTGTGCCCGCCTTCCCAAAAGGAACTCCATGAGAATTAAGTTCTAACCCCCTAGGCAGAGGCCAGCCAAGTGATTCCTAAAGGGTCAACAGCAAAAATTGTTGGCTTTGTGAGTAAGAGGTCTCTCACAACTACTAAACCCTACCCCACTCGGCCTTGGCGGAAGGCCGCCACAGATAATACGTAACAAGCGCATTGCCAAACACTGCCCTATGTGTCTGTTGTACCAATAAATTAAGTTCCTGAGCATCTAGAATGGCATTAGCTGTGTGTCATTCTTAGGACAACTGAGAAAGTTATCACTCAGTTTTCTGTAGGCCTTAACCCTCTGGCGGATGAGAAACGTTTCCCCAGAGGGTGGCAGCCGCAGCTCGGTCACTCTGCCAGCCCAGCACCTAGGATCCTCTCGGGAAATACTTATTAAGTGGAGCTAAAGCTCACCTGTAAACCTGGCCACAGCGTCAATGTGCTGTTTGACCTGGATAGCTAGCTCTCGAGTGGGAGTCAGAACCAGTCCGAGTAGAGGACGCTTTGGGTGGGACTGACAGGTGCCAGTTTTGCCACCCAGCTCTTGCTTCAGCTTTCCGGTCTGCTCTGCATCCAGCGTTTCCTCTTTGTCTTCATCCTGTTTGCGGACGGGCTTCTCCCTGGTCAGGGAAGAAGGTCCCTCCCCAGCATCGTCATCACGGAAGGGCAGCTCCCGGTCTGACTCGGCAGCTCCGGCCCTGGCTCTCGCCTTGCTGGCCGGTGCCCCAGCCATCCTTCCAGGCTCACAGGGCAGTGCTCCGCCCTCGATGCCTCTCTCATCAGACAAAGCTCCAGACTCAGCGCCAGCCTCGTGTGGGGACCCCGTCTCTGCTCCAGTCTCACCAGGAGCCCCTGCTGTGTTCCGTGGAGCGGGGGCGGGCTGCGTGTCCACCTGCCACTGCAGCACTGAGTGAATCATTGGGATAGCAAAGGCCAGCGTTTTCCCACTTCCTTAGAAGGAAAGCAGAAAGGGTGTGAATCAACAGCTGCACATACTTGTGTCTGGGGTCCTTTCTTTTACACAGAATAGGTACCCCTGAAATAGCAAAGTGCCACCTGACCACCCCGAAGCCCTCCACCCTGCACAGGCCCCCTTCCAGCACTGCACCTATAACTAGGAGCCTGGGGATAATCTGGCAAACTGGCGCCGAAACCGAGGTCCCCAATGGTGAACCACACACAACTGTCCAAGCAATGGAACCCCCACGAGATGGGCACGTTGCTGTGTGTCTTGTTGCTGCTGCAGAGGAACACCACTTGGGGGATGGGGGAGATGGTAAGAAATGGACATCTGTATAGCACTTTGCCAGGACCTTTTTTTGGTAGGGAAGAAGTAAAAGAAAAAAAATTTTTACTTTTTGAGAAAATTTAAACTAGCATACTTTTGTCTATGCTTGAACATTTCCAATCTGGCCTTCGAATGTACATGGGGTCCAAATCCATATCATCTGGGCAGTCAAAACAAGCAAAACAAAATACCTCAAGCTGACAATTTAAAGTAGTTCCAAAATTATAAAGACTAAAGCAGAAGCAAATTTAAGTGATCTCTGGAAGAAGAAACCTTTATCATAAGCCTCAAAGAATTCTCACAAATAATTTTCAGAGGAAAGTGAGCAGCTCTCCATATTAAAAAAAAAAAAAAAGGCCCTGGCCAGTTGGCTCAGCGGTAGAGCGTCAGCCTGGTGTGTGGGGGACCCGGGTTCGATTCCCGGCCAGGGCACATAGGAGAAGCACCCATTTGCTTCTCCACCCGCCCCCCTCCTTCCTCTCTGTCTCTCTCTTCCCCTCCCTCAGCCAAGGCTCCATTGGAGCAAAGATGGCCCGGGCGCTGGGGATGGCTCCTTGGCCTCTGCCCCAGGCGCTAGAGTGGCTCTGGTCGCAGCAGAGCGACGCACCGGAGGGGCAGAGCATCGCCCCCTGGTGGGCAGACGTCGCCCCTGGTGGGCGTGCTGGGTGGATCCCGGTCGGGCACATGCGGGAGTCTGTCTGACTGTCTCTCCCCGTTTCCAGCTTCAGAAAAATACAAAAAAGAAAAAAAAAATCCCACAAGGAAGCGAGGTGCTTATAAGCAAGAACTAGGAGAGAAAAGGAGAGTAAACACAGACCCACAAAACTTCAGGTAAGAAAAACAGTGCTTTTCATTATCGGAAACAATGAAAGCTAGAAGACAGTGTAACAGTATCTGTATTCCAAGACCTAAAAAGTAACTGACAATCTAGAACTGGAGATTCAGCAAAAATCTCTTTCCAAACAAATGCAAAATAAAGACTTTGTTCAGACATACAAAAGTTGCAATAATGTATCAGTAGACCTGAACTATACAAAATAACAAAGGCAGTTTTCCATGCAGAAGAAAATCTGGGTGGACAAGAAGAGTGCCAGAAACGACAGGTAAACAGAAAAGATGTCTTTTTCTTTTATTTCTCTTAAAAATAATTTACCTTTTAAAGCACAAATTATAAAACTGTACTCTAGGGTTTCTGACACATATAAAGTATAAAACCAAAAGCCCAAATTCGGAAAACTGAAGTATCAGAGGCCTGGGGATGCAAGGGAGGGAGGCTGGGAAGGAGATTACAAAGGGGCCCAAAGCATCTTGTGCAGGCGTGGGTACAGTTATCATCTACACCGGCAGCAGTTAGTCCACACCAAGTCTTTCTGAATCTTGGACCTTCAGACTCATGACGTCCCTTTCGGATGGCCTAATGGAAACTATGGTATAAACCCAAATATCAGGCTTTGGCCGCAGTGGCTCACAACAGCCTTGCTTCTCTGCCTTCCAGAAACTCACTTCCAGGCCTTCGCACAGAACAAAGCAGCGCAGCCGCATGCTGACCAGGACAAAGACCCAGGCTAGAATCCAGGCCAGGCACTACCACTTCCAGCTGTGCAGGTTTAGGGACACCATCTATCCTCTGTGATGCCCAGCTTCCTCATCAGTGAGCTGGGAATAACGGACTGACCTCAGGGTGGCTGTAAGAACCTAACACGGCATGATGCATTTCAGATGCGAAGTAAATGTCCTAAGTCACTCCGTATTATTGTCCTTATTCCCCTTTCTTGGGGTTTCCCTGCTCTTCCATCTATGTGACTCTTATGCAGGGCCTCATCCAAGTTTCTTGACCGCTCTTCCAGAATGTACTGTCTAGGTGGTTTAGTCTGTGCCATACAATATACAGTATATAGTATACAGCCATTGAGCACTTAAAATGTGGCTACTCTAAACTGAGATGTGCTGCAAGTTCAAAATATACACCAGATGTTAAAAACAGTATAAAAAAGGATGTAAATTTTTTTTATATAATTGGTTAATATATATCATTAAAATTAATTTCATCTCTTCTTTTTTACCTTTTTAACACTGCTCCTGAGAAATTTAAAATTACGTATGTGGCTCACATTATTCATATAGTATATGCATCATACACATACATATATATCATATGTACATATATGTGACTGCAAGCTCTCCGCCCCCCCAAGTCACCTGAGGAGAGTCAACCTGTGTCTGAGATGGCCTGAGGAATAAGGGAACTTTAAACAATAACTAGTCCAACAATCACCTCATGCCTAAATCTGCCTGCAAAATTCACCTAATGCTTACCTACCACACTCAAATCCTCCCAACGACAATAAGCTCACCAAATCATAAGCAGCCCATTTTATCTTTGGACAACTTGAGAATTAGATACTTTTTTATACTAATGAAGACCTACCTCTCCAGAGGGCTGATTTTAGCCCTACTTTAACTCTCTGAATCATTTAGAAAAGACTCAAAAACAGGCAAAAACTAGCACTTGCAGATGACTTAAAATGACTGCGTAAATTTTGGCTTACAGTAGCATTTACATTTAATCCACACAGCAAAAGAAATGGGTGCTGCTGTTACCACCATTTTATAAAGGGGCCTATCCTGCTGGGAGGTAAAATGACTTCCCAACGGTGCCAATTAGAAATTGGCACATTTCAACCCAGAGCTGGCTGACTTCTAAACACTTTCCTTATCATGGCTTTTGTGGTTATGTTCCCAGCATCCCGCTCCCTCGTGGTCACCCAGCCTGTTAGCAGCCGCAGGCTCAATCTAGAAGCCATCTTGCCCTGGCCAGATAAGGGTGCCCTTACCTGTCTCAGCAGCCCCAAGGATGTCCAGTCTGTCACGGATGGCAGGCGCCAAGGTCAGAGCTTGGATTGGTGTGGGTGCAGAGAAGCCGAGGAAGCTGAGTGCACGGAGCACGGGCTTGGGTACAAACAGATCCTTCCAAGCTGATACATCTGCCTTCTGGTCACCCACTTCCGGCATCCATGTCTTCGCCTTCTTGGGCGCCTTTGGAGCGGTACCCTGAGAAGGCTCCGACTTTTTTTTCCCTTTCTTTTTCTTCTTTTTTGGAACAGTCAGGGCTGGGCTTCCTGAAGCCGTCTCCCCGACTTCTGGATCAGGACAAACTGTGCCATCTCCCGGGGCCTCTGGCTCAGCATCTTTGACCTCAGACTCTTTCTGGGCGCTGGCTCCTTCAGTTTCCACATCTTGACTCTTGTTCAACTTCTTCTTTTTCTTTGAGGAGCTACCCTCTCCATCCCCTTCTCCTTCTGAAACAGCCTGGACCTTTCTCTTCTTGGGCTGCTCCTTCGAGAAGAGACTGGAGGGGTTCTTGGCAGGCGAGACCAACTGGTAATCTGTCAGTTCCTCAAAGCATACCAGGTCATCCATCTGTCCGTCTGCAAACACGTTTGGGTCAATCTTCACCTGCTTCCATTTCCCCACAACTTTGATTCCCTTCATCTGAAATCTGCGATAGCTTCGTGACTTTGGCCTCGATTTTGTCTCCTTCAACTTCATGGTTGCTGAAAAAGAGAAAGGTGCCATTAGGTTGGCAACAGAGCAGCACAGGACCCTGAGGGCACAAATGTGTTCTAAGCAGCCTACAGGCTATAAGGCCTTGCAGAGATGTGAGGACACAAAAATGGCTCGAACACGGATGCCCTCAGCTAAAGGAGATCAGAGGAGGGAAGAAGTGCACCCACAAAGCACGCAGCTTGGCTTCAACTGGAGGAAGACTGAGCAGACACACGAGCTAGGTCGGCTCTGGAGTCCAGATCCAACACCTGGTGCTTGTGTGCCCTTTGAGAGAGCCCTGCCTGAAACTCTCTGAACCTCAGTGTTCTCACCTTCTTAAAGGGAGGAAGGACCTGATGATGCCTACGTCACAACGTGTTTCACACAGAGCACGGAGGATCAGGTCTGCCATACCTAAGCCATTTCGAAGGCTGAATGAGAATCTGGGGATGGGGGTGGGGGTTAAGGGGGCCAGCTTTATTCAAAGGGCTCAACTCAAGAGAGCAAACAAATGCCTGTTCCACCATCCTGGCCTCGGCCAAATGGCTTAAAAGCATCCAGCTTTTTCATTACATGTCCAGTGATTTAAAAACCAACTAGCACCAGTAGTTTGAGTAGAACTTGATCCATGTCTTTCCTTTTCAGCAAGGCTGAGAAAAACAGCATCCTTTAGAAAAGACCAAGCCGGACCACCCCTCTCGCCAGCTGTGAGTCTGTGGACACACAGGTGACCTCCGCGAGCCTCAGTTTCCTCGTCTGTGAAATGGGGGCCGTGTGTCTATTTGTTTCATTGAATCCCCAGATGAATACAAAAAGGTGACGCACGTCAAAAACAGCTGACATGGCGCCCCACGAGGTGGACCAGGCCGCACGCAGGAAGGCTGGCCCACCGAGCGCTCGCCAGGAGCCCGAGTGCAACCGCGAGAGGCGTGGGCGATGCGCACGCACGTGGGGGCGGCGGCTGCGGCCCGCAGAGCGAGCGGGGCCCCTCCTCGCGGCGCTCGGCCTGCTGACCGGCGATCGCGCCTCGCCCCACGCAAGAACCGGCGCACGAAGCCGAGGTCGCCGAACCTTGACGCCCACGGTCGGGGCCCCGTCGCGGGTTCGGCAGGCTGCCTGGCTGGGCCGGCGGCCGCCCCCTCGGTACCCGACAACCCAGTGACCTGGAGAGGCCCGCGATGGGCGCCGGGCAGCCCGCCCCCAGCTCCTCTCCAGCTCCCGCACGCACCGTGTAGAGGAGCCGCATCCGCTCGCTCGAACGCCAGCGGACCCACAGCCTCGGAAGACGCCACGGCTCTCCCTCCGCTGCAGCGCAGACCGCAGTTCCGGGGCGGAGCTTACACTCACGCACGCTAGCCCTCCGCACAGGAAGTCCCGCCTCCATTCTAGACATCGCAGCCTGATTCGTCTGCAGCGCGGAGTGAAGATCCTAAAAGGGAATTTAGGCATGGCTTCTAGGGCGGTGATCTCACTTTTATTGGAAGTAGGCGGAGGTCGCTGTGCCCTCTCCGAAAGAGCTCTACCCCCGCTACTCACGCTCGGGAACGCGAGGTTGGTTGCCTTCTGGGCAGTTGCTGTCTATGCATTTATAACCTCCAAGATAAACTGGTCCTTTTGTTATACGCAGAGAGAAATCGGCTTTATAGTCTGGGGAACCTTTCCCATATTACTATCTGGTGACCTTGGGAAGTCCTAAAGGACAACGGGGAAATCACCAAGCTTGGGTCCAGTGAGCCTCCCTAAGTACTTGGAGCCACTTTGGGACAGCACTCATTCATTGGGGAAGCTTGCCAGCATGTCCCCAAGAGTCTGAGTGGCATAGACCCTGTGTTCAAGTGGTGACTGGAGCTGTCCCTAAAGACGGAGTGAGGAGGAAGGGCTGCATGTCCTTCCAAGACAGGACAACGTTTCCTGTCTCCCCTGGGCCAGTTACATACCTTGGAAAGTGAGCTCTGGCTGTTAACGTTTTGCACTGATAGTTAGCCTGTTCTAAAGCAGTGATTTTCAACCTTTTTTGATCCACAGCACATTTTTGTTTTGTTTTGTTTTGTTTTTTTGTTTTTTTAGTTTTTTGTTGTTTTTCTTGTATTTTTCTGAAGCTGGAAATGGGGAGAGACAGTCAGACAGACTCCCGCATGCGCCCGACCAGGACCCACCTGGCACGCCCACCAGGGGCGACGCTCTGCCCACCAAGGGGCGATGCTCTGCCCCTCGGGGTGTCGCTCTGTTGCGACCAGAGCCACTCCAGCGCCTGGGGCAGAGGCCAAGGAGCCATCCTCAGCGCCCGGGCCATCTTTGCTCCAATGGAGCCTTGGCTGAGGGAGGGGAAGAGAGAGACAGAGAGGAAGGAGAGGGGGAGGGGTGGAGAAGCAAATGGGCGCTTCTCCTATGTGCCCTGGCCGGGAATCGAACCCGGGACTTCTGCACGCCAGGCCAACGCTCTACCACTGAGCCAACCGGCCAGGGCCCACGACACATTTTTTACATTTACAAAATCCTGGAGCACACCACCTACCCAAATGACACAAAATGACATTCTAACTGTTAGAATTTATTTAAAGTTTAAATAAATTACATTTATTAAAAAAAAAAAGTTAAATAAAAAAGGATAACCCCCTCATATATACAGTCCCATGTAATATCCCTCATATATACAGTCCCAGGTAACATCCCTCATATATATAGTCCCACATAACATCCTCTTATAAATACAGTCCCTCGTAACATCCCCTCATATACAGTCCCACGTAACATCTCCTCATATACAGTCCCACGTAACATCCCCTCATATACAGTCCCACGTAACATCCCCTCATATACAGTCCCATGTAACCTCATATATACAGTCCCATGTAACCCCTCATATATACAGTCCTGTGTATCCCCTCATATGTACAGTCCCGCTAATAGATACTGGAGCTTTCATCAAGGTTGTGGGTTCAAATCAATTTGGCAAATACTCTCTCTATATAGAGACTGAACAAAATCAATTTTAGAAAATGTTGGGTACTTGTGTAACATCGTAAGTCCTCAGAGCATCTCTACTGTCAGATTGAGAAGTTTGCTTTCTAGGTAAGGATTCTGATAAATACTAGAGTTCTCCCTGAGGTTGTGGGTTCAAATCCCATGGTCAGCTGGGTGCAGGGGCCTTGGTTCTGTCTGTTTTAATAGTGTATATAGAGATTTGAGCTCTTTAAGAAGATGATCCTTCAGGAGGCCATATACAATATAGATAACATTGTGATGCATTATGATGCATTGTATATCACCCTCTGCGGGGCCTCTTTTAAAAAGAAAAAGGTCAAATATCTATATACACCATCAGGATAGATATAACCAGCTGAGGCTGAGGCTTCATCTAGTGGTGGCAACATTTACCTCCAGTTCTGACCAGGATTAGAAATCGGGACCATGGGGAGGAGTGGCAGCTTTAACTACTCGCTGCAGCCATACAATGACAAGTGCACGGCAGCCCAAGCGGGGACCTTCCTGGGTGTGGATGAGAGGTAGCCTACTATTAGTTCATCACTAGTGGTCGGGATGAATCCTAGAAGGTGATTGGTCAGTGAGCGTTCCCTGTGCCTCCACTCTTCCTGTCGCTGATAGCTGGAGGGATTGTGAGGGGAATGTTTATGTTCGGATGGAGACAGCGGGCAGGATAAATAACCTCCGCGGGTCGTATCTGGCACGTGGGCCGTAGTTTGGGAACCCATGTTTAAATTAATTTCCCCACGGCACACCTGACCATGTCTCACGGCACACTGGTTGAAAAACATTGTTCTAAAGGAATTAACCCAATGGCTTGGATAATGGGAAACAAAGGGGTAAGTGACCCATGTGGTATCAGGATATGTGGAAAGACATTTGGGTCTACCTGCAAGAACCCAGGCAGCCCTGTTTTCCACATCTTGGCTCATAAGGCACTGACACCGCCTGGCAATCAGGAAGCTGATGTCCTAGCTCCAGTAGAGCTCTAGTAACTGACCCTTCAGTAGATGCAGCAGATTAGATACACAAAAGAGCAGCCCCTGTCTGCCCTGTGGTGGCACAATAGATAAAGCGTTGACATACAGTGCTGAGATCACTGGTTCGAAACCTGGACTTGCCCAGTCAAGACACATACAAGAAGTAACTACCAGTTGATGCTTCCTGCTCCTCCCCACTTCTCTTTCTCTCTCTTTCTCTTTCTGTCTCTAAAATCAATAAATAAAATCTTTAAAAAGCAAACAAACAAGAGCAACCAGTGCATTGCCTGGGTGGGATGGCAGATTGCCCTTGAAATAGAGTGATTTGGTTCATGCAGATCATGGTAGCAGCATGTCCTGTGTTTGACAACAGTCAAGGCAACTAGCAGAGGAGTCTGGGACCATCCACCAGAATCCCCAACCAATGGAAGATTAGCAAATTGATAATATCGGCTCCTCCCTGCAAATGAGGCTTCTAAATATGCCTTTATTAATATGGACATTGTGTCTGACTTAAGCTTTGCCCTGTTACATCCAGGCAGCCACCATGAGGGGATTAGAGAAGCTGAGTATCATGAGTATCATGTATGGGGCATTGGGATGTGTTAGAATTATATTATCTTGAGGACCAGCCCACACTCACCCCATCTTTGCATTAGCAAGGCAAAAGTGAGGTCTGCCTGGCTCTAAGCCTAGAATGAGAATGACTCATTCATGATTCATTTGACTTTTGGATTTGCACATCATCCAGGAAAGAAGTATCTAACCTGCTGGAGTCCTCAGCAGCCTCACAACACCCAGGATTTCTGACACAGCTCTGCCTTCCCAGGCAGTTACTTCTCAGGTAGGCAGGGGCCTGGGAAGTGGGGAAGGGGGGGGGAGCAACAGGACTCCACACACGGCATCCTTTTTGCTGCCATCCAGGGCTATTGTCTCTGTGATCAGAAATAAGTGTTCTGGGAAGGGGTTTGAGTCCACATTCACCCTGAGACTTGGAGCAACTGGTCTTGTTCTAACGCAGGTTACTCTCAAGTCCTAAGACCTAGGCTGGGTAGGGGTAGTGGTTAGGGGACAGAACCCTGGAGATCAGGAAGCCAAGCAAAGTCATTAACTTAAATAGCTGGGGTCTGTGCATATTTGGGGTACATGCTGGAAGTGGCCCACGGACTGCTACAGAACAGAGGGCAGGGCTCGGGCAACAGAGGTACCCACATGCACCCCCTTCCCCCCGAGTCCATCCCAGCACTTTGGTTTTCACACTCTGTTTCTAGCAAAGATAGTGGTGACCGTAGGCTGTGTGTCTGGTGTTCCCACACTACAACCAAGATGTCAGATAAAGCCATAGAAAATGGTGAAGGCTTAGCTGCTGATGCCTTCCTGCAGGAGTCTCAGTCTGATGGTGAGTGTCCTCAGGGAGGCTGGAGGGTAAAGTGGCCCAGAGCTTGGGGTGCATGGCCAGAGTGGAGGGGGTCTGGGTTCTGGCCTGGAGCTAACAAAGGTATATTGTATCTGAATAAGTCTCTTCTCTCCGGGACCTCAGCCTGCCCCTCTGTGAAGGGAGGGACCTTCCAGCTCTCAACTGGAGGCCAGGTCTCCCTCTTGTCTTTTCCTTGAGTTCATCCCCAAGCACTCCCGTCACCTCTGTGAGCTGCCACTGAGGTCCCCTCCCCATGTCAGAGTTCCCAGCAGCTTCCGGAAATGGAGGGCAGTACTGTGCTACTGTGCGGGGGCCTCGGGGCCTCATGCCCTCCGCAGGGGCCTGGGGCGGCGGCCTTTGGTCCCACAGCTGCCTACCCACCAGGTGCTCTTCCTCTGCTTCTTTTCCAGAGGAGGAAGAACCCTTTCAGCCATCCTCCGCTGGTTCTGACGGACCTGGCTCGGACTCCACAGACCCGCCCTCCACAGACCAGCCCAAAGACAAAAGAAAGAAATACTACCACGCTGCAAGTAAGTGGTCCCTGGGCACCAACCCGCCAGCCCTCACCCACCCTCACTGCTCAGCGCAGCCTTCTAAGTTCTCAGCACTAAGGTGTGCATCCCTGACGGGATCTCTGCTACAGCCCCACTGCCAGGAAAGGGGCACAGTGTATGTGGCAATGAAATAAACAATGCTCTAGAGCAGGGGTCCCCAAACTACGGCCTGCGGGCCACATGCGGCCCCCGAGGCCATTTATCCAGCCCCCGCCGCACTTCTGGAAGGGGTACCTTTTTCATTGGTAGTCAGTGAGAGACGCAAAGCATGGCATCGCTCACATACAGTACTACTTCTAGTGACGTGGGATGCACACCTCACGGCTCCAGAAGCACGTCACATCACTTGTTACATCTAGCAGTGACAAATATGGAACCGGACATTGACCATCTCATTAGCCAAAAGCAGGCCCGTAGTTCCCATTGAAATACTGGTCAGTTTATTGATTTAAATTTACTCGTCCTTTACTTTAAATATTGTATTTGTTCCTGTTTTGTTTTTTTACTTTAAAATAAGATATGTGCAGTGTGCATAGGGATTTGTTCATAGTTTTTTTTATAGTCTGGCCCTCCAATGGTCTGAGGGACAGTGAACTGGCCCCCTGTGTAAAAAGTTTGGGGACCCCTGCTCTAGAGTCAGAGAGACCATACTTCCGGTCCTGGCTCTGCGACTGACTTGCTGAGTGACCCCGAGCCATTCACATGCCCTCTCTGGGCCTTAATCAGTTTGCTTCTAAGTGCAGGGGTAGGATTTTGTCATTGGCCTTATGCTGTTTACAAAGGTCTGCTGCTCAGGCTCCTGGCCAGCAGTGGGCACAGGCTCAGGCCTGGCTCTTTGCTGGTTAAAGTCTGCTGCCAGTGCCCTGCCTGTTGGCCCCACAGCACGCGAGGCCTGGGTAGTTTCGTTTCTGCCATCGGCCCTCCCCTGGCGCACCAGGGCCTGTCAATAACTTGCTCCCAGGGCGCACTCTTCCAGAGCAGTCTCACCTCGAGGGTGGGCCAGCCCAGGCACAGGGCAGCAAAAGGCCCACTCTGTGTTGCTGTTCTTTTTAACAGTGGCAAAATATACATCACGTAAAAAATATTGCCAACATAACCATTTTTAAGTGTACAGTTCCACAGTGTTAAGTGGACTTCCGTTGTCGTGTGACCAGTCTTCAGAGCACTTCATCTCTGCAAACCGAAACTCTGTCCGCATCGAACACTAACCGCCTGCCCCCCTCCCCCCCCACCCCCCGGCCCCTGGCCACCACGCTTTCTGTCCCTATGAATCTGATTACGCTAGGGATATTGTGTGAGTGGTGTTGGTGTAAGAAGTGTTCATACCTGTAGAGATTTTTTTATAAGAATTTACTTGAGCCAAACTGACAACATATGCCAGGAAGCAAGATCTCAGATGTTCTTGGGGTTAACAGTCTTGCAGCTTCTTTTGTGCATTTGGATTTAAAGAGGGAACAGAAGGAAGATTGGAGAAAGCCGGGTGGGGCCTGGATTACAGGACAGTTAAGATTATGTGCTCTCATGGCCTGACCTGTGGTGGCGCAGTGGATAAAGCGTCGACCTGGAAATGCTTAGGTCGCCGGTTCGAAACCCTGGGCTTGCCTGGTCAAGGCACATATGGGAGTTGATGCTTCCAGCTCCTCCCCCCTTCTCTCTCTCTGTCTCTCCTCTCTCTCTCTCTGTCTCTCTCTTTCTCTGTCTCTCCCTCTCCTCTCTAAAATGAATAAATTTAAAAAAAAAAAAAAAAAAAAAAAGATTATGTGCTCTCTTGAGGGTTAATATCCCCTCCCAGGGGTATTACTTCTGGTATTTGTCAAAGGTGTGTTAACCTAGATGCGCCAGAAGAAAGGATAGGACTGGCTTAAAACCTTTTGCTAAAGAAGTTCTAAGCCTGGGGTCTGACTACCCACCATGACCTGCCCAGTTAGGAATTCATGATCAGACCATGAGGTTCATAGAATCTCTTTTATTCATCCATAGCGAATCATACAGTATTTGTCTTTTTGTGGTTGACTTATTTCACTTATTATAACATCCAGGGTTTTCCCATACGTCAGAATTTCTTTCCTTTTTAAGGCTGAAGGATATTTCATTGCATGCAAATACCACATTTTGTTGACTCATTCATTCTTCTGTGGACACTGGGATTGCTTACGCCTCTTGGTTGTTGTGAATATTCTTCTATGAACATGGGATGCAGGTCTCTCTTTAAGACCTCCTTTGGTTCCTTGGGCACATACCCAAAAGTGGGACTGCTGGAACATACAGCATTCTGTTTGAATTGTTTGAGGAACCTCCGTACGGTTTTCAATAGCTGCTGCATCATTCTATATCCCACCAACAGTCGGATGTTGATAATCGTGAGGGGGCGGTCTCTGTTAATAACAAGGTCTAGGGCAGCACTGTCCAACACAACCTTCTGCAATAATCTCTACGTTCTCTGTGCCATCCAGTATGGTGGCCACTTGCCACATGTGCCATTTGAGCACTGAAGATGAGGAACTGAGTTTTTAATTTATAATGTAATTTTAATTGATTAAGATTTAAATAGCCACATGTGGCTAGTGGTTACCATAGTGGGCAGCATGGTACCAGGGCATGACTGTGTGGGGTATAGAGACCAAGATTATTGGAATTGAGAACTGGAAGCCCAGTTTGTTGGAAATCTCATCTACGCTGGAATTGAAATCATCAAGGCAGGTCAGGAGTGGAGGGAGAGGTGACCATGAGCCAGGAGCTACAACCTTCAGGGAAGGCCGGGGTGCCCCGGAGGCCAGAGGCCGAGTTGGCACCTTCTCTGCTTTGGCTGGGAGCAGGACTCCCTCGTGGGGAGCTGGCTGAGCTCATGCCCCCCAGGTCCCAAAATCGCCGGAACTCCTGGTCCCAGCTGCCCAAACACTGCAGTCCCTGTCCCTGTCAGATGTCCCCTCCGGCTCCAGGACCTCTAAGTAATCCACTGCGGTCCAGGTATTCTCTGCCCGGTGCTACAAGGGGCTCCAGCCACAGGGGAGGCAGGGTGACGTGGGGGGGGAGGGCTGGGGGTGCTTCCTGCAGAAGGTGACAAGTAGGCTGAGCCCTGGAGGGTGGAAGGCTTTCGCCGCAGCCCACGGCCTGGGCTGGGAATAGCCTTCCCGGAAGAGGGAGGGAACAGTGTGATGTATCCCACTGCATGCTTGTCTTGCTTTTTCTTTTTGTTTTCTTTTTTTTAAATGATACCAAATGTATTGGCTTCAAACAGCAGGGGGCGCCCTTCTCTGTGTGGAGTGTCACAGAGCTGTGGACACCCATCCCCCTCTGCATGCTCAGTGACTCCAACTTCAGCGGGAGCACAGGCAAGCTGCTCTGGCCTCTGCTCCCAGCTCCAGAGCACACCGCCCACTGTGGGCAGCAGGGGGGAATCGCAGTGGAGAGCCCGTGGGGCCACTCACACCGTTCTCTTTGTTTCCAGAAATAGTTGCTATGGGCGTGACTGGAGGAGGTGAGTCTTTCTGGAAGGGGTTCAGGACCCCACTTGCCCCCGGCCCTGGGCATCTGGGAGCAGCCCCCTTGTCTAAGCCCAGGATTCCCCGAGCCACAAGACATGGTGTGTAAGGGTGGGGCGGGCAGGGGACAGAGGCGGAGTACCTGAGTGAACCTTAGAGCTCAGGAACCGAACAAAGCGAAGCCATTACCAGCACCCCAGGTCCAAGCTCGGCTTCTCCCACGGGTGAGCCTGTGACCCTGGGTGAGCCGTCAGACCTGTTGGAGCCATGCCCAGGTCCAAGCTCGGCTTCTCCCACGGGTGAGCCTGTGATCCTGGGTGAGCCATCAGATCTGTTGGAGCCATACCCAGGTCCAAGCTCGGCTTCTCCCACGGGTGAGCCTGTGACCCTGGGTGAGCTGTCAGACCTGTTGGAGCCCATGGCCCCTCCCCAGAAAGCAGGGCCAGGCTGTCCTCCAGGGGACTGTCACGAATGTGTAAGCTGAGCTGTGTCTGGTCCCTGCAACTGCTTTGCGATCACCTAGTGGCTCTTCCAGTGAGCCCAGATGTTTCCAGCTGTGCTCTAGAGCAGCATGCTCTAATACAGTGAGCAGAATTAAAGAAAAACATTTCTGTCATACTAACCGCATCTCGATGCTCAATACTGGCTCCAGTATTGGACGGAGCAGGTAGAGAACATTTCGTCACTGAAGAATGCTCTGAGTGCGCTGCTCTGGAGGGTGGGAGAGGAGGGAAGACCCCTGCACACGTGGGGTGGGGACTCCCATACGCTGCTGGGGACCTTGAGCGCAGAGGGAGGAGCCCCCACACTCATCACCTCTTCCAAAGAGCAGCTCTGGTGTTATCTCCTGTCGACCCTATGCTTGGGGGAGTGATACTGTTTTCCCTGCCAAAGGGGGACATTGAAGACCATCGCTCATTTTAACTTATTTTCCAGAAGGGTCACTGAGGCCCAGGAGGGCTGAGCGCCCCCTGCCCCCAGGTGTCAGCAAAACAGAGGCCCCAACAGACCTGGATGCAGTTCCCCTGGGAGCCTGTGCGCTCGCTTATGTCCACATGTCAGCTGCCTTTGTGTTGGGTCCCTGTCCCTGCCCTGTGACTCTCCTAGGGGCACAGCAGACCCCCGGGTCACCCCCCAGGAAGATGTCAGGGAGACCTGGGGAGTCTGTCCCATGGGGCCCACCTCAGACGCCTCCTCCCTGCAGTGGTGGCCGTGGGCGCTGTGCCCGCAGTGCTGGGCGCCATGGGCTTCACCGGGGCAGGAATCGCCGCCTCCTCCGTAGCCGCCAAGATGATGTCAGCCGCCGCTGTTGCCAATGGGGGCGGGGTTGCCGCCGGTAGCCTGGTGGCCACTCTGCAGTCTGTGGGTAAGTGTCCTGAGCCGGAGGAGGGGGGGGGGGGAGGGCAGAACGGGGCCAGGACAGGATTCAGCCAGGGGCTAAGGCTGAGGGCAGGGCCCGTCCTCTCCCTCCAGCTCATTGTCCTCAGTGTCCCTGGACCATGGTCTCTCCTTTGCTGTCTCCTCTTTTGGTTGGGGTGGGGGGATGGACCCAGGGGTACAGTGGGTCTGCATTCCCAGCCAACCCTACCAAACCTGGGCAGGTCCCCTTTCCTCTGTGGGCCCCAGCCTTGTCCTGTGGAAGGCGAGCTGCCTGCCATTTCTCAGAGGGTCTGCCCTGTCTGTCACGGGGGGACTCACCTCCAGAGCCCGTGTCTCCTCTCCTGGTAGCCTCTCCCCACAGCAGAAGTCCTGGGGTTTTAGGAAGTTGAGGAGGGAGCAGAATGGGATGTTGGGGCCCCTGGGATCTCTGACCCCCATGCCCTTGGCAGGAGCGCCAGGCTGCCTGTCCCCTGTGCTCTCACCCTCTCTTCTCTTCTCCCCCAGGGGCAGCTGGACTCTCCACGTCATCCAACATCCTCCTGGGTATGACCGGATCATCTCTGGGGGCCTGGCTGGGGTCTTTAAAAAAGCCACATCATTCCTCTCCTCTAGCTGGACGCGGTACTGAAGCAGAGAGGGATCCCCCTGTTGGAGGTGACACTCAGGGTGGCAGTCCCCCCAAATGCAAGCCCCCTGCCTCCCACAATGGCTCAGAGAAGGATGGGGAATAAAGACGAGATGCAGTGACCTTCCCTGGTATCTGCACTACGTTCTTGTGGGCAGCAGGGCGAGCCGGCCGGAGCTCCGCAGGACAGAGCACCGACGTCCTCCGTGACTAGAGGCCGGGTCTCCTTCCTGTCCCATCACTCACCGTAACCCTGAGAATGCTGTGTCTCCCCTTCGGGTCTCAGTTTGCTGCTCTGCAGACAGGGACTTGGACCAAGTGTCTTCAGTCTCAACCATGGCCAGTGTGATAGGATGGCTTGGTTCTGGGGGTCACTGTTTGTGCCATTGACCCTCAGCTACCGGACCCTTTTACCCTCAGGCATTATTGACCCCTCCCCCCCACCCAGGACTCAGGGTCTGGCTGTATCGTGACTCTAGAACAGCAATTTTCAGTCATTTTCATCTCATGGCTCATATAAACTAATTAGTAAATTCTGCGGCATACCAAAAACATATTTTTTGCAGATTTGACAAAGAAAGAAAAGAAAAGAAAAAATAGGTAAAATTCTGATTCATTTACACCAGACAGGCCCTGGTCATGTAACGCAACTGGTTATAGTATGATCCCCATACACCAAGGTTGCAGGTTCGATTCCCGGTCACGGCACATACAAGAATCAACCAATTAATGCATAAATAGGTGGAACAACAAATCGATGTCTCTCTCTTTCTCTCTCTTTAAAAATCAGTCAATAAAAAACAAACACTTCACATTCACACTGGATGGCTGTTGTCATTTTTTTAATTTGACAGTTTTAGGGAAAGAGGTCAGTGCCCCTGACTAAAGTCAGGCATTGCATGTTTTTAAAATTCTTGAGGGAGACTCGACCTGGGGTGGTGAGCACACTGACAATATACAGATGAGTTATTAAGAATTGTATACTGAAAGCTGTACAGTTTTATTAACCAATGTCATCCCCAAGAAATTCAATTAAAAAATAAAATACAAATGAAAATTCTTGCAGCACAGCTGCTGAAAGTTGCTGCTCTGTAAGTTTAGAGATGTCGTGTCTGCCGGCCTGGTGACCCTGGGGCTCTCCAGGGAAGTGGAGAAGCTGCATTTCTTCAGGAAGCTCTGTCCCTGTTGGTCCAAAGCCCTGGGTCCTCAGCCCCCAGAAGAGACCGACCAGAGCCTGCAGGGACGAACAGGCCTCCCGCCCCTGGGGGGACTCCCAAGGGGTGCACTAGTGCCAATCACTAATTTCCAAAGGCCCACTATGTGCCCAGCCCTGGACCATGTGTTGGGTGTTCTACGCCCACTGACCTGGCATCTGCCTCCTGTGTGCCAAGCAGATAACCCACACCGGCTTCTGGAAGTCCTTTTCCAATGTTAGGCTTGAGTCTCAACTCAACCTGTCAGCTCCAGGACCTCAGCAGAGGTCCCCACCCTGGCCTTCACACTTGTTTCTTAACTAGCGTCAGCCCAGTTATTTTAGATACGGCCCCCGACGTGTGAATGAGCCCGGCTAAGATCTGAAAAGCCAGTCCAAAGCTGACTGTGGAGATATGATAGGGCCCAGCTGGGCCCAGAAGAACCACCTGCCTAAATTGCTGACCCACTGAATCATGAGTTAAATATTTTTAAGTCACTAAGTTTTATGGTGGATTGTTGCCCACCAATAGTAATTGACGACACAGGGCAATGTATGCAATATATTGAGAGGATCAAGCTCTAGAGCGGGGGTAGTCAGCCTTTTCGTACCTACCGCCCACTTTTCTATCTGTTAGTAGTAAAATTTTCTAACCGCCCACCAGTTCCACAGTAATGGTGTTTTATAAAGTAGGGAAGTAACTTTATAAAATTTATGAAGCAGAGTTACAGCAAGTTAAAGCATATAATAATAGTTAATTACCAAGTACTTTATGTTGGATTTTTGCTAAGTTTGGCAGAATAAATCTTTTTTTTCTTCTTTTTTTTTTTCTGAAGCTGGAAACGGGGAGAGACAGTCAGACAGACTCCCGCATGCACCTGACCAGGATCCACCCGGCACGCCCACCAGGGGCAACGCTCTGTCCACCAGGGGGCGATGCTCTGCCCCTCCGGGGCGTCGCTCTGCCGCGACCAGAGCCACTCTAGCGCCTGGGGCAGAGGCCAAGGAGCCATCCCCAGTGCCCGGGCCATCTTTGCTCCAATGGAGCCTTGGCTGCAGGAGGGGAAGAGAGAGACAGAGAGGAAGGGGGGGGTGGAGAAGCAAATGGGTGCTTCTCCTATGTGCCCTGGCCGGGAATCAAACCCGGGTCCCCCGCACGCCAGGCCGACGCTCTACCGCTGAGCCAACCGGCCAGGGAAAAATAAATCTTTATAAAACAACTTACTATAGTTAAATCTATCTTTTTATTTATACTTTGGTTGCTCTGCTACCGCCCACCATGAAAGCTGGAATGCCCCCTAGTGGGCGGTAGGGACCAGGTTGACTACCACTGCTATAGAGCACGGAGGCCAGAGAAAGTAGGAATTAGGATTGTTGCTATCTGAGGAAACTTCCTGAAGGAGGAGCCATTTAATCTAAGATTATATAGTTGTAAGTTATAGAAACTTGACTACAACTGGTGTGGGTTTCCAGTGGTTTTACTGGCTTTATTGAACTGAAAAGACAAAGGTAAGAAAGCTTCAGCCAAGGTTTGATTCAGCAACACAAAACTGATGCCAAGGACTTGTTTTGTTTTGTTTTTTTTCTATCCCTCCTCTGCTTTCTAAGTTATCGCCTTCATCCTGTGGCTGCCAAGTCTCACTGTTACAAGGTGGCTGTTAGCAGGCTCCGGAGGCTACCGGGTGCTTCATTCATGTCTTCCTCAAGGACATATTCCCATGAAATTTCTGCTGAAGAGCAAAGAAGCCTCTCTTCCAAATACCTCTGGTAAAGGTTCCTGCTCGTAACAGATGACAGTGGAGTCATCCGCTCACCCCTCAACCAATGACTTCGGCCAAAAGGGTGGTGATAGGTTTCGGTCGTTCTGGGCTCAGCTTTGGAGGCTGGGGGGAGAGCCCAAGGTCTGGGCAAGCCCAGGGTCACGGCAGGGACTCCAGGACCTGGAACGGAAGTAGGTTCCTGTCTGAAAGAGGATAGGAGTGGACAAAGACAGTGACTGTCTCCCAGACACAGCATCAGGGCTGTCCTCGGAGGGGAGACTGGGCCTCCAATGGCCCTTGGGGAAACCAAAGCAGGCTCCTAGCCAGGCGGCTGCGTCTTTCTCTGTCTTCCTAAAATCTTCCTACTGCCTCAGCAATGCAGAAAGAGACGGGTGACTCTGAAGGCAGGCCGTGAGCAGGTTTCTGTCTTCTTATTTTTTGATTTTACAAAGTGGGATTGTATTATTTTCTGATGAACATCAACATTTTATGGCATTTAAATTACCTAACGTGGGTAATGCTAATGGCAGAGGCTTTACGTATGTGGGGGCAGAGAATACAGGGAAAAACTCTGTTGTGAACCTAAATTTTGTTATGAACCTAAAGGTGCTCTAAAAAATAAAGTTCATTTAAAAAAATAACCTAAGAAATATTCAGACATTCTGCTCTTAAATATCTAAATTACTACAGTGAAGGGTACATCTCTTTGGATCTGACAGCCATCCTCATCCATGATCAGTCTCTCCCTCCCAGACGTGAGGGCTGCTACAACTTGGTAAGTGCTTTCTGTGCCCACTAAAGTGATTTCTATTGATAGATGATAGATAGATAGATGATAGATAGATAGATAGATAGATAGATGATAGATAAATAGATGATAGATAGATGATAGGTAGGTAGATATATAGATAATAGATATAGATAGGTAGATGATAGATATAGATAGATGGATAGATAGATAGATAGATAGATGATAGATATAGATAGATAGACAGGAGACAGATATTAGATCTCTATATAAAACATTTTATGCAGTACTGTTTTGTGTCTTCTTATTGACGTAGTTTTGTTGATATACCTCATACATATTGTTCTGTAGCTGGCCTTTTTCTATTCTATAAATCTTTTTCCTTATTTTAATTACTGCTTAATATTCTATGGTAATAATACACCATACTTTAGCCTTTTCCCTATTTTACTAATACTTGTGTAGCTGGATATATATATATTTTTAAAGTTTCGTATTTTGGAGAAATCTCAACATCTGAAGCTGAGAACAGTGGGGGACAAGGGCCCCCCCTTCCAAAAAGAGCTGCTGGCCATGCCTACCCAGGGTTTGCTGTAGGAGTGTCACAGCCCTGTGACCACCAGCACCCAGCACCCGCATCTGGCCTTGGCAGAGGAGCGCTTGGGATTCACTGGGGAGGATGCTGTAAAAGGAATTCACTCAATAAATATTTGTTGAGGGTCCATTCCTGCTCTAGGGCTGTGACACGGGTTCATAAGACAGAGACCTCTGTCCTGGAGTTTCCACGGAGCGCTTCCAGGTGCTTTGGCTTTTCTGGGTTCCTCTCTTGGAGCCTCAGGGGATAGGGGTGTGAGATCTGTGAGGCCTGCGTCTGTTGCCTGCCTGGTGGAGTCCGTCTGGGGCTGTGGGTCCACAGGGAGCAGGGGAGAAGACGCTGTTGGAAGAAGCTGCATTTCTGAGGGTTGCATAGAAGCTTGGAAAGAGAACGGGGCTTGCGCTGTCTCAAAAAGAGTCAGCCAAGAGGGGCATCCACCTAGCTGTGGAGACCCCGTAAAGAGGCAGTGGAGGCCCTGGCCGGTTGGCTCAGTGGTAGAGCGTTGGCCTGGCATGCAGAAGTCCTGGTTCGATTCCCGGCCAGGGCACACACACAGGAGAAGTGCCCATCTGCTTCTCCACCCCTCCCCCCCTCCTTCCTCTCTGTCTCTCTCTTCCCCTTCCGCAGCCGAGGCTCCATTGGAGCAAGGATGGCCTGGGCGCTGGGGATGGCTCTGTGGCCTCTGCCCCAGGCGCTGGAGTGGCTCTGGTCGCAACAGAGCGACGCCCCGGAGGGGCAGAGTATCGCCCCCTGGTGGGCGTGCCGGGTGGATCCCGGTCGGGCGCATGTGGGAGTCTGACTGTCTCTTCCCGTTTCTAGCTTCAGAAAAGTACAATAATAATAATAATAATAATAATAATAATAAAAAGAGGCAGTGGATGCAGGGGTGGGGGTGTCAGGGAAAGAGAAAGGGTCCAGAGAACTCTCTGCAGGAATTATAAAAGTGCATCTGGAAAGTGGAGATAATATTTCTTCATGTGGTTGTTGTGAAAGTTAAAATACTTAACTTTGTGAGGGTTTCAATTCTTATGCAACCCCAGAGCAAGTGCCTGGACCAGACACACCAACGATGCTGTCGCCATCTGTCTTTTGCCCCCTCTGATGGCAGAGGTTCAAACTGTTAACTTTCTTTGCAGGCTATTGCGTCCTCCTGTCAGCAGGGTTCACTCATCTGCAGGGTCCTTGACAAGGGGGAGCCTTGCCTGGCTGGACACCTCTAATTCTGTTGTAGCCGCTGTTCTCCAACAATCCATCCCTCCTGCATCCCCTCGATCCCACACATGGTGATCATGGCCAAGTTCCTCCAGCTCCACTGGTCTGGTGCCACGTCTGGCCCACAAACTCCAAAGGGGCAGCTGACGCCTAGAGTTGTCCCCTTGCTCTCCTGCCCTAGGGAGACCTGCAAGGCACAGCCTCCTGCCTTTAGTCGTTATAGGCCCAACTGACACACCTGCTTTGCTTCCCTCAAATCTCAAGGGGTTCATGTCAAGTTTTCCAGGGGGTCCGGCTAAGGTGCAGATGGGTAGACCCCTTGCTCTCCAATTCACCCTGGGGTTTAGAAAAGCCCAACCCACCAATTCTCTCTCCCTTTCTTTTTCCTTCCTCTCCAGTCTCTGCTATTTAATTCCTCTACTTCTTTTAAAACTAGCACAGTTTCTTCACATACCCTCTCGGGAAAGGTTAGGAAGTGGATGGAGGTTCTTGGCACATTAATGTACTGCTCCCTGTCTTTGAACCTCAGCCGAAACACCCATGAACATTCAGTGATTGCCAGGGAAGTTCTGCCCTGAGCATTCATCTGAGGTAGAAGCATAAAGCCATGCTTGGGAAGAATTGACCATAAATTCTGGAGAGTGGTTACCTGTGGGGATGGAGCTGAGAAAGGAGAGGAGGAGGAGGTCCTCGGGTCGTGTTCATTACATCTATATCGTTTGAGTTCTTGACCTGAGTGGCAGGCAAATAAGTGTTGCATTATTATCTATAGTTTGTTTTTTTTTGATGCCTGAATATATTTCCTATTATAAACAGTGCGTATTTTAAAAGCACCTCTAAGGTGAGAAAGAGGCAGATACACACATCTTTTTTTTTTGCATTTTTCTGAAGCTGGAAACAGGGAGAGACAGTCAGACAGACTCCCGCATGCGCCCGACCGGGATCCACCCGGCACGCCCACCATGGGGCGATGCTCTGCCCACCAGGGGGCGATGCTCTGCCCATCCTGGGCGTTGCCATGTTGCGACCAGAGCCACTCTAGCGTCTGGGGCAGAGGCCACAGAGCCATCCCCAGCGCCCGGGCCATCTTTGCTCCAATGGAGCCTTGGCTGCGGGAGGGGAAGAGAGAGACAGAGAGGAAGGCGTGGCGGAGGGGTGGAGAAGCAAATGGGCGCTTCTCCTGTGTGCCCTGGCCGGGAATCGAACCCAGGTTCTCCGCACGCTAGGCCGACGCTCTACCGCTGAGCCAACCGGCCAGGGCCACACACATCTTTTTCAACAGTTTGTTGTGATGGCAGCAGAGAAGTTGAATGACACTTGGTGAGAGCTTGGGGTCACAAAGTGATTGGAAAGTTTATCCCTATAACAACTAGAGTTTTCCCTTAACTAGGAAAAAGTGGTGAGAAGTGTGGTTTCGGTTTCTTGGGAAAGTGAAACCTAACTCATTTCCTGCCTCACAGCCTGGCTTGGGCTGTGCTTCCTTCCGGCTGGAGCTGTTTTGAACACTTGAGCCAGCCCCTCCAGGAACACGGCCAGGCTCATTCTCAGAAATCCAGGACAGAGAGCGGATAGTTGCAAGTTCAATGTCTTTGAGTTGGATGAAATCATAGGAGCCAGGATAGCCCACCCCTAGCAATGGACGTGAGGCAGAGTCTATGGGTGCAGATGCTGGAGGTGGGTGGACTTGGCATTGGGAAGAGAATTCTTTTCTGATTGCATCTAATTTCTTTTCTTTTTTTTTTTTTTTTTTTTTTTTTTTTTTGTATTTTTCTGAAACTGGAAATGGGGAGAGATAGTCAGACAGACTCCCGCATGCGCCCCACCGGGATCCACCCACACGCCCACCAGGGGGTGATGCTCTGCCCCTCCAGGGCGTCGCTCTGCTGCGACCAGAGCCACTCTAGTGCCTGGGGCAGAGGCCAAGGAGCCATCCCCAGCTCCCGGGCCATCTTTGCTCCAATGGAGCCTCAGCTGCGGAAGGGGAAGAGAGAGACAGAGAGGAAGGAGGGGGGGGTGGAGAAGCAGATGGGCGCTTCTCCTGTGTGCCCTGGCCGGGAATTGAACCCGGGACTTCTGCACGCCAGGCCGACGCTCTACCACTGAGCCAACCGGCCAGGGCCGCATCTAATTTCTTAATGAATTAAGAAGTGATCCACCTTAGAACAAAAGACACACATAGATTGAAGGTAAAAGGATGGAAAAAAACATTTCATGCAAACGGAAATGAAAAAAAAGCTGGGGTAGAAATACTTATATCAGACAAATTGGACTTTAAAACAAAGGATATAGTAAGAGATAAAGAAGGCCACTACATAATGATAAAGGGAGTAATCCAACAGGAAGATATAACTATTATAAATATCTATGCACCTAATATAGGAGCACCCAAATATATAAAACAGACTGATGGATTTAAAGGGCGAGATCAACAGCAATACTATAATAGTAGGGGGTTTCAATACCCCACTAACATCACTAGATAGATCCTCAAGAAAGAAAATTAACAAAGAAACAGCAGACTTATTGGAAACACTAGATCAACTCGATTTAATAGATATCTTCAGAATCTTTCACCCTAAAGTAGCAGAATATACATTCTTTTCAAGTGCTCATGGTACATTCTCTAGGATAGACCACATGTTAGGGCACAAAAATGCTCTCAACAAATTTAAGAAGACTGAAATCATATCAAGCACTTTCTCCGATCACAACGGCATGAAACTAGAAATGAATCACAGCAGAAAAGCTCAAAAATTCTGAAACAGATGGAAACTAAATAGCAGGGTGTTAAATAATGAATGGATTAAGAATGAGATCAAAGAAGAAATAAAAAAATTCCTAGAAATGAATGACAATGAGCATACAACAACTCAAAATTTATGGGACACAGCGAAAGCAGTGCTGAGAGGGAAGTTCATAGCACTACAGGCACACTTTCAGAAGCTAGAAAAAGCTCAAATAAACAACTTAACCCTGCATCTAAAAGAATTAGAAAAAGGACAGCAAGTAAAGCCCAAATGTAGTAGAAGGAAGGAAATAATAAAGATCAGAGCAGAAATAAATGACATAGAGGCTAAAGAAACAATACAGAGGATCAATGAAACTAGGAGCTGGTTCTTTGAAAAGGTAAACAAGATTGATGAACCTTTAAGTAGACTCACCAAGAAAAAGAGAGAGAGGACTCAAATAAATAAAATAAGAAATGAGAGAGGAGAAATAACAACTGACACAACAGAAATACAAAATATTGTAAGAGAATACTATGAAGAACTGTATGCCAAAAAACTAGACAACCTAGATGAAATGGACAAATTCCTTGAAACATACAATCTTCCAAAAATCAATCTGGAAGAATCAGAAAACCTAAACAGACCAATTACAACAAATAAGATCGAAACAGTTATCAAAAAACTCCCAACAAAGAAAAGTCCGGGGCCCGATGGCTTCACAACGGAATTCTACCAAATATTCAAAGAAGAACTAACTCCTATCCTTCTCAAATTATTTCAAAAAATTCAAGAGGAAGGAAGACTTCCAAGCTCCTTTTATGAGGCGAGCATAATTCTGATTCCAAAACCAGGCAAAGACAACACAAAGAAAGAAAATTATAGGCCAATATCTCTGATGAATATAGATGCTAAAATCTTCAACAAAATATTAGCAAACCGGATCCAACAATATATGGAAAAAATCATACACCATGATCAAGTGGGATTTATTCTGGGGAGGCAAGGCTGGTACAATATTCGTAAATCAATCAATGTGATTCATCACATAAACAAAAAGAAGGAGAAAAACCATATGACAATTTCAATAGATGCAGAAAAAGCATTTGATAAAATCCAGCACCCATTCATGATCAAAACTCTCAGCAAAGTGGGAATACAGGGAACATACCTCAACATGATAAAAGCCATCTATGAGAAACCCACAGCCAACATCATACTCAATGGGAAAAAATTAAAAGCAATACCCTTAAGATCAGGAACAAGGCAGGGGTGCCCCCTTTCACCACTCTTATTTAACATAGTCCTGGAAGTCCTAGCCACAGCAATCAGACAAGAAGAAGAAATAAAAGGCATCCATATTAGAAAAGAAGAAGTAAAACTATCATTATTTGCAGATGATATGATATTGTATATAGAAAACCCTAAAGTCTCAGTCAAAAAACTACTGGACCTGATAAATAAATTCAGCAAAGTGGCAGGATATAAAATCAATACTCAGAAATCAGAAGCATTTTTATGCACCAACAATGAACAGTCAGAAAGAGAAATTAAGGAAACAATCCCCTTCACAATTACAACCAAAAAAATAAAGTACCTAGGAGTAAACTTAACCAAGGAGACTAAAGACTTGTACTCGGAAAATTACAAAGCATTGATAAAAGAAATCAAGGAAGATACAAACAAGTGGAAGCATATACCGTGCTCATGGCTAGGAAGAATAAACATCATTAAAATGTCTATATTACCCAAAGCAATCTATAAATTCAATGCAATACCAATTAAAATACCAATGACATACTTCAAAGATATAGAACACATATTCCAAAAATTTATATGGAACCAAAAGAGGACACGAATAGCCTCAGCAATCTTAAAAAAGAAGAATAAAGTGGGAGGTATCACACTTCCTGATATCAAGTTATACTACAAGGCTGTTGTACTCAAAACAGCCTGGTACTGGCATAAGAACAGGCATATAGATCAATGAAACAGAACAGGGAACCCAGAAATAAACCCACAGTTCTATGGACAACTGATATTTGACAAAGAGGGTAAGGAAATACAATGGAGTAAAGACAGCCTCTTTAACAAATGGTGTTGGGAAAACTGGACAGCTACCTGCAAAAAAATGAAACTAGATCACCACCTTACACCACTCACAAAAATAAACTCAAAATGGATAAAAGACTTAAATGTAGGCCGTGAAACCATAAACATCTTAGAAGAAAACATAGGCAATAAGCTCTCGGACTTCTCTCGGAGCAATATATTTGCTGATTTATCTCCACGGGGAAGTGAATTAAAAGACAGGATAAACAAATGGGACTATATCAAACTAAAAAGCTTTTGCACAGCTAAAGACAACAAGAACAGAATAAAAAGACAAACTACACAATGGGAGAACATATTTGACAATACGTCTGATAAGGGGTTAATAACCAAAATTTATAAAGAACTTGTAAAACCCAACACCAGGAAGACAAACAACCCAATCCAAAAATGGGCAAAAGAGATGAATAGACACTTCTCCAAAGAGGACATACAGATGGCCAATAGGCATATGAAAAAATGCTCAACATCACTAATCATTAGAGAAATGCAAATTAAAACCACAATGAGATATCACCTCACACCAGTCAGAATGGCGCTTATCAACAAAACAACACAGAATAAGTGCTGGCGAGGATGTGGAGAAAAGGGAACCCTCCTGCACTGCTGGTGGGAATGCAGACTGGTGCAGCCACTGTGGAAAACAGTATGGAGATTCCTCAAAAAACTGAAAATCGAACTGCCTTTTGACCCAGCTATCCCACTTTTAGGAATATACCCCAAGGACACTATAGAACAGCTCGAAAAGGAGAAATGCACCCCCATGTTTGTGGCAGCATTGTTCACAATAGCGAAGATCTGGAAACAGCCCAAGTGTCCGTCAGAGGACGAGTGGATTAAAAAGCTTTGGTACATATATACTATGGAATACTACTCAGTCATAAGAAATGATGACATCGGATCATTTACAATAACATGGATGGACCTTGACAACATTATACAGAGTGAAATAAGTAAATCAGAAAAAAAACTAAGATGAATCCAGACATAGAAGGGACATAAACATGAGACTCAGAGACATGAACAAGAATGGGATGGCAACAGGGTTGGGGGGTTGGGGGAGGGGGGATGGGGTGAAGAAGGAGAGAGGGGTTAGGGGAGGGGAGGGGCACAAAGAAAACCAGATAGAAGGTGACAGAAGACAATTTAACTTTGGGGGAGGGGTATACAGCACAATCAAATGTCAAAATAATCTAGAGATATTTTCTCTCAACATATATACCCTGATTTATCAATGTCACTGCATTAAATTTAATAAAAATAAATAAATAAATAAATAAAATAAAAAATTCAAACAATAAAAAAAAAAAGAAGAAGTGATCATCTGAGAATGAGCAGGGAAGAATGGTGGTAGGAGCTTTAGCAGAAGTTGAATTTACTATTGAAACTTTAGAGAATTGTTGGATAAAACCCTTATCCGCTAGATTATGCTGATCAGATGTCCTTCAACCTGAAGTGATTTAAGCCTTAACACCTGTTCTGAACACACCTGCAGAACCAGGATGTACACCCCCACCCAAAACATTGTTAGGATGTTGAGACTCCTAACTCCACCCAGACACAGTCATTGTGTGAATTAGTAGATTCTCTGGCATTGAAAGATCATGGGAGGTGTGAGGAATCCTGAACAGGGCTACAGATCTCCATCCCAGTGTAGCCGAAACCAGAGAAAATGACAGGTGCATACAACTCTTCCCATGCTGAATATTTAAAGTTAAATGACAGACATTTATTTTCAGTTCGTTCTCAAGGCAGCAGCCATAGTGAACCTGAGCTTGGCATCTCTCTGTGTCAGGCGCTGCCATCGCCTCCCATCTTGCTCAGAGCACGAGGTCAAGTCCTTGCAATGGCTTGTGAGGCTTCAAACGGCCTGGTTGGCTCCTTGTTAAACTTTGACACCGCTTCCTGCCTCCCTCCCTCTTTCTACCTCTCATATCTGGACTCTTTGCCATCTCTGTTCCTTCTGCCTGGAGTGACATTCCTCCTCTGCCTCTGTTGTGGACCTTAAATGGCAAAAAGCCATTGTTAGATTCGAGGCTTAGCAAAAGGCTAAGTTCTCCCCCCTTCACCTCCATATTGGCTATAATGCTGAGTATTTGCATCCACTCCACTTGCTTCCTTGGGTTACTGGAAGCAATATACATGCCCTTCCTCTGACTCTTTGTTTGTTTTCAGATGTTGGTAGATTTCACTAATGCATCCTGTTTTATGCCTTGGGAGAGTTCCTGTCTTAGTCTTGGATGTGCAGCTTTGTATCAGGGTCCTTGATTTGCATATGGCTATATAATAAAGCAAACGGGCTATGGGGCACTCAGATACTGCCAGGCATGTTGAAGAATCTTCCAGGCAGGCCCCATCGCTTTTGTTTTGGTAAGTGTGTTTGCTAAGTTTTGATAAGTGTGTTTCCTTAATTCAGCACCGTTATTAGGAGCCGCGCTGGTCCGGGGCATGCCCCTTTTTGCTTTAGTACTTATTCAAATTGTACACTGTTCATTCAGTTATTTATCTTATTTCATCACCCCTTACAGCTTATAAACTCCATGAGGACACAAATTTTGGGTTTGTTTGATCCCTGCTCTAACTCAGTACCTAGATCAGTATCTGGCATGGTGGGCCTTCAGTATAGATCTTTGGAATAACAGAACAGCTGTTCATTGCAAGGATCAATGCTATTCTGAAACCCACCTTCTCGTCTCCATTAAAAATAAGTATTTATCCTTTTATTATATATCTTTGATCAGATTTCTTGTGACTTTTATTATGCATAGAGCACACCCCTTCCCTGCATTAAGTGACAAAAGTATCTTCCATTAACCAACAGTGGTGGATATAGTGGTCAGATTCCATCTCTATAACTAGATTTTCCAGCTGGCAGCTTCTTCCCTCCTGAAAATGCCAGCTACTGTTTATATATATTTATACAAACATGTTTCCTGCAAAACATAGTTTCATTTTCCTGTAAAACAAAACTTTCCTTATCTTGGGCTTGCAGCCCTAGGGGGTGGAGCAGCTCAGGATGGTGTGGAAATAAAAGCCCTCCAGCCAAGTGGATTCTGGTCAGTTCTGCATTTCAGAAAACCCTCTTCTCTTGGTAAGATCCGGAGGGGTGGTGGGGGCTGCTCCGTTCCCTAGCCTCCCACCTGGGGTGGGCAGTGGGCTCAGGAAGTGGACGGGAGACCCGTGTGAGCCCACTCACAGAACGTGCTTTTGTTCCTCATCTGGGCGGCTGCCGCCAGTCTTGGGAGGGAAGGGACTCAAACCCCCACCTGTCCCTGGGCTCTGGGACTCTGGAGACAATGAGCCTCATCCATTCCTGGGTTGGGGTGAGATAAGTGGGGGTGCGGAAGACAGCAATTAGGTTTAGGAGGCACTGGATCAGAGCCATCCCGTGCCTGAGCTTTGGAAGCAGTTGGCCCTGGGCCGGGTGGCACTTTGACATACAAAGCCCTGTGATCCTGGGTGGCTCACTCACCTGCTCTGTGCCAGACAGTGTTTTCGTTTAGGAAAGGACGATGGTAATCTCATCTTTCTCATTGTCTTAGCGAGGAGACTGCACCAAAGCAGGAACCCAGAGTAACCTTAAAAACAAAATTGGTTCTGATTTCCTAATTTTTGGTAATCGAAATTTTCGTGGCTTTTTCATGGCTCTGTGGAGATTTAAAGGAGTCCCAGAAGTCTCTGAGGCACTTGTTTGCTGGTGTTTTCAGGAGCAAGGAAGCCCCCGGCTTGGGGAAATAAGATCCACCCCTCTACCCCTCCTGCCACCAACAGGTCCTCCCCCACTCCCAAGCCCCACCTCCGGCCCCCTCCCGGGCCTGCCCACCGCCAGCGGAGAGAAACCCCTCTATCCGCGTGGGGGAGGCCCCAGTCTCAGCATCCCGTCCCCGATTGAAGCTTTGTCCTTCATGCAGGTTCGCCTCGGCCAGGTGCTTATTACTTGAAGCGCCATGGAAGCCCTCGTAGCCTCTTCTGTCGCCAAGATACTGTCAGCAGGGAGCCTGGCCAAAGCCGGTGTGGCAGCCTCGGGCAGTGTCCTGACGGGACTGTCCTCAATGGGTGAGTGCTCCTGGGAGGGCTGACGGGAGGGGGGCAAGGAGGCAGGCAGATCACAAGGTCCTGCTCAGGGACCTGTGGGGGTGCAGCGGGGGGCACCCCACAGTGGCCTCTCTCCCCTGTCCTGTCGTCCCCGTGGGTGTCTGTCCTGGCTGTCTGTCTCTCTGAGAAGGGCCAGAGGGAGGCAGGACCTGGCGGAGGCTCAGGGGGACTGAGCCCCTTCCACTGGGCCTGGGTCTCCCCTGCCCGCCCCCGACAGAAGGGACTGGCCTGGGTCCACCTCGCTCTCTCTCCCCTGGATTTCCCACCACAATTTACCTCCTTTAGTTGTTTTTAACATATGCTTCCAACCAGCCTTTTGTAGCAGTTTGTAATCTTGGGTTCTCAGATCTAGAGCATTGATTTTTATGAAATTCTTCAGTTTGGGCCTATTTTCTTTGTTAGTTTATGTGAGTCCCCTCTTGGGGTAAAAAAATATAAAATAAAATTCCCAAACGATAAGATAAAGATTCTTTAGGAAGTTATAGACGTAGTGGAAGTCAGCCAGCTGGGCCCTGGAGCTCAGGAAACAGGTTACAGAGGCAGGGGGGCCCTCTGAGCTCTGAGCTTAGAGAGAGAAACAAAGGTAATGAGCTAGGGACTGGGCTTCCTAATACGTGTTTGGATGATGTGGATCTGTTTTTCGTACACAGTTTTTGCAAAATGGGTATTTTCTGTTTCCACGTGTTTTCATTTACTTATAGAAGTAAGTAAATAGTGAGTTGTGTATTTCATTCTATTGCCTTTTTTTTGTTTTGCACGAAAAACCCATGTTTTTTTTATCTGTCCATGTCGCTAGGTAAGCATCCACAACTCGCTTCCACCTGCTGCAAAGTGATCCCGTGTGCACCCAACACCATTTACCTTCCTCTCCCCTGGGGGGGGCAGGGGTCCTCCAACCCCTACCAGCACAAATAGCATAGTATGGAATGGGGGGGGGCAGAGCAGTGATGGCATTCAGCCGGTTCGCACCATTTCGGCAGAACTGATGCCTAGTTATTTGTTGAGTTTGGCGAACCGGTTGTTAAAATGGCACTAGTAAGCAGGGTTCTCTCTGAGGTGAGCGCCTGGGCAGCCGCCCAATGTGGAGATCACAAATTTACATTCCTT
This sequence comes from Saccopteryx bilineata, assembly GCF_036850765.1. NCBI lineage: Eukaryota > Metazoa > Chordata > Mammalia > Chiroptera > Emballonuridae > Saccopteryx > Saccopteryx bilineata. The sequence continues at coordinate 10,580,082 of NC_089493.1, read as the reverse complement.
ACTTTTTTTTAATGTTCCTCTGCCCAATAGCATAGTCTAAGCATCCGCAGTCATGTTCATTCCATCCATAGGTGAAACAAATTGCAAGTGAGGACACCAGTCAAGAAACAGTATGGAAATATCTTAAATAACACTTTGATTGTTTTTTGTCAGGTATTATTTAATATTTTTTTCATTAACATTTTAAAACTGTTATAATCTAGTTTTGTGTACCTCTTTTATTGTTCTTATTTAAGTCTTAAATGCATGAAATAGGCCTGACCTGTGGTGGTACAGTGGATAAAGCGTCAACCTGGAAATGCTGAGGTTGCCGGTTCAAAACCCTGGGCTTGCCTGGTCAACGCACATATGGGAGTTGATGCTTCCAGCTCCTCCCCCTTTCTCTCTCTCTCTCCCCTCTCTATAATGAATAAGTAAAATCTTAAAAAAACAAACAAACAAACAAAAAACCAACTGAGCTGTCTGGCCAGGGCAAAATTTAAAAAAATAAAAAATAAAATAAATGCATGAAATAATAAACTACTGTCGGACAAATGAGTTGTAAAATCTTTATTTTTTTTTTGGTTTTATTCACTCTTAGTAAAAGATGGCGATGCCCACCTGGGACAGCGCTGATTACCTTCCTGATTGGGAAGGGACTGGGTTATACTAATGTGTGTGGGGGGGAGGGCTTTCTCACCAAAAGTTTTAAAAGGAGGAACTAGGAGGCCATTGGAGAAGAGAGAGAGGTTGTTGGAGAGAGGAGGGGCCCATGTTGTAGCAGGGCGGAGAGGCCACTTGGGGGCGGAGGGGGCAAGCAGCCATGATGGAGGCCTGCAAGGAGAAGGAGGTGGGGAACAGAGGTGAAGAGCACTGAGTGAGGCTAGTACGCCTTTGATTCTAGGAAAACCGGAAGGATTCTCCTAGCTGTGGAACCGGAGAATATTGTGATTTTGGTGCCCCGTGTGTTTGTTTTTTACGCATTGGCCGTTACGAGCTAGAAAAAGGAAAATGGCTCACCTGTTCTTGGCTCAACTGTTTCTTTACGATCTGTCCGAATCAAATGTAAACCTATGTGGGCCAGGTGGCTGTGATGGTGGCCGCGCCTACTGGGCGCCTACTGGCCTTACAACTACCTTTCAGTGTATTGTGTTTTGTATTTTTCTGAAGCTGGAAACGGGGAGAGACAGTCAGACAGACTCCTGCATGCGCCCGACTGGGATCCACCCGGCACGCCCACCAGGGGCGATGCTCTGCCCACCAGGGGGCGATGCTCGGCCGCGACCAGAGCCACTCCAGCGCCTGGGGCAGAGGCCAAGGAGCCATCCCCAGCGCCCGGACAATCTTTGCTCCAATGGAGCCTTGGCTGCGGGAGGGGAAGAGAGACAGAGAGGAAGGAGGTGGGGGGATGGAGAAGCAAATGGACGCTTCTATGTGCCCTGGCCGGGAATCAAACCCGGGTCCCCAGCACGCCAGGCCGACGCTCTACTGCTGAGCCAACCGACCAGGGCTGTATTGTTTTTTTTTAATACTTACAATGATCATTAGGGCAGAGAACCAGTTATTAAATTATTTTAATTCCGCCACTGGAACAGGGCCTCTGACTACTGCCTGACCTCTGACCCCTGCACACTCACCCTGTGTTCTTCCTCAGGGCTCACTCTGACATCCAATGCTGCCCTGATCTCTGCTACATCCAGCCTGGGGTCCTTGCTGGGAACACTGGGATCCCCTGCTGTGGCCCTGACTGCTTGCCCCGTTGGAGGTAACTGACCTTGTGTAACAGACACCCTCCCTGGGTCCCCAGCGAGCACTCGGAAGTGTGACAAGAAAGGTAGGGCCGGGCCCACAGCCAACCGTCCTTCCTGTTTGACACAAATGCAGAGGACTCCTCAGTTGATGACAAGAAAGTAATAACAACAGCTAGATTGTCTCAAACGCCGTGATGTCCTAGTCACAAGGCTTAGCACTCGACATTTAGCAATTTGTTTAATTCTCCTAACCACCCCAGCTGAAGATCACACTGCCTCCTAGTTTCCGAGGAAGAAACCCTTGTGCAGGAGCCCTGAGCAGGAAGGGGGAGGGTTAGGCTGCTGGGAACTGAGGTTTAGAGAAAATGCAAATGCCCAAGCAGAGGCCTCACGGCAGGGCAGGCTCGGAACCGCTCAGAAGAGCCAGGCCACCCTTCCAACGGGTGACAACTGGGGCTGCCCAGCAGGTAGGGTGTCAGGCAGCACCCATTTATCCCTGGGCCTCGTGAGGTCGGGGCCTAGGCTGGCATCACCTCCCTTACCAAGCGATAAGGTTAAGCAGCAAGTATGTCTAGCCAGGCTCTTGAGTCTTGAGTCTTTGGCTCGTACACCCAGGGGGGCCCCTCTGACAACTCAGTTTTGGCTTATGCACCCCTTCTCTCTTGGCTTTCTCCATTGTCGCTTCCAGGCTCTTCCCCCGGGAGCTGGCTGAGCTCACTCCTGCACCTCTCACCATCTTTAACACTCCTCCTCCCATTGAAAGATCGCAGTGCTGGCCACTATGGCTTCTGCAGACCAAGACCCCTGCCTGCTCCCCAGGGGCCCATGGCATTGGAGAGCTAGGCCCTCACACGCTAAAATACGGTCCAGTGCTTGAGCGGCTCTGGCCTCGGGAGTAAGGATGAGTTCTGAATGGAGGATCTGGGTAGCTTCCTGGAGGAGGGGGCAACAAGCCAGGCCCTGAGGAATCAGGAGCATCTGACTCAGTCAGACATTGCTCTCGAGTAGCATTCAAGCATTCAAGTGCTGGCCTGGCGTCAGCCAGGCTGTGCAAAAGAAGCGTGTCCTCTCTGCATGAGGACCGACTGCCGTCTGAAGCTTGTATAATACCCCACTAGGCAAACACTGACTTGATCTTAGATGAACGAACACCCTGGCTCGGAGACCTATCCCCTTCGCCTCTCCCTGCCCCAGTCCAACTGCCTGCCCTCCATTTCTTGGCCAAGGGTTCCACCTTTGCTGAGAAGGAAGGCAGCAGTGGCTTGTGGGGTTTTGTTAGTTTTCATCTTGGTCTTGGTTTTAACCAAACCTGGCTTTGGAGACAGAGAAAGAAAAAGACAACTTCTGATCTCCCCACAAACCTTTAACCAACTGGTCAGCATACAGATCAAACCAAAACAGTATCCGATGACTGAGTTTGGGGGCACAAGGACCTCAAACCCCGTTTCCAGATAAGTTTAGGCCAAGGCTGCCCACTCACCGGGGACAGGTCTTCCTCCTTGACAATCAGACTCCCCAGCCGTCCTCGCCAAACTCGGGGCTGTGCAGCCAGCCCCCTCCCGGGAAATCCCACAGATGGGGGGACGTGGGGCACGTCAGGCAGGGCTCATCCCCCCTGTGTTCCCTGCCTTGGGGCAGCCTCTCCCTGTAGGTGGGTCGCAGGCTCAGGGAGTGGAGGGGAGGCCAGTGTGGCTCTACTCACAGAATGTTCTTTTGGTTTCCAGCCAAGGCTGCTGTAGCTGTGATCGGAGGAGGTAAGTCTCTGTAGGAAAGGGACTCAGGTTCCCCTTTGTCCCAGACTCTGGGGCTTGGGGAGCAGCCACCTTTGTGCCTGCCCAGGTCCGTCCAGGCCTCACGAGGAAGGTCAGGAAGGAAATGGGGGGGTGAGTGGGGGAGGAAACAAGTAACAGAGACACTGAAACAGGGAGTGTCCTGGGAAACTCCAGGGTGGAGGCAGCCCTGCAGGGGACTCAGTTTCCTCCTTGCAGAGTGTCTGCTGGGTGACCTCACATTTCTTCAAACTCCCCTGTGAGCTCCCATTTCCGCCTCTGACATACGGGCCAGGGTTGGTCGTTTCGGGCTATTGTGAGGGTCCCACGGGGTGAAACGTGCACGGAGTCAGAACGTAGTCAAGGCATTGAAGAGATGCTGCTGACTCAGTGACCCCTAGGGGCCTAGGGGCTTCGGGTTGCTCTGCGGTGACAGCATGGAGCCCTGGAGTTGGGGTTCACATGGAGCTCAGAATGTGCCCCTTGCTTGTGCTAGCCCCCTGGGTAAGCTTGCTTGTGTGAAAGATGTCCTCAGCAAAGACAAGGAGCTTGAGAGCCTGCCCTGGGTCCTGCATCTTAGTAATGCAGAAACCGAGAGGCAGAGGGCACTTGCCCAAGGAAGGTCCACTGGAGACCAGAGCCAGGCCTGGTGTCCTGTCCCCGGCGACCCATAGTCCATCCTGCTTTCCCTACTTTGTCTGGTGACTGCTGGCCAGGCCTGTCATCTCTCCCAAGTTCAGAGTCCACCCCGTTGAGGCCCCCTGAGCTTGAGTGACCTTGTGTGTGTGTGTTTTCCATTCTTTGAGTGTCACCTTGACCCAGCCCCTCTCCCTGGACAGCTTTGGCTGTCAGCGCTGTGCCCACGGTGTTGGGCGCCATGGGCTTCACCGGGGCAGGGATCGCCGCCTCCTCCTTAGCCGCCAAGATGATGTCAGTGGCTGCCATCAAAAACGGGGGTGGAATTGCCGCCGGCAGCCTGGTGGCCACTCTGCAGTCTGTCGGTAAGTGTCCCCAGAGAGACGGGAAGGGCCAGAGCCTCAGAGGGTTTCCCCGGGGCCTAGCCACAGCAGCCCTCTCTGCGCCTCTGTCGCGCCCTCCAAGTCCTCTCTCTCGGTTTCTCCGCACGAGATGTATGAGGCAGGGAGGGAGCCCTGACCTGGGGTATGCGCGTTCAAGCGGACTCTGCCCCAGGCATGTTTGCTGGGTCACTTGGAGCGTCCTCGCCCCACCTGGGTCAGCCTCCCCTTCCCTGGAGAGCAAGGTGGCTTCCAGCTCTCAGTGTCCCCCCTGGAGTTCATGCTACTGGCCAGCTTCCTGCAGCCGCTGTCCTAAAGCAGAGATCCTGGGGTTTGGGAAAACCGAGGACGGCCCTGGGTGGGGCATCTGGTTGGTTCTCAGGCCTCCTAAGAGGCCCTGGAAACTCCAACCCCACAGTTCTGTCCACGGAGGTGTCCTTGCCTACTGGTCCCTCTCTGCTCACCCTCCTCTTCTTCCCCAGGAGCGACTGGGCTCTCAACACCATCCAACGTCATCCTGGGCACCGCAGGCTCTGCCCTGGTGTCCCTCATATTTTAGCTTCCTGTTGCTTTCAGTTGGGAGAAGAGGACCAGCTGGGGCTTTGCCCGCCAGCCTGATGCAGTGGGCACCAGACCCGGGCTGATAATGTGCTCAACGCTGCATCCCCAGAAAAAAAAACCAAGGAATAAAAGTGAGACGTTACAACCCTTCCCGGATCCCTTCCTTCTCGCTCAGTCGTCAGATGGGAGGAGGCTCACTTCTCTTTCCCAAAGTGTGTGGTCACAGAGCCGCAAGGTGTTGGGGTACTTGAGCTGGAAACTGCCCCGGCCCAGTTTCTGACCCCAAATGTGGCCATGGGCAGGCCAGCTCCTCTCTGGGCCTGTGTTCCCCTCTCTGAATGGGGATTTGATATAAATAACTTCAAAGATCCCGTCCAGGATGAGTGTTGGCTCCGTTTCTGTGCAGAGTTAGGAAGGGGGGTGTCGGGGGCAAGGCCGCCTGTTTGGAGCCACTTATCTGAAAGCCGGAGTCACATGTGCACACTCACCCTAGCCCTGGCTGCTACCTACCCAGCGGCTGCTTCCTAAGTGGCCTGGCTCAGGCTTCCAAAGCACAGGCTCTGTGCTGTCACCACCCCAGCCCGGGATTTTCCCTACTCCCGCAGATCGAAGGAAAATCTAGCTTATCGGGCTCTGACCTTCCTGCTTCAGGTCCCTGGGAAGAGAAATGTGCCTCTCGTCCCAGAACAAGATTGTGTAGAAACTTACCACAGGGAAAATGCACTCCTGTGTTGATTCATACCCCTTTTTCACAAACTCTGAGCATGCATGGGCTGGGAGTCGGGCCCTGGGCTGGGTGCTAGGACACCCCACCTTTCCCTAGGCAGTGCTCATGGTCTGGTGGCAGGATGACCCCACAGGCAGGAGCCATCGGCTTGGTGCCCTGTGCACTGCCGGAGGGCAGCCCAGGGCTCTGGGGGCCCAGAGGACAGAGTGGAACAGCGGTGTCTTTTTCCACCTGGGCTGCTGTAATGCAAGTCACAAAGACTGGTGACTTATAAGACCACTGAAATTTATTTCTCCTGGTCCTGGAGGCTGGGAGGTCAGAGACCAAGGCACTGGTAAATTAGATGTCTGGTGCGATCCTGCTTCCTGGAAAGCCGTCTTTTTTCAATGTCTTCCCATGGCAGAAGGAACAAGAGAGTTCTCTGGGGTCTCTCTCTCTCTTTCTCTCTCTTTGAGAGAGGAAGGGAAAGAGAGAAAAAGAAAACATCAACTCATTGTTCCATGTAGTTGTGCGCCCATTGATTGCTTCTCATAGGTACCCTGATCAGGGCTTGAACAGGCACCCTGGGGGTCAAGCTGGTGACCCCGGGCTTGAACTAGCGACCTCTACTTCCGACAATGCTCACTGTGCCACCAGCCAAGGTTCTTCGGGACATCTCTTTATAAGGTCATTAAATTCCAGTCAATGAAGTCTCCACTCTCATGATCTAAGCTCCTCCTAAAGGTCCCATCTCCTGACACCATCACGTTGGGTGTGTTAAAATTTATTTACACGTGAATTTGGGGGGAGGGACATAAACATTCAGACCACAGTAGACACGTTGGGAAAGGAGTCTGGACTTTATCCTGGGAGTTTTGAGGAGACACTGACGGGTTTTCAACATGCCGGTGACCCAATCACAGACCTTACAGCCCTGTCCGTCCTGTCCACCCTGTCCGCCCTCTCCGAGGTGCTGTCAGCAGCCTCACAGGATGGCAGTTTCCAACAGGAGCTGAACTGATGAGTCTGGGTGACATTTCAAACAGTTGAACAGCTCACCTGCACTCTCAAGTGGCTCCTAGTTGGGTTAATGAAGCGTGGTTGCCCCCCAACCGAAAGAACACACCCCTTGGGGTTTTGATTAATTCACTACTTGGTTCCTTTTCTTTCTTCCCTTTCTTTGATGCCTTGGAGAATCCAATAAAAGCTGTGAACCTTTTTCCCCAAAAAATGCACACATTCACAAAATAATGCCTCCAACTCCAAGGCATTAGAGCTTCTGAAGCCCTCCCTAGAGCTGAGGGTGAGAGTCCCGCCTTACTGAGAAGTCCACGTTCCCGCAAGAAGGGCACTGGAGTCTGACCTGCACCCAGGAGGATGGACAGATGGGCCTCCCTCCCACTGAAGCCCAGCACACAGCTCTGTAAGCTGCCTCCCCCCATCCCCAGAGGACCCATTGCTCCGGACTCTGTCCTGACCTTCTTCCCCGTCCCACTCATGAAGATGAAGCTTCCCAGTCCCCAGAGGGCCTGTTTCTCTTCTGACACTGAGTGAGCAGCTCCACCTCTGGGCTCTCTACTTCTGGCCCTCAGGCTGGGCCTCTGTAGTCGGCAGAACTCTAAGCTTGGCTCTCGGTCACCCTTACCCTTGTCCGCTCCTCCCTTTGTGGGTGTAGGTGAATCCTGTGAGTAGGATGACATCTCACTCCTGTGATTATGTAAGCTATACGACAAGGAAAGGGAGGTTTCACAGGTGGGTCTAATGTAATCACACTGGCCTCTTAAAAGCAGAGAGCGTTTTCTGCTCATCACAGAGAAGCAAGTCAGTTTGAAGCAAGAGGGGAATTTGAACATTCTTACCACAGCCTCCAAATGAGAGCCCAGTCTGGCTGAACCCGTGATTTGGACCCTAAACAGAACTCAGTTAAGCGCACTTGGGCTTCTGATCTACAACTATGTATAAAGCAGTAAATGGGTATTTTAAGCTGCTAAATTTGTAATAATTTGTTATGTGGGAACAGAAAACAGCCTTGATACCCCCTCTCTCTTTCTCAGGCTGAGGGGTTGTTCGCTTCAGAACTGGCCGAACATACTCTGGCAGCCCCAGGATTCCTGAAATCCCTGGCTTCAGGTGACCCCTGGGACTCTGTCCTGGGTCCTGCCCCTGTGGGACACCAGGGTCCCTGCCTGCCCCCAGGAGCACCCAGTGTCAGGGAAGCCAGGCACACATATATTTCATGTGCCTCTCTCTGTAACAAATAACGTAAATATTTCTAGATAAAAAGCAATGACCCAGAGTCCCTAACTGCCACTGCTACTGAAGATGGCCACCCTTCCGTAGGTTGGAAGGTCCACTTCGTGGTTTCCTTCCAGATCTGGAGCCTCGAACTGACTCCACGCCCACCCGCTCCCTCCCGGCAGCTTCCTTGAACAACCTACCTGTGGTCAGGGAGAAAAAGTTGTTTTCATCACGAATCAAACAATTTCAAATTGACAAGGATGGTCAGGGTGGGGGAGGAAGGAGTGGTTCGCCGGTGCCCACCACCTTCAGGCAGCCCCGGTCGGGCACTCTCGGGCATTTTTGGTAACGGGAAAGGCAAACCGAGAAAGAACGTTTTTCACACTGAAATCGGGCAATGCTTCCCCTGACAAATTGCAAAAACTTAGGTCCTCTGGTTTGAGTGACCTGCCCCGTGGCCTTGGGCATGTGGCATTGTCCAGGGCAGCGTGGCTGGGGAGCCAGACCCCGAGCTGAGCTGCATCCTTTGCCGGGATTCTGACAGCCCGGGGCCTGTCTGGGGTCCTGACCGGGTGGGTCACTATGAGACAGGCGCTGGAGCCCCCTGTCTGAGCCTCATCTGAGGGAGGAGATGGACAAGGCCTGGCCCCTGACGGACTTCAGGAACAGTATGATGGAGTGCGGTGTCTCTGCTCAGCCCTGTGGGCTCCTGAGAGGGGCTGGAACCTGTCTGTGGCTGAGATCCTGAAACAAAGATTTAGTGTAAGTGGTTTATTGTGGGGAGGTGGCCCTAGGGAGTACAAACAGAGGTACAGGGGATGCGACAGGGAAAGAGGCAGCCAAGACAGGGCCCGTTAATGAGTGACTTTGCACGGTGACAAGTGAGGCTCAACCCTACTGACTTCTGGGGCATAGTGTGGAACCGGCCTCAGAGTTCCAGGACATTGATCCCCCTGTTAAAACCCACCATTGGCTGAAGGCTGTTCTGGGGGGACCAGCACCTGATACTTCCAGCCAGCTCTGTAGGCCTCACAGTGATGCCCCGGGAAGGAGTCACTCACAGGAGTGGGCAGTGCGGGCCACAGGTAGGTTCTGGAAGTGTCAAGGGATATGTAGGGGGAGGTCTCCAACAGTGTGGTGAGCAGTGTTTATGCCAGGAAGGCGGTCCGCCTCTTCTGGGAGGTCTGTAGTGGAGGTCCAGTCAATCCTACCGGAGCTCGGACGCTGCTGCTCTGTTGCTCTGGTTGCTCTGAGTGCGCCACCAGCTTCAAATCAGCGTTACCGGGTGCTCCCTGTCGAGCCTGTGTTTTCCCGTGTCTGCGCCACGCTGAGCTTTAAGGCTTCCATGTTGTGTGTGCATCTTGGAGTGGGTCCCTCTGCACACCTGTGGGGGCGCTGCGGTTCTCTGTGGTCATCAGTCTGGGCAGCTCAGTGGGCCCTGGGCCTTGGAGTGGGGTTTTCTCAATAACCCTGCACCTCTTCCCGGTGGTGGGTGGGTTCTGCCTGTCTGGTCCAAGAAGGTTCTGCACCCCAATCTTAAGGGTAGAGTTGTTGTTGTTGTTTTTTTGTATTTTTCTGAAGTTGGAAACAGGGAGGCAGTCAGACAGACTCTCACATGCGCCCGACCGGGATCCACCCGGCATGCCCACCAGGGGGCGATGCTCTGCCCATCTGGGGCGTCGCTCTGTTGCAACCAGAGCCATTCTAGTGCCTGAGGCAGAGGCCATAGAGCCATCCTCAGTGCCGCGGCCAACTTTGCTCCAATGGAGCCTTGGCTGCGGGAAGAGAAGAGAGAGACAGAGAGGAAGGAAAGGGGGAGGGGTGGAGAAGCAGATGGGCGCTTCTCCTGTGTGCCCTGGCCGAGAATTGAACCCAGGACTCCTGCACGCCAGGCCGATGCCCTACCGCTGAGCCAACAGGCCAGGGCCAAGGGTAGAGTTTTTATCTTTTTCTTTCCCATCTGCCATGGTCTTTGACTGCGCTGTGCAGTATGCAGGGCGTGGGATCGGTTACAGGGTTTGTTGTCCTTCCCTCAGCAGCGAAAAGCTCTCAACCCCGAGGGGAGAAGGAAGATGGGGGCCGCAGCTCCTCTCCCCCAGTCTGGCCTCAGTGAGGAAAGTTTTCTCTGGGTTTCTGCCCGCCTCTAATCTTTCTTAGGAGCACTCAGCAGATCCTTTGAGAATAACCTACAGATTGGCGTGAACCACCCTGTGTCTGTAGACCCCAGGGTCCCACACGCTCACGCTAGCCCATACTTGGCCTGGAGCAATCAGTCAGGCCTTGTGCTGAATTCTCCCCTGCTCGCAGTGTGTTCCACCTGTCTCCTGTGTTCTGACCCACGTGGCTCAGTGCTCTCCTGGGGGCACCGGACTTTCCTGAGAGTTCAGGCCATCTGGTGGCCCTGCCACTCCAGCTGTCTTAGGGGCTCAAGAAGTTATGATCGGGTAGGTTGTCTGGCTTCTGCTGGTCGCAGGCTGGGAGTGACACGCTCTCCAGCTTCCTATGCTAGAAGCAGCCCTTCTTTCTAGGTGTGGTCACGGGTGGTCTACCAACTGCAGCCTGCGCACCCCCGAGGCCTCCCAGAGACCACTGACTGGACCATCTAAGGCATCTTAGAACTCCTGTTTTTATTTATTTCACATCTCATCCTTAAAAATCATAAAAAACAGAGCAAACAAATGAAAACTCCAGAGAATGACACCTCTCTGGCAGGAAATAAGACCTCATCCTGGAGGTGAACGGAGACCCAGGGACACCCAAAAGCCCTGTGGCCAGGGTAGGAGCAGGTGAATGTCAGTTCTTGTTTGATTTCAAAAGGCAGGCGGGGTAGGGACACTTGATTCAGGCTCCATCCCCTGAAGCACTCAGCCCACATGACAGCGGGCACACTGTGTTGTCCCTGTGGTTCCCTTGCCAGCCGCCCTGCAGGAATTCTTAGCTCAGGTAAGAAAGGCTGGTGCCTGTCATCTCTGGATAGCTAGTGTTCATTCAGGGACAAGGGCAGGGGCCTCTGGGGCCAGTGGCTCACTATGCATCTTGGCTAACCCTCACCCCAGCCTCTCAACGAAACCTTTATCAACCCCACCACGGAATGAGGGGTAAACTGAGGCCCACAGAAAGCCCATGAGAGGCCCTGGGTTATACAACCCATTCCTGGTAAGATTAGGAATAACCAAGGCCTTCTGCCAACTGATTCTGTGCTTGATCAGCCTGCCACCCCCTGTGTCCTTCCATGACAAGACAGGTTGGGAGAATGGGGAGAACCAGAAACCTCTAATGCACAACATCCCAACCAGGGCTTCAAGAAGCAAACGCAGGAAAGTGCATCTGAACATGGTCTTTATTTCTCATGCTTCTCTGATCTGGGTGGGGGTTGCAGAGGTTTGACTTGGGATTCATTTTCTCCTGGGTGATCTCCTTCAGCTCTGGGTCCAGCAGGGGGAAAGGAAGAAGCCAGGCCCCCAAAACTGACCCAGTGGAGGCCAGGAGGACCTTGGCTGACGTGGAGAGTCCAGCCGCCCCTGGGGGAGAAGAGAGGGTGAGAGCACAGGGAACATGCAGTGGTCAGTGGCCGGTGAGCCTCAGGAGGTCTGAGGCCCAGAGGTCCTGCCTGGATCTCTCCTCTAGGTCCTAAAACCTGCAGGGCTCTGCTTTGGGTAGAGGATGATGGAGGCGGCAGAAAGAGAAGAGACAGGGTGAGTTCATGGGAAATGGGAGACAGAAGAGAAGTGGCCACAGGCTCAGAGAGCTCCAAGTCCCCTCACTTTATACAGGAGGTCACTGAGGCCCAGAGAGTGAGGGGACCCATGTAGGCCACCCAGGTATCAGATTTGGGTAGAGCTGGACCCATAGCCCAGACATCACTCCCACTGGACCCCTTCCCTTCTCCTCCCTCCCAGAACTCCCCCACCCCTCCACGTCCACTCTAACCTCACTCAGAAGGGGCAGGAAAGAGGACAGTGAGGGAATGACAAAAGGATCAGAGACCCTGAGGACGATGGACTGGAGGGAGAGGACAGGTCCTCCTCTCAGGCTTTGCCTCGGGGCTGAATCCAGAGGTGGGATTCAAATAACTTAACAACTGGTTCTCTGCCTTAATGACCGTTTTAACTATTAAAAAAAATGATATACCGAAAGGTAGTTTATTATTTCATGCATTTAATACTTAAATAAGGACAATAAAAGACGTACACAAATCTAGATTATGTTATAAGAAAGAGTTATAAAATATTAATGAAAAGATATTAAATAATACCTGACCAAAAAACAAAAAAACTGTTAAGATATTTCCAATGACAGCTTGTCACCTCCTGGTTGGCACTTTTTCTCTTTACCTTATCTGTTTGTTTACTGAAGAATCAAATGTGAAGGAGTTGTAGTATTTCATCAAAGGTATAATGAGTTTTATGAAATGAATAAGTAAATATTACAAGCATAGTTCTGTCAAATTTGTTTACCCTATGGATGGAATGGACATTACCACCACCGCTTAGAATACGCTGTTGTTCAGATGAACATTAAAAAAGAGTAAGGAATGGCAGTTTGTAATTTCCACATTGGGCGGCTGCCCAGGCGCCCACCTTAGAGAGAACTCTGATTACAAATGCCATTTTAACAACAGGTTTGCCAAACTCAACGAAAATTTAGGTATCGGTTCTGCCCAACCGGTGCCAGCCGGCTGAATTCCACCCCTGGCCGAGTCCCGTCCTGGCCCGGATCCTCCCCCTCCTCCTCCGGCTCAGGACACTTACCCACAGACTGCAGAGTGGCCACCAGGCTACCGGCGGCAACTCCGCCCCCGTTGGCCACAGCGGCGGATGACATCATGTTGGCCGCTACAGAGGAGGTGGCGATTCCTGCCCCGGTGAAGCCCATGGCGCCCAGCACCAAGGGCACAGCGCCCACGGCCACCACTGCGGGGAGGAGGCGCTGGGTCGGGACGTGGGCACAGGGGGGTGCAGCCCTGGGGAACTCCCTGACAGTGTCGGCTCTGAGCGTCCAGGAGACAGCTTGGAGAGGGGTGCCGAGGTAAAGAAGGTGTGTGTGTGTGTGGGGGGAGCCAGGTGGGGACAGAGAGGTCATAGGAGGTCCAAGCAAAGCCCTGGTTGAGTGCCTAACTTGCGGGGTAACACTGGGGCAGTCACTACCTGCTCAGTGAGCATCAGGTTTGTGGATGTGTGTGTGTGTGTGTGTGTGTGTGAGAGAGAGAGAAATAAACCTTTGCAGTTTTTAGTAGCAGCCCTCCTTTCAAATGAACTCTTCTCTGTCTTCTCTGCATGCTCCTTATATATGAGGACCAGAGGAGCAGCTAGGTCGGGGATCCAGGTGACCTCTTGGTGAGAGTATTGTTTTGTGCCCCAAAGATTAACATAGGCAGTTTCGGGAGCAGATGGGTGGTGGACAGCCAGTCCCCGGAACCCTGCAGCGCTGGGTCCACGGGGTCTCCCACCCACCCCAGGACGGCTCCGTGGGGTAGCAGTGGAGGGGATTCTGGTCACTCACCTCCTCCGATTACAGCAGCTGCCGCTATCTCTAGGGAGACAAAGTGGGGGTGGGGGACGGCAGTTAGCTATTTGAGGGAGTGAGGGAAAGTGGCGACTCCCCTGGCCCTTCGTGGATTGCAGTGGGGGAGGCCAACCCCCTGCCCAGGCCGCCACCCCGGTGCGAAAGCAAGACTCACGGATCATGGTGAGGCGCCCTGGTCCCAGCTCAGCTCAGAAAATGACTCTGATCTTTGGGATATTACTTCACAGAAGAACCAATGGGGACACCGCCCGCCTCTCGCAGCTCCTTCCCGCAGGCACAACGCCAGGGGACGCATCTTCAGCCCGCCCGCCGGTCTTATCAGTTCCAGGCGCGCTGGCCCGCGCCCACCCGCACCCCACTCACGGGTCTGCTCACTCTCCCTAATCCCCACCCCACTCGCCGACCTACCGTTCCCCCGCTGGCTCTCCTGCCCACTCGCGGTTTCCCTTGGGTAGGTTTGTCTCTTGCTTGATGGCCCTACCGAAGGAAAAGGAACCTAGAGCACCTGAGGGCCGAAGCTGGTGATGAGCAGTGCTCCAACTTGTATCCACCTGAGAGCCGAAGCTTAAGCTGGTGAGCTATGCTCCAACTTGGATCCACCTGCCCTCCCTCCACCACCGCCGCATGACAGAAGAGCAGTTCACTGCAAAAACCATAACAATGCAAAGCAAAAAACCCCAACAAAAAAACAAACACAACCCAAGGCAAAAAACCAATATTTAATCTCATTTAATTTCGTTTGGGAGCATTTCCCTCCGATCTGCCTCTCCAAGGCCACCCCATCTCTGTCACTCGCTCTCGGAACATGTAACCGCCCACCCCCAGGTTCCGTTCACTCTATGCACACTCTTTTGCAAAGTCCTAATTTTATTTAATCGCTCATTTAGATTTCCCCAGGCTGTTTAACACTCTTCAACGGAATGTTTTACTTTTATTTATTTATTTATTTTTATTTATTTATTTATTTATTTATTTATTTTTGCATTTTTCTGAAGCTGGAAACAGGGAGAGACAGACAGACTCCCGCATGCGCCCGACCAGGATCCACCCGGCACGCCCACCAGGGGCGACGCTCTGCCCACCAGGGGGCGATGCTCTGCCCATCCTGGGCGTCGCCATGTTGCGACCCTCCTGGGTGTCGCCATGTTGCAACCAGAGCCACTCTAGCGCCTGGGGCAGAGGCCACAGAGCCATCCCCAGCGCCCGGGCCATCTTTGCTCCAATGGAGCCTTGGCTGCGGGAGGGGAAGAGAGAGACAGAGAGGAAGGTGCGGCGGAGGGGTGGAGAAGCAAATGGGCGCTTCTCCTATGTGCCCTGGCCGGGAATCGAGCCCGGGTCCTCCGCACGCTAGACCGATGCTCTACCGCTGAGCCAACCGGCCAGGGCCTATTTATTTATTTTTAAATGGTGGAATCATTCCTTAATTTTTTATTTCAACTTACAACATCCCTCAAGGGTTTTTGTTTGTTTAATTTTTAAATTTATTTTCATCGTTGATTCTTGTATGTGGCATGCGGGGAGATCCAGCCTGCGATCTTGGTGTATATTATCAAACTCTTAGTTACCTTGCCAGAACTCATTCAATAGGATTTTTTAAAAGTCAAATTTATTGAGGTGTAACTCAAAGTGAATTCAGCCTTTCAGTGTGTACTTCCATAAGTGTGGACAAACTCTTACAGGTATGGAACCACCAGCTCAGATATAGAACATTCTCACCAGCTCTCCCCTCCACTCCCAATTCTTTCATGCCAACCCCTCCCAGACCCAACCCCAGGCCTTGGGGATCCCTGATCTGTTTTCCTTCTCTACACATCCACCTTTGCCGGAATTTCTTTCTTTTTTTTTTTCTTTTTTTTTTTTTTTGTATTTTTCTGAAGTTGGAAACGGGGAGGCAGACAGACTCCCACATGCACCCGACCGGGATCCACCCGGCAAGCCCACCAGGGGGCGATGCTCTGCACATCTGGGGCTTTGCTCTGTTGCAACCAGAGCCATTCTAGTGCCTGAGGCAGAGGCCATAGAGCCATCCTCAGCGCCCGGGCAAACTTTGCTCCAATGGAGCCTTGGCTGTGGGAGGGGAAGAGAGAGACAGAGAGGAAGGAGAGGGGGAGGGGTGGAGAAGCAGATGGGCGCTTCTCCTTTGTGCCCTGGCCAGGAATCGAACCTGGGACTCCTGCACACCAGCCCGATGCTCTACCACTGAGCCAACCGGCCAAGGCCCGGAATTTCAAAATGACTTTTGCTTATCAAATATTCTGCCCTGTGGATGTGTTAGAATAGTTCAATATGTCAACTCCACTTTCAAAGACTTTAAATTCTTTCTAAATTTTGCTCCTATGAGTTATCCTGGCACACAGTATTTTCTGATACTATATCCCTCAAGGTGGAATCGCTGAGTCAGAAACTACACATTTCTATGACAATTGGTACTTGCTGTTTGGTTTCCCACTAAAAATATTGTATCAGTTTGCACTCCTACCAGAAGTATGTGGGAGGATCTTTTTTTTTTTTCTATTCCTAACATTAGTTTTGTCGTTAAAAATATATGCTGATGAGCCCTGGCTGGTTGGCTCAGTGGTAGAGTATCGGCCTGGCATGCAGGAGTCCTGGGTTCAATTCCTGGCCAGGGCACACAGGAGAAGCGCCCATCTGCTTCTCCACCCCTCCCCCTCTCCTTCCTCTCTGTCTCTCTCTTCCCCTCCTGCAGCCGAGGCTCCACTGGAGCAAGGTTGGCCCGGGTGCTGAGGATGGCTCTATGGCCTCTGCCTCAGGTGCTAGAAAGGCTCTGGTTGCAACAGAGCGACGCCCCAGATGGGCAGAGCATCACCCCCTGGTGGGCATGCCGGGTGGATCCCGGTCGGGCGCATGTGGGAGTCTGTCTGACTGCCTCCCCGTTTCTAACTTCAGAAAAATACAAAAAATATATATACTTATATATATATGCTGATGAAAGGTGAAAAAATGGTAACTTACTCTGATCTACATTTCTTTTTACTACTAATAAAACTTTTTATTTATTTGTGAAAGAAAGAGAGAGAGTGAGACAGGAAAGAAGAGAGATGAGAAGCATCCATTTGTAGTTGCAGCATTTTTACTTGTTCATTGATTGTTTCTCATATGTACCTTGACTGGGGGGCTTCAGCCGGCCAAGTGACCCTTTGCTCAAGCCAGTGACCTTGGGCTCAAGCTGGCAACCATGAGGTCATGTTGATGATCCTACACTCAAGCCAGTGATCTTGGGGTTTCTGTCCTAGCTTGACACTCTATCCACTGTGCCACTACTGGTCAGGTCTTACTTTGGAAATTTCTACTCTGTTCTAATGAGCTATCTCTTCTCACAACAATATTACACTGTTTTAATGTTTATTAACTTAATATTTCATTTAATATTTGATTGTTCCATTTTTATTTAGGTTTAAAAAATCTACCTAGCTGTGACTGGATAGTTCAGTTGGTGAGAGCTTTGTCCAGAAGCACAGAAGTTGATAGTTCAATCTCCAGTCAGGGCACATGACAGAACAGATAGATGTTCCTGTCTGTCTGTCTGTCTGTCTGTCTCTCTCTTCTGCTCTAAAATCAATAAATAAAAATATTTTTAAAAGTTACCTTTCCCTACCTGTTAATTCTTAAGATGAACTTCAAAACTTTTTTTAATTTTCAAAAAATATTGTTTGCTAATTTGATTGAAATTGAGCTAAAGGTTGGAATAAATATTTACGGAGAGTTATCTTTTTTTTTTTTTTTTTTTTACATTTTTTTTTTCTTTCTGAAGCTGGAAACGGGGAGAGACAGTCAGACAGACTCCCGCATGCACCCGACCGGGATCCACCCGGCACGTCCACCAGGGGGCGACGCTTTGCCCACCAGGGGGTGATGCTCTGCCGCAACCAGAGCCACTCTAGCGCCTGGGGCAGAGGCCAAGGAGCCAACCCCAGTGCCTGGGCCATCTTTGCTCCAATGGAGCCTTGGCTGCGGGAGGGGAAGAGAGAGACAGAGAGGAAGGAGGGGGAGGGTGAAGAAGCAAATGGGCGCCTCTCCTATGTGCCCTGGCCGGGAATCGAACCCGGGTCCCCCACACGCCAGGCTGACGCTCTACCGCTGAGCCAACTGGCCAGGGCCTTTTTTGCATTTTTCTGAAGCTGGAAACAGGGAGAGACAGACAGACTCCCGCATGCGCCCGACTGGGATCCACCCGGCACGCCCACCAGGGGGTGACGCTCTGCCCACCAGGGGGCGATACTCTGCCCCTCCGAGGCGTCGCTCTGCCGCGACCAGAGCCACTCTAGCGCCTGGGGCAGAGGCCAAGGAGCCATCCCCAGCACTCGCGCCATCCTTGCTCCAATGGAGTCTTGCTGCGGGAGGGAAAGAGAGAGAGAGAGGAAGGAGAGGGGGAGGGGTGGAGAAGCAGATGGGCACTTCTCCTGTGTGCCCTGGTCGGGAATCGAACCTGGGACTCCTGCACACCAGGCCAACGCTCTACCACTGAGCCAAACGGCCAGGGCCGAAGAGTTATCTTTACAAAACCTATTTTTTACATCGAGGAACCTGATAAGTCTTCCTATGTATTCAAGTTTTCTTTTATATCCCTTGGTAAAGTTTGTAGTTGTGGGCATATTGGGACTACATATTTTTAAATAAACTTTATTTTTTTATTTTTTAGAACGAGAGACAGGAACAGAGAGAGAGAGAGACAGAGAGAGAAAGACAGGGACAGACAGGCAGGAAGAGAGAGATAAGAAGCATCGACTCTTCATTGCGGCACTTTAGGTGTTCATTGATTGCCTTCTCATACATGCCTTGACTGGGGTACTACAGCAAAACGAGTGGCCCCTTGCTCAAACCAGCAAGCTTGGGCTCAAGCCAGAGACCATGAGTCATGTCTATGATCCCACAGTCAAGCTGTCAACCTGTGCTCAAGTTGGTGAGCTCATACTCGAGCTGGATAAGCCCGTGCTCAAGCCGGCGACCTTGGGGACTCAAACCTGGGATCTCTGCATCCCAGTCTGATGCTCTATCCACTGCACCATTGCCTGGGATAAATAAACTTTATTTTTAAAGAAAATTTTAGATTTATAGAAAGATTTCAAATATAGTACAGGGTTCAAATATACCCCACACCCATTTTCTCCTTAACATCTTATATATAGGTAGGGTATATTTGGTATAATTAATGAACCATTGTTGGCACATTATTATTAATTGAAGTCCATAGTTTATGCAGATTTTCTTAGTTTTAACCTAATATCCTTCTGGTCCAGGGCCCCATTCAGGATATCACATTAGACATCGTGCCAATTTAGGCTCCTTGAGGCTGTGACAGTTTCTCATGCTTTTCGTGTCTTTGATGACCTTGCCAGCTTTGACGGAGGCTGGTCAGGTATTTTGGAGAATGTTTTTTCACTGTAATCTGTTGTGGACCATAAATGGCAAAAAGCCACTATAGATTTGAGGCTTAGCAAAAGGCTGGGTTCTCCCCCCTTCACCTCCATGTTGGCTATGAGCACCCACTTCACTTGCTTCCTTAAGTTTCTGGAAGCAATTTACATGTCCTTCCTCTTACTCTTTGTCTGTTCAGATGTTGGTTGATTTCACTTATGCATGGTGGGGGGATTTCTGTTTTTGCCTTGGGAGAGTTCCTGCTTTAGCCTCTGATGTGTAACTTTGTTACAAAGACTTCCTTGATTTGCATATGGCTATATAATAAAGCAAACTGGGGCTTTGGGGCTCTCAGATATTGCCATCAGCATTTAAAGAGTCTTCCCGGTCCCATTTTTTCTTGATGAGTATGTTTCCTTAATTCCGCACCGTTATTAGGAGCTGCGCTGGTCCGCGGCAGTGATCTCTCTTGAATTTTCCTCATGATTAGATTAGAGTTATGGATTGGGGGGAGGAAGAAAGACCACAGAGATAAAGTGCCATTCTTACCATATCTTGTCAGGGGTACATGCTGTCAACATGACTTATTGCTATTGATGCTGAGCTTGACCACCTGACTGAAGTTGCATTTGTCAGGTTTCCCCACTGTGAAGTTATTTTCCCACATGTTATGAATTTCTTTACAGTTTGGACTTGCGAGGCAAAAGACACACCAGATGCAAGTTAATGGGCAGAAAGCTGAAACTCTTAGACACAGATTCAGCCCGATAAACTGAGCCACTGCATATTTATTGAGTTTCAAAAGCCATACATAGGTCAGCAGATAAAACTAGAAAGTTGCACAAGTCTTTTTTCCCCATCTGTTTCATCCCTAACCCTGCACATCTATTGTTTCTTTCATGAACAAAGACACAAGAAGAGTCAGAGCCTCAGAGCTTATCAATCATAAAGGACATCTGATTCTTGGAGACATTCCTACAAGAATTCTGCATACTTGCATTTAAGTAACCCAGGCCAATGTCTCTCCATGGCTAATATATACCAAGATCTCTTGTCTCCAAGTAACCTTTGCTCTGCAGTTAACTGCCGCTTATATTGGTGCAGGGTTGTCTCCTACATATCCTCCTTTTTTCTTTTTTCTTTAGCTTGCACTGACTTTTCTAATCATTTCTTATCCTTAGTCATCCTTTTCTTTCTGGAAAATTTTTTTTCTAATTGGTTACAAAATAACCTTAGGCAACAAGGGTTCTAGTGAAATTACTAAAATTTCCTAAAAACCCTACCAGTTTTAGGGCTACTTTATTGGTAGTATTATCAGCTGCTTGTTTTTTCTAGAGTTTCCATTGAGTCCCCCTCTTTAGGTTCCCTGGACAGTAGGTGATGGCCACTACTTCAGGGGAGCAGTCTCTGGTAGTCTCCGGGGTGAGGGTTTGAGCCTCATTTTTGTTAGTTCTTAAGTCTTCTTCTGATGGCCCCTCTTCGACTGTGCCTGTCTTAGGTTGTTCCTACCTTCAGGAATCTTACCCGTCTTTGACTAACCAGCCATTTAGGGGCCAAACAGAGTTAATTATAGTTATGTGAGTGAGGAGCAACATCCCTTCTGAAATGCTTAGTTTTAGCAGATGATGTTTCTACCTTTTTAAAAACTTATAATACATTTCCTTCTAATTTCTAGAGCTGAATGCTATATAAAGGCTATTTTGCTTTGACGTCGAATGTCTCTTCTTCTAACTAAATATAATAAAAGAAATATAAAACAAATGATTAGTACAATGCCTCCTACAGTTCCTCCAAAAAATCTTAAATTGTTTTAAAGGATACAAGTTACTAATTCCATTAGAAATAGCTGTTAGTAAATTTTCTTCATTAATCAATTTCAACTGATTCCTAAAAGCATTAATATGCTTTCGTAAATTTAAAATTTTCATAGTTAAGTTTCCATGATTTAACAAATGCTTTTTAATATTTTCCCAAGGGAAATAAGTATAATTCCAAGAAAAAAAGGTAACACAAAAAGTAGTTACATTCCAATCACATTTTAGCTTAATTTGTCTTTGTAGACTAACAATTTGATTTCCTAACATAATCACAGTTTGTTCTAAATTATTAACTTTAGCATTAATGTTACTATTTATATGTTGTTGAGAAATCCACAGTTGTTTAGAATTTTCATGCCATTTTTGTACAAAGACCACAGTCTGTATGCTTTGATGTAATGCAATTCCAGATACAGCAGCCACAGTGGTTACAGCTATTAGTCCCATAATGACAGCGATGATTAGTTCAACAAGTCTCTTGGTTTGCTTTAAAGACTTAATAAGATGTTGCAACAGCATCATGGAAGAAAAATCTTGCCACCTTTGATGGATCTGTACTGGAATTCAGACTCGTGTTCAGGCTCTTAAAATGTATAGATTTTAACTATTTTTATTAAAAAGAATAAAAGAAGTCACACAAGTTCAAGAAGCACAGAGAATACCATTAAAGAGAAACCCAAAGAAATCTACACCAAGACACATCATAATTAAAATACCAAAGCTAAGAGAAAACATTAAAAGCTGCTAGAGAAAAAAAGGATATCACCTACAAAGGAGCCCATAAGGATGACATCTGACTTCTCAATGGAAACACTTGAGGCCAGAAGGGAATGGCAAGAAATATTCAAAGTAATGCAGAACAAGAGCCTATAACCAAGACTACTTTATCCAGCAAGGCTGTCGTTTAAAATTAAAGAAGAAATAAAAATCATCCCAGACAAAAAACAAACTCAAGGAATTCATTAAAACCAAACCAATGCTGCAAGAAATGTTAAGGGGCCTGTTGTAAACATATCAAAGGGGGAAAAGAATATAGCAAAATAGGAATACAGCTTTAAAGAATAAAATGGCAAGAAACAACTACATATCAATAATAACCTTAAATGTAAATGGATTAAATGATCCAATCAAAAGACATAGGGTAGCTGTGTGGATAAAAAAACAGGACCCATACGTATACTGTCTACAAGAGACACACCTCAAAACAAAAGATGCACATAGACTGAAGGTAAAAGGATGGAAAAAAATATTTCATGCAAATGGGAATGAAAAAAAAAGCTGGGGTAGCAATACTTAAATCAGACAGAATGGACTTTAAAACAAAGGCTAAAGTAAGAGATAAAGGAGGTCACTACATAATGATAAAGGGAGCAATCTAACAGGAAGATATAACCATTATAAATATCTACGCACCTAATATAGGAGCACCTAAATATATAAAGCATACTTTGATGGATATAAAGGACGAGATCAACAGCAATACTATAATAGTAGGGGATTTCAATACCCCACTAACATCACTAGATAAACCCTCAAGAAAGAAAATTAACAAAGAAACAGCAGACTTAAAGGACACACTAGATCAACTCAATTTAATAGATATCTTCAGAACCTTTCACCCTAAAGCAGCAGAATATACATTCTTTTCAAGTGCTCATGGTACATTCTCTAGGATAGAGCACATGTTAGCGTACAAAAGCAGTCTCAACAAATTTAAGAAGATTGAAATCATATCAAGCACTTTCTCTGATCACAATGGCGTGAAACTAAAAATCAACTACAAAAGAAAAACTGAAAAATACTCAAACACTTGGAAATTAAATAGCATGTTATTAAATAATGAATGGGTTAACAATGAGATTAAAGAAAAAATAAAAAAATTCCTAGAAATGAATGATAATGAGCATACAACAACTCAAAATTTATGGGACACAGCAAAAGCAGTACTGAGAGGGAAGTTCATAGCACTACAGGCACACTTTAAGAAGCTAGAAAAAGCTCAAATAAACAACTTAACCCTGCATCTAAAAGAACTAGAAAAAGATCAGCAAGTAAAGTCCAGAAGTAGTAGAAGGAAGGAAATAATAAAGATCAGAGTGGAAATAAATGACATAAAGGCTAAAGAAACAATACAGAGAATCAATGAAACCAGGAGCTCGTTCTTTGAAAAGGTAAACAAGATTGATGAACCTTTAGCCAGACTCACCAAAAATAAATAAATAAATAAATAAATAAATAAAATTAGAAATGAGAGTGGAGAAATAACAACTGACACAACAGAAATACAAAGGATTGTAAGAAAATACTATGAAGAACTGTATGCCAAAAAATTAGACAACCTAGATGAAATGGATACATTTCTTGAAACATATAATCTTTTAAAAATCAATCTGGAAGTATCAGAAAGCCTAAACAGACTGACTACAACAACTGAGATTGAAATAGTTATCAAAAAACTCCAACAAACAAAAGCCCGGGGCCAGATGTTTTCACAAGTGAAATCTACCAAATATTCAAAGAAGAGCTAACTCCTATCCTTCACAAGCTATTTCAAAAAAGTCAAGAAGGAAGAGTTCCAAGCTCCTTTTATGATGCTAGCATTATTCTGATCCCAATACCAGGCAAAGACAACACAAAGAAAGAAAATTATAGGCCAATATCCCTGATGAATTTAGATGCTAAAATCCTCAACAAAATATTAGCAAACCAGATCCAGCAATATATGAAAAAAATCATACACCATAATCAAGTGGGATTTATTCTGGGGAGGCAATGCTGGTACAATATTTGCAAATCAATTGATTCATCACATAAACAAAAGGAAGGAGAAAAACCACATGATAATTTCAGTAGATGCAGAAAAAGCATTTGATAAAATCCAGCACTTATTCATGATCAAAACTCTCAGCAAAGTGGGAATACAGAGAATATACCTCAACATGATAAAGGCCATCTATGACAAACCCACAGGCAACATCATACTCAATGGGCAAAAATTAAAAGCAATCCCCTTAAGATCAGGAACAAGGCAGGGGTGCCCCCTTTCACCACTCTCATTCAACATAGTACTGGAAGTCCTAGTCACAACTATCAGACAAGAAGAAGAAATAAAAGGCATCCATATTGGAAAAGAAGAAGTAAAAATATCATTATTTGCAGATGATATGATATTGTATATTGAAAACCCTAAAGTCTCAGTCAAAAAACTATTGGACCTGATAAATGAATTCAGCAAGGTGGCAGGATATAAAATCAATACTCAGCAATCAGAGACATTTTTATACACCAACAATGAACAGTCAGAAAGAGAAATTAAGGAAACAATCACCTTCACTATTGCAACAAAAAAAATAAAGTAGGAGTAAATTTAACCAAAGTGATTAAAGACTTGTACTTGGAAAATTAGAAAACATTGATAAAAAAAATCAAGAAAGATACAAACACGTGGAAGCATATACCATGTTCATGGATAGGAAGAATAAACATCAATAAAATGTCTATATTACCCAAAGCAATTTATAAATTCAATGCAATACCGATTAAAATAGCAATGACATACTTCAAAGATATAGAACACACATTCCAAAAATTTATATGGAACCATATAAGAACAGGAATAACCTCAGCAATCTTGAAAAGGAAGAATAAAGTGGGAGGCATCACACTTCCTGATATCAAGTTATACTACAAGGTCATTGTACTCAAAACAGCTTGGTACTGGCATAAAAACACGCATATAGATCAATGGAACAGAACAGAGAACCCAGAAATAAATCCACACCTTTATGGACAACTGATATTTGACAAAGGAGGTAAGAGCATACAATGACGTAAAGACAGCCTCTTCAACAAATGGTGTTGGGAAAATTGGACAGCTACTTGCAAAAAAATGAAATTAGACCACCAACTTACACCATTCAGAA
Source organism: Saccopteryx bilineata (assembly GCF_036850765.1). NCBI lineage: Eukaryota > Metazoa > Chordata > Mammalia > Chiroptera > Emballonuridae > Saccopteryx > Saccopteryx bilineata. Next base: position 10,555,420 of record NC_089493.1, on the reverse strand, counting down.
AAATAAACTCAAAATGGATAAAAGACTTAAATGTAATCCATGAAACCATAAGCATCTTAGAAGAAAACATAGGCAGTAAGTTCTCTGACATCTCTTGCAACAATATATTTGCTAATTTATCTCCACGGGCAAGGGAAATAAAAGACAGGATAAACAAATGGGACTATATCAAACTAAAAAGCTTTTGCACAGCTAAAGACAATAAGAACAGAATAAAAAGACAAATGACACAATGGGAGAACATATTTGACAATACATCTGATAAGGGGTTAATAACCAAAATTTAAAAAGAACTTGTAAAACTCAACACCAGGAAGACAAACAATCCTATAAAAAATGGGCAAAAGAAATGAATAGACACTTCTCCAAAGAGGACATACAGATGGCCAATAGGCATATGAAAAAATGCTCAATATCACTAATCATTAGAGAAATGCAAATTAAAACCACAATGAGATATCACCTCACATCAGTCAGAATGACGCTCATCAACAAAACAACACAGAATAAGTGCTGGCGAGGATGTGGAGAAAAGGGAACCCTCCTGCATGCTGGTGGGAATGCAGACTGGTACAGTCACTGTGGAAAACAGTATGGAGATTCCTCAAAAAATTAAAAATCAAACTGCCTTTTGACCCAGCTATCCCACTTTTAGGAATATATCCCAAGAACACCATAGCACTGTTTCAAAAGGAGAAATGAACCCCCATGTTTATGGCAGCATTGTTCACAATAGTGAAGATCTGGAAACAGCCCAAGTGTCCATCAGTGGACGAGTGGATTATAAAGCAGTGGTACATATATGCAATGGAATGCTATGGGGCTTTGAAAAAGAAGGAATTCTTACCTTTTGCAATAACTTAGATGGACCTGAAAACTATTATGTTAAGTGAAATAAGCCAGGCAGAGAAAGAAAAATATCATACCTCACTCATTTGAGAAATCCAATGAACTGAGGAATGGAATGAGACAGAGGAGGGATCAAAGGGACCAGAGGAAAAGAGGACAGAGGGAAAATGGATGATAGGATGGGATAAACCTGAAGGGAAGGGGGGAGGGCACTCTGAGGAGGGGGTAAGGGAGATGTTGAGGGGAATACCGGGAAGTGGGGATGCATTTGGAGCAACAGTAGAATCTATGTAAACACAATAAGTTAAAATCAATTTTAAAAAAGCAACAAAAAATAATATAAAATAAAAAATATATGGATGAAATAATTTTTTCAATATAAAAGGTGGCATTTCCAATTTTTGCATACAAGAACTTAATTCAGGCCTTAAAAATTATATTTTAGACAACATCAAACAAAAACTAAACGGAGACTAGATTCAAACAAACCAGACCAGACAAGCCAGAAAGAAACCAGGATTTCAGAGCACAATCAGACTAGAAAGATGCCTGCCTGATTTTAGTCAAGGCATTTTCTGACAGTGACTAAGGATGGATGAGACTAATCAAAATCTCCCAAAAAGAAAATAAAACTCGGGGGCCACTAAAAGATTTTGTAATCAGATCCATCAGGAGTCCCCTGTCTTGATTTCCAGGCAAAGAACAGGAAAGAAACAAAATGATAGCTCAGAGGATCATAGCCAAAACACCAAAGAAAATCAGTATTATTTCTTTATTACAAAGATTGGAGAATTCTAAGGACTTTGTGATTCTTCTATATGTCCTAATTCTAATTGAGTTTGTACCAATTGATGTAATGCTTCAAGCTTCTCTCCTTTTAACAGTTACTGCTCAACCTATACCAATATCAGACATTACCTGACGAGCTGGAGGCCATGAGGATTCAGAAGCAGACTGCAAAGATTGCAAAACCAAAGAAGTGAAATTACAAAGAGACCAAACAGAAAGAGAAATAGTGTGTCCTTGTTGATCTGCCATAAAGCTCTCATTACTTGGTTCCAGGTTTTTAAACTTAAAGCAGCATTTCCTTGTGGCTGAAACCAGTAACAATGCTTCTTTATATTTTTAAATAATAACTTAATTTTTTTTTCATTTTTCCGAAGCTGGAAACGGGGAGGCAGTCAGACAGACTCCCGCATGTGCCCGACCGGGATCCACCCGGCATGCCCACCAGGGGGCGATGTTCTGCCCCTCTGGGGCGCCGCTCTGTTGCATCCAGAGCCATTCTCGCGCCTGAGGCAGAGGCCACAGAGCCATCCCCAGCGCCCGGGCCATCTTTGCTCCAATGGAGACTTGGCTGCGGGAAGGGAAGAGAGAGACAGAGAGGAAGGAGAGGAGGAGGGGTGGAGAAGCAGATGGGCGCTTCTCCTGTGTGCCCTGGCCGGGAATCAAACCTGGGACTCCTGCACACCAGGCTGACGCTCTACCGCTGAGCCAACCGGCCAGGGCCTTTACTTTCATTTTTAACAGTTATACCAGACCCTTTTAATAATGTTTGCAGTAGTTTCATGTGCTGGGTCTCTATTGATGAGGAATTGGCGTGAGAATTCCCCATTACTCTGCATCCCAAAGGTTTCGTTTACCTACTGAGCAGTCTTATACCCCTTTGGTCTGATGGTTCCAAGACTGCAAACTCTGACCGCTTCAAGCACCCATTTGTGGGATCGTGCCCCATGTTGGACGCCAGATGTTACAAATTTCTTTATGGTTCAGACTCGCGAGACAAGACACACCAGGCCCTGGCCAGTTGGCTCAGTGGTAGAGCGTCGGCCTGGCAGGCAGGAGTCCCGGGTTCGATTCCCGGCCAGGGCACACAGGAGAAGCGCCCATCTGCTTCTCCACCCCTCCCCCTCTCCTTCCTCTCTGTCTCTCTCTTCCCCTCTTGCAGCCAAGGCTCCATTGGAGCAAAGTTTGCCTGGGTGCTGGGGATGGCTCTGTGGTCTCTGCCTCAGGTGCTAGAATGGCTCTGGTTGCAGCAGAGCGGTGCCCCAGATGGGCAGAGCATCGCCCCCTGGTGGGCGTTCTGGGTGGATCCCGGTTGGCCGCATGCGGGAGTCTGTCTGACTGCCTCCCCGTTTCCAACTTAAGAAAAATACAAAAAGGAAAAAAAAAAAAGACACACCAGATGCAAGTTAATGGGCAGAGGGCTGAAACTCTTAGGCGGATTCAGACTGAGAAACTGAGCCACTGCATATTTATTGAGGTGCAAAAGCCATAGATCGGCAGATAAAACTAGAAAGTTACACGAGCCTTTTTTCCCCATCCGTTTCATCCCAACCCTGCATGTCTATTGTTTCTTTCATGAACAAGGACACAAGAAGAGTCAGAGCCTCAGAACTTAAACTTATCAGCCATAAAGGACATCTGGTTCTTGGAGGCATTCCTCCAAGAATCCTGCGTACTTGCATTCAAGTAACCCAGGCCAATGTCTCCCCATTGCTAATGTGACATTCGAATAAAAGCCATAAAATACATTAATGGGCTTTGGAAATAACTTCAAAGGAACTAGTCCAGTAAACAGATGAGCCCAGACTCCCAGGATGACTAAAAAAAAACAAAAACAGATGAGTCCTTGAGATAGGGAAGTCGTTAGACTCCCAGGATGACTAGGAGCTGAGGAGTCCCTTGAGATAAGGAAGTCCTAAAAACTCCTAAGATAGTTAATGTAATCACATCCTAGGGGATAGATAGGGACATTTCCAGCTGGGGGCTTTCAACTGTATGACTGGTTACTAAGGCACGTGACTAAAATTTAATTTAGGGAAGCCAATTGCTAAACGTCAAATTCGCTTCTGTATGAACCGCTTGCTTGCTACGCTATAAAAACCCCTAGACTGTAGGCGCTCGGTGTGACTCTGGTGACTACCGCCTGAGTTCGCCCCTGCGCAGGTTTGTTTTTCTTCTTTTTCTCTTGGCCATAAAACTTTGTCTAAAACTCTCCAAACGTCTCCAGTGTTTGTTTTACCCGGCGAGTGCAACAGCTAACATACCCCAAGATCTCTTGTCTCCAAGTAACCCTTGCTCTGCAGTTAACTGCCGTTTATGTTGGTGCAGGGTTGTCTCCTACACCCACATTCCTCTCAACACTGTTCTCTTTGGAAGAAGCTCAGGGTCACTATGTATATAGCCCACATGGAGAGAGTGGGCAGTTACCTCCACCTCTTTGAGGGTGGAGAGTCTTCAAAACAAAAGTTATTTGGAATACTTCTGCATGGGAGATTTCTCTCTTCTCTCCTATTTATTTATTTAATCATTTGTTTAAATCATTATGAACTCATTGTTATTTATTTCACACTTTGGTTCATAATCGATAGCACTTTAATTATTTTGTGGCTCAAGTTTTTTCCAGCTTTGGCCATTGTGAGACTTGGAGTTGGCTCCTGTGTCTCTCTGACATACCCCCATCACTCTGTGTGTGTGTGTATGTGTGTGTGTGGAGGACTCTTTTATGTTCTGGTACTACCTGATGCTATAGGCTTATTTTGTCCATTTCTTATCCTAGTCCTAGAACTGAAATTCTGGTTCTGTTATTAGAACTTGGTATTTAATGTCAACATCTGCATACTGGGTGTGCTCATTGTTACTAGGGTGTTGTTGCTTCTATGCCTTCTCAGCTATAGAGCAAGGAAATGTATGTATATATACTAATCCATGTATGTACAGATATTTATAAATATTTCTCTTTGTAACCACCTGTATTGATACTAAGCTAAACATGAGTTTACACTGATGTCTCCAACTCTAATCTATCACCATATGGGTCATTCTAGCTTCTTCCCCCTTCTTATATGTTAATTCCCACTCAAGTAAGAAAAAACATACTCCTTTTACCTGTCATCCACTTGCTTTATTGTTCAATTTTAGTATACAGTACAGTAGTATCATAACTATTGATCCTGGGCTACACATATATATTTTTTTAGGTTTAAAAATACTTTGTAGGCCCTGGCCGGTTGGCTCAGTGGTAGAGCGTCAGCCTGGTGTGCGGAAGTCCCGGGTTCGATTCCCGGCCAGGGCACACAGGAGAAGCGCCCATCTGCTTCTCCACCCCTCCCCCTCTCCTTCCTCTGTGTCTCTCTCTTCCCCTCCCGCAGCCGAGGCTCCATTGGAGCAAAAGATGGTCCGGGCGCTGGGGATGGCTCCTTGGCCTCTGCCCCAGGCACTAGAGTGGCTCTGGTCGCGACAAAGCGACGCCCCGGATGGGCAGAGCATCGCCCCCTGGTGGGCGTGCCAGGTGGATCCTGGTCAGGCGCATGCGGGAGTCTGTCTGACTGCCTCCCCGTTTCCAGCTTCAGAAAAATACAAAAAATAAATTAAAAAAATAGTTTGTAATAATCTCTCTTATCCTGTAATGGAATTCGTATATAAGATCATCTCATTGCACACAAGATACTGCCCAAACTGTAATGTAAAAGAGAAATAAAAGAAAGTTATTTATAATAAAACATACATATTTCAATATGTATATAGTCAAACACTATTATAGCAGAAGACAAAATAGATCAGTTGTTTTTGCATTCAAGAAAGTCATGAAGTTTTCTTTTTATATTAGATCATATGAAACAAGGGATTAAGAAATACATCTATTTATCCCTATCTATACATCTATATCTATTCTCCATGAATGTGATCACTGCACATACACACTGGCTCAAGCACTATGAGTGACATTGCTACTCACAACACAATTTCCTGAAATGGTCAGTAACTCTTGGTAAAGTTCAGAACATATCAAAATATAGTCTCTCCTAGATTTGCAAGATAATTTCAATTCCTAAAAAAGTCAGCCTAAATTAAAACTATGCAAAAAAAATACTTACTTGGAGCATGTGGTAAAGTTCTAGGCGCAAGTAATTATAAATTTTTGCTTACATGAAGAGACTTTTGAAATTTGTACAGGATAACTTAGTTGTATGGGACTGTCCTGTGTATTTCAGAATGTCAGGCATCCCTGACACCCATGTGCTACAAACTAGAACATCCATCCATCACTGGGACTGCAAAATACTCGCTGTCAAATTTGAAAAATGTCCCCTAGGGGGCAGTGCCAGCCTGGTTAAAAATTAGCATCTTGGTAACTTTATTTTTTTAATATAAATTGATTAATTAAAAAAATTATTGATTGATTTTTAGAAAGAGAGGAAGAAAGAGAGAAGGAGAGAAAGAAAAACACTCTCCTACTGTTCCACTTGCCCATGTATTCACTGATTGACTCCCATATGCACACCAATCGGAGACTGAGCCGGGACAACGCCCCAACCAACTGAACTACCCAGACAGGGCCCATCAAAGACCTGGGCATGTTTTTCATTATTTAAAAAGAAAATAAAATATAAAAATAATGGCATTATAAGTTTGGAATGTTTTAAGAATAATTTGTGCATATTAAAGATTTTATTTGTGCATAAGAATTTGGTGTATGTGACAGATTAGGGTTACGATTCTAATTTTACTGGTGCACTTCAGTAAGAGATTTAACTTGTGATTATAAAGATGAAACATTCAAAATTGTGTAAGTTTATTTTATCAGGTTCATAAGATTCACCAGATTTGTGCGAAGGCCTTGCTTGTTAGAGACAAAAGCAGTGTTTAAAAATAAAATTAATTATAGATACAAACTTAAAAAGAAAATTGGTTATGTTAATACATATTCAACCTAAAATATTTAGGGGATTTTATCAACTAGGTTGTAAAAATCCTCTTAGATTTATACATGGAAGATCAAGGTTTTAATTAAACCTAAAAACTTAAGGATATTAGCTTTTAATTTTTTTCAATAAACTCAATGTTAATTAAAAAAAAACAACCAAGCCACAAATAGACTTTATTGTTTATAAAAGCTGCTCTTGAAGATAACTTCAAACTCAATGTATACTACTCACCTTCTTAGTGTCTCCCTTGAGTAGTGCCAACTGGGTTAGTTCTGGTTTCCTGAAATTTGCAAATAAAGACTATATGCTTAAGCCAAACACAATAAAAACACTTAATCATAAGGGGAAAAGTTATTAATTTGAATATACTAAAATTAAGAAGCTCTATTCAATAAAGTCACCATGAGAAGAATGAAAAAATCAAGCCACACAATAGGTGAAACTATTTGTCACAAGTATAACAAAGAACTGATACCCAGAATATATAAATCACTTTCAGAAATCAATAAAAAGTCAAACTGTCTAGTAGAAAAACATGCAAGAGGCTTAACAAACCATCCACAGTTTCCACAAGGTTAGGGGTCTGAAACTGGAAGTGCAGATAACCCAAATGGTCAAAAGTTCACATAGCAGAGAAGCAGAGATGAGAAAGAGGCACATAGACAGAATTTCAAAGATCTGCACAAGGTCCCCTTCAGTATTCAGCTGAGTGCACTGCTTATGGAAAAGCAAACATGATGAAGGGAAGAGCCTCTCAAACTGATAGTGAGCAATCTCTCTGGCTCACACAACAGAGGAAATAGTGTCTATTCCCATGAGCAGAAGTGGAAAACGTCATACTTCATGGAGCATCAGGTGAGGTACTGAGAAGTATTTTCTCTCAGTAGCAGAAGAATATTAGTTTTACTTTAAATGTTGCTCCAGTCCTGCCTAACAAAGCAAGACTTGACGTTTCCAAGGACCTTGATCACATCTCAGAACAAAGCTCAACAACATGGTAAATATCTGCATCTGGTAAAAAGTCACAAGCCAAGAAACAGGGAAATACAACCCATAATAAGGTTTTTAAAAAAAGTAATTGACACTAATAAAAAAATAACACAAGGCCCTGGCCGGTTGGCTCAGCGGTAGAGCGTCGGCCTAGCGTGCGGAGGACCCGGGTTCGATTCCCGGCCAGGGCACATAGGAGAAGCGCCCATTTGCTTCTCCACCCCTCCGCCGCACCTTCCTCTCTGTCTCTCTCTTCCCCTCCAGCAGCCAAGGCTCCATTGGAGCAAAGATGGCCCGAGCGCTGGGGATGGCTCTGTGGCCTCTGCCCCAGGCGCTAGAGTGGCTCTGGTCGCAACATGGCGACACCCAGGAGGGTCGCAACATGGCGACGCCCAGGATGGGCAGAGCATCGCCCCCTGGTGGGCAGAGCGTCGCCCCTGGTGGGCGTGCCGGGTGGATCCCGGTCGGGCGCATGCGGGAGTCTGTCTGACTGTCTCTCCCTGTTTCCAGCTTCAGAAAAGTGCAAAAAAAAAAACAAAACAAAACAAAAAAAAACACAAATGATAGAATTTGTAGATAAGGTCATTAAAACACCAACAACTGCATGTTATATTTTCAAGAAGCTAAAGAAAGGATTGAACATGTTAAATAAAAGCATGAACTATATTTTAAAAAAAGACCCAAATTGAAATTCTAGCAATGAAAACAACAAGATAAAAACCATACTAGATGGTATTAAAGACAGATTAGGAGTTACAGAAGAAAAGATTAGCGGTTGTGGGGTTGGAGAGATGCAGGCAGGTGGAGAGATTCCAGAAGCACTGAGTATGTTCATTGTCTCAACTGTGGTGATGGTCTTACAAATGTAGGTGTATATCAAAGCCCCTTAAAGGATACACTTTAAATCTGTGTTTTTTATTGCATGTAAGTTAGGCCTCAATAAAATTGTTAAAAAATATACAATAACTTTTTTCATGAAAAATCTTTCAATGAAAAATTTCTTTTAACTTACAAAAGAAAAAAGAAACAAACAAAAAAAAGTGAGGCTATTCAAATAACCAATACATAAATGAGAAGATGCACAGTTTGCATGAATAAGGCTATAGAAATTAAAACTACAGTATGAATTCTGGAAGGATGCGAAAGACCGTTGCTACTGCTGAAATACAAGAAAACAATGGATAAACAGAAAGATATTTTTTTTTCTTTGAATTGGTCTTGACAAATATTTTGTTATGGACCAGAGATTAAATACTTTGTTACCCATGGTCTTTGTTTCTCCTCCTCCTCCTTCTCCTTCTGCTCCTTCTCCTCCTTTTTCTTCTTCACAGTTCTTTAAAAAATACAGAAGCCATTTTTATTTCATAACATGTACCAAGACAGGGTGTGAGCTGGATTTGAACTGTGGGCCATCATTGGCCAACTCATACTTAAAGTCATTAAAGAACTGTGGACAAAGAAATATAAAATAACTAACCAGAGATAAACCCTTCCCTGATACAAAGTTCAGAATAAGAAAGAAATAAAAAATACAGGACATACTGTGAGGCAGAGAAGTGTAACCTGTAGTCAAGAAAAAAAATCAGTTAATAGGCACAGTTCCACAGATGACCCATATTGTTAGAATTATCAGAAATATACTTTAAAATTATTTTTGATAAATATATATAAGAATCTAGAAGAATATATAAATATAATAATTGGAAAGATTAGAAATTCAGAAAAGGAGAAAGTTGGTTGCTCTAAAAAATAACTAAATGGAAATTATGGAACTGAAAAATACAATATATAAATTATAAATTTATGGAATGGGGTTAACAGCATACTGGACACGAGAATTGAAGAAAGGTCACTAAAGATAATCCAACTGAAGCATAGAAAGGGGAAAATGGGAAAAAAATGAACAGTGTATCAATAAATTGTACAGCAGTACTGAGTGGCCAAACACACATGTAATTGGTGAGAAGAGAAATAATAGGTGAAAAATAATATTTGAAAAAATATTGGCTTAACTTTTTACAAATTTGATAAAGACAAAAACAATAACTCACTGATCCAAAAAGCTCCAAGAACCCCCAAAGAGGATAAATCAGCTAGGCAGATTGTAGTCAAACTCCTGGCAATCAAATATGGAAATAAAAGAATTATAAACAGTCCAGAGATCAATAAAAAGAAACATTTATATAGGGAAACCACAAGATTAGTAACAATCTTTTAAAATAAAAAAAACAAAACCAATGGTGAACGGAAGACAACAGAATGATGAAAAAATATTGAAAAAAAAAATTAATATTAAAAGAAAAAAATATCGATCTGGAATTCTTTAGGGAAAATATCCTACAAAACTGAAAGAGAAACAAATACATTTTAAGATGAACCAAGTTTAGGGAATTTCTTTGCCAGCCGATGAACACTGAAAGAAATGCTAAAGGAATTTATGCAGGTTCAAGGAAGCCTACGCCAGACGGAGGCCTGAGTGTGCAGGAAGGAGCCAAGGGCGTCAGAAGGGGTGAACGTGTGGGGTAATGTAAAAGACCTTCTGAATTATCTTTATACACACATGTAAATATAATCTTAAAGATAATAACTGAGAATAATAGCAACGCATTATGGGGTTATTACATACACAGAATTAAAGTATAGGAGAAGAGCGCACAGGACAGGGAAGGGATAACTGGGATGTAATAGTGTAGGTTTCTGATATTGTTTGTGGCGTAGAATACTATTAGTTAAAGAATAGAATGTGGCCCTGGCCGGTTGGCTCAGTGGTAGAGCGTCGGCCTGGCGTGCGGGGGACCCGGGTTTGATTCCCGGCCAGGGCAGATAGGAGAAGCGCCCATTTGCTTCTCCACCCCCCCCTCCTTCCTCTCTGTCTCTCTCTTCCCCTCCCGCAGCCAAGGCTCCATTGGAGCAAAGATGGCCCCGGGCGCTGGGGATGGTTCCTTGGCCTCTGCCCCAGGCGCTAGAGTGGCTCTGGTCTCGGCAGAGCGACACCCTGGAGGGGCAGAGCATCGCCCCCTGGTGGGCAGAGCATTGCCCCTGGTGGGCGTGCCGGGTGGATCCCCGTCGGGTGCATGCGGGAGTCTGTCTGACTGTCTCTCCCCATTTCCAGCTTCAGAAAAATACAAAAAAAAAAAAAAAAAAAAAAGAATAGAATGTGATTAAGTTAAAAAATCAGGTTTCAATTTCTAAAAAAAAAATACATTAGAAACAACACACATAGGTTTTGCTAAAAGGTTAATTGAATAACTAAATGACATAATCAATCATACTTAACTCACCCAAAATAAGGCAGGGAAGTATGAGCAGAGGAACAAAGAACATACAGGACAAATGAAAAACTTAATCAAGATGGCAGTCTTAAACCCAACCATACTGATAATTATTTAAATATCAATGAACTAAACACTTTATGCAAAAAGCTGGGATTGTCACACTGTGTAAAGCTTATAGACCATCCCAAAACAGAACATATACTGAGCCAGAATATAAGTCCCATAAGTTTCAGAAGATCAAAGACATACAGAGTATATTATGTAACCACAGAGCTATTAAATTTATAATTAATAACAATAAGATAACAATAAGATTCAGCAGATATATAGGAATGGAGTAAAACAGTTCTCAATAATGCAAGGGGCACATTAAAAAAAATCACAAGTGAAATCAGAAAATATTTTGAATGAATGTAGATAAAACACCAAAATGTGTAGTATGTAACTAAATTGGCACATAAGAATATTTTTGTGTAGCTTTACATGTTTGTATTAGAAGAAAAGAAAGATTTGAAATAAGTGATCTGTTTCTAAATTAGGAAGGGAAAATTAAATCCAAAGTAAGTGAAAGAAAAGAAATAAAGAGCAGAAATCAATAAAATAGAAAACAAACACAATGGAAAAAATGAACAATTTCAGCTTTTACATTAAAACCACAGCTAAGGTTTTCCTTGATAAAGGGGGAAAAATGAGAGAAAACAAAAATCACCATCATCAGGAATAAAAGAGTAGGCCCTGGCTGGTTGGCTCAGTGGTAGAGCATCAGCCTGGCGTGAGGGGGACCCGGGTTCGATTCCCAGCCAGGGCACACAGGAGAAGCGCCCATTTGCTTCTCCACCCCCCCCCTTCCTCTCTGTCTCTCTCTTCCCTTCCCGCAGCCAAGGCTCCATTGGAGCAAAGATGGCCCGGGCGCTGGGGATGGTTCCTTGGCCTCTGCCCCAGGCGCTAGAGTGGCTCTGGTCGTGGCAGAGCAACGCCCGGAGGGGCAGAGCATCGCCCCCTGGTGGGCAGAGCGTCGCCCCTGGTGGGCGTGCCGGGTGGATCCTGGTCGGGCGCATGCGGGAGTCTGACTATCTCTCCCCGTTTCCAGCTTCAGAAAAATACAAAAAAAAAAAAAAAAAAAAAAAAAAAAAAAGAGTAGTTATCACAATACTAAAAGGATAATAAGGAAACATTAAAAGTAACTTTATGCCTAAATACGATAATATAAAGTAAATGGACATTCACTAGTAAGCATGTCAACACAATAAATTAAAAATAAAAAAGTAAAATTAACCATCAAAAAAAAAAAGAAAAGAAAATGGACAATTGTTGAGAAATTAACAAATTGACCCAAGAAGAAATAGAAAACCTGAAAAAATAAACTAAATTTAAACACTAAATAAACTTAATTCAGAACTGGGCAGCAGGCCAAAAATGCTGACATCTTGGATTCCACCCTCACACAGTCCCTTCTGTCAACCTTTCAGACTACCAGCTGCCAACCTGGAATTCTGAGGACAGGATTTGGGGGAGAATTCATTTCCTGGTTGTGAGCGCTCTCTTGTGGCAGACTGGTGGGGCAGCAACTACCGAGGAGAAGTATGTCTTTTATGTCCATCTCAAAAACCTATGACACTTCTTAAGGCTTAGGCTTGGAACTGACATTGCATTCCATTGGCCAAAGCAAGTCACATGGTCAAGCCCCCAAATCAAAGAATGTAGAATCATTCTGCCCAAAACGAAGCCGTGGCAAAGGTGTGAATACAGGGAGTGATGAATACTTGGGGGCAGTCATTCAATCTCCCATACCTGGTCAGTGTTCGGTAAGATACTTGTCCAGTTGACCCACATGTTGACCTGTATTTCTCTAGGTCTGGAAGGAAGACTCAGGAGCATTTAAAACTATTGTCTGTGAGGATTTCTTTAACTTGATTTCCTCAAGAGATCTGTTTTGGCTGCAGAAAGCCCAGAGGACCATGCTGTTTATGGCCTTGAAAAAAATAGGCAAGCTTTTTCTGAGAAACAACAAAACTCCACCAGCCGTGAGTTGGGGCTTTTGGGATCAGGGCCTGGGCTCCATCAGCGTGGACTTGAAACATTGATTAGCAGAGCCATTAGAAAGTGCAGCTGCCAGGGCTGAGCCAAGGGAGAGGGCTCCGGGCCAGGGAGAAGCTTTCAGCTCATCGGCAAGACTTCGGGGAAGAGGCTCACGAGGCCGTGCCAGGAGCTGTCCGCACGCTGTCTCCAGGAGTGCTCACCACGGCTCTGCAAGTGGGTATTTTTAACCCCATGAAATGGAGCACTTGCATCTGTGCAGTGATAATACCTCTCCCTGGGTAATTACTTGAATGGAATTTTGTCAAGTGTGATGTAGTCCATTTCCCAGCATCGCCGGAAAATCTTTAAACACAGGTCAAGTTCGCTCAGCTTCAAGTTGCATCAAGTTTGGGTAGTAGAAGATCCAGTGTAATAAGAATGTCACTCATTAAAGGTACAGGCCACGCCTCGGAGTCCGCCTGCAAGCCCCCCTGGACTCTGCCCTTTGCAACCTGGAGGGCGGGGCTGCTGGGTGGTTCTCCCCGCCATTCACTTGCTGAGCTGAGTCCCGAGTCTCCAGGTACCGTGCGGGGATGGCCGGTGGCCTGGGGGAAGGCTGGATCCCTCCATCCCTCCTGGAGAAACTGGGGGCTCTGTGCCAGCCTAGTGTCTTCCAGCGAACTTCAACGTCTACTGTTCCCTTGCTCCTTGCCATAGCCCCGTGTGGCTGGCAGGGCAGAGTTAGTACATTTATATTTTACAGGTGAGGAGGTAGACCTCAGAGAGTTGGCATGCATAAGTCTGAAGCCGTCTGGGTAGCAGTGACAGCAAGGAACTGGAACCCAGGCTCTGGTTAGGAACCCGATGCCTGGCCTGCTACGCTGCTCGCCTCTGAGATGTAACTGTGTGAAGCCATGGGCTGCAGCCTGCCAGGTGCACTCGGCAGCTGCCGCACCCCCCCCCCCATGACCGTGTCTCATGTCGCCCACACCCCTGCCTTGAAAGCAGCCTTGAATCTTGGACTGTCCTATTATTCTGAGGTCCCATTGTTCCCGGCCTAGTGACGTGCCCCAGTGAAGTGAAAGGCTTTGGCCAACTTGTGTGTGGCTGTAGGTGGAGAGCACACACATCTCGGAGGGCAGAGCTTGTGGTTTCCTTGTGCAAGATCAAGTGTGCTTTGTGGGCTGTCCTTGGCGGTGGAAAGTGGGCCATATAAATAATACATTGAAATAATAGAGGCCGCCGCAGTCTGCCCGAGGTCTGCCATGGTGGAGACAACGGCCTTCTTCGGACTTCGTCGCCCACCCCGGGAACTGTGGGCAGTGCCAAGGGCACTGAGAGGACTCAAGGAGGGTGGGGAGGTGGCGGCCAGGCGTTCAGCTTCTGATTTTTCTATCAGTGGGGACACATGCTTTTGTCTGCAGTCAAAGCTCGCTGGCGTTTGGCAAAGAACCAATATACTCATGAGTTGCAGATCTAGGGCAGAAAGAGAAGGATGAAAAGGGTCTAATCAATGAGTGACAATTTCATCCCCAAGGAATCTGAGACAGCCAGATAGGAGGGGTGAAGCTACGGAAGTCTGAGAGCCCAGCTCACCCACTGGGCAGGGGGGCAAACCGAGGTCCTAGAGGGGGACACCTGCCCGAGGCAGACAGCTCACTGTGGGCAGCACTGGGGCCAGGGCTGTCATCTCTTCCCTGCATCACCTCTTTGCCTTTTCATGGGCCAGGTCTTGTCTGACTTTTCTCAAGCAGGACAAGAGGCTCTGGATTTAAAACAGGGGACTATAGAGCTTTGGAGTGAAGGACCCATGCTGGGGGCGCACGAGGAAAAAGGCAAGATGTCTGGCATCAGGGAAAGATATATACGTTTCAGCAGGTTGTCACCCATTTTGGTCCTCGTGCCAGACTCTTCCCTCGGGCCATTATTCAGCTGGCATATCGGGACGCCTTGCATTAGAGTATATTGTTTGTCTGTCTGCTCCTCAACAAATTTGTCAGTTGAATGAACGAATGAATAAATGAAATGAGCTGTGTGTGACAGTCACTGGCCTTTCAGGTCCTTATTTGTGTCGCCGACAAACCTGACTTGACACCGCCTGTCTGCCAGCCAGGTCCCGTGCCCGGCACTGGCCACCCAGAGACCAAGGCCATGGTCTGCCCTCAGCGAGCAGTGTTACAATGCCCTTACGTAAATAACATGGACATGACCATAGCCACACCTTCTAAAGCGGGGCTGCTCAAGGGGCCCGTCAGCTTCTATAAAAGGAGCTTGCACTGTAATGTAAACCAACACACTGTTGACTGAGAAGATCTTTCTTTAAAAAAGAAAAGTCAGCTACAGCCTAAATAAACTGTGTGCTTAGCAAAGTAGTTGATTGATCTTCTAGCAAAAGGTCCTATACGGACCCTGACAATGATTGTGGCTGCCGGTCTGCCGACCAAACATTGAGTAGTACTTTCTGTGCATTATTTATATGTACAAATAGTGTGGGTACATATAGATACATACATATACATACACATATACTTAAAGGTGTGTATTAATTTCATTCTTTAAATTATGCAGTAAAGTTGACTTTCCATCCAGTCTGGAGTATAGTTCTATACATTTTAACACTTGTATAGGTTTGTGTGACCCCCACTATAATCGAGATACAGAACTGATCCATCAACCCAATAAATGCCCCCTTGTCCTTCTTTACAGTCACCCTCATTCTCCATCCTGAAGTTCTGGAAACCCCTGGAATGCAAACCTGAGTGGGGAGCCCATTAGGACCCTGCAGATGAAGGTGCAGGGCCCCCAGGGCTGCACAGAACAGAACTGAGTGAGAACAAACCCTTACCATCATGCCCCTTTCCTTAAGGGCAGAACCCGGAAATTCTGTTAACATCTAACTGCAAAGGATTCTGGGAAATCAGGTCTTTTTTTTTTTTTTTCTTTTTTCTTTTTCTGGACAGCTGTTGTATGAGCTTCTCCTATAAAATGGAAAGGGAATGACAATTACAATCTATGCCACAATAATGAGGCTCAAGTAATGTCCCATTTTTTATTTTTAAAAACCAATCAAATCTAGTCTGACTGGTGGTGGTGCAGTGAATAGAGCATTGACCCAGAATGCTGAGGTCACCAGGTTGAACCCTGAGGTCGCCAGCTGGAGCCCGAGGTCGCCGGTTCAATCTCTGGTTAAGGCATGTACAAGAAGCAATGAATGCTCAACTAAGTGGAGAAATGAGTTGATGCTTTTCTTTCTCTCTCTCTCTCTCTCTCTCTCTCTCTCTCAAAAAAAATATGTATGTACATATATATATATATATATATATATATATATATATATATATATATATATATTAAATTTGACTTGGAGCTGCCATTACCAAGGTCAGGGACAGGCTGGCTGTCGGCTGCTCTGTGGGCCTTGCTAGCACATGGGCTCCGCTGTCCAGAGCAGTGCGGGGAGAGAGCCCTGGTGTGTGTCTCCCTCTGCTGCTTAGTGCAGCTGACAGGGGCCTCCTTTGTTCCCTGAGGGGCACTGCACTCTGTGGAGGGGACAAAAAGTTGCCCTTACTGAGGGCTCGTCGGAGACTCTGCTCTGGACGTGAAGGCCGCAGCCTCCTCAGCATCTGGTCAGCCCCCTCATCCATGCTTTAGGGCGCTGCTTGGACTTCTCAGGGAGCCCCTCACATCTCAGCATCCTTGACACAGTCTCAGGGAGCTCCAGGGTCAAATATTTAAATGATCTTAAAAATACATATGTATTTATAATAGTTAAAAAAAATTTCAGAAGAGCTTCCCAGAACCCGACTGACCCATGACTTTCGACTAAACCAAACCTTGTTATAAACGATATTTAGAAGGTTGGTGTCTCAGTCAGCGTCCTGGCAAGAAACAGATGACCAAGCCAATCTGGGTAATTTCAGGAGGATTGAATGAAGGGACCAAATGGTGCTTGGGGCTAGTAACATCCTGAGGGGGGAGGGGAGGGAGCTGTTGACAGGGAGAGAGGTGAGGAGAGGGGGCTTCTATAGGCTTAGCTTTCAGCAGTCCACAGGGGAGACTTCACTACTGGACAACACTCTCGTCCCTCCTCCTCTCCTTCCTCAGGGTTCCTTATTAGCCTCACACAATGGGAAGTAGAGGCAAGGAGCCTGGCCCTGCGGTGCCTGGGACTCTGCCTCCGTGGACAGCCTGGGGCTCAGCCTCCCCGGACAGCCTGGGGCTCAGCCTCCTCGGACAGCCTGGGGCTCTGCCTCCTCGGACAACCTGGGACTCTGCCTCCATGGACAGCCTGGGGCTCAGCCTCCTCGGACAGCCTGGGGCTCTGCCTCCTCGGACAGCCTGGGGCTCAGCCTCCTAGGACAGCCTGGGACTCTGCCTCCTCGGACAGCCTGGGACTCTGCCTCCATGGACAGCCTGGGGCTCAGCCTCCTTGGACAGCCTGGGACTCTGCCTCCTCGGACAGCCTGGGACTCTGCCTCCTCGGACAGCCTGGGACTCTGCCTCCATGGACAGCCTGGGGCTCAGCCTCCATGGACAGCCTGGGGCTCAGCCTCCTCGGACAGCCTGCGGCTCAGCCTCCATGGACAGCCTGAGACTCTGCCTCCATGGACAGCCTGGGGCTCAGCCTCCATGGACAGCCTGGGGCTCAGCCTCCATGGACAGCCTGGGGCTCAGCCTCCTCGGACAGCCTGGGGCTCAGCCTCCGTGGACAGCCCGGTCCGGAGAGGTGTACAGCACAGTAGGTGATGGAGGGTGAAGATGAAGATGAGGATAGTAAAAGCTAACACTTCCATTGTGCTTGCTGGGTCAGAAATGATTCTAAGGCCCTTTTATAGGTTAATCATGCCATCCCCGCAGGGCCATGAGAGCAAAGAACACAGACAGCAAGGTGAGGATAAAGAGGCATTTCAAGCAGATTTCGATGGAAGGGGTGAGGGAGGAGATAGATTTGAGTTGGGTCTCACAGGGTGGAGTGGCTCAAAGGGGACACACTGATGTGAAACGTCCAGATGGAGGCACAAAGGAGGAGCGAACAACACCCCTGGATCAAAATGCACAGTTTATCCCAGAGCCAACAAGGGTATTCTGCGTGTGGCGGGAGGAAGGGGAGGAGGGGGGAGGAGGAGTTGGCGTGTTCAGACAGGAGCGGGGTCAGGAAGAAGGTCAGGTCTTCCTGCCTTGGCAGCAGCCAGCCAGCTCTCTTTAACCATGTCCCGCAGGGAGAAAAAAGCCTTGGAGATCGCTAACACCAGTGGCGGCCATCATTATTAAACTCCCTGTTTGCCAGGTACTTTTTTGTAGCCATTACCTCTAACAATCACCACCATCTTGCAAACTAGATATTATTGTCCATGTTTTCATAGATGAAGAAACTTGAGATCCAGAGAGGTTAAGTAACTTAATCCAAGGCCACACAGGGAATAGACGACAAAGCTGAGATTCAATTCCAAATCCAATAAGCTTTCTATTGTATTTATGTTGCCTTCCGCATCAACAATGGAGATGCAAAACACAGGGAGTGCAGAAGACTGGAACAGACTAGGTGTAAACAATTGGGCATCTGGACTGAGGAGAAATTGAGGGTTAAGATTATCTGAGGTAGTTCCTGGAGGAAAGCAAACATAAATTGAACTTTAATGGGCAAAGTTGGTGTATAGCCAGTGGCCGCGGCCACTACCACAGCAGCCTGGCCTATGCAGGTTTGCATTGGATTCGGACAGCCGGTAAAGAAACAACGGAGCCAAAAACTGGTGGGCCACCATCTTTAATTCTAGCTTGCACCCGGCGGGCAAGTAAAAAACACACACTGGCTCTGGCCGGTTGGCTCGGTGGTAGAGCGTCAGCCTGGCATGAAGAAGTCCCGGGTTCGATTCCCGACCAGGGCACACAGGAGAAGCGCCCATCTGCTTCTCCACCCCACCCCCTCTCCTTCCTCTCTGTCTCTCTCTTCCCCTCCTGCAATGAGGCTCCATTGGAGCAGAGATGGCCCGGGCGCTGGGGATGGCTCCTTGGCCTCTGCCCCAGGCGCTAGAGTGGCTCTGGTCGCAACAGAGCGACGCCCGGAGGGGCAGAGCATTGCCCCCTGGTGGGCAGAGCGTCACCCCCTGGTGGGTGTGCCGGGTGGATCCCGGTTGGGCGCATGCGGGAGTCTGTCTGACTGTCTCTCCCTGTTTCCAGCTTCAGAAAAATACAAAAAAAAACAACCAAACAAACAAAAAAACAAAAAAACATACACTGGGCTCCAAAATCCACTCACATTCAGTGCTCACAAAGCTACTGACTTATCCGAGTTTCCTAGAATCAAAGGTTTCTAGCTCACCAGATTTATTCACCTCTGTTCCCTGTGACATCTTAGGACAAGCGGTGCAGGCCACTAGCCATGAAAACTGAGTACATCCAGTACATGGCTGGAGGAAAAAAAAAAAAAGATAAACAATCGTTAGAAATGTAGACCCAACATCCTGCATTCTGTGAGTCAGAGACCCTTATCAGAAGTTTATGTTTGAAATTCTCCACTGAGCTATTCCCCCCCTGTTGCTATGCTGCATGCGACCTCCCTAGAGAATAGCTAACTGCCACACCTGCTTCTGTATAATGCTTGCTCAGCCTAGATAGCCACCCTATATAAAAAGGAGCCATTTTAGAAGCTCGGGGCTGCAGTGCTCCCTTGCATGGATTGCCTGCAGTCCCTGAGAAGGTTTGCAATAAAACTTATAAAATCCACTTTGGGTTTGCTGTGGTCTGTCTCCTGGGATGTAACATTCCCCATCTCCTTCCTTCTCCCTTTACAAACTCTGCACAAACTGGCTTCTCACTCAACACTCCACCATCTTGGCTGCTTCTCCTGGCCTCGTCCACGTGGCCTTTCTCTGCTCTCTGCTCTCTCCTCTAATGATAATCTCAGGAACCAAGAGAGCAAGCTCCCGTTCTGCCCCTATTTTATAGTGTAGAAATCCAAACCTTTAATCCAATATACAAAATAGGGAAGTCTCTAATACAAAGTCACTTATCTGGGGCATGATGGGATTGTACCATCCCACATCAAAAAGGGTGGGAAAGGCTTAATCCCAAAACCAAGCCCCAGGCTACAAGGATTCTGCCTGTTCACAGCCCACAGAGACACACATTAATATCACCTGGGCAACGGCCTCCACATGGGCAGCGCCATCTTTAACAAAGTGAGCATAATATATTTTATCTGCCCAACAGTTGGATTACTACTATTTACGGAGATAAAGAACAGAGCATGGTGGGTGAAAGGCAGAAACCACAGGTGAAACCAAAAACGAGAGGCTAATGTGTTCCAAAAGGAAAGTTTATTTTAAAAACACCTGGGTGCAGGCTGGCTGAGACCAGCAAAGGGTGTCAGCCCCGAGGGAGGGACAGGGCAGGGTTTATATGGAGTCACCAAAGGGCCTTAGGCAAAGGCAGCTGCAAGATTGCTTCTTCTGTTTGTAGTTGGGAGTGGCGCTACAGTTCCTCATAATTGTCTGTACCCTCATCCAACTGTCCCTCATCAGCATCCAGCTTCAAGGGAGGTCTGAGCCGGGTTACTGAATAGGGAGGTCCTTCTTCCCGCTTCAGGCCTGCATTGCTCTTAAGAAAGATGGTGGCTGAATAGCCATTTTATCTATCATTTGGGGACAGCATAACCAAATATAGGACAGCAGGAAAGAGCATGCCTTGTAGCACAAGCAGAGGCAGCCATCGTGGTGGGAGCTGGAGGCTAAGTTGAGGTGGGACTTTGCTTTAAAAAAAATAGGCTTTGGACTGGCTGCAATGGGATTCAGGCATGAGGTCAAGTTCTTGAACAGAAAAGTGATGGGATAAAAGCAGAGATTAAAAGAGATTAACACCCAAGGTACATGTTTGCGCCAACCATCGGGACTTTGAAGAATGTACGTGATACAGCTCTATAAATCAGGTATTAATAACAAGTGGCTTTTAAACACATTGTCTAAGTTTTCTATTGTTGAGTATATTTTAAAAAGGATCTGCCAATTTTTTAAAAAATTGATCATCCAGTAAAACGGGGTAAAAGAACTTAAAGGGCGAAAGATTTATATGATCTGAAGAGAAACCAGAGCATAAGGGTAAAAGAATTTAAATCCAGCTGAAGGAGTATATGAATAGCTTTGAGTTATCTTGAGACCATTTACTTTCTTAAGAGACTTGATTTACTAAGTGTCCTTCTTTAGGAGCTCAGAAAAAAAAAATTTCATGTGCTTCTGGGCTCCAGGGTGATCGTAGAATTCTGAGAAATGGCAGCCACTGAAAGGCTAATGGATGCCTAGCCCATGGAGATAGGCTAGGGTGGGCAGAGCTACTAGAAGAAAAGGCCCATCACCTCTGACCCTCTCACTTTTGGGGAGGAGAGTGCAGCCACTTTCTACCAGTCTTTGTTCTCTTAGGACTGGGAGAGGAGAGTGGCTTAGGGTGACAACAATGCCCATTAACCATGGAAACATTGCTTCTCACTGTCCTACTTATATCCTGGTGTCAAGCCCTAGGTGTCCCTGCTTGACTAGTATGACAGCACCATATCTGAAAGGGATAAAAGACAGAAGATGAATGGTTGTCACCCAGTGGGTGGGTCTTTGTGGACTGTCATGTGAAGAATCATGTTTCCTTCCTCCCTCCACATGATCTTCATTCTTCTTTGACCTTTCTGTTCTTTCACTTGGCCCTGGAAAATATTCTTTAGTTCTCTGGACAATAATAGATTAACCGTATAGGTGATGAAAAACACAATCCCACATTTCATTCTCCAATGTTAAGTTCACTCTAATCATGTTGGCATAATGAGTTGACACAAGACACAGAGTAGTCACACATTCATGCCAGGCAGTTGTGGTTTCTTAGCAACAAACTAGAAACTGTGTTAAGTAGGTCTTGCTTGTGTCTAGGTTCATGTGTATCAGGAGTCACCATTGAATGTAGATGGGTGTTTTGTGCATGCATTGATTGCTTCTCTAGACTCTACCACAATGTAGTCACCTAGTGAAGAGTTTGAAGGGTTATAGAATTCTTAAAATTGTTTCATGGGTCTGGAGCTAATTTTAAGAGAAGCATCTTATCTGTTTATGTTACCAGTTTCATGTGTGCTGTGCTTTGACTTACAGCAATTTGTTTGGAGTGGAATAGACTATACATTTTGAAGATCTGCCTTAGTTTCTAAGTCCATCAACCCCTCCTTTTTCTGTTACTTGAATGATCTTAGAATACCTTATTTCTGTTTTATCTCCTGCAGTAGAGGTTCAGAGAGGAAAAGAAACATGCCCCAGGTCTCTCAGCTAGTGAGGGACAAGACTGGGATTCAGAACCAGATCAGTCCACTGTGTCATGTCTGTGGGGTATGGAGGACGTTTCTGGTTTGAAACGTGACATATAGTGTCTCCTTGGGTGTCTGTGATGTATGTTATCACTCCCCTAGAGCACAGCATCAAATGGTCATTGTTCTGGGAGGCTCTTCCTCTGGATCAAGATGTGGGAGGGAATAATGCCAGACCTATACTCCATGGTGTATATATACTTCCTGCTATGTCACTGGTATTCTAGTGTCCAGAAAGTCTGGGTTGGACGGGGAGATGAGGCAGAACTTTTTAGTTTATATTTGGAGACCCAGCTATAAATAAATGATGTGACCCAAAAGACTGAAAGCACCTCAGGAGCAAGGCAGTGTCAGAATGGCTCACATTTAGGATGAAATGAACTAAGCTGGTATCAAATGCTTCTACACAATTTCTCAGCAAGACAGAGCAAGGATCTTAACGCTGTGCCTTGTGAGGTTTGTCTTGGCACACAGAGCCCTACGCAGTCCGTTGCCACCAGTATTTGCCATAACACCTGCTAATGCTCATTCCTGACTCACGCTGGCTCACTGTTTCATAAGAGGGGGCAGCTCAGTTTCTCTCCCTGTGTCACCACAATAATTACTGAGGACAATAATTTGAACAATGAGAACTTATAATTCTCTGGTAATGCGCAAAGGTACTGTCATTTACAGCAAAATACATCCTGAGTATTGGGTAAGAGAAACCATTATGTTCTGCTTCCATTTGCACAGCAAGCATAAACCATGGCTGTGAGTGAAATTAGAGTCATTCATTCATTCACTCATTCATTCATTCAGCACGTGCTAACAGAATACCAGTGACATAGCAGGAAGTATACACCATGGTGTCTGGGTCTGGCTTTATTCCCTCCCACATCTTGATCCAGAGGAAAAGCCTCCCAGAACAATGACCATTTGATGCTGTGCTCGAGGAGAGTGATAACATACATCACAGACACCCAAGGAGACACGGTATGAAGTCATTTTTCAAACTGGAAACCTTCTCCACATTCCACAGACATGACACAGTGGGTTGATCTGGGTCTGAATCCCAGCACCTCATTGTGCATCCTGTATCTCCAGCTTATACCCAATTGTGAGGGCTAGAGAAACCCTTGTGCTAGCGAACTATCATTCATGCTTTCATTTGTGTCTAGTCATTAGTCATTTCTTCTATTTTGCCTCCCTTATAATACATACTCATCAATTTCTTGCCAAGTGTCTGATAAACTGAGAGATGTCATTCTTCATGGTGAATGTCATTCTTCATGATGAAGAAGCTCCACTCATGGGACACAGTGTCTTTTTGGCGCAAATTTTGTTGAAGATTTACCGGCAAAAGAGGGGGCCTTTAAAACTCAGCAATGCCAGCAAGTTAATATGGAATATTAGAAAGTCTTTAAGTCTTTCCAGTACCCTGTCTCTTGGTATTTCAGCCATCTCCTCTCTCTTCTTTTTCCCAGAGAAGGAGACTTTTATTTCCGTCCTCCAGATGATTCAGGGAACACCTTTGATGGATAGATTCACTGATGTAATCTCTTCACACAGTAAGCACCCGTCATAGGTCTTACTCCCTCTTCCATCTCTCTTTTTCAGGAGAGGGAGCGAGTAGTATAAAGACTTAATTTCCCCGTGGATGTAAACTATACCACACACTTTCTCCTTCACATCCCCCACCCGCTTTGGCTTAAAAGTCACGTTTGAGGAACTACAACCAGTTTTTGGTTTTAAAACACTTAGATGGTTAACGTATGAAGCTGCACTTGTCAATAGTTTGTATATGTTGTTGACATTTGGTCCATGCCATAAGGTCTCTGAAATTTGGTGGTATCAAAAATGTCCCTGAACATATTTGGTCTGTGCCAAATGGTCCTGTCCAAAACATCCATGCTTAGAAAACATCCCAGGGTTTGAATAGTTCATAATATTTATTTGTACTTTTGGTTTACAGCAGTGGTAGTCAACCTGGTCCCTACCGCCCACTAGTGGGTGTTCCAGCTTTCATGGTGGGTGGTAGCGGAGCAACCAAAGTATAAATAAAAAGATAGATTTAACTATAGTAAGTTGTTTTATAAAGATTTATTCTGCCAAACTTAGTGAAAATCTGACAAAGTACTTGGTAAGTAATTATTATTATATGCTTTAACTTGCTGTAACTCTGCTTTATAAATTTTATAAAGTAAAGTTACTTCCTTACTTTATAAATCACCATTACTGTGGAACCGGTGGGCGGTTAGAAAATGTTACTACTAACAGATACAAAAGTGGGCGGTAGGTATAAAAAGGTTGACTACCCCTGGTTTTCAGGATTAATACTCTCATGTTTTATTTGCTCAATAATTGTGTTGTGTCTGTATTGCTAATAATAACCTTTTTTGCCTTGGTAGTGTGGTTGATCATGGCACATGGGGTGAGACATTCAGCGTGGACCACATGTCTCTGTGGAGGTTTGGATAGGACCAAACATCCTGTAAGGCTTGTTTCTCCTGTTAGGTCATAAGCTCATATGGGCAGGGGCTCTCTTTATCACACCTCTTTGTAACCTCTTAGACCCAAGTAGAGTAATGCTGTATAAATATTTTTGTTAGATTGAATACATTTTTTCACATTGGGTTTTGAGTAAAAGAGTCACTTCCTTTATGCAACAGAGCTGAGCGCGTGGGCCAGGAACCAGAACCAGCTTTCAACTCTGCTTGTGGAAGGAACTGATAAGTGCACTCAAGGCGATAACACAGACAAATAACACACGTGTGGTGTGGCCAAGTGGACGTACACCAGCAGGGAGTAGTGAGGCTGGTGTGCCACTCCCTCTGAACCTTCACCATCACCAACCCGGAAGCTCTCTGGACCTCCTATGATTAGGTTTTTATGGAGGCTTCCTCACGGAGGCATGATCAACAATAAACTCCATTCCCATCCCTCTCCCCTCTCTGGAGGATGGGACTGGGGCTGAAAATTTATCATCATGTCTTGGTTTTTCTGGTGACCAGACACACCCAGAAACCCACCCAGAAGCCCATCCAAAGTCACCTCATTAGAACAAAAGACACTATTAGTGCTCTCATCACTTAGGGAATTTACAAGAGTTTTAGGAGCCATGTCAAGGACAGGGTCAAAAAACCCCAAAAAAACACACATTTAATTTTATAATTGAAAAAGTAATTGTTTCCAATTACAGTTGACATATATTAGTTTCAGATATACAACATACTGATTAGACCTTTATAAAAGTTATCATCACCCCAAAAAGTCTAGTACCCATCTGACACCATATACAATTATTATATCATTGACTATATCCTCTCTGCTGCACTTTACATCCCCATGACTATTTTGTAACTGCCAATTTGTGCTTCTTACTTCCTTCACCCCTTCCACGCATCTCTGGCACCCCCTCCCATCTGGCAGCCATCAATTTGTTCTCTGTATCTATGAGTTTGTTTCTGTTTTATTTGTTCATTTTATTGATTGTTTGATTCATTGATTTTACAGAAGGGAAAGTGAGAGAGACAGAAACACCAATCTGTTCCTATATGTGCCCTGACCAGGGATCAAACTCACAAACTTTGGGTATAAGGGTGATGCTTTAACCAACCGAGCCATCTGGCCAAGGTCATTTTTAGATTCCACATATAAGTGAAATCATATGGTTTTTGTCTTCAAAGATAATTATTAAAATGAGAGATGCACCTGTTACTCTTATCATTTAGGAAATCACAACAGTTTTAGGAGCAGTGTGCCAGCAACTGGGAGGCAGAGATCAATACATATATTTCTTATTACCTCACAATTGTCTATTAATGGCAGACAGAATAGATACATTAATCTCTCTGATAATTTTTAGAAAAGCTTTGAGCCAAGAGTTTTAATCTTTTTCTTTATGACATGTTAATCAGCTGCGATCCTCAACAGATTTGAGTTCCATCGATTCTGTCTTTTGCTAGAGAGAGGCAGTTCTCGAGAGAGAGGAGGATGGGAGTTGACAAGGCATAAAAAATTCATGGCTGGGGGAAGAGGTCCCTGCAAAGGAAGGATTGATTTTCATGGCGTACAGAATTTGATATATAATAACCAATCTGGTTCAGAAGAGCTTAGATGAACAAATTTGTTGAGGCAACACTACTTCAAAACTTTGGGGGGGTTGTGGCGAGGGCGAATTGTAGCTGCAGTCCCTGGGCTTTCCTGCGTGTTAACATGTTGAGGTCAAGGTGAATAAATGCCATCGGAAGAGACTGGATCACAGCTTCCCCGAAGGGGATGGATATGTGGGGAAGAAATCAAATGACAGATGCCTGGAATCCTAAGTCCATTTTATGTCTCTCCTAAATAAAGCTCGTTGGTAAAGACAATCAAGAAAATCAGATTTACACCACATTATTTATTCACTCCACCACCATTTCTCGAGCATTGCTGTATGCTAGGCATTGTGTTAGGTGCTGGGGCTTTGATGCAAAATTCAGCTTAAGTCCTCGTGGGAGAGGAGCTGTCAGTTTATCCTGAAATGAAAATGTAGTGGTTGGTTTGAGGGTGGGCATGGAGCTCTCCCATCTCTTGGTGCCTTGGGAAACTGACTGCTTGAATCTGGAGCCCCCTGATGCTGGAGGAAGTCATTTTACCTCACAGAAGTTGGCAAGTCATAAGTCGTCATGGCAACAGATGAAATGAAGTTGGACCTGGGTGTGAGGGCCCCAGCTGTGAGTGCCCTGTCCCCTCCTGCTCTGCCTGAACTCTAGCCTGATGATTCCTTGCTTATTGCAGACACAATTTTCCAGGATGTAGGATTTGGCTGCAGAAGAAGGAGCAGAAGGAAGAAAGCTGATTGGGAAGAGGAGGGGACAGCAGAGACACGATAGAGGCAGGTAGAATAATACGCTAAAAAGCCGGACACTTCCTAGACCCTCATCCCGTGCCAGGCACTGTGCTGTGCGTGGCCGCTTCATCTCCGCCGGTTGTCACAACGATGCTATGTGGTCGGTGGTCCTTTTCCCTCCATTACAGAGATGAGGAAACTGAGGCTCAGCTGGGCAACAGATAAACTGCCCAAGGAGAGAGCTGAGCTGAGAGGAGAATCTGGGTGTGTCTGATTCCCCAGCCTGTGCCCTCAGTGTCATGTGGCAGTGGTTCTGAACCACAGTGGCCGTGTGCCTGGGGGTAAGGAAGGGGGAATGATAGAATGCAGGTTCTTAAGTGCAGCTCCAAAGCTGCAGAAGCAGAACGTCTGGGGTGGGGCCCAGGAATCAGAACACATCTTGGGATGCCTGATCTGAGCGGAGCCTGGAGAAGGGAAGAAGGGAGTGATCTGTCCAGGCCCCAGAGTCAGCTGGGGCTAGGACCCAGGTCTTCTATGCCAGCTTCGTTGTCTTTGAGTGTGGAGAGGGGTGTTCACAGGGAGCCAGAACAAGACAGGGATGGGCCAGCCACTAGAAGTTCTTCATTTATGGTGACAGGGCTCCGTCTAACTAGTGCTCCAACGAAGAAAAAGAGGGAGAGAGAAGCTTTAACCAGTACTTATTAGTCTTTCTTTCCAGTATTTTTTGTCTGCAAGGCCAACCCACTTCCTAGCTCGGTCACCGGGGTAACCATCACCCCCACCTTGCCAGTCAAGTGCATACCCAGCTCCTTGCACCCACATCCAGGGCCTCCAGACCCAGCCCTATAATCAATCTCCCGCTGCTTCTGCACACGGGGAACAACGACCCGTCAGACAGCGCCCTGCTCTCGGTGCCCATTACCCCCCCCCCCCCACACACACACACGGCGCTGCAGATGCCCTCCCCGCGCGCACACGCGTGTTTGCTTCCCTCGCCCACTGCCTCCCAGGAGACAAATGTGCAATCTGCTCTAAGCGTGTATCATCACCTCAGAGGGCGGGATCTGCCCTCCAGCTGGGGCACAACCCAACACACACGGCCCACGCAGGAGAAAAACACCCCCTCCCGGAGGAGGGGACCCTTGGCAGTGAACGTCCTCTCTCCCTCCAGAGACAGCTGAGGGGGCGGCTGGAGTTTAGCAAGTTTGCAAAGTGACATGGGAGGGGGGGGCCGGAGCAGCAAGCGGGGAGGAAGACTGGGGCGATGCAGCTCCCTGGCTTGGCGCCCGCCCAGGGCCCTCCCTGCCTAGGAGATCCAGCGCCTCCCCCACCACAGACACTGGGCTCTGCCCGTGCAGGGAAGGAGGCTGGCGCCCTCTCCAAGGACCTCACCGATACAGTTCCAAGAGGCCAGGCAGCTAGGGCCATGGAGTCCCCAGCACGACTTCAAACAAACCGATTCCACCCAGCTCCGCAGCCCCAGGGACCACCCGAGCACGCTGTCCGCAGGGCGAGCTCCCTCCCCTCCTGCTGGAGCTGAGCAGTGCTTCCTGCCAGCTCCGTCCTGACTTCTGTCCCAGACTCTCCTGCTATCGTCTCCTCGCTCACTCCTTCCGCCACCCCCCTCTTTTGGACACATCTAGGCCGTGTCAGATTCTCTGGGTCTCACCTGTCTCCTAGGCTCTGAGCCACTTACTTGCTCAGCCCTGGGGGCCAGGGATTGCTGTCTTGATTACCTTCCTTCCTCTGTCTCTGCAGTCTGGGGCCAACCCCCTCAGCCCTCCTCCCAAGGGACTGGGGTCTGGCTTCTCCAGGGAACATTAAAGTGCAAGGGGGTTAACTCTCCAAGGAGCTGACTTTGACCCACGGGAAGCAAAAGGCTGGAGGACCTGCCATCTAGCGAGCGTGGAGAGTTCCCGAGCCTGGGCCTGTGGGGACGTCTGGGTGGTCACGCAGCTGGCTGTGTCTCTTCATGAACTGGGGGCCAGCGTGTAGCCAGTGCCAGGCACGTGATTCCCACCCTGCCCTGCCTCCCTTCTGGCTGATTTCCCTGGGTTTCACCCCCCAAGGAAGAGGGAGCACTTAAGCCTTGCCTTGGACTGTTTTCTACGGAATCTGGGCAAAGTTAGCACCCAGATTCAGATAGGACAGAATTCTGGTTCTATATTATCTAGCCTAATTCCCTTATTAGACAGAAGAGCTGAGGCTCAAATAATTAAAGTGACTTTCCCCAGTTTACAGCTAGTTAGTGGAGCAGCTCTGCCACTACTTTAAAAAATAATTGATGGGCACCTACTGTGTACCAGGCATTATTCTAGTCATTGGGATTGAAACGGTGACTAAAATGGATAAAACCCCTTCCCTTATAAAACACAATTTTTGAGTGAGGAATAGGAGGAGAAAAAGATTGTAAATGAGATGAATAAGTAAAATATTCAGCATATTAAGACTGATAAGTGCTAGTGGGAGTGATGGTGGGTGTTATGGGCTAAATTGTGTCCCCTGAAATTCATATGTCAAAGTCTAACGCCAGTACCTTAGACTGTGACTGTATTTGGAGATAGGGCCATTAAAGAGGTGAGTGAGTTAAAACGAGGCTATTAGGGTGGGCCCTAACCCAGTATGACTGGTGTCCTTGTAAGAAGAGGAAATCCGGACGCACAGAGAGACACCAGGGATGCCTCCACACATAGAAAAGACCATGTGAGGACACAGTGGGAAGGCGGCTGGCCACGTGCAAGCCTCAGGAGAAACGAACCTGCCTGTTCCTTGATCTTGGACTTCCAGCTTCCAGAGCCGTGAGACAATACATTTCTGTTGTTCAGTCACCCAGTCTGTGGTATTTTGTTAAGGAGGACTTAGAAAATTGATGCAGTTGGATTTTCATTTCATAAAAGATACCCTGAGCTGGCCTCACTGACAAGGTGCCATTTGAGCAACACCTTGAAGGGACATGGTGGAGGGAGTTATCTGAAAGTCCACCGGCAGAGCATTCCAAGCAGAGGAAATGGTGGCTCCATGGCTCTGGCCGGTGGCTCCATGGCTCTGGCCGGGACTGTACTGCCAGTGTTTGCGAAAGAGCAAGGCAGCTGGTATACATGAAGAAAGCAGGGCCGGGGGAGGGAGAAGACAGGAAGATATGAAGTCAGAAAGGATGCGGGAAGACATTCTCTGTGTGAGACGGGGAGACATTGTGGAGTTTGTAACAGGGTATTAATTGCGGAGGGGGGGGAGTTTTGTTCCTCGATGTCCCATTCAGCAATGTCTGAAGACATTTTCCATGGTCACAATTGAGGGTGGGAATGTCTAGAAGAGGTCAGGAAAGGATACTGACAGCTAGTGGGGAGAGGCCAGTCTGGTTGTGTTGGAAGCATCTTTAAAAGTAGCAGAGCAGAAGCAGAGGGTCCATTAATCCAGGTGAGAAATAATGGTGGCTTGGACCATGGGGCAGAAGATCTTCCACTACGCAATGCTGTGCTCCCTGTGCTATCCATCCTCCCTCTTTCCTCTTTCTTTTCCACTTTTTCAGTAACATCAACAGAGCCCTTACTATGTGCTAACCATGTGTCAGGTACTGGGCAGATCCCAATAGACATGGCCCACTAGGAACTTCACTTATCTGTCCAGATTCAAGCTGAAGAGAAGAGAGCTACAGGGAGCAGTTGCTGACATGGGGACAGACTTTGGGAAGTCTGCTTGGGGTTGCAGATGGAGCTGTGTGGCAACTGTCCCCAGCTGCCATCTACTCAGATACTAAAGAGAGCACAAAATGAGTGCTGGATGGGTGATGTGTCCATCCAGCTGCACAAGCTAAACACCTGGAAATCACCCTAATGCTTCTGCCTTCCAGACCTCTACTCCAACCCCCAGCACATCCCACACTCCTCCAAAGTCTCTCAAATCTGTTCGTATTACTCCATCTTTGTCATAATGACTCCAACCCAAACTATTATCATTTCCCACATGGTCTCTCCGTTGTCACTCTTTTCTTCATTTCGTGGATGTGTACGTTTGCTTTTCTCTGATTATTAATGAGATGAACTTCTTTTCATAAGTTTACAGAGGTGTCATTGGTGACACCTCTTCCATACTGTGGTTGTTTATGTTTTGCCCATTTTTCTATTCAGTTGTCTTCTGCTTTGTTGGAGTTCTTGATTCTGAAAAGCAATTCTCTATGATTGATGTGTTGTAAATATCTTTTCCAAGTCTATAGTTTATCTTGTCCTTGTCTTTGTGGTGTCTTTTGATGACTCTAAGTTTTTAATTTTAAAGTAGTTAGATTTATCAATCTTTTCTTTTATAGCATGTGCTTTTTGTTTTGTTTAAGAAAACTCTCCCATTGTATTCTGATGTCATACAATGATTCTCCTACATTTTCTTCTAAAAGTCTGAAAGATTTGTCTTTCATGTTCAGGTTCTTTATTCACCTGAAGCTGACTTTTGTGTATAGTCTGAGGTAGATATCTAATTTAAATATTTTCTCACATAGAAAACTGCATTAGTTTCTTGTTGCTGCTGTAACAAAGTACCGTCAATCTAGCAGATTAAAACAACACGCATAGGCCCTGGCCGTTTGGCTCAGCGGTAGAGCGTCGGCCTGGCGTGCTGGGGACCTGGGTTCGATTCCCGGCCAGGGCACATAGGAGAAGCACCCATTTGCTTCTCCACCCCCCCCTCCTTCCTCTCTGTCTCTCTCTTCCCCTCCCGCAGCCAAGGCTCCATTGGAGCAAAGGTGGCCCGGGCGCTGGGGATGGCTCCTTGGCCTCTGCCCCAGGCGCTAGAGTGGCTCTGGTCGAGGCAGAGCGACCCCCCCGGAGGGGCAGAGCATCGCCCCCTGGTGGCCAGAGCATCGCCCCTGGTGGGCGTGCCGGGTGGATCCCGGTCGGGCGCATGCGGGAGTCTGTCTGACTGTCTCTCCCCGTTTCCAGCTTCAGAAAAATACAAAAAAACAAACAAACAAACAAAAAAAAACCACACACATATATTACCTTACAGTTCTGGGCGTTCACTCACTGACACCAAGATGTGAGCAGGGTTGCATTTCCATGGGGAGGCTCGAGGAGAGTTGAGATTTCGGTTTCTCCCTTTTCCAGCTTCTAGAGACTTCCTACCTCCATCTCCAAGGCCAGCAGCTGGCCAGTCAAGTTTCTCTTCCCTCACACCACTCTGAAACTGACCCTCTGGCTTTCTTTCACACATAGGATGGATGATTACTGTGGGCCCACCTAGATCATCCAAGATAATCTCTCTACTCTCAAGATTTTTCATTCAGTCACATCTTCAAAGTTTCTTTTGCCACATACGTTAACATAGTCACAGTTTCAGGGGATTAGAATGTGCACATCTTTGGGAGAGCATTATTCTGACTTTCACAGTAGTCAATTGATTCAGCGCAATTTGTCTTTCCTGAAGCTGGGTGCTAGGGTGGGGGACACTGGCCTAGTGGTAATAATAATAATAGCAAACACTGAGTTTTTCCTTTGTGCCAGGAATTTCTCTAAGTATTGTATACATATTATCTCATTTAATTCGTACAACAAGACTTTGAGCTAAGTACTATTTTTATAACTGTCTTAGAGATACATAGATACATAAGGTGAAGGACAGAGTGGCTAAATACCTTCCCACAGTAGGAAGTAGCAGAACCAGGATCAAACCAGGTGGCTGGGCTTTAAATTCCATGTGCTTAATAACCATGCTATTGTTGAATGAACTAATGAAGTGAATAAATTTAGCTTCCCATTGCTGTGTGCCACAGCTTAAGTCACAGAACTTCTCTGAGCATCAGTTTCATTACCTGTAAAATTGGCAAAGTTGTGCACGTCACAGGGCTGCTTCCAGGGCACATTGAAACAAGTCTTAAGGAAGAAGTTCAGATATGGAAAACAGGCTCCAAGAAGTTGTTCCACTGTGTGTTACTGGCAGAGTCAGGACTGGGACTCGGGTTTCCTGGCAGCCAGGTGGGGGTGGATTGTTTCTACCACAAGCTAACTGTAGTATTACAGATTTCAGTCATCAAATGGAATGGTTCTTTGTCAACCTCCTGCCCTGTAACCACCAATATCAAAGCTCTGTCTCTGTGTATTGAATGAGCATTAAGAGTGTTAATAAACCTCAGATGATGCTGTTACAAAATCCAAACATGAGATACTACTTTTCAGCTGAAATAGGGCAAAGTTTTATTCAATATCAGTTACAGATCAAGGGGAAAAGGAGGATAATTTCAGAAGCTGACAGAAAAGGGAGGCTGCAGTTAAGGAACACCCAACACCCACCCCCATACACTTTGCCTCTTCTCTATCTTGATCTCATCAAGATATACCTCTTTCTGCTTGTAAGGTTGGTGGGCAATCGGGGAAGGTCACATGAGGAACCAGACCTGGGAACTCTGGCTGGAGCCGCCCACACCCATGCGCGCCAAAAGAAACTTCCCAGGAGTCCATTGGTAAAGAGTGACTGTCTGTCAGCCAGTAAAATTTCGCCGTGTCATATTAACTTGACCACCCTAGACGAGACCCTTTAAATTTCCCCCACGCGGTTTCATCTATGTGACTTCTCTGGCCTCTGTCCCCCGGACCAGAGAACCTCGTCCGAGAAGCGCTGTACTAAATAAAGATTTTGCTTATCCACACTTGGTGGCTACGCCCTTCCTTCTTCCTCGGCTGAAAATACCTTACATTTGGTGCCAAAACCCGGGAGGAGTTGAAGTCCGCAAGGATTGCTCTTCTCCCCTTCCCTTCCAAGAAAGAACCAGGACCTCCGACTTTCCACCCACTTCGGCACACAGTGCAGTAAGTCTTCTGCCTCCAGCCTCCCCTCAGTTTTTTCCGCCTGAGACTCCCTGTCTGTAACTGCAGCTGTGTCAGGGACCTCTTTTCTGTTCTGATTGCATGTGTGCCCATGGAGACGTCCCAGTCACTCTCACTTTACCTAACCGTCTGGTGGCCAGAAATTGAGTTGCGGAACACCAATTCTCATCTCTGATCACTCCGAGAACTGAGGGTGGCCACGAGAGGCACAGGGATCTAAACCTGACTCAAAAACACTCCTGGAGTGCCTTATCTGAAATCTCTTCTTCCCTAAAGAAGAAAAAACTGTTCTTCTTCTCCGCTGTGGCCAGGCCATAGAACCCACTGGATAACCGAACCAGGTGGCCTCCTGAAGGGACTTTCGATTTTAACATTCTCACCAATTTAACTATCGCCAAAAGAACTGGGAACTGGTTGGAGATCCCTCACATTCAGGGCTTCTAGTATTTGCGCTCCTGTCCTAATCTCTGTGCCACCTACTACATGGCGCAGGCCCTTTGTGGCCAGAGAAACCTCAGCTAAACCCTCCGCTCCTGATTTTTCCTCCTTTGCCAGACCCCCAACTTTCTCCCCCTCCTGCCTAACACCCGGGGCACCCCTCTCTTGGGATCCCTCTCTGGTCCCTCTGCGGACCTATTCCGCTCGGGTCTCTTTTCTCTAGGGGCCCCCTGCCCTCCCTTCACAGAATCCTGTTTCTCATTCACCTGCAAATACCATTTTCTCTTTCTCCTCCCCTGCTGGCCAGGGGTACCTCCCTTCTCCACTGTGTTCTTAAACCCCTCCTCCGTCAGGTCACCCTCTGCCAGCCATTGGCCCTTATGCTGGTTTGCAGGATTCCTGACCCTACGCCCCAGCTCTGGTTTTCTTTCAGGAAGGTCTGGCCTTGTCCTTCCTCTGGCTCCAGCATTTCCAGCAGAATCTGGGTGCTGGGCTCCCCAGGAGCCCCCCTCCTCTTATTCTCAGCCCCTAAACCCCTATCCGGAACCTGTGAACATGGCATTTAAAGTTTTTAATGGGCCCTGGCCGGTTGGCTCAGCAGTAGAGCATCAGCCTGGCATGTGGGGGACCCGGGTTCGATTCCCATCCAGGGCACATAGGAGAAGCGCCCATTTGCTTCTCCACCCCTCCCCCTCCTTCCTCTCTGTCTCTCTCTTCCCCTCCCGCAGCCAAGGCTCCATTGGAGCAAAGATGGCCCCGGGCGCTGGGGATGGCTCCTTGGCCTCTGCCCCAGGCGCTGGAGTGGCTCTGGTCGCGCAAGAGCGATGCCCCGGAGGGGCAGAGCATCGCCCCCTGGTGGGCAGAGTGTCACCCCTGGTGGGCGTGCCGGGTGGATCCTGGTCGGGCGCATGCAGGAGTCTGTCTGACTGTCTCTTCCCATTTCCAGCTTCAGAAAAATACAAAAAAAAATAATAATAATAAAAAAAAATAAAGTTTTTAATGGTCACAAATAGTAGAAAAAGGCCGAGGCTGTTTGTCAGGCCCATATACAGCAGAAGGTAACACTCCAAACCCAGGCTCTTGTGGCAGCCCTGAGGCCGGCAAAGCAACAGGAGCAAGGCACAGGAAGTGCCCGATCCAAGTCTGGGCCACAAAGAGGAACCCCACCAAAAGCTTGCTTTAAATGTGGCAAGGAGGGTCACTAGTCCTGACAGTGCCCCTGCTCACGTCAGTGCCCACTAAGCCCTGCCCTGACTGCAAGCAGCCCGGTCACTGGCGGAGCAATTGCCCATTTGGGCAACAGGCTTTTCCTCAGCGCCTCTATGTGGAGGACAAGTCACCCAAATGGGAGGCCAAGCCAGCCAGGCAGGCCCATTGCTCGAACTCCTATACCTCAAGGACGACTGACATGGCCCGGACTCAAAGACTCCCATCACCCACACCAAGCCCAGGGTAATGCTACAGGAGTGGGTAAGTCCATCTCATTTCTTGTGGACACGGGGGCTACCTTCCCTGTTTTGCCATCACACTCTGGACCTCTAGTTCCCTCACAGGTCTCAGTTATGGGAGTGGATGTGACCTCTTCTTTTCCCCTTCGCACGCCACCCCTGACATGCAGTTTGAACGGAATCCCCTTTTTGCACTTGTTCTTAGTTATGCCATCATGCCCTGTACCCCTTCTGGGTTGTGACATTCTACAAAGTCTCGAAACCACTATCCAGCTGACAACATCTTCCTCACTACCAAGGGCTCCCCCATAATCAATACTACCCTCATTTCTAACCCTGTCTCTCACCTCAAGCTTGCCCCCATGCAGGACCACTGGCAGTCGGAACCACTGGGCCCTACCCGTCTCCAGCTCACCAAAAGGTTGGGCCCTGCAGATCCTCCTGTTGCTCCTCTTTTTAAAAAAAATTCTTACAGGACTGCACCCATGAAGTTTCTCGAGTCATGGTCAAACAGATGTTCCTCGTGACTCCCCTCAAAGCCACCATCTTCCAACATCTCCTCCCCACGACGCCCCTAACCAGCAGGAAGTAGCCAGATGAATAGTGGAGCCTCTATCTAATATAAAAGGTCAGAATGTAAGGTCAGTGGGCAATGGGGAAAGGTCATGTGAGGAACCAGACCTGGGAACTCTGGCTGGAACCGCCCACACCCATGTGCTCCAAAAGAAACTTCCCAGGAGTCCTTTGGAAAAGAGCAACCGTCTGTCAGCCAGTGAAATTTCGCCATGTCATATTAACTGACCACCCTAGACGAGACCCTTTAAATTCCCCCACGCAGTTTCATCCATGCGACTTCTCTGGCCTCTGTCCCCGGGACCAGAGAACATTGTCCAGGAAGTGCTGTACTAAATAAAGCTTTTATTATTCCACTCTTTGTAACTACACCTTTCTGTCTTCCTCGGTGGGGAAAAAGACCTTACACTGCTCTCCATCCTTAGTGGAGTAGGGATCAGAAAACCTGAATTCCAGCTTTGGGGTAACCACTGACTGTTTTGTTTTTTTGCTTTGAATTTCAAAGTCAGTACTAAAATAAACAAAATAAGCAAGTACTAAAAAAACACACTCTACCAGATATTAGGACATATGGAGCGAAGCTATACCAGTAAGATGAGGGAAGCATTGGTACACAGACAGGACTAGATCAACAGAACACCAACCAGAACCCAGAAACAGAGACAGGTCTACGGAGACTTGGCGTACAACCCAGACACCATCACACATCAGTGAGGAAAAGACAGTTTGACGGTAATTGCTGGGAAAACTGACTCGTGCAGTGAAAATGATATCATATTCCTATTTTGGATGAATTCAGAGCTAACTATGATAGGGGAAAGTATGAAGTTAAATAAGAGGGAACTATAGGAGAATATTTTGTGACTGTGGGTAGAAAGGATTCTTTTTTTTTAATGTTCTAGAATTATGATTTTATTTATTCATTTTAGAGAGGAGAGAGAGAGGGAGGGAGGGAGGGAGAGAGAGAGAGAGAGAGAGAGAGAAAGAGAGAAGGAGCAGGAAGCATCAACTCCCATATGTGCCTTGACCAGGCAAGCTCAGGGTTTTGAACCAGTGACCTCAGCGTTTCCAGGTTGACGCTTTATCCACTGTGCCACCACAGGTCAGGCAGAAAGGATTCTTAAACAAGACCCCAAAGCACACTCTGCAAGGCTAAAGGTCGATGCATTTGTCTACATCAAAATTGAGAATTTCCCCTATTTTGTAAGGTAGCAAAAACCAAGTTAACAGGATGCATGAAAGATTGGGAGATCTGCAATGTCCAAGCCTGACAAGAGACTAATATGTAAGAACTTCAATTCATTCAGAAAAATAGTAGGAAATCTGGCTAAAAAGTAGACAAAGGATGCCAATAGGTATTTCATAGAAGGAAAATACTTCAATGGTTCTTAAGTATATATAAAAAATGATTAACATTACTAATCAAATAAGTACAAATGAAAATTACGGTGTGATATTACCCTACCAATATCAGATTGATATAATTTAGGGCATCAGATAATACCAAATGTTACTATATAGAGTGAGGAAGCAGGAATCTTCCTGCCTTTATGTGCCATTGGTGAGAGTGCAAAGTGACAAAGCCATTCTGGAGAGCCACTCCGGTGGCAGAATGAAGCTAAGTACATGTGGACTCCAAGACTCAGCAATACCATTTTTCTTGTGGTCCCTAAGAGACACATTCCGTCCCAGCATTGTGTGTGGTTAACAAGAAACTGCTGGCAACATAACTGTCCATTATTTAAGGAATCAATAACTAAAAAGGTGTTTAATGCACAAATCCAGTATCATCAGTGGTAGGAATTAATGAACTCCTGATATATATAGCCTCATGGATAGCTCTCTAAAGCATTATGTTGAAACAAGAACCAGACTGAGTTCTTAGCTCAAGACCATTCATGTACATTAAAAATTGATACATAAACTAAAAACAGTATCTTCCAGGATATAAACTTGTACTGGACATAAACATATGAGGGTGCAAATAGGAGATAGAAAATGGGCACGTGGAGAGGGAATGAGTGGAAAATAATAAATTTTAAAAAAGAGAGAGAAAGGGGCCTTGCTGACCCTTACAAGCTGAAGACTATGATCAACATAACTATCCCTGAGGTCCAAAAACTCACCCCAGTAGCCCTTTCTTTGCTTCCTATTCTCTCTCTCTCTCTCAAGTGAGAGGAGGAGAGCTAGTGAGACAGACTCCCACATGTGCCCAGATTGGGATCCACCCAGCAATCCCCCTCTGGGGCGGATGCTCTAACCAACTGAGCTTTAGTGCCTGAGGAGGAGGCTCAGACCAACCCAGCTACTGGCTGTGAGAGAAGAGAGAGAGAAAGGGGAGAGAAGGGAGAGAAGGAGGGGAAGAGAAGCAGATGGTTGCTTCTTATGAGTGCTCTGACCGGGTATCCACCGAACCCCGGACGTCAGCACGCAGGACCGAGGCTCTATTCACTGAACAACCAGTCGCTTCTTATTAATAAAATTAAGGGCAAGTGACTCAACGTGGCTGCCCAGAGCAGGGCCTGTCTGCATAAAGGACCTGCTTCTTCTCCACTCTTCTGCCAATCGCTTGCTTCCCAACACTCCAAGCTCTATTCTAATTGCAAGTCCCACAACCAAAACACGTCCAGGCTTCAATTCGCAGTGGATTGAAGAGATCTCATTATTTCTCTTGGAAAAGTCTTATTGATCGTTTAAGATTCAGTTTAAGTGTCTCCGCTTCAGGAGGCCTTTCCTGATTGCTGCCCTTTCCCAGATGCGAGCCCCTCCAGGACCTCATTTCCAGACCCCCTTCCCGATCGCCTCCGTACCAACCGCGCGGAAAATGATTCTTTTGGGCACACGCCTCTCCCCCAGGGCTAGCTAGGCTGGTCTCAGTGTCCACTGCTAGCCTTCTGGGATGGGCCGTCCCAGGAATAACTGAAAGATGACTCTAGCGTAGCAGGTTAAACAAGACCCTCACTCACTTTCCTCTCCTTTGCTTCCCGTCTGATTGGTTCAGCCTCTCCGCTCCCGTCCCCCGCCCCCCATCCCGCCCCCAACACACCCCCTAACACACCCCCAAACCGCCCCCACTGATTGCGGAAAGTGGAAGGCTCTGCGCCTGCGCCGCGGGGTGGGACGCAGTTGGGAGCTGGTAGCGGAAAGGCACCGGCGCTTGCGTGGCGGTTGCGTCCAGCCTGCGAGGGCGCGGAGCGGGGGAGGGGGCGGGACTGAGGCGGGCGCCGTAGCACCGCCCCCTCCCGGCCCCGCCCACGCAGCCCGCCCTCGAGCCCCGCCCCGCCCCCTCGCCTTGCCCGCCCCGCCCCCTCGGCGGCAGCGCTCCTTCTTTTGCTGCCCGCTTGTCGCTCGCCGCCCGCCGCCCGCCCGGTCCCCGCGGTCGAGAGCGGGAGAAAGTCCTGCTGGCGGGCGCCCGCGGGGCGGTACGCGTCCCGCATCCCGGGGCCGCTCCGGCCCGGGCGGCGAGGGGCTCCGGCGGTCCATGCCTCCGCCGCCGCCCGCTGCCGTCGCCGCGATGGATTTCAGTCAGAACAGCCTGTTCGGCTACATGGATGACCTGCAGGAGCTCACCATCATCGAGAGGCCGGTCCGCCGGAGCCTCAAGGTGCGCGCCCCGGGGAGGAGGAACTGCCCGTAGGGCGCCCGGCGGCTGGCCCCGGCCCCGATTCCCGATCCCCGTCCCGGTGTCCGGCTGGCCCCGCAGTCCTCCTCCGGTCGCCATGTCATCCTACACCGGCCCTTCCCGGGCCCCTGCTTCGATGCAGCCCCGGATCTCCCAGCCTGGACCCCATCCTCGAGGGACGGGCCCCTGGCTGTGGGCCCTGACCCGGGGCCAGCGCCGCGGCTCCGGGACGCCCTGGGCTCCCGAGTGCCCTCCGTCAGCCCGGGCCGAACCCCGTCCTTCGGTCGGCTCCGCGCCGCCCCCCGCACCGCCCCCTCGGACAGCCGTGGTCCCGCGGTCGCAGCCCCTGTTCCTCCCGCCCCTGCAGGCGCTCCCCCCGGAGCCGCAGCCGGCTTACCCTGCGTCCTCTCCTGGGTGCCCCTCGGCCCCTGGGAGCTGCCTGGGTTCTGGCCCCC
Source organism: Saccopteryx bilineata (assembly GCF_036850765.1). Taxonomy (NCBI): domain Eukaryota; kingdom Metazoa; phylum Chordata; class Mammalia; order Chiroptera; family Emballonuridae; genus Saccopteryx; species Saccopteryx bilineata. The sequence goes on along the minus strand of NC_089493.1, from coordinate 10,515,087 downwards.
GTCCCACGACTCAGTCAACACAGCCGCGATCTCCCCCCACCCCCACCTCTCGCTGAGACACCCCTGATCTCGTCCCCCCTTTCTCGCATTAGAGCGAGCGCTTGTCCCCCTGTCCCCGAGTCATCCGGGCCTCCCTTCCCCTCCCAACCAGCTCCCTTACTGGACTAGCCGTCCTGCTACCGAGCTTCCAAGCCCCGTCGACCCTTCGCTTCCATCCTGAGTCACCACAAGTCCTTTCCCTCCTTTCCTCCCCACCCCTGCACGACTCTAGCTGGGACCCTGCTCTCTACCCCCCTTTAGGGAGTCAACCTTCACTAGCTCCCCCCCCCGCCCCCTCCCGCAGAGTCATCTTCCTCCCAGCCTCCCGGAGCTCCAGCCCTCACTGCTGGCAAATCGAGTTTTCGTGCCCCCTGGTCCCCAGCCATGTTCTCAGTAGCTCTTTTCACTCCCATCTGCCGCAATATCTCGAATCTTTGATTTCCTTCCAGTCCCAGATTTTATTCGTGTCCTGTTGTGTACCCACCCCCCACCCCGAGTGTCAGCTTTTTCATTCCCACCCCGCTGCAGTCTTCAGCCATTTAGCCATCCTGGGGTGGAAGTGCTGGAAGAAACAGCCTTGGGGTATTAGAGATAAAAAAAGTATGTATATATTTTATAGGTGCATATAAAATTGATTCCAGCAATGTTCTGAAGCCACAATGTGATTCTCCAGCTTCAGCCTAGAAGCTGGAAGTGTAAAAAAGAAACAAACAAACAAAGACCAAATCCCAAACCTCCACAACCCAAATCCAACAATTAGAGACAGACCTCTGTGGGGAAGGTAGTCAGTCCTCAGGCCCTTGATTAGTTTTCAATGATAATGTTTAATTGTGAAACTTTTTCATTACTCAGTAGTTATATAGGGTCGCCCGAGTGGCATTGGGGGGCAAGACTGATGGATGTTTATGTGCTTAATTTGTATTTTACACTTGACAGACACCAGAAGAAATAGAAAGATTGACAGTTGATGAAGACCTCAGTGATATTGACAGGGCTGTTTATCTGCTCAGGTATTTCCAAAAGTCCTTGAAATTGCTGCTCTCTCTGGCTGCATAGATAAATGCTTTCTGAATTGTCATGCTACAGTTACGTTCAGATTTTCCTAACCGTTTGAATGCATAGCAAGCATTTAATTGTATTACAAATTAAGATTTAGGTATGGGCTTATACACTTGAGAACTGAAATCAAATGAGATACCTAACTTAAAGAATATTGTTTGGAGGAGGAGGAACAGCACGAATGGTTTGAGTTGAATCTCATTTTTTCTTCTTTTTAATTTTTTAGCTTTGGTGGTTCTCACATAGCATCCTATAAATTTAAATGAGATGTCAGAATATCCAGGGATTAATTTAAGTTAATTGTGGTACCCTGGACCTTACTTATATGTACTATTTACTATGCAGAAAGAAATCCACAAATACGGTAGTTCAGTTTGTTGTCAGGATATATACTGTTCATATTACTTTTGCTATGTAAGCTTTATAATAAGGCTTGAGATTTTAAAATTTAATTGGGTCTACTCTCATTTAAGTTTTATCTCACAAGCTCTACAGAGTTGCTTAAGGCAGATGGTTATTGCAAATGTTTACATGATTTCTCTAAACTATTTAAAAAAATTGTGGGTTTAGCTTCTTAAAAGCTAATGTGCCGAACATTAATGAACATATCTATGAAAATACTTCAGCAAACAGAAAATTTCCTAAGGTGTACTTTTTGTATTTTGTGTACTTTTGTTCTAAATTTTTTTCCTTAACTTGCACAACATTTTTCCCCTTTTAACAAATTAGTTTTCACCTTTATTTTTCAGAATCAGATTTTGAAAACTGGTGTTATTTACCTCCTGGGATATTTCTCATTCTTGTTTCCTTAGTTTAGGTCTAATTTGCCAGTTTCAGATGCTAGCAAGTTACTTCTTTTTCTTTCTTGTTTATAGATCATGTTTCCAGTCCCATGTTATTCATTGTTAAAAAAAACCCCTCTCCATGAAGTTCATTATAAAAATTATTCTTTAGCCTAGTAGTGGCTTTCTGTTTTTAGTTTAGTCAGAATTTTAGCAAAGTTACAACTTCTACCATCCTCTCCAATAATTCTGTCACTTCAAAATGTTTCTGGATCTTGGACCTTTTGTTGATGATGTTGGTGATATTTGGTAGCATGCTCTCATCACTTCTACCTGTTTATTGAAAAGAAAACTGTTTTATGTATGTATAAATTAACAGTATGTGTTTTGGTGTTTACATAGAGAATAATCCAACATTTAACCTATTTTTAATTGTTATATTTGAAGTACTTTATTCCTTAATTATTAACATGTCCACCATGGTGAACAGTAGTTATAAGCATCTGCCTTTTCCCTAAGTTCTTTTTTTTCTTTTTTTAATTTTTTTTTACAGAGACGGAGAGAGGGATAGGCAGGGACAGACAGGAACGGAGAGAGATGAGAAGCATCAATCATCAGATTTCGTTGCTTGTTGCGACACCTTAGTTGTTCATTGATTGCTTTCTCATATGTGCCTTGACTGTGGGCCTTCAGTAGACTGAGTAACCCCTTGCTCGAGCCAGTGACCTTGGGTCCAAGCTAGTGAGCTTTGCTCAAACCAGATAAGTGCTCAAGCCGGTGACCTCGGGGTCTCGAACCTGGGTCCTCGACATCCCAGTCCAATGCTCTATCCACTGCGCCACCGCCTGGTCAGGCTCCCTAAGTTCTTTTGATTGGAGTAGGTAGACAATTGGTAAAAGTTTGGATAAGTTAAAAAAAAATTTTTTTTTAATGCTCAAGAGAGACAGACAGGAAAGGAGAGATGAGAAGCATCAACTTGTAGTTGCGGCACTTTAGTAGTTAATTGATTGCTTCTCATACGTGCTTTGACCCGGGGGTTCCAGCCAAGCCAGTGACCTCTTGCTCAAGCCAGACACCTTGGGCTCAAGCCAGCGACTATGGGATCATGGCTGTGATCCCACCTCAAGCCAGCGACCATGGGATCATGGCTGTGATCCCACCTCAAGCCAGCGACCCTGCGCTCAAGCTGGTGAACCTGTGCTCAAGCCCGTGACGTTGGGTTTCAAACCTGGGACCTCAGTGTCCCAGGTTGATGCTCTGTCCACTGCACCACCACCCGATCAGGCTTTAAGATTTTATTTATTGATTTTTTGAGAGAGGACAGAGAGAGACAAAGGGGGTGAAAAGGAGCAGCCGGAAACATTAGCTCATAGTAGTTGGTTCTGGTATGTGCCTTGACCCAGCAAGCCTGGGGTTTTGAACCGGCAACATGAGCGTTCCAGGTCGACACTTTATCCACTGTGCCACCGCAGGTCAGACTGGATAAGTTTGTTTTAACATACAGCGGTTAATGGTTTGAAATAAATTCCTACTTACTCCTTCTGAGTTCTTTTCTTTGTATAAACGCTGGCTTACAATTAGGAAATGGAGAGTCTTGCTCTACTTACTTGTGACAGCAGATACCTTATTCTAGATATCAGTGACAAGGCTTCTTTTTTAGGATAGCTTATTTGTTTTCTATTTTACTTTTATTGTTTGTAAGTGAACCGAGTCTTCTGAGTTGCCTGTATTTCTCAGGCTGAGAACATAAGTTTTATCCAGCTCTGGGACCTACAAAGCCCTGATAGAGACAGATGGGTCCTCTCATTCTAGTCAAGAGAATTTTAAAAGAGATCTGATATCTCCTTTAGTTTCTTGTGGCTCATCTACCTTGAAGGAGGTTTGCAAGGTGACTGAGAAGGCAGACACTGGTTTGGCTGTGTCTGGGTATCCAGCTGAGTTCTTCTTTTGTTTTCCTAACGTCTCACTAGCTCCTGGGGAAAAGTGGGATTTCACCTTTTGGCCAGTTTCTGAAGGGATAACTACACTGCCTGAAAGGTTCTTTCTTCCCTGGATTCGGGAGGGTGTGGGTTCGTTTGTAAATGTGTTCCAAACTTTCCTCTGGAAGCCTCATCTGCCCTCCTGTATTGAGCCTTCTATTTTAAATGCAATTTATTCCTTTAAAAAAAAATTTGTACTCCCTAATGCTGTAGAACCCAATACTGAGTCCTGTTTTTTATTTATTTTTATTTTTTTCTCTCAGATTTTCAGGTTTATTTTGGAGGTTTTTACCTTTTCCTTTGATACCCAGAATTTTTTTTTTCTTTCTGTTTTTGAATGTCAGATTTGCTTCTGTAGCTCTCTTATTTTGTATATTAAAACTATTTTGGAGTATAATGTTAAATTAATATTCAGAGTCAAATGTATAAACATCAGTAGGAAATGCTTTATATTAGTGGAGATTCTGATAGCATTTACATTGAATCTCATATTTAAAAAAGCATTATATACAGACCATCGTCATCTAATGAAAAACAAATTATCTTTATTATATTATAACTATACTTCATTATCTTACCTAAAGTATGATAGATCAATTATTAATGCTATTTTCACAATTAAGTTTAGGACATTATGATATTTAAAGATTTGACACAGATGAATTTGTGGGTTTTTTTGTTTTTTTTTCTTTTTCATAAATATGATGAAGATATACCCATCTGTGGCAGCGCTGAATTGAAGCAAAACAACTTTCCTAATAGTCACAGCTTGTGGATTAGTCAAAATCATACCACAACATCTTTCTCTGTTCTCTCTCTTCTTGATTTTGGCATATATTTTTAGAAATGTACTTAAAATATTTGAATTATTTTGTTAGAGAAGAGTCCTTAAATATGGATGCTGTGCTTTCATTAGGTAAATCTTTACTTATATCTCTAATTGCGTACCAGATACTGTAAATTCTAGATCTCAAACTTAGTACAAGTGACTCCATCTTACTGTGCAATGTGCTTCCCACTAGGCTCTCACTTGGTTTTAACGGATTGATTGAAAAGTAGTTCATATTCTATAGCGTTCACCAATTTAAAGTGTAGTGTTCAGTGTATTCAGAATAGTGCGACCATCACCAGAATCAGTTTTAGAATATTCCATCGCCGCAGTGAGAAAATCTGTATCTATTAGCAGTCTCCCCACTTATTCCCCACCTTCCCAGCCTTTGGAAACTACTGGTCTGCTTTCCTGTCTCCCTGGGTTTGCCTGTTGTGAACTTTCCATGTAAATTAAATTATAGAGTATGTGACCTGTTGTGACTGACTTCTTTCAATTAGCGTGTTTTCAGTTTGATCCGTGTTGTAGCATGTATCAGTACTCTATTTTTTTATTGATGAACAGTGTTCTACTGTGTGGGGTGGCACATTTTGTTGATTCATTTATCAGTTAGGGGACACTTGGATTGTTTCCTTTCAGCCCTTCACTTTTTGAACCAATCATGCTGGCCTCTTCACCGTAACTTAGATATATTGTGTTCATCCTTACTTCTCCTTCTCCCTGTCCTGGGATGCCCTTTCATTGTATGTCCCCAACGTCTTCTGTCCTCAGGACCCAGCTGTGATCTTGCATCTCTTCTAAGGCCTCCCTTGGCTGCTGAACCCACATGGAGCCCAGGCTTCGCTGGGCTCCCCATCACTCAGTGGCTGCATCCCTCAGTTAATTACTCACTACTTTGTATTCCTTAACATGTATATGTGTGTGTGTGTGTGTGTGTGCATTTTCCTTAGCAGAGCACAGGCTCTTGGAGGACAAGCCATATTTATGTTGTTGATATTTTGGTTCTTTCTTTTTTTTTGCTGTGATATAAATATATACCTCTTAGTAGAATAAGGTATATTTGTTTATTTGAAGATGATCAAAATGCCAGGTGCAACTTCTGACTTTTGGTTATCATATGCAATAGAGTTGAACAGATTGAAGTTATATCCTCTTCTACCATTATCTGTGTGACTATGGGCAAGTTACTTTGGTTGTTAAGCTCTTGTTTCCTCATCTGTAAGTAGAAATGATAGTTTCTGTTCCCCCAGGTTGTTGCATTACGTATAGAGCCACAGAATCGGTATTTAATTAAGGTTAATTCCCTACTAATTTTCCCCCCTTTCCTACTTCCTTGCTACTTAAGTGCTCAAGGTAAATTTCAAACCTTAAAAGAGGATAGCAGGGTTAATTCGGCTTTCCAATAAATTAATAAAGTAATAGGCAAGTGAAGTATATCAGCTGAAGTTTGTGATCAATATTAACTTTTTTTGCTCATAGTATTTATCAGAAACCAGAACCTTCACAAATTATAATGAAGCATTTTAAACTGAGTTTTAGTTAAGGTCAGTACGTGTTTTACCAAATGACCTTAAGCAGTAGTTGCTATCTACATTATGCATTAATGTATTGATCGGTTAATGTGCCAAACCTGACAATTATGTTTACTTTTACAATCATTTGTCACTTTTAAGCTATTTTTCACTTTGTGAATTTTGAAACGTCTTGCACATTACCTTCTAGGGACAGTCAGGATAACCACATCTTTAGAAAATTTTCCTTGTTCTGTCTCTTCCCACTTTTTTAAGGAGTAAGCGCGCCCCCTAGTGATATCAAAGAGTGAGAGTTCTGCAACCAAGTCGGGAAATAAAAGTTAAGGTGCTAACTGGGTCAAGTGATAAAAATCGTAACTCTCTTAGAATTCGGTCACATGGAAGGTATTCAACCATTGAATATGTGGGAGGCGTGGAGAAAGTGTTCAGACTTAGTTCTTCACAGTCCCCGCTTTTGGGTTTATCCTTTGGCATGCGGTAATTATGTAGCAATAATGGCAAGGTCTGTTATATCCTCATGTGTGGATGTTACTTAAGAGTGTTAACTTTCCATCCAAATCAAAGATGTTAATAATGGAAAATATTTGTAACCCAACTAATAGTTACTTTAGGATAAATCTTATTAATGTATTGAGTATTTACTATTTATTAGGCATCTCCTGGGAAAATGAATGGCATTGTACCAGCAGTTACTTGTGTTCAAGGAAGTACTTGTTTGGGAAACAAACACATTAAAAAAAAATTTTCCATAGATTAGACGTCATCCCTAATTAACCAGCTTGTTGGGCATTGAGAAAGCAGTGTGCTGTGTCAGAAATACTTTATATTAAGACATATCCAGATTGATTTTTCGGGGCCGAGGCTTGCTCATTTACTTACTGAGAGACTTTGGGTAAGTTCCTTATCTCCTCTGAGTCCATGCCTCCTACTCTAAACTGGAAATAATAGTACTTACATTATGGGGTTGTTTGGAAGATGAGAGGAAGTGTATGTAGAGGGCACAATGCTTTGTGCTGAGTTGTGTTCAATAAAGGATAATTGTTACTGGTCTTCTAAATTATCTACTTGCAATTCAGAACATATATTACTTTGAATGAATAGGAAAATTCCCATCCAGAAACTTCATGTAGTTATAAAGTAGTGGTAGTCAACCTGGTCCCTACCGCCACTAGTGGGCGTTCCAGCTTTCATGGTGGGCGGTAGCGGAGCAACCAAAGTATAAATAAAAAGATAGATTTAACTATAGTAAGTTGTTTTATAAAGATTTATTCTGCCAAACGTAGCGAAAATCCGACATAAAGTACTTGGTAAGTAATTATTGTTATATGCTTTAACTTGCTGTAACTCTGCTTTATAAATTTTATAAAGTAAAGTTACTTCCCTACTTTATAAATCACCATTACTGTGGAACGGTGAGCGGTTAGAAAATGCTACTACTAACAGAGATAAAGAAGTGGGCGGTAGGTATAAAAAGGTTGACTGCCCCTGTTATAAAGTTTTCTCTCCAGATGGTGTCCCTTTGCAGTTAATCCTCCACCCTGACCTAATGCAACCAATGATCTGCCTTTTGTCACAATAGATTAATTTTTCCTCTTCTAGAATGTACACATGTTTTCATGTCATGACATATTTATTTATTTAACTTTTTACAGTTTTATTTAGCCATAATTGATATCCAATAAACTGCACATATTTAAAATATACAATTTGATGAATTTTGACATATATATACCCACAAAGCCATCATAACAATTAAGATAATGAACATACACATCACCCCCCAAAATAACTTTGTGCCCCTCTGTAATATCCTCTCCTCTTTCTCTGATCCCTTCCCCCACTTAGGCAGCCACTGACCTGATTTCTGTCACTATAGATTAGTTTTCAATTTCTAGAATATTGTATAAATGAATCATGCAATAGCTACTCTTTTGTCTGGCTTCTTTATTCAATATAATTATTTTGAAGTTTATGATGTTGCATTTGTTAGTTTATCCCTTTTCACTATTGATAATTATTACATTTTAAGGATATAATACATTGTATATATTCAGTCATTAGTTGATGGATATTTGGGTAATTTCCAGTTTTTGGCTACTGCAGACTAAATGTGCCTTCCATTCCATTCTGGTAAACAGGAGCTGAATGGCTGGGTCGGATAGTAGGTGTATGTTTACATTTTTAAGACACTGCTAAACTGTCTCCAAAGTGATTGTGCTATTTTACATTTCCACCAGTGGTGTCTGAGGGATTGTGTTGCTCCCTATATTCGCTGATACTTGGTAGGATCAGTCTCTTTATTTAAGCCATTCTAGTGATACTTCTAGTGGTCTAGTGTACCGGTATTTCATTGTATTTGTAATTGAATTTTCCAGAAGACCAGTGGATGTTGAGCATCCCTACATGTGTTTATGAGCCAGCCACATAGCTTGTTTGGTGAAGTCTTTTGCTTCTTTGTTGGATATATGCTTTGTGAATATTTTCTCCAGTCTGTTGCGTCAGCAGGCTCTCCTTGGTTCTAAGCAAGGAAAAGATGTTGTATCCCAGTTTCTTGCTTCATCCACTAGGGGATGCTAATGGGCATCCCTGAGGGCAGAATCTCCTTGGATAGTGAAGAGTTTCAGAGCTTTTTAAAAAATGGTCACTTGTACTTTTCTATCAGAAAGTGCCCATGTTTCATTACTGATTGGATGCAATAATATAAGCACACCAACAATACTGTTTGTTTAATATGGCTAGAGGTTTATCAGTTTTATTGATCTTTTCAAAGATCCAGCTTTTGGTTGCATTATTTTTCTCTAATGTTTTTGTTTTCAATCTTATCTATTTTTGTTCTAGCATGTATTATTTCCTTTCTTCTGCTTGCTATGCACTTAATTTTTTCTTTCTTCTCTAGTTTCTTAAGGTAGAAGCTTAGGTTATTGATTTTAGAGCTTTCTTTTGTTCTAATATGTGCATTATAATGTGTAAATTTCTCTTTTGTTCTAATATGTGCATTATAATGTGTAAATTTCTCTAGGCACTGCTATAGCCACATTTCCCAAATTCTGATGTTATACCTTTATTATTATTTAGTTGAAAAAAATTTTTTTTTAATTCTCGAGACTTCTTTGACTTGTGAGTCATTTAGAAGTGTATTGTTTAATTTCCAGATATCTAGAGATTTTCAGATATTTTTGTTACTAATCTCTAGTTCCATTCTTGAGAATGGGCTTGATCTGATTTCTGTGATTTCCTCCTTCCCCTTACAGCTCTGATTTCATTTCTTGCTGGCCCCTCTTCCCTTGGTGTGTACTCCAGCCATCCTTGCTGTTCATTACACAGACCAGGCGCACTTCTCCTCAGGGCTTTTCATGTTCCTTCTGCTTTTACTGTTCCCTCAGATACTTTGCTAGCTCTACCATTGCTTTCAGATCTTCACTCACATGTAGGTTGCTTACCTATTTCTGATCAATGGTGCCACCACCTACTAAAGTCATGCTTAAAGCCTGGGGTATCCTCAAACTTTCCTGTTCTGTATCTCTGAGATTTATACAGATTACATCTTTCTTTGACAGAATAGACTCATTCACAGGGTTGCTGTAGTTTTCTGATATAAAAAATTTTAAAACCCTCACATTTTTATAGTCAAGATGGTTTTCAAATCCTTGATGAGCAGAAACCTGTTAGGGGTTCAAAATTCCAGTGTTTTTACTTTGGAAAACACTCACTTCTTTTGGTACACTTGCGGGCAAATAGATTTGGCCTTTTTTTGTGTGTGTGTGACAGTGACAGAGAGAGTCAGAGAGAGGGACAGATAGGGATAGACAGGAAGGGAGAGAGATGAGAAGCATCAATTCCTTGTTGCAGCACCTTAGTTGTTCATTGATCATATGTACCTTGACTGGGGGGCTACAGCAGACTGAGTGACCCCTTGCTCAAGGCAGTGACCTTGGGCTTAAGCTGGTGAGCCTTGTTCTAAGCAGATGACCCTGCGCTCAAGCTAGCGACCTTGGGGTCTCAAACCAGGGTCCTCCGTGTCCCAATCTGACGCTCTATTCACTGTGCCGCTGCCTGGTCAGGCTGGCCTTTTTTTTTTCTTAAGGAAAATATTTCTTAATGCTCTAAAATAACATTTTATTAGTTCAGCTCTAGGCTCTTATTTCTTTCTTTCTTTTTTTTTTTTTTCATTTCTCCGAAGCTGGAAACGGGTAGGCAGTCAGACAGACTCCCGCATGCGCCCAACCGGGATCCACCCGGCATGCCCACCAGGGGGCGATGCTCTGCCCCTCTGGGGCGTCGCTCTGTTGCATCCAGATCTAGGCTCTTATTTTTTATTAAGGAATATGTATTATAATCAGTCTGCAGGCTCATTTCTTATTTCTTTTTACTAAGCAGTGAGAGCTATATAACTTTTTTTTAATTGTTGCTAAGAAACAGAGCACAGCCACTAAAAGCTGTGTGACCTTGGTAACATACTTCAGCGTCTCTGTAGTGTCAGTAAAGTGAGGGAGATGTACTAGTTCTACTGTTACAATTCTTTCTTGCATTGTGACAGAATTGAATTCAGTGCTCACCCCAAGTATCAACTTGCTTCAGGTGGTTAACACATTCATTTCCTGCCACATTAAAAAAACAACACGCCTGACCTGTGGTGGCTCAGTGGATAAAGCGTCGACCTGGAACGCTGAGGTCGCCGGTTCGAAACCCTGGGCTTGCCCAGCCAAGGCATATATGGGAGTTGATGCTTCCTGCTCCTCCCTCCTCTCTCCCCCCTTCTCTAAAATGAATAAATAAAATCTTTAAAAAAAAAAATTAAAAAAAAAATTAAAAAAAAAAAAAACACAACTCAGGGTATACCAATCAGCTCTGATTCTTTGCTTACTATTTTCTAAAAGATACTAAAGTGTTCATTATTTTGCATGTTAAACATGTTGTTTTGTTTTGTGTAGATAAACAGTGTATAAATAAGAATAGAATGGCTTATTATTTCATCAAATAATTTTATTAAAAATTATACTTATTGTGATTTAAAAAGTCTATTATACTACTTAGTTTCTTCATTATTTCCATATAAATAAATAGCATGTAGACCTAGTCTTCTGGATTATATATATGTAATTTAGGTATGATATACAGTATATATGTATTATTTACTCATGTGGCTTAATTTATACATTAGTTACTTATTTATCAATTTTTATTTATTGAATTACATATGTTATAATTAGCAATTATGTTTTCTCAGACAGTATTTTTCTTTCAAGACAACTAGAGGACTGGTAATTCATATATTACAAAAGGAATGATACAGATGTCTAAAATAGTTCTTGTATTATAAGACATCATGGAACAATTGTCCTTATTTCTTTCTCTCAAGAAAATATGTTTGAACGTAATTTAAATTAGTTGTTATTTAGGAACCCATGAGACATTTTATAGCATCAATAGTTTTGTTGTTTTTTTTAGAATGAGGTTTTTGCTTTGTGAAGATAGTGTTCTGCCTCTGACAAGAACCAGCTGGTTGACCGTGGGCAGCTTCCATAATCTCTGTAGATGCTGGTCTCTTCAGTGGCACAATGTGAGGAGATGAATTATGCATATTTGTAAGGCCTTCTTTAATGCCAACATTCTGTCACATCCCATCTTTAGCTTTAGAGAAAAGGAATCATCATTTCACACAACTTTCACAAGACTGAGTTTTGGTTAACTAATGAACATCTAAATTTTATAATTGATTTGTTTGTATTATGTTTCTCCTGATTGAGTGACTCAGTTACAATAATATCAGTCAAATGAACAGAGAGGAGCCACAGGATATTGTTAGGGACTCCCTTTCTGGGTCAGACTACCACTCCCAGATTTCAGTTGTTCCAAATCTGTGGCTCTAGCTTTGGGCTCCTCTCCCCGACTTTGGACTAGGGCTGCTTGCTGGGTGGTGTCACCATGCCACCTCTACCAGACTGTCTCACTGGCTTTTCAAACTCTGTGTGCCTAAAACAGATTCATCATTTTTTCATCTAAATATGTCGCCACTTGTTATTGAAGCCTAATTATACTTTTAATTCACAGTGGCAGGAAACCTGGGAATAATTTTGTACTATTTTTTTCCTTTCAGAAATTAGTTTTGTATCCAGTCCTATTGATTTTATTTCTGCAAGAAGCCACTTCTTCCTTTTTGTTCTAATTCCGATGCACAGAAGCATAGTGCTTTGTTTTAGTTGTTTACTTTCTATTTCCAGCGCACAGTGGCTGGCATTCATAAGTGTTCGTAGATCTTTATGAAGTGATTGAATAAATCCCATCTGGCATGGGACGTTTGAACACACTGTTCCTTCTACCCTTTTTTTCACTGATTCCTACTCATTTTTCAGATTTCAGCTCTTCAGAGAAGCCCTCCCTTCACCTCCAAAGTAGATGATGTTCTTTCCTTTTTCTTCCTTTTTTTAAGGTGATTTTCTTGAGAGTGCTACATACTGTTTTTGTTATAGGTCTTTGCACACTTAGGATGACTTAACTGATTTTTGTTGTCTAATGCCTGTCTTCTCTGACTGTGAAGCTCTAATAGGGTAGGGTCATGTGTGTCTATACCATGATTTCCCTGTTTTCCTTTTCAGGAGTTTGTTCAGCGCCCAATATGTAATAAGCACTCAGTCAATATTTGTTGTCTGACAAGTTCGATGGCCAGGCATATAACATTCTTAGATTGTATTGGAGGACCCAGAACCAGTGCCTGGCAACCAGCAGGTCCTGAATAAATACTCCATGATCATTGAACATTTTAGTCCATCTGTCTTCTATAGTTTGAGTCATTTGGTCCCTTCCCCTTCCTACCATAGCTAATTATCATCCTTTCTTCCTGTGGATTGCAAGGATGTAGCCTGGTTCTATTTCTTTTTCATACAACTGTTGGTCACTGCTCAGTTCTTCCTCTGGGTTCCTCGCTTACCGGGTTAGCTGCTACGTAAACCCCACCTTCCGAGCTGTCCCTTCCCCTGCTATGTTCTGTATTTATATATAAATTAATATATTTTTAAAGGAATGTGTACTGCCATTTGTTAATGGGGAAATAGAAAGCTGATTTAAAAAAATAATGAGAGAGGTTACAATGTTACCAGAAAATCTTCCAAATTTGTGTAGTTATTCCTGAGCTTGTAATTTATATACCTTTCAATATTCCTGCTATGGGTCATATATTTAGGGCAGACCTTAGTAATATTTCCTTTTACTCTTTGCAAAATACTGTAGAACGATGATTTTCAAATGTCTTTTTAGTCATGACTCACAGTAAAGAATACATTTTAAATTGTGACCTGAATATACACATACATGTTTGTGTGAGTGGACTAATATGTGTAATTGACACTAAATGTTAATAATTATGCTTCTGTGTATAATAAATAAACACAAGGAATTAAGAAATGTAATCATAATATTGAATTAGAATATGGAAAAATCCCAAATAAACAATGCAAAAACAACAAGTGAGGAAAGATTATGAATACAGTAGGGGTGTCTGCCCTCTAATAAGTTCCTTCTGCTCTAGAGCAAGCAGAGATAATGCTTATCTTGCATACTGTTGTGAGATTTGCTGTGGAGTGTGAGGGGGAAGGAAAGGATAATGTAATTCTAAGATGTGTACCTGAGGAATCAGAGGGCTGGTTCTACCTCTGCTGGTTAAAAGAGGGAAGGGGAGGCGAGCTCCATTTTTGATGTAGGAAGTTGAGGAGCCATTCAAAAGGAAATGCTCACCCTAAAACTGATGATCCTGGCTTAATGAAAGAGGAGTTTGTCTCTTCTCCACAGTGAACGTGAAACTTCTTGACACATGCTGACATGGCATTGGGATAGTAAAAGATATATGGCAGAAATTATTGGCAAAGAAATTTATTGTAACATGACTATTACAATAATTGTAACATGACTATTATAATAATTCATGCGCAGGTTTTTCTCTTGCAAATTTATCAACTTAGAGACATTTTTAGGCTGACAGTTCAGCCACTTCTTATGATGGGACTATGATCCTAGGAGGTACAGTGGCCCTCGGTTATGAACTTAGAAATCATAGGTTGGAATCCTGGCTCTCATCTTCAGTAGTCGGAAGACTTTGGGTAAATGATATCCCCCCTGCACCAGGACTGTTTTCTCAACTGTAAAGTAAGTATAGAAATATACTGCATATAAATATTGTCAAGATTAATGTGAAAATGTATATAAAGTGCCTTGCCTGGCACATAGTACTCCCTTAAATGTTAATTTTTCTTTTATTCTTTCTTTGGTGCTATTAACAAATATGATTTGTTTCTGTATGATTCTAAGCGTGATGACTGCAAGCAGAGTGGAAAGACTCTCTAACTATATGAACCTTTTAAGGCAATGTTTTGAAGACTTAACAGTATTAAGGATTCAGTTTTGCAGTACTAACATGAAAATAAGCCACATTTGAAAAATTACTGACATTATGGATTGGTATTCAGTACCTTCTGTTTTATATCCTGAGTCATCTTTGTTTTAAAAGAAAGTTTTGTTTTTCTTGAAAGTTTAATTCTTTAAGCTAATCATTTAATTAACTTTGTTCTATTCATTAGAACTGTTGAATAATTTACTTTGAGTAAAGAAATAATTAAATATCAACTATTTAGAGTTTAGTTTTCATTGCAAACTCAAAGCAAGGCCTGTGTGGCATCTGCTTCATCATTCTAAATTCAAGCAGTGTCAGCAACTTCTGTGTTATGTTTTGGATTTTGAAATGAGAGCTGCTAGGATTAGAATTGCAGGGTGTGCATATTCAAATCACTTCAGATTCTACGCATAGTTGAACAGTAGCAGAGCTACAATTCTAAGATTAATTTCTCTAATAGTGACTATGTTATGTTGTCATTTTTGGATATGCTCCTCCCCCTTTTTCTTTTCTTAATGGTTTAGTATTAACTAAGCAGTGAGGGCCATCTGGCTAGGAAAAGAGAAGGACTCTTTGTTAGTCAGAATTCTTCGTATGTGAATCTGTTTTTCTCATTAGATTTGAGCTGTTAGAAGGTTGAAGCATGGTACAAGAAAAGAGAAAGACAATATTGGTAGTACCTAGGTCAGTTCTAACATGCAGCGTATACTTTTTTTGTGGGGAAGGGCATCGGTTTCATAAACTAATACAGATAGTCTTGTTTTGGGAGACCCAAGATGATGTTTCTGAAAGTGTTTTAAGCAATACGATACACCAAGAATTTCTTGACCTTTTCTTGATTTCTCAAAAATTGGTTATCATTTTGTTTTTTTCCCCAGCATTATTGAATCCCAACTTTTCTTTTTTTTTTTTTTTTTTTGAAATTATATGTTTTTAAAAGCATTAAACATCATAGTTATACATTTTTCTCTAGTAGTGCTGCATAGCTTAGGATCAGGAGCGGGATGGATAAAGATGGGTGGGTTTGGTATTGGCTGGGTGCAGGCTGGAAGAGAGGCAGTGTTGTGTGTAATGGTTATGCATGGATTTTGCAGTTATGCAGGCTGGGTAACTTTGGGCAAGTACCTTCATCTCTCCAAGCCCTAATTTGCTTATCTATAAAATGGGGCTAATAATATATAATCTACTTCATAAGATTATTGTGAGAATTAAATAAGATGACTGCAAGTAAGGTGCCTACTAACATTATGCCTAGTATGTAGTATATTAGATAGTATTTTTATTGTTGTTATTAGGAGGAGGAGAATTGAAAAAAGTCATTGAAGTAATAGTCAAGAACGTTGAGGCTGGCAAGTAAAAAACTAAAAGGAATATTAGAAACTGGAGAATTAGGAATTGAGGGATTAGAAATGTGATGAGGGTAAAAAATGAATTTAACAATGGAAAAATACAAAAATAAGAGTTTATAGACAGCAAGTGAGATCAGAGTTTAAGATTCTAGAAATGGAGGATTTCCAGGTAATGATTGATCTAGCTTTTGATGATTGTTGACATGGAGACAAATTCAATTTAAATCAAATATTTATGGAACCCTTATTTTGTGCTAGATACTGTGTTAAGCACTGGAGAACGTAAAATTTGGACAAAATGGCATTGGGTTTGAGGGGGCCAAAAACTAGTTATTCGTCATTCACCTGAATAAGAAGTGACAGTGGCAGGGGCTGGGATGACAGTTGTGGCTGAGAAATTTTTTATTGTTGAAAAAAAAAATGCTTGAGTGGATTGACTTGTTTTTAATTGGCTTAAGCTATTACTATAAATGGCTCTTTAAAATAGTCATATCTCCCAATGGGAATAAAATAATTAGTAACATTAATTTAGAATTTAAAAGACAGCTGTCCTAAATTCATTTATTTAACTAGTCTTTTTTTCCTTCCTCTTTCCTTTTTAGCCACGAGTGCGCAGATTAGATGATTAACCCAGTTCTTTTTAGTTTTAAAAGAATGGTTTGCTGAGTGGGCTTGTGTCCTTTTAGTTGCTGAATGAATATCATGTCCCAATGAATAGCAGAATTGGGGCAAAAAGGAGCAGCTCATGGTGTAGCCAAGATGATTATTCCTTGTGACTTTTAGTTGAAAGTTGTAGGTTTTGAAGTCTAGAAAGCGAATTTTGTAAATAAAAAATAAAATATAGAAATAAAATCAATATCAAACATTTATTTTAGAATTACAGGTATGTACATATTGAATAGCAATGAAGTGAATTTTATACTGTTGACTTCAACCTATGCTGATTGTTTTGGGTTTCTTCCAGTCAGTGATTGGTGCCATATAGTCACACATATTTGGCTTATTTATACTGATTCTGACCAAAGTCAGCAGGAGATAACAGTGGATCCAACCACCCATGAAATTTCCGGACAAGCAAACTTAGTGCCCCACCCGACTTGAACGTACAGCCAGGTCTACTCTTCTCCGTCTCCTGTCTGAGCCACAGCCCTTTCCCAAGTTCCTCCTCATACTTTCATCTAATGTGCACGTAAGCAGACCACATGTTAGCCAGCTCTGATACCTAATTTTTGCCCTATCACTTTTTTTTTTTTTTAATTTTTATTTATTTATTTATTTTAGAGAGGAGAGGGAGAGACAGAGAGAGAGAGAGAAGGGGGGAGGAGCTGGAAGCATCAACTCCCATATGTGCCTTGACCGGGCAAGCCCAGGGTTTTGAACCGGCAACCTCAGCATTTCCAGGTCGACGCTTTATCCACTGCGCCACCACAGGTCAGGCCCTATCACTTTTAATATCATAATTATGAAGAGGAGCCCCTGTTGCCAGGACAAACAAAAGTAGTGAATGCATGCAGTGTCTGACGAACCTCTGCTTCATTTGGGCAAATTGTTACTGTGCACTTGGCTCATTTACTCATGTCATTTAAAAACTGTGAAATTCTCAGGCCTACCAGAATCTGCTGCCCCAGAATCTCTGGGGTGAGGCCCAGTTTTAGCAAGTGCTCCAGGGTGATTCTGATACATGTTAAAGTTTGACAACCCCTGCTCTAGCATATTGTGCTTACCAGGCTGTACACATTTGCTTGAAGTCTCTGGCAGTATATTTCTACTAGAGATTGAAAATATGAAATTGCCGTTGTCGTAGGTCAATAATTGTCCAATGTTGGCAGTTCTGTGTGGTTCAACTATTAGTTACTTGGTGTAAACCAGGATTTCTAGAACTCTTCCTGTTGAATCATTTACATTATCTGTTGCAAGCAGTTGTCCTCTGCATTGTAGGATGGTTAGCAGCATTCCTTGATTCCATAGCATCTCCCAAGTTGTGATGATCAAAAATGTCTCCAGACATTGTCCTATGTGCCCTGGTGGTAGTGGGGAGCACTCCCAGTGGAGAGCCACTGGCCAACCCAGTAGCTTCCCCTTCTAAGCACTAATACCCAGCCTAAATATATACACTTTTCTCCCTGGGGGGAGAAGGGTCAGACATAAATTGATTATAATAATTAAATTCATATTTAAAAAAATTTTATTTTTCAATTACAGTTTACTTCCAATATTATTTTGTATTGGTTTCAGGTGTATAGAATAGTGGTTAGAAAACCATGTATTTCACAAAGTGTTACTCCCAGTGTTTCCAGTTCCCATCTGGCACCATACATATTTACTATAATATTATTGACTATATTCCCTGTGTTGTACTTTATAGCCTTGTGACTATTTTGTAATTACCAATTTGAACTTATTAATCCCTTCACCTCTTTCACCCAGTCCCCCATGCTCCCTCCCCTCAGGCAACCATCAGTCTGTTCTCTGTACCTATCAGTCTGTTTCAAAATTTTTTATTCGTTTATTTTGTTCTTTAGGCTCTAAATATACATGAAATCGTATGGTATTTGTCTTTCTCTGACTTATTTCACTAAGCAGAATAGTCTATAGATCCATACCTGCTGTCACAATTGGTAAAATTTTGTTCTTTCTTGTGGCTGAGTAATATTCTATTGAATATATGTATCACTGCTTTTTTATCCACTCTATTAATGGGCACTGGGCTTGCTTCTGTATGTTGGCTATTGTAAATAATGCTGCAGTGAACATAGGGGTAAATATATTCTTTTGAATTAGTGTTTTGGGTTTCTTTGGATATATACCCAGAAGTGAAATCATTGGGTCAGATGTTAGTGACAGTTTTAGTTCTTTTTGAAGAACCTCTGTACCATTTTCTGTAGCGTCTGCACCAGTCTGCATTCCCACCAACAGTACATGAGGGATCCCTTTTCTCCATGTCCTTGCCAACACTTGCTTATTAATTTACTGATGATAGCTATTCTGACAGGTGTGCGGTGCTACCTCATTGTGGCTTTAATTTGCATTTCTCTGATGGTTACTGGTGTTAAGCATCTTTTTATGTCTGTTGGTCGTCTGTATGTCCTCTTTGGAGAAGGGTCTCTTCAGGTACTTTCCCCATTTCTCAATTGGATTGTTTTCTTGGTGTTAAATTTTATTCTTTATAAATTTTGAATATTAACCTCTTGTCAGTTGTATTGGAAGATATGTTGTCCCATTCAGTGGGCTGTCTTTTCATTTTGTTGATTGTTTCCTTGGCTGTGCAAAAACCTTTTAGTTAGATGTAATCACGTGTGTTTATTTTTTCTTTTGTTTTCCTTGCCTATGTAGATATTTCAGAGAGTATTGCTATGAGAAATGTCTGAGATTTTACTGCTTATGTTTTCTTCTAAGATTTTTAGTTTTGAGTATAACATTTAAGTCTTCAATTCATTTTGAGTTTATTCTTGTGTATGGTGCAAGAAGGTGGTCTAGTTTCACTTTTTGCATGTATCTGTTCAGTGTTTCCAACATCATTTATTGAATAGACTATCTTTACCCTATTTTATGTTTTTGCCTCCTTTGTCAAATATTAATTGACTATAAAAGTGTGGTTTTTGTCTGACCTGTTGTGGCACAGTGGGATAAAGTGTCGACCTGGAACACTAAGGTTGCTGGTTCAAAGCCCTGGGCTTGCCTGGTCAAGGCACATATGGGAGTTGATGCTTCCTGCACCTCCCCCTTCTCTCTCTCTCTCTTTCTCTCTCTCTCCTCTCTGAAAATTGAATAAAGTCTTTAAAAAAAAAGTGTGGTTTTATTTCTTGGCTCTCTATTCTGTTCCATTGATCTATATGTCTGTTTTTACGCCAGTACCATGCTGTGTTAATTACTATGGCCTTGTAAATATCAGAAACAGTGATTCCTTCAACTTTGTTCTTCTTTCTCAAAGTTGCTGTTCCTATTCAGGGTTTTTTGTGGTTCCAGATAAATTTTTGGAGTATTAATTTTAGTTCTGTAAAATACACCATTGGTATCTTGACAGAAATTGCATTGAATCTATAGATTGCTTTGGGTAGTATGGACATTTTAATGATAGTAATTCTTCCTGTCCATGAACATGGACAAATAATAAGTTTCCACTTATTATTATTATTATTATTTATTTTTTTTGTGACAGAGAGGGACAGATATGGACAGACAGGAAGGGAGAGAGATGAGGAGCATCAATTCTTCATTTTGGCACCTTAGTTGTTCATAGATTGCTTTCTCATAGGTGCCTTGCCCGGGGGGGCTACAGCAGACCAAGTGACCCCTTGTTCAAGCCAGCGATCTTGGGTTCAAGCTGGTGAGCCTTGCTCAAACTAGATGAGCCTGCACTCAAGCCAGTGACCTCGGGGTTTTGAACCTGGGTTCTCTGCATCCCAGTCCAATGCTCTATCCACTGTGCCACTGTCTGGTCAGGCAAATTTGTATCTTCTTCAATTTTTTTCCTCATGGTCTTATAATTTTCTGAGTACAGATCTTTTACATCCTTAGTTAAATTTATTTCTGAGTACTTTATTCTTTTTAAAGCAAATGTGGATGGGGTTGTTAGTTTCCCTTTCTGATAGTTTATTATTGAAGTATAAAAGTGCAACTGATTTCTGGACATTTATTTTGTGTCCTGCTACGTTACTGAATTAATTCTAGTAGTTTTTTTTGTAGAATCTTTAGGGTTCTGTATATCAGTATCATGTCACCTGCAAGAAATCACAGTTTTACTTCTTACTTTTCAATTTGGATGCCTTTTATTTCTTTTTGTCTGATTTCTGAGGCTAGGACTTGTAGAACTAGGTTGAACAAGAGTGATGAAACTGGGCAGGTGTGAGGTGGTATCTCACACCTTGTTCCCGATCTTAAGGGAAATGCTTGTAGTTTTTGCCCATTGAATATGATGTCGGCTGTGGGTTTGTCATAGATGGCCTTTACTATGTTGAGCTATGTTCCTTCTATTCTGACTTTGCTGAGATTTTTAAATCATAAATCGGTGCTGGATTTTATCATATAGCTTTTCTGCATCTATTGATATAATCATTTGATTTTTATCCTTTATTTTGTTCATATGGTATATCACATTTATTTATTTGCAGATATTTTACCAAGCTTGCATTCCTGGAATAAATCTCACTTGATCAGCGTGTATGATCTTTTTAATGTACAGCTGGATCTGGTTTGCTAATATTTAGTTGAGGTTTTTAGCATCTATGTTTAGCAAGAATATTGGCCTATAATTTTCTTTCTTTATATGGTTTTGAAATTAGGATAATGTTGGCCTTGTCAAATGAACTTGGGAATCTTCCCTCTTCTTGAATGTTTTTGGAATAGTTTGAGAAGAATAGATGTTATCTATTCTTTGAATGTTTGGTAAAATTCACCCGTGAAGTTGTCTGGTCTGGAACATTTGTTTGGAGTATTTTGATTACTGCTTCAATTTCACTAGTTGTTATCTGTCTATTCAGGTTCTCTGATTCATCTGGATTCATTTTTGGAGGATTGTATGTTTCTAGAAATTTATCCATTTTATCCATATTGTCTAAATTGTTGGCATATAGTTGTTTGTAATAGGTGGGGGTGGAGGGAGACTTTGCATAAGGCGTGGGAGGCGTGATGCACTGTGTAGAGGGTGTTACATTGAGTGGGATACTTGAAACCATGTCAACACAATAAATTAAAAATAAAAATTTAAAATTAAATTTAAAAAAGAAGAATACATAGGTTTCAAGTAAACATTTCGATTGACTATGTTGTATGCCCATCACCCAAGGTCAAATCACTTTCCGTCACCGTATATTTGTCCCTCTTTACTCCCTTCCCCCGGGTATCCACTTCACCTTTATGTCCATGAGTCTCATTTTTATATACCACCTATGTGTGAAATTATATTGCTCTTAGCTTTTTCTGATTTATGTATTTCACTTAGTATGATGTTCTTAGGTCATCGATGTTGTTGTAAATGGCAATATGTCATAATTTCTTATGGCTAAGTAGTATTCCATTGTATAAATGTACCACATCTTCTTTATTCAATCCTGATGTTGGTAATCTGTGTCTTCTCTCATTTTTTATCTATCTTCTTGCTACAGGTTAGTGAACTTTATTGATCCTTTAAAAGAACCAGGACTTTCTTTTACTTATTTTCTCTGTTGTTTTATTTTTCTGTATTTTTCCGAAGTTAGAAGTGAGGAGGCAGTCAGACAGACTCTTACATGCTCCTGACTGGGATCCACCTGGCATGCCCACCAGGGGGCAATGCTCTGCCCATCTAGGGCGTTGCTTTGTTGCGGCTGGAGCCATTCTAGTGCCTGAGGTGGAGGCCATGGAGCCATCCTCAGCATCCAGGCCAACTTTGCTCCATTGGAGCCTTGGCTGTGGAAGGGGAAGAAAGAGACAGAGAGGAAGGAAAGGGGGAGGGTGGAGAAGCAGATGAGTGCTTCTCCTGTGTGCCCTGACCGGAAATCGAACCCGGGACTTCCACACACTGGGCCGACGCTCTACTGCTGAGCCAACCAGCCAGGGCCTTCTGTTTTTATTTCATTAATTTCTGCTCTTTATAATTCCTTCTTCTGCTTGCGTTGCAATTTTTTTTGTTGTTCCTCTAGGTTCTTGTAGTAGAAAGTTAGATTATTTATTTGAAATTTTTCATCTTTTCTAATGTATAACATTTAGTGTTATAAATTTCTCTCTTTTCACTGTTTCAACTGTTGTGGACAAGTTCTGCGGGGGGTGGGGGGGTGGGGGGGTGAGGGCAACAGAGACGCAAAGACCGACTCGGGGGACCAAGTTCAGTGATGCAGATCCGATTTATTCAGGAAGTAAGCTAGCTTATATACATGGGTTCAGCCAATAGGATGTTACATCGTGTCCTTCATAGCCAATGGCTGAAAAGATCAAGGAGCTGCATGGTTGACACTCAATCACTTCCTTATAGCGGGGGAGCTTCCTTCCTGGGTATGCCCAGGAGGCTTCTGGGAGCTGGAGTGTTCTCACAGCATTGCATCAGCCACAGCTGCTAGGAATGTGCTCTGCACTCCACCCACAAACTGTGTCCCCCAAATTTCAATATATTTTCATTTTTATTCAGTTTAGTGTATTTTTGAAATTTTCAATGGGACTTCCTCTTTGATCTATGTAGAAATGTGTTATTTAGTTTCAAAAATTTAGAGACTTTATGTTGGTTTTCTATTATTGGTTTCCAGTTTAATTCCATTGTGGTCAAAGAAAACTATGGATAATTTTAATTCTTAAAAATTTATTGAGGACTTTTTTTATGGTCTAAGATATGGCTTTCTTGATACATGTTCCTTGGGCATGAAAGGGGGTGTGTTCTGCTGTGGCTGGATGGAGTGTCCTGTAAAAGTCAATTAGATCTTTTTGGTTGATGTGTGTAGTTGAGTTCTTTCATGTCCTTGTGGATTTTCTGCCTAGTTGTTCTATCAGGTGTTGAGAGAGGGGTGTGCAAATCTCTACCTGGGTATTTGTCTGTTTCTCCTTTTAAGTTTGTCAAAGTTTTGTTTCACATTTTTGTAACTCTATATGGTGTATACACATTTAGAATTGTTATATCTTCCTGTTGGATTGCCGCATTTATTATCATGTAATATCCCATTTCTATATCTGGTGATTTTATTTTTTCTCAAGTCAACTTTAGCTGATACTAATATAGACACTCCTGCTCTCTCTCTCTCTCTTTTTTTTTTTTTTTTTGTATTTTTCCGAAGCTGGAAACGGGGAGAGACAGTCAGACAGACTCCCACATGCACCTGACTGGGATCCACCTGGCACGCCCACCAGGGGGCGATGCTCTGCCCACCAGGGGGCGTCGCTCTGTTGCGACCAGAGCCACTCTAGCGCCTGGGGCAGAGGCCAAGGAGCCATCCCCAGCGCCCGGGCCATCTTTGCTCCAATGGAGCCTCACTGCGGGAGGGGAAGAGAGAGACAGAGAGGAAGGAGAGGGGGAGGGGTGGAGAAGCAGATGGGCGCATCTCCTGTGTGCCCTGGCCGGGAATCGAACCTGGGACCCCTTGCACGCCAGGCCGACGCTCTACCACTGAGCCTACCGGCCAGGGCCTCTCCTGCTCTCTTTTGATTTACAATTCTATGATGTATTGTTTTCTGTGTTTTTTTTTTTCTTTTTACTTTCAGTGTGCTCATATTGTTATATTTCTTATAGGCAATTAGTTGAGTCATGTTTTTAAATCCACTCCACCAGTTGCTGTCTTTTAATGGATAGATTCAGACCATTTCCATTTAATGTAAGTATTGATACTTTGGGACTTAAATTTGACATTTTATTTTTTTGGGTTTTTTTTGTTTGTTCTTTTTTGTTTCTCCCATGCAATGTTACATCTTCACTTTTATAAAATATTAGAGATCATATATTGGAAAGTTAGTGAATAAATTTAGTGAATGCTCAGTGCTAAATATTACTGACATCAGTGCACACAGAGAGTCATCCATTTGTTCATCCCTTTAAGAGACATTTACTGAACCTCTGCTCTGGGCCAGAAATTGTCATGTTAAACATTACTTTTTCAGATATTTCTCTTCTCTCAGTTCTATAGTATTTCAGTTGTTTTTTGAGGCTGCTATGGCAAATTACCATAAGCTGGATGGCTTAAAATAACAGAAATTTATTCTCTCACAGTTCTGGAGGCCAGGACTCTGAAATTAGTCACTGAGTCAAATTCAAGTTGTCTGGACGATGAGTATACAACATAAATCGACTGTCAAATGATGTGGAGATGTTTGCTTAAAATCTATGTACTCTTGTTGACTAATGTCACCTTGTTAAATTTAATTTTCTAAATAAGAAAAAGATGAAGGTATTGAGAAATACAAATTGGCAGTTCCAAATAGTCACAGGGATGTACAATGCAGCATAGGGAATATAGTCAGTAATATTGTAAGAGCTGTATATGGTGTCAGCTGGATATAGGACTTATCGGGGGATCACTTTGTAAGTTACTATACTGTACATCTGAAACTAATATAATGTTGAATGTCAACTCTAATTGGAAAAAGTTAAAAAAAATGAAGATAAAATAAATCAAGTTGCAGCAGGACTCTGGGGGAGAATCTTCTCTTCGCCTCTTCCAGCCTCTGCTGCTTGTCAGCATTCTGATTTGTGGCAGCATCTCTTCCGTCCCTGCTCTGGGGTCAGATTGCCTTCTGTCTGTCTGTCTTTTCTTCTGAGTGTCTCTTTTGAGGACATCTGTTATTGATCCTGTAGCCTACCAGGATAATCCAGACTCATCTCTTCATCCTAAAATCCCTTTTCAAGTTAAGATAACATCACCGGTTAATTAAGATAACATCTAGGTTTAGGGTTTAGGCATTTTATGGGGTGGGAGGGGCAGCAGTCAACCCACTACAAGTAGTAATTTTATGTGCAACTTTAATTTCTTTGTTTTCATCTCCTCCCATCTTGGCATGTGCCCCTTATTCCAGTTCCTTTCCTTCTTGATTTTGTCTTTTAAAGTATTCACTTAGAGTCTAGTGGTGAGAGTAGTGGAGTATTTATTGTGCTGACCTGTGTTTCATAGTGCCTCACTACAGCAGGGAAAATGCCTTTCTGCGTAGGAGGGCACCTTTGTTTTGAATCAGAATATGTTCTTCTTAAAAGAATTTGTAAAATTAAAGCTGTTTTAAAAACTATATTAAGGTCTTACATACATGTAATAACAAATAGTTCCATTTGAAGAGCTAAGTAAAAATAATTTTATTTAAGATAAATAAGTATGGCACCAGCAATTAGCATTTAAGTTGGCATCAGTTAGAATAACAGTAGCACACTGACTAGCATCTTTTATATATATATATATTTCAAATACTTGTGGTTCTTATGTTGCTTAGCTTTAAAAACAAGGAACTTTTTGTATGGAACTGGTTTTTCAGAAGAATCTGAACACCTTTCCTAAGGTATTTAGACTACTAGAATATCACTGAGATTATTTTGGTAAAGCTTTAGTGACATAATGCAGATTGTGTGATAAAGGTACTGTATAAATATACCCGACTGACCTTGAAGACTATTGAGTATATCTTTGAGAAGTTGCTGGCATCTCAGAGTCAGTCTAGGGCCGCAGGTACCTTCCTTGTGCCGGAAGAGAGCTGCTGTATGATTCTGCTGTAGTTGACTTCGTTGCTGTCCCTGCTGCTGTTATGATTATTAATAGTTTACCATAATAAGAACTTATTTTAAAGTAAGAATTTAGTAATAGTCTTAAAGACTTTTAGACTTAAGACATGTATGTAAATAATCTTGTTTTTAGCATGATCAGACTTAATATCTTTTATGCACTTGTTATAAGGTTTACTTAATGAAATTTAAATTCCGATTTTATTTTTAAATCTAAATAATGTGTTTAAAGTTTAAAGTTTTATCGAAATCTGAGTTTCTACATTAAAAGCAGTCATTTTTCAAATTATTCTCTACTTTTTATAATTATAAACCAGGAATTCTGCTTACAATTAAATTTTTAAAATTTGGTTTTTTTCTTTGTAAGTGCTGGGCAAGATATCCAGGGAACAAGTGTAATCGCAAATCTTCCGTCTCTGATGCGACAGAATCCTGCTGAGACACTTCGGAGAGTCTTGCCAAAAGTCAGAGTAAGTTGGTGCGAAATAAGATTGGAATTTACCATTTTCTTCCTCCAGTAGCATGTGGTCACTGTCAGGGGAAAGTTTCAGAGCTTCTGATGGCTGGTCTTTTGTACTTAATCACTGAGTGAAGGAAGTATTATGATATTTTGAATTGTGATGAAAATACTTAAGGAAATTAGCTGATGGAAATGGAGAAATCCAGATCTTAAGTTGTAAAGATTTCTTTAGTGATTTTCTGAGTAGAGACATTTTAATAAAGTTAGATTTTTAGTAGCTCAGAAAAATTTAATCAGTCTTGCCATAGCATAGCAATCTTATTTGGTAGTCCATTGTCTTACATTTATTGTATATCAACAGTATTCTACAACATTGATAATATATCATTTCACTGATATTTCTAATGACCCTGTGGGGTGACATCTAAAGATTCATCAAATAAAGATTGAATTGTGGCCGTCACAATGATAGTTTTATATTTATTCTATTGCTTCCTAAATTCTTCAGAATTAGTCTTCCTGCTATAAACAAAAATATTTGATCTACTAGAACAGGGGTAGTCAACCTTTTTATACCTACCACCAACTTTTGTATCTCTGTTAGTAGTAAAATTTTCTAACCACCCACTGGTTCCACATATAAAGTAGGGAAGTAACTTTACTTTATAAAATTTATAATGCAGAGTTACAGCAAGTTAAAGCATATAATAATAATTACTTACCAAGTACTTTATGTCAGATATTCGCTAAGTTTGGCAGAATAAATCTTTATAAAACAACTTACTATAGTTAAATGTATCTGTTTGTTTATACTTTGGTTGCCCCGCTACCGCCCACTAATGGGCAGTAGGGACCAGGTTGACTACCACTGTACTAGAACATTCTCTTCTCTATTTAATGTTGATTATTAACATGTTAAATATTTAATACATAATATTTATTATTTATTTGTATCTATGTACTAACTGCTGTTCTTAAGAACTTGAATGAACAAAATAGACAACAGTCTGTATGTCCTCAGGGAGCTTACCTACTAATAGAATAGGGAGGTTACATACGGGTGGGGATTATGTTTGCTAATGGTTTTGTATACTTTTCTTTTGGCTTTCTGTTTGGTTATAACTTTTTCATAACTTCTGAATTAATTTTTATGTGTTTAAAATACTGTAATTATTAGTGTGTTCTTGGGTTTTATTCTCAGGTATATATAGCATATTTTTAGTTACTGTGATGTAGAATTAGGGATGTACCATGTGGCAATTTGAGGTTTTTTTTTTTTGTTTTTTTTTACTAGTTACAGCAGTGAATTGAGATGTTTATTTTAGCATCACATGTGATTCAAAAGTGAATCAAGCTTTTTCATATCTATTCTCCCAGAATTATGCTATAATTTAAATGAAATTAAGTCTACATAGTCTAGGTTTAATTATACATTCAACTTCAGTGAGATTAATTGACTGAAACTTGTTAGCATAATACCTGAAACAACATTAGATGGGAACAAATGGTTAGGGCCTCTGGATTAAGAGTTACTCTATGTAAAGATATTAGATTTAAAGCTAAAACTATTGAGCATGCAATATACGCACTGGTTTGAGTAGGCTAAATCTAGTCCACAGATAGCATACTGAATGTCCAAAGTTTCAAAAAGTAAAAATAAAAGATGAAGGAAAGACAATAATAAATTTGAGGTCTTTAAATTATTTTTTAAAAATCCTTTTGTTAATGAAGTTACAATAAAGTTAATTAAACAGTAACTCCCCCCAAAATTTTAATTTCATGAGAATGTGTAAAGAATATTATACACTCATCTATAGAGTATATTTAGATAAAGAATCAAATATATCTGCTGAAACTATATAACTGAAATAAAAAGATGATTTTAATAAACTTTTAAAGTAATAATGAACTGAATGAATGGGTACTATAAAGAAAATGTATACTAATAGTTATGTACTAATAAAACCTTTTATTGATGAAATTATTTTATTTCTTGAGTTAATCAACAAGCAGTCATATATTTAGGATTCTCATTTATCTTGCCCTGTACTAAAAATGAAAATACAAAAAAGGTAGAATTCAGTCCCAGATTAGATCGTATATCAGGAAGGCCTAAACACTGTGGAAAACAATTGAAGAAGAAGCATAGGAAAGTATTCAATTGTGTGATTCTGACCTTATATAAAAATGCTGAGGAATTAAGCAAGTGGGTAAGACTTTATGGGGCAATAATAATGACTTTCATAGAGGGTTTACCATATCCTGTAGGCAGCTAAATAAACACTTAAACAGTCTTATGTCAAATTATAGAACCTATGTTTATGTGCAAATCATTTTTAAATCATTGTATTCAGATGTTGTTAAGATGCATTTGTATACAGTTAGCACCCTCTCCAGTTCTGCCTTGCTTCTGTGAGTGGTTACTTTCAAGGGTAAAATGATGACAAAAACCACACATAGCCACTTTATTCACTTTTGTTATGGTCACAATTGTTAGTTATTTTTATAAAAAGCAATCTTTTAATATAAGTTAGCATTTAGTAATAAAGGCAGTTTCTCGTACATAAATATTTACTGAGTACCTCCCACATGCTAGGCACTATTCTGAGCTCTGCAAAAGTAGAGCTGATCAAAAAAAAAAAAAAAAAAAAAAAAAAGTAGAGCTGATCAAAATAGAGAACTTGCCTTCAAGGAGGTTACAGTCCAGAGAGAGCAACAGGCTTAACATAAGTAGATGAGTGTAAAGATCAGTATGAACTGACTTGGGGCCACCATCTGTGCATTGGGAGGTCAAGGAAAGCCTTTTTGAGGAGCTAAAAACTGAAGGATTAGAAAGAGGCAGATATTTGAAGAGTCAGGAATGAGTGGACTAGGCGGAGAGAGCACCAGATAGCCTGAAAGATGAAAGAGCTTGGTGGAATTTAAAGAGCCATGTTTGGGTGGAATCCAGTGGGTCTAGGTGGGATTGACTTAAACAGATAGATGTTAGAGTGACGGTCAGTGGAGAAGAGCATGCAAGAGTTGTTCCTCCTTAGGATGGTGGCAACTGAAGGCTTGAAGCAGAGCAGTGACCTACCCATTTGTATTTCACAGTGGTCATGTTGATAATTGTGTGGAGCGAGAATTGGAGTGGGAGAATTAAGAAACTACAGCCCTCATTTTCATGGTATTCGAAGGTGGCTTGGATTAGGACAGCTAATTTGCGACAGTAGAGTGTGGCAGTATATACCTAAGAGGTAGAAGGAACAGAACTCACTAATGGATAGGATATGGGAAGTGAGAGATGACTTCCAGAGTCTAGGCTTGGGTATCCATATGTTTGTTGGTTTTGAGTATCTTGGTTTATAGTTTGTTAATTCATGGGGAAAAATAGTTTGGGTACTTACTAATACTAGTCATTCTATAGTGATTTACTTTTAGTGAATTTAAAGATCTGAACAATAAATATTTTATGTAAGAAGCTAATCATTCCCAAGAGTTTTATCATGTCTATAACAGTAGTATACGTAGCTTTTAGAACGCACCCTTTGCCTTATCTTTGCCATAAAGAATGTCGGATAAGTAATGATGGAGAGTTTTCTGACCTTACGTATTATAAAATTTCACCAATGATATTTTTATTTTTTTGTTTTATTGAATTTGTGTTTTATCATTACAATAATGTGTTAATTGAAAAGTGTTTTTCAAAATAGATTGCTGTTTTCACTGTTTTAGAGATGAAGGAATTTAAGGTTAAAAATAAAATGGCAGAAAACCATGTCAAGATTAGAACTGAGGTAAACCATAGTATTTCTGCATTTTACTTTCTAAATTTTATCTGAAGTGGACAATGAATGATAATGCAGTTAGATCATACATCTCAAGGTTAAATTTAAATAAAAATCCAGAGAGGAAATATTTGACTTTTAATTTAAATTTCTTAGATACGGAGACACACTTAATTGTAGTTGTAGTTGTTATATCCATGTTATAAGATTTTAATTCTATAGTATCTTTGAAAAAGAAACTTTTTCTGTAGTCTTTATTAAGTCTGAATTCTTTTCCACATTGATATTAAATTGAAATCTTAGATGTTAAATTTTAATATTCAGCTTGAACTTTAATTATCTAGAAGTGAATTTGATTGTCAAGAAAAATCTCTAAATTACTGTGGACCTTTATAAAATTTAAAATGGCAATAATATGATTACACCAGGTAATATTGGTGGTTCCTTTGTAATGGAGGGTGAAAAAGTTCCTACTTGTTGAGTTATTGAATCCTTTTATTTATTAAAGATTTTATTTATTGCTTTTACAGAGAGTGGAGGGTGGGGGGAACGAGAAGTAGTTGCTTCAGTCTAGCTTTTCACTGGTTGCTTGTTGTATGTACCTTGAGCAGGCAAGCCCAGGGGTTCGAACCTGCGACCTCAGTGTTCCAGGCTGGCGCTCTATCCGCTGCGCCACCACAGGTCAGGTTTGAGTTACTGAATTCTTGTGTCTTTTTACTTATTTTGGGAACCAAAATATATGTCATAAAATTATAAAATATGTGCAATGTCAGGAAAAGATAAAAATAACTATAGCTAACATTTATTGAAGTTTTACTGTATGTCAGGCACTGTCAAACATTTTACACTTTTTTATCTCTTTGAATGCTTGTAGCAGTTCTGTAAGGGTCATTTGATAGAGAAAGAAACAACTTAGTTGAGTAACCTACCCAAAGTTACAAAGCTAGCAAGTGGTATAATTAGTTCGATCAGGAAACTGGACTCCTGAGTTCTTTCTTTTAAATGCTATACAACCTCTTATAAGCTGATCATGACTATAACAGATTTATAATGTGTAATTTTCTTCTCAAACCTAGTCATCTCTTTTGTGCTTATTACAACAGCCTCCTTACTGAAACTATTGCTTCTACTTTGCCCCCTAGAACCCTCTATGCCGAAGATCTTTTATTTATTTATTTGTTTGGGAGCAATTTACAATTTTTTTGACAAATAAAATTATTTATATTTAAAATGTACAACATAATTTAATATATGTATACATTGTGAAATGATTACCACAATTAATTATTGCATCTGTCATACATAATTACATTGTTTGTTTTTTTTTTATTTAGAGAGACCTTTTAAAAGCATTAATCCTATCTTCTTTGTGTGAATTGCTTAAGCGATGTGGTAGGCAGATTTGTGGCCTCCCTAAGATATCAGGTCTCACTCTCTGAACCTATGTGTGTTATCTTACTTGGAAAATGTGGTTAAGGACGTTGAGATAAGGAGATCTGGCTAGACCCTAAATGCTGTGTATCCTTATAAAAGGCAAGCAGAGGGAGATGTAACACAGACACTGAGGAGAAGGCCACGTGAAGACGGAGGCAGAGACTGGAGCGAAACAGCCATGAGTCAGGAAACGCAGGCAGACCAGATTCTACCCTAGTGTCTTCGGGGCCGACACTTTGATACTGGTTGAGTGATACTGATTTAGGACTTAGAGCCTGTAGAACTTGACAGAATAAATTTCTGTTGTTGTAAGCCACTCAGTTTGTGGTAGTTTACTTTCTACAGCCACAGGAAACTAGTGCAAGTAGCTTTCCATTTCAGATAAAATAAAACTCTTTGCCATGCCCTTAAATGATCCCATCTGGCTTTCTGACTACCATTCTTTTTTCTGTCTTACATAAGGTCAGGCTCTTTGTCAGTCTGGTTTATCACTGTATTCCCCAGAACTGAGAGCAGTGCTTGGTAAATATTGTAGTAGGCACTCAAAAGGAATTTTAAAATGAACACTGATTAAACTGTATATTGTGAGACAATGAGTATCTACCCGAAAGATCAGTGGCACATTGGCCTAATCCACTAACGGTATTCTTGGATGAGAAGTGGAAACAGGATACCAGTAGAATGATATAATGCTGATTTATAGTCCTAAATCAGCATTTGATTTAGGACTGAGGGTGAGTGGGGAAAAGACGCATAATGGGGAAAGGGCAGAAGAGATATAATCAATATGACATTTGATTATTTAAGATAACTAATGTCTACCTGATGCTGAAGATTCATTGGTTCTACTTTTATTAATTTTGTATTATTTTATTTTCACTAATGGAAATAATAGAAAAAATAACATAAGTTTCTCCCAATGTAATTTTTATTAGAGTATTTTCTATCTACTGATGATCTAGATATTTAAAAAATATCTTATTTTCAGCTGTATATAGAAAGCTTTTATTGTGTAAAGATACGTGGCTAAACGATAATAATGTGAGGAACACTTACTGTGGGCCAGGCACTGGCTTAATGCTTTGGACACATCCTTTTAAGCTTCTTACAACAATTCCATGTGATATATTGATTCTAATTTTAAAGTTGAGAAAATCTAGACCTAAACAGTTTAGTGTTTGAGTATGAATATTTTGTTGGGAGATTTCTGAAAGCATGAAATGTGATTTATTCTTATAGTTCACCAAGAATAAAATAGTCTTAACTAAAGGAATTAAATAGCATAAATAGATCATACAAATTGCTTTTCATTTTGTGTGCAGCTCAAAAACAACAGTACTGGCCTTCCTCATGTAGGTGATATTTTCTGAGACAAGTTAGAAGTTCTGAGAAAAGCAAAAGGCTCTTGTGACAGTAACTCATGTTTGCGTAATGAGCAGAACATGATGTTCCAGACACCTTTCAGAAAAGCCCACAGTAGCCTACAGCACTGCATCCACAGGCCACACACTTAGGGACAGTCTGACGTGAGGAAGAATGTGAAATGATTTCTGTAATGTAATTTGGTGAAAAGCAACCACCAGGATCAGAATTGATCTTACTGGGAGATTTTAATGGGTTAGAAAGCATAAAATTACATAACTATTTTTCTAGTTCACTAAGGAACCAAAGGAATTCGAGAGCATGAACAGATGAAACAAATTACTCTTTTTTTCTGGGGATTACACCTCAAAAAAAAGAAAAGTACATTGGCCATTGACTACAATGCATTTTGAGAATCAGATCTGTGTTATGTCTTTTTCTTTTTTATGTATATCTATTTGTGTTTAAGGACAAAATAGATTAATACTGTTAATTATTTTATAATATGTACTCATAATTAAATTCAATGGGAACAGTTACTGAGCATATAGTTTTGGGGTATATGTAAAATGTTACATTTGCTAATATTTCCAGTAGACCTAGAGATACATACTGCCTTTTAATAAATTCTAGTGGAGACCAGTGTTCTCACATGTGCTTCTTAGTTATTTGTTTATTGGTTAATTTTATCCTGCTTACAATAAAAATGAACTGGAGCTTCTGAAATTCTTAATTTTAAATTCTTTTACTACTTTCTTATACAATCCTATTTATTTTATATCTCAGATATTCCCTGAGTCCATCCACCTCTCTCCAGCCACACTCTCTCTGTGCTGGTCCAGGCTACTCTGAGGGTTTGCTCAGATAAGTGTGACAGCTCCTCTAGTGATCCCGGCCCACTCTCCTCCCACCCCACCCTGCTTCACTGCTTCCTGATTTATTGTCATCTTTGTAATCGGCATGATATTTCAAAGCGTTTAGGACTCCAGTTTGAATGTTCTTTTGTTACCGTACCTAAATCCCCACACAGTTGGGGCTCCGTCTGGTCACAACCTCAGGCCTCCTCTGACGGCTCCAGGCACACGGACCGCCTCTCGGTACCTCAGTCCACTCCACGCTACTTCTCAGGGCTGTGAACGCTTTCTTTCTCCCTCTCCTTGCTTTCCTACTTCTCTATTCCAACTTTTGCGTAGTTGTTTCTTTCACTTCACGTGGGCCAATTGTTACTTCTCCGTAACCCTTCCTCAGAAGAGATCAGCTTACTCATTGGATGTTCTGCCATCCTGTCCTTCTCATCCTTAGCTCCTTTCAGTTTTAATTACAGTATTCACAGGCACATTGCCCATTGCTAAGTCTCTAGCACCCAGCACAGTGTCTTGTATGTAATTAAATAAATATTTGTCAAATATTTAAATGTATATAGGCAACAAGAGTCCCTCAAAAGTAGGGAACCATGTTTTTTACTTTTCTCCAATTTCCCAGAGTACTTAATATAATGCCAGTACTTAATAAATAGCTGTACATGAAATTAGAATTATATTATCAGAATTATATTTTCTTTGGGCTACTTTAGGGAAAAATGGGGATGGAAGGGAAGTCCCATGACTGACTAGAAAGCAAACCCTAGTTTCCAACTTGCTTATAGAAATTTGCCACACTTTCCACTGCTGTTTTTTTCCCTCAAAAAACAATTTATATATATTTAAAAATATTTATATATAACTAAAAATATTTAACAATGGATCATTTGAAATGGTTACTTATAGCTATTGTGTCCAGTAACTAGATATTTCTTTGATAAGCACATCTTTTCTTCATAACATTTTAAATTGCTTTTTATTTACATTTTAAGCCAAAATCATGAAATTACATGATTCTAATTTATTATGTGTAAAAAAACCCAACCAACCAACCAACCAACCAAACAAACAAACAAACAAAAACTTGGCAGAGTAGCCTACGTAGAAATTTAGTTTCAAAATTATCATCTTGAAATGTGTTTATTTGTTTGGTATTGTCATGATTTACATGGCAGGGTACTTCATTGCACATTTACACGGTCATATGATAGTTATTGCTAGTATTGGTATTTCTTTAGTGTAAAAGAGATCTTTGGGATATTCTTATGTGTACCTCCTCATGAACCTTGCAGATCACTGAAATACAGATTTTTAGCAGGGTAAACACATCTTCTTTATTCCTGTTCATTGTCTGACTTTATTTTCCCTCTCAGCTTTGATTTTCAGTGCTGTCCATGCGTCTTCCCTACACCTTATTTTAGTGGGGAACGTAGCAGTCAGTGACAGGGTAAAGAACGAGGTATCATAGTTAATTGCTAAGGGTGTCTTGGAGTTGGCATGATCCAATTATTCATCTTTAACTCAGTTTTAAAGTATTTCATAAATATTACCATTTTATTGAGAAAAGAAACTGTTCACTGTTACTGTTACTAAAAATTCCCACATTTATGACCCTCAAAACTCCTTATAATTATGTACTAGATCTTCAATATTTTAATATTTAACTCTCTATTATTTAATTTCAAAATAATCAATGATGTTGTTTCTAAAAATACACAAAGAAACTTTGTAATTTTAGGGCTCCTTCCCCTTTAACCAGCACCATTTATGGTGAATGTGTTTACCAGTTTTATTCAGTAAACTTAGTTTCCAAATGGGTGAATCTAAAATAGTTGCTCTTTTCAAATCAGCCAATGATTTATTTATTGCTTCTCTATGTTGTGTATGATAAAGAGAACTCTCTTCTTGATGCGGGTTTATTGGAGGCAGAGCAGTTTCCCCTCTGCAAGGATTATAATGCTTTCTTCCACTCTTCATGCTAACGAAAGGATGAATTTAAACACAGAAGTGGCCTGACCTGTGGTGGCGCAGTGGATAAAGCGTCGACCTGGAAATGCTGAGGTCGCCGGTTCGAAACCCTGGGCTTGCCTGGTCAAGGCACATATGGGAGTTGATGCTTCCAGCTCCTCCCCCCTATCTCTCTCTCCTCTCTGTCTCTCTCTGTCTCTCTCTCCTCTCTAAAATGAATAAATAAATAAAGAATTAAAAAAATGAATAAATAAAAAAATAAAAAAGATAAACACAGAAGTGTCTCATATATTTTCTTCCTTGACTCAGAATAGTTTTTGAAATTTGGAAGTATACCATTAACTCATTTATAAACTGTCTCATTTCATTTTTGAGAATTCAAGTTGGAATGCCAGCCATACATTAGTATTTAAGAGGAAGGGTAACTGGCACTTAAGCAATAGAGGAATTTACTTTTCAGTGTCTTCCAAGGTCCATGAGGATGCACACTTATTTACCCAGAGAGTATGGATCTCACTATGTTTGTCCAGAAGGTGGGACTGTGGAGGAGAATACATATCGGTAAGTATCAAACTCTTATTGTTATGTTTCAGAAAAATATGTTTAGAAATCAATTGACTTTTAGCAGTGATAAAATCTCTTAGTCTGTGCTGGTTTCTTAACAGTGGACAGTCCCAGATGTTGAAGTCAGCACAAGAGAAAAAACCAAATCCTGATAAGACTTGAGGATTTTTCGAAAATTAAATGCAGAATAGTGGGGCACATGTGGCTGCGGGAGTGAAGACTTAAGTAATACAGTAAGAAGATGTGACGCTGGAGAGCTCCTCATGTCCTTCTTTGCATAAAGTGTGCATGCGCACAAACCCAGGACTTTACTGACTTTCTCAGAGGGCAAAATTACATCTCGGAACTTAAAACGGCAGACTCATGTGAACTGGAACGTACACTGTGGCCCTCACAATTTCTTTTAATATTGCTTCGCAAAGTATTTTCTGTTTCTAAATAAAAGCTGTGCCTTCTGAAACCTGTAAGTGATGTATACTGGCCACATCAAGTCTTTTGAAAGCGATTTCCAAATCCAAAATTGTTAGTGTGGAACCATGTTTGTTTTGGAAACAGTAAAACAGGGAGGTCCGGGAGGGCTGATTCCAGAGACCAGTTGCTGCTTCTCTGCTTGACACTTCGTCATTCTTCTCTTTTTCTTTCAGCCAAGAACTCGTAACATCCATAATTGACTATTGGTTGAAAAAAACTTTTAAAATAACGTGTATGCATCTGATAAACAGTTTAAAACAACCAAACAAAATACAAATCCCAGCCAGCCTAACGTGTGCTAGGCTTTCTGGGAAGTCACCACAGCACATAAACACATGCCACAGTAACCCCTGCAGGTCTCCCACGCTCCCTTAGGAAGGCTCTGGATTGGTTTAAGCCATGCCTTAATAATGGATGAATGGGAGTGCAGAATCCAGAAGGAAGAGTTCAGTGCTTAGATTTGGCATCTTGCAGACCAGAGTTAAGTATTAGAGTTGCCAGTTACTAGCTTGCTGGCCTTCGGCAAAATACTCGAGGATTCTGAGTTTGTCTCTTCTTCTGTTAGAATGACATGCTGTAGAATGTCTTCTAGTACAATGACTGGCAGTGGTCCGCCATGCTGAATCAAGGAGGCTGTGTACATGGTCTAACTCATGGTTACAGAGGTGCTGGGGTAGAAGATGGCAGAAACGTCTCCTTGTTGATGTGATAGTAAGAGGATCGGGAATGCATTTCTATGTGATCCATTGTTGTTTTGCCTGTATCTAATTCTACCAATCTCTAATCTTTAGGACTCACCTAAATCTCTTGAAGCTACTTTTTAGGAGATGTGGATGATATATGTGAAGGGAGAGAGGGTCAAGAGCAGAAATTTTAGAGGGTAGGGTAAGAGATATTCAGTCATCCAGCCATTACACCAAATGCCTGTCGTGAGCTAGGGATACAGTAGTGAACAAAGCAGACAAAAATTCTTATAGTCATGAGGCTTATGTTCTAGATGTGAGAGACAGACCATACACAAATGAATACGTAGAGTGATGGAGTTAATAAGCCTGGAGAGGGGGTGGTGAGAACTGGGGCAAGGAAGTGGCTTTCAGGTTAAAATAAGGCTTATTGAAGAGGTCATATTTGAACAGAGGTTTGAAAGAGTTCACGGAGCCAACCACGTGGAAATCTGAGAAAAGGGGACTAAGGAACAGATCTTGAAAGCCATTAAAAGGACTTTGATATTTCATTTGAGTAGAATAGGAAGCCATTGGAGAGTTTTGAACAGAAAAGTGACACGATCTGACTTAAAAGAATCTCTAGCTGCTGTGTAGAAGGGGGCAGTGATAGAATCAGGGACTAGTCAACTGGTTATTGGAATAATTCAGGTTGGAAATGATGGTGGCCTGCATCAAGGTGGTGGTGGTAGAAGTGATAAATGATAAGGTTCTGGATCAGGATTGATTGGTCATTTGAATGTGGTATGTGAGGGACTAAGGTGTTAAGGATGACCTCAAAGTGTTTGAGCTGACAACTGGAAGGGGAAAGTTGTCACTTACTGTTTACTGAGGTGAAACTGAGAGGAGGAGAAGGTTTTGGGAAGAAATTATTTCAGGTGTGGACAGGATGAGATTCCTACTAGGTAGCCTAGTGTAGAGAGGGTATAGTCGGATGTGCATTGGTCAGTATTTAAAATGCTCAATTTGCACAAGTTGGTAAGTCTTAAAAGTTCTGTTTAAATGATTTAAATCTCTAAGAGTTTGGTGTTATAATTCATATTTTATATATATAGATCACAGGTAATGAAACTTTCTTTTGTGGCTGCAAGTTCCACGTCCTACTAATTTAACTATGTTAGTTATGAAATAGGCATTCAATTATATAATTGCCATGATTGGTTAAATAAAGTATTTCTCATAGCTACCTTTACATCACGGGTACACGCAATCTCTTCTAGGATTTATAGGTAATATCTTTGATGAGGTTTTATTGTGAGAGTTTTTTTTTTTTACTTTTTGATGTGTTGAAAACTACTATTCTCATGTAGGCTTTAAGTTTGAAAATACATTAAGATATTTTTAAATGGTGAATGGAGATGGCAATGAATATAATGAATTTTTATAAACATTCTTATATTTAAATTTTTCTTCTTTTAAATGCAGTTTACTTCATGACAATATATGTTCTTGTCAGTTGTTTGAAGAGGAAAATATGTTTGTGTAATCTTAAGTGTATTTCATTTTTGTTTATTTTATTTTTTATAATTTTTAATTTAATTTTTAATTGATTTTAGAAGGAGAGAGAGAGAAACATCAATTTGTTGTTCCACTTATCCATGCAACCATTGATTGGCTCTTGTATGTGCCCTGACAGGGAAGGAACCCGCAACCTTGGCGTGTCAGACTGTGCTCTAACCACCTGAGCTACCTGGCGAGGGCCTAAGTGTATTAGTTTTTAATAGTAAAATGTATGGTGTTTATTTTTTGAAGGAGAAATACAAGTAATGAAAACATGTGCTGGTCTGAGCTTTGACATTATTGTTTTAGGTGTGATGGCAAACTGTAAAATACAAATAGCAAAGTAGAAATTGAACTCTATCAAAAATGCCTATTCTATTATTTAAAGGTTTATGTACTTTTAAATTTTTCATTCATAAAGCAATGGAATGTTATTTTATTTTATAAATTACTAAGATGTTTAAACTTTATGTGGTCTAATGATGTAAGTGATCAGGAGCAGATCAATATAGTTTTCTTAAATAAAGCAATCATACATACTCTTAAAAGTCAGATGCAGTTATTTGTAAAATATGACTGTTTCGTGTCTATGACATTGGATTTTTAAAAATTTTAATTTGTGATTTCTCATCTATGTAATAGCAAACTCTTTCTGATTACACAGGAAGTCCTGCATGTTGCAGGTGTGGAAATGCAGTTAACGGCGGCGGTATCGTTTTTGACCATTCTACAGGAGGAATCAGTGTCCATTCATACATATGCCCACTCCTTCCTGCAAGTCATTCTGCTGCATCTGGAGCACAGGGATGCAGGTCAGGGGCCGGGCATGCTTCTTTGTATACTTACTTGCTGTTTCTTGTCTGTGGTCATGATGTTCTGTGACTCTTGTTAGTCTGAGCAGCACAACTGAACGAGGCCATGCTGCCCAAGAGTTGATCATTAGTATGACTAAAAATAGCCATGCTGTTTCCTTACAAAACCCACAAAAAACAGTATCCTTAAAAATCAGAAGACCCATTAGTCATCTTATGATTTATACTTTCTTCTTAGATTTTAAAAAATTTTATAGCATTTATGTTTGTAATATTATTGTACTTCATCCAGAAAGGCACAATTTGGATTAAAAATATCGCCTCATTAGTATTTTTAAGATATAAATATTTTCTAGATGTTGGCTAAGATAAAAAATAGAGAAACTTCTTAGATTAGTAATAAAAATAATTAAATAATATTGTAACTATTAGTGGCTGAGTTGACCCCAGATTTGTGAGACGTTTAATTTGGCATGTGTGTCTGTGTCCATCAGGCGTCAGCAACGCGTGGCTGGAGACTCTTCTGTCCGTAATAGAAGTGTTGCCCAAAGAAACCCTAAGACACGAGGCAAGTAATACTTGTTTTTGTTAAATAGTAAGTGGAAGGTATTTTTCTTTTGATAAAAATGGTATTTGAAAAAAAAAGAATAAAGTTATTTCTCACTCTAAAAGCAACACATGTTAATTATAGAAAAATTGAGTAACAGGAATTAGTAGGGAAAAAAATCATGATTTTATACTTAGCCATTTTTAACATTCTAATATATTTTCATTGCAGAATTCCCCCCCACCAATGTGGTTGCTGTTGGCCATATTAATGATCATTTAGCATCATTTTGGTTTTCACTTAGTATTATTTATTTATTTATTTTTGTATTTTTTTCTGAAGCTGGAAACGGGGAGAGACAGTCAGACTCCCGCATGTGCCCAACCGGGATCCACCCAGCAGGCCCACCAGAGGCGATGCTCTGCCCACCAGGGGGTGATGCTCTGCCCCTCCGGGGCGTCGCTCTGTTGCGACCAGAGCCACTCTAGCGCCTGGGCAGAGGCCAAGGAGCCATCCCCAGCGCCTGGGCCATCTTTGCTCCAAAGAAGCCTCGGCTGTGGGAGGGGAAGAGAGAGACAGAGAGGAAGGAGAGGGGGAGGGGCGAAGAAGCAAATGGGCGCCTCTCCTGTGTGCCCTGGCTGGGAATCGAACCCGGGACTTCCGCACGCCAGGTCGACGCTCTACCACCGAGCCAACTGGCCAGGGCCAATTTTTTAATATTATTTTAAACTCATTTGGTAATAGCTACATAATATTTTACTTACTTGTTGTACATTGCAGAATTCACCATAAGCTTTAATTCAGTGTTTTTTTTGTGTGTAATTGTTTTTAATTATATAATTTATCATCATCTTTATGTTATATATATATATATATAAAATGTTATAATCCAGAAGACAAACAGGGTTATCTAGGTGATTAACAATCGTGCACCTCAAGTTATAATTTAGATTCTTTAAAACCATTGAGAACATTGACATAGTCTTTGAAGAAAATTAGTGTTAATTAATTAGTGTTAATTAGTTAAGTTAATTAGTGTTAAC
Organism: Saccopteryx bilineata; assembly: GCF_036850765.1. Lineage (NCBI taxonomy): Eukaryota > Metazoa > Chordata > Mammalia > Chiroptera > Emballonuridae > Saccopteryx > Saccopteryx bilineata. Next base: position 10,473,466 of record NC_089493.1, on the reverse strand, counting down.
ACTAGCTGATATTAGTGTTCAGAATATATAACACTTTGTGAATTTGTTCTCTAAATCTTTCTCTTCAGATTTTGAATCCACTCGTTTCCAAGGCACAACTTTCCCAAACAGTGCAGTCTCGTTTAGTGAGTTGTAAAATTTTAGGAAAATTGACCAACAAATTTGATGCCCATACGTGAGTATTTGTATTAACTTTTTGTCTACTTTATTAAATGAAATTGATTAAAAGTGAATAATAACAATTGTAGATTTTTATTATTCTATACTGCATACAAATTTAGCTGTTTTAACTTTATAGAATTCTCAGAAGTCTACTTATTCAGATGCATTTCTTCTTGATCTCATGGCTTTTCAAAATCAATAAGGTTAATTTTTCTTCTGTTTCCCATCTTAATCTTCCCTGACACATACATACCTAGTGTGGTTTTGAGGGTAAATGGCATTATCGTATAGACTTCAAAAATTGATAAACATGACATAAAGGTAGGTTTTCCTCTTCCTTCCAGTAGATGAGTTCATTATTTTGAATAATACACCTTATTTTGAGGTTTTATAGAGATTGTCTATAATTCGTATGCTACTCTCTGCCCAAATGATAAATCCCAAATGGATAGATGGAATAGTGTATAATTATGACACAAGAGTAAAATATAAAATTGAGTAATATTTTGGTCAATGGTTGCTAGAATCAGATATTCCACTTGCCTACAGCTTTTTATCTTAGGTAAATGTTTAACTGCCAATCCAAATTAGCCATTATTTAAAAAATACTCAGTCATCTACATAATTTACACGTAGCTGATACTACCCAAATGTAATCACTTATGTAAAAATACATAGGAGAGTATAAAGATTTATATTAAAGTATATTTGTTTTTATGCTAAGATTTTGATGATAATTGTGTGAAAATATTAATTATTTTAAAACGCTCACCATTTACATGTTCTTTTCCTCCCCTCTAGCATTAAGAGAGAAATACTTCCCTTGGTAAAATCACTCTGTCAAGACGTAGAATACGAAGTTCGATCTTGTATGTGTCGGCAATTAGAAAATATAGCTCAGGGCATTGGGTAAGTAGACTTTCAATTTCTTATGTCGTATTCTTATTTCTGGATAGTCAAATATGCGTATACTATTCTTGTATTCCATGAAAGCATGCTGTTGAAAGGCTAAACTTTATATTATCTTTAAGAATGATTGTAACCACAAGTGTCTCCTAGAGCAGTGGTCCCCAACCTTTTCTGTGCCACGGGCTGGTTTAATGTCAGAAAATATTTTTACAGACCGGCCTTTAGGGTGAGACGGATAAATGTATCACGTGACTGAGACAAATATCAAGAGTGAGTCTTAGACGGAGTAACAGAGGAAATCTGGTCATTTTTTAAAAATAAAACATCGTTCAGACTTAAATATAAATAAAATGGAAATAATGTAAGTTATTTATTCTTTCTCTACGGACCGGTACCAAATGGCCCATGGACCAGTACTGGTCCGTGGCTTGGGGGTTGGGGACCACTGTCCTAGAGTGTCTGGTTTAAAAGAGATAAAAGTGAAAATGCTTAGCAGTTTGGGGGATATTCAATTAATGTTAACTTCTTTCCTTCTCACTTTGAATAACTTATCATTCCAAATGCCTAAATCTAGGATGGGACAATATCCTCATAGAAACTATGTAGGCACTTGTATTTATGAATAATCAATTCTCTAATTTTGATCTCAGAAACAACTTTTTATGATAGGTCTTCTAAGTCTAGGTTGATTCTGAATCATTATGGTTCCTAATTAATTCAGTCTTGCCCAGATTTGTGCTCTTTAAGATCAAAACATAGAGAACATACTGTTGTTTTTTTGTATTCTCTTTTTTTGTCACTTGATATTTTGCCACTATTAAAAATAAGCAGGTCATTGTGTAATGTTCTGAAAATTGGTAATATTGCTTAAAGATTAATTTATAAAAGTAAAACTAGAAAGATTCTACTTAGCTTGTAGAGTGGGTAGAGTAGTGCCTGGCTCTTTGTGAATACTAGCTGAGTGTTCACTTCTATTATCATTTCACAAATTTTGACATAAACAACTAATTCCTTTGACTCATCTCTAAAACTGGAATAAGTAGGTAAAAAAAAGGGCAAAATCTGTGTCTATATTGTAGAACTCAAAAAGACTTAAGTTTATGCTTCTCCCAGTAGTACGTGAAGACATTTCCTGCACCTTTACCAACAATGCAGATTTTGTAATCTCATTGGCAAAAGTGATATTTCACTGTTGTTTTGCAAATATCTCATATTATTCAATAACCCTCTGTCTCCTTGGCTATATCTCTTTATAAACTTGCAGCACCTGGAAGACAGGATTGTATTGTTTTTATCGTTACCTCACCCATATGTAATCCAGTGTGCTTACTTAAGGAGTTGCTCATTTATATTCATGAAATGAATATATTTCTCTGACAACCAATGAGGTTGAATATATAGTTATTAGGCACTTTTATTTCTTTTTTATGACATATGGAAATTTTCTTTGCCCATTTGTCACATTTTAAAAGTTGGGGGGAATAAGGCAGCACGGCTGAGCTACACGTAGAGGATGCACATGTTTTCCTCTTTCTTTAGCTCCTGTTAAAAACTGGATTGTAGCGGAGTAACTTATTCAGGATGTAGGTTTGGGTTTTATACTGCGTAAGCTAGTCTAGTTATGAGAGTATCTTTCTCTTACCTTCACATGTAAGCTTCACCTTGGCTGGGGCAAAATTCTAGATTATATAATCCCTTCTACTAAAAACTCTTCTATCATTTAAGTATATGGAATAGAAGTCTGAGGAAAGCCTTATCCCATTGTCTTTGTAGCGCCCAGTTTTTTCAGCCTAGGTGCTAGTATTTCTAGTCTAATGCTCCATGATGTCATAAGGGACTAAGATACAGGATCAGGGGTAATGAGATGAATGAAATAGGCAGGGTTACCCAGATGGCCCACCAGGAATTCTGGTGTCTGGCTGTGGGATACAAACCTACCGAGGTGCTGGCTATGATTTGTTGTCATCTGATGGTTAGCTGTCTGCTCTAGCTTAAATGCTGATGGTGATCTGTGGTTGGCCAAGAGAGGACAGCACCAGCGTTTTGAGAAACTTCCTCATTTGTTTGTACTTTTTAAGATCAAAACATAGTGTTCTAAGGAGACTGGGCCAGAAGAAATACTGGGGACCCAATCATCTCCATGTCTCTTTTCACAAGATGAAGTTGCCTCCACTGTTCTTACTCAGCTCTCCCCTAGGTGGTTCCCCTTCATCAACAGCCTTTCAATCTGCAAAAGACAAAAGCATGGACAGAGGACAAGAACCAACCATCAGCCCCATCATGTCTGAATTCTACAACCTGCCTCAGCAAAGGCAGTCATGGATCGGCATTGTTGAAGTTGCTTAAAATGGAAAACTATGTTTTAATTTGTAATTTAATATAAACTAGTATTTAGATCTCTGTGGATAATAATATTGTTTTGGGGGAACTGGAATTGATTAAAATAATTTTGCAATTACTATTAACATTTCTTATGTTTATGTCAAGGTTTCCCAATCAGATTTCAGTTTTCTGGGAAGCAGAAGCCATATCTTTATGATTTTTCTTATTTTTCTATAGCATCTAACCCAGTGACTCATATTTAAGAAGTCATTGTTACAGATTTCTTGATTTGATTTCTTTTCTTCCGTTGCTTATTGTGCAGGACAGACCTTACAAAAAGTGTGGTGCTCCCTGAATTAATAGAACTCTCTAGGGATGAAGGCGGCAGTGTGCGGCTTGCAGCATTTGAAACGTTGGTTAATCTGCTTGACATATTTGATTCAGGTAAATCTTCATGTGGACACATCATTGCTTCTGAAAGCAGTGTTTTCCTTATTAGTTTTGCTTCACTAATAAGGAGTAAGGTAGATGCAGGACAGAATTTCTATGTTTCATGATGAATGTTCCCATCTCTCTCTTTGTGGTCCTTCCTCTCTGCTCCCACTTTTCCCCTCACGGCATCCATTGTTGCTACATAGTACATACTGCTCTTTCCTCTCAGCAAAATTTAACTGACTCGTGTGTAGGACTAAAGATTTGCCTTGGTTATTAGCCTTTAACTTTCCTCAGCTAATTGATCCTAAGAAAGATCTTGATTAAAATAATATTTAAATTGCCTGACCAGGCAGTGGTGCAGTCAATAGAGTGTTAGACTGGGACGCGGAGGACCCAGGTTCGAAAACCTGAGGTCGCCGGCTTGAACACGAGCTCATCTGGTTTGAGCAAGGTTCACCAGCTTGAGCCCAAGGTCACTGGCTTGAGCAAGGGGTTACTCGGTCTGCTGTGGCCCCACGGTCAAGGCACATATGAGAAATCAATCAATGAACAACTAAGGAGTCTCAATGAAGAGTTGATGCTTCTCGTCCCTCTCCCTTCCTGTCTGTCCCTCTGTCTGTCTCTGTCACAAAACAAAACAAAAAACCCCACAATATTTAAATTAGTTTTCTCTCCTTAATATTTTAATGCTATAGAAATCTCATGGCCCACAGAAGGAGAAATCTGGGATAGGGTTTTAAATGGGAATGGGTAAGGAGGTATTTCTTAGTGTTGTGCAAATTAAATCACAAAGACAGTTAGCTTTTCTCCTGACTGTGTGACTAGACTCTTGACTAAGGCTTTTTTTTTTTTAATCAGGAAACATTACCATTTTAATAGGATGAAAATTGGAAAGGTATATGTCAAGTACTCAGATGTGAAACTCTATTATGTAATTGTAAGATTATATTCACTGGGATTAACAAAATGTTGCCTAAACTAGGAGAGTCTCTTAAAGATTATTGCAGTGTGGATAATAACTATGCATGAATGTTATGGAACAATCATTAGGCTGTACGTATGATGAGCCAGAGGTGTAAAACTGTAGTGCGTGGTGAATGACTGAATGAATGGGTCTTCTCATCCTAACAATGCAGCAGCTCCCACATCCAAACTAGAAACTTGGTATCATCTTTGACCTCTTCCCCTTCTCTGCCTCACCCCTGGGTTTTGGCAGCTCGGGTCTAACCTGTGCTCATGGCTTTATTTCCTGCCGTTCTTCTCCTCCTCTGCTGTCTGATGCTCCAGCCCCACTTGCCAGTATCCGGCATAGCAGATTCATTCATACCTTTAGCCTTTCCACACACTCTTTCCCTTCCTATTTTTTTTCCTTCCCTCTATTTTTCTTCTAGCCTACTTCTTCTCCTTCTTCAATGCTAGCTCTCATATTTCTCTCCTTGACACTTTTCCAAATCCTTTACACCAGGGGTTGGCAAATTATGGCCTATAGGCCAAGTCCCACTGCCACCTGGTTTTGTAAATGAAGTTTATGGAACATAGCCAGGCCTCTTGTTTATGTGTTGTCTATAGTTATTTTTGTGCTGTGGGGACAGGTAAACTGCAAAGCCTAGAGAGTTTACAAAAAGGATTTACAGACCCCTGGGCTATACTCCATCTTGTCTTATAGTGTTTGGTTTTAGCTTCTTTGCTGCTCTGAGTTTCTCAAGTACAGACATCATTTATGATTCATCTTTCTATTTAATTCATGTTTGTTCCATAAGAAGTAAGTTTTTGTTGAAAGAATGTCATTTAGTTAGAGCAGTGGATGTGGTACCGAAATGGAATTATAATAACAGTGATAACAATAATACTGATAAACCCGTTACAGCACTTTATTTAATATTGTTAGACCCTTCATAGAACAGTGGGTTCTTTCTGAAAGTTTAAGAGAACTATGGGAAATTTAGAGAGTAGTTAGTATTATGACTTACCAGTAAATACTACGAATACATCAGAAACTTCTGACTTAAGCAGACATACTCAAAAATTATTTAACTTGAAAGAAGAGTTATCTATAAGAAGTAAAAGTGGAAAAATTCACTATATAGACTATAAGCAAACTTAATTTCAATTAAAAAGCTACAGAATGGTATGAGATGAACGCCAGAGAGAGTAAGGAAGGTTTTTCTGTGCCTGCTTCTCATCTGTTGATATCAGTGTTGCTAGAATTCTTTTAGTTATTCGGACTCAAAACCTCAATCATCTTAGCTTTTTAATGTGTAATCACTTTATATATTACTTCCTATGGCCCACAATATAAAGTCCAGCCCCCTCAGTCTGGCATTGAAGTTTTTGATCATTTCAGTTCTCCTCTGACCCATTCTTCACTATGCTCCTCCCTCATCCTTGTTTTCAGATACTTCCTGTGACTGTGTGGCTAGCATAGTCATATTTCTTTTCTTTTTTTTTATAAATAAATTTTTATTTTAATGGGGTGACATCAATAAATCAGGTTATATATATTCAAAGAAAACATTTCCAGGTTATCTTGTCATTTAGTTCTGTTGCATACCCATCACCCAAAGAGAGATCGTCCTCCATCACCCTCTATCCAGTTTTCTTTGTACCCCTCCCCCTCCTCCTCCCCCCCTCCCTCCTCCCCTCCCCTCACCCCCTGTAACCACCACACGCCTGTCCATGTCTCTTAGTCTCGTTTTTATGTCCCACCAATGTATGGAATCCTGCAGTTCTTGTTTTTTTCTGATTCACTTATTTCACTCCGCATAATGTTATCAAGATTCCACCATTCTGCTGTAAGTGATCCGATGTCATCATTTCTTCTAGCTGAATAGTATACCATGGTGTATATGTGCCCCATCTTCTTTATCCAGTCTTCTAAATTTTTTTACACTGATTAAAAGCCTTTAAGCAAACTCTTGGCCAATACAGCAAGAATCCATAAAAGAATAGTGTCCTTAACATGTTCACCAAGTCCAAGTTGGCCCCATCACCATGCCAAATCCCTGAAAAATGCAACCCAGCCACAGTTCAGTCTATTAGGAGCTGTCACAGGGAGCAGGAGTCCAGGAAAAGTCCACATCCAGGAAAGGTCCGCATGGCACTGGAATTGTTGTCACCATTCTATACTTTGCAGCTCATGTCCAAGTCCCAATGACCGCTGCTTCTAGCTGGTAGTGATTCAGGTAGACTGGAAAAGCCAATTGCAGCATGTATGGATATGGAGCTTCTGTTCTCCTCTGCCTGGAGAGATGAGACCAGGTTGCTTTTCCCTGGAGCTCTGCGACTGTGGCATGGTAAAGAGAACCTTGGGATACACTAAGCTGGGTGGCAAAGGTAGATTCATAATAGAAGTTGGCAAAAGGGGGCATGAGAGCTCTAAATTAGGAGTAGGTCCCAGCCTGAAATATGAGTGGGGCATTGAGGTAGGAGGGATAAAGGAAACACTATATATTAAGCAAAGCAGCAGAAAATAGGACTATTAACACCCACAACAGAGATCTTTGAGGGAAGAATAAAAAACCTGACTATTCAGGCAAAACATAGTTAAGTGGCCCTTGTGCAAATGAGATCAGTTTACCTGCTTCTTGGAAGAAATACCCTAGGCTCGTCCACAGTGTTGTAGATGGGGCCGACGGCCCGGGACACCTTCAGCCTTCAGTGGCAAACCCCAGCATTCTGGGCAAGGTTAGGTCATAAATGGCTGGAGCAGGGCTGGAAGAGACTGAACCCTCCCTTAGAGGAGCGAGGGGGAAGCCTACCTTCTAGTGTCCCTGTTTCCTCACAGCAGAGGCATGTAAGCCTGGCAGGTTTTAGCTCAATGACCTTCCTTTTCACTATTGAAGCAGGCTCCAGATGGCATCCTATGAGACCCCTTTGGGGCGTTGGAGCCTTTAAGGGTGTATCCTCAAAGCTGGTAGTTCCCCTGATCTCTATTGGGCTTTTTCTGCCTCTAGGTATCTTAAAAGCCATACTCAGAAAATCTCGCTGAGGGGTTTGAGGATCCCCATCTGCCTATATAAATCTTTTCCATATATCTGGAGCTATTTGGAAAAAGACAAAACAGTGTTATCAGCTGGATCTAATAAGGAAGGTAGTAGTTTGCAGGCAAAAAAGATTTGGTGTCTCCTGTTCATCAGCATTCAAAAGAAATGTAAATTTTTTTTTTTTTTAAGTAAGACGCATGATATGGTAGACCTGTGTATAGTCATATTTCTTTCTGGAATTTGTATTCATTTATTTCCAAGTGTGCAACGTGGGCAATGGATCTAAAATATGTTTAATTTTGTTTTGTTTTCCAGATGACAGAAGTCAAACTATACTTCCCTTAGTGAAATCATTTTGTGAAAAATCTTTCAAGGCAGATGAATCAATTCTTGTTTCCTTATCTTTTCATCTAGGAAAACTATGCCATGGACTATATGGTATGTTGTGTCCTAAGAATTTCAAGATTACAGATCATTTTTTCCTTTTTCTCCGAGTGACTTCTCTTAAGTCACTAAACTTCAGCTATTCAGTTGTAGAACCTATCCTTTAAGTGTGTAAAATCTTAGAATTTTGGTAGCATTATTTAGAACACATTTAGGGATGACATTTTCCCTAACAGAACCTACTTGAAGAACAATGACAGAGTGAGGAAGGGATAGCCTTTACATTTCTGAACATTTTATGTGTTAGTTGGTAAATGATTAAAGGAGCTCAGGTATATAACTATTGGTACATAGTAAGTATACTTTTTTTTTTTTTTTTTGCATTTTTCTGAAGCTGGAAACGGGGAGAGACAGTCAGACAGACTCCCGCATGCGCCTGACCGGGATCCACCCGGCACGCCCACCAGGGGCGATGCTCTGCCCCTCCGAGGCGTCGCTCTGCCGCAACCAGAGCCACTCTAGCGCCTGAGGCAGAGGCCACAGAGCCATCCCCAGCGCCCGGGCCATCTTTGCTCCAATGGAGCCCCGGCTGTGGGAGGGGAAGAGAGAGACAGAGAGGAAGGAGGGGGAGGGGGTGGAGAAGCAAATGGGCGCTTCTCCTATGTGCCCTGGCCGGGAATCGAACCCGGGTCCCCACACACCAGGCCGACGCTCTACTGCTGAGCCAACCGGCCAGGGCCTACTGACCATTTCTTTAAATATTTGGTTCTAATTATGCTTTTATCTTTCTAATTTTTGTTTTCAATTGAACAAATGTTTTCAATTTCTCTAGGAATTTTTACTCCAGATCAACACTTGAGATTTTTGGAGTTTTATAAGAAACTTTGCACACTAGGTTTGCAACAGGAAAACGGACACAACGAGAACCAGATTCCACCCCAAATCTTAGAGCAGGAGAAGAAATACATTTCAGTACGGAAGAATTGTGCTTATAACTTTCCGGTAATAAATTATATGTGTGTACTGATTAAGCATTTTGATTATTACTAAAATTAATTGAATAGGTAGCATTAAAAATACTGCCTTATTTGACACTTGCTGTTTAGCGTTATGTCTGGTATATACAGTAGGAACCTAGAAAATATATTTTTTTAAATTTTTAAATATTTTTAAAATTTTAAACATTTTTTATTAATTGGAACCTAGTAAATACTGCTGTAGTTTATATTACTGCAATATATAATATAAATTAGAATTACATGCATATATTTGGATCTTCCAAATTTGATTTCTAACTAAATTATGATTCAGAGGATGTGATTCCAATTTAAGTGAAAGAATTATAATATTAGGTATTGATGCATGTTTTTCTCTCCTTCCCACTCATCTTCTCTCTTCCCCTCCACCAGGCCATGATCGTTTTTGTTGATCCTAAAAACTTCCACATGGAACTCTATTCTACCTTCTTTTGCCTCTGTCATGACCCTGAAGTACCAGTCAGATACACTATTGCCATTTGCTTTTATGAAGTAAGTCTCAAGAAGTGATACATTTGTTAACTTTATGTGTACTAGATGATTATTTGGTATTTTGTACAATTTTGTTTACAGATGTATTATAAAATACAGGCTTTATATCTTTTTCACATTCTAGTCCTAAATCTTATTTTAAAATTTTCATCTTAGAATGTTCATAGAAGACCCTGGCCGGTTGGCTCAGTGCTAGAGCATTGGCCTGGCGTGCGGGAGTCCCGGGTTCAATTCCCGGCCAGGGCACACAGGAGAAGTGCCCATCTGTTTCTCCACCCCTCCCCCTCTCCTTCTTCTGTCTCTCTCTTCCCCTCCCACAGCTGAGGCTCCACTGGAGCAAAAGATGGCTCGAGCACTGGGGATGGCCCCATGGCCTCTGCCTCAGGCACTAGAGTGGCTCTGGTCGCAACAGAGCAACACCCCAGATGGGCAAAGCATCGCCCCCTGGTGGGCGTGCTGGGTGGATCCTGGTTGGGCGCATGTGGGAGTCTGTCTGACTGCCTCCCCGTTTCCAGCTTCAGAAAAAAAAAACAACCAAAAAACAAAAAGAATGTTCATAGAAGTCATTTACATAAATGTTATATTTTTTTCATTCATTAATCCATTCATTGAACATATTTATACTAAGTGCTTACTTTAAGCCAACATTGTGGTGTAGATGTGAGTGTTGCAGATTTGAAAATAAAATCAGTTTTTATATGCTTTATAATATTTACATTTAACTTTGTACCTAGACCTAAGAACTTGATAACAAATGGAAAATTGAGAACTAGTTATTTAAATTTATTGTTTTTACTGCAATTGTATCATGTTTCATCAGTATAACTTTTAGATTCAGCTGTTACAACAACTCTTCATAATATAAGAGCAAAAGTGAGTTGGAATTTTTATGATGGATTTAATTACTACTGTAGCCCTTGAGGTTGAAATTTGGGGCGTGTTTCTTGAATGATTGCAGTAAGTATGTGCATGCTATAGTTGCAGTAAATGTATATAAACTTTAATTTGTAAACTTCAAAACTGTCACATAAAAATCTGTTCATAAGTGGCATAACAAACTATTTCCTTTCTTTATAAGAGGTGTAATACACATTCTTCTCCTCTGAGAACATTTCACCCCCCTCTTTGTACTGTGTTTCTATGTCAAAACATTGTTAAATTAACTTCTTTTGAATAATGTTTTTTCTGGTACAAATGAAATAAATGTTAATTGTGCAAAATCTAGGAAATATTCCCTTTGAATGGTATAATTAAAATAATTCCTCTGTTGCACAGTTAAGTCATCCTTGTAAATATACATATAGAAATGTGCTTTTGGAGAGGAGAGGACAGAGGTTCTGGCCAGCTGAGTGAAACACTGTCTCTAATGTGCACTAAGTGGGTATTTAGGTGGGGATGCCACGTGTGCTTGTATTTTTCCAGTGGTCTCTGGTGATGGGTGCATGAGATTAGAGTCTGAGAATGCGTATTTATGCAATATGAAAGTTTCTAATTGTGTTTATTTTATCTCATTTCTTTAATGTTTCATTTTTATTTATGTTTTAAAGTGGACATAATATGTTAAACATTAAAATGTGTATACAAAAAATATTTCACTGGTAAGAGTGAGTTTGGAAATCATTGCTATAGTTATTTGCTGGGTGTCTAGTTTCCTTATTCTCACAATCACACCATGTAGATAGGCTAATAATGACACTGTAATCCACACTGGTGGATTTAAATTTTCCTAATAGTGTTATTGCTAGATTCTGGTAATTATATTAATATGTTATAACTTTATTATTATTTTGAAAATATTTTCAACTCTATAGAGTAAAGGTTTTAAAACATTTTATCAGGAAACATTTTTTCAAATAAAGCTTAACTCAGAAGCCCAATATGTAAAAATAAAGGTGACGTACCGGCTGGTGTCTGTCCCTGCAGCCCTTCAATTGAACTTGCCTCTTTCAGCAGCCCTGGCCGGGGTGTGTGCTCAGAGCCTGAGATAGCCTCTCGGACCCTGGCGGCTGCTCTAAGACTTCCCGCTGTGCACCAGAGGCATGTGTGGGCTTATTATTGCTGGTGATATCAAAGTCATGGCTCTGATAAATTCATCTTTCCACACTTCCAATGCCATATGTTCATTTCCTCGTCCTCATATGTCTGCACTTCATCTTATTATGAAGCAGATTGAAAGGCTAGTTCTATGTGCAGTTGGTCTTCTACAAATCTACCAGTAATTTTGCATTTATGTTTGAACCTAGTTTCATTTTAGAAGAAGTATTGAACAATATTTTTAAATATGTAAAATTATTATTATAGCCTTTATCTCTAGTAGTCTTAAATCTGATTGCTACATTTTAGGTGTCTAAACTTCTGAATTCTGGAGTAAATTTAATACATAAAGAACTAATGACATTATTACAAGACGAATCACTGGAGGTAATATCTTCTTACTCTTTGGTTTTTACTTCTTTTATGTTAAGTCTGAATGTATCATTGCCCTTTTCCCTCCTGCTTCTTGGGAATTGCATGAACTCTTAAGACCCCAGAAGCTTTAAGTCAATGTATCATAGACTGGAAGTTGGGAAGCTCTTTTTAAAAGATTAGGTTTTAAAATATATTCAGCTTTTAAATATACATGTATATTTGTTTGTTCAGCAAAATTTGGAAATGCCAAAAAAAGTAGACAGATTTAAAAGAGTACCTTTAATTCCAATAACTATTACTATTTTGTTACATTTTTTTCATTTTCTGTTTTTTTCATATAAAGGTTTTTATTTTACACACTTTTAATCATATATTATGTTACACTTTATATCTTTTTTTAAATATTGTTTAGAAAGTATATTTGTGAAGGCTTTGAAATACTTAATTTTGATGCAATAGTATATTTTACTTACCTAAATGACTGCGAGCTTGCTACAGTGCAACATTTTAACACTTAGACATTACTGAGGGTGTTGTCTGAATTATGCTGCTTTTCAAAAATTTTTGAACATGTTGGTTGTATAGAAATAGCTGTCTCAGGTCTAGACTATTTGAACAGTATTAAGAAACAGATACACTAATCTCTTTTGGTAGTTTGGTGGTGATAAGTACTTTGACCAAGGCAGTTGATCATGTTTCTAAGACTCTCCAGCAAGAAGTAAGAAAATAGAAACTTCCAAAACGTTGTTTGGTAAATACTATTATTTCTGTGTAGGAATTGACTGATGATGTTAACTAATAATCTAAGATTAGAAAAACATCGTAATCACCGTAGTAGTAATCAATATCTCTATTCAAAGGTACTAGATGCTCTTATAGATCATCTTCCAGAAATCCTGGAACTTATGTCTACTGGTGGAGAAAGCAGTATTCACGAAAATAAGGTAAATCCCATATATCAGAAAGTTTCTGAACGTTGTAAAGTTTACCTCCCTCTGAGGAGCTGTTGTGAGGAATCAGTGAAAGGTTGTGTGGGGAAACAGCAGAGCTGGCCACATGTAGATGCTCAGTGAGTGTCTGCTGGAGTTTGAACAGCTGGAATTTCCTCCACAGGTCTTCTACTACCATATTCTTATTTGTTGTCCTTGGAGTTTACATGCATATTTTCAGTTTTTATTTGTATTATTATTCCAAGAATAGCAGCTGGTGAGGACAAAAGGGTAGGAATTTAGAAGGTCAGAGTTTGTTGACAGTGAAATAGAATAAATTTTACTATAATTAGAAGGGTTGTAAGAATCCCAGTCTTTATTTCAAAATTTTGTTTTCAGTAACTAATAAATTTTACTTATGGGTTATTTTTAAAGTATTTGATTTAAGCAGATTGTTATCTCCCTGTGACAACTGAGATGCCTCCTATGTTCTGAGATAGACAAGAGCATTTCTTGCCTCATGTATTTTTAGCTGAATAAACAGACTAAATCCTGCAATTGATTTAATTATTGTTGGTGCTTTTGGTGTGTTTTCTTTCCCAGTTTTCATCTCTGCCTGACTTGATTCCAGCACTCACAGCTGCTGAACAGCGAGCTGCAGCTTCTTTAAAATGGAGAACTCATGAAAAGCTGCTACAGAAATATGCCTGTCTGCCACACGTCATATCAAGTGATCAGATTTATTATCGTTTCTTACAAAGAATGTTCACAATCATGATGACAAATGTGAGCCCCAAACCTTTTATCTTAATCTTTGGAACTCACACTTGAGCTTGAAATTACTACCAAATTTTTTACATGCTTGAAATATTACAACAAACTCAGTTCATTCCATTCTGTCCAGAAGGATGTTTTCTTCCCGAGTCCCTTTGCTTCTCCAGTAGTTCGCCCTGTGGTCATCTTTTACCTAGTGGGAGAGAGGCGTGACAGGTGGTACCTCCACTTACCCTGTGTTTGTATGCTGCCAGGGAGAGGGTAGATAGACTCACCTTAAATGTATGGTCTTCATATTCAGTCATTTATTTAACAAAATTTATTGAGCATTTACTACGTGCCGAGCACAGTTCTAGATGCTAAGAATCCAGTAGTGAGTGAAGAGACAAAGGACCTAATCTTGTAGAACTTTACATTTTATTGGCAACAGACAATAAACAAGCACAGACGTGTATAATGTTGTCAGGGATAAGTATAGAGAAGCCAGAGGGAAAGAGGTGATGGCGGGCAGTAGCATGCTGTTGCAGATACAGTGGCAGGAAGAGGCCCCCTCTGCAAGTGCACTGCGTGCAGAGGCTTGAACAGAGTGGTGGAGTGGCCATGCGGATGTGTGAAGGACGAGTGGTCCTGGCAAAGGGAACAGTGACGCAGCAGTGTTGATACAGGTATGCGTGGCCGTGTGAGGAGCAGCAAGGCGAGTGTGCTGAGTGGTAGAGAGAGAGGAGGCTAGAGAGATGGCTGGGTCCACAGCACAGGGACCTGAAGGCCGTGACTGGAGTCTAGATAATTTTCTTTGTGACAGGGACGTCTTTGGAAGGTTTTGAGTGGAGGACTTTTTTTCCTACTTTCATTATGAAAAAATTTCCAAGATACAAAAAAAAACAAAACCCCAAAACGGAGAAAATACTATAATGAACTCTCCTGTTCCCATCACTTAGATTTTATTGTTAACATTTTGTCATGCAGGTGCTCCTGGACTTACGATGGGGTTGCGTCCCAGTATACCCATTGAAAGTTGAAAATATAAGTGGAATATACATTTAATACACCCAGCCTACCAAGTGTCATAGCTTAGCCTACCTTAAACATGTTCAGACCTCTTAAATTAGCCTACAGTTAAGCCAAATCATCTAACACAAAGCCTATTTTATAACAGTGTTAAGTATCTCATATAGTTTACTGTGTATATTGCTTTGCACCACAGTGAAGTTGAAAAATCCTAAATCAAGCCATCATAAGTTGGGATGTCTATATTTGCTTTTTTAATTTCATTATGCTGGAGAATTTTAAATTCTAGATATTATATTTTATCTCTAAACATCCAATATTTATTTCTAAAAAAGGACATTCTATATAATCATAATGCCATTACATTTAACCAAGTGAACAAGTATTCTTTAATATCATTTAATATTTAACCCATATTAAAATTTTACCAATTATCTTTCACCAAATGTCTTTTATATTTGTTTTATTCCATGCAGGATATAATTAAGGTCTCTGTATTTCCTTAGGTTGTTACAGCTTTTAATTCTCTTTTAATCCAGAACAGAGTCCCTCCTCCCCCTTTCTCTACTTTTTCATGATATTGAATGTGGAAAAGACTTAGTTGTCCTGTGGAATATTCCAACTCTGCCTTTGTCAGATTGCTTCTTCATGAGGCCATTTTGTTCATCTATTCTCCATGTTTCTTGTAAACTGGAAGTTAGAACTAAGAGCTTGCTGAGTTTTAGGTTAAACATTTTTGGCAAGAATACTTCATAAATGCTACTGTGTATTATATTGCATTGTATCTGGATAGCTGTCCCTCTATAAGTGACCTAAGGTTGGCTGTGGAGTGATGACAACTCTATTAGTCCACTTCAATATTATATTTTTTCCCTTGTGATTTGCACTGTAATCTGAAGCTAACACCCAATTTCCCATCAGCCTTTTACCCGTTAGTTTTAGCATCCGTGATGTTAACATGAAATATGAAGATGCTTCCAGAAGGATATAAGCACAGTGATTGGAGAAGCAGATAACACTGCTTGTACTGTTACTCAAGAATTTAACATTGATTTGTGGGGCCAGATTATTCAGAATAGGTATTAATAGACTAGTTTAATTGTCTTTCTTATTTCTTTAAGAATGTCTTACCTGTCCAAAAAGCAGCTTCACGAACTCTATGCATTTTTCTACGTTATAATCGTAAACAAGAACAAAGACATGAGGTCATTCAAAAATTAATTGAACGTAAGTAATCATTGTCTCTTTGAAAAAAAAAGTTAACAAAGTGGTTGGCCTTAGTTATAGTTTATGTCTGACTTACACTGTGTATCATTCTGCCATGAATAATTAGGCTGATGCTGGTAAATACTTGAAGAGCTTTTGTATTTGAGTTTTATTGGTTATTTTGTTTTGTTTTGTTTTAGAAATCGTTGTGACAGGATCAGATCTGTGATGAATGCAAGTAATAATACTTTGGGATTTTTGGTGTGAATTTCTACACTTGAGAAATTAAAATATTTACACTCATGTTGAAAGCCTAGTTTCTCCCCCAATGAAATAAAATTTGGAACTAAAATATAAGCAGACTACCCATGAATCACAGCATTGATTTCATGTTTCTACTTTAAATATTAACAGGGAATTTTTTGTTTTTGAATAGAGTTGATAGTACCCATAAATGTGAATCTGGTGAGTCTAGGTGGTTTATAAAGTCTTAAAAAAAACAAAGTCAATTAACAAATGCATATTTATTTTAATTTTCTAAAGGCCAACATCAAGACAAAAACCTTTAGTGAGGGTGTTAATTCTAAAAATACTGGCCTACTTCTGTATCTACTTAGTGAGTTCATTAATTATTGTATGCTTGATTTGACCATAAGGTCTTAAAGCAGGGGTCGGGAACCTATGGCTCGCAAACCAGATGTGGCTCTTCTGATGGCTGCATCTGGCTCGCAGACAATCTTTTTTTTTTTTTAATAAATAAATTTTTATTTTAATGGGGTGACATCAATAAATCAGGTTACATATATTCAAAGAAAACATTTCCAGGTTATCTTGTCATTTAGTTCTGTTGCATACCCATCACCCAAAGAGAGATTGTCCTCCGTCACCCTCTCTCCAGTTTTCTTTGTACCCCTCCCTCTCCCCGTCTCCCTCCTCCCCTCCCCCCACCCCCTGTAACCACCACACTCCTGTCCATGTCTCTTAGTCTCGTTTTTATGTCCACCAATGTATGGAATGCTGCAGTTCTTGTTTTTTTCTGATTCACTTATTTTACTCCGCATAATGTTATCAAGATTCCACCATTCTGCTGTAAGTGATCCGATGTCATCATTTCTTCTAGCTGAATAGTATACCATGGTGTATATGTTCCACATCTTCTTTATTCAGTCTTCTATTTTTTTATAGTGATTAAAAGCCTTTAAGCAAACTCTTGGCCAATACAGCAAGAATCCATAAAAAAGTAGTGTCCTTAACATGTTCACCAAGTCCAAGTTGGCCCCATCACCATGCCAAATCCCTGAAAAATGCAACCCAACCACAGTTCAGTCTGTTAGGAGCTATCACAGGGAGCAGGAGTCCAGGAAAAGTCCACATCCAGGAAAAGTCCGCATGGCACTGGAGTTGTCACCATTCTATACTTTGCAGCTCATGTCCAAGTCCCAATGACCGCTGCTTCTAGCTGGTAGTGATTCAGGTAGACTGGAAAAGCCAATTGCAGCATGTATGGATATGGAGCTTCTGTTCTCCTCTGCCTGGAGAGATGAGACCAGGTTGCTTTTCCCTGGAGCTCTGCGACTGTGGCATGGTAAAGAGAACCTTGGGATACACTAAGCTGGGTGGCAAAGGTAGATTCATAATAGAAGTTGGCAAAAGGGGGCATGAGAGCTCTAAATTAGGAGTAGGTCCCAGCCTGAAATATGAGTGGGGCATTGAGGTAGGAGGGATAAAGGAAACACTATATATTAAGCAAAGCAGCAGAAAATAGGACTATTAACACCCACAACAGAGATCTTTGAGGGAAGAATAAAAAACCTGACTATTCAGGCAAAACATAGTTAAGTGGCCCTTGTGCAAATGAGATCAGTTTACCTGCTTCTTGGAAGAAACACCCTAGGCTCGTCCACAGTGTTGTAGATGGGGCCGACGGCCCTGGGCACCTTCAGCCTTCAATGGCAAACCCCAGCTTTCTGGGCAAGGTTAGGTCATAAATGGCTGGAGCAGGCCTGGAAGAGACTGAACCCTCCCTTAGAAGAGTGAGGGGGAAGCCTACCTTCCAGTGTCCCTGTTTCCTCACAGCAGAGGCATGTAAGCCTGGCAGGTTTTAGCTCAATGACCTTCCTTTTCACTATTGAAGCAGGCTCCAGATGGCATCCTATGAGACCCCTTTGGGGCATTGGAGCCTTTAAGGGTGTATCCTCAAAGCTGGTAGTTCCCCCTGATCTCTATTGGGCTTTTTCTGCCTCTAGGTATCTTAAAAGCCATGCTCAGAAGATCTCGCTGAGGGGTTTGAGGATCCCCATCTGCCTATATAAATCTTTTCCATATATCTGGAGCTATTTGGAAAATGACAAAACAGTGTTATTAGCTGGATCTAATAAAGAAGGTAGTAGTTTGCAGGCGAAAAAGATTTGGTGTCTCTTGTTCATCAGCATTCAAAAGAAATGTAAATTTTTTTTTTTTAAGTAAAAAGTATGATATGGTAGACCCGTAGGAGTTCCAGGATATGACTACCCCCTTTAAAAAAAAATTTTTTTTTTTAAATTGACCTTAAAATGTTTGCTGAGTACACTTTAATAATACCTTAACTTTAAAGATTGTAAGCATGACAAAATACAGTGAATGCTTTTGTTCCATATGCAGGAGCATTTTCAGTTTAGCCAGTTTAGGAAATCCAATAATAGAACAATGCATACAGACAATGAGCTATAACATGCTTAGCAGCCTCTCCTGTCCTGACAGAAGTTACTATAGATCCGGAATATGTATCCACTGTAATGTGGACATACGACTGTTTGCCCAATGAAGGTATATGAGTAACATCCATCTGCCAAAGTTGTCCTGGTAGGGGTCCTTGAGGGTTAACTCCAAATGAAGGGGCAGTATAGGACCCCTTGGACAGGATTTCCCAATCTGCCGGGCTACTTCCCGAGAAAGTTGAAACTATTTACACCGGGATGCAGCGTTCTGGTGATGAATAGTATGAGACTGACTTGCTCGGTCTGTCATGGTTGCTCTATATAATTTTCTTTTGGGTAGCTTGATCAACAAGGGCATTCCTAGGCCCTGGCCGGTTGGCTCAGTGGTAGAGCCTTGGCCTTGTGTGCAGGATTCCTGGGTTCGATTCCCAGTCCGAGCACACAGAAGAAGCGCCCATCTATTTCTCCACCCCTCCCCTCTCCTTCCTCTCTGTCTCTCTCCCCCCCCCCACCCCGCAGCCAAGGCTCCACCAGAGCAAAGCCACCTCGGGCACTAAGGATGGCCCCATGGCCTCTGCCTCAGTCGCTAGAATAGCTCTGGTTGCAACAGAGCAACACCCCAGATGGGCAGAGCATTTCCCCCTGGTAGGCATGCCAGGTGGATCCCAGTCAGGCACATGCGGGAGTCTGTCTGACTGCCTCCCCATTTCCATCTTCAGAAAAATACAAAAAATAAATAATTAAAAGAAAAAATACAAGAACAAAAAAATGAAAAGAGAAAAAATAAAGGGCATTCCCTTGTGCTAAAGCTCCAGGGAGCATGAAGTGAGCTTGAGTATGTCCTATGAAACATGGAGCTCTATGTTGACTAATATAAGTCTTTGAAGAAGGAGGAACTGCTGAAATAGTTCATCAGCATTTGTCCCTAAGACAGCAGTCTGTATAGTGGAAACACCATAAGTAAATATTTGCTGTCTGTCTATACATTAAAGGGGGAATATGGCAAATGCTGAAAAGCCATGATCTTTGTGCCCCTCCCCACCCCCAACCCCCTCCCTCTCCTCCCCCCACCCTGTAACCCCAACACTGTTGTCCATGTCTCTGAGTCTCATCTTTATGTCCCACCTGTGTATGGAATCCTATAGTTCTTAGTTTTTTCTGATTTACTTCTTTCCTTCAGTATAATGTTATGAAGGCCCATCCATGTTGTTGTAAAAGATCCTATGTCATCATTTCTTATGGCTGAGTAGTATTCCATAGTATATATATACCAAAGCTTTTTAATCCACTCATCCTCTGATGGACATTTGGGCTGTTTCCAGATCTTTGCTATTGTGAACAATGCTGCCATAAACATGGGGGTGCATTTCTTCTTTTCAAGCAGTGCTATGGTATTCTTGGGGTATATTCCTAACAGTGGTATAGCTGGGTCAAAAGGCAGTTTGATTTTTATTTTCTTGAGGAATCTCTATACTGTTTTCCACAGTGGCTGCACCAGTCTGCATTCCCACCAGCAGTGCAGGAGGGTTCCTTTTTCTCCACATCCTCGCCAGCACTTATTCTGTGTTGTTTTATTGATGAGCGCCATTCTGACTGGTGTGAGGTGATATCTCATTGTGGCTTTAATTTGCATTTCTCTAATCATTAGTGAAGTTGAACATTTTTTCATATGCCTATTGGCCATCTGTGTGTCCTCTTTGGAGAAGTGTCTATTCATTTCTTTTGCCCATTTTTGTTTGTCTTCCTGGTATTAAGTTTTACAAGTTCTTTATAAATTTTGGTTATTAACCCTTTATCAGACGCAATGTCAAATATATTCTCCCATTGTGTAGTTTGTCTTTTTATTCGTTCTTATTGTCTTTAGCTGTGCAAAAGCTTTTTAGTTTGATAAAGTCCCATTTGTTTATCCTGTCTTTTATTTTACTTGCCTGTGGAGACAAATCAGCAAATATATTGCTGCGTGAGATGTCAGAGAGCTTACTGCCTATGTTTTCTTCTAAGATGCTTATGGTTTCACGGCTTACATTTAAGTCTTTTATCCATTTTGAGTTTATTTTTGTGAGTGGTCTAAGTTGGTGGTCTAGTTTCATTTTTTTGCAGGTAGCTGTCCAATTTTCCCAACACCATTTGTTGAAGAGGCTATCTGTACTCCATTGTATTTCCTTACCTCCTTTGTCAAATATCAGTTGTCCATAGAGCTATGGGTTTATTTCTGGGTTCTCTGTTCTGTTCCATTGATCTATATGCCTGTTCTTATGCCAGTACCAGGCTGTTTTGAGTACAATGGCCTTATAATATAACTTAATATTTGGAAGTGTGATACCTCCCACTTTATTCTTCCTTTTCAAGATTGTTGAGGCTATTCGTGTTCTCTTTTGGTTCCATATAAATTTTTGGAATATGTGTTCTATATCCTTGAAGTAAGTCATCGGTATTTTAATCGGTATTGCATTGAATTTATAAATTGCTTTGGGTAATAAAGACATTTTAATGATGTTTATTCTTCCTAACCATGAGTACGGTATATGCCTCCACTTATTCGTATCTTCTGATTTCTTTTATCAATGTTTTATAATTTTCTGAGTACAAGTCTTTAATCTAGTTGGTTAGATTTATTCCTAGGTACTTTATTTTTTTAGTTGCAATGGTAAAGGGGATTGATTCCTTGATTTCTCTTTCTGACAGTTCATTATTAGTGTATAAAAATGCCTGTGATTTCTGACTATTGATTTTATATCCTGCCACCTTGCCAAATTCATTTATCAGGTCTAGTAGTTTTTTGACTGAGATTTTAGGGTTTTCTATATACAATATCATGTCATCTGCAAATAATGATAGTTTTACTTCTTCTTTTCCAATTTGGATGCCTTTTATTTCTTTTTCTTGTCTGATTGCTGTGGCTAGGACTTCCAGAACAATGTTGAATAAGAGTGGTGAAAGGGGGCACCCCTGCCTTGTTCCTGATCTTAACGGTATTGCTTTTAATTTTTGCCTATTGAGTATGATGTTGGCTGTGGTTTGTCATAGATGGCTTTTATCATGTTGAGGTATGTTCCCTGTATTCCCACTTTGCTGAGAGTTTTGATCATGAATGGGTGCTGGATTTTATCAAATGCTTTTTCTGCATCTATTGAAATTATCATGTAGTTTTTCTCCTTTCTTTTGTTTATGTGATGAATCACATTGATTGATTTGTGAATATTGTACCAGCCTTGCCTCCCAAGAATAAATCCCACTTGATCATGGTGTATGATTTTTTTCATATATTGCTGGATCCGGTTTGCTAATATTTTGTTGACGATTTTTCATCTAAGTTCATCAGGGATATTGGCCTATAATTTTCTTTTTTTGTGTTGTCTTTGCCTGGTTTTGGAATCAGAATTTTGCTCGCCTCATAAAAGGAGTTTGGAAGTCTTCCTTCCTCTTGAATTTTTTGAAATAGCTTGAGAAGGATAGGAGCTAGTTCTTCTTTGAATATTTGGTAGAATTCACTTGTGAAGCCATCAGGCCCAGGACTTTTCTTTTTTGGGAGTTTTTTGATAGCTGTTTCAATCTCATTTGTTGTAATTGGTCTGTTTAGGTTTTCTGATTCTTCCAGATTGATTTTTGGAAGATTATATAATTCAAGGAATTTTTCCATTTCATCTAGGTTGTCTAGTTTTTTGGCGTACAGTTCTTCATAATATTTTCTTATAATATTTTGTATTTCTGTTGTGTCAGTTGTTATTTCTCCACTCTCATTTCTAATTTTATTTATTTGAGTCCTCTCTCTTTTTTTCTTGGTGAGTCTCATTAAAGGTTCATCGATCTTGTTTACCTTTTCAAAGAACCAGCTCCTGGTTTCATTGATCCCCTGTATTGTTTCTTTAGCCTCTATGTCATTTATTTCTGCTCTGATCTTTATTATTTCCTTCCTTCTACTAGCTCTGGGCTTTACTTGCTGTTCTTTTTCTAGTTCTTTTAGATGCAGGGTTAAGTTGTTTATTTGAGCTTTTTCTAGCTTCTTGAGGTATGCCTGTAATGCTATAAATTTCCTTCTCAGGACTGCTTTTGCTGTGTCCCATAAATTTTGAGTTGATGTATGCTCACTATCGTTTGTTTCTAGGAATTTTTAAATTTCTTCTTTGATCTCAGTGTTAACCCATTTGTGATTTAATAACATGCTATTTAGTTTCCAAGTGTTTGAATGTTTTTCAATTTTTCTATTGCGGTTGATTTCTAGTTTAATGCCATTGTGATCAGAGAAAGTGCTCGATATGATTTCAATCTTCTTAAATTTGTTGAGCCCGCTTTTGTGCCCTAACATGTGGTCTATTCTAGAGAATGTACCATGAGCACTTGAAAAGAATGTATATTCTGATGTTTTAGGGTGAAAGGTTCTGAAGATACCTATTAAATCGAGTTGATCTAATATGTCCTTTAAGTCTGCTGTTTCTTTATTAATTTTCTTTCTTGAGGCTCTATCTAATGATGTTAATGGGGTGTTGAAATCCCCTACTATTATAGTATTGCTGTTGATCTTGCCCTTTAAGTCCATCAAAGTCTGCTTTATATATTTAGGTGCTCCTATATTAGGTGTGTAGGTATTTATAATGGTTATATCTTCCTGTTGGATTGCTCCCTCTATCATTATGTAGTGACCTTCTTTATCTCTAACTATGGTCTTTGTTTTAAAGTCCATTTTGTCTGATATAAGTATTGCTACCCCAGCTTTTTTTTCATTTCCATTTGTGTGAAATATTTTTTTCCATCCTTTTATCTTCAGTCTGTGTGCATATTTTGATTTAAGGTGTGTCTCCTGTAGACAGCATATGTATGGGTCCTGTTTTCTTATCCACGCAGCTACCCTATGTCTCTTGATCGGATCACTTAATCCATTAACATTTAAGGTTATTACTGATATGTAATTGTTTATTGCCACTTTTTTCTTTAAAACTGTTTTCCTCTTTTGCTATATTCTTTTTTTCCTTTGATCTGTTTACAACAGGTCCCTTAGCATTTCTTGCAGCCTTGGTTTGGTTGCAGTGAATTCCTTGAGTTTTTTTTTTTGTCTGTAAAGCTTTTTATTTCTCCTTCAATTTTAAATGATAGCCTTGCTGGATAAAGTAGTCTTGGTTGTAGGTTCTTGTTCTGCATTACTTTGAATATTTCTTGCCATTCCCTTCTGGCCTCAAGTGTTTCTGTTGAGAAGTCAGAAGTCATCCTTATGGGGGCTCCTTTGTAGGTGATAGTCTTTTTTTCTCTAGCAGCTTTTAATATTTTCTCTTTATCATTTAGCTTTGGTATTTTAATTATGATGTGTCTTGGTGTTGGTTTCTTTGGGTTTCTCCTTAATGGAGTTAGTTCTCTGTGCTCCCTGAACATGTGCAATGTTTTCCTGCCTTAATTGGGGGAAGTTTTCCACTATGATATGTTTGAACAAAGTCTCTATCCCTTGTTCTTTCTCTTCTTCTTCAGGAACCCCTATGATGCGGATGTTATTTCTCTTCATGTTGTCACAGAGCCCTCTTAGAGTTTCCTCAGACTTTTTGAGTCTCTTTTCTTTTTTCTGCTCTGCTTCCGTGCCTTTATTTATCGTGTCCTCTAACTCGCTGATTCGATTCTCTGCTTCATCCATCCTGCTTTTAATTCCTTCCATTATATTATTTCAGATATTGTATTTGTCATTTCTGACTGATTCTTTTTTATTATTTCAATGTCCTTTTTTATATTTGTTATCTCTTTATTTAGGTTTTCGTAATGGCCATCTATGGTTGTTCTAATATCTTTGAGCATCCTAACAATCGTTATTTTAAACTCTGCATCTGGTAATTTGGTTATATATGATTCACTTAGGTCCTTTTCTGGGGATTTCTCTTGGTTTATTTGTGTTGTATTTCTCTGCCTCCGCATTTTCTCTTTGCGAGAGTGGCTGTGATCATGCGCTCGGTTATACAAGCGTTGGTGGCCTTGGCCTTTGCCCCGCCCCCGTGTGTGACGTTATGCTTGGTCCTGAGGGCACTGGCGAGCACCTTTGCTCAGTTGCGGGTCTCCGCCTGTTTCCGGGCTTTCGCCCTGCTCTTGCATGAGGAGCCCGTTCGAGGGATGGCTGCTAGCCTTGGCTCTACCGCTGGGCAGGACTGCGTGCCCAAGCTCAGCTCAGTAGCGGAACTCCGCCTCTTCTGGGCTTTTGGCTCCACCCCCGCGGGAGGAGCCAAGTACCAAGTCAGACAGCAAGCCTGGGTTGCATGGGCGGGGCAAGGCTGTGCTCCTGTGCCCTTGCTCAGGGGCTGGTCTCCACCCTTTCCAGGGTTCCCGCCCTTCTCCCACAGGCTGGATTACAGGCTGCCCGCAGCTGAGCTTGATCGCTTTTGCACGCCCCCTTCTCCCCAGCCCGTCAAGATTGAGCTCACACCTGGGCCCAGTGGTGGCCAGCCGGCTTCCGCCCCTTCCAGCAGAACCTTGCTTTCGTCTCCAGCTGCCACCCACCCTCCGGGGAGCCCTCAGCCGAGTGGGTGGGGGTGTTGCAGCTTGGACCCTAAGACTCACTACTATAGACCCAAAAGCTCCCTCCTACTATGCGACTCTGCTCTGAGTGCCCCGAGGGAGCTTGTTTGGCTGCTCTTCTACTTCCCTTTGCTGGTATTGCTGTTTCCGGGGGAAATATTCACTTCAGCTTTGGGGAGTGACTTGTCCCAGGGGTTAGGGTGACTATCTCCCAAAATGTTTCTCCCTGTGCCTCCTAGATTACACTCTCTTCCTGTTACTCTGGTCCTCTCCTCTCTCCCCATCCCCAGGAGCCCTGGGTGAGTGGGTGTGAGAGAGTTCTGTGCAGTCCCTTTAAGAAGGATCCTGGGTCTGAGAAATCAGACTCTTTCTCACAAACAGTATCCTGACTTGTTTCCAGCTAAATACTGTCCTTACGCCTCTTCTGGGCTCTGGGGCTGCAGGTTGGGGCTTTGTTCCTGGGGCTCAGGACCCTTCCCCCTCTGCTAAACTCACTTCCCGCCTCGCAAGTCTCTCCCTGCTGCCGTTCACTCCGGGGAGCTGGGCAGCCCTCTCCGCATTTCCGCTTTTCCTACCAGTCTCGGTGTGGCTTCTTCAGTGTTCCTTGGTTGAAGAGTCCTCTTAGTTTAGTCCAAAGTTGGTTTTTCCAGATGCTAGTTCTTAAAATTAGTTTGTAATCCACTTTGGTTCTGGGAGGTAGATGTTGGTATGTCCGCCTACTCCAGCGCCATCTTGTCTCCCCAAGAATTTTCTTGAATGCAGCAGACAATCTTTAATAAAAAAAATAATGTTAAAAATATAATACATTCTCATGTATTACAATCCATTCATTTCCTACCGCTCATGTTCATGGTTGCGGGTGGTTGGAGGCAATCACAGCTGTCCTCCAGGACAACACCAAATTTTTATTGGATAATGCGTAAGGTATATGGGTCATTGTATGGCTCTCATGGAATTACATTTTAAAATATGTGGCGTTCATGGCTCTCTCAGCCAAAAAGATTCCCGACCCTTGTCTTAAAGCTTTTATGAAGTCAGGTAATGGGATTTTCTGGTTATTGGAGTTTACTATTTTAAGTAGTGATTGCTACTTTTCAAAAAATTAGGAGTATGCAAAATTTTATTTAAGAAAAAATATGCTTATTATTCTTTAATCTTTTAAAGTATATTTTAACTAAATTTTAATTTTTTAATGACAGGATCTTATATGTAAAATGTTTTTGAAAGAAGACTATAATAAGGGAGAAAATTATCCTTTTAATTTGATCTGAATTATTTTAATAATTGTGTGTTTATATAAGATTTTATCTACTTCAAAGCATTTTTATTTTTATTTTATTTTCTTAGTAAGAGAGAGACACAGACGGGAAGGGAGAGAGATGAGAAGTATCAACTCATTGTTGCAGCATTTTAATTGTTCTTTGATTGCTTCTCATAAGTGTCTTGAACAGGGGTGGAGGGGCTCTAGCTGATCCAGTGACCCCTTGCTCAAGCCAGCGACCTAGTCCTCAAGCCAGTAACCTTCGGGCTCAAGCTAGATGACCAAGGGATCGTGTTGATGATCCCACACTCAAGCCATTATGTCAGTGATCCCATGCTCAAGCCAGTGACTCTGTGCTCAAGCTGGTGAGCCTGTGCTCAAGCCAGTGACCTTGGGGTTTCGAACCTGGAATCTCAGCATTCCAGATTGACACTGTATCAACTGCAGCACCACTGGTCAGACCACTTCAAAGCATTTTTAAGGAAATGGGGAAGAAACAGTTAATTTGATTGCTAAAAAATTTTGAAGTTATACACACCTGTATTTGAATTCTAGCCCTGCACTTACTTGCTCTGTAACTTTAATGTTTCTGAATCTCAGTATCCTTATATTTTAGGAGAGATAATTATGTGCTTATACCATTGCATTGCTTTCCAGGACTGAATGAGAGAATTTGTTTCAAGTACTTAGCACATAGTGAATGATCAAAAACAGTAGAAATAGTCATCCAGTATTTACTAAATGCTAATGGAATTGAATGCAGTGTTTAATAAATTTTTTTCTGTTTTTTGAGGTATTAATTTGAGGGGTCTACAAACGGTGTATAACATGGTTTTTTCCTCTTATTTCTCATATTTGCTAGACAAATTGTGGGTATAGAGAAAGTTGACATGGATTTTGTGTGTCAGATTTTGTCACATATTATTTAATGTAGGACAGATTAAATTTGTGATAATTTTTTTTTGTTTGTTTCTAGAACTGGGCCAAGGAAAAAGTTATTGGAATAGACTTCGATTTTTGGATACCTGTGAATTTATTATAGAGATCTTTTCCAAATCATTTTTCTGTAAATATTTCTTTCTACCTGCTATTGAACTGACACATGATCCAGTAGCAAATGTGAGGTATGGCTATCAATCCAAGAAAATATTGGAAAAGATGATATTTTAATGTATATACTATTATGAATATATGCAAAATCTTTTTCTTAGTCAATTAAAAATTAAGTTAAGAATCTTTTTGCTTTGAAATTCTTAGTAGTTTTAATTGATAAGCTTCAATCATTGGATTTAGAAACACAGTCCTTTAACACTATCTTGAGTCTTTCCTTAATTGGGTTGAGAGAGCAATAGTCAAAGCCAGCCTGGCAGACATGTCTGGCCACTTGAATACACACATTGGCATCAAAAGGTGGTTGAGTAGATACTCTCATTTATCTGTCTTCCGAGACTAAAGAAAATATAGTTCTGAGTTGAATTGGAGAGGATCTGTTCATTTTTAGGGCCCCATTGATTCATAGAAACGGGGATGCTTAGAAGTGTTTTTCTTGTCTTTTCTAACGTTCAGCTGTCTTACGTTTTTGAAATCCAGTAGATGTTAATTGCAGTTGATTAATGAACTGTTTGATTAAATGGAACAGGCCTGAAATTGGCTTGCTTGGAAATTGAAAAAATGAATAAATATATTTTTCCTTTTTTTTCCTCCCAAAATAAGCATGTTATTTCTTCTAAAATTGCGTTAAAAATACATAACATAAAATTGACCTAAAATTTTAACCATTTTTAAGTGAATAGTTTGGGGGCACTTAGCACACACATACTCTTCCATGAGGGTTATTTGTACATTGTATGAGTTGAAGGTAATTTTAAACCCTCAGCCATTAGACTTGTGTTCTATGCTCCATGTCCGTTCTGAACTTGAGGACCTCCGATCTGTAGGAGGGAAGGACACAAAGTCTGGTGGCCAAGGTTTCCTTAAACAGAGGAACTCCGGAGCCCTTGCTGAGTTTTCCCATGCTAGCCACAGTTCGCTTTATGCTGTGTGATATGGATGCATCTTTTATAACCAGCTGACATGAACTGCAGGCACCATGTTCCTCATTATGATACTAACGGGAAGATGGTCTGGATGGACGGTGTTGCTGTTAAGAGAAAATATACCAAAAAGAATTGTCAGAGGATGTTGAGAACTTTGTGAGCATTGTTTAAGGGGAACAGATCTAGAGCTGGTTTTTGTTTTGTATTTTTAGTGTGAGAAAATACAGAGTGCATTCTTGCAGTGGCTGCAGTATATTGTGCATCTTATCTGGGCTATGTAAATGACAGTGAGGTTTCCTTGACTTGAGGTTTAACGACTGTTGCTGCCCTGGCCAGAGAGCTCAGTTAGTTAGAACATCAACCCAAAGCACAGAGGTTGCTGGTTCGATCCCCAGTCAGGGCACATGCAGGAACAGATCCGTATTCCTGTGTTTCTCTCTCAGATCAATACAATAAACAAACAAACAAAAATATCTTTAAAAAAAGACTGTTGCTAATTCTTTAAAATTTAGCTCTTGCTAAACAAGTACTGGATCTGACTATATTGTTAACATTTTGCACATCGAAGTGATTCTAGAAAAGCAGCTTTCAATGTGATGAATTATCACTTGCCAAGCAGTTGGCAGAAATTATTTGAAAGGAAACTGAATCATCTGTACTCTGGGCAACGTGACTAATAAGATGACATTGGTTCTAAGAGAAAGCAACCTGCCGATGCAGAAACCAAAGGGAGAATAATTGAGTATTGCTCTGTGAGTTTTGGTGATAATTTTGGGTAAGGGATTATTGTATAGCAGTTTGTCTTGGTTCCCAGTTCCTGGCTGCTGGCCCCAAAAATGGCTTCAGCATATACTAATTGGTTTGGGGGGACCAAAGCCTTTGCTCAGTGTTATAGAGATGTGCAGATAAAATAGGAACCATCACAGGCCAAGGTGGTAGGGTCGTGCAGGCTAGGAGGAGAGTTTCCGATTCCCAGCTCACACACCTGCTCACTAGCGGTGTGTCTTTGGGTGAGTTCCTAAACCTCCCTGTGTGTCCATCTCTTTAGTACCTAGCCCATAGTGTGTCCTGAGGAACAAACCAGAGGTAACGTACATAAAGAGTTTAGTTTACCAGGAAGATGTCATCCCTCACCTCAAAATCTTTATAATTGCATGGGCCCAGGATTCTCATAGAGATAAATCATTACTATAGTTTGCGTAGCTGCTACTGAATATATGTTTTCTAGACTTGACTTGGGTTATAAAGAATGAAGTGTGCATAGACTGTTGTTTTTTGTTGGGTGTTTAAAATTTAAAATACTGAGTCTAGACAATATCAAGGCTGGAAAAATATTATTGGTATTCAAAGAAGCCTTCTTCCGAGTTGTGAGAAGGGAAAACTGAGATCCCGTAATTGGAGAACACATCACCAGGCTTAGCAGTATCCATGGTGAGCTCTGAATAAGTTTGAGACCATTATAGCTATTTACAGAGTTGAAAATTCTAGAGGAAGAGCTATCCTCTTTGATTGAATAGAAAGCAAATCTTGTTGTATGAGAAGAATCCTTAACTGAACGCTCAGCTGACAAACCATCTGAAGTCTGTAGGCATGGGACTTAGCCACCACAAGGCTTGACACAGAAATGAAGGTAATATCTGGAGAGCACTCAGTGGGTAAATGAAACAGCAGCCACAAAACGTATAACCGCCTAGCATCCCTTTCTAACACCAGCCCCAGCAAAGCAGTCGAGTTTGAGTTTAGTCAAGCAGAATGTTCCTCGGGACTGCCTCCTCCTAAGGTTTCCTGCACTTCTCTGGGTTTCCTCTCAACTCTTGGCCCACTTAGCATTTCCACTGAATATCTAATGGGCACCTCCGACTTAATCTGTCCAAAGTAACCGCCCCCTATCTTGCTCCTGAGGTCTTTTGCCTCTCAGTAAATAACCATTTCAGTTTTCCACTTGCTCAGATCAAAACCTTAACTCCTTTCTGTCATTCCACTTCCGATCCCTCAGCACATCCTGCTGCTTGCAAAATGTTTTCAGAACCTAACCACTCTCACGAGCTCGGCTGCTACGCTCTGGTTCAGGCCACCATCTTTCTTCCCTGAATTATTGAAGGGGCCTCTGCTGTGCTTGACCAGCTGCAGTCTAACCTCAACATCATTTCATTCCTCGACCTAAACCCTCCGTGGCTTCTCACTGCACTTAAAACAGAAGCCGGTCTCAGAACAGTGGCCTGCACGTTCCTGGATGATCTGGCCTCCTCCTCTTTAGAGATCATCCCCTAATCTTATCTTTGCCCAGTTCTATCCGTTGTAGCCAGTTTGCCATTTGGGCCAATTTGCCAGTTTGCTACTTTGGGACAACGCCTAGGTAAGCTCCGCATGTAGGACTTTTGCTCCTGCTGCAGCCACTGCCTGTCATGTTCAGAGACATGTGGCTTATTTCCTCTTTTTTTTTTTCTGGTCTTTGCTTAAGTGTCATCTTTTCAATGAAACCTTCACTGAAGCCCTCTCTGACCACCTGTTTTACAATTGAAACGCCGCCTCCTCTAGCACTCCCTGGCTTCTTTCCCCGAGTTCTTTTCTCTACCTCCCACTGTCCAGCAGACATTTACTTAGTTAACCCTCTCTCCCCAGCCCCGTGCTAGCGTGAAGCTCCAGGTCAGCAGAGGGTATTGTTGCTTTTATTCACCAGTGTATCTCAGCTCCCAAATGATGAATGCTTGTTTCATGGTAGGCACTCCATAGCATATGTTGCATAGTAAATTCAGTTTCAGGCTATCTACAGCTTGAATATTCTTTCAGTTTTATGTTACTGTTATTATTCAGTTCTTAAATTTAAGTTATAGATTAATCCAAAGTAAATAGTATTTCATTTATTATAGAATGAAACTTTGCTACTTGTTGCCCAAAGTGAAATCTACCTTGAAGATCCCTGCAGATAAACATCTACTTCAGCAGTTAGAAATGTGTGTGAGAAAACTTCTATGTCAAGAAAAAGATAAAGATGTTCTGGCTATTGTCAAAAGAGTAAGTATCGGCCCTGGCTGGGTAGATCAGTTGGTTAGAGCGTTACCCAATACGCCAAGGGTTGTGGGCTTGATCCCCGGTTAGGGCACATACAGGAATCAGCCAATGAATACATAAATAAGTGGAACAACAAATCGATGTTTCTCTCTCTCTCTCTCCAGTCAATAAATTAAAAAATAAAACAAAAAGTGTCACATTTGCCACATTTGTATTTTTTGCATTAAGATAGTCTTAATTATATCTTTATTATTTTACTTGATGGGATGGCACTATGTTAGAGTCATAAGAATTAATAACTGATTTGGTTGATGTGTGCTACAGTTGGATATGAGAGTTAGCACTTAGACATTAAACCATATTACTAGTAATATAAGCTCCACAAGAGAGAGCTTGGCATATTTTAGGTGCTCAGTAAATGCTGTTCAACTAATAATGAATACCTCATTCACTAGACTTTATTTACAAGCAGTTATAATCTGGGAAAACTTTGTTGTTAAAACTGGGAAAGTCACATTTGATAGAAGCTTAGCCATGAAGTTAGTTCAGTGTCTTTACAGAAGATCTAGACCTAGAAATATTGTCTGCTCAAGATCATATTATTAAGTGACAGAAATAGGACTAGAATATACATCTCTTACCCCAAGTGCATTCTTTTATCAATAATATAACATTGCATCAATCATATAGGATTTTTTGTTTTGTTTTAGTATGTGATCTAATTATATGGATTGTTTGGTAATGTTGGAAAACTAAAACAGTAAAACTTTCAGTTTGTGAAGTCAAACCTTAAAATACTTTAGCCTTCAAGAATTTTTTGCTTAATAAATGACTAATGCTTTTATAAGATTAAGTCAAATTAAAATGGTTGCATTTATGCATCTGGATAAATGAACTCCAGGACAGATAGTTTTTGAGAATGTGTTTGTAGCAAGAGAAATTAATTTATTAATGTCTCAAGTAATAGCATTGATTTGAAAAAAAAATTCTGTGGTCTTTTTTTTTTCCCCCTAGAAATTATTGCCAGATGTCACTTGAGGAACTTTTTAATAAAGTGATTTAATAACTTAGTATTATTAGTATAATTCTATTATACTGAAATGTGAATTCCTCTTCATAAACTGAAATAGCCAGAAATACCTAGAGTCTGGACATGCATCTAAATTTAAACACGCACGCACGCACGCACACATTGCTTGCATTTAATTGGAGAAATTTAGACAATGAAATTAATATGTCAAAATAGTACACATGAGAGAGTTAGTTACTCTTCTGAAAGAATTTATTAGCTTGAGATAATATAAGCTAACCCCATAAGTAGGTACAGAAATTATATCATTAATATAATGAATTAGTCACCTACAATAGATTATTCTGGAGGATTCTTTATTTTAGTCTGATAGTCCTTTTTTTCCCCTTTCTATTGAATTTACTGGCGTGACACTGGTTAACAAAATTACAGCTCTTCTTTTAAGTACAAGTCAATCTGTCCCATGAAAATTCTGTAGTGTAATGTGAGCAGACTCAGGTGTTGGTATGGGAACCTTTGAGAGGCCCTACACCAGTGGTTCTCAACCTTTCTAATGCCGTGACCCCGCAATACAGTTCCTCATGTTGCGGCGACCCCAAACCAAAAAATAATTTTGGTGGCTACTTCATAACTGTAATTTTGCTACAGTTATGATTTGGAATGTAAATACCTATTATGCATTATGTATTTTCCAATGGCTTTAGGCGACCCCGCTGGGGTCGCGACCCACAGGTTGAGAACCGGTGCCCTACACAAAGCTTCTGGATAAAAATGGAATAGCTGACTCTAGTCAGTGTTGTAAGGTGGGAAGTAATTTTATTTAAAAGGGATATTTCATGGCATAAACTTTCAAATATTTATAAATTTCAGCATAAAAATAAAGCTTTCAATAAATATGTTTGCAATGAATAGCTTTGGCATATGACTACAGATGTACTTTATTTTGCCTGTTAGAGTTACTTCTTTGGAGAAGCACTATACTCCGTCAGAGACAAAACCCTGGGGTACATGGGCCACTGTTAGACTCATATATTTGTTTTAGACTACTGTATTCTGAAAGAAAAATACTAAATTGAGAGAATGCTTTCAGAATGAATTCCTTTCTGTTGGTTAAAGTGTCATATGATTAAAAGTTTCTGTGGAAAGGAATTAAGAATTTTAAGCCAAATAATAGATTGCTTCATATATATTTAGCTAAAAGATTTTTTTTTTTGCTAAAAAAATTTTTTTTAATTCAAAGATCATACTGTATTTCTGAAACTTCAGAAGAGTGGCACCAGGAATGATTAGACACTAGTTTAATTGTGCATGTTTTGTATTTAAAATGTTCCTCTAGACTTGCTCTTCTTAAGGTTAAAATTTTTTTTTAAGTTTAAATAGATCTTAGCATTAATATATAGAGATTGATTAAAAAAACAATGTAGAGTTGGGAAGAATTTTAAAAGTTGACTAGTTTATTAAAAAAGAGTCTTTTGAGAAATGATGGTTGATTCAGTTACTGTTGAATAACTTGAAAAACTTTCTTTATAGACTGTGTTGGAGTTGGACAGAATGGAAATGTCTATGGATGCTGTAAGTACACTCGCTTTGCCTCATGTTGAAAAGGGTATTTAAAAGTTGGCATATACTCACATTAATGTTTCACCATTTCATTTTAAACTTTAAACTTAGTTTCAGAAAAAGTTTTATGAAAAAGATTTGTTGGATCAAGAGAAAGAAAGAGAAGAACTACTTCTTTTGGAAATGGTATGTTGTTTTCACATGCGCAGACATACATATTTCTGACCAGTATTAACTGTGCTTTGTTATTAAACCTAATAAATAATTTCTTTGAATTTTACACTACTTTCTCCCCCCAAAAAATGACTGAATAAGAGTCCTGATCTTTTAAAATCTGCTATTTTATGAATTATAAGGAAAACTACATTTAAAAGGCTTTAAAAACTATTTTATTGAAGTATTATTAACATACAATTAACTGCATTCATTTTAAGTGTAAAGTTTGATGAATTTTGACATTGGACATATCTGTGAAACCAACACCACAAGCAAAATAACAAACATTTGTATTCTTTTAAAAGTTTCCTCTCTCCCCTTTGTGATTCGTATCTTCTATTCCAGTCCCCAGAAACCACTAATCTAGCATCTACTTCTACAAATTAGTTTGCTACGAGAATTTATATAAATTTAATAATATATTATGTAATTTTTGTCATGCTTCTTTTCATCATAATTTATTTGATATAAAGCTTAGAATTATTTTGTTTATCTCCATAAAAAGCCTGCTAGAATTTTTGTGAGGATTATGTTAATTAGGATGGATCTATAGATCAATTTGGAAAGTTGCCATCTTAATATGAGTCTTCTAATCCATAAAGATTATTATCTACCACTCCATTTATTTAGCCTTCTTTACTTTTTCTAAGTGTTAACTGTAGAGTTCCAGAGAAGTCTTTTGTTACATTTATTTCTAGATATATTTTTGGCATCATTGTAAATGGAATTAAAATTTTTAATTTCACTTTCTAGTTCAGGATTGACTCTAAGAGGGCTCTAAAATTTTTTTAAACTAAGTGATTCAAGCCTAAGAGAAAAAATCAGGCAATAGCAAAAGACCGATAGGTGATCCTGATAGGCAGTTAGCGAAGGACTTCAAGATAGCTATGATTACTGGGATCAGGGTAATAGGGTGTAGTGTTTTATACATGTAGTTTGTTCGGAACCTGATATGGTTATTGATCTTCTTGCCTACTTATTCTGTTGGGATAAGGGACTCCTGAGTTTTGGTAATGTTTTATACCCTGGTCTTTGAGCTGGTGTGGCTATATAGGTGTGTTCATTTTGGGAAAATTCATTGAGCTGTACACTTATAATTTTATACTTTCTATGTATATTAGACTTCAATAAAACATTTTTAAAGTGTCCCAAAGACAATTTTCTTTTCTCTCAATCTTTTGAAAGAAAACATTATTTTGCTCTTTACTAATCAGAAATGTAAATGGCCAATAGTAACAAATATTTTGCTAATGAAAATCGGTAAATACCTTCTAGAAAATAAAGGCTTATTACCACAATGATACTAAACTTTTTGTTTTAGCTTAACAAATCCCCAAGGCACAATTCTGTAGATATTAAAAGAACACAAATCTGGAAAAAACTGCACTTCTTTAGACACTAATTTAGAAAAGGTACTTCTGTTAGGAATTTTTGTGAATAATATTTGTATCTCTAAACTTAATTTCTCATTAGAACATTTTCCTAAATCTATTTATGATTACCTTTAACGCTAAGGTTTTAATAATAGGAACAACTGGAGAAGGAGAAGCAGCAGAATGACGGCAGGCCCGTGAGTGAGAGAGCCTTCGACAAGAAACGTAAGCGGTTTTCTGTCTCCACCACCGCGTCCCTCAGTTAGTTCATGTTTCATCCTGGCGTTCCGAAAGACCCTGTCGAGTTGTTAACATTACATGGAAAGTTGCTTTTCTTTCTTTTGTTTTTAAAAGTCATTTTCAAAAACTGGCTGCTTAGTGTTGTATGATGTTAGAGTATATAAATAAACGATGGGGATCAGTGTGGAGCTTCCGGTCCTCAAAGGAAACCGGTAACAGCAAAAAGGCTGTGAAATTGGTCATGAGTAACTAGGATTGAAATCTGTAAATATGCAAAGTAAGACTATTTGGGAATGAGTGTGGCTTAGCAAGGGATAATGTTTCACTTTTTCTGTATTTAGTATATTTGTGGAGATTAGTAAGAACCCAGAAGAAATTACAGCCCTTAAAACAGAGTTTGTTTTAGGTAGAGACACCAAGACATCAACAACTCTGCCCAAGAGCGTCCCCGTGTCTCTGCCAGGGCCCTCTTCTAGCACCCCGTCAACAAGTAAGAACAACTTCTTGTGTCTCCTCTTCCTTCTATAAAAGTTAGTTACGGGGAAGTCACCATGCCCTTTCAGTGCTGTTTGTTGTGGTAGCTCTCAGTGGGCAGCTGTGGTAAGAGATGCTCCAGTCAGCTCAGATGGAGGAAAGGGGTCTAGACCACCTGTGGTTCACTGAGAATGGTGGGCGTGGAGAGGGAGTGGGGTTGGGACATCTAAAGATGAAGTGAACAATTACGTTTTTCTTCTGCTTGTTACTCTAGGCAAAGAAATCAAGAAATCCAAATTGATTCGAAGCCAGTCCATTAATAGTCAAGCTTTTCATGCAAAATATGGCAACTTTGATAAGTGTGCTAGGTATGATCTGTCAGCTATTCATGTTTTAATTTTTATTTTGTGGTCACAAGTCTTTGTGTATGTGAAATATTTACATTATTATAAAAATTGGTTAATTTTGAGGTTTTTATAGGTAAATGATTTTTAAGTTTTCTTCTGTAAAGACTTAAAAAAATAGTAGTTAACCAATTTACATTAGAATAGCTATCCTGGTATTCTAGGAAAACTACTGCTATGACCATATTTAATAGCCTCATCTATTTGCTATTAATATTGTTTTTGTCTATTAAGAAGCCGCTGACATGTTTCTATGGCAGAGTGTTCAGAACAGAGTGCTGCTGACAATAAATGAATGTGTAGTTTCCCCTTCCGCCCCGCAGACTGAATGGTTAAGATTAGAAGAGAATCAGAATAAATGAAACAAACATGATATTTTATATGCAATATACTCATGTAGTATAACAGCTGCATATCAACCAACAAGCAAAGTAATTTTAAGGAAACATCAAAGTTTTTTTTTGTTTTTTGTATTTTTCTGAAGCTGGAAACGGGGAGAGACAGTCAGACAGACTCCCGCATGCGCCCGACCGGGATCCACCCGGCACACCCACCAGGGGCGATGCTCTGCCCACCAGGGGGCGATGCTCTGCCCCTCCAGGGCGTTGCTCTGCCATGACCAGAGCCACTCTAGCACCTGGGGCAGAGGCCAAGGAGCCATCCCCAGCGCCTGGGCCATCCTTGCTCCAGTGGAGCCTTGGCTGCGGGAGGGGAAGAGAGAGACAGAGAGGAAGGAAGGGGTGGGGGTGGAGAAGCAAATGGGCGCTTCTCCTATGTACCCTGGCCGGGAATCGAACCCGGGTCCCCCGCACGCCAGGCTGATGCTCTACCGCTGAGCCAATGGCCAGGGCCAAACATCAAAGTTTTTAAAAGTATTTATTTATCCAGAAAAATAATATGCTATAAAAAAACATGTTTTTCTTTTGTTGAAGATAGCTTATTCATATTTTTAGTTATATTTTAGGACATTATCAACAGATCTAACTAGAGTTCCTAGCCAAAAAGGTGATCTCCATTTGGACTAAAGAGATGAGAACTAAAGATAAGTTGTTTCCAAGGCAATTTCATTCATATTACTTGTCTTAACTGAGCATCAAAAGACTGTTATTCCGATGCAGCAAAAGTTTAAGGAAATGCTTTGAAGTTATAGACAAAATAATTGTTGTGAGGCCTGGAACGTAAGAAGTAAATGAATAAAACTAACAAGCATGTTTCATAAGAAGTAGGGGCAGCCTGGAAAACAAGACTGAAAAGGACCAGGTGCTGGGTGAGTGGGTGGAAACGGCATGTTCTTGGGTTTACACTTACTTATGCTCTTTTCTAGTAAAAGTTCTGCAGCAGCGTATACACCTTCTGCCTCAGGGTTAGCAAAGACTTCCATGATTTCACTAGGTGAGTAGCAATCTGAGCTCCTCAGAAAGTTGCTAAATACAATAAAATAAGATTGTCTTTAAATGAGCAATATTTGAAATAGATTTTATCTTAAGGGTTCAAAATTATTTTGGAGACAGGAATGTAGGTTGAATGAAATATCTCCCAAGTTTCTTGGTTAGAAAAATGTGCCTATTCCTTATATTGATTGCTTAAGGAAGTGAAGACTGAGGAGAAAGTCACTAAACAATGACACATAGAGGTACAAAGAGAAAATGGAAGCGAAATGGTTCTGAACAGATGTGTGAAGTGTTCACCTAGATAAGAGATTTTTATCTACGTGCGGCCCTTAAGACAGGCTGCAAGATGGTTGTTAAGACAGGCTGCAAGATGGTTGTGTCCTGCGAGATGCAGAGATGCACGGGGAGTTGTGCTAGGAGCCTGGCAGGCAGAGGGTGGTGTGGAATAACTCCCCTGCAGAGCCCCTGTCATATGCAAAGGCTGAGTGCTGGTGTCCTGAGGAGCAACAGCAGGCTGGTTTGGAGCATGCAGGCTGGAAGGGGGAGTAGTGTTACATAAACTGGAAGGAAAGATCAAAGTCATAGCTCGGCTGGTCTACGGAATACTTTTTCCTTAACATGGACTCATCCTTGACTGTCTGGTGACTTTTGCCTGTCTTCAGTGACAGCATTCCGAGGCTATGTGGGTACAGCCGACGGGGGCGGAGAATGTGAGGAGAGGCTAGTAAGGATTCAGGGAAACAGATTGTAGACTGTCCATTGTGAGTGAGTGTGAAAATCAGTGGGATCCTTTTGGAAAGCAGTTTGGTAAAGTTCATCAAGAGGCCTAGATTTTTTAAATGGTTTATGACTAAAAAAGAATCCCATTTCCAGTCATCTGTCATGAAGCAGTAAAATAAAACGTGGTAACAGTATACCCTAGTGTGCACCCTTGATAGATGCGAGGAAAATAGCACTTTTCCTTGTCGTCCTCCCTGAGACCCTAGTCTGATGTAAGAGAAGCATCAGAAAAATGCCGTAGTCGGGCATCCTACAAAAGATTTGACCGGTACCCCCTCAAAAATGTTATTTAAAGTCACCGAAGACGAGGAAAGGCTGAGACACTTCCACAGCCAAGGAGAGTCCGAGGACAAGGAATGTGGTATTGTGGAGGGTACCCTGGGACAGACATCAGGTGACAGCTAAGGCAGTCTGAGCACACATGGATTTGACTCGATAAGGTGTCACTGTTGGCTCAGTATCCGTAACAAGTGTGGCGCACTGCTGGAAGGCCTTATCAGTAGGAGGGAAACTGGGCCGGGGTAAGCGGGACATCTTTCTACTGTCTTCTCAATATTTCTGTAAATGGAGAACTTAAAAAAATAAAGTCTATTTTAAAAATAACACTTAAAATAATAACTTCAAAATGTTAAGTGCTCAGGGATAAATTCTGAAAAATTGTGGTAAATGTACACTAAAGACTTTAAAATGTCGCTGAAAGAAATGAAGGTGGACCTAAACAAGTGGTATTGGGGCAGGGGAGACCCC
The DNA here is from genome assembly GCF_036850765.1 of Saccopteryx bilineata. Taxonomy (NCBI): domain Eukaryota; kingdom Metazoa; phylum Chordata; class Mammalia; order Chiroptera; family Emballonuridae; genus Saccopteryx; species Saccopteryx bilineata. The sequence goes on along the minus strand of NC_089493.1, from coordinate 10,433,710 downwards.
TTCTTTAATTCTTACAGCTGGGCTGATAATAAATTAATGGCACTGACATAAGGCTAGGTTGGCAGCAGACAAACTAACTTAATACATGTTCATAGGAGTCACAGTATGATACTCGGATCATAAGAGAAACGATCAACCAGGCACCTTTTAATATTTTTTAGACAAAAAACAATAAATTTATGAAGAAATCGATAGAAGGAGGGGAAAAAATGGTGGGGCTCATTAGAAAGGAATATAAGCGAGGTTTGGGCATTTATTAGTAAGGAATTTAAACAGGATAGTAAATTTAAAACAAAGGACAGTAAGGCTTGCTTATACAGACTCTTTGGCTAGAGTTGTTCATTTTAGTGGTAAAGGCTGTTCAGCTGTGGGGAGGACACCTTTCACATGGGACGTGTATTTCCTATAGTCATGGAGACAGCAGGGTCACGGTGCCATTCTGGCCCGGGCTGCTTGTCAAGTAGCTTCAATTCAAAGTGATCGATATGCCATGGTGGGATATTTTGAGGTGGCCTGTCTTGGACCCTGACAACAGAGAGGTAGACCATGTTTATGGTTTGGAAGTCTTCGTGTTGTTATGATGTCAGTTCTTTTAAAATTGATCCAGAGGTTCAGTGCAATCCTGATCAGAAGTCTAGCAGTCTTTTTGTAGACGTTTGTAAGCTGATTCTAACATCAATAGTGAAATGCACAGAAATGAGGATAGCCAAAACTGTTTTGATAAAGAAAACTTTATTAGGAAACCTAAATTATTTTATTTTAGTTCCAGGAATCAAGACCGTGTAGCCTACATCAACACGTGTGATCAATGGTGATGGGATAGTATTTTTCAGAAGGGATGCTAGAATAATTGGATGTCCATATTTAAAAAAAAACATTAGCCTGACCTGTGGTGGCGCAGTGGATAAAGTGTTGACCTGGGGCGCTGAGGTCACCAGTTCAAAACCCTGGGCTTGCCTGGTCAAGGCACATATGGGAGTTGATGCTTCTTGCTCCTCCTCCTTTCTCTCTCTCACTCTCACTCTCTCTTCTCTAAAATGAATAAATAAATAAAAATTTAAAAAAACATAAAAAACTGAACCTTAGCTTTTATCTTGCACTATACACAAAATTAACTCAAAATGTGTGTCAATTTAAGCATATAAGTTAAAACTTTTAATTATTAAGATTTTATTTCTGAAAATACAGACAGAAGTCATTGGAATTTTGAAATAGACAAAGATTTCTCCAAACCATAAAAGAAAAAATTAACATATTGGACTTCATCAAAATTTAAAAATTTCTGTGCTTTGATATAAATCATAAAAATATAAATAGCAGGACACAGATTGGGAGAAAATATTCATATTACATATGCCTGACAAAAAGACTTGGAACCAGAATATACAAAGAAATCTTTAAGACTAATTAGGCAACTAATTTTAAAATGGCAAAAAGCATTGAACATGCATTTCACAAAAGAAGTTATGCAAATAAGTAACATGAAGAGATACCAGTAATCATCAGAGAAATGCAAATTAAGAGCAGTGAGAAGAAAACCCGAGTTGAGGGCACTTCACAGCCCCTAGAATGCCCGGCTAAAGGCTCAGGATGGGAGGGTGTGCGAGGAGTGGCTCAGGATGGGAGGGTGTGTGAGGATGCAGAGCACTCCAGAACTGTCGGTGTGGCGGGGAATCAGAGTGGTACCACTACTGCTTCGGACAACACATTGGCAGCTCCTTATGAAGTTCAGTGTACACTTCCTAGGTGATCCAGAAATGACGCTCCTGGATTGTTACTGAACACACGGTCTTATACATGATTGTTCATAGCAGCTTTATTTGTAATAGTCAAAACCTGGAGAAAACTCAAATATCTCATCAATAGGAGAAGGATAAACAAATTTTGACACATCCATACAATGGAAGACCAGTCAGCAATAGAAAGGAATGAAGTATTGATATACATAGCAGCAACATGCATGAACCTCAACATAACTGCTGCCTGAAAGAAGCCAGACAAAAGAAGAGGACATATCGTATGGTTCCGTTTACATAAAGTTCTAGAAAATGCAAACTAATCTCTAGTGACAGGCAGATCTGTGGTTGCCTGGGGGTGGGGAACGGAGAGGCATTACAAGGGGGCCGGAGGAGACATTTGATAGTGAGTGTGTGTTCACTTCTGCTTGCGGTGACGGCTTCATGAGTGTGTACATATGACAAATCCTTAAATTCCTGCAGTTTATTATGTATAAGTTATATCCTAATAAATTTATTTACAAAGAAAAAATGCCAGCTACCATTAACCTTTTTCTCTCAGGTTCCCATCTTTCTTCGTATATTCAGTGTGTCTGACTCTGCACGTGTTGCTTTCAGATGACTCGTTCCGGACTCGTAATGCCAGCAGTCTCCCAGCGTCCTTTTCTCCTAATGCTCCCCTCCCCAGCACCTCCCGCGGGACGGGTACCTCGGTTGATCCAAAGAGCAGTGGAAGTAAAGATATGCAGCCACGTAAGGCCACCTTGTAAGTAACGCAGCGATGTACTCCTACGTGTATTATCCTACTCTTCTCCGCGGTGCACTCTCCTTCCCACTATTTCCAAAGAACAGAAAATGTCTGTAACGAGGAAATGTTCTAAATTAAAGGGGATTATTAGCGCATGTGCCTGTGTTACGTTTAATACTTTGAATAAGATGATCTGTATATGACAAAGACAGGGCAACCTTAGGGAATCAACAAGAAACTTTAAATGGCTCCCACTAATATCCGAGGTTTTAAAATTGTTTTTGTGAGGTGTTTACTTTCAGGAACTTTATATGAGAAGACACTGGGTATATTTGCATCCCTTAGAAGAGCTAGCGTAAGTGGACAGTGCTTCATCGGCCCGTGCTCAGAAAGATGGGCACTGCTGCTTCCACTTAAGAAATCTTCGGCAGCATAGAGTCCAGAGCTGTGGGTCAGGAAGCTGGAGCCTTCTGCAGACATACTTGTCCTTAAAGTTGAGATTATAAAGGACCTCTGTTCTCCATCCCCCCCGTGGTTCCTTTTTATGTGCTGCTGGTATCTTGTTTGAATTGTTGAAGTCTTTGTTTCTTTTAGTTTAAACATTGAAGAGGGTGGTCCCATAAGAATCACCATGATTAAAGGTCATATCACAGGAGAAGTGATTCATCCAGACTGCCCAAAATAGACTTAAAGGTTTACTCTTTTCTACGGGACACCTGAATCTTCTGATTAAAATGGAATTTAAATAGCATTCAGATTTTCCTTTAGACATATGTCACTTAATTCATGACTATTTTCTAATAAAGTTTCTGACATGCATCTTTTAGTGGAAACTCCATGCTGGTGTCCCTTTAGGAACTGAGCTATATTGTAACTGATTCTAAGTTTTTAATTGGTCATTAGTATGTACAAATATAAGTGTATTTAAGATTCATTCAAAACTTAGAAACAAATTTATGGAAAAGAGTTCAAGGAAAGAGTAGGACTATATATCATAGAAAAAAGTAATAAGTAGAAAAAATAATACTGTATTACAGATTAGTAGTGTTAATACAGAGGACACTTTTATTTACAGGGAATGCTCTTTGATACACTTGCTCTAATGTTTATACTGTGGATGATCCATTTAAAAGTCGTGAAATTAGAGCCAGACAAGGTCATGGTCTGTAAAGAGCACGGAGCTGGAGCCCTGTGCCCTGTGCCAGGTTCCAGCGGCAGCTAAGTGGCTGTGGACGTTTGCTCAGCACTCTGGGCCTCGACTCATCAGGAAAATGACAGGGGTGACTCCTGGTTTGTTCTAAGGTGCTTTCATATTCTGGCATTGTGAGATCTGTCCTCTCTGTCACTCTGACCCTCCTCCTCTCAGAAGATTGCCCTGGAATTCTTATATTAATAACATCAGAATGTAGTTCATTCTTTTCTCAACTAATTTTTCTAAATGCCAGGCACTTTTAAAAAATAAAGACCATTAAAACTTTGTATATTTATATAACTCTCCTTTATTCCAGATGACTATCTTCATCTGCTCTTCCATTGTTGAGCATGCTTTTCCTGTTTATAGATGGAATTTTCTCTATATAGATATAATATATAATATAGTAGATATAGTAGATATAATATATAATTATTCTAATAATTATATGATCAATTACATGTATAATTGTTTAAAAATGCATCTAGAAACTTCTGCTAACAAAACACATCATTTGCTTCTTATGTTCTGAATATTCTGAAGGAGGAGGGATATTGGTATTACAGAAGCTTTTTAACATGTGACTCGATCTGCACATCCATAACTTAATCTCTATAGAATGTGCTTCCAATCTAGTCTTTGTCATGAATGCACACTGCACATAGCCGGAACAGGTGGTCAGTGTGCTTATGTTTCTTTACATTTCTGTGATGCAGTATCCACGGTTCAGCACCATATTATATCCAAGTGTAAATATATTCTTTTCTACTTGAAATAAGCCTAGAAGTGATTTCAGAAAATATTAATTATCCATTTTTGCTGCTCAGCAAAAGTCTATGCAATACATTTTCCCACTTTTTAGTATCATAGAGGTGACACACACCAGTGTCTTAAAGGAGGTATGGGAATGCATAGTCTTTTAAGGCTAAATAATTGACAAATTTAAGCTGCATTAATTTCTGTTATGATTATACAAAATAAAAAATTTAGGAAACATTGTATGAATTGAATTGACTACTATGTTACGTACACACAGGATTTGGAAATTAAAGGTAATTCCAAGTAATATTTAATGTGTAATTTTTTTCACTTAACCAGAATTCTCATATATTAGATTTGTTCAAAGTTGATTCTATCTATATGTCTTTATTTACTTTGTAAACATTTTACGGATAAAATTTTTCATGTTTTGTTTTTTCCTCTCTTCTTTCCTCTCTCCTTTCTCTTTCCTTTCTTCTCTTCCTTTCTCTTTCTTCTCTTCCACCTGCTACCCTTCCTCCTTCAATCCCTCCCTCCTTTCCTCTCTCTCTCTTTCTCCCTCCCTCTCTCTCTCTTTCCTTCTTCCTTTTTGTCAAAGAAAATCCAGAAAATCCAACCCGTAAATCATCTGCTTGATGAAGGAGACCAAACAAAGACAACTGGAGATAATATGATTGATGGACAAAGCTTAAAGCAATGGCTGGGGCTTCTTTTTTTTTTACTCACTGGAATGAGATCCATTATGGCAGCTGATGTTGCTAAGAGGTCCATATTTGAAATTAGAATCCCTAGGAGGTAGAATATATATTTCTTGAGTAATAATGTGACTCCAGAATCCCAATGTCATAGTGAAGTGTAACGAAAAGCAACTTCAGTCGGAGCCGTTCCTACTGCTGAAGAGACAGCGCGTTTATTTGTGCAGGACCCTCCACCTCCCTGCGCTCGAGCTTTAGCACCGCAAAGCTGTGTGAGAGCCGTGTCACTGACATTGCCCTAGAGCGCGTCACTGGGAGGGGACACAGGATAAGAAAGACATTGCAGTTCCTCACCAATCTCCAAGTCCAATTGAAAAGTCACGCCGAAAAGGGGACAAACAGCTGTCTGCACTGTGGTGACAACATGTTGTACCCGGGTAATCTGAAATTTACATTTGGCAATGAAAATTCCACAGAGATTTCTGATAACTTTTAGCCACAACTACCTTAAAAATAATAGATTGATGATTTCCTTTCTTTCCTAGAAAAATTTATTTTATACTTTGTTTACATTTTAGAATGTTTGTCTTTATTTAATTAAAAATGATGAATCTAGTTTGAATGAGCTGTTATTCCAAGCTATCATGCTTACGCTATGTCAACAGCATTTATTTGTACTGATGCTAAGATTTTCATCAGAATTTGCCTGTGGAACATATATGTTACTAATTTTAAAATGTCAGTTCTTGAGATATACTGTATGAAGCTATTGTCAGCTTCTCTATTTCAAAATGCAATCAGCATACAACTATATTGATATTAGAAAATATTTGTTTTTTAAAATATATTGATGTATGATAAAGATGATCTAATTTGTGAATGCTTATGCGTGTGTGGTTACTTTTTATAATGTGGAATAATGAATAGTGAATTTACTCCAAATAAAACATAGGTTGATGAGATACCTGTGTTTGTGAAAAAAGTTTTAAATACCTTTCTGCAGTTTTTTATTCTATGATTAAAGAGTAAGACAGTTCATTTTTAAGTACTAACAAAAACACACCAACATCAACTATAAATTACTCAGGAACAGTTGTTTAGTGTGGAACTCTCATGCTATCAATATTTTCCCCCTTTTCTTACAGTTGGCCTCGTTTGGGCTATTTTCAGTGATTCTCTTAGTATCTCTCATTTAAGGATAATCACATTAATGAAATTGTTCAACTACTCTTTTGTCAGTACTTACAAATTGAGTAGGGAGAAAAGCTTGACCATGCGGCCGGTTTAATACATTCTTTGTGGATTTCCTTCAACTATTTTAATGATGTCTCTTGCCAGCATCACTGACATGGAATTGAACACGTGTTCTGGTACAGAGTCTTTGTGCCTAAATGGGACATCGGAGTGACATCAGTTTTCCCAGCACTTGGATTCATAATCAGCATTGACTTTATTTTAAATAAAACGGAGCATTTCACTTTATTTGTTTAATGATGAGTGTAGCAGAGTTAGGCACTTTTATTTCCATTATGCATGTGAGAGAAGAGGGAAGCGATTTGACAGAAAAGTCACCACTGTGCATACAATTCTGGAATTTGCAGAAGTCAGCCGCAGTCTTATTCCAAGGCACCGAGTTGTCAGTTATGACAGTTGATCAAAATTATGCTTGGAAGATTTTTTTTAAGAACATGATAATGTTAAAAATCGTTGAAATACTTGTTAAAATTATATATATTTCCAAAACCAGATATATAAAAACAGCAAAAAACAAATTGATGACAATTATGAATATCCACACATATGTAGATTTGCACAGGAAACGAGACTGATGCTTTTGTGAAAGACCTTCATTGCCTGACTTACCAAATAGTTCCTGTAAACCTGTGTGACAGAGAAAGATCTCCTCCCGTAACTGCAGAGAAACAAAACAGCGCCTTCATCTGTTTGGTAATTATGGAAACTTGTGTTCTTAAGGGTAGGTTCTAGAATTTCACAGATTAGCACTACAAGCAAAAAACTCAATTTTAATAGCAGGAATAGAGAAGGCTTAAAAGGATTTTACTTCATAGAGGTAAAATAAAGAGCATGTAGAAATTTTCTTCCACAACCTCATATGCATTTGAAAATCACTTCCATTATTTGACTTCCTGAGTGCAGACACCTTACTCTGGAAGGGCCGGGTCTATTTGCAGTTAAATAGGCAAACGTGAAATGTTTGAATTGAAATGAACAGATTCTTCAGCTTGAGTAGGAGTTTTACAGTGAAGATAAAGGAATTAGATTGATTCAATAATCTGTTCTCAATTATTATAGCATGTGTGAGAGACAGTGTCTATATGTGGGTGTCTATCTGTCTGTGTAGGAACAGTTTTTAAAACCTGACAATTAAATACAGTGAAGCTTTGTTATAATGATGTTCAGATTTCTCCCCTTAGTCGAAACCTTGAACTTTTTTGTATCATTAATTGCACTTTACATTGGTCTGTGTCTCTAACCTGACAACTTAGTGTCTTAGGGGCTTCTTCAAGCATATGTGGGGGTATTAAATTCTTTTTCTTAAATAGAGAACAGGGCCGTTTTCTGCCTCAGGGAGCATTGTGTTAGGTGTAGTCGTTGTGCCATTCCCGTTTTGCAGGGCATGTGGGAGGGGAGAGCAGAGTTCGCTTTGTGTGTTACGAATCCTTCAATAATAACGAACCTTTTCATAACTGGGTTTGGCCAGCTCTATTTCAGAGGATATTATGTTTTCATAGACTTTTTTTTTTCTAAATTTCATCTCCTAAAGGTGGGTAATTTGATTGAGCCTCTTTTATTTCTCTTTTTAGTATTTTTCCATAAGTAAACCTGATTGATCGAGTACTAACAAGGCCCTGAGGAGTCCAGCTGGAGCAGTCCTCTGTTTCTGCCCTCTTCCTAGGCCCCAGGACTGCCTCGCCCTCCCCAGGTGTGAGCCAGCGCCCTGGATAATGGGACACACGTTACTCCGATTTGTATTAACGGTTAAGATGACTACTCAGTAAGTTAATTTTAGGTGTAAAATTGGATATCAGACAGATAGAAATGCAACGAGGCATTTAGTTAACACAGCTGGCACTCTAAGATTAGTCAGCTCTATTTAGGAGTCTCATAATTTACTCCTAAAATATTTTCTTGTCTTTGTGACAGTAAATGACTGCCTAGGCAAGTTTCAGGTGTATTTGCTGTTTTCCTTTTAACCTTGGCATGGAGTTCATGCTTCTATTCCGTGTGCCTGGAGCAGGTGCCCAGACCCACGCTACTATTCTGTGTGCCGTCAGGGGGCACCCGGGCCCACGCTACTATTCCGTGTGCCGTCAGGGGGCACCCGGGCCCACGCTTCTATTCCGTGTGCCGTCAGGGGGCACCTGGGCCCACGCTTCTATTCCGTGTGCCTGCAGCGGGCGCCTGGGCCCACGCTTCTATTCCGTGTGCCCACAGGGGGCACCCGGGCCCACGCTTCTATTCCATATGCCCACAGGGGGCGCCCAGGCCCACGCTTCTATTCCATGTGCCGACAGGGGGCACCCAGGCCCACGCTTCTATTCTGTATGCCCACAGCGGGCTCCCGGGCCCACACTTCTATTCCATGTGCCGTCAGGGGGCACCCGGGCCCATGCTACTATTCCGTGTGCCGCCAGGGGGCACCCAGGCCCACGCTTCTATTCCATGTGCCGACAGGGGGCACCCAGGCCCACGCTTCTATTCCATGTGCCGACAGGGGGCACCCGGGCCCACGCTTCTATTCCATGTGCCGACAGGGGGCACCCGGGCCCACACTCCTATTCTGTGTGCCCGCAGCGGGCTCCCGGGCCCACGCTCCTATTCTGTGTGCCTGCAGTTGGTGAGAAGTGGGCACATGCATCCTGTTTGTTTGGACCTCACCAGATGGTTTAGAGTAAAAGAAGGAAAAGTGAAATGGGTTGGAGCCTGGAGTCTGGAGACCCTGCCATCACCACATGGGTGGCGTTGAGCAAGTGCTTGCCTTCATCTGAGATGTCCTGTGTGGCTTGTCCATTGTGTGCAGTGGGCACAGTGTCTGAGGCCCAGGAACATGTTTAACCTCTTGCAATAAACAAGTTACTTCCTTTGACGGCACTGCTATAAAGACAGATATAACCCATACTATTCAATATATGCATTATTATGTCAGTGAAGTCATAACATACAACTTTCAATAAAGACATCTGTATTTTTTATGGAAGAATGACCCCCAAAGTGTCTGGGGGCCCGTGGAAGTAATATGACCCTGTCTCTGCCCTTTGCAAAATGAAGGTTTTGAACTTGGTGACCTGTGTCTCAGTGGGTGCCTGGTTGAACATGCCCCGGAGTAGATGGGCCACACTGAGGCAGCTGCGGTCAGGGCCGACTACCGCCATGTTGTTCTGATTGTCGTTAGCAAGAAGTGATCTATAATAGAGGGCAAGAAAACACTTTCTTTGCTCCAGAGGGCAGTAAAGAGCGTAAAGCACATGGCTCATGGAGAAGGTCAGCGTGTCTTCCTCCCAAAGCCTTCCTCTGGAAACAGTGTCCTGGTCTACCTTTTTTTTTTTTAAGTCCCGCAATACATGAGTAACAGCGAAAGGTAAAGATAGGCTACCAGGCTTGTCTTTAGTCAACAATGAAGGCTCTTAGTAACAGGTTTAAACTACCAAACAGATTGGACAAACATCTTAAAATTAGTTTGAATTTAATACTCAGGTTTGTCTAAGAATGGCTCAGACTAGCAGAGGACAGGGCCACTGTCTCCTGCCCCCCGAGCCAGCATCCAGTATGGGTTCCCATGCCCCACATTCAGTGTCTCCTGTGCACCGAGGACTCTGGCCTGTCATAAATCATAGGACAGTTGGATTCACTACCCTGCCCAGAAATAGAAGCATCCCAGAGGTTTCTTCGTAGATCATGAAGTGAAACGGCCGGTCTACTCTGATGACGGGAGGCATGGAGTAAGCGGTGATCTCCGAGACAGTTCCCGCCATGGCCTCGGTTCCTTTCTCATCAACCTCAATCGCTGCTCTCTGTAAAACCTGGGACAGGAAGTAGAGGGGAGGACCAGAGGGCGGCAGTGGAGAAGAGGGGATTAACTGAGCCCCTTGACAGTTTTTGCAATGGCCCTACCCACAGGGCCACACTCCTAGGAATTAGTGGCACAGGACTCCTCCGTGCGGACAGGTATGGAACTTGCCTTGGAAGCTCAAGACAATACCAGGAGACCCCAACCACCCAGATATGAAGCATGTTTTGGGTGTGGACGCAAGGACTCTGGCTGGCTGGTCCACACACGTGTGCCACAGATCAGCAAATACTCTCTGAGCGTGGACTTCATGCCACTGATTCTTGAGCGGAGCTGGTGCTCCTCCAGAAGGTTCTCAAGCTGTCTGGAACTCCTGACTACTCTGACCTTATTTCTGGCTGGCAAGGTGGGGTCAGGGGTGTGGCTAGACTTCTGCAGGCTCCCCAGCACCCAGTACTTTTCTGAGGGGTCCCTGGAACAAGTCCTGGGGTCCGTGAGGTCTTCCTGAACTCTGAGTGCCTGTCCTCGGGCCATCGGTCATGACTGGGGGGCCCTTCTGTCCAGGAGCCTCATACTAGCTGGGCGGTACACCCATATACTATAATTATTATAAGAGGGGATAACGGAAACATCAGTGTAACAACATCTGGAGATTCCCTGATTTCCTGGAGTGAAAATTTATTTCCTGGAGCAGAAGGAGAATAGTGAGTGGTTTGCAATTTAAAATGTCGAACAGCACATTGCTGCAATTGCCCATGTGTGCAGCAGAAATTCTTTCAGGTGCTGGTCTGCAGGATTGTCACGTCTACTTGTCTTACCTTCCCTGAGGTGCTAAGGCCTGACTTCAGGCCACGGTGACCTTACCATCCAGCTTAGGTGGATGCCATTTTTAATGGAACATTTCCTCAGTTGTAATGATGACTGGTGACCGCTGGCATTAGTCAGCCGGCCAGGAAGGCTAACCAGTTCCCTGCAATGCGCTGAGCTGCTCTGAACAACAGGCGATTGCTTCCCCTCAAAGCCAGTAGGGCTTCCACGGAGAACACAGATGAGCTGAAGGGATTCCTTGGGGAATGTGACTAACCTTAGGCTCAGTAGCTTTAGAGACAGAACAAGGGTCAAAGAGCATGAATTAGGCAGGAGTTATAAGTCAAATATACTACTCACAAAAATTAGGGAATATTTCAAACTGAATATGAAGCTATAAATATCCCCTAATTTTTGTGAGCAGTTATATATATATGAAAAAAGCCTAAATACAATTTTATCCATTTGTGGATTGGACTGCTTTTCAAAGGAGTATTGAGTTTCTTGTCACTGAAAGCAAAAGGGAGGGAGGGAGGGAGGGAAGGAGGAAGGGAGGGAGGGAGGGAAAGAAAAAAAGGAAGGAAGGAAGGAAGGAAGGAAGGAAGGAAGGAAGGAAGGAAGGAAGGAAGGAAAAACAAGAAGGAAGGAAGGAGCTGGAGGGCTGGTTTGTAGGGATTTGAACAGAGGGGATTCCAACAAGGGCGGGAAGTTGAGCAGAGGACCTCTGGGGGGTTCTTGCATTTTGCAAGTGGTACAATTTCATGAAGTGTTAAATGAACCTGTGAATCAGTTTCTCTTCAGGGGTAAATTTTTTCTTGAGCATGTGGAAGAGTAGAGAGAGAGAGAGAGAGAGAGTTCTGCATAAGAGAAATTAAATTAGGTGAACTAATAATTTAATAAAGTAGCTCAAAATTCTTAAAACATCCAACTTGGGTACTATTTCAAGCCTTTAGAACTTAAATCTAAATTTCTACTAAAATGATTTGCAAAAATAGTTGTTGGTCTTGGCCCCATTTCCTGCTGAGGGTTTGGTCCTAGTACAGGTCCCGGCTTACCTTGGATACTTTCAGATCTCTCGCGGTCGCTGAGAGTTCGCTCAGGCTGGCCCAGGGTGAGAAGATTCTTCTGATTCCCATCTGCTTGAGCAATTCGTGCATCTCATACTTCTGATCTAACTTGAACTTTGGGAAGGAAACTTCCATGTTCCTGTGGTACAAGTACACGTGACATCATGGTGAAACGCAGACAAAAGCCACACAGAGACTCTGCACACTAAACAGATCACACGTTCCTTCCTTCCTCTGAGATGATTTCCATTAACGCGTCCCCCTCAGTTGGCTGTGCGTGGAGCCCACTCTGTTCTTCTGTAATGGTCCAGCTTGGAGAAAGCAGCCCTTGCTCATCAACTGTATACAGGTAAGTTCAGCTTCACGGAACCAGTTTTACCTCCGAGCCAATGATGCACAATCTCTTTAGCGAAGAATACTGCATTTTGAATCCATTTCCCTATGTTTTAAAAAGCAACCCAAACCCCAGACTCCAGGGTAGCGGCTGCAGTCAGTGTCTGGATTCCGTAGACCGCGGGCTCCCAGGGGAAAGGAGTCTGGGGGCAGGGCAGCAAGAGGGGAGTGAAAGGAACTTCCCGCCCCCTACCCCTTGGTAGCCAGAGAAATGCCGAGGTGATCTATTTTATATGCATTGTGGCTCAAAAATAAAAGGCATGAAAACGAATAATTGTCACTAAATTAGTCTTTAAAGAAGTCTCAATTTCTTATTCTGTCAAGTGGAGCCACAAATACCAGCACCAGTTTCCCAGGGTCATTCAGAGGATTGAATGAGACGCAAGTACCCAGAACAATGTCGGCTGTACGGTAGGAGTTTAACATTACTTCCTTTTGCTTGCTTTATCCCCCCAGTCTTCCTCCCTCTCACCCACCTCCGGTCCCTTAGCAAGTCCTGTCACCTCCGGCCTCCTAACGGATGTGGGGCGCACTGCCCCCCCAGCCCAAGGGGCAGCGTCCTGGTCTGGATGGTTACAGTGACCGCCTGACCGGTCTCCTGGCCTCCCCCCGCCCCCATGGAGTCTTACTCGGCACCGGGGCTGCGTGGCCCTTTCAGGTGCGAGTCAGACCATGCTGCTTCTCTGCCCGAAGCCCCCCGCGGCTTCCCGCCACCCGCAGGAGAAGCCCAAGTCGTGTCTGGGGCCTACAGCATGGCCCTGGGAGACTGTGCCTGGCCCCCTGGCTCTTAGACCTCCTCTTCTCCCCGGATGCCCTGATGTCCCTTAAACCCACCAGGCACTCTCTCGGCCCCGAACTGTCGCACTTCTGCCCGTAGCACTTGTCGCCCGCCAGATACCCACGTGATCCTGCTTCACTTTGGGGTTTGCTTACTGCCACCCCCTTAGCAACGGCTGCCCCGACGTCCACCTGCACCTGCCGGGGCCGCCGTCACCGTCACCGTCACCTTCCCTGCACTCTGACCTAGTTGTCTCCCGTCCCTAGAATGTAAGGTCCTCGAGGGCTCCCTCGCACATGCGTCACAGTGCCCGGCGTAGGAGAAACTTAGTAAGTGCCGGCCAAGTGACCGAGTGAGCCGGGCACAGTGGCAGGTGCCAGAGAGAGCAGGACACAGGACAGGTGCAGCCCCACGCGCCGGGGTTAGACGGGCATTCAGTCATGGGGCCGTTGTGGGTGCTGGCCCAGATGGCAGGCTGAGCCTGTATCGGGCAAGGGGACCTGCTGTACCTGGTTTTCATGTTTCTCAGCCACGTGTCCACCAGGTCTGCGGTCAGGTAGTCTTCGAGGGCGAGGTGGTCACCCACTTTCTCCATGAGGACCACCAGCATGGTGGCGTTTCCTCGGTAGGGCAGTTTGAGGACATGGCAACGAAAATTCTTATCGAAGGTGTGGGCGAAGTCGCCGGCCCTGTACATCATGGGGACCTTAACCGAGCTGTACTTGCTCACGTGGAAAGAGTCCGCCTCGGTGAGCAGAGGGTTGAAAGGGGTCAGCCATCTCCCTGAGCAGGCGAGAAAGGACTCACTGTGGAAGCCACCAGCCTAGGGAACATCGTCCTTGCTAAAGCCACAGAGGGCCAGGACCCTACCCCACTTCCTGCCCTAGCTGTGAAAGCAGTCTCTTATGAGTTGCTTTTGACCACAACTCAGGCAGGCAAAGATTATTCCCCAAAGATCAGCCGTGGTGGGCTCACTCCCAGCTGGCAGAGCATAGACACACCCGTGGGCCTACTGGGGTCACAGCAGCAAGGACATGTCTCCTAGTCGTTCCCTGTGGCTAGCGCCTGCCTGGAAGAGGCTGGGCCTCTCCCTGCCCCTGCCTTCGCGAGGGGCCTTCTCTCCGCCTTTGTCTCGTGGGTGCACACCCATGTGCAAACAGAGTCCACTGGGCAGATGTGGTGACACTCCCCACCCAGCGCTGCTTACGGTGGCTCTGAGAGAAGGGGCCCTTTGCTGACAAATAGCCACACAATCCAAGGGAGGCCACCAGCGTGCAGCAGCATGACTTCCTTCCCAGACCTCTGCCCGGGGCTGTGGCCTGGCCAACTGGAAGCATTCTCCTCCTGCACTTTGGAAGTCCCTCATGTCAGCTTTCTGCTACAGCAGTGGCCACACAGGTCCACTGCCCCGTAAGAGGGGCAGGAGGGGAAGGACCTGCGTGAGTGTTAGGGTCCCTCACTGAGCGTGCCCTGTGCCGGGCATCATGTCACCTTGAGCAAGCTAACCTCCCTCAGCCTCTCTTCATCTCTCCAGTTGGTGGGAGTGCCCCGTTTTCTGTATTAAAAATCTGAGGACAAGTGACTTTGTCGCTTGCCCCAGCTCACAAAAGGAGAGAGTGAAGGACCGCAGATGTAATCCTGAATATCTCAGACCATTGGCCTTTTTCTTTTAATGACCCAGAAGATTCACTGTGTCAGGACCAGATGTGCTTGGAAACTAAGGACTCCAAGCACGTGGGTCACCAGGGCCTCAAATGAACACGCCCAGCACTGTGCCTGGTACATCCTGCACGGTCAGTGCCCATTTCAGTCTGTCTGTGGAACCTGAGAACTTCACAGAAAAGCATCTGGCATTAACCACACGAGGGCCCAACAGGAAAGGAGGGGACGGACGCAAAGACCCACGGCTTCGGGAGAGCAGAACAGGATCCAAATACCTTTGAGCAAGATGTAATCCACAAGAATTAATTTGGTGTCAGGGTTAATCTCATCAAAGAGTTGGGGGATTTTCCCCTGCGTCTCTTTGTTAATGTAATGATTCATGAGCCCTTTGGCTTGGGAGGCATTGCGAAAATTCATGGTCACACACTCATCGAAATACCTCTTGGATAAATTGAGGAAGGTCTCTTTGACGTCAAAATCCTCCTGGAGGAAGGCCAGACTGCCCTGGCTGAGGCCCAGCTCCTGGCTGCGGGCGAGGCGCTCCCGGAGCTGCCGGAAGAGGCCGAGCCAGTGCCCGGGCCTGGTCTGGTTCAGGGTCTGCAGGCGGGGCCCGCTCTCCGGCTGGGCTCTGGTCTGCCTCTGGATGCCCAGCATCAGGGCGGCCATGGCCACGGACAGGCCGAGCGGGGAGAAGACCACGTTGCCTTCGTGCCTCATGGAGATCTTCCGCAGTAGGTTGAACCCCATGTTGGAGGTGTCTGCAGAGAGCTGGCGCCCGCCGGCCATCAGCCAGGAGTCCTCAGCCTGTTCCTCCTCCGGGGCCTGCACTCCCTGGGAGCTCCCATTCTGGGCACTGGGGGTCTGCAGGGGCTCTGGGGACTGGGGACCAGGGGCCAAGCCGGCCACCAGCCACACCTCGGCCAGGAGGCAGGGCAGGAGGAGGCTCTGCACCACCTTCATCCGGTCAGCTGTGGAGGCCAAGGGAGCACTTCTCGTCGGCAGCAAGACTTCCTCGGGAGAAAGGAGGGCAGAGGTTTTTAATGCCTGGCATAGCAGCCCATCGCTGTGCTCTGGTACAATCCCCCAGTGACTCCCTTCCTTCCTTTGGGGTGTGGGTGGTAAGGGCTTAGCTCCGGCTCACGCAGGTTAGTTCCCTTGGGGAGACTGGGAACACGAAGGGGTTACAGAGCTTCCGGGTCCCATCACCCAGCTAGCCTCCCCCACCATTCCCACTCACCCCACTTCCTCTCGAGAGCGTGGACTAAAGAGGACATGGTCGGGGTCCCAGGCCTGACTGGGTATGGGTCGGCGCTGGGCTGGGGGCAGAAGGTTCACAGACCCTTTACTGGTCTGCTTTTATCATGGCCCCGGTCGCTGGGCCCGGCAGCAGCCCGTCAAGTTGGTTTGGGGGACCTGGGTCTGGGGCACGTTTGGGTAGGAACTTAGAGGGTCCAGGTAGCGATCGGTACCAGGAGAAGGGACAGTGCTGAGGTTGCCTGATCAGAATTTGCCCCCTGCACCTCTCCTACAGCCTTGGGGCCCAAACGCATAGACCTATCCCAGTCTTCCTTCCTTCACCAGACCTGGAGCACTCAGCACAGAAATGACTAGCCAGCCGGTCCCCACGAGGCCTGCGCTGGCCTCGTCTACACCTTGCAGTGACCTGGGAAGTGCATCCTCACTCTCACTGCCCCGGGAGCCAGCCTTCTGGTCCCAGCAGTGGGTCTCCAAGCCCCACCCACTAGCCGTCCTGGCCCCTACCACCATCCTGGGCTCCTTCGCATCTCCCGGCACAGAGCCCGATTCCTGAGCACCTGCACATTCCCCATCTGGATAAACACCAGAGGGCTGGGCTGGGCCACCGCCTGACAGTCCCATGCTCAGCTCCTGCTGTTCAGCTGACAGCACCGTGTCTGTGACCCACAGACTGGCTGGGCAGGTCACTGAGATGCACCCTCACTCTCTTCTGGGCCCACCGCCCCAGAAGAGCCTATGTGGGACAGGACCAGTCAGCTCAGTGGGCATCAGACAGGGGAGGCTACAAGCCTTATGGGAGTTCTCATTAGTAGAGACCCTCATCCTGAACCAGGCCACCTGTAGCAGAATGCGGTACCAGGGTGAAGTTCCCAATGCAGCGGGCTGTGTCCTTCTCTGTGCCTAGTATAAAATGACACCGGGCCCCAGGATTCAGTGCACTGTTCTTGCTTATGCTAAATGGCACAAGAGAATTCAGCCTGAAGTCACTACCTTACTCCATGAACTAGTTCTGCTGTGTTTCTTAAATGTTAGTGTTTAGGGACTCCTGTGCAATTCTAAATGTCAAGGCCGAGTTCAGTAGCTCACTCCAGCATTGCAAATGCAGGGTAAGTACCTCCTGCAAAATCCAAACAGACCCCTGGCTCACGCCTTCATTACACAGGCGGCCTTGTTTCACTGGGCTTCGCAGATTCTGCGTTTTCATCAACGTCAAGACAAGACCCTCCCCAGCAGAAAGATCGCGGCTTGCTGAAGGCTCAGGTGACGGTTAGCGGTTTTTTGTTTGTTTGTTTGTTTGTTTTTGCAATAATGTATTTTTTAAATTAAGCTATGTATATTGTTTTTTAGACATAACGGTATTTTTGTGTGTGTGTGTGACAGAGACAGGGAGAGGGACAGATAAGGACAGACAGACAGGAAGGGAGAGAGATGAGAAGCATCAATTCTTCATTGCAACACCTTAGTTGTTCACTGATTGCTTTCTCATATGTGCCTTGACCGCGGGCCTTCAGCAGACCGAGTAACCCCTTGCTCGAGCCAATGACCTTGAGCTCAAGCTGGTGAGCTTTGCTCAAACCAGATGAGCCCGCGTTCAAGCTGGCGACCTCGGGGTTTCAAACCTGGGTCCTCCGCATCCCAGTCTGACACTCTATCCACTGCGCCACCACCTGGTCAGGCTAGACATAATAGTATTACACATCTAACAGACTACAGTATAGTATAACATATGCACTGGGAAACCAGAAAATTCATGTGATCGCTTTGTTACGATATTCACTTAATTGCAGTCTGGAGCGTCAGTGCCCACAGTGTCTCTCGGGCATGCCTGTATACACTACTCAGCACTGCTCTGTAAGTTAATAAATTAATCCCATGGAAGCATACTCCTGGATTCAGATCCCTTCTCCCTGACGGTGGTCAGGAGACAACCCCAGCACCCAAACAGATGTCACCCCTCCCGGTGGCGAAGTCTTAGGTTTGGAGCGGCAGCCCGGCAATGCACGGGGGCCCCTGTATGCAGCCTACTGGACAGGCACACGGAGCCCCTGAGGTCACTGTTCATCTACTGGACAGACACACGGAGCCCCTGAGGTCACTGTTCATCTACTGGACAGACACACGGAGCCCCTGAGGTCACTGTTTATCTGCTGACTGGAGCAGAGTCTGTCCCCTCACGCATCAGGCACACCCTGTCCCCTCACGCACACCAAGGATGTATCATCCTAAATAGAAGTCGAGTGGTAAGAAATCCACAGCTCCCTCTCCGCTTCTCAGCCCTGAGGGCAGTTGGAGAGCTCCCCCCCCCCCCCCGCTCTCAGCCCTGAGGGCAGTTGGAGAGCTGCCCACCCAGCCCTGGATCTGGGGGACTTGCTCGCTCGCCAGGGCAGGAAGAAAGCTAGGATGTTGAGTGTGGCTTGAATATTGAGTGTTGAGGCACAAACTCTCAGGATCTAAAAGCCTTGTCGTCTTTCCTCCCTGCAAAGGAAGCCCCTGTGCCTACAACACACCTCTGCCGCCAGCACTGCCCTCCTCGGTCCTCGAGTGAGGGACAGGCACTGTGCCGACTCCCACCCCTCACCTTAGAACCCATCTGGAGAGGGCAAGAATGTCATTTCCCACCCCTCGCCGGCTAGACTGTGAAGGCATCCCTTCAATCCACTGCCTCTTACCGCTGAGTGGCCCCTCAGGTGCCTGGGAAGGTCCTTCATTCAGGGCAAAGACAGAAAGTCGGGGTTTGTAGCCGAAAGCCTGCAGCAAATATTTGCTATTCCAAAGTATGCGCCCCGTGGGACCATTACTGATTAACATCCTGCTCAGAGGTGCTGGTGTTCCCGGAAAAGCAGAGACAGAGACGCTTCCCATACTCCCCAGCTGCCCCTCCAACCCTGAATGTGGAATTTCTCCAGGAGAGCTTGTTTCTCAACTCCAGGAACGGCCTTCATGAGACCCAGCTCCTGTTGGGACGGAGTTGTTCCTGACGCTGAACAGCTCACGAGAAGGGAGGCCTCCTGGGTCCCCGACCAAGGGCTGGGCACCATGTGGGGGTGGGGCAGAGATGAGTAAGACCTGCTTCCCTGACCCCCAAGGAACTCTCAGTCCAGGGGGAGGGAGAGACAGCTAAATTGCTATGAGCAGCAATACAAAGTCATCTCAAGGTCAACTTGCTACTTCGCCAAACTCAGGAGCCTGGAATCCTTAAGGACCCAAAGTCAAGGCTGATGAAGACCCTTTACGACAAAGATTCTCAGACCTATTAGACCCCCTTTTTATAATATAAATATTTCATGTGCCTTTTACTATCCTGAAGTAAAATTTATAGTTATATTTAGTGTATCCACAAATATTTTTTAAAAAGCAAAATACTGCTCTACCTAGAATATGAAAGGGAAATAAAAATAAAGTATCTGTTTCTTTTAATAGGTAAACGCTCCGGCATAACTACACTAGAAAACATAGTGTAGAAAACTGTTGTTTAGGACTACAATCGGAATTACTGCCAGCCATGTGGTTTTCTGTAATGGTAAATCATGTTGTTTGGTAAAATTAAAAAAAAAAAATCTTCCTCTCATTTATATGGTCATTGTCTTCATGGAAAACTCCGTGGGAATTAAAACCTTGGGGAGAAATGGTGTTTTTCTATGAAATAAAACAACTGTGGGACTGGGAGGGTCTAGGCTCAGATAACTTAGGAATGGGTTTTTTGCCCATACGGGCTTGATGTGAGACATCTGATTTCTGATTCACGTCACTTCATTCCGGTGGAGGTCCTGAGTGTCCCAGTGTATCTGGCCATCTCCGGCCCTCATTCATTAAATGCTAGTTCCACTCCCCAAAAGTCTGCGAAAATCAGAAGTGCCCACCAAGTTTCCAGAGTGTGCCTCTGGGGCAGCTGGAGGCCCTATCTTAAGGGGTCACAGCGCAGACGGTGGGGCTGGGCCCCGGGTTCTCTGTTCAGACAGCACCGGGGCCAGCTTTGGCCGACCTGTGCCCTGCAGCTGAGGGGCAGCACCAGAGCCAGGTGAGGCAGGGCTTCTTCCTGCAGGCTGGGGACGTGTGACCGTTACCAGATGTTTGAGAGGAAGCAGGAGTGTGGACGCTGTGAGGCACGGCAGCAGTCACTGGGGCTTCAGAGATGACATCAAAGTCATCGCAGTGCATTTCACCATCTGGACAGCTCTTAAAACTGCTGCCGTTCAGAAATCGTTCTTCAGAAGGAAGCCAGCGAGTTGTACAGGACAGAGCATGAGGGTTCCGTCAGACAGCCTGGCCTCGAACCCCGGGGCATGTCATTCCTAGCTGCCACACCTGGGGCACGGAACCCAACCTATCTGAGCTCGCAGTCCCCTCTGTAAAATGGCGGGAACAGCTTCTGGGCCACGGAAATCTCTGCAGCGCCCAGGAAGCAGGAAGGAGATGGGCAACACTGTTTCTAAAGCGTGGGCCCTGGCTCTCGAAGTGTGGCTCAGAGGCTCCCAGCTCTCAGGGAGGACAGGAATCAGGCATTGCTCCCAGCGGGTCGGATCAGCCCCTGACAGGGAGGACAGGGATCCTGCATTGCTCCCAGCGGGTCCCATCAGCCCCTACCACAGGGAGGACAGGGATCCTGCATTGCCCCCAGCAGGTCCCATCAGCCCCTACCACAGGGAGGACAGGGATCCTGCATTGCCCCCAGCGGGTCCGATCAGCCCCTACCACAGGGAAGACAGGGATCCTGCATTGCCCCCAGCAGGTCCCATCAGCCCCTACCACAGGGAGGACAGGGACCCTGCATTGCTCCCAGCAGGTCCCATCAGCCCCTACCACAGGGAGGACAGGAACCCTGCATTGCTCCCAGCAGGTCCCATCAGCCCCTACCACAGGGAGGACAGGGACCCTGCATTGCTCCCAGCAGGTCCCATCAGCCCCTACCACAGGGAGGACAGGGACCCTGCATTGCTCCCAGCAGGTCCCATCAGCCCCTACCACAGGGAGGACAGGGATCCTGCATTGCTCCCAGCAGGTCCCATCAGCCCCTACCACAGGGAGGACAGGGATCCTGCATTGCCCCCAGCGGGTCCCATCAGCCCCTACCACAGGGAGGACAGGGACCCTGCATTGCCCCCAGCGGGTCCCATCAGCCCCTACCACAGGGAGGACAGGAACCCTGCATTGCTCCCAGCGGGTCCGATCAGCCCCTACCACAGGGAGGACAGGGATCCTGCATTGCTCCCAGCAGGTCCGATCAGCCCCTACCACAGGGAGGACAGGAACCCTGCATTGCCCCCAGCGGGTCCGATCAGCCCCTACCACAGGGAGGACAGGAACCCTGCATTGCCCCCAGCGGGTCCGATCAGCCCCTACCACAGGGAGGACAGGGATCCTGCATTGCTCCCAGCAGGTCCCATCAGCCCCTACCACAGGGAGGACAGGGATCCTGCATTGCCCCCAGCGGGTCCGATCAGCCCCTACCACAGGGAGGACAGGAACCCTGCATTGCCCCCAGCAGGTCCCATCAGCCCCTACCACAGGGAGGACAGGGATCCTGCATTGCCCCCAGCAGGTCCCATCAGCCCCTACCACAGGGAGGACAGGAACCCTGCATTGCCCCCAGCAGGTCCCATCAGCCCCTACCACAGGGAGGACAGGGATCCTGCATTGCTCCCAGCAGGTCCCATCAGCCCCTACCACAGGGAGGACAGGGATCCTGCATTGCCCCCAGCAGGTCCCATCAGCCCCTACCACAGGGAGGACAGGGATCCTGCATTGCTCCCAGCAGGTCCCATCAGCCGCTACCACAGGGAGGACAGGGATCCTGCATTGCCCCCAGCAGGTCCGATCAGCCCCTGCCACAGGGAGGACAGGGATCCTGCATTGCTTCCAGCGGGTCCGATCAGCCCCTACCACAGGGAGGACAGGGATCCTGCATTGCTCCCAGCGGGTCCGATCAGCCCCTACCACAGGGAGGACAGGGATCCTGCATTGCCCCCAGCAGGTCCGATCAGCCCCTGAACAAGCTCCTTCACCCCCTCTGCCTCTGTTTCCGGGTCTGTAGAGAGGGGCCTCCGAGGCTGAGCTGTCAGAACTGCAGCGGGGAGGCGGGGGTTAGTTAATGCGTCGTGCCTGTGGAGCTTGGCACCTGGTCAGAAGTGCTGATGAGCGGTATTTGTGCACAATTTGAGAGCCAGAATGAACTTCAGGGGCAAGCCCGATTTGGACGTTTCAGAGGAGGACATGCAGGCCACGCCCTCTAAGCCTTCCCTGCCGGGGTTGGAGCTGGAACAGAACCAGTCTGCTCCGAGTTCGGCTTGTCACACGCATCTGTAGAGAAAGGTTGGGAAAGACCAGACAGGGAGGCCTCTGGTGACCAGAGTCAACTCAGCCATCCTTCCTGGAACTCCTCGCAGGCAGGCGGAAGCCACCGCACAAGGCGAGGTCGAGGGGCTTCTCCAACAAATTCACCCTGGAACCCACCGGGCTAAGTGTCCAAGAAACAACTAAGGCATAATTAGCTCCAGGAGAAAGTGAGAGGACTGCAGTTAGTTAACTCTGGATGGTGCAGATCGAGGGACGCTGGGGCAGGTAGGGTTCTAGAGTCCTTGCAACACACACGCATGCACACACGTATGTATGTACACAGGCCTGCACATACGCACGCATGCGCATACACGTGCACTCACATACGCACGGATGCACGCATGCACACACACATGCCTGGGGTCAAGCGACCCTCTGTTGGCTTCACCTGGCTCCATTGATATCTGCCGAGAATGTGGACAGATCCGTTCTGTCCCCAGCACTGCAAAACGGACGGCCCAGGCAAGTCCATCACTTTCCATGTTGCCCTGAGAAGATGTACTCAGGACAGTGGCCAGCGAGGTGGGGGTAACTTCAGGGTAACTTTTGAGTTAGCACCTGCACTCCACCTAGCCCAGTAGGCTCAATAACAAAACCTTCCTTGAGATGGGCTTTTGATTTGATGGAATCAAAAGAACATTTGAATAGGAGATAAATGAGAAATTTTCATTGGAGGGTGCTCAGTGAGGCCAGTTAACTCATTCAAGGACTCAGAGCAGATTGTTATTTTTTAAATGTTGGAGGTGTCTCCGTGGGTTAAATTCCTAAAAGTGAGATTTATGGATCAAAAATAATATAACTGTAATTTTGTTATGTATTTGGTTGAAGAGTGGTCCCCCAAAAGGTATGTCCAAGTCTTAACTCCTGGTACTTGTGAATATGACCATATTTTTTTTTCATTTTTCCGAAGCTGGAAACGGGGAGGCAGTCAGACAGACTCCTGCATGTGCCCGACCGGGATCCACCTGGCATGCCCACCAGGGGGCGATGTTCTGCCCCTCTGGGGCGTCGCTCTGTTGCATCCAGAGCCACTCTAGTGCCTGAGGCAGAGGCCACAGAGCCATCCCCAGCGCCCGGGCCATCTTTGCTCCAATGGAGCCTCGGCTGCGGAAGGGGAAGAGAGAGACAGAGAGGAAGGAGAGGGGGAGGGGTAGAGAAGCAGATGGGCGCCTCTCCTGTGTGCCCTGGCCGGGAATCGAACCGGGGACTCCTGCACGCCAGGCCGACGCTCTACCGCTGAGCCAACTGGCCAGGGCTGTGACCATATTTTTTTAAAAAGTGGTCTTTTCACATGTAATTAAGGTAGGGGTCTGAAGATAAAATCATTCTGGATTTAGGGTGGGCCCTAACTCCCGATGACAGGTATCCTTATGGAAGAAAGGCGGAGGCAGGTCTGAGACACAGAGACAGAAGACCAGGGCACCCGAAGACGGGGACAGAGATTGGAGCATGTGTTTACAGGCTACGGATCACCAAGGCCTGGTGCCCACTGAGGCCAGGACAGAGTCGCAGACGGACTCTCAGGGCCTCCAGGAGGAACCGACCTTGTAAACATCTTGATCTCTGACTTTTGCCCTCCAAAACTGGGAAAGAATTTATTTCTGCGTTCAAAACCACCTAGTTTGTGGTAATTTGTTACATCATTCTCGGGAAACTAATATCTTATATGATATATTGCCCAATTCCCTTCCTTAGAGGAATTTTTGCATTTTCCACTAGCAATGTATGGCCCACACAATCAATAGAGTATATTGTTGAAGCTTTCAATTTTTTGTCCTTCTGTTAGATAGGAAGTGGTATCTCAGTAGTTTTTCATTTGCATTTTTATTATAAGTGAATTTGAACATATTTTCATATGGGTGACCACCATATATATATTAGGGATATTTGCTCTATCAGTGACACATACTGCAAATATTTCTTTCAAATGTTCATTTCTGTTGACTTTGCTTATAAGTTTTGTAACTAAAAATCTATGTTTTTCATGTAGTCAAGTATTAATTCTTTCTTTAATTTCATCTGGACTTTGAGTCATGGTTAGAAAACCTTTTCTTACACATAAATTATAGAGGAATTTACCGGTGTTTTCTTCTAGTACTTGTACGTATTTTTTTCCATATTCAGATCTCTGATTCTTACTTTATTCTTGTTTATGGTGTGAGGAATGGGTCTGATTTTATCCTCCCCACTCCCAAACGGCTATTCAGTTGTCCCAATATCATTTACATAAAAGTCATTCTTGACCAAATATTATATTTCCATTTGTACTTTAGTCTATTTCCAGACCTCCTAACCCAACCTATTTCACTGGTCTGCCTATTCATGTACCAGTTTCACAGAGTTAATTAAAGAATCTGTGTTATATGTTTTAATATCTCTCTGGTCAGGCTAGTCCCCTAGGCTTTCCCTTCCCCTCACCCTTCATATCTTTTCCTTTTCAGTGTTTTCCTGGCTATTCTTGCATGTTTGTTTTTCTCTATGGACTTTGGTATCATCTTGTCTATCTCCAGAAAAAGAAAAAAATAATTTTTTTTAAGTGAGAGGAGTGGCAATACTGAAAGAGACTCCCACATGCGCCTTGACCAGGACCCACCCAGCAACTCCTTTCTAGGGCTGATGCTCCAGTACTGAGCTGTTTTTAGTGCCTGAGGGTAATGTACCTCAGTGCCCTGGGACCAGGCTTGAACCAACTGAGCCACTGGCTGCAAGAGAGGGGGAGGGGGGAGAAGTAGATGGTCACTTCTCCTGTGTGCCTTGACCAGGAATCAAACCTGGGATGTCCCTATGCTGGGCCGATACTCTGTCCACTGAGCCACCAGCCAGGGTCTTTGTTGATATTTTTATTGGAATACCATTCAATGGTCAAATTGATTAAGGGGAAACATATCTGAATGATGTTGAAGCATCTTATTCAAGAAGAAATATCCTTCTATTTGTTCAAATCTAATTTTGCATCTATAAAAAGTATTTTATAATTTTCTAAACACAGATTGTCCACATTTCTTATTTATTCCTAAGTGTTATATCTTTCTGGTTGCTCGTGGGTTTCCTCTTCCATTATATGTCTTTCATTATATGTTATTTAGGCATATGAAGGCTTCTGTTCTTGCATGTGAATTTATTTTCCTGATATCAGGCTGAATTCTTTTATTGTCTGAGTTTGTTTTATCATTGATTTGCTAAGGTTAAGCAGGTATATTGCATGTCATCTGAAAATAGAGTTTTACTTCAGTTTTTCCCATTTGGGGCTTTGCTTTCTCTTTCTTTTTTATTAATTGGGGGGGGGGGAGGTAGAGCGATAGACTCCCACATGCACCCCGACCGGATCCACCCAGCAAGTCCCCTACAGGGTGATGCTCTGCCCATCTAGGGCCACTGCTCCATTGCTCATCAACCTTTGCTATGTCAGTGTCTAAGGCGAGGCCATAGAGCCATCCTCAGCACCTAGGCCCAACTTGCTTGAACCATTTAAGTCATAGCTGTGGGAGGGGAGGAGAGAGAGAGAGAAAGAGAAGGGGAAAGGGGAGGGTGGAGAAGCAGATGGTCGCTTCTCCTGTGTGCCCTGACTGGGAGTCGAACCCAGGACTTCCACGCTCTGGACCCACGCACTACTGCTGAGCCAAATGGCCAGGGCCTGCTTTCTTTTCCTAATTGCGTTGTCTGATACCTCCAGGACAATGTAAAATGATACTAGATATAATGAGCAGCCTTGTCTTACTCTTGACTGTAGTGGGAATGCATTTTGTGTTTTCTTACTAAGGTCATGGCTTTAGGATTCAGGCATATACACATTCACACACGCACACACACACACATGTGTATGTATGGTATAAATTGTATATTTAAGAGAGTATCCTTCAATTCTTATTTTTCAAGATATATGCCCTATGCATCCATCTATTTATCTATCATCTATCATATCTATTAGTTCATATCTGTTTACATTCCTGTTTGTCAGTCAGTTAGTTTGATTCTTTCTCTCATTTAATACTTTTTGCCCTTAACCCGGAGGGCAAGGCTTCTTCCTCCTGCAGTGTTGCTCTAGCGTCCTCTCCTGGCAAAGTTTAGCATCACGCCCGACAGGCAACACAGAAATATTCAAAAGGTCCAGATTCATTTTTGCAGAGTCGCAGTGAAGGGAGGATTTGGAGTTGAGAAACAATAAATTGATAACTTTTTCTACTTTAAGCAGGAATTATATTTAAAAATATTTTATATTTACCCTCATACGTATTTACCCTTTTCAGGGCTCCTTGTGTAGGTCCAAGTTTCCATCTACAATCATCTTTTTTTTTTCTGCCTAAAGAATACTTTCAAAATTTCTTTAGTGAAGGTGATAAACTTTCTCAGCTTTTGTTGGTCTGAAAAAAAATCTTTATTTTTGCCTGCATTTTTGAAGGCTTGTTTATGCCTTTTTTTTTTTTTTTGAAAAATATGACATTTTCCCCCAAGCACTTTAAAAATGTCTCCCTGTTGTATTTCGGCTTACATGATTTCTTCTTTTTAAAGTTTTTATTTAGAAATAATTTCAAACATACAGACATTTCCAAAACTAATAGTGTTTCCAAATCCCCTTTACCCGGCTTCCACATATTATTACGTGACCACAGTACAATGGTCAAAAACAGAAAATCACAGTGGTGCTCTATTCTATGAATATTATTCAGATTGTATCAGCTGTCTCACATTTCTCCTTCAACACACTGTCATCAGTCGCAATGCCAGTTATTACCGAGGAGAACCTGGGGAAGACTGGGGGGACCCTCCCATCCCACAGATCATTCCTGTGGGGTCCCAGGTGCCCGGAGTCAGACTGCGCTGTGGCTCTTGGGAGGGTAGACCCTTAGGTCGGTTTCACAACCTTGACCAGAAAGAGGCTGCTCCACGTGAAGTTGTCGAAGATCATGATGATGAAGGGCTGGTTGAAGTGAATGGCGAGAGGCCCAGACGCCGCGTTCTGGGTGACTCCAGTCGGGGCAGCTGCCTCCACACCCTTCTCGTCGAGTTGCAGCATGGCCTTGTGGACCACCTGTTGGGATGGGCCGAAGGCGGTGGCTCAGCACCTGCTGTGTGTGGGGAGCTCGTCCCACCTGGTTGCTTGGGCCCCTCCCACCTCGGCTTTATGGGTGGCGGAGCTGATGCTCAGAGGTACCTGCTGGCTTCTCATCTGAGTGGCAGCCGCGGGACTGGAGCTGAGGTCTGTCTACAGCCAGGACTCGGGCTGCACCTAGACTTCCTCCTTAGGAAGCAGGCAGGTGGAACCCACCGCATGGAAGTTAAGGCTCTTGTGGCACTAATGGGACCTCAGTGGGTCCTCCATTGGTAGATGGAGCCATGGCTCCCTTTCCTCCCTGCTAGGTCGATACCAGGGTTCAACTTAAGCCAACTGCTTGTGCTTACTCTGTATAGAAATAGGGTAATCTCTGTTTTGTTGTGAACAAAATTAGAAGGAATTCTGAAATTGGTAGAATGCTTTAGTAGCTTATATAAAAGCCTTCAATGGGTACGAACTGGCTGATGAAACAACTGCGTCCTGTGGAGCAGGAACTCTCACGGACTGCGCAGCAGGGGCCTGGAGGGTCCGAGTGGCTCTGTACCGAGGCACATGTGGCCCTCTGAACTGGGCTAGGAACCCCAGCGGTTGTCTTGGGATTTGAAGTATTGAGAGGAATAGGGCCCCTGGGTCAAATGTCAGATGCTGTTGACTGGCTCTGTGGCCTCGGTCAGTTACTTACCGTCTCTGAGCCAGAAATTCCTCCTCTGAGAAATCGGGATGATAGATACCCAGTGGTCAAAATCCACGTGCTTGAGTGAGGGGGCTGCTGCCACTACCGCCTTGTCCTGTTCCCCATCTTGTTGTGTCACCCATTAGACTGTAAGGTCCCGTGGGGGCAGGGCCATGTCTGAGTAAGGGAGACATACCCAGCGCCTAGCATAGTTTGAGGTACATTGTAGATGTTCAGGAGATGTGTTTCCCGAATGAAGGGATGAACGAATGAATAACAGAGCAAAAAGCTGATGAAGGTATGAATGTGACTGGGCAGAGGGTTCGGTGTGATCTCATTCAGACTGTTTCCCCTTCCGTGGTACCATTTTGCAGGCTGTCTCACAGGCCCGCCACGATGACTTCATTTTGCATAGCGCCCCCTCTGTGTGGCCCGATGGAATAGGTAAATGCCCAGCCTAGGGCTCTGCCTTGTCACTAGCTTCCTGTGTGACCTTGGGGGACAGCACATTTTCTTGCTGAGCCTCTACATAGCCTGTTGTCAACTAGGGGCTTGGACAAGACCTGGAGCTCTCAGCCTGGGGCCTTAGGGCCTGTTTATGAGTAAACAGCATGTTGCTTGCTATTATTTATTTGTACGTTTTCTGGGAAAAAAAAAAGATAGGCTCTAAAGACATTTACCTTTGACACCTTCAGCTTGGCTTCTTGGGTGATGCCCGAGAAATCTGCCCGGCTGTTGAGCAGGTCTGCAATGCCCATGTCCGCCAGCAGGCCCCCGAGGTCGTAGGTTCCGGAGATGGAGACTTTCGGGATGTACAGGTCCACCAGGCTGCTCCGGGGTAAGCGGGCAGGGTTAGACTTTCCCAGGGCTGGGCCTGGCCAGCCAGACTTCCTGTGATGCCTGCAGACCCTGCCTCCCAGTTAGACACGTTCTCTGAGGACAGGAGCAGGGACAGGGACAGGGCCGGACATGCCTCTCCTTCCACCTCACAGCTTCCTCTCTGGGCCTCTGAACTGCGAAGTCTGTCTTTCTCAGCTCTGTCACTGAGCTGACTCCGCCCGGGATACAGCTGGGCCACTGGACGTTGAAAATAAGGGGTCCCTAATGAAGTCCTTGTGGTTCCCCTGCCAGAAGTGGAGGGGGGGCATCCCACTGGGAGCAGGGCTCCTGGCCCAGCTGTGCCTCTAATGCTGGGTGGCATAGCCAAGGCCTGCCCCTATCTGTGCTTGTCTTCATCCACACAGCACGGCAGCGCCGGGCAGCCCGGGCCTCTGCCCTGGCCCTTCCGTGCTGAAGCCCTGAGATCGATTCTGTAAGAACTCCCTGATTCTGCCTGCAGTTCCCATCTGATAAAGCCAGTGCAGTTTCTAGAAAAGAAAGTGGAGCCGTGCGGGGAATGGGATGCCAAACGTTTTTGCCTATCAAGACATTCACTTTATAAATATTGTCCGAGGGGCGTCAGCGAAATGGCAGGGGCTGCACAGCAGGCGGGGGACAGCGGGTTGGGGTTGGGGGCAGGCGGCCTCACTTCAAGCTAAGGTGGCCCTGGAGGCCTGAGGCGGCGCAGCCGGCAGGTACCCGAAGGCATCTCTCAAGGAGAATGGACGGGGAATTGCAGGTGAGCGAACGGGAAATAGCAACCCAGAGTAAGGGAGGCGGACCTCCAGCGCGCACCTGGCGGCCGCTTTTTGCCGGCTGCGCGTCATCTAGTCCGCCCTCGCCCACACAGTCCTCCGCATCGGGGTCACCGCCCTCAATGTGCAGGCTGGGCGACTGAAACTGAGAGAAGCCAAGGAGTCCCCTCAAAGTCACAGCACTGGGAAGCAGCGGGATTGTGAAGGAACCAGGACCGGTTTCCCCGAAGCCCCTTCTCTTCACCCCTGGAGAGCTGCCCCGACGCACGGCCAGCGCAGCAGGTGGCTGAGTGGCAGTGGGACAAGGGGCCAGAGAGGAAGGAGAGAGTGGGTGAACTGTGAGTGGGACGCAGAAGCTTCCCATGGGAAGTGGTGCAAGGGGGCCTGAAGGGTGCCTGCTCAGTGCGTTGGGGACCATGGTGGGGTGACGCTGGGAAGAGTAGGTGGGGAAGGGGTCACATAGCATGGGGGTAAGGAGGTGAGGAACCGGAGGGGTTGTCTTCCGGGGCTGGGCAGGCCCGATTCAGTTGGAGTAGAGAATTTTTCATACCCAGTCACATATGAGGGCTAGAGGTGCAAAATTTTACCTTGGATGTTTGTTTCTTTGTTATTTAACTTAATTAAAATTTTTTTTCTTCAGTGAGAAGCAGGGACGCAGAGACAGACTCCCGCATGCACCCAAACTGGGATCCACTCAGCAAGCCCACTAGGGGGCGATGCTCTGCCCATCTGGGGCCTTTGCTCATTGCCTGGCAACCAAGTTATTTTAGTGCCTGAGGTGGAGGCCATGGAGCCATCCTCAGTGCCCAGGGCCAACTTGCTCCAATGGAGCCATGGCTGCTGGAGGAGAAGAGAGAGACACACAGAGAGAAAGAAGAGGGGGAGGGGTGGAGAAGCAGATGGTTGCTTCTCCTGTGTGCCCTGACCAGGAATCGTACCTGGGACTTCCACATGCTGGGCCAACGCTCTACCGCTGAGCCAACCAGTTTAAAGTATTTAAAAGGAAATAGCATATGTTATTGCTTAATGGTAAATTAAAGTAGTTTAGTGAAGAGATTAATTTTGGTATAAAGAGAAAGATTATCCACCCCATTTGCAACATATTAAGGTCCAGAATGTGTTAGAATCACGGTGCATTACTGGCACCTGGTGGCACTGTACCTGAATTACAGGTCCCCTTTCTGGGGGGCGAGGAGTGTTTGTGTTGGAGGGGGGAATGGGGAGTTGAAATGGTGAAGAGCTGGCAAATGGATCCTTACCTATCATCACCCTGACACCAGCCTGCATACACACACACTCACACACACACTCACACACACACTCACACACACACTCATACACACACACTCACACACACACTCACACACACACTCGCATACACACACACTCACACACACACACTCACACACACACACTCGCACACACACACACTCACACACACTCACACACACTCACACACACACTCACACACACACACTCGCACACACACACTCGCACACACACACACTCACACACACACACTCACACACACACTCGCATACACACACACACTCACACACACACTCACACACACACTCTCACACACACACTCACACACACACTCGCACACACACACTCAC
Source organism: Saccopteryx bilineata (assembly GCF_036850765.1). Taxonomy (NCBI): domain Eukaryota; kingdom Metazoa; phylum Chordata; class Mammalia; order Chiroptera; family Emballonuridae; genus Saccopteryx; species Saccopteryx bilineata. The sequence goes on along the minus strand of NC_089493.1, from coordinate 10,402,275 downwards.
ACACACTCACACACTCACACACACTCACACACACACACTCGCACACACACACACTCACACACACACTCGCATACACACACACTCACACTCGTACCTCACATACTCTCACACACACACACACACTCACACACACTCACACACACTCGCACCTCACATACTCAGGGCAGGTATGTTGGGCTCCAGGACTCTAAGAACACATTCTCTGTCCCTCATGAAGCCATAGGGGATTTCTAAATCCCAGAGCCTGTTGACCCCACGTCCCTGCAGGAGTGACATCACACTCCCAGGCACCTCCACATCCATTCACAGAGCTGGATCAACCTCTCCAGGCACAGCAGCAGCGAACAGAGGCGGTATGATTCAAAGTAAAAATAATTCGAGAGCAAAGTTCAAAACCTACATATGTGATAAAGTAGAGTTTCTTGCTCGATTTTGTACCTGCAAATACTTGGAAAGCTAAATTTGTCTGAGTGGAATTTGTCTCATTCTTTGCTGCTGCTGCTGCCCAGCTCTGCTGGTGCCCTGGGCACAGCCTCCCTGCCTTGGTTGGTGCCATTCCCTCTTCCGCTCATGCTCCAGGGGCCACTTCCTGCGGCCTGAACTTCCGCTGAGGCTTCACACACAGTTCAAAGCCAAAGTAACCTGTTCTGCATCCCCTCCCCCAGTTCCCGGGCAGAGTTGGGCAGCCTCCCTCTGTCTCTCTGTCGCCCCCTCTGGCAGGGCTGATGCTGTTGCACCACTATGAGTTCCACCAGACTCTGGCCTCTGGTCTGGAGCGCATGGCTTTGAGGTCTACACGTTGCCTTGCTCCCCCATTCTATCCCTTCTACGTAGCCTAGTGTGTGGTATGCAGCAGGCGCCTCCATTCATGTATATTACGTGAAGAAGTCAATGAGCGAATGAGGGAATGACAAAGATGACACCTGCTCCACGAGCCTTCCTGGGCTACTCTAGATCCAAGTGCCCGCTCCCTCCCCTGCCTCTCTTCCGCCCTCTGAGGCTGTACCCCTACGCCCACTGCCAGGTCTCGTGTTGGCTGGTGTCATCCCGACTGCTCATGTACAGACAGAACTCAAATCTCCCGGGAGTAAGGATCATGTTCAAAACCCTCTGCTCCTCCTCCAGCGTGAGGACTGGGGGCAGGGCACACGCCTGGCCATAATTTTTGTTGTCCTCTAGCTCGGAAGTGCCCTGGGGGGAAAATGAGTTCATTCATTCGTTTGTTCATTCATCCATTTATTCTTTGCTTGTTCACACGCTTAGCCAACCCTCCCTGAATATGCACTCTGAGCCTCCCCGCCTGAGATCCATTGTCTGTCCTCCTCCTGGCCACTGACCCGTCAGCGCGGCCGCTCCTCACTCTCCTTCTCCTGATTCACGCATTACCTGCTTTATGTCCTGATCTTTTCACTTATTCACGGATTGATGAGGAAGAGTTAGAGCCTCTGAATGATTGAAGAATCATTCACAGGTTTTGTGTTGCTTTCATGGTGTGTATTGTGGTTATTTTCATTATATATATTTTAATAAATGTAGTCTCTTGGGCATTTTTAGCAGGGCTTAGTTTCAAGTAAGCAAGATAATGAAATGGATATGTGGGAGGCTGAGGGATTGGCGAGCTCAGTTTAAGAAAATTATGCAGAATGTGATAACAGAGGATGGCTGTTCACCTCCCAGGGACCTTACTTTGTGGAATGCCCCCAAGCATCTCAGTGTCAATCGACAGATGTATAAGTAAGTGTGACCTCTAGGTCAGAGGACCTCTCGGCCTTTGGGGACCCAGCAGACAGGAAAGCAGTGAGCCCGGGAGGCTGAGTCTGGGGCAAGAAAGGCACCCAGGTGCACCCCTTTTCCACCTGCCCCACTTTCTGGGAACACATCCACTTCAGAGGCCCACACAGCTGGCTGGAGGGCTTACCTGCTGGTCAGGGAGCTGGACCACCTCTCAATGGTGTCCCGGCTGAGTGCAGAGATGACTGTATCTATCTTCCCCTTCTCCGGAAGGACGAAGAACACGGTCTCGTTGCCCATGTAGTCCAGCTGCACCAGCTGGCAGGGGAGCACGGGGTCGTTCAAGTACTTGACCTCCCTCGACTGGAACATCATGGGCACCTTCACCAGGGTCGTCTCGTTCACATAGAAGTTTTCCTCCCTGGTGCTTTCCAGGTCGAAGGGGTGTGCCCATGTACCTGGGAAGGGGGAGGAGGGGAGGGGAGGGGAGGGAAGGACACAGGCCTGTGAGGGCAGGAGCTTGGGAGGCAGCTGAGCGCTGGGGGACCCCATAAGCAAGTGACACTGCAGCCTCCCGCCCCCGGGAAGGTCTCCTGCCCATCTGCCAGTGTTTCCTGATAAATGGGAAATCTCTGGAGGTTTAGAGCTTGTTCCCCCTTCACCCTTGGAGGTGCCTTGTTAAAAAACTAACAGAACAAATTCTGGGACTTCCCTAGCAGGGGTCGTCAAACTTTTTATAAACCGCCCACTTTTGCAGTGCTGGTAGACCTGGTCACTACCGCCCACTAGTGGGCGGTCCAGCTTTCATGATGGGCCAATCGTGGCGCTGTTTGGTTGCACGGTAGGGACCAGGTTGACCAGCACTGCAAAAGTGGGCGATTTTTATAAAAAGTTTGACGACCCCTGCATGGAGTTTTTGCTTTAGTCGGTCTGGTGTGGGATCTGATGTTTACGAACAGGCAATGTGGAAAGGCTGTTGCAGATGGGTGAGGAGGAACTGCAGTTTGGCATGGGTGGCACCTGGTCAGAGCTGGCAGTGAGCACTTGGGAAATGCGTGTATGACAGCGTGGGGGCAGTCCGACGGTTCCAAGGTCTGTCTACCTCTAGGCTGTACTTCCTGTCCCTGGCCCGGTGCTCGACTCACAGCCAGAGCTCAGCCACTGTCTGTAGGCTGTGAAGCAGCCACACTGTTCATGGTTACGTGTTTGGGCCCCGGAGCAACCTGTAAGGGCTTGTCACCCAACTCTTCTGGTTGAATTTGGATCTTTTGTAAGATTATATAATTCCACCTTCTTAATAGGATTATGGTAAAGTTAGAGACTCACAGACATGCATGTGCTTTGTAAAGCAAAGGCTTTGCCCCAGTGTGCACCCTGGGTTTTGATAGCTGTCACTATTCTTGCCAATAGCAGATGGGGTCTTATGAGAATGGGATGGACAGGGGTACCTTTGAAGAAGATGTAGTTGACCAGGATAAGCATGGCTGAGCTATCCAACTCTGAGAACAAGTCCATGATTTTGCCTTGTGTCTTATTCTTAATGTACTCATTGATGTGCTCACTGGCTCTGGCCCAGTCCTGGAAATCTGTAGCCAAGGTGTCCAACTCATAGTAACGCTTGGTGTCTGCTGAGAATGAGTCTAGAAGCTGCAGGCTCTGGTTGAGGAACAAGGCATTGCCCATGGTCATTTCCAGGCTGGTATCTGACTCTCTGAGGAGGCGATGAAGGTGCCAGAATCCCTGATGAACATCATCCTCAGACATCTTGGTGAGGTTGAAGCCCAGGCTCTGGAGAAGCTGGGCCCTTGTGTCACCACGGGCCCCCAGGGAAAGCATAGCCAAGGCCATGGAGATGCTGACGGGGGAGATGAAGATGTTCTTGTCGGGCGCTGAGGCCACGAGGTGCTTATACAGCCCAAAGGCAAAGTCAGCGTTGTTCGGGGCCAGGTTTCGGTGGTGGCTCGTCACGCTCGGGTCAGCGTCGGTGGCCTGAGCCCGGACACTCCCAAGGCCGCTGGTGGCCAGCCAGAGGAGACAGGTGGACAGGAAGAGCAGCATTGCTCAGGATGGCCGGGCCCTGCCAAATGGGAAGTGCTCGTTAGAGGGTGCGGGGCTCCACGGCCGTGGCGCTGGTGCGCCAGTTTATTCTAAGGGACATAATGAAGGAGATGAATAGACAGATGAAGAGGTGATAAGAGGGTGAGGTCCGTAGGGTCCTGAGCACAGGAGTTCCTGATCCTGTGCAGTTGGGGTACACCGCCCCCGCGGCGTGTGCGCGTGTCCACTGACCCCGAAGTTCTCCGAACCCTGTGCCTTAGGGGTTTGTGCGGAGGCTTCATCACACAGGCAGGGCCGGTGACCGACCCGGCTCCAGCTCGGAGGATGGAGGGAGGGGCCCCCCCTTCTGAGGCCACCCAGGGCCCACCAGAAGTCCCCTCATTACAACAGAAGGCACTGCTCTCCCCCAGGAAACCCCGAGGGGTTCAGGAGCTCTGGCCAAAGAGCAAACAGATATGAGCACAAAGGATGGTCTGAGTGCTCATATCACTTAGGAAACTACAAGAGTTTTAGGAGCTCTGTGCCAGGAACTGGGGGAAGAGATAATAGAAAATAATAGTTTTATACATACAATGGAATATTACTCACCCTTGAAAAAGAAGGACATTTTGACATTTGATAATATGGACAAACCTTGAAGACATGCTAAGTAAAATAACCCAGTCACAAAAAGACAATGATATAATTCCCCTTATATGAGGGGCCTAGAGCAGTGAGAGTCATAGAAACAGAAAGTAGACCAGTGGTGAACAGAGGCTGGGGTGGAGGATAGGGAGTTATTGTTCAATGGGGACAGACTTGCAGTTTGGGAAGATGAAGTGTGGAGGTGGTTGTGGGGTTGGGTGCACAACAGTGTGAGTGTCCTTGATGTCACTGAGCTCTGTGCTCAAGAACAGTTTAAACGACCAATCGTCGCCTGACCTGTGGTGGCGCAGTGGATCAGGCGCTGACCTGGCACGCTGAGGTTACTGGTTCGAATCCCTGGGCTTGCCCGGTCAAGGCACATGCAGGAAGCAACTACTACAAGTACCTGCTTCCTGCTTCTCCCCCTTCTTTCTCACTTTCCCTCTTTCTCTCCAAAAAGCAATAAATAAAAAAATCCCAAAAGAAAAATTGTTTGTATATTATACCACAATAAAAATTCAGAAAAAATTAAATGTATTTCATTAAAAAATGTTTGGGAAGAGCTGTTGGAAACAAAAACCAAAATAGAGCCGAGGTCAGAATCAGCTCCCAGGCCCTGGGCTTTGTGGGGCCACCTGCATCCTAACAGAGAAAGGAGGGTTCTCGGAGAAGCAGGTTCCCCTGCTCTGTCCCGCCCACGGGCTCCAGCCACCCTGGGAGAGGCCGCGGACCCCAGTGAAGTCTGTGCCTGCCCCCCGAGAGTGTGGTGCAGTTAGACTGTGGGACCCACTCCTACGGACCACCCTCAAGCACCTTTCCCTGGCTTTCTCCCGGACGGACGGACAGACGGACAGATGGACAGACGGACGAGAGCCTTCCCGTGAGACCGAGGCTGGCACCCCTCTGCCCTCCCTGCGCTCTCTTCCAGCCTTCCCCATGGGGCTCCCTCCGCCTGGTGACAGAATGCCCAGCTGGGTTCCAGCGTCTCTCAGCCTCGCTGCTTTGATAAGGACCCTGTTGCGTCCCCCCCCCCCCACCCGGCCCTCTAGGCAGCTGCCTGGCTTTATAGACAATTCTGCTGTTTTCCTGGGTTTCGCTGGAGATCAAGGTGGGTTAGGATCCCAACATTACGATTTATGAACTAGGACTGGGTGGACTACTGAAACCCTCAGTCTGCTCAGTATAAACGAGGTAACAATGCCCACCCCAACCTTGCCCCTTTGACCTTCCAGTGTTCTGGCTCTTCTCCTCTCCTCCAGTCTCAGCACACAGCCCAAGTCCGAGCTGTCCTCTCTCGGGATTAGCAGCCGCCCCCTGCCAGGCCTCCTTGCCTCCTGCTCGGCTCCTTCCAACCCTTTCTCCCCCTGAAGCCAGGGGCTTTCTCCAAAATTCAAGCTGAATGGCTTTCTCCTGCTGGAAGGCTCCAAGGCTTCTAGGCGGGGTTGATCTTCACTAAGGTGGCCTGGGGCTGGGGGGTGTCGTTCCTCATGAGCCCATCCCTGGTGACAGCCCTGCTCCCAGCCTCTAACGTGGCCCCTTGGAGTCTTAGCCATCGCACACTGGCTGGCTGTCTCGGGGGTCTCCTGCCAGAACATACCAGACTTTCGTCCATCTGCTGGGGTCAAGGCAGGGCAGATCATTTTAGTTCCTCAATGTTTGCGGAGCCAGCTCTGGCCCAGGAGCTGTCCTGTTCTTGCCCCCTGTGGCTCCACTCTGTAGGTCCGTCCTCTCCCTGCCTTGTCTGGCTCACTCCCTCTTGCCCTTTGGTACTCGGGTCCCAGGTCACCTCCTCCAGGAAGCCCTTCCTCTGTGATTCTCTGTCACTGCCCCCTATCACACCATGGTGAAATCTTTGCTTTAGCCCCAGTCACCTCCACACCTGTCTTTGAGCCCCTTCTGAGCAAGGACCCCATGCAGTACGTGGCATGGAGTGGGGTGGGCTGGCCCCAAATACAAGTTCTTCTCGCTTCCCTTCCCTTCCTGCTGTCCCTGGATGGGGGTTAAAATGCTACAAGATGGTTGTGACTATCAGTCACAGCGGTTGTCAGTGTTTCCTTATGTGACTTCCCTTTAATGGGTCATCCTGGGCCCATTGTACAGATGAGAAACTGAGGGCAGGGAGTCAGAGCTCAAGTTCTAAGCCGAGTGGCCTGACTTCCAGCCTGTGACATGCCCTTGTGCCTTTTTCTGTAGGAAGCGAAAGGGGCAGTGAAACAGCTCTCTGAACGGCAGAGTGTCAGCATTATTGGTGAATTTCATTTTAGGTATGTCCTTGGTCCTTATTTCTGAAGTGACCTACATAGTAAACACCTCCTGTGTTCTTTATTTTCTCAAGTGCCCCGGGGGCCGGGTACAGTCTTGGGCCTCTGTATCCAAACCTCGTACGTGTATTGTGAAGCAGAGAGTTTTGTTTCATCTGCAGTGTTCCTGCATCAGGTCACCAAGCCAGGAGGTGTGTGTAACTCTGTAGAGGACACAGTCTGCACTATGCCAGCCAGGCACCCTGTCCCCCCGACCCTGCATGTTCCCATGGGGCACTGCCCATGCCAGCTCTCGGATTCTGTCTCTGAGCCTGTTACGCTGTTTGGCTCAAGAGCATCAGTTGTGAGACAGATGGGAATGGCTCTTGGCTCAGTGTCAACCCCTGAAAGGCAGGAGGCCAGGGGCAATCAAACCTCCTGTGGGCGGACACACAGACTCGGGGGAGCCCTCTTCACGTTGCCTCCTCTGCCTGCTGGCTGTGCAATGCCCTAATGGAAAAAATCAAATGAGCAAGTGGCAGTCATGGTGTTCTAGAGGCCCGGTCGGAGCAGAGGATGGGGTGATACTCACGGTCTGCAGAGCTCAGCTTGCACCTGCGGCTGAATCCTGCTGTCCCGGGTCCTCGTGTGTGTACAGTAAGCCAGTGGGGCAGCTGCTCCTAAATCTTGTTTGCCAGCTTCCTGGCTGGTTAATGGTTAGAGGGGGGACAGTGGCCTTAGTTGCTGGTGGTCCCCTCCCCTTAGCTATTAACCAATAGGAGGCTTTTCTAGGAACTTTGAGTAAACACAGCAATGCCCCAGATTAACTTTTAAGTTCAATTACCTGAAGCTTTATTTTTAATATCAAAATGTGGCTGGCATTGCATCAATGTTCATGCTTGCCCGGTGGCAGCTGTCACAGAAACCACAGGTGCATGATGGCACCAACAGCTATGAAAAAGCTGGTGCTAAGCTCAGGCTGGGGATGGGTCAGCATGGTCCTGCCCGTAAGGGGACCCTCAGTCTGGTAAAAGAGGCAAACATGGAACAGAAGCAGCCGGGTTCTTCCCACAGGTCATCTCACTGCACATCCACAGTGACTCTGGGAGTGTATGCTAGTCCCACCTTTCTCCAGATGAGGACCCAGGGAGATTACGTGAGCTGCCCTTGAGACTCGAATCCGAGACTGTGCAACTCTCAAATGTAGCACCTTCCCTCATCCCCACATTTTAATTCATTAGTTCTCTTTCGATTGTAGTGACAGAGACCAAACCCCAACTGCTTTAAAGCGAAAAAGAATATTGATTGGGCCTTATGAATGAGAGTTCTGAAAGATGGATAGGGCTTCAGGCCTGGCTGGCTCCAGGGGTTCCAAGTCGATCATCGGGTCTCTCTGTCCCTCTTTGTAAAAGTTCTTTCTTACCTATGCTCTCCTCTGCTCTCCTGCTCTAATCTCTGCACGGTGGGGACAAAGGTGGCCTCCGCAGGTCCAGGCTATCTGGTTCCTGTTAGTTATTTGACATCAGAAGGAAAGAAACTCGCTTTTTCTCAGAATTCATGTCGGTCCACAGAAGAACGGTAAGCATGGTTTTCCAGCCTTAGACTGATCACAGTGTGCAGAATAGGGCCTGTGAAATGCCCAGCCAGGGTCCAGAACCCGCTGGCAGGTGGACAGTGTCACCCTCCAGGGGCAAGAGGAGCTGTGTCCATGAGGAAGGAAGGAAGTCGGCCCCCAGCTGGGGCTGGAGTTCTGAGGGGCTTTTAGCGTTATTCATACTTACTGGTCTTTTGAATGTTTTATTACTTAAGCCATTTTTGGAACTTATAACTAGGAATTTACTATTTTTTTTTTGTTTGTATTTTCCTGAAGCTGGAACGGGGAGAGACAGTCAGACAGACTCCCGCATGCGCCCGACCGGGATCCACCCGGCACGCCCACCAGGGGCGATGCTCTGCCCACCAGGGGGCGACGCTCTGACCACCAGGGGGCGGTGCTCTGCCCCTCCAGGGCGTCGCTCTGCCGCGACCAGAGCCACTCTAGCGCCTGGGGCAGAGGCCAAGGAGCCATCCCCAGCGCCCGGGCCATCTTTGCTCCAATGGATCCTTGGCTGCGGGAGGGGAAGAGAGAGACAGAGAGGAAGGAGGGGAGGGGGGAGTGGAGAAGCAAATGGGCGCTTCTCCTATGTGCCCTGGCCGGGAATCGAACCCGGGTCCCCCGCACACCAGGCCGATGCTCTACCGCTGAGCCAACTGGCCAGGGCAGGAATTTACTATTTTAAAATCTCATATCAGTAATTATTTAAAAATTTTTTGGTTCTATATTTTATTTGTGTATTTTCTTTTTTTCTCTTGATGAATCTTTTAAAGAAGATTTGTTTAGCTAATTAATCTTTTTAAAGGAAGCTTTTAGTTTTGTTAATACTGTTTTTTAAAAATCTGCATTGATTTCTGCTTTTATTATTTTACTTTAAAATTCTCTGAGTTTTTTCTGTTGCTTTTTTTTTCTGTTTTCTTGAGTTAAATGCTCTTTCTTTTTTACTTTTCAACATTTTTAGTCTCTGTAGAAGTATTTAAAGTTAAAAGTTTTTTTTTAATCTTAGTACTGAGTTAGCTATGTCCCACAATTTTTTTTTTACTATTCTCAGCGCCACTTTAAAAAATATTTCTTAATTGCCTTTATAGTTTTCATTTTTACCCAAGGGTAATTTAGTAATACATTGTTCAGTTTATCTAGAATTTTTGGGATAGTTTTCTATTACTTTTGCTTTTATTTCATTATGGTCAAAGAATGTCATATATATGATATTGAACATTTGGGACTCACAAAGTTTTTCTTTCTTTCTTTCTTTCTTTCTTTCTTTCTTTCTTTCTTTCTTTCTTTCTTTTTGTATTTTTCTGAAGTTGGAAACGGGAGGCAGTCAGACAGACTCCCGCATGCGCCTGACCAGGATCCACCCAGCATGCCCACCAGGGGGCGATGCTCTGCCCATCTGGGGCCTTGCTCTGTTGCAATCAGAGCCATTCTAGTGCCTGGGGCAGAGGCCAAGGAGCCATCCCCAGCGCCCGGGCAAACTTTGCTCTAATGGAGCCTTGGCTGTGGGAGGGGAAGAGAGAGACAGAGAGGAAGGAGAGGGGGAGGGATGGAGAAGCAGATGGGCGCTTCTCCTGTGTGCCCTGGCCAGGAATCGAACCTGGGACTCCTGCACGCCAGGCCAACGCTCTACCACTGAGCCAACTGGCCAGGGCTACAAAGTTTATTTTTCAATCATATGTGGTCTATTTTTATAAATGCCTTATTCTTTTAAATGGATAATATCTTTTGATATGGACAGATATGTCTATATGTGTGTGTGTATGTGTGTGTGTGTACTAGCCTGAGCTTATTATTTTATTCAACTCTCTAATATTGTAATTATTGATACATTATTTACTTGAGCTATTCACTTACTTAATAGGGAACATTAAAATCTTCAATTACAATTGTTTGTTTATTTCTTTGTCAGTTGTTGGTTGATATACTTTGAGACAGTTAAAGCATATGCACTTTTGATAATTATATCCGGTTGCTCTATTGTTTATTTTCCTTTGTTTCGTATGACACATTGTCTTAAATTCTACTTTCTCTAATAAGATTGCTTTCCTAATTTCTTTTGGTTCACACTGGCCTGATACGGCCCATTCTTTTATTTTCCAAACTGCCTGTGCCTTCCTGTTTTAAGAGTATCTAATGTATATAACATTTTGGTGGGTTTATTTTTATTATCCAAAAAAAAGAGGGTTTCTGTATTTTTATTAGCAAAACTGTTTACATTTGTTTTAATTATTATTGTGTTTGAATTGATATACTCTTTCGTTCCTTTTCTTCCCATTTTCCATACGTTCTTTTTCTTTTTGTGTCTTTACCTCTTTGCATTGAAAAGGCCGAATTTTCTCCCATTGGTTTAAAAGATATTGATTCCCTTGTTGATAGTATGGTGGTTGCCCTTAACGAAAACCGCTGAGAGCCCCCCGCTGAGTGCCTGGCCACCATAGAACCGAGACACTCCATGCCCTGTGCCTGAGAATGCCTACCCACAGAGCCCAAGAGTATATAACAATGGTTACTCTAAGCTACTACAATTTGGGGGTAATTTACTAGACCATAGTACTTAGAGCAGAGTTTGTCATCTGGAAGTGGAGTGTTGCACAACAAAAGCCTAAAAATGTGGCATTGGCTCTGGGATCAGTTGGCCAATGTGAGTTGGAAAGGCCTTTGGGAGGCTGTTGGTGGACGCCCGATGGCCCTCGAGGAGGCTTCGATGAGGGCGTGACGGGAAGTGGTGACGGGAAGCGAGGGGAAGGGCATCTTCATGATGGCGTGATGGAGAGTTTCACAACACTGTCACCTGCGGTGACGTGAAAACAGAAAATACAACAAGAGCCGCTGAGATTTCCAGGAAAACTGTTGAAGGTTTGGGCTGGCTTTTTCTGGCTACTTATAGTAAAATGTGAGAGAAGATAGACAAGCTTAAAATTGCTGTTAAATATGAAAGAGACAGGACTTTCTGGTAAAATATGATATAGTTTCTCCTCCTTAGCCAAGGATATTATCTTCTGAGAAGTGTTTAAGTCAGGTAACCTGTCAACTTATCTTTTTCTTATGGATTGGGAGGAGTGCCGTATATATACATGTATTGTTTTTTTCTAAGTTAGAGACCTGGCTTTTCACTTTTTTATGGAATCTTTTGATAAGCGTAATTTACAATTCCAGTGGAGCCTCATTCTTCCATTTATTCTTTTATAGTTAACGCTGATTTTCTTCCACTTATTCTTTTATAGTTAAGGCTGATTATGTTCGGTTTAAGATATCTGCCTACTCGCATGTTGTGAAAATTTTGTTTTGTTTTGTGTTTTTAGAAGCTTTTATTGCTTTAGTTTTCACATTTAGGGCTGCAAACCATCCAGATTTGATATTTGTGTATGGTGTGAAGTAAGGGTCAAATTTCTCCTTTTTCATAGGTATGTTGAGATTTCATACGTATGCCTTTAGTGACAACAGAGGCTATGTTCTTTCAAAATGGCAGTGCCATAAAAGACAAAATATGTTACCTCTTGGAGGAGACTAAAGAAGCATGACATCTATAATGGCACTTTTGAAGAAGAGGAGGTGATGATTCTCGAATGTCTCTGACAAGAAGCCCCTCTCAGGGTTTGGGGTGACCCCTGAAAGACCAGTGAATCACCCCTGATGCTTACGCAATGCAGTGCTTAGGTCCCCAACTGAAAGATACATATACTATGAAGGTTGTTGTGGAGAAAAATGACAAAATTGGACTATGAGTGACGCAATAGATAAAAGTGTTATACCTGAGCTAAATTTCCTGAAGTGGGTCACTCTACTAAAAAATAATATTTTAAATTCAGACATATTTAAGGTTGAAGGGTCATGATGAATACAAATTTGCTCTCAAACAATTCTTTAAACTACACACACATGCACATACACATACACACATATTCATATCTAAACGCATGGGACGGCTGTAGGGGCCGGACAGCCTGTGACCCTAGCACAGCGCAGGCACGTGACCAGACCTCAGTCAGGGAAACCATTGCTAAAACTGTTACCATTTTATCTCTTCAGTGACTGGGACCCACCAAGACTGGATTCTGCTTAGACAGTGCCTGATAAGAAGACATTTTTAAAAATCATCAACCTCTTAAAACAGAAAAATAATTTTTAAAAAAGGAAATGCCATTTTTCAGAAGCACACTTGAGCCAGACATTCATCCCCTACTGTGTGTTTCCTGAGCCACTGGTCTGTGTCCACCAGGCCTTGCCAGCCACCTTCAGGGGATGAGAACTGTTCCCTGCTTACCAGAAGGCCCAGCTCACCTGTCCCCGCTGGGACAGTCAGTCACTGCTGCATCTGGGTCTCATCTGAGAATGATTGACTGGTTTTTCAGGGTTCACCCTACGTCCTGGGAGGAGCTTCTGGCAAAGGCCCTTGAATAACCACCTCCTCGTCTGAAATCACACTCCACTACAGGTGTCTCATTCTGGGCTCCTCTCTGCCAGCCACAGCAGCCGGGCCTGCGAACGCGGCTCAGGGTGTTCTGCTTGTGCGGCTGCTCTGTCTGGGGTCCTGGCTGCAGGGAGACAGGGCCCAGGCCGTGCCCAGGACGGGACGGGTCACGTCAGGCCAAAGCCTGCGGTGATCACAATCGCCAGGGAGAAGTCTTGGCTGGCCTCTGCTGAGTCCTGCCAGGTGTTTACCTGAGGAATCTTGAGCTGTGTTGGCAAAGAAGATGCCAGCCAGTACTTGTAGCCAGCGTGGGGGTGGGTGGCATGCATAGTTTGGGCTAACTCTTAGGCTTCTGAGGTTGGACCTGAGTTGGCTGTCACTGGTCTTGGTCCAAAGAACAATCCGGTTCCCCCTCCTGCAGCCGTGCCTGCCGGCATTGCTGGGGCTTCCTGTTCTGCCCATAAACTCAACCTTTGGGCTATTCCTAGACCAAGCAGGTTGTCACCCCTCTGGACAGGCAGTGACAGCCCCTAGGGGCCAGTAGTTTGCCTATGAGGTTCCATGTCGGGTGGCTCATAGCTGTTACCTTCCTGTCACTGGCCACCTTCCAGGTCCCACCCTGCTCTGGCTCCACAGCCACGCTGAGCCCGGGGCCACCCCTCGTGAGGACAGTAGCTGACATTCCCTGAGCCCTCACTGGCTGCCCGCTCTGCTGTTTTAAGTGCGTTGACCTCTTTGATCCTCACAAGAACCGTATGGGATAGGTGTTATTCTCCTCTAAGACAGTATAGCAGTCAAGGGCGTGGACTCTGGGTTCAAACCCAGACCTTAACTGTGTTACACTGAGCAAAGCTATGCAAACCCCCTATGCCCTGGCTGAGAAGCAGAGAACCTAGTCCCTAGGATCTCACGAGGAGACATGTGAGAGGAGTGGTGGGCACGCCCCATGAGAGCTGCGTGAATGCTAATGGTCCTGCTGTTCGCACCGGGCAGAAGGGGACCTATGGCGGAGGGAGCTTGGGAGACCCGTCTAAAGTCACACTACGCCATAGACTAATGAGAACATGAACCCAGGTACCTGAGCTAAAGTCCTGACACAGAGTTCACTGCCTCTGCATGTTCATTCATTCCTTCCCTGCCTTGTTCTGTGTCAGAGCAGAGGAGACGGACGCTCCGGTCTGATCCCGTGACATCCCGAGGCCGATATGAGGGTGTTGGTTTCAGGTGTGGAGAGGTGATGTGAATGCCCCCTGTTGAGCTAAGGTGTGGCCTATGAATTCACAGGTGGACAGTATCCTGAAAAACCCTGAGAAATGTTCATTCATGTATCTTAAGATAGCAGAAATAAGAGCATTTTTGCATCCTGGTAGAAAAAGTCTAGTGTATCTAGTGTAATAGATGAGATAGAGGATGGAATTGCTGGGGGTGATGTCTTTGAGTGGGGGGATGAAACAGTGCAGAGGTGGAGGGGTGGGAGATGAGACAGTGCAGAGGTGGAGGGGTGGGGATGGGACAGTGCAGAGGTGGAGGGGTGGGAGATGGGACAGTGCAAGGGTGGAGGGGTAGGAGATGGAACAGTGTAGGGGTGGAGGGGTGGGGGATAGAACAGGGCAGGGGTGGAAGGGTGAGGGATGGGACAGTGCAGGGGTGGAGGGGTGGGAGATGGGACAGTGCAGGGGTGGAGGAGTGAGAGATGGGACAACACAGAGATGGAGGGGTAGGAGATGGAACAGTGCAGGGGTGGAGGGGTGGGGGATAGAACAGTACAGGGGTGGAAGGGTGAGGGATGGGACAGTGCAGGGGTGGAGGGGTGGGAGATGGGACAGTGCAGAGGTGGAGGGGTGAGGGATGGGACAGTGCAGGGGTGGAGGGGTGGGAGATAGGACAGAGCAGGGGTGGAGGGGTGGGGATGGAACAGTGCAGGGGTGGAGGGGTGAGGGATGGGACAGTGCAGGGGTGGAGAGGTGGGAGATGGGACAGTGCAGAGGTGGAGGGGTGAGGGATGGGACAGTGCAGGGGTGGAGGGGTGGGAGATGGGACAGTGCAGAGGTGGAGGGGTGAGGGATGGGACAATGCAGGGGTGGAGGGGTGGGAGATGGGACAGTGCAGAGGTGGAGGGGTGGGGATGGAACAGTGCAGGGGTGGAGGGGTGAGGGATGGGACAGTGCAGGGGTGGAGAGGTGGGAGATGGGACAGTGCAGAGGTGGAGGGGTGAGGGATGGGACAATGCAGGGGTGGAGGGGTGGGAGATGGGACAGTGCAGAGGTGGAGGGGTGGGGATGGATCAGTGCAGGGGTGGAGGGGTGGGGATGGGACAGTGCAAGGGTGGAGGGGTGGGGATGGGACAGTGCAGAGGTGGAGGGGTGGGGATGGAACAGTGCAGGGGTGGAGGGGTGAGGGATGGGACAGTGCAGGGGTGGAGAGGTGGGAGATGGGACAGTGCAGAGGTGGAGGGGTGAGGGATGGGACAATGCAGGGGTGGAGGGGTGGGAGATGGGACAGTGCAGAGGTGGAGGGGTGGGGATGGATCAGTGCAGGGGTGGAGGGGTGGGGATGGGACAGTGCAAGGGTGGAGGGGTGGGGATGGGACAGTGCAGAGGTGGAGGGGTGAGGGATGGGACAATGCAGGGGTGGAGGGGTGGGAGATGGGACAGTGCAGAGGTGGAGGGGTGAGGGATGGGACAGTGCAGAGGTGGAGGGGTGGGGATGGGACAGTGCAGAGGTGGAGGGGTGGGAGATGGGACAGTGCAGAGGTGGAGGGGTGAGGGATGAGACAGTGCAGAGGTGGAGGGGTGGGAGATGGGACAGTGCAGGGGTGGAGGGGTGGGAGATGGGACAGTGCAGGGGTGGAGGGGTGGGGATGGGACAGTGCAGGGGTGGAGGGGTGGGGATGGGACAGTGCAGGGGTGGAGGGGTGGGAGATGGGACAGTGCAGGGGTGGAGGGGTGGGGATAGGACAGTGCAGGGGTGGAGGGGTGGGGATAGGACAGTGCAGAGGTGGAAGGGTGGAGATGGGACAGTGCAGAGGTGGAGGGGTGGGAGATGGGACAGTGCAGGGGTGGAGGGGTGGGAGATGGGACAGTGCAGAGGTGGAGGGGTGGGAGATGGGACAGTGCAGGGGTGGAGGGGTGGGGATGGGACAGTGCAGGGGTGGAGGGGTGGGGATGGGACAGTGCAGGGGTGGAGGGGTGGGAGATGGGACAGTGCAGGGGTGGAGGGGTGGGGATGGGACAGTGCAGAGGTGGAGGGGTGGGGATGGGACAGTGCAGGGGTGGAGGGGTGGGGATAGGACAGTGCAGGGGTGGTGGGGTGAGGGATGGGACAGTGCAGAAGTGGAGGAGTGGGAGATGGGACAGTGCAGGGGTGGAGGGGTGGGGATGGGATAGTGCAGAGGTGGAGGGGTGGGGATGGGACAGTGCAAGGGTGGAGGGGTGGGAGATGGGACAGTGCAGGGGTGGAGGGGTGGGGATGGGACAGTGCAGAGGTGGAGGGGTGGGGATGGGACAGTGCAGGGGTGGAGGGCCTTAGCTAGGAGCAGGGCCAAGTGCTCTGCTGGAAGGTGGGGTGTGTGTGTGTGGGGGATTTGACCCCAGCTGCGGGCTGTGGGCAGGTGACTCCCTCTGTTTTGTCAGTGAGACAGGAAGTAAGGGCACCAGCTGAGAGACGCTGGGGCAGGAGGTGTTGGGGCTGAGATGAGAAGTGAAGATAGAAAGGATTTAGCTCAGACAATGGGAGCAGGAGGGGCCCAAGGGCAGAGTGACGGTCCCTGAACGGAGGGCTCTCTGGCATCTAGTGCCACGAACTTAAACTGAAGCCAGTCAGTGTGTTGTGTGTTTCTCTAGCTACCATTCCAGTGCAGGCCTGAAAGAGAGGAAGAAATGGAGGGTTTTGCCAAGCAACGAATATAAAGGCGGAGCAGGTGAAGGAGTGAGGGCATGACTGGCCAGGGAAGTCAGCTGGGCGATGAGGGAGCAGAGAGGGGTGGAACCCGGGGCCGTCAGCGGATGGCACACTCAGGGGGCTGGAAGGTCTCAGAGCTGGCTAAAGAGGGATGCGCTGGGAGGCAGGTGGTGGTGGTACCTAAAGCTGAGTGTTGGGAGGAGGCTTGTGCAGATCTCGTCCCTGCTCTGCAAGCCTCTGTCAGAGCAGGTTCCCTCCTGGGACGACTCACGGCCGGTGTAGGGAGCATTCATGCAGGGTCCCCTTTTGCGGGAAGGTGGGTGAGGCATGCCGATGCTTCCGAGCACAGAATAGTATTAAGCAGCCTTTCTGTTAAAGAGACACTGAGACGTTCCCTGCACGCTTTCCTCCTCAGACATTTGCGCAGGGGGCCGAGACCCGGCTGGCACCTCGTAACCCTCCGCGCCTGTCGGATGCCAGGCGGCAGCGATGGCAGGACAGTCCTACCCTCCACGTCACACAGACTTCTTCCAGGGGCTCCCGAACACCCCCACACGAAGTTGTCATTCGCTGCCCTATTGAGCTGATTCGGAAGGAGCACAGCTGTGCTGCAGTCCAGGTGGCAGGGGCCAAGGAAACGGGAAGCAGAGGGGACAGTCCGGGGCACCGCAGAGGGGACAGTCCGGGGGGAAGCAGAGGGGACAGTCCGGGGCACAGCAGAGGGTGCGAAGCCGGCGGGAGGTGATGAGAGTGCCGTGGATCCATGGAGTCTCCAGGAAAGCCGGCGCCGGGCAGTGCGTTGGGTTTCCAAAAGAGCAAGTGTCTGAACCTTGGTTTACTAACCTGTATGATGGGATAATAACTCAGGGGTTTTGTGCAAAGACCAGAAAATAGAGCCATTAGCTATGAGCTTGTGCCAGGGAGCCCCAGTCATGGTTTCCCTTCCTCTCCAGGGGCCCGGAGCATCTGACCGCGTGGGGAAGGTGAGGGGCTGGGCCCTCATCTGACTATGCCTTTGCTAGGGGGGTCATCACCTCCCTCATGCAGAGAAGGCTGCGGCTTTCCTCCTGAGAAATGAGCAGCAGGAAGGGTCTGGTCTGTTGAAATGGGAGGCGAGGAGACAGGGACGTGGGAAGGGACTAGCAGCCCGCCACACCCTCCTCTTCTGTTCTGTTCTCAGCCACGGTCAGCCGCACCCTGTGCTCGGCCTGTGAGGTGTCAAGGACAAGTGCTGACTGTCCCCAGCGGGAGCTGCCCCTCTCCCAGGGGGCGCCACGCACACCCTGGCCTGAGCTCAGATGCTGCAAACACTGGTAAGAGAGGTGAGATGGAGAGGCCTCGTCCTGTCGTGCCTGGGCCCAGGGGACCCAGATTTGAGTCCTGGTTCTGTCTCGACTAGACACGCGACCCTCTGAAGACTGTATCTTCATGCACAGGGATCAAGGATACTGCCTATCCCCATGAGGCGCCACACCCTGAGCCGGTCTCCCCTCATTCTGCACCAGGAAGGGCGTGCTGTCCTGTTCCTCCCAGTCCCTCCTCCATGGCAGGATCCCCCCCCCCTCCCCCCGCTTCACCGCTGTCTCCACCACCTGTGCTCATGTGATGGCTGTGGCTCGCACCATGGGCGGGCGGCGTGTCCTTTCCATTCACGCTCGTCCCGGGTCAGCCACACAGGTCGGCATCTCCGCCTCCAAATGCCTTTTCTGTCTAATTCCTCTTTCCGTCCCTGTTGCCTCTCTGAGGCCTCCCTTGGTTGTCACCTGCTGCCTCATCCACCTGCTGTCCTTAGACCCTCAGGCTCTGCTGTCACTTCCTTTCCAGGGCACAGTTCTGTCCTACAAATGACATGGAGGGTCAAAGAGTTAGATGATTTGCCCAAAGTCCCACAGTTCCTGAAGAGCCAGGACTGAACCCAGAGCCCAAGCTCCTCCTCAGTCGTGCTGCTGGCTCTCATCCTGTGGCCTGCCACTGGGCCCAGCGGAGTAGGACAGTCTGTGTCTCTCTGTGTTTGGCTCAGCGCATAGGTCCAGGGTGGCAGAGGGCCAGCGTCTGCTGTTTCCTCCTTGGCCACCGTTTCGTGTCTGCACCCCAGAAGCACAAGGGACTCTCCCTGCGGGCGAGCAATAAAGCAAGGAGAGATAAGAAATAAGGGAGGAGAATTATAATTTCAATTAAAGCCTCCTTAAGAAGGTGGCATGGAGTAAAGGTAAAAGAGTGAACCATGACATGTCAGGGAGAAAAATTATTCCAGTGGATGGGAATGATATGTGCAAAGGCCCAGTGGCAGGAGTAGGTCTGATATATTCAAGGGACTTTGGATGCCTGTGTAGCTGGAGCAGGAGTGAGGGAGAGGGGTGGTGGGAGATGAGGACAGAGTGGGAAGAGGGACCATGGGTTTCCTCGTGTGTACACTGGGTGTGATAACATCCACCTTGTTGGATATCTGTGAGCATTCAGTGAGGTGTCCTAAGTGAAGCCTGAGGCCAGGCCCGACACAAAGCAGTTGTGCAGTAACTGTTGGCTATTCATTATTACAGTGTTTACTGCAACTTGACCAAATATAAAGATTTCCTGGTATCTGCTGGAGAAGCTTGAATGGAGTCATAAGTAGACCCTGGGTGGGCCCGTTCCTCCTTTGGAGCTGGCTTCCTGTCTTCTCTTACAGCAGGGGTTGGGTGCAGCTCCGAGGGACCATGTGGTGAACCTTGCAACCAGAGTAGCAGAGACCTGAATTTCTTTCTGAGCCCTATCTTGACAGTATCTGGATTCCAGTGAAGGCAAGAGTTACACAAGCAATCAAATCTCCCTTATGATGGAGCCCGCAGTCTTAAGGAGCTAGAGACTAAGAATCACAAAACTACAATACTATGTGTTAAGATTAAAGAAAAGAAATGGTACTACCAGAGCCCAGGAGAAGTCCCCTCCAGGGTCTCCCACCCTCCTGGACACGGCAGACTCTCCAGTCTCTGTGCCCAGCCCCCACCTCTCATGAGCTCCAGACCCATGTCCCCACTGGCCATCTGCTTACCCCCATCCAAAAGCCCAAGAAACGCCTCAAGCTCGGCATGTTCCGAACAGAAGCCATTTCTTCCCACCACCACCTACTTTGGTACAGGACGCCCAGTTAGATGTGAATATGAGAGAAACAACGATTGCCTTTTTAACATCAGCGTATCTTGTGTTTTGTTTTGTTTTTCCTAAACCTGTACCTCTGTGTGGTGCAGATCCTAGGCACTGTCAACTAGCTGCTGTGCCATGTGCTGCTTCTGGTCCACAAAGAGCACGCTGCCCACGTCCAGCTCACACTCGCCGGGGCATGGCGGGAGGGCACTGAGGAGCTGACTGCAGAGCCCATGGACCCTGTTGTCTGAGACCTGGGCAAGGCTCAACCCTGGACCTGGCAGGATCTGGGCACCATTGCTGGGCCGGCCTGGAGAGCCAGCGGGCTGAGGGGGTCAGAGAGGCTCAGTGGGGAGAGGACGTTCCTGGCCTCTGTCCTGCTGCACAGGCTGGAGGCAAAGTGGGAGTTGTTCAGGAAGGTCGAGGAGGCCAACAGGATTGCCGGGGTCAGGTGATTCTCCTGGTCAGGAGCCTCTTGGCCACAGGCATGAGGCCCAGCCTGGCCACCAGCAGCCGGAAGAAGAGAGAGGGGTATGCCATCCGGACGAACAGGGACACAGAGCGCCCGCACCCAGGCCGGCAAGGCACGGTGCCCGAGTGCCTCCCGCTCTCCCTCCCCGTCGAGTGCCTTGGGGTGAGCTCTAGTGGGAGACGCGAAGGGGACGGGGAGCCCCCGGGGAAGGCATGGGCTTTGGAGTCCGGCAGACTGGGATTCGAATCCCGACGGGAACTGTGTGAGGCTTCCTGCAAGAACACAGTGGGAGAAACACAACAGGTGTTTCGTATAATTATGAGTGTTAGGAACACGTCTCCGCTATACCCTTAGGCTTCTTTAGACTTTTAGTTATAATAATACATTGTATTTAAAATATACCATATTTTTCACTCCATAAGACGCACCTGACCATAAGACACACCTAGGGTTTTAAGGAGGAAAATAAGAAAAAAAAATATTCTGAGCCAAATGGAGTGTAAAAATATTTAATAAAATACCCTATTTTTCACTCTATAAGACGCACAGGCATTTCCCCCTCCACTTTGGGGGGGGGGAAGTGCGTCATATGGAGCAAAAAATACAGTAATATAAAAATTCAGCCCCCCACCTGATCACCCCAATCCTGCTCCTCAGAGGTGGGGTTTAGAATGTGCTGTGTGTTGGTCTGACTGTCTTTTGGTTTGGATGTGTATGTGAATGAAATATGTAATAACTATGCACAGAACGCACCTACATGTATAGTGATACACGCATACTTCAGAATGAAATGGAATTCTATTTCACATCACTTACTTTTTAATTTAACAATATATGGTAGTATGATTCACTGATTTTTCAGAAAGCACACAATCACTTCATTGTTTTAATGGATATATATATATATATATATATATGTCTCTTACAGAGTAAGGATTTATATGTCTCTTACAGAGTAAGGATTTACTTACTGTGAACTGTTTAATCATCCTCAACTGATGGGGGTTGATTTTCTTCCTGCTGTTTTAAAAATGCTGCCACGAACAGCTTAGGACCTATTAACATATCAGAATGTGAGTTTATATATGAAGTAAGCCTGCACAGTTAAACAGTTTCCAGACACTACCAATTTGCCATCCAAAAAGTTTGTACCAATTTTATTCTTACAAACTCTGGGTGGGAAATGTCTACTTCTCCATGTTCTCTCTGACACTGAATATTGAGGTGGTTTTAGCTCTGAGGGCCTGATAGGGGAAGTAGCCTTTGCTGTACTATTTTATTGTGGTCTTTCCCACGCCCTTTATTGGGTTGTAGGGCATTCTTATGTACATGATGGTTATTAAAACGTTGTCTGTCATAGATGTTGTAAATACGTTCTCTTGTGAGTCTGTCATTTGTCTTTTTAACTTTGACCATCTTGTCTTTCATCCTAAAGAAAGAAGCTTTGACATTGTATGTGTTCTGATCTGACCGTATTGGCACGCTGATGGAAGCTCTCTCTATTCCAAGATGATAAAAAAATACCACAGGCTTTAGTATTTGTTTCTTTAGTATTTTTGTATTTTGTAATGTTATGCTTAGCTCTTTAATTTATTTGGAATTTGGTTTGCGTTTCATCCCCCAAATCAATGATGGATTGAATTGATAGCATTTATGTGCTAAACCGAAGCTTCCTCATGGACTTGAAAAGCTGTAATTGTCATATATACAACTCTGTTCCCCACAGTTTTCCTGGACATTTTCTATTGTTCCACGCATAGACTCACTTATTTTTTCTGCCAGTACCACATAATCTTTTTTCTTTTTCAAAAAAATCATCAGCAATTTTTATAGACTTATTCCACCAGATGAATTTTAGAATCAATGTGCCAAATTGAAAAAAATCCAAGTGGATTTCAATCTGAATTATTAATTTGAGAGTAAATGCCTCTCTTTCTAAAAGTGAGCCTTTTTAGCCAGGATGCAATATGGCTCTTGAATAACTTATGTCTTTTAAAAGAAGTTTCTTGGGCCCTGGCTGGTTGGCTCAGTGGTAGAGTGTCGGCCTGGCGTGCAGAAGTCCCAGGTACGATTCCCAGCCAGGGCACACAGGAGAGGCACCCATCTGCTTCTCCACCCCTTCCCCTCTCCTTCCTCTCTGTCTTTCTCTTCCCTTCCTGCAGCGAGGCTCCATTGGAGCAAAGATGGCCCGGACGCTGGGGATGGCTCCTTGGCCTCTGCCCCAGGCGCTAGAGTGGCTCTGGTCGCAACAGAGCGATGCCCCGGAGGGGCAGAGCATCGACCCCTGGTGGGCAGAGCGTCGCCCCCTGTTGGGCGTGCCGGGTGGATCCCGGTCGGGCTTATGTGGGAGTCTGTCTGACTGTCTCTCCCCGTTTCCAGCTTCGGAAAAATACAAAAAAAAAAAAAAGTAAAAGAAGTTTCTTGTATTTTTTTTTCATACAGGCCTTGCCCTTTTCCTGTTATACTTACATTCCGTATGGTGCAGCATCTTCCAATAACTTGTTTGTCGTTGTCGCTACTGTAAATTAGCTCCCATAGCATGAGCTCGACACCCCGGCTAGGCTGATCTGTCTGGAGTGGGCAGCCGATCAGGACAGCCAGACTTTCCTCTAGAATTTGTACTTGGCATTGTGGGCCTGGGCCCGCTCTTTGGCTGACCTCCCTGTTCCGTGAGCAGGCTCCCTATTTCAGAACAAGGCGACTCTGCCATCCAACCCACCTGTGTGTGGGCCCTTCCGGGTCTGCGGCACTGCTATGCTGCTTCTCCTTGTTGACCAGTCCCTGCCTCTGCCCGGTCCACAGCCAGCCAGAGAGCTCTGCCTGCTCAGGTGCTGCCTGGGAGCCCTGGGACTGGCCAGGAGGCTGGGGGAAGGTGCTTCCTACCGACCGGGCGCTAGGAGTCTGATGCATCCACAGTGCTCTCAAGGCTGGCCAGTGTGGGCCACTGTCCTGGGCTGAGAGTGAGAGAGGGTGTCCAACCTCAGCAGCTGGTTCTGGTGGTCAGAGATGCAGAAGCACCCAGAAAGGTCAGGTTGTATCCCCCTCAGACAATGTTCCAGCCTCAGCCCCTGCCCCTATCCTTTGGGTGCATGGTGTGCAGTGCTTCCTGGTACATGGGGAGCTAGAGGAACAGGAACAGATGGACTGACCTAGTCATGGACAGTGGCCTCAATACATGTCGGAAAGGCTGAGGAGGAAGGACAGATGCCACATTCTGTGAGAAAAGTGCTCCACATCCATCCATCCATTCATCCATGCATCTGTCCATCCACCCACCCACCCATCCATGCATCCTCCCATCCATCCACCCATCCATCCACCCATCTACCCATCCACACATCTTCCCATCCATCCATCCATCCATCCATCCATCCATCCATCCATCCATCCATCCACCAACCCACCCATCCATGCATCCTCCCATCCATCCACCCATCCACCCACCCATCCACCCATCTACCCATCCATACATCCTCCCATCCATCCATCCATCCATCCATCCATCCATCCATCCACCTACCCACCCACCCACCCACCAATCCACCCATCCATGCATTCTCCCATCCATCCATCTCTCCATGTTTGAAGCACTTGCTATATACTTAACCTTGGGTACACATGGAGGGGGGATTTCAATTAATCATATTGCTGCTGTCAAAAAGCATGTCTCACCTGAGACTGTGGGTGCCAATTGTTTCCACACTGAAATACCCCAGGGGTGGGTAGTGGGCTGTATGAAACTCAGGACTGGGGAAACCTGAAGTAACTGAAAGAACCTTGAGTTGACAACGGTTATGTTGAACAAACAGAAATAACTAGAATTAAGTAAGGTTAAACTTCCTCCACTAGACAGAGGAGAGGCTTGAACACTCAGTGGAAGCTCCTATAAGCACGTGGACTTGAGCTAGGTCCTGAAGGGTGGGCAGAGTTTGGGCGGCCATAGGAGGGAAGCGGCTACGTTGGTTAAACAGCCTCAGAGTAGTGCCCCAAGTGGACTCAGAGACCGCTGCGCTCACACTACTTCTCAGTTTGTTCATCTGGCTTTGCTCCCTTCTACACTTCTCTAGGGCCTGAGCAGTATCTTATTTCTCTGTGCAGAAGCCCCAGGACTGATGGATCAATAGAGGAATAGTGCCAGTAATGATAATAAACTGTGCGAGAATAGCAGCCAATTTTGTTTATTTGTTGACTGTCTTCCGGGTGATAAGATATGTACTGTGTGCTGAAATGACCCTCTGAGGAGGCATTGGCCCTATTTTGCAGATGAGCCCAGGAGAGATGAACTTGTTGAAAAGCCAATGACTGGTAGAGGTTGAGGCGGGCTTGGCCTGAAGCGCTGTGCTGCCCACATGTACACCCCACTATACCAGGGAACTTCCGGAGACTACACACACTTGGAGGTTCACGGAGGTGGAAGAAGAGGTGGAAGGGTGGCTTGAGGTTCAGTCCCAAGTACAAAGAGAAAGCTATTCACATGGCACTAAAATCGATATCTCTAAATGCACACAAATATACACACAGAGCTAGTTCTTTCTTTTTTTTTTAATTTTTAAAAAAATTTATTTATTCATTTTAGAGAGGAGAGGGAGAGACAGAGAGAGAGAGAGAGAGAGAGAGAGAGAGAGAGAGAGAGGAGAGACAGAGAGAGAGAAGGGGGGAGGAGCTGGAAGCATCAACTCCCATATGTGCCTTGACCAGGCAAGCCCAGGGTTTCGAACCGGTGACCTCAGCATTTCCAGGTCGACGCTTTATCCACTGCGCCACCACAGGTCAGGCTAGTTCTTTCTTGGTTTAACAAATTTCTCTCCAGTTTCTTTGGACATGCTTCCTTGGGATGAAGTAGCCAATGGCCATTTTATCTGACCCACCAATGTTAAGTAAGTGGTATGGGCTGCCCGGAAGACTGAGCTGAGAAGGCATTTAGACTCCCATCTTTCTGTGCTAGAGTGATTTAATTAGTTAACTGTGACTATCTTGGGCTGGGCAGAGAAAACTACTTAACATAATGGGATTATCCAAATCAGGACTCTGGTGGGGATGTTGGACATCTGGCCCAAAGGAAGCAGATGTGGAGCAGTAGGACAACTCCAGGGTTAAGACCCCAGGCAGTGAAATATCCCAAACAATCAGCACGTGACAGTCTGGAAAGATGCAAAGTGAAGTCCTATCTGGCCAAGAACGGAATTAGGCTCAGAAAACATAGGGACCGGAGGGCATTTTAGGGGTGATCCAGGACAGGACAGGAAATGGGGCGTATCTAAGCTGCCATCTGGGATCTGTTGCAGTAGATCCTGGAATATTAACTGGAGAAGAATTTGGCTGTGTCTAAACAAAGATGCAGATAGAGCCATGACTGATGGGTGATGCCTGTGGATGTGACAGCAGGCGTTGCACGTGGCCACATTTGCTATTCTAGCGTAGGCCAATACTCTCATTTTCCAGATGAGGGGATAGAGGTTCAGAGACGTCACAGGAACTTGCATGCCAAGGGTTACACAGCCTGAGGCAAAGAGGGAATTAGAACCTCTTCTTTTGCCTCGTGGAGCAAGTCTTCTTTCTGTACCACTGTACATTTTTTCAGGACTGAAATCACAGTGCCTAACGGGGATAAACCCCGGCTATCAGCCGAGTACTGACGTTGACATCCACAGTCCTGCGGACCTTCACCTGCAGCTATTTTGTTTTTATTGAACAAACAAGCCTTTGAGCCTGTTTATAAGGCCTCAGGCGGCTTATCTCAATCCTGCCTCTGGATTCCCCCTGCCCCCATTTCTTGAGCACCTACTATGTGCTTAGAGCTCTGCTTATAATACCTCATTTGCTTATAATAGCTCATAACAACCTGGGGCTTTGTGGATGAGAAGGTTGAGATTACCTGGCTTAACTCGGGACGATGAAGCTTGTGCCTGGTGAGAGCCAGGACTAGAAACCAGCCTCCACTTCTCTCTGCCGCCCCTGTTTTCTTGGGCTCCTGTGGGTTTTTAAACAAGCTTTTTTTGGTGTGTCTTTATTTGTGGCATAGCACTGGGTGTCAAAAGTCAGTAGTGACAGAAACTCTTGCCTTGATCCTCATTATTAGACATTAGCTGGTCTGCATCACAATGTGCAATGACTTCCCCTCATTATCCCTCGCTTCTTCCTCCCGCAGACATTAGCCTGGTCGGTTCCCAGCTCCCCACACCCTGCAGTAGGAAGTCCCTGTTCTGCAACACTGCTGAAAGCCCTCCTGACACTTGTGCCCACCCTGGGAGTGCAATGGAGCTCCCAGACCAGCCAGGGGGTCTCCCTCCATGCAGACTAGGAAATGGCACCTGTATTCATTTGCTGGGGCTGCCACCCAAGGACCACAAACGGAGCGCCTCGCACAGCTGGCATTTGTTCTCCTGCAGTGCTGGGGGCTGACTCTAAGGGCTGTGAGGGAGGCTCTGTCCCAGGTCTCTCTCTCTGCTCATCGCTGTGCCCGCACTGTGTCCTCACCGTGTCTTCACAGCATCCTGTGTCTGTGCTCCTGTCTCTGTGTCCTGATTTCTCTTTCTTATAAGGTCCCAGTTGTATGGGAATAAAGCCCATCCTAATGACCTCATTTTGAGTTGATGACATTTACAAAGACCCTATCTCCAAATGAGGCAACATTCTAAGGTACCGAGGGCTAGAACTTTAACATATAAATTCAGGGGTGGTGGAGGGGAGACACAGTTCAACCCGTTACAGCCTCTCTCTGGCCCACGCATAACTTGATGAGGATGGCATTCCACGCCCTCCCCTAAATCGTTTATTATGACAGTTTTGAAGCATAGAGCAAAATAGAAACATTTTTACACATAAATTCTACCGCTAACATTGTGTTATGCTTGTTTTATCACATACCCCTTGGAGTCATAGCATCTTTATTCAAATTGGAAAGAACACTTCTTTTACTAAATGGACGTTGACATACACCAGGGTGTATCACCAGGCGAGCGTAGCGTGGGCTGGATTTCAGACCCCATATCCTCTGCGAGGCGTCCGCCTGCAGGTGCAGCCTGCACTGCTGTGCTCATTAGCCCCAAGTGCATTCATCTGAAGAAGCAGCAGGAAAACAGAGTTTCTACAAAGCCCTGGCTTCTTTTTACAAAGATGTTCAAAATTCAGAACCGTTCACCGAACTCACATGAAACTCACACATGTGTGTTGGGAAGCCCAGGGCTGGATGTGGTTGGCACTTATTACAAGAAGATTGAATGAATGAATGAATGATTCAGTTAGGACAGATGGTTTGAATGAAAGAATGATTGACTGAATCCAGTTCTTCATAAGCTTAGTATATGGGAGTAATGAATGCAGACAGCAAACGCAGGGAGTGCCCACCAGGAAGAGGTATGTTCTTTTTTAGAAGCAACTCTGGGGGCACAATCATTGTAATGGCTCAAGATGACAATTTTCCTGAAGTCCTCTGGTTGACCATTTATGTTGCTTCTGCTGGGCTTCTGCTCAGCCATTCCTCCACCGGCTTGGCATTGTCCCATGTGGCTCCCACCATGTGGCTCCCACCATGTGGCCTTAGGAAATTAAAGCCGCAGATTGACGAGGGACAAGGCAAGATCACAGTGGAAGGCCAGCTGAGAGTCAGTGGAGATCCACCCACAGCGTGAGCAGAACAACACTTACCGGGGCCTTGACGTGGGGGATGGCTGGGGCTCCCGGGGCAGGAGATGGGGTTAATATTAACAGGCCCAAGGTGATGGGGGCTTGTGTAACCCTGGGCCTGGCCACCTGCTCCCTGGCTGACAGTCCTGTTTGTTCAGCTGCCCCTGCACCTCAGCTGCCCTGCAGTTCCGGACGAGGGGCGGGCAGGTGGGCTGGGTGTCTGGGCAGCAGCAAGCGGTGCAGTCTTTCGGAGCCAGGAATGTCGAACACCACCGTGCTGCACCAGCAGGCTGTCGGCAGACGCGCCGAGTCACAGAGTGCAGGGGCATCTGGTGTCCAAGTCGCTGTCTCTGAGCACCAAGGCGTGTTGGCCCAGGCGGCTCAGCAGATGTGTGTGACAGGAGAGGGAGCTCCCAGGTCTCCTCCTCGTGCCTTGCCAGTCAGTTCGCCTGGCCACTGCCCGAGTGGGCTAACTGAACGCCACTGCCCGAGTGGGCTAACTAAAATGCTGCTGTGCATGAGGGGGCTCTTATGTATGCGCTCCCCACTCCCCTACATAAGAGCCCTCTCATGCACAGCAGCATTTTGCAAAGTGTGTTCTGTGGAATCTTATGGGTGACTTGTAAAAAATATGGCTCCATGATCAAAGAATTTTGGGAAATTCTGCACTGTCTCTCTCCCACTTGGATGGTAATGTTTACAAGGAGCTGAGAAGTTCTGCAGTAAAGATTTATCCAGAGCTTCCCAAACTCATTGCCCTCCATCACACAATCTAACACCCCAGGGAAATGTCTTGTGGGCAATGTCCGCCTTCAGGACAGGCCCCTGCTTCTCTGGCTGACACAGACCAGCTCTCTGACCTTCCCCTTGCCCACCCAACTTTCCTAATCTCCTAGCATCCCCTTCCATTTTATCCTTAAATTAATATTTGATACTTTTTTTAAAGTGAGAGTAAGGGAGCTAGAGAGACAGACTCCCACATGCACCCAAACTGGGATCCACCCGGCGACCCCCATCTAGGGCTGATGCTCTGCCCATCTGGAGCCACGCTTGCAACTGAGCTATTTTCAGAGCCTGAGGTAGAGGCTCAACAGAGCCATCCTTAGTGCCCAGGACCAACGTGCTTGAATCAATCGAGCCATGGCTGCAGGAAAGGAAGGGAGGGTGGGAGGGGGAGGGGTGGAGAAGCAGACGGGCACTTTTCCTGTGTGCCCTGATCAGGAATCAAACCTGGGGCATCCACACACTGGGCCGATGCTCTACCACTGAGCCACATCACCGAGCCTTCTTTTTATTTCTTCATTGACCCAATAGTTGTTAAGTAGCATATTGTTTAATCTTCACATATGTATGATTTTTCCTCCTTTCTTCTTTTGATTGATTTTTAGTTTCATACCATTGTGGTTGGAAGAGATGCTTGATGTAATTTCAATCTTCTTAAATTTACTGAGACTATTTTACATTTGTAAAACCATTTGCAATTTCCCAAAGTGATTTCATAATTATCATCTCATAGTCCTTGTAGTCAGCCTGGGTATTAGTCATTGAATGAGTCACTAGCAAGATTTAGAAGTTCTGACATAATGAGTCACTTGCAAGCGGTCCCATTTATCTAAAAATCTCTGTGAATGGCCCTTTGGCTGTTCTCCTGGTTTCTGCATTCTGAGCAATGTTGCAGTAAGCCTTCCCAAGCCTGCTATCTTTGCACCCTGGGCTAACATTTCTGCGGGAAGGCCTCCCAAGTGAAAGTTCTGGTTAGAGATTTTGTGTCCCAAGATATGATCTAGCTTAAAGATGTTTCATGTACATTTGAGAAGAATGTGTGTTCTGCTCCTTTGAGATGAAAATTTCTGTAAATACCTATTAAGTTTCATCTGGTCTAATGTGTCACTTAAGGCTAATGTTTCCGTGTTGATTTTCTGCCTAAAAATCTATCCATTGGTGTGAGTGGGGTGTTAAAGTCTCCCACTATTGTTGTGTTGCTGACCATTTCTTCCTAAAGGTCTGTTAATAATTGCTTTATATATTTTGATGTTCCTTCGTTGGGGTGCATGTATATTAATAAATGTTATGTCTTCTTGATGGATTGTCCCCTTTATCATGCTAAAATGTCCATCTTTGTCTCTGTCTTGCAATCTGTTTTGTCTGGCATACGCGTGGCTATACCTGCTTTTCTGTGGGTACCACTGTCTTGGAGTAGCATCTTCTACCCCTTCACTTTGAGGCGAGTCTCCTGAGGCAGCCTATAGTTGGTTCTTATTTTTTAACCTGTCAGCGATTCTGTACCTTTTGAATGGTGAGTTCAGTTTGTTTCCATGGAAGGTGGTTAATGCTGGGTGAAGACTTGCTACAGCCATTTCACCTGTTGTTTTCTGGTTGCTCTGCCTCTCCCTTGCTTCTTCTCCCCTGTATTTCTGTCTGCTGTTTTAGTGTGATGCTTTTCTATGAGGTTTTTCTGCATTTTTAAAAACTATTTTATGTCTCAGCTCAATTTTTTTTTTTGCTCTGTGGGGACCATGAGGCTTGTATAAAATATCTCATAGAGGTCCTGGCCAGTTTGCTCAGTGGTAGAGCGTCGGCCTGGCGTGCAGGGGTCCCGGGTTCGATTCCCGGCCAGGGCACACAGGGAAGTGCCCATCTGCTTCTCCACCCCCCCCTCCTTCCTCTCTGTCTCTCTCTTCCCCTCCCACAGCCGAGGCTCCATTGGAACAAAGATGGCCCGGGCGCTGGGGATGGCTCCTTGGCCTCTGCTCCAGGCGCTAGAGTGGCTCTGGTCACGACAGAGCGACGCCCAGGAGGGGCAGAGCATCGCCCTCTGGTGGGCGTGCCAGGTGGATCCCCGTTGGGCGCATGCGGGAGTCTGTCTGACTGTCTCTCCCCGTTTCTAGCTTCAGAAAAATACAAAAAAAAATATATATATCTCATAGATAAAATAGTCCTTTTTCTTCTGGTAGCATCTTATCGCTATTCACCTATGTAAGTTCTTTCCTTTTCTCCTCCCTTTTTATGTATTTGTTGCCACAAATTATCCTTTTTTTTTACCTTGTGAGTTTGTCATCAACTTGCAGTAGCTCTAGTTGTTCCTAATGCTTTTTCCTCTTTATAACCTTTGTCTTATAATTAAAGTGTTTAATACTATCTTCTGAAATTGAGTTGCAATTTTCTGACTTCTGTCTGTCTGTCACCTGACTCGGAGTTTTATGTACTTTTGTCTTTCAGTTAGAAGACCTCCTTTCAACATTTCTTGTAATGCAGATCTTGTGGTGGTAAATTCTCTTGGCTTTTGTCTGGGAAAGCCTTTATTTCTCCTTCGTATCTAAAGGATAAGTTTGCTGGGTATATTGCTCTTAGCTGGTGGTTTCTTTCTTTAAATATTTTGAGTATATTATCCCATGCTCTTCTGGCCTGTAGGGTTTCTGCTGAGAAATCTAATGACATTTTGACAGTGTTTCCTTGGTAGGCTATTGTCTTTATTTTCCCCTGGCTGCCTTGAGAATTCTTTCTTTATCATTAACTTTTGACAGTTTCAATGTAATGTGCCTTAAAGAAGGTCTTCCTCCATTGAGATAAGTAGGTGTTCTGCTAGCTTGCCCGGGTTTTCAAATTCTCATCAATTATTATTTTTTTAAATAAACTCCATGTTTTCTTCTCCCTCTCTTCTCCTTTTGATACCCATTTCCCTTATATCACCCTTTCTAAGGAATCAGGGGTTCTTGTAGAATTCTTTTGTTAAAAAAAAAAAAACCACCTTAGTTCTCTTCTTTCACCTGAATTATTTCTAGATTTCTGTCTTTAAACTTGCTAATTCTCTCTTTTACATAATCTATCACTATTTCCAATTCTTTCTAACGCATCTTTAATATCATTTATGGGGTTCGTGAGCCCCAGCATTTCTGTTTGGTTCCATTTTATAATTTCAGTCTCTTCAGTCAAGTACCCCCTCTGTTCACTCATTTTGTTCCTGAGCTCATCAAGCTACCTTTCTGAGTTTTCTTGTACCCGGTTGAGTTTTTCTCATGATTGCTGTTTGAATTCTCTACCATTTATAATCACTTTGAGTCTGGCTTCGGGGGAATTGTCCTTTTCTTTCTGTGTTACCTTGTTACCCTGGTTGTTCCTGATACTTGATGGGTTGTTCCTCTGCAGGTGCATGTGAAGTAGTGAACACTTTTCTTCTTTAGGTGCCATTTTGATTTTAACAGTTGGGCACATTGATAATTGGAGGCCTTTATCTTGTTTTCTAATAGATGACGCTATAGCTCAAGTTCTTGTTTTCTCTTACTTGCACTACTTGCACCTCCAGAGTTGAGGTGTTTGTGTGAGTGTGTGTGGGGGTCATTGCTGTGATTGTGGGAGTCACCACTTGCATGACCAAGAGGACAGGTATCCTCGCTGTGTTCAGATTGCCTGGGTCTCAGGGCAGCACCCTGTGGTGGGGGGAGGCGTGTTGGGTGGGAAGGAGTGGGCTTGTGAGCCCACTGCACTGCTCACTGGTTCCCTATGGCTGCTGGTGCTGCTGCACGGTAGTCAGGATGTTGTAGAAGCATCCGGGCAGCTGCTATTGGGCTCTGCTGCAACTGGCAGAGGGACCTGGACTCTTGGGCACTGGCACTGCTCCTGCCCCCCTTACCCTCTGCCTGGTCATAGTGTGGCAGCTGCACACTGACTCTTCCACTGCTACTGTGTCAGCCGGGTGTGTGGACTCAGCCGTGTGGGTGGGGCTGCCTGCTCCAGTACGCACACATTCGTATGTACCCATGTGTGGATATCTCAGGCACGCCAGTGTGTTAAGCAGAGAAACCTTTGTCTGGTTATTGATGGGTAACGAAGGATAGATTTAAGCGGACTTCAAAGGGGGCCTTCCCATTCCCACACGATGCTTTTGTCACGCCCATTTCCACCATTTCTGAGCATACAGTTCAGCATCTTAAGTCCATTCACATTGTCGTGCAACCAACCTCCAGAACAGTTTTCATCCTGCAAAACAGAAGCTGTATGCCCGTGAAACATCGCCTCCTGTTCCCCCCCAGCCCCCGGCAGTCCCCATTCTGTTAGCTTCCGTCTCTGTGGTTCTGAGCACTCAAGGCATCTCGTGTAAGTGGCGCCATACACGTGTCCTTTTGTGACTGGCTTATTTCATGTAGCATAATGTCCTCAAAATTCATCCGCACTGTGAAATTTCTTTCCCTTTCAGGCTGAGTAACACTTCATTGTGTGCATATACCAAATTGTGTTTATTTATTCACCATTTGATTGACATTTAGGGTGCTTCCGTCTTTTGTTTCTTATGAATAATGCTTCTGTTAACGTGGACTTACAAAATCTCTTCAAGACCCTGATCTCAATTCTTTGAATAGAGATCCAGAGCTGAAACTGCCGGATCATGTGGCATTTCAATTCTTCGTGTTTGAGGAACTACTATACTATACTATTTCCATAGTGGCTGCCTCACTTCACGTTCTTACCAACAGCGCACATAGGTTCTAATTTCTCCCTGCCAATGTTTGTTATTTTCTTTTTTAAAAAAGGAAATAACAGTCAGGTGTGAGTTGGTATCTCATTGTGGTTTTGATTTGCATTTCCCTGATGACTAGTGATGTTGAGCATCTTTTTGTGTACTTGTTAGCCATATATCTAGTTTTTTTGAAATTGTTAACTCAAATCCAAACACTATTATTTAATGTGGACTTGAGTCTTTATTATTCTAAATTGGTTGGACCCCTAAGCTCTCTCCCTGTTGCATGCTCTGCCTGGGTGAGCCTTGCCTTACTCTTGCCCTTTTTTCCACCAGGATCTAAACAACTAATCAGGTGTCCTCTCCCCTATCTCTGGTAAGTGCATCTCCTGTCATGGCTGGTTTTCTGTGTATGGGAAGTAAACTATGAGCTTCAGCCAGAATTTCATGCTTGCCGAGCACCGTGCCCAGACAGTATAAATACTTAATAAATATTAAGTGGATACAAAGATTGTTGTGACCTGGATTCCACACACATGTCCCGGGGGGATGTGAAAGGAGACTCAGAGACTCAGGGACCTGCATGTCACATTCAGGCTTGGACCAGTTTATCCATTCTTTTTTTTTTTTTTTTTGCATTTTTCTGAAGCTAGAAACAGGGAGAGACAGTCAGACAGACTCCCGCATGCGCCCGACCGGGATCCACCCGGCACGCCTACCAGGGGCGACGCTCTGTCCACCAGGG
Organism: Saccopteryx bilineata; assembly: GCF_036850765.1. Taxonomy (NCBI): domain Eukaryota; kingdom Metazoa; phylum Chordata; class Mammalia; order Chiroptera; family Emballonuridae; genus Saccopteryx; species Saccopteryx bilineata. The sequence goes on along the minus strand of NC_089493.1, from coordinate 10,368,296 downwards.
GGCGATGCTCTGCCCATCCTGGGCGTTGCCATGTTGCGACCCTCCTGGGTGTCGCCATGTTGCGACCAGAGCCACTCTAGCGCCTGGGGCAGAGGCCACAGAGCCATCCCCAGCGCCCGGGCCATCTTTGCTCCAATGGAGCCCTGGCTGCGGGAGGGGAAGAGAGAGACAGAGAGGAAGGTGCGGCAGAGGGGTGGAGAAGCAAATGGGCGCTTCTCCTATGTGCCCTGGCCGGGAATTGAACCCGGATCCTCCGCACGCTAGGCCGACGCTCTACCGCTGAGCCAACCGGCCAGGGCCTATCCATTCTTTACTATCGTCTAGGGAGGACGCTTCTCTTGGGAAGTGAAGGGCTGACCCCAGAGACGCAGTTAATTTTGCATGGGATTGACCATCTTTCCCATGAAGAGGGGGATGTTGGTGCTTTTATCCATGATGATAACTAAGAAGGGCTTGTTGAACTTGATAGTCAAATGCCTGAACCAATCACGCTCCTCAAGGGTGGGGCCGGCATGTTCTGTCCCGTTCTCGTCAATGGCCAGCCCAGCCTCATGCAGTGCCTGCGGGGGAGAGAGCAGGGCCATGTGTAAGGCAAAGGCAGGCCGCACCATCTGCCACCCAGGCCTGGGAGCAAGGCCCGACGGGGAGGGAGCTGTCTGGCAGCTCAAGGAACAGACCCAGTGGGAACCTGGGTCTTCGTAGTATTTTCCTTGATTTACAAAACAGAACAATGAAACACAAGCAGACAGGCCAGCCGGGTGTCTACCATTTGAGCATTTTTGTTAAAGAACCACCAGAGTCACAACTTGAATCATCATGAGGTGGTGAAAAGAACATGGCTATCCACCACAGGATCTGGGTTTGAATGTCGTTTTTCCTGCTAATGAACGAACTGTGTCTTGTCACACGGAGACGGGTACTCTCCTTGAATCCTTGCTTTGCTAGGCAGGAAAGTCAGAGCTCCGTGTGATCCCCAAGGGCCACTCAGTGCTTTCTGTGAGGACCCTCCATCAGGCCGGTGCTCACTGTATGTGTGTGTGTACCTGTGTGGGTATGTGTGTGTGCATATGTTAGAGGCGTGTGTCAGTGCGTGTGTTCGTGAGTACCACAAAATCAAAGATCTTTGCCGGGTAACTGTGGGGTACCATCAACTAGTCGCACCTACTTACTCAGCCTCATCCCAGACTCCCCCTCTTTCTATTCCCTCCCTGCCCCGCAACTCCAGACTCAGTCCTCTCTTATCGCCTGGCCTGTCCTTCCCCACCCAGGTCCCCCCCCCCCCCCACCAGGGGACACACAGGCCTCCATCCACCTTCTCAAGGCCTTTGCCTGACTGCGTCTGTGCACCCTCACTTCTTCCTGACCAACCTGCTCGGCCTCCCTGGGAACAGCCCACAACCTCAGGACGGAGAAAATGTGCTCGAACTTTCTGTCTCCCTTGGAGGTCTCTTGTTTCTCGTATCTGAATGTAGCTCCTTGGGGACCGGGACTTTGCTGGGGGCCTTCAGAGCGGCTAGTTCACAGATAGGCACTCAGTTTGTAGCCAGAATTGAAATGCTGTTGTTTCTTTGGTCACTTCTAATTCCCTCAAATAAATGACACCTTTAGCTAAAATCACTCATTAACTTGGACTTGCTGAGCCATCATTTGCTCCAGTGTCACAGGCTGCGGGGGCCCAAAGTCCTTGAAATCCCTGACCCTCAGCCTCTGTAAATATGGGTCTACTGATTCTCAAAGAAAGGAAGGCCCTGACCAAAGACGAGACAGAGGGTCAGTGACACCACCTCAGAGGACGTCCCTAAAGTGCCAGAAATGCCTCCTTCACTCATCGCCTGACCACGTCCCAGTCTTGGTGCGACCAATGGCATTCCTCAGAGACCTCGGTCGGTGTGTGTGTTTGTGTCCCTTTGTCCCCTCACACATCCTGACCCGTGGAACCCAGGGACAAGCTCACCTGGGACAGCTTCAGGGGTGTTTCCTCACTGATGCCCGAGAGGTCAGCCCCGTGGCTGAAGACCTTGGTGATGCCCATTTTGCCCAGGACGTCTACCAGATCGTAGGTGCCAGAGATGGACAGTTTGGGCAAATGTAAACTGGCAGACCTGTTAAGATGGTTAGAAAACAAAGGAATTTCACAGCATTGAAAGTGTTTCCTTACCTGGTCATTTCTCCCACTTAGCGCCCTGTCTCTCTGCCCACAGGAGGATGAGGTCGGCGTTGGACTACTGCATTTTTGGATCCTCTACCCCTGTGCCAGAGAATGTTAGCATGCAGCGGGTCCTCTTGTCCTGCAAAGTGTCTCAAATGCCACTTCCTCTGAGAAGCCCTCCGGGCAGATCCAGGGTACACTGGAAACACTTTGCACACTGCCCTGCAGGGTTTGGTCACCCCCAGACTGGGACTTAGGGGCTGGAATCCCAGGGGAACGTGGGCCGTGGTGTCAGGTGCTGAGTGACATTTGCTCAGTGACTGATGAGGCAGCACAGGGCTGATTGCTCAGCTGCTGTTTTCCATGGGGACAAAGTGTGGCCCCGAGCAGGGTCTGACAGGATTCCAGCCTTGCTATTTTTTCACTGCTTCCTTCCTGGTTCTCTCCTGGAATGTACTGATGCTCCCCCCCCCCCCCACCAGGTGCTGACAGAGGAAAGGGACAGTGTCCATGCTAGAAGTCCCCAAGGACACCGCTTATGTCTGCTCAGCTGCGGGCACTGTCCTTCTCATGGGCCCGACTACCTGAACCGACACTGGCCTCTGTCCGAAAGCACAAGGTCACGCACAAGATGTGGGCGCACCCTCCCCTGGCCTGTGGCTGGGCCCTGTGTGGCAGCTCCTGGTCACCCTGGGCCGGGAATCACCGTATGTCGATGGCTGTGAGGATATCGGAGAGGTGCTTCTGGGGGAGCCTGGCCTCCAGCTGCCACATCTTCCCCGGGCGGGGCAGGAGCAGGAAGGCGGAGACCCCGCCCCGGAGGTGCTGCAGCAGCCCCCAGCAGCACAGCTCCTGGTCCTGGTGCAGCGCGAATGTGCCCACGTGGCTGGTCATGGGCTCCTTTATGGCGGTCTTCTTGTCCACACGGAGATCTCTTTCCACAGGGCGCTCAGCCTCGAATGTATCCATACATTGGCCTGGGGAGAGAAGAAGATGCCTGTTAGCCAGAGGTGGAAAAGGTTTAGCTGCCAGAGTGGAGTGAAGGAAGCCCGAACCCCCTCAATGAGATGGCTCTTTCTGAGCCTCAGTTTCGCCATCTGTAAAATGGAGCTGAAACGCACACCAGTCCCCTGAAAGGACTTTTGTGAGGATGATGCCAGACTGCAGTAGGGTCCAGCCTTTCTACATCGCGGAGGCTGAGGGATGCCCATCTGGTGGGGCGCAGGGAGCACTTTAACTTGTGTTTCATGCTTATCTGGTGAGGGTCTCCTGGAAGATTCTAAGTGAAAGTTATTGGTATCAGCCACACTTGGTACCTCCTTGTCTGAGTATCCCGGCCGGCCCCTTGTTAATCGGTGGTTCTCATCATTCAGGAAAATCACTTTTGTTCTTATTCATGGCCTTCTCCTGGAGCAACATATAAAATGTGGGTGTCTGGGCATCTCCCTTTTGCTATACCAAGAGACTGTCACCTTCCTGGCAAGTCAGTGTAGACAGGAGGCTCGGGGACCCCTGAGTCAAAGTTTCTCTTTGGATGAAAGATAGAGACTGAGGCTGGGGAGGGACAAGACCCACTTAAAGTCCATGGCTGAACTGGGACCCAAACTCTGCTGACACTGACCTTGGTGCTGTCCATTGCACTGTTCTGAGCAGCCCCTGCCCTTGACTCTCACCTCTCCTACCCCGGGCTATTTCCACGGACTGTCTAAACAGCCTCCGGACGCCCTCAGGGCTCCGCAGCGTTCTGACATTTTCATCACTCAGAGGGAGAAAGATAGACTGAGATTCAAGTTTAGTGGAGCACCTACTTTAGTCCCATGTTCTATATAACAGGTTTACTCCTTACAGAAACCTGATGACAAGGGGACTGTTATGTTCATGCTTCAGGTAGGAAATTAGAACCTCCACGAGGTGAAGTGACTTGCCGAGAGACAGTTAATAAATGGTAGAGGCAGGATTTGAACCCTGGTCTTTCTGACTCTAAAGCCTGTCACTCCTTCCATTCCACTAGAGTTGATCAAAGTATATTGCAAGCAACCTCATTTGATTCATCCACTCTGCTAAAGTTTGCTTTACGGCTCCCTGAGAACCACTCAGGCTGGTAGTAACACCTACCATGAAAGAGAATGGAATTGACCAGAGCAAGAGCTGTGTCTTTGTCGAGCCCTTTGACCAGACCCACAGCTTTTCCTTGGGTTCCCTTCTCTACATAGCCGTTGATCCGTTTCTTGGCCTCCGCGTCTGTCAAGTTGATGGAGAAGCCTTCTACGTGGTAACGCTTCCTGACGCTCTCCAAAAACGTATGCACTTTCTTCAGTTTCTGACCAATAAATAGCAGAGTGCCGCTGCTCAGCTGGTCCTGGTGCTCTGGCTGGTAGAGGGGGTCCAGGATGTGCTGCAAGCCTTGGTGAGTATCCGACTCGGGTAACCCCTTCAAGTTTAAATTCATGCCCTGCAGGATCTGGGTGTGAGTGCCCCCCTTGGCCCCCAGGGAGAGCAACGCAAAGGCTGCAGCCTCGCTCACTGGGGAGAAGAAGACATTGCTGGTGTGGGACTCCCGGGCCACCTGGCGGTACAGGCTGAAAGCAAAGTCAGCCAGGTTCGGGGCGATCTTGTGGCTGGCTGACTTATCATTGTTCTCAGATGCGTCTGTGTCCTGGACAGCATCTCCCTGGAGTCCCCCAGCCAAGGAGGCAGGGACCAGGCAGCACAGGCTGGCCAGCAGGAGGAGGCCCCACGTGATGGAGGATGGCATTGTCCTGCAAGAGAGAGAAGGGGCATCATGCCCAAGTCAGGCCACAGCATGAGTCCCCTGGCACTGATTAACACAAGGTGAAGCACCCAGAGTTTATTAAACGTCTGCTTTGAGCAGCCCTGTGCCGAGCACTGTCTACCTCATCCCTCATCCTCACGGAGAGACTTGGAGCAATAGCTGAGACTTCTACTTCCCTCTGTGCTTCCCCTGTGCCAAGCTCCAGCTGAGCATTTATTGTCTTGTCTCATTGTCCTCTTAGAACAGTCTTATGACCTAGGTCATATGACAATATGACAATTCTCAGTCCATAGGTGAGGAAACCAAAGCTCCAGTGGGTGAAGTCACCTGTCCAAGGTCACAGAGGAGAGTGGAGTAGCAGGACCAGAGTCACACACACTGGTGGTGTGGGTCCCGGTTCCGTGCTCTCTACGGCTCCACTAACATCTACACTGACCCTGAGGTGCAAGTGCCTCAGCCCCCACCTCACAAAATAGGAAACTGAGGCACAGGATGCACAAAGTACATGCACACAATTACTCAGGAAGCAGTCCAACCAGGCTCAGGGATGACTGGATTTGGAACAGCCCTAGGGCGGCTGCCAGAACAGCCCAGAGCTCTGAGGACCCCAAGCTGCCTGATTCTGGCCCCGACTCTCCCTCACGCCACATGCTTCATCCATGTCCCTTTCCCCGCGGTGACTGTGGCTCTCACGTGGAGGCCGCCTGAGCCTGGGGTGGGTTATGCTCTGATCCCGCCAGGGCCAGGCCTGGGAGCCCGTGGGAGAAAGCACACGTAGGTATCGCCTCGAGGCCTCGCGCACAGGAATTAACCCCTTGTCTCATGGAGCATCTTGTTATTTTCATGTGATAGGATGTCGAAAGTGAGATGGGAGAGGGTCAGTCACCTGCTCACGGCCCACGCAGCTGGTCAGGCGGAGCCAGGACGGAAGGGCCCCTGTGCTTTTGGTCCTGCACTCTGTCCAGGGGGTGGTCACCTGCTGGCTCTTCCCAAGCGGAACATGGCTGCCTCCAGGGGCCACGCACACACAGAGTCAGGCGTCGCAAGCTCAGAGCTATAAACGTCCGGCTGCAAAATTCTATGCCGCGGGGCTAGCCTATGCTGTCCGACAGGGCGTCTGGCAGCATCCGAGAGAAAACCAGCCCTCAGGTGTGACAATCAGCAATTCTCCAGACATTGCTCAGTGTCTTCTCAGGTCAAAAGTGCCCCTGCAGAGGTCCCCTGTGGGGGCAGGAGGGGCTCAGTGCATGCCCCCCGTCCCCGCAGGCTTCCTCCTCCCCTCTGGTTAGACAGACTTCTCATTTCAATTGCGTTTGGGGCAACTGACTCCCAACTGAGTTTGCTCATTGGAGTCAATGTGTCACTGGACCCAGCCAGTTTGGGGCATTCACTCTCGGGTGGGGACCTTGTCTAGGGATCCCAGAATTCTGCTGTGGCAGTTGTGCCAAGGCCTTCAGGAGACACGACAAACCTCTCCTGTCACCTTGGGAGCTTGGACGCCCCAGTGGGCCTTCTTCACTGGGTGCTTAATGACAACCACCTCTAAGAGGCTTAGTGACATCAGCCTCTGAGTGTCAGGGTCAGCCTCTGAGTGTCAGGGCTCTCCGCACTAAATGGTCATACCCAGCCCCAGCCCCAGACGCCACACGCTGGCCCCATGGCGTGTCTCAGGCCCCATCCCCTGAATTGTCCACTGTCCCGGCGGCCAGCTCACCTGCCCACACAGGCAGGACCTGCCTCCCCGGCCTGGGATCCGAGGACGGGGCCTGCTTTCTCCAGTGACACAGGGTGGATGGACATGGGGGAGGGGCAGGAAATGGTGGAAAAGCATCTCTTTTAGCTTCCATCGGCCTGGGTTCTGACCTGCCTCTGTCATTTCCCTGCTGTGGACCTCCAAGTCAGTATCTCTCAGCCTCCTCTTTAAAATGTGATTGTTGGGAGAAGTGAGTGAAATCAGTCCAGTCATCAAAACGCACAGCCAGAAAGAGACCCGGACGTCGGTGCTTTGGGGGAGGAAGGTCATGGGTTTTGCAAACTAAAACTTTTAAGATCAGTAAAGGGTCAAGATGGGCTGTGAACCCAGATAGGAAAGGGGCAGAGGTGACAGCACAGATAGCAGGGTTATCTGAAGAGTTAATGAGTACACCTGGGCCTTGCAGAGATCAAGGCCTGGGGTCTGTGCTGCGTGGGCCTTGCAGAGATCAAGGCCTGGGGTCTGTGCTGCTTGGGCCTTTCAGAGATCAAGGCCCGGGGTCTGTGCTGCTTGGGCCTTGCAGAGATCAAGGCCCGGGGTCTGTGCTGCTTGGGCCTTGCAGAGATCAAGGCCCGGGGTCTGTGCTGCTTGGGCCTTGCAGAGATCAAGGCCCGGGGTCTGTGCTGCTTGGGCCTTGCAGAGATCAAGGCCCGGGGTCTGTGCTGCTTGGGCCTTGCAGAGATCAAGGCCCGGGGTCTGTGCTGCTTGGGCCTTGCAGAGATCAAGGCCCGGGGTCTGTGCTGCTTGGGCCTTGCAGAGATCAAGGCCCGGGGTCTGTGCTGCTTGGGCCTTGCAGAGATCAAGGCCCGGGGTCTGTGCTGCTTGGGCCTTTCAGAGATCAAGGCCCGGGGTCTGTGCTGCTTGGGCCTTGCAGAGATCAAGGCCCGGGGTCTGTGCTGCTTGGGCCTTGCAGAGATCAAGGCCCGGGGTCTGTGCTGCTTGGGCCTTGCAGAGATCAAGGCCCGGGGTCTGTGCTGCTTGGGCCTTGCAGAGATCAAGGCCCGGGGTCTGTGCTGCTTGGGCCTTGCAGAGATCAAGGCCCGGGGTCTGTGCTGCTTGGGCCTTTCAGAGATCAAGGCCTGGGGTCTGTGGTGTAGAAGGGTGGGGGCTAGGAACAGAGGGGGAGGCCTTGGGCCGGGCCCCAGGATCCCTCTCCCCACTAAGATACACAGGACGGGGACTCAAAGGCAAGGTCATGGCCTCGGGCTCTGAGCAGAGTTTTAAAGGAGCCAGATTAGAAAGAAGGACCCGGAGGTGGAGAAGCTTGGTGGAGGGGTTGGGGAAGGGGCTTCCCAGGGGACCCGTCCCTGCCTTGGCAGGTGGGAGAGTCGAGGTGAATACCACCGAGGCTGCAGGGTCCCCTCCAAGCCTCAGGAGGGGATGAAGGGAGAGGTGACAGCGAGCCGCTGTGGCCCCCACACATTTTGTTACGGAGGGCCTACTGTGTGCTGGGGTGTCCGAGGGAGGTGATTTCGTCGCCACTGACTGTGGTGAGCAGGAAGGCGAAGGCTTGCTGACAGCTTCCAACCCCGGCCCTGGCCAGTTGGAGCCAAACCTGTCGTGCCTCAGTTTCTCCTCTGTTGGTGGAGATAATCACCCGGCCCGGGGCCCAGCCTCACCCCCAGCACCGGCTCACAAGGAGGCTGTTGGAGAATTACTCAGCGGGGGGAACTCACTTGTTCTTCAGAGAGACCTGCTGGGCTGGACGCATCCCGCGGGCTGTCCCACACTGTCTCGTGGCCCTACCTACTTACAGGGCAGTTGCAGGGGGTTGGAACGCTAAGCTCCACCGTCCAGCCACCACCGCCTCCACCATGCGGGAAATGATCCCGGGCGGCCTCAGCACTCAGCTAGCGAGTGCCTGGTATCGCCAGAGAGCCTTATTGTCCCTCCCTGAAGCGGCCCAGTCCAGTGGAACCAGCGGTGCAGGCCACCTGGAGGGCAGGGTGATGGGAGCCCAGGCCATGCAAGACCACAGCTTCATCCCGCTTTGAGACCCACTTCACCCATCTGTCCAGAGGAGGAAATGCTTACAACACATCCAGAGCCTGGAACTGTGCCTGAGACATGGTTGACCTTCAATACATATCCACAGCTTGAAAGTCACCGAACTCGTTGCTGCCAGGGTGCCAGCCCCAGGAAAGCTCATGCCGGGAGCTGGAGTCGGACTCCGAAGTCCAGTTTTCCAGTTATCCAGGCCCAGAAGGGAGGGAGCCTGCACCTGCTAAGCGCCGAGGCTCGGAGCAATGATGTGAGAGAAGGACACTGGGCCGCCCTGATGTAGTTAGAATCTTGCAGAATAGCAAAGCCTCGTGGGACTCAATGTCCCTATTTTGCCAGTGAGAAGACCGAGGCTCACAGGGCAGAGACGCACCGCCCGGGGCACGTCAGTGGTAGGGTTGTGGGAAGATCCCAGGATATGTCTGGCTCCCAGCTCAGGGTTCATGGTAACTAATTGCATACATATCTGCGATGGACTCCTCGGGCGATTTTCTGTCAGTGAATCAGGAGTCAGGGAAGCAGGAAGCTAGCCCTAAACTATTACTTTTGGCATCTACAATATTGATTAATGTTTACTGATCTCTAAGAATAGCACACACACAAAAAACAAACCACTTTGCAGAATAATCCACAGACAAAGCTTTAAACGAGTTAGGTCTCATTATCCCCACGTGGCAGTGATGGAAACCGAGCCACACAGAGACCGAGGGGCCTGCTCCCAGCTCTGCACTGATTCGAGGCTGGTTTGGGAGGCCTGAGTTCTTTCTGCTTTGTGGTACTGCCCTTGGCACTGTCACCCTAGTACTTTAGTGCTGAAAGTCACCTCAGAATGGAAGGAAACGACAGTGATAATACTCAGAACATATTTTGAGGCTAGTGATAACTGTGGACGAAAGAAAAAAATAGCTTTTTAAAATGGATACAGTCTGTTCTCTGTAACTGTGTTTCTATTTTGTGTGTTAGTTTATCTTGTTTCTTAGATTCCATGTATAAGTGAGGTCACTTTGCATAGTGCTCTCCAGGTCCCGCTATGCTGGTGCCAAGGGGAAGATTTCCTTCCTTTTTATGACTGAGTAGTATTCCATTGTGTAAACGGACCACAGCTTTTTATCCACCCGTCTGCTGATGGGCACGTGAGCTGCTTCCAGATCTTGGCTATTGGTGGAAAAGGCGAAGGGATTAAACAGAAATAAAAAGCGGACACAGGCAACAGTGTGGTGATTGCCGGAGGGAAAGGGGGCGGGGAGGAGGCGGGGAGGGGGCAAAGGAGGCCCAGGAGGAAAGGGACGTGACAGGGGCCTGTGGTGCTCTGTGCAGATGATGTGTCATCCAGTTGTGCGCTTGAAACCTGTATGGTTTTAACCCCAAGAGATTCAATAAAAAGAATAAAAAGTTAAATGAATACACATGTCTAACTAGCTCTGTTTGCTGTGCTTTCTGTGAAAGTCCCTTTATGACATTAAAAAAATAAAATTCCAACAACCCTGATCTTCCATTGTGTGGTACTCACTTTGTCCCCACGTAACCATGGTGATAAAAAATGGTAATAAGCGAGCGCCTGTCCATGGAAGGCAGCTTTGAGTTCAGGGAGCAAATGTCCCTGGTCATTATCTGTCACCTCCACCGAGGGTCGGGCCTTCCCCACAGGACTGTCCTGTGCTGCACCCCCCAGATTTCCTGGCATGCGCTCTTCCCGGGGCCACTTTTCCGGCGCTTTCTAACGTGGCTCCATCCCTCTCGCCTTCCCTTGTCCTTACTGATCTGAGCCATCGAGCAGGGCCATCACTGAAGGCTTGCTTCCTATGTGATGGCCCCTTGGAAGGCATTTTCTCCGATTCTAGTTGCCTCCGTCAGAGGGGGCTGGGTTTTGCTGGGTGACAAAGAGCTCAGAATCTGGGCTGCTGCCTGTGTCTTCCCTCACCGTCCTCGCTGGGGAGGGAGCTGCCTTGTGAACGTGACTTTCTCCAAAACTTGGCTCAGTTTTATTCTGAAGCTGCCCCCCCCCCCCACAGTGCAGCCATGGGTGTGGCTGCGTGCTTGGCTTGCAGACTTGCTGTGAATATCCAACCAAGGACAGCAAGGAGGAGGCTCCAGGCTCTAAAGGAGCTCGGGGTTGTCCCGGTGTGGGGAGGTGCTTGTGGGTCGCTGATGGCTCTGGAAGGACTCTGGAGGTGCACGCCCACCGCACTGCAAGGCCTGACTGGTTACTGTCATAGACCAGCATTCTTCAAGGGTGGGATCCGGGTCTCCTTCTCTCTGTCCCCAGGATTCTGCAGGTGCCCAGCGAATGTTTGCATTTTTTTTTTTTTTTTTTGTCTGGAAACGGGGAGAGACAGTCAGACACACTGTCTCCTGGGCTTGCCCAGTCAAGGCACATATGGGAGTTGATTCTTCCAGCTCCTCCCCCCTTCTCTCTCTCTCTCTCTCTCTCTCTGAAGCTGGAAACGGGGAGAGACAGTCAGACACACTCCCGCATGCACCTGACTGGGATCCACCCGGCACGCTCACCAGGGGCGATGCTCTGCCCACCAGGGGGCGATGCTCTGCCCCTCCGGGGCATTGCTCTGTCACGACCAGAGCCACTCTAGCGCCTGGGGCAGAGGCCAAGGAGCCATCCCCAGCGCCCGGGCCATCTCCGCTCCAATGGAGCCTCAGCTGCGGGAGGGGAAGAGAGAGACAGAGAGGAAGGTGGGTGGGGGTGGAGAAGCAAATGGGCGCCTCCCCTATGTGCCCTGGCCGGGAATCGAACCCGGGTCCCCCGCATGCCAGGCCGACGCTCTACCGCTGAGCCAACCGGCCAGGGCCTGTTTGCATTTTCTTATTGAACACATGCCCACCCCATGGGCTTGCGGAGGGGAGCAAAGGAGTCCATGGGATGGAAATCACTATGCAATCTGTATCTCCCATTTCTGAATCAGTGCACAGACATGAAAGCCGAGAAGTCCTCTTGACCTTGGTCTCCATTTTACTGAATGAGGCTCAGATGGCCCCACGAGTCAGGGCAGATCTTGCAGTTAAACTCAAAAGCTTGTTACTTATGCTTGCCATTGAACTGCCGTGTCTTTCCCTGCAAACCGATAGAGAGGCTGCCCCTGCCCCAGCCTGGGGGCTGCTCTGTGCTCCCTTCTCCCAGTCTCAGGGGAGAGCTGGGTCCCTGCTGGAGGGGGAAACTGACCTGGACCACCCAGAACCCCCAGCAGCTGTGTCTCCAGCTGGTGTTGGGCCAGGGAGGTGGACCTCCCGGGGGCTGGGAGGTTGGAATTGTTCACAAGGTCTGGGGAATGTGTGCTGTCGGGCAGCCCAGGCTGACGTCAGGGCCCTGCCCTCTAGGCCTGGGTCTTCCATCTGCCGGGACTCCAGTTCCCCATCTGTAAATTGGGGATACCGATTCCCGGACTGTGTCTTTCAAGGGCGGATTTTGACGACCAGTGGATACATTAGGCAATGCTGAGGCTGATGGCCGTCCTGCCTGATTTGTGGCACACTCCTGTCCTCCTGAGGACAAGGTTGCCCTGACACGTTACCTACCACATGAAAGAACCCCGTGGGTTCCCACCCACACCCATGAATTCTCCTCTGAGGGCTTTAAGCTAATTTGAATCGGCTCTCTGCCAACCAGAGTCCAGACTAGTGTAACGACAGGCCGTTCTTGGAGGAGAAATGACAGTGTCTTAGGTGAGTGTCCCCGTCTCATGAGCCTCCTTGGCCTTCCCCTGGGCTCTCCGGAGCCCCCACTGGCCGTTGTATCTGCCCCTTCACTCCCATGGAATGCCAGTCCTGGGGAGTGGGAAGTGTGCGGGTTGCTTGCCGAGGGCTGTGGGCTCTGTAACCTCAGGTGGGAGGAGCTACAGCCATCAGCTGCTTTCCTGCCGGGACACAGTGGTGTTTTCCTCGAAGAGCGGTGTGCGGGGGCCCCAGCCTCTCTCATACTTCAGGGAGGAAGTCAGCTCTGCGTTAGTCCGTCTGTTAGGGAACGTGGGTGGTGTGGTGAGGTTTGGAGGAACAAGTAAGCTCCGGAAGCCAGTTCTGCCACTTACTAGCTCCACGAACTTGAGCAAGACCACTGGCCTCCCTGAGCCTCAGTCTCCTCATCTGTGTAATGGGCATATAAGAGCAAAGCAGCTGTGTTCACAGCATCACAGTGCTGCTCTGGGCATTCCATGGGAAAAGACTTGAGTAGCGCCTTCCAGGGAACCAGGCTCATAGAGAGCGCTTATACTGCCACAGGTAAAGTCCCTGTCATCCTCCCCACTCTGCCGTCCCTTTGAAGGCTGTTTCAGCTATCCGGTGTGAACCTCACACCAACTCAAGGTGGGTTTTCTCTTCCTGTGGGGATGTACTGAGGTCAAAGAGGTTCGGCGACTTCTCTGGTCACACAGCTGAAAATTGGCAGAGTCTGCTCTTGATCCAGGTCTGCAGACCCCCAGGTCTGGCATCATTGTGGGTGTTTGACAGTGTTGATCTCATTAGTGGAATTAGTGGAAGTTGGAAGTTTCTAGGCCGGGAACACTCAGGAGCATATAAGGCTTACCTGAGAAACAGTTGAGTCTTCGTCCGTTATATTAATGTGAAACTGCACGCATGTGGCCATTTGGACTTAAAAAGGGGAAATTTCTGTAACTCAGCGATGGGATCTTTAGGTATACATTCATCCCCAGTGAGTGCCTTAGACTGTGATGCCTAGATGTGTGTGGGAGGGGGTGGCCCTTCCCCAGGACAAGCCCATTGCCACGAGCATCCAGGGGGCTGGCTCCTGCCGGCTGGGGTTTACCAGGCTTCCTGGGGTCTGTAGCCCTTCCAGCTGGGGTTTACCAGGCTTCCTGGGGTCTGTAGCCCTTGGGCAGGGCCTTGGGGGTGGGAAGGAGCCCCGTGGCCCTGGTGAGAAGGGCTGTTCCTGGCACAGCCTCTAGCACAGGGCCGGGAGCTGTGGTTTCTATCTATCTGATGGTCAGGAGCAGGCAAGCTGAAATGTGTCCCCCTTCAGAGCACAGACTGGGAAAGGCACGCAGGGTCAGTGGGGGTCGATAGTCTATAATACTTTCTTTCCCACGACTGAAGAATCCTTCTAATGACTTTCCAGAGTCACTCAGGACATCTTGGTCACATGGTAAAGGAGGACAAGAGGACATAAGATAGGTGTCTTGGGGGGTGACCATCCTGATGAGTTTGAGCAGGTGATACAGACCAAGACCAGAGACCGTTGACTTCACCTGGGGAGAAGCAGCCTGCCTCCAGGAGAGTGTTATTTGAGGGTCTTAGGGTAGAGATGGAATGACAAGGACAGGATTTGTGTTCCTAGTCCGGTCCCATCAGAAAGGGCTCCTGGAGAGAGCAGCAGAGCCGTCTGCCTCTGAGAGGTCAGGGCACCAGCCTGGCTCAGGGGACAACGTGGGACCAGAAGAGGACCTGGTCCTCTCCCTCTGCTGCTGGAGGGGTGGCAGCCCAGGGTCCCCCTTGTGAACTGGAGGGAGCTGCCGGGAGCACTAGGGAGGCACCTGGTGGTGGGCGCCAGCAGCCCTGCCGGGGGAGGGGCTCTCACGGGTCCGGGGCTGGGGGCTTGGCAGGAGGACCTGGTGGGCTCTTGGTGGAAGCAGGGGCCACGGGGCTGGACTTTGAGCTGGGCGATTCCCCCTCAGCAAATCCCACACCAGGCTGGACACCTGGGGCTTCTCTGTGGTGCCCGGGGAGGAGGTGGTATGACGCCTCTTCGGGCAACACCTCCTCCTGGTCGGGCACAGCCCCTGGACGGTGCGAGTGTCTCCTAAGTGTTACCATGGCGGGCGCGTGCAAGGTCCCAGTGGCCGGGGCCCCACACCCGGCCTGGGGAGACTCCGGGACAAGAGGATGAGAGATGGGCACGCCACATCGAGCTTCGGCCAGGACAGTCGTTCTTTATTGTCACCGAGGGAGGGGAGGTGCCCTGGGAAGGGGGGGCTCGCCAGTGAGGCGGTTATTTTTGGGTGGGATTCACCACCTTTCCCACAAAGAGGAGGGCCTGGGTGTCTTTATCGTACATGACTAAGACGAAGGGCCTGTCAAACTTGACAGTTGGGGGGATGGACATCGGAATGGCTTCCAGGAAGGTGGCCCCCGAGGCTTCTGTCCCTTTCTCGTCCATCGTCAGCACGGCCTTGTGCACGGCCTGGCGGGGAGAGAGCGCAGAGAGCGGTTCTGAGCGGGCACAGGCTGCCTGTCCCACGCAGGCCTGGGAGCAAGGCCCGATGGTGACAGAGCCCCCCAAGGAGGGGCTCTCTGGGGCCTGTCTCCATCAGCTGTCCTTCCCCATCCAGGTCCCCCTCCCTGCCCGCCGGGGGACACACAGGCCTCCATCCACCTTCTCAAGGCCTTTGCCTGACTGCGTCTGTGCACCCTCACTTCTTCCTGACCAACCTGCTCGGCCTCCCTGGGAACAGCCCACAACCTCAGGACGGAGAAAATGTACTCGGACTTTCTGTCTCCCTCGGCAGGTCTCTTGTTTCTCGTATCTGAATGTAGCTCCTTGGGGACCGGGACTTTGCTGGGGGCCTTCAGAGCGGCTAGTTCAAGGCTGTAGCCAGTATTGAAAATGCTGTTGATTCTTCTGAGTAAATGGTATCTTTTGCCAGAATCACTCATTAGCTCAGACTCGGTGATTCACCAACTATATCACACAGGCTGCGGGGGCCCAAAGTCCTTGAAATCCCTGACCCTCAGCCTCTGTAAATATGGGTCTACTGATTCTCAAAGAAGGTAAGGCCCTGACCAAAGACGAGACAGAGGGTCAGTGACACCACCTCAGAGGACGTCCCTAAAGTGCCAGAAATGCCTCCTTCACTCATCGCCTGACCACGTCCCAGTCTTGGTGCGACCAATGGCATTCCTCAGAGACCTCGGTCGGTGTGTGTGTTTGTGTCCCTTTGTCCCCTCACACATTCTGACCCGTGGAGACCAGGGACAAGCTCACCTGGGACAGCTTCAGGGGTGTTTCCTCACTGATGCCCGAGAGGTCAGCCCCGTGGCTGAAGACCTTGGTGATGCCCATTTTGCCCAGGACCTTTACCAGATCGTAGGTGCCAGAGATGGACAGTTTGGGCAAATGTAAACTGGCAGACCTGTTAAGATGGTTAGAAAACAAAGGAATTTCACAGCATTGAAAGTGTTTCCTTACCTGGTCATTTCCCCCACTTAGCGCCCTGTCTCTCTGCCCACAGGAGGATGGAGGTCGGCGTTGGACTACTGCATTTTTGGATCCTCTACGCCTGTGCCAGAGAATGTTAGCATGCAGCGGGTCCTCTTGTCCTGCAAAGCGTCTCAAATGCCACTTCCTCTGAGAAGCCCTCCGGGCAGATCCAGGGTGTCCTCTGGAAACACTTTGCACACTGCCCTGCAGGGTTTGGTCACCCCCAGACTGGAACTTAGGGGCTGGAATCCCAGGGGAATGTGGGACGGGGTGTCAGGTGCTGAGTGACATTTGCTCAGTGAATGATGAGCCACGTGAGAGGACGAAGTGTGGCCCCGAGAGGCGTCTGCTGGAGCTTAGGCTCTCTTCGGCCCCTGCTGTCACCCCTCCTTGTCCCCTTTTCTCACCCTGCGGTGTGAGGAGCACAGAACAGGGGTTGGGCGGGTAGAGGTATTAACATGTCTCTTTTCCTTTGAATCTCATTCTGTTTTGTATTTTCATATTAATGTATATACGCTCATAACCTATTCTTTTAAGTATTATTTATTTTATCCATTTCTTTTACATTTTGATTTGATTATCTATCTATGTGTATATTGCACATCTATAGGTATTTATATTTTTATAATGTGCATGGTAAGATATTCATGAGGACAAGAGTTTGTGAGTACAGAGATACCTGTACTGGCTTGGTGTGCGGCCTCAAGCATTACTTCACTCGGAGGGACCCTACGGAACCACACCACCGCAATGGTTAGTGACAGAGGACTAGGGACCCTCCCGCTCATCCCTGCGCCTGTGCTGTTCCAGCCCCTCCTAGCCGCTTCTGCCCTGTGCCGTGTGCCGCCATGGCCATGGACCTCCTGTCTCTTCACTCCACACGCAGCTGCCGCCTCTGCCCCCAAAGCCCTGCTTCCTTCCTGTGCCCCAGGCCTCTGTTGGTGCTGCTCCCGTGCAGCTCCTGCCGGCACCAGGAGGGGGCAGTGTCCGCGCCGGGAGAAGTCCACAAGGACAGGAATTTGTCTCCTCAGCGGTAGGCACTGCCCCTCTCAAGGCGGCGCTCCTGCACTGACGCTGGCCTCTGTCTGGAAGCACATGGCCGCGCATGGTCGCTTGGCCGGTGGGATGTGGGCCCACTTGCACCCCCACCCCCCTGCCCCCCGGCCAGGCCTGAGGAGGCAAGCCAGCCTCCGGTTCGGGGGTGTCACCTTCGGTGTCTCTTATTCAGGAACTTGGTGAGGACTTCCTTGGTGAGCATGGTCTCCACGTGCGGCAGTTTCCCGTCATCGGGCAGGATGAAGAAGGCGGTGGCGTTGCCCACGTAGTCCATGAGCAGCACCCAGCCGGACAGCTTGTCACAGTAGTACAGGTCAAACATGCCCAGGCGATGCATCATGGGCACCCTGACCGTGGTGTCCTGGTCCACGTGGAAGTCCTCCTCAGTGGTCTGGTCAGCCTCAAAGGGCTTCTCCCATTTGCCTGTGGAGAGAAGATGCCTGTTAGCCAGAGGTGGAAAAGATTTAGGTGCCGGCGGTGGAATGAAGGAGGCCGGAGCCTCCTCGACAAGCTGGCTCTCTCTGAACCTCAGTTTCGCCATCTGTAAAATGGAGCTGAAACGCACACCAGTCCCCTGAAAGGACTTTTGTGAGGATGATGCCAGACTGCAGTAGGGTCCAGCCTTTCTACATCGCGGAGGCTGAGGGATGCCCATCTGGTGGGGCGCAGGGAGCACTTTAACTTGTGTTTCATGCTTATCTGGTGAGGGTCTCTGGGAAGATTCTAAGTGAAAGTTATTGGTATCAGCCACACTTGGTACCTCCTTGTCTGAGTATCCTGGCCGGTCTCTTGTTAATCGGTGGTTCTCATCATTCAGGGAAATCACCCTTGTTCTTACTCATGGCCTTCTCCTGGAGCAGTGGTTCTCAACCTTTCTAATGCCGTGACCCCGCAATACAGTTCCTCATGTTGCGGTGACCCCAAACCAAAAAATAATTTTGGTGGCTACTTCATAACTGTAATTTTGCTACAGTTATGATTCAGAATGTAAATACCTGATATGCATTATGTATTTTCCAATGGCTTTAGGTGACCCCACTGGGGTCGCGACCCACAGGTTGAGAACCGCTGTCCTGGAGCAACATGTAAAATGTGGGTGTCTGGGCATCTCCCTTCTGCTGTACCAAGAGACTGTCACCTTCCTGGCAAGTCAGAGGTGCATAGTCGTATTGCCTGCACTGCCAAAGAAAGTTAAGAACTGAGTGTTTGAGAATATTTTTGGATGTTTCCATGGGAACAAGGTCAGGCTGGTTGTGCAATCTTACCTTTAAAGAAGATGTAATTCACCAGAGCAAAGACTGTGTCTGGGTTAACTTCTTTGACCAGATCCACAATTTTCCCTTGGGTTCCCTTCTCTACATAGTCGTTGATTAGCTTCTTGGCTTCTTCAGAGTCTTGGAAGTTGATGGAGAAGGCGTCTGAGTGATACAGTTTCTTGGCATCTTCCAAAAACTTAGCCGCTAACTTCGCACTCTCATTGATGAACAGGCCGTTGCCGGTGGTCAGCTGCAGCTGGTTGTCTGGCTGGTTGAGGGTGTGGAGAAGAGTCTGGAAGCCTTTGTGGATATCAGCTTCTGCTCTCTCAGTGAGGTTGAAATCTAGACCCTCCAGGATCTGGGTGTGAGTGTCCCCCTTGGCCCCCAGGGAGAGCAACGCAAAGGCGGTAGCCACGCTCACTGGGGAGAAGAAGATGTTGGTGGTGTTGGACTCCTGGGCCACCTGGCGGTACAGACTGAAAGCAAAGTCAGCCAGGTTTGGGGCGATCTTGTGGCTGGCTGAGTCATGATCATGCTCAGATGCGTCCTGGGCAGCGTCTCCCTGGAGTCCCCCAGCCAAGGAGGCAGGGACCAGGCAGCACAGGCCGGCCAGCAGGAGGAGGCCCCACGTGATGGAGGATGGCATTGTCCTGCAAGAGAGAGAAGGGGCATCATGCCCAAGTCAGGCCACACCATGAGTCCCCCTGGCACCGATTAACACAAGGGGAAGCACCCAGAGTTTATTAAACGTCTGCTTTGAGCAGCCCTGTGCCGAGCACTGTCTACCTCATCCTCACGGAGAGACTCACTAGAATCACACCCCCAGATAGTCTGGGTACAGAGGCCATGTTCTTTTTTTATATTTTAATTTTATTTTTTGTATTTTTCTGAAGTTGGAAACGGGGAGGCAGTCAGACAGACTCTCGCATGCTCCCGACTGGGATCCACCCGGCACGCCCACCAGGGGGCGATGCTCTGCCCATCTGGGACGTCGCTCTGTTGCAACCAGAGCCACTCTAGCACCTGAGGCAGTGGCCACAGAACCATCCTCAGCACCTGGGCCAACTTTGCTCCAGTGGAGCCTCGGCTGCGGGAGGGGAAGAGAGAGACAGAGAGGAAGGAGAGGGGGAGGGGTGGAGAAGCAGATGGGCACTTCTCCTGTGTGCCCTGGCCGGGAATCGAACCCGGGACTCCTGCACGCCAGGCCGACGCTCTAACACTGAACCAACCGGCCAGGGCAACCAGAGACCATGTTCCTGATGGCTCCACTAATATCTGCAATGACCCTGACATGCTATTGCCAAAGCCCCTATTTTATAATTGGGGAAACTGAGGCATGGAATGCATAGTGTACACGCTGACAATTACCCAGAATGCAGGCCAGATCAGGCCCAGGGATGACTGGGTCCAGAATAGGCTGCCATGAACCTTCTTGCTTAATGCGCAGAGAAGCTGCTTCCCGGAGGGAAGGGTCTTGCCCAGGGACGTAGAGCCGGAACACAGCAGAGCTGTGCGGACACCCAGGGACACTCACAGGGACTCAGCCCCTAGTAGGTTTTCCTGAGTTGGAGGTCTGCCGTCCTATTGAGTGTGTGGTCTCAGCTCCACGAATGGGCTGCAGTCCCTGCAGTCTGTCAGTCTGTTCATGCTTGTGACCACCTGTGTCCCCGGATCTGGGCTCCACAGTGATGTGGGATCTCTCTGGTACAGGGGTGTGTGTGTGTGTGTGTGTGTGTGTGTGTGTATGTGTGTGTGTGTATGTGTGTGTATGTGTGTGTGTGTGTATGTGTGTGTGTATGTGTGTGTGTATGTGTGTGTGTGTATGTGTGTGTATGTGTGTGTGTATGTGTGTGTGTGTGTATGTGTGTGTGTGTGTGTGTGTGTGTGTGTGTGTGTAGGGGAGACATTAAGAAAGCATCTCTCTTCTCTTCAGACAGACCTGGGTTGTAGGTACAAGTCACTAAGTGTCTGTGGACCTCATTTTGCCTCATATAGGAAGTGAGGTTGCTGGAAGAATTCAGTGAAGTACATCTAGACACCAAATCTCAGACTGAGGGCATCTAAAAGAGCAGCTCTATGAGGGAGAGGCCAGTGGAGCTGCCAACTAGAAGCCTTCAGAGGACAGGCGGGGAGGGACATGTGCTCCGTGGTTGGGGGACAGAGGGAGTGGGGGAGACAGGAGGGAGGAGCGGACCCTACGGCTGAACCAGCAAGAGCAGATTCTCTCTCGTGATAGTCAGTGCCACTCACAGCAGCACGGAGCCCACCCTGCCCCCAGAGTCAGTGCCACTCACAGCAGCACGGAGCCCACCCTGCCCCCAGAGTCAGTGCCACTCACAGCAGCACGGAGCCCACCCTGCCCCCAGAGTCAGTGCCACTCACAGCAGCACGGAGCCCACCCTGCCCCCAGAGTCAGTGCCACTCACAGCAGCACAGAGCCCACCCTGCCCCCAGAGTCAGTGCCACTCGCAGCAGCACGGAGCCCACCCTGCCCCCAGAGTCAGTGCCACTCACAGCAGCACGGAGCCCACCCTGCCCCCACAGCCCCTCCATTCCTGCCCCCAGAGCCCCTCCATTCCGGATACACCCAGAGTCAGTGCCACTCACAGCAGCACGGAGCCCACCCTGCCCCCACAGCCCCTCCATTCTGGATACACCCAGAGTCAGTGCCACTCACAGCAGCACGGAGCCCACCCTGCCCCCACAGCCCCTCCATTCTGGATACACCCAGAGTCAGTGCCACTCACAGCAGCACGGAGCCCACCCTGCCCCCAGAGCCCCTCCATTCTGGATACACCCAGAGTCAGTGCCACTCACAGCAGCACGGAGCCCACCCTGCCCCCAGAGACCCTCCATTCCGGATACACCCAGCCTCGGGCTACCCGTTGGCAACCCCCCGAGGACGACCTGCTCTCTCACAGCTAGGGAAACTGAGGTCTGAGCTGACAGTGTGCCTGCAGCCACAAAGCTAGCTGTACCCCCATAGCTAAAAACATCTTTTTATTTAAGTACAACGACAAAGGAGTCCTTAAATTTGTAATGTGAAAATCCGAAAGAAAAGAGTCAGAAATATGAAATGCCAGGTTTCATCTACCTTTCCGGACTTTTAAGAGTTTCTTTGTAATCAGACAACAAAATGAAACACAAAAAGAGGCCTCTCCACCACTCTTCTTGGCCTTGAGGCTTGTGAAGGAACCAGAGAGCCCACACATTACGTAAGGCGTGTTTGTGTTTTTCTTGAACTAGCCTGTGGTTTCAGAGCTGGAGGTGCAGCTCAGGTTAGTTCTGTGTTTTCAGCCCCTCTGCTGCCTCTGGACTCCCCACTGGGTTTGGGCGCAGGCCTTCAGGGTTGATGGAAATTCCCCATCTTTGTGGGACTCACAAATCATGGGGGCTTTGGGCCTCGGCAGGGTGGGAACACTACTCTGCGGAAAGGCCTCAGGGCCAGAGGTGGTGGCTTCCAGCCCTGACAGGGCCCCTCTGGTTCCCTTGGCCTCAGGGCCAGAGGTGGTGGCTTCCAGCCCCGACAGGGCCCCTCAGGTTCCCTTGGCCTCAGGGCCAGAGGTGGTGGCTTCCAGCCCCGACAGGGCCCCTCTGGTTCCCTTGGCCTCGGGCAAGCATCCTGGGGCTTTGTGCTCCCCTCTTGGACAATAGAGGTGGGGGGTGGCCACAGTGAGGTCCCTGGGTATGCATTCTTTTTTTTTTTTGTATTTTTCTGAAGCTGGAAACGGGGAGAGACAGTCAGACAGACTCCCGCATGCGCCCGACCAGGATCCACCCGGCATGCCCACCAGGGGCCACGCTCTGCCCACCAGGGGCGATGCTCTGCCTCTCCGGGGTGTCGCTCTGACGCGACCAGAGCCACTCCAGCACCTGGGGCAGAGGCCAAGGAGCCATCCCCAGCGCCCGGGCCATCTTTGCTCCAATGGAGCCTCGGCTGCAGGAGGGGAAGAGAGAGACAGAGAGGAAGGAGAGGGAGGTGGTGGAGAAGCAGATGGGGGCTTCTCCTGTGTGCCCTGGCCGGGAATCAAACCCGGGACTTCTGCATGCCAGGTCGACACTCTACCACTGACAACTGGCCAGGGCCGTGGGTATGCATTCTTAATTGCAGGGCTGTCTGTGTTTGGGACAACAAAATGTACTCCCCATGGGGAGGGTGGGGCGAGGCGCCCTCCCACTCAGAGGGCTGCTGGCCTCTGAGAAGGTGGCAAGGCTGGCGTGGGCCTGAGGGGGGCGGGGCTACAGCTGGGGTGAACGCTTGTTGCTTGTCGTCCCCAGTCCCTGAGGCCCAGAGAGTGCTGGGGCTTTGTCACGGCCACACAGCGGGTCAATGACAAAACCGTCGACAGGCCTTGGTTTTCCCACGGCTGGAATGTCAGACTGAGACGGCTGTGTCCTCAGGTCTCAGACTCCGTGAATGTTAGAATTAGGCCTGGGGGGGCCCTGACATTGGCTTTGAGCCTCCTGTTGGCTTCATTTTGCCTTCTGATCTGTTCCTTCCAACTTCGGGGGTCCTAGACTTCTGCCCTTTCCCCCTCTTCTATCCAAGGCAGCTGTGTGCAGCCCCCAAAGCCTAGTGCTGGGGAAGCCTCCCGCAGTGAGAAGGTCGATGGTGAAGTACCCAGGGGTGTATGGGGCAAGCCTTAAAGTGAAAATAAGGAGATGGCATGGTGACATTTCCAGAGCCCAGGGCGTGTGGGAGCAGTCTTGTCCAGGTAGGGGACGGAGAAGGGAGCTGGCCCTTTGGCCTAATTGCATACCATGTCTACCCAGGAGCATAACATGAGACTGACTGAGAGTCACCCAGAGGGGCCCAGGGAAGCAACTACACCGTAGGTCACAACCTGCTAAAATTTGGTACTGAGTAAATAAGCCCAGGCGTGACCCCGTGTGGCCTCTCTGGGCAAGTGGCCTGGGGCAAGCGACTTCACTCCTTGGAACCTGGCTTTCTGTCTGTAAAGTGGAGTTCAGAAGCTCTGGCAGGCAGAGGGGAGGAACAGATCAGGTGGTGGGACAGTGGGCCCCGGAGGACTCCCACACCTGCACACAGCTGGGGGGTCACGTAAAGACGGGGCACACTGCCCCCTGGCAGGTTGTCACATTGCCCAGGACCAGAGAAGGGGCCCCTGCTCAGCACTGAATCACCTCCGAGTTTGGAAAATTTTAAATTCAACTCTCCAAATATTTATTTATTGCCCAGGAGCTGCCCAACCCTGTTCCCAGTCAACGCCAGTGTTCCTGTAGTCCTCATCACACTTAGTGAGCGCTGGCTGTTTCACACGCTTGGTCTCAGCTAATCTTTCCTCACAGCTGGCCCTTTGAGGTGGGCATTGTTATAGCTCCATTTTATAGATGGGGAAGTTGAGGCCTACGGAGGGTAAGTAACTTACTAAAAACCACAGAGCTCAGCTAATTGCTTACGGAGTTGGGATTGAACCCTAGGCATTCTGATTCCAAAAGCTGGCTGTTGGTCAAATAAATTTGTAAATATGATG
The DNA here is from genome assembly GCF_036850765.1 of Saccopteryx bilineata. Taxonomy (NCBI): domain Eukaryota; kingdom Metazoa; phylum Chordata; class Mammalia; order Chiroptera; family Emballonuridae; genus Saccopteryx; species Saccopteryx bilineata. The sequence goes on along the minus strand of NC_089493.1, from coordinate 10,344,654 downwards.
TATATGTTTGCTCGCTTATAGTTTGCATTGGATGTGGGGAGACAGGCTGTAAGCTGGCAAAGTCCTTATAGCCTAAGGCTTAGTTTTAAGACTAAGCCTTTCCCACCTTTTTAATACTAAGATCTTTTCAACATCCTTCTAATACTAAGATCTCAAAACTAAGCTTTTCCCCACATCCTTGACTGTTGCATGATGGGGGTTGGTGCTCTCTTATGAGGAATCCCATTTATGCCTCAGATAAGTGACTTTGTATCAGAGACTTCCTTATTTGTATATTGGCTGAAAGGCTGTAATTTTTTACACTATAAAATAAATCAGACCAGGGGCTCTCACTCTCTCGGTTCCTGCCATCAGCATTGCAGAGGAGAGGCAGCCAAGACGGTGGAGTGCTGAAGGAGAAGCCAGCGTTTGCAGAGTTAGTGTAGAGAGAAGATGGGGAACAGAGGTGAATAAGGCTGGTGAGGTAGAAACCTTTGATTCTAGGAAAAATTGGATAAGTCAGTAGGCTTTGGGAACCCTGAATAGAAAAGGAAGTGTTTTCCTGCTGTGTGTATTTACTCGCTTGCTGGTTGCGAGCTGGGATTAAAGGTAATGGCCCACCAGTTCTTGGCTTCATTGTTTCATTACCATCTGCCCCAATCCAATGCGAACCTGCATGGGACAGGCAGCTCTGATGGTGGCCACGGCTACTACTGGCCTTAGACTGGCATTTAGCCCTGCTCTGTGTATAAAGCTGAAGACAGAGGCCTTAAACAGAAAACAGCACAGGTGCCCTGCCAAGTGATAGGGCAGCATCGCTTCATGGCTAAGCTCAGAGGCTATGGGGCCAGAATGCCCGAGTCCCATTCACTATCAGCTGTGTGGCCTTGGACAGGTTACTTAACCTCTCTGAACATCAATTTTCTGGAAATGATGAGGGTGCACTTCCTCATAGAGCCATTGTGCAATTAACCACATGTCAAGTGCCAAGATGTGCCTGGTGCACAATCAGCTCTTGGGAAGTATCAGTTGTCACTGATTGTGTTGTGGGTCTTTCAGAGCACCGTGTGGGAGTCTGGTGGCCTTGGCCTTGGTTGTCTTTGTAGCCCCATTTCCAAAATTCAATAACAGAAAAATTATGTCCTTCTAACACTCCAGAGATTAAGGCTAGTGGAGGTGCGGTGAGAAGAAAGAGGGCAAAGTTTATCAACATTTTGCCCAAGAGAACAGAGAGGTTGAATAACTGTCCAGGGTCACCCAGCATCACTGAGGCCGGGAGGCCAGCCCAGACTTCCCATATCTGGTACCTGAAACCCGAGAGAATAATGTCGACAGTAAGAATGGGGTCAGGAACATGGGTTCTGGAACTAGGTAGGCAAGGTTTGAATCTTGGATGATGTGTAATTTGGAGCAGTTATGAACTCTGACCTCAATTTCCACATCTGTAAAATGGGAATAACCATGGCAACCACCTCAGAAGATTGCTGTGAGGCTTAAATGCAGGACTGCATGTAAGGAGCTTAGAAGCCGCCTGGCCGGAACAAGGGCTCAGGAACACAGCTTGAAGCGCTGTGTTCCCATCCTGCACTATGCGTGGCTCTCAGAGGCCCACCGCGCACAGCGAGGCCCATTTTGATACCTCTAGGCTCAGGGCTGGCACAATTCTCTCCTGGGCATTTTTTTCAAAGGATGGAGGCCCAGTGAGTGGTTGAAATTCTGGGCTCGTAGTCTGGCCCGGATGCCCCACCAGGACCCTGCATTAGCATGGGCTCCTCACTGGCCCTCTCTGGGCCCTCATTTTCTCATCTGGAGAAGGGGAAGAGGCTAAGCATCCCAGAAGCGGGTGTGTGTGTGTGTGTGTGTGTGTGTGTGTGTGTGTGAAGCCTTCAGGAGAAACAGATAGGAAAGAGACAGGGGCTGTGCCAACAGAACCATGCTCCCTCCCGAGTGCCCGGACACCAGAGCCAGACACCCCCTTCCACTGCTGTGTGGAGAGGGCCAGCTAATTCTCCAGTAAGTACTGGGGAGGCCCTGGGCAAGCTGAGGGAGCAGGAAAGGACCTCAAGGGATGTTGTTACTATGACGACAGGCGGCCCCACCCCTACCACGCTCCATCTTTCCTGCTTCCCTGGGGGGCTGCCTGGACAGCGCAGGGCCTCCCGAAGCCCCTCCAGAGCCTCCCCTCCCCCCAGAGGAAAGCATACTTACGAGTGACTGTCCCAGGCTGGGGCTGGTGACCAAGGCTGAGGAGAGAGAACCCTGTTCTCGTCCGTATTTAAGCAGTAGACTCAGAGGGCGATGCGGGAGGCTGCTGGTGAATATTAACCAAGGTCAACTCAGTTATCAGAGGAGCAAACAGGGACTAAGTCCATCTCCCGGTCCTGCACCGCCCACTCGCGCTGCCTGAATGTGTCCTGCCCGGGCAGTGCAAGCCCTGTGCTCCACAGACTCAAGGGAGTCAGTGTACCCGGCTCATAAACTGCAGCGTCCTGCGTCCCGGGCGGGGCGGCATGACTCAGGGACTTGGGGACAACACCACTTCCCCGGCCCCACACTCCTGCTGGGGCGCTCTCAGCGGCTGCCTTGTTGGTAGCGAGAGCTGCCATCTCCTGGGCCACCTCGGAATACCTGCTGCTGGACACACTGATGCCCTGGGGGTACGGGGGGCACAGTGGGTGCTGCACCCATTTGGTAGACAGGGAAACTGAAGCCCAGAGCCGAGAGGCTGCTCATTGAGAATCACTAAGCCAGCCTCAAACACAAAAGTCTCTCAATGTCTGGAGGAGAAAGTGGGGCCAGACTGATGGGGATGCAGCCACTTGAGGCTGATACGGGTGGCCCGGGCCACGTCCATGTCAGGGGGCAGAGAGTCATTGTTGCCGTCGGCACGCTGCTTCGCCCTGCTGGGCCGGGAGGTGCTCTCGGCTGCACTGCCGGGGTTTGGAAGTCCCACTTCCTAGCGAGGTTGTTGGGGACATGCAGAAGGACTTATGTCTAGCCCCTGGCCACAGCAGGCTCTTCACTTGGGTCTGCACGGCCCTCAGTCTGGCCCTGTCCTCCAGGGTCCTCTGCAGTCGAGGAGGCTCCGTTCCTGGGCCACCTCCGGCCTGTTGCTGTGTTTACTGGGTGCGGCTCCGGCAGCCCAGTGCGACCCCCACACTGGCTGGCGTTTTCCTGGGGGAGGTGGTCTGCTCTGGGGCTGTTGCCGGCCCTTAGGGGCCCTGGTGGAGGTGGGGTGCAGGGCTGACTTGACCGGGATCCCTTTCAGCACCTAAGGCGGACCACGTCACACTCTGCAACACCCGGGCCTGTTAGGCAACATCCTTCACAGATACTTGTTGGGTGAGTGAGTGCCTGAGTGCATTATTGTCCCTTCTGGCACTGGTCGGGTCACAGTGTGGCAACGATCTTCAGGTTCCGCTAGCACCCAGGTTCAGACCAGGGAACCCGGCCCCGCCCTTCGCTGGCTGTGAGGCCTCAGGCAAGCTTTCCCCGCCCTGTGGCTCAGTTTCCCCATTTGTAAAATGAGCTGCTGCTAGGATCCCATGCAGCAAGCAGCTCACTGTGACCTCAGAACCCAGTGCCGGTGCGTGAGGTCAGCCCTTATGATGCTGCCCGCCACCCCCTCCCCTCCCTGGTGTCATTCATGGTGGGCGAGGGGGCATTCTAGAAGCTTCTCTCCAGGCTTCTCTTATGAGGCGCTCTCAGTAACCCCGTGAGGGGAGCAGGCAGCATGCCCCATGCAGGAGCAGAACTGAGCTCAGAGAGGGAGGACTCCGCGCCTCCACACCCTCCTGACTCCCCAGGTCCCCAGTCTGGCTGCAGGGTCCGACTCATTCCCTGAGCTGGCTGAATGGGCAACCCGGGCTCTAGGTCCACTGGCCGCTTTGACAGCTAGGCTGTGGCTGAGACAAGCCCACCCTCCATACCTTCTGGGCATTTCTTCCCCTTCCCGTGCCTCAGTTTCTCTATCTGTATGGCAGAACTCCAGTCCCAGCTGCCCCTGCCAACTCTTGCACTGGATGGACTGTGGCGAACACCCTACCTTCCAGACAACGTCCTATCTCGGTCCCCTCAGTCCGGTAGTCTGGGGGTTGGTGGGAGGACGCTGCTCCCCTCTATGTCCAATTCCAGGTACTCTGTTGGTGGCCCCCTGTCCTGTGGCGGCCCAGCCTCCCACTCCTCCTACTCCTCGGGGGCTCCGGGGTGCTGAGGACCACAGCACACAGGCCACGTGCCCCCTGAGCACAGCGCCCAGCCTCTCCCGCCGGGGAGGAAGGAGGCTCTGGGAGGCTGGTGGAGGCAGCCCGTCCGGGAGGGGCCGGGAAGTGGGGCAGGAAGTCTCCTTGCACAAAGCTGCCATTAGCCAGGAGGACGTCAGATGACCCTTCCCAGACCGGGCGGTCCTGCATGGAACCTGCTCTTCCTGCTGTGCCTGTGAGGCCCAGGACGAGTCACCCAGCTCTGAGCCTCTGTAAGAGGGATGGTGGCACCCAGGCTGCGAGGATTAAGGGAGGTGACAGGTGTCACCCTCCAGCAGCTTGGCAGGTTTCTGGGCCAGCTGTAGAGGGACGAGGACTGAGCCACCTGTGAATTGCCCAGCGGGAACATTTCACGGTGGTTGGGAAGGGTCTGTGTGTGCCCCCGACCCTGGCTGGGTGCAGAGGGCAGCAGATCATCACAGGGGAAGAGAAAGCACAGGCAGGGGGAGCTGGAGGCAGTGAAGGGCCCCATGCTCAGCCCTTCCTCATCCCCATCCTCCCCCTCCCCCACTCCCCAGGCCCCTAGGATCTCATGCTGCCGATGGGTCCCCTGGACACACAACCTGGGAAGAAGAGGGATGGATGTTCTGGGAAAATGAGCAAGGACAGAATCCCAGCAGCCATACTTAAAGGCACCGTGTCCCACCACCACCAAGCCCTGGGGGCAGTCTTGTGTGCGTGGTTACTGGTGTAATTGTTGGCTGCAGTGTCCAGGCTGGTTCCCTGGGAGTGGATCCCTCACGGTGAGGGCCCGTGGGCTGGTTGTAAATAAGGGGCGTCTAGGGGGAGACCTTGCCCCTCCATGGGCTATGCCTAGAGTTGGGAGTGAGATGGAGAGGCATGGGGTCTGCAGCAGGAAGGAAGAGCGGGGGGCGGCATGCGAGGGGCCCTGGGCCACGTAGATCAAGGATGAAAGGCCCAGACTGATCAGAAGAGCAATGGTGGACTTGTGGGGTGCTGCACCCGTGGGCAGAGTTACCCCGGGAGCGTGAGAACCAGCCTATGCTGACTGGCCCATGTACACACACACACACACACACACACACACACACACACACACAGAGGAATCACCCCCCATTCTGTCCTCACTGTGGGATCCTCCGTCCAGGCACCGGCTTCCTTCAGAGAGACGTATGAGTCAGGCACAGGCCTGGGAGCTAAGCGTCTGAGTTTAACCCTTAACTCCACCACTGCCTTTTTGTGAGATCTTAGCCGCTTTCCCTCTCTGTGCCTCGGTTTCCTCATCTGTGAGATGGGGGGTAAGAATGGTCATTTCTACCAGGGTTGTGCAAAGGCAGTGAGAAAAAAAAAAATGAACTATTTGAGGCCATCTCAGGCACCTATGAACTCTAAGTTGATGCCAACCAGGCTATGATTTTTGGACATGTTCCTGGTCCAGCGAAACCTTTCAAATGGGTCCCAAGGGGCTGAGCAAGCGGAGGATTTGGGGAATAGCACTGTTTGCCCAGGGACAAAGAGCTCATTTTGCTTCTTGAAGGGTCAAGGCCAGGGACAATCAGCATCTTTCTGAGCACCGCTGAGAGGCAGAGGGCCCAGTTGGGCGTGGGGTCATTGGAGCCAGACCGACTTGGATTCAGTGGAGGACATTATTTCACCTCTCTGAGCCTCAGTTTCCTCACCTGTAAAATGGGGTTAATACAAGTCTCTTTCTTTTAATAGAGTTGTTTTGAGGCTTAAGTGAGGAGATGCTTGTGAAGTGTCTCACAGCAGGCCCGCCCCGTGAGCATAACTGACCTGTCTCCTTATGACCTGTCTCCTTATGTCCTGTCTCCATGGGTGGGCCAGCTTCCTGTCGGATGTTCTGCGCTTCCTGTCCCAGGTTGAGCTGACCTTGCACCATGGACCTGGCCCATCTTGGCACCTTGTGCCTCTACCCACTTGCAACACCGTGGTGGCTCGCTTCCTCTTTCCTCTGGGGCTCCCCGCGTGCCAACCCGCCCCTGCTTTTTCTGGAACTGTGTGGCTAACTCCCAACTTCTTGTCTTTGCTCCTCAACCTTCCTCAGGGAAGAAGGCAAAGCTATACATCTTAAGTGACCATACATCTAACAGAAGAAATGAAGCACCACCTCTAGCTTCATCCTCCTCCTTGTTAAAATGTAAAACAAAACAAAAACACCCTAATGTTTTTATTAAAAATAACCTTTTCTACATTTTAACTTTAGCTTTATGAACTGAGGGGCTCTTGTGGCCATTATGGACTTTGGGCTTGTATTAGGACACTCTGCTTATCCTATTTAACTGTTTCTGTGTGTGCGTTTGGATGGTCAGGTCGTCACCTTCCGGCCAGCGGGAGCCCCTGTGCGTTCGCCCCTCCCCCCCTTCGGTGGGCCTTGCTGACATGTCACAAGGAACAGGCTTGCTTCCCAGCGCTGGCTCCCTGTCCGGGGCCCACCCGCATGTTCTTCTTCCCCGAGCAGGTGTCAGGGACCTTCGGAGGGCCGTGGGAGAGGCCCCAGGACCTTCGGAGGGCCGTGGGAGAGCCCCCAGGACTTTGGGACTTGTTTGTCAGCAACACAAGCCCTGCGTGGGTGGCTGGACTAACAGCGAGCAATAGGGCTTGTCGGTCTTGCTTCACTCAGACCTTGGGCCGAAACAGTTCGATGCACCTTGCTGTCACCTTTCCTGTTGACCTGAAGCATTTCTGTTTGCTTGGTGTTAGCCAGCCTCTCACTGCCTTCATGTTGCAATACAAAGCCCCACACTGCCCTCACTGTGTGGCCTGCCACCACACATCCTGTTTGCCAGGGTCTGTTTTAATGCCATGCCATGGGTGCCATTAGCATCCTCTGAGGACAGGTGGGGGAACTGAGGCGCAGACAGTAACAGTGATGTCTGTTTTTGTATGGCCAGCAAGCTCAGAATGGTTTCTATGTTTTTTAAGTGGCTAAGGGGGGGGGGGGATCAAAAAGTGCATAGTATTTTGTGACACAGGAAATGACATGAAATTCAGTTTTCAGTGCCCACTTACGAGGTTTTGCGGGAGCACGGCCTCACGCGTGTGTTTATTGCCTGCCCTCTTTTATGCCAGGGTGACTGAGCTCAGTAGCTGTGACAGAAGCCCTGTGGCCTGCAGAATGGACAGTATTTGCTCTCTGGCCTTTTCAGAGAAAACACACTAGTTCCCGCCTGGGAGGACGGTCACGTGCGTCACTTCCATTGTCTGTCGCTTCCCAGATGGCCAGAGTCTGTGCAGACTTCTCTCTGCTCCCAAAGGAAAACAGCTTTCCCATCCTCTTCACGTGGCTGACTCAGGGACACCCCCCCACATCCCAGCCCGGGACTAATTCATCAATAAGCCTTCCTGACCGACCTCCCCATTCCCACAGCCTGGGTCAGGTCTCCATCCGGGGGCTTCGCAGCACGCCGTGTGCGTCCCTTCAGAGACACCGCAGCAGCGGACCAGAATGAAGCACCCAGCGGTGCCAGATGACATTGTGAGCACGTTAGAGACATTCATTCCTTTCATCCTCACGATATGCCTATGAGGTGGATGATTTCGTTACCACACTTGGCCAGATGAAGAGACGGAGGCCTGTGGAAGTCAAGCAGCTAGCCCTAGGTCAACGAGCTGGAGAGTGGCAGGGAGGAGATTTGAGCCAGGCTGTGCGACTGCAGGGCAAGGGGCGGCTCTAACCCGGGCCACAGGTACCTGAGGGCAAGGCTGGCTTTTTTCAACTCTCTGTGCTGAGCACGAAACAGCCGTTCAAAGGACGCTTGATGAACTGTTTTAAAACATGTGACATTGAGTAGAAATGGGGCATTTCTTTAATCGGGTGCTTAAGGTGTTCGCCATGGTGGAAAGTGTGAAAACCTCCGGAATGCTAAAACTCTGCACAGGGCGTGTAACTTCTTAGAGCAGCAAAGCAACAACCGTTTTGTCCATCTGAGCCGGAAGCCATCATGTGAGATTGCCCGGCACAGCCAGGACCGAGAGCCTGCTTTCCTGCGTGCCCGGCCTGGGCTCCCACCAGCACCCAAAGCTGCTCCTGCCACCTGCCTCCTCAGCCGGCCTTCGAGAATGGGGGGACGGTTCGCGGGAGAAGGACAGAGCGGGGGCTGAGCTGCAATGCTGGCATGCCTCCGAGAGGGAGGGGATCGGATCACGCCCACTGTCCCTGCCTTCCCTTTTCCCGGAGGCTCAGGGTGGTGGGCGCCCGGGTCTCTCTTCTTGGCCCCGCTGCCCAGGAGCTGCCCTGCCTTCTCCCCACCCCACACCATCATCCCAGCAAAGGTGACCCACTCTCTGCTGGCCTGCTGGGTGCCGGGCGGGCGCTCATCTTACCAACGGTTTCACCGAGAAGGTTCTACTCTCTCCACCCTGAGGGCGAGGTTCAGAGAGAACACACAGGGGGACCCTGGGCAGCCTGCCTGACCCCTCCCGTCACTCCGCCTGTCCACGCTGCCACCCCCGTGGGTGCCACCATCGCTCCCCAGTCTTGACTCTCTCATGACTCTGTTTTCACTGAGGTGTTAGTTACACGCAGTAAAACCCTCAGTCCAATGCACAGGAGTGTTTGCTTTCACATCTGTGCACGTCTGTGTTGCCATCCCTCTGATCGAGACCTAGAGAGCAGATCTGTCCAGCCCGTCTCCCGATCTCGCCTGAAGGTGACCTCTCTTCGGACTTCCATCTCCATGGATTAGTTTCGCTCCTTCTAGAAGGGCTACACACTGTGTGTGTGTGTGTCTGGCGTCTTTGGTTCAACATCATGTTTCTGAAATTCGCCGCAGCTGTTGCCCTACGCCCTTGGCTCATGTGTCTCACTGAGAGCAGGTCCGCTGTGTGGATGGACAGCAGTGTGTCTGCTGAGAGGTGTCTGGGTGGTCGCCAGTTCCGACCGTTGTGAATGTAGCTTCTGTGAACATTTGTGTGAACACACTCTGTTTCTCCGGGTGGGACGGCCGTTCTGGGGTAGCGTGTGCTGGGCTTCCTAAGGTGCTGCTCTCCCTTCTCCATCCCCTGACATGGATAAAGCCCCCCAGGACTGGAGTGGAGAAGCCCTTCAAATCCCAGACCTGGAGCCAGACTCCCTCAACTGTGTGGAAAGGCGACGGTTGTCTTGACACCAAGGGGCCCCATTGCGGATGACAGGGGACGTGGGCCACGAAAGCAAGGCTTATAACCATTATCCCCTTCTCCTTCATCCACAGGCTGTGTGACTGTTGTTTTCCCAGAAGGCAAATGGAAATTAAACGATTCAGTGAAACAGCTGGGAACAAAAACAAAATTCCTCTAGGAATTCAGTGAGAAATCAATGATTTCCATTCTGCATAAGCAGGGTGGGGGCTGGGGGCTAGCATTCAGCGTTCCCCTTGCAGAGCATTGGGCAAGCAAGGCAAACATAGCTCCGTCAACACTGCCTTCTGGGAAGGTCCGAGCCCAGCAAACAGCTGGCAGCCTCCCTCTGCACCCTGCCCTCCCGCCCCCGGCCTCCTGAGGCTGGAAGGGAAGCAGGCAGGAAGGGCTCTGCTAAGCTGCCTGCTCAGGCACTTGGGATGGTGGGATGGGGTCAGAGGAGAAGTGCCCTCCTTCCTCCTGGGGGGTGGAGCCCCAGGCTCACCAGGGAAGGCGGGGCCATTCAGGGGCTTGAAGGCAAAGGCTGGAAAACTCATACACAAACATGGTCTTGTGCACCTCCTGGGACCGTGTGGACTTTGAGAAGAACGTGGGATTTGGGGCCAGTCACAGCAGCCTCAGTTTACTGTGGACGAGTTCCTTACCCTTCAGGGGTTATCTGTAGATGGGGGTTAGAGTTCTAAAGGTCTTGGGGTGGCTATCAGGGTAAAATAAAGGAATACAGAGATGGAGCAGACACTCAAATGTTTCCCTCTTCTCTCTTGGTCTTTTGGTTTAGCCTAAACACGAAGAAGTAAAAGAACGAACCAGTTCACAATATACTATATAGCGCGAGAAACCAAAGCATGTGCATAGAAAGTTCTGGAAAGAGATAAATCAGTGCTACCAGCTGGAGTGACTTTTACTTTCTTCTGTATAGTCTATGTGTTTTATATTTTCACAAGAAAGGGTTGCTTCTATGAAAAAGCCCTTTTAAAAAAATACCTTTTAACTTTGTAACCAAACAGGAGGAAGCTGTATTTACATATGTGACACTTTCTGCTAGTGTCTTTCAAAAAGGTGGCTTCTCTAGAATTTCTCTGTTCCGCCTTTGGCTCTCCTCCAGCCACCCTCCCCCCCGGAACCCGGAACCCATGGCTGCCAGCCTGAAGGGGTGGGGAAGCTCTCCTGGGGAGGTCAGCGTAGCGGGAGCTTAAATCCCAGCCAGCTGCTTGCTCGCTGGGGGACTGCAGGAAAATCACCCAATCTCTCTGCAAGCCCAACAACAGAACAGAGGTTGCATCTACTTTAGAGAGTTTGGGGGAGGGCCGAATGAGACGACAGACAGTACATGGCTCAGACATATAGAAACTTCTGAGCAAATGGAAAGACAGTTCCTCCCTCCCATGTGTGAGATCACAGTCTCTGTGGACACGGCCTCTGGCAGCCTCCCAACAAGCCTGGGCAGTAGTTGCCACCAGTTATTAGCTCGCTCTGCGGTGAGCGGCCGGAACTCAGAATTGGTGTGACTTGTCCAGTTTTGCCCTGGGAAAGCAGGAGCGTTCCTTCCTCCCTGTCTGTGCAGCCCATACCATGAGCACCATGCACCCTATGGTTGTGTGACGGCTTGGCTTTGCCCCTGGTGCCTGGAGAGGTTGAAGGTCCCTGCTGGTCCTTGACCCCTCCTCTAGCGATTTGCATCACATACGGAGACTGTGGGCTCCCTGAGAATGGGAGTCCCCGTAGCTAGATTTCAAGATTATCCTGTTTGCCTCATTAACGAGGAAAATCCAAAGACTTGTTAAAAGACTTAGGGCAACCCAATATTTCTGCCCATATAGAACATCTTCTAGATACAAAATTGGCACCACCAAGGCCCTTGTTCAGACACTTTGCCTTAATACAATAGTTACTTGTGCTGGGCATCTGATCGACCAGAGCAGGCTGGAGCTGTTCTCCTGAACTAGGGCAGCCATGACTCACAACTACACGTGTGACCAAGGCTTCAATCAGCTTAATAGGCTGATGCATCTCGATTAATAAAATAAAATAAAATAAAATAAATAGTACCTTCAATATGTTTCTTCATTCATTTATAAATCATATACGTGTGCCACCTCCCTGATGCATCATTGGTTTTAATAAAACAAAAGTCAACCTTTTAGAAAGGAGGAGATAACAATGTTAATAGAATCTCACAATACTTTTTTCTGCACTCCGATAGACCCCCGGGCCCCGCTGGGCACCGCCGGGTTAGGCAGGGACAGCAGTGTAAGGCTGCAGCCGTCTGGAGTCGGGCGTCAACGAGCCGGTGACATTCCCAGAAACCCAGACGGATGTGAACATGAGCAGTGCAGAATGTGGGTGCTCACGTACTTGCGTGTGAGTTCAGCCCCTGACATTCTGAGTTTCTGGGGAACCACATCTACTCTGCCTGCTTCACAGTAGCAGGCTCACCAGCTCCCTTTCCCTGTGAGGGGCCTCCCGTTTCCCAGGAAACGGTAGCCAGGAAAGGCCAGAGACAGAAACTGCTCACAACCTTTCAGCTATGGATCCTGTGTTCCAATGGGTGGTGCTGTGTGGAGCTCGCCACCCCTCCCATCACCCCACAGAGGGAACAGAGAGTCCCCTTGTCTCACGGCACAAATGACAGGATCGGTATAGTTGGGAAAAGGGTGACATCTGGGACCTGTTTATTCATTTTTGCGTATCCCGGGGCACCTGCCACGGTGTTTGGCAGGGGTTCGCTCGTTAGCAGAGGGCGATGAGCACGCGGAGAGGAAACAGTTGGGAGTTCAGGGGCGAAGGAGAGGCCGCGGGGCACTGTGCCCGAGTCGTGAGGGAGGAGGGGCCATGCAGCACCGAGTCGGCATTGGCTGGGAGCGTGGGTGCGGCAGGAGAATTAAGGGCGTCTTTGCAGGAATGTGAAAGAATGTTGAGCTGGAATCTTGTAGATGTCTACTTGTGATTGTTTACTTCTGTTTTCTCCTTGCAGCACAAGATAAAGCCCTCAGCTGAGAAAAGGAACAGAGAGGAGGTTTTGGATGTGTTAGGAGAGGGGAGAAAGTCTGAACTAGGTATAGAAAAATGGGACCAAATTAACTGGGGAAACGTAGTATGACTTCTGAGTAGCAGTAAGGGTGACCTGTGATTGTAGTGATCATCAAGTTAAAGCAGAACGAGTCGCCATGGCCACGTGCTTTGGCCCCATCTTCTCCAGTTGGACAGCTGCCCAGTGGACAGATGCAGGGCAGGGTTTAGCTGGGGCGTGGCTTTGCCAGTGTGACACAGAGGGAATGGAGCGTACTAGCTGAGTGGTTAGAATGACAGGTCACACGGTCAATGGCAGTTATGTGATGAAGAGTGTCCCCACAGCAGTGAGTGTCTTAAGCAGAGTAGAGGGCACTTCCCTGGAGGGAAGGGGAAGGTCCAAAGCCTGGGAAGTTCTGTTTATGCAGACAATGAAACTGCCAAGAATTAAGAAAAGAGAAGAGTGGGAGAGACTGACAGTGACGACAGCTCAAAATCTTCAAGAAAGATAAATGCTATGTGATGAAGGAAACGAATAAAGGGCTGAGATGGACAATAAGGCTGTGTAGGGTGATCAGGAACATGATCTGTGAAGAAGTCAAGTCTCTACCTATGCGACACAGACTGAGGGTAGAAACATGCCAAGCAAAGGAAACAATAGCAAATGCAAAGGTCCTGAGGCAGGAAAGAGCTCAGTCAAGTACCTAGAGGGAAATTCATGTGGCTGGAGCATAAAAGCAAATGGGAAAATGAAGGGAGATATTTGTTAGGAAGAAGAAAAGCAGAGAAGAACAGTACGTATTGTAAACCACAAATCTCAATATGGATTTCTTTAAACTCACCAAAAATGCCTAACAAGCAATGGACAGCCTTTTTTTGTGGTAGGTGGTTCGGGATACTGTTACTTGTCTTTCACCTTGGAGAAGATACTGGCATGGCCCAGACCGCTGAGTCCCCAGAAACCCCAGTGAGGCGACAGGCCTCTGAATACCCTGTGTAAGCACATGTATCACTAAGGCAGCTAAACTATATACTGTGCCTGCCCTTTCCTGCTCCTCAGCCTCCGTGAACATAATGTCATCAATGTAGTGGACCAGTGTGACTACGTTTGCAATAGTTCGAGCGTCATTCTCCAGCATCCATTTGACTTTTGCTCAGGCCGAAGAGGTGAAGGTCTGGGCCTGGAGTCAGACGACAAGTGTCCCAGTTCTGCTGGGACACTAGTTTCATGAGTAAGTAACCTCAAGCAGGTGCGTCTTCACGTTGGACCTCCGGGTAGAATAGGGTGTGTCTTTAGGGATTACCTCCGATTTTGCCTACGTGGAAGAGCACCCCCTGCTGGACGGGTGTGGGAAACAGAAAGTAAATATCAGACGGGACGGGGGCAAAGACCAAGTCATCAGCATTCTAATAAGACAAAAAAAAAAAAAAAGAAAAGGTGGCTGGACTATGTCCTGCCTCCACCACTGGTCACCCTTTTCTGAATTCTATTTTTTACCAGGTGGGTTCCCTTTCCCAGTTCTGCCCCTTTATCCCAAGCCCCCTGTAGGCCTCCAGGATTCTCTGCCTTCTCATATCGTGAGCCTGTTCTCAGGAGGATGTCAGACCGTGTGACACATAGAGGGCCAGGCTGGGGATGAACCCCACTGTTCCCAGTCCTGCTCCCTGGGGGGGCTGGAATGTCGGGCATCACTAACAAGCCACGGGAGGCTTTGAGATTTCTTCTCAGAGACTTTAACTCCCACCAAACACTGCTGATTCCTCTTCGGCATTCGCCCCTCCCTCTGGTGTCTGCGGAGGCAGTCTGGGACCCCTGAGGAAATCTAATGGACAGTAGGCTCCTCTGCCCAGACCAGCACCTGTACAAAGTGTGCCTGAGGGACCCAGGTGCCCGCGGGGGCGTTTCTGCCCCTTGAGAGCTGGGAACAGCTGTTAAAATGAAGGTGCTAATTTTGTGAGATTAGCTCACACCTGCAGCAGTTTGTATGCCTGCTTAGTCCTCTGGGTTCTTGGCTTCTTATTCTTTTGTCCTAGTGCTTAATTATGCTCTGTCACCTCTTTGATATTTTAAAACTCAGATCCAGATTTTCTAGGTGCTGTCGGCAGCGGGGCTGATTCCAATAAACAAGCAGCCCATTACCTAGAAGCAGGCACTCATTACTATTGGTTGCCTTTTCATCGGGGGCTGCCTGGGTTTTCACTTAGATACCAGTGACGAGAGAGCAGAAACCTTGTATGTCTCAGTCCCAGCCAAGCAGCAATGAAAGGCCCTCCTACGAAAGCTCTCTCTCTCTGGTGGTCTTGAGACAGAACCTGCCCGTAAATGTGTATGTGTGTGAGTGTGAATGTGTGTGTGAGTGTGTGCATTGCTGCTTGCAGTTTTTTTCAAATAAACTGTTAATTTTTGAGGAAATTTAAATTTACAGAGAAGTTACCAAGATTGAGTGTCCAAACACCACTCAGTTTCTCCCACAGTACATTTGTCAAACTAAAAAAACAACAACATGGCTATATTGCTGTTAACTAAACTCCAGGCTTTATTCAAATTTTGACACATCTAAAAACATTAGTTGCCATTATTTAAATATCAAGAGAGGTCTCATTTTTTGCTTAGAGAATGAGAAGATCTGGCAACATTGGTGTATTCTCACCTGGCAACAACTCGCTGGAGCCAAATACCAACAATAATAATGTGATACGTAGAGTTAGTATTTATTGAGCGCTTATTATGTGCCATGCACTGTTCTGAGTTATTTACATGTGTCAGTGCATGTCATCCTCATTACAAGTCTTTACGTAGTTACTACTGTCATCCCTGCTTTACAGACAAGGAAACTGAGGCCGTGAGAGGGCAGGTGACATGCCCAAGGTCACCCGATGGGACATGGGTGAGCAGGGGGCCAGTACATGCAGCTGGTGCTCCCCGCCACCCAAGGTATTGCCTCCCCAACTCATTTAGCCCGTTGTCCTTTGTCTGACCCTGTTACTCATTTGCATTTCTTTCCAGGGCCCTGCAGACATTTGATTCTAAAACCCAAGCTTTTTGGCAATTTCCCCAGGCAGCCCTTCACAGTCTATAAACTCAGCCCTTCACAGTTTATAATGCATACTTACATCCCTGACATCGTCCACTCCCCAGCAGTGAGGCTAACTCTGTCCCTGAAGGGCTCCCCCATGGCCCAGGTGCAGGAGAGCAGGGCAGAGATGCTGGAACGATTGCAGTCATAATTCATGGGATGCTCCAAGCCTCCCACCCCCCTACCCTCTTGGAGACTTCTGATCACTTCTCTGCTGCAGATCAGCAAACCCCTGAGCCGGGAGAACAGCCAGCAGCACCCCGGCCTCTTCCCAGAGCCCCCTGAGTCCCAGGTAGTAGTCGCTCCCACTGGGAAGGACCAGGTCTGTGGGTGCGGGGAGCACAGCCTCGTTCCACATGAGCTCTGTTCTGCACGAATGAGTGACTGCATCAGACACAAGGACCTTGCCCCCTGGAGGGAGACAGGTCTGGCCCTCTTGCTCCTGTCTTGCTGGAGCCACACAAGTCACTGGGCAATGCTGACCCCAGCTCTGGGAGAGCCACACCAGCCCTGGTTCCCTGCTTGGGCTCCCCATGACTCCTGCACACTGGACGTGATTTCAGACCTTAGTGGCTCAAGACGGGGTAAGGAAAAAAGAGAATGTTCCAGTTGATCTATTTGGATTCTTATTAATCTCCCTTCAAGCAAGTGCAATGCAGAGGAAACAGACGTATCAGAGAGCAAAGTGGACACTTTGGGGTGAATTTAAAATGCGTCATGTGCTATGTATGGATTCCAGTTTTTCTGTTCTTGCTGAGTCCCTTTGTTATAAAGAGAACTGCAAACAGGCTCTTTATTTATGACCCTCTTGTGAAGCGGCCAGAAGGGGCCAGTAAATAACCTAATTTTCCCACAGAGGATGCAGAGGTCCCCTTGTGTGGTCAGTCAGTCAGTGGTCACTCAGTCAGTGGTTTGGCTGAAAGGGAGGCTTGGTATTGAGACCGGTAGGCACATCCTCCTGGCGAAGCTGTGGGCTTTATCTTACACCCTTGAGGCTTGTTTTTGGTCTTCTTCAAAGCAGCTCTGTAGGATTTCAAGTGCTTTCTGCAGTCAGTCTGTTCTGTGGAGAATGTGCTTGTTTACGAGTTCCGTGTGGGCTCTGTCCTATCTAGGTTATTGGGAAGAATAGGCATTAGAATTGGAAGTAGAGAATTGAACAGGTCTGAAGACAAGAAGAGAAACTGTGCCAAGGACCGGGAGGGACGGGCCAGCCCACTGGTCATACAGAGTTACCGGGTGTGGAGCGAGTCCAAGACTGTCACAGCCCAACGGTCAGCCAAGGGTCAGGGAGGAAACGCAACAGCGTGGGCATTAAATGGCAGACATGCTACTGCTTGGCTCCACTGGCTCGTGAAATGTAGAGTGAAGATAACCACTAAATAAGGAAGGTAACTGTGAACAAAGGCAGAGCAAGCCACTATCTCTGTCATGTTGATAAGCTTGGCTCCGGTGACAACGTCCCTTGAGTGGTAATGGTTCAGGGTTGAACTGTTTTTGTTTTGGTTTTGGTTTTGGGTTTTTTTTGTATTTTTCTGAAGCTAGAAACGGGGATAGACAGTCAGACAGACTCCCGTATGCGCCCGACTGGGATCCACCCGGCACGCCCACCAGGGGGCGACGCTCTGCCCACCAGGGGGCGATGCTCTGCACCTCCGGGGCGTCACTCTGCTGCAACCAGAGCCACTCTAGCGCCTGGGGCAGAGGCCAAGGAGCCATCCCCAGCGCCCGGGCCATCTTTGCTCCAATGGAGCCTCGGCTGCGGGAGGGGAAGAGAGAGACAGAGAGGAAGGAGAGGGGGAGGGGTGGAGAAGCAGATGGGTGCTTCTCCTGTGTGCCCTGCCCGGGAATTGAACCCGGGACTCCTGCACGCCAGGCCAACGCTCTACCACTGAACCAACCGGCCAGGGCCTGAACTGTTTAAAAGGTCTTTAATTTCTCACTAGGAATGTGGGATGACCTGGAATTGTGCCTGCCAACCTGGTCAGATTTGGCGTCTGTACCTTGATGCTTTAAGGTGGTAAAATCTTTGGCAAAAAGATGTCAGTGAGGGTCCACTGAAAACTAATGACATGGGGTTGCTATGGATTGTTCTAGCTCAAAAAAAAAAAAAAAAAAGAAGAAAAGAAGGGAGGGAGGGAAGGAGGGAAGAAAGAAGGGAGAGATTGAGGGAGGAAAGAAAGAAAGAAGGAAGGAAGGAAAGAAGGAAAGAAGGAAGGAAGGAAGGAAGAAAAGGAGGAAGGGAGGAAGGGAGGAAGGAAGGAATAAAGAAAGAAAAGAGCAAGCGAGCGAAGTTACTCTGCCCCCTGCCTCATCAGCAGCAGACCAGCCATGGAGTCTGTCCCAGTATCAGTGAGATCCTCCTGGAACATTTTCTTTCCATGGTTGCTGAGCTGGATATCACAATATCACAGAGAGCTACATGGACCAGTGCTCTTCAGACTCGGTCATCAAAGTCCCCCAAACTACAGAGGAGAGGAAATGTATTTCCCTGTGGAGAAGGGTGGGGTTTTATATTTCTTGATATCTAACTTTTTATCTTTTGTCCATGATTTTCGTAAGCCTTCTTTTAGTCCCATTGTGCCCCTGAATACTGTCCACAGTGTGTGGTCCCAGGCTGAGTGACAGTCACAGTGCGTATGGTTCACAACTTTCTTTCAAAACTGTATTCACAGCAGCCCAATCATTTTTTCAGAATATGTGCCTTAACCCAAACCAGATTTATGTTAAAGGTCCTTTCCCTGGCTGGGTAGCTCAGTTGGTTAGAGCGTTGTCCCGATGCACCAAGGTTGCGGGTAAGATCCAGGGTCAGGATTATTTTTATCTTCAGAAACTTAGTTGGCTTAGAGCTTGCGTTGGGTAGTTCCAGACTTTTTTTTTTCCTTGCCTGTTATTTATGCTTATTTTTGTTTATGTTGCCTCGTCTCTTCATATTCCAGATCAGTTATCTTTGATTGTGTGCTAGGCATTTTATTTGAAAACACATTTGCAGAAATAATTTCAGATCCAGGATAATGGTCTCTCCTTCCAGACGTTTTTATTAGTTTCTTCCAGGCGTTGGGGAGCTCCAGCCGTCTGGGCTCCCCTTAATGCAACTTGAAATTACACCCAGGTGCCGTCCTTCAGGACCCCTCACCGGGCCCCGCAGGTGTGCCGTGCCTCTGCCCTGAGCACCGTCTGGACTTCACCTCGTGTCCACCTACCTTGCTGAGGTCACCACAGCTGCTTAGAGCCTTTCCTCAGCCTCCTCTGACTCAGCAGTCTCGTCCAGGTCAGCAGACATCTCCTTGTTAATGGTGGCCTCAGCTTACCTTTCTGGGTTTTCATCCTTTCCTGAAACTTAGCTCAATAATACTTATTAGTCTAATAGCTTTTTTTTTTTTTTTTTTTTTTTTTTGATGCCTCAAGGAAGATTTTTGGAAAATGTTTAATCCAGATATTTTCATTGTCTTTAGTCAGATGGTTGGTTCATACTACATTTTCCCATCATTATCAGAAAGGGAAGAAGGTTTTTTGTGGTGTTTTTTTTTACCTATTTATTGATTTTTAACCAAATTGTTAACGCTGTTTGTTCCCGGAAGGTGGGATTATAAGAGAGTTTTGCTCCTTATAGTATAAGCCATTTGTAAAATAATTAAAATTTATAATTCAAAAAAAGTCAAGAGAAAACATACTGCTTGCAAAAATTAGGGGATGTTTCAAAATGAATTTGAAGCTATAAAATAGCCCCTAATTTTTGTGAGCAGTGTACATGCTCGGGGCTAGCACGATGTGGGCACATTATCCTCGTTCTCAATGTGGCCTCTTTGTGGCTTCCTCTTTTCCTGTCTGTCATCTCCCCACTACCTCCAGGAGAACGCTCCGTCTTTGTCCTGCCCACCTGGAGCAGTGACCTCCCCCTCCGTCACAGGAAGCCACCCTCCTGCCCTCGTCCCTCGCTGCAGAGACCCCGTCTGCAGGCGTGCGCGGCCGAGATCGCCTCCTCGCCAGGGACAGAAGCAATCTGTATGTCCCTGAGAAAAGCTGGCATGACCTGGTGATGCTGACACCCACGAGGGTGCCCGACCCCCTCACTGCGGGAGAGGTCCTGTCCCTACAGGGAGTCGGCACTCGGGCACCTAGTGGCCACGCAGCTGAACAGATCTGGAATAAATCACACCAAAGACTTAACTGACTGTCGTGACTCTGTGAACCTAAAAATGAAAAAAGGCCTTTAAAAAGGAAAAGCCAGGAAAGAAAGGAAGGGCTGTTGGGGAAACATTGATTCGGGCAGAGGGCCAAATGCTGTTGCAATCAGGAGACCAAAGCAATGGATGTTTGTGAGAAGAGGAAGGGAACGACCACGTCAGTAAGAGGAAGGCATTTATATTGGTGCAGATGACATGACGTAATGGCGCTAATTATAAACAGTGTTTTTAATTTTCAGTCATCGGTCCAGTAGTCATAATAACTGCTTTCTTGTTATCTTTACAGACAGTTCTTTCACAAGCTGCAAGGTTGCTCGTGCCCAGGGTAAAGGGCATTTTGCCCTGTTCACCCTCCCAAAGCCGTGAGAGGAAGATGTGCCAGCCAGTTCCCTGGCATGGCAGCTGACGCTCCGCTGTAAAATGGCCCCATTGATGTGTCTCACAGCTCTCTGCCACGTTCTCCTGGAGTAAGACTTCCAGAACACCACCCAGGTTTGTAAGGTCCCTATACCGAGGATGGGGGCACACATCTGGCAGCTTTTATTTCTGAAAGGCGGCTCATAGGAACGGACTCAAGCACGAGCCTCTGTCCACAGAGGGGTCCGGGGGCTTCTCCCAGTCTTTCCTGTCCAACCTGCCGCCGGCGCCCTTGCTGGGACCTGCGTGTGTCCTTTGTTGGTACGTCACCTCATCTGAGTTTTGTGACTCAGCTTTCATTTCATTTCAAGTTTTATCCTCGGTGATATTTGCTTTCATATCAAAACTATCCGGGAGCGAAACTATCCTGCATCGCAGAGGAGGGCACACGGGTGCTTTTGCCAACCTGCTCTACCAAGGTGACCGCTGGGTCACTTTTTAGAGAAGGGTAGCCCTCGGGCAGTGCCCTCACTCAACACAGCGAGGATTTACTCGTATTTAAACAGCACATGGCACTTGCTGCGTGTAGGAACTTGAACTACGTAATTGTCTCCTCTGGCTGAAAGCAAAATAGAGTGGATGCAGGATGCTTCGCAGTCACGGTGCTGACTTGGGGGCCCAGGGGAGCAGGCCACGTGGCCGGTGCCTCTGCCGCGGCTGCTCGACGCTGACCTACGGGGGGAACTGGCGTGACTTGGGTCGGCCATGCTTGCATGTCTGGATTCTGGGCGAGGTCCTAGGAACGGGACTGTTGGAGCCAAAAAGAACCTCCGGCCCAGCTCAGGGGCCAGGTCATGCTATCCCAGGGTCCGAGGGCCAGGGGAAGCAGAGAGTGCTGATTGGGGGTTGGACTCCTTATGTGAAAACCCAGTTTCAGGTGCAGACCAGCAGGACCAAAGCTATTTTGGATGGGAGCATTATTTCAGAACCTCTTTTTTTCAGAAATTTTGTGAGCCAAAATAGCATTCGACTACATAGATTTTTATATATATATATATAAATATACATTTTTAAAAATAAATGTAAGGCCTGGTATCTAAGAATAGACCATACTATTCAAATAAAAGAAATATAATGTATATGCAGTATCGAACTCTATAAATTTCAAATAATTAATTTCATTTTGAGAGTTTTAAGTCAATGTGCAATGTTCTCTCTCTCTCCTGAGCTTGATAAGGATCAATGTGTTGTCTCTCCTCCAAATTTGCTCGTCAATACACTCTCTGTGATAATGGACAAGTTTCCTTTAAGCATTTTTTCCCTTCACGGTAAGCATGTTAAGCTTTCTCAGTAGGGGGCGCTAGAGAGGCATTGCAGGGGGAAGCTGGTTTCCACTGCAGCTCCCAGCAGCTGCTCAGGCAGATGGTGGTTGATGTTGGTGGGAGGACCTTGGTGTGGGTGTGAGGACGTCCAAGACATGCCAGAAATGTACAGTCCCTAGGCCACCTGGCCCAGCACGGTGACCACTACTCCCCAGCTCCCTCCACACTGAGTTCATGAGCCTCAGGCCTCCTGTCCACACTGCTGCTCCCACTCCCCCTGCTTACCTTCCCTTTTGGACTTTTTTGTCCTGTGGGCCTCCCAACCCCGACGCCACGTGTCCTCCTGTCCTCACCAGAGGCCGCACTCCGCCCGCATGTCTGCACCGCCAGCCTCTGACTGTGGCCTGGGCCTCGGATGGTGGCTGCATCACGGTTGCCCGAGACTGCAGACCAGCTCTGCCCGGGCCAACCGGGGATACCAGCGGGCTGAAGCAGCAGCTCTCCGGGGAGAACGGAACCCCGAGGAGGCAGCCCCCTTCCTTGCACTCCCTGTAAGCCCTGGAGTATCCCAGAGTTCTAGATTTTAATTCTCTATTATGAAGCTGTGATGAAATAAAAAGCCACTACGTATAAAGATGGAGTAAGTCTTTACAAAGTGCCTGACACATATGTAGTCCTCAAAGGAGTGTGTTATTAAGGGTAAACAGAGACATTATTACTCCCATTTAACACACGAGCACACTGAGGCTCCAAAAGTTTGAGTAACTCCCCAAGACCACACAGCAGAGTGGAGCGAGGCTTCAAGTGTGTGCGCACGCAGTTCTCTTCTGCTACCCCTGCATGCTGTTCTTTGGACTAACCAGAATAGTTTCGGTAGAAGTTTGGGTTAGAACAAAACGTCTCTAGAGGAGGTTGGGAAGGGCAGGTACGAGCTTGTCTTCAAGGCTCATGGGAACTACGTGACCATCGGCCTCAAAGAGGGACAGGGAGGTGCAGGGGTGCAATCGATCTTCCGTGGGGAGCGGACTCCAGAACGACAGAGCCCTGGGGTTCAAGAAGACGCCCGAACCATTGTCTGGGACATAAAGTGAAAAGCCAAATGAGTAAGAAGTCCTGGCTGTAGAACTGGGAACCAACAGGAAACAGCTGACGACAAGGAGACTGTATTTAAAGGGGCAGTAGAGCCAGTTGCATCCAGTTGCTGTCCCTAAGACACTGTGGGCTGAGATCTCACCATTGATTGATTGGTCTGGGGCTGGGCAAGACCCCACAGGGGGTCAGGGAAAGCCTCTTGTCTCTTACTGCTGCCTGCTTTGTCTGAGACCCCACAGACCACATAAGGGAAGAAGGGAAGGCTTCAAATTGCCTGTGCACATGGTGGGAACACAGCTCTCCTGGGACGCACGATAGGGACAGGAGAGGCTTGCAGCACAGTGGAGGACTGGTGGGCATCCTCCATCTGGAAGAGAAGGGGGCTCTCCCAGGGTGGGTCCTGGGGGGCTCAGAGGCTACAGAGCTCATGGGATGGGGAATAAAAAAGAATTTAACCCGGAGCTGTTTTTTGTCTACAGGTGCAGATGAGTCACAACCTCTTTAGCTAGAGAACTGGAGGCATTGGGCTAGGAGGGTACAGATCCAGTTTTAGAAATTTCCACTTGAGGCTAGCATTTGCTGAGAATCACTGCTCACCTGCACACATCCCCACCCTGCTCACAAGTTTAAATGTCCAGGTTCTCCCTTCCATCTCTGGCCCTGAGTGGACTAAATCATTCTGAGGAAACACAATAATCGTTACACACAGATGACCTATGTGACAGCCAGAGGAGGAAACTGAGAAGTTATTAGACGCAGTGAAGATGCTCAACGTGGGCGCTCAGGTGGGCAGTTAAGACTCAGGTCTGTAGATTTCCTGTACATGGTAGAGAAGCCAGTCTGTAGATTTCCTGTACATGGTAGAGAAGCCAGCCAGCAAGTGGAAGAAAAGATTTATGCACAGAAGCCACCAAATGTATAGTATGCCCATACATGAAATTAACGAGAAGTATGCAAGAGCTGTAGGAAAAAAGGAAACTTTGTTGGGACCACATGCAGATGCGAATAAGAGAAGAGATTGGGATGGGATCAAAGAAGGGAAAGAGGTTGGTGAAGTTATATACACATAACACAGCGTTATAGAGAGCAGAAAAGCAAATCCTGGAGGGAAGGGGGAAGGGCTTTGGGGGGAGGGGGCAAGGGAGATGTTGAGGGGAACATGGGGGTGGGGGGATGTATTCCGTGAGACACTTGAATCTATGTAAACACAATAAATTAAAATCAATTAAAAAATAAAGAGAAAAGATTGGGCTTGCTCTCAGATGGGAAGATTCTACGTGTTCTTTAAATTGACTTACATGGCCAGTGTACTGTATTTACCCCCACGTATAAGACTCACCCTTTTAAGAAAAATTTGGTGTCTGAAAACTGGGTGCATCTTATACAATGGTTGTAGTTTTTTTTTTTTAACCTGCATTTCCTGCTTTTTTGCGTGGATGAGGAGCTATATGAATTATATGAATAAAACTTGAGCTCAATAACTTTATGCAATACATTTTTTTTTTTAAATTTCGGGCCTCAAAATGAAGGTGTGACTTATCCATGGAGCGTCTTCTACATAGGCAAATACGGTAATTCCCAGCAACATCCCAGTATCTGTTCTCTTGGACCTTGACAAGAGGATTCTAACATTTTATCTAGAAGAATTATTTTATTAAAACATCCTGGAAAAAAGGTCATTGAGCTAAAGCCTGCCAGACTTACATGCCACTGCTGTGAGGAAACAGGGACACTGGAAGGTAGGCTTCCCCCTCGCTCCTCTAAGGGAGGGTTCAGTCTCTTCCAGCACTGCTCCAGCCACCTATGACTTAACCTTGCCCAGAAAGCTGGGGTTTGCCACTGAAGGCTGAAGGTGCCCAGGGCCGTCGGCCCCATCTACAACACTGTGGATGAGCCTAGGGTATTTCTTCCAAGAAGCCGGTAAACTGATCTCATTTGCACAAGGCCACTTAACTATGTCTTGCCTGAATAGTCAGGTTTTTTATTCTTCCAAGATCTTTGTTGTGGGTGTTGACAGTCCTATTTTCTGCTGCTTTGTTTAATATATAGTGTTTCTTTTATTCCTCCTACCTCAATGCCCCACTCATATCTCAGGCTGGGACCTAACTCCTAATTTAGAGCTCTTTTTCCCCCTTTTGCCAACTTCTATTATGAATCTACCTTTGCCACCCAGCTTAGTGTATTCCAAGATTCTCTTTACCATGCCACAGTCGCAGAGCTCCAGGGAAAAGTAACCTGGTCTCATCTCTCCAGGCAGAGGAGAACAGAAGCTCCATCTCCACACATGCTGCAGATGGCTTTTCCAGTCTACCTGAATCATTACCAGCTAGAAGCAGCGGTCATTGGGACTTGGACATGAGCTGCAAAGTATAGAATTGTGACAACAATTCCAATGCCATGTGGACTTTTCCTGGATATGGACTTTTTCTGGACCCCTGTTCCTTATGACAGCTCCTAACAGACTGAACTGGGGTTGGGTTGCATTTTTCAGGGATTTGGCATGGTGATGGTGCCAACTTGGACTTGGTGAACATGTTAAGGACACTACTCTTTTATGGATTCTTGCTGTATTGGCCAAGAGTTTGCTTAAAGGCTTTAATCACTGTAAAAAAAAAATAGAAGACTAGATAAAGAAGATGTGGCACATATACACCATGGTATATACTATTCAGCCATAAGAAATGATGACATCAGATCATTTACAACAAAATGGTGGGTCTTGATAACATTATATGGAGTGAAATAAGTAAATCAGAAAAAAACAAGAACTGCAGGATTCCATACATACATTGGTGGGACATAAAAACAAGACTAAGAGACATGGACAAGAGTGTGGTGGTTACGGTGGGCGGGGGGAGGGAAGGAGGGAGAGGAGGAGGGGGAGGGGCACAAAGAAAATTAGATAAAAGGTGACGGAGGACAATCTGACTTTGGGTAATGAGTATGCAGCATAATTAAATGACAAGATAACCTGGACATGTTTTCTTTGAATATATGTACCCTGATTTATTGATGTCACCCCATTAAAATTAATAAAAATTTATTTATAAGAAAACCCCCAAAAACCCAAAACATCCTGGAAAATCTGTTTTTAAAGTACGGATAATATGGAGGACTCGTTCTCTATCCTAAAACTATGGTATTAACACCTGCAGTACCAGGTACGAAACTATATACGGCTCCCTCTAGTGAGTGAGGATGAAGAAATAGATCTGTGTGTATATAAGAACTTCGTTGACAAGTGATCACAGCTCAAATAAAGTCTGGGCTACCCCATTGCTTGGATACAACTGTTAGAGAAGATTATCTGGAAAAGAAAAATGCTTCGATATCCTATAATCTGCATATACTTGGAGTGAGCAATTTTATGCCACAGATACATTACGGAGATGTGCATCTTGGTGTTTTTAAAATTAAGAAACAATGGCAATGTCTATTGAAAAATAATTTCAAACTAAAAAACTTACATATGGCACACTTAAAAGTGGAATAATAGGCCCTGGCCGGTTGGCTCAGCGGTAGAGCGTCGGCCTAGTGTGCGGAGGACCCGGGTTCGATTCCCGGCCAGGGCACACAGGAGAAGCGCCCATTTGCTTCTCCACTCCTCTGCCGCGCTTTCCCTCTCTGTCTCTCTTCCCCTCCCGCAGCCGAGGCTCCATTGGAGCAAAGATGGCCCGGGCGCTGGGGATGGCTCTGTGGCCTCTGCCCCAGGCACTGGAGTGGCTCTGGTCGCAACATGGTGACGCCCAGGATGGGCAGAGCATCGCCCCCTGGTGGGCAGAGCCTCGCCCCTGGTGGGCGTGCCGGGTGGATCCCGGTCGGGCGCATGCGGGAGTCTGTCTGACTGTCTCTCCCTATTTCCAGCTTCAGAAAAATGAAAAAAAAAAAAAAAAAAGTGGAATAATATCTAGTCATTATGTTATTGTGTCCAAAAAAAAAAAAGTTTAAAAAGCAGTATGTAGATTAAGATCCCAGTTTGGTAAGTGTGAGTATGTATGTATGCATGTGTGTGTGTGTGTGTGTGTGTCTATTTTAGCAATGTATGTATTTATATAAGAAAAACATATAGCAAAAGGCTAATGGGACTCAGTCTGGGTGCTGGGTGTTTGAGTGACTATGTTATTTTCCATATTAGTTTCATGGGTTTTATGAAGTACAAATAGTGATCATGTAGGACTCATGTAATAAAATGTTACTAAAGGCAGCTTTCGCAACGGGGCTGGAGGTCCTCGTTGGTAGAGCAGTTCTGTCTTAGTTGCTGAGTCATACAATTGGTGACACCCACAAGTGTCTTTCCCATTTCTCACTTAGCCACGGGACACGCCCATCCTCAGGAGAGCTCTCTCAGGGGGGAGTGCCTTGGCAGGCAGTGACAATCCAAACCCCAGTTTAGTTTCCTTCTTGTCTTGCTTCCCTGAAAGCTGAGCTCCAAACCGAAGCCCCATTGTTCCATTGTTCCGCTCCGCTTATCTAGCTCGGCTCTGTCAGACACCCTGGTATATCCCTGACCTTTTTAGAGCCATTGCAGGTGTCAGTCACTTGAACAATAATACTTTTGTGCCTTTTAAAATCAGGGCAGGAAGAATTGTGCTAAGATAAAGGCCCCCTGGAGGTGAATTCCTAAAAGGAACAAAGAAAAACGTTTCATCTACGCTCTTTCTTGTTACTAAAAGCTGAGTAGCTCATATATATATATATATATATATATATATATATATATATATATATATATTATTTGCTTCAAAAGCAAAGAGCTTATAACTGAATCTAGTGCACTCATATGGACAATATAAATGATTGGCATATCTATTTCTGCATTTTTCATACTCTCTGAAATGACCTTTCTTGTATTTAAAAAAAATCTTCAGTTATTTCCTTTCATATTTTGTGGTTATGTAAAAGCCTCAATCCTTTTGGGAGAAAAGTTAGATTCTGATCGCCTTTCCGGAAAGGCTTTGAGGGTGGAGGAACTGCGGCGTTTGGGGATTTCAGTGTTGTCAGCCCGGGCTGTATGGAGGCTCAGCGGTGGTTGCCGGGCCAGGCTGGCAGGCCAGGCTCAGCCCTGTGGGTGTAGTGTGTGTAAGGGGTGCAGGGTGCTCCTCGTGTGACGGCAGGTGCGGCACATCTGTCTGGTCTGCTCTCGCTCACTAGACCAGAGCAGGGAGCCTTCCCGAGGTCTCCCAGCACCAGCGACTGAAGCCGCAGCTTCTGGGGCTTGAACCTTTGCCTGCGGCAAAGGCGTCGGAGCCAAGGATGGTGTCTCCCCCGGCACCTGGAGACTGCAGGCTGGTGGCTCCAAGGGCTCTGATCCTTCATCAGTGCCCCGAGACTCGCCCTGCCTGTCTGCCAGTTCACCCAGCCTGCTCTGGCTCAGGGCTGGGCAACCCTGCGGGCAACCTCTGGTTTCTGGTGCAGGTAGTCAGCAGGCGGCCTGGCGCTCGGCTCCCAGGGAAGAGCCTCACTTGCTCACTCTTTGGTTTTTTTTCTTCTCTCTCACCCGGAGGGCTCAGCTCCGGCTTGCCTCTCAACCCCGTGAACTCTCCCACCTGCACCTTTCACTTCTCGGCTGCCATGGCTGCTGTTCTTGTTTTATATACGATATTTTCCCCTGTATGTAGCATAAACGTTCCTAATACTGCCGACAGTCCGTGCTAGGAGGACCCCGGGTCTCAGTCCAGCTTTGCTCCTGGGCGCTGGGTGACCTGAGGGGGGGGGGCAACTACCTCTTCAGACCCCAGGCGCTTCTTTAAAAAGAGCCACAAAAGAAAGGACCCTACCTAGATCAGGTAATGCAGACAACAGAGCGCTGTTACTTAAACTGGGTGGCAGGAACACTAAAGCTATGGGATGTTAGTTATGAAAAAGAAATATTTCTGTGATCTGCTGACCTTGATAAACACGGGATTAAACACCGCGTGGGAGTCTCCTCCCTGCCGGACTCTCTGTGGTCGTGGTGTGGGGGTGACCTCACAGGCAGCTGTGCAGGAAGCTGGATATTATTGACCTTGGCGACGGGGGGTGTCGCCACTGAGCCATGCGTCTCCTGCCCCTCCACAAGCTGCCTGGGGTCTGCCCACAGCAGACGCAGGGGCCTGAGCCGGCTCCTTCTCACCCTCATTTAACCAGACTCGCGGCCCCTTCTGCCCTGAGGCTCAGACCAGCCAGCCCTTTAGCTTGATGGTCTTTTCTTCTCACCCCTCACCTGTGTCGACCATCTACTCTTCCCTGGGTTGCCAGATTTAGCAAGTAACAATGCAGTACACTTTGTTAATTTGAATATTATATAGACAACGACAAAAGTTTTTGGTATAAGTGTGTCCCAAATATTGCACGGGCTATACTTACACTAAAAGGTCATTTGTTGAAATTTAGGTTTAACTGGGCATCTTGGTTTTTTTTAATCTGGCAACCCACCCCTCCCACACTTTTTCCTCAACCCAGCCTCCAGGGAGAAGAGATGCTGATCTGCTTCTAGGATGTGTCAGTGACCCTCTGTAACCAGCAGGGGGCAGCACTAGCCTTTGGGGCAGTGGTTGTGGATGGGGACGAAACATCTCTTCCTCTGAGAACTTCTCTGTGTAAGTGGTGGGGGATAAGACGTAGGCTCAGGGTACCCATTATCCGAGGGATCCTCATGACTTTGTCAGACATTTCCCTCTCAAACACAGAGTTGATCAAGGCATCTCCAGAGACTCATATGATACCGTGTCGTCCCATTCATCTTACTCAGTTTGGTGCTGGAGTGAATGGACTTCCCTGCCCAGGCCATCCTGCTATTATTTAAACGTTTAGTGGCCTGAGCATTTTGTAGGTAGCGCAAACTAGTGGCCCACAAACTGAATTTGACCCTTGGACTTGGAAACTCTGCCCATGGATGCAGACCCTGTGGGTTAACACTTCAGTCAGGGAACAAGCTCTCATCTCTGGTTCTTTCTCCAGCCAGGAGACCCGGCTCTCTGAGTCGCCTCCTGACAGCCGCAGATCCCTGCCGCGGTGAGTTGGTCCAGACCTGAGCCCTGCAGCCGGGCTGAGTCAGCCTGCCCTCCATCTCTGTGGAGGGCTGTCTCTCTCACATGAGCAGCCAGGGGAAAACAACCCCACCAGACACATAGCATGGGGCGTGGGGCGTGGGGCAGACGTGTTCCCTCTCGGTCTGCTCGCTGGGTGCACGTCAGCCCCGGACTCCCTGGTCCCCTCACCTGCCACTGGCTTTCTGTCTTAAAAAATCTTAATAGCAATCAATATTCCAGATTTGGGTTTGGGCAAAACCGGCCCTGGGGGTCTGAGGCTGTGTCAGCGGGCCCCGCCCAGCTGACGGGGGTTCGGTGATGACACCGGCTCATAGCCACAGGCAACAATGCAGAACCATGGATTTCCGTTTGCTCTGGCACCATGTTCAGACATAATCATCAGGAAACTTGTGGGTGTTTCTAGATCCTTGCCCTGTTTACAACCTCAGTAGCACACTGGCTTCTAACACATCAGTGAACAAACGCAAAATATAACCTTATTCTACAATATCGAGAGATCCAGAGAAGAGATAACAGCATTTCTTACCCCCAAGGGTCTTCTCGAGCAATGGAGTGGCCATTAAGGATTGCAGATGAGTGTGGTGGGGCTCACCCAAGAAACAGAGCTGACAGGAGATGATATCTAAATCAATACCTATGTCTGTGTCTCCATCCGTCTTCATATCTGTATCATCTATGTCTCTACCTAATGAATGATATGGAACAGGCTCAAATAAGTATGGAGGCTGGCGAGTCCACAATATGCAGAGCTGACACCCCAGTTTGAAGACCATCAGGCAAGAGAACTCCCCCTGACTCAGTGGAGGGCCAGCCTTTTGTTCTATTCAGGACTTCAACTGATTGGATTAAGGCCACCCAGCATTACGGAGGGCAATCTGATTTTACTTAGTCTACTGGTTTCCCATCCAAGTACTAACCAGGCCCGACCCTGCTTAGCTTCCGAGATCAGACGAGATCGGATGTGTTCAGGGTGGTATGGCCGTAGACAGTCTACTGGTTTCCATGTTAATCTCATCCAAACACCTTCACAGAACACACTCAGAAAAGTGTCTGGGCACCTCAGGGCCCAGTCAGGTTAACACATAAAATGAACTGTCACTTGGGGTTGTCACAGCTGGCATGAGCATCATAGCTTGGGGTCCTCTGTGCTCTATTAAGAATATATTTGGATTCTGACTATGATGGAGAGGGCAGTATCAGGCTAAGTCTTCCTCAAGAAAGCTGAAAAAGCCGGATAAAATATGCAGTACAGATTGCTGAAGGTCCCGGAGTGCAGTGAGGGAAGCAGCGTTAAGGATGAAGAGCAGATTCCGGAGAGCAGAGAAATGTGCTGAGGCAAGACTGACGTTTGCTGTTGCCTCTTTCCCCGGGACCTGTGCTGATCCGCAGTCCGGGGCGTAGAGGTGGGCACTCAGCTCTGGCCCTGGAGCCTATCACAGTGCCCCTGGGCTGGGGAAGAAAGATTCAAGTTCAGAGCCAGCACACAGTTAGGACTTGAGCAACTTAGAACCCAGAGGTAAGCCCAAAGTTGTGAATCCAAGGCGCTGCGTACAATTTCTCACCACGGAATCTCCTTTCTCCTAAGTGGTGCGTGTGTGGGATGAGATGCTGAGTAGCCATGCAGAAGTCATCTACTAGAAGAACAGATTTGAGCCGGCTCTCAAAACTCCAGAGACAGAAATTGCTGCCCAGATGTGTGAAGGGCGCGGGGCCCGAGAAGACAGCCCAGGCTTTCAAGAAAGACCTAACGGCCACATCACAGGGGCGAGGCCAAGCAAACCAGGCCTCGGAGGACCGAGACCCCACCACGCCTGGATCGTGGGGGTCTTTCTCTACTCCACCTGCCCGAGAGAGGAAAGTCAAATCTTTTGAGGAAGGTAATCTCCAAAGCTACCTAATCTTTCATACACATTGTCTGGCATTCAATAAAAAATGACCGGACATTTTGAATTACAGGAAACATAACTGAAAACTAAGAGAAAAAAAATATTAGATAAACACAAGAATTCAGAGATTGGAGTTACCAAATACAGATTTTTAAATAACCACGCTTATTTTGTATAGTGAAAGAAATGAAAAGGTAGGAAAAAAAACCCCACAGAGACTTCATTTTAAAAAGAATCAAATTCAAACCCTAGCACTAAAAGTGAAGAACTGGAAGCTAACTGAAATTCAGAATTCAGTGGGTTCACTTAACAGAGTATCAAACACAGCAAAAGAGAGTTGGAAACAGAGAAGAGGCAAGTAGAGACGCCCAGCGGAAGCCTCGGGAGCAAGCTGCGTGGGAACGCAGGAGCGCGCAGCAGAGACGAGACGCGCAGCGCGTGCCGGGAACACCTAACACTCGTGTCCCCGCGGTTCCAGAAAAAGCAGAGAGAATGGGAATAGAAGCAGTTTTTAAAGAGATGGTGTCTAGGAATTTTCCAAAGCAGACATCAAATCACATATTCAAGAAGTGATATGAACCCTGAGCTGAAAAAATACGGGAAAAAGTGCACTTCGGGACGTCATTTTAAAATGATTGAAAGATA
Source organism: Saccopteryx bilineata (assembly GCF_036850765.1). Taxonomy (NCBI): domain Eukaryota; kingdom Metazoa; phylum Chordata; class Mammalia; order Chiroptera; family Emballonuridae; genus Saccopteryx; species Saccopteryx bilineata. Next base: position 10,312,710 of record NC_089493.1, on the reverse strand, counting down.
AAAACAAACAAAAAAATAAAACACAGAGAAAAATTTTAAAGCAGCCAGAAGGGAGAAGAACGTCATTCCCTTCAAAGGATAATATTAGGACTTATAGACAACTCTTCAAACCAAACAGTGAAAGTCAAAACATAACAGAACGACATCTTTAGGCCACTGAGAGGAAACATCTGCCAACCCCAGATTCTAAAGCTGATGAAAACATCCTACAAGAATACAGTCCAAATAAAATAAATAAATAAATTTAAAAAGGCCTGTTTCAATGACTCTGATTTCTTGATCATGAAAACAGCGACACTGCAAGTCTTTTCCATAATTAAATATTTTTAGGGTGTTTAGAAATGTAATTTAGGTGTCGGGGCTGCCGCGGGGATGGGAGGAGGGGGCCGCGGAGGTCTGGGGGGCTGCAGCTGGAGGGCAGAGTCCCAGCTACCTCTCCCGCATCTGCTGGTGGGACCGCATGACAGACACACATTAAAGGCAAACAAAGCAAAACAGGCAAACAGCTACCTCTGAAAAACAGAGCTGGAGGATTTGATTCAATATTGAGACGCATTGTGAAGCTGCATTAATTTAGGCGATGTGGTGTCGACGCAGGAAAAAGACAAACAGTTCGACGGGATGGTCACCAAACAGTCCAGAAGCAGACCCACTCCTGCACGGTCAGCTGTGAACCTCTGGCCCGGCTCTTGGCTGGAATGAAGGGAGTAGACATTTTATGGCCATTTTCATGGGCTCTGTGGGACCCATGGAACCTTGAGGTGGGGTGACAGACACCCGTGGCCCCAGTGATGTTTTCAGCACGGGATCCTATGTGTTCATGTATGTTGTACCCAGACAGGGGCTTAGTCCCAATCTTCAAAACCTAAGTTACCTGCCATCCAGCGACAAAACAAGTATGTCTGAGACCCCACAGCATTCCAAAGAGGGTTCAAACCCCACTGAACAGGGCATCAAAAGATCGTTAAAAATAGAAATTTTAGGTAGCTGTTGACTTACTGTGAAAGGGTCAGGTTCTTCCAGATGGTTAAAAGGTCCGTTTGGAATCTCCAGTTGGGAGAACTCTTACTCAAGTCCCTGGTGACTGGAGTCCCCGGTGACTGGCAGGGCAGCCAAAGGCGGGAGGGAGAAGCCGCTCAGTGAATGAGGGATCACCAACAAGGCGCTTTTGTGGAGCAGAGCCCCAGGGCGTCACCCATGCTGCCTCCGCAGTTCCAGCCCTGGGCCCTGGCCCAGAGCCTTCCTGTCAGTGTGGCTGTGTCATAGTGAATGTCCCTGCCACCAGAACGGGCTCGCCCTGCAAACTAAGCCTTTCCTGCCCAGGCACAGTGCCTGACGCCTCTCCATCCGCACCTGTGGGTTTGGGGGAAGTGCTACCTACATGGTTTCGCTGGGAGGGGTCACATTTGACACCTGTTCCAGTGGCCACTTGGGATCTGGACATGCCCCAGAGCTGAGCTGTGCTCTGCAGGAATGAAGGACAGCCCTGGTGGCTGGGGCAGCCGGACTGATGGGCCAGGAGGGAGAAAAATGTTCGCTGCGCACCTACGACGTTTCTGGCATTTAATGTGTCACACTCGGGGCTTCGTTTGATCTTCACAGCCGTTCTGTCAAGTGGGTTTTATACTTTCCATTTTGCAGGGGAAACGGAGGCACAGAGGGATCAAGCAACGCGTGCAAGGTTGCCCGACCAGCGGGAGGTTGTCAGAATCCGCCAGAGTCGGAACTCTGCGTCCATCCACTGGTTTCCCAAGGAGAGAGGAAGGAGGAGTAGAGAGAGCCCATGCTGTGTGCACAGGGTGGACGAGGTCAGGGTCCCTCCCGCGAAACCGTCACACACAGGTGCGCCTTTATACCCCGTCCTTCCCCGAGCCGTTTCCTTCCCCGAGCCGTTTCCTTCCCCGCCTGGGTCTTTGTCTCAGGACCCCACCCTGTGACAGAGCTCCCTGCTGTGGTGGAGGTGGGGTGTAGATAGGGCCAGAACAGAGCATGTGGTCAGAGTGGACCTCACAATGTAGTACCTTCCTGCCGGCCCCCACCCGGGCTTCACCCCGCTCGGCCTTACCTGTGCCTGGCTGTTGGAAGGCTCTCCCAGTCACCACTGTGTCCTCATCCACACCTGCCCACGAGCCTACAGGTAACCCTGCTGTCCACAGGGGGAGGTTCAGAGCCTTTACCCTGGCATCGAAGCTTCCAACCTTTCACCTCCGCGTCACCTTCCACGGTGACCGTGACCTGAACTCGCTGTTGCTACAGAACTGGTTTCCTCTTGCTTTACCAGAACGGCTTTTCCCTTCCTTTCCCAGGGGGCTTTGCTGTAGCGTGTCTTCCTCACCCTCCCGGATGACCTGATTTTCAGATCCAGCTCAGGGCTCACCTGCTTGGGATGCATGTTGGGGGTGGTGGGGTTCTACCACTGAGGTTTGGGGGTTATGACTGCTTCCTAGACATGCCCCACCTACAGCCACCCTCTAGGTTTGGGCACCGACTTCATTGTGGGATGGGTATTGTCACACTCGGTATATAGAGGGTGGGGCAAAAGACACTTACTGTGGTCTATATAGGAAATAATACAATAATTAATAAATAATAATACAAGAACAGTGTTTTGCATACTCTCCACTGGCACATGCGTTTGCCCCACCGTGCGTGCAGCTCAGCTGACATCCCTTTGCGCTTCCCCACTAGGGTCAGGCAGACGCCCCTGTAAGGCTGCGGGGGGCGCAGTGCGGGCGTGGGACTTCTGACTTCTGAGGGATGCTCACTGCAATCAAACACGCCCCAGTTCACCCCACTGACTGAGTAGCTATCTGGTCTACACGCATTGCCACGCGGCATGAGAACCTTCCCACTTCCTCTGATCTCCGGGTTGCCCTCGGACATGTGATTTGGCGCGTTGGACACGCCCATATGTGCGCTGGTCCATCCTTGCACCCTTTCTCTTAATGGAGTTCCTGCCCTGGCTCTGTCTCTGTCCCCTCGCAAGCTGATCTGGACCCCGGCGTCTGGGCATTGACAGTCCAGGACGCTCTCACTTGGCTGTACAGTCAACACCGGCCACTGCGGAGGAGACTTCGATGTCCTCTGTGCCTTCTCCTGGGACCCTCACCCGGAGGACAGTCAGGAAAGACCCGTGGGACGGCGGTGGTAGTGTACGCCTCGCAGGAAGCCACAGCAGGAAGCTGTTCTGAGCTCCAGCTCTCTGGCCCCAGCTGGCACCAGGCTCAAGGAGACTGTAGAACAGCTGGGACAATGAGGTCAGCCCCCCTGTCAGCACTGCTCCTCAGTGTTCACAAAGCCCCAGGTCACCTTTATTAGGATGTCTGCACCCCGACGAACTGGCCCTCACATCACCCGGGGTGCAGGCCAGTGCTGGCCCGCCTGCTTGTTCGGCAACGGAGACACAAGACCCCCTGGCCTCCCGCCACGTCACCCTGCAGCCGGGTTGACGACTTTTCCCAGGAAGAGTAGGCTCTGGGTGGTCACTTCCCAGAGGAACAGCAGGAAAGGCCTGTTGAAGTGGGCGTGCGGGGCCGACGTCACATTCAGAGACCGGGGCTGGGAGAGGAGGCCCGAGGCAGCCGCCGCCCGGGTTCCCCGCTCGCTCATGTCCACGACCGCTTTGTGTGACACCTAGAAGGAGGACAGAGGGAAGAGGCGTCTCAGGACCCCTCAAGGGGACAGATTCCACCCTGTGAGCCACTCAGAGGAGGGAGGAGGAGACTCCTCTCATTCAGTCCTTACAAGCCCCGCCTTCCAAGAGAGCAAGACCAGCCCTTGTTTCATCTTTCCCTCTCCCCGCCTCTCCCCCTCTCTCCTGTTTTAGGGACTTGCCCCGAGGGTGTGTTTGCTCCTTGAGAACACAGATAAGGTTGAGCCTGGCTGAGGGCTGCCTGAGCATGAGCCAGGCTGCAAAACCCAACAGCAACCTGTAGGAACACTCCTCAAGCACCCGGGGGCACGGGGCAAAGACCCGAGTGTCGCTTTCCACCCCGGCCTGCAGTGCCTCTCCAGGCCTCAGTTTCCCCGTCTCTCAAATGGCTTGCCCCGCCTCAGCACCTCAGGCAGTGGTTATGAGCTCAGTGTAAGTGGGTTGCCTGTTGTGCCAGGCTCTCTACTCTCCACAGCGATGACGAGGGCAGAGGGAGGTCCACTGCCCATCCTCGGAGAAATAGAAGGAGTAAACACAGAGCTCATCCCACCCCGAGGGCAGTAAGACTTCGTGGAGGACCCCGCCATGTGTCTGTTGAGCACTCTATGTCCTTGCTCTGAAGAATATGGAGAGAGAGGTGGGAAGGGTGCTGCCCAGGAGAAGGAGCCTTCGGGATTGGGGCTCTAAAGAGCCAGAATAGGAAAAAGAAAGGCAAACCTGACTTTGAACTATACCCCTCATGGCCAAGCGGAAAGGCGCGTGCTCGCTCCCACCCCCACGCCCACCCCCACCAGCTTACCCTGGAGATGGTTTTGTTGAGCTGTCCAGTGATTCCTGACCAGTCAGCTTCGGAGTTGAAGATGTTGGAGAGACCAATGTGGGGAAGGATTCCCTCCAGGTTGTATGTCCCAGAAATGGAAAACCGTGGCAGATGCAAGTCCAGCAGGCTGAGAGAGAACCAGACAGGGAGGGGTGCTGTCTCGTTGCCGGTGCTGCTCTTGCCCGAGACGCTGGGCAGTCGAGCTTCGGGAGGGGAAGCGTTTCCCAGAGTGAAGGGAACCAGCCTTCCCATGGTGCTCCCTGCTATGCCAGAACATCCCACAGCCCCAACATGCCCAAACCCCCTCCTCTTCAGATGTTATAGACCTCCTGTGATCTCTTCACAGACCCTGTCAGGCTTCTTGTGTCTGGATCTGAGCAGACCCCTGGCACCGCCGTCCGTCTTTATCTTGGGCACACTGCGGGAGAGCTTTCTAGGTGCCCAGCACCGGGCGTGTTTTTCTAAAGCGTGACTGATCGAACGCACATCATAGCCATGTAAGGCGCATATTGTTAACATTCTCCTACCTCCACGTCGGATTCGCCAGCAGGGTCTGTCGGCCTAGCTTTGGAACTATATCTTTAATCCATCCACAGGCAACCCTCCAACGCAAGCCACCACCGCCTCTCCCCTGCCCGAGTTCCAGGGGTCTGATGAGAGAAGGTGGCTGTAGAGTGTGGGTACAGATCGCGGGATGACTCTCTCTGTCCCTGACGTGCCTAGACATCATCACATCACCATGTTCCCTGGGTTCAACTTGCAAGTTGCTTTGGACGCAGAGCAAATCTGTCCTTTTTCTTTTGGGGGATTATTCTTCTTCCTTATTGTTTGAAGGTTACTAGGGCACCTGCAAGCTTGGCAGGTTGATAATAACCAGCGTGGAAACGTCTGCCTCTAATGAATTCAGCTTAGAGACCCTAATTCCGGTTGGGGAACTGTGACCAGCTTAACTCCTGGGGGCAGTGTGAGGGTCCAGATGCCCAGGTGAAGTGTGGGCGGCCGGCAGTTGGGGGTTAAACTGTGAAAAGGAGGAAATGGGGGTGGAGAACGGGCAGAACTTGGAGGGCAGGCCCCGCCCTTGAGGGGGTTTGGGGCAGAGTCCAGCAGAAGGGTCAGGGGACAGCCCAGCACACAGTCGATGTCCGACCAGTGTGAATGAAGAGGAGCCCTTTCCAGGAAGCGTGAGCTCCCTAGGCTAGTGACCTTCCTCGCAGCCGGGTGTGTGTGTGGGGGGACCCGGCGGTTTGAAGGTGTCATGTCTGAAAGCCCATGAAAATGCTGCTCTACTGTTATAACTCTGGCAAAAGAACATCCGAGATTTATTAGAAAAGCAACTTGGACTGGTTTTGCTTCTTGAAGGTCAAAGTAAGAGGTCAAAACGGATCCTTCCTGGGGGAAAATCTATTGCTCCAGAAGACTCTATGATACTTCCTCGTGAGAGGGGGGAGGCTCACGACAAGGGAGCATGAGACTGCGGTGTTGGAATCAGGAACTGATCAGAGCTGGGTAGACTCATAGACAACAGGGACAGCTCCTTAGACCCTGGCCTCTGTCCTTGACCTGTGTTCTTTTCTTTGGTACTTGAATCTCTGCCCAACACAAAACACCCTTTTCTATGCCTGGTACGGCAGTGTGGTTGGGACACTGAGAGAAGGCTGGTGGTTGGGAGAGAAATCTGGGTGGACTCTGACTGCTCTGACCAAGAGGATGTGGCAGAAGTGACATTTCCAAGCCGAGGTCTTAGGAGAGCAGGAGCTCCCACTCCTGGTCTGTCGGAACACTGCGGGCCCGGCGCTGCCCTGTAGCAACATCACTGATGCCGAGCCGCTGTGCGGAGGACCAGGCTGGCTTCGTGGAGACGCCGCATGGCGACCGAGGGATGCCTGCTCAGCCCTTCGCTGTGATAGCCGCCCGGCCCAGCACCAGACATCCGAGCGGGCGTCCTCAGGCCCCAGTCCCCGCCATCGTCTCCCTCCAGCGCAGGAGAGACCCCGAGTCGGAACTGCCTAGTGAGCCTGGTCCACTCACAGAATCAAGAGAAATAATAGATGTTTTTTCCCCACCATTCCACTTTGGGCTGGTTTGTTATACAGTAAGAGGTAATTAGAACTCAGGGCCAGATTTCAGCCCAGAGCTCCCTGTAAAGAGACGCCCCAGGAAGGAGGTGGCTCGTGAAGGCGCGGCCTTGGCCAGCTGAAGAGGCGGACACTGCTGTGAGCAGAGCACGGACCGGAAAGCAGGGGCGAGGGGCGGGGCTGCGACCCGCTGAGCTGGCACCTGGATTCAACAGTGCTCTTCACAGTGTTTACTCTCTTTCAGAAATGCTTTAATTGAAAAAAAGATGCACTTTTAAGAAATACACACTGTTCTGTGGGAGTCATAGTTATTCTTAATTATTGTTCTTGATATAGTTTTTTTTTTGGGTTGTTTTTTTTTGCCACATTTAACCACCTTCTGGTGGTGTTATTCTTTGGAAAAGGGAGAAGCAAGAGGAAAGGGGGCTGGGCAGAAGGACGCAGGATGGGCAGAAGGACGCGGGAGGGGGTAAAGACTCATGCCCGGGGAGCACCTCTCCTGTTCCGGGAGCACTCAGGGCTCCGTGTGTATTAACTCAGCGGATTCTCCGAACATCCCATCGTGGTGGTTACTATAGCCTCAGTTTACAAAGGAGGAAATCTGAGGCCCAAAAGGCAAGAAAAGCGCCCGAGAGGTTAGGTTGTTCAGCCTAACCTGGAGGCTGGACTCTTGCCATCGGAGTCCATAAAGAACAGCTCGGGGTTTTGGACCGGGTCAGCCGGATCCACGTCCTTCTGGTTTGTCACTTACCTGGGCAGGAGCCGCTGGCTCCATTTCCTCAGGGTCTCGGGCTGCAGCGAGGCCTCCACCTGCTCCATCTCCCCCGGGTCGGGGAGGACCAGCAGGGCCACGGCGTTCCCGCTGAACTCTATCTGCAGCACGGTGCAGGCCATGGCTGGGTCGTAGAGGAACCTGTGCATCGCCTTCTGCTGCATCATGGGGGTGCGGGGAGAGGCCCGCTCCTGCTTCTGGCTCTGGTAGTGATGGAAAGGGCGCTTCCACTTGGCTTAGGACACAGAACCCATACAGCCGTGAGCACACCCTCCGAGAGAGCGCTCTGGGCAGATGCGCTCTGAGCCACGCTGGTTTGGTGACTTTCTCCTGGGGGTGAACGTCTCAGGCACACAAGTGATCAGGAGGCCAGAACGTAGGTCTGGTTCAGCCACCAGAACAAGTCCCCAGAATCTGAGCTCTAAGGGCGTATGATTCTATTCCATTTCAGAGCGACTTAGCATTCAAGAGGGGGAAAGTATTTCCATCGATCTACTAAGCACCTTCCATGTGTCAGGCATTATCTCTTTAGAGCTCCATCAAAACTAATAGTAAGCACCTGACCAGGCGGTGGCGCAGTGGATAGAGTGTTGGACTGGGATGCGGAAGACCCGGTTCAAGACCCTGAGGTTGCCAGCTTGAGTGTGGGCTCATCTGCTTTGAGCAAAGCTCACCAGCTTGGACGCAAGCTTGCTGGCTTGAGCAAGGGGTTACTCGGTCTGCTGAAGGCCCGCGGTCAAGGCACATATGAGAAAGCAATCAATGAACAACTAAGGTGTCGCAACGAAAAACTGATGATTGATGCTTCTCATCTCTCTCTGTTCCTGTCTGTCTGTCCCTATCTATCCCTCTCTCTGACTCTCTCTCTATCTCTGCAAAAACAAACAAACAAAAAACTAATAGTAAGCAAGTTTTGTAATTTCTGTGTCAGAGAGGCAAAGTCGAGTCTCTCTGTGCATTTATGAGACATTCTCAACTTGCAGACCCATCGGCAGTAGAGCAGGGGTTGGGGCCCGACTCCGCCTCCCCAGCTCGTGTTCGTGGCAAACACTGAGTGACTCCATCTAACCACCCGCCTCTAGACAACCACAACCTTCAACACAGAAGTTGGAGGGCCACCCTCTACGTCCCAAGTCCCTAATATTCAAACTGAGAAAAAGAAAGAATTTAGTTAACAAGATGGAATATGTAATGCAAGCAAGCGCCAGGAAGGTCTGCGTAGAAAGGCGGGGGTGGCCGAGGTGGCCCTGGGCCTCCCGGGCGGCGCTCACCTTTGAAGAAGATGTAGTTGAGGAGGACCATGAGGGTGTCGTCGCTGAGCTCCTGGAGGCAGCCCGCCACCTGCCCGTACGTCTGCTTTCTCACGTAGTCGTTGATCTGCCGCCCCGTGGTGGCGGGATCCGTGAAGTTAGCGGAAAGAGCAGAAGCCCCGTACAGCTCCCGGACGTCGTCCAGAAACTGCTGCCGGGGCTGCAGCTGCTTGTCCAGGAAGAGCGAGCTGCCCACTTTCAGTTCAAGTTTGGGGCTGGGCAGGTCAAGGGTGCGGACGAGGCTCTGGAAGCCCCGGTGGATGTCGGCTGGCGGGGTCTCCGTGAGGTTGAAGCCCAGGCCCTCCAGGATCTGAGTGGAGGTGTCGGTCTGGGCCCCGAGAGAGAGCAGGGCCAGGGCGGTGGAGATGCTCACTGGAGAGAAGAAGATGTTTCCTGAGGTCTCCACTGCCAGCCGCTTATACAGACGCAGAGCAAAGTTGGTAATGGTGGGTGTGATTTTGTGGTAGGTGGGCACGGGCTCTGACAGCTGACCAGCGGGGGCTGGAGGCATCCCTGGACTCTTATCTCCATGGGCAGGAGAGGGCTGGTAGTGGGCGGAGGCCAGGATCCCTGCTCCCAGTAGCCACAGCCACGCTGGCCCCATCCTCTGAAAGCAAGACCTTGAACACATCACTCTCTATAAACGACATCCCAGCTCCCCATTGCTCACACAACAAACCTCACACCCAAGCTGTACCCCACAGGCGTCCCAAGGGGCCCTGCAGAGGAGGGGTTGGGGGACGGCAGGCGGGGCTCTGGACACGTCCCCCCGAGGCTCCAGTTAGCACAGCGGCTCTTTATCTGCTTCACACACCGGTGTGTCTCTACGATGTTCGGAATGGGACTCTGGGCTATAAAACAACTTCCGTGGCCTATTTTCCTTCCTTCCTTCCTCCTTTCTTCCTTCCCTCTCTCCCTCCCTTCCTGTCTTCTTTCCAGCCATTCTTTCAATCATGTGTTAAGTTTCAAGGATTGGGACGATGCCCAAAACTCTGGAGCAAATGTTCGGGACACTGTGACAGTGAGTGTGGCCCGGCCTCCCTTGCATCTCGGTGTGGCCGTTAACTATAATGTTGCCAGTTAGAGGGGAAAGGATGTTGTGGGCAACTCCTGGGACAGGTCCGCCCCGAGAGAGGAGCGCCCTCTACCCTGTGACCTTCCATGGCCTGCTTGTGGATAGCATGACCTTGGGGACCTTGTGGGCAGAGCCCTACCCACAGCCCTAGAGCAGGCAGCAAAGGTGGACGGTGGGTGGGGCCTGGGGGCAGACAGGAGAGACAGATCAACTCAGCTCCGCCTCCATCAAACTTGTCACACGCAGTGCTTCAACTACATCAGGGGTCCCCAAACTACGACCCGCGGGCCACATGCGGCCCCCTGAGGCCATTTATCCTGCCTCCGCTGCACTTCCGGAAGGGGCACCTCTTTCATTGGTGGTCAATGAAAGGAGCACATTGAGCATCTCATTAGCCAAAAGCAGGCCCATAGTTCCCATTGAAATACTGGTCAGTTTCTTGATTTAAATTTACTTGTTTTTTATTTTAAATATTGTATTTGTTCCCGTTTTGTTTTTTTTACTTTAAAATAAGATATGTGCAGTGTGCATAGGGATTTGTTCATAGTTTTTTTTTATAGTCCGGCCCTCCAACGGTCTGAGGGACAGTGAACTGGCCCCCTGTGTAAAAAGTTTGGGGACCCCTGAACTACATCTTAATTGATCCAGAGGTTTGGGAGAGATTTCTGTTATGAGTTGAACTGCGCATCCCTGCACCCCAAATTCATATGCTGAGGTCTTAATCCCCAGTATCTCAGAGTGTGATCTTGTTTGGAAACTGGGTCACGGAGAGGTCATTAGTTAAGGTGAACTCAGTGGATGGGCCCCTAGTTCAGTGTGACTGGTGTCCTTACAGAAAGGGAGACTTTGGACATAGACACGCTCAGGAGAACGTCATGTGAGATGAAGGCCGAGAGCTACAAGCCAAGGCCTGCCCAAGACCCCAGCAAACCGCCAAAGGTCAGGGTGAGGCCCACGACAGCCCTCCCTCCGCCTCAGAAGGAACCAGCGCTGCCCACACCTTGATCTTGGAATTCTGGCCACCAGAACCAGAGACAGACAACACGTTTCTGCTGTGGAAGCCGCCTCGTCTGTGATCCTCTGTTATGACAGCCCAGGAGGCTAACACAGGACCTCTTGTGCTTTATTACAGAGAGGATGTGGGAGCAGGCCAGCCCTGCTTCAGGCTGGAGTGCAGCTCAGCTGGAGGGGAAGCTGCAGTGTGGACAGGGCCTGCCTGCTCACTCTGCCTCCGTGTACTGCCCCCTCCGTCTCAGTGCCTCCCACACATCCCCACGTGTGCACAGAGCACACGGGGCCACAGTGCTCACTCTACCTCTGTGTACTGCCCCCCTCCATCTCAGTGTCTCCTGCACATCCCCACGTGTGCACAGAGCACACGGGGCCACGGTGCTCACTCTGACTCCGTGCACTGCCCCCTTCCGTCTCAGTGCCTCCCACACATCCCCACGTGTGCACAGAGCACACGGGGCCACAGTGTTCACTCTACCTCCGTGTACTGCCCCCCTCCATCTCAGTGTCTCCTGCACATCCCCACGTGTGCACAGAGCACACGGGGCCACGGTGCTCACTCTGCCTCCGTGTACTGCCCCCCTCCCCTCTCAGTGTCTCCCGCACATCCCCACACGTGTGCACAGAGCACACGGGGCCACGGTGCTCACTCTGACTCCCCGCACCTCGACGTCCCCCGTAGGGAGGGCATCTTCCCCCTGCTCTCTTCAAAACAGACACTTCCCCTGGCCCGTTCCGCAGGGGCTGTTCACTGCTGACCAGCCGGTTCTTGTTGTGTGTTTGTCCTGATAACGTCTGTGCCTTAATCAGCACCTTGAGTGCCGTTGGCCCAAACCAGCGGCCCCTGGATCAGTCACAGACTCCGACTGTGTGGGAAAGAGCGTATTTTTGCAGGAGGATTGTGTTGCCTGCTGCCCCGACCGCTCCGCTGAGCCTGAAGGCCGGTCGTCCGGAGGGATGGATGTAACCTCATATGTAACCCCGTCGTCGGTTATGTTGAAACTGGTCAAAGTGCTGTGGGCAGTCTCCCAAGGCCACGTCCTGCCTGCCTGCTCCCTGCCTAACGGCAGTTTCCATTCCCAATGTGGGTTTCCTTTCGACGGGTGATTTGGAAGAAGCAGAACTGGTCTGCCCCTGGGGAAGATAAGAAATACGACTACCACGGGACTATTTCGGGCTTATCCTTTTTGTCCCGTTGAGGTCACTACAGTTTTCAACCTCCTGCGTGCCAAGCGCTCCCAGGCTTGCCGAAGGACGCAGCTCCCGATGAGGACCAAGTTATGAGGATAGGGGCCTGGGTCTGACTCACAGCTCAGGAGTCCCTCACTGTCTGGTTCTGTGCAAAGGAACCTCTCTCTCTCTGAACTGCTGTCCCTGTTCGCAAAACGCAAATGATAATGTCTACCTTCTGGGGGTGGGGGTCCCTTGAGGATTACAAGACTCAGTGCATGAAGCACCTGGCACAGGGAACGTACACAGTGTTCATTTTCACCCCTTTCTACTGAGTCTGGGTGTAATTATAGCCCATGTCCTTCTTTCCTTTCTTTTCCGGAAAGATCCCAGAGGAAAATTAGGAACTCCACTAATTCATTATAATATTCCTGTCTATTGTTCATTTTCTGTTTTGGGGATGTTAGCTAGATTGTAGCTGGTGGCGTCCCCAGACAGAGATGTTCTATAGTGCAGGGGAGGGTCGAGCACGAAGAGGGGGTTTGGGACCATCTCAAAGACTGGAGAGGGAGTGGCGCGGGCGGGAGCAAGCTCGGAAAGGCTAGGGCAGTGGGCAGTCCCGCCTGATGAGCGCGGTCCCGCCCCAACGCCGCCGGCTGGGAAACACTTGCTCCGTGTCCTTCCATTCAACCCTACGAGACCCTTAAGACACGGATGTTGTGATCCCCGTTGTACACGTGGAGAAATCGAGACTCGAGGTCAAGACGGACACCTGTTAAGTGGCGGGGGCGTGACTCCAAGTTCAGACCAGGGCTCTGAAGAATGACCCTTTTCATGTGACCGAGCTTCTAGTCAGTTTGCTACAGCATTCTAGTCACTTTGCTTTGGGTTGTGTTCTTCTGTTTTCTGGTCTATCAGCCAGGAATACCGGGAGTTCCTCTCTCAAAATTTTTGAAGACTAATTTATTTTTCATAAAAGGCCATTTAAAACCTGACGCTCCAACCTCAAACCTTAGAAGCAGAACATCATGGCATATTTTCTTCAAGGGACTCAGTTCTCCCATCCTTGCTGTGAAAGCCAGAGAGAGAGAGAGAGAGAGAGAGGGGCAGTGCCCGCCCCGGCCCGCCACCCCACTTTCATTCCCAGCGCAAGCACGGTACTCACAGCAGGGACCCTGCGCTGGCCCGGGTCCTCACCGCGTCGCCCGCGCCCCACAGGGGAATGGTGTTTGGCGATCACAGCAGCCAGTCAATATTTGTCCAGTCAGTTCCTGGAACCAGAATGAAGACAGTGCGCAGCAAACAGGCAGGGACCTGTTTGTCAGAGGCCCCGTCCTGCCTGCCTGTCCTACAAAGAGTGGGCTGGGATTCCGGGCCCCACGGGCGGGCATGAGGAGAGTCCGAGACCAGGGCTGACAGCAGGGACCTGTTTGTCAGAGGCCCCGTCCCGCCTGCCTGTCCTACGAACAGTGGGCTGGGGTTCTGGGCCCCACGGGCAGGCGGGCGTGAGGAGAGTCCGAGACCAGGGCTGACAGCAGGGCGTCGAGGCACCAGTCGTTGTTGACCTTTGATGAGTACTTTGTGCATTCCAGCGGTGTCCTTGAAGGGTCACTCTCGCAATAAAAATGCAAGATCTTAGCTAACCGTGTAGTGGCCACCACTGCATAGTACGTGCAACTGAAACCATCAGGCTGTGCTCCTTGAACTTACACGGTGATGCATGTCGATTATTTATGAATAAAACTGTGGAAAAAGAATGTGAGAGAGGCACTATCTTCACTGCTTTACCGATGGGAAACTGAGGCTCTAGCTCATCACCCAGGGGGTGGGTCTGCGCTCAGAGACATGCCTGCCTCCCCAGGCAAAGCCTTTACCACCACTCCACACCATTCAGGACTTTCCTGATACTTTAAATAAATATAGTCCACATACAGAAAAAAAAAAGGACTGGAAGGAAACCCAGAAAATAGAACAGAATCTTCTCCCCTGCTCTATTGAAAACCCCATAAAATGGACATTGACCTTCATTTACCCAAGTATCACCCAAGACCTGGAGCAAAGCCTAGAATGAAATAAATTTTTTTTTTTTAATTTTTCTGAAGTTGGAAACGGGGAAAGACAGTCAGACAGACTCCCGCATGCGCCCGACCGGGATCCACCCGGCATGCCCACCAGGGGCGACGCTCTACCCACCAGGGGAGATGCTCTGCCCCTCTGGGGCGTCGCTCTGCCACGACCAGAGCTACTCTAGCACCTGGGGCAGAGGCCAAGGAGCCATCCCCAGTGCCCGGGCCATCTTTGCTCCAATGGAGCCTTGGCTGTGGGAGGGGAAGAGAGAGACAGAGAGGAAGGAGGGGGGATGGAGAAGCAAATGGGCGCTTCTCCTGTGTGCCCTGGCCGGGAATCGAACCCGGGTCCCCCACACGCCAGGCCGACGCTCTACCGCTGAGCCAACCGGCCAGGGCCTGAAATGAATATTTTTTATGAGTGAGTCTTCAGGTGATAAAATTGAGGTGACTTGTATGTTCTTCTTTGTGGATTTTTGCATTCTCTTAATTTCTCACAAAGAACACGTATCTCATTTATAATAAAATAAATAAATAAAGCACTGTTAAGGGGGATTAGTTAATCAGGCCCATAAACCTTTTGCTTTAAAGGCAAGCTCGTCCAGGTTGGCACAGTGGTTGCAATCAGCAGGCACATTTAAAACATGAGGGCTCCCAGAGACTGGGTCTGACTCTGCAGGGCGGCGGGGTGTGCCTCTGGCCTGTCTGGTGTGTGAGGCCCGAGAAAGTCCCGGGTGGAGGGCCTCAAACTGTGTGTGCTGGACAGGTGAAGGCCACGCCCCTGTGGGCCAGGCACTGATTGGGTCAGCTACCCCGACCAACGTTTAAGAGCCTGCCTGTGGGTCCAAAACAGTGCTGAGAATCCTCTGGGAGATTTATAAAGACACACTTGCAGTATGAATACACAAGAGAGTTGGAGTCCATGGCCAGAGTTCCTTTCTCACCGAAGGGGAACCAGTTGACTCTTGGCTTGCACCTCGATTATCTGGCTCTTTAACCTTTCATACGGCAGGGAAAGAAGAAGCAACTCTGGATGTGTGTGTTTTGGATTCCATTCCAGACCCTACAGTAGAGCCCACCTCTCAGGGTTGTGGTGGGAGCTAAATGTGATCGTACACAGGCAGTGTCTACGCAGTGCCTGGCCCAGGGCAAGCAGAGAGAGGCGACTGACAGGTTTATGGGATTGGTTCTCATGTGTGGAGGATGGAGACGCAGGAAGAGAGGGTGCTTCAAGTCTTCATGCCATCTGCTGGCAGAATTCCCTCTTGTTCCAAGGAGGCTGGTCTGTGTTCTGTTAAGAACTTCAATTGAACCCTAGCTGGTTGGCTCAGCGGTAGAGAGTTGGCCTTGTGTGTGGAAGTCCCGGGTTCGATTCCTGGCAAAGGCACACAGGAGTAAGCGCCCATCTGCTTCTCCACCCTCCCCCTCTCCTTTCTTTCTATCGCTCCCTTCCCTTCCTACAGCCAAGGCTCCATTAGAACAAAGTTGGCCCAGGCACTGAGAATGGCTCAATGGCCTCCACCTCAGGTGTTAGAATGTCTCCAGCCACAACGGAGCAACACTCCAGATGGGCAGAGCATCACCCCCTGGTGGGCATGCCTGGTGGATTCTGGTCAGGCACATGCCGGTGTCTGTCTCTCTGCTTCCCTGCTTCTAACTTCAGAAAAATACAAAAAAAAAAAAAAAATCAACTGTACCACCAATTTAAATGTTAATCTCCTCCGAAAACACCCTCACAGAAACATGCAGAATAATATTGGACTGCATATGTGGGTATCATGGCCCAGCCAAATAGACACATAAAATTATGTCATCGTTGGTAGGGAAGGGATGGAGCACCACTTCTTCGGGGTGCTGGGCTCCGTGTTTACGTGAGCATCTTTCTAATCTCAGTGTCAAAAGGCATAAAACATGTTCTTACATACTTCTTGTGAATGTTGACTCATCTCACTTTTAAATTTTTTTCTTTTTTGCATTTTTCCAAAGCTGGAAACGGGGAGGCAGTCAGACAGACTCCTGCATGCACCCGACCGGGATCCACCCGGCATGCCCACCAGGGGGTGATGCTCTGCCCCTCTGGGGCATCGCTCTGTTGCATCCAGAGCCATTCTAGTGCCTGAGGCAGAGGCCACAGAGCCATCCTCAGCGCCTGGGCCATCTTTGCTCCAATGGAGCCTCGGCTGCTGGAGGGGAAGAGAGAGACAGAGAGGAAGGAGAGGGGGAGGGGTGGAGAAGCAGATGGGCGCTTCTCCTGTGTGCCCTGGCCGGGAATCGAACCGGGGACTCCTGCACGCCAGGCCGACGCTCTACTACTGAGCCAACCGCCCAGGGCCTCATCTCACTTTTAACTGTACCTTGGAATCATGCCAGTCATCGCTAGAGTCAGGAGAAAGCCTACCTGGGCCCCATGGAGGACTGGGTGTGTGGGAGGACAGCTCACCATGGCTGCTTGGGCCATGGCCTGTGTTGCGCCCACAGAACGGAGCCGGGTGCCTGTGCTTCTCGGTGTTCTTACATGTGCCAGTGGTCTTGTTTGACGGAATGCTGCCCACCTCCCTGGAGCGTGTAGGACAGCAGGCCCCTCACGTCCTCGACGAACGCTGAGTGTAGTTCACTAGGACAACACTATGTGAGCACGTTTTAGTGTGAGGGACACTAGACCCTCCTCGCCCTCCAGGAACACCCTCCACTATGTGGGGCGCGAGGGCCCCCACCATCGTCCACGAGCCCCTCCCCTCTCTGCTTTCGCCACGGATCTGCCTGGATGTGACGCGCGCCAGCATGGCTCTCAGGCCTTCCTCCGTCTAGTGGTGCCGCTGAAACCACTGCCTCCACATTTCTAGAATGATCCACCATACCCTCTCTCACCTTAGCTCCTGCGGCCCAGTCCTGGGTCTCTCTCCCCTCTCTGGGAGCCTGCATGTTAAGTGGTGATGCAAATAGCAGGCCCTTTCCTTGGGCATTTGAGCATTCTTTTTTTTTTTTTTTTTTTATAATGTTATTTTTTTAATGGAGTGACATCAATAAATCAGGATACATATATTCAAAGATAACAAGTCCAGGTTATCTTGTCGTTCAATTATGTTGCATACCCACCACCCAAAGTCAGATTGTCCTCTGTCACCTTCTATCTTGTTTTCTTTGTGCCCCTCCCCACCCCCTATCCCTCTCCCATTCCCCCCTCCCCCCGTAACCACCACACTCTTATCAATGTCTCTTAGTTTCACTATTATGTTCCACCTATGTATGGAATAATACAGTTCCTGTTTTTTTCTGATTTACTTATTTCGCTTCGTATCATGTTATCAAGATCCCACCATTTTGCTGTAAATGTTCCGATGTCATCATTTCTTATGGCTGAGTAGTATTCCATAGTATATATGTGCCACATCTTCTTTATCCAGTCATCTATTGATGGGCTTTTTGGTTGTTTCCATGTCCTGGCCACTGTGAACAATGCTGCAATAAACATGGGGCTGCATGTGTCTTTACGTATCAATGTTTCTGAGTTTTTGGGATATATACCCAGTAGAGGGATTGCTGGGTCATAAGGTAGTTCTATTTTCAGTTTTTGAGGAACCACCATACTTTCTTCCATAATGGTTGTACTACTTTACATTCCCACCAACAGTGTATGAGGGTTCCTTTTTCTCCACAGCCTCTCCAACATTTGCTATTACCTGACTTGCTAATAACAGCTAATCGAACAGGTGTGAGGTGGTATCTCATTGCCGTTTTGATTTGCATTTCTCTAATAGCTAAAGAAGATGAGCATCTTTTCATATATCTGTTGGCCATTTGTATCTCTTCCTGGGAGAAGTGTCTATTCATATCCTCTTCCCATTTTTTTATTGGATTGTTTGTTTGTTTGTTATTGAGTTTTATGAGTTCTTTGTATATTTTGGATATTAGGCCCTTATCTGAGCTGTTGTTTGAAAATATCATTTCCCATTTAGTTGGCTTTCTGTTTATTTTGTTATCAGTTTCTCTTGCTGAGCAAAAACTTCTTAGTCTGATGTAGTCCCATTCATTAATTTTTGCCTTCACTTCTCTTGCCATTGGAGTCAAATTCATAAAATGCTCTTTAAAACCCAGGTCCATGAGTTGAGTACCTATGTCTTCTTCTATGTACTTAATTGTTTCAGGTCTTATGTTTAGATCTTTGATCCATTTTGAGTTAATTTTTGTACAGGGGGAGAGACTGTAGTCCAGTTTCATTCTTTTGCATGTGGCTTTCCAGTTTTCTCAGCACCATTTATTGAAGAGGCTTTCTTTTCTCCATTGTGTGTTGTTGGCCCCTTTATCAAAAATTATTTGACTATATATATGTGGTTTTATTTCTGGGCTTTCTATTCTGTTCCATTGGTCTGAGTGTCTATTTTTCTGCCAGTACCATGCTGTTTTGATTGTCGTGGCCCTATAATAGAGTTTGAAGTCAGGTATTGTTATGCCCCCAGCTTCATTCTTTTTCTTTAGGATTGCTTTGGCTATTCGGGGTTTTTTATAGTTCCATATAAATCTGATGATTTTTTGCTCTATTTCTTTAAAAAATGTCATTGGAAGTTTGATGGGAATTGCATTAAATTTGTATATTGCTTTGGGTAATATAGCCATCTTGATTATATTTATTTTTCCTAGCCAAGAACAAGGTATATTCTTCCATCTCATTATATCTTTTTCGATTTCCCTTAACAATGGTTTATAGTTTTCATTATATAAGTCCTTTACATTCTTTGTTATGTTTATTCCTAAGTATTTTATTTTTTTTTGTTGCAATCGTGAAGGGGATTATTCTTTTGAGTTCCTTCTCAGTTGTTTCATTGTTGGCATATAGAAAGGCTATTGACTTCTGTATGTTAATTTTGTATCCTGCGACCTTACTGTATTGGCTTATTGTTTCTAGTAGTCTTTTTGTGGATTCTTTGGGGTTTTCGATGTATAGGATCATATCATCTGCAAAAAGTGATACCTTTACTTCTTCTTTTCCGATATGGATGCCTTTTATTTCTTTGTCTTGTCTGATTGCTCTGGCTAGAACCTCTAGTACCACATTAAATAAGAGTGGAGAGAGTGGACAACCCTGTCTTGTTCCTGATTTAAGGGGGAAAGCCTTCAGTTTAGTGCCATTTAATATGATGTTAGCTGATGGTTTATCATATATGGCCTTTATCATGTTGAGATATTTTCCTTCTATACCCATTTTGTTGAGAGTTTTAAACATAAAATTGTGTTGTATTTTATCGAAAGCCTTTTCAGCGTCTATTGATAAGATCATGTGGTTTTTGTTCTTTGTTTTGTTGATATGGTGTATTACATTAACCGTTTTACGTATGTTGAACCATCCTTGAGATTCTGGGATGAATCCCACTTGATCATGATGTATTATTTTTTTAATATGTTGTTGTATTCGATTTGCTAGTATTTTGTTTAGTATTTTAGCATCTGTATTCATTAGAGATATTGGTCTGTAGTTTTCTTTTTTTGTGCCATCCTTGCCTGGTTTTGGTATGAGGGTTATGTTGGCCTCATAAAATGTGTTTGGAAGTATTGCTTCTTCTTCAATTTTTTGGAAGACTTTCAGTAGAATAGGAACCAAGTCTTCTTTGAATGTTTGATAAAATTCGCTGGTATAGCCGCCAGGGCCTGGACTTTTATTTTTGGGGAGGTTTTTAATGGTTTTTTCTATTTCTTCTCTACTGATAGGTCTGTTTAGGCTTTCTGCTTCTTCTTGACTCAGTCTAGGAAGGTTGTATTTTTCTAGGAATTTATCCATTTCTTCTAGGTTGTTGAATTTAGTGGTATAAAGTTTTTCATAGTATTCTACAATAATTCTTTGTATATCTACAGTGTCCGTGGTGATTTCTCCTCTTTCATTATGGATTTTGTTTATATGAGTTCTTTCTCTTTTTTCCTTGGTAAGTCTTGCCAAGGGTTTGTCAATTTTGTTGATCTTTTCAAAGAACCAGCTCCTTGTTCTATTAATTTTTTCTATAGTTTTTCTGTTCTCTAATTCATTTATTTCTGCTCTGATTTTTATTATCTCCTTTCTTCGGCTGGTTTTGGGTTGTCTTTGTTCTTCTTTTTCTAGTTCCTTGAGGTGGGAAGTTAAGTGGTTCACTTGGGCTCTCTCTTGTTTGTTCATATATGCCTGAAGCGATATGAACTTCCCTCTTATCACTGCTTTTGCTGCATCCCATAGATTCTGATATGTCGTATTGTCATTTTCATTAGTCTGTATATATCTTTTGATCTCTGCACTTATTTCTTCTTTGATCCATTCATTTTTTAAAAGTATGTTGTTTAGTTTCCACATTTTTGTGGGATTTTTTTCCTCTTTTTTGCAGTTGAATTCTAGTTTCAAGGCTTTATGATCAGAAAATATGCTTGGTACAACTTCAGTTTTTCTGAATTTGCTGATGTTGTTTTTGTGGCCCAACATATGGTCAATTCTTGAGAATGATCCATGTACACTGGAGAAAAATGTATACTCAGTCACTTTGGGATGAAATGTCCTGTAGATGTCTATCATATCCAGGTGCTCTAGTGTTTTGTTTAAGGCCACTATGTCTTTGTTGATTCTCTGTTTGGATGACCGATCTAGAGCCGTCAGCGGTGTATTGAGGTCTCCAAGTATGATTGTATTTTTGTCAGTTTTTGTTTTAAGATCAATAAGTAGCTGTCTTATATATTTTGGTGCTCCTTGGTTTGGTGCATATATATTAAGAATTGTTATGTCTTCTTGATTCAGTGTCCCCTTAGCCATTATGAAATGGCCATTTTTGTCTCTGAGTACTTTTCCTGTCTTGTAGTCAGCATTATCCGATATGAGTATTGCTACACCTGCTTTTTTTTGGATGTTATTTGCTTGGAGTATTGTTTTCCAGCCTTTCACTTTGAATTTGCTTTTATCCTTGTTACTTAGATGAGTTTCCTGTAGGCAGCATACAGTTGGATTTTCTTTTTTAATCCATTCTGCTACTCTGTGTCTTTTTATTGGTGAGTTTAATCCGTTTACATTTAGTGTAATTATTGATACTTGTGAGTTCCCTATTGCCATTTTATATCTTGCTTTCTGTTAGTTTTGTGTCTTGTTTTATCCTTCTCTTTCATTTTTCTATCTTTTGTTTTTATTTGGTTATATTCCATACATCTTTCCTCTGTTGCTATCTTTTTTATCTCATGTGCTTCTGTGGTGGTTTTTTCAATGGTGGTTACCTTTGAGTAATGAAAAGGGTCCCTACCCTGTTCATTGTAGTGAACTATTTTGTGAGTACTTTTGCACTCCATCGTCCTTTGCTACTGTTAATCTCCATCTTCTCCCCCTCTTTCTTTTTGTTGTTGTCACAGTTTAAATTTGGTTTTATTGTGTTCTTCTTGGAGCTTTTACTTGTGGCTCTGTTTTTTTTTTGTTCTTTGTATCTGATTGGAGAACCCCCTTTAGTAATTCCTGGAGTGGGGGTTTTCTGATGATAAATTCCCTCATCTTTTCTGTATCTGTGAATGTTTTTATTTCCCCTTCGTATTTGAAGGATAGCTTTGATGGGTATAGTATTCGTGGCTGAAAGTTCCTCTCTTTCAGGACTTTAAATATTGGGGTCCACTCTCTTCTAGCTTGTAGAGTTTCTGCTGAGAAATCTGATGATAATCTAATGGGCCTTCCTTTATATGTTGTATTCTTCTTTTCCCTGGCTGCCTTGAGAATTTTTTCTTTGCTGTTGGTTTGTGTCAATTTCATTATGATATGCCTTGGATTAGGTTTGTTGGGGTTAAGAAAACTTGGAGTTCTGTTTGCTTCTGGAACTTGAGGCTTTAGTTCTTTCCACAGGCTTGGGAAGTTCTCATCTATTATTTGTTTGAGTATGTTCTCCATTCCATTTTCTCTCTCTTCTCCCTCTGATATACCTATTATTCTTATGTTATTCTTTTTGATGGAGTCAGATAATTCTTGTAGGGATATCTCATTTTTTTTAATTTTTGAGTCTCTTTCTTCTTCTCTCTGTTGTGCCTCAAGTTGTTTGTCTTCTATTTCACTAATCCTCTCTTCTATCTGACCTGTTCTATTAGCTAAGCTTGTTACTTCGTTTTTCAGCTCGTGAATTGAGTTTTTCATCTCTGTTTGATTTGTTTTTATAGTTTCAATTTCCTTGGACATATATTCTTTGTGTTCATGGAGTTGTTTTCTGAGCTCCCTATATTGCCTTTCTGTGTTTTCTTGTATATCTCGGAGGATTTTTAGTATTTCTATCTTGAATTCTCTGTCATTTAGCTCCAAGCTTTCCAATATATTAAATTTTTTCTCCATAGATTTTTCCTCATCTAGCTGTGTTACCTCTCTTTCTTTTGTATCCATGATATTCGATTTTCTCTTCCTTAATGGCATCTGAAGGTGGTTTTGTTGATAGTATTAATGAGATTTAATAAAGAATAAAAAGTTAAAAAAAATAAAAAAATAAAAAATCGAAAAGTTGTTTTTTTAAAAAAAATTAATAATGAAATAAAGAAAAATAAAATAAAATAAAAATTAAAAAAAAAGGAAATTATTCCCCCCCTCCTTTTTTCCTCTCCTCTCCTCTCCCCTCTTTCTTGAGAAAATCTTGTGGTGGACTGTGAGTTATAACAAACAATGCCTGTGATGGAGGGCCTGAATTGGGGAAAAGTAATAAAGGGGCAAAAAAGAGAAAAAAAAAAAAAAGAAAAAGAAAAAAGAAAAAAAAAGAGCATATGGACCCACAAAAAGCAAATAAGGAAAAAATTTGGGTCAAGAATAAAATGATTTGCTTTTAGGTGTTGGTTGTCTAAGAGTTATGATGAGAGGAATAAGAGGAAAACGGAAAAATGGGGGGACAAATTAAAAACTTACTATTGTATTTAGTGGAACAAGAACTAGATAATATGGAGAGCCAGGGATGGGAGCACTGCTAGTGAGTTAAAAAGGTGAAGTAAAAACCCCCCAAAATGCCACAAACATAGGTTTGAGTCCCAGATAAGATAATTTGTTTGTTATTGAGGTTTGAATGAGAGGAGATGTAAAGGAGAAAGGAAGAAACTAATATAGAGGGAGAAAAGAAAGAGAGAGAGAAAAAAAAAGAGGGAACCACTAAAAGAAGAAAAAAGAAAGGAGAGAGAGAGAGAGAGAGTTAAGGATTTTGGAGTGCAACCCTCATAGAGAGAAAGGAAGAGAAGAGAAAAGATAATGGGAGATGTAACACTTATGGGTAGTGTAGTTCAAGGAGAGGAGAGAGTAAGACCGGTAGAGAGTTAATCGGCCAAATTGGAGGAGGAAAAAAAAGTATCAAGAATGAAGATAAGAGAAACAAACGAACAAATATAATAAAATGGGATAGGTTATAAAGTCTGCAGATTATTCTTGATTTTGAGAGGTTATCTTCTTGCTTTTTCTTTTCTCTCCCTCTTCCTGGTCGGTGACTCTGTACCCCGGGTTCTGCCCCTTTGGCACGCTCAGGTAGAGGTTTGCAGTTGATAAGTCTCTATGGCAATGTCATGTATTGTGCTTTAGTCTCGTTGGGAGTCGAGGCTCATTAGCATTTATAGGCTCCGACAGTGAGAGAGTCCGTGTTCCTGGAGCCTTTCTCCTAGTCTTTCCTTCCTCAATTAGTAGCCTGATAATCCAGCTATGGGGTTGCTGCTGCCTCTGCCTGGATAGTAAGAGGCTCAAAGAGCTGGCAACTCCCCACTCTATTTCCACTCAGCACAGGGCTCTGGGTAAGGCTCAGTCAGTCAGAGCTGCTAGCATAATCAGGCGGGCTTTCCGCCCACTCAAAGACCTCTGGCTCTGCCACTCTGTCCGGTAACACAAGCGGGCGCCCACTTCCGGGGCGCTTGGAGGAAACTCTCACTCACTGTCTGCAACCAGGATATCCGGCCAGCAGTCTCACGCTCTGAGTGAAACCCCCAACCGCAGGGAAAAGTTGCAGCGTTGGAACCGAGTCTCGCTCCGTCCCCGTGCGCGGCCCCCGCAAGGCGCTGGGGTGGCCCGAGACTCCGCCCCGGCCCACACAAAGGCCCCCGACTCTGCCCCTCTGCGCGACAACACGGGCACGCACCGCCGAGGCACTCGGAGGAATTGCCCACTCCCTATCTGCGAGCGCAAACCAGGATATGAGGCCGGCCGCGGTTCCCTCTGAGTGAAACACCCTCCAGCACGGAAAATCTCCACCATTGGAACTAGTTCTCACTCCCTCCCGTGCGTGGCTCTCCCAGGGCGCTGGGGCTGCCCAGAGACTCCGCCCTCGGCCCACAGAAAGGCCCCCGACCCTGCCTCTCCGTGGGGCAACACGGGCACCCACCTCCGGGGCTCAGGAAGAAATCTCTCGCCCACCAACTGCGCGCACGCCGACCAGGAGACCAGGTAAAATGGCCGCTCCGCTTGTCTTTCTTTGTTTGGGTTTGGCGGGAGTGTTAGCTTGTATTGCCCGGGTTGCCACAGGATCAGATTTTCCTCGGCTTGGATATCCGTGCCACAGCCTGGTTCGGCCGCTTGTGCCGCGGCGGCCTGGATCTATTCACCCCCTTTGCCCGCCTCAGTTTCTATATTCACAGTTACCAGAGAAAGCCGCCCTGTTTAGGTTAGTGAGGAAGGCGGAACATTTCTTACTCCCTATTTCCTTCGGGGTTTGGTTATATATTTAGCCAATTTTTCACTCAATCATACCTTTGGGTGTATTGCGAAGCATCTGGAAGCTCCAAGTATAGGTTTTTCTGTTTCTGGTTGAAGATCTTGTTGAGTTTTGGGGGAGATTTATCGGTATCGCTTCCTACCCTGCCATTACTCTCTGAGCATTCTTGATAAATAAATAAAATATTAAGCTCTGCATTGACTCCTCTGGGGATAAATGGGGTTCCTTCAGGTTCACGTTGTCCCCAGAAAAGAAAACACTCGTGTTCTGCCCTAAACCTCGCCACCGTTGGACTTCGGTGGATTTTTTGGCCCTGTTCTCTGTCACCCAGCTCCTGGCTGTTAGCACAGGTGGCCCTGGTCGTGTCATCACGTGGCTCAGCCGACTCTGTGCCCCGTCTTTGGCCGCCAGCCTCACTCCCAGCCTCGTGTTTTCAGCACCGAGCCTTGGCTCTCTACCAGAATAGCATCATTTCACCCTCTGGCTTACTCTGCTGTGGGTCACTGCGCTGGCTTAGCCTACCCAGGCAAGGTCCAGCCTCTTGGGTGTCGTTCATGGGTCAGCCTGTTTGGCCAATATCTTCGCCAGCCATGCCTATGGCCGCTGGCTGTGACCTCTCTTGTCAAATGACCTGATGCTATCAGACCTCATGATCTCAAGTATCCAAGGCAATTCATGGCCAGCCAGCTTGTAACCAAGTCCCAGTCCCTCCTACACACACACACACACACACTCACACACTCATACACACTCACACACACACTCACACTCACACACACACACACACAGTTCTGCTCACAATAATTCTGTCCCTTCCCTCCTTAGGATACCCATTTATTTACTCATTTCTCGAGCATGTATCACAACCACAAGGTGGTTGATTTGCTTCGTGACCCTCTCTGTATCGCAAACGACAACCACATGGCCTCCGTCTCCAGTCTCTCGATCTTCCCGTGTTACCGACAAGGAGAGTGCCCCATGCTTCAGCCGCACCTTCCTGTCGGCTGTGTCAGCACTGGGGGACTCTGGAAGTCTCAGTGCCCGTCTCACTGGCTGACTTCTTTGAGGTCAAATCCCAGGCCCTAGAGGAGGTCGGTGGGCACAGGGTGAGCATGGCCCAGGTGGGGAGGAGCTCACAGGGGAGCCAATGAGATTCTTTCTGGGATACTCAATTAACAGTTTCCTGAACATTTTGTGGGCAAAACCCTGACAACTCTTTTCTGTGTTGCCCACCTTCTGGGGAGAGTGGACTTCTCAGTGGCGAGGCTCGGTGAATATTCCCGGTGGAGTGTGTGGCATTTCACAGAAGACGCCGCTGAAAAGGCCGCAGAGGCTGAGGCTGCTGAACCAGCGTCTGCTCTGGACGGCAGGTTCGTAGCCCTCGAAGTCCCTGCATTGAAGCCTGAACCCCAAATGCAATTGGACTTGGTGGGAGGACCTTCGGGAACTAATGAGGGTAAGATGAGGACATGAGGGCCCCAGATATGTGGCCACAAATCAGTACCCCAAAAGAATAGACATCAGAGCGCTGGCTTGCCCCACCCCTGCCCTGCGTGTGCACCCACAAGGGGAGGGCATGTGAGGATGCAGCAAGGAGGCCGCCATCTGCAAGCCAGGAGGAGGGCTCTCACCCACACGCGGCCACGCGGCCACCTCATCGCAGACCTCCAGCCTCCAGAGCCGTGAGAAAACCAATGCCTGTTGCCGAAGCCCCGGGTCCCTGATATTCTGTTTGGGCCACCTGCGCTGACTGAGATGGAATCGTTCATTCTCAGCCTTGTCCCCACCGACCCTTTCAGCCATTCTGTAGCCAGAGTGGGCTCCCCAAAGGGTAAGCCACCATTTCCCCTTTCTGGCTCCCCATAAGCATCATAAAGATAGAGCCCAAATGCTTGAGGAGGCGGAGAAGTCCCATCACCCTCAGCCCCATGGCCCTGGGCAGCCCGCCCCACACCCTCGCGGACTCCTCACCGCCCCTCAGGGCCCCACCTCCCGCTGTCCCGTCCCATTGTTCCCTCAGCCCCCACCCTTCACTCCTCCTCCTCTGTGCACCTCTTCAGGAGGGGAAGGGCAGTGAGGCTGGAGGGCATCGTGGTGGAGGTAGGCAGTGAGTGGGAGGGGCTTGGGGGAGGGAAGATTCCAGAAAACAAGCACACATACTTATTACACTGGATCTTTCATCATCTTCCCTAAGGCAGATACAAGCTGAAACACGGCCAAAAAGCAAACAATAAGACACCTGCTGCTATGGAACCGCACTG
The DNA here is from genome assembly GCF_036850765.1 of Saccopteryx bilineata. NCBI lineage: Eukaryota > Metazoa > Chordata > Mammalia > Chiroptera > Emballonuridae > Saccopteryx > Saccopteryx bilineata. The sequence goes on along the minus strand of NC_089493.1, from coordinate 10,285,861 downwards.
TCCCCAAGAGGAGAAAGGTGACTTACTTTCCAGCAGAAGTCGGCCGCTGCAGAGGTCTCTGCACCCGTCGGTGACTTATTCGTACCGCCGCTGGTGTGGCCACGTGGGTAACCCTGCCTTGCGGGTCACTTGGCCAACAGATCATGTTCAAGTAGCCCCTCCCCCAATAATAACAATCATTTTCCCCCTCACGTGTCAGTCCCCAGTGAAACAACAAGCAAGTCAGTGAATTGTGCTGCTGCTTGAGCTCCTGTTCATTAACTGACTGGTGCGTCGTTACGACAAGCACCTGATCTGTGTAGCCCAGGCTCTGGGCGAGGTACTGGGTGAACAAGGGGCTGAAGGCCTGGCCTCCACCCTGGAAGAGAACCCCTGACCCCCAGGAGCTCTCAGTTTAGAGGGAGAAGCGAACGTGTAAAAAGGCAGCTGGGTGCATTTTGAAGGTTCAGGAAGAGCACCCATGAGCAGTGAGGGACTGAGCAGGTACAGGGAAGGGCACAGATAGTGACCTGGGACAATCAGAGAGGCTGAGGAAACTTTCCTCTCGGTCTTTAAAAAACCAGTAGGAATCTACACCCCCTCAGGGAAGCCTGAGAAGGAGATTCAGGGTGCTGGGGTGGGGAAGGGACTCCGGGGAGGGGGTCAGGGCTGGGTGTGCAGGGTTATTTCAAGTGCACGAGGAATTCTCTGTGAACAGGGCGAAGCCACTGACGTCTCTCCACAATAGCGATGAAAGAGTTTGACAGAACTGTCCAAACAACCATTCCAGTTCCCTGGAAATCCACCGAAGGCCGGCAACAGACAGAGAGGCGTTCTTACGGGAAGGGGGGGGCGCGGGGGTGGTGGTGGTGGTGGTACTGAATGAACTCCGGCTGAGATGGAAGAGTCTGTGGCATTCTTGTCTGGGGCTGCTCCCACTCCCTTCCAGCTCTGCCGGTGGGTGGTCTCCCCACAGCGGGGCTGCGGCTGCTGGAGCAGACAGACCCATGTGGCTTGGGGCCTGTGTTGGTTAAAGAGATGATCTCCAGAGTAAAGTGTAGGGGTGGAGGGCGGACAGAGCCCTGGTTTTGCTAACCTGCTATTTATCAAGAGTCACGACCTCAGCATCCTTTCTTAAGTAACTTGTATCAATATTTCTTAAGTGCCTGGCACAGAGAGAGTTTTCTTTTGGGCTTCAACTAATAAATTTGTCCCACAGTGTTCCATTTGAAAGCTGGGCCTCGAAACACACATCTTGTGTGGGATCTGGGGGGCTGGTGGGGAGAGACGTGGATTGGTACCCGAGGTCGGCAGGGAGCAAAGAGGGAGCCTCGACTGCACGTGATTCTCCAGCTCCCAGTGGGGAAGAGGATGTTGGCCACACAGTGTGAAGGGTGCTTCAGGGATGCACCAGTTCCTGCCTTTCTCCTCAACTCCTGGCTGGGAAGAGAGCTAGAAGGATCACCTTTGTTTTAAACCGTTTCTCGTATAAATGACAATAAGGGAAAGGACATTAACCCGGTGGCATTCCCTGCATACCAGCGATTTTGCAAGGCACTGTCCTGAGGGCTTTCTCTGTATTCGCTCAGGTGAGAGCCCAGAGACACAGGCACTGAAGAGCTGTTAGAGGCATGTGAAGCTGAGAGAGCCGCTGAACCGCGCTGAAATCCACATGGATACATGGTGGGGCAGCTGGGTTTCCAGCTGGGACCAGGAGCTGGAACTGGATGCGTTCTGAAGTCCTCTCTCCTGAGCTCTGTCCCTTTTGCCTCTTGTCTCCACACTGTGTGACTGTCCTGCATACGAGGTCCCTGCTGCCACACCCCCAGCAGCGGCTTCTGCCTGCCTTGGCACGTGGGTGACCATCATTCCCCAAGGGGCTGTGACACCAGCTGGGGTGACTGCACTCCCTCAGGGGGACATTGTCAGCGCTGGAGCCCAAGTGAATGCTTTTGATCCACATCAGTAGCTTCAGGTTCTTGTCCTGAAATTTAGTGACGGGCTGAAGGGCCACAAGGAATCACCACACTTGTAATATCTTCCCCTCTTCCTCTCTGATGATCAATTCCACGGCGCAGGATCGCTGAGGCTATGGCGCCCTAGTCTCAGCACAGTGTCTGATCCGTGGTATGTGCTCAGCTTACCGAAATGCCGACTCAAGCATTTACTGGGCAAGTAACGAGCCAGGTAGGGAAGGAACACAGACCTAGAGAATGGAGATGCCCGGGTGTCCTGGGTGATCTGTCTATGATGCACTTTAAAATACTTCAGCACGGACATGACTGGGGTGGTAATTATCCTTATTTACATCCCAGGGTCAGTTAGCGAACAGCCGAGGAATCTGATTAGTAATAGACGCTGCAGGGGGGAAGGTAGTTAGTTAGCATCGGAAAGGTTCTAGTCAGAGGCCCATACTGCAGGGGCAGCTGCTACAAGATCCGGCTGGCTAGAATCAACCCTGGGTCGGACTAGAACACTAGATCAAGAATCCAAGCTAGTAAGCCTAAGGGCTGGTTAAAAAATTGATTTTGCAGTGATGAAATGACTGGTGCGTAAGAAGTGTGGGTTGGATAGAGACACTGTACGGGTAACTCCGTCCTCGTGCGGCCAATCTGAGCCGGGGATGCCGGGCTCATCCGTCCTCGTGCGGCCAACCTGAGCCGGGGATGCCGGGCTCATCCGTCCTCGTGTGGCCAACCTGAGCCGGGGATGCCGGGCTCATCCATCCTCGTGCGGCCAACCTGAGCCGGGGATGCCGGGCTCATCCGTCCTCGTGTGGCCAACCTGAGCCGGGGATGCCGGGCTCATCCGTCCTCGTGTGGCCAACCTGAGCCGGGGATGCCGGGCTCATCCGTCCTCGTGTGGCCAACCTGAGCCGGGGATGCCGGGCTCATCCGTCCTCGTGTGGCCAACCTGAGCCGGGGATGCTGGGCTCAGCACGCTGAGCCTGTCCTTGTTTTATTTAAATGCTCTCTGGAGGGTTTGTCACCTGGCTCCAATTAGGAAGTTAACCGAGTCTGCCTTCAGAATCCTGTCACCTCTGCCCTGAGTAAAATGGTCACACAATTCTGTGGCAACCGTTCTTGATGTTCTGAGATTGCTCATTTGGCTCTCTTGAAACCGTGGGTCAAACTAACAAGCAAAGCTATTTACACCTACACCATGGCTATATTTTCATGGGCCCGCAACCATCATATTACAGACCCTCCGAGCACAAGCCTCACCCTGTGTGTGGCGTGTTGCTTCCTGCCCCGTAGGGGACTTGCCCACCACTTAGTAATAAAGGCTCCCTCCCATCCCTTCCCTCAGTCCACCTGCCTCCTAACCCACCCTGGTGCTTCCTCATGGGGCCCTGTGTGGTGTGACATGCTCTCCTCTTGGAAACTGTCAGTAATAAAGGCAGTTCCTTCGAAAGCAGCTGTCTCTGTGCCTGGCATCTTACCAGATCTGATCAAACAATATCTTGAGCACCTTTCAAAACAAGAGCAAAAGAGATGCAACGATCTAAAAGAAGGGAGTGGTGCGACCTCGCCACGCTGACAGAATGTGTTATACTACATTCTGTGCCCGATGCGGACACGGGTCTGAGTGGGCGCCCGGAGGCCTTCGGGGCTGGCTTGCATTGGAATGTGCCCCTCAGGAGCCAGGCTGTGGGGCAGACAGCTAACAGCCCTCACTCACCCCTGACGATGGGGGACTCCTAGGAGCTACGAGGAGGATCCAATAGTGTGCGTGACAGGTGGAGGCTGGGCCAGTGCCTCGCACCTGCTGCTTCCTGTGTGTTTCCCTTGCATGCTTTGCCCTGAGGCACGCTCCGAGTTCAGGCAGCTGGCTCTGACCCAGTGTGCTGCTGAGGGGGAAGGACGGCTGCTCTCTGCATGGGGATTATTAAATAAATGTATTGATTTATTTTTAAGCAATAGTAGGCATACAATAGTGTCAGGGGTACAGCATAATGATTCGACATTTACATACCTTACGAAGGCGTCCTCTCAGGAAGTCTGGTACCCGTACGTAACTGCAGTATTAGTGACGGTGTTCCCTAGGCCATACATCCACCTCGTGACTGATAATTTAATAGCAGGCAGCTTGTACTTCTTAGTACTCTTCACCTTCTTGCCCATCCCCCACCCCCTCCCATCTGGCAACCATGAAGGATAAAAATGATACGATCCTGTCAACAGAGACGCGGTGATCTATAGGGCGAGTCTGAGGGCACAGCGCCCTTAGGTCTGGTCCAAGCAGCTGTAGACGGCTATTCGAGTCGGCGTTGCAACCCCTCCCCCGGCTTCCGGCCTGGTTCCCATGCCGCCCTCCGTTAGCTGTTCTCGCTCTTGGCGTCTCTGCTTTGTTTGTGAGCAGAGTGGGAATGTAGGGACCCGTGGAAGCTTCCCCAGCTCTCTAGCCTAGGTCCCTTCTCTTTTCTTTCTTTCTGTGTGAAAGAGTCTGGAAAAGTCAAGGTGAGGCCCTCGGCACATCAAGGTGGCCTGGGGCATTGGCCCCCGAGAAGGAGTCTGGGCCCGTGGGAGTGGGAGGCTGCAGGAGTTGCCGGGGTGACGAAAGGGGAAGGGGGGAGCCCGGGCAGCCCATTGGGCACAGGGGGAGGGATGGCAGAGGAGTCTCTGCTTGGAGCCCCTGGAGCCCGCTGCACCACACGTGCCTCGAAAGGGTCAGAATAAGGGGCCAAGCCATTGTCCCTCCAAACCAGTAGGAGGAGGCTGGGCATCCAGAGGGCCATGTGTGCGTATGTGACAGTGTGACAGTGTCACAGCCAAGGCAGTCATCCTTGACCAGTCTGGATGGAAAACCAATGCATGCACCCAGAATGGCCTTCACTTCACAACCCATTCATCAACTCTCTCTTCCTGTTTGAGAAACTCATCGGCTTTAATGGCACCTCCCATCACACCCTCCTTGACCAACACCTTAATGATCTGACCTTGGTTCTATGGTTCTACCATCACATCTACAATAGTCTCTTTCTGTCCCTCCAACATGCCTGCTTGTTCCTGATCCGGCTTCTGCGCTTACAGAAACACCCTCTCGCCATCTGTCACCCTCCTGCCAATCACCCTATTCAATGCCTTCACAGAATTACCATGACCCATTAAAATCATGTTTATTTCTAGGTTTGGTTTTATTGTTGTAGTGGTGGTTATCACCTCGTCTAGGTACAAAAACCAGGGACTTTGATTTATCCCTAGCACATATTAGGTACTAAATATGTTTTTGCTGAATGAATGATTGAATTTGTGTAGCCACAGAAACTTCACACAATGACAACCTGGCTTCCCTGAGTTAAGCAGTGAACGGGCCATTTTCCAGTTAGGACCCTGGAGGCCTGTGTGAGCACCGTTGCTGGCCAGATTCACATTTTAAGTTTGCAGAGTTTATTACTGTAGTTCTGCAATCAAGGTGACTGACCTGTATGTCACCGTTCTCAGGGGTGCTCAGGAATGGAACCGTGCCAACCCAGAAACATCCCATGAGGCCGTTTCCTGGGAGACGAGCAGGAAGGGGCCTGACTGGGGTTCATGGGCTTGGGTTTGTGACCCGGATCTCTGCTGATTTTTGATGACTAAGCCTCCAGCGTGGCAGCTGGGCAGCGAATGTAGCTCTGCAGGGGTCAGGTGGACCCTCAGAACAAGTGGGCATGCCCTCACGTCACACTGGGATCTTTAGGCAACGTGGTTTATTTCCTGTGCATCGTGAACGTGCCGTCAGTCAACAGGCCTTTTCCCGCCTAGACCTTGCTGGGGTTTTCGACTTTGCCTAGGAAGAGCATGGTCTGTGTGGCTCGGTCCACAATCAGGAGCAGGAAGGACCTGTTGAAGCAGACGGAGAGAGGGGAGCCGTCGTTGGACCGGATTGTGAGCTTGGCGGCGGTAGCCGCTGCGGCCTCAGTACCTTCCTCGCTGACATCCAGCACGGCCTTGTGGGCTGCCTGCCAAGGGGAAAACAAACATCAACACATTTTAAAGCCGAGGTTTGGTGTTTTTGCCTGGGAAGGGGGACACTCCCCCGACCCTGAGAGGAGTCAAGATTACACTATACGCCAAACGCCTGGCATGAGATTTGCTACTGGTCTGTTGGCACTCAAGCATGGAGTAGGTTACAAATACAGCCCAGAAAGACCTAGGTTTGAGTCCCAGTACTGCCACTTATTGTTGCAAAAGTTATTTAGATACTATCTTCCTCACTTTCTAAACTGATTTGAGTCCCAGTTCTGCCACTTACTGTTGCAAAAGTTATTTAGATACTATCTTCTTCACTTTCTAAACTGATAGAGGAGTGCTAATGGTTGCATGTATCCACAGGGTTATGTGATGGATTAAAGATGATACAAAGCATGTGTACCGGAGTAACAGCTACAGTTGCTGCCTCGGAGATGCGAGTTAGATAGTATTGAATATCGGGCCCCTACTTGTTCTTCCAGAAGAGAGACTTCACTGGGGTTCACGTCCTGCTAAACTTCAGGGGCCTGGGAGCTCTCGACAGTCACAACCACTATTTTTCATATGTGCATGAGCACAAAATGGAAAAAGGCCATTATATTTTCATATTCTTGTGGGATTTCTCTGCATTCCTGAACACAAAGCTTCCCTTCGGTGGTCCGGGACCACTTCTGACCATTACAGTTTGTTATCAAAATAAATTTTAGGTCAGGGATCAGAAACCCATATGCGGACAGGGGTGAAACAGGTAACCCCAATGAGACGAGAAGACCTGTTGTAAGAGCATGGGGTCCACGGAGAACCTGGAGGGTCCCCTCTGCCTGAAAGGGGTGCTCACGGCTTAGCTCCAGCCAACGGCCACTGTGTAAAGGTTTGGACTCACTATGTGGGAATTGGGCTTGAGGGTTTATTTTAAAGAAATCAGAAATCTAAACATTTGGGTCTAATAGCTTACATTTTAGAAGTCAGCTCTCTCTTTTCCTATATATATATATATATTTTTTAAATATTGCAGGCCAAACACAACAGGATACTATTGGATCATGGGCAGCCACATTATGCCCTCATTGTGAGGACCTGGGCCCAGGGAGGTGAACTCGAATGCCAGGTGGGCACCTGCTTGTCTGCAGCAGGTGTGTGTAGGGGGGGGGGGGATGCCTGATTCTCAAAGAACTGTAGTTGAACCATAGCAACACCTGTCTGAGGAAGGATAAAGGGCGTCCGTGTATCAGAGGTACAATGGCCATAAAGCATCGGGCCTGGCAGCCGTGAGATTCGGCCTATTTCTCCACAGAGAAGTCGCTTCGCCTCCTGGGACTGTTTCCTTAGATGGGAGGAGAGTCCTCGATTAGTCAGTCTCTATAGGCCTTCCCAACTCAGGCTTTCATGCAAATGTTCTCATCGACAAACTCACTTTGGAAACTTGCAGGAAGTCTCTCTTTGTGATTCCAGAAAAATCGGCATTTTTGTCAAAGGCGTTCCGGATGCCCATCTTCGGGAGGACGGTTTCCAGGTCATAGGAGGTAGACATGGAAAATTTTGGAATGAACACCTCTATCCACCTATAGAGAAAGGGAGAGGGAGAGGTGAGGTCACAGGCCTGGGGTCCCCATCTCTGTTTCTAGGTGGCATTTTGGGACACTCTTCTCCCACTAGGCACTGTGGGTCGCTGCTGAAGGGTCCACACAGCCCAGACAACCAGCCTCGGCTGCTCTGGAAAGAAGCCTCCAGGATGAGGAAGTCCAGCCCTGAAGATGTATGAGGTGAGAAATGGCCCCCTAGTGAAGCAGGGAACAGAGGACAGAGGGGCTCATGAGGGAGCCTATGGCAGGGACCAGTGAGAGGCAGTGGACCAGGACGGAAGTGAGCCCACCGCCGCTAGACCGAGTGCCACCCACCACCTTTCCTGAGACAAACCCTGCTAACCTCCAAGAGCAGCAAATTCCAGTAGAACTCTCTACAAAGCTGAAAATATTTTATATCTGTGATGTCCAATACGATAGCCATCCGCACATGTGGTTATTGGGCAACTTCAGTGTGGCGTGTGCTAAGAAGGAACTAGAATTTCCGGCCCTGACTGCAACCTCAGAAGAGAAGCCACCTGGGAAACATTCTGCAGTGTCCCTTGATTCCCAAACTGACATCTTCGCTGTGCTCTTTCCTTCACCAGACATGCCTGTCCAGGCCTCTGTGTCCTTCCTATCCACGCTTGTGTTCCAGCCAGTGGACCCGTAGCTCATGTGCACCGCCTCCTGAAGGCTTCCGTCAGTCCCAGCTGAGAGTGACCTCTCTGCTCAGAAGCGTCTCAGCACTCTTCCTGCCCTCCCCTGGGCATTGATCTTTGTCCTTCTTGAATTACAGTCATCCCTGATGCTGTCTTTTCTCTCCTCTTAGACAATGAGAACCTGGGAACGATGCCCACAGTGCCAAGAAAATATTGCTAAGAGATCATACATAAAACCTGGACGCTCTCATTTTATCTTATGGTTAACATCTGTTTAATACTCTCCACGATAATTACAGAACTAATAATATTACTTTTTTTTTTTTATTAGGTGAGAGGACGGGAGGCAGAGACAGACTCTCGCATGTACCCTCACTGGGATCCACCTGGCAAACCCCTTATGGGGTGATGCTCTGCCCATCTGGGGTGTTGCTTCATTGCTTAGCAACTGAACTATTCTTAGCACCTGATGCAGAGGCCATGGAGCCATCCTCAGCACTGAGGCCAACTCACTCTAATCAAGCCATGGCTTCAGGAAGAGAGAGAGAGAGAAAGAAGGGGGGAAGGGAGTGCGGTGGAGAAGCAGATGGTCACCTTTCCTGTGTGCCCTGACTGGGAATTGAACCTAGGACTTCCACATGCTGTGCTGACGCTCTACCACTGAGCCAACTGGTCAGGGCCTAATAATATTGCTAATAGCTAATGTTTACTGAACACTTATTATCTCCCCGGCATTCTCCTAAGCCCTTCATAAGTAGTAACTTACGCTATCTCTTTAGCAACTTACGAGTTCAGTGATACCATTATGATCACGTTGTAGGTGAGCACCAGTGCTTTTTTTACTCACTTATTTTTATGGAATCATGCATGGAGTTAAATGTCACATTGGCTGAAAGAGTAAGCTCTGCTAGTGCAGAATAGCTACAGTGACAGAATAGTCCCATAGGGACAAGCTAGCCACAGGGCCTTGGGTAATTCACTTCCCCTGTGGAGCCTCTGTTTCCTTATCTTTGAATAGAGGTGTTAACACTCCTCCCCAGTCAGGTGACTGTGAGGTTCAAGGGAGAACACAGGGCACAGCACCCAGCGCCCTGCCCAGCGGGCAGCTGGTGCTCACTGCAGGAGTGATTGTTCAGCAGCTGCTGGGAGGGTCTTCCCCTCACCCCTGCATGCATGCCACTGCCTACCTCCAGCCCCAGCAAACTGACCCAGCTGCCCACCTCTTCTGCAGCGAGTGGCTCCACTTCTTCAGGGTCCGGGATGACAAGGCCTGCTCCAGCTGCCCCAGCCTGCCCTTGCTGGGGAGGACAAAGAAGGCCGTGGTGTCTCCGCGGTAGTCCATCTGCAGCACGGAGCAGTTCAGGTCCGGATCCACCCCAAAAGCAAACTGCTCCTCCTGGTGCATCATTGGGACCTTCACGGTGGCCTTGCCCACCGAGAATGGGTATCTTCTGCTCGTGTACTGGGGGTTAAAGGGCTTCTCCCACTTGGCTAGCATGAAGAGAGAAGAGAGGTCTGTATGTCACAGTGCGGTTAGCAAAGAAGACAGAAAACACAATCAAGTCAGGACCCCTGAAAACTCTCTCCACCGTAAAAACAATGGGAAGACTTCCAACAATGGTTAAAATGAACCCTTTTAGAACTCTGGAAATGAAAAGATGCTTTCAGCAAACTGGGAAACAAGTTGTTAAAGAAAAATAGCTCAATTCTGGTCAGAGCATCGGATCTGTGGTATTTTAAGGTGCCCTAGTTCTACTCCTCATGCCCCAGCTCTGCAGTAGCTTTGAAAAATAACAGCATGAGTTTGCAGTGAAACCCAGCCACCCCACGGCCACTGAAGGAAGAAAAATGGGGCTGGAATCTTTTCAAAGCCTCATTCCCAAAGACGTGTCAGATTTGTGCTGTCGTGTGTTTCCTTGGACGGCATCACTTACAAAGTGATCTATTTCATCTGATTGGGAGCTCAACCAATGCAAAAAGCCATATCCTTAGGGAAAATTAGTCAAGAGTAGTTACAAGCAGTGATAAATTTTGCAGCTGCCTGGGGCACTGGATAACAGTTGGGGGCAAATAATCGACTAATGAAAAAGTTTAACAGAACAGCCTGGGGGTGAGGGTGGGGTGGCATCTGCAAAAATGACAGTGTAGGACCTCTGCATATTAACCCTGTCATAAAGACAAGAAAAACTGGCAGGAATAGAAACAGAATTTTCAGAGGTCGCCAGCTTGAGCACAGGCTTACCAGCTTGAGCGCGAGATCATAGACATGACCCATGGTTGCTGGCTTGAGCCCAAAGGTCACTGGCTTGAAGCCCAAGGTCACTGACTTGAGCCCAGGGTTGCTGGCTTGAGCAAAGGGGTCATTCGCTCTGCTATAGCATCCCCTCCCTGTCAGGGCACATATGAGAAAGCAATCAATGAACAACTAAGATGCCGTAATAAAGAATTGATCCTGTCCCTATCTCTGCTAAAAACAAACAAACAAAACTCTGGAAATCAACCAAAGGCTGGCAGCAACCTGGGGAGAGTCTACTCAAGAAAAATGAATGAATCTCAATGAGAACCGTCAACTTGGTAGCATTTTAACTTGTGTTAGCCTTGTTCTCCTCTCTCTAGCTCAGCAGTAGCCTTGGAAAATAGCAGACATCAGGGGTAGAAAAACAGATCTGAAGGAATTTCAAAGCCTCCTTACCAAAGAATTATAATTATTGGACCTGTCTGGTCGTTTCCTGGAAGACCTTACTTACAATGTTGATTGGAACTCACTTAGCGCTAAAAGTATTTCTCCCCAGGGTCAGGTGGTATTTGTTAGGAACATTTATAGGCAAGTGCTTTAGCTTCATGGTTGCCAGGATGAGGATAACAGATGGGATGAACAATAGACTAATCAAAGAAATTTAAAAGGAAAAGCTGAGGAAAAAGATGTCCATAGAGACTTGGGGAAGTTTCAGTATACCCTGGGCATTTAGATGCTGCGTGCATGTGTAATGCTACATGCATATTTGAAAAAAATAATACGAGAAGGCTGTAAGTTCTTACCTCTGGCTGACCTTGAAAGTCTGTACAAAAAAGAAACTAAATGTTGAATCAGAGTTATAAACTGTCTTGATGAGTGTTGATGGCATGCCCCACACAAAGACCCTCTGCAAAGACTGGGAGGTTTATTTGTTCCAGGCATTTCAGAAATCTCTGCCCAATCATAGTTGAACATTTAAATAATAAGAGACTTCAGTGGGCACTAATAAGTGATCACAGCAAGGTTTCAGGATATAATGTTAATGTGCATAAGTCAATCACTTTCATAGAGACCAGCAATGGACAAGTGGAATTTGAAATTAAAAACATAATACCATTTAGCATCCCCTAAAATGAAATATTTAGGTATAAATCTAACAAAATATGTATAAGATCTATAAGAAGAAAACTATAAAGCTCTAGTTAATAAAACCAAATAAGTAAATAAATGGAAAAAATATTTTATGTTATGGATAGAAAAACTCAATATTGTTAAGATGTTAATTCTGCCCAACTTGATTTATAGATTTAATGAAATCCCAATCAAAATCCTAGCAAGTTATAGCATACATATCAACAAATTGATTCTAAAGTTCGTATCATGATGTAAAAGACCCAAAATGGGCAGCACAATATTGAAGAACAAAGTTGGAAGACTGACCCAAGATTTACTATAAAGCTGAAGTAATCAAGGCAGTGTGGTGTGGGTGAAAAGAATAGAAAAGTAGACCAATGAAACAGAATAGAGAGCCCAGAAATAGACCTAGATAAATATAGTCAACTGATCTCTGACAAAGGAGCAAGGGCGATACAAAGAGGCGAAGACAGCCTTTTCCACAAGCGGTGCTGGAATCACCGACATCTGTAGACAAAATAACGAGTCTAGAGACACAAACCTATGTTCTTCACAAAAACTAACTCAAAATGGTTCATGGACCTCAATGTAAAACACAAAGCTATAAAATACTTACAGGACAACACAGGAGAAACCTAGATGACCTGAGCCAGGGCAATCACTATTTAGATATAGCACCAAAGGCACAACACATAAAAGAAATAACTGATAAGCTGGACTTCATTAAAATTCAAAACTTCTGCTCTAGAAAGACAATGCTGAGAGACAACCAAAAAAATATTTGTAAAAGATACATCTAATCAGGAACTGCTAGCCAATGCATACAAACAGCTCTTACAACTTAGCAATAGAAAACAAGCAACTGAATTTAAAAAAAAAATAGAAAGGTCTTGACAGACACCTCATCAAAGGAGATACACATATAAACATATGAAAAGATCTTCTGCCTCATATGTCATCAGGGAAATGTGAACTAAAACAACAATGAGATACCAGTACACGCCTATTCAGATGGTGAAAACCTGGCATACTGACAACACCAAACACTGACAAGGATGTGAAGCAACAGGAACTCTCACACACTGTTCCCAGAAAAACAAGATGGTACAGGCACTTGGGTACAGGCACTTGGGAAGACAGTTTGGAGCTTTCTTTCAGAACCAAACATATCCTTGACACACAACCTCACAATCATGCACCTTGGTATAAGGCATTAAAAACGGTTTACAGAAAGATCTACACATATTATATGGTCTGTTTATATGAATTGTCCAGAATAGACAAATCAGTAGAGACAGGAAGTCGATGACTTGTTGCTAGGGAAAGAGCCGGAGCAAGGTGTGACTGCTAATGGATCGCAGGGGTTTTTTGAGATGATAAAAATGATTTGAAATTACATAGTAGAGGTATTCACACAGTCTTGTGGATGTAAAATCAAGTAACCAAAACCAAAAATCCAAACCCATTGAACTGTATACCTTAAAATGATGAATTTTATGATTTATGCATTATATTTTGATGAAATCAAGTTGAATGGAACAACATATACTAAGTGCAGGAAACTTAGTAGGAACTTAAAACATATTATTTTTCCCTCTCTTCTCACTTTGCAGAATGAGTGGATGAGTGCATGAAAGAAGGGAGAAAGGAAGGGAAAGAGAGAGAGGGGAGGAGGGGGATGTTGCAGTAGAGTCCATGATAACCCTGTCTGGAGAGTCCAGGCACCCCGACCACAAGCACGACCCTATGAAGCTGCTACCATTCAGTGGTGGTCAACCTGGTCCCTACCGCCCATTAGGGGGCGTTCCAGCTTTCATGGTGGGCAGTAGCGGGGCAACCAAAGTATAAATAAAAAGATAGATTTAACTATGGTAAGTTGTTTTATAAAGATTTATTCTGCCAAAGTTAGCGAAAATCCAACATAAAGTACTTGGTAAGTAATTATTATTATATGTTTTAACTTGCTGTCACTCTGCTTTATAAATTTTATAAAGTAAAGTGACTTCCCTACTTTATAAATCACCATGACTGTGGAACCAGTGGGCAGTTAGAAAATGTTACTACTAACAGAGATACCGGTGGACGGTAGGTATAAGAAGGTTGACCACCCCTGTGCTACATCATCCATCCAGTTAGCCTGGAGACGGGCTCCCAGCGGCACTCAATACTTGGCCGTTCTTCTACAGCAATGCAGAGCACGTCGCTCCACGCAGCCTGCGGTCACGGAGCAAGTAAGGGTATAAGGGCAGAGGTGGAATTCAAAGCCAGGGCTGCCCAACTTTGAAGCTCAAGCACGCAGTGTCCTTGTAAACTGTGAAGCTCCGGACCGATGTACAGGGGATGAGAATGACAGTTATTCTGTCTGCACTTCCACACCTACGAAAGTGTTCTCACCTTTGCATTTGCCTCTTTAAAAAAAGTTAAGTACGCTTTACATTCATTATTATCCTGTATTAGTTTAGGGTGCACAGCATAGTGCTTAGACAATCGTGTATTTTACAGAGTGGTCCCTGGTATTTCCAGTGCCCACCTGGCGGCATCACAGTTATTACAACGTTATTGACCGTATTCCCCTGCTGTACTTTGCATCTCTGTGACCACCAATGTGTACTCTTGACCCCTGCCCCCCAGCCCCCCAGCCCCCCACTGCCCTTCCCCTCTGGGAGTCGTCAGTCTGTTTCTTAACCTGGGCTGGCAGAGAGCTCTTTACCCTTCTTAAAACCTTCAGGGGGCAGTGGGGCACCTACTGCTGGGTCCTCTCTCTTACGCTAATTTCTAGGAAAATTTATTTTTTCGTGGGCTGCCCACCAAGCCCAGTATTAGCCCCTCAGAACACATAATCAGGCTCTACCAAGACATACCTGGATGAGCCCCTGTTGTTACTGACAAGCTGAAGCTAAGACGGGACACTCAAGAGAGCCAAGGGCATGATCCCGGCTGGTGGCAAAGCCAGTGGGGACTGGGCCTCCCCACCGCCCCACCCTGCTGCCCAGGGCCTGCCTAGTTTGCTTATGTGTCTAGGCGCCGAGCGGAACAGAATGTTAACATCAACATCAACCTCTCAGAGCCTTACCTTTAAAGAAAATGTAGTTCACTAGGACCATGGCTGTCTGAGGTTCAAGCTCTTGAATTAAGTCTGCAACCTTCCCTTGGGTCTCCTTCTCCACGTAGCTGTTGATCCTCCTCCGGGCCGCGGAGGAGTTGGAGAAATCCGTAGGGAAGACTTCCGACTCATACAGCCTCTTGACCTCGCTCAAGAACTCCGTCTGCAGCGGCAGCTCCTTTCTGATGAAGAGGACGCTCCCCATCCTCAAGCACAGGTCTCTGCTGGGGACGCTGAGGGCGTGGACCAGATGCCGGAAGCCCTGCTGAATGGCGGACTCTGGCGTGCCTGTGAGGTTGAAGCCCATGCTCCGGAGGATCTGGCTCTTGGTGGCCGAGCGGGCCCCGAGGGAAAGCACGACCAGGGACGTAGACACGCTCACGGGAGAGAAGAAGATGTTCTGGCCCGGGGTCTTCAGAACCAGCCTCCGGTACAGGTGGAAGGCAAAGTTGGTGTTGCTGGAAGACACCTGGGAAGCAGGGGTGCTCTCTGTGGAGAATGGGTGAGGGGATCCTTTGCTGGGGGCACTGGGTGGGGACCCACAGACGATTGGAGCACAGAGGCTAACGACGAAGACCGCTTGATAAAAGGAAGATGCCATTTTGGAACAAAGTAAATCTGCAAGAGAGGAAAGAGCCATTGAGAGGAGGTAAGCTGAGGGTGCAGCCCCTCAGTCAGGCACCTTGCAACCCTCCACACCATTAGCAATTGGATGGGGACAAGCAGGACAGTGAAAGGGGACCTGAGCCCCAGAGAGGCTGGAGGAAAAGGGGACAGGGAGTGGCGAGAGACAGGCTGCAGAATCAGGGGCCTGGGGCAGACATGGGCAAACTGGATTCCGGACCGCGGGACCCGCTGGAGAACTGACTCAGAGCTGTACCTCAGTCTGAATGGAATTTTCAGGGACTGTTCTGGGAGCTGCCTGTGTCCTTCATTGCTCTAGTCACCTCCGGCCCGTGCCGTGCACAGCAGAGGAGCTCACAGCGCTGGCGCACTGAGCAGACTTGGAGAGCATTTACACCAGTGTCTGAGCCAGGTGGAGGGGTGAAGGAGGGAGGAACGTGGCACTAAAATCCTGGGTTTCTCCTAGTTGCTGAGCTCTACGACAGGCTGGGGTCTGCAGGAAGCCATATGAAAATGTGGGGTCAGCAGGACACCTTGTGATGGGCTGGGGTCTGCAGGACGCTGTGATGGCCTGGGGTCTGCAGGACACATTGTGATGGCCTGGGGTCTGCAGGATCCTGTGATGGGCTGGGGTCTGCAGGATGCTGTGTTGGACTGGGGTCTGCAGGATGCTGTGATGGGCTGGGGTCTGCAGGACGCTGTGATGGGCTGGGGTCTGCAGGATGCTGTGATGGGCTGGGGTCAGCAGGACACCTTGTGATGGGCTGGGGTCTGCAGGACACACTGTGATGGGCTGGGGTCTGCAGGACACATTGTGATGGCCTGGGGTCTGCAGGATCCTGTGATGGGCTGGGGTCTGCAGGACGCTGTGTTGGACTGGGGTCTGCAGGATGCTGTGATGGGCTGGGGTCTGCAGGACACACTGTTATGGGCTGGGGTCTGCAGGACGCTGTGATGGGCTGGGGTCTGCAGGACACACTGTGATGGCCTGGGGTCTGCAGGATGCTGTGATGGGCTGGGGTCTGCAGAATGCTGTAATGGGCTGGGGTCTGCAGGATGCCCTGTGATGGGCTGGGGTCTGCAGGACGCTGTGATGGACTGGGGTCTGCAGGATGCTGTAATGGACTGGGGTCTGCAGGACACACTGTGATGGGCTGGGGTCTGCAGGATGTCCCTTGATGGGCTGGGGTCTGCAGGACGCTGTAATAGACTGGGGTCTGCAGGACGCACTGTGATGGGCTCGGGTCTGCAGGACGCCCCGTGATGGGCTGGGGTCTGCAGGACGCTGTAATGGAGTGGGGTCTGCAGGATGCACTGTGATGGGCTGGGGTCTGCAGGACGCACTGTGATGGGCTGGGGTCTGCAGGACGCTGTAATGGAGTGGGGTCTGCAGGATGCACTGTGATGGGCTGGGGTCTGCAGGACGCACTGTGATGGGCTGGGGTCTGCAGGACGCTGTAATGGAGTGGGGTCTGCAGGATGCACTGTGATGGGCTGGGGTCTGCAGGACGCACTGTGATGGGCTGGGGTCTGTAGGACGCACTGTGATGGGCTGGGGTCTGCAGGACGCCCCGTGATGGGCTGGGGTCTGCAGGACGCACTGTGATGGGCTGGGGTCTGTAGGACGCACTGTGATGGGCTGGGGTCTGCAGGACGCACTGTGATGGGCTGGGGTCTGCAGGACGCACTGTGATGGGCTGGGGTCTGCAGGACGCCCCGTGATGGGCTGGGGTCTGCAGGACGCTGTAATGGAGTGGGGTCTGCAGGATGCACTGTGATGGGCTGGGGTCTGCAGGACGCACTGTGATGGGCTGGGGTCTGCAGGACGCTGTAATGGAGTGGGGTCTGCAGGATGCACTGTGATGGGCTGGGGTCTGCAGGACGCACTGTGATGGGCTGGGGTCTGCAGGACGCTGTAATGGAGTGGGGTCTGCAGGATGCACTGTGATGGGCTGGGGTCTGCAGGACGCACTGTGATGGGCTGGGGTCTGTAGGACGCTGTAATGGAGTGGGGTCTGCAGGACACACTGTGATGGGCTGGGGTCTGCAGGACGCTGTGATGGGCTGGGGTCTGCTGTGCTAACATGGGTTGTAATGACTGATCACAGCACTTGATCTTGACAACCACCGGAAGTCGGAATGTAAGTGAGACGGTTTGTTTCCTCACAGTCTCAGAGTAATAAATCACGTTTAAAGAACGCAGTCTTGTGCAACCAGTTCTGCATTGTGTCGCCCCTTGAGTCTCACTTTCCCTGTCTGTGGAGGACAGCGTGTCTGAGGAAAAGGTTTGATGGACTGTCTAATGCCCAGCCTGGCGTCTGGCTCCCATCAGGCATGGGAAGAGCAGGAAGGGACAGGCGTGTCCCTGTGTGTTCATACCTGTGAGAAGGGATGAAGCTGAAGGAGGAGAAGGTCAGCCATGCCCTGGGGGAGAGGAGCCACTGCAGGCGCAGGGAGGGGGCACATCACGGAGTGCCAGGTCGTCCCCTGTCCGGGGAAGTGTGGGCATGGGCGGGGGCTCCCAGGGGCACCTGCTAACACAAGCTCTGCCTCTCCGGGGTTCCACCCGCCTGTCAGCAGACGTGACTGGACCGTGCTAGAGAACGTCTGAGTCCATACTCCAAATCCTGCTAAGTGGGGGGTCTGGGCCGGGCAAGGGAGACCTGCCTGAACCAGTTGCCGCTTAGAGTGTCATCCAGAAAATGTCCTGGTCCTGTCATGGCCTGGCCTCCATGTGGTCTTAGGCAAGTTGCTGATTCTCTCTGGGCCTCAGGGAGGTGTCCTTAGATGGCTTCCCTCCCTCACAGTCTATGACAGGGGCCTCAGGGGGCAGGCCATTACACTCTTAAGGCAAAGCTCTAAAAAACTCAGTCGGCTCTCAGACTGAGCCTCCTTCCCATAAGCTGGTCTCTCCCATCCCAACGCCTGGGCTCCATGGCTGCCTCTTCTTTCTCCACCATTCTCCCTCAGTCCTACAAAGGCCCTGTCTGCTATGGCATGACTGTGGTCTGAGGGTGTGCAAGAGTCCTGCCACTGGGCTCTGCCCATCAGAGGGACAGGGACATTTTGTCTTCCCTGTGCCTGCCCCTGTCTGGGCCCCTCTCCCAGCGGCCTCTGCCTTCACCGACCTTCTCTTGTCTCCCCTCAGTCCCCCACTCATCCAGCCACTCGTCCCCCCTGCACACAGGGGGAGCTTTCCAGATGTCGATCTCGTGTGCCTCTCCCCTGCCCAGACGCCCCAGTGGCTCTGCACTGACCCCGGGAGGACCACCCGTCCCCCCTGCACACAGGGGGAGCTTTCCAGGTGCAGATCCCCTGCCCAGACGCCCCAGTGGCTCCGCACTGACCCCGGGAGGACCACCCGTCCCCCCTGCACACAGGGGGAGCTTTCCAGGTGCAGGTCTCGGGTGCCACTCCCCTGCCCAGACGCCCCAGAGGCTCCGCACTGACCCCGGGAGGACCACCCGAGCCCCCTGCCTGTCTCTGTTGGGCCCCAGCTCGAGTCCCGGCTTCTTCCTCAGACACCCGCCGTCCCAGCGACCTGGGAGCCTTGCTTTCCCTCGGCCACCCTCCCTCCCCTGTCTTCATTTGTCTTCTTACCCAGCCTGAGTGTCAATGGCTCCGTTTCATTCCAAACCCCTACACTCCCTGGGCTTTGGCCTCCGCGACAACATTTTCAGCAGCGCCCCTTAGGCAGGGAGTCTGGGCCTGCAGATGCCCAGTCGGCGATCTCGGTTTGCCTCCCACCACAGCATCGACCAGCTCACTGCCCCGCGGGCTGCCGGGAATATGTCAACGTTTTCCATTTCCTTACGATGGGCTCCTCACCCTGCCATACGTGCGTGCACACGTGCACGTAATGTGCACATGCACACAACACACTCCCACACACATGCACCCATGTGCACACCCCCACGCACGCACCTGTGTACATGCACACATGTGCACACACATGACATAATGCACACACATATGCACACATGCACACAGCAGATGACCTTGCTACTTAACTCCTATTAAAGAGAGTCCGTCCCTACATGGCAACTTCAGAATGCATGGAAGAAGAGACAAGATGGAGCTGGAGTAGGCGGACGTACCAGCATCTACCTCCCAGAACCAAAGTGGATTACAAACTAATTTTATGAACTATCAGCTGGAAAAACCAACTTTGGACTAAACTAAAAGGACTCTTCAACCAAGGAACGCTGAAGAAGCCACACAGAGACTGGTAGGAAAAGCGGAAACGCGGAGAGGGCTGCCAGCTTCTCGGAGCGAACGGCAGCAGGGAGAGACTCGCGTGGCGGGAAGTGAGTTTAGCAGAGGGGAAAGGGCCCTGAGCCCCAGGAACAAAGCCCCAGCCTGCAGCCCCAGAGCCCAGAAGAAGCGTAAGGACAGTATTTAGCTGGAAACAAGTCAGGATACTATTAGTGAGAGAGTCTGATTTCTCAGACCCAGGATCCTTCTTTTTTTTTTTTTTTTTTTTAGCAATCTTTTTTTTAATCTTTATTCATTTTTAGAGAGGAGAGAGAGAGAGAGACAGAGAGAGAGAAGGGGGAGGAGCTGGAAGCATCAACTCCCATATGTGCCTTGACCAGGCAAGCCCAGGGTTTCGAACCGGCGACCTCAGCATTTCCAGGTCCACGCATTATCCACTGCGCCACCACAGGTCAGGCCCCAGGATCATTCTTAAAGGGACCACGCAGAACATCTCTCTCACAAACACTCACTCGGGGCTCCTGGGGACGGAGGGAAAGGGGAGAGAACCACAGTAACAGGAAGAGAGTGCAATCTAGGAGGCATAGGGAGAAACATTTTGGGAGATAGCCACCCTAACCCCTGGGACGAGTCACTCCCCAAAGCTGAAGTGAATATTTCCCCCGGAAACAGCAATACCAGCAAAGGGAAGCAGGAGAGCAGCCAAACAAGCTCCCCCGCAGCATTCAGAGCAGAGTCGCATAGAAGGAGGGAGCTTTCCGGTCTACAGTAGTGAGTCTTAGGGTCCGAGCTGCAACGCCCCCACCCACGCGGCTGAGGGCGCACTGGAGGGCGGGCGGCAGCGGGAGACAAAAGCGCGGTTCTGCTGGCAGGGGTGGAAGCCGGCTGGCCACCACTGGGCTCAGGTGTGAGCTCAATCTTGCCCAGCTGGGGAGAAGGGGGCGTGCAAAAGCGGTCAAGCTCAGCTGCCGGCAGCCTGTAATCCAGCCTGCGGGGGGGGGGGGGAGGCGGGAACCCCAGAAAGGATGGAGACCAGCCCCTGAGCAAGGGCAGAGGAGCACACCCCTGCCCCGCCCATGCAACTCAGGCTTGTGGTCTGACTTGGTAGCCGGCTCCTCCCGCGGGGGTGGAGCCAAAAGCCCAGAAGAGGTGGAGTTCCACTAGGGAGCTGAGCTTGGGCACGTAGCCCTGCCTGGCGGTAAAGCCAAGGCTAGCAGCTGTTCCTTGAGTGGGATCATCCTGCAAAGGAAGGGTGAAACTCGGAAACAGGCGGAGACCCTCAGCTGAGCAAAGGTGCTCGCCAGTGCCCTCAGGACCGAGCATAACGTCACACATGGGGGCGGGGCAAAGGCCAAGGCCACCAACCCTTGTGCACCCGAGCACATGATCACAGCCACTCCCATGAAGACAAAATGCAGAGGCAGAGAAATACAACACAAATAAACCAAGAGAAATCCCCAGAAAAGGACCTAAGTGAATCAGATATAACCAAATTACCAGATGCAGAGTTTAAAATAACGATTGTTAGGATGCTCAAAGATATTAGAACCACCATAGATGGCCATTACGAAAACCTAAATAAAGAGATAACAAATATAAAAAAGGACATTGAAATAATAAAAAAGAATCAGACAGAAATGACAAATACAATATCTGAAATAAAGAATACAATGGAAGGAATTAAAAGCAGGATGGATGAAGCAGAGAATCGAATCAGTGAGTTAGAGGACACAATAAATAAAGGCACGGAAGCAGAGCAGAAAAAAGAAAAGAGACTCAAAAAGTCTGAGGAAACTCTAAGAGAGCTCTGTGACAACATGAAGAGAAATAACATCCACATTATAGGGGTTCCTGAAGAAGAAGAGAAAGAACAAGGGATAGAGACTTTGTTCAAACATATTATAGCGGAAAACTTCCCCCAATTAAGGCAGGAAAACATTTCACATGTTCAGGAAGAACAGAGAACTCCATTAAGGAGAAACCCAAAGAAACCAACACCAAGACACATCATAATTAAATTACCAAAGCTAAATGATAAAGAGAAAATATTAAAAGCTGCTAGAGAAAAAAAGACTATCACCTACAAAGGAGCCCCCATAAGGATGACTTCTGACTTCTCAACAGAAACACTTGAGGCCAGAAGGGAATGGCAAGAAATATTCAAAGTAATGCAGAACAAGAACCTACAACCAAGACTACTTTATCCAGCAAGGCTATCATTTAAAATTGAAGGAGAAATAAAAAGCTTTACAGACAAAAAAAAAACCTCAAGGATTTCACTGCAACCAAATCAAGGCTGCAAGAAATGCTAAGGGACCTGTTGTAAACAGATCAAAGGAAAAAAAAGAATATAGCAAAAGAGAAAAACAGTTTTAAAGAAAAAAAATGGCAATAAACAATTACATATCAGTAATAACCTTAAATGTTAATGGATTAAATGATCCGATCAAGAGACATAGGGTAGCTGCGTGGATAAGAGAACAGGACCCATACATATGCTGTCTACAAGAGACACACCTTAAATCAAAACATGCACACAGACTGAAGATAAAAGGATGGAAAAAAATATTTCACGCAAATGGAAATGAAAAAAAAGCTGGGGTAGCAATACTTATATCAGACAAAATGGACTTTAGAACAAAGACCATAGTTAGAGATAAAGAAGGTCACTACATAATGATAAAGGGAGCAATCCAAAAGGAAGATATAACCATTATAAATATCTACGCACCTAACATAGGAGCACCTAAATATATAAAGCAGACTTTGATAGACTTAAAGGGCAAGATCAACAGCAATACTATAATAGTAGGAGATTTCAATACCCCATTAACATCATTAGATAGGTCCTCAAGAAAGAAAATTAACAAAGAAACAGCAGACTTAAAGGACATATTAGATCAACTCAATATAATAGATATCTTCAGAACCTTTCACCCTAAAACAGCAGAATATACATTCTTTTCAAGCGCTCATGGTACATTCTCTAGAATAGACCACATGTTAGGGCACAAAAGCGGGCTCAACAAATTTAAGAAGATTGAAATCATATCGAGCACTTTCTCTGATCACAATGGCATTAAACTAGAAATCAACCACAATAGAAAAATTGAAAAACATTCAAACACTTGGAAACTAAATAGCACGTTATTAAACAATGAATGGGTTAACATTGAGATCAAAGAAGAAATTTAAAAAATCCTAGAAACAAACGATAATGAGCATACATCAACTCAAAATTTATGGGACACAGCAAAAGCAGTCCTGAGAGGGAAATTTATAGCATTACAGGCATACCTTAAGAAGCTAGAAAAAGCTCAAATAAACAACTTAACCCTGCATCTAAAAGAACTAGAAAAAGAACAGCAAGTAAAGCCCAGAGCTAGTAGAAGGAAGGAAATAATAAAGATCAGAGCAGAAATAAATGACATAGAGGCTAAAGAAACAATACAGAGGATCAATGAAACCAGGAGCTGGTTCTTTGAAAAGGTAAACAAGATTGATGAACCTTTAACAAGACTCACCAAGAAAAAAAGAGAGAGGACTCAAATAAATAAAATTAGAAACGAGAGTGGAGAAATAACAACTGACACAACAGAAATACAAAATATTGTAAGAAAATACTATGAAGAACTGTACGCCAAAAAACTAGACAACCTAGATGAAATGGACAAAGTCCTTGAATCATATAATCTTCCAAAAATCAATCTGGAAGAATCAGAAAACCTAAACAGACCAATTACAACAAATGAGATTGAAACAGCTATCAAAAAACTCCCCAAAAAGAAAAGTCCTGGGCCTGATGGCTTCACAAGTGAATTCTACCAAATATTCAAAGAAGAACTAACTCCTATCCTTCTCAAGCTATTTCAAAAAATTCAAGAGGAAGGAAGACTTCCAAACTCCTTTTATGAGGCGAGCATAATTCTGATTCCAAAACCAGGCAAAGACAACACAAAAAAATAAAATTATAGGCCAATATCCCTGATAAACTTAGATGCAAAAATCCTCAATAAAATATTAGCAAACCGGATCCAGCAATATATGGAAAAAATCATACACCATGATCAAGTGGGATTTATTCTTGGGAGGCAAAGCTGGTACAATATTTGCAAATCAATCAATGTGATTCATCACATAAACAAAAGAAAGGAGAAAAACCACATGATAATTTCAATAGATGCAGAAAAAGCATTTGATAAAGTCCAGCACCCATTCATGATCAAAACTCTCAGCAAAGTGGGAATACAAGGAACATACCTCAACATGATAAAGGCCATCTATGACAAACCCACAGCCAACATCATACTCAATAGGCAAAAATTAAAAGCAATCCCCTTAAGATCAGGAACAAGGCAGGGGTGCCCCCTTTCACCACTCTTATTCAACATAGTTCTGGAAGTCTTCGCCACAGCAATCAGACAAGAAAAAGAAATAAAAGGCATCCAAATTGGAAAAGAAGAAGTAAAACTATCATTATTTGCAGATGACATGATATTGTTTACAGAAAACCCTAAAGTCTCAGTCAAAAAACTACTAGACCTGATAAAAGAATTTGGCAAGGTGGCAGGATATAAAATCAATACTCAGAAATCAGAGGCATTTTTATACACTAATAATGAACTGTCAGAAAGAGAAATCAGGGAATCAATCCTCTTTACCATTGCAACCAAAAAAATAAAGTACCTAGGAATAAATCTAACCAAGGAGATTAAAGACTTGTACTCGGAAAATTATAAAACATTGATAAAAGAAATCAGGGAAGATGCGAATAAGTGGAGGCATATACCCTGCTCATGGTTAGGAAGAATAAACATCATTAAAATATCTATATTACCCAAAGCAATTTATAAATTCAATGCAATACCAATGAAAATACCAATGACTTACTTCAAAGACATAGAACACATATTCCAAAAATTTATATGGAACCAAAAAAGAACACGAATAGCCTCAGCAATCCTGAAAAGGAAGAAAAAAGCGGGAGGTATCACACTTCCAGATATCAAGCTATATTATAAGGCCATTGTACTCAAAACAGCATGGTACTGGCATAAGAACAGGCACATAGATCAATGGAACAGAACAGAGAGAACTCAGAAATAAACCCACAGCTCTATGGACAACTGATATTTGACAAAGGAGGTAAGACAATACAATGGAGTAAAGACAGCCTCTTCAACAAATGGTGTTGGGAAAACTAGACAGCTACCTGCAAAAAAATGAAACTAGACCACCAACTTACACCACTCACAAAAATAAACTCAAAATGGATAAAAGACTTGAATGTAAGCCGTGAAACCATAAGCATCTTAGAAGAAAACATAGGCAGTAAGCTCTCTGACATCTCTCGCAGCAATATATTTGCTGATTTGTCTCCACAGGCAAGTGAAATAAAAGACAGGATAAACAAATGGGACTTTATCAAACTAAAAAGCTTCTGCACAGCTAAAGACAATAAGAACAGAATAAAAAGACAAACTACACAATGGGAGAATATATTTGACATAGCATCTGATAAGGGGTTAATAACCAAAATTTATAAAGAACTTGTAAAACTTAATACCAGGAAGACAAACAATCCAATGCAAAAATGGGCAAAAGAAATGAATAGACACTTCTCCAAAGAGGACATACAGATGGCCAATAGGCATATGAAAAAATGTTCAACATCACTAATGATTAGAGAAATGCAAATTAAAACCACAATGAGATATCACCTCACACCAGTCAGAATGGCACTCATCAATAAAACAACACAGAATAAGTGCTGGCGAGGATGTGGAGAAAAGGGAACCCTCCTGCACTGCTGGTGGGAATGCAGACTGGTGCAGCCACTGTGGAAAACAGTATGGAGATTCCTCAAGAAATTAAAAATCGAACTGCCTTTTGACCCAGCTATACCACTGTTAGGAATATACCCCAAGAACACCATAGCACTGTTTGAAAAGAAGAAATGCAACCCCATGTTTATGGCAGCATTGTTCACAATAGCAAAGGTATGGAAACAGCCCAAGTGTCCATCAGAGGACGAGTGGATTAAAAAGCTTTGGTATATATATACTATGGAATACTACTCAGCCATAAGAAATGATGACATAGGATCTTTTACAACAACATGGATGGGCCTTGATAACATTATACTGAGTGAAAGAAGTAAATCAGAAAAAACTAAGAACTATATGATTCCATACATAGGTGGGACATAAAGACGAGACTCAGAGACATGAACAACAGTGTTGGGGTTACAGGGTGGGGGGAGGAGGGGGAGGGGGTTGGGGGAGGGGGGCACAAAGATCATGGCTTTTCAGTATTTGCCATATTCCCCCCTTAATCTATAGACAGACAGCAAATATTTACGTATGGTGTTCCCACTATAAAGACTGCTGTCTTAGGGACAAATGCTGATAAACTATTTCAGCAGTTCCTCCTTCTTCAAAGACTTATATGTAAACATAGAGCTCCATGTTTCATAGGACATACTCAAGCTCACTCCATGCTCCCTGGAGCTTTAGCACAAGGGAATGCCCCCCCCTTTTAAATTTTTTTTTTATTATTTATTTATTTTTTTAGTATTTTTTCTTTTATTTATTTATTTTTTGTATATTTCTGAGGATGGGGACGGGGAGGCAGTCAGACAGACTCCTGCATGCGCCTGACTGGGATCCACTTGGCATGTCTACCAGGGGGAATGCTCTGCCCATCTGGGATGTTGCTCTGTTACAACCGGAGCCATTCTAGCAACTGGGGCAGAGGCCATGGGGCCATCCTTAGTGCCCAGGGTGGATTTGCTCTGGTGGAGCCTTGGCTGCGGGCGGGGGGAGAGAGACAAAGAGGAAGGAGAGGGGGAGGAGTGGAGAGGTAGATGGGCGCTTCTCCTGTGTGCTCTGGCCAGGAGTCGAACCCGGGAATCCTGCACACCAGGCCAATTACTCCGACGGGTCTACCATATCATGCTTTTTACTTAAAAAAAAAAAAAATTACATTTCTTTTGAATGCTGATGAACAGGAGACATCAAATCTTTTTTGCCTGCAAACTACTACCTTCTTTATTAGATCTAGCTAATAACACTGTTCTGTCTTTTTTCCAAATAGCTCCAGATATATGGAAAAGATTTATATAGGTGGATAGGGATCCTCAAACCCCTCAGCGAGATCTTCTGAGAATGGCTTTTAAGATACCTAGAGGCAGAAAAAGCCCAATAGAGATCAGGGGAACTACCAGCTTTTAGGATACACCCTTAAAGGCTCCAACACCCCAAAGGGGTCTCATAGGATGCCATCTGGGTCCTGCTTCAATAGTGGAAAGGAAGGTCATTGAGCTAAAGCCTGCCAGGCTTACACGCCTCTGCTGTGAGGAAACAGGGACACTGGAAGGTGGGCTTCCCCCTCGCTCCTCTAAGGGAGGGTTCAGTCTCTTCCAGCCTTGCTCCAGCCACCTATGACCTAACCTTGCCCAGAAAGCTGGGGTTTGCCACTGAAGGCTGAAGGTGCCCAGGGCCGTCAGCCCCATCTACGACACTGTGGACGAGCCTAGGGTGTTTCTTCCAAGAAGCAGGTAAACTGATCTCATTCACACAAGGGCCACTTAACTATGTTTTGCCTGAATAGTCAGGTTTTTTATTCTTCCCTCAAAGATCTCTGTTGTGGGTGTTGATAGTCCTATTTTCTGCTGCTTTGCTTAATATATAGTGTTTCCTTTATCCCTCCTACCTCAATGCCCCACTCATATTTCAGGCTGGGACCTATTCCTAATTTAGAGCTCTCTTTCCTCCTTTTGCCAACTTGTATTATGAATGTACCTTTGCCAACCAGCTTAGTGTATCCCAAGGTTCTCTTTACCAGGCCACAGTCACAGAGCTCCAGGGAAAAGCAACCTGGTCTCAACTCTCCAGGCAGAGGAGAACAGAAGCTCAATATCCACGCATGCTGCAAATGGCTTTTTCCAGGCTACCTGAATCATTACCAGCTAGAAGCAGCTGTCATTGGGACTTGGACATGAGCTGCAAAGTATAGAATGATGACAACAATTCCAGTGCCATGCGGACTTTTCCTGTGGGGAACTTTCCTGGACTCCTGCTCCCTGTGACAGCTCCTAATAGACTGAACTGTGGCTGGGTTGCATTTTTCAGGGATTTGGCATGGTGATGGTGCCAACTTGGACTTGGTGAACATGTTAAGGACACTACTCTTTTATGGATTCTTGCTGTATAGGCCAAGAGTTTGCTTAAAGGCTTTTAATCACTGTAAAAAAAATAGAGGACTGGATGAAGAAGATGGGGCACATATACACCATGGTATATTATTCAGCTAGGAGAAATGGTGACATCGGATCACTTATAGCGGAATGGTGGAGTCTTGGTAGCATTGGGCGGGGTGAAATAAGCGAATCAGAAAAAAACAGGAACTGCAGGATTCCATACATTGGTGGGACATAAAAGCGAGACTAAGAGGCATGGACAGGAGTGTGGTGGTTATGGGGGGTGGGGGGAGGGAAGGAGGGAGGGGGGAGGGGGAGGGGTACAGAGAGAACTGGATGGAGGGTGGCGGAGGATGATCTCTCTTCGGGTGATGGGTATGCAATAGAACTAAATGACAAGATAACCTGGAAATGTTTTCTTTGAATGTATGTACCCTGATTTATTGATGTCACCCCATTAAAATAAAAATTTATTTATAAAAAAAAAAGAGAGTCCCTGAGAAAAGGAACTTCCTCAACCTCCTCCACCAAAGACATAGCCCTACTTTCCCCAGCACCCCGCCCTCCCCCTCCTCCACCAAAGACATAGCCCTACTTTCCCCAGCACCCCGCCCCTCCCCCTCCTCCACCAAAGACATAGCCCTACTTTCCCCAGCACCCCGCCCCTCCCCCTCCTCCACCAAAGACATAGCCCTACTTTCCCCAGCACCCCGCCCCTCCCCCTCCTCCACCAAAGACATAGCCCTACTTTCCCCAGCACCCCGCCCCTCCCCCTCCTCCACCAAAGACATAGCCCTACTTTCCCCAGCACCCCGCCCCTCCCCCTCCTCCACCAAAGACATAGCCCTACTTTCCCCAGCACCCCGCCCCTCCCCCTCCTCCACCAAAGACATAGCCCTACTTTCCCCAGCACCCCGCCCCTCCCCCTCCTCCACTCTACCCTCCTTCTAAGGTCATCCTCCTCTGGGGCTTTAGGAAGCTTCCTTTAGCTCTATCTCAGGACCCTTCAGCTCTCTCTTCTGTGTTTAAATGCTCCTTCCCATCTGGATCCTTGGTTTTTATAAAGACATTCAAGTCTTGCCCATCAAGACAGACAAACCACCAATGACACAACAGAAGTCTCAATCTCCTCCAGCTGCTTCCCCACCTCCACCCTCCCATCACAGGCCAGATCTTTACGAGCTGCATATTCATGAC
Source organism: Saccopteryx bilineata (assembly GCF_036850765.1). Taxonomy (NCBI): domain Eukaryota; kingdom Metazoa; phylum Chordata; class Mammalia; order Chiroptera; family Emballonuridae; genus Saccopteryx; species Saccopteryx bilineata. The sequence continues at coordinate 10,256,995 of NC_089493.1, read as the reverse complement.
TTCGTGGTCTCCCACACACTCCCCGCCCACTCTGGTCCGGGTTCTGGGTCCACAGAAATGGGACCAGCCCGTGAACATGACTAGGCTCTCATTTTATCTGACATGGTACTAGGGGCCCCACTCAGCTTCTTATCCAGCCCCCCACCCCCAGGCTCTGTGACACCACGCTCTCCGGGACTTCTCCTATCTCTCTGTTTGTTCCTCCTCCTTCGTCACCTTTTCTGGTTTCTCTTCTCCAGCCTGTCCCCATGGACCTCGGCACCCGGCTCTCGTCCCTGTGGGCCTCGGTACCTGGCCCTTGCCCCCTGAGCCTCGGCACCCAGTCCTTGTCCCCGTGGGCCTTGGCACCCAGTTCTCAGTAGCGCTGTCCTCACTTCAACCTCTCCTCTTTCAACAGCTGATCTCACCACTCACCACTCACCACCCACTGCTCTACTGCTAAGAAATGCTAATCACTTAGGAATCTCCAGCCCAGGCCTTTCCTCTGAACTCCGCTTATCTACCCATCTACTTGATAGTGCCTCACCATGTTGCAAATACATCTTAAGCTCAGAATCACCCCAGCTGAACTCAGACTTTTACCCAAACATCATCTCCCAACAAAAGTTACAGCTGAATAGCAACACCGCTCACCTAGCTGTTCAAACCCAGGACTCTGGGTTGTACCCTTGCACCTCCTTCTTCCTTCCTTCTTTCCCAACCTGTGTCAGCACGCACCTATTACCCAGGGTCCCCATAGCCTGTCATTCCTTAGAGTGGGCAGTGAAATCTCTAACCGAACTTACCTTGTCTGGTCTCTGTTGGCCCCTCTGACTTTATCACACAACTCAAAGGCCTTTGCTCTGGACTATGATGTCCAGCCATTCTGCCCTCACGTGTGACATTTGCATGACCCTCACACATGATATTTTCTGTTCCCTTCGCTTATAGAGTGTTCCTTCCACTGCCCTCATCAAACTTTCCCCCTAGCTGATTTTTATTTATCGTTTAGAGCCTACCTCATGTCACTTCCTCAAGGAATCTCTCTTTGACCACCCACATAAGAAAAATTCCTTCTATTAAATGTTTTTTAGCATCATTAATCTCTTAGTGAAACACTTAATCACTGTCATAATCTTACATTTATTTGTATATCTGAAAATTTAAGGAATCAAGGGAGTTGCCTTTCTTGTTCTACCTGTACACCACTGTATGGCCAATCCTAAGGGTTCAGTAAGTGAATGAATGTGTTTATTAATACATGGACAGATGAGTGAATGAATGTGTTTATTAATACATAGACAGATGAACCAGCAATTTACCTCTAAGGGTTGATACTGACTGGAAATGAACAGGGTCTTTTAGGCTTCATTAAGGTGACAGTTACACTGGTGTGTGTGTGTGTGTGTGCGTGTGTGTGTGTGTGTGTGTATATAAAAATGTGGGTTGACTGATACTTCTGGCCAAGACAAAATAATGGATGTTGGACTTCTAAAAGGTTAGAAAAATTTATAAAAAAATCGAGACACTGAAAAAATAGATGAAACAATTCAGATATTGGACAACAGGCAGAGAGGGAAACAGTGAGGTAAAACCCTAGGATTATCCCAATCTTCTGCCTAACGTCACCTTCCGGGAAGGAAACCCCATGAGAGCATGGCAAGCTTGCTGAGCTCAGTAGACTGAGATCATTGTTTGAGAGAGCTGAGGAAGTTGCAGTTGTGCAGCAAAAGTGTTCTCTGTCTGCATAAAGTGAAATTCTACAAGGCTGGTCCAAAAAAACCCAAACCAACCAAACAAACCAACAACAACCCCAATAACTCCAAGACAAATTCCCAGAATTTTCATAGCATGGGAAGATATTTAGGTTATGATCAGAGTGAAGAGACCTCACTGAACAGCTGGGCCATTCAGGAGAGACCCTACTTGTTGCATCTCGACATTAGGACTAAAGCAGGGGTCCCCAGACTATGGCCCGTGGGCCGCATGCGGCCCCCTGAGGCCATTTATCCGGCCCCCGCTGCAGTTCCGGAAGGGGCACCTCTTTCATTGGTGGTCAGTGAGAGGAGCACATTGACCATCTCATTAGCCAAAAGCAGGCCCATAGTTCCCATTGAAATACTGGTCAGTTTGTTGATTTAAATTTACTTGTTCTTTATTTTAAATATTGTATTTGTTCCCATTTTGTTTTTTTACTTTAAAATAAGATATGTGCAGTGTGCTTAGGGATTTGTTCATAGTTTTTTTTTATAGTCCGGCCCTCCAACGGTCTGAGGGACAGTGAACTGGCCCCCTGTGTAAAAAATTTGGGGACCCCTGGACTAAGCTGACTTTGACTGAATGTTACTCTAGGTACTCTCACGAGGTTTGAAAACATGCCTTGCCAGGCTAAGCAGTTCTGAAACTAACTTAGCAGCCTGTCAAAACAGATGTCAACACGCTGTAAAGGAAGATAACAAAATCCAGACAAAAAGAAATTGTGATGTCACAATGACCAGCATCCTATCAAAATATGCTAGACACGCTAAGAAATAGGAAAATGGGACCCATGACCAGATGGAAGAATCTGTCAACAGAAACAGATCCAGACATAACCAGAATTATAAAGTTAACAATCAAGAATGTTAAAACAGCTACTTAAAATCTGCTTAAAGAAAGAAAATTTTAATGTAATGTGAGAAAAATCAAAACTGTTAAAAAGATAAAAAGGATCCAATCAAACTTTCAGAGGTGAAAAACTCAGTATCCAAAATGAAACACTCACCGGGTGGGCTTAAGAGAAAGGTTCTAGAAGAATAGCTCAGTCAGCTTAAAAAAAGCGGGAAGTATCTAAACCAGGGGTCCCCAAACTATGCCCCGCGGGCCACATGTGGCCCCCTGAGGCCATTTATCCGGCCCCGCCGCACTTCCAGAAGGGGCACCACCATCTCATTAGCCAAAAGCAGGCCCATAGTTCCCACTGAAATACTGGTCAGTCTGTTGAATTTACTTGTTCTTTATTTTAAATATTGTATTTGTTCTCATTTTGTTTTTTTACTTTAAAATAAGATATGTGCAGTGTGCATAGGGATTTGTTCAGTTTTTTTTTATAGTCTGGCCCTCCAACGGTCTGAGGGACAGTGAACTGGCCCCCTGTGTAAAAAGTTTGGGGACCCCTGATCTAAACTAAGACAGCAAACTGGAAAAAAGAAAACCCCCCAGCAGATCCCCAGCGACCTGTGGGACAATAACCAAGAAATCTAACATAGGTGCAACTGTGGAACTCCAGGCAAAAGGGAGTCAGGAGGAACAGGAGAACTTCTGAAGAAACAAGGGCCGGAAATATCTGTTAACTCACTCTATGCAAACTATTAATATATCCAAGTGAACAAGACTAAATACAGTGAATGAAAGGAATGCAGCCTGCCTTCTCTTTGCCCGTGCTGTTTGACCGCGCACGATTCTTTCTGCCCAGACGGCGCTCCACGCCACCCCGCCTGACAAACTTCATCCTTCCCGCTCCACTTCCAAACCGCCTGGTCCAGAGACTTCCTCAATCCCACAGAAAGTCTGCCCCTCCCGGGAGCGGGCCACGCCTGGAGCATATCACTGCAGTTTACCTTCTTACGTGTCTGTCTCCCTGATTAGATAGTCTGGACCTTGTGTGGCTTCCTCCCGGGCAGGGACTATGGTCTGGTCCGGGAGTGATGGGACAGAGCGAGAAGCACCGAGGGGAATATAAAGAGGTGGGAGGGAGTGTGAGGGATGATTGGCACCCCGAGGGCCAGTCTCGGTTGACTCACCCACCCCCGGGGACTTTGAAGCAGGTTGGCAGTCTGAATGAGTATGGGGTTTCCCAAGCTTGGTTAATTATTGGGTGAAACTGGGGTTTCATTAAAATGCGGATTCCCAGGCCCCACCAAGAACTACTGAGTCAGACTTTTCAAAGAAAGACCAGAAGACTTGGGAGTGAGGGGACCTGGATTTTCCTTTGTCCCGGCCCCAGAGAGAAGCTCTTCAACCTTACCTCCAGCTCTGAGCGCCGGGGACCTCAGTGCCTCCTGGAAAACAAAGGCCTGTTTCCCTCCAAATGTGTGAGCCCAATCCTGCCGGGACAGCAACAAAGCAGGAGCAGGTGGGGGCCTTGTCTGAGGGCATGTTTCTCCATGGCGCTCCCCCCCCCTGGTCATGGCGCCCCCCCCATCATGGCACCCCTCCTGCCATGGCACCCCTCCTGCCATGGCCCTCCCCCGTCATGGCACCCCTCCTGCCATGGCACCCCTCCTGCCATGGCCCTCCCCCGTCATGGCACCCCTCCTGCCATGGCCCTCCCCCGTCATGGCACCCCTCCTGCCATGGCACCCCCCTATCATGGCACCCCTCCTGCCATGGCACCCCCCACCATCATGGCATCCCCCTGTCATGGCACCCCCCTGTCATGGCGCCCCCCCTGTCATGGCACCCCTCCCCCCATCATGGCACCCCCCCGTCATGGCACCCCCCCCGTCATGGCCCTCCCCCGTCATGGCACCCCTCCTGCCATGGCCCTCCCCCGTCATGGCACCCCTCCTGCCATGGCCCTCCCCCGTCATGGCACCCCCCCGTCATGGCCACCCCCCCCGTCATGGCACCCCCCCCATCATGGCACCCCTCCTGCCATGGCCACCCCCCCTTCATGCCATCCCCCCGTCATGGCACCCCCCCCCCGTCATGGCACCCCCCCCGTCATGGCACCCCTCCTGCCATGGCCACCCCCCCATCATGGCGCCCCCCCTGTCATGGCACTCCCCCCCCCCCGTCTTGGCACCCCCCCCCATCATGGCCGCCCTCCTGGCTCCTCCCCTCCGGACTGTAGAATCTCTTGTCCACCTCACATATCTTTACGCCTTTGTCCTGTTGAGGGTCTACGGAGATCTTCATAGCACTGTTTAAATCTGGCTACATCTTTACACATTTCTTTTTAATTATTTAAAAATTTAACCTGTATTTGCTGTTAACTGTGGAGCAGATGTGGGGCCTCGAGGCTGGACTTGTGACGTCACTTTAACCGGAAGCTCCGTCAGGGACCCAGCAATCCCTGCTGGGACACGCACGCACGCCTGTCCCCTGGGGAAGGTGCTCCCCGAGCTCCCTGCTATCTCCTCTGCGGAGCCAGGGCTCAGTGCTCAGCCTGCTGGGAGGGGCAGATGGGGGGCAGGGGCCCTGAGGGCTCCTGTCTGACCATTTGTTTTCAGTTGGTTTTGGCAAGGGTCACTATTTCAGCACTTTAGGACGGTTGTGTTTCCTGCTTCAGAGGGGCTCTTCTTCCCGGAGGGTCCCTTTACCCACCCGGGTCCAGGAATCTGCGGTTGCTTTGTGCACACCCCACGGAGAGAAGCGCCCGCCCGAGGTTACCCGTGCTGGGAGAACAAGCAGTTCTCACAGGAGCTCGGCTGGTAGACATCCCTCCCCCACCCTGGGGGACTTTCACAGGCACCACGAATACGGATGGATGCCCACCCCTTGCAAAGTAGGTCCACACGCATGACATCACTTAATCCCCCCAATACCGCGAGAGACGGGTATGATGACCCCCAGTTCACAGAGAGGAACAGCTAAGGATTGGGGGTGCTGAAGGGCTTTGCCTCACGTCACAACCCAGATGCACGGCAGAGCTGAGAGGTGACCTTCAGCAGGTCTGACTCCAAGGCCTCCCTCCGACCTCCAGCCTCCTGAAGCCCGGGCCAAAGTCCTCACGGTGACAGGCCACTAGATGCAACATGGGATCGTGCGCTTGAGCCTGGAACAGCAGAAGCATGTTAGTGAGAAAAACTGTTGAACCCTGGCCGGTTGGCTCAGCGGTAGAGCGTCGGCCTGGCGTGCGGGGGACCCGGGTTCGATTCCCGGCCAGGGCACATAGGAGAGGTGCCCATTTGCTTCTCCACCCCCCCCTTTCCTCTCTGTCTCTCTCTTCCCCTCCCACAGCCAAGGCTCCATTGGAGCAAAGATGGAGCATCCCCGGGTGCTGGGGATGGCTCCTTGGCCTCTGCCCCAGGCGCTAGAGTGGCTCTGGTCGCGGCAGAGCGACGCCCCGGAGGGGCAGAGCGTCACCCCCTGGTGGGCGTGCCGGGTGGATCCCAGTCGGGCGCATGCGGGAGTCTGTCTGACTGTCTCTCCCCGTTTCCAGCTTCAGAAAAAAAAAAAAAAAAAAAAAAACTGTTGAAATCAGCTAATAGCCACGTACGGAGGTCCATTAGTTCCTCGGTGGTGACAAATGTCTCATGGTTATGTGACCTGTTCACACTGGAGACGCTGGCGGGGAGGCTGCAGAAACCCTGTGCTGCAGATGGAAGGGTATTTCAACGTTTCGAGTTCATTTAAAAGCAAACGGAGGAGGAGGAAAGGGAGGAGAAAGAGAGGCTCGCGGCCGGGCCCACCAAGCACGTGCACATTCCCGCCGTGACCTGAGACCCTGGGGTGGGGTGGGGACTTCGGTGAGCTCACGGGCTAAGCAGCCTCTGCCCACGATCGGGGGCCATGCCCTGCGTGACACGCCCAGCCTCTCCCGTTCTTCCCTGAGCTCAAGAATGTCTCAGCTTGGGGCCAGCAGTCATGACAGCCCTCGTCTACCTGCTAAGTCTCCTTTTATGGGGAGGGGGAGCGGTATTTGGATCAAATTTGATTGTATTTTTGAACCCCAACACACCACCTCATCTTCACACATATTTAGCCAAACTCCTGGAAACGACAAGAACAAGAGAGACGATGGATGGGCCTCTCAGACGTCTTTTTAACACCTCTCAACGAAAGGGGGGAAGGAGACGGCAAAAACTCGCCCGTCCTCAGAAGGAAGGTGATTTCCTCCTCCAACAAATTTCATGTTTAAAAATACGTAGTATCGCCCTGGGTGACTGAGGATACAAAATTCAAGTCACAGAATGAAGGGGAGAGAGAGAAAAGTCTTCCCCCTCGACCCCTGGCTCCCAGACGCTTAGCTTGCAGGCCCCGGGGGCTCCCACTGCAGCCAGTTCCTTATTTATCTTCCCGGACCTCTTCTGCATGCGTGTGACCAGGTCTGGGTGCCACCCCACCTCCTTGACTTTTCCACGATGGTATACGCAGCCTGCTCCAACGGTGCCATCACAGCGCGGTTCGGCTTTTAGATCTCTGCCAATTTAATAGTCGCTGACACACGTGATCTCGTTGTAGTTTTATTTATTTTTTTAATTTCTATTTATTTTTCAATTACAGTTGACATTCACGTTAACAAAGTAGAGCAGACCACAGTCCCCGGTGGGACTTCCTCCCCGGGCTGGTGCTGTTGTGTGTATTTTTACCGTTAACTTACTATGTGTAGCAAGCTTTCTGGGTTTTGATATTAATTTTTCTGCTGAAGCCAATCTTTTTTTTTTTTTTGTTTCCCTGAAGTTGATTTAAAGATCAGCCTTGAGCAAATAATAGTGCAAACCTGGTGAGGATTCCGCCGCGATCCTGGAAGCAGTTCAGGAAGGAGTGAAGTTTGGGAAATCGAGCAACAAGGGAGAGAGAGTGTTTCCCAAAGAGAGTGGGTGCCTTGTCCTCACACTCCTGGTGCCACAGCGGAGCACTGGCATGGGGACTCAGCAGGGCGGGAAACGCTCTCTTGGCTGGGCCTGAATGGGAGGAAGCCAGCCCTGTGACCCTGAGCTCTCCCTGAGTGTTCCATGCCTGGCACACGCCACCCGGCCCATAGTAGATGCTTAAGAAACACCTGTCCACTAAAGGAATGCATGGGAAAATGAATACGTAGACGAAACTTCAGAAACAGTTCTGTCATTTCTAACAGGAGCATCGAAGTATTGTCCGGGAGAGAAGGTCAGCCCCCTCACTGGATACACGGGAAACGGAAGCCCAGGAAGGAGATGGCATTCGCCCAACCGGCATAGTCAGTGCCTGGGAAAAGCAGGCCGGGAACTAGGACAGCCCAGCCTGGGACTACCCTTGCCAGCACAGCGGCCTGTCACTTCTGGTGTGTGCCCACATGAATGCCTCGCCCGGACAAACAGGAAATCAGCTTCCTGGAACCCTGCATGGGTTCAGAGAGCCACCCGCTCGGACGCTGCCTGGAGGCTTTCCCCATTTCATGGACAGTCAAGCTCAATCCCGTCCAATGGGCCTTCAAACCCTGGGTTTCATTCTTGGTTGGGGCTAACCCCTCTCCCATCACCAAAAACATCCCTGCGTGGGCATCTCCTGGGGCAGAAGGCTCTGGAGGCCAATTATGCGACAGAGACCACGAAGAACAGAGTCACAAAATCTCTCGTCTCAGCGAGTGTCATTGTCCCCGGCGAGGAGTACCACCTCCCAGTGTGGATGGCCTGACCGCCCAGTACCACCAGTACTTCCGACCATCCAGACCTGCTCTACGCAACGGTCTTATTTATTTATTACCCCTATTGTTTATTGTCCCCAGGAACAAGGAGCTTTGTTGTATATTTTGTTCACGGCTGTGTCTCAACCCCTGAGAATACTCCCTGGCACAGAGTGGATTCTCAGCACATATTTGCAGCATGAATGGACAATTGTCCCAAAGAGGGCCAGCTCTGTGGCTTCCTGGCAGCGAGACTGCAGGAACATCATGTGGTCTTCTTAATCCTCAGTGTTCTCATTGGTCAAGTGGAATGGCCACGTGAACTTAAAGGATTGGTGGGTCCCAGGGTTGGAGAAGGAGCCTCTACAGTGCTCGGCTTTGCAAGGCGTTCAGTAAGCTAGTTACATCAAAACCCGTTCCTTTGTTCACCCGGTCAGTCAGTCCACAAACATGTGGCCCGGGAGGGCTTTAGAAGGGGAAGGGTGAGTAACACCTGAGAGGAACCGGTGGGCGTGGGAGAGAAGGGGGAACAATCAGAGCGTCGGGCAGGGTGGGTGGCGGTGATGGCGTGAGCAGGTGCAGGGTGGTGGCGATGCAGAGGGTGTGTTCTGCAGACTCTCGTGAAGAAGCAGGCACCTAGCCTTTCCTCCCTAAGGACAAGAGCCTTCCGGAGGGGCTGGCCATGTCGGGAACACGGACGACTGCTGTGGCAGTCTTCCTTTCAGCAAACACACACTGAGCACGTTCTCCATGACATGCACTCGCCTCGGCAATGGGGACACAGGGAAACCCCGTCTGCAGCCAGAGGGACACTTACAACAAATAAGTTTGCTGGGATCACTCTCTAACTCAACACCTGCAACAGCCCTTCAGTTAAAGACCAGCAGTCTCCATGCAGCCGGTGAGGCCCCAACCTACTTCTCCAGCCTCCCCACCCCCCTCCTCCTGCCTTATTTTGTTGCTCTGGCAAGACTAATATCATTTCAGTTCACTGTCCATGTCACCTTCCCACTCCAGGGCCTTTGCATGTGCTGTTTCTTCTACTTAGCAGTCTCCCTCTGCTCTCCACTTCAACTTTTTCCTCCTTCCACCCCCCCCCCCAGCATTTATTTCTGTAGCAAAGAATGAAAATACTGCTGTGAGGTGGGAAATCAAAAGAAAAATATGTGAGAAATGCAGCAGTTATTTTTAGAATAAAGTTACTTAAAACGAAGATAAATAAACGACTAAGGAAGATTTAAAAAAATGACTAGAGCTCAGACTCAATTTCTATTTGAAAGATCAACCAGTATTTTAGATATTATGATCCACACTGGGAAAAACACATGTATGTGCAGTTTTAATTAATATCTATAGTTCGAAGATGGGGAAGCTCCCAGCACTGAGAGCTCCCCCCAGTGATCACATCCTGAAGCCTTGCCTGAACGCCCAGGCTGGGTCAGACTCGTTGGTTACAGCTCTCAAAGCACACGCCATCCTCTTTCATCATGCTCACAGGAGCTCCCTGTCACAGGTTACAGGTGTGGTTACTCTGTTCAGGGCTGTTTCTCCCTCTGGACATTAACCATGAAAACAGGGGCCAGGTCTGTATGTATCAGCAGCTAGTCCAGGGATTGTTGCCCCCCAGTGACTATGTGATACAGGAGTAATTGCAGCCCCCGTGGGCGCAGAGGCAGAGATCAGACCCAGGAGCCATCACAGTACCTGAGATGAGTGCTTTACTGAAGCGCTGCTTGGAAGAGGCCAAAAAGCCAGAGAAAAGTTCATTAAGAGGTCACAATGGACTGGGTGTTAAAGGATGAGTAGGAGTTCGTTAGGCAGGAGGCAAGCATTTATTCCTGGTAACAGCAAAAGCAAATGCCTGGAGCGCAGCCTTTAGCAAACAGCTGGTGGTCTCAGGGTGGTCGCAGATCATGGCAGGAGCTCTGATGAATGCCTACTGTGTGCCAGGCATGGCCTTGATGCCATCTTGTGTAACCCTCAGAGCCCCTCGGCCTTAGTAGATAGATATTATTACCCCCTTTCAGTAAACGAAGGAGAAGCTGAGGCTCAGAGGGTTAAATGACATGCTCCAGTCACCCAGCTACCAAGTAGGTGGCTTGCCTGACTGTCCCAGGTCCCCAGTTGCATATGTTGCAGGCCTGAGACAGCTACTGAGGGAGTCCGTGTTCTTCTGGTGTCTTCCCACCCTACCCTCTCAGGCTGGCGCAGTGGGAGTGGTCAGCAGAGCACTGCGGGGACTCCCAGGCTTTCGTCCCACCCCTGTGTCCCCAGTGTGGAGTCTCAACCTTCTTCCACTTCCTGCCTCCTCAAAGAGGAGGGCTTCCCGTGGGGCTTCCTGGTCTTAGCACTAGCCGCCGCCATCAGCTCAGCCCCTCCTGCGGCTGCCTGCCCCACCAGCCTGTGCGGGGCTGGGTCTCCAGGGCCCTGCGGGTGCCCAGGAGGGAGGAGGAGGCGCTGGCTGAATACACATGTGCCAATGTGAGCTGGGCAGCAGTCAGCCGTGGCAAGGAGTGGAGGAGAAATGACAAGCCAGGCACCCCAGTCCACTCTTCCTGCCCCAAACCTGAAGACACAGGCATTCGCAGCCGGTGGCTAACCACGAGGCCACCAGAAAGTCACTTCACCTCTCTGAGCCTCAGTTGCCACATCTGTGCTGGTATTGAGAGCTCCCCAAGCTCAGGATGTAAGTAGCCCCATGCGCATTGATGCCCACTAATGGCCAAAGGCCAGCGCTGCAGGGCCATGCTTTCTGGGGCAGGTGCGTGGATCCATTGTGGAGCTTGGCAACAGAGTCAAACGCCAAGCTCTGCTTTTTGTGCTCTGGAATCAGACAAAGCTGGCATTGAATCCTAGTTGCTGCCACTCCAGGTTGCATCCTTCTAATGCGAGACCAGCAGGTCCCGCCTGGATGCCTGGCTGAGCCCGGAGGTCCTATGTGAATCCTCGGCGGGGAAAGGCCCCGAGGCCCAGGGGCCAAGAAGGTGAACTGACTTTCTAAAGCAGTGTGTGAGTGGCCTTACAGAGCCCCAGAGAGCAGTGTCGTTTCCTTACCCCGGAAACCCAGAATTAGAGGCTCAGACGCGGCTCCCGAAGAACCTTGGTTACTAAGATTTGAACCCAGGTCTTTCTCATGCTGAAGGCAGGATACTCGCCTTGGCTCACAGCTTCCTCAAATTATCCACCAACAGTTAGCATCCCTGTGAGGTTGTTTATTAAATCACAAAACTCTGCCTGCCTGCGGGGCACAGGGGATGAGGGGGTGGGAGGGCGGAACCACTGCCAGCCAAGTGGTGGGGGGTGGGGCCTCAGCCCCCACAACTGAACAGGCAGGGAGGGGGCTAAGCCCAGGAGCCCCGAGCTCCAGCTTGGAGGCCTCAGGAACTCAGGGTGGTGCGGGAGTGAATTAGAAGGTCCCTGTGGCCTCCATCCCAGGGAGACAGACGGGTCAGCCCCAAGCCAGGGCTGGGGTCTGCAGCAAACCGGGATTCCTCCTTATGCGCCGGCAGGATTAGTAATTTTCCCCATGAAGAGCACGGTGGGTATGATGTTCTCTGTGATCATCAGAAGAAAGGGTCTGTTCAGCTTGAAGACTAACGGCCTCTCCATGGGCAGCGTCTGGATTCCAGAGCCCGCGGCCCCCTCCGTGCCCTTCTCGTCAATCTTCAGCTTCGCCTTGTGCACAGCCTGGGGGAACCAGGAGCGAGGTCAGGGCTCGCCAAGCCACTCAGAGGCCATGGGTGAGCCAAGGATAGTGAGGGGCTCAGAGAGGGAGAGGCCACAACCAAAGATGCCCAGCACGGCACTGGGAGCTGGTCCCAGCTTCCCCGGGGCTTCTCCTGTCACCTGTCATCACGAGAGGACACTCAGCGAGCAGAGGCAGCCTGAAGGAAAGTAGGATGCAGGGGGAACAGCAGCTACGGGGGTGGGGTGGGGGTCTGGCGGAAGGAGCGGAGTTCGCTGTCCTTCCTGGGAATTACAGGGAGGCGCCAATAGTTACCATGGCAGTGTCGAGCTTTAGCTAGATGGGAGGGAGGCGGTGGTCCCGCCCTGGGGGCCTCCAGCCCCCTGCCCGTTCCTCTACCCGCCTGGAAGAGGTGGGTGGGTGGGTGAAGGGGAGGCAGGTTCCAGGCACTTATTGGGGATGACTGGGACCCCAGATCCACCCGGATACCATCAACCTCTGGGACCAGGCGGTCGGCACTGGGGGACTGACTGGTGGGCTTCCATGAAATGCTGACACATGTCACTCCAGTCTACAAAGTCCTAACGCTTTTCTAGCAGACCTATAGCTGTTGTTTACAGAGAGAATCACAGCCCCCTGCACACCTCGCTGAGGAAGGAGACAAGCCATCACACCCAGGAGGGTCCGCAGGAAGCGGGGAGCTGGCCTTGCACCTGCATAAGACGTCTGTGGCAGGAAAACTTAGGTTTCCTCTTAAAAGCGAGAATATTATGTACCTCTTTTTCTTCCTCTTGCAAACTGAAAAATAAGTCCGAATCAGTGCCAACCGTCAGCCCAGCCTGGCACCGTGAGTCCCTCCCAGACTGGCCTGGCCATCACACCTGGCTCCAGATCGTGCCCACCACCCACCAGCCTCCACCATGCGGCTCCCCCTACTGGAGGACCCTCCCCACCCCCAATTCTGCTCGTGGAAATCTCTCCGCCCTCAATTCCCTTTTCACCTAAAAGGCTGCTAGATAAAACACAGGATGTCCAGTTAAATTTTATTTTCAGATAAATGATGAATTATTTTTTATTGTAAGTATATCCCATGCAATATTTGGGACATACTTACACTTAAAAAATGGGTCATTTCTTTGAATTTAATGAGGTGCCCTGTATTCTAGCTGCTAAATCTGGGGACCCTACCCCAAGTGTTCCTCTCTGCTTGCCCCCAACAAGACAGATGATCAACCTTGCTGGGGACCACAGGTCCTTTGCTTGTTCACCTCCTAATTGTGTATATCTCTTAAATGTTTACGACTTACTCCTAACGAGCCTCTGATGCCGTTGAGTGAAGGTCCAGGTCGGACCGAGACCCGTTCTGGGCCCTGATAAGTGCTCTGGACCCCGATCAATTGTTTGTTGCACTGAATCAACTTCCAAAACAGCACCAGGAGTTTCATTCTAATTTCGAAGGCTGACAGCATGAGGCTCGGGGGAGGCCCACGAGTTCCCCAGCATCACAGGCTGGTAGGGGCAGCTCTGGGTTTGCGTTGGCCTGACCGGTGGGTGGAACCCCAGCTGCTCAGCTGCGGGGACAGTGGCTCTGGGGGGTGGGGGGGACAGGGGCTGTGTGAAGGCTTCCCGTGCTGGAGGAGGGAAGGGGGCAGTGCCCACTGGGCAGGCTTACCTCGCCCACTTTCAGGTTCTGATTAGGGACTATCTTGTTGAGATCACCATTTGGCTCGAAGACCTTCATGATGCCCAAGTAGGAGAGAGTCTTCTTGAGGTTGTAGGTGCCCGTGATGGCGAACCTGGGCAGGGACACGTCCACTACCCTGGGGAGCGGGATGTGACAAAGGCGAGCAGTGAGGGTCCACCCTCTTCCAGGGCCGGCCCCCGGACAGGAGAGAGAGGTGGCGAATGAGACGGTTGTCCTCCCAGCCCTGAGGTCTCAGACTGCCCCGTCTACAGAACGCGGCGGGTTCCTAAGCCCTTCCCAACACCCATGCTCTCTGGACTTCCTGTCAGACCTGCTCCCGAGCTTTCATCCACAGAAATGTCTGGGGACCAGGAGTGACTGGGGTGGCAGGGCCCGGCCTCGGCGGCAGGAACCCTGTTCTCCATGCCCTCCCGGCAGGGAGGCCTGGCTTCGAGCATGGGGACGCTGGGAGAAGTCCTAATGCGGTCGGGAGACGGGCCAGGCGTAGGTGGGAGGGCATTCTGGACAGACCTCAGGAGCAGCCTGCACCTGGGCTCCGTGGGACGCTCGTCCTGTGCACTGGGAGCATCCCCGGCCCTGAGGGACCTTGCGTCCTGCTGCCCCCGAGCCTCCGGTGAGGCCCGTGCTGACCTGCAGGCAAGCTCTCAGGGCCCACCCCATACTCAAGTGGAGGAGCAGAGGGAGGGGTGTGGACCCCCTCCTGAGACCAGAGAGATGACGACAGTTCCCAGAAACATTTGTGTGTGGTTAGTGGTGCCCTTGAGGTGACCTCAGCTCCAGGGGCTGGCTGCAGAGGGGCTTGGCCATGGGGACATGAAACACCATCGTGGGCACTGGAGCTGCAGTCCCGCGGGAGAGTGTCAGAAATACCTTGGAGCTGGGGCGGGGGAAGGCGCCCGGTCACGCTGGGATAGAAGAAATAAAGAGAGGGAAAGGGGAAAGTGAGGAAGAAGGAAGAAGTTGCGTACACCAGACGCGCTCTGTACCTGCGCGTGATTAACTTCTTCCATCTGTCAAAAGTGGCCAGCGTCAAGGCCTCCTCCACGTGCTTCATGTCGCCCTCATCGGGGAGAACGAAGGTGGCCGTGATGTTGTTGAAGTAGGGCATTTCCAGGACGGTGCAGGAGAGCTGCTCATCGCGGCCAACGCCGTACATGCCCCCGTGGAACATCATGGGCACCTTCACCGGCTTGTTTCCATCCAGAAAGAAGTCCTCCTCTTTGGTTGTTTTTGGATCGAACTCTTGTTGCCACCTGGCTTAAGATGGGAGAAGGACAAAGTGACATGAGTGTCCCCCAAAAGAAGGGACTGGATCCATCTAAGCGCTGGTCTCTGTCCATGTGCATTCAGGGAACAGGGTTAGAGACTCTGGGATATCAGGACAGATCTCCGGGCTCCCTGTTCTCATCACATACCCTAAAGACTTCTGGTGAGGTGGGCTGGGACTTGACTACCAGTTTCCAAAGAAGCTGGGCCCGGGGCCACGGGGCCAAGAGGAGAGTTTCTGACAGCCCTAAGCCCAGGTATTCCCGAGGGTGACCAAGTCTGGAGGCTGTGTTTCAGCAAAGAGGCTTGATTCTACCTGGTGGAGGCTATTTGGGTCTAATGTGAGTAGAAATGTTTAGCTTTATTCTAAGCCAGTCCTAGAGGAGCTGCCCTCACACGGGACTAAGAAAAATGATGGAACCGTCTGCCCCTGGGAGCTGGCTGAAGAGCGGGGAACTCCCAAAGCGGGGTGTCTGGATCCTCCCTCTTCTATCCTGAGGATTCTTTGATGCTGTTGGGCATAAAGTCACACCAGGGTCTTTTTATACTCAGAGCCCCCAGAGTTCAAATTCTAGCTGAAGAAGCTTGGACAGGTGTCTTAATCTCCCTGGGCTTCTGGGTCCTTATCTTCAGAATGGGGTACTGATAGGCACCTCATAGGACTGCCGTGAGACTGGGGCAAAGGCAACCACAACTTAGTGACTGTGTATAGTGAGTATTGCATGTGTGCTAGTCATCATCAGCATCACCGCCACCACTGTTCTTGTCAAATTTCCAGATTCTCCTTCCTCCCTCTGCTTTGGGAAGACTGAGATTGTAGTCTATTGTGATCACTCATTTATTTTTTCTTCTATTGACATCCTGTCAATCTGGGGAGAACTGAAGTTCCATATTCAGAAACATGTTGCTGACAACCCAGCAATGATCTTGGCTGGCCTGAGGGCTGCTGGCTTCTGATTCTTACCTATGTTGACCAACTTTTGTGTGTGCATGCAGGAGTGTATGGTGGGGGTGGGGGAAGGCTGATGCTTGGACTTGGGAATATTCTTCCACCTTCTTTTTCAGTCTCTCACCCTCAGACTTGGGAATCTATAAGTTTTGGTAGGAGACCTAGGCATTCATCAAAGCAATCATCATCACTGTCATCAACAACATCATCACTATCCTGAGTGTCCACTTGGAATAATAAAGAATGCACAGCGGTTGGGCTGAGAAAAGTGGGTTTTAGTCCTTACTTTTATTGCCTGGCTTTGTAACTGGGTAAGTCAATTAATACCTCTCTGAATTTCACGTTCCTTTTCTAAGAAATGAGAAAAAGAATGTCACTGCAACTTCTAGAACCAACGTTGTGTTTGGATAATCAGTAATAATGAAGATGCACACAGAGAGAAGAATTTAGACTTCACAAAGTTAATTTCGCATACACTTCCACTTTGAATAGCAGCGACAGCCCTATGAGCTGTGTAGCAAGGTGCTCATTTCCAAGGATAAGAAAAGTGAGTCTCTGAGAGATTAATCATTTATGAATTCAATGTCACAGAGCAAGCAAGTGGCCAACCCTGGTGTTCAATTCGAGTCTACTGGTCATGTTATCTTTCCCAAGCCAAGCTGTCCCGAGCCTTACCTCGGAAGAAAAGAGTGTTGACAAGAAGCAGCGCAATGTTAGAATCCATACTCTTGATCAGGTCGTTGATTTTACCGTGGGTTTTCTGACTCAGATAGTCATTGATCTGCTTCCGAGCGTGGTCCAAGTTCTGGAAGTTGGTGGGGACGCTGTCTGCATTGTACAGGTTCTTGGCATCTGTCATAAACTTCTTCTCTGGCCGCAGCCTTTGGTCAATGAACAAGGTGTTCTGAAGGCTCATCTGGAGGTCCTGGGTCTCCTGGTTCAGCCTGTGGATAAGGTAACGGAAACCGCCGTGAATGTCTTTCTCCTGAATGTTCCTGAAGTTCAGGCCCTGCTTGATCTCGGCCAGCGTGGCGTTCTGGGAGCCCAGACACAGCATGGAGAAGGCTGTGGAGATGCTCACGGGGGAGAAGAAGATGTTCTGGCTGGGGCCAGTGGAGGCCAGCTTCTTGTACAGCTGGAAGCCGAATTGCATGGTCCGTCTTGCAAGCTCCTGGGCCTCCCTCCTTCCCCTCTGCTCTGGAGCCCGGCCCACAGCTTCATGACTCTTTGAAGAGAAGTTGGGCTTCAGGAGACCTTCCACGGTGAGGAGGAGGCCAGCCAGGAGCAGGCCCAGGCCCAGCGTGGGCTTCATTTTTCTTGGAGACTGTCCTGTTGAATGGTAGACCTCAGGTTAGCAGATACAAGAACAAAAGAGCCGCTTGGTCCCTATCTTACTCACAAGGAAACCGGGAGAAAGGGAGTAACCCAGTGACCAGCACGTGTTCTATGTTCTACGCAGAGGTGTCTAAGTGCTTTGATATCCATTATAGCACCTAACCTATACAATCACCCTGGGGACAAGAAACGACTGTCTCTTAGGAGGAGCCCTTGGGCGTGAGCTCAGGAAAGGGAAGGACCCGGAAAGGATGTGGCTGGCTCCAGGTGTGCTCCAGCCTCGACCTGATCAGCAGGGGCCAGGCCCGGGAGCAGGGAGCGCGTGGAGCCATTGAGCCGTGAGGAAAGGGTTCCCGCTTTCCAGAGGGCATCAATCAGTGGCCATGGTCTGCCTCCAGGATGCAAAGTCCGGGCTGTAGCTTCCCGGTCAGTTAGCACCTGTCAGACAAGGGCAGTTTCTGGAGTGGGGAGGGCGACGATGAGCACTCAGCAGCAAACCGCCCCAGCACCACCAGCCAAGGGAACTGGGCCCAGCACCACCGGCCCGGGGGAACTGGGCCCAGCACCACCAGCCAGGGGAACTAGGCCCAGCACCACCGGCCCGGGGGAACTGGGCCCAGCACCACCGGCCCGGGGGAACTGGAGCCAGCACTACCAGCCAGGGGAACTGGGCCCAGCACCACCAGCCAGGGGAACTGGGCCCAGCACCACCGGCCCGGGGGAACTGGGCCCAGCATCACCAGCCAGGGGAACTAGGCCCAGCACCACCGGCCCGGGGAAACTGGGCCCAGCACCACCGGCCGGGGGGAACTGGAGCCAGCACTACCAGCCAGGGGAACTAGGCCCAGCACCACCGGCCCGGGGGAACTGGAGCCAGCACTACCAGCTCAGGGGAACTGGGCCCAGCACTACCAGCTCAGGGGAACTGGGCCCAGCACTACCGGCCCGGGGGAACTGGGCCCAGCACTACCAGCTCAGGGGAACTGGGCCCAGCACTACCGGCCCGGGGGAACTGGGCCCAGCACTACCAGCTCAGGGGAACTGGGCCCAGCACCACCGGCCTGGGGGAACTGGGCCCAGCACTACCGGCCTGGGGGAACTGGGCCCAGCACTACCAGCTCAGGGGAACTGGGCCCAGCACCACCGGCCTGGGGGAACTGGGCCCAGCACTACCAGCCCGGGGGAATTGGAGCCAGCACCACCGGCCCGGGGGAACTGGGCCCAGCACCATTGGCCCGGGGGAACTGGAGCCAGCACCCACAGGCCTGGGAAAACTGAAGCCAGCACCCACAGGCCTGGGAAAACTGAAGCCAGCACCACTGGCCCGGGGGAACTGGAGCCAGCACCACCGGCCTGGAGGAACTAGAGCCAGCACCACCGGCCCGGGGGAACTGGGCCCAGCACCACTGGCCTGGGAAAACTGAACCCAGCACCCACAGGCCCACTGAGGCCGACTGGACGAGGCTCTTTCTGGTTGACTGAATGGGGGAATGAATGAACACCAGCACAGGGACTGCACCCAAGAGCACTCCAAGTCCCCAAGTTCATGCTGCCCCAGACCTTCTGTGCCGGGCACTGTGGGCACAGCCATCATCAGAGCAAAGTGAGTCTTTGAGGAGCTTGTGGTCTAGAGTATAAAATTTTTAGCGCCTGTTACTCATTGTCTCCCACACTCCCCTCCATCTTTTTATCAAAACTTCATGCTTTTTCCCAGGTAGCCTCTCCTCCCGTGTGTGGCCTGTGTGCCCCAAGGACAGAGGACCCGTTCCCAGCACCAGTGGGGGCTCTGACTGGGGCAGAGAGCCTCAGCTCCCCGGTTAGTGGCTGGGTCGGGGCCGGGCCGAACCCAGTCCATGTACGGTGCGCTCCGCCCCGATAGGGGTTCAGGAAGGAGCAGGCGGCATAAGCAATCCAGGGAGACGGCTTTCGGGCTCTTTGCTGGGATCTGGGGGGTGCTGCCCTTTCGCATCCTCTGAATGCCCTGGGCAGGAAGCATAAGCACCAGGGACTTCCGCAGCCATTTCCCCAGGAGGAAAGTGACTCTAAGGACAAAGCCAGAATGTAAAGCAGGTGTGAACAAGGGCTTTGCAGAGAAACTGAGGCTGGGGCCCCAGATTAAGCCCACTCGGAGACCACCCTATAGACTTCCAGTGATGCTAGTGTGAGTGACGTGGTCAGTTATTTGAAGCCAAAACCACCCTAACAAATACAAGTCCATATATATATATATATATATATTTTTTTTTTTTTTAAGCTGGGGCTACCAAGAAGTCAGGCACCCTGGCTCTGCCCTTTCTCCTTATTGCTATGTGACCCTGTGGAAAGGACTTCCCCTCTCTGAGCCTAGGTGATTACTAAAGCACCTTCCACTCCTAATAACGCTTTTTTTTTAAAGTAAAAATTAAAAATAGCTGGTGTTGAACAAGGGCTCTAGAGCCTGTCTGAAAATAGCTATAGAAGAGAAGATTAGCAAAGTCCGCAGGGATGTTTCAGGGAAGGGAAGAAAATGGGAAACAGGACGGGCTGTTTCTCAAGCGCGTGGGCTGGACAGCGCGCAAAGCCTGTCTGGATGGGTAACAGAAGCTCCTGGTATCAGGCGTAGACGCTGCCTCCGTGTGCGCGTTTCCCAAGGCCTGGGAGCCGAGACACTCAGACACAACCGGTTACGGCGCTCAGTGAACATGCTTTAACAGTAGGTTTACCAGCCGGGTGAGCTCCAAAGCCGCTGAGCAGCCTGCCAGGGCAGCACGGGGCCAGAACCCAGAGCAGGGGCGGGGACTGCGAGAGGCTCCCTGCCCCAGAAACATCCCCTGGCACAGACGGGGATGACGCCGTCAGTACCCGAAAGTCTTGCCTACCGCCCAAGTTTCGGGAACAAGACAGATTGTGGAAGTAGCAGTCTAGATATTGGTCTTCTCTTGCTTATGTGTTTCTTAGGTGGCATGCAACAAGCCTTTTTATCCTTCAATATCTTCATCTTTTAAGTGGGGGCGGGATCACACTTTGGCCTCCTCCCCACTAGATGCTGCTAATCAGCTCGCAGCTCTCACCCCCTGGGACACAGTCTACACCCTGCCAGGTCTCAGCTTCCCCCCACCTCACTGAGCCTGGGTCCCAGTGGTCCCCACGGGGCTCCTGCCTAGTCTCACGAGTGCCCACCGTCTGGCCTTTCTTCCCCCACACAGCCCACTACAGAGCCGTTTCTGGGTCTTTCCGTCCCTCATCACGGGCCTCACACTGACCCAGACTTGTCAGATGGGCACCAGCCCCAGGTGCCTGAGTGGCTCATTTAGATTTATTCCATTAATTAAAATAGCTGAGCAGCTGGTTATTTCCCAATAAATCAGCATCGCCCAAGTTGAGCAACTCGCTTGGTTTTTATTTTGGAGTGCACGCGTGTGTGAGTGTGGTGGGGTGGGGAGGTGGGGATTGGCACTCTGGCTGAAATAAGTAAAGCAAATAAAGAAGAAAAAGAACAAGACAGAAACAGCCCTGTGGGTACACCTGGGCAGACAAAGCTATCATCAGTATTTCAGTTCTTCTGGGGCTCTCCTGGTCCCACATTGCCCATTAGTCTGGGGAAATGATTTCCTTCTCTTATGAAAAGATAAAATAGGGCGGACTCAGGAGTCGTTCATCCTGAAGACAGACCCAGACCAGGTGTATAACAGGAACAAACCGGGAGCCCGGTGGACAAGCCCTGGGGGGCCTTAGGTCTGTGCAGGAAGGGGCTTGCCCAGGGGAGGGCTGTCCTGCAGGCAGCCAATCCCACTTTCGCTTCCCACACCATGCTAAGATTAGCAGTTGAGGTCAGCCAATCAAAACAATAAAGGGGAGGGGACAGTGAGGTGTGCGAACACTTCTAACAATAGCAATATCTAGAATGTTAGGAAACACTTTCACACTTGTTACCAGCAACAGTTTGGGAAGGCCATACTCTAACAGACAGAATGTACACAGGACACAGAAGAAATGCTCAAGGCAGAGCAGTTTGGAATCATTTACTCCAGGGGACAGAGCCTTCCCCAACGCACCCCAGGTCACCTTTCTTGGGACAGTTTACTCTGCTATCTCTTCCCTATGATGAAACTCACTGGAAGGAAAAATTTATGTAGTTTCCATCCACGCAAGCCAATGAGATGAAAAAGTTTAGGATGTTATGGACAAGTTCCCCTCCCCAGTGAGCCCCAATAAGCCAACATCAACCAGTTGGGGTGCCCTACTCACTGAGGGACCTCTTCCTACCGGCGGGACACAGGCCTCCTGCCCCGAGGAACCCCAGGCGCTCTGAGGCCTGAGCTCTCCTCCAGCCCTCCCCGGAGTTCCCCACGGAGCGTACACTATGCGGATAAACCCAGTGCCTCCCTTGGCGAGTGATGTGAGGGGTTCTCCACGGAATGTGCTCCAGCCTCCCAAAAGACCAGCGCGGAAGCCCTGGGCTTGAGGAGACAGCCTAGGCATGCCACGTGGTCCACCTATTTTAAGAGATTGACATTGTTTTAAGAGGAGATCACTCTAGATGTATTAGAAACTAACTTACGATTTTTAAAAGCATGTTACAACTAAGCGATGGTTTCTTTCTCTGTTGGAAGTGAGAGAGAGGAACTGTGAAATAAACCCAAGGACCACTGGGGTATCGTTTTTATCCTCCTATCCTCCTTCCTGGGAAACGCATCATGTCATCACTGAACTGGCCATGAAGACTTCCGCTTTCATTTTTTTGAGAAATATTTTGAGCCCTCAGTGCGTGCCAGGTACTGGGGCTGTGAGCCACGCCTGAGGGGTGGTCCGTGCCAATGCCGCTGACAGACCCGAGCCTCGGGAGCCGGGACACGGAGCCCCCTCCTGAGATGTAGTGCCCACACCCAGCCCCAGATCTCCAAATCCTCAGGAACATTCCAGCTCTTTGCCTGGCCTGTCCCTTCTGCCTTCAGGACTTTGTTCTGAGATGAGGGAATCTGTGGGTTGGAAAGGTTCAGCAACCATCAACTTCAGGGCCACTAGTGCTACAGAGAGGAAACTGAGTCCCAGAGAGGACAAAGGAGCTACCTGAGGTCATGATGAACATTTTGATAGATCAGATTGGAATCCAGTGCATGAAGGCAATTCTGTCCGGGCTCATGAAGCAAAGTGATGGCCACAGCCTCTGCCCTCAGGGAGAGAACCAGGCGCGGGAAAAGCTCACCAGCGAGGCTGACTGTGTGCAGTGTGGTAGCCAGGGGCTGTCAGAGTCGGAGGGACCCCCTTGTCTCCCAAGATGACTTCTCCCCCCACACCCACAAAGGCGCCTCCTCCAGGAATGCCCTAGAGGTAAACATTCATGAGAATTAGACATCCATGAGAATTAGGCACCCATGAGAATGAATCAGGACTCTCTCTTCCGGAGTTCCCAGATTTGGAACTCCTCCAGAATTCTCTTCAGGGACCCCCCTCCTGGGACCCGTCTAGACCTCCTTGCAATCTGAAGCCACCTCCACCTGACAGAGACAGGAAACCCACGACCTTTGCAAAGGGAGACGTCATACTCACCGCCCATTCGGAAGAGCCTCACAGAAGGGATCTGTCCCTCTTGCTTCCCTATCTGCACTTCATGGCCACTCAGGAAAGCAGACTGAGGCCTATAGAGTTAGCTGGCCTGGGTGGGCAGGGGACGGAGGCCTGGGAGCGACGGCCATGCCGCCTCCTCGGGGACTGCTCCTCACTGCCCAGGCGGCAGAGTGGTATTTAGACCACACCCGTGGGCAGTGCCTTCACTAATCAAGTCTATTCATACTTTCTGCAGCAACTCTATTTCCCAATCATTGCAGTTCTGGCACCTGGAAATTTTTCAGGTAGACGATCTGGTAGTCCCGATGTTAAATATTCAACCCAGACATCACCATTTGTCATTCACGGGGACAGGTTCAGAGCTGGGTTTCTTGGGGTCGTTCCCTTTATCCCCACTTCTCTCTCTCTCTCTCTCTCTCTCTCTCCTTACTACTTTTCAAACACTCTACAGTTGTCAGTTCTGTCACCTTAACTCACCTGGAGTGTTTTTGGGAAAGAGAACCCAAAAGAGATGAATGGACAATTAAATACATAGTTTCTTTTAGGGGTGATGAGAGTCAAACATTCACCTCAATGTTTGCAACTTGTTTTCTGATTGCATACTTTTTGTTCTGGAGTAATGAAGCCACCGCCCCCCCCCCCATCCCTTCTTTTAAAAATTTTAAAATTGGATTTATTGGGGTGACATTGGTTAAAAAATTATATAGGTTTCAGGTGTGCAATTCTGTAATACAACATCAACACCCCCCCCCTTTACTTTCCTGTATTTTCTGGGCTGTCTTAAAGGAACAGGTATTATTTTAGAACTCATTTTTGAAAGATTAAAAAATAAAACAAACTTAACTCCAAGTTTGTCAGAGGAGCGGTGAGGAGGTTGAGGACCTTTAAAACCCTCTGACTCTGGGGCGGGGCAGCAGTGAATACAAGGTGCCCACTCTCAGCTCTGCCTTCTCTGCAGAACGAGCGGGAAAACCACAAACTGTCCCTTCCTAGTTAGCAATGCTCGCCCGTCGTCCATGTGGAGCGACCACGGCCCCCAGCGCTGTGGAGGGTGGCTCTCCTGACTTTGGGAGGCTGCTTTCAGCGGGGTCGTGATTCTCATCCCCAGAACTATGTAGAGCAGGTGACCCAGTGAGAGCATCTAGAAAAAAAAGGACACTGGCCTGGCTCGGCCACTTTCTGATGCTCTCACAGACCAGACCAACCGGGCCGTGGGGCCCCAGAGCTCCCAGGTCAGGCGGAGTCGCTGGAGGAGGCCGGGGCCCCCGCCTGCCCTTACCCAGGATGCACGGAGACCGGGTGAGGCGAGAAGGCTCACTGTCGGGCTCTGGTCACTGCGGGTGCGAATGGCAGCGCGCTCCTGACAGCAGGAGAACTGGAGGTGTCATCCGACCGTGATGGCAGCTGAGAGCCAGCCAGCAGACACTGACCCAGAATCCAGGCGTGCACCCTGATTTAAAAGGGAAAATCCCTGCCTGCTAATGACAGGGTGAGGCCTGTGTGAGTCTGAGGGCCACGCCCGCCAGCCTGTCCCAGACACACTCAGCTGGAGGGCAGACGCCCATGGGATACGGGCAGGAGGGTCAGCCTCGGGCCGGGAGGGGATGAAGCTGAGGGACATGGGGCTGCCCTGGGATGCCTGAGCTCAGACAGCCCCAGAGGCCGGGAGGCCACCACAGAAGGAAGCCACAGGTTAGCTGGAAGCCAGGCCCGGCCAGGCACTGACTCTCAGTGTGGAGCTGCCCACCCCTGCGGGGAGAGGAGTCCTTGGGGTCCAGCCTCAGCCACGGGGGCCTTGCAGTGGGGAGCAACCAGGAGAAGGCTGTGAGAACCAGTCCCCTCCCAGTGGCATCCAGGGTCACAGCCTGGACTTGAAGCTGCCCCTGCCACCTGCAGATGGGGAGATCTGAGACCCATGGGTTTGGGCCTGGTGTCCATTGAGGGCTAGGACATTTTCCAGTCTGGGACACTCCAGTAAGCTGAGGGACCAGAGGCAGTGGCTGGTCCTGGGCATGGCCTGGATGTGTTTTGCAGCATGGCCACGTGTAGGAGTGAAAGGGGAACAAGGACCTTCCATTGTCACCCTTGCTTTTTGGTTCTCCTCGATGCTTGGCTTGTGAGAGATCAAGAATCATACTAACGACCACGCCATGCCCTGACTCCAAAGCCAGGGTCTGTGGGAGCACAGGAGAGCACAGAGATACAGCCAAGCCTGCTAGAGGCTGAAGTGGGGTGTCTCTGAGAGGTAAGGGCACACAAGAAGTACTTTATCCCTCCTTCAGTGTTTAGGACAGCCTCGTGGGTGGGGCACTCTTGACCTGGGTTCTGAAGGATGAGTAGGAATTCTCTGAGTAAAAACTGAGGGCAAGAGTAACACAACAAACCCTCTGCAGCCCGGAGAAAGTGAGTGAACCAACGGATGCCTCCAGAAAACATGCTGTTGAACTTCAGGTTTCTATTCTAAAAAATGGAAATACTCTACCTATAAAGCAGTCATCTTTGCCCTGGGAGCCCATTAGAATCATCTGGGAGCTTAAAAAAAATCTATTTCCTGAATATCTCTCCAGAGAGTCTGACCTAGTTGGTCTAGGACAAAGCCTGGGTCAGGGTGCTTTTAGGAACCTCTCCTGAGAATTCTGATGTGTATCCAGGGCTGAGACTCTCTGCGCTCAGGCAGGCAACTCCCAGCTGGTGATTGTGGGAAGGATCAGACATCTCTGAAGACACTGAGCCTCCTGCCACCACCAGACAGCTAGATTTCTATAAAGCTATAGCAGTTAAGAGAGTGAGGTATTGGCACAGAAACAGATAAATTGATTAATGAAACAGACTAGAGAATCCAGGACAAGCCCACCCAAGAACAGCCCCCTGATATATGGCAAAGCATCACTGCAACTCACGGGGGGAGAATGGTCCTCTCACCGAAGGGTGCTGGGAACATCGGGTATCCATGCGGGGCTAGGAGTGGGGGAGAGACTCTTAACACAGCTTACTCCATATACAAAGTTAATTTAAGAAATCATACACCCAAATGTGAAAGGTATTAAGAGGAACCAAATGAAATTGCTACTATTCAATGATTTTTTTTTGCCTCACCACACCCAATTGTCAAAACCAGGGGTCCCCAAACTTTTTACACAGGGGGCCAGTTCACTGTCCCTCAGACGGTTGGAGGGCCAGACTATAAAAAAAAACAAACTATGAACAAATCCCTATGCACACAGCACATATCTTATTTTAAAGTAAAAAAACAAAACGGAAGCAGTACCGTACGTGAGCGACGCTGCGCTTTGCATCCACATCCTGTGCTCCTCTCACTGACCTCCAATGAAAGAGGTGCCCCTTCCGGAAGTGCGGCAGGGGCCAGATAAATGGCCTCAGGGGGCCGCATGCAGCCCACGGGCCATAGTTTGGGGACCCCTGGTCAAAACCATGAAGTTTTTAGAAGAAAATATAGTAGACTATCTTCATGGCCTTGAGGTGGGCAAAGTCTTCTTCAACAGCATGCAAAATGTATTAACCATAAAAAAATGAGAAATTGAACTTCATTGAAAACTTCTGTTCATCAGAAGTCACCTGAGAGAATTACAAAGGCAAGTCACAGACCGAGAGCTGGTACTAAGACTTATATTTGATAAAGGACTAGTATCTGATTTTTAAAATTCCTACAAAGCAATAAAGGAAAAGAAAACAACTTAAAAATAGACAAGGACTTGAACAAATACTTCAATGAGAAGATGTCCAAATGGCCAATAAGCATCTGAAAAGTTGTTCGACATCAGCAGGAGGCAGAAATATTCAAAATAAAACCACAACATCCCACTCCACACCCACCGGAAGAGCTAAGCTCATTAATTTATTTTTAAAGTCTATTTTAATTATAGTTGATATACAACACTATATTAGTTTCTGGTGTACAATAGAGTGATTCAATACGTGTATACCTTACGAAATGCTCACCATGACAAGTCTGGCAATCCTCTGCCATTGTCCATTGTTAGTGTGGTGTGATTGGCTCTATTCCCTACACTGTTCATACGTTCCCATGAGTTCTTTTATAACTGGCAGTTTATCCTTCTTAATTCCCTTTCTCTTTTTTGTCCACCTCCTCTCCCTTCCCCCTCTGACAATCATCAGTTTGTTCTCTGTATTTGAGGGTTTTTTCCTGTTTCATTCTGTTTGTTCGTTTATTTTGGTTTTTGTTGCCTTTTTCTTAGTCCAGATATAAGTAAAATCATTTGATATCTGTCTTTTTGTGTGTGACTAATTTTCTTTAGTATAATACTCTCTAGGTCCATCTATGTTGTCACAAAGGGCAAGATTTCATTCTGTTTATGACTGAGTGACACTCCATTGTATGAAAGTATCACCTCTTCTTTATTCATCCGCGAATGGGGACCGAGGTCCTTCCATACTCTGACTACTGTAAACAATGTTGCAATGAACACAGGGAGCGTGTCATATTTCTGACTTGTTGTTTTTGTTTCCTTTGGGTACATATCTAGGAGTGGAATTGCTGGGTTGAATGGTAGATCTATTTTTAATTTTTCGAGGCACCCCCACACTGTTTTCCACAGTGGCTGCACCAACTCACATTCCCACCGATAGTGCACAAGGGTTCTTCTTTCTCCACCCTCTCGCCAACGTCTGTTCTTTGTTGTCTCGTTGATAATAGCCATTCTCACAGGTGTGAGATGGTAGATTGTTGTGGTTTTGACTCGTATTTTCCTGATGATAGATGAGCTATAATTAAAAAGGGCTGATTGATAATTCCAAGGTATAGAATACATGGAACTCTCTTACACGGCTGGTGGGTGTGTAACCTGGCACACACACTGTGGCAAATTCTTGGCAGGCAAAGCTAAACCTATGCTGACTCTTTGAAGTATAAGTTGTATCCCTGAGAATAGACCCAGAAATGAGTGTTTTGGGGTTCACAAAAAGACAGGTACTGGGATGTCCATGGCAGCTTTATGTGACAACTCAAATGTCCATTAATAGTAGAATGAAAATACAAACAAAAACAAAACCAACATTCCAGGTCCCAATTTCCATTTCCATGGACAACCCCATAATTCTCTCTTTCACAGGATCTCATTAGCGCTCAAAACAGGCAGCCGTGGGAGCCAATGGCTGACAGCGTGAAACACTGTGGAGCCCAGATCACACGAGAACAAGTTAAACCACACCTCCAAGCGATAAGGTAAAGGTTGACTGAATGAAAATGGAACTTCATCCATTAAATTAGCTCCAGTTAGAGCATCATCAATGTCTTTCAAAGAACACTAACATTTTTCAAGCAATCTCCAACAAGATCCTAGGTTACCCCAAAGAGGTTTCAGTACAAAATTTTGAAAGCCTTTCTATATAAAAATCTAAGGAAGCAAGAAAGAAAAGAAATGTGAGTCATAAAAACTTTAGAAAGCATTCTGTAAATAACAACAACAAAAAATTATTGCATCCAAGGTAACATTTCAAAACCACGGAGAAGAGATAAACAATTCCATGAACGTTTTTGGGAAACAAAAAAGCCACTTTGAAAATAAAATTTTAAAAGTTTAAATTTTAGAAAATTAAAATAAAAAATTTTAGAGGAGTATCCTTTTACAATATTAGAGTAAGAACAACTTTATAAACATGACACATATAAGAGGCAGAATAAAATATATAATAATAAATAAAAATATGGATATATTGTAATATAATGTGTTAAGACCCAACGGCGCACACAATGAGGACCAATCACAACCTGCAATGTGTGTGCATTGTGAGGGGCTAATGTTCTTTACAACAAGAACTCGTGTACATCAGTGATAACCACAGATGTTCCTAAATAGACAGATGACGAAGTGAGAGTTTCCTCTTATCTTATTCTCTTTATCTTATTTTCTTCTTCATCCTCACCTCTGCAGAACACAACACTTTTATACACATATTTTTTTCTAGGTACATTTATTGATAAATATTTTGTAAATTAGTACAACTAATCAACTTTGTAAATTAGTGCTCTTCGACCCATTTTATGTATGAGAAAATTGAGGTTCCTGTAGCCGGATAACTAGTAGACCCAGGAATAAAAAATCAGGCCTTCTGGTTCCTAATCCCTATTCTATCCACAGCTCTGAAAGACCGTAAATGAAATCGGTGGCCACAGTGTTTGGACAGCCAGCAGTGACCTCTGGAGCCCCTGCCCAGACTAGGACTCTAGCCTCTACAACCAGGCATGGGGAAGGAGACAGAATGTTTACTTGAACGGTTGCTTGGGCCTTTGGTTGGCCTGCCTGTCCCTTCCTTGCCCTTGGTCAGTCTTCTCTGGCTTTCTCCAGGCCTTGCTGTTTCTGGCCTCCCAGTCCTCTTCCTGTCCCGGTCCTCCTGCAGCCTCCAGTTTTCAAGTATGACCCCCTAGACTCCCCAGCCCCTCCAGCCTCATCTACAAACTCTGTGGGCTGCCACCCAGAACCTTCCAAACTGGTGTCCTCCATCTCCTCCTTTCCCCTAAGGTCAACCTGGCCAGTCGCCCCGCTGGGGTCCACACTCACATAGCAACATGTCCGGGAGTTCCCGCTTCACCCCTGGAAAACTCAGGCCTACTTCTCCTCCCTGACTCCCAATAGCACCTAGCACTGTGCTAGGCACACCATGAGAGCCGTAGATCAATCTACTTGGCTTGCTAGGACCTGAATGTTCGGCTTCAAGCAAAACTCAGAGAACGGTGAGGACACGCTGCCCAGAAACAGGGTGACACGCTCCCTTCTAGTCCCTGGTTCCGCAGCCCTGATCTCGGTAACATCTGTGGATAGAATCATCCACCCCAGATTCCTTCCCCGGGACAGGAGAGGGGAGGGTGTGGGCGTCCGGGCACCGCCGTAGAATACCAGGCAGGCGGCACAGATGTCCACAGGCTCCTGCCCCACACCCCAGCTCTGGGTGGTCTGGAGCACAGTGGCCTGCACCTGGGTTCTGGGGTCCAGACAGAGGTGACCCCTAATGCACCAGGTGCCTAGGGGAAGCCATCCCTTGCCGTGGTTCTCAGTGTACCCGGTGTTTCAGTGGGGACAGAGGGATGTGCTGCCCCTGTCGTTGCCTGAGAGGGCCAGTCTCTTAAAAGTTACGCTGTGAATCAATTCCACTTAAAACAATACAGACCCACGCCCATGCTTCGTGCCCGTCTAGCCAGGACGAGAGGCTGGTTCGCAGCAGAGTAACAGAAGGTAGAGGCGCAGGCAGTTCAGGAAGCTCTTTATCGGACAGCAATTGCAAACTGAAAAAAAAGGTTTCTAATTTAGTGTTTTACTACACTTTGGGACAAGCCCAGCAATTTGATTTCAGCAGTTTGTGCACACACACACGTATACACATGTACACACACACACACACACACACACACACTCACTCATTGAAATTTAATTCTTATAAGCCTGTGAGGGGAAGAACTATTGTAATTAGGAAACTGCGGTTCGAGATAGCAGATAATATGTTGAATATTATCTGGTTATTAAGTAGATGTGCATCCTCAAAAGAATATCTTAATACAAAAGAAGAACAAAACCGAATGTGGATCTTGTCAGTGGAGTAAACGGGAGGAACTGAGAAACGGTGGGGTTGTCTCTCAGCGCCACAGAAAGCCCGCAGTCTTCTCCCAGTGGTTCCTCTGGATCCTCTGGTTCGCCTGGTTCGGCGTAGCCCAGCGGGGAGCAGGAGGCTGGTGCCACCTTCAAGCTCTGAGCCGTTCAGGTGTGGCTCACCCTCCTTCTCCTTGTCCTCCTTCCTGCTTTCTCCCAGAGCAGTCCCCTGTCCGTCGCTGACCGCTGACCGGCAGAGTTTGGGCAGAAGCACGGACTGAGTGTCTAACATGGCAGGCGGCAAGCCGGGCGCCGAGCAGGGAGAAGTAACCCCAGTCTTCCCTCCTGAGCTCACAGGTCAGGAGTGGGACAGACACCGGAGCCAGTTCTGTGACAGAGGCCTGAGCAAACACTTGAGAATTCCCAGTGGCGAGATGTTCCTTAGCCACCTAAGAGAGCAAGGAAGGCTTCCTGGAATAGGTGGTGTCTGGCTTGCTAAAGTGACCTCTGAGGCTTTTCTGTTTCATTTTGCAGCTGAAAAAAAGTGTGGCCATAACAAAGCCACCGGAAGTGGTGGGCCGTGCATGGCGAAGGTTGCCCTTGAGAAGTCCTCCTTCTCCAAGGTGCCCGGGGCAGGCCAGGGAGAGCCTCACTTCCATCTCCTCCCCACTGAGCCTCAGCGGGCTCCTCTGCACAGTGTGTAATACATCTCCCAGCTGCCTGGAGACCGGGCCCTGGAGCAAGAAGGGCCCTTCCACCTGTCAGACACCAACCAGGGAGGTGAGAAGGATGGAGAAGAGGAGTGATTCCCGCTGACCTGACTATACCCCCTCCCCTGCATTCTGTCAGACTGTCCTATCACGCCGGCCTTGGGGACAGGAGTCGGGTTTGGGGACAGAGTTGGGTTAGCAGACTAGGAGAAGGGAAGGAGGGCGGGCAAGCCAGGCCAAGGCCGTGGGGCGGGGTGGGCTCAAGGTTACCTGTGGCCATCAGAGGTGCACAGGAAATTAAGGCAACGCCTCCAGAGGAAGGCAGCGCCTGGCTCCTCCCATCCAGTCCCAGTCCCCATTTTCTGAGGGGCACAGTGATGTTGAGGGGGAACACAGGTCCTAAAGTCACAGAAAGCTGGCTCTAGTCCTGCGCCAGTCATGAGTCAGCTGGGCCAGCTCACGCAGGTCACTGTGCCTCTCTGTGCATCAGTGTTTCCCTCTGTTCAATGGGAATACAAGAGTACCTGCTTTCATCGACCGCATCTAGAGAGAGTGCTGGGTGCCTAACACTGCCAGAGGCTGGGGCGGGGAGGGGGTTCTTTCCCATTGAATGGAGGTTGTGTATAAGTAATGGACCAGACAGCAAGAAGTGAAATTTAAGTGAGGCTGAGTCAGCCTGTAAACAATGCAGTCAGCACAAGGAAAGATGCCCCTACGTGGGTAATACTGGATATTTTCTGTGCTGCAGTGCAGGTACAGATGGATGGGTTTTCAGAAATTCAGGAAAACAGAAAGACTGTCCACCCAAGACCAAGGGAAGGGTCAAGTCCCAGGGCCGGGGAAGCGGAGCCACATGGGCCAAGAAAAGGTGAGAAATATCCTCAAGAAGACAGAGTGGCCTGACCGGGCGGTGGCGCAGTGGATAGAGCCTCGGACTGGGATGCAGAGGACTCAGGTTCGAGACCCCAAGGTTGCCAGCTTGAGCGCGGGCTCAGCTGGTTTGAGCAAAACTCACCAGCTTGGACCCAAGGTTGCTGGCTCAAGCAAGGGGTTACTTGGTCTGCTGAAGGCCCACAGTCAAGGCACATATGAGAAAGCAATCAATGAACAACTAAGGTGTCGCAACAAAAAACTAATAATTGATGCTTCTCATCTCCGTTCCTGTCTGTCTGTCCCTATCTATCCCTCTCTCCGACTCTCTCTCTCTGTGTCTCTGTAAAAAAAAAGAATAAAAAGAGTGGCCATTCTTCAGGGACGGTCCATGCAATCCCACAGGGGTCCCACCCCAGTTGTGAGCCTCAGGGAGCACGAACAGGGGTGACACGGGCTCCCCCTACAGGGCACAGCAGGAATGTGGAAGGGAAGCGTCCCTTCATTTATCCATGAACCTAGCACCCATCGCAGGATGTGAAGAAGCACGCTGGTTGCTGCAAACCACGTCAGGGCTGGTGAGCAGATCCTCTGTCTGCGAGCGTCTAGTCTGAGCCAGGACTTCTGTTATCTGATGCCAGACAGACTTTTTACAGAGGACATCTCTACAATTCAAGGCAAAATGAAAGACAATTACTTTAGGAAGGGGAGAACGAACAGATTGATTGAAACTTATTCACACTAAGATGTCAATGACTGGTATCAGATGTTTTCCATGAGGACAAGGAAAGAAACAGTAGAGACCCTGGGATCTGAAGCCAACGGGAAGATGGCAGAGTGGGGGCAGATTACAAAGCAGGGCATCGGAGGGTGCGGACCGAGGATTCGACCTGGAGTCAGCAAACCTGGGTGCGGGTTCCTCATCTGTACTTCCCAGCTGCTCAACCCTCCTCAACCCACTTCATCGCTCAGCGTCTGGATTTCCTCACCCATCGGACTGCGGAGATGCCTGACAAGTCCACCGGGAACATCCGCTAAATGGGTGACTGGAAGAGGCCGTGGGAACCATGACCGCCCAAGCACAGCCTGCTCCATAACGTTGGGATTTGCAGGGGCCCTTTAGGGCCGCACCAGTAGCTTTCATAGTCCTCCTTTAGGGGATGAAGTAAAAAAAAAAAATCTGTGTGGTGTAAAGATTAAAACAGGGGTCCCCAAACTATGGCCCGCGGGCCGCATGTAGCCCCCTAAGGCCATTTATCTACCCCCGCCGCACTTCCGGAAGGGGCGCCTCTTTCATTGGTGGTCAGTGAGAGGAGCACTGTATGTGGCAGCGCTGCACAGCGCGGCGTCGCTCACAGTACAGTACTACTTCCAGTGACGCGGGGCGCAAGCCTCACGGCTCTAGAAGCGCATCATATCACTTGTTACAGCTAGCAGTGACAAATATGGAACTGGACATTGACTATCTCATTAGCCAAAAGCAGGCCCATAGTTCCCATTGAAATACTGGTCAGTTTGTTGATTTAAATTTACTTGTTTTTTATTTTAAATATTGTATTTGTTCCCATTTTGGTTTTTTTACTTTAAAAAAAGATATGTGCAGTGTGCATAGGGATTTGTTCATAGTTTTTTTTTTATAGTCTGGCCCTCCAACGGTCTGAGAGACAGTGAACTGGCCCCCTGTGTAAAAAGTTTGGGGACCCCTGGATTAAAACCTCAGCACCACACAACCGCCAGTGTCCTCCAATCAGCTATCGGAATGCCATAGTAACGTGACCAGTGGGGACTTCGTCAGCCTCTGTGCGGTTCTCACGACCAGAAATAATTCCTCTCCGCGAATGACCAGCCACATTGTCCTGGTGGCTCCTTGGGAGACTGACAGCCTGACAAGGGGTGTGGATCTGAGGTGCCACCTCAAATCTCATCATGTCCCTGCACCTCAACTTGTTTACCTGTAAAATGGGCGCGGCCCCACCCGCCTTTCCGCTGTTGAAAGGCTAAGAGAGGCGACGCGGGGAAAGCGCTTCACTGCCCCCGGCGCGGAACGCCTCATGGGGGCTGCTCCTCTTGTTTTATTGTCATTATCATTATTGTGCATCACTTTAATTATTATTTTATGGTGGCACTGGTGATGGAGATAGAGCCATGGGAGGCAGATATGTCCACATCACCCCGCCACACCCGCCCCACCTCCCAGCACAGCTGTTCCCACCTGGCAGATGCTGGCGGCCCTGGACATGCCAGGCTGGGCAGGCGTCATGTGTCATAGGCATGTGGGCAGAGCTGGAGGCCAGAGCTACCAGGCAGGCGCTCTCCGCCAGCCGCCGGTGCCTGTGACTCACCTCTCGGTGATGGCTGGTGACGGTGGGAGAACAAGGTTCAGAGCTCAGTGCCGGGTGGGGGAGGGGCTGGGTGGGTCCCGGGAGGTGGCTCCACAGGCTGGTTCGGGCATGGTTGGGAACCTGGGGCTGGGGTGAAATGTGATCTGTATCTGTGTGGGTGTCCAGGGAGGTGGGCCCAGATGTCTTCGTGGGCTAGCGGGTCTGATCCCAGGGAACTAATCTGGGCCAGTGCAGGTCTTGAGTGGGCCTGAGGGGAGTGCAAGGCCGAGGGGCTTCTGAGGTGGTGGCAGTTGATGGCTGGAGACAGGCCAAGGACGTGATGAGGAAGGAAAATTGACCACAGTGGTTCTACAGTTCCCAGGGTGTGCGTGTGTGCTGTGCGTGTGCTTGTGTGTGTGTCACTCTGCCATGGCATCAGAGCACGGGACAATGTCTGATGCCCTCGGCTCCGCAGGTGGTACCTGTCGGGGCAGGAAGCATGGCAGAGAAGTCTGGTGTATCCGGCCGGCCCCTGTCTCACCACTGCTCACTGGCCGTCCCCGCACAGCCCACAGCACAGCTGTCCCTGGTGTCTCTCCGGCAGGGGGGCATCGTCAGCTTCCGGATCAAATCCTTCTCCAGCCTTCACTCACTTCACTCCTTTGCAAACATGTATGTGGCATCCACGGCATACGGAGCATTAGGACAAACCCGTGGGCATGGCAGACACGAGCTGCATCCTTGTGCAACTGACCCCGGAGTCACGGAGAGATGTTGCCCATCGCTGTCCCCGTGCAGCTCCATGTTTACATGTCCATTTACCTGTGTGTTCAGTCAGTTGATTCTTTTTTCTATTTACTGGATTGATTTTGTGCCCCTGCCCCATCTCAGCACCTCAGTCTTGGAAGTTTTGCTCTTTCCTCCTGGGGCTGAGTGGGTTTCCGGACTTAAGAAGAACGCCCAGCGGACCGGGCGTGTGGGCTGAGTCTGGCGTGGCGTCTTCTCAGTTTCGGATGAAGGAGAACAGGTTTTGATGCTGTGATGAGACCTTCCGTCCTTTCAGATGCCAGAGAGACATCAGCCAGGAGACAGGTAAGTACCGTCTGCCCAGACGCTGGAGTCCTCCCAGCTTGTGACACCCCAAGTCCCACAGAGACGGTTCAGGCTGGAATGCAGCATGGGAATGGGTGGGACTGCAAATCCCGCAGTGGGGTCTGAGCCGCAGTGGCCCCGGCTGGGACAAGCTGATGGACAGGTATGTTCAGCAAAGACCCGGGGGAGCCCAGGGTCTTCTAAGATACCAGCAAGAGATAACACGTCATTCTATTTAAGCACAGGAGTGAAGAGGGGAGGGAGGCTGCAAGCATTGTCCACAGTGAGTACCTCAAATTCAGTGTCAAAGTTATCACGATGCCTGTAGCCCACCTGATGGCCGAGGTCTGAAGTTCTAGCACCGGCTTCGGCCGCCACGCAGGCGCATTTCGAAAAGGGAAGAGGATGTTCTGATGTCGGACCAGCCTGGCTTCAGATTCCGGCAACAGTCCTTATTACCTGTTGTGTCTGGGCAGGAGAACCAACCTCGCCACGCTTCCGTCTCTCCTGAGAGTGGCCTTTATGCTCCCCACACAGGGTTATCACAAAGAATAATTATGGAAATACTGCATTGAGTTCAGGGTTTGGAAGCTATCTTGACCAATAATAACAAAATGGATATCCAGTCACCGCCTCCTACGTTTCTTGCGAGGACCAATGAGATCATTTAAACAGATTTGGTGGTTTTATTCGTTGTGTTGTCCCTTGAACCTTGCACACATGAAAGGCACTCAATAAATAAATGTTAAATATAATAAACACACGAATGAATGAATAACTGTTAATTTCCTCATCAGAACTGCCTTGCTTATGAGAGAAAATCCAAAATTTAAAAATAGCAATAGCTAAGAAATGTTGTTGCTGTGATATCAACACATACAGGTCCTCATGCCCTTGACCTACAGTTCCGCCTCTTCTCCCGCCTTTATATTCTGGAAGGGCCACATCCTTTACCTTCCTCCTCTCTCAAAG
Source organism: Saccopteryx bilineata (assembly GCF_036850765.1). Lineage (NCBI taxonomy): Eukaryota > Metazoa > Chordata > Mammalia > Chiroptera > Emballonuridae > Saccopteryx > Saccopteryx bilineata. The sequence continues at coordinate 10,220,694 of NC_089493.1, read as the reverse complement.
CCCTTCCTGACTTGCCACACGTCAGGACTCAGGTGTGCAATCTCTGTTCTTGTCCACCCTGTTCTTATCCATTTTTAAACTTCGGTTTAGATGCCATTTCCTCCGGGAGGCCTTTTCTGAACCCCTTTCCTCCAATAGAGCTGAGCACTCCCAAGCCTGTTCCCCCTCTAACTGGGTCCATGGTCCTAAGACTTGATCTTATGACAGCCACTAATTATCTCAGGGTAGAGAAGTCATTGAATTTCCAAGTTTTAATAAATATTTACTTATAATTGTGATGAGGCCGACAGAAAAAGCGCTGCTATATTCCCTTTTGTCCTCTTAGCATTAAAATACACACCAATCTTCAGGGCCCTGAGCTTTGAGCTGTTCTTGGCACCTGCCCTGAGTGGGAATGACAGTCTCCCACCGGTAGACAGGTGGGAGAAACAGCAGAGGATTCTTAGATTGGGACTAGGAATAGAAAACGGAATTCCTTCCCTTAGCCTGCCCTCCACTCCCATTTATTTATTCACTCATTCATTCATTCATTCATTCCTGACTGTCTGTCTCTATGCCTGGCACTGTGGTAGGCCTGGGCAAAGTCCGGGTACTCAGAATTCCCTTGGGCTCTCACAAATTCTTGGTTCTTAAAGAGAAAGCCCAACAGCCCCACCTCCTCACATTAAGAATCCAGCGAAATGCCTATATTTATCATTCATCTCTAGTTCTGTTATACCAAACAGTCTGCTGATCTAGATAATTAAGTCCCTAAGCTCAGAAATGTCATAAAGGGGGTGGCGGGGTGGGGGGGAACAGGCACATAATTCCTCAGCTAAACTCCTTTTGTTTGAGTTGGCAAAGGAATTGAGGTGATAATCCAGGGTGTCAATGTCTTGGAAACCGTTGCCTCTTCAGACTTGGGCCTGGGAGGGGGCGAGAGAGAGAGGAGAAGCAGGCAGGTGTAGCCCTGGGGACCTGGTGGGCCGAAGCTCCTCTGGGGCCTGGAATGCCACCTGGCATGAGCCCACGGCCAGCACAAGGGACAGGAGGCATTAGCACAACCCTTTGGTCTCCAGGCTGGCGAGTGCCACCCTGACGGCCTTTCCTGCCACTCTGTCTCCAGTCGAAGGGATAAAGTGTGTCAGCAGCTCTCGTCCCCTCTCTGGAGTTTGACCGGGACAGCCGTAGGGATTTCTTTGCAAGATGAAAGCTTCAATCTGCCTCTGGGAGATTATGGTACAAAATACATTTTTTTTCCTGTCACCTCTGGGGTTCCTTGTGATCCTGTTCTTTTTCTGTCCTTCCCAGCAGTTTGTAAAGAGACGTCCTATGCCAGCATTCCCTTGAACTTCTCTTTTCTTCCAATGGACCTGCGACACTGGAGCAGTTGCATAACCCGATGTTCCGTAGAAGTGCAGCCGTCTCCACCTGGATGCCCACCTGGCTGACCAGCCTGCCCCGCCCCGTGCAGCCCCCAGGAGCCTGGCTCCCGGCTGAGCTGCTAGGTCTTCAGAGAAAGCAAAGACGTCTTCTCTTGCTGGGTAAGTGCTTTTCTTCTTCACACCCCCTGCTACGTGTGCCTCCACCCACCCTTCTAGAAACAGTCTTGCTAACTCTTCACAAGTCTCCCCACAGCTACACTGTGCACGTCCCTTCTCATAAACATCCAGGGGCGCCCACTCTGGGGTTGTCTGTTCCCTTGGAAACCCTCCACCCCAGCTCCCAGCAGCTGCACACAGATAGATGCTCAAGTCAAATTCTACCTCCTCCCTACAAGCAACCGATTCCTCCCAGTCAGAAGGGGCCACACCTTCCTCTTCTCTGTGTACCCGACCCGCACGTCGCCTGTGGCCTAGAACCCAAGCTGTTGGGTGCTCGCCATCGGCTCACTGCCCTGGTTTCAACACCCCCACCCCCACCCCCACCCGCTGCTGTGATTCTGTGAACCCGTCCGTCCAGCGTGTGTCTGGCGGAGGAGGAGATGGGCTGCCTTCAGCCCCGGGGAGCATGGTCTGCGCTTACGAGCAGGTGACATCCAGTAACTAAGCAAGAGGGGGATTTTTTTTTTATTTTTCCAAAGCTGAAAATGGGGAGGCAGTCAGACAGACTCCCGCTTGCGCCCGACCGGGATCCACCTGGCATGCCCACCAGGGGGCGATGCTCTGCCCCTCTTGGGGCATTGCTCTGTCCATCTGGGGTGTTGCTCTGTTGCAACCAGAGCCACTCTAGCACTTGAGGCAGAGGCCAAGGAGCCATCCTCAGTGCCCGGGCCATCTTTGCTCCAATGGAGCCTTGGCTGCGGGAGGGGAAGAGAGAGACAGAGAGGAAGGAGAGGGGGAGGGGTGGAGAAGCAGATGGGCGCTTCTCCTGTGTGCCCTGGCCGGGAATCGAAACCAGGACTTCCGCACATCAGGCCGATGCTCTACCACTGAGCCAACCAGCCAGGGCTCAAGAGGGGGATCTAAAGGCCCCAACATTTCAACCCAAGACGGAACAACTCTAGGGAGCGGTGTTCCCTCTGGAGCTCAGGGTTTGGCCAGAGTTTGCAGGCGCCATGCCGCTTCTCGGTCCTGTCTACCCCACCCGCTTTCCTCTTGCTTCCGTTCCCGGGTGCTGATCCCACCGAGCACCCCATACCCTGAACTCCGGCACAGCATCCGCCCCCGGAGAACCCAGCCAGCAGCTCTGGGCTGCCTCCCGGCCGCTCTGTTCTTTCCTTCATTCAGCAGTCTCGGGCGAGCCCCGACCAGGGGCAGACTCCGTTCTGGCAACTGAAATCCTCCGGCACGCAACACGGGACGGAGCAGGTGGGTGGGCTGACACGCCAGGAACAAGCAAACAAACGGAGGATGTTGCAGATGCTGAGAAAGCGCACAGGGTAATAATGGGTCAGAGAGTGACTTGGAGGTAACTGCCCTGGATGGAGACGTCTGGTCTGCGTGCTGACGGCAGGGAAGGAGCCGGCCACGGGAAACGCTGTCCTGTCTGGGAACGTTGGTCCAGCTGCCTCCTGGACATTTCACCAAAGGCTCCCAGGCTCTCAGTGGCTCCAAGTGGCGCTCCCATCCCCAGTCCTTACCAAACCCCTCTGCCTGTGCTCATGATCCAGGGGACGTCACCCCGGTCCACCAGCCCTCAACCCAGATCCTTCCAGTCACCTCTCCACCCACCATCACCAGTTCTCGAGGCTGCCAGTCTTCTGGGGTGGCCGCCCCCCCCCAAGCCGACTGCAGACCATGGGCACCTGCCATCAGCTGTTGCAATACCCACCCGACTGGTCGGCCTCCTCCGTCTCTCAGCACCCTCCTCACCGACGGAGGGAGAGCCAGGTGCATGGACCCTCCTACACAAACCTCCGCCGACCCCACCCTCACTGCCCCACAGAGCCAAGCACTGCCAACCCCGGGGATCACACAGCACCCGGTGTTTCAGGATGGGGGCCTCCGAGAACCACAGATGGGGCGGCTTAGACATCAGCAGTCTCTCTCTCACAGTTCTGGAGGCCGGAAGTCTGAGATTCGTGTCAGTAGAGCTCCACTCCCCCTGAGACTCTGCAAAGAGTCCTTCTTGCCTCTCCCCACGACTGATGGCAGGGAACTTTGGGGTCCCTTGGCTGACAGCTGCGTCAGTCTAATCTCCGCCGGTCATCACACGATGCTCTCCTGTGTCTGTCTGTCTCTGTGCTCAGATCTCCCCTTTTGGAAGGACACCAGTCACTCTGGATTAGGACCCACTCTGATGACGTCATTTTAACTTGACTACCTCTGTGAAGACCCTGTCTCCAAAGATCACGTTCCGATGCCCCAGGAGGTTAAGACTTCACCATGTCTTTTTCAACCCATGACACCTGTCACGCCTCCAACCTTACGTCGTGGCGATGGGACTGCTCTTTCCCATCTGCTTTCCAGCACCCAGGTCACTGGTTTGCAACCTTCTTTGATTTTGCAGCACATTTATTTTTTAAAAATAATTTTAGATGCTACCCTGACATAACAAGAATGAAGTGGAGGGGCTTTCTGATCAAATGGGACGGTGGCGGGGGTTGGAGGTGATGTCCCCCGCCATGGCACCTTCGCTGGCTGGCCTCTGGGGAAGTCTGGGGGGCCGTGGGCCACAGTGAAGAGACACTGGCTGGGCGGTGAGGCCCTGGGCTGAGCCTCGGCCTGGGCCAGCTGGAGCTTCCTAAGGCGTCTGGGAGATCCCGTCACGTGACCTCTACCAACATTCTCTCGTGTGACCCCGGGCCAGCACGATGAAAGGGTTTGCAGGCTAATGTATTGTCCTCATCCAGAACTCGGCGGTTCACAGTATGTTTCTATTTGAGAAAAAGAAAAAACCCCAAACTACGGGAATTTATAAGGATTCAGATACAAGCAACTGTGACCTCCTCTGGGTGTAAGGAAGAGAGGACCCGTATCTGCTGAGTTTCCCGGCCTGCCAGGTCTGGGTGCCGGACGCTGATGGGCACATTACCTTAACTAATTCTCCTTTCCACCAGGAGGTGGGTAGTTTTACCCATTTTATAGAGACGGGCACTGAGGCTCAGAGATGACATGACTTGCCCAAGGTCGTGAGGCTGATAAAACACGAAAGCAGGACCCAAACTCAGACCCCTGCCTCGGGTTTCTCCTGGGCCCGGTCCCCCGCATCGACAGAGCTGTCATCTTTGCACATCCGGCTCTTAAAAGAGTTCATTTCCTTGATGCATTTGGAGATTAAATTGTCTCCCCGCCACAGTGAAAAAATAGCTCAGGTACAGAGTTTGAAACCACAAGGGTTTGTCTCCTCCTCACCCTGTGACCCAGCCCTTGGAGGGAACTTGAACTAGCAAAGCCTTTGAATTAAGACGCCCTGTGAGAACAGTCTGTCTTAGCAGCAGCGGGTGGGGGTGGGTTGGTGGGGGGTGGAGAGCTGCAGGGACACTACAGCTGTGAACAGTTCCACCCCCAGGACAGAGAAGAGATCGGGGCTGATTGGGGGTGGCAGTCAAAGGGAAGAGGTGCATTACCAAGTACAGTGATATCATTTAGCTAAACAGAAGCTGGGGGGAAACAGTCGTTTTTTCTCATTTATTTTGTTTAAGTTACAAGCTCCTATACCAGCTCTTGTTCTTCTTTCCAGAAGCGACAACACAGACCAGCGTCAGCAAGAGACATCCAGGATGCTCTCAACAGCGATTAGGAGGTGGTATAATGAGAACATTCATGTGGCAAGTCACAAAGCCCTTAGACCATGTCATCTAATTCTGTCACCTCAACAACTCTGTAGGATGGATAGGCCCCCACCTTACAGATGGGGAGAATGGGATAGGTGAGGCCACGCCTCCAAGATCGCACAGCCACAATCAATAAATATTAACACCAGCCACTAACCCCGTCTCCTGACCTTCCCATCCATACCACCTCCCACGTTCCTTCCTGGTACAAATGCCCAGTAAATGCCAATGAAAATAAAACAAATTATGAAGGATGCGGACAGCTGATCCAGGAAGTGGTCGTCTTTGCACAAAGTCATTCATTTGCCAAACGTTTAATGTGGTAACTACTTGTGTCATCTTGGGCTGAACTCTGGAGCTGAAAAGGTAACTGAGACACATCCATGCCCTCGGGAATCTCCCAGGCTCGTAGGAGAGACAGAAGAGAAACCGCTGTCAACACCAGAGCAGGCAGGTAGGTGGGCAGTCCACATGGTGGGAGACCAAGGGGAGGCTCCTCACCCAGGCTGACACAGAACAGTACGGAGAACATCTGTCCCGCAGGAAGTGGCTCCGATGGGTCTTCCAGAAGTCGCCTGCACTTAGAGGGGGAACACTGCAGAGAAGAGGGGTGAGGAGAGGACGGAGGCTCCAGGCTGGGGAGCCAGCACGTGCAGATGTGCAGAGGACAGAGAGAAATGGGCACATTTACTTCAAGAAGCTGTGAGGTGTTGCGTGTGACTGGAGTGAAGGTGGATGAGGCCGAGAGAATGAAGAAGTCCAGGGCGGGTGGGGTGGTCTGGATGGACCCTGGAAGGCAGGCTAGGGAGTTTGGACTTCATGGAAGTGCAACATCTGGGGCTTAAGACAGAAGAAACGGGATTGGATTTGGAACGTTCTCTCTGGCTCTTTGGGGCCAGGACAAGACCGGTAGGTGGGCAACGGGAAGGAACAGTGTGGCTGGACTGGGTGGGTGCTGGCGCTGCCTCCTGGTGGTCCGGCCCCGTGCCGTGCTGAGGTGCAGTGAGGGGAAGCTGGAGATCAGAAAATCCCACGCTGCATTTTATATCCTCAGGCAGCGGGCACGCAAACAAAACTGTTTGGGGGGACATTTTTTAAGCAAAACTTCATTTGCCCAGAGCCCATTTGAAATGTCAACAACTCAGGGATAAAAAGATACCAACCTGAAGCCCATTTGCTGTTTTAGAGCAGGTGGGGTGGGATGGAGATTCTAGAGAGAAGGAGGTGGGCTGAGGGGGAGAGGGCTGTGACAGCAGAGGACGTCATTGCCACTGGTTTCCTGGGGATTCTCCCCCTGAGGCGAAACCCCACACGTTCCAGCCAGAGCCGCACGGAGCCAGGGGACCCAGTTCCCACTCTCAGCTCCCGCCTTCACGGTATGTGGCAATGGCTGTGGAGGTTGTATCCATTATCTGTTGCCTAGCAATGTCACCTGACAACAGACCACAAAGCTTGAGTGGTGTATGGTAAGTATGATGCTACCTGCACATGGCGTCAGCTCAGTGACGGGGTGATGCTCTTATCATCTTTTCTGGACTCTCATGTCTGGAAGTTGGCTGACTGCCGCCTGATCTCAGCTGGCTTCCCCCAGGATGCCCAAGTGACTCAGCTCCAGCCACGTGGCTCTCATTGTCCAGTAAGCTAGCCCGAGCATCATCTCCGGGTGATGACGGGGCAACAGAACTCAGATGGACTAACAACACAGGCCCGGACTGAGAGCTATCGCACCATAACTTCCAGCTCGGTCTGTTGGCCAGAGTGAGTCTCATGGCCAAGCTCGGAATCAGAGCGAAAGGGTCCTGCAGATTCATGTGCAAAGGGCATGCATGCAGGGAATTGGGTTTGCAGTCTGCAGCATGGGTGCATAACTGAGATCACGAACATGGACAAAAATGAGGATTTTAAGGGCGCTCAGTAAGTGCATGAGAAGTAGCATTCAGAGTCCAGGACTCGGTAAAGGGGGTCACAACTATTGTTTCTACGGCTCCAGATAGACAGCTGCAGGAACTCGCAGTTCCGAGCCCTCCTCGCCACCCCCTGCTGCACGCCCCCTTCAGAGGCGCACTGAAGGGAGGGGGCAATGTGCCAGTCACCGCTCTGAGCTGGCCGGTCTCCCTGCCTCACAGCCCGACGCTGACTCCCCGGGGCCTCCCATCCCAATCTACCCCCAAGTCGGATTCCCAGCCCTTTCCAATACGGCCCCAATCTGCTTTCCTACCACATCTCTCACTTTTCTCCCGTTTCTACCATCTGGTTCATTCAAAACCATCACTGGCCCTGGCCGGTTGGCTCAGTGGTAGAGCGTCAGCCTGGCCTGCAGAAGTCCCGGGTTCGATTCCTGGCCAGGGCACACAGGAGAAGCGCCCATTTGCTTCTCCACCCCTCCCCCTCTCCTTCCTCTCTGTCTCTCTCTTCCCCTCCTGCAGCGAGGCTCCATTGGAGCAAAGATGGCCCGGGGGCTGGGGATGGCTTCTTGGCCTCTGCCCCAGGCGCTAGAGTGGCTCTGGTCGCGACAGAGCGATGCCCCGGAGGCCCTCTGGTGGGCAGAGCGTCGCCCCCTGGTGGGCGTGCCGGGTGGATCCTGGTCAGGCGCATGCGGGAGTCTGTCTGTCTCTCCCCGTTTCCAGCTTCAGAAAAATACAAAAAAAAAAAACCACACACACAACAAAAAACAAACAAAAACAAAAAACAAAACAACAACAACAAAAAACCATCGCTGCCCACTGGGTGCTTGTTTACCGGGCTGCCCGTGGCATGTCAGTCATGCTGGCTGCTGCTCAGCCCGCGTCCTCTTCTCTCCGGGACCCGGCTCCTTCCCAGGCACGGCGCTCGCCGTGGGCGAGGGGATGGGAGTGTGTCTGCCTCCTAACGTGTGTTCCCAGAAGGGACCAGTATCGCTGCTGCACATCTGCGGTTGTCCAGGGTCAGCAGAGCATCCGTCCCCAGGGAGGGACAGCAGACGTGCCAGTCCACCCAGGTGCAACATCCCCGGAAGTCTTTGTTTGGAAAACATTTTAAATAGACTCAAAAAAATTGTCGTCACGTGTTTTCAAGTTTACCGATAGAAGAATTTTTTTTTTAACAGAGAGAGAGAGTCAGAGAGAGGGACAAACAGACAAAAATGGAGAGAGATGAGAAACATCAATCATCAGTATTTTGTTGCAACACCTTAGTTGTTCATTGATTGCTTTCTCATATGTGCCTTGACCGTGGGCCTTCAGCAGACTGAGTAACCCCTTGCTTGAGCCAGCGACCTTGGGTCCAAGCTGGTGAGCATTGCTCAAACCAGATGAGCCCACGCTCAAGCTGGCGACCTCGGGGTCTCAAACCTGGGTCCTCCGCATCCCAGTCCCACGCTGTATCCACTGCACCACCGCCTGGTCAGGCTGATAGGAGACCACTGACACGGCTTCCAACAACAGTATTACCTAGCAACAGTGTTTCCATACATCTGTTTTCAAAAGATATCCAGAGCTTGAGGCTGGATTTTGTTTGTCTTTTGAAAATCCTTGCAGTCTGACTCATAATTAAAACTTGTTTTATACTGAAGAGACGATTGGGGGGGGGGTTATAAATAAATACTTGAAAATGAGATCCACTTTCTACTGCAAAAATAAAAAGTCAACAAATTGGAAACATCTGTTCTATGTGAAAGAAAATCTATGCCACTCATCTCTGAGAATCAAGTACTTTTCACAAGATAAGCAGAGGACATCTGCGACATCAAAACTTACAACATAATTCCTCAGCTTGTAAAGATTCTCTTAGAGATATTCAAAGAGAGTATTTTTTTTTAGAAAACTCATTACAATACTTCTCAAATCAAGATAATTCTAAAGGATTTTCCATGTCATAAAAAAACTGTCAAGGTTTAAAAACAGAATCCAGCACATTGATAATACTGCTAGGCTCCCTCCCAGGTGAGACGAGAAGGTGTTTCAGACACGCTGCTGCTTCTGCCAACATCTCCCGCCCGGGTGCCCGCAGACTCTGGGCTCAACAAACCCTCCATCTGTGCCTACACTCTCTTCAAATAAAATGCTGTTTTGACTTAAGAAAGAACCTGGTGTTGAAAAAATATATATCCTTCAGTATGTCTTTTCTGTAGTGTTTCACTAGGAAAGGTGTAGATCAGGGCCAGAACAGAATCTGAGAGTCTAGCAAGCATGCCCACTGGGGACGCGTCACCTCAGTGCCGTCCACCAGCCACAGGGCAGGGCACCCACGTGAAGGACGTGTTCTGCTCAGATCCCTGCTTCGGACCTTTGGCAATGTCGTCTCTGGTGCCTTCCGCAGTATCTGCTGACAGATGAGTACATTTTCGTTTGCGGCCGTATTATTATTTCCCGTGCGTTATTGCAGTCACTTTTACTGTGACCGGCACTATGTAGCTTTTTGTTTTCACTGTGAAGAAAGAAATCTCAAAAGAGGCTTCTCAAAAAGCAGCCCGCTCAGCCAGATTTATTTGTGAAACAAGAAAATAAAGGCTTACTTCTCTCCCCCCCAAAACAAGTTGTCTCCGGGGAAGGTGGTCACATTTCCTGATGGGGGCTATTTGGAGGTGGTCAGCTTGTGAATAACTAATGAGCTGTACAGGTGTGATATGTGCTTGTTTCTGCTCTGCGCTGCACTGCAGTAAAAATACTTTAAAAGATCTCTAACACGTGTTATTTAAACTAACACCATTTCATGACGTGACAGACTGAATAGTACGTGATTTCCAACATGGTTGAAGAAATTTGCAGAAGCTGGTCTTAGTTCTTGAACAGCTGGTGAATAGTGGCAATTCCCCAGTATCGGAGACGGTATTTCACGGAATGACCTTCTCTACTAAGCAGTGAATCACTAGAATTGTGTTCATGACAAGGAACTCAAAACCTCACCAAACAGCAGCTTAGAAGATCGTTTTTTTTCTCATGTGGCAGAAGGATGATAGTTCCTGGCATTGTTCCCCCAGCTCAGAAAGGTCAGCACAAGTCCCAGCCACTGCCTTGCCCTTTCTCTCAAGATCGCAATCCAGCTGCCACAGCCCTCGTCGTCACACCTGCATTCCAGAAAGGAAGAAGGAAGAAGCCATAAGGAGCAGAGAGGTACTGGCTATGTCCAAAAAAGAAATTTTTCTAAAAATCCTTAGTAAGTTTCCATAATTTTTCACTAGCCAGCTTTCTGCTCAAAAATCACCTTTAGTAGCAAGAGAAAGTAGGAAATAGAGCATTTGCTAGGCACATGGCTACTCCTGCAAAACCAAGGCTCTGCCAAGATGAAAGGAGAGGTTGGCTCATGCACAGGCATGGACGAGGGTTGCCAAGGGGGCGCTGGAGCAGTTACAATCACAGGTCTGAATCCATATTTCAAATTGTCTTTGGGGCCTCTTGAGTACTTGATTCCCTGTGAGATGTGGTTTGATCATCGGAGCCCCTGGCTGGGGCGGACAGACAGAGAGCCAGTTCCAGGAGTAGGAGGCGGCCACAGGGAGCCCAGGGCAGCCTTTGTGCAGACGGGGGAATGGCGTTCTGTGCGGATGGACACAGCGGGCATGGCGGAGGGGGACTGGCCGGGAGTGGTAAGACAGGGTTTCAGCCCCACGCTCTGCCTGGGTGCCCCCGTGCCGTTTCCACCCGCACAGCGGCACGTGGCAGCCTGCCGTGCGAGACGTGTCCTTTCTGCATGTTTCTTTGCGCGGCTCTCTTTGCACAATTACCTTTATTATCCACAACCACGGCTTCTGTGTGGGAATCTCTTAAGTGAATTCTGCACTGTATAACAGTTTAGTTAAGCACTCCTGGGTAATGTATTCTGTAAAAGCACCTCGCCAGGCACCCAGAAAGTACAATGCAAACAATACTCAGAAGTTGAACCAAGAACTAAGGACAACATTGCCCCCGTTCCGTGGGGGTGACCTCCATCAGCAAACCAGAGTGTGCCCATGGTGTGTGCCCAGGTGGCATGTGACTGAGGCAGGAGCCAGTGTGAACCCACTTATTATATACGAGTAGAGCTTAAAATCTTTCTCTTTTTTGTTAAAACAATGAAGGCTACATGAATTCTGATCATTTCCTCTGACTTCCCCGTGAATCGTCTTGCCTGCTTTGCTTTAGAGACCCCGAGACCCCTGTCCAGGCAGGTGTCTGCTCTTATGATGTTACAGCCTCGTGGGGCAAGACAGACAGCAAACAGGTAACTGGGCACAACGGTGTCGGGTATTGCTTTGCAGGAACTAAACGAGACAATATTATTTGGAGTGACTATGGGCAGACGGTGGGCAAAGCTCTTTCCATAGGGTGTCATTGAAGGCTTGTCTAAGGAGGTCGCCTTTGAGCAGGGACCTGCATGAGAAGAAGGATCCACTTGGGCAGTGTTCTCCCAGCAAGGGGAGGTGCAAAGGCCCTGAGGTATGACCAAGTGTAGCATGTTAGAGGCACAGAAAGAAGGGTAGGGAGGCTGGAGTGCTACAAATAGAGGGGAAGGTGTAGGGGGTGAAATAAGAAAGTAAGTAGAGGGCTGCTGTTTGATGCCCACTGGTCCTCGTAGGGACTCTGCAGACCCCTGAAGAGATCACTGGGCATTGGTGGGGCTCACCCTACTCCTTCCCAAACACTGGAAAGTCTGCGAAGTCTGCAAGCTCCTTGCGAGCAAGCACGGTGCTTGGCCTTGCGTCCTAGGACCCCCACACTGTTGCTGGCAGACGCGCTGAGTGACTGCTGGGTGAGTGCAGGGCTGACTGGCCCTCAGGCATCTCAGGATTCTCCTCAGCTGCGCCTGTATCAGCTCTGGTCCATTGTACCGTATTTCCCATGTATAAGATGCACCTTGCCTGACCTGTGGTGGCGCAGTGGATAAAGCGTCGACCTGGAAATGCTGAGGTCGCTGGTTCAAAACCCTGGGCTAGCCTGGTCAAGGCACATATGGGAGTTGATGCTTCCAGCTCCTCCCCCCTTCTCTCTCTCTCTCTCTCCCTCTCCTCTCTAAAATGAATAAATAAAAAATAAAAAAATATATTAAAAAAAAAAAAAAAAAAAAAGATGCACCTTAATTTTGGGGCCCGAAATTTGAAAAAAATATATCACATAAAGTTACTAAACTCTAGTTTTATTCATCATAAAATTCATACAACTCTTCATCTGTGCAAAAAAGTGGGAAATGAAAGTAAAAAAACATCTACAACCACTGTATAAGATCCACCCAGTTTTTAGACTCCAAATTTTTGGTATGTCTTTTACATGAGGACATATGATAAATGCCACCTGCTCTTCTGCCAGGCTTCAAAACACAGCCTCAAGAGCACTCACCATCCCTGTATATGCCTGCAGGAGGGGACACCATTGATGGGGCACTGTCGATGGGACCTTGTAGTCCAGGGAAAGTCAGAAACAGACTTCCCTTTTCAGGTTCTAGTCTGCTTTTAATGCAACTTACGGGTATGACCCAGGGAAGGTAACATTAATTGAGCATCTACTATGTGCCAGCTGGTCATGTGCATTATTTAATTTATTCTTAACAACAGCCTTATGGGGTGGGTGTCCTCGCTTATAAACGAGGTCTCTGAAGCTCAGAGAGCTGAGTGACTTGAACTGTCAGTCATTTCTAAACAGAGCTGAGATTCACACCTTGCCAGGCATCGGTTTCTCCGAAGAGCTGGAATTGGTCAGCTGTTCTCCATGTTGGGTTCCTGGCCTGTTGGAGAGTGTGATGAGGGCCAAGAGTCCTTTCTTCAGATCACGGTGTAATTAAAGGAGCCCCAGGTGGGCCTGTAGGAGCTGACGTGGGGCTGCCGCCTGGTCGGTGACCCAGGCCCAGAGAGGCTCCAAGAGAGGGTGAGGGCACAGGCCAGGCTGAGGAGTAAAGGCAGAAAACCCTGAAAACCCATGTTGACTGTTTTTGCAATAGTAGTGCCTGGCCAAGGCCGACTCCATCACGCAAACACAAACCACACAAACCGAGGCTTCAAATGAGCACAGCAGGGGCCGAGGCCGAAGTCCCAAAGGGTTATCAGCCTCAGGGCCTCACGGGAGGAGGAAACAAGGACAAACAAACCGCAGAGCCCTTGTAAGTAGTTCTTCACGGGCAGAATGGACTGGCGTCGGCATCGCCCGATCTGCTGCCCACGTTGTTCGTGAGTCCTGGCGGGTGGTCAGCTCTTCACAGGTTAGGGACCACATCCCATCCTCTATCTCAGTAAACACGCCCAGCAGTCAGTCCTACACGGGCAGTGTGATTGACGCCCACTTTGCAAAGAAGCCACCAGAAGCTGAGGTGGTGACGGGACTTGGCCACCCTGAGCAGAGGCAGAGACTGACGTCAGAATAGCGAGAGCCTGGCTTCAAACATGCACCAGACAGAGCGGTGAGTGAGGAGGTAGCACCCACGGAGATGGCGCACCTGCACACACCAACCTGGGCCAGTGTCCAAGACAGCTGCCCAGCCACGCCTCAAAGACAGAGTTTTCTAGAAGAGCAATTCTGGTGCGCACACCGTTCTCCATCCTGTAACCACAGCAGACGGTGAAACCACAACACTCCTCTGTGCCGTTGCCATTGTTGTCTGTGACCCTCGACACTCATTTGGGTGTTTATCTGTTTTATAGTGAATCTCTTCAGAGGGCTGATGGTGTATGAGGAAAATAGTCTCTAGTGGAATCTTTTCCTCCCAGTGTTCTGATTGTCTATTCTAAACTCAGCGAGAAGGCTGAATTTCCTATCTGGTTCTGCACCCACAGCAGACATGACTAGTCGATCCTAGAACTCACCTACTGAGCCCGGCACTCCAGGCAGCTTATAACCGCAGATCAGGAGTCAGTGCCCAAGGGCACCTAGAGCTGCCATGCATCTCCAGTAATTTAGGGGCCAAGTCAACCCAGTTCCGTCAACTTTCCCTGAGTACTTTTGCTAGATCTGGGGAAAAACAAACAAACAAACAAAGAAATCAGATCCTTAGCCCTACAGCAAAGGTACTTGCAAATCTTCATCACACACTACAGCACATGACCATGGCAAGACACCACTACATAGGTGACCTACTCCTGCTCACCCCCTTGTAAACCAGGGTTTCCCAACCCTGACACAAATGACCTTCTGGGCTGGGTCATTCTTCCTGGTGGGGGCTTCCTGGGGACTGAAGGCTGTTAAGCACCATCGCTGGCCTGGACTCAGTAAATACCAGGAGCACTCACACCCCAGATTGTGAAACTCAAAATGTCTCCAGACATTGCCAAATGTCCCCTGGGAGGCAAAGTCACCCCCCCCCACCCAGTTCAGCACGAGGACACCCCCTTACCCAGCCCCAACATTATCCAGTTCTCAGAGGAAATCAGAACACACAGAGAAGTCAGTCCTCGGAGACCTCAGAGGCACTTCTGTGCCATCTGCTGGCGACCTGAAGCCTTGTCCTCTCGGAGCCTGGCCATCCACCCGGCAACCAGCCAGAGGCAGCCACGCTGGGAGGTGGGGACTCAGAGGCTCAGTCTGGGGACACAGACAGCTGGAAAAGCAAATCGAGACTATAAGTCTCACGGGTGTGCTTTGCAGACAATTCACAGGGTAGAGCAGGAACGGCGTGGACGGGGTCCTGGGTGAAGGTTGGTGCAGGCTTCTCTACACCAGCATTTCTCTGATGGGGACGACTTTGCTTCCCAGGGGACATCTGGCACTGTCTGGAGAGATTCTGCATCGTCACAAGTGAGGTGGGGGGTTGCCAGTGGGCAGAGACTTGGGATGCTGCTCACACCCTACAGGACCCTGTTCCCTCCCCCAGACTCCAACAAAGAATGATCCAGCCCCAAATGCCAGTAGTGTCAAGTTAAGAAACTGGGCTCTAAACTAAGCACTGGGCTTCCCAGAGAGCCCCTTGCCCCATGGGGACAACCCCTGGACCTTGGTGCACATAAGCACACTTGGACACAGACCTAGGGAACCTGGGGAAACGCCCCACACCATCAGAGAGTGAGTCTGACCTAATTCGTAGCTGCAGGATCAGATGGGGATGAATTGATGGGACGGTCTGCTAATAACCCTGCCAGTGGGTCCCCTTCCTTCCCCGTGAAGGAGGCCTCTACCTGTGGCAGACACTGCACGAGGATTTCCCAGGCAGCCCTGTGCTGGGTGGATAGGCAGGTTGGTCACTGGGGCAGCCAGGGATGCAGAGCCGGAATCTGGGGTTAGAAAGGCCACACCTGAACACGGGCTCTGCCACGTCCTCACTGGGTGACCTGGAGAGAGTGAGCTGCCCCCTGGAGGCCTTCGTTTCCTCCTCTATGAAATGGCCGGAAAGCCAGTAGAATAAGCTTAAGGTCCAGTTCGGCCGATTAGACAGAAGAGTTTCACGTTTGCCAGGTAAGTGCTCAGTCGCTATGGCCGACGCTGCAGCCCATGCGCAGTGTCGCCTTCCGCGAAGCCCCTTCTCCGCCATCGCCCCTCGCGCCCTCACCGCGCCGCTCTGCGGCAGGGGCTCCAGACGGCCTTCTGAGACTCTCATAGTGTGTGATTGGCAAAGAATGAAGACCAGAGGACATCTCAGACAAGGAGTGTTACTGGATGGGGACAACGAAGGAAGGAAGAGGGACGGAGGGGCTCGGCAGCCTCACCACCATCTCACGCGCAGAACGGGAACCTCCGTGGGGGACCTCAGCCCAGCCCCGCGCTCTCAGGAGGAGGCGCACACCCTCCGCTGTGGCCCCTGTTCCTGCCTCCACCTGCCCAGCTCCTCTCCGGCCTCCTGGCTCCTGGGCCTCACTGCCCTCCGCTCCCTCTGCGCCTCCTTCAGATGGGATCTGAGTGGTCAGCGGTCACTAGCCGGGGGAGGGGACTTCTTGTGGCACCGCACGGACACTTAGGCCTTAGGAGAGGGGGACAGGCTGTGGGTGGGGTGCCCTTACCCGGTCCAGTCATCGCAAGTCACGGGAGGAAACTCAATGGCGCACAGTAGAGTCACCCTCGGGGGTTGAGGGCACAGCAGGTGCGGGAAGGGCAGGGAGACAGCAGCGTGTGCAGAAGTGTGTGGGCAAGTGTGCGCCCCCAGGACGGCGGGGTAGCCAGCGGAAGGATGTCCCTGCGAGGAGCAGAGCAGCTGCTGGGAGGGGTGGGAAGCACACCGGGGCGTGGCCTTGGCGGACTAGTGTCCCCTCTTGATGGGAGGAGCAGCCCAGACTTGGCAGCCACGTGTGAGCCACCACAGTGACCATTCCCCCGCAGGTCCTGCTTAAAGGACCTGGATAAAGGCATGCAGATACATTCCAGACACACGGGGCAGGGTCTCACCCAGCGCCACTGACATGAGGATTGTAATTATTCACACGGAGACTAAGCCGAATGATGGGCTAAGCGAGAAAGGGTGGGTTTGCTGACCAAACTCGTACTAGGGACGAAATTGAAGAAGAGTATCAGCCCAGCATAAGAGAGCATGATCTTGTTATTTGTAAAAGACTTAAATCACTGTGCTAGTCACACTCCTTCTGGTTGCAAAGAGTCTTAGGACACTTTGGATTGCTTAACCAGACGCAAAGAGAGAGAATTTACTGGAAGGGCTGTGAGGCCATCGGAGAACGTCATGGAATTCAAGGGAATGTGGAACAACTGGACCGTGGGAGGGACAAGCCCAGGCCTCAGGGTGGTGACCGCTGTCCTAGGCTCGGTCACAGCCGCCTCTCCGCATCACAGACTCTGTCCCTGTTTCTCCACTTCCAGGACGGGAACCCGTCGGCCCGTTGTTCAGTTTTAGCACCAGTTACAGGAAGGGGACAGAGGCACAGGCCTGGCATATCCTTGGGGACCGCCCCGTGTGTCGGGCAGAGATCCCTGAGAAGGGCAGTTGTTGAGAAGAAAGTCAGGGCGAACTCTGTCCTGTCTGCTCAAACCGCCACAGTCAAATACCACGGACCAGGCGGCTGAAACAGCAGACGGCTGTGTCTCCTGCTTCTGGAGGATAGAAGTCCAAGACCAAGGTGTGGGTGGGGTTGGTTCCTTCTGCAGCTGTGAGGGGTGGGTTTGCTCAAGTCCTCTCTCTTCGGCGTGTCGGTCGCCATCTTCTCCCTGCGTCTCCACATGGATTCTCCCAGTGTGCATGTGTTTCTAAAGGGACACCAGCCCTATTGGGTTAGGAACCATCCAATGACATCGTACTAACT
Organism: Saccopteryx bilineata; assembly: GCF_036850765.1. Taxonomy (NCBI): domain Eukaryota; kingdom Metazoa; phylum Chordata; class Mammalia; order Chiroptera; family Emballonuridae; genus Saccopteryx; species Saccopteryx bilineata. The sequence continues at coordinate 10,203,379 of NC_089493.1, read as the reverse complement.
TGATTGCCTCTTTCAAGACCCTATCTCCTTAGCTATTATCAACAAGACGGGTAATAGCAAATGTTGGAGAGGCTGTGGAGAAAAAGGAACCCTCATTCACTGTTGGTGGGAATGTAAAGTAGTACAACCATTATGGAAGAAAGTATGGTGGTTCCTCAAAAAACTGAAAATAGAACTACCTTATGACCCAGCAATCCCTCTACTGGGTATATACCCCAAAACTCAGAAACATTGATACGTAAAGACACATGCAGCCCCATGTTCATTGCAGCATTGTTCACAGTGGCCAGGACATGGAAACAACCAAAAAGCCCATCAATAGACAACTGGATAAAGAAGATGTGGCACATATACACTATGGAATACTACTCAGTCATAAGAAATGATGACATCGGATCATTTACAGCAAAATGGTGGGATCTTGATAACATGATACGAAGTGAAATAAGTAAATCAGAAAAAACCAGGAACTGCATTATTCCATACGTAGGTGGGACATAAAAGTGAAACTAAGAGACATTGATAAGAGTGTGGTGGTTACGGGGGGAGGGGAGAAAGGGAGAGGGAAAGGGGGAGGGGGAGGGGCACAAAGAAAACTAGATAGAAGGTGACAGAGGACAATCTGACTTTGGGTGATGTGTATGCAACATAATTGAAAGACAAGATAATCTGGACTTGTTGATCTTTGAATATATGTAACCTGATTTATTGATGTCGCCCCATTAAAAAAATAAAATTATAATTAAAAAAAAAAAAGACCCTATCTCCAAATATGGTCACATTCTCAGGCACTGGTGGGGGCAAGACTTTAATATGTAACTTTGGGGGGCACACCATTCAGCCCATATCAGACCCCCACTTAAAATTCGGTTGGGCCTGACCAGGCGGTGGCGCAGTGGATAGAGCGTCGGACTGGGATGCGGAAGTACCCAGGTTCGAGACTCCGAGGTCGCGCGCGGGCTCATCTGGCTTGAGCAAAGAGCTTGCCAGCTTGGACCCAAAGTCGCTGGCTCCAGCAAGGGGTTACTCGGTCTGCTGAAGGCCCACGGTCAAGGCACATGTGAGAAAGCAATCAATGAACAACTAAGAAGTCGCAATGCGCAACGAGAAACTGATGATTGATGCTTCTCATCTCTCTCTGTTCCTGTCTGTCTGTCCCTGTCTATCTCTGCCTCTGTAAAAAAAAAAAAAAAAAAAAAAAAATTCGGTTGGGATGTCGAGGCTGATGACACCTCACATGAGTCCAGAGGGCATAGAAGGGGTTACTGCTCGCATAAGGAGAGCAGGGCGGGCTCCCAAGATGGTCCAGAAAGCAAGGGCTGAAAGTGGTCTGGGTTTTTCTGGTGGGTGAGGATGAGGAGGAGTGAGGATTCCCATGCACGTGGGGCCGAAAGGGGGGAGGGGGGACAAGGCTATAAAGCTGCCAGCAGTGAAACATCAAAGAAAGGAGTCGGACTCTGTTACCAGGCCCTGCTCTAAATCCCCTGTGTCTGCACACTTATACAACCTGTCCCTCCCTGTGTCCCGGAGTCCCCAACAGCTTTGAAGGGTTGAGATCCCAGTGGCTGTGGGCTGAGGGGTGCAGAGGGTCCTGGAAAGGGGCCTCGGAGCCTCGACTGTGGGTCTGCCTGGCTTTGGTTGGGGCTGCACAGGGCCAGCCGTGCACACAGAATAGCTGGGGGTAGGCTGGAGCCATGGCAGGGGAGAGACAGAGTTTGGGGGGCCGAGCTGGGCTTTGAAGAGCAGACATCCTCACCCCCTCTCTGGTCAGAATGGTTTTTATCTCTAGAGCAGTCTGCTGAGATCAGATAGAAAACCCATATGACTAAGATGACATCCTGCAAAGTCAGGGAGAGGAAGCTAATACCCTTGAATCAAACCAAGCTGGAATCAACCTAAATGCCACCTCCTCCATGAAGCCTGCCCTGTCTCCCCTTTCCAAACGCTTGTTCTTTGGTGTATGGCCTTTCTGTGGCTTTCTCGTGTTGTTGCCACCTTGTGGTCAAAACTTGTCTCCTGCCCCCTAAGGTCAAGGTTATGTCCTGTGCACTTGTGGGTCCCCAAATCAGCCTCTCTTTATCCTTTCCCAGCACCCTGCCCTTTACACCAGTGGTCCCCAACCCCCAGGCCATGGACCGGTACCGGTCCTTGGGCCATTTGCTACTGGTCCACAGAGAAAGTAAATAACTTACATTATTTTTGTTTTATTTATATTTAAGTCTGAACCATGTTTTATTTTTAAAAAATGACCAGATTCCCTCTGTTACATCCGTCTAAGACTCACTCTTGACACTTGTCTCGGTCACACAATACATTTATCTGTCCCACCCTAAAGGCCGGTCCATGAAAATATTTTCTGACATTAAACTGGTCCGTGGCCCAAAAAAGGTTGGGGACCACTGCTTTACACCTTGACTGGCATCTTTGCACCCATCACCATTCCATCATTCATTCTTCTGCAAGGCATCACAGATGCTGTTCCCCTATCTGGGACACTGTTCCCTGGTCCAACTCCTCTCCTTTAACTTGTCTCATCTTGCTCAGCTTGAGTCCTTTGGTAAATCCTTCTGAATGCCCCATTCCTGCCCCTGGTCAGAGCAAGTCCCCAGTCAGTCAGTCCTGACTCCTGAACTATGCCCTTCAGAACTATGTACTACCGAGCGTGGTTACAGGTGGGTATGTGCTTACTGCCCCTGCCTCCACCAATGAGAATGTGACAGTGTTGCTCACACGACAGGGCTCAGCAAACAGCTGGGATGATTGAGTGAATGAACGGATGAATGAATGCAGGGACCAGCGTAAGTCTTCTCCCCGAGCCACCACGAGTGTCAGTTTCCCTCCAGTTCGTAGCTGAGTCTGAGCTCAAGGGGAACGAGGGCCTATAAGTGCGGACAGAGCCGTGCCACCATCCTTCTGAGACCAATTCTGCCATCACTGGCCTTGGGCAAGTTCTGTCCCTCTCTGTAAGAGGTGTTTGGCTAGATGCCCTGTCTTTAACACTCCTTCAGAATAGCAGAGAAACATGCGCGCTTTCCCAAACACAAAACCGCTGTTTTTCACCCCAAGTCCCAGGGCAAAGGTTTTAGGAACACCTGTCAGTGTAGGAGGTGTCTGTGCAGATAAAAGGTGGTGGCTCGCCCTCTGCTGGTGAAACGCTATACTGCAGGTGACTCTCAAGACTCACTGGGGATCTCATCAAAGCGCCGGTTCCCGGACCCACTCTCGCCACCTGCATGATTCTGACTCCGAAGTGTGGGGGAAAGTCTGTGATTCTTCGCTTTTAGTAAGTACCTTGCTCATGAAGGACCCCAGGACCATATTTTGAGGAATGTTAGTCTCTTGGACAAAAGGGCAGCAGAATCCTTCCGTTTCCCAGCTGCCTCTGTGGTCTTCTGGGCCACGTCATCTCAGTCCTGTGACCTGAGTATAGCCTTGGGAACAGCAAGGTCAGAGTCACACACTGTCCCTCCACCAGGGGCTCTTGGTCTACCCGCATAAACCAGTTTCTTTGTCTTTTTAAAGATCAGTCCTCTTTGAGGGGTCAGTGTGGGTTGTTGTGACCTCTGGCTGACCAGTCAACAGACTGAGGTTAAATCACCCCCTTTCCAATCATAATGGTCAAAAGTGGAGGCTGTGGACCTAGACTTTAGAAGCAGAGACTCCCGGTGGAGTAGAGCGCGCGGAGTCAGGAGGCGGTGTCCGGCCGCCTTCCCTGGCGTGTTGGCGGGGGAGTCTCTGGTCTGTGACCTCTATTGCCAACGTCGAGACTGGAAAGGCCTCCTTGTTGCTATTTTGTATGTCTATGGACCCATTTTGTTTAAAAACTGGAAGGAAATAAATTAAATCTAGTTACCTCTGAGCCACAGGTTTGCAAATGATTTTATTTTCTTCTTTAGACTGTGTCTTCCCAAATTTTTCATTGCACCCATCATTATGTTGACAATGGAATTAAAAACAATTAAAAGCAGCGTTTTGAAGGGCAATGTCCCGGCTCCACCCGGGGTCCAGAGAATGTAAGGGGGTTGGGAGTGGCCAGGTAGAAGGTAGCTAAGCTAAGCGGAGCAGGTGTGCTGGCTTTGGCGGCCAGAGGGTCACAGGGAAGGACTGGGCCTCGAGCTGCGAAGTGACAGAGAGAGGGCCCCAAGGGAGCGAGGTTCTTGACTGTGATGAGTGAGGTTCTCCTCAGATGCTGGGGAAGCAGCCCCCGCCCTGGGGACCTCAATCCCGCCTCTGCACTAGCCCCACCGGGAGCAGCAGTTTCCACGGGTACTTGGGTTGGAGGGGGACACAAAGAAATGGTCAAGTTCCACATCCCCACTTTCAGCCCGGACTTCCAGCTCAGACATCTTTTCCTCTGTTGTGAAAACCGGTGCTGGTCGAGATCACCGCTGTTTCCTGCTTTGAGCAGAGCCTCTGGGGTCCATTCATTCATTCACTCATTCGCCGACTCTTATTCAGCAGCTCCTCTAGGCTAGCCTGTGCTGGCATGGAGAGACAGATAGGACTGCCATGTGGTCTGTTGCCCGCTTGGACTTCACAGGTGATTCATGAAAAACTTGTGGCATGTCAAGACGTAACGTGCAAGGCTTTCATAATCCTTACACCCTCCCAGAGGCCTTGGGATAAGGAGCAGCCAGGTGCTGGAGCAGAGTGAGCGCCGAGCCAGTGGCTGAGCCCAGCCTGCCTCCCGCGCTGGTGGCCACCAGCCCCATTCCACCACACTCTCACGTAGTGACTCCCTTTAGAGATCTGGAGGTCACTGCCATCTTTCTATTATATGGACCGCTCTGTTGGAGAAAAAAATGGATGGCACCAGGTCCCATGGGCTTGGTGGGATTCAGAGCTCCCTAAGTTGGACACTGTGTGCACATTGTGAGGAATGTCCAAAGCTTCTTGAGACTCTATTGGGACCACAATTCAAAGAAGTCTGAAAACACTGGTTTAGTTATATTTACATATTTTGGGATCCATGAATAGTGTGCGAACCATCTGGAATACTACAATAGACTAACTGACACTTATATCACCCTTACTGTAACCAATCCTTACTCTAAGCACTTGTGGGCGTGAAGTTACGGACTCTTCCTGACCACCATGAGATTTAGGAACAATTATTATCCACAGTTTACAAGTGAGAACGCTAAGACGAGTAAGTCATTTACTCAGCAGTGGGGCCAGGACCCAACCCAAGCAGTGTGACCCTAGTCCTCGCCCTCCACCTCGGTGGCCAGCCAGGAGGGAAGGAGGGCACACCCCTGAGCCTGATGTACAACGGACACATCAAGTATGCACCCTGCCCCTTTCATATCAGCCTTTCCAATGAATAATTACTCTCAATTAGACAAATGAGAAAAGTAAGGTTCAGAGAGGTGGGGTGACCTGCCCAAGGTCACACAGCTCAGCAGAGGCAAGTCCTGTCTGATTCCAAAGCTTAACCTCTGTCCAGAGCATCAGAGGGGCAGGTGCCAGGAACCAAAGGGCAGTGCTGCGTCCTCACAGCAGGGCCAGGCCACTGTCCGTCCAGCAGGAGCTAGGCACACACTGCCCCTGTGAGCTTGCTGCACCAGCCTCTGAGTCACTCTGGAAGGCAGGCTCAGGAAGCAAAACCCCAAATTGTGGACGTTTGTAAAGAAATAATTTGTTTTTGTTCATGAGATTAAAAAGCAACAACCATCTTTCACTCAGGGAATACTGCTGGGGTACCTGTTTCCTGCCATACCCCCCTCTAGTACCTGGGTCACAGCAGAACAGAACTGGGACGGACATTCTACTGCGGTGATGGGTCTGTCCACGTGGGGAGGGGAGGGTTCAGCGTGCAAGTCCTGCTGAATCCGAGCTAACAGCTTCCCTGGGCTCTAGTTTTCTCATCTGTAAATGGGATAAGTATATATACCGCGTGTGTGTGTGTGTGTGTGTGTGTGTGTGTGTGTGAGAGAGAGAGAGGGGGGGGGGCTGTTATTTGGCACATCAGTTTCCAGTCTTGCCCAAGTTGATGCATTTTTGTCCTGTGAACTTGGACATGCACTTTGTCGAGGTAGGAATGTTCAAACCTGTAGAGAAAAAAATTTTTTTTTATAAAAGCTGAGTCAAACAGAGGCTCTACCTGGAAGCAAGTTTCCAGCAGGCTGAGATAAAGGGGAAAGCAAGGCGGGGTTTGGATCACAGGGTGGCTGACGAGATTGCGTGCTCTTTTGCGGCAGGGCTCACGCTTTAGCAAGAAGGGCCTGAAAGGGGTCATTTCCAAGGCCTCTGACCCCAGATGCACAAAAACAGGAGACCTTGCTCGAGGCAAAGAGGACCCTTTCACTAAAGAAGTTGTAGGCCTGGGATGTGACTTCCTACCATGACCTGTCCAGTTAGCCAGTTGGGAATTTATGACCAGATTACCCTGTGGACTTACCTTTCATAGAAACCATTTTGTTTTGTTTTGTTTTTTGTTCATACCTTGAACTTCTTTGAGCCCAACGGCAGACCTGGGACTTGGGCCCCAGGCCAACTGGGTCCAGGCCTGAGCTTGGACTTTCTCTGCCGCTCGGGGTTCCAGCCAGGCTTGCTGCTTGGTGGTACATATATATCACTCAAGCTATAGAAACCATTTTGTTTTGTTTTGTTTTTTGTTCATACCTTGAACTTCTTTGAGCCCAACGGCAGACCTGGGACTTGGACCCCAGGCCGACTGGGTCCAGGCCTGAGCTTGGACTTTCTCTGCCGCTCGGGGTTCCAGCCGGGCTTGCTGCTTGGTGGTACATATATATCACTCAAGCTAAGGCCCCCTGTACCCGGAGACACATTCAGAAAAGTGTCCTAGAGGAAGCTTGAATGTCAAAGGCATCTCGTTCACACCTCGATTTGATGCTGAGAACTACATCACTCCCTCTGGTCCTCTTCCAAATGGCATGAAAAACAGTCTGATGTCATCCACACACTCAGCTGCCGCGGAACTGTCCAAGGAAGCTGAGGTCACTGATTACTGGAGAGAGAACAGCTTCGAGATCCACCGTCAGAGAGAAAGTGTGCGACTGGATTTCTGGCCCCCGGAGGGGGTCAGTCCCACCCCATGCCACCCTCGTCCTGGGTTGCGCTGTCCTTGAAGGCCAGCACATGACACCGCAGCGGGTTCCATCACAGAGCCATGCGACTTCAAAGCGGGACAGCTCTCAAAATCCCCGAGTCCAGGACTGCAAACTGGAGGCAGGAGCCGGGACTGGAGGGGTCACGTCTGGCTGCAGAGAGCCGAGTCCTCCCCGTCCACACGCCCCACGTTCACCTCTGTGTCATGAAGATACTGGGGGCCGTTGCTGCCCCCAGTCTGGTCTCACTCTTTACTTCGCAGGGAAGGGAGACGAACTTGGGGGGAAGGGCAGACAAACACCGAGAGAGAGGACCAGACCCGCTGAGGGGCTCCCCTGAGCCTCAGGGAGGGGCAAGCAGCAGGCAAACCTCAATGCAGAGCAGAACCAGGAAGGGGGGAACCCTCTCGGGGTCTCCCGGGTGGGAAGCGGGTGTGCCCTTGGGTGGACGGAAGCTGACTTCCAGGAAGGGCTCTCTCCGCATCGGGACTCCATGTTCTACTTACTTACCGGTCTGTTTATTAATAATTACCTATTGCGGAGGTGGTAGGCGGTGCCGATACAGGCTTCTCCGATCTTCCTGGGCTTGATAAACCCAAGCCACATTCCTGGGCCACCTCTGGAGCTTGGACAGCTGCATGGGGACCTCTCACTCCAGAATCGACTGAGCCGTGAGTAACTGGGAGGGCCACGGTGGCGACTCTAATGGGGGGGGGGGGGGAGACACAAGACTTTCAGTGTCATGTTAATCTAGTAACATCCAAACCTGTAAAGAAATTTTATAGGAGTTTATTAGAATTTATTTGAGCCAAACAGACGTCTGAAGGCAAGATCTCAAAAGACTGAGTTAAAAGGTTCCGAGAATGATAGTTTGCAGCTTCTTTCATGCAGGGCTTGCCTAAGGCGAAGGTAAGCCTTTAGTAAACAAGGTCTATGCCTGGGAGGTGACCACGCACCACAACCTGCCCAGTTAGGAACCTGTGGTCAAATCATCCTGTGAAATTACTTTTTCCACTGGACTTACTGGGTTTTTACAACAAAATAACTTATTGATTTTAAAAAGAGAGAGAGAGAGAGAGAAGAAACACCGTGTATGTGTGTCCCCTGAATGTGCCCTGACCAAGGATCAAAGCCGCAACCTCAGTGTATCAGGCTGATGTTCCAATAAAAACTGAGCTATCAGCTTATTTTTATTTTTTATTTTTATTTATTTATTTATTTATTTTGTATTTTTCTGAAGCTGGAAACGGGGAGAGACAGTCAGACAGACTCCCGCATGCGCCCGACCGGGATCCACCCGGCACGCCCACCAGGGGGCGATGCTCTGCCCCTCCGGGACATCGTTCTGTTGCTACCAGAGCCACTCTAGCGCCTGGGGCAGAGGCCAAGGAGCCGTCCGCAGCGCCCGGGCCATCTTTGCTCCAATGGAGCCTCGGCTGCAGCAGGGGAAGAGAGAGACAGAGAGGAAGGAGAGGGGGAGGGGTGGAGAAGCAGATGGGCGCTTCTCCTGTGTGCCCTGGCCGGGAATCGAACCTGGGACCTCTGCACGCCAGGCCGACACTCCACCACTGAGCCAGCCGGCCAGGGCCAGCTTATTTTTATTTTTTATTGTACTTCGTCCTTGTCCACAATTAAAACTAGGAAAGTTCTGGGAAAACTGGGACAGCTGGTCACCCTCCCTATGGTGACAAATCTTAACAGGCTACAAAAGACCCTGCACAGGTGCACCTGCCCCCTCACTGCTCCCTCCGCAGTGACTGGCCAGCTCCCAGAACAGCCTTCCCCGAGGCGCACACAGATGAGACCAGAGCTTCTGGCTCGGAATCCAGATGCTTCTGGAGAAATCCTGCAGAGGGGGATTCTGGGTAACCTCACGGTGAAGCACTGAGAAGTATTGGAGAGTTGGGGGCCGGGGAGAAGTTGTTATGGGTTGCTAGGAGGTCATGCTGAGTGGAGAGGTGTTGAGCAGGTGAACACAGTGGTTCGATGTGTGTCTTTAAATGGCCTCCAACAGCTGCGTGGAAACCAGAGAGTGGGAAGACCAGTTAGGAAGCGACTGCAGGGCTCTAGCACGTTATGGCCCGTGGGTCAAGCCTGGACCACCACCTGTTTTTGTATTGCCTATGGGCTAAGAACAAAAGATACACAATGTAAATATAAAGGTTGTAAATGTTTGAAAAAATCAGAAGAAGGGCACTATTTTGTGACATATCAAAATTACGTGAAATTCCGATTTCGGCGCCCGTAAATCCGTTTTCCTGGAACCCAGGCACAACCACAGCGAAGGGCTGGTCTGTGGCCGGTTTCCAGCGGGAGCCATGGAGTTGAGTTGATGCGACAGTGACTCTGCGGCCCATAGAGCCCAAGACAGTTACTGCCTGGCCCTCGCCAGGAGGAGTTTTCCGGTCCTCCTCTTCAGTGAACGCTGCTGGACTCGGATGGGGGTCGGGGCAGTGCAGGGGCTGAGAGCTGAAGGAGGGAGCGGTAGGACAACGTGCTGCGGGGGGGGGGGGGGCAGGGGGCGGGGCAGGGGGCGGGCTGAGAGCTGAAGGAGGGAGCGGTAGGACAACGTGCTGGGGGGGGGGGGGCAGGGGGCGGGGCAGGGGGCGGGCTGAGAGCTGAAGGAGGGAGCGGTAGGACAACGTGCTGCGGGGGGGGGGCAGGGGGCGGGGCAGGGGGCGGGCTGAGAGCTGAAGGAGGGAGCGGTAGGACAACGTGCTGGGGGGGGGCAGGGGGCGGGGCAGGGGGCGGGCGGAGGCCCGACCGGTGTTAGAGGTGACAGCTGGGTTTAGAGTCTGAGACCCGGGTGAGGGTAGGACCCCTGGACGGGGCAGAGCAGACTGGGCGGTGAAAACAAAGCATCCTGTCTTGGACGGGTTGGTCTCATTAGGAAAAGGCACCAGTTTTATCCCTGTGACTGAGCAAATCATTTATACAACATCTATGGTCTCATTTCTATGGGGGGATAAGAATACCGTTCTACAGACCTCTACCTGGGTAAGAGGGTCAAACAAAATAGCATAAAAGTGATTTTGTAAATGGCAAGGCATACCACGGAGCTGTGTAGAAAACATACTAAAATAGGCTTTGGTGACAAGCACCCAGGGTGCAATGAGCCCCTGGGCTGAGGACAGAAACTCACATAGTTTAAGGTGCCCCAGGCTGAGAGTCCAGAGACCTGTGTTCCAGCTCAGATATTAACCAGCTGAGTGACTTGGCCAAGTCACTTTGTGAGTCTCTGTTTCTCCATCGCTGTAATCAGTGCCACGCAGAGCTCACAAAGATGGGAAATGAGATGGTGGATGCAAGAAGCGTGCCGGAGAATAACATTGTCACCACACACAGAGGGTGCTGGGTGTCTGCTAGCCTGTCCTAAGCCGATCTGCAGGAGTCCAGGGGCCCTGCTCTGGCCTGGCTTCTCAGCAGGGCTGGGTGTTCTGTGGAGGGAATTTCCTGGACACTCTCTTTCCTCCTGTAGCCTGAGATCACAGAAGATGCAGCTTGCCAGCCACCTGCTCCTCCTCCTGGTTGGACTATTGGCCCTTTCTCTTGATGGCCAAGGTCAAGCTCATGGCCAACAACAGGAGGACCCAAGCACAGGTGGGACCTCCCCCAGCCTCAAGATCGCCCCAGGCAACACAGCCTTTGCCCTCAACTTCTACCACCTGATAGCATCCCGAAGCCCCAAAAGCAACATCTTCTTCTCCCCGCTGAGCATCTCTGCCGCCTACGCCATGGTGTTGCTGGGGGCCCGCTCAGACACCTGGACCCAGATCATCGAGGGTCTGGGCTTCAACCTCACAGAGGTGTCTGAGCCCGACATCCACCAGGGTTTCCAGCACCTGCTCCACGCTCTCAACCTCCCAGATGACAAGCTGGAGACACATGTGGGCAGTGCCCTTTTCCTGAGCCAGAACCTCCAACTCCTTCCAAAATTCCTTAATGACACCACGGCCTTTTATGACTCAAAACTCTTTCGTACCAACTTCCTCGACTCTAAGGGTGCAACCCAGCTCATCAACAATCATGTCAAGGAGGAGACTAGAGGGAAGATTGAGGACCTGGTCAGCAGGCTCAGCACAGACACGGTGATGGTGCTGGTGAATTACATCTACTTCAAAGGTAAGCGTCAGTTCATTGGTAGATCCTGTATCTTCCCTCCCCCACTAATTTATTGAAGAATTTAATATCTTCAATAAGGGAAAGTGGACGGATTGGGTCTGATAAGGCCAAGCACCCCTTAGAAGATTTAATGTTAGAGTGTCAGATAGTTTAGATTGTGTAGTATTGAGGCCTCCATCTTTTCATAGCTTTAGGCATATTTTTTTATTTATTCCCTTAGTAATAGTAACTTATGAAATGCATTAGACCTAATGATTATGAATTAAACTGCTAAATGTATATTGAAGCTCTGCCACTGCCAACAGTGTAAAGAGTGCAGGTTGTTTTTTTGAAGCAAGGATTACAAGAGGCCCTGCTTCAAAGTTTTGTTTGGAGGATCAAATGATATTGCATGTTCATATACACCTTAGAAGAAGAGTCCTAAAGGGATCTGTAAACTGTAGCCCCAGCCAAATCTGATGGGTCACTTGTTTTTTGACAATAAAGTTTTATTAGCACACAGCCATGCTTACTCAGTTAAGTATTGTCCCTGGCTGCAGTCACACACAGAGAGACAAGCAGTCGCTATTGAAACAGAGTGACCTGCAAAGCCTAAAATATTGACTTCCTGGCCCTTTGCAAAGGAAGTTTCCCTGACATTTGATCATTACATATACTCAAAAAATAATTACAGTAATTATCATTACTTTAATGATAACAATACTCATTTCAAAAAACCTTTAAAAGTACATAAAAGCATTAAAGAGAAAACAGAAATTGCCTAGAACTCCACCGCCCTGAGGCAACCGATGTTAACATTGTAGCACAATGCCTTCCAGTCCTGGGTTCTCTCCCATTTATCAGCCCCGCTGACATCAGGGTGTGGAGAGAGTTTTGTACAGTGTGTACCAGTCAGGGTTCCATCAGTGGAGCAAAGCCACCAGCAGGGTTAAGGGTAAGGGACTGCGACAGGAATCGGACCTTGCATGATCGTGGGAGCAGCTGGGGAAGTGAAGGCAGGAGGAGAGGGAGGCGGAGGGACAAAGTAGGAGCCACTGGTACAAGTGACAAGTTAGAGCTTGTCAGGAATCTTTTTTTTTTTTTTTGTATTTTTCTGAAGCTGGAAACGGGGAGAGACAGTCAGACAGACTCCCGCATGCGCCCGACTGGGATCCACCCAGCACGCCCACCAGGGGCCACGCTCTGCCCACCAGGGGGCGATGCTCTGCCCCTCCAGGGCGTCACTCTGCCGCGACCAGAGCCACTCCAGTGCCTGGGGCAGAGGCCAAGGAGCCATCCCCAGCGCCAGGGCCATCTTTGCTGCAATGGAGCCTTGGCTGCTGGAGGGGAAGAGAGAGACAGAGAGGAAGGAGAGGGGGGTGGAGAAGCAAATAGGCGCTTCTCCTATGTGCCCTGGCCGGGAATCGAACCCGGGTCCCCTGCACACCAGGCCGATGCTCTACCGCTGAGCCAACCGGCCAGGGCCATTGTCAGGAATCTATAGACCAGGCCTCCAGCCAGCAAAGGGGTCCCATTTTGAGGGAACTCAGGGAGGGACCCGTGTTGGGCTCCTGGTGGTAGCTTGGGGGCGTTGTTGGTCCGCAGGGTTAGAGTTGCAACAACAAATGTGGAGCCTGACTCAAAGCTCTGGCCGGAAATGATAAAGCTTGTTGGTGCTCTCTTCCTGCAGGAGACCTAGTTCACGCTGGGATGAGAAAGAGAGGGGTCCCCAGAAAGAGAAGAGAGGTAGAGAGCTCCTGACCCCCAACACCTGCTCAGCGCTCTGGGGGTGCGGATGCAGCCCCGAGACCTCGGTGTATGTAGGTCACTCGGGGAGGGCAGTGGACGCTTGTGGCTCATCTGCAAAAACGCAGAGTACTTGGAAGAATCCAAACCGAAGCTGTGCAGGGTCTCTGTCAGTAAGGTGACATGGAGAGATATTAGACTGAAATAAAAAACCAGAGAAACTACCTTCATGGACAGAATGGTAAAGATATCCACTCTCCCCCCCCCCCAGCTAATCTAAATATTTAATGTAATCCCAATCAAAATGCCAGCAGGTTTATTTTTTCCTTTTTGGCAGTTGTTAACAAGCTGATTCTAAAATACATATGAGAGTACAAAGGGCCAAGAATATCTAAGATGAGGAAACCTGCCTGCACGAGAGCTAGACTTATTATTACTCTATACAGGTGTTGATCGACTTACGACCTGTGCAACTTACAACCATTCGACTTTACGACCACAATAGCTAGCCACGACTGCTCCGCGTCTGGCAGCGCAAGCGTTGCCCAGCTGGGCGTCCGACAGTGCGGATTAGCTTCCGGCAGCACTACCATCTCCGCGTGCACCATTTCAACTGTTGTCCCAGATTCAGTACAATAATGAAAGAAAATTATGATAAAATATGACTTAAAGATTTTTATAACATCATTTCACAGTATTGTACATATAGCCTACTCAACTTACAACCAAATCGGTTATGACTGGTCTGTCGGAACCAATCGTGGTCATAAGTTGAGCACTAGCTGTATTCGTTTTAGACCACGTGGTACAAATGGACCAATGGAACAGAGTAGAGGGAGGCCTGAAACGGCCCCTGTGAATGTACGGACATTTGATGTTGGTCAAAGTCAACATGAAGGAACATTGGGGAAAGGATGGATTTAAAAACAAAAAAATTGGTACTAGGACAGCCGGGTAGCCACATGGGGAAAAATTGGTTTTGGGGGGCCCTCCTTCCTGCCAATCATAAATATTTATTTCAGGTCTGATAAAGTCCTAAATGCGAAAGGAAAGACGAAAGCTTCTAAAAGATACTGTGGAGAGTATCTCCACATACTTGGGATAGGGAAGTTTTCTAACCAAGACAGGAGAGACCTAACCCTAAAGGAGAGGACTGCCTCCTTACTGCCTCCAGGCCAGGGATCGCCATCTCCAGAAAATGAGGGAAAAGACCAGTCAGCAAGGGAGAGAGGGTACTTGCAACAATGTTAAGGAATTGGTGAAGGCGTGTGTAAAGCCAGTAGCCACGGCCACCATCATAGCCGCATGGCCCATGCAGGTTCGCATTGAATTTGGACAGTCGGTAAAAAAACAACGGAGCCAAAACTGGTGGGCCGTCATCTTTAATCCTAGCTTGTACCCGGCGGGCAAGTAAAAACACACATTGGGCTCCAAAACCCACTCACATTCAGTGCTCACAAAGCTACTGACTTATCCGAGTTTCCTAGAATCAAAGGTTTCTAGCTCACCAGACTTATTCACCTCTGTTCCCCATCTCCTTCCTTCTCCCTGCACAAACTCTGCACAAACTGGCTTCTCACTCACCACTCCACCATCTTGGCTGCTTCTTCTGGCCTCCTCCACATGGCCTCTCTCTTCTCTTCTCTCTTCTCTCTCCTTTAATGCTAATCTCAGGAACCGAGAGAGCAAGCTCCTAATATGCCCCACTTTATAGTGCAGAAATCAAAACCTTTAATCCAATATACAAAATAGGGAAGTCTCTAATACAAAGTCACTTATCTGAGTCATGATGGGGTTGCACCACCCCACATCAAAAAGGGTGGGAAAGGCTTAGTCCTAAAACCAAGCCCCAAGCTACAAGGATCCTGCCTGCCCACAGCCCGCCCCCAACACACATTAATATCACCTGGGCGATGGGCTTCCACATGGGCAGCGCCATCTTTAACAAAGTGAGCATAATATATTTTATCTACCCAACAGTGTGCAACAATGTTAAGGAATTGGTGAAGGCCTGAAACAACCTTGCTGGTGTCCTCTGGCATCTCTCAGTTTCGATTCTAGATGAGCCCTGTGTACCCCGATGAGGTGGGAAGGTGGGCATCCTGGAGCCACTTGGGGGAGCTGCTCCCGAGCTGCAGGATTGGCTCGCTGGCCCACGGACACCCTGCCCCTTCTTTCCTTCCTCCCTTCAGGTCTTTGGGAGAAACCGTTCAGCAACTCGAAGACCAAAGTCCAAAACTTCTATGTTGATGAGAATACAATAGTCAAGGTGCCTATGATGTTTCAGGACAAGCACCACTGGTTCCTTCACGACAGATATGTGCCCTGCTCGGTGCTGAGGATGGATTACAGGGGCGACGCCAGGGCCTTCTTCATCCTTCCTGACCAAGGGAAGATGAAGCAGGTGGAGCAGGTTTTGACGCCAGAGATGCTAACTAGGTGGAGCCAGTTGCTCCAGAGGAGGTAATCTGGGTGCTGCGTGGGGCTGAGCGGGCAGCACTGCCCTTCAAATGGGCCCTTCTGATAGAAAGCCAGTGTCTAAAATAGGGGGTGCCGGCCAAATTCTGAAAGCCCTCACTTTCTCTGAGACTTTCCACGGGTTTCCTTAAATAATGAACTCTCCCATTGCATCCAAAATATAATCTGGCCCTTGTCGGTGAGAAGAGAGCGAACTAGGGAGTTAAGAGTCCTAGTACTAGCCTAACCGGTGGCGCGGTGGATAGAGCGTAGACCTGAGATGCTGATGTCCCAGGCTCCAAATCCTCCGGTCGCTGGCTTGAGCAAGGGGTCATTGGCTCAGCGGGAGGAAACGAAGGAAGGAAGGAAGGAAGGAAGGAAGGAAGGAAGGAAGGAAGGGAGGAAGGAAGGAAGGAAATGAAGGAAGGAAACGAAGGAAGGAAGGAAGGAAGGAAGGAAGGAAGGAAGGAAGGAAGGAAGGAAGGAAACGAAGGAAGGAAACGAAGGAAGGAAACGAAGGAAGGAAACGAAGGAAGGAAGGAAACGAAGGAAGGAAGGAAGGAAGGAAGGAAGGAAGGAAGGAAGGAAGGAAACGAAGGAAGGAAGGAAGGAAGGAAGGAAGGAAGGAAGGAAGGAAGGAAGGAAGGAAGGAAGGAAACGAAGGAAGGAAGGAAGGAAACGAAGGAAGGAAGGAAGGAAGGAAGGAAGGAAGGAAGGAAGGAAGGAAGGAAACGAAGGAAGGAAGGAAGGAAGGAAACGAAGGAAGGAAGGAAGGAAGGAAGGAAGGAAGGAAGGAAGGAAGGAAGGAAGGAAGGAAGGAAACGAAGGAAGGAAACGAAGGAAGGAAGGAAGGAAAAAGGGTCCTAGTTCTAGCTAGCCCTTAAATGCACAAGCCTTGGGTAAAGTGACAGCTGGACAGGTCTGTTTCTATATAGTGGAGGGGAGACCTCCAGTCAACATGGCTGACTGAACGGCATCAAGGGGTGTAAGAAAACCCCAACCTCCCACACCAGGAGGTAGCAAGGAAGTTTCACACCGCCCTGGGGCTATGAGTGGATGAACTGCCTCCACCCACATTCAACAAAAGGACCCCCACCTGAGGCTCTATGTGGACGGACAATTCTCACACTTTGTGGGGCACAGGTGTTCAGTCCAAAGAAATCACCCGGTCCCAAAGAAGTGACAACCACAGGGCCCCAGCGGTGGCAAAGGCGAGACTGCCACATTGAGAGACGCGCATGCCCCCAGGCACCTGGCGTGCCCACGGAGAGCCACCTCTGCTGAAGATGAGCCCCGAGGGGAGGAGGTCCTACAGACACTTCCCGGGGAAGGAGGTCCTACAGACACTTCCAGGGCAAACGAGCCGGACCTTAGGCCACTGGGACGCTCCTGTGAAGGATAGTGCAGCAAATGGGTGTTTGTGGCGACCCTCGGGTCGAGGGGGCCCAGCTGGAGAGGGCAGCCAGGGACAGCCCGCCAGGCTGTGCTCCCCAGCTTGTGTCCAAGTCCATTGTTTTGACCCAATGCCTCTTTCAGATCTTTTCACAGGAAGCTCAAGTTGTATCTCCCCAAGTTCTCCATGTCTGCTTCCTATGACTTAGATGAGATTTTGCCCAGCCTGGGCATGATGGACCTGTTTACAGCACAGGCTAATTTGTCCGGCATCACCACACAGGGACGTCTGCAGGTGTCCAAGGTAAGTCCTTGGTGGCCCGCAGTGCCTGGGGACCTCAGGGGGAGCGTCTGCCTCCCAGGAGCTGCTGGGTGCTCTCTCTGCCACCACGTAGTCTTGGAGCCTGAGTCTGTTCACCCACCCACAGGCATGGACATCCACGAACCAACCCGCCACACGCTCAGGGTGGCACTTGGTGCTGGGGGTACAGTGTCCACTCAGTCCCTGTCCTGGTCACGTTGGGGCGACAGTACCTTCTTAGATCATGGCAATGGAGAATGACAAGTTCAATGCCAGAAACAAGAAGGATACAGATGAGGCTGGGCTGGGGGCATGCGTATCAGAGAGATTTCTTAGAGGAGCTACGACGTCAGCGAAGTAAGACGGAAGTTCACTAGGGGCCAGAGCCTTGGGTTTGGCAGTGTGGGTTCCAGCTCCACCACTGGGGATCTAGGAGGGCTCCCTAGTCTCTGAACGTGTTTTCCTCATAGGGTGGTTTGGAAGGTCAAAAAGAGCACTGGGTACGTAGTAGATGCTCAATTAATGATAGCGATCATTATTGTATTAATAAGAGGTCTTTTAGCTCAACAACCCCTGTAGCAGAGAAACTCCTCCTGCTGTGAGACCCCCAACAAGTGTCTGTGTGCGGTGAGCCACAGTGGTGATCTCGGGGTCTCTGGTTTCCCCCGTCTTCCCTCCGCCCCCACGCTTGTTCTCGCAGAAGTAACACTCGCTCTTTCCCTCCCAGAGTTTGCACAAGGCCGTCCTGGACGTGGATGAGGCTGGGACCGAGGCTGCCGCAGGCACCAGCATCTCTATCTCCTTCTTTTCTATGATGCACAATCGCAACATCCTCCGGTTCAACCGGCCCTTCCTTGTGGCGATCTTGTCCACCAGCACCCAGAGTGTCCTCTTTCTGGGCAGGGTGGTCAACCCCGCCAGCCCATAGCCCTCCGAGAGCTGCGCGTCTGCAGGAGGACGTGGCCTGGAGGGCTGGTGTGAGCAGCTCCACGTTCGAAGTGGGGCTTTGCTGAAGAGGCCAAGGGTCCAGGGAGAAGCTGTTGGTGACGGGGGGGGGGGGGGGATGCGGGTGGTACCGGAGGGGTGCGGACTGGACACTCGGCTCCCTGGGGCTGTGCAACCCCGGGCACATCGTGTCACCTCTTTGAGAAGTTCCCGCCCCGGAGAGTGAGAGACGCCATCCGAGGGTGGTTGTGTGAATTAAACAGACGGATGGTGCGAGGAGCCTGGCTCGGTGTCTTGTGCACAGCAGATGCTCAATAAGTGCATGCCTTTCCCACCCTCTGGGGTTGGCCCCACCCTTCCCTGCATACCTGGTCCCAGACACAGGGGTGAGGGGCTCTGCATTCCAGAGGGTTGGCGAGGTGTCCGTGGAAGAAGAAAGCGGTGTGGGCAGCCAGCCGCCTCCGGCAGCGTGGGTGCCTTGTTCCAGAGCTGTGACAGTGGAGGGGGAGAGCAGGCACTCAGAAGGCCTTGCCAGGGACACACCAGCCACGGGGCCGCCACAGAGACCTGGCTAGGAAGGCTCGGTGAGGGGGCAGCCACGTGGGAGGCACAGGCTCTGCCTCCGCCGGCGGCCATGGAGATGTGGCCAGTTTCTCGCCCAGAGTAGCTGACCTAGGTTATGCGCTATACTGCACAAGAAGGAAGAACGTGGCATTAGAGTATGCAGGCCTGTTGTCACATCCCTGCTTGGCCACCGACGTGCGTACCCGGCACCACTCCCACGGGGGAGGCAGGCGGACGGCACCCCCCCACACACAGGGGGGAGGCAGGCGGACGGCACCCCCACACACACACGGGGGGAGGCAGGCGGACGGCACCCCCCACACACAGGGGGGAGGCAGGCGGACGGCACCCCCCCACACACACACGGGGGGAGGCAGGCGGACGGCACCCCCCACACACAGGGGGGAGGCAGGCGGACGGCACCCCCCCACACACACACGGGGGGAGGCAGGCGGACGGCACCCCCCCACACACAGGGGGGAGGCAGGCGGACGGCACCCCCCCACACACAGGGGGGAGGCAGGTGGACGGCACCCCCCACACACACGGGGGGAGGCAGGCGGACGGCACCCCCCACACACAGGGGGGAGGCAGGCGGACGGCACCCCCCCACACACACACACACGGGGGAGGCAGGCGGACGGCACCCCCCCACACACACACACACGGGGGAGGCAGGCGGACGGCACCCCCCCCCCCCACACACACACACACGGAGGAGGCAGGCGGACAGCACCTGGCTGTGTTTGTCCCAAACCTCAGGAATTTCTGGCAAAAAAAACTCCTCCGGGCAGGGCCCTGTGGGTTTTCTTGATGGCTGGTGCGACAGAGACAAGAGGCCTCCATGTCACAAACCCAGACTTTTCACTGGTGACTAGGGGAGTCATGACATTCCAGGGATTGTGTGACAGGGTCTCTGGCCCAGACAATACCACAGTTCTCAGAATGGGATTGTTGTGGGAAACCAGTATCTATAGCAAGAGCTAGGCCACTTGTTTATGGCATGAGGAGCAGAGGAAGGGGAGGGCTCTGGTGTCCTCTCCCTCCCTGTCTCAAACACAGCCCTGGCCGGACAGACAGCCTCCAGACATGTTGACAAAGGAAAGTTCCCCCGTGAGGACATTGCTGATCGGGGCCATTCTGTGCCAACCCCACCAGGTCCAGGCTGCGTGGACAAAGACCAGGAAACACTTCAAACCCGGGCCCTCCAAGGCTTAAAGGAACAGGCACCCTTCTTTCAGCTCTGGCGGTTCATCGGTTGATAAGCAGGAGTGCTCCTGAAAATAGCGGTCCCTTTCCCCCTGGTGGGACGCCGGATTCTGCTTTCTGACAGCCGGGCAAGAAAGACAGTCAGTCAGCCTGCCCCACTCCCAACTTTGCCCTGCAGAGGCAGAGGGGTGAGTGGATCCAAGAGTCTCGGATGAGCCAGAAAGAAGTCACAGGCCGAGGGTTACTATGGCAATGTCACTGCTCGGGTGGTGTGTGTGAAAGTGAAGTTCAAGTGCGATGAAGGGGAGTAAGGGGGGGGAACAGACCCCCTACATTCAGCCGCCAGAATGATGCCTACTTGCTCTGATGGGGCTTAGCCCTCCCCTGTTCAAAAGCAATCTGTGGCTCCCTATTGCCCACAAGATAAAGCTCAGACTCCTCCCTCTATCTGCAGTCGAGGCCTCCCTGACCTGGTCGCTGCTGCCTCCTGTATCCAGTGTCTTCAGTCACAGAAAGTCTCGCTGGTCTCCTAGGATACTCATAGCATCTCCTGCCAGACCTCCCCCCCCCTGCAGTTCCCTCTCACCCACAGAGCCCCCTTCCCATTCTCTGAGAATCTGCATTCTGCCAGGGTCTCTTCCCCGAGGCAAGCTGTCATCCCACCATCAATCACGGTTGGCTGGTAGTAACCTCTGCCCCACTCCTTGGGTCCTGATTGGACGGGACACCTCAAAGACCAGGCCTTTTTCAGCCCAGTATCCGGCCCCAGTGCTGATTGTAGGGTCTGAGGCATGGCTGAGGCCCGGCGAATATTTGATGAATGAATGAATGAATGAATGAATGAATGAATGAATGAATGAATGAATGAATGAATGAGAGAGAAAGGCTGTGTCCTGAGCAAGGGTCCCCTGGGCTATTTGCTCTGCATCCCCTCACCCCACTCCCAACAGGTCCCTGGAATTGATCGGGTAAATATTTAGTCCTTCTCAGATTTCAAAACGACCTTTAGAACATTAGAAAAATAAATAAGTGAAAAGACTTTGGGCAGGACACCTCGTCCCTGAGAGCGGGGCCTGAGACTTCCCGTTTGCTGCTCGCCCACGAGGCCCCTTCTTCGTGGGGCCCCTGCAATGCCACTTGGGAGGCACACTTCTTCGGGACCTGAGTTTAGGGTCCGGAGGGGCCGGGGGTGGCTGTGATTTCAGAAGTGCCCAGTGGCAGGGAAAACAGTCTGTGCTTGGAATGGGAAGGAGAGAGGGGCGGTGTGTGTGCCGTGAGCGTCCACCATGTGGCCTGGAGGACACCAGAGGCCAGCGGAGGGGCGGAGGCTGCGTGGCCCTCGTCAGTGGGTGTGTGGAGAGGCACCCCGCGTTCATGCGGTTATTTGTTCGCTCACTCAACAGAGAATCACCAGTGAGATGGGCCAATCACCAGGAAGCTAGAGGGGTCTCCCTGGTGGAGGGGGAGCACCTGAAATTTGGAGTGAGACAAGGAGGGCTGCGGTCCCAGCTTGTCCACTGGCCCTGTGCCGTGGGGCTAGCACTCTGTGTCTCTGGACCTCCGAGTCTCTCACCTGTGAGTGGGCAGAGCCCCGCAGAGCTGTGACAGTGGAGGGGGAGCGTAGACATGGGGTCCTCCGGAGATACGGACCTGGGGCCCCGGCTCTGGCTGAACGGGGTGGGCGGAGGGCAGGAAGCAGCAGTTCGGCCCCCCTGCCCGCCCGGAAAGGCGAGGCATCCTTCTCGGAGAGGAGGCAGCTCTGAGATGAATAGCTCCCGTGCTCTGAGCACCGTGATGAGCACAGCACGGCGACGCGTTTCCAGAGTCATCCAGAGAACAGAGTATAGAACCGGGGCTTTGGAGCCAGAATGCCCAGGTTCGAATCTGGGCCCCGCCAATTACTGAGTGTGCTTGTGAGGGCTGTCGTGTCACGGTGCCACAAACTGAGCGGTTTAACAAACAGAACATTATTGTCTCACTGTTCTGGAGGCCCGTAGTATGAGTTCAAGGCCTCAGCAGGGTGGGTTGCCCCTGAGGCCGAGCGCGAGCCTGCTCCCAGGCCTCTCCCCGCACCTCCGGGGGTTTGCTGGGATCTGAGGCTCCCGTGGCCTGAGGCTCTCTGCCTTCATCCCACCTGACGTTCTCCTGAGTATGAGTCTGTGTCTGTGTCAGACTTCCCCCTTCTAATAAGGACACCAGTCATATTGGAGTAGGGGCCTACCCCACTCTAGAATGACCTCACCTTAGCTAATTACATCTGCAGTGACCCCATTTCCAAATAAAGTCACCTTCTGAGGTCCTGGAGTTAAGATGTCAATTTGGGGGCCTGGGATGAGGAGGACACAATTCAACCCATCACCCAGTGTGGGACGTGGGCCACTTCTTTGCACCTCAGATCCTCCCTGTGGGATGGAGACAGTGGTACCTAACGCATGACCTGGGGGGGGGGTGCTCTTTGCTCCCGTTGATGTCAGTGGAAAATAAATCTATCATGACCCCCTGGTCCACTTCACTCCCATATTCTGACCCTTGGCTCATCCTACCCTCTCATTTGGCTGTTATAAACTGAGTCAGGTCCCCCCAAATTCATATCCTGAAGCCCAACCCCCACAATGTGACTGAATTTGGAGACAGAGACTTTAGGAAAGTAAAGTTAAATGAGGTTATAGAGATAAGAGTCCTAATCTTACAGGACTGGTGTCCTCATAGGACACTTATTTCCTCTTCCTCTCTCTCTCTCTCTCTCTCTCTCTCTCTCTGTCTATCTCTCCTTTCTCTCTCTCTCTTTCTCTCTCTTTCCTCCTCCTCCCTAGGTGCACAAAGAGGCCATGTGAGAGAGAACATAGCAAGAAATTTCCATCTGCAGCCCAGGAAGACAGATCTTGCCAGCAGAAAGCAACCCTGATATCACCTTGATCTTGGAGTTCTAGTCTCCAGAATTATGAGACAAACACATTCTGTGTTTGTTAAATCACTCAGTTTGTGGTGCTTTGACAGGACAGCCCTCACAAGATCAGACAGTGGCAACAGGAGGAAACAATTCTATCCTTGTTTCAACTTCCCTGGCAACTTAAACTTTCGCACTTTCCTGTCCCGTGTCAATGTCTCAGACAGACATCACCTTTCCAGGCAGCCTTCCTGTCACCCCCGAAAGGGCTAAGGGAAGAATGTTCACGTGTCCAGACTCCCTGCTGCCCAGGACCCCGGCCACGGGTCATAGAGGAGGGCCACCTCAGAGCAACCCAGAGGCTGACTGTGCAGGACTCATTCTACCCAAGAATGTACCTGTTACATCCCAGGTGACAGACCACAGCAAACCCAAAGTGAATTTTATAAGTTTTATTGCAAACCTGTGCAGGGACTGCAGGCAACCCACGCAAGGGAACACTGCAGTACCGAGCCTCTAAAATGGCTCCTTTTTATAGGGTGGCTATCTAGGCTGAGCAAGCAAGCAGCGTTTACAAGGGCGGGAGAGGTGCGATCAGCTGACCTTGTTCTTGGCTAAGTCTGTAGGGTAGGGCTTCCTGGATGCTGGGTACATAGAGTTCTGCAGAAAATATTGCTACATTTCTAACGGTTGTTTATCTTTTGCCTCCAGCCATGTACTGGGTGTACTCAGTTTTCATGGCTGGTGGCCTACACCGCTTGTCCTAAGATGTCACATTCCCCCTGTTGGGCAAATAAAATATATTATACTCACTTTGTTAAAGATGGCGCTGCCCACGTGGAGGCCGTCACCCAGGTGATATTAATGTGTATTTGGGGCGGGCTGTGGGCAGGCAGAATCCTTGTAGCCTGGGGCTTGGTTTTAGGACTAAGCCTTTCCCACCCTTTTTTTTTTTTTTTTTTTTTTTTTTTTGTATTTTTCTGAAGCTGGAAACGGGGAGAGACAGTCAGACAGACTCCCGCATGTGCCCGACTGGGATCCACCCAGCACGCCCACCAGGGGCGATGCTCTGCCCCTCTGGGGCGTCGCTCTGCCGCGACCAGAGCCACTCTAGCGCCTGGGGCAGAGGCCAAGGAGCCATCCCCAGCGCCCAGGCCATCTTTGCTCCAATGGAGCCTTGGCTGCGGGAGGGGAAGAGAGAGACAGAGAGGAAGGAGGGGAGGGGTGGAGAAGAAAATGGGCGCTTCTCCTATGTGCCCTGGCCGGAATCGAACCTGGGTCCCCCGCACGCCAGGCCGACGCTCTACCGCTGAGCCAACCGGCCAGGGCTCCCACCCTTTTTGATGTGGGGTGGTGCAATC
This sequence comes from Saccopteryx bilineata, assembly GCF_036850765.1. Taxonomy (NCBI): domain Eukaryota; kingdom Metazoa; phylum Chordata; class Mammalia; order Chiroptera; family Emballonuridae; genus Saccopteryx; species Saccopteryx bilineata. Next base: position 10,179,346 of record NC_089493.1, on the reverse strand, counting down.
CCATCATGTCTCTGATAAGTGACTTTGTATTAGAGACTTCCCTATTTTGTATATTGGATTAAAGGTTTTGATTTCTACACTATAAAATGGGGGCAGAACGGGAGCTTGCTCTCTCGGCTCCTGAGATTAGTATTAGAGGAGACAGATGAGGAGAGAGCAGAGCAGAGAGCAGAGAAAGGCCACGTGGAGGAGGCCAGAAGAAGCAGCCAAGATGGTGGAGTGTTGAGTGAGAAGCCAGTTTGTGCAGAGTTTGTGCAGGGAGAAGGAAGGAGATGGGGAACAGAGGTGAATAAGTCTGGTGAGCTAGAAACCTTTGATTCTAGGAAACTCGGGTAAGTCAGTAGCTTTGTAAGCACTGAATGTGAGTGGGTTTTGGAGCCCAGTGTGTGTTTTTACTTGCCCGCTGGGTGCAAGCTAGGATTAAAGATAATGGCCCATCAGTTTTTGGCTCTGTTGTTTCTTTACTGACTGTCCGAATCCAATGCGAACCTGCATGGGCCAGGCTGCTGTGATGGTGGCCTCGGCCACTGGCTTTACACCCCCCTTTTCTTCTTACTAGTTCAAACCATTGAACTTTGGTATTGCTCATCCGAACTGGGTATAATCTGGTAGGGCTGAGCTAATACCATAAGTCTTACAGTATCTATTCTTTTCTCGAACAAATGCTACTAAACGATTGACAATGGTTGGTCCACAGGTGAGGACGAGTAGCAGTATTAACACTGGCCCAGCTAATGCAGTAAGGAAAGTTGTTAACCAAGGGGACCAATTAAAAGATTTTGATACCAGTTATTGTCTTGTTGTAATTCCTTTTCCCTATCTTGGAGCCTTTTTCTTAAAACTTGGATACTTTCTCTAATTATTCCTGAATGGTTAGCATAAAAGCAACAGCTTCTCCTAGAGCAGCACATAATCCTCCTTGTTTCACGAAGAGTGAATTTAGCCCTCTCCTGTTTTGAAGAGCTACCTCTGCTAAAGAATCTACAGCATGTTCAAGGTATGACATCTGAGTTTGTAAAATAGCTATATCCTTTGAAAAGGTCGAAGATAATTGTTTAATTCTAGTTTCTAGGGTGATGTGAGCAGATGCTCCTGTAGCTATGGCTCCAGTGATCCCTACAGCTGCTATGATAGGTAAAAGTAGGGGTACAGCTCTTTTAGCTCTGTACCTGATGTCGGGTTGGAGAAGGAATTCAGAGTTTCCCCCGTATAGGTAAACCTGAGGTACAATATAGGTAGATATACAAAAATCATCTGAGGTGCTAGGTAAGATACATTTGCTAACTCGAGATAAACAAGAAACCTAAGTTCCTTCTGGTGCTTTTAGTACCCACGGTCTTCTGGCTGCCGGTGGACTGATGTGAGTCATGGAGAGACAAGAGTTCTGATATCCAGCGGTGGTGGGATCCGTCAGTTCTCCTAAGGTGAAGCAATGTCCTTTTCCTTGGAATCCGGCCAGAGAGATGCGGCCTTCCTGTTCGCACTCAACAAGGGAGTCTGAATCATTTACAGTGACATTCTGAAAAGAAACATTAGCTCCTAATCCAATATAGTAGGGAGGTTGAGGGTCCAGGCAGAGCTAACAACTCTTAGTAGCTTCAGGTTGGGAGCTATTTAGGACTGGAGAAACAGAGTCTAGGAGTGTGAAGATAGAAGAACTCTGTTCTACAGTGGGGTCAGGAGGTGCTAAGGTGTTAGCTATAGGGGTAGCTTTAGTGGGTGATACAGTTTCCGGACTATGCGAAGCAGTAAAATTGGGATTTAATTCTACTTTAGGTGAGTCGACCTTAGGGGCTTAAAGGCTTTAGGTAAGGTATGAGTTAATCCCCTCAAGAGAGGCTTGCAAGCCTGGGGGGGGGGGGGTAACTTCTTGATGGTGAAGAAGGTTCCTGGATCTGAGCCCGTGACATATAATCTTAGGCCCCACGTTTTCCCTGTATTCCAACTTGGGTCTTGGGGTTTCTTAATAGTAATGATGGTGGGGTTACAGTTATCTTTAGCACAATTTTCATCCCATCCTCCATTTGGTCTTTTTCCCCCTGGTCTTATTCCTAATCTGAGAAGGTTTTTGTCTGGGTCTTGTTTAGGAGGACTCCACGGGAATTCACTAACAAAAATCTCACAACCCTACTTTTTACAATAATAATCAGTGATAGACCCACAAGTACGGCGCTGCCCCGAAGGGGGTTCAGGACAAGCATAATGAGGAGTATGCCATAAGGCTCTATTTTTAACGTGGGGAGAGCATTTGCTACCTATGGTGTATGAACTAGGCCAGCCGTCTAGGAGGGGGCTCCTTGCTGAATCAGAGTGCCTCCAAGCCGCTGGTGAGTCACAAAATTTCTCGTCAAAGGGTTTAGAAAAATCTACTGACAAGGTGACAGCTGAAGTAACCCAAGTTTGATTCCTGGCAATTACAGACCCATCTTGAGTTCTAATGAGGACCCATTCACTGCGGCTAGGGGTTCCTGCTTGAGTGAAAGTCAGTGTAAACAGGATTACCCCAGTGATGATGTAAACCGGAGCTTTAAGGGGTCCATAGGGTCCTTTTGTATCTTGCATTGTTTGTCCTTAGTGGGTATGTGGTCAGGGTGTGCTCGCTTTACCTGGCTGTGATGAAACTAATGTTTGCGGTTCGCTACCTTAACTGCTGTTGGAGTAGCTAGGATAACAAGGTGAGGTCCCTCCCAAATGGACTGAAGGTTCTCACGATGGAGCCGCCTGACCCAAACCCACTGTCCAGGCTCAATGGGAGGCTCGCTGGAATGCGGGTGCTGGTTAGGTATTCCTTGGGTGTGGGAGTTGGCTTCTGCTCGCACTGCCTCGATGGCCTGTAAGGACTTAAGGAACTGTGAGTTATCAAAGGGGGCTAACATGCTTGAACTTAACTTGGGCAGGATAGGAGGAGGTCTTCCGAAAAGAATTTCAAAAGGGGTTAAGCCTTTATAGTAAGGAGAGCACCTAGTACGGAGAAGGGCAAAGGGCAGGAGGCCTACCCAATCATCACTTATTCCTCTCTTAATTTAGTTAAAGTTTCTTTTAGGGTTCTATTTATTCTCTCTACTTGTCCTGAACTCTGTGGCCTGTATATGCAATGAAGTTTCTAGTTAATACCTAGAGCTTTGGCTAAATTTTGAGAAACCGAGGCTATGAAAGCCGGACCATTGTCTGACCCCAGAGTAAAGGGAAGGCCAATTCGAGGGATAATCTCAGAGGTGAGGTACTTGAGCACAGTGGTAGCAGTTTCATGCTTTGTAGGGAAGGCTTCAACCCATCCTGAATAAGTATCAATAAAGACTAGTATGTACTTGTATCCATATCTTCCTTTCTTTACTTCAGTAAAGTCTACTTCCCAAATTTCACCTGGAGAGTGTCCCCGTTGTCTTTCCTTAGGTATATTCTTCCATTGGTGTGGGTTTACTTTTGCACATGCAAGGCATCTGGATACTTCGGATTCTATAAGACTACTTAAGTCAGGTATGTAATGTGCCTTCGTAGCAAGGAAGTGAGCTTGTTAATACCCAGGTGGGTTCCTTGATGTAGTTCCTGAATTAAAGTTGTTCCTATAGCCTTAGGTATAAACAGTCTCTGATTGGGTAGCTGCTTCCATCCACTAGGTAAGTCTCTGCAGTGTAATTTATTTCCTAATTGAATTTCTTTTTCTAAGTAGTGAGGCTTCTCAGGTAAAAGTCTTTCTGGAAGTAAGGGGAGGATAGTAACTGGTTCCCCGGGTTTTAAAGCAACTGCTTTTGCTGTATCATCTGCTAGGTGATTTCCTTTTGCTATTGGATCCGACCCCTTTTGATGTCCTTTACAATGAGCTTTGACTAGCGCCGCCGTGGCAGCTATGGCTCTCATGCATGTGGGCCATCCTGTGGCTACAGGGTCCAGGCGCTTGGATAGTAAGCAACGGGCCACTTCCAAGGTCCAAGAGTCTGTGTGAGTACTCCTTTTGCTACCCCGTGTTTTTCAGCTACAAATAACTGGAATGGCTTATTCAAATCAGGACATGCCAGAGCAGGGGCTGAGACCAAAGCTTCCTTCAGGGCTTGGAAAGCAGCTTCCTCAGTTGTTGTCCATATAAGGTCTGGACTTTTACCCCCGGTTGCTGTATATAGGGGTTTTGCTAATTCAGCAAACCCTAATATCCACAGTCTGCAATATCTGATAGCCCCTAGAAATTCTCAAACTTGTTTTTTTGTGGAAGGGGTCGGGATATAAAGAATTTCCTGAATTCTTTTTTTTTTTTTTTTTGTATTTTTCTGAAGCTGGAAACGGAGAGGCAGTCAGACAGACTCCAGCGTGTGCCTGACTGGGATCCACCCGGCATGCCCACCAGGGGGCGATACTCTGCCCATCCAGGGCATCGCTCTGTTGCAACCAGAGCCACTCTAGCGCCTGAGGCAGAGGCCATAGAGCCATCCCCAGAGCCCGGGCCATCTTTGCTCCAATGGAGCCTTGGCTGCGGGAGGGGAAGAGAGAGACAGAGAGGAAGGAGAGGGGGAGGGGTGGAGAAGCACATGGGCGCCTCTCCTGTGTGCCCTGGCCAGGAATCGAACCCAGGACTTCCACACGCCAGGCCGACGCTCTACCACTGAGCCAACTGGCCAGGCCTGCCTGAATTCTTTCAGATGATAAAGTCCTCTTACCTTCTCTGAGGTCATACCCGAGATACGCGGCTGTCTGAACGTTTACTTGGGCCTTCTTGCTGGAGACATGATACCTGAGCTGGTCGAGGATGTGGAGCAAGTCTCCGGTGGCTTCTTTGCAGGTTTCCTCAGAGTCTGCTGCGAGGAGAAGGTCATCTACATATTGGAGTAGTGTGACCTGTGGATGTGATTCTCAAAAAGGTTGTAAATCCTTGCTTAATGCCTCATCAAATAATGCTGGGGAGTTTTTAAACCCCTGAGGCAATCTTGTCCACGTTAGCTGTCCAGAAAATCCCCCTTCTGGATCAATCCATTCAAAAGCAAAAATAGGCTGACTCCTTTCAGCTAAAGGGATGGAGAAAAAAGCATCTTTTAAGTCGAGGACCGTATAGTAAGTGCAGCCTGGAGGTAGAAGACTCAGAGGAGTGTAGGGGTTTGGAACCATCGGGTGAATTGTTTCAACCCGGAGATTGACTTCTCAGAGGTCCTGGACCGGTCTATAGTCCTCTGTCCCTGGCTTTTTGACAGGGAGTAATGGAGTATTCCAAGGAGAGTGAGACGGCCTTAGAATGCCTGCTTTTAAGAGTCTATTTATATGCTTTGAAACCCCTTTTTTAGCTTTCTGCGGGATTGGGTGTTGCCAGACTCGTACGGGTAGTGCCGTGCTTGCCAGCTGAACGTGGACAGGAGGCTGATGCCTAGCTAGTCCAGCTGAATTTGTTTCTGCCCAAACGCCCGGTACGTCTGTGAGTAATTTCTCTAAAAAGCTAGAGGGAACTGCTTGGGATGGTTCCTCTATTAACAAGTATTCCTCTGACAAAGTTACTGTTACTAATATGGACGGGGTTGAAGCTGGATCTAAAGTTAACGTAGTTGCCTCCCCATGGAAGGAGATGGTAGCACGTAGTTTGTGTAGGAGGTCTCTTCCAAGGAGAGGATAAGGACACTCTGGCATTACTAGGAACGAATGCGAGATAGTTCCCTTCCCAAGGTCAGTGATCCTTACCTTCATCCGTTGCCCCGACAATGGCGGTCTTCTTTGAAGAGAGTAGTCCTGTAGCTTCTTGTAGTACCGAATAAGTGGCCCCCATGTCCACAAGAAATTTGGTGGGCTTCCCATCAATGGACAGTGTTACCATGGGTTCCTGGGGGCCTAACAGTATGGAACCCCGGCCCCCTCAGTCTTGATCCTCGAGGAGGACCTCAGCTTTCTGTCCCTTCTTCTCCTTTAGCTTAGGACACTTATTTTTCCAATGCCCGGTCTCCTTGCAATAAGCACATTGATTCTTGTCTAGAGGAGGTCTACTATTCTGCCCTTTCCTTTGTGGCTTTCCTTTAGCGGGTTTCTTTTGTTGGGCTGTGATTAGTATTTTTTTTTCTTTTTTTTTCCCCATTTTTCCAAAGCTGGAAATGGGGAGGCAGTCAGACAGACTCCCGCATGCACCCGACCGGGATCCACCCAACATACCCACCAGGGGCGATGTTCTGCCCCTCTGGGGCGTCGCTCTGTTGCATCCAGAGCCATTCTAGCACCTGAGGCAGAGGCCACAGAGCCATCCCCAGCGCCCGGGCCATCTTTGCTCCAATGGAGCCTCAGCTGTGGGAGGGGAAGAGAGAGAAAGAGAGGAAGGAGAGGGGGAGGGGTGGAGAAGCAGATGGGCACTTCTCCTGTGTGCCCTGGACGGGAATCGAACCCGGGACTCCTGCACGCCAGGCCGACGCTCTACCACTGAGCCAACCGGCCAGGGCCACGATTAGTATTTTTGCCACCTTTTCCGCACCTTGTATCTCTGGACCCTCCCTGTTTATATAAACTTTCTGACTAACTTCTAAAACCTTGCTTCTATTTTCTCCTTTAAATCCTTCTAACTTTTGTAACTTCTTTCTAATGTCTGGGGCCGCTTGGGAGACAAAGGCTACGTTTATGAGCCTCCTATTCTCTGAGGCATCCGGGTCTAATGGAGTATATGTTCTATAGGCTTCTAAAAGCCTTTCGAGGAAAGCCGAAGGAGATTCATCCTTTCCCTGGATGATTTCGCTGACTTTACTAAAATTAGTTGGCTTCCTTGCTGCTGCCCAGAGACCCCTGAGGAGGAAATCATGATACTTGTGTAAAGCCTCCTGTCCCCTAGAAGTGTTGGGGTCCCAGTCAGGGGGGGTCGAAGGGAGAACTTCCTCTAATTCTTGCCTTTGACCAAGGCTGTGTAGATCTCCACCCCCTAATACTGCTTTAGCAGCCTCTTGGTAGATTCTTTCCCTTTCCTCAGAAGTGAAGAAGGTATAAAGAACCTGTTGACAATCATCCCAAGTAGGACGATGAGTACGGAAAATGGTTTCAAGGAGAGAAATTAGATTCTGGGGTTTCTCTGAAAATGGGGGGTTCTGATGTTTCCAATTATATAAGTCACTAGTAGAGAAGGGGACATAAATTAATCTAGCCGGGACCCTAGGGTCCCCCCCTGCAGCTTCTCGGAGGGGAAGCAAAGGTGCCGGCTTTGGAGCTGGTGGCATACTAGGATGACCATAATTGGCCCCTGTATGGGTATGGGGTGGGCTTTCCCAAGAGGGGGCCAGTCCAGGTTGTGGGGTTGCTGCAGGGGGTAGCCCCGCGGCTTTAGGTGGGTCCTCAGCTTGCTCTGGATACGGAGGAGGAATGGGATCTAGTAAGGTCTCAGCGGCCCCTGGATCTTCAGGTATTACTGGATAAAGTTGCGGGCAGGCTGTGGCTGTTCTCTCAAAGTTTCTGGTTTGGGAGGGAAGCCTCCCTTTGCCTTCATTTGGGGTTGCCAATAGGACAGCTTTTCCTCCTACCTGGACTTTATCTCCCTTAATATAGTTCTTAAAAAATTTCTTAACATATCTGGTCTTCCTGTGGCTATGTTAATCTACACATCTATATATGGCATCTGGTCAGGATATGGGACCCGATAGACATTTGCCCTGACAGCAAAGAGTGTGGGTAAATTGAAAGTGCCCTCCAAGGGCCACCCTACACCAAAGGTTGGCCATTCTAGTTCACAAAGGGTCTGCAACGTGGCGGAATCAACAGGAGTCCCATAGTCTCGTGCCCTGTGAGAGAAATCAGAAAAGTTATCAAGCAAGCACTGAAGAGGCGTTAGGGCAGTAGATTGCCCCTGACTCATGGCCTTTGACTCTCGAAGGAATCCTGTGAGGAAACAATGGGCGAAGCAGACAAACAAACCAAATATGCACACAAAACAAACAAAACTTCTAAACTAAAACCAAAAGGGAGAAGGCAGCATCCTGTGTTCCCCAACCGGGTGGGGAGAAATCAGGTGGCGTCCCGCCTGCTCCACTACACCCTTTTCTCTAACCAGAGCTCTGTTTCTAGTTATTCAAAGAGGAAGCTTCCTTACCAGACAGTCTCGAGACCTCCGAATGTTTTGAATCAGCCAAATTCAGTTTCCAAACGGCAACTGCCAGAGGCTGGCCAGCTACCAACATCTGCTGCAGTCCACTCCGTGAGGAGGGGTCTTACACGGCCTATCTTGCTGGGGCCTCCATATGTTACATCCCAGGAGACAGACCACAGCAAACCCAAAGTGAATTTTATAAGTTTCATTGCAAACCTGTGCAGGGACTGCAGGCAACCCACGCAAGGGAACACTGCAGTACCGAGCCTCTAAAATGGCTCCTTTTTATAGGGTGGCTATCTAGGCTGAGCAAGCAAGCAGCGTTTACAAGGGCGGGAGAGGTGCGATCAGCTGACCTTGTTCTTGGCTAAGTCTGTAGGGTAGGGCTTCCTGGATGCTGGGTACATAGAGTTCTGCAGAAAATATTGCTACATTTCTAACGGTTGTTTATCTTTTGCCTCCAGCCATGTACTGGATGTACTCAGTTTTCATGGCTGGTGGCCTACACTGCTTGTCCTAAGATGTCACAATACCTTTTCCTATACAAACCCTTAGCTCTCTCTCTCCTTCAGAACACTCTGGGGTTTGCCTAGAGTGTTTACGGTTTGAAGGGCTTAAGACCCTTGAATAAACCTTTATCATTTATTTCTAGCCAAAGCCTCCAGACCCCTTTTCAGTTTGTTCCACTGCCACCGAGTCTGTGATCGAGTGTCACAACCGTCCTAGCCACAGAGGGCACTGTGCCCTGAGGAGCCATCAAACCCACCCCTTCAAAACTGCCCTATCCTCAGCCTCCATCCCTCCGGAAGCCTTTCTAAGTAGCAACGGGCAGCCAGGGGTTGCTGCAGACGTCCCCCAAATTCCCGAGATATTCCTTAAATGCAAGCTTGGGAAACAGTGCCCGCTGTGTCCACGAACGGCATGCGTCGGCGTCTTTCTTGGTTAGTCCCACCTTTCCCGAGTAGTTTTGTCTGAAGTGCATTCTGGAGCATCAAACCAGTTTCCTGCGGCTGCTGTAATGAACTTTTCTATCCAAAGTGGCTTAAAATGACCCATGTGTGTGAGCTTCCAGCTTCGAGGGTCAGAAGCCCAGCCTGGGTCTCACGGGCCCAGCGCCGGGGAGTGCAACACCTTACCCCGGAGCTCCCTGGCCCGTGGCCCCACGTCACCCGGTCCCCTGTCCTGGTTCCAGGCTCACGTTGCCTTCTTCTGACTCTGCCTTGCCCCCTCTCTCTCTTCCATGCACCCCTGTGCTTACGTTTGGGACCCACCTCAGTAATCCAGGGTAACCCCTCAATGTCAAGATCATTAACTTCAGCGCGTCTGCCAAGCCCCTCGCGTCATATTAGTTATCCTGCAGGGGTTCAGGGTTTTCGGGGGCGCCGGTACCCACCATCCAGCTCATTGTGAGTGCAAAGCAGGCGCTCCTTGTCTGGTGGTGACCGGAGGCTCAGTTCCAGATCCACTTTGTGAGATTGTTGGAGGGATGAAAGGAGGAAATGGGCCATAGATGCAGACGGGGAGGCAGTGTCTCAGGGTTCGGAGCGGGACCCTGTTTGCTGAGCATCAAGATCACTTCCCCTGGGGGATGCCCAGCCCTCGGTCTCCTCGGCCAACTGCACACCCCACCTGCACTCACACGACCTGCTGGGTCATGGCCACACACAGTGCACCCCAGTGTTAGGAAGCCCCAGGCGCGGCACCTTGGGAATAAAACAAGGGTTGAGCCAGCGCCAGCATCTTGGAAAGACTTGAAAGATGGGGCTGCGCTCTGGATTCCCTGTGTGAAGGTGGATGCAGACAATCCAGCTGAGACCATGGAAATCTCAGAGACAGCCCCCTTCTCAGCAGAGAGCGCCGGCCCTCAGACCGGCATCTCGGACCCTTGGCCCCACGCTGTCCCTGCTTTAACACACAACTCTGAAAAGTCCCCTCGTGTTTCTCAGCCTCAGCACAGTTACTGGTGCAATAAGGGGGCTTGGTGCACAGGTCCACCCGTCTCAGTTATGGGGAGACTCCAAACCCCGCTAATTTCCACCAGTCTGGCCAGTGGCTCCGTGACTGCTGTGAGCACGTGGGCCCGTGGGAGCCCGGGCACAGGGCACACTCCCCCAGACCTGCAGCGGGGGAGCGCGGGCACAGGGCACACACACTCCCCAGACCTGCAGCGAGAGGGAGCCTGGGCACAGGGCATACTCCCCAGACCCGCAGCGGGGGAGCCCGGGCACAGGGCACACACACTCCCCAGACCTGCAGCGAGAGGGAGCCTGGGCACAGGGCACACTCCCCAGACCCGCAGCGGGGGAGCCCGGGCACAGGGCACACACACTCCCCAGACCTGCAGCGAGAGGGAGCCTGGGCACAGGGCACACTCCCCAGACCCGCAGCGGGGGAGCCCGGGCACAGGGCACACACACTCCCCAGACCTGCAGCGAGAGGGAGCCTGGGCACAGGGCACACTCCCCAGACCCGCAGCGGGGGAGCCCGGGCACAGGGCACACACACTCCCCAGACCTGCAGCGAGAGGGAGCCTGGGCACAGGGCACACTCCCCAGACCCGCAGCGGGGGAGCCCGGGCACAGGGCACACACACTCCCCAGACCTGCAGCGAGAGGGAGCCTGGGCACAGGGCACACTCCCCAGACCCGCAGCGGGGGAGCCCGGGCACAGGGCACACACACTCCCCAGACCCGCAGCGGGGGAGCCCGGGCACAGGGCACACACACTCCCCAGACCCGCAGCGGGGGAGCCCGGGCGCAGGGCACACACACTCCCCAGACCCGCAGCGGGGGAGCCCGGGCGCAGGGCACACACACTCCCCAGATCTGCAGCGGGGGAGCCCGGGCACAGGGCACACACACTCCCCCAGACCTGCAGCGGGGGAGCCCGGGCACAGGGCACACACACTCCCCCAGACCTGCAGCGGGGGAGCCCGGGCACAGGGCACACACACTCCCCCAGTCCTGCAGGGGGGGAGCCCGGGCACAGGGCACACACACTCCCCCAGTCCTGCAGGGGGGGAGCCCGGGCACAGGGCACACACACTCCCCAGACCTGCAGCGGGGGAGCCCGGGCACAGGGCACACACACTCCCCAGACCTGCAGCAGGGGAGCCCGGGCACAGGGCACACTCCCCAGACCTGCAGCGGGGGAGCCCGGGCACAGGGCACACTCCCCAGACCTGCAGCAGGGGAGCCCGGGCACAGGGCACACACACTCCCCCAGACCTGCAGCGGGGGAGCCCGGGCACAGGGCACACACACTCCCCAGACCCGCAGCGGGGGAGCGCGGGCACAGGGCACACACACTCCCCCAGACCTGCAGCGGGGGAGCCCGGGCACAGGGCACACTCCCCCAGACCTGCAGCAGGGGAGCCCGGGCACAGGGCACACTCCCCCAGACCTGCAGCAGGGGAGCCCGGGCACAGGGCACACTCCCCAGACCTGCAGCGGGGGAGCCTGGGCACAGGGCACACTCCCCAGACCTGCAGCGGGGGAGCCCGGGCACAGGGCACACACACTCCCCAGACCTGCACCGAGGGAACCAAAGTTTTGCCATCCTAAAGCTGTCTTTTAGGATTTTGATTTTAAGTTGTTCATTATATATCATCAATAAATCAACAAACAACAGGAGTTGACAAAGATGTGGAGAAAAGGGAACCCTCGTGCGCTGCTGGTGGGAACGCAGACTGGTGCAGCCTCTGTGGAAAGCAGTGTGGAGTTACCTTAAACAATTAAAGTGGAACTGCCTTATGACCCAGTGATTTCACTTCTGGAATATATCCAAAGAAAACAAAAACACTAATTTGAAAAGTATATAAGCACCCTTATGTTCACTGCAGTGTTATTTACAACAGTCAAGGTCTGGAAGCAGCCCGAGTGCCCGTCAGTAGGTGAGTGGCTAAAAAGCTGTGGTACATTTACACAGTGGAATACTACTTGGCTGTAGAAAAAGAGGGAAATCTTACCTTTTGTGACAGCATGGATGGAGCTAGAGGATACTATGCTGAGTGAAATAAGTCAGGGAAAAACGAATACCATATGATTTTGCTTTTATGTGGAATCTTAAGAACAAAAGAAACAAAGGAGATTGAAACAGGCTCATAGATACAGAGACCTGACTGACAGCTGCCCCAGGGGAAGGAGGGGGTGGGGCCAGGGGGGAGTAAAGGAATGAGGAAGCACAGATCGGCAGTTCCAAATAGCCGTAGGGATGTGCCGTACAGTACAGGGAATACAGTAATAGCTACGTGTTGCAATAATAACATTGTAATCACTGTGTACGGCACCAGGTGGGCACTTTACATATTGGGGCTGAGGAACATTCTGTGAAGTATGTGATTGTCTAACCGCTATGCTGTACACCTGACACTAATACAAAATAGATTTTTTTAAAAAATAAAGAAACCAGGACCTGGCCGGTTGGCTCAGTGGTAGAGCGTCGGCCTGGTGTGCAGAAGTCCCAGGTTTGATTCCCGGCCAGGGCACACAGGAGAAGCGCCCATCTGCTTCTCCACCCCTCCCCCTCTCCTTCCTCTCTGTCTCTCTCTTCCCCTCCCGCAGCCAAGGCTCCATTGGAGCAAAGTTGGCCTGGGCGCTGAGGATGGCTCCTTGGCCTCTGCCCCAGGCGCTAGAGTGGCTCTGGTTGTGACAGAGCGACGCCCCTGAGGGGCAGAGCATTGCCCCCTGGTGGGCAGAGCGTCACCCCCTGGTGGGCGTGCCAGGTGGATCCCGGTCGGGTGCATGCGGGAGTCTGACTGTCTCTCCCTGTTTCCAGCTTCAGAAAAATACTAAATAAATAAATAAATAAATAATAAAGAAACCAGACTCAGGAAGAATCTTTGATCCTCCCCCTTTCTGCCCAAGAGATTCAGACAGAGAAACCTGCTTCAGGAAGGAGAGCCTGGGGCGCTGCCTTAGCCTCCTTGAATTAAGTGTGGTGAATAGGGGCCCCCAGGCAGGTGCCTGTTAGCCAGGCACCCCGGTGTCCCTGTCCCATGTGTCTGAGTCACCTAGCAGGGATTTGCCTGCCAGGGGTGTGCCTCTCTTCCTCGGCTACCTTTGTGGAAATCACCAGTTCTCACTTCTGAAGTCTAACACTCCTGCCCTCCACCCGCCTCCCTTGTCCAAATGCCACATGTACCCAAGGTTGTCTCGCTGTCCTTGGAATTTTCGTGCTTGTGTGAATCCCCCAGATGCACGTTTTAAAACTCGATGTCCTCCTGTTCATCTGTGTTTCTCACTTTGACGATTAGTCCTGCTGGAAGAACGTAGGAGGTGAGGGCAAAGCGTTTTATTATGCATTTCAGCCCCCACAACAGCACACTGGCTGCAGGAGACAGAGGAACTGGCCTCGTGAAAGGGAGGTGGGCCGGACGGGATCCTTCTCTCCTATGTCTGGAAGGCTGGTGGCCGGCTGTCCGTCTAGCTTCTTTTCCGGAGACTTCCTGTGCCACTGTCGGGAAGCCCTGGTGGGTGTGGGGTGTCGCCACAATGGCTGAAGCCACCACCTTAAATCCCACCTGCAGCTCAGACAGAAGGCAGTGTCAGGGTGGTGGGGAGTCAGTTCTGGGTGGTGACCGGGAAGAGCACAGGACACAGGGTGAGGCGTTAGCAGATCTAAGACCACACGTTCTCCATTGGTCGTGAGGGTGGGCGGGTGCCCTCACGAGTGGAGGTCACCCTCGCCAGTGTAAGTGCCCGTCTACAAAGTGGGTCTCAGAGCTTCTCCCCTGTGGGCTGTTTCTTAAAATTAACCAGACTGAAACAATTAATATCCCCAAAGAGGCATATTTTGGGGTGGTGGACTCTGCTCCCCTTCAGGGGTTTGCAGGACAGGGGGTGGGTGACCCTGGTCAGAGCTCAGATGGCTTGGTCAAACACCTAGCCATTGGCTGGAAGCCTGCTGGGATAGGACAGGACAGGATGGCAGGGGCGGGGCCAGAGAAGGGTGGAGTCACAGCCCCACTGTGGTCAGTGACAAGTGCTGGCTCCACTCCATCCTGCTCTCTGCCTGGTCCAGAGCCCCAAGGGACCGTCGTCTCGGCCACAGGACAGAGTAAGTACAGGCTATGCACACCGAGGGCCCATGGGCTTGAGCACCTGTGAGGAGGGGTCAAGAAATAGACTCTGGAGTTACAGGGGTTGGAGATGACCCAGAGTGAGAAGGGAAAACTCTTCGCACGGTTGGGGGAGGACTCAGGGCCTCTCGGGCCGCAGAGGTGACCTTGGGCATGGCACTAAATCTGACCAAACCTCTGTTGCTTCGTAGCTGAGAGGCAGCCCACTGTTTTCTCTGGATGGGTGACTGTGGAGATGGATGACAGTGATGTGATGGCTCTCACCCATGCATGATTCTATCCCCAGGACACAGCTGGCCATTTCTGGAGACATGGTTAGTTGTCACAACTGAAGGGAAGAGCCGCTGTGGGCATCCAGTGAGTAGAGACCAAGGAGGTCTCTATACACTCTATAGCAGGGGTCCCCAAACTTTTTACACAGGGGGCCAGTTCACTGTCCCTCAGACCGTTGGAGGGCCGCCACATACAGTGCTCCTTTCACTGACCACCAATGAAAGTGCAGTGGGGGGCCAGATAAATGGCCTGAGGGGGCCGCATGTGGCCCGCGGGCTGTAGTTTGGGGACGCCTGCCATATAGTATGCAGAACAGCCCTCCCCCCACCACACACGCACACACACACGCACACACCGAATGATCCGGCTCCAGATGCCAACAGTGCCAAGGTTGAGAAACCCTGAAATAAGGTAGTGGGGACAAATGTCTGGTTCCTAGGCGGTGCGTAGTCAATCACAAAGTGAGCGGAATTTTTAGTTTTTCTAAGGATGGGGCCCTTGGCAAGAAACGGAACAATAAAAGGGAAACTGCTCTCTTGAGTCAACATCCTCCTTCACAGATCAAGACACCCAGCCTGGGTGGGTGGGGACTTTGGAAGGTATTAAAGATGTGAGCCTTTCTGGATGTCAGGCCTACCTTAACAAAGTGGTTTTTAAAAAGAAAAAAAAAAATTTGGAAACTGAAACTGAGCCGTGGTGGGGAGTTACTCCAGGTCACCCGGCAAGTCCGTCCCAGGGCCGGCAGAGCCGGTCTCCGATGCCCGGCCTGCCTGACTCTGTTCTTCACCACACCGTGTCTGCGGTGTGGCCTGACACTCTGGCTTGCCGGGCACAAGGCGGGCTCATTCATTCGTTCATTCATTCCATGCACAGTGGAGCACGCCCCTTGACTGTGTGAGCCGCGCGGGTGAGGGTCCTTTCTGCCGTGAGCACGTATCCTTGTGGGGGGGAGAGAGGTCGGACAGGAGAGGCCACCCCCAAGTGCACGTGTGACTGCACTTATATATGTAATTGACTGAGGTCAGAGAGACAATGGAGAGGCCATTAGACAGAATGCCTGTGGAGAGAGAGGGCCGAGCAAGGACAGGCCAGGCCGTCGCTGAGAAGGGACATTTCAGCCGGGGCCTGAGGTCTGTGGGGAAGTTGGATCGGGTGAGAAAGGCAGAGAGAGGCTCTCGGCACAGAGCAGGACGTGCAAGGGCCCAGAGCTGGGGTTGACCTTGCTTGTGTTTGAGGAGTTAAACAACGAGGTGTGCCCAGAGGACACACGATGACTGAGGACAGAGCAGGTCAAGGTGAAGCCCGTGAGAGCCTGCATGGGGCCCCGTGGGCGAGCGCACAAGTCAGAGTTAAGTTATACCCCAAATGAACGGGCAGCCACGACGGTCTCGGGCAGGGGAGTACGGTGACCCGGTTTATGACTGAAGGGGTTTATGACTGTGGAGATGGATTACTGTGATGTGATGGCTCCTGTAGAACGTCCATGCAGAACGGCTCCTGGGGAAAGGAAAAGTGGGGAGAGCCAGGTGAAAATGGGGGGGGGGCTTCCATTAAGACAGTGGCAGGGAAAATGGGGGAGAGAAGCAGGTGGGTTGAAGACACATTTTGGAGCTAGAAACGATAAGCCTTGCTGATGGCCCGGAGTTGAGTAGGGAGGTCAGGAGCGTTCTCTGGGTCACTGTTCTCAGGGAGCTCTGCCCCTGGGTCGTTGGGACCCGAGGGAAGTTGGGGTTCTGTCTCTCCCTCTCTGCCTGGGCTCCCTGCTGTACTTCCTTCTGTAATTAGCAGATCGCAGACAGACCCTTCTCAGCCACACACCTTGCTCAGCTGAGCCCTGTATTGACCTAAGTGGGACTTAGTTGCCTAACATTTGGAGCAAACGCCAGCAGATTTTGGATCCGCGGTTGTTGGGGGGTCAGCGGGAAAACTGCCCAGGGTTTGCCTACTTCCAGCTGCCTCAAGTCACGCTGGCCTGGGATGCCACGTGAGCTTGACTACTCTGCCGTCGCGCCTCTGACAGGTGGGGGCGTTTCTGCAGAAACACCGGTGTCAGGTGACCCCAGGAGGGCATCGGCCAGGTCAGGCTCTGCAGGCTGGTCTCCCGAGCACCAGGCTCCCAGGGCCTGGAGCAGACTCAGCCCGGCCCAGAACTGTCGGAGCTGTGCATTTCCACCCGAGGCCCAGACGTGTGATGGCAAAGCCTAGGCATTGAAACTAGAAACCCTAAAAGGAGTATCCTGAGGCCTCCATATTCTGGGGAAGGGACCTCCCTGGCCCTCTGTTTTTTCTTCTGTACAATTTTGGTGATAATGATGCCAACTCTCTGTTGCTGTGGAGGAATGCGGATGAGCTAACACAGGTGAACAGCTTGGGAGAGGCCCAGGAATGCACACCAGGGGCCGCAAAGGGTCAGGCTGACGTGTCACTCCTCGTGACCATGAAGACAGCCGGGAGGCAGCATGCACGGCAGTCAGACGAATCAGAATTTTAATCCAGTTTCATCACTCGCTGGCTTGGCCAAGTGATTCCATTTTGCTGAGCCTCCGTTTGTTCACCTGTGAAGTGAGGTTGATTGCCGGGGTCCAGCCCCGTGGGGGATCCAGGGGTCCCACAGGAAGAGACGGTGTCGGCACGAAACAAGTGAGAGAGCCGAATTCTTTTTAGCTCATCTGCCAGGCATCTCCGCCAATAGCTAGTACAGCTTTATTTTTATACACTCAGTTACAATTACATGTGATGCAGAATACATTGATTAATAGTTGTTTTTGCTTCAATATGGGTAAATATTCCAGGAACAGGTTAGTACATTTCTATAAGCTATAAATCAGGTGGTAAGCCATTCTAAGTACAGTTATAAATAACTTGAGTAGTAACAATATTGGCGCAAGCTTCTGAAAGGTCAGTATTGATTAATAACTCTACCTTACCTAATGACCTATTGTCTAGTCAAATTGTATTTGTCTACTATATTCATATACTAGTTAAGTTCTAACTTTTTCTCAGAGCGTTCCACTACCTGTAGGTCAGGTATGTAAGAGGAACAAAAAGTTTTTCTATTCTATTATATGAAAAGGTTAGGGAGGTAAATGGATTAAGTGAAGGCTGAAAGGTGCTTTTGTGTATAGTTACTGTTTCCTACCTATTCATAAGTCACAATCTATTTTCCCCTAATATGATTAATAGGAGGGAATTTTCCCACAGACTTAGCCCTTTTCAGGGGATATCATAGCCAGCCTCCTCTGCCTATGGGCCCAGGTAAGGGGGTTTATAGGCTTTTCTGTGGAACTCACACCCTCTGTCTCATTTTCAGAGAAATTACTGCGAGTCTGCAGGAAAAGCACAGTGCTATTATCTCTGTGCCATAAAGGATAGCACACACACCCAGGAAAAGGGGGGGTAAAAAACCAAATTAATACAAAAAGTTAAAGGGGGAAGTATCGTTGTGCCTCTTCTTTGCTGGGACTGTGTCAACCAGCAGCTGTTGATCGGCTTCCGACAGTTGATAACGCTAACTTTGGGTGAAGACTAAAGGTAGTCATATTTATAGTGTGTCTAAATAGGTTCCTAACAAATAGTGGCTTTAATAAAAAGAGAGTGGGCCCAAATAGAACAAGAATTTTTGGGTCCCAAACCTGCAGCTAGGGGAGCCTGAGTGAAGCGGGGGTCCCCTCCAAGGAGACCCTCCTCTTTGGGGACACCCAGCGGGCAGTTGGAGAAGCGGCTGTGGTCTGTCAGACCTCCGGTGTTCAGGAGGTGGGGACAGTGGTAGGGAGGAGGGCTACTGGCTACAATAGTTCAGGAATTAACCAAGGTTCAGAGAGGGGCAGGGCAGGGCCCAAGGTCACCATGGGCTGGGAGGGGGGAGGGGGGACGGGGGAGGGAGGAGGGGGAAGGAGGAGGGGGAAGGGGGAGGCCAGAACGGTCATCCCTGCTCCCTAGTCAGCTGCCTCTGGGCTCCGTCCAGGCAAGAAACCCCTCTGCATCTGTAGCTTTCCTTTGCAAGCCTTTCTTTTAGGGCAGTCATCGGCCCAGGGCTCCTGGGCAGGGCTGTGGGTCCTGACTGGGCTGTCTCTCCTGCAGCACCTGCTACATCACTGCTTCTCACACTTGGCAGGAGGCCCCGTATTGTGCTGGACAATAGACAGTTGGAAGGACTCTGAGCTTAGACCACCCACCCTATCTTTTCAAGGCCTCCTTGAAGGCCACTCCTGGGAACAGACAGGGAGCGTCCGCCTGGGAAGGTCAGATCGTGTTCCTTTATTATCTGCGGATGGATGGGGAGGCTATTGCTATTGTGGCTCAGAGTGCTCGGAACACCAGATCGGGAGGTGGGGACGCGGAAGGGAAGCGGAGGCCAGGGAGGGAGCCACGTGCTGAGGCAGGTTAGAGCGTGGGCTTTACAAGTCAGAATTGGGCAGAACCCAAGCTTGCCGCTATTAGCAAGTGGCTCAACCTCTCTGAGCCTCGGATGACCCATCTGTAAAGTGGGGCTAGTAGTAGAACCCACCTCCGTGGGTGGGTATGAGGCTATAGAAGTTGGTAAATTGGTAAATGTGAGGGTGGCGCAGCACCTAACGATGGGCGCGGCCACGTGCCTGCGCCCCCACAGGTGGTGATCTGTAAGGCTGCTCTGTGTGGTCCTGGGTAGTCCGAGGTTCTGCAGACAGAGCATCCTAAGTGTGTCTTTTCTGGTAGCTCGGGTGCAATGACCTGTTTGAGTCATTCCATTTCACTCAAAGACAGGACAGCAGCCCAGTTCTACCTGACTCCCAAGCTCATTGGTGTTTCTCTGTCCCCACCCTCACACCCTGCCTCCCTTTCCCCCTGCCCCCTCAGAGGGCCACTCTGCAACCATGTCCAATGCAGCTGTGTGGGGCCCTCTGGAATTTGGTTTTGCTTGGGTCACATGACTCTGCAGGGGTCACGTGGCTCTGCATAGGTCACATGACTGCATAGGTCACATGACTATGGCAGTGCTCACTGTGGGGCTGGGGGCCTGATGACATGGTGTCCGTGGTGGGGGTCGGGGGCGCATAGCCAGCTGAGGGGAACTCACTCAAGCAAGAGCTTCCATCAAGAGAAGACTATCAGCAGCTTGGGAATAATTTGGTTGCTGGTGGCCAGGCCTGCCCGAGAGTGTGTGTGAAAGCACGTACCCCACGGCCCAGCTGAGGAGTGGGGGTCCCGGGGCGGCTCTGGCCAGATGCTGCCACACCGACAGCTCGCACTCCTAGAGCCCCAGGCTGTGCCGTGCACTTCACATATGTCACAGTAAAGCCCAGCCACCCCCCACCCTGTGCAGGTGCGGAAGTCACCCCTGCTGTACAGGTGGGGCGGGGCGGGGGGGGGAGTGGCAGGAGGTGTAACTCACTTGCCCCAAATCCCAGAGGAAGAAGCCTGAGATTTGAACCTGGGTGGTGAGCTGCAGACTGTTCACAGCAGGCAGAAGGAGGACTTCAGGCTCGGGAAGGGTCTCCGGTTGGACAGGAAGGACTCCGGGTACACAGACATGGGGAGGAAGGGGAGGAGGGCCTGAAGGCAGGGGACAAGGCCTGAATGACGGCAGACGCCCTCCCAGGGTCTGCCTGAGAAGCCAGAGAGAGACAGAGGGGGAGGGCCTCCTCCTCTGGAGGTGGGGAGGAACGTTCTCTTAGGCAGGGCTGCCCTGCCCTCACTGCTACCCGGGGGCCCCAACAACAGACACGCAAGTCTCAGTTCCGGAGCCTGGAAGGCCAAGATCAGGTGTCTTCAGGGCCGGTCCCTCTGAAGGCTCTATGGGCCTGCAGATGGCCACTCCTCCCTGTGTCCTCGTGGTCGTCACTCGTGTGTGTCCACATTCTCACCTCTTCTTATAAGGCCACCAGTCATAGGGGATTAGGGTCCACCCATGTGACCTCGTTTTAACTTGACCACTTCTTTAAAGACCCTCGTTCCGAAGAAAGTCACCTCATTCTGAGGTATTGGGGGTTAGGACTTAAACATTTAGATTTAGGGGACACAATTCAGCCCATCCCAGAAGAGGAAGGGAGGCCCAGAGCTCATTTTCAGAGGGCAGAATTTCCCAAAGAGGGGACAGTGCCTCAGTGAAGGCCAGGGTGGCCGTGCAGGGTCCTAGAGCAGCCCTGGGAGAAGGGAAAGGGCCCGGCTGGTGTCTGTGGGTACACTGGTGAGTCCCAGGGTCCCAGAGCAGCCCGGGAGAAGGGAAAAGGCCCGGCTGGTGTCTGTGGGTACACTGGTGAATCCCAGGGTCCCAGAGCAGCCCCGGGAGAAGGGAAAAGGCCCGGCTGGTGTCTGTGGGTACACTGGTGAATCCCAGGGTCCCAGAGCAGCCCCGGGAGAAGGGAAAGGGCCCGGCTGGTGTCTGTGGGTACACTGGTGAATCCCAGGGTCCCAGAGCAGCCCGGGAGAAGGGAAAGGGACCGACTGGTAACTGTGGGTACACTGGTGAATCCCAGGGTCCCAGAGCAGCCCTGGGAGAAGGGAAAGGGACCGACTGGTAACTGTGGGTACACTGGTGAATCCCAGGGTCCCAGAGCAGCCCCGGGTGAAGGGAAAGGGCCCGGCTGGTGTCTGTGGGTACAGTGGTGAATCCCAGGGTCCCAGAGCAGCCCCGGGAGAAGGGAAAGGGCCTGGCTGGTGTCTGTGGGTACACTGGTGAGTCCAGGGTCCCAGAGCAGCCCCGGGAGAAGGGAAAGGGCCCGGCTGGTGTCTGTGGGTACACTGGTGAATCCCAGGGTCCCAGAGCAGCCCCGGGAGAAGGGAAAGGGCCTGGCTGGTGTCTGTGGGTACAGTGGTGAATCCCAGGGTCCCAGAGCAGCCCCGGGAGAAGGGAAAGGGCCTGGCTGGTAACTGTGGGTACACTGGTGAATCCCAGGAGCCTGACGCCCCGCCCGCCACAGACTGGAAGCTCGGTCAATATTTGCAGAATAAACAAGCACTAATCTAGAAGTGCTGCGGGCTCTCTGGGGGGTAGTTGACCTGAGAAGAACCAGAAGGCCTTGCAAATGCTGCCCCCGGACCAAAGCGAGGGTCAGAGGTCCAGAATGGAAGCAGGCTGCTGGCTCCCCACGAACCCCGAGATGCTGTCCAGGCAGAACGCGGGGATGTCTCCGCCCCCACGTCCCCCGTCCTGTAACGTGTGCTTGATGTGAATGACAGGGAAGACTCCCGCCCTGGGGGCCAGCCCCGCCCCGGTCCACGCCCCTCTGCCTTGTTCCTCTCCCTGCCGGCAGGAGTCCGTCCTCTCTCCTGGATGCTGCACCTTGGGCGGTGACGGGCTCGGGGATGTCAGTCTCGCACACTTCCACCCAATCTTTTCTCTGAGACGGCCGGCGGCCGGCGCACCGTCCTGAGCACCTCTTCCCACCTTCCCTTCCAGATCCGGAGGCCGCGCCATGCAGCTCTGCCCCCTCTTCTGCCTGGTGCTTCTCAGCCTGCAGGGCGTCCACCTGCTCCGCCACAAGCACTCCCGGAAGATATGGAAGAGAGCCACGGAGCTGCCCGTCGTGGCCACGGAGGCCCCCGGTAACCGGAACTTCACCTTCGACCTCTTCAGGGCCTTGGTGGCAGCAGGCCCCGACCAGAACGTCTTCCTCTCTCCTCTGAGCATCTCCACAACCCTGGCCATGATCTCCCTGGGAACTGGGTCCAACACGCGGGCGCAGATCCTGGAGGGCCTGGGCCTCAGCCCCCAGGGGGGCCCGGAGGAGGAGGAGGAGCTGCACAAAGGCTTCCACCGGCTGCTGCAGGAGCTCAACCGGCCCAGATTGAGCCTGCAGCTGAGCCTTGGCAACGCCCTGTTCATCAAGCCCGCGGTGCACGTCCAGGACGCCTTCCTGGGCGCCATGAGGACGCTGTACCTGGCAGACACTTTCCCCACTGACTTTGAGGACCCTGCAGGGGCCCAGAAGCAGATCAACGATTATGTGACGAAGCAAACTCAAGGCAAGATTGTGGACTTGGTTAAGGACCTCGACGGCTCTGAGGTCATGGTGATGGTGAATTACATTTTCTTTAAAGGTAAGACCCTTGGGCTCCAACCTCAACTTTTCCTTTCCGCTGCTCTTGTGAAAAGAATACTCCATCCTCTCACAGCTACGGGAGTGGGAGTCAGTTTAGTCTTTTCTGGTGCCTGTTGACGGAGTGAAGCCAACAAGCAGCCAGGGGTGAGATGGCGCCTTCTTACTGTGGAAGGGGACGTCATCCTGGTGCCACTTTACTGGGGAAGAGCGGCTTCCTGTCCTCCGGCCCCTGGGGCTACCCAAAGTCACAGTTTCCATGTGGGTCTAAAGCAGGTGCTGGCCATGGTCACTGTGCTGAAGAAGTGGACACCATGGCTACTCAGGGCAGGACTGTGGGCCTTAGAAGGAACTTACAAAGCATTTTCCAGGCTACTCCCTTGCTCCCCCCCCCCCCAGATCCTCGCCATCCTTGGGGCTATGTCCTTAGACGAGAGATCCCAGGGCGAGAGCCTGTTCTTCTGAAAGCCTTCTCTCTCCTCCTTGAGAGCCAATGCTCATCTTTGGCTGCTTGACATTTCTTATAAACATCCCCACTCATTCCAGCCTCTCACTCCTGCTGCTAAAGGCTGAGCCGCTCGGGGCTCTCTGCTTGGGGCCTGGCTGAGGATGGGGAGGGAGGGGAGGGGAGGGGATAGAGGGGAGGGGAAGGGAGAGAGAGGAAGGAGAGAGGAGAGGGGAGGGGAGAGAGAGGAAGGAGAGAGGAGAGGGGAGGGGAGGGGAGGGGACAGAGAGGAAGGAGAGAGGAGAGGGGAGGGGAGGGCAGAGGAAAGAAGGGAGGGGAGGGGAGGAGAGACAGGGAAGGGGAGGGGAGAGGAGACAGGGGAGGGGAGGGGAGAGGAGACAGGGAAGGGGAGGGGAGAGGAGACAGGGAAGGGGAGGGGAGGGGAGGGGAGGAGAGAGAGGGGAAGGAGAGAGAGGAGGGGAGGGGAGAGAGGGGAAGGAGAGAGGAGAGGGGAGAGGAGGGGAGAGGAGAGAAGGGAGGGAAGGGGAGGGGAGACAGAGGAGGGAAGGGAGAGAAAGACAAGGAAACAATTAGCTAAATGTTAACCACCTACCCTCCCCCCCACTTCCTGTGGCCACAGATAGTGAGTATCAAGCTTGGGTTCTAAGACCCCTTGTCCCCAGCCCAGGCTGTTCCTGTTATGCCAGGCTGCAGGGAAGGGGACAGTGTGCACTAAGCTGAGTTGGTCTGGGGGTGGGGTCTACATTTGATAACTACTGACAAGATGGAAATAATTACTTGTATCATGCTGATAAAAAATAAATAAAATAAAATCCCACAGCAAGCAGAGCAAGAAGCATAACTGAAGACTTTCCAGTAGGAAAAACCATGTATTTCTGGGAACCTTGCCAACGTTTCTCCCAAACTTAGATCAAAATCTAATGTTGGGAAAAGAGTGAAAAATGGCATAAGTCACCCAGGTATAGGGAGGCTTCATCAGCCAGCCATGTTTTCTATGCCCCCCCCACCCCCCACTCAGTCACGTCAGAGAATCCAAGACATTCGGGGTCCAGGGCCTCTGAAGACAGGAAAACCAGCCTCCTCATTTTGCAAATGTCGCAGGAACCCCACAGAAAGCTTAAGCGCGTGCCCACAAAATTACAGAGGGGCCCAGGGGCTCAGCAGCCCCGCTGCCGAGAGGGCCGCCCTAACGAGGACGATCTCCGCTGAATAGGTCTGTGTCTCCACACTTCCCCTCTGCAGCGGGGAGTTCTCACTTCTTGTCCATGTTTCTCTTTAGCGAAGTGGGAGAAAAGCTTCGACCGCAAAAGCACCCAAAAGCAGGACTTCTACGTGACCCCCGAAATGGTGGTGCAGGTGCCCATGATGAGGAGCGAGGACAAGTACTACTACCTCCTGGACCGGAGCCTCTACTGCAAGGTGGTGGGCATCCCCTACCAGGGCAACGCCACGGCCCTCTTCATCCTCCCCCACGAGGGCAGGATGGAGAAGGTGGAGGCCGGCCTGAGCCAGGAGACCCTGAGGAGGTGGCTTCGGGAGCTCACCAAGAGGTAGGACCACCCCACCCCGGGGCCAGCTGCCCCCACGCACCCCCGGGACACAGACTCCTGTCCCTGGGAACTCACCAGCTCTGGAGCTGCCTCCAAGCCCGGAGGCAGCATGTGAAGTCCCGCCCCCAGGGGCTGGCCCAGCTGCAGGGAAGAGGCTGAAAGCCCGCTTTCCTGGTGGTGCAGTTGGAGTGGGTAGTGAGTGACCTCTGGGTGGCCCAGGTCCAAGCCCAGAGTGAAACGGACTCTACTCTAGGCGAGGGGCTGAAGGGTCATTATGGAGCTGAGGGAGGCAGTAGGAGCACGAGCCAGTGATCCGACTCTCTGTGCGCATCTAAGAGAGGTCCTCTCTCTTTCCAGAAAGCTCCAGCTTTACCTTCCCAAGTTCTCCATTGAGGGCTCCTATCAGCTGGAGAAAGTCCTCCCCCAGCTAGGGATCCGAGACCTCTTCACCTCCCAGGCTGACCTGACAGGATTCACCAACCACTCCAACATCCAAGTGTCTGGGGTGAGCCTGCGCTCCTGAGCCTCTGCTTCCAGAGCTAGCTCTCCCACTCCCTGCCCTCCCTCTTCACTCCCCTTCCTTCCCCTTCCCCCTTCACTCCCCTTCCTTCCCCTTCCCCCTCCTCTCCCCTCCCTCCTTCCGCTCCTTCCTCTCCCTGCCCTCCCCTTTCACTCCCCTTCCTTCCCCTTCTCCCTTCACTCCCCTTCCTTCCCCTTCCCCCTTCACTCCCCTTCCTTCCCCTTCCCCCTTCATTCCCCTTCCTTCCCCTTCCCCCTTCATTCCCCTTCCTTCCCCTTCCCCCTTCACTCCCCTTCCTTCCCCTTCCCCCTTCATTCCCCTTCATTCCCCTTCCTTCCCCTTCCTCCTTCATTCCCCTTCCTTCCCCTTCCCCCTTCACTCCCCTTCCTTCCCCTTCCCCCTTCATTCCCCTCCCTCCCCTCCCCCTTCATTCCCCTCCTCCCCTCCCCCTTCATTCCCCTCCCTCCCCTTCACTCCCCTTTCTTCCCCTTCCCCCTTCTTTTCCCTCCTTCCCCTCCCTCCTCCCCCCTCTCCTCCTTCCCTTTCCCTCCCTTCCTCTCCCCTCCCCTCCTTCCTCTCCCTCCTTCCCCTCCTTTTCCTCCCTCCCTTCCCCTCCTGGTCCCCCTTCTCTTCTATATTCCATAGTCTCTCTCTTTTTCTTCAAGAAGCAAAGGTTTTGCTTTGTGTCTGATATCCTTTGTACAATGAGGAGCCATACCCAGCACTCGCTCGGCAGAAGGAGCCCTGAATTAAGCAATCGAAACTAAGAATCAGGTGTAACTCCTTCGCTCACTAGCTGTGTGACCTCCAACAATACTTGACCTCTCTGAGCCTCTTTCCCTCTATAAAGGGGCTGGGAGATGCCACGACAGTTCAGTGAAAGGCACCCGTGCGCGTGCGCCTGGTCCACAACAGCGGCAAGGTCGCTTCACATTCCCACGGGCTTCGAGGCTCAGTTGCACAGAGACTTTGACAGGGGATGCCGCGGGCAGAAGCTTCGCCGCTTCCTGCAATGGCATCACGGCCCCTGGTGACCTGGTGGTACCCGGTGTCTCCCCTGCAGATGATGCACAAAGCCATAGTGGAGGTGGACGAGTCGGGAACCAAGGCGGCGGCAGTCACGGGGATGATGTTTGCATTCAAGTCGGCCCACGTGGGCTCTCAGATGCTGATGTTCAACAGGCCCTTTCTGATATCCATTGTGGAGAACGAGAACATCCTCTTCTTTGGCAAAGTGGTCCGCCCCAGTGGTGGGGACTTCTCCTGAAAGGTCACAGGCCTCCACAGTGGAGGATGTGGTGCGCTCTGGCCACCTGTTGCTGATAGCTAGAGATTTACACAGGCTTAGTTGGATAATGAGAGTTTCGCCAATAGTAATAGTAACATTGATATAGTGGGGATTGTTTCTTTTCATGCAACCGCAAGACACAAGTGTCATGAAGAATCCTGGAGAACATTCAGCCTTGCCCTCACCTTTCATCAGCGGAGATTAGTGCCGAGGCCCAGAGAGTTTGGGCGACACAGCATGTTAGGGGCAGAGGGAAGCCCAGAACCCGGGCCCCTGATTCCCAGTGGTACTGGAAGCTTGTTCCAGTAGACATTTCCACCAGGGAGTGTGTTTCCAAGCCTAGTCCTCCAGTTGCCAGCAGTACCAGTTATCAGTTCGTTACGGTTTATACAGAACACTGGAATGGGAGTCTGGCATGGGGCTTCTGTCCCAGCTAACAAGCTGTGTGACACTGGGGTAATACTGTCCCTCTCTGGACTCTAGTTTCTCCATGTATTCATTGAAGGATCAGGTCACGGATTGAAGGATCCTTGAAATCATGTAAAAAGGCTGGGGTGTTACCTGCCAATCACAGTTGATATCAATACATTTCAAGTGTCATTTATCCTTTAAGAAAAACAAGTAGACAGCAAGGTGGAAATGGCCCATGACAGGACTGTGCCTTCCTATGGCTGCAGTGACAGTCTCATGGGCCTGGCTGTGGTGGGAGAATGGAGGCCTGTTGCAAATAGTAGAGTCTCATTTGAAGATACTGCGGACCAGCTATGGATTTTATTGTCAGCTCTAACAATAAAGCATTTTGCAAACACTGGGTGTCATTGTCCTTATGGAAGTAGTTCTGGGATTGGTGCCATTATTAGTTTACCGTGTTCTAGGCTGCATTACCATTCACAATATCCCCTATGCCGCGGGCATTACTGTCCCCATTTTGCAGATGGGGAAGACGAGGCTTGCAGAGAGGGTGGTGGCTTACCCAGCCACACAGCTCCTAAAGGGCAGGTGCTGGTTTGACTCCAGACAGTGGCCTCAGGCGCCCACAGTTAGCCCCGTGCTCTGCTGCAGGGGAGACAGGACCAGGAAACGGAAGCCTGAGTCAGGTGCATGTTGGCCATAAGCTCCCTATGATCCAGAGAGGCTCCCTCTCCCTCACAAAGCCCACAGCGTTTTCTTCTCCGACAAATGATGGGACCAGACACTTCAAAGAGTAAATGAATGAATAAGCAAGTGAGTCCTTCACTCAAACTGTCCCTTAGCTGGCTGCCCCAACCCGGAGCCCCCGAGTGCCTGGCCGCCCCACCCGGACCCCCCGAGTGCTTGGCTGCCCCAACCTGGACCCCCCCCCCGAGTGCCTGGCCGCCCCACCGGGACCCCCCCCCCGAGTGCCTGGCCACCCCACCCTGCATGCATGCCCTTAGCACGCTTTCCATGAGCTTGTTCCCACCACTCTGACCCCAGAGTCTGGAATGTGTCACAGAAGGGTGTCCCTTAGAATAACATGATGCCGGCCTAGCGTGCGGAGGACCCGGGTTCGATTCCCGGCCAGGGCACACAGGAGAAGCGCCCATTTGCTTCTCCACCCCTCCGCTGCACCTTCCTCTCTGTCTCTCTCTTCCCCTCCTGCAGCCAAGGCTCCATTGGAGCAAAGATGGCCCGGGCGCTGGGGATGGCTCCTTGGCCTCTGCCCCAGGTGCTAGAATGGCTCTGGTCGCAACATGGCGATGCCCAGGATGGGCAGAGCATCGCCCCCTGGTGGGCAGAGCGTCGCCCCATGGTGGGCGTGCCGGGTGGATCCCGGTCGGGCGCATGCGGGAGTCTGTCTGACTGTCTCTCCCTGTTTCCAGCTTCAGAAAAATGCAAAAAAAAAAAAAAAGAATAACATGATGCAACCCCAAGCTATGACCATTCTCCAAAGTACTAAGCACCTACTGTGTGCCAGCCCTACTGTGTGCTAGCCCGAGGGGGCACTTTGCATTCATGATCTATCTCAACCCCTGAACAACCCCGCAGGGCATAACAGTTGCACGCATTTTCCAGAGAGGAACCTAAGTGCTTGCTCAGAGCCCCACAGCTGATGATAACAAGAGGCCTTGGCTCTGGAACCCAGATGGCATGTGTTGGCTGGTGACAGGGCAGATGGCTGCACCCCAGCCCAGACAGCTTGTCCTGCATTTGTGATTTGAGCTCAAAGCACCTTTTCTGCATTGGGCCCCCTCATGGGGTCAGATTCTCTCCTGTGTGCCTTTCCCTTGCAAAATGCCTCATTTGTCCTGGCAAATATGTCTCTCGCTGTTTATCCAGCCAGCCCTAGGTCAGGGGGAGGCTCTGCCTCTGTGACGTGTGGAAGGCCAAGGTCCAACGCTGTCTGAAGTTTACTGGGCAAAGGGTCACAAAGCAGCTATTGTGTGTGAGATTGGTATGCGTTTCTGACTCGTGAGCTCAGGCTGCGTGTCTCGTGAGCTCAGGCTGCGTGTCTCGTGAGCTCAGGCTGCGTGTCTCGTGAGCTTAGGCTGCGTGTCTCGTGAGCTCAGGCTGCGTGTCTCGTGAGCTCAGGCTGCGTGTCTCGTGAGCTTAGGCTGCGTGTCTCGTGAGCTCAGGCTGCGTGTCTCGCACTGAAGCACCCTGCTGGGAGTCCTCGCCACCATGTGACTTAAGCGTCACACGATTCTGGGGTGAACAAAATAGTAGAGTAGCCCAGAGAGAGTAGAGAGAGGGAGTTAACTTCTGGGGCTCAAGAAACCTTTCTCGGCAGAGGAACCAGTCATAAAGAATCAGCAGGACTTCGCCAGACAGCAGTTCAGGAGCAGGAGTGGCACTGCAAGGCAGAGGGAGCTGGGCTTGAGAAAGGCATGGCATTGAGCAATCTGTGGTGAGAACGGGAAACCCTAGAGCCCTCAGTCTGGACCGGTGTCAGGGAGGGAGGGGACAGTGCTTGCAGTCCAAGGACAGGGACCCTGAGCACCAGGACGGTGGTTTCTCTGTTCTCTCTTACCCTGATTTCAGGGTAGTTCGGCCATCACTCTGAGCGTCCCTGAGCGTCCCCTGGACCCCTTCTTGTCCATCACTGTCCCATCTGCACATCATCAGATGTCCTCACTCAACCCTCCAGGGGGCGCTCACATCCATCCACTCCTGCTGCTCTGAGTGACTTCATCAGCCCATCTGGCGAAAAGGTAACCGGTCTGTAGGGTGCCCGCACATATAATCTTGACTGTCCCCCTCAGGACCCTCTTTCTTAGCCACTAGTATGAGTTTTCTAGGGCTATCATAGCAAAGTACCCCCGACTGGGTGGCTTGACAACAGAAGTGTATTCTGTCTCTGTCCCGGAGGCTGGAAGTCCAAGATCAAGGTGTCGGCGGGGTCGGCTCTGTCCGAGGCCTCTCTCCTCGGCTTGCAGACGGCCACCGTCTCTCTGTGTCTTCGCACAGTCTTCTGTCTAAGTGTCTGCGTCGGAATCTCCCTATTTCCCAGTCTCCACCAGTCATACTGAACTAGGACCTGCCCACTGATCTCATTTTAACACAATCCTCTCTTAAAGGCCTCGTCTCTGTGTCACATTCTGAGGTACTGGCCGTTGGAACTTCAACGTGAGAACTTGGGGGGACACAGTTTAACTCATGACCATCACCCCTATGAGTCCCTGTACCTGTTGCCAAGTTTATTCTTGTTCTCAGGGAAACACAGTTATTTCCCTCTCAGACCACGTAATCTCACAGGACCCCTTCTGTGGACCGCTGCCACCAGCACACAGAGGAACAGTGCCAGGGACCTGGACTCCTTCCTTCCGCCACCTCTCCCTGTAGCGACCCAGACCCGAAAGAACGACCTTGGTCTCCTGGGCACACGTGTCACACCCCACCGAAGAGCCGTGCTCAGCCTACACCTCAGTAGTCTTAGCTCATTCATCCAAAGGCCACTGTGGGTGGGGTGCCTATGGGGGCTCTGCCTGTACATGGTGCACTGGTGAGCCCACAGACATGGGCAATAACTGGGTCCACAAACAAAGAAACCCGGGATCACAAACCATGGTGAGGCGCTTCCTCAGGACTCCGGCCAGAGGTCCTCCTTGGTGGAGCCTTCCTGACTCCCCCAGACCCACTTCCGGGCTCCCCTCGCCCCCGCGCCTTTCTCTGCCACCTGCCACAGCATGCAGTCCCCGTCCCTCCAGTGTCCGTGAGGGCTCACGTCACCTCTGCACTGCAGTGCCGGCATCGGCCGAGGCCCACAGTGGGATCTTGACAGATGTTGGATGAACGAATGGAAGGACTGAGTGAGGGAAGGCTCCAGGAGATCCCGGGGCTCCACAAGTCCTCAGCCCACTGCCTAAGACCACCCTATTCCCAAAGCACCAGACCCCCAGCACACTCAGCCTGAGCACGCCCCACAGGTGGGGTCGCTGGTTACCATCAAGGACACCCAGGTAAATATCAATACGAACGCCAGATCATGAGTCACTTAGCGCAAGTGCAGCCCAGGAGGCGCGAGGCATTTCTGTCCGCAGAATCTGGGAGCTCGATCTGTAGGAGACACGGAGGAGTGAGAAGCAGCAGTCTGGTGGCTAGAGAGGAGGGGAGGTCCGTTACGGGGGCAGCGGGCGAAGGCTGCTTGCTGTAAGGGGAGTGGGAACAGGTCCAGGCGAGTGAGGGGAGAGTCCAGTCCAGAAGGGGCGAGGAAGGCTTCCTGCCGCGTAGTGTGCAGGCCGGAGCAGAGCGAGGCCGGCTCCTCTGTGATTGCATCCAACCGGAGCCTGAGGCTGAGTGTTCCCAGAGGTCCCCTGGTTGGTAAAGGGAGTCAAAACCCTCTTTCCCCTGGATCACGCTGAGGGGCCGTGTACTCAGCTGGACAGCTCTGCTGGAGGGATAGGCGTAGGGTCCCGCACGGCTGCTGTGCAGCGGCAGCGTGGGTGCGGCCGGGCCACGTGGCCCTTCTGGACAGGAGCAGGGCGGAGATCTTCAAGCAGGAGAATGCCCTGAATGCAACCTGCGTGTTTAAAAATATTCCAGAAACTGGGTAGAAAAGCGACCTGCTGGGAAGCGGGGGAGCAGGTGGCAGATGGGGAGGGGTGCAGACGGCTCAGCAGTCACAGCACAGGGCACAGGACTAGCAGCTGGGACCAGAGGGTGGGCAGCGGAGATGGGGAGGTGAGAGTGGCTTCCAGGTTGTGGACAAAGATGATCCCATTTCACACAGATGATCCCATTTCACTCCCCTTCAGTGGGGAGGGAGGGGGTGGAGGGGGGGGGAGGGGGGAGGGGGAAGGGGGAGGGAGGGGGAGGGAAGGGGGGAGGGGGGAGGGAGGGGAGGGGCAGGGGGAGGATGACCCCAGCTTCCTGGCTGAGCTGGGAGATGGAGGCAGTGTTAACTGAGATGTGGAAAAGTGTGGGGAGCAAAGAACAACTGGGGAGAGATGGCTATTAGGACGTGATCAGTGTGAGAGGTCACCCAGAAGGCACTGGCATCAAAATTCTGATTACAACAAATCTATGAAACAGGGTAAGAGCCTCAGCACCCCAGGTAAGAGATGGAAGGTGTCCAGTGGGACAGAGACTGTGGCAGGTGCAGACGGCCCTGGTGAAGGAGAGGGGAGAGTCCCTGTGGTCCCGGAGGGTGTCTGGAGCTAGACGAGTCTGCCCGGGGAGGGCACAGAGGAAGTGGGCGTGCGAAGTCCTCCCTTCAACAGCACCCAGGTTAACAAAGAGCTCTGCAGCCCACAGGCACCTTCAGGCCCTTGGACCCCCCAAATCAGGCACCACACTGCCCTCCTAACTAGTATCCGATTCCTCCATGTTGCAAGCCCGGGGTTTCTGGCCAGCATACCAGCATGTCTCCGAAGGCTGGCACAGAGTGCGGGCAGCGCCCCAGGTCGGCGTCCGGACAGCTGCATCTTCCCCCTGGGCTGCTCGCGTCTGAGATGGCTGTGCCTCAAGGCCAGGCTGGGAACGGGTCCGTGGGGAGTGGCACTATGTTTCCAGGAGAGGGCAAGAGTGTCGGCTTGAAGCCAGCCTGGTGCAGAATCCCAGCTGGGCACTTACCACCCCCCTCTTCCCTCATATGTAAAGTAGAATAATTGAAGCTGCTTCAGAAGTTCTGGTGAGAGTCCCGAGCATAAAAAGCAGAGCAACTGTAACTATGAAAGTGGAAAAATATCCATGTTTGTGCTGGCTGTCGCCACTCAGCCAAGTAAGTAGAGGCAAAGATGAACTCCTATGGGCGCCTTATTCAGATGGCCAGCAATCTGAAAAGATGGGGTTTCTGTGCCTAGTAATCATCTTAACACCTTGTCTCAGCCAACACTCTTTTTAAGGGGAAGAAAACAGTAGGTGAGGGCTTTGGAATTTAGGAAGAAGTTAATTAGATAAAAGTTGCAGTCCGAGCCGTGGCCGGGTAGTTCAGTTGGTTGGAGCGTCATCCCAGGGCGAGGACTTTGCCAGTTCAATTCCCAGGTCAGGGCACATACAGGAGCAGCTCGATGTTTCTGTTCTCTCTCTCCCTGACTCCCGAAAAAGTTGCAGTCCAGGGATTCTTCTAGCAATTTCTTCACCTGCTGACCAGTACTTCTTTATCTGCATTCTTGTCAGCAGGCATTCCATCCTAGATAGCATCTTTCTTGTGGAGCTCCCAGGCCTGGGGCACAGAGCTGGATGGCTTGCAGCCTCATGAAGTCACATGAGCCCATTCCTGTATCCAGCTCCTGGAATAAAGATTTTTAATCATTAACCCTATTGATTATAACTTAAAGTTACTATTATTACTAAAGCTACATTTCTAACTCTCGAGCTCCCCTTATCAGTACCACCTTGAGGATTTCATTCCATTTCCCTGATTTTGGACAGGACAACTGTAGTCGAAACCATTCTCTTTTCAGTCATAGATTCGTAAGCACGGGTTGACCAATTAGCCAGAATTTGCTCCAAAGGGCTGTTTCCCAAAATGGAGTCCTCTCACCACCACCATTCTACCAGACAGAGCTCTGTAATATCACAAAAACAAGAAACCAGAAGGCACATTAACCTGACCACCATTCTAGGCCAGAAGGACCCGAAAACACAGCGATTCAATCAAAGGCGAAGGTGACAGAGGTGCCGGGAGCCGGAGAAGGGATGTCCCCAAGGGAACTCCCAAAGTCGCACCTGGAGCCCCTCCATCCAGGCAGCCAATGGGACACCCTCCCCGCCAAATACCCAGTCTTACCAGAGAGTCCCAACGTTGTCCCAGCGTGGAGTCCCCAAAAATGAAACCAGAAAGATAGCCGTGTTCATGCTGCCTGTCACCACGCGGACGGATAAGTAGTGACAAGGGTCGAATCTTTATGGGTGCTTCATTCAGGTGGCCGGCGCTCTGAGAAGAAGGGGTTCTGTACCCAAACACCATCTTAACACCTCGCCCCACCAACCTTGTCTTATAAGGGGAAGGAAGGGGTAGATAAAGGACTAAGAATCTAAGGAGAAGCTAAAGAGATAAAAGTTGCAGTCCAGGGATTCTTCTAGCGTTTCTTCATCTGCCGACCAGGACTCCTTCGTCAACGTCCTTGTCAGAGTGTTCCATCCTTGGAGCACCAGGGCTTAGATAACCATCTTGCCTGCGGAGCTCCCGGGCCTGGGACAGAGAGGTGGACGGCTCGCAGCCTCATGAAGTCACGTAGGCCCATTCCTGTGTCCAGCTCCTGGAACAAAGCTTTATTCTTGCACCAATCATTGATCCTATTGATTATAACTAAAGCTTATCATTACTAAAGCTAAATTTCTAACTCTTGAGTTTCCTTATCATTTACAACATTATTATAACCGGGTGTGGGAAGAATGGGTGAACTTGCTTAAGAACAGGGACGTCTAAAGGAATGCCCATTTACTGAGGTGTTAGCTATGTGGCCCATACTGAATCATGAAATGGACCTGTTTTCTTAGATGACTCTCAAATTTCTCCGGGTACTGTCCTCCCCTGATCCTAGAGCCAAGCGGGCAGGGGGTGTGGATTTGGGTTTGCAGCTTGGAACCACAGAACAGGTTATTATCTCACAGTTTCTGAGGGGCTGGCTCAGGGCCTCTCACGAGCTTGTGGACAAGTCGTGGGCCAGGGCTGCAGTTTCCTGACGACCTGACAGGGGCTGGAATTCCATCTCCAAGCTCAACTCGTGTGGCGGTTGGCAAGAAACCTCAGCTCCTTGACACGTGGGCCTAGTCATAGAGCAGCTCAGACATGGCTTCTCACGGAGCGTGTGTGTGTGTGTGTGTGTGTGTGTGTGTGTGTGAGAGAGAGAGAGAGAGAGAGAGAAAACCCAAGACAAGAGCAGCCATGGTCATTTCACAACCCAGTATCTCAGCACTAATACTCCATCCTTTTGCCTTACTTTGTTAGAAACAAGTCACTAAGTCGGCCCAACTCTTGGACAGGGTCATTAAGCTCTGTTTCCTAAATCAGGATTATCAGAGATTTTGTAGACACATCTATCTCTAAAACAGCCAGCGTATTATAACCCCAGAACCCAGCAGAGGAACTACCCTCACAGTAGAATCTTCATAAAAAAATGGATGAACCAAATGAATGAATGAATGAATGAATGAATGAATGAAAAAATAGATGGGTGTGTGAGGAGGGTGTTCCTGCCCCACTTCTCAGAAAGGATTTCAAGTTGAACTGCGTGTAAGGTTGGCAGGAAGTAAGGCGGGTGGGACTGCTTTTCCCCCACGTCCTCACTGACGAGGAGCTCTCGTGTGTCACCTGTAACGTGGAAGGAAGGCAGTGTTGAAGGGGAGGCCGATGAGGGCCAGCTGTAGTAGTCACTCGTCCTGAAAGAAAACGAGACATGGGAGGAATGGATGACCAAGCAGGTTGCAAAACAGACACAGGAATTTCCCCTGTTCCTGCCCAATACTCCTGTAGGAGTCCCCCACTCCACGTGGGGGCACACGAGCTGTGTTGACAGGAATTTGCAGATGGACCTCAGATCTGCAGCCAGCATCTCCCAAAGACCACAGACCACGTCAGCACAGACACAGCCAGAGAGTGGCCCGCGTGTCAGGGAACAGGGGCTGATGTCTCTGTACTTTTCCAACTGAGAGTGAGTCCACCGGCCTGTAAGAGAGAGGACAGCTCTGCTCTGAGGTTTGAGAAGTTGCCAATATCTCATTTCTTCTTCTTACAAATTCTTTGAGGACTTGTGATTAACAACAGAGGCTCAGAGAGGTGGAGTAACTGGCCTAAAGTCATCTAGCTAATCCAAGGCCGAAGGCGTGGGGCCCCTCCCAGGACCCCGGCCTCCTCCAGCCTCAGGAAGAAGCTCTCTGAAAGGAACCAGCGCAGGTCCCTCCCAGCCGCACCTTCTCCATGGAGACGGTACACCCTCCTGCTTGGGTCCCTGCTATCCACCGCCCCCCTGACCAGGCCCTGGGGGTACACTTGTCTCCATCCGCAGTCCTGGCCTAAGTGAGGACTCCTCCTAAGGTTTTCCTTCGCCCACCTGCGCCAGGTCAGCATTCAGGAATCAGAAGTAGCAACACAAAGGCCTGTGGGAAATAGGTCACAGCATCACAAAGATCAAACTGGCAAAGTCCAAGTCAGTCTAGTTGCCATGTCTGAACTGAACGCATGAGATAGGCCTTTCCTCTGCTCCCATTTGGGGCAGGTGCTATGGCCGCGCTCACATAGGCCCCAGAGGTTTATACCACTTCCAGCCTGTACCCGTCTCTATGCCCACGCACCGTCGGGTTTCCTGAGCCTTGGAACCTGGGTCCATAGGGACTTGTGCATTCACATTTTCAGGTGAGAAGTAGTGACTGATGGAGACAGAGCTCCCATTCAGCTGGGACCCCACCCCACATAAAGGAGGTAGCCTTCTCTATACAAACAACCAACACCTTAAAGAAACAGCAACCCCAACACTTGTACAGGAATTATACTCCAGAAACTGTCATTTTTTCTCATGTGTTTAAGGATGCAAACACCTTCCTTTCTCTCTTTCCTTTCCTTCCTTCCTTCCTTCCTTCCTTCCTTCCTTCCTTCCTTCCTTCCTTCCCCCCTCCCTCCCTCCTTTCTTTCCTTCCTTTTTTCCTTCCTTCCTCTTCCCTCCCTCCCTTCTCCCCTCCTTCCTTCCTTCCTTCCTTCCTTCCTTCCTTCCTTCCTTCCTTCCTTCCTTCCTCTCTCCCTCCCTCCTTTCCTCTCTCTTTTCTCTCTCTTTCTTTCTCTTTCTTTCTTTTTTCTTTCTTTTTTTAAATATAGCATGAAAGGTAGAGAAAGCTTAGATTTGATGTTGGGTTGCTTTAGCCCAATTTCCACCAGCTCCATCACTGAACAGCTGTTTGGGGTGGTGGTCCCTGGGTGAGCATGAGATTGGATATCGGGATTTTTTCCTCTACCCAAACCCGAGAGCTCCATGGGGGTGCCCAGCCGGAAGCTCTGATATGAGCCTGAACTGAAAAAATGGAAATCATGGTCCACATTTCTGGACTCCGCTGCACATATCTGACCACAGGCCCACCAGCCAAACCCAACCCAGGTTGTTTCCATATATCTTGCAAGCTAGGAATAATCTTCCTTTTACATTTTAAAAAGTTTGATAAGAAGAAGAAGAGGGGAAGAAGAGGGGGAGGAGAAAGAAGAGGAAGAAGAGGAGGGAGGAGAAGACCATATGTAGACCTCAGGATCTATAGTGATAACCATATACCCCTTTACAGAAAACATTTGGAGACCACTGGATGGTAGCCCCCACATCCTGTTAAGGGCAATGGTTCAGAACTACAGAGACGTGTCACCTTGAAGGCAGGGTTGTCACATGTTTCATTTCCTGCTGGATTCCCAGGGCCTAAATGCCTGGCACACGAAATCACTCTGCAAGTTTTTGTGGGATAAAAGCAGGAATCAATGAATGAGTGAGTGATTTATAGGAAGCACTTGGCAACCTATAAAGTTCATGTAGTGCAGGCACAAAATATATACTTGTTCAAAATCTTCTGCACCTTCTAATTCCGGAGGGGAAGCTGGCTTCTGCGCAGGTCAAGGCCCTCATATCCTGGGAGATCTTAGACTGGAGCCCTCTTTATGCGGAGGCAGAAAATGTAAATCCAGGGAGCGAAAGCAAAGAAGAGATCCGAATCTGGTGTGGGAGAGAAAAGTAATTTTATCTCCACCCTTCTAGGTTCTTGGCTGAGACCCTACCCTTGTGATAAAAAACAGAGGACAGGACAAAAACACAGGGAAGGTTAATGACACGCACATCTCCTTTCCCCATGAGAGAGACCCTGGAAAAACCCATCAGCTCTCCAACATGGCCCAGCCCATCACCTTAACTATCATCTTCAGCTAAAGACAAAATAAATAAATAAAAAGACATTAGGGGAGAAAGAAACGAGTTATGGAAGGTGACCAGGAGAAGCACTGTGATCAAGGATGCGGTTGTGACTCAGAGGGAAGTCCTTACCTTCACTATTGATAAGAGGGTTTAGAGATGTATTCATCTTTCTTTTCCAGGTACAGAGATGAAGACACCTTTACAAGGGACATTTTTCTTATAAACATAAATGCCCTTTACAAAGTGGTAACCAAAAAGGCACATTTGGGGTGACATATTCAGCTTCCTTTCGCCCGCTTAGCCTATGTGCAGTGACCCTCAGCCTGTAAGGTGCACACATTTTGCCTGGGGAGCTTACCAGGGTCCACGTTCTGAATTCACAGGTCTGGAGCGGGTCTCAAGGGTTGGTTTCCCTAACCAGCTCCCTGCTGCTGGTCCCCAAGCCACCCTCTGAGCAGTGAGTGTCAATGCTCTTCCTCATGGGTGAGGGCGTATCTGAAGACATCAGCAGGATTCTACTTTCTGTTTGTTTGTTCGTTTCCTGTGTGGGGTTCAGAAATATGGTGGGGGCTTCCTTGACTTAGAGGAGAGAATATTCTCAAGGGATTTCTGACTTGAGACAGACAGGCTCTAATGATACCATAACCTCAGTGACCAGAAGAGAGATGACCAGGAAAGGCCAATGTTGGGATGCCTCAGAACCGAGCTGTAAGAAAATAAAGAGTGTTGCATTTTTAAAAACTATGTGTGAGTTTTTCTTTTTCTTTTTTGTTTTCTTTTTTAATTCAATAAATACATATTGCTCTCCTGTTACGTGCATAGCTTGCTTAGCGGGAAGAAAAGCAGCACTTTATCGATGTGAACAGGAGTTCTACTTAAAGAGCAGAACTTCTCATCGTGATATGTCTGAATTTCTGTATGGAGAGTCATATCACATACTCATCAAGAAAATGACATAAACATTTTGACAAGTGTTAGCTGGGACTCTCCCTGAGTGATAAGGTTTGGGGTATATTTTTCAATGTCTTTATCTATATTTGCTGGTTTTTACATGGTTCTCTATGACTATTTCATTAACATAACAAAATACTAACAAAGATTTTTTTTGAAAGAACAATAGTCAGGGATATTTTTCAATGTCTCTTCTTATATTAGTCTGGTTTTTTTTTTTACATGTTTTTCAATGAGTATTTCATATACAAAGAAAAAAATAACAAGAAAAAGGTTGTGTTTGTTTTTGAAATACAAAATAATTAGCTGTACCTGTGAACTGCAGGAGGTCCAGACCTAGATTCATCTGGTGTTGTTGTGAGATCCCAAAGAAGCCACAGAGGAGCAGATGGAGTGGACGTAGCCTTTATTATCATATACAGGGGCAGCACACAGCGGCAGGTTGGTGGAATCTCCATGCCTCACTGGATAAGGTCATGGTTTAAACAGCTAAGCCCTGGGCAGTTACTCAAGCAAAAACATTTGTGTCTACGTGCAAGCAAGTAGATGAGCAGGAGGTGGGGGGAAGGGTTTGCACCAATCTGTGTTATCTCTCCTTGATACATATCTGGTGACTCAGTTCCATTGTTCTTAGTAAAACCTTAGTTTCAGTTCTACTGCCCTCAATTCCATGGCTCGTGGCTAGGATGCGTGAGCATGACGCCATGCAGCTGGGGGGTTGGAGGAGAAGGAAGGGCCATGCCCAGCAGGCCTGGCTTGGAAAGCAAGGGGAGGAGTCGTTTGCAGGGATAAATAAGTGTTCACACCCATGAAAACCCAGCACCCCGGGCAGGCGGTGATCTTGGCATCCACTAACCACACCCATCTCTCTGAGGCAGGTAATCCATGATGTGAGCGTATTGGGAGCAAAAGAGTTCATTTTCCAGGGGGGAAGGGGGTTCTTAGTTTTAGGCATGAAATGTGTGGCAGGAGAGAACCAGGAGGAGGTGTGCCAGAGTGCTGGGAACAGTCCTGATGCCCTCTGAAGACAGTCCTCTGTCTGGGTCTGAGTTGTACACCTGCAAAGCAATAGATGTGCCATGAGGTGTCCGGGGTTCTTCCTGCCTTAACACTGGATTCTGAGTTGAGTTGGCTCTGTGTCCCATTGGGCTGCGTATCCATCCTCAAAATGGCAGCCCCCTGCCCCAGGGGCAGGAGGTGCTTCCCCTCGTCTGGTGCCGGGTGCCACTCTCACGGGGGGGCAGGCAGAGTTATCGCACTGGGTCCCTCCGGAAAAAGGCCACAGGGTCTTAATAATCACTGTCCTTGGGTCCCAGCCCAGAGCCAAGCAGATGAGCGGAGCTTTCCTGTCAACTTGCCAAGGTACACAAGCCTTTTTTTTTCTCCAGAAGCAATTTTGGAGGAAAATAGCTTAACTCTTTCCCAAAGAAATGGTTACATTAGCCAGAAAGTCAACAGTTGAGGCAACTGAACTTCTTCTGTCCCTGGGCTTGTCCAAAGATGATTCTACTCCTTGATGATCAGCAGCTCAGCTTCCTCTCCTCTCCCCTCCCTTTCCACTTCTTCCTCTTCCTCTTCCTCTTCCTCTTCCTCCCTCCCCCCACCTTAGCTTGCCTTTTCCCCTCTGAGATCTGGGGCTGAATGGGCAGGGGTGGAAGGTAAGTAACTGTCAAAGCTGCAGTCACCGGCTTTGAACGCCATCTCTCTCTGGGCTTCCTTTTCAATAGCTCCATCCCCGCCCCCCGTGGAATCACTGCTCTGGCATGTGGTTTCAGAGCGGGGGCCCGTGGGAGGAGACAGCACCCCAGAACACCTGTTAGGAACGGGGCACATTCATCACTTTTCCAGCCTGAGCTATTCAACGTACCGTACCGACATGAGGATTGAGGCTCAGTGTGCTTCAGTCACCTGCTTGTCACCACCCAGCAATCACAGGTGGCCAAAATGAAATCCTAGTGCAGGTCTCTGTGACGCTGACGCCCACTCTGCTTCCTTCCCACCAGGAGCCCCTTCCCAGGCCTCTGGTAGGAAAGGTAGGAGCAACAACCAGGTGTCAACCTGGCAGGGCTGGAAAGAGCATTCTACCTTCTTTTGTCTTTGCACCAACCCTTGTCTGGGCCATCTAGCCCCAGCTTTGCTTTCTGTGCCCTCTCTAAACAAGCCCTCGCTGAGACCAGGCGCCACGCACAGAGGACCTGCCCACAACTTGTCATCGAAGAGCCAGGAGCAGTGTTGTGGTCTCTGACTTGGCTCAGGGCTCCTTCCTGGAGTTTTCCTCGGGGGCAGGGGGGGGAGATGAACAAGAGATAAACAGGAAAAAGAGCCCTGGGTTTTCTGTCCACTCCGACTGGTGTCCGCTCACCAAGCAGGGCGCGGAGGACGTGTTCCAACCGCACAGAACCTCACCCGATCACCGGCTGCCCCATCTAGGAGCCAGGGAAACCGAGCTTCTCACCTCCGCCCTGCCACGCGCTTGCTGCGTGACCTTGGGCAAGCCCCGTCACCTCTCTGTGCCCAGTCTCTCTACTGGGGAAGAATGGCAACAATTACAGGACTTACCTCAGAAAGTGAGAGGGAGCTCAGGGCACACTTGCGCATGTTGAGTACCCGGGAGATTGCCGCCCTGGGCAGGTCACCAGGCTAGAGGGTCAGAGAGCAGAAGGCAGACCGTGCAGGGGTGGTAGGAGGCAGCAGGGCAGCACCCGACCCTTTGACACTTAAAGGAGTTTTGCTTTTCAGCGTCAAGGGCAGAAGGAATGTCATTCCTCCTGGCTCTGGGGCTCCTGGTGGCTGGGCTGAGCCCCACCGTCCACGGCCTCCCGTGGGTCATACTTGACCCGGAGATTATGGCCCAGAAGGACCAACACAGCGAGGCACCCGTGGACATCCTCAGTTTGGCCCCCAGCAACACCGACTTTGCCTTCAGCCTCTACAGGCAGCTGGCGTCGAAGAACCCCAATAAGAACATCATCTTCTCCCCAGTGAGCGTCTCTGGTGCCTTGGCCTTCCTGTCCCTGGGGGCCCGCGGCTACACCCTGACGGAGATCCTCAAAGGCCTCAAGTTCAACCTCACGGAGACCACGGAGAAGGAAATCCAGCAGGGCTTCCAGCACCTCCTGCGCACCCTCGGGCAACGCGACGGCCCGCGGCAGCTGAGCCTGGGCAATGCCATGTTCGTCAACGAGGCACTGAGCCTGTGGGACCAGTTCGGGGAGCAGGCCGAGGCGCTGTACGACGCTCACGCCTACTCCGTCAGCTTCCAAAACGCCACTGTCACCAAGAGCCAGATCAATCATTACGTGGAGGAGAAATCCCAGGGGAAAATTACGGATTTGATCGAGAACCTTGACTCGGACACCGCGATGCTCCTGCTGAATTACGTCCACTTTAAAGGTGAGCGCTGTGCTCGCGTTGGCAGCACACGTACTAACGGTGAGGGTCGGCACAGGGTTCGGAGGAGAGGGGCTTTATTTCTGAGCCTCCAGGGCTCCTGCTGCCCTGGCTTAGCAACCTGTGTTATTAAAAAACTGCTATAGAGGAGGGTGCCCTTGACTTGTGGGGGGGGGGGAGTGTGGGCGTGGAGGGGGCATTGATACCGAGGTCCCCGGGGCGTGGAGGGGGCATCGATATCGAGGTCCCCGGGGCGTGGAGGGGGCATTGATACTGAGGTCCCGGCGTGTGGAGGGGGCATTGATACCGAGGTCTTGGGGGCGTGGAGGGGGCATTGATACCGAGGTCTTGGGGGCGTGGAGGGGGCATTGATACCGACGTCCCGGGGGCGTGGAGGGGGCATTGATACCGAGGTCCTGTCGTGTGGAGGGGGCATTGAGACCGATGTCCCGGGGGCGTGGAGGGGGCATTGATACCGAGGTCCCGGCGTGTGGAGGGGGCATTGATACCGAGGTCCCGGCGTGTGGAGGTGGCATTGATACCGAGGTCCCGGCGTGTGGAGGTGGCATTGATACCGAGGTCCCGGGGGCGTGGAGGGGGCATTGATACCGAGGTCCCGGGGCGTGGAGGGGGCATTGATACCGAGGTCCCGGCGTGTGGAGGTGGCATTGATACCGAGGTCCCGGGGGCGTGGAGGGGGCATTGATACCGAGGTCCCGGGGCGTGGAGGGGGCATTGATACCGAGGTCCCGGCGTGTGGAGGGGGCATTGATACTGAGGTCCCGGCGTGTGGAGGGGGCATTGATACCGAGGTCCCGGTGTGTGGAGGGGGCATTGATACTGAGGTCCCGGAGTGTGGAGGGGGATTGATACTGAAGTCCGAGGGGGGGCGTGGAGGGGGCATTGATACTGAAGTCCGGGGGGGGGGGGCGTGGAGGGGGCATTGATACCGAGGTCCCGGCGTGTGGAGGGGGCATTGATACCGAGGTCCCGGCGTGTGGAGGTGGCATTGATACCGAGGTCCCGGCGTGTGGAGGGGGCATTGATACCGAGGTCCCGGCGTGTGGAGGGGGCATTGATACCGAGGTCCCGGGGCGTGGAGGGGGCATTGATACCGAGGTCCCGGGGCGTGGAGGGGGCATTGATACCAAGGTCCCGGCGTGTGGAGGGGGCATTGATACCGAGGTCCCAGCGTGTGGAGGGGGCATTGTTACTGAAGTCCGAGGGGGGGCGTGGAGGGGGCATTGATACTGAAGTCCAGGGGGGGCGGCGTGGAGGGGGCATTGATACTGAGGTCCCGGGGCGTGGAGGGGGCATTGATACCGAGGTCCCAGGGGTGTGGAGGGGGCATTGATACCGAGGTCCCGGGGGTGTGGAGGGGGCACTGATACCGAGGTCCCAGCGTGTGGAGGGGGCATTGATACCGAGGTCCCGGCGTGTGGAGGGGGCATTGATACCGAGGTCCTGTCGTGTGGAGGGGGCATTGATACCGATGTCCTGTCGTGTGGAGGGGGCATTGATACCGAGGTCCCGGGGGCGT
Organism: Saccopteryx bilineata; assembly: GCF_036850765.1. Classification (NCBI taxonomy): domain Eukaryota; kingdom Metazoa; phylum Chordata; class Mammalia; order Chiroptera; family Emballonuridae; genus Saccopteryx; species Saccopteryx bilineata. The sequence continues at coordinate 10,135,966 of NC_089493.1, read as the reverse complement.
GGAGGGGGCATTGATACCGAGGTCCTGTCGTGTGGAGGGGGCATTGATACCGATGTCCCGGGGGCGTGGAGGGGGCATTGATACCGAGGTCCCGGGGCGTGGAGGGGGCATTGATACCGAGGTCCCGGCGTGTGGAGGGGGCATTGATACCGAGGTCCCGGCGTGTGGAGGGGGCATTGTTACTGAAGTCCGAGGGGGGGCGTGGAGGGGGCATTGATACTGAAGTCCGGGGGGGGGGGGCGTGGAGGGGGCATTGATACCGAGGTCCCGGGGCGTGGAGGGGGCATTGATACCGAGGTCCCAGGGGTGTGGAGGGGGCATTGATACCGAGGTCCCGGGGGTGTGGAGGGGGCACTGATACCGAGGTCCCGGGGCGTGGAGGGGGCACTGATACCGAGGTCCCGGGGGCGTGAAGGGGGCATTGATACCGAGGCCCCGGGGGCGTGGAGGGGGCATTGATACCGAGGTCCCGGGGGCGTGGAGGGGGCATTGATACCGAGGTCCCGGGGGCGTGAAGGGGGCATTGATACCGAGGCCCCGGGGGCGTGGAGGGGGCATTGATACCGAGGTCCCGGGGGCGTGGAGGGGGCATTGATACCGAGGTCCCGGGGGCGTGGAGGGGGCATTGATACCGAGGTCCCGGGGGCGTGGAGGGGGCATTGATACCGAGGTCCCGGGGGCGTGGAGGGGGCATTGATACCGAGGTCCCGGGGGCGTGGAGGGGGCATTGATACCGAGGTCCCAGCGTGTGGAGGGGGCATTGATACCGAGGTCCCGGGCAGGTGTGGAGGAGGCATTGATACCGAGGTCCCGGGCAGGTGTGGTGGGGGCATTGATACTGAGGTCCCGGGGTGTGGAGGGGGCATTGATACCGAGGTCCCGGGCAGGTGTGGAGGGGGCATTGATACCGAGGTCCCGGGGTGTGGAGGAGGCATTGATACCGAGGTCCCGGCGTGTGGAGGGGGCATTGATACCGAGGTCCCGGGGGCGTGGAGGGGGCATTGATACCGAGGTCCCGGCGTGTGGAGGGGGCATTGATACCGAGGTCCCGGGGGCAGTGGAGGGGGCATTGATACCCAGTCCGGGGCAGTGGAGGGGACATTGATACCGAGGTCCCGGGGCTGAGGGTGGAGGAGGCATTGATACCGAAGTCCCGGGGCTGAGGGTGGAGGAGGCATTGATACTGACATCCCGCCTTGCTTGTAGGCATCATCTTCTCTTGGCGTTTTCCAAATTAGTTTGTCATTCTAGGACATGACTGCAGAGGAGCCAGCTGACCCTTTTTGTCTGAGCCAGAGTGGAACTTGTCTTTCTATTCTGACTTAAACCCGGCCAGCTCCCAGAGGGAAGGAGCGGTCCTTCCAAGTCCCTCGTGGGGTGGGTGGGAGGGAACCTGAGACTGCCCCCTGCAGAGATGCTTTGGACATGCGCAGAAAGGCCCTCTGCCTGTGCCGTAGCCTGACTTGGGCTCTATCCCAGCCCAGCCAGGGACTTGGTCGCTGGAGGCGAGGGGTCCCTGGGGGACTGGTGGCTAGCTCCACAGAAAGACAGCCTCTAAGGGGCCTGGCCATCCCCAGTTCTGCAACTGCACTCTCCCATAATCTTGAGGGTGGAGATGGTATGTCCACCATCTGGGAAGAGCCCTGGGGAAGGGCAGCTGCTGGGACAGAATCCTCTCCCAGAGCTGGTTTCTACAGTGCCCAGTCCCATAAACAGGACTTCAACACAAGCAAACCTCATCCCGTACGTTTCAGAGGTACGGAGTACAAGAGGGTAGATTCCGCCTTATGGAACCAGAGGTCCCAATGGGGACGAAAAGCAGGTAGCGACACAGAGAGTGACCACTCGGTCAGAGGGTGGGAGGGGACCTGAGACACGTGAGCTGTGCGTAGGCACAGAGAGAGCACTGCCCTACGCTGGGTGCTGAGGCCTGGGCAACCGTCGCGGGCCTGTCTCATCAGCAAGGTAAGGCACAGACCCGAAGTCCCTGTAACAGGGATCCAGGCCTGAAGGGCTGTGTTTGGTCTTTGAGGCTGTGTGTTTCTCCCTCCGCCACCCTGCCCTACCCTGACAGGCTCCCGTCAAAATCCCCCTACCCAGGGACACACCAGCCAGTCCAGCCAACTTTCCCCTCCTCTCCTGCTTCTGACAGCAGGGACACAGGGACATGCAGGGGTGGACAGCAAAGGAGACAGTGGAGCAAGTTACACATTTCCAAGGAAGCCCCGGGTTTCCAATCAGGGAATAATCACCCCAGGAAGCCCCCCCATACCCCACTGAGTGCTCCGTGCTCAGGCGGGGGGAGCCCTGGCCCCTGGCCCCAGCGGATCGCCGCCCCAATCTCTGGGTTCCCGTTTTGCCGATGCTTCAGCCCGTGCCACAAGCCCCGGGTGTGTGTGCCCACCCGGCAGTGCAGTGATGAACAGTCGCTATGCCTTTGCGGGAGGCAGGCATCTCCCTCACCCCCCCAGGCTCCCCCCGCGGCCACCCTGCCCTCCCTCTCTCTCCCTCACCCCCCCAGGCTCCCCCGCAGCCACCCTGCCCTCCCTCTCTCTCCCGAGCCCCCCCAGGCCCCCCCGCAGCCACCCTGCCCTCCCTCTCTCTTCCTCATCCCCCCAGGCTCCCCCATGGCCACCCTGCCCTCCCTCTCTCTCCCGAACTCCCCAGGCTCCCCCGCGGCCACCCTGCCCTCCCTCACTCTCCCTCACCCCCCAGGCTCCCCCTGCGACCACCCTACCCTCCCTCTCTCTCCCGAGCCCCCCAGGCTCCCCCGCGGCCACCCTGCCTTCCCTCTCACTCCTTCACCCCCCAGGCTCCCCCTGGCGGCCACCCTGCCCTCCCTCTCTCTCCCTCACCCCCCAGGCTCCCCCGCGGTCACCCTGCCCTCCCTCTCTCTCCCTCACCCCCCCAGGCTCCCCCGCGGCCACCCTGCCCTCCCTCTCTCTTCCTCACCCCCCCAGGCTCCCCCGCGGCCACCATGCCCTCCCTCTCTCTCCCGAGCCCCCCAGGCTCCCCCGCGGCCACCCTGCCCTCCCTCTCTCTTCCTCACCCCCCCAGGCTCCCCCGCGGCCACCATGCCCTCCCTCTCTCTCCCGAGCCCCCCTCCTGCGTCTCTTGTGCCCACATTCTCGTGGTTTCCTCATCGAGCACAATGAACCAGGTCTCCGATGCACAGCCCCCTTTCTTAGCACCGCCTGTGAGGCTGCCCCACCTGCCAAGGTGTCCTTGCCCACCGAGGCCGGGCCCTTCCCAAAGGGGGCTGTGGATTGGCAGCTGGTGTGCGGACTGTCCTCCCGCCCAGGGAAGCCAGACAGGAGGGGCGGAGTCAGGGCGGCCCTGGCATTCACAGGGCTCTCCCACCGCCCCCCCTGCCTCTAGCCAAGTGGAAGCTGCCCTTCGACCGCGACAACACCTGCCGGGCCAAGTTCTACGTGAGCAGGACCAGGCTGGTGAAGGTGTTCATGATGAGCGCAGAGTACCTGACCCTGCCCCTCTTCCGGGACGAGGCGCTCTCCTGCACGGTGCTGGAGCTCCGCTACACCGGCAACGACAGCGCCCTCTTCATCCTCCCCGACGAGGGCCAGATGCGCAGGGTGGAGGCTGCTTTGCTCCCCGAGACACTGAAGAGGTGGAGAAATTCGCTGCAGATGAGGTGATCCTCCCCAGGACCCGAGGCTATCGGCCTTCCTCCCCCATCCCTCCCCTGCTCCCGGTCCGCCCACCCTCGGAGCTCACTGAGGTCCAGGGTGCGCCTGCAGTGGTGGGGCGGGCGCCTGTGGATCACCATGCTCTTTGCTCCGTGTGGTTTCCGGGCTGAATTTTTTTGTGTTCTGTAATATGGTAACTTCAGATAGGAGTGGGACTGGGCCTTCCTCTGACTCTAACCTGCTCTAAGGCACAGGAATCCTCAACACAACTCCCAACACTGATGCATGCTCTCTCCTTGTCTCTGCCTCTTTAGAGGGGGACAGATGGAACTGGGGTCGGCTGAAGCCTGCAGGGAGATAAGCTCCGAGAAGGAGCTTTGCACTTGCTATTACATTCTTTCCTTCCTTCCTTCCTTCCTTCCTTCCTTCCTTCCTTCCTTCCTTCCTTCCTTCCTCCACCCCTCCCTCCCTCCCTCCCTCCTTCCTCCCTTCCTCCCTTCCTCCCTTTCTCCCTTCCTCCCTTCCTTCCTTCTTTCCTTCTTCTGTTCAACATTTGTTGGATGGTTAATTGAGCATCTACTATGTGCCAGGTACAAACTTAGACCCTGAGGGTATATCAATCAGCAAATAAAACACAAAACCCCTTGGCCTTGTGGAGCTTACTTTGTAATTGGCGGAGAGAGGCACTAGGTAAATATCATAAATAAGTAAATTATTTAGTGTGTTAAACGGTAAAAAATGAGAGTCGTTAATAGTAGGGCAGAATAAAAAGGGTTAAGAAAACTGGACCGGGAGGTAGTCTGTGATCTTAAGAAGAATGACCATTAGGTAAAATTTGCACATTGACATAGCAGAGGTGAGAGATGGAGCCATGTGGCTATGTTGGAGAAAAGCATTCCAGGCAGAGGGAACAGCCAGTGCAAAGCCTCTAAGGCAGGAACAAGGCTCTTTTGTTTGAGGATCAGAGAGACGAGAATGGCTGGGGCAGAGGGAGCGACAGGGAGGGAGTGTCGATAGATCAGGTCCCTGCTTCCTGGGACTCAGAGGCTAATGGGAGACAGAGTCTCCTCATATCTGGCAACCGTAAGATGAGGCACACCACGACAAGAGTCTTAGGATAAACGGAGAGAGAAGCCTGGAGGTCGGCACTACCCCCTCTTACTCCGAAAACTCTTTAGTGGTTCTGCTCAGAAGCGGAAGCAGTCTCTGCTCTCCGGGCGCTCCCTGGGGAGGCAAGATGGGAAACGTCAGGTGTTTTAAGATCTCCAAGGTGCTTCAGACGCAGCCGGCGGGACCTTCATGCCCTTCTCCCGGCCCCCGGCCGACCCCTCGCTGCTCTCCTGCCCCTGCACCAGGTTGCCCCCGTGTTGTGGAGTATCCCTTGTTCTTCCTCCCTTCCTGCAAGCTCGTGCATCTGCCTCCTGCCCCCTGTAACTCAACTCGCCTAGCTCTCTCCCTTTCCTCGGGACTCGGGCTCGCTGTCACCTCCTGCAGGAAGCCTTCCTGGTGCCCATGAAGCTGGCTGTCCCAGCACGTTGTGAAATCTCTGTGGGTGTGTGGGTGTCTTCCACTGCACTGGCAGCTTGCAGGGGAAGGGCAAGGCTGGGCGCACGCCCCGCCCCAGCCCCAGTCCCAGCCCTGGCACACGGCCGGGCACAGGCTGACATGAGTAGATAAATAATGAATTAAGAAGAAGAGGCACAAGGGGTCAAGGACGGGAAGAAAGAAGTGCTTATTTCCAGCGAGACGGGGCGGTCGGAGAGCTGCCAGGGAAGACCACACTGCGAGGAGACAGGTGGCCACCGAGTCGAGCGGGTGCTCAAATACACTTCTCTCATTTCCCAGTTTTATAGACGAACTCTACCTGCCAAGGTTTTCTCTCTCCGGCAAGTATAATCTGGAAAACATACTTCCCGAGCTGAGCATAAAGCAGATCTTCACCGAACATGCCGACCTGTCCGGAGTCACGGGGACCAAGAACCTGAGGGTTACTCAGGTGAGTCTTAAAAATTTGGGCAACTCCCCCCTCCACGCGGGAGCTGGGGCGAGGAAGGCCAGGCGGATGTTTGGGTCACCTGGGGTCTGCACACAGAACTGCATTTCTCATTTCCCTCTCGCCCCGTCTGGGACTCCGCGTGCCCAGGAGGGCTGGGGCGTCACGTCCTGGGGGGCTGGTCCCCACCCCCCTGCAGTGTCCTGTGCCAGAAGCCGGCCATGGGGAGACCCTGCAGAGGGGTCAGCAGTGGACGCCATCTCATGCTCCACATTTCACTGCCTGCGGGCTAATGATGCAAGTCCCCTTCCCCTCAGTTTTTTATTTTTATTTTCTATTGGTAAAACGGGTCTCTAGGTCTTGGCTAGCATGCAGTGGCCCGCAGAGCAGGTTGGAGGAAATAGGAGTAACCATGGCTACAGGGCGGTGGTGAGGAAGATACACTAAGAGAGTGAAACAATACTCAGCACCCACACTGTGCTCCTACAGGTGGAAGAGTCAGAAAAGGGGGGAGCAGTGGGCAGCCCTGCACTCTCCTCTGCACCCCACCTTCCAAAGGCTGCGGCAATGGAAGGACAAACGCGGGGGTGGGTGGTGTTGCGCGGTCCAAGGATGTGAAGCCACAGCCCGTGCAAAGTAGCTGAAGCCCCCAGGACATTTGAGCTGGGGCGGGAGGGGTGCAGAAAGCAGCGCCAGCCCGTCCCGTGCGGTCCTGAGAAGCGTCGGCCTCAGCTGCTTCCAGGCGGAGGGTCTGCTGGAAAATTTCTCACAGGAAAATTGTTTGCATTGCCCTGGTCCCTTCCCCCGGCGAGAGCCGCTGTTTGAGGGGCAGCACAGTCTCCGGGCTCAGACAGAGGAGAGTCCAGGTCAGGGTGCCCTTACCCTTTCCCCCGAGCAGCTCCCTCGCAGCCCCGAGCCCCAGTCTGCACAACTGCACATTAGCACTATGCAGAACCCGCTGGCAGGGCTGTTGGGAGGGACAGACAGACTGAACAAGTTGACCGGCACAGTGACAGGCCAGCGGGGGAGGCTCGATAAATGTCAGTGCCCGCGGAGGCACCGAGGCAGGCTGCTATCTCCTGCTCACCGTCTGCGGTGGGCCATGCCCTGGTGTCTTCGCAGGTGATCCACAAGGCCCTGATTGAAGTGGGCGAGGCGGGCACGGAGTCAGCTGCCGGTACAGGAGTCCAGGTTCCCCCCGATACCTATATCATACGGCTGTTCGGACCGACTATCGTGAACTTCAACAGGCCCTTTCTGTTAGCCGTACTCTCCAAAGACACCCAGAGCATTATCTTTTGTGCCAAAATCACTGACCCCAGTGAAACCTAGGACTCCTCTCCGAGCGGCGGGGCACCCTACCACGGGTGCCGGGTCTCTGGGCGCAGCTTGGTGGGTCCTGCCGGCTCATTCTTCATTCTCAGGAAAGTGACAGTGATGCCACTGTTCATCCCGAGGCTCTGAGACCCCCCCCCCCCACCCCATAGCAATAACCCATCTTCCCTGGAATGAGTGTGGTCCTTGTGCCTTTCCACCTTGACTGTGCCCTAGCCAGGCCCCCAGAACTCCCAAAGGGACTCAGCCCCACTGCCCAGGCTCTGGGCCCCTCTGCCTTCACCTTCAGCAGCCTGGCCAGGGCCAAGCCGGACCTCAGGCCCAGGACTAGGAGGGGAACCAGCTGTCCGATTCCTACGTCTGTGGGCTCTCTGGTCCCCGGTTCCAGTGTCACTCTTTCCCTCCCCCAAGATCTGCCCATGTGCTGACCCTTGCAAGAGTTCCCAACCTTGCCTGTGTCCAGCATGGCCCCTGGACCCCTCTCTCCCGCAGCTGAGCTGGGTCTTCTCCCTTCTAGGATCCAAGCACCCAGCACCTCCCACCTGGGGGGCATGGCTACTTCTCAGCCTCTACTTCTGAGTCCTCCCCGTGGCAGATGGCCCCCTCCTCCCAGCAGCCAGCACGTGATTCTGGGGGCAAACGAGCAATAAACACACCCTTGCATGAAGCAGCCGTGCCGTTGTTCACTCCGCTGATGCAGTCTGAGCTGTGGCCTGCAGGCGTCACGCAGGCAGCGGCGGAGACGTCAGCAACAGCGAGCACGTAGGCACGCTGCTGAGACCTCTTCCCGGAACAACTCGATCCCGTGAGAGCCCTAGGAGACAGGAGCGGTTATTAGTCCCACGTCACAGATGAGGGGACTGAGGAGCACAGCCTCTGTCCTTTTTCCCACGGCCACACGGCTTGTAATTACCGCCAGCAGGATGCCAGCCCAACCTGCTGGACGTCACAGGAACCCTCTCAACCACAAAGAGATTCTGCCCTTAAAAACCTTCACCGCCACAGCCCTCGTGGGACTTAGAATCGGGTGGGTGGGGTAGATGATGAAACAGGGCTCTGGAATCTGGGATTCGGAGAGCACCCAGCTCAGCCAGGGAAGTCAAGAAAGGCTTCCCGGAGGAGGTGACTTCTGTGTTGCAATCAGAGGACGAGTTGATGCTGGTTATGCGAACACAGAGAAGGGAATGTTCTGGGCAGGAGAAAGAGGGACGCGGGTATTTTTAAGAAACAGAAAGAAGTCGGGCAGCTCTGGAGCAGGGATGGACGGAGGGGCTGAGGAGGGGAAGGGGTCAGGATGGAGCCGCTGGACCACTGAGAGCCCAGCAGCTCGGTAAGGATTCCGGAATGGTTCCTTAGAGCCATAGGCAGCCCTAGAGGAGTTTAAATAGAGAGTCGAGGTGAGCGGATTTGCATACTAGAAAAGCAACTCTAACTGCTGTGTAGAAGGAGCTGGCCCAGGACAGGGACGCGGGCTGGGCACTAAGGGGCTACTGCCGGAATTGGAGCAGGACCAGGACCAGGGCTCAGCTGGAGAGGCAGAGAGGGGACGATCCGAAGGCCGTGTGGAGATCCAGTGTGACTTTGTGAGTGGACGTGGGGAGAAAGGAGAACAACCCACACAAAGAGTTCCGTCCGATAGGACATGAGGAGGGCAGTGTGTGGGGAGAAGTGGACACGTTCAGATGTGGACACACTAAGAAGCCTACAGCTCCCAGGAGACAGCTAGGGGCGCGTCCAGGCGTTCAGCGGAAACGCTCTGTTCTCTCCACTGTTGTGTACGTTTGCATTCCTCTAGAATCCAAATTTGAAATTAGAAAAAACCCTTGAGGGCAGGATTGTGCCCTCTCCCCCGGTATGTAATGCATCTTATGCATGCCCTGGGCATGCCCTAGTGGGTGGGTGAGTGAGTGAGTCGGTGTGAGAGAGTGAGTGAGTGAACGGATGGATGGATGGATGGAGAATGACCACTAGACCCCTGCTACATCCCCCGCCCCCCAGTGCATATCGAAAGAATTGCAGATCCTGAGACATCTGCAAGAAGCCATGGGGTGGGTGTTTCCGTCTAAGCAGAGGGTGAAGAGAATAAAACAATAGTAATAATGGACAATTCAGGGAGAAAGTTAAGTCTGCCTCACACCCACTAGCCCACGTGAGCTCCGTCTCTGCTCTCGGTCCGCAGGCCACCTTTGTCCCTTTCCTGCCACCCAGCCAGCTCCGGAAGGAGAAGGTGTTTGAGTTGCAAAAGTTTCACAAACCCTCCTTCTGGGGAGGACCTATTAACTTTCCGGTTGATGCTGCGCTGAGGTCGAGCGGTGTTTCTGAAGGATGAGTCGTTGCCATGTGAAAAACGCTGTGGCCAGAATGGACAGCAATCACGACATTTTAAATCAAGTCATAGCCCGAGCTCCGTGGAGGCGAGAACCATGACTTGAGCTGTGTTCTGTGGCGAGCACAGGGTCAGGCAGGAGGTGGATGACCACAGGTGAATGTCAGATGAAAGAATGAAACCAGGAGAGACTGGAGCATGGCTCTGATGAATTGGGCCTTTTCCTCGATTTAAAGAATGTCCATACACGTCATGAGATTTAACCTTCATGGCGACCTTGAGTGGTTAGGCTGCCAAAGGGGGAATCTGAGACCCAGGAGAGTGTCCACAGTGATGGGACTGAGACTCACCCAGGACAGAAGGACCACGGGTTTCCACACAGCCCAAATCGAGGGGCGGGTGTTTTTGTCACTGCTGGTTGTGCTGAAGGTTGACATTGGGCCAAGGGCAGTCTCAGTGCAGTCTGTTAATAATCCCAGAAGTCCAGTCCTCCCCACAGGGACAAACTTTTATGCCCGGGGCCACCAGACTTGCTGAATCTCTCCAGCTCCTTTGAAAGCTCACAGCAAACGTTTGGTTTCAGGTGAGTGTCGGGCTGTGGGTGGGGCTGGAGTCAAGGGCCCATGGCCAGCTTGGTGAACCTGCCCCAAGTTACGGTGCCTCATCACAAGGCACACACGCGCACCTACACACACGGGGGCATGCACACGTACACACACACATGCACCCTCTGCTCGAAATGCTGCACATGCAGGCGACACTCTGGAGGGGTGTTGTCTCTCCTGCCTTCATGACCTGGAACGTGAGCTCCCTCTGCTGAACTTCTTTCCTGGTTCTCTGCTGATTGGTCTTCCAGTCTCAGCTACCTCCTCCAGGGAGCCTTCCAGGAACTCCCTGTCTCCTGCAGGCTCCCATTCACCCTGCATGGGCAGTCACCTCTGACTGCTCTTGCTCAGGGAGCTGCAATTAGCTCTCTGTATATCTATCTCTCCCAATGGCTGGCAAGCATCTTCCAGAGGGGGCCCGCCGTCACATCCGGGGATGTGACAGAGCCCGGATTTGGAGAGAAGAGCTGGAAGAGGGGCTCTGAGTGCTTCCAATGAGACCCATTCTCTGCATGTGAGCAGGCAGCAGGAGAGTTGGGGGGGAGGGGACACAAGGGAACTGCCCTACCCAGGGGCAGAGGGGGCAGTCACAGAGGCCACTGGAGAAGATTCAGCTGGCTTGAGACCTGTGATGCCTCAGGACTGCTGTCCCTGGGGGCAAACCGAGCCCCGCGGGCACTTCGGGGCCAGCTGGTGCGCTCCCAGCGGGCGCACGACGTGTGAACAGAGTGCTCCTGTTCAGACAGGATGTCTGCTTGGGTGTTAATCTCATCTCATCGTGAATCTACCCCCCCTCTCCACCTAGGTCCTGGGTTCAAATCCCGGCTTTACCACCTACCAGTTGCTTGACCCTGGGAGAATTACTGAGTCTTTCCAAGCTTCTGTTTCCTTATCTGTCCCACGGGGGTGTAGGAACAGTGCCTCCCCACTGGGCGGAGTGAGGATGGAAGGAGGGCATGCCTGGAAGGGACGGGCACAGCCTGGCACAGAGCAGGTGCTTTGTGAAGATCGAAGACCACTGTCACTGCGATCATTGCTGTTGCTTCTGCTCTCAGACCAAGGACACCAGAGGATGGAGGCCCCTCCGTGGTGGCTGCTGGTCCCTGCGCTCACTGTCTGGCCCTGGTTAACCAAGAGGGCTCGGATTCCGCCGACCCCGGGCCTCAGGGCATCGCTCCCAGGCCGGCCCTGCCCTGCCACAAGCTTCCTGTGAGCGACGTAGACTTTGCCTTCAGCCTCTACAGGCAGGTGACTTTGGACGTCCCTGGAGAGAACCTTCTCTTCTCCCCAGCTAGCACTCCTCGGCCTTGGCCTCGCTGTCCCTCGGGGCCTCTGCAGCCAGCAGGACCGGCTCCTGGAGGGCCTGGGGCCCGAGCTCACCGCGTGCCCGAGGCCGAGGTCCAGGAGGCCTCCAGGACCTGCTGCTCAGGCTCCTGTGCGGGACCCGCAGCTCCTCCTGACCGCGGGACAGCGCAGGCTCAGCGGCCCGGGCCCTGGGCCTCCCAGAGCTACTGGGAACCCAGAAATGCATCCACGAGTATGTAGAGAGGCAGAGTCAGGGGAAGCTCAGGGCCTGGGCGGAGGAGCTCAGGGATGAAACCGCGGCGGTCCTTGCCAATCACACGCTCCTCAGAGGTAAGAGGGTGTATACCCAGTGTGGAATCTCCTTCTGGGGACCGGGGCGCCAATCTCCTCACAGGCCCCCAAAGCCCCCCCTGCTGACTTAGATATAGGAGGTCCACTGAATCCTTGATGCTTCTGCTTGAATGCCTCCAGTGATGAAGAACTCATCACCTATCCCATTTGAATGTTACAAGTACTTGCTTAGTTTTTTTTCAAAGAAGGATTTTTCCAAATTTAGTGTACATAAATACTTCCTGAGGAATTTGTTTAAAATATAGCTATCCTGCCATTATCCCCAGAAGATTCTGATTTAGGGGACAGGTAAGCCTGGAACCCAAGACCCTGCATTTGAAGAAGCCCTCCCCTAGGTGATTTCGCTGCAGGAGGCTGTGATTTCCACTTTGAGCAACCCTGCTAACAACATTGAATCAAGGAACGGGAATTCCCTTCTTTTAGCAGGTCCAAGAAGGCATGGCTTAGAGCAGGGGGAACCCCAAGATGGGAAGACCCTTTAGTTCTTCCAGAAGTGCCAGTGAGGGCCTGTGCCTCACTCCCGAATCACGCTTCTGAGCGCGGTAGATGAGTCCAGCCCTCTCTATGTTTGTACAGCCTTTGCGGGTCTCGAGGGGCCTTCACACCACCCTCTCATCTGACCTCACCTGGAGGAAGGTTAAGATTAATGTTCCCATTTCACAGATGAGAAGACAGATTTAAAAAAAAAAAAAGAAGGGATTTGTCTGAACCACTAGGACATTACTCAAATCCGTGTCTATAAATGTATATTGTATGTTTTATGTAAGCATGTTTGCGCGCGCACACAACCTGAATACGGAGTCTCTCTTACCATGCCAGTCGCTGTGCGCATTTAGTTTTATTGAGTTCTCTTTGCAACCCAGCAAGGTGGGTGCTATTATGTCCACCTGAGAGATAGGGAGACTGAGGCACAGGGCTGGGTCACTTGCTTCAGACCTGCAAGCCAGGCAGGGCCCCGCCTTCGAATCCGCATGGGTTTTCAGAGCAGCTGGACCACAGAGTTGCTGTTTTCCTTTGAGATTAACAACCATCTCTGAGAGAGCTTAAGGAGACCAGAGAGCGAGGTCATATTTACACTCACAGTGCTATTATGTTCTCGTGATATAAATATTTCCCCCCATGTTACAGACGAGGAGACAGAGCTCAGGGTGGTCAAGGGCTCCATCCTCCAGGGCTTCACAGGTTATAAAGGACAGGTCGAAAGGGAGTTACAAAGCTGGGCGTGGCATCCAAGCTGCGGACTCCCCTACCCCACGGGCTGCCAGGCAGGGGACCCCTGAGCCCATTCTTGATTCTCTCCAAGGTGACATCGGTGTTTCTCGTCCCCTCAGCTAGGTGGCACGACCCTTTGACCCGACTGCCTCCAGCCCGAAGGAGTTCTTTGTGGATGCGTGCAGAAGCGTGCAGGTGCCCGTGGTGAAGCAGGAGGCTCGCCACTGTTTTCTCCACAATCCCACGCTGCAGGGCGCGGAGCTGCAGATGGGCCACGCCGGGAACGCCATGACCTTCTCCCTCTTCCCCAGGCGGGGCGAGCTGGGGCAGCTGTTTGCTCAGGACAAAGGGGGCTGCCCACTGCAGGGTCCTGGGGGACCGCATGCCCGCCTCCCTGCTCAGACACCATGCAGCGTCCTCCGTGATTGTCACCTCCAGAACACGTTCCTCCCAGAGCGCTGTCACCCCCAGGGTACTGTCAGCCTCCCAAGTCACTGTCCCTAGACTCCCTGCAGGTATCGGGTGGAGCCTAGCCGTTGCACTAAGCCAGGAATCTGGAGGTTGGTTCTAGTCTGGACAAGCTGGGTGACCCCTTGACAGGCAGAGGTCCAGCCCTTACACGTGGGAGAGGCCCAGGACAGATGTTGAATAGTGGACAGTGTGCACTTGGGGCACCTCTCTCTCTCGGAGAGGAGGGGCCGCAGGGACAGGGGTGGGGACGAGGGCCAGAAGGCTGTAGAGGGGGGACTGCTGGGGGCAGAGCTTGCAGAGGTGCGAATGACTCACATGGCCTCTTTCCGGGTCTCAACAGCAAGCCATCTACAGAGAACTCGATTTCCATTTCCCCCAATTCTCCATCTCCAGCACCTCCCGACTGGAGCTGCTTCTCGCACGAGTGGCTATGACGGAGGCTTCCCCGGGCAGCCTGGACTGAGCATCTCTGGGCTGCAGCTTGCAGGGTGGTGGGGGTTCCTGCTGGAAGAAGGTGTCCCGTACCCCCTTACAGGTGGGAACTGCTATTTTTCAACAACTTGGCAAATTACCATTTGTTCTCTGCGTTTATTCTAGTTTTTTTTTTTTTTTATTTTATTTTATTTATTCATTTTAGAGAGGAGAGAGAAAGGAAGAGAGAGAGGAGAGAGAGACAGAGAGAGACAGAGAGAGAAGGTGGGGAGGAGCTGGAAGCATCAACTCCCATATGTGCCTTGACCAGGCAAGCCCAGGGTTTCAAACCGGCGACCTCAGCATTTCCAGGTCGACGCTTTATCCACTGCGCCACCACAGGTCAGGCTATTCTAGTTTTTTGTACACCTACTGCCACAAGACATGGGGTCCCAGGGGTCCAAGCCCCCAGTCCTGCCCTCGGGTGACAGACAGGAAAGGGAAGGCAGGGGTGAGCACGCGCAGCATCAGGGCAGGAGGGGCAGAGGAAGCTCCCGGGAGGTCCTTCTTGATCCTGGGCCCGGGGGACCAGCTGTGTAAAGAAGGGACTGAGAAGGAACATGGGGACAACCTGGGAGGAGGGGCTGGCGCCTCAGGGGACAGAGGGCCCCCCATCTGGGTGGAGCTGAGGCCCTACAGGACCCTGAAGGCCACGCTGATGACTTGGGACTCTATCCGGAGACCAAATGGGACACACCTAGAGGGTTTTAAGCATGATTATACTTGTGCTCTAGAGAGATCTAGAAAGATCTGTTGGGAACACAGGTCAGACGCAGCCCTGGGTACAGAGAACAGAGGCAAGTGTTCGGGATGGGGCCTCGAGGGAGATCCATGGGAACAGAAGTTGGGGAGGGAGGGCGCGTGGCTCACCTGCACTGTCAGCCTCTCCTCTGTGCCACTCTGCTCAGGTATTCACTGAGCTGGGCCTTAGGCCAGGCACCGTACCAGACCTCGCAATACATTGGTGAGGGAAGTGCTGTTGTTCCCTTTTTTTTTTTTTTTGTATTTTCTGAAGTAAGAAGTGGGGAGGCAGAGAGACAGACTCCTGCATGTGCCCGACCGGGATCCACCCGGCACGCCCACCAGGGGGCGATGCTCTGCCCATCTGGGGCATCACTCTGCTGCAACCAGAGCCATTCTAGTGCCTGAGGCAGAGGCCATGGAGCCATCCTCAGCGCCCGGGCCAATTTTGCTCCAATGGAGCCCTGGCTGCAGGAGGGAAAGAGAGAGAGAGAGGGAGGAAGGAAAGGGGGAGGGGTGGAGAAGCAGGTGGGTGCTTCTCCTGTGTGCCCTGGCTGGGAATCAAATCCATGACTTCCACACACCGGGTCGACGCTCTACCACTGAGCCAACCAGCCAGGGCCTGTTGTTCCTATTTTATATATGAAGAAACTGAGGCTGAAAGAGCCTAAGAAA
Organism: Saccopteryx bilineata; assembly: GCF_036850765.1. Lineage (NCBI taxonomy): Eukaryota > Metazoa > Chordata > Mammalia > Chiroptera > Emballonuridae > Saccopteryx > Saccopteryx bilineata. The sequence continues at coordinate 10,120,834 of NC_089493.1, read as the reverse complement.
AGTCACCCCAGGTCACGACCGCTAGCTAGTGTCAAGCCAGCACTTGTACTAAGTTAAATCACTTAACATCAAAGGCCTGCGTTCTTTTTTCTTGAACAGCCCTGGGTCCCGGTGGCCTCCGTGTCACACACATTCTAGAAGGGACAGTGGAGGGTGAGTGAGGGAGCATGGCCTCTGAGGTCAAACAAACTGGAGTCCGAGCCCAGGCTGTGTCCCTCGGCTGCTTCATGGGATAATGGGGGGGGGGGGGGGCTGGCCCTGTTCGGGAGGGAAGCCCTTGTCCAAGATCACACCCCCTGGGGACCTGCAGAGCCAGATCCTCTGACCTCAGTTTTGGTGATGTTCCACGGACAGTGAAGGTGACAGGCTGGCAGAGTGAGGGGAGGTCCCTGGCATAGACCAAGTTCAGGGACAGAGCACTTAACAGGGCAGGGATGGGAAGGCACAAATATACAAGTATATTTCCAAACCCAAGGGGTGACTGGAAAGACAGGTGACCCGGTAAGCGACCGAATGGTTAAGTGCAGTTTAGTCTAGGAAGAGAAAAAAACTGGTACATAAATACAGGTCTGGTTGGCCCCTCCTATGGGGTCAATCGATGGTTCTGGAACTTCCCTTGCGGGTCACTCACCAGGCTGCGATGACTCCGGGCGAGAGCGGCTCAGAGGCCGCCGCTGCCACCAGCGTCCAGCTCACTCCCAGGCCTCACCCCGACCGTCACACCACGGCCCCTCCAGACACTGAGCTCAGTCACCCCTTCCTGGTGATGACCTTCGACACGGAAGCAGGAAGCATGCTTTTCCCGGGAAGGATTGCAAACCCACTGGGGTAGCGTGCTGGGTGACCCTGAGTAGGGGGCCAGGTCAGCACCCACGTCCGCGTGGCCCTTGTCCGGGCTGCACGCAGCCACGTCACAGCCCCGCCCCGGTGCCCGCAGCTTCTGTGGCGGAATCACGTTTCATGAGATAGGACGGGTGCCCTGGCTCTGTGGTGTGTGTGACTTTCACGGGGGCCTCTGGGGTGAGGGTCGCAAGAGGGATCACGGCTCTGCCACTGAGTGAGTCCCTGCCATGTCCTCGGTGTGTGGAAATCCCAGGCAAACATGAGACTGTCCCCAGCAAGAGAAGATGGCGGCCATGAGGCAGCTTAATTCACAGGACCACGAGTTCAGAAACATTTGACCGCAGTTTACCAAAAAAAAAAAAAAAAAAAAAAAAAGTGCAAGACGATTTCTGTCGTTAGAGCCATTTTACAGGAAGACCATTATTATTATTAACGACAATGTCGGTGAGTTTGCTGGAGTGAAGACAAAAACAAAGAGAATGTTACGGGAAAATATATAAAGATTTGGGACATATCCAGGTCTTTGTTTGATTGACCCTAAACATGAAGCAATATAATTAAACTCAATTATCTTTGGTATTTTGCTGATTTTCAGTCATAAAAACCCCCTCCAGATGTATACCGGTTTTCAGTTCTGCCGTTTGGAACTGTTTCTATCCTCCAGCTGGGTTGATCTTACCGGATAACTTGTTGGTCTCCGGACACATGTGGGAAGCGGTTTCCTTTTGCACTTTGTTCCTGGCGGGCCTGGCTAGGAGGCGACGGGGGTCTCCCATCTGTCCCTTCTGGGAGACAACCACTTCCAGCCATTCCCACTAGTCCCTGAGTGTCCCCTTCCCAGGCCAGTCACCCCTGGGCCTCTGTGAGGGAGTGGCGGCTGGCGTCCTGCTCAATGTACCCCACCATGTACTCCCTTCTGGGTTTCAGGGACACGTTCCTGTTTGTCCCTCTGATCTGGCCACCCATCTATCTTCATCCACAGATGACCCGGTCCAAGTCCTCAGGTGTCCACAGCCCCAAAGCCAGGGGGTATTATTGGGAATATGGTTGTCTGGTGATGGTGGCTCTCAATCCTGTGACCCAAAAGTCTTGTGACAATGAAGCTCAACGGCTTGCCAGCCTTCTGGAACAGGCAAGCCCACCAGCAGCACAGGTAACATTGGGCTGGACTGTCCTGCCCCACACGGGGGAGCCTGGCATGGTCCCCACCTTGAAGGAGTTCATGGTGGAGCTGTGCCCAACGGGGGCCAAATGTCAATCACGGCTATGACGGAGGGCGGGTCGAGGACAGATTCAGCTTGAGGAGGAGGAGGAGGAAATAGGGTGGCCCTGCAGGAAAATGTGAGAGCTTCAGGTCCTCAGTGGCAGCTCGATGCCAGCCTCTGGCTGTGTGACCGTGAGCAAATACATCTGTAAAATGGATAATGACGCTGACCTCCTACCAGGCCTCGTTGCAGAACCTGATGTCTTCATTCTGTCCTCACCGCAGCCCCACGAGGGAGGGGCTCTTTGTGCTTTGATAACGGAGCAAACACAGGGACAGGCTTAAGTAACTTCCTTCCCTGAGTCCCCATATGGAAGCCGTGTCTGGTCTGAACCCTCAGTTTGTCCCCCACACCTCACCGAGCCCGGACCCCTCTCTCCTGGGTGTCTTGGTATTTTTTCCATTTCTCATGCCTATCGCAGAACAAACCTCATTGAAGCCATCGTTCAGGGACCCATGTGTGTGCCTGAGTCAGGGTGGGATGCTGGCTGCTTGGACCCCCAGCAGACCTGGGTTGGACCACAAGGGAGCAGAGGACAGAGAGATGGGGGTTGGGGAGAGAGGGAGAGAGGTGTCAGCACAGGACCATCCTCTGTCTTACACACACATGCACACGCACACGCACACGTACATGCACACGCACACGCACACGTACATGCACACGCACACGCACACGCACACACACGGCGGGCTGGGGCCAGAGAGAGCAGAGCCCCAGGGACGGCCGCAGAGAAAGGCAGCAGGGAGACAGGAGAGAAAACTTCACAGACCCCCAGAGCAGAGTGAGAAATTGTTTCCAGAGGCAGTTCGGAGCTGGCCCCCCTGGCCCTTACAGCCCCGTCACTTAGCAGGTCTAGAGGTCCCCTTGCAGCTGCCAGGACCGGGAGGAGGTGGGGGGTAGGCAGGGGTGGACAGGGCCTGCTGGAGAAAATCTCCCCAAACCAGGCTTGGCATCCGGGCCTCTGATTGCCCCGAACCTGGGGGAGGGGCGGCAGAGAAAAGTGGTCCAATATGGCTGGTCCGCACGCACACCGCAGATGCCCATCTGCTTGTTATGAGAGGCCGGGAGGGTAACCTGAGAGTCCCGAAGCTGTGGCCCTTAAAACCGGACTGTCCCTAAGCAGGGGGCTCTGGGCTCCGCAAACTAAAACACACGCTCGTGTGAAGTTCTAGAGGAAATGCAGTGTGAAGTGAGGGGATCCAGCGGAATTCCTCCCTCCGCCTCCCCTTTCATCCTAGTAAGAGCTGTCAGCGCGAGCTCTGCCCTTCCCACACGTCTCTAAGCGTGCAAGTCTGCATTCTTATCTGCAGGAGCAGCATTGCACAGCAGATCTCGAGAACTGTTTCGTTTCGCATAACTACAACTTTATATCCATTGAATAACAATTTCCCATCTTCCCCTCCCCCAGCCCCTGGCTGTCACCATGCTGTCCTCTGCTTTTCCGAGGTTGGCGGGTTGAGATCCCTCACAGAAGTGGAACCAGGCAGTTTCCGTCCTTCTGTGGCTGGATGACTTCGCTCAGCGCCGTGTCCTCCGGGGTCAACTGCATGTCACGTGTTCTCAATTTTCCATCTTTTTAAAGGCCGACTAGTATTCTGTTGTATGTACAAAGTGAAAAGAAAACCTAGGGAATAAGAGGAAACATTGGCAAGCCATGTATCTGATGAGATATTAATACCCAAAATATAGAGGAAACTACAACTCAACAGCCGAAACAGACACGAACTTATTAAAAAATGGGCAAGGGACTTGAAATGGCATTTCTCCAAAGAGGACACACAAATGGACAGCAGGTATATAAGAAGCTGCTTAATATCACTAATCATCAGGGAAATATATACATCAAAAGCACAACAAGATACCACCTCACACCTGCCAGGCTGGCCGTTGTCAAACAACCAAAGGTAAGTGTTGGCAACAACGTGGAGAAACTGGAACCCTTGTGCACTGTTGGTGAGAATGTAAAATGGGGCAGCTGTTGTGGAAACTAGTATGGAAGTTTCTCGATAAATGAGGAGCAGAATCAGCATACAGTCCAGCAGTCCCACTCTGGGCACATTTATGCAAAAGGATTGAAACCAAGGTCTCAGAGAGATACCTGCATTTCCATTCTCATTGCAGCACTATTCAAACAACAGCCGAGCAGTGGGAACAACCGAAATGTCCATCGGTGGATGAACGGACAGCACGTTGCTCTCATTCCTGTCCCAGCTCAATCTTCACTGTCAGATGTAAGGGAAGAGAAGATGCCAAGGCGTTGACTTCCGTGCTCTTCAAGCAAGGCTTCTGGAGGGCAGAGTGACAGGCAAGGAGCCCGCGTGTGGGGCTCTATGTCCCCCTGTCCCCTGCCCCACTCCAGGTTGGATGCTTCTGCTCCCCGTTCTTGAAAGTAAGATTTCAGCTGAGAAAGACGTTGCGCTGCTAACAACAAATATTTAAAATGTAAACAATTCCCAATAACATCAAATGATATAATTTAATATTTTCCCTAGGGAGGGACAAGTGACTGGTAAGGTCCCAGGGTCTCGCAGCCAGAGTGGTTAAGGGGCCAGCCTGGGGCACACAGGCCGGAGTTAGGCAGCCCAGGCCTCGTTCTCTCTCTCTCTCTCTCTCTCTCTCTCTCTCTCTCTCGCCCCTGCCCCCTTTGAGCTGTATAACCTTGGGCAAGTTGCAGGACTGGCTTCACATCACCTTGTGTAAAAAAAGGGTAACATAAAAAAAGGGTAAAATAGTGTCTCCTCCATGGGGTGGTTGAAAAGGCACATACAAATTATAATAGCCTCTGGAAAGAGACATCTGATCATTTCTCTCAAAATTGTAAGTACACATATCCTTTAACCCACCAATACCATTTCTAGGAATTTACCTCGAATAGACATTTCTCCCAAGAGGACATACAGGTAGTCAATGGGGACATGAAAAGATGCTTAGCTTTGCTAATCACCAAGGAGATGCAAACTATAACCACCACGAGTTATTACCTAGCACTTGTCAGAGTGGCTACCATCAATAAATCAACAAGCATGTTGGCGAGAACGTGGAGAAAAGAGAACCTTCATACACCATTGGTAGGATTGCAAATTAATGCCGACACTATGGAAAACAGTATGGAGATTACTCAAAAAATTAAAAAATAGAGCTGCTGTACGACCCAGCAATTCCACCTCTGGGTATGCATCCAAAGAAAACAAAAACACTATGTCAGAAAGATACATGCACTCCTGTGTTAATTGCAGCGTTACTAGTAATAGTCAAGATAGAGGAGCAGCCTAGATGTCTACCAATAGATGAATGAATAAAGAGGATGGGATACACATATACAATGGAATATTATTCAGCAATAAAAACAGAATGAAATCTTTCCCACTGTGACAACATGGGTGGCCCTAGATGGCGTTAGGCTAAGTGAAATAAGTCACAGAAAGAAAGATAAATGCCAGATGCTCTCACTTACATGTGGAATCTAAAAAAAAACAAATAAAACAAAACAAAAACATAAGAAATAAAAAAATAGAACAAGGCAGAAGCAGACTCATAGATACAGAGAAGAAACTGATGGTTGCCAAAGGGAAGGGGTGCAGGGATGGGAAGAAAAAAAATAAAAATAAATAAAATTTTAAAAAAGAATAATCTAGCCTGACCTGTGGTGGCGCAGTGGGTAAAGCGTCAACCTGGAAATGCTGAGGTCGCCGGTTCAAAGCCCTGTGCTTGCCTGGTCAAGGCACATATGGGAGTTGATGCTTCCAGCTCCTCCCCCCTTCTCTCTCTCTGTCTCTCTCTCCTCTCTAAAAATGAATAAATAAATTAATTAAAAAAAGTAATCTAAAAAAAGAAAAGAAAAAGAAAACAACTTTAATACCCTTTGATAAATGACAGTTTATGTAAATGACAGTCCGTGCGTGCAGTGAATCTGATTGAGACAGAACGGAGGGGCAGACTCCGGCGCCTCCTGGGGAACCGAGACGGGAGAAGCGCCACGTCACATTGTGAAGTAGGTGAGAAGAGCAGGGGCGGGAGGGCGGGGACAGCACGCTCGCTTCCGCTTCCGTACAGGAGTATTTCCGGGGGGAAGATGTTCAAGCTGCTTAAAACACATTTGTCTTTGGGACAAGGACCGTGGTGCCTCGGAGGGGTTTGGAGGAGGCTTTCGCTGTATTTATTGAATTAATTTCGAGTTTTGGACAGTGGGAATATTCCCTCTCCGGAAACAACTTTAATTGAGGGAGAGAACGCCAAGTCTCCAGGTGTAACTGGCTCTCCAGGATTCACCGGCACGAGACCACCGCGAGGACCCACTCAACAATGAAACGAAGTGTTTACATGTTTCTGGGTATTGGAAACAATTATGTAACCCTAGAAGCTTCTGAAATCTCATACCAAGGTTTGGGGCAATTGACCACAATTTCCCTGCTGCATTGAGTTTCCTAGACTTCAGCGTTGCAAGACGTTTCTTCAGAAAAGCTAAGGCTGAAAAAATTTTTTTAAAGGTCAACTCTAATTCCTTTTCAGCAAAGAGATTTTTTTTTTTTCCTAACTAAAGCCATCAAATTGTTCCAGAATGTTAAATGTATTTTTTGTCTTCTTATCATAGACAGAAGCTGGCACGGAGACAGACTCACAGCTTCCTTCTCAATGGAGGAGGCCGTGGAAGGCCTTTGCCCGAATGGAGAATTTTGTATCAACCTAAACCACCAATTTCACGTGAGAAATGCCAACCCGATGTCACCTGGGAAGAGTGGCGATGACACATCGGAGAGCCGTGATGCTTTAGTGGAGGCTGGGGGTCCAAACTGGGCTTCCCACTCAGAGGTCCACCCCAACCCTACCCTGCCCACTCTAAGAATGCCGGGCAGAGGGTCAGCCTGAGGAGGAGCTTTAGAATCACGGAGACCTGGGTTTGAATCCCTCACAGTCCAAAACCATTCTTGGCAAGAGGCTGAGATGACAACAATGGGTTCCCACTAGCGTGGTATTGGGGAGCCAGGCACCATGACCACGGCCATACAGGTTTGACAGTGTCAGAAGCATCATTAGGACAGGAGACCTACAATTTAATGAGCCCCACAGAAGTCTCTCTCCAACGACCTAGAAGAGAGAGATACCCACCCACACTCATTTCCTGAGAGTGATTGATCAGGAACTTCCAGTCAACTAGATGGGGACTCGGGGCCAGATGAATTTAAATTTTAAAAATGGGAAAATGTAAGTAGTTTTTGTCCCACTGAGTTGGTGGAATAAGATAATTACCTACTACATTTTATTGTTATTACTATTTTGTTAGTAGCTTGTGGAGGCGATTGTTTTTTTCTGGGCTCCCACGCTGTTGGTTCACGTCCCGGTTGTGCCCTTCCACGGGACATGCTTGCTCAGAGCTGGTGTCTGCCTGCTGCCCCACGGCTCAACCCCGCCTGCCACCGTCTGCCTGCATCCTCTGGGTCAGTGCACTTCTGGACACTTGTGCTGAGTCCTGGGCTCAATATTGCTCCCAGACACTGTCCCTCAGCTTTGTCCTCAATTCCCCTATGGGTTGGTCCCACCTATCCCCATAACTTAGAAGTTGTAACCCCAGCAGGTGATCGAGATTGTTTGGGAGGGTGCCTGACTTTCTCCCACTCTGACCACCAAAATCTCAACAAAATGAATCATCTATGATAGGTCCGATCCACCCTGAGAGCTTCTTTAACTTGGAGTTTTATGCATATAAGAAAAACGTTTATTGAGAACTAGTGAGCTTGTGTTTTGGAAGAACTACCGCAAGTGCATGTCAGCATACGTACTGTATGTCTGTGTGTCGTGAATATTGTCTGGGGACTTGTCTTGGGCCCTCCAGCTCTCACCACCAATGAAGCAACGAGAACCCTTAACCAGGATGGCAGGAAAACCGTTGCTGCTGTCGCTGACGTCACCCCTTTCCTCTCACCCCTGTGCCTCCTACTGCACAGTCTTCGCTACGTGTCTTGGCATTCTCGTTCTTGTCCTTCTGCGCTCGGGCATCACCTTGCTGGGAGCCCCTCGGATGAAGCTCTCATCCATTGCGCATGGAAATGCTGGAGTTCCTTACACATGGCAGGTACTGGAGGCTCCCCTCCCTCTCGTTGTCCCTGAAAGTTCTGGCTGACTGCCGCAATTCATCCACTTATGAGCACGTTGCACTGGGTGCCTTCTCCTCACCTCTTCTTAAGCGCTGGGGATGGCTTTTCATATTTGTAGCAAATATATACGTATATGTATACACATATATGTGTGTGTATGTATATCCACACACATATACGCACATACGTATATCCTTTTTTCCCAATTGAGAGTTGCAGGCATCAAGACACACATATACCCACATACATGTATACTTGCACACACACGTGCAAGTGCACACACACATGAATATATTAAAGAACACCAAGGCAGGCATCTCTGACCCTCAGGGTTGGGTGCTCAGTGCAATCCTGAACATCTTCGCCCACCAGGAGCCCTGCCCGGGTCTCAGGGAAGCAGAAACGTGTCTCCACTTCTTTTGCCCCATGTCGTCAAAACAGAAGTTAAGTGTGCCCAGATGCTGGGAAGGATTGTGGGTTGTGTCCTTGTTGGTTTTGGAGGCAGAGCTTACTTCTGAATGTGGAGAGGACTTGAGCGCTGGGGCGGGAAGGAGGGCTTGTCAACCCTCCCTCTCCGAGGGGACTCCTGCATAATAATGTATCACTTTCCAGAAGTACCAGGACTCATTCTTCTGCTTCTTTTCATGTTATGATTTGTGCTTCTGGAGGTGCTCACAGATCAGCACAGTATTCCTAAACACCTGCTCCTGACAGCTGTGGAGTATTTTCCAATATTACATGATTCCTGTCACTCCCCAATTTGCATAACATGGGTATAGACCCCTGGTTGGCAAACTGTGGCTCATGAGCCACATGCGGCTCTTTGGCCCCTTGAGTGTGGCTCTTCCACAAAATACCACATGCGGGCGCTACCTCGATAAGGAATGTACCTACCTATATAGTTTTAAGTTTAAAAAATTTGGCTCTCAAAAGAAATGTCAATCATTGTACTGTTGATATTTGGCTCTGTGGACTAATGAGCTAACCCACATGAAGCTTACGATGGGCTTTCCACACTGTCAGTTATGCTAGAATTATAAAGGGTTTTGTAATAATATTACATTTAAAAACAAATACATTGGGCTGTATTTGAATAATTCTGATTTAAAATTTTTTTTCTTTTTACTTTTTTATTGAATTTATTGGGGTGATACTGGTTCACAAAACCTTACGGGTTTCGAGTGTACAACTCGACAAGACATCATCTGCACACTGAGTCGTGCGCCCATCGCCCAAAGCAAAGTCTCTTTCCACCCCCACCCCCACCCCGTGTAAGCCCCCTGTGGCCGCCCCTCCCCTCCCCCCGCCCTCTGGTTATCAGCACACTGCTGTCTGTGTGTGTGTCATAATATACCCGTCTATACGCATTTGCTTAATCCTCTCACCCTCTGACAGCTGTCAGTCCCATATATCCGTGCCTCTGTTTCTATTTCCTTCATCAGCTTATTTTGTTTATCAGATTCCACATATGAGTGAAATCATACGGTACTTGTCTTTCTTTGGCAGCTTATTTCCTTTAGCATCATAATTTCCAAGGCCATCCATGTTGTCGCAAAAGGTAAGATTTACTTCCTTTTTGCGGCCGAGTAGTATTCCATTGTGTAAAGGTATCACAGCTTTTTTATCCACCCATCTAACGATGGGCACTCGGGATGTTTTCAGATCTTCGTTATTGTAAATAATACTGCAATAAATATAAGGGTGCTTGTATTCTTTTGAATTAGTGCTTCAGATTTCTTCAGATATATTCCCAGAAGTGAGATGGCTAGGTCGAAAGTCAGTTCCATTTTTAATTTTTTGAGGAACCTCCATATTGCTTTCCAGAATGGCTGCACCAGTCTGCATTCCTACCAATAATGCATGAGACTTCCCCTTTCTCCGCATCCTTGTCAACACTTGTTGTTTATTAATTTATTGATGACAGCCGTTCTGAGAGGTGCAAGGTGGTATTGCATTGTGGTTTTAATTTGCATTTCTCTGATGATTAGTGATATTCAGCATCCCTGCATACGCCTATTGGCCACCTCAATATCCTCTTCGGAGAAGTGTCTGTTTAGGTCCTTTGCTCATTTTAATTGGGTGGTTTGTCTCCTTGGTATTGAGTTGTATATGTTCTTCATATGTTTTGGAAAGTAACCCTTATCAGATGTACCATTGGCAAACACACCTGCCATTTAGTGGGTTTCCTTTTCATTTTGTCGCTGGTTTCTTTTGGTGTGCAAAAGCTTATATTAACGATAATTTACATTCTTTCCTCTAATAAAAGATAATTACCAATATTTTAGAAGAGAAAAAAATCATGAGTAGAAATCATGAACAATTTCTCATGTTCTGTTCTTTACATTTTTCCATTACATTTAATGAAAGCAGAGTCACATTTTGTACACTTTGAATTCAATTACACTTACTTTGTAAATACTTTAGCTCACTACTGTCAATAGAAAACACTGTGTGATAACTAGGTCATGGTCATCACATATATAATCAGGGATCTTGCTAGAATAAAGGAATAAACGAAGGAATAAGAATATTTTTGAAATAGATATATAGTTTAAGAATTTTGTCTTTCGAGACTGTATTATATACCCAGCCATTGACAGCCCCATAGCAGAACACCCAGACGTGCACTTATAGTAATTAAGTTCTTTTAAAAATATTTTGCCAACTTTTACTCATATAAAAATCCTACTTTCGTTGATTATTCACTTTGTCATCGTACGGGTACATTTGGAAAAGCAGGATAGAGTATGTCTTATTTAGCGATGTACAAGTTTGGTCTACAACTGTGAAACGTTTAGGCTCCTAGTAGTGACACTCTGACCCCAGGGCCCCTGTTTCTAGTCTCATTCTAGGTCCTGCGAATGTTAGAGCAGGCCTGCGCGCGCAGACCTACGGACGCACACTTATTTACACAAAACATGAGTGGAAAATCAAATCAATATCCGCAAGCCCCAGATCGTATTAGCCGACAACAGTGTTCTCCAGGGCCTGGTAGAGAACTGTAAAAGGCGAAGTGTTTCCATAGCGGGTGAACTATTAATTCAGCAACGTTCATTTACTGAAAACAGTCTCCACGAACGCCATTTGTGAGGGGCATTTGAAAACATTCGATGTTTATTTTCGATTTAAATTCCGGCAACATGCTAGGAAATTGGGAAGGCTAGAACATCGAACTTCATCTTAGGTTTGATGGGGAAGCAGCACAGAACTGGCCGTTAAATTGGGGACAAGAAAAGGATGGCGGTGGGGAAGGGGTGTTTCTCTTGGTCCTCGTCCTTCTTGAATTCCAATCAGCGCAAGTCTCTATAAAATAAGGATAATAGATATTACTGCTGGAGGAGGAGGAGGCGAAATTGGGTTTTTTAAGGCAGCGTGATAAATCAGGAAAACCCAAGAGAATCATCTGAAAAGCGATTAAACGTAGTGAGAGTTCAATACTATGGCCAGACTACATGATAAATATGCCAGAGACAATAGTGCTTTTTACGCACCAGCGACAGCAGAGGAGAAGGCCTGGGCACCGGCAGGCGGTGGCGGTGGCGAAAGTAGTTCCGTCACGGAGGGCGGCGGCGGAAGACGGGACTTCATTTAACCCGGTCTGTCTGTCTGGAATTGTCTCGGTCTCAGCTTCTCATTCCTGATGAGAGGGCTACTTTCTTCCGGTAGGGGCACCCCTTTCATTCGGCTTTCAGCTGCTTTTAAGGGGGAAAAAAAGAAAGAAAGATCAGAGTGTTTCTCCTGACTTTGCTGTGTTGCAAGCGCCTGTAACTTGAAGTTGTTAATAACCCAGAGTAGCACATGGAGAGTGGTGTGTTCTGAATGCACCTCATATTTGCTAGAGTAACTACGCTTCTGTTTAAAAGTGAGAAGCAGCCCTGGCCGGTTGGCTCAGCGGTGGAGCGTCGGCCTGGCGTGTGGGGGACCCGGGTTCGATTCCCGGCCAGGGCACATAGGAGAAGCGCCCATTTGCTTCTCTACCCGCCCCCCTCCTTCCTCTCTGTCTCTTTCTTCCCCTCCCGCAGCCGAGGCTTCATTGGAGCAGGAATGGCCCGGGCGCTGGGGATGGCTCCTTGGCCTCTGCCCCAGGCACTAGAGTGGCTCTGGTCCCGGCAGAGCGGCGCCCCAGAGGGGCAGAGCATCGCCCCCTGGTGGGCAGAGCGTGGCCCCTGGTGGGCATGCTGGGTGGATCCCGGTCGGGCGCATGCGGGAGTCTGTCTGACTGTCTCTCCCCGTTTCCAGCTTCGGAAAAGTACAGAAGAAAAAAAAAAGTGAGAAGCAGACCCCTCTCTCTGAAGCCAAAACCTCCCCACCACCCCCTCTGAGGAAGGGGGCGGGGCCAATAAGGAGGTCTCTATCCCCTGGATCTCACAAAGCCTGTGGCTTCTAGCAGGTGGTTTGGTTTCTCACAAAGCAAGTGGTTTCTGGTTGGCCTTCTTGAAGACATTGAGCTTGTGCTACTCATGCCACACCATAGGGCAGCGTGGCTGGTCCTGCCCAGAGGCCAAGGCTCAAGGTGAGAGAGGTGTCCAGCAGCGTGAGGCACAGCCGGCGGTTCCTGTGGGGGGTGGCTGAGAGGTCCACAGGGTGCCTGGCAAGATGGACGCTCAGTGAATGTCGCCACGCCCAGACCGCCACTGCTGTGTCCACTGGGACCTTTCCTCCCCTCTCCTGCCCCCCCCTCTTTCACTCAATCCTGGAGCAGCAGGATGGACACTTGGTGAGGCCTGGGACCAGCTTCCCAGGGCCCCGGGGCCTCCCGTTTGAGTGTACAGGGGTGGGGGTGGGGGTGGGGGTAGGGGAAGTTCACCTTTGAATGGAATTCGATGTTGTCATTATTACACTACTGGAATCACCAGAGGAGTTGCTTTCTAAGCTGAGAGTAGATAGAGGACACCTATTCCCTAGGATTGCTCAGAAGAGCTAGGAGATGGGACTGGCCCAAGACAGCGTCCGGGGGTAGAGAAAGAGGTGACTGTCACTGGGAGGGGAAACCCAGAAGCTTTAGGGTCGAGAACCCAAAACCCTTCCTGCCCCAGGACATATACCTGTGCATAAATGGGTAGGGGCATGGGGACAGCAGGGCAGGACAATAAAAGGGACGGACACCCTTTTCATTCTAGATGTTTTTGTGTTTGGGAAATGAATGTATAGAAGTGTCAGTTGAGGACTTTATAAGAGTACACACAAGCCCTGGCTGGGTAGCTCTGTGGGTTAGAACATCTACCCAATACACCAAGGTTGTGAGTTTGATCCCCTGTCAGCACACACACAAGGATCCAACAATGAATGCATAAATAAGTGGAATAACAAATCACTGTTCCTCTCTCTCTCTCTCTCTCTCTCTCCTTTCCTTGCTCTCTAAAATCAATAGAAAAAATAATAATAAAAAAGAGAGTAGACACAAACACACACATATATACATAGACATCAGACGTTTTTCCCCCTTAAGGGGGCCGGTCTTTGTTCTTTGGCCCTGAGCCCTACATGCAGGTGTAACGGGCTTCTGGGACCATTCCATAAACCTCTGCTCCCACCGAGCCGGATTCTGGTTGGCCTTGACCCAACCCAGCAGTGAGGGCTGAGGGAGACGGAAACTCAGGCAGGAATGGAGGGGAGACAGGTTGGGCTGGGACCTCCATACGCCTTCTCTTCCTCCTTGCTGTTATATAAACACTGTCATTTGCCATTAAATGTGAAGACAACGTTGATTAAAGAACCTGCCTGACAGCTCGGTGGAAAATACTCTCCTCTCATTACGCAAATATTCAAGGCCTCACTTTTAATTACTCATTTAATGCCAGATTAGCTCCTCGTCCCTGCCAAACAGCTCAGCCTTTCTCCCGGAGAAGTCGGAATGAATCAGGAAGCCAGATGAGCCGGAGCTAGTGGCCCACTCCCTGACTCAGCCAGAAAAGCAGGGTCACCACTCCACAGAGGGGCAGTACTGACCCAGGGACTTCCTGTTGGATTCTTTTCCTTTGGCTTTAGCCCCAAGTATTATCCTAGGTGGACAAACCCCCTAAAATACTGTTTTCTTTGGGGAACTGGAAGAAAAGTCTGCATGGTGAATGTGAGAAGCCTCCGCTCTCTGAGCGAGTAAGGGCTTCCAGACGGCTTTGCTGCGGCTGCGGAACTCTGTGGCGCGGCCCCTGCCGTCCATTCTGTTCCCTCGCACACGTGCACAGGGCACCCGCTGCGTGCCGGCCCGGCGCTGTCCCTGCTGGCCAGAGCTGGGAAAGTTAGGCCCGCTGTCCCAGAAACTCCGTCCAGGGGGCAGGCAGACCTGAAAATCAGTCAGAGCGATCGGCTTCGGTGGGTGCGGGACGGAGGTCTGCACAGGCACCGCAGGGCACAGACAAGGGAAGAGGCAGGAAGAGGAACGGAAAAGGCCCTGTGGAGGGGAGCCAGACCAGCGATTACCCGGAAAGAAGGACAGGAAGGAACCTTGAGAGGGCCTGGGGCAATAATAGAGTCTGTGGGCCTGGAGAAGGGCCAGTGTGGATACGGAGGATGTGTGTGGTGCTCTGTAATGTCCCAGAGAACCTTTGAACACTCTGGCTATGTTTAAGAATGTCCCTCTTAGGAATCCTAACCTTCCCAAAGTAAAAGCCAACAGTTCTCTTTTCCAGCTTCCCTTGCAGCTAAGGCACAGTCGTGCGACCTTGAATCCACGTATCAGACACAGCCATGGGAGATTTCGTACGGAGGCTAGTGGAAACGATGAGAGACACCTCGTAGACTCCATCCTGCTGCGCGTGCTAATGCACAGTGCCCCCCATCATCCACGCCTGGCTTCTGTCTGTTCTGCAGTAGTGGTATAAAACACTGGGGCAAAATGTGGCCACACTGCTCCTGCCCACAACCCCCGAGAACCTCTGGCTCTTCTAAAGATCCTAACAGCTGCCAATTGCCTCTTACAACCTCCTTTTTCTCTTTAAACTAACTAGAGTGGGTTCTGTTGCTTGCAGCCTAGGATTCTGACTGGTACAACCCAGTGACTTTCCACAGGCCATTGCAGAGAGCTTCCAGTTCCGAGGAGCTTCTGTGGGGTGGATGTTGGGTCTTCTGTGCCATCCCTACTCCCAGCTGCTGTACTGTGACCTCTTTCACAGACTGAGCTTCCAAATATTGTATTCACAAAACAATAACAACAGCATCTAAAACTTATTGAGCATTCGCTAATTTGGGGCATTGTGTGGCAGAGTGGACTTTCCAAGGTGGTCAAAATAGAATCTTCTATCTCACATTCAGGTCTTGTAAAGTGACCTTCACAGTCCTCCCCCCACCCCTTAAATCTGGAAGGGCTTCTGACTCCTGCAGAAATGCCGACTTGTGCCTTCCAAAGCGAGATCATGAGAGCTGATGCAGCACCCACCTGGTTCTCTTGGACTTCTCAGTCTCAGAGCCCAGCCACCTGCTGTGGGGAGGCCCAGGCCCAGGATGGGTGTGGCAGCCCTGCTGAGACCCCAACCAGCAGCCAGCGGGACCTGCCAGATAGAAGAGAGGGAGACGAGAGAGGATTCCAGCCCCCGCTACCATCCGACTACAACCTTGGGAGAGACCCGAGTGAGAACCGCCCAGCTGAGCCCAGTCACCCCCCCCCAAACACAAATGTGAGAGATACTATTAAAATAATTGTCATCTAAAGCTGCTACGGTTCAGAGTGTTTCATTACTGCGGCGATAGATCACTGGCACACACCGTTCTGAGCAACTTATAGACGCATTTCATATTCACCACAATCCTATGCGGTGGGCGTTATTGTTATTCTCCTCACGTGCATCAATGAAGCAATGAAGTATCTGAGGCACAGAGAACTGAGTGTCAGCTGGCATCAGAGTTGTCCTCAAACATCTGGCGAGGACGAGCGGAACCAGGACTGTATCGGTACGGATGCGCTCAGTCCTGCTGTGCTGACGATCAACCCTGACATCTCAGTGGCTCAGGAGGAGAACGTCCTCTGCGGTCAGCCCAGGGCTCTGGCTCCACTTCTGCACCTCCCGTGGCCCCCATCTCAACCATGGCTGGTCACCATGGTAGAGGAAGAGACAGCTTTGGAGAGTCTCAGGCCAGCAACTCCATCTTCTGCCCACAAAGTGACACAAGGGTTATGTCCACCTACACTGACTAGCCAGCGCTGGTCACCTGACCCACCCGGCCGCATGAGGGTAGGAAGTTCAGCCACGTCCCTGGGTGGGGAGAGAGGCAGGTTTCTCTGAGCAGCAGTAGACGGCACGGCACGTCCTGCGTGAAGAAATGGCGTGCTGGTCTCCCTGCACTGCACCTTGTCTTTGTGTTGCTTTATTTTTTTTTTCTTATTTTTTTTTCATTTTTCCGAAGCTGGAAACGAGGAGGCAGTCAGACAGACTCCTGCATGCGCCCAACCGGGATCCACCCGGCATGCCCACCAGGGGGCGATGCTCTGCCCATCTGGGGCGTTGCTCTGCTGCAACCAGAGCCATTCTAGCACCTGAGGCAGAGGCCATGGAGCCATCCTCAGCACCCGGGGCCAACTTTGCTCCAATGGAGCCTTGGCTGCAGGAGGGGAAGAGAGAGACAGAGAGGACGGAGAGGGGGAGGGGTGGAGAAGCAGAGGGAAACTTCTCCTGTGTGCCATGGCCGGGAACCGAACCTGGGACTCCTGCACACCAGGCCAACGCTCTACCACTGAGCCAACCAGCCAGGGGCTCTGTGTTGCTTTAACATGATGGTGAGTTATCTACGCACCCTCTCCTCTGGCTGACCGTGAGCTCCCCAAGGGCCAAAGGCCTGACCCACTCTGCTCTGTGTAGCAGATCCTCGCGTGATCAGGGTGCCGGCTGCAGAGGCTGAATAGGCATCAAACTGTGCACGTTTTCTGGGTGTACATTCTACTTCAATTAAAAGGCACATCTAAAGAAGGTGAGGGCTGCACGGTCCGGCAGAGTAAAACCCCTCTGTCCCAGAGACTCAGAACTTGGGAGCGGCCCCATTCATCCCTCACCTCGGTCACTTAGGGGATGTCCCTGGTCCTCAGTCCGACAGTCAAGGAGGAAGGCCAGCACAGCCTCCGCCCTCGTCCGTTCTCCGTGGGGTCCCTCTCCTTCCCGGCTGAGGGCAAACAAGGCCCCGCTGGGTCCACTGTGCAGCTAGGCAGCGTGAGCCTCTCAGGTGCACGAGTCCATTAGCTGGAGACGTGGGCGAGGCGACATCATTGTCTCCCGGCCCGTGCTCTTGGGGCCTGACAAACATCTGACCCCTTCTGGATGGCTTTTCCAGGGTCAGCCTATTACGAACGAATCCTGACTAATTCGGTCACCCTCCCGTTTCTCAAGTATGATTTGCGGCTTAATTGCAGCAGGAAAAAAAAAATAGTGAAAAGTGCACAGCCCGGGCCATATCCATAACTCATAACCCCAATAAAACCCTTGACGTGCTGTTGTGACTTATGGCAGTCTGAGAGGTGTGCCCCCTGGGGCCAGGGAGCGCCCAGATGTTTCCGTTATAGACTACCTTAGAGTTCACGGGCCGGAGAAAGAATCCAGGCTTTCCAACGATGATGGCAACGTTCAGCCCTGGTTGGAGGCCAAAGCCAGAGCTTCGGCTCAGGGTGCCAGGCCTGGGAGAGGGCATGCTCAGGCTGCCCTGCTCAGCAGATCAGGGCAGTGGCTCAAAGACCGCAGCCGGCATCGCAAGCCTACCGAAGCCCCTCGTCAAGCGGGAGGCTGGCCTGCACAGGCCCCAAGGAAGCACAAGGACGATCTATCAGTGAAGGAGTTAGGCTGGGGGTGACAGAAAACCGAGGTCAAACAGTGTAACCCATAAAGGGAATTCACTGGCTCTCATAATTGAAAAGTCCAAAGCAGGGGTCCCCAAACTTTTTACACAGGGGGCCAGTTCACTGTCCCTCAGACCGTTGGAGGGCTGGACTATAAAAAAAACTATGAACAAATCCCTATGCACACTGCACATATCTTATTTTAAAGTAAAAAAACAAAACAGGAACAAATACAATATTTAAAATAACGAATAAGTAAATTTAAATCGACAAACTGACCAGTATTTCAATGGGAACTATGCTCCTCTCACTGACCACCAATGAAAGAGGTGCCCCTTCTAGAAGTGCGGCGGGGCCGGATAAATGGCCTCAGGGGGCCGCATGTGGCCTGCGGGCCATAGTTTGGGGACCCCTGGTCCAAAGGTTATTTGAGTTCAGGTGAGGCTTGATCCAGGGGCTCAAATGATGTCACCATGGTAAAGGCATCTTCCATTGTTTCTCTGTGCCTTCTGCCTCAGGCTGCACAGTGCCCACTGCCAGTTCCAGGATTTCTCCCCCAGGAAGCAGCTCGCGGCGCCAGCTCCAGACCTCCCAGCCTCAGGGGCTGTGTTTCTTCCTTCCCCCAAGTGTTAAACAAACACCCCACTCCCATGGGCACCCGTTTGGTCAGGTGTTCGTTCTTGCACAAACTGGCATTTGAGCCACTAGGAAGAGGGAAGAACACGTTGATTAACTTGGACCAAGTGGGCAACTGAAGGTCACCTTGACAGACAGCAGACGTTTGAAAATGGGGACGGGTAGTTCTTAAAGGGGAGGCTTGCTTTACCAAAAGAAGCAGAAATGGGCGCGCGGGGCAGGCAGAGGGCAGGGGTCGGTCACCTAGAGCCGGCGTGGGTGAGCGAGGTCCAGGCGCCAGACCCAACACTGGCTTTTGCGAATAAAGTGGAGCACAGCCATGCGCGTTCGTTTCCGCGTTGTGGGAGGCCACTTTCACACCACAGAGGCAGTTAAGTGATTGCAGCAGGGTGCATCTGGCCTGAAAACCCTACAGTAGTTACTGTCTGGCCCTGTACAGAAAATGTTGCCGACTCTTGACACAGAAGACGTTTCGTTTTAATGAGGACCTTTGGAGGCTACGGCTAAAATGCCAACAGCAGATACATCCAGGCTCCAGACATCACAGTGAGCACTTGCTCCTGCCTTCTGCTCATACTCTGGCTGGGCACCCAGGTGGGCCCCGGGCAGCCAGAATGCAGGGTAGGGTGGAGTGGGGCGTGGCCAAGCACTGGCCAGGTGACTTTGGACAGGTCCTATCGCTTTCTCTGCCAGGGAGACCTCGAGATGCCTTTCAGGGTCTGTATTTTTCTGGACGCCACGGGAGAGGGAGCCGCTCTCCCCTTCTCAATCCCGGGTCTGTGTGCAGGAGGCAAAACCTAGCACCAGGGGGCGCTAGGAGGCACCATCCCAGCGCGGTCAGAGGAAGTGGGAGCCCGGGCGCCTTAACTGCGGTGGTGACACTGTTTATAAGACCCTCCCCTCCCGCAGGCCGCAGTTACTAGCTGTAATGGTGATCACCTGCGGGAATAGCCTCTTGCCTTGCTTTCACTTACTTTGTCCGTTCTTTACGGTAGATCAAGTCTCAAATCTTCCCGGTCCTCCCAATAACCTGGAATGCTGGCCTCAGGCAGGATGGGATGGCTGATTCCCACTCACCAGGCTGTGCTCCTGTTCACAGTTACATACGCGCTCACTGGTCTCTGAATTTGGGCCAGTGCGTGAGCGAGGCTGCAGAGAAAGCAAGGTGCATGCAAGCCTGAGCCGTGAGTCTTTAAGGAACATGCTTAACTTTAGAATGTGTTCTTGCATTTTAAGGAATTTTATTTTTGCCTTTTATGCTTGCAGCTAAGAGATGGTGGCTGAGTTATGGAAGACTGCTTCTCTGTAAGCTGAAAAGCAGCTACTCACAAGCACATACGCCCACAGTAATCCCATCAGAGCCCTTGTGCAGGTCCAGCTACGCACAGCAACACGTAGGAGCCCTGAGCCTGCCGGCAAACACCCACGCACATGCTCGAGCACACCCCACGCAAGCGCATGCACAGACTGGTGCAGACAGGAGCCCCAGGCAGCCCCCTGACTATGCACCACGTGCACGGTGTGTGCTGCGGCAGGCTTATTCTAGCACCTGCGTGTGTCAGGGTCACACAGCACCTTGAACAGGCCCTCCGCATGGAAAAGCTCTTGGAGACTCCCTGCTTTCGATACAGAATTTCAAGAAAAAGGTTATTTTTTTAATGTCAAAAAATGTATGTGTGTGCTAAAAAATAAGGTAACTTCGTTCTGAAGTTTTCTGATTGCAACATCAAAGGATTGATTTTCTATGCATGTCTTGATTTGTTTGTCCGTTTATTCATTTGCCCATTTGTATCTTTATTTGGTTGGTCCTGCTTCACTGGCATCCTGGATATGATGTAGGTAGACTGGAGGCCCTGCAGTGATGTGCACACCCTGATAAGTGGTACTCATACGTGGTCATACCAGGGCTTCCCACAGGTGCACGTGGGTGCACACACACACACACACACACACACACACAACAGCCCCATGGGGCTTCGAGACAGAAGTCCCAGGAAAAGACCCAGCACCCACACCCTCCCCCAATGCAGCCAGCACTCCTATAGGACGCCTTTCCTCCCGCCTGGTATTCCAGCCACTGCAGGCCAAGCTCAGCGGGACGCACAGCAGGGCCCCGCCCCTGATGTCCTGATTTAATTAGTCTGGGGTGGAGCCTGGGCATCTGGATTGATAAAAAACCTTTTCGGGTGATTTTCACGTGCTGCCAGGACTGGGAACCTTGGAGCCACAGGGCCCCTGGTGAGCTAACGTCCTGTGACGGGGAGCTCACTACCTGTCCTGGCAGCCTCCTTGCTTTGAGGACAAGATCAGAGTTAGAGCCTTTGGTTCCAAGTTCCCAGAATGGTGACAGCAAGCTCAGGGCATGCCCTACCACCATCACTACGGTTCTTCCTGCCCACCTCTCTGAATCTAAATATCCAATCACATACTGTGCACTATACACTGTGTTTACATAATATATCGTCTAGACCAGGGTCCCCAAACTATGGCTTGTGGGCCGCATGCGGCCCCCTGAGGCCATTTATCCGGCCCCTGCCACACTTCCGGAAGGGCCACCTCTTTCATTGGTGGTCAGTGAGAGGAGCATAATTCCCATTGAAATACTGGTCAGTTTGTTGATTTAAATTTACTTGTTCTTTATTTTAAATGTTGTATTTGTTCCCATTTTGGTTTTTTACTTTAAAATAAGATATGTGCAGTGTGCATAGGGATTTGTTCATAGTTTTTTTTTATAGTCTGGCCCTCCAACGGTCTGAGGGACAGTGAACTGGCCCCCTGTGTAAAAAGTTTGAGGACCCCTCATCTAGACAATACACGCATTAAATAATGTTAGTGAAAAATCGATATAATTTTCATGGCGTTGGATGAAATCTTCTTGGCTTTGTAGTCCACATTCTCGCCTAATGTTTACACATAAGCATTCCGCCACTGTAGTCATTGTACTGAAGGCTACTCCAGATCCCTGAGTTTAGTTCCCTATTTTACAGATGAGAATGCTGAGGCTGGGAGACATTGGTGGTGAGGCCACGCACACATTGGCCTTGGGCTCTGTTCCCTATTTAAGAGTTTCAACATGAGGAAGAAAACAGCCTAAAATATTAACTCACCCCCCCCCCAATCAAGAGAAAGGACAGTTCATACGTAACAGAAACAAAACGTTCGTGAAAGATGAAAGGCGTTTTGTTGGCTGCGTTAATACAAACGTGAATCAGAGAGAGCTGGGCGGGCATGGGACTCCCGGGCCGGGTCTGGGATGAGCAAGGCGCCTCTGCGCTCGCCGCGCCCGCCACTAGGCGGCGCCGGAGCAGCGCCTATGGCCGGGTCGTCCTGCAGGACGGGGAGTCGCTGCAGAGGCTGGTGGAACCAGTCCTGGGCCTCTACCCAAGAGCTCTGGAAAAGACCAGGTAGAAGAAAGCCCTGGCAGCGGATGAGAAGCTTTTCAAAGACACTCTCCACCCTGCCTTTGCATCCTAAAATATCCTAAGTTGCTTCAGTTCCCGGAACTGCCCTGCCCTCATCTGTCATCCAGGAAGGAGAATGGCACAGGACAGTGGAGGGCTCCATCAGACACCAGCGGGAGAAAGGGAGACCCCTCGCTGCCCCGTCCCCCCTCTCACAGAGACCCTCCGCCTCCAGCCAGGCAGGACGTGGACCCCAGCCCCTCACCTTACAGCCCACTTCCGAGCTCACAAGCCATCTGTGAGCTGGAGGCCACATAGCTGTCCCGGGTCGGGTCAGCGGTGCCCACACCGTTCCTCTGCATCTTACTGCCTCCCCGGGGGGCCAGACACACAGGCAGCCCCCCCACTGCCACCCCCCATCAGACACCCTCCATCACCCTCCCCACACCTCTCCTACCGAGAAGCGTTTTACAGGATGACCAGAGTCTCCAGCAAGATGTAAGAAGGCACTTCTGCAAGTTGCTCTTCTAGACACATTTATTCTTTGGGCTGAAAAAAAGACATGACAGAGGGCTTGGAGACAAAAGCTACATGGGTGTCAGAAGTGCATGTGGGGTGTCTTCACAAAGCGGTGAGGTCACCCGTCGGAGAGAACCCTGAGGTACCTGTGAGGTACAAGAAGTGTACAGTTACAAGAAGAGTAACTGCCCAGGGCCACACGGCAACTGTGAGGCCGCTTACCTCCAACAAACTGAAATTCTCGCCGAAGGCGGGCGGGGGAGCGATGGTCTCCTCAGCCCAGTCTCTCTGCTCCGGGGCTGCAGAAATGGCTTTAACCGCTGTCACCGACAGGAAAGCTGGAAGACACAATGGTGGGGAATAGAGCAGGGAAGCCAGAGAGACCACAGTTCAGATGGGCGGGCACCCTGTGGTCCCTCCTCCATCTGTGTCAGACCCCTCACATCTGGGAACGGTGAACCAGGGGCTGACACGGACACCTGCGAATGTGGAACACTGATCACGCAATAATAAATAGGTAATGATAATTACCACTGTCATTCCTTTGACTGTTATTCATTCTCAAGCACCCGGCCAGGTGTCTGACACTCACCGCTTCCGGTCCCACAGTGACTGCAGAAGTGCAGTGTCCTCCCCATGCCTCAGAGGAGGAGAAGGAGGGGGGCAGAGAGACTCTCCCAGCCCCCCAGAGCGAAGGACCCAGGAGGCCGGCATCTCACCGGACTGCTGAGGGTTTGTTTACCTGAGTAAGGGACACCCTGGGTGTTCGAACAAGGAGATGTCATGACTGCCTCTCAAAGAAGCTTCCGGATGAGGCCAGCAAGGGCAACTGCACACACACAGAACACTGGAAATCCCACACAGCATCGTTCTGGTTCTAGCCTCCGGTCTCTTCTCCCCAGAGCACCGGCAGGACAGATAGAGAGAAGCGCCTTCGTTTGAGTTTGGACCAAATTCCCCTCTGTCCCCTTGTCTGGGTTCTGCACACTAACTTTTCTGTAGCCCCTGCTGGCCACATCCCTCTCGCTGTGCAGCTGTGTGGGCACATCCCAGTCTCTCGGGGCACACGTGCTCAAAGTGCCCCGCTGTGACCCCGGCTGGCTTCTCCTCATGGCTCACCTCACAGGCTCTGTCCCTCTTTCCACTGGCCCCCATGTCCCTTGAGGATACACTGATTTATCTGTATCCTGACCCCCCACATCTGCCCCAGCCTTGGCACAAGAAGGTGCCCAGGCCTCCGGCTCAAGGGGCCCTAACTTTCAGTGGCTATTGAGTGGCAAAGGGTTTAGAAAATAGGGAGGGTCTCGTCTAAGTCATTATTTCAAACTTGGACAATAACTTCCTTATATTTTTATAAAATCCCCAATACTACCGATTGCTAGACATTCACAGGTCCTCATCTGAGCTGTCGTTCTCCTAATTAAGGGGACTCTGTCACTGCTGACTAAAGTGAGAACCACATCTCAGACTATGCATCAAAACAAATCCAAATGGAACGGGAATTTCTATGCAAAAGAAACAAACACAAAAAACAAAAAAGAAATTCTCAAAATGTCAGAAGAAGACACAGCGTTCTCATATGGAGAATACCTTTCTTCCTGAATAGGGACAGTCCTTTCTCTAAGCAAGACACAAAACTCAAATGCTGTAAAGAAAAGGTTGTTCAATTCTTATTAAAAAAAAAAAAATTAAAAACCACAAGAGAAAAAAATTACAGTTAAAAGGCAAGCAGCAAACAGATAGAAATATTTGCAGCTCATATCACAGATAAAGAGAACTTTCCTTGATATTTAAAGACCTCCCACAAAACAACAGGACCAAGGTCAATAACAAAAATGGGCCCGTCCATAGACTGCCTGGGTTCCAACCTCAGCTCTGCCAGTGACTCTCTGAGTGTCCTTGGGCAAGTTACTCTGCCCCCCTGGACCATGGTTTTCTTGTTTGTAGAAGGATCCTGGTCTCATAGGGGTTTCTGTGTAGAATACATGCGTGAATCTTCCCCAGAATTACCACTGGTTACTTGTCGACACCAGATTGGGAGCACCTTGGGGGCTGGGCCCATCACAGAGTCTCCTGTCGCGCAGCTGTGCTCCGCGAACGGCTTTGTCTGCCTTGAACTTGCCGGGAATGGCAAAGTGGGTCGTGATGGAGGACCCAATCCCAGTTCTCTTGCCCTAAGACTCAGCGGTTCCGGGACACTGGCAGTCCTGCTGGGTCCCCCTGTGCACCCAGGTTCGAAGGAAGTGGAAAAGCACAGCAAGGACTCGGAGCGGCACACGCCGGCCTCCACGAAGGAACATTAGAGCTGCACGGGCCAGGGTGGAAGTTAAATTCATAGACTGCTAATTAGCATGTGGAACAGGAAGTTTCTAAATAGCTCTGCAGCGAGGCCGTGGGCAGGCTCCGGGCCAGCGCTGAAGAGCCTGGTTCACAGGAGGGCGCCGGGAGAGGAAGACTGAAGCGACCGAGCCCGCTCCTTCTCACATCACAGGAACCCACGGGCCCGTTGCTGCTGGGACGTCCTGTGGAAATAAAGCCGCTGGCCCTCGTGGGGGGCTTCAAAAGGACGTGGGGCTGCAGCGGCCTGGGCTGGGAGAGAGGACAGGAGATGGGGGGGGGTCTGTCCACCCTCATAGGTCCCAACATGCTTTTCCTGCCTGCTTTTAAAGCCATACTTTCTTCCCTGTTGAGCCAGGGTTCTTTGTCAACATTTACGGTGAGAGGCCACGGTGAGATAAGGAGGTGCTGGGGGCCTTGACTCGGTGAAATGGATGCATTTGGCATGAAGCTAGTATTCCTGGGACCCTTGAATCTGACCTTTGCAAACCAGCGGCCCCTACCCCTCCCTGAGTGTCGGTCTCTCCCTTGGCAGAGGGGGCTCAGGCCCTGCAGGTTGCTGAGGCTGGCGGGCACTCCCTGGGCTTACTGCTGTCCAGTGCAGACTCTAGTCCCAGGGCAGAGGTTCCCAAGGGGCCCCTGCCCGAGACAGGTCACGCCAGTGAGCGTTTCTCCCTGATGTTCGTGCCAGCCACAGCTCTTCCAGGGTCCCAGGCCCTGCCATGGCCTGCCCATGGACCAGGTCAGCCCACTGCCCAGTGTCCACCTCAGGTTAACTGCCCTCAGTGTCTGCAACAGGGAAATCAGGCAGCCGAGCTCACTGCTTAGAGATTCCTCAAGGAGGTGCCTGCTTATTCTCAACGACTAGTATGTGCAGGGTACGCATACCTTATTTTTCCACCTATGGGTAGGATCTTGCCACCAAGGGTCCAAGTAGTGAGCTGTTGTGGAGTCTAAGAGATTTTAAGGGAACCTGCCCCTTAGCTATAAAGCAATTCTTAGTCTCTTCCTGGCCCTCAAGGCCTAACCAGTGGACACCACCTCCAGGAAGCCTTCCCTGTCTTTTCCAGTGCTGACTGATCATCTACATCATGCCAGGCACTTTGGAGAGCCAGGAGTGAGGTTCCCTCTCCTCTGAGCTCCCTGGTACTCCCTGGCTGCCCAACGACTTGCCCTGTGCCCTGTGGCTTCTCTTTGATTGTTACCTACCTTTTCTTGACGTTGACTCTCTGCACACCGCCCCTAGAAGATGCATAGCTTAGTGTTCAAACAGCCCAGGTTCAAATCCTGACCTGGCATTTTGGGCTGTATGACCTTGGAGAACTCGTTTCACCTCTCTATGCCTCGGTTTCCTCCCATGTATAATAAGGATAATGATAATACCGGCCTCCTAGGATTTCCGTGAAGGCTGACAGTTCACCCGTGTAAAGCTCGGAGAAGCGTGCTTGGCCCTACATGAGCACTGTGTCACGGGGCGTTGGTCAGATAAGGCACACATCATCTTCCCAGGGGTCCCAAACTCCTGGGGACACCAGACAGCAGGCAAACGAGCAGAGGGCCATGGGCGAGGGCCACGGCAAACCAGAAAGCCGGGCTCCAGCCCGGGCCGCCGCCGCGGGCTCCTGTGCTCGAGATGATGCCGAATGAGAGGCGGGCTGTTTCCATTTTCCAGAGAAGCTAGAAGTCCTGTCTGAATGTTTGTTTTGAATTTGAAATCTCTCAACTTATTTTTGTGTGTGTCATTTTTAAAATGTTTTTTATCACATAAGGAAGCACTTATTGGAGATGTAACATGAAATCATACAAATAAAATTTGTATAAACACAAATCCACATTGAATCATAACACAGAGAGCAAAAGACAAAGTAAAAACAAAGAGAACTCGCTGGCAGCCCCACACGGTTGGACACCGCGGTGTCTTGTACGCGAGAAAGTCTTTTACAAAATAATCATCTTCCAGCAACAGAAGACCAGCCTTCCGTGTCTTCCCGCCAGATGGGCTGCTTTAAGGATCCCCGCCTGCTCTCCCCAAGGTCCGCCTCTAGGACGGCTGGTCCTGGTCCTGGTGACTGCCACCCCCTCGAGACGTCTTGCCCTGAGTGCTCTGCGTCTCCCTGTCCACGTCCGCAGTTCCCGTAGTTACGCCCGGTCCGGCCACAGCCACTGTGGCCACCACCGGGATCTCCATACCCTTAATCATCACAGTGTTTAAACCCTTGGTCCCAGCTTCGGCCCTGACCTCAGCCGCGTTCCCTAGGACCACCTGGGCCACCAGCTGTCACGCCTCTTCTTTCGTTTTGCTGCTGCTGGTGCCGCCTACATTCCTCTTTGGGTTGGGCCACTTCGATCTCCCACTTCCCAGAACCAGTTTGATGGTGTCTGCTTTCTGACGATTTCTCTGCGGGCTCCTCACCTGTGTGGGTGCTAAAACAAAAAAACTTCGTCCTTCATTTGTTTTTGGTTTTTTTATCCATGGAAGTTCGATACTTTCAATCACTCCAAAGCCTCCGAAATATTCTTTAATTTGTTCAGTACTCTCTGGGCTCAATCTACCCACAAAAATATTTTGGGGAGCCTGACTAGGCGGTGGCGCAGTGGATAGAGTTGGACTGGGATGCGGAAGGACCCAGGTTCAAGACCCTGAGGTCGCCAGCTTGAGCACGGGCTCATCTGGTGTGAGCAAAAAGCTCACCAGCTTGGACCCAAGGTCGTGAGCAAGGGATTACTCGGTCTGCTGAAGGCCCACGATCAAGGCACATGTGAGAAAGCAATCAATGAACAACTAAGGTGTCACAACAAAAAATTGATGATTGATGCTTCTCATCTCTCTCCATTCCTGTCTGTCTGTCCCTATCTATCCCTCTCTCTGACTCTCCCTCTGTCTCTGAAATAAATAAATAAATAAATAAATAAATAAATAAATAAATAAAAATTAAAAAGAAAAAAGAACACCTCTGTCTTCTTTAAAAAAAATATTTTGGGGAGGTTCCTTCCTTTTTAAAGCTTTGGTCCTTTTAGGGAAGGGGGGGAATGTCTATCAATCTGCAATCCAGTTTGTGTTCCTTCCATTTCAAAACCCTTTCAACGCTAGCAGCACCTTGGAAAAGCACAGATCCCAATCCTCTTGATGTTCTGGTGACTGGATCCATCTGAATTGTGAAGTCGACAACTTCCCCATATCGAGACACTCAGTCAGACCTTTCTTGCTGGTATCCCAGCTCCAGCCTCCAATAAGCATTTTACCCACATCCTGCTAATTCTTGCTCCCACAGACCTTGAATTTCCTGTATGTCGCAGCACTGGGGCCTGTCCTCCGTGGTGGTGGAGTTGTCTGCTGGGGGCGGGGGGGGGGGTGGCGGTTCAAGTTCGGCAGCTGCAGGGATGACGTGCTGTATGGCGCTGGGTTTTAAATGGTGGCAGAAGAGCTCTCAACTTTTAAACATCAGCAGCTAATTTAGAAAAAAGTCGACACATTGAAACCTTATGTACACACACACACACACACACACACACACACACAATCTGTCCATGGACGTTTATTAAGCTTTATTCATCATCTCCAAAGCCTGGAAGCAACCGGGATGACCTCCAGCAGGTGGGTGGAGAAATAAACTGTGGTACGTCCAGGCAGCAGGTAGTATTCAGCCCTAAAGAGAAGTGATCTAGGGAGGAGCACTTGGGATCTTGCTTCCCGGCTTCTGGCGTCAGTTTGACTCAAATAAGAGAAGCCATTAAAAGACGTGAAGGAAACTTAAACGCATGTTACTGAGTGAGAGAAGCCAGTCTGGGAAGGCCACTTGCTATAGGATTCCAACTCTACGACATTCTGGAAAAGATAAAACTATGGAGACAATGGAGAGATCGACGCTTGCCGGAGCTGGGGAGAGGGAGGGGTGACCAGCTGAGCCGAGAGGGTCTTAGGGCACAGAAACTACTCTGTGTGACACTGTGGTGGTGGAGACGTGTCAGTGTACATTTGGCAAAGCGCACAGAATATGTGCCCCCCAAGAGTGAGCCGCAGTGCCGCCTGCGGGTTTTGGGTGACGAGGGTATGTCCGTGTCAGTGCGTTGACTGTAATCAAGGTACCACTCTGGGTGGGGTCTTGGGCTATTATAGTGGCGGAGAAATGCATGGGTGAGGAACAGAGGGTATCTAGGAGATCTCTACTTTCTTCTCAGTTTAGCTGTGAACATAAGCCTGCTCTATGCAATCAAGTCCATTTAGAAAGAAGTCAGCACACCGCTGGCCAGGCAGAGCCCGCGCATGGACTGGAGAGGGAGGACCTGTCTGTAATCTCAGTCCTGCACAGCTTTTGTTCACTAACCAGATTGTAAGCCCCCTGAAGGCAGAAGCCCTGCTGGTGTTGTTCACAGTTGCGTCCCCAGGGAGGGCCTAGCACCATTCCAGGCAAGAGCAAATGAAAGAAAGAATGAATGGACCACATGCCCTTGACAAGCAAGATGATAGGAACCACTCTACTGACTGCCAAGTAGGTAATGAGCACCATTCTGAGCCCCTAAGGAGCCTCGTGACATGAACGTCACTTAACCGTCTTCCGACAAAAGTATGATCAGCTCTGCTTTTCGGGTGTGGACACAGAGGCTCAGAGGGGTGGTTTTGGCTGCCCAGAATCACGCAGTTGGTAAGTGGCAGAGTCTGGGATGGTTCCCAGGACTTCCAGACTTCAGTGGTGGAAGCTCCCACTCCAATTTTCCTCGGGAAGGAGAGATGATGGGTGGATAGGAGGATAGAAAGATAGAGGATGGCTAATAGGTAGGTGAGTAATGGATAGATAGATGTTGCGTGGGTAACCGGATGGCTGGATGAATAACTGGCTAGATGGCTCAACAGATAATAATTGTTTACTAGATGGACAGATAGATGGATGATGAATGGATCTGAAGAGCCCTTTCCCTAATGAAATTTTCAGCATACTCTTTCTTCCCTTTTTTACTTCCCATCCTGCCGAGACTCAACTATTTCTGGGAGGCAGTTACCTGAGATGCCAAATAGGGTTGTTTTGACAGTTAACAACAAAGTCAGCTTAAACTGGGCTAGGGCAGGGCTGAGGGGGACACCTGTCTTTTCCCTTCACACCTGGCCAGATGTAAACAATATAATTAGGCTAATCACAGAGCCATTCCCCGAATCCACATTTCCTAATCCCCCCCCCCAGTGAGGATCGGGAAGAGCTGCCTTCTCCTTCCCCCCACCCCCTCCCCAGGATAATGAGACCCTCCTGTGTGTGGGGGGGGGGACGAGAGAGATGCACAGGACTCCCCAAGCCTTTCGCAACGCCCACTCCCTTCCTAACTGAGCAAGTCCGGGGCAGAAAAACATCCGAGCTGAGCCTCTGTTTCCTCGTCAGCACAAAGGAGCTAAGTCCTACACTTCTGGCTGTCCCAGCAGCCAAGAGGAGTTCTGGTACCTGCCAGGGCTGAGTCCCGCGTAAGTGCTCATTAAATTGTATTTTCCTTCTGCCCCCTCGGTCGGCCTGTCCCAAAGGGTTAATCCAGGTTCATGTTAACACACTGGGGGCCAGACTGTTTCCTTTCATAAATTGAGCGGTGTTACTACATTCTTGCAGGAGGCTGGTGAGCACCCCCGGCTGGGTCCGGGGTACTCCTGACCTCACGGCGTGGGCAGTGCAGAGGCGGATGACCGGGTCCCTTCAGGCTGAGCAGAGCTGAGTGCTCAAGGCTCTCCCTGCCCCCCACCCCCGCCCCAGCCCACTTCCCAACGAGTACTGGTTCCAGGCTCAGATGCTCAGGGTCGATCTTGACTCCCCCTTAGGTGCCTGAGTGAAAAGGGCATTCTGGCATTCTGCTTGTCCCCGGGCCCTCCCTGCCAGGGCCTGCCTCTGCTTTTTTATGTCCCCCAGTAAAAATCCAAGGTCTTCTCCAGTTTATATGGTAATTATGGCTCCCAAGGCAGTGGAAAGACGAAGCCTTTCCCAGAGTCTCTGAAAGGAAAATTCTAAACCTGGGCCATAAAAATGAGACCCGAGTGCAGCGATCTGGAGTCCTGGAAGCAGAGTGGCATCATGGGAAGGGGCAGAGGCCAGAGCCCTGGGGAAGTGCCCGCTGGCTCCTGCCCTCGGCCTGACCCTGGTGAGGCACCCAAGTCCTCCGTCCCAGTTTCCTCATCCGTGCAATGGGTCGGCACCCCGGCACAGACTGCCGAGGCCCAGCGGGCTTGTGTTCACACACGCATTCTTTCGACGGAAACTGGGGAGTAGTCAGCCGTACCCCACTTAATTCCGACACAAACCTTATGAAGTGGGCACTAGGGTTTTTATTTGTTTGTTTGTTTGTTTTACAGAGACACAGAGAGAGTCAGAGAGAGGGATAGATAGGGACAGACAGACAGACAGACACAGAGAGAGATGAGAAGAATCAATCAGTTTTTCGTTGCAACACCTTAGTTGTTCATTGATTGCTCTCTCATATGTGCCTTGACCGTGGGGCTACAGCAGACCGAGTGACCCCTTGCTCGAGCCAGCGACCTTGGGTCCAAGCTGGTGAGCCTTGCTCAAACCAGATGAGCCCGCGCTCAAGCTGGCGACCTCGGGGTCTCGAACCTGGGTCCTCCGCATCCCAGTCCACGCTCTATCCACTGCGCCACCGCCTGGTCAGGCTGCACTAGGATTTTTATTTGAAGAAATGAAATTCGAAGCAAATGAATGACTTAACTAAGGTCACACAGCGAATGAGAAACAGAGGTCAAATCCAGGTGTCTTTGGAGGCAAAACCTGTATTTCTGAAACTAAGCAACAGAGGGTCCCCATTGAAATGCTCAGGTCGGAGCCACAGTGACCTCAGGTGTGGCCAGGTGAGAAGACTCGGGCTGGGAGAGACTGTGACTTGCCCAAGGCCACAGTCGTGTTTGTGAGCACTTGGCAGGGGGAGTTGGGCTTTGTCGCAGACAATGTCCATGGTCTCTTACAAAACTGTCCTCTTTGCAAAAAAAAAATGCCCACAGTGTGCAGCGACCGTGACCTATCCGAAAGGGAGGTTCCCAAAGGCAGGAATGTCCCAGCGATGGGGGCCGCCCAGACTCCACCCTGAAGGACAGGGTCCCCCAGTGGGAACGTTTTGCTGACGACGTCACGGGGAGGAAAGGCAGAGCTGTACCCGTGTTGTTAATGCCTCTCTGACACCTACTCGTCCATCCTCCAGCCCAGAGAAAGCCTGTTTCACAGTCGCAAACTCCAGCAGACAAATGACAAAAGTATACGTCCAAAACAACGCGTCTGGCTTTGCACGTTGCTTATTTGTACAGAGAAAAGTGACTTGGTATAGCAAGGGTTTTCTGTTCTATACAGAGGGAAATGTATTCAAGTCAAAAGAGGATCCAGTTTAGAAAAAGGTATTCGTAACTGTGGACTTAAGATTTTATTCCTTTTACATGTAATTTTAAGTTGTTAAATAAACAATAGTCCAAGCGCTTTGCAGTTACGGCCCACTTCTGAGAGCAACCCCTGCGGATGTCCGCGTGGGCGAGTTCCGCCCAGCGCCACGACGCCAGTCCAGACTGCTCTGGACCTGGACGAGAGTGGCGCACAAGGCCGGGTCCCCGGCTGCGTGTCCTGCTGTGGCCACACCAGATGCTGTGTAACACTCGGCCCCATGACTGGCACCACTCAGGTTACCGGATTCCCAGCACATATGCCGCATGACTCTCTGAGGCTGGACAGGGAGGGGACCTTCACGCTTCAGTCCTCCTCTCCGCAGCCAAGGACCTGGGGGTGGGGTCCCAGATGCTGGCCTCTCTGTCAGTCAAGGAGAACATTGGGGATCCCTCTACCCTCCCCTCCCCGCTGCACTGCAACAGTGCTGACTTCCTCCTGGATGTGAAAAGTGTCCACACCTGGGTGACTCTCCTTCTGGGTCTGGGCTCTCCTCTAGCTGGGGCCACCATTTGTTTTATGTAATAAGTATTTCCAGAATGCTTCTTGTATCCTTGGGCTCGCCATGAGTATTAACTCAGTTAATCCTCCCTACCCTATGGGCAGGGGACTGTCAGTCTTACCCACTTCACAGATGAGGAAACTAAGGGAGAGTGATTCATGTCAGACAACTAGAAGCAGTGGATCAAGATCTGATGTTTGGCCCTGTTGAGCTAGCTCAGTTGGTTAGAGCATCGTCCTGATATTCCAAGGTTGCAAGTTCGATCCTTGGTTGGGGAACATACAAGAATCAATCAATGAATGTGGAATTGAGTGAAACAACAAGTTGATGTTTTTGTGGGGGTTTTTTCTCTCTCTCCCTTCCTTTTTCTCTCTCTAAAATCAATCAATAAATAAAAAGTTTAAGAACAACTTATGTTGCCCTACCATTGGCTGAGGCCACAGAGCAGGGGAACCCGGGTAGTGAAGTCCATAGGGATAACCTTCCCGGCCCAGAGCATCAGGGAATGGGTCTGAGGGTGACGGGCACAGAAGGGACACAGGCGGCCACAGACCAAAGGGCACGAAAGCTGGCTGTGCCACGTCCGTTATGCTTTCCACACAACCCTCCCCAGAATGCTGTAAGGCAGGAGGTATCTGCCCCTTCTACAGACGAGAAAGTTGAGGCTCACAGAGGTTTGGGAACTTGGCCAAAGGCTCACAGCGCAGAGTCGCCAAGGACAATACTGTCTTCAAAGTCTTTCCACTTCCTCACAACACAGGGGTCACCGAGCTGCCGGGGCCTGTGCCTGGGTCCCTGCCAGGCTGGGGAAAGGCTGGCTTCTCCTGAGCAAATGTTCTGAGGTTTTATAAATGCATCCTGCATTCGTTCCAGGCACTGCGTTATCCGCCAACTCTGCAGCAGCGAAGTGCGCCTCCCGGCTGATCACATCGCAGAGGCCGTCGGCTCAGAGCGCTCGGCTCCGTTACCCAGGCACACCCCTAGTGGCGTTTCTCCGGGCACTTAGAAGCATCGGTTCAGCATCTGGCTCGTGAAATAGTCAGGAGCTCCTTTACAGAAGAACTGAGATGAACGTATGGGACAGCAAGGGAAAAAGGAGGGTGGAGAGGGTGTAGGAGAGCCCACCCCGTCGCTCCCCGAGAGGCCGGGTCGTCCTGTGAAGCTGGGATGCAGGAGGAGGCACGACGGGGTGCTGCTGTCCGCTTCTGCACATAAGCAGGTGCTCCAGAGATTCTTCCAGAACGGCCGTGCCCCGGCCTCGTGCCTGCAAGGATAATGTTCCGGGGGAAGCGCCCAGCACAGAGCCAGAGGTTCAGACACAGTGGAGCAGGTTGATTACTGCCATTACTCCCATTTCACAGAAGAGTAACCTCAAGCTCAGGGGTGTTGCGTACAATGGTCAATGTCAAATGAAGTAGCTACAGCGTCAGGGAGGGAATGGATCGATCCAGCCTCAGTCCTGAACAAAGCACTGGGAATGGAGCCTAACTTGATATTTGATGAATGAATGAGTGCAAAAATGAATGAATTATCCAAAGAGCCTACCAGCAGTTTGCAATGTGCTACAACCTGAATCCAGATGGTCCCACGGCCCAGAAAGAACCAGACCAGCTTGAGGCTAGGGGGCTGAGAAGCCCCGAGGTGATTGGTAACTACATGATGAAACTGAGACAGGCTACTAAGCCAGGGTAAGTGAATAGGGAAACTGAGACACGTAGTTAAACAGCCAAGTAGTTTACAGTTGGAAGCACACAGGCTGATAATCAGACCCCTCAAGTTCAAATCCTGGCTCAACCACCTAATTATCTGGGCACCTCGTAACTCCTCTAAGCTTCAGGTTTTGTGCCTGAAGTGGCATAATAACATCTACTTCTTTGGGTGTTTATGAAGATAAAATATCATCGGGCTATTATCAGGCTATACTAAGGGAAGTCACGTCAAGTTCAAGGATTCTGGGAATCTTAGTCCAAGGAGATAAGCGGACATCTGCTTCCAAAGACAACAGCAGGTCAGAATTAACATTTACTCTCACGGCCAGTGGGCTTTTCCTGAGGCCAACCTGCTGACCGGCCTTTTCTTCCGCTTCTGACACACCCAACCCAGGGTCTCAATCTCTCCCCACCTCTGTCCCCAACCCAGGTTCCCGGAATCTGACGAAAGATGACCTTGGGCAAAGCACTTCACTTCTGAGTCTCAACATCTGTAAAATGGAATGGGGGATTAGATGAGATTAACCTCTGCTAAATGCCCAGAGGCAGGGCAGCACACAGTAGGTCTAGATAAATGGCCTTTTGCTTCCTCCTGAAATTGCTTTACTTCTGCCACCCAGAGATCCCATGATGTTTTCTCGTGGGGTGGAGAGGAAGGGAGGGGCATTGGGAAGACCCCGCATCTCATTCGTTCATTCATCTAACAAAGCGCATGTTGTGTGCCGTGTGAAAAGGAGAAGTCCATGGGGAATCTTCATCACTGAAGAGCACCCTCTAGGCCAGAGCTGACATGACTAGAGTCCCTGCCTCCAACGGGCCCCAGTCTGGGGAGACCAGCCTGGACGGTAAAGGAATTGAGAAACGAGAGATGTTCCTTGGGCTGGGGGGTGTCCCACAGGAGGAGGTGATCCCCCGAGTCTCAAAGGATACAAGGGGTTTTAGAGCCTATGGGAACATTCTAGACAGAAGGAACATTATAAAGGAATGATGGATTCAGATAGGGGCCTGCATGTCACTCAGCACAGAGAACACGCAGAGGGCGGGGCCTGAAAGCCTGGGTTAACATGGACAGGAACATTAGACAGTTAGATAGTGTCAAGACTAAGGGGTCAAGAGCCGTTGTGGACAGAACTTCATTTACTGGGTGCCTACTATGTGCTGGCCACTGTTGTTGAGCTTTCCTAGTGCTTTACTGTTGCAAAACTGGAATATCTTTTGTTATAAAACCAATGCAGACTATATTTTGAAAAATAATCAAACAATATAAGATGAGAGGGAGGCAAAGGTGGGAATATTAAAGAGTGGAGGGACCAAGTACGGGTATGCTAGCAAGCAGAGGACCAGGGGTGGGTATGCCAGCGAGCAGAGGACCAGAGGTGGGTATGCCAGCGAGCAGAGGACCAGGGGTGGGTATGCCAGCGAGCAGAGGACCAGGGGTGGGTATGCCAGCGAGCAGAGGACCAGGGGTGGGTATGCCAGCGAGCGCAGGACCAGGGATGGTTATACCACCAAGCAGAGGACCAAGTACGGGTATGCTAGCAAGCAGAGGACCAGGGGTGGGTATGCCAGTGAGCAGAGGACCAGGGATGAGTATGCCAGCGAGTGCAGGACCAGGGATGGGTATGCCAGTGA
This sequence comes from Saccopteryx bilineata, assembly GCF_036850765.1. NCBI lineage: Eukaryota > Metazoa > Chordata > Mammalia > Chiroptera > Emballonuridae > Saccopteryx > Saccopteryx bilineata. The sequence goes on along the minus strand of NC_089493.1, from coordinate 10,084,732 downwards.
GCAGAGGACCAGGAATGGTTATGCCAGCGAGCAGAGGACCAGGGATGGGTATGCCAGCGAGCAGAGGACCAGGGATGGGTATGCCAGCAAGTACAGAACCAGGGATGAGTATGCCAGCGAGTGCAGGACCAGGGATGGTTATGCCAGCGAGCAGAGGACCAGGGATGGGTATGCCAGCGAGTGCAGGACCAGGGATGAGTATGCCAGCGAGTAGAGGACCAGGGATGGGTATGCCAGTGAGCAGAGGACCAGGGATGGTTATGCCAGTGAGTGCAGGACCAGGGATGGGTATGCCAGTGAGCAGAGGACCAGGGATGGGTATGCCAGTGAGCAGAGGACCAGGGATGGGTATGCCAGTGAGCGGAGGACCAGGGATGGGTATGCCAGTGAGTGGAGGACCAGGGATGGGTATGCCAGTGAGCAGAGGACCAGGGGTGGGTATGCCAGTGAGCGGAGGACCAGGGATGGGTATGCCAGTGAGTGCAGGACCAGGGACGGGTATGCCAGTGAGCAGAGGACCAGGGATGGGTATGCCAGTGAGTGGAGGACCAGGGATGGGTATGCCAGTGAGCAGAGGACCAGGGATGGGTATGCCAGTGAGTGCAGGACCAGGGATGGGTATGCCAGCAAGTACAGGACCAGGGATGGATATGCCAGTGAGTGCAGGACCAGGGACGGGTATGCCAGTGAGCAGAGGACCAAAGATGGGTAGCTAGAGATGTCAGTGTGGGAGACAGGGGGCATCAAGGGTGCAGGGCATGGAGCTCAGGCCTCACAGGTAGGCTCCCAGCAGGTCCTCAAGGCCTTTGGGTGCCTGGCTCCAACCCATCACCTTATCAAAATAAGGCCGCACCCCTCTCCTAGCCCCAGCTGAGCGCTCGGGGATCTGGAAGCCAATTTGCAAGTACTACGGTGAAAAAAATTATGAATTAACGACAAGCTTTGTGCTCATCAGAGTCCTAATTTCCACTGGCTTTTTGGTTTTCAGCTCTATAAATCCTAAATGTGCCTTTCATTTCGTTTTTCCAGCCTTTGAGGACATCTGTTTGGCATTTGCCTTGTGCGACTGGGAAGGTGGGAGGGAGGTGCCAAGTACGTTCCTTTTTAACTTCTTCGCATTGAAGTAGGAGAGGCCACAAATGTGCCCCAGAGCTCAGGGCCGCCGCTCCGCGCTGCTCACCTTCCCATCCTCAGGTGCTTTATGAAGATGGCTCAATTTCAAGTCCATGTATTAAAAATACCATCTCCACGCCAACGCAGGGCAACTTCACATGTTTCCAATTTATGGTTTGTAGCGTGTTGTAATATGGATTTTATATACATGTATAGTCAGGGTTTTTTTTTCTCTCTCTTCTTTTTTGAGCCTTACTTTGCCTATATATTTCCATTTTAATTTGGCCAAAAATTGCTGAGCTGGATCGGTGGGCTTTTTTTAGGAGGGGCCAAATGTTCACACAAAGTTCAAAGTTGCTACTTGAGACTCACGGTGTCAAGAGGCCCTGTGGACAGAACTTCTACTGAACACCTACTGTGTGTCGTTGGCTACTGTGTCTGTGCCTTTTCAATGCTCTGTCGATTTTATCTTTTAGCAAATTGAATTGTTCTGATAGTAAAATTAATGGAGGCTACATTTTGAAAAAATCAAGCAGTATAAAATGGATTTAGTAGATGGCAAATACTTCCCATATGTTTATCCCAAAGGGATAAACCCTGTTAAGATTTAGTTAATGTGTATTTCCTGGTTATCTATGTAGAGTACTCAGAAAATATATAAATCAATGCATATTATAAAGATCTCACAAAAACTGAGTAATACCCTTTGTAGTTTCCATAATCTGGTGTGTGTGTGTGTGTGTTTTAGCTTAGGTTTCTCTCCAGATAACTGAATGTAAATCTTCTTCAGTGGGTGCAGTGCATTTTAGTGCGGCGTGGGCGCCCTCTTTGCTGAACCCGCCCTCTATCCATGGGTGGACACACATGTTTTCATTCCTATGCACAAGACGGTCCTGAACCTCTTCCTCTAAGCATCTTTGCCTCTTGCTCAAGTTATTCACCAGGTTCAGCTCTACCGAGCGGAACTACCGGATCAAAAGATAGACACGCTGTTGCCTGACCTATGGTGGTGCAATGGATAGAGCCTTGACCTGGAACGCCGAGGTCGCTGGTTTGAAACCCTGGGCTTGCCTGGTCAAGGCATATACAACAAGCAAGCAATGAACAACTAATATGAAGCAACTATGAGTTTACGCTTCTCACCCCTCCCCCACGTCTCCTCGCTCTGTAAAATCAATAAATTAAATGGTATATAAAAAAAAAGGTATAAACTTTTTTTGGATTGGAATCATCAAGCCCACACCACAAACTGTGAGAGAGGACCTCTTACGCAGCCCCTAACCTCATTGCCTCTTTTAAACCCTAGCTAACCCTGCAAGAGAAAGCTTTATTTGCCCCATGCCGGGAGGAAACTGAGGCTGCAAGAAGCCCCGCCCACAACCCCCCCAGAGCTGTCTGACCGCAGGGGAGTATTCAAGACCAGAGGTGGTGTCGAGTTGGGCACCTGAAACCTGTGTAACTATGTTAAACAACGTCACCCTAATAAAGTCCATTAAAAAAAATTTAAAGGCTGTCGTCGCTCCAGACCTGGGGACTCCATAGAAACCCTGCTGACAAACTTGCTGGGTTAGAAGGGGAGGCCACGTGGGCACCCGCAGGGTGCCAGTGTGAGAACCAGGACGGGCGCCCCCTCCAGGCGGAGGCAGCCCCGCACCAGGAAGCATGGTTTGGGGAGCCTAGCCAAGCCCAGAGGTCCACTTCCCCCAAAACCCCTCCCGGAAACCTGCAGAACCTGCGTGGTAACTCTGCCCGGCACCTGCACCCTACCTCGGTTTCCCCATCTGTCAGAAAGGAGGATGACCTGTTCCGCTGTCCCTAGCGCCCGCCATGAGGGTACATTCCCACCGAGGAGGTGAATGCAGACGTTTCTGGCTGTCTTTCCCCCCCACCCCCATGAGGAATCTGGGCCTAAGGCCCGCCCCGCCCCTGCCAGGCCGCCACTCCCACCGCCCCCCGCCCCCAGACCGGCTGTTCCCCCCATCAGCCCCTCGGCCTGCCTGTGCCTTGCGCGTTCCGCCCGCTCTGCTCTCGCATCAGGGCTCGGATCCTTTTTATTGAGTTATAAAACCAGGATTGTTTTTGGATTGGGTTGGTAAAAAAAAAAAGGTCTCTGGCCTGACCTGTGGTGGCGCAGTGGATAAAGCGTCGACCTGGAAATGCTGAGGTCGCCGGTTCGAAACCCTGGGCTTGCCTGGTCAGGGCACATATGGGAGTTGATGCTTCCTGCTCCTCCCCCTTCTCTCTCTCTCTCTGTCTCTCTCTCTGTCTCTCTCTCCTCTCCCTCTCTCTCTCCTTTCTAAAATGAATAAATTAAAAATTAAAAAAAAAAAAATTAAAAAAAAAAAAAAAAAAAAAAAAAAAAAAAAGGTCTGGAAACTTGGTAATCTGAACTTCTCAGGTTTGGAGACAGATCTTGTTGCTCGGAGAGATAATGAGGGCTGCGTTTGCAAGTATTAAATTATTTTCATTTTTTAGATGGTGCCAGAGGCGACTGGGCTTTGCTCCCTCCATGGCTGCAGCACAAGGCTGCGTGGGGCTGCAGATGCATCCGGAGGAGTGGACCTGGCAGGGGTCAGGGGGCAGCCCTCCTGGTGACAGTCACCGGCCTGGGAGGGGATGCAACATCAGCCCCAGTCTCCTTTGAGGGATGTGGAGGGCAGGGCTTTGGGGGAGGGCCATAGCTGAGAACCCCAGGAAACATCCTCAGCTACCCAAGCCCGCCAGGGACAGGGGCAGGTGGCCACCAAGTTTACTCTTATTCCGTGCCATCTTGGGCAAGTCACAGGCTGGCACAGAGCCCCCCCCCCCCGCGTCTCCACACCTGTAAATGGGAACCCAAAGCCTCCCTTCTTTGTTTCCTTCCCGTGCCACTGGGGCTGAATGCCTCTCCTTGTAGAATGAACACCCGTGTGCCCGTGTTCCGCGTGAGTCCTCATCCCTCCCGCCATGATCCCAGTCGTAATATAGGAGCTAATAACAGCTCAATAAATCCTAATACCAGCTCCGACTGGGGGACACCTCTGAGGCGTCAGCTTTCAGGCTCAGTAACGTAATAATGATAATCCTGAAGGCTAACGCTTCCCCAGCGGGCACTCTGTGCCCAGCAGCGCCTGCGTGGGGGCTGCAATGACTAGTGGGTGAAGACATCCAAGGCACATACAGCAGTGCCCGGTTCCCCATTATCCTACAGAGCCTGCAGTTTTCCCCAGGCCAGGGGCTGGAGCGGTGGACGAGGGATTTGAACCCGCACAGCCCTGCCTCTCGGAATAATGCAGGACTCAGCCCCGGGCACTTGTCGTTCTGTATTGCACAGCTCATGAAACGGTGGGGGCGGGGGAGGGGCTGCAGTGTTCTTAATAGTCACAGAAGGGAGATAGGCTTAATGGCCCAAAGAAGCAGGGGGTTCCAGGTCACCCCAGATGCCCCCAATTCCAGTGTTTCCAGGCCTGTCTTTATGGGAACACTGAGAAGATCGGGCCCATTCGTCTTAGGCAAGGTACAAACCGTGGCCAAGCTAACGTTCCAGCTCCGTAAGAACCGTCTCTCCCAGTCCCCTCCCCCCAGTGCCAATTGGAAAGCACGCCTTGTGCCAAGACCATCGAGCCCTGCAGCCGGCAGACCCCCTCGCCCTGGAAAAGCTGCGGCGGCCCAGAGACTGCGTTCCATTTCACATCTCTGGCACGAAGGGGCCAGAAACTAAACAGCATCCACAGGGCAGGACGGTTTCTAGACAGCAGCTCCCTTATAAAACAGGGCACCTCCCTCTGAGCCAGGCTCTGGATCCCGTCAAAACGACATGTGTCTTTCCTTTCCTTCCTCGAGAAGGTGAAATACGAGCCTGGAATAACACCGTGCTCCTGTTCCCTTCTGGACAAAAGTCAAAACTCGAATCTGATAAATCTGAAATCAACGTTAATTTTCTAATTGGACTTCACGGGGCTGGATGTGGCGTCAGAGTGGGTGGTGTTTCACGTCGTATGTTATTGTTGGTGCTGACAGAAGAAATGAATCTTTCAGGAGATCCAAAAAGAAATTAATATTCCCATGATTCCAGCGAGCTAAACACCCTCCTATTCTGCTTACTACAAAGGGGCCTATGTCCAGCCCTTCAAACTTGACAGTGATCCCAAAGGCAGACCTGAGAGTGACCTTCCACCCCCTCCACACTTATTCACAGACTACAAACCCTCTCCACATTTTCATTCCAATCTGAAAAACTCCTACTCGACCTTCCAAGACCCAGTTCAGAATGCCCATTTTGAGAATCCTTCCCGACTTCCCTATTGCATGGATAACCAACGGTCTGATGTGTCCCTGTATCTTCCTAGCCTGTTTAGAGACCTCCCCTGACCCTTCGCCACTCCTGAAGCAACCCCAGGGCAGGAGAAGACCTATTCTTCTACTCTTCCTGTGGTCCCCAGAGTGACACACAGTATACAGGAGGTGACCTCTGAATGCCTATTGGCTAAATAAATAATTATTCCTTCTTTTATTAGTGTAAAGCAGTAATTCTCAACCAGTTGATTTGGCATACCTTGCCCCAGCCCCTGGGGACCACCTGGCATTGTCTAGAACTAGTTCGGGTTGTCACAATTTTGGAGAGGAATGTTAATGGTATCTACTGGGTAGCCGCAAGGCCATGCATTGTGACTCTTGCGGGCCCTACACACTTTCACCATTATGAGCCCCTTCTTTTGTAAAAAAAATATATATAAACTATATATATAATTATATTTGAACACTAAGTTGGTGTAAATATAATCCAGGTTGGGTTCATTTGTTGTGTATTCTTTATGATCACATTAATTTTTTTCTTCTTCCAATTTTAAAATTAAATTAAAATTAAAACACTTTTGCAAGCCCCTAAGAGGATCATGAGCCTTAGGCCCTGGGTCTGCTGTGACTCATGGGTCAGTGGGCCCGGGGGCAGGGCAGGGAGCCTGTTCAACATCCTACAGTGCCCAGAACTCACCCAAACAACAAAGTGCCCGGCCCTGAATGTCAATAGCACCTAGGCTGAGAGACCTGTTATGAAGGAAAAGTCCAGAACGGGAAAGCCTGGAAACTGAACATCTGAGCCCTCGCGGCAACTGTAATGCAGCTCTGGCGAACATAAACTTAGGTAATTAGCAAGGCTTTGGGGCAGAGAAGGAGTCAGGGAACACAGCACATACTTTCATGAGAGCATTCATAAAAAATCCAAATGTGTTTTTTCTCTTTTTCTCCAAATGGTGGATAGAGCACGGAACACATATTTTGTTCATAGTCAGCTATGCAGGCAACAGGCAACACTTCATTATTCAGACAAATTGGGGAAGTCCCATGATGCCTCCTGCCTCGTGGTCAGCTTCTCATTATCATGAAACAGAGCTTGCTGCTCAGCAAACCTGCCCAGAGATACTGACGCTGTGCCCCTCACCTGCTTGCTAAGGTGTCCAGGCAAACCTGCCCCCAAGATGGGTTTCCAGGTGACTCTTCTAAAAGAGGTGTCGGATGACACGGAGTTCTGAGTTGGGGGTGTGCGTTAGTCAGGGCTCTCCAGAGAAATAAAACTAACAGTGTGTGTGTGTGTGTGTGTGTGTGTGTGCGCGCACGCGCGCCTGCACATAGAGAGATGGAGGGAGGGATGTGCACATTTATTTTAAGGAATTGGCTCACACAATTATAGAGACTGATCAGTCCAAAATCTGCAGAGTAGGCGGGCAGGTTGGAGAGCCAGAGAGAGTTGCAGTTTGAGTCCATCCACTGGTGAAATTCCTTCCTGCTGGGGGTGGTCAGTCTTTGTTCTATACAACCTTCACCTGATTGGATGGGGCCCACCCACATTAAGAAGGGTAATCTGCTTTGCTCAGAATCTACCAATTTAAATGTCAGACTCATACAGAACAAACAAACACCTTCACAGCAACATCCAAGTATCTGGGAACTGTGGTCCAGCCACGTTGATGCATTAAATTAACCATCACAGCGTCTAAATTTTTTTATTTGTAGTTGCCTCTCTCTCTCTCTCCCTCTGAAAGACCAATGAATCACCACGCTGGGAGGAAAAAAACACAAGGTTTTGCATCAAAAGGAGCAGTTACATTCATTGCCTGCTTACCGTGCACCAAGCATTTACATACATGACCTCGTGTAGCCCTCATGGGAACCCTGGGAGGGGGATATCATTGTCCTGTTGTGTCACTTGTCCAGGGTCCCCCAGCTTGTTGTCAGCAGAACCAAAACTCAAACCCAGGTCTCTCCTACACCCGCAGCTGTGCCCCGTGGACCCCCGGTGGACAGCTTCACTGCCTGCTCAGTCGCTGTGCACTCCGCTCCTGCTTCTCACACTAGGCTCTCCCTCTGTCTCTTGTACACACACACACACACACACACACGCACACTGGGAATATTTAGATAATGCATACAAGATGCTTAATAGTCCATGCATAATTTGTGCACATTGGGACAATGGTAGTTGTTATAATAATAACTACGGACACTGTGTATGTGGTAGTGAAATGGTCATCTGTCACAGGCGAGGGGGGAACAGCATGAGAAACAAAACGGTAAGGGTGGGGACTTAAAATCAATGAGACTTTGGAGGTGAGCCCGCGTGATACCACAGGGCCTCTCAAATAAGTGGTCAACAGCTTCCTTCCTTCAAAGAACACCTTGCACACCCCCAGCTGATACTCCTAACAGCCTGGTGAAGTAGGGATCCTGTGCCCATTTGATAGGTGAGAAATCTGTGGCTAAGAGAGGTTGAGTGCCTTGTCCAAGGACACATAGCACTCTGCTTTGGAAATCTGAGGCAGGCCTCTCTCCATTCCCATCTCCAGGGGGAGTAGACAGCGCAGGGAAGGGGGAGTCTGGAGGATCTTTAAAGGGCGCAGCTATCTGTTTTCTGCATCTCTGGGGACAAACTGGAACCCAAACTCCTTCCCCACAACGGAGGAGCCACAGGAATTAGCAACAACCTATGCGATGGTCCCCTCCTGGTACTTGGCACAAAGCAGGTAATCAGTAATAGTGGTTAGTAATCATTAAATAGCCATTGCTAATATTATTGCCATTGCTCTGGCTTCCAGGTTTAGCAGTTTGCACAGAACCCGGAGTCCCCCAACAGAGAGAGGGGATTTAAACGCTCTGGTTTGAGCGTTCTTATAGCCGTTCTTCCAAGCGTCTCCCTGGCCAGAGATTTCCAAGGCGGCGATGTAGCCATTCCCTATTTTTCACTTCAAATGTTCCTATTTACAGTCCGCAAATGTTGGCAGGGATGTGCCGTGAAGACTTTTTCTCATTTGCACCCAGAAGGCTTGTAGCCATTACATCATTCCGAATTTCCCGGGCTCGTTCACAATACACCCATCTTCACTGCGCAGACACCTGCTTGATTTTCCGCACGACAGGCGAGGCCAGGAAAGTCCAGCACAATAGCAGTGAGGTTGGAAGGCGCCGTGGAAGGAAGACACAAACCGCAGATCAGACCTTCAGCCGCGTTGGAGAAAGGCAGGCTTGCAAGCAGCCAGTGGGCGGGGAGCCCGGCCATTCCCCAGCAGCAGAATAGCGGAGGGCTTTATGTATAAATATATATGTTTATTATTTCTTTTTTAACTTTGGGGAAAGGTGTGGGTTGAGTTCATCACACCCGTAGTTTCCTGGCTGTCTCTCACCGTTGGTCAGTTCAAAGCCTCTGTCTTGATTCATTGACTTCTCCCCTCTCATCTTCACTCCTTACCCCAGTTCCCTGTCCCGTGAGCAACTGTTCTAATGCTTGGATAGGTCGGATTTGTGTGAAATACTTTATGTGAGCGGTATTGGGCCGTTGGTCTCCTACCTCTTACTGTTCTCACTCAGTCCTCCAGTTTTAAAGGCCTGAGGTGTTACTGCAGCACATTCCACGTTCTTGGTTCCCCGCACTTCTTTTTCTTTTTTTTTTTCAAAAATTTTTTTGTACATTTTTTTATTTATTCATTTTAGAGAGGAGAGGGAGAGACAGAGAGAGAGAGAGAGAGAGAGAGAGAGAGAGGAGAGACAGAGAGAGAGAAGGGGGGAGGAGCTGGAAGCATCAACTCCCATATGTGCCTTGACCAGGTAAGCCCAGGGTTTCGAACTGGCGACCTCAGCATTTCCAGGTTGACGCTTTATCCACTGCGCCACCACTGGTCAGGCGCCCCGCACTTCTCACACCTGCTCCCCCACCAGGACCAGCCCCCAGGCTGCCTCTGAGCGCCCCGCCAACCTCACGGTGAATATCCTGTCCGTGTCACCTCGGGGAGACGTGTGAGAATCTCTGTGGGAAATGAAATCCCAGGTTGAACAGCTGGGCCGTGGGGTGTCACATACACCCCAGTGGTACTGAGGCCAGCCGAGTGACATCCATGACGGCTGCGTCCGTCTCCGGTTTCCCGCCAGCTGCGCGCAGAGCTTCCTCTCTCCCCACATCCCTCCCACGTTTTGCATTGTCTTGCTTTCTGTTTGTTTGTTTGTTTGTTTCTTGCCAATCCCACGGGTATAAGCGATATCTCGTTGTTGTTTTAATTCGCATGTCTGTTTGCGGGGAATGGAGCGTCTCTCCATTGGCTTGTTCGCCCTTCGCTCGCCTCCTCCCTGAGCCGGCTGTTTATCTCCTCTGCCCGGTATTCCTTTGCAGTTCCTGTTTTGTTCTGGTTTTGCAGACATTTTTTGGAATAGTTTCAATACTGGTCCCTTGTCCATTTCTGACACTGTAACACCTCCTCTGCGTTTGTTATATGCCTGTGAACTTGCTCTAATGTGTCCTTCACTGAACAAAAATCTCTAAATGTATTAGAATCAAGTCTGTCCTTCGTTTCCCTGACAGTTTGTACTTTGGAAATTCTCCTCCCACCCACACACATTTACATGGGTCGTTTCCCACAGAAAGGCTACCTATTTTTTTCTGTATTATTTTCTACTGATATTTTACTTTTACTTTCCAATTTGTCTCACTCCATCTGCCGCCCACCTTTATAAGTAGGATTGGGTGGGGAACGTGGGGTTCTATTTGCCTCCATCTGGTGGCTGAGTTTTTCCAACTCTATGACTAAACTGTCCGTTCTTCCTCCCAGAGACCCGTGGAAGCACCTTTGTTGTATCCTGAGCCGCCTGCATCTGCACACACGAGCCAGTCTCTGAGCTCTCGGTTTTGTTCCACTGTCCAGTGGGGTGTTCCTTTCTCCGCAGTGTTTCATCCCAGCCCCGGGGACGGGAGGCTCAGTACCTGGGAAGATAGCTCACAGTACGGGGAGGGACGCAGGCACTGGAGTCAGGCGCTCTGGTGCAGTGGTCCATCCTGTCTTCTGACTTGTCACCGTGCACCTCAGTTTCCTCATATGTAGAGTGGACGAAATAGTTAGCTATAATGACCATATGAGTTATATCACCACAGAGAACCTAGAATTGTAGCAAGTGTTCAATTAATTTTTGCAGCTTGTCTTATTGCACCCAAATGTGCTTCCCAGTGGCTTTACGATTCTATACCTTGATGATGAAACTTCTCTCTGAATGCTCTGGACTTAGGGGCGAAGAGTGAGCAGTAGCGGCCATTCCCTCTCCGGAACTCCGCTTCTATATCTGTATGATACACGGGGACCACTACCTCAGAGCTTACAGACGGCTTGTCCTCGGCCAGAGGCAGTTTGCAGACATGTTTGGTGTTTGGCCTGCATTTTTTTTTTCTTATAATTAAAATTTACTTCTTACTTATAAAAATGAGACAATTTCATCTAAAAATCTGGAGTTCTAGCGTCTCTTGAAGAATAATAGATGTAGCAACACTGGGCCGATTTCACTCTTGGCAACAACTGGGAGAGCTGAGCAGCATCTATCTGCATACATGGGCCACGTGCTCTCACTTCACCACAGTCGCCACCACTCCCTATTGTCTTGCTTCTCTCATTGAGTCATTTCTGGCTCCTGTAAACATTTAACGTTACAGTTTTTATGATATATGGGCTTCCTGGCTCCTTTCGCCTCTCCTAGTCTATGAATCCTGGAAACCATGAGCTGCTAATCAAACTTCTTTGATAAATTCCCAGAGGACACTCTGACTGCCGATGATTTGCTGCAGCCTTGACTCAAAACAGAAGTGCTCCTGGACTCTGAAGGACAGTCTTTTTTGAAAAAAAAATCCATAGCCAACTTGTTCAAGTTAATGGAAAGGCTACTTTGATTTACAAATCCCATGAAGATAGTGGGTAGGTCTGGGGCTAAAGAAGACATGAGCTGGGAGGTCTCACAGGGACCGGTGGCCTGGGAGTGCCCCCAGGGCACAACGGTCTCATGTAGTAGTGGTACCGACCTATCCCTGCGGGGGCGCCTGATCTAGAGCACCGAGTGTCGAAGCAGACCCTCAGGACGGAGGGGGTCCGGAGGAGTGATGTGGGGTGCTGTGCAGACACAAAAACTGAAAAAAATAAAATCACGCTGTGATCCACCCTGGAGATAAAACTGAACCTTCCCAGTTAATCTCTGTGGGACTTCTACCCTCTTCCCCAGTGTCTCTCAGTACAAACCAAGCAGCAGGGCAAAGAACCCATGATTTAGACAGACCTGGCACTGAACCACGCAGCCAGCCTTAGACAAGTCACCCTGTGTCCCTGAGCCTCAGTTTCCTCATCAGAAAAACGGGGATGACCATAATACCTGCTCCCCACAGTAGCTGCTCTAAGGTGAATGAAACGCTGTGGAAATCCCTTCATTCTATAGGTGGCAAAACTGAAGTGTGGGCAGGAGAACTGATTGGCAGCAGGCTTCCACTTTGGGAAGTGCCTGTAGCTGGCAAAGATGTAAACCTGTTAATCAAATTCAAGGGGGAAAACTTATTAAAAACAGATCTCCGGTACAAACCAGAGCCAGGGAAAGAAGACAAAACCACTAATACTTAGTGCAGGCCTCGTCGCAGTGAGACGGATACGCACACGGTGCCGCGAGGGGTCTGTCTTGTCGCCACTGGTGATAAACCACGTCACACCGTGGGTTCTCCCTATGTAGGTTTGCCAAATTGTTGACCTAAAAACAATTTGGCAATTGTCTGGAGGGCCATTAAAAATGTCCATTATCTTTAGGGTGTTTTTTCTTTTTCTGGCTTCTCTCCTGGAAATTTTCTAATGACCCAATTTTATAGAATATATATATAATTTAAAGGAATAATGTATGTGAACTATTTAGGTCAGAAAAGGTTTACAGCCTGACCAGGCGGTGGCGCAGTGGATAGAGCATCAGACTGGGATGCGGAGGACCCAGGTTCGAGACCCCGAGGTCACCAGCTTGAGCGCGGGCTCATCTGGTTTGAGCAAAGCTCACCAGCTTGGACCCAAGGTCGCTGGTTTGAGCAAGGGGTCACTAGGTCTGCTGTAACACCACGGTCAAGGCACATATGAGAAAGCAATCAATGAACAACTAAGGTGTCGCAACGAAAAACTAATGATTGATGCTTCTCATCTCTCTCCATTCCTGTCTGACTGTCCCTATCTGTCCCTCTCTCTGACTCTCTGTCTCTGTTAAAAAAAAAAAAAAAAAAAAAGGTTTTACAGAGTGTTCTAGGGTTGTGCAGAGCAATGGGTTGAACAGGGAGTCCCAGGGCCAGGTTGCTGCTGAGGGTGTTCGCTGTCGCTGTGAAGAATGAGGGTGGTGCCCCAAGCCCCGCATCAGGACACGCGCAGACACGAGGCACTCACTCAGTGCCAAAGCGCAAATGTTCACAGTGAAATGTTATGTTCAGAAAGCAAAGTAAACACATGTTACAGGGGCACCAATAAGTGGAGAAGGAAGATGGCTGCCAGACCAGGAAGGTGAAGGCAGACTTTACGTTGTCTCCTCTGTGGTTCTATAATACGTACACATTAAGGAGAAACGCTGTGTTCCGCATGCCATTGAAATTCAGACTGGGAGCTCTTTGTCCCACCACGGACTTCCTGCTCCCTTTTAATCAAAGCCACCCACCAAGCACCCACTGCCTGGTAGGTGCCCACTGCGTGAGGCACACTCTGCCCTGCCAATGGTGAGCTCCAGTTCCTGTGAGCCAGGTCTCCGAGGGAGGACTTGGCATCAGTCTCCAGAAACGGAAGAACTGAGAGCCAGGAACTCACCCAGGGCCACGCAGCTGAGAAGGGCGAAGTAGAGGCTGACGTCCTGTACGAAGGAGTCTGGTCTCTTTCCCACACCCGGGCCCCCCGCCCCGCCGAAGAAGTGGGCCACGGAAGAGGGCCTCGAGTAGCCTTGAGTGACAGTCCCCACGGTCCTCCTTGTTCAACCCTTTATAAGACTCCTGAGGACCTTTAGAAGAAAGATACTCCTTCAGAACAAAGACAAAGCAGGCCTGGGGCCCAGAACCCTCCCCAGGCCGAAGAATGAGCTAGAAAGGAACACGGCCTCTGTACTTCTGTTAGTCTCGTCATCTTCATGGTCATTTCCTCTCTGGCCATTTTTAATCTCCAGGTGGCCAGCCAGACTTGCTTTCATTGACTATAGGAATAGAAAGGATCTTTTCACTTCTTCTTCCTTCTCTGGGAATTTTGGAATATGCCTCTTTACACGTATATTTGGGGTGTGGGGCTTTCCGAGACTTCAGGTTTCACCACACCCCATCCCAGTGTTTTCTAATACAAAACACCTCAGAACCCCTGCATCATGGGGCAAGCAGGATCCAAGCATTCAACCACAGGAGATATGTGGTGTTATCATGAGTTTTGTGAAAACCAATCAACTGATCGGATCTAGGCCGTTTCATTTTTAAATAAATGCATTTGTTTCAAAACATGAAACAGCTTGAAGAAATATGAAGCGAACCATCAAACAGGTGTTAGGTTGACGTGCAATGCGGAGCCGGTTGCTGTTCTGGCCACGCTGCCTTAGACGGGGCCTCCGAGCTCCGTGGACAGATTGTCCTTCCCATGGCCTAGGCTCAGGATGCTATCTGGGGTTTCTTCCCAAGCCACCCGCCCCTCTGGGGACTGGAATCCCTGCACTCTGCCGAGCTGCCGGACTTGGAGTCCTTCCTCTGGCTAATCGGTCCCACTTTAAATTCTACAGCACTGCAGAAACTCGATGACAAAAGGGAGGGCTGGCCAGTGGCAGGGAAATACCAGTGGAAGTCAGAAAGCAGCCAAAGCCTGGGTAAGCGGATTAACTCAGCCGCTGGAAGGTAAGCCTTTCTGGAGAAGCTTGCAAGGCGGGAGGTGGGCCAGCCGACTGTCGGGTGGGTTCCTTCATGCAAACGGAATGTGGGTTTGGAGCCCGATGCTGATGCCGGTCCAGAGGGGCCAGAGACAGTCCCTGTTTCAGGCTTGCGAGTGCCACGGTGCAGCCAGCGTGAGCTTACCAGGAAACAGCAAGAGGAACGGCAGCGAATGTCAGGGAGGGAGTTCTCCTCAGGCCCCCTTCCCCTTGCACAGCAGAGCTGCTACCTTCTGTGCGTAAGGAAGCACGTTCTTCCGGAAGAATCCCACTGATCTCTGTGTAGAGGTTAGAAGGAGTTTGCTGGGCTGATAATCGGTAAGTAGACAAAATCCATAATGTCCATGGAAGTGGCAAAGTTCAATCTCTAGATTATATAGTCGAGCTGGAATCCTGACTTATATAAATCACTGTCCTTCCAGGAATACATGTGTGGTCAGTGTGAGCATTTTTTTTTTTAATTTTTTTACAGAGACAGAGAGAGTCAGAGAGAGGGATAGATAGGGACAGACAGACAGAAACGGAGATGAGAAGCATCAATCATCAGTTTTTCATTGCGACACCTTAGTTGTTCATTGATTGCTTTCTCATATGTGGGCCTTCAGCAGACTGAGTAACCCTTTGCTCGAGCCAGCGACCTTGGGTCCAAGCTGGTGAGCTTTGCTCAAACCAGATGAGCCCATGCTCAAACTGGCGACCTCAGGGTCTCGAACCTGGGTCCTCTGCATCCCAGTCCGACTCTCTATCCACTGCGCCACCACCTGGTCAGGCAGCATTATTAATTATTTTTAATTATTTTTATTTATTTATTCATTTTAGAGGAGAGAGAGAGAGAGAGAGAAGGGAGGAGCAGGAAGTTTCAACTCCCATATGTGCCTTGACCAGGCAAACCCAGGGTTTTGAACTGGCGACCTCAGAGTTCCAGGTCAATGCTTTATCCACTGCACCACCACAGGTCAGGCCAGCATTATTAATTTTTTAAAAATAGTTTGACTGCTGTCCTTTAAATATCCATGGATACCTGAAACAGGTAGTCTAAGAGAGACTATCCATCCATTCCTTAAGCTCTCGGTCTGTATCAGGTTAGAACATGAAAAAGCTCGTTCCTAGACCACAAGAAATAACTTCTTACAGAAATGCCTTTACTAAATTGCACTGAAATAATAACATGCTTTGCTTTTATATTAGAATGTTATGACATCTGTAGAAAATCCTTATGCTGCTTAATATCCTCAAGTCAGAATCTTCATGACAAAATACTATTTGCAACATTTGGAGCAAGGATTACTATTCTTAAGAGTTTGGTATGCTTCCTTTAATCATACAGGTCATCCTATTTCTAGTTTTGCTTTGGTGGCCAGGAAGCTCAAAGTTAAATCATCTGTTGAACATCAGTAACTATACTGGCCTAACTTTTGAGTATGATTTTTTTTCTACTTACTTTAATCTTTTTTTTAACAATTCTTAATAACATTTGTAATAGTCCTATTATATCTGAATCTGGTATATACTGTATCTTTATTTATCAGATATATTATGTATGGTATATATTATATCAGGTCTCTTTGTTTGCAATTGATGTCTAAATCAACTGACCTTATGGAATAAAAGGGGGAGGGGAGACTTATTGGTTCATACATCTGAAAAGTTGAAAAGTTCACAGTAGATTCAATCTTAAAACCTTAGAATAGGAACAAATCAAATAGACACAGGAACCAACCCTAAAGCACTGCCAATGACCAACGCTAGAACTATTTGAACAACAAAATAGATAACGTAGCATTGAATTATAACCCAAAATATAAAGCAAAGATATATGAGTCCCTACTTATGTAACTGATTGACTATATAGATAAGTAGGGACAAGAAGTAAATCTTTTTTACAAAAGAATTTCTAATTACATATCTAGACACTCCTTTGCTAGGAGGTAGGGTTTAATTCCCCCTGGCTCCTCCCACTTCAAGGCAGGCTAGATTTAGTGACATGCTTCCAAACAGCAGGGTGTAGAAAGCGGAAAATCATACCTTCACAGTGGGGAGACCTGGCCACCAAGGTATCACACCTAAACCAAGTGATAACAGACAATGTGACCAATGTGACCACGTGTTGTCGTGTGGACAACATGAATCCCTTATACGATGCAACGAGAAGGGCGCTCCACTTCCATGGCATCATATTCATTCCAGAACTCCATAGCCTCAGTCTAAGCATGAGAAAAACATCAGACAAACCCAAGTTGGGGACTATTCTTCAGGAGAGAGACCACCACGGTCATGAAGAATGAGGAAAGACTGAGAAAGTGTCACAGACCAGAGAAGATGAAGAAGATGTAATGATTAAATGCAATGTGGTGCCTGGATTAGAAAGAGGACATTAACAGAAAAATTGTGAAGTCCAAATAAAGTCTGGAGCTTAGTTCACAGTAACAAGCCAAGGTTGGTTTGCTGCTTGTGATACATGTGCCATGTTGAGGTAGAACGTAAGATGTTGGTTGTATGTGCTAATACCAGCTGGGACTACAGCCATCATGAAAATGATTAGAATACACTGATATCTTTGTGTAGCAAGTCAACTCAGCAACCAAGGACTGAGCACTTACTGTGTGCTCTCCCTGAGGTGTGCCTTCCCTCTAGTAATCATCCTCTTTTACAAAGACAAAGAAAGAGGAAAATCTTGAGAGAAGGTAAAAGAATAGTTTATTCTGGTAGTTATAGCATTTTCATGTTGAATTAATCCTCTGAGAGTTTTTAATAAAAATAGACCTTTCACTGGGTTGTTGATAAGATGACCCAGCATACTACCAGCTGCGATGCATGACCTGTTGGCTGTGTATGTGCATGTATGAGTGTGTGTGTGATTCTCTAAGAGGCTAGGGTCTAATTGCTAGATGCTGACTTCCTTGAAGAAAAGGAAAATAAGGATCTAGCATACTAACATGAATCAACATCTTCAGAATTTCAACAATAGTTTAATGTATACCTCATGCTTGCTTACACAAATGTTTGAGAGGCATTCTTGTCACCTTTTTATAAATAATTAATAATAATAATAATAAAAGGCAGCAACTCCCTGTTCATCCCACGGAGGTCTTAAAGCATGTCTGTAAGTTTTTGATGCTCCTCCAATCAAAAGCCGGGCTCTAATTTCCCTCCATTTGAATAAGGGCTGGACTTGATGACTCTCTTTGAAGTGATTGTGCTTCATTTTGGAGCTCATTCTTAAAAGGC
This sequence comes from Saccopteryx bilineata, assembly GCF_036850765.1. Taxonomy (NCBI): domain Eukaryota; kingdom Metazoa; phylum Chordata; class Mammalia; order Chiroptera; family Emballonuridae; genus Saccopteryx; species Saccopteryx bilineata. The sequence continues at coordinate 10,067,212 of NC_089493.1, read as the reverse complement.
AACACAGATTCTACCTGCCACTCTTTAGGGACATGTGGTTTGGAGCCACCATGCAGACTCCAGCTACTCTAGGGCACTATGCTGAAGAAATCATGTAGAAAATGCACACAGAGTCCAAAAATGCCCGAGGACTCCCTGATAACCAGCCAAACACATGAACAAGCAACCTTCAGATGATCCCAACCCCAGCCACCACTTCCATCACAATTGCATGAAAACCGCCCAGCTGAGCCTAGTCAAGCCCAGAACCATGAGAGACATCAACATGCTATTTTAAAACAATAAGCTTTAGACTGCCTTGTTATACAGCAATAAAAAAAAGTAACATTTTGGGTAGACAAATAAAAAACATAATGGCCCTGCTTTCAGGATGCACTTTTTTTTTTTTTTCTTTTAAAGATTTTATTTATTGATTTTAGAGAGAGGAGAGAAAGAAAGATGTGGGGGAAGAGCAGGAAGCATCAACTCATGGTTGTGTGTGCCTTGACTAGGCAAGCCCAGGGTTTCAAGCTTGTGACCTCAGCATTCCAGGTCGACACTTTAGCCACTGCAACGTCACAAAGGACACACAGTTTACAGAGAGACAGTCATAGTTTGGCACAACCTTAGCACTCTGATATATCAAAGGTACTCAAGGTTCTGAGAAAGCACAGAGGCAAGACTGGGTCTGACGTGCAGATTCGAATAATGAGCCATCTCATATCTTATACTTAAAAGCAATTATTTTACTTAATCATAGCCCTATTGCAAAAATATTAGGAGACTCAACCACGCCTGAAGTGTACTGCAACCAGGTGGCCCCATGCTGCGTTTGTGCAACAACCAGCACAAATGAGCTAAGGACTGTCCTCAAAGGATGGCCCTTAAAGACGTACCATTCAACATTTGTGCCACTGTGTGTTCTGAAAATTTTAGCATGGATTTCATTTGCCATAGAAACCGGACCAGATACTGCAAACCTTTCTAATTGGAAGGTTAGAAGACAAATATTCCTACTTTACAAACTGGCCTGAGAGAAGATAGACCAACACAAAGGAGGCCCTGCTCCAGGCTGAGTAGTGCCTACCATCTCGCTCGGTCCCAGGTCAGTCCTGCCGGGCAGAGTCTATGGCAGTCAATGTAGAGAGACAGGAATAACGTCTCAGGGAGGGCACGCTCTGCCCATGGTCGGCAAGAGGCAGGGCTAGGATGGGAAGTTCCTGCTCCAGACTCCTTCTGTTATGGGCTGAACTGTATTCCCCAAAATGGTATGTTGACGTCCTAACCCCCAGGGCCTCAGAATGTGACCTCATTTGAAAAGAGGGTAATTGCAGATATAATTAGTGAAGATGAGGTCCTATCAGAACAGGACAGGCCCCTAATGCAATATGACTGGTGTCCCCTATAAGGAAAAGAAAAGAGCCTGACCAGGTTGTGGCACAGTGGATAGAGTGTCGGACTGGGATGTGGAGGACCCAGGTTTGAGACCCCCGAGGTCGCCAGCTTGAGCGCGGGCTCATCTGGTTTGAGCAAAGCTCACCAGCTTGGACCCAAGGTTGCTGGTTCAAGCAAGGGGTTACTCGGTCTGCTGAAGGCCCACGGTCAAGGCATGTATGAGAAAGCAATCAATGAACAACTAAGGTGTTACAACAAAAAACTGATGATTGATTCTTCTCATCTCTCTTCGTTCCTGTCTGTCTGCCCCTATCTATCCCTCTCTCTGACTCTCCTCTGTCTCTGAAAAAAAAAGAAAAAAAAGAAAAAGAGACAGAAAGAGAGACAAGCATGGAAGAAAAAAACATGCGTCAAGAGAGGCAGAGACTGGAATGATGCAGTCACCACCCCAAGGATTGCTGGTAACTGCCAGAAGCTAGGAAGAGGCAAGGAAGGACCCCTTAGAGACATGGGGAAGAGCGCAGCCCTACCGACACCTGGAGTTTGGACTTCTGGCCTCCAGAACCACACAAGGATAAACTGCTATTGTTTTAAGCCACCCAGTTTGTGGTGTTTTGTCACAGTGGCCTCAGGAAGCTAGCACACAGCACGATCCCCGAGTTCTGGCCTCCAGAGGGCACTCACATAGGCCTGATTCGGATCCCTTATCTGGACCTGGCCAGTCTGAGGTTGGAGCAGCAGGTTCCAGAAAAGCTTGGGAGGTTTCATTTTGTGTTCACAGCAGGCCAAGCGTGCACAGAGCCCACTTGGCCAGACTGACACCGTCTGGGATGGCCCCGGCTGGGCTGTCTGTGTATCAGGAAACTCGCTTTAGAGAAGAAGTTGCGCGTTCTGTTCCCACGCGTACTGGATCGCAGGCGTTCTTGTTTAACCAAAGGATTGTCCATGTTATAAAGACATTTGTAAATTGATTTGGATTAATCAGGTGTGGTTGCTGGATAAACAGAGGGAAAAACTCTGTCACTGAGATCCAGGCACTGGAAGAACCAGAGCCCTGTGCACAGGCTGCAACTCTGGCCGTGCTGGTGGCAGAACTTCTGTGGTCCAGGAGAGGAGATGAAAACCAGGAAGGGAAAGAACCTAAAAATATGAAAAATATCTCGGGGCATAATCCCAAAAGGGCCAGCCAGGCTTAAAGGTCACCCGAGAGATGTGAGTTTAAAATGCACTCCCCAAACTCAAATCTGGAGGATTCATACCTTCTGGCCTTCACACACACACACACACACACACACACACACACAGAAATAGAGATACATAAATACACACAAACACATTCACACTCAGATACACACACACCCTTGGGCACAGGGATAACTCACATTTAAGGTGTTTTTAGAGAATTGTATGTATTACATTCAATTAAATAATATATTAAATAAAATATTTAATGAATCATTAATATTAAATGAAATATTAAATTAAATAAGCATAGGTCCTGGCCAGTGGTAGAGCATCAGCCTGGAATGTGGAAGTCCCGGGTTTGATTCCCAGTCAGGGCACACAGAAGTGCCCATCTGCTTCTTCCACTCTTCTCCCTCTCACTTCTCTCTCCCTCTCTCTTCCCCTCTTGCAGCCATGGCTCACTTGGAGTGAGTTGGTCCCAGGCACTGAGGAGGTCTCCATGGCCTCTGCCTCCAGTGCTAAGAACAGCTTGGTTGCTGAACAACAGAGCAACACCTCAGCTGGGCAGAGCATCACTCCCTAGTGGGCTTGCTGGGTGGATCCCAGTCAGGGCACATGCAAGAGTCTGTCTCTGCCTCCTGTCCTCTCACTGAATTAAAAAATAAAAAATTAAATAAGAAGAGCACTCAGCACTATGCTCCAATCAGCCAGTCTCCAGCCAACTCATGTACTTGGGAGCAAAATAAATACATGTGTTTTAAGCCACTTAGTTTTGGAATGGCTTGTTACCCAGCAAGAGCTAACTGATAAGCACCATATTCCTGACTGGTGAGACTCAATATTGTAAAAATGTCCTTTTTATACAAATTAAGTGTGACTGCAATCAAAACACTATCAGTTACTTATTTCTCTGGGATTTTAAAAATAAATTGTAAAATGAAATTAGCCATTAAGAATTTGGGGGAAATGATTAATGGAGGAGAAGAAAAAGAGAGAAAAAAGAAACCAGTGGAGGAGTATAAAATCTTACCACACCAGATATTAAGAGGTACCACAAAACCAGGGTAGTTACACAATATGGTAACAAATAAACCAATGGGACGCAACCAAGGGAGCAGAAAAAGACAATTGAAAGTTAGATAAAGAGATAGATAGGATGCTATGGACAAATGGAGCTTATGCTATATTACAAATCAGTGGTGAGGGGTGATGGATAGTCACACAGTAAACAGTGTTGGAATAACTGGTCATCACTTTGAAAAACATACAATTGAACTCTTACATCACCCTAGATACTAAAATAAATTCCAGATGGATTAAAGACCTAAATGCAATAAATCAAACTATAAAAATATGAGAAAAAAGTACTGCAGACTATTGTCACAGTCTCGGGGTAAAGCAGGCCCTTCTAAGTAAAGACCTAATCCAGAGGCCATTAAGAAATAGACTCACAAATTTTACTCCATAAAATTAAATGCTCTATACAGCAAAAGACCACAAAGTTACAATACAAATGACCGTTGGAAGAGATGTGTAAGATAAATATAAGGGACAAAAGGCTAGTTGCCTTGACTTGCTCAAAGCTCTGACAGTAAGAAAACAACCACTGTCCCATCCAAAAAATAATAATAATAAAATGGGGAAGGATATGAACAGGCAATTCATGCAATAGTGAGAAATGCAACAAACAGTTAAAAGAAGAAAAAGAAAAAGAAGAGCCCACTCTCGCTATTGGGCCCCTCAGCCTGGCACAGATCCACCACTGACAACTGCAGCGTGGGGCAGGAAGACTGGACAGCAATTCCCCTGCAAGTTCTGTCCCTCGGGACGTTCCCTGGCAGGGACAGGGCGAGAGGGGTCTCGGCATGTGGTCTCCAGGCCTTAACTGTGCTGGTTAAACATCAGAAATGGCTTCCCGACCAGCAATAAGGAAACAGACCGATAAACAGAGGTACACTGCAGCCGCCACTAGCAGGGGTTGGTGTCCCCGCACGGATGGACGGATGGACAGAGGCGGGTGTGACACGCTCCGGAAAAGCACTGATGAGGAGGGGATGGTTGTCATCCCTCACTGTCCACATGGGCGTGTAAGGTTTATGTAATCCCCAAAAAAATATTTAGGAAGAAAGGAAAAGAAGAGAAAAGAAATGTGGATGCAAATGAAATCTTGTGTTTTAGGTGTGAGGTCGGTTTGGCTATAGCTCTGGGGACAGGCACAGGGACGAGTACAAGGATGGCACAGATATGATGTGGATGTAGCAAAAGACCGCAGAGGTCAAGTACAGGTGACACGGGCATGGACGCAGATGTAGACAGATTTTAACCCCCTTACCACTTTCTACTCTAAAATGCACTGTCCATAAAACCTAGGAGCCCTCCCCGAGTCCACGGAATGGTGCATGTGCTCAACCATGAATGGAACTGTCACCAACTTAAAGCACAATCAACCTCCTTATACTGATCCCTGACCTCTGTCACAGTGAGGACCCTGGGAACTTCGTTCCAAGGGCAATTAAGGGGTCCATCCCGGTTAATGAGCACCTTCCCGCTAAACCCCATTAATCCGGCCCTGTGCTCCCCACCCGCTTGGGACTCAACCCCGCTCTGTCCACCCTGGGCCTCTCCTCCCCTCCCTCACATGGACGCTGTGTGTTTGTCCCTGTTGGAAAAGGTTTCAGGGCATGTATCTTTTCTTTTTTAATTAATTGTGTTTACATAGATTCTAGGGTCACCCCAAAGGCATCCCCCTCCCCCCATTCCCCTCAACATCGCCCTTGCCCCCCTCACGACAGCGCCCTCCCCCCTTCCCTTCAGGTTTATCCCATCCTCTCATCCCCTTTCCCTCTGTCCTCTTTTCCTCTGGTCCCTTTGATCTCTCCTCTGTCTCAATTCTGTTCCTCAGTTCTCATTGTTCCTTGGATTCCTCAAATGAGTGAGGTCATGAGCCTGCCCTGGCCGGCCAGGCCCAGCCTCAGTGGCCCTCTGGCCTCGTGCTACCCGGGAAGAAAGGCTCCTTAGCGAAGACAGGGCATGTATCCTTAAAGAGCCTTTCTTCCCGGGTAGCCTGACGCCAGAGGGCCACTGAGGCTGGGCCTGGCCGGCCAGGGCAGGCCCCATGCCCTCTGCCTGCTCCACGCCCTGCACCGGCCCCACGGGCTCGCACCCGCCGCACTCTCTCCTCACCGGTCACTGCCCCCCACGCGACTCACGTCTGTCTCCCCGTGTGTCTCCTGCCCCAGCTGGTGCCCTGCCCTGTGTGTCTCTGTATCACAGCCCCCAGCCAAGGGCAGAGGTGGGGGGGCAGGAACGGCAGCGATGGGAAAGCAGGAAGAACACCAGGGAAAGAGAGCAGAGGAGAAAAACTCAGAAGGGCAAAGAAAGGGAGGGCGCCGCCGAGGCAGGGTCGGAGCGCGAGGCCAGGGGACAGAGACGGGCAGCCCCGCAGAGGTCAAGGCAGGAAGTGGTCGCATTTCATCAGGGACCTTCGTCCCGGTGTCAGCTAAGAATAGTGCTGTTCCCCTGGGGACCCTGCACTCACACAGCCCCCGGGCAGAGGCTGACGTGGGCCCGGGCCACAGTCCCTCCCGTGGGCTACCTACGCGCTCGCTGGGCCTGGGATCTTCCCCGCTGCAGGCCTGCGCCTGTCCTCACGGCCAGCACCCGCTCACCGTGCTCCCAGCACCCCGTAACCACTCACCCCGGTGCGCCCCACACCCAGTCTCCCTATCTGAGGCTTAGGCTGTGTTCTCGGGCATGACCCTCAGCCGTGTCTGCTCAGCCCCGGCTCCCAGCGCTCTGGACACTCCTGGGGGACCCCTGTCCTGAACGCCATGCTCAGCTGGCCCTCACCACCCAGATGCAACTGTCAGGATGAGACCCCAGACATATCCAGCCCAGCCTCCTCCCCCAGCCTCCATTCCTCATCCAGAACACTCCTGCCTCGTCTCATCCATTATCACAAGCATTAGTCAGGAAAATCCTCGCTGGTACTGGAGTCCGGGTGGTGGTTTTGTCCAAACACGCAGACCATTTTTACATAGCTCGTATAGAGCCTCCCAGACGCTCTATCAGGGGGTCTGTAAAAAAATAATACAGATACAGGCAAATATATGGACTGTTATCAACGTCATATTCTGCCGTTTCACATCCAATTCATTTGAAGAGTCTACCCATCCTCCCTCTCTGAGCAAGAAGGGGGAAAACGTTGTTTCCACGCTTGCACGATTGCCGGGCTTTGCCCTGGAGAGAACAAAGGGGCATGAGTTATTAGCTCTGGTTTATACGCAAGGTAACCACGTCTCTGGAAGATTAAAATGGCTTTCTTGTGTCACCAGGCTCGGAAAGCAGAGCCAAGCCAACTCCCTCTCCCTCCCCAGACGACAGGATTCCCACTGCCCCATTCTGCTAAAGCACTTTTACCGCCGTCTGTCGGCAGTCACATAATTTGGACCAAATGCGGACCAACCCCGCAGGACAGTAAAAATAGAGACAGTTTCAATGAAGCAACGGGAAGGGGTCGAAATGATTGAAAATCGCTCATTTCCAGGGAGGCTCCGAGCAAAGGCGAGAACCCACCGGAGAGCATGCTGTCATGCTGGAAACAGAGGCCTCTGGGGACCAGCAGGAGTGGGGGGGCTGCTGCAGGCTGGATCCCTTCACCTCGGCTCTGAAAACAAGCTGCCCTTCCCAGGAGCCCAGCGCATCCAGATTTCCAGGGGCAGTGACGAGAACACCCCACACTCTGGAAAGAATGAGCAGCTTTGAGGTCAGCCACCCTTCACTGCAAAGACACACCCACCGTTCACGGCTCGCTGGCTGGCGGTCACCTCCATCCCATGAAGATGCTGGTCAGTCTCCAAATGACCCTTCTACTTGGAAGACTGCAGCTCGGCTCAGCCTGGAAACTGTTGCTATGTGTGGGGAAGGTTTTCTCCCCCAAGTGCTGAACGTAATCGCAGGCGGGGAGGAGGCTGCGTGTGCCAGTGATGTCCCCGCGGAGCTGACTTTCAGATTATTGAGAAGAAGACAGTTTATCTGGCTGTGCCTGTAACCTCTCAAAGGGAGACGGAGGAGTTGCTGGAGAGGGAAAATCAGACCTGTTTTTGGAACAAAAGGACAGTGGCCCTGCCCGGATTGGAAACTCAAAGGGTCTCCTCTGCACCAAGAGAGCTGGGAAAGGGCGCTCAGGGGGAACAGCCTCAAGTTAGGTAGGTGTGGATTCCCGGCGCCTCCCTGACACTTCCGAGCTGGGGATCTCCCTGCTCTGAGCCTACGACTCCTCATCAATCAAAGGGAATGTGAGGTCGGTTGACAATGGGGGAAGGTCACATGAGGAACCAGGTCCGGGGACTTTGGCTGAAATCGCCCACACCCATGACCGCCAAAAGAAACGGCATAGGAGCATTCTGAAAAATCTGTCAGCCAATGAAATTTTGCCACGTCATATCAACCCACCACCACCTTACCGATGCTATAACTACCAACCACCCCCCACTCCCCCACCCCCCCATCCCCAACCCCCGGGCGGGAGAAACTGTGGGACTTCCCTGGCCCCTGTCTTGCGGACCAGTGAACCCCGCCCAGGATGCGCTGTGAATAAAGCTTTTGCTTGTCCACACTTGGTGGCTACATCCTTCTTTCTTCCTCGGCGGGAAATACCTTACAGGGAACAAATGGCTGTCCCCACGTATAAGGTGAGGGTGAAGTGTGGCCAGGACACATGGTCTAGCACAAAACTAGGAAAAATCATGTATGTATGACTTAAGAAATCCAACATCCAGTAGGCCAGATCTGTCAAAATATTGGATCTCATTCTACGTAATGATCCTTGGGCCACCACGGAGCTGTTCCCATCCGTCAAACTGTGTGAGCCTCTTAACACCGCTGACAGGTGGACAAGGCAGGATTAGTGACTCTCCCTAACAGATAGGAAAACTGAGGCCCAGGGGTGGGGTGTGGCAGCTAAGGGTCCCCGAGCCAGGAAGTGGTAGAGGCCTAACTTCTGATGGCTAATTCGGTTCTCTCTCTGCCCTCCCCCACTCCCACGCTGCCTTCTCATTGGAAGCCTAACTTTGCAGGATCTGCTGAAGACCTCTGAGAGGGGCGGATGCCACCAGGGCCCACGTTCCAGGCCACACCAGAGGATGCACTCCTGACCCCCATCACCAGGTGCCCAGCCCTGTATCTCAGGCCAGGTTGCCCTCAAAAGCCCCCACCCCGGAAAAAGCAGCCTGACAGGTGGCGGGAAAAGCGTCCTGTCCCTGTCTGCCTGCGTGCTCAGAGCAGCCCCGCCTCCGGCTGCTGAGCTCAGAGAAGGGTTTGGCTCCCACCCACCCACCAGAGCTCGTCCCCCCGGGCCTGGAGAGCTCAGCCAAGGCAAGCAGAGTCAAGTAGCTGTGCTTGGGCTGCCTGATGTGGAAGAGAGGTCAGCAAGAGCAGAGAGAGGGCAGAGGGACAGGTACTTCCAGCCTCCCGCAGCCCCTGCCATGACCTTCAATGCTAGAGCCTCACCAGGGACCCAGCCCATCGCCCCTGCCAGCCCCTCACTCTGTTCTCACTCACAGCCTGAGCCTCAGGGGCCGTGCCCCTCCTACATGTGCTGGGGAAAGGAAAACTTGTCCCAAAGGGAGGTAGAGGGGACCCAGTGACAAGTTCCGTGCAAAAATTGCTCATAGGCTGCCAAGGGCTTCACAAACACTCACTGTCTTCATTATCAAAACTGACCTGTGTCCCATTCCATGAGACAAAACAGCTTAAAGATAAATCCATGCCAGTGAGTTAATATAGCTCCCTCAGGTTTGCTTTCTGCCAGAGGTTGTAAATAGAGATAATCCCTTTGTCAAGGGATCATGAGAGGGCGAGATTCCAATGCCATGGAAATCTGTACAGAGGTGGGGGAGGGTTCTGGCAACAGGTATCTGGAGCAGATCTGTTCTCTTGAAGCATTAGAATTTCATGGTCCCTGGCAGACAAGATGCTTGACTGATTTTGGCAGGGGGGCATCATGGCAAAGTGGGTCTTTGTGAACTCTAGGCATGTCCAAGCATCTTTACAAACTCTTAGAACTCCCAAGAGATCAAGCCAGTCTCTGAGGCCTAAGAAAAACTGAAGTGATCCAAGAAGGCTGCCTGGAGGAAGTGGTATTTAAAGAATTTGGTCACCAGGAAGAGCATGAGTGTGGGCCTCACCTGATGCTGCAACAAACATTCTGTCATGTCCAGGAAGAGCAGTTGTACGCCTGAGACAATGCCAGATATAAATGAAAAGTCTCAGCGTTTGAGAGACTGTTGTCCTTCTCCTCATGGCTTGTGGCTGTGTGATTCTGGGACTCGATGACCTCTTAGAGCCAGCTTGACCTCTCTGTCTTCTTTAAATGAAAAGAACAGTGACTACGTCTTACAGTCTTTGTAGGGAAAGGTTCTCTAAGCTGTGAAACGCTGCACGCACGCCTCAGCCAGTTCCTGTGAGGACGGATTGATGCTAAGGCTAGAGGGAAACTTAGAACATGGGGGGGGGGGGGCCTTAATGTGTCAGCTGCCCAAGAACTAGAGCATCTGGAAAAATCACTTTGATGAACTCGACTACCAGTCACAAATCACTGTATTTTAAAACCCACTCCAAATTTTAAAAAAAAACAAAACAAAAAAACCCTCTTCTCTGCAGAATGCTCCGAGTGAGATGTTTTTCTCTCCTTCTGTAACAGCAGATGGAGAGAACGCCAAGCAGATGCTGACGGGATACGGCCCCGCGGCCTCTCTGGGCCAGAAAAGGCCTGTGGCTGGTAGTGGACGTGAATGCCGAGAGAGCGGGACCCTGCTCACCTCCGTGACTGTCTTCTGACCTCTGGGGGAGGGGGCAGTCTACTCGGTAGGTGGGTTTTAAAACAGGGGCCTGAGCACTACTTGGTGGACTCCCACTAAGTTCCTGCCTTCAAGTTTTCGGGTTCTGCCCAGCCAGACCCCATGCTGCTGGTTCTTCTTCCCACCCTGCCCGCCCACCCCCGAGCCTCTGCTCAAGCTGTCTCCTCTTCCTGCTCCCCCTGCCCATCACTGGGTGCCTCCAACCACATGATTCCAATGACATACCACCAACAGCCTAGGACCCCTCCTCTGCCAAATCACAGCACGTCGTGGGGTCCCCTACTTTCCAGTTCAGCACTGGTCATTTAGTATCGGGTCAGACTAATCCATGTGCCTGAGGACAGACACTGCTCTATTCATGTCTGTGGCCCAACTCAGCACAGGGCCTGGCACTCAGTGGGTGCTTGGTGAGTGTTGGATGAACAGAGGGAGCTGACTGGTACACAGTAATGTTGGGCCATGACAGCCAGGCAGTTTCCTCTCTGCTCTGATTAAAGAGACCCTGCTGGCCAAATGCTAAACCCCCTGCAACTACCACCTCTTCCAGTAAGCCTTCTGGGGTTGCAGCTTTTTCTACTTTGTCACCCAATGTCACACGATTGAGCACTTTTTGACATTCTGTTGTCCGTTGTTCAGAATTGTTTCTTGCGCATGCAGACTATACCGCCAATAGGGAAGCTCTTAGGTGCCCAAGGCCGCATTAGGCGTCTACATCCAGCCTTATATCCCACCCTCACTCTCATCACAGGGGGCCTCACACTGTGCTAAGACCACAGAGAAAGGAAATAAGGCATTAGGGAGCCCTGGCCAGGTAGCTCAGTTTGTTAGAACATTGTTCCAATATGCCAAGGCTGTGGGTTCGATCCCAGAAAGAAAGAGAAAAAAAAAGAAAGTATTAGGCAAATGAGTATAGATCCTGGCTCCATCCTTTATTAGCAACAGCCTTTATTTCTGTTTGAACTCCAAACCTTAGACCAGCAGTCTGCAAATGTTTTCTGTAGAAGACCAGATAGTAAGCATTTTCAGTTTTGTGGGTCCTACAGTCTCTATCACCATGACTCAGTTCTGCCATTATAGGAGAAAGCAACCATGGACAATCCTTAAAGGGGCACAGCTGTGTTCCAATAAAACTTTATTGACAACTCAGGCAGTGGACCAGTTTGCCCACCCCTTGCTCTGGAGGATTACTTGAGATGACATTTAATCCCCTCGTCACATAGACAGACCTTAGACCACACTGTAAAATTGTCCCAAATCATCCCCTGGTACCGTCTACCTCATAACAGAGTTGATTTTCATCTTAGCACTTATACTGGCTAACATTACAGCCTGGCTGCTTGGTGACTGTCTCCCCAACAAAGCGTAAAACCCCGAAGGGCAGAGACTGAATCCCCAGCACCTAGAATAGTACTTGGCACGTCCTTGGCATTCTTCTAATGTTTGTGAACTGAATGGAGGCCATTATTATTATTATTATTATTATTACCATCATTGTTGTTGAAAGTCTTCAATATATCATGTGCTTCTATTTAAAATGTGTTGATATATAATATTTACCTTAATTAATCATTTGTGTTTCCAAAACCCCACATAATTGTAATGGGTTGCAGAAATTATAATCCTCCCGTGTTGAAAATGAGTAGACAACCTGACCAGTCAGTGGCACAGTGGATAGAGCATCAGCCTGGATGCTGATGACCCAGGTTTGAAATATTGAGGTTGCTGGCTTGAGCGTGGGATCATAGACATGGCCCATGGTCGCTGGCTTGAACTCAGAGGTCACTGGTTTGAAGCCCAAGGTCAATGGCTTTAGCCAAAGGTTGCTGGCTTGAGCAACGGGTCACTGGCTCGGCTGGAGCTCCCTGGTCAAGGCAAATATGAGAAAGCAATCAATGAACAACTAAGGTGCCACAACTATGAGTTGATGCTTCTCATCTCTCTCTCCCTTCCTGTCTGTCTATCCCTGTCTGTCCCTCTCTCTCTCATGCTCGCTAAAAAAAAAAAAAAAAAAAAAAAAGAAAAAGAAAAAGAAAGTGAGAGAGAAAGAAAATGAGTAGACAGCTCATAGGTGACAATGCCTGCTGGTGATCAGGCTGAGATTTGAACACAAACCTCCTGGCGGGTTCTTATGAAGGGAGGTGGTCTGGAACGGCAGAAGGAATACTGTATTTGGGGTCTAAGATTCAACATTACTTAAGTGGACATGTCATTTCACCTTCTGTATGCTGGGGATAATAATGCCAGCTTCACAGGGGCACTGACAAGATTAAATAAACTACAGAAAATAAAGCACTCAGAACAGTACCTGACACAGGGCAAAATCTGTCACTGTAGCTATTGTTATGTAACAAGATGACAGTAACCACCTCCACCCTGCCTCATAAGGCTTAGAAAGGATTAGACTGTGATTATGAAACTGTCAATCCCCAAATAACGCTAAGATCCATCTTTTTATGATCCCTTCCAGGCAATGCAGACTCTATTTCTCCTCTTTTAAAAAAGCAAAAACAGCTACACACAAACATCTTTCATAAAGAAAAAAAAAAAAAAAAAAGACCTACGATCTTTCCAGAGCTTTAACTGCAGTCAAGAAAAGGGTTAAGTTTTCTTCCGCTCACTTGTGTATCAGAGTCCAGGCTACAGAGGCCAAAACTGAAACAAAACCGAGAGGGTCCCGTCAAGCTACGGACAAGGGGTCGGCGTCTCTGTTTCACCCCAAGCACGTCTGGAGTCCTTTGCTGCGAAAACAGATGCAAAAGAAAAACAGCAACCGTAAAACAGAGGAGGCACTGCCGTGCTCCTGGCGTCCTCACCCGGCCGACAAGGGACAGCCGCTTGAAAGGTTCCGAGTGTGTCAGGAATCATGCGTGCTGGGGTAACACTGAGGGTTCGGGCTTACGTGTCTCTCTCTCTCTCTCTCTCTCTCTCTCTCTCTCTCTCTCTCTCACACACACACACACACACACACACACACACACACACACGACTTTCCATCCCTACCCACTTCAGTAGAAAGTGATTCACTTGGTTTCAGATTGAAATATTTATTCCTCAAACACAAAACCACGTTGAACACGCGCGTCCCCCATAATGTCCCAGCCATCTGGTCTTCGTAGGAACATCTTCAGATGAAACCACCAGCTGGGATTCCAACTTCACAGAGGTCTGAGTCTTCCTCGCAGAGGGGGACTTTCCAAATGCTCTGGGCCTCCCTGCTTCTTGGAGCCCGGCAGTTTTTCTGGTCCCGGAGTTAGCACTTTGAGGATTTTCAAAGGAGGATTAACCATACTCCATCTGGAAAGAAGCGTCTCTTGGCCTTGCCGGGTGATGTCAATAATTGGTTTGGGACACGATGAAAGCGGGCACCGTCACCATGAGGCTGGCTGGTTAAACCCTGCCCGGGTGAGGCAGACCACGCTGGCCCCAGGCTGTCTCTGTCGGGAGCCCCCTACCTGGCTGGTGTGTCCCCCCACCGACCCACCCTCCCAGGAGGAAGGCCTCCCCAGCGTGTATGCTCTCCGTGCAGCCCTGCGGCCACGTGGGACCCCTGCCCCTGCGCCGTGTGCAGCCTGTCTGCTACGCTGCACCTGTGACACACCACGTGTCGCACCGCAGGCTGCGTACACCATGGGCCTTTTCTTTGGAAAATTATATTTTTAAGATATTTTTGTTCCGCCCTTTCTCCCCACCCTGTCCACCCCAAGTTATTAACAAGTCACCACGTGTTAGCTCTGAGTGTCGGGGGCACGGCAATGGGGACGGGGGTGGGGTGGGGTGGAGAACATTTACGCTGGGAAGGGACCTCAGCCTTCCTCAGTTCACCAAGGAGAACTTGTCCCCGTCCCCTGTGGTGGCTCCTCGATGCAGCTTCACCCGTAAGGCAACAGGGCGGAAGCACTGCTTGGGGCTCTGTGTGATCCAGCCAGTCAATCAGTGAGGAAAGGATACGGACAGTTTCAAGCTCAGCCTGTAGCGGCTACATAATGATTTCACTAATCACAGCTTCTATAAATCAACTCAGGTTAAGGGCAGCAGTGTCCACGCGGGGGGAATACAATTCACTCGGCTACACCGGGCCGCGTAATTTGGTCAGCCGACCCTGGAGGACTGCAGAATTAGGAAAACAGAAGGTATCAGTGGCGTGAACTCCTAAGGAAAGGAGCGGGATTGGGAGAGGAATTCTTAAATTCTCTCTTCGCTGACACTTCCCAGGGCTGGACACGTGAGGGCAAATGAGGGCTGCTGGAATCCCAGACTTACAGATCCACTTTAAAATACCTCACCATGCCACAATTCACCCAGGGCATTCCGGGGCCATCTGGACTACAGAGACAATGGCTTCTTCTTTTCCCCGGTTTAACACCCAGCCGTGACAGGCCCGTGGTCCTAACTGTGAAAACCCAGCCGGACCCTCTTTCCCAAAATTTTCAAGGAGCTAGGATGCATGGGCTACTGCATTTTTTTTTTTTTTTTTCGTTTTACTTTTTGGGGGAAAAAATAATAACAGTAACTTCAAGGTCATTTCACAAAAGCTTGGAAATTGAATCCCAATCCACTCCAAATTCTCTCCTGCACTCTGAATCTCCTTGTCCTAAACCTCTTAGGGAGAATGCAACCTATTGTACCTTATCAGATGGTTCTTTGTCTTAAATCCATGGCAGTCCTGGTTAATTTCCTTAGAGGTTGTGTCCTGTGGTCACGCATAAACTCCTAAACCAACAGCAATTAAAAACAAGGTGTGTTCCTTAATTCCCTATTCCAATCTCCTTATGCAGGGCATTACCCAGCCAATTTGAGGGTGTTTTTCAAAGCCCACATTAATCAACGTGTCAGACAGTCTGCTGGGTTCTTCACTTATATTATCTCGGTCCTCTGCCCAAGCCCATTTCACAGGTGAGGAGGAAACCTTTCCCAGGTCACTCGGCGAGCCCAGGGCCCATCTTGGACCAGTGTGGCTAAAAGGGCAGCCAGTTTAGCTGTCCACCACCCACCCCACTGTGTCGCCCAGCCCTCCCCGGCTGCAACTCTGCCCCCATAAAGGCAGATGTATGCATTCGCACTCCTTTATTTAAGGAGACGACTGGATTGGATATGTTGTGAACAAAAGGAAAGTGAGTTTGGGGGACCTACCCACGGGGACCTAAACATCTTTGGGTTGGGATCTTGGTGCCTAAACTCTTCTACCTGAGTCACTTAAAAAAACCTCATCTAATTCATAAAATGAGGTCCCCGTCACCCCTACCTACTGGCTCGTCCCCCCCCCCCCCATATTCCAAGGAAAGAGAAACCTGCCAGCTTCGCTCTCACACATAGCCATTAAAACGACATCCTTCACACAGGCTTAAAACATTAGCTCTAAGTTCAAAAGTTGGTGAAAGGAAACTTGATTAAAGAACTGTCATTGAGATATGCCCTCCTTGGGTGCGGATTGTAAAGCATTGTTGTCAAGGTCCCCCACCCCTACCCCGCAGTGCACAGCCCACTGCTGAGGCCAGAAACACCCCGCCTTACGTGGACCATGTTCAGAAAGAGAATTCGGTTCTCCCCCAGCCACTGCACTCTGGCTTCCTTGGCCCAAGTGACCCGGAGCACCTGGAAGCCGTTACCCCACACCTTGCCACCAAGTATGCGGGAAGAGTCTGCTCAGGCCTGGGGTTTCGGAGCCTGCTTTGCCATTTACTACGTGTCCAGGGCAAGGTGTTTAGTCTGAGTCTTCACCTCCCATCTGCAAAATGGCTACGCTGCCCACCTCCCGAGAGCCTGAGGCGCATGTGGGGAAGGCCCCTGCAGTGGACAATGCTAGACGAATGCTAGGAGTTATGATCGTCACTACTGTCCTCTGCCAGTCTGTCTTGGCGGCAGATTAACCCATGTCCCCAGAGGCGACTGCATTCACTCGGGCCGTCATGCACTGTTCGTGAACTTTTATATGCAGCTGTATTGCTACAGAAAAGAAATCCAGGTTCTGAGGGGCAGCCTGACTTATGGGAATCTCCAGAGCCTTGTCCCTTGTAGATGACAGTTCTCATTTTGGCCCTTTGCGTTAACTTTGTGCGTCTGTTTGGTTAACTGTGAAAAACGGGGAGAACATCTTCCGTTTCGGGAGAGTTGTGCAGGCTGGAAACCACACAGGCCGTCGCCTGGCTTATGCCTTGCCCGTCTGAACACAGACACACACCACTTTCCAACACTCCGACCCCAAGGCTCAAACACAGCTCTTGAAGGCCACATGCCTTCTGCTATGTGACTCCATTCGGCTCTCTCTGACTTCAACAGCCAGGCTAAAACAATGGTTTGAGCCTCACAGCTGAGGGGAACATGGAAGATGTGTGGACTATAATTAGACAGGCCATCCTGACATTTCCCTCTTCACTCCAGATGTTTACTATGTTTATTTCCTGTGAGCAGGGCTGATACTGAAGCACAGCACACGGGCCTCCAGCACGGACACGTGGACAGGGGGCTTTCCCTTGCCACCTCGAGCCTGCCTGGGCCCAGCTGTGAGCAGCTCTCCAGCTCTTGGTTGAAGCACCCCCCTGCCCAGCTGTTTCTGGGGGAAGTATCTAAGAACCTACTCCTCCCTCAGCCCCCCTCTCCCTGTTACTTGCCATAGACCCCTCTCCAGACTAGACAAATGCATCTTTTTAAAAATAATAATAATAATAATAAATCCTTTCATATAGGGAGTCTGATGGCAAGTTATGGACAGAGACACAAAGGAGTTTATAGAGCTGTGAAGATGTCAAAGCCCTCAGGGTGAAATGATACTGCCACTTCCCTGCAGCGTTAGACTGTTCTAGAACAATGGAGTACTAAAGGAGGGGGTGTCAGGGCTCTCCACTCCCCAGTGGAACAGGGGCAGCATCCAGGAACGGATATGAGGAAGGAGAGAGAGGTCCACAGCAGGCAAGGTTCCCTCGCCCTGAAGTCTGACTTCGGAGGAGGAGGTATGCTAATAATACCACTGCAAGATTCATTTGAAATGAAGGTGTTGGCTTGAGTATTTCTCACCAGCACTGGCATTAGCGGAATCATTTCCAACTGTGGTATAAGATTTCACTGGGCAAAGATGGTGTCCCCTCTGTATTTCTTACTAGCTGAATGTCGTTAAAGTATTTAACCTTCCTGAACCTTAATTTCCTCATCTGTAAAATGGTGCAAACATTTCCCATCTCAGAGTTCTTACAAAGGAAAATGAGATCATGTACACAAGTTTTGGAGTGCTCGTCTGACATAATATAAATTGTTACATTAAAAAGAAATATTAAGTAGCCATGGTGAGGGATTCCTGAAGCCAAGCACCATTCTGCATGAGTTAGTAGTGCTTTTGATGTCCACAGTCCTGGGAAGCAGATACTATTACTGAGCCTATTTTAGTCATGGGAAGCGAGGAACAGAGGGGTGAAGTAATTTGTCCAAAGTCACAAATAGTGGAGTCTGGATACGAACCAAGGCCATCTTGCCCCTTGAGGCTGACCTGGCCTGCCAACGGCTGCCTCCCCCTTTCGTCTGGGAATACTCATTAAAAAGGCATGATTGGGAGTCACTCCATATTTCAGAAGTGTCACTTCATCTGTTCCAGGAGCACCTTTTGAAGGTATAAGAAGCTGTGAAAAAAATACTGCTTCTTGTAAAAAGCGGACACCTTGTGTATGCTGTGTTCCCAGCCAGTGATCACAGCCTTCCTGGGAGGGTCCTTGCACCAGATGTCACTGCAGCCCAGTAAGAGGGCAAGCTCACCTAATCCCTGGCAGCACATACATCGGCCAAGCTGCGGAGTTCCAGACCTTCCCTTCCCTATCTATAAAATGGATCTAAGGCAAAATCTAGGCTGTTTAAAACGCACTGAAAGCCGTTTCTACTCCCCCTTGGCCTCCGCCCCTCCCCCACCCCTCCCATAGTCCGTAAAACCATACAGAAGGAATGCTCTCGGTCTTAGTTCCTATCCCAAGCTCTTATCAGGCACCCAGAAGCTTCTTCAGGCCTCCGCAGGCCAAGGACCCGCGCTCCGGGCGCGCTCCCCTCCTCCTCTAGCCCCAGTTTGTGCAGAGGCAACAGTTCAGCGAAAAAGCGGAGGCTTCTGCACTCCCACCTCGCACTAATTCCGCAGCCAGTGCGCTCTAATAATAAGGCCTGGTTGGCCTATGGATCGCCAGATCAACCGAGCTAAAGCTTAGGGAGAGGCATGAAGGGCCCAGCGCGGGTGCGGTCTCCACTGTACCCTGGGACACCGCAGCTCTGGCCACCAGGCAGGAGGGAGCCCCACCGGCAAGGTTGTGGGGGCAGAAACGCCGGCCCTGGAGGAGGAGGGGTAGCAGTCGAGCCCATGAAAGACCCAGGAAAGTACTGGAGGAGAGGGCCTGCTGACTGCCTCATTTCAAGAGGACCCTGCACCTTAGGTCTGGGCATTTCGCAGGAGCGGGGCCTGGTGAGCAGCCCTTGTGGCTCCAAAGAAGTTCCCAGGTTTTCCCAACTCCGGGATGGATTCTGCTTTCCGGCTACCACTTCCTGTCTGCAGCAAGGAGGGAAAGTCCTCCTTCTCCTCAGGGGTCGGGAGGGCCAGGAACCAGGGCTTGCCACTTCCCCGGGCAGCACTACACCCACCCCCACCAGACCCCAGCGCTCTCCACCCCTTCCTGAAGACCTAGAAACCAAGTATCCTTTTAAACCAGAACACCAGCCCTGGGACTGATTTGTACCCAGAGTCTCTTTCTTTTCCTTTTCTTCTTTTTTTTGGGGGGAGAGGGGACAGGTCAGAGATGCCCAATTTTTCTTCCATAGCTAAACTAAATAGATTTCTTTTCTTGGCTGGAGAGGTATGAAATAGAGAATGTTGTGGCCCGTCTACATTGCCATCACTTTATTGTACTGTCATCGTTAACTTAACTATAAATACAACAGCAGGGAGCTAGGCGCCCACAGCCTTGGGCTCCCGGGCTGCGAGCCCCGGCGCAGCCCCAACCCCAGGAGCCGGCCTTCCCGGCTCTGTCTGTACACTATTTACAGCTCCTCGTTCCTCTTTCTCGACCCCCTCCTGCAAGGCAGCGCGTGTGCAAGAAAGTAGCATCGTCCGTCTGTGCAAGTCCTTCGAATTAGGCAAGTGCCACGGCCGGCCTGCGGCCGTCAGCTGTCCGAGTCCAAATCGCTTTTACCTTCCTCTTCCCTCTTCTCCGGGGATGCCTTGGAGGACGACTTGTTCCATTTCTCCGCGTTTTCCGACTCCTCAGAAGAGGACCGCTTCTGCCGCCTCCATTTGGCCCGGCGGTTTTTAAACCAGACCTGTTGTGCAAGGGAGCACAAAACAACTGTTAAAATCAAAGACGCGCTTCCCCATTGCCAGCACACCCGGGGGCTCCGGGTGGCTCGGAACCCGGGGACCTCGCGCGCGCCAACCAACAAAAAGAAAGAAGACTTGCTCCTGCTTCCGCATTTTCCTTCAACTTCCTGGGCCTAAAGCGCCCTCCTGCAGCCTCCGGGCTGCCACTGGGATGTTTTTAAGTGCAAGGAAACCCTTGGAGAGCTGGGCAAACTCGGTTGGAGCCCAATTATCTGGTAAGAGCCTTGAAGCGCGCCCGGCAGGGCCCCGGCACCTACCTCCACTTTCTCCTCGCGGAGGTGCACCTTCCGGGCCAGCTGCTCGCGTGTACCCACGTCTGGGTACTTGGTCTCCTGAAAGAGGTTCTCGAGCGCTTCCAGCTGCTCATCGGTGAAGATGGTGCGGTGCCGCCGCTTCCGCCGGCAGTGCAGCTGGTTGAGAAGCTGCAGCTCGGTGCGCGACAGGGTGCCCACGTTCATGTAGGGCAGCATCTGGTGCGGCACCGGGGACACTAGCACCGAGCCCGGGCCCTCGTAGCCTGCGATTAAGAGTAGAGCGCACGGTCAGCCGCTACCTTTGCCTTGGCGCACACGCCCGCCGCGACCACTCCAACTTTAAAACCGTCTACAAGGGGGTGCTGGGAATTGGAGGTGCACGGAAATCGAGGGTGCAGAGAAATGGAGGAGCGTGCTAGGGCGTCCACCCGCACACTCCCAAAGCCGGTTAGGGACTCCTAAAAGCCTAAGTCTCTCCGTGCTGGCACTGAATTACAGTTCCGCTAACTCGTGCATAAAGTTTGCAGCAAGTGTGCAAACCCCTGCTCCCGATCAGCGAAAAAAAAAAGGGGGGGGTGAGGGGGGGGGTGGGGGTCGGGGGTCCAGGTTTGCAAGAGGAGAAAACTCTGTACAAAGTGGAAAAAGCTAGCGCCACCACCCGCCCACGCTCCTGGGGCTGAGGAGTGCGGCAGGCGGCGAAGGCCCGGGCAAGCGCGACCCTACCTGGGGGCGTTGGGACGCAGGAGCACTGCTGGGCGCTCAGCGGAGGCACGGCCCCGCAGCAGGCCGGGCCCACGGGAGCCGCCTGCACGTGCAGCTGCCCGTAGAAGTAGTTGTTATAGCCTAGGCGGGAGCCACCGACCGCGGCCGGGAGGCCTGCGCCGCCGGGGGCCACCGGGCGCGGGTAGAAGGCGCCATAGTCCGAGGAGGCGGCGCCGCCGGCGCCGTAGAGCGAATCCCCGTGCAGGGCCGGGAAGACGACGGGAGCCGCCGCGCTGGGAGCCACCGGCAGCACCGAGTCCTTGCAGCGCGGCCGAGCGGCCAGGATGTTGTCGATGCTGAACATGCTGGCGGGCATCCCCGAGCCCCGCGCCGGGACCGGGGGGCGGTGGGGACGCGCCGAGAAAAGAGCCTCAAAGTGGGGGGGTCCACTCTCCTCCCGAGCCGGACCAAACCGAAAGAGAGCGCCGGCGAGCGCGCGGCCCCGCTCCCCTCCCCGCCCCCTGCGTCCGCTCTGCCTCCTCCCGCCCTCCCCTCGCCGCAGCGTTAGCTGAGCTCAACCCGCGGGTAGGACGGAGTTTAGCCCAGCTGAACCTCTTGTTGGTTTTATACTGAGTCGACGTCATCCTGGATTTAGTTCCTGGTAATATGCAGATGACAAACAGAACCAGATTTGGCCTTTTCTGTTCCTTTGGGTGGGGTGGGGTGGGGGGCCTTTAGGATGGGGGCAGGGGGAGAGGTTCCAAGGGGAGGGGGTTACAGGGCTTGAAAAGAGATTGTGGATTGAGAATTAATGAAATTAACCTAATCTTTTCCATTCAGCCGCCCCGCCGCGGGCTAGCGGAGCTGGGCGGGCGCCCTAATTGCCCTGGTTAATCTCATTAATTCCATTGTGCGGCCGCAGTTAACAACTCCCTCCGTCCGACCTCTCCGCCCCCACCCTTTTCTCTCAGATTGGGTCCTATTATTGGGTGCGATTTCCTCTGCAAGAAGCTCAAATTCATTGTGGCCGATTTTACTTTGGGGCTACTTTTTCTCCCCTTCGGAATTTGTTTTGTTTTTTAGAAAATGTGAGGGGCTGCGTCCACCTCAAGCAGGGTTGAAAATTTAGTTTTTCTTTCGGTCCCCAATGCACTCACCGCCTAATTTAACCTCTATTTTATGTTAGCTTGAGATTCTCTCCCTAATGGAATTAGTTAGCCCCCCCAACCCTTTTGTTTTTGCAAAGGCCAAAATTGGTTACGGCAAAAACGATGAAAGAGGTGCGTCGTGCTTCTTTAAATGTTTGTAGTTATTTATTTATTTTTTTTGCAGTCACTTTGCCTGAAAACTACCGTAATAGTCAGTTAGAGGCCTTACACAGTGGAAACCAAATTCAGCCACTATATAAAATTGGCCATCAGAAGTAGCATTCTGAACCGATGTTTCCAGCTGTTTCCTGCGTGAGTATCGGTAGGTTTTGTCATGTTTCTTTTCTTTTAAAAAATTATTAATTTTGGAAATGGGGTGTGTTCTCCCGCAAAAAAACTGTTTTTGTTTCGATCCAAAAATGGGGCTTTAGGAATTCCATACCCCCCCAAAAAAAAAAAACCTCAATTGTGTGGCATTTCCCCCTTCCGACCGGTCGGCTCCCTGACTGGGACAGCTCCCCCGCCCCCCTTAAAGACACCCGTCACCCGCCAGGCCCAGGCAGGGCTCTCGGGCCTCGGCGGCCCGGCCCGCGGGAGGCGGCCGCGGTGGTTTGCGGGATCCTTCGTGAGGCACCGTCCGACGCCCGTCAGAGCCTCTGGAGGCTCATCCAGCCGACGACGGCGCGCAGACGGCCGAGCGCCCCGCGAGAAGGTAGGAGACGGCGCGCGCGGAACGAAAGGAAACCCCGAGGTCCTGCGAACGCGCGGCAAGCCCGGGTCTCGCAGAGCTGTGGGTTCTCGGACCTGCACGCCGGCCACTCCGACCACTGCAGGGGGAGGAGCGGTGCGGGCCCAAGCGAGACAGCCGAGGGCCGAGAGTTGGGTGGCACTTCGAGTCTTCCGAAGGAGGGCCGCCTTTAACTCACGCCCATTTCCCCCGTTTCTCTCGAGTTAACTAACAGGGGTCCCTGCAGAGCTGTCTGAAAGCGCCGCACTAAGTACGTGGGCCGCCTCCTCCTCGGCGTTGGGGCAAAGGGGAAAGGGCATTGTCAACTGCTGTTCCCGGGGTCAGAGCACAGAACTCCGGCGGCGCGCGGGAGTGGCCCGGAGAAGCCAGGCGGCGGCGCTTCCTCCTCTAGGCCTCCCCGCTTGGACCTCTGTGCCTTCACGCCCACCCGCTGGTGGCCTGACAACCTTGCTTCTTTTTTAAGTGTTGAGCAAACTAAGACGTGGTTGTAGGGGGGCGATCGGGAAGAACAGAGATGGGTCTCAGTTTCAGGAGGCGACGGAATTTTTACAATTAAAAACCTCTCCCAGAGGAGAGTGTGAGCCTCCCCTTCAGAGGGGTCAGGTCTCGGGAAAGGAGTGGAGCGCCCGCTCCTCTCCCACCAACAAGGACAGAGGTATTTGCCCCACTCTTAGCGACTTAAATCACCCGTTTCCGGACGCACACATTCCTCTCGACCTTTCTCGGGTGCAATTACTGGAAGACAATCACAGGCTGCACTCGTGTTTGTGGCTGGGCGCGCGGAGCGGTGGCGCGTGAATGCGTCTTTTAAGACCTTTGCCCAGCCTGCCCGAGGCAGCAGCGCCGCAGGAAACCGAGCTAGTCGGCTTCTGCAAGGGGGCTTAGATCAGCGCAGCACAGAGACGGCAGCACATCAGGCAACCTCCCTACGCACACCTTCCTGCCTCCTTCCACCTGGTACATTGCTCTTTATAAGAATCAGATTTAAACTTCGTCCCTTGCTTTCCTGCGGTCCTCCCACTGTGCCACCGACTCCCAGAAGGAAGAGCACTGTACCGCGAGTCGTCAGAGCTCGAGACTGAATGTTGCCACTTTTGCAAAACATCCCTCCTCTCCAGGCCTCAGGTTTTTTAGTTGATTGAACCAACGCCAACACTCATTGGGTCTCTTACGACACTAACATTTAATGAGGCTGCATAACTGTTACCCATTAGCAAAGGAGACTGGGATGGACTTCGGGGCATTTTTTTTTTTAAAGTCCTTTCCATTGGGACAAAGGAGTGTGCTGTCCACACACCCAACCAAGGGCAGAGTTTGGGTATCAGCTGGGTCCGGGTATCAGCTGGGTCCAACATAAGGAAAAGCAATTTGGAAGTTCTGTCCTCCTGCAGAGGGGACCTTGGGGGAAGAGGTCCCAGGGACCCCGAGGCCACCCTACTTCAGTATGTAGCCAGTTCTGCAGGAGCTCACCCCACGGCGCTACGGGGCCTCCTCTGCAGATCGCCCCTCGAGCTGCAGGCGCTCCATTGTGTGCGCGGGAAGGCAGGAGCCTCGGAGGCGGTCAGAGGTGCTGCCACCTCCTCCTCCCGCCGAAACCCACAAGTGTTCGCTACATGCTAAACAAACAATCATCGGCCTCGGGTCTCCCGGTACAATTGGAATAACAAATGCGAGGCGCACAAATTGCCCACCTCGTGTTGCTACACGATTGTTTGTCAGCCCCG
Organism: Saccopteryx bilineata; assembly: GCF_036850765.1. Lineage (NCBI taxonomy): Eukaryota > Metazoa > Chordata > Mammalia > Chiroptera > Emballonuridae > Saccopteryx > Saccopteryx bilineata. The sequence continues at coordinate 10,042,881 of NC_089493.1, read as the reverse complement.
CACGCACTGCTCAGCATGGGAGGACACGGAGCGGCCGGAGGCGGCTGTGGAGCGCTTAGGTCGGAGATGCAGTAAACACGCCGCTGATTTTCCCTATTATCACCCACACACGATTTCACACGAAGCAATCACCATGCAGAAGTCTATGAAAATGTGTTTGCTGAAGAGTCGCTCGCCCCGGTAATAGCCCTCATTTTAAAGATATTAAAGAATAGATCAGTGGATTCTACATGCATAAGGTGTATTTGCGTTCGCCATCTATTAGGGTGCTTTTGCACCACAATCATCGCTAAATTGATTCATAGGGCATATATTAAATTTCTTTGATGTAAAATAGAGTGCCCAAGTTTGGAGTGTGCGTCTGGGCGTCTCCTACTGCCCCAAGATATTTTCATCGTGGACAAAACTGTCTCCCACTATTCTTTCTCTCTCTCTCTCTCTCTCTCTCTCTCTCTCTCTCTCTCTCTCTCTCTCTCATCCATGGCTCTTTAAAAGAAAATGCGTCTTCAGCCCCAACTTCTTACGGTTTCAGGGACTTTCTTTTCTTAATTCTTTCAGCCTCTTGCCCAGTTGCAGAGCAGAGTTCATAATCCAATGTGTTCAAGTAGGGTTTTCTGTGACATGTGCAACAAGCTGGCATGTCCTTTTCAAAGGTACGGAGCCCCCCCCCCCCCCCTTGCAGAGCCAGTTAGCGGGGTCAGGGGCATTAGGGACAAAGCACAGGGGCGGCCGAAACCCATGCGCAGCAGCGTTCAGAGCCGGCGCAATGTTCACAGCGCAGTTGGACTTTGTATTTGGACTTTTAAGAATATCCAATGTCTCGAAACGAATGCTCAAAACCCACTTCACTGCCCTGCTGCTCCCTCGAAGACACCTCCTGTAGCCTCCGGCAGTTTCCCCTGTGAGTTTAGATGAGCACCGGGCACAGATGCCACCCCACTAAGGGGCAGCACACACAAGGGCCAGAGCTGCCGCATTCAGCGGGAGGTAGAGATGCTTACTAGCTGAGTTTTGCTGGAAGTTTTGCAACATTCCAAGTAAACGCACGGAACCCCTGAGGACGAAATAATCAAGGTGTTAGGAAAACTCAACATAACACTGGGGGTAAAGAAGAAGGTGTCGAAAAATGACGTGTTCCCAAAGCATCAGAAAAAAATAACGCCGGGTCTGCAGGGTTGCAGAAATCCGCTTTTAGCGGAGTGATTTACCAAAGTTTGTTTCGAACCAAGTGCGCCCTGGCTTTTGCAAATCACGAATGCAAATGACGATAATTTGTTCTCCGTGGAACTTTCTCTTGAAATGATTAGCAAAGTCAGTCATTTGAAAATTAGAGCGAATGCACAGACGGTTCCCGAAGCCCCTCGCTAATCGATATCAGCTTCTAAAGTTTTCATTCATGTAAACCTCATTAATGAAGATCTTTTATTTAAACGTCAAGGGGATTTGAAATTTAGAGTAAATTATGAAGCTTGTATGTCTAGCCAAGTCATGGGTCAAATGCATTTGTAAAAACTGCTAAAAGAGCATATGGTTTTGAATTTTTCTACAATGACTAGTGTTTAAATAAATTGCTTGTACTGCTTAACTTCATGTGTAATTTTGACAGAAATTGGCCTATAGCCTTTTGATATGTAAACATTTCAGCCTTTTATGCGGTATGAAAAAGACACTTGCTTTTTAGGATCAGCTCCGGCAGTCACCCTGTAATTCAGAAAGCTGGCACCTACCATTACATTCTTGCTAGATTTCAACTTTCAAGTGGCAGCCTCGGGGAGAAAAAAAAAAGCAAAGAAAAGAAAGAAAGAGGATATTTCAAAAGCAATGTCCATTTGAGATTAAAAGCTGCAAATGAGGTGAGAACGTGCCACTTAACTATCTGAAAGAAATGGGTAAACCATAGTTATTAAAGAACATTTTCTGTCATTTTTCTTTAAGCCAGCCCATCTGAGGGGACACTTAAGCAGGGCTGGGACTGACTGGCATGTCATTAAATGCTTGTCTTAGAGCCGAACCAATCAGTCCAACATATAAATAGGTGTTAAAAAAAACAACCTGGTAACACTTCAGGATGTTACCAGCGAAATGGCTCCGTGTCACAGAACACATTAAGATGTAGAAACCACTCAGTCTCTGAAGAGAGTCATCCCGGGCATGGAATTACTGGATGCAAATGGCATCTCTGAGCCAGGCACAGGGGTCCTCCTCTGTGGGCGGCTGTTGCTGGGAGATTCGAAGCTGGTGCAGGGCACCATTCAGAGACTGCGCTGGGCTTCCAGGGCTTCTGAAACACAGAGGAATCTGCATAAACCCATTTGTTGCTAATCTCTCCACCTCCCATAAATAAGCATTGGAATGTGGATTGGGGGGCAGGTCACGGCGGGGCGGGGGGGGGGGGGGGGCAAGCGCCCCTGTGGTTGTTAGACGGGCCACATGTTGACTTCGTATGCGCTGGGGCAGGGCAGACACCGCCTTCTCCTCTGTTCTCCCATCCTGTCCTGCCCGTATTTATCGTGTGTGTCAGCTTTGTCATATACAGACCTTCCCGGAGACGTCGCCCCTTTGTGAAGTTTTGGAGGTATTGGGGGGGGGGGGAGGGAGAGAAAGGACGCTCATGAAGCAATGGAGACCCGTTTCTTTGTACACAGTTGAAACTTCAGAGCAAACTGAGATCCTCTTTATAAAAAACCGATTGGGGGAAATGTAATTAAGAAAAAAAGGCTCTCAGGGAAAGACAGGAAGAGATGTTTTATTTGCATTTCTTATGCATTCCAACACATTATATTATGGTCAGCAAACCAGAGAGGAAAGGACACATTCCATGACATAAAGAAGTCACCAGGCTTTTGTTTTCTACGTTCTTTTTTCCTTTGTAAGGGTTCTGCATCCCTGTCTAAATAAGTGTACTTTGTTGTTGTTTTTAGCTATAGTTTTAAAGCTCTCGGAAAAACAATGGACTTGCTAATAAAATAATTCCAAAGCTTTTAGCTGCTTAACTTTCAGAAACTTACCCCCAAACATGTTTGTGATCAAACTTAGCTAAGCAAGATATATATATTTTGGGTAAAAAAGAGACACTTAGTACTTAAAAGATAATTTGGGAGGTTGAAGTTTACGTTTTGTTTTTCCCAAGAAAGAATATTATAAAACAAAACTGGAAATTATAGGAAAAGATAGCCGTGCCTGGTGGCCATGTTACATGTATAAAATTTGGGGTCAAGAGAAGTTAGTATTGGTGGAGATGTGTGTAATATGCAACTTTGTTAGTGTATTTATCTTTTTAAAAGGATTTGATAAAGTGGTCATTTGCTGGTAGGTCATCTTAAGGTCTGGATATGAAATTTATGAGATAGGATTGTTGATTCTTTTAAATCATCTGAGTGAAGAAACCAATGAGCAGGTATGTCATGTCCTTCAAAGTCGTTGCTGAAAAAAAAGTCGTTGCTGAAGGAGACTCCAACTTGCTTCGACATCACTGTTGCTGGAGGTTTTGAATAGCTTTCTGAATTCATGGAAGAACACTTACTTACCTCGGGTCCATTAATTCCTGTCTGCCTTTTAAAGAAGCAGCCAGACTCCCTTCCCCTCTACTTATGTACAGAAATCAAGGCTTTGAAGCCTAACGGAGACAGGTGGAATAATGGGAATTGGAGGGAGGGTGGAGGAGCCACTTTCAGAGGCCACAGGTCTTGCCACCTGTTCAATGCCACCATCAAATGATCTGCTGCTGCTGTGACTCAGCTCTGGCCTGGCCTTGCTGTGGGCAGAGGAGGCTGAGCCCTTACTAGCTCAAGATGATTCAGGCCAGTTAACTTACTTGATTTTAGTCGGGGCGTTCACTGTCCTTTCTTAGCCAGGACTACGCTGCCCCGCACACACGCACGCACATTCGCCTCTCCTTTCCCAGCCTGTTACGCCTTGGTTTTGCGCGCTTGACCATTTCTGGGCCAGTCAGTTCCAATACCAGCTCCCTGGTCGCCTCCTTCTCGAAGTTTGTGTTTATTTTCTTGTTTTGAGCCTCTACCTTCTGCCAGGGAGAAAACCAGAATGATGCTTGGACCATGATGAGGATTTGGTTTCACTTAGCAGTAAAATTCTTTCTGTAGACCAGAAGGTCTTGGGTTTAAAATCACAAGCGTCCATCTCCCATGCCATTCGGTTGTTTGTAATTTATGTATTATGGGGGAAAGTCGTCTGTTCCTAGTAATGATAGCTTGGGGAATTCGGTATACGAGCCAAACACAGACAGTTGAACTGAAAAAGAACCCCTTCTTGTCTACATGATCCCTCACAGGGTTTTTTTTTTGTTGTTGTTTTAAACAGGTCCCTAAAGAACATTCTATTCCCCTCTCATAAGGTCTGTAGATAAAGTCATTTTCTGCTCTGCCTGGTAGGTCAACACACTATCTGCAAGTGAAATGGTCATGTCAAAACACATTCATGCCCAACTAATGACAATACCTTCTCTGAAACTCTAGAATTCTGGAGTTATTTGGATCTTAAGGTATCTCCAGTTGACTTTGAGACGGGAACATAAGTTTTTGATAATGCTGTCCACATTCTGATGTAAGCCTTGCCCATTCTTCCCCCAACCCCTACCCCACCCCCAACTCTCAGAAAGGAGCCTTCCAAGTTAAACTAGACCGAGTTGATCAAGTGAATGTTTGACTTGAAATAATTTTTAAAACAATGTGTTCGTCGTTCCAGCCCTCCAGTGAAGGGGCGCGGTGGCCCCGTGAGCAGCTTGTCAAAGCCCGCCGCTCGGCGGAGGAATCTGGCACTTCCGATGAAGGATGGATATGGAATACGTGTGGCGAATGCACACCACTCCATATCTCAGGGAAATTCTTTATTGAATATTTTTCGCTCACAAAGCTGGAGTCACTGTGAAATCTTGCTCCTCGGATCTCTGTAGGGGCCAGACCTAGTCTTCCAACCTGGTAACAAACTGCTTCTCTGTGGGTTAACTGAGAGCACACATCTGCATGCTGGGACATAGAGCAGTCGAACCTGGGGCCGAGGGCCAGCGTGACCATGTCTAAATTAGTGCAGACTACTAGTTCAGTGGCTCGCCTCCAATTCTGGTGTCCCGAGTCTGAAGCTCTGGCCCAAGGGGGAGAGGGAAGGAAAAGGCAGTATCTTTGTGTCAGTCACTACAGGCCTTGTCGGTAAGAGCACCAAGACCAGGCACGGGTCATTGGTCAGTCTCCCACCCGAGGCCTGAATTTGAACTGAGCTCTGTTTAGCTCCCAAAGCCGCCCTCCTGCTGTCATACTATATAGGTCAAGCCTTGTCAAACAGGAGAGCTGCTCCTTGTTCAGCCTGGGAAGCAAAACCTTTGTTCTCTGGTACCGAGTCCCTTTCCTGCCTCCTCTCCCCACATCCCCTCTGAGGCCTGCAGCCGCCTGCAGGCTCCTGCTGTGCTGCTCAGCTCTGTGCCCTTCCTCGCTAGCTCTGTTCAGTCCTCACCGATGACCGTCCCCTGCCGGTTCTGCATGTCCATACCTGGCTTCCCTGTCCCACATGTGGCTGTGTTCTCTCCCACTCTGAAGACCTGGAGGTAATTGTTGGGGCCGTCCTGTGGCCCAGAACAAGTTTTCCTGGAGTTAGAGGTGCCGACCTGGGGCCACATAGCGGATCAGCGTTGGTTCAGCTCTCTGTCCCCCACAGCTGACCGGAGGCCTCAGCACGATGGCCGAGTTAAATAATACTTTGTTTAAAGAAAGAACACATTTTCCCCCTTGCCCCCCACCCCCTGCTTCTAGATCTCCTCCTATTCCAGCCGAAGACCATCAGCAGGAGAGTGTTAATTAAACACAGTGGGTGCTCTCCTGACATAAAGGAAAGAGGAGGAGAGGGAGAAGACGTCCCCCTAGAAGTTGGCTGGGGTCAAGGTGCAGCTAGTGCTGGCCTGCAGGTCGCACCTGTGTCTCTTCAGCCACACCTGTGTACACAGGCAGGCCAGCCGCTGTCACCTTTGAACCTGAGGGCTGACACATCTGAATGGAGTGTCCCGTTGTCATCTGAGTGGGTCCTGAATGAAGAAAGCACGGAGACTCCCCAGACCTGCCTGGGTTATGTCTCTGTTGGAGCCTTCCTTTCCCATCTGTGAAATGGGGGAGCAATCCAGAAACAAAATGCAAGTCTCTTAGCTCAGACCCCTGCCACAGTTCAACATGAAAGTGAGTCCTGGCTGTGTTCAGAGAAGACACATCTCTGCTCCCCACTGGTGGAGCCTGAGGGCCAGAAAGGTCAGTATCCAGCCCAAGGCCACATGGGTTATAAGAGCAGAGCTGCCTGGACACAGCGGGCTTCCCAGCTGGCTTTCCTTCTGAAGACCTGGACAGTTGGAAATGGCTACCTCTAGAGACCTAAGCGGTGCCATATTGTTGTTGAGCCTTCTTCCACTTTGGGGGAGCCTGTTTTAAGGCCATGGTTCCCACTCCCTGCCCCTCCGCATTGACAAAGCGAGTTAGGGAAGATGATTGCTTGGCCCAATCAAAGGGATGGTGGAAATGAGGAAATTCTGGGCCCTGGCTGTGCACTGAGTCCGAGAACAATGCTGAGCCCTGGCTCTCTGATTCCAGAGCGCCCACTTCCCATGGCAGCAGCCCAGAGAAGCAGCCTGAGCTGCCTGCCCCAGTGGGAGGGGTGGTGGCTACAAGTCCAGGCTTTGTTGTTGTTAGGCTGACTCCATCCCTGGTGCTTAAGAATGATGGGAACTGGAACAAGTCTTGTAAATGCCAAGGCTCAGTCTTCAGCTCTATAAAATGGGATCGTTCATCAGTAGGGTACTCATTAAACCACCGCACCCTCATACTAGGTAACCACATAGCCACTGAGGACAATTAAGCAAGCTTATATGTACTGATTTTTAAAAATCTCCAAGGCCTGACCTGTGGTGGCGCAGTGGATAAAGCGTCGACCTGGAGATGCTGAGGTCGTGGGTTCGAAACCCTGGGCTTGCCTGGTCAAGGCACATATGGGAGTTGATGCTTCCAACTCCTCCCCCCTTCTCTGTCTCTCTCTCCTCTCTCTCCCTCTCTGTCTCTCTCTCCCTCTCTCTCTCCTCTCTAAAAATGAATAAATAAAATAAAATAAAAAATAAATCTCCAAGATGTGTCACTGAGTGACAAGGGCACGTGGCAGAATTCTAGATAGTATGACTGTGTGTGTGTGTGTGTGTGTGTGTGTGTGTGTGTGTTCACATATACATGACACAGCACTATTTTCTATGGGGTCATGAATATAAATGAGTTAATATTTGGGAGGCAATTAAGACAGTGCCTGAAATATACTGTAGTAGGTGTTATATCATGTTTGAAAGAAAAATAAAAACACAAGAAAAAAAGCCAGAAGGTCCACTATGGAATTGGCAGTAGTGATCAGCTCTTTGTGGGAGCGGCTGGGATTGGGGCTGACTACAAAGAGGACTTGAGTCTTATCACTAATATTTTATTTTTGCACAAAGACACGGCATTTATGTTTTCATTGTGAAATTGAAGTTAAGTATGCATTCAAACCCAGAGTAACGACTCTCTCGTCCTCCTCTGCACAGACCTCGTGGGAGGGGAAGCGCAGCAAGGTCGAACAAGGGACTTGAGACAGGCAACCCACCCACCCGTGCCCCCCCTCCCTCCCTCAGCTAACACCTCTTCACAGGCAAACAGCATCCTGGGGAATGAGTGCCCCTGGCTAATGACTCGCTCCCCTGGGTTCCTGGACAGCAGCTGGGCACGGGGACATCCCCGAGTGGACAGATCGCAGGTTTCAAGTCTCAAGACAGGATTCAAGTCCCAAAACTTGCCCCTGGCACGTGTCCCTTCTCACCTCCGCGCTGAGGGTCTCAGTCTGCGCCCCTCCTGATCTTTGAGAAAGGAGCGGCGCTCTGTGTGAGCGTCCTTACAACCAGCTGTCTGTGTCCCTCAGCACCTCACCGTGCCTGGCTCACTCTCGCTACTCAGTGGATGACCATGAAATGGAGCGGAAAGAAATTAATAGGGAATTAAATATAGTTTTTTTTAAAAAAAAGGCATTGCTATTATAAAGCATGAAATTAATATTTTTGATCTTTCGAATTTATCTTTGCAAGGAAATCATTCGACAGGTATTTCTCATTTACCTTCTGGGTGTCGGGAAGAAATGGATGAACAGGAAAAGTCCCTGACTTCATGGAATTCACACTCAAAGGTGATTTCCAGCAAGAAGAAATGATAGCTAAGGAAGAATTCAAACAGGTAACCTTAGCTGCTTGGTGCAGTGAACAGGGGCAGGGAGTTATTGCCACAGTTCCAAGTGCTGCAATGCGCAGAGCACAGCTGCCGAGTTCCTGGGAGTCACAAAGGCTCGTACGTCATATGTAGACCCAGGTTTGATTTTTGCACATACATATGAATATATCCTGCTAGACCTCGTTTCTAGAAAGCCTGCTCCATCTTCATAGACAGCTTTGGGGAATATAACTGATGCCAGGAAGTTTTGGACCAACCATGACACTCAGACCTAAGCTCACATCCCAGGTTCCCCAACTCCGAGCTGGTTCATTGGGGTGACAGAGCAGGTTATCAGGGTCTCTGAGTCTCAGGGTTCATCGACCTCAGGGTGCTTATAAGCACGGCTCTCAGGTGTTGTTGCAAGACCCCAGCCCACAGAAGGCACCTGCACCCCTGCAAAGGCTGGTCACTAAATGGTGGCCTGCGGAGGCACCCTGCGTGATCAGATCTAGCCTTTGCCCAGGCTCTAAACACTTCTAAAACTCAAGCCATTGTATGGATACTCAGTGTGGCTCAGAAAATTAACCTAGGTCCCCTTCAAGGGGAAAGATAAAGAGGATCCCGATAGTATTTCTTTATCTTTAATATATTTAAAGCCCTTTTAATTGGCATTATTATCCCAACTTGCACATGAGGAAATGAGATCCTGGGAGATTAAGCGGTCAGGCAGGCTGCGAGGAAGTAGCGGAAGTTCTTGTGCAAACCCCCATCTGCCCACAGCCCCTGCTCCTTTCACCCAGCTCTTAGCTAGGCGAGGAGGAAATGTGGATGATGGAAATCTCCAGCAAGGGCTTCAAGACTCTTCTCTGTCTTAGCTTGCTTGGGCAAGTTTTTCTTTACCTCTCTGACCCTCAGTGTTTGCCTCTGTAAATTGGGGTTAATTGTAGTCCCGCCCATATAAATTGATGTGAGGACTAAAGGAGTTAATTCTGAATGGCTTCAGCATGCATGGTGGCCCAGGGGTTGAAGCTCTGTGGAAACACATGGGCCTAACTCACACAAGTCAGATTCTAACCTTGGAGGAAAGGAATTGATGTTGCTTATATATTTTTTTCTTTAGGTGAGCACAAGAAAATGATACATTAAGTATAATATATTAAAAATCACTCTGTGGGCCTGACCTGTGGTGGCGCAGTGAATAAAGCGTCGACCTGGAAATGCTGAGGTCACCGGTTCAAAACCCTGGGCTTGCCTGGTCAAGGCACATATGCGAGTTGATGCTTCCTGCTCCTCCCCCCCTTCTCTCTCTGTCTCTCTCCTCTCTCTCCCTCTCCCTCTCTCTCTCCTTTCTAAAATGAATAAAAAAAAAAATAAAAAATAAAATCACTCTGTGGCTACTTAAGCCTAAAGGTCTCATCACAGAAGCACGGAGGTGCCAAGCGGCATGGGTCTGCACAGACACGTGTGAAATCTCAGCATGGTGCTTAGCAGATGCTAAGGTAGAGTTAATGAAGAGCTATGGTGAGCAGGGGAAACCAGGATTGGAACCTGGCACCTGGCTCTGGAATGGACGCAGGTGGTTGTCTGACTGCCTTCCAGATTGTTCTGGTTCCCAGGGATGTCTCTGAGACCAGCTGAGAAAGGAGATGTTGTAGCACTTTGCCAACTTCTCTAGGGGGAGAAGTAGCAATATTTGGGAACCACTGTCTCAGCCCTTCTTCCTGTCTGTCCTTGGGACAATGTGGAGTGTTTAAGAGAGGTGAGGCTGACCGCACCTGTGGGATGTGGCCAAATCCCCTCAACCTAGCCCCATCTGGAAGAGGGCTGTGGCCAGGCTGGGGTGTCCAGCTGGGGCGGACGGCCATGGAGGCTGACAGCCAGACCAAATGGCTCCGAGCTGGCAGTGGGGCCCTGCAGGGCTGTTTCCAGCAATGGAAGAATGTGCTGGAAATAATATTTTCCCTTGTGATGAGAACTTTTAAGATTTAATTTATTGGCAGCTTACAATATTATTGATGATAGTCACCATGCTGTGTATTATTATGGTCAACTTTAGAATGGGAATAAAAATGCACCTGCTAGAGCTGGGGTCAGTTTAGGGCGTTGGGATTAAGGATAGGGCTGCTTTTAGGGTTGGGGTTACAGGTGCGACTCAAGGGCCTGGCTGAAGTCTAGAGTGAGGTGAGATAAGGGTCAGAGGTCGCAGCCACCATTGGAGTTTGATGAATCTTAGAGTTAGTTTGGCCCTGCCTGGATAGCTCGGCTGGTTAGTCATCGTCCTGAAGCATGGAGGTTGCTGGTTCGATCCCCAGTCAGGGCACATACAGAAATAGATTGATGTTCTTGTCTCCTTCTCTCTTGCTAAAATCAATAATAATAATAATAATAATAATAATAAAATAATTAGTTTGGATTAACGTTAAGGACTACACATCTCCCAGAATTGTTGCAGAGTTACAAGAGTCAACTTGGATTAACTGCTTGGCATTGACTGTGTTTTCCTCAATTCTGAGATGCACTTTTTGTTTATATATATATATATTAACCCTATGATGTTAGGGTTTGCTGGTGAGCTGTACTTAAGTTGGCGGCACACTCATTTTTCTTTATATGCATAACATAAGGGTGCATCTTACATTGGATGGCACCTTCGGTCAGAAGAAATACACAGGAGGTTGCCATTCTTGAGCAACTTGCCCTCCGCCTGGCACACAGTACACCCGTCAGTGTTTTCAGATAAGTCCCCCGTGCTCCGTTTCTACTGTGCCCCGGGGGCTCCCATCACCGCTCTGGTGTGTTTCAGTGAGTATTTTCTGCTCACTGCATTGATATTTTTCTATCCGGCTCCTGTGAGATCCTCGAGACGGGGCTGGTCTTCCCTATACCCCCTCCCCACTGGGCGCTGGCCTCAGCACAGCACCGGGGGATCTGATGGGAACCATGATGTTAGTGAGAGCTGCCATTTCTTGGGAATTTACAATGAGTGAGGCATTTGCCAAAAGTTTTACATTTATATTTTCATTTAATCCTCATAATGGCTCTCAGAGGTAGCTATTATGATTATTACTTTAATTTATATATGAGGAAACTGAGGCACAGAGAGCTTAGGGGGTTTATTCAAGGTCTCTTTTTAAATAATGTCCTTGGGGGCAGCTCTAAAGACAATTAACTTTTTAAAAATAATAGCTTTATTAAATGTAATTCACTTCCCATAAAGTTTACCTTTTTTAAAGTGTACACTTTGTTGGTTTCTGGGATATTCACAGGCTGTGTAACTATGCACACTGCCCAGTTTCAGAGCATTTTATCATCCCATAAAGAAGCCCCATTCTCATTAGCAATCGCTACCCCTCTCTTCTCCCTCCAGCCCTTGACAAACACGAGTCTGCTTTCTATTTCTATGAGTCTGCCTATTCTATTTTTTATTTAATTGATTTTAGAGCCTAGACCATACTGTCCATCAGAAATCTAACATGCGCTGAAGTGCAATTTTTATTTATTTATTTTAAAATTCTTTTTATCCATTTTTTAAAAAAAATTTATTTATTCATTTTAGAGAAGAGAGGGAGAGACAGAGAGAGAGAGAGAGAGAGAGAGGAGAGACAGAGAGAGAGAAGGAAGAAGGGGGGGAGGAGCTGGAAGCATCAACTCCCATATGTGCCTTGACCAGGCAAGCCCAGGGTTTCAAACCGGCAACCTCAGCATTTCCAGGTCAACGCTTTATCCGCTGCCAAAGTACAATTTTAATTTTTCTAAGAGCCACATTAAAAAAGTAACGAGGACCCTGGCTAGATGGTTCAGTAGGTAAAGCATCGTCCCGGTGTCTGAGGTCTCAGGTTCGACCCCTGGTCAGGGCACATACAAATATTGATCGACTTACGACCTATGCAACTTACGACCATTCGACTTTATGACCACAATCGCTAGCCACGACTGCTTCATGTCTGGCAGCACAAGCGTTGCCCAGCTGGGCGTACGACAGTGCGGACCAGCTTCCGGCAGCACTACCATTTCCGCGTGCACCATTTCAGCTGTTATCCCAGACTCGGTACAGCAATTTGTGTTTTGTGTCTTGGATATTTTTCACCAAACCCCTCCCAAGATGTCTGTCTACCAAGAGGAAATTGTCTTTGCAAATATTAAACCAGTTGTACTGGTAATGCAGTGTTTTACTTAAACCTGACGAATGTAAAAATAAGAAACAAAATGGTGTAGAGAGGATACAAATGGCATAAAATGAACAAAGAAAATTATGATATATAACAATAATGGAAGAAAATTATGATAAAATATGACAAAGATTTTTATAACATCATTTCACAGTACTGTACATATAGTCTACTCAACTTACGGCCAGTCTGTCAGAACCAGTCGTGGTCGTAAGTGGAGCACTAGCTGAATAAGAAGCAGTCAATGAGTGCACAGCTAGATGCAACAAGAAGGCAGAACAACAAGCTGGTGCTTTTCTCTCTCTATCTCCCCCTTCCCTCTCAAATCAATGAGAAAAAATATAGCAAGGGACCAGTGAGCTTATTGTTGATACTATTTATGATTTAACCTCATATATCCTCAATAGATCCTGTCAACATATACTTAATATAAAAATCCTCAATGGGATATTTTTTATTCTTTTTTTATTTTTACTAGATCTTTGAAATCTGGAATGTACTGTGTTTTGTCTTTACAGTACGTCGTAACTTGGACCGGCCCCATCATGAGTCCTCAGGAGCCACGTCCTGCTGGGGGCCACCACGTCAGATGGCACAGGATCAGCCCGTGAACGCACAATGAGTGTGCTCGCCTCCCAGCCTGGCGACTTTTTTGGTTTTGTGAACTTTGCGCAAACAACGTAATCTCTTTAAGCCTTCATGTTTCCTAAACTGTAAAGTGGGATTTGGCTTGGGAACCTATCTGTCTGAGTTATTCTGAAGATTCAAGCTGATCTGTGTGAGGTGCTTTATGGGGTGCTTGTTAACTCACTGATTCATCCATTAATTCACCCATTCAACTGATGCACCCATGCAAGTGTTCTATTTATACCGAACAGACCACTGGGCAAGACGAGGACGACCCCGTGATCGTGATAAATGTCTCAGGAAGATACCGGGAAGAAGCAGCATTCTCTGAGATCGCCTGGAAATTGTGATGACTTCTGGCTCAAAGGTGGACCTTTCCGAGTGCCTGGATCAGCTTAGGGACGTAATTATTCAACTGTCCCTCGCCCTACGAGCCTTTGCGGTAACAAATACTTGTGCCTGGAAGTGGGGGGAGGAAATGGCAATTGGAAGAGATGCCAGAGCAAGTATGGAAGAGCTGGAACGAGAGCCAGGCAAGGAGCTTGGAGGTGTCGGAGGCAGGACAGGGTCTGAGGGACCTCAAGACTTGGGGGAGCCTGACCAGGCGGTGGCGCAGTGGATAGAGCTTCGGACTGGGATGCAGAGGAACCAAGTTCAAGACCCCGAGGTCACCAGCTTGAAGGCAGGCTCATCTGGTTTGAGCAAAGCTCACCAGCTCAGACCTAAGGTCACTGGCTCGAGCAAGGGCTCACTCGGTCTGCTGAAGGCCCACGGTCAAGGCACATATGAGAAAGCAATCAATGAACAACTAAGGTGTCCCAACGAAAAACTAATGATTGATGCTTCTCATCTCTCTCCGTCCCTATCTGTCCCTCTCTCTGACTCTCTCTCTGTCTCTGTAAAAAAAAAAAAAAAAAAAAAAAAAAAGACTTGGGGGAGAGGCAGGGACATGGCACAAGGCTCATGGTGGGGCACCTGGGACTTTGGGGCCTGAGCAAGGCTGACAAGATGGTCATGCACTGTATCAGGACCGTCGTGTGGATCAAGTGACAAGGAAGGATGAACCATGTCTTGTACAAGTTAAATACAACCAACCATTTAAAAGTCAAATATCAGAAAAGGGCCCGGGACTTGGGGGCCTGAGCAAGGCTGACAAGATGGGGTTGGGGGAGGGTGGGGAGTGGTTGGAGCTGTAGAGCCAGCCTACTGTGACAGCGGTTCAAGTATTAAGGGAGTTTGAGTGTTTGTCAAATGGTATTAGAAAGGAGTTAAAATTTTTTTTAAAAAAAGAGAGTTCAATGGTTCTGCTCAGCAGGGTCAGGAAGGAGGCCCTTTGCCAGAGGTGGGGCCCCTCTCTGGAGAAGATGGATGATGATCAAAGAGGAACTTGCCCGGGGGTCTCAGCTGGGGGCGGAAGAACAAGGAGCAGCTCTGTCTTCTCCCTGGAAACCAGATTCCTGGAAACCAGCCCTGGGGGATGGACCAGTGGAGAATCAGGCTTGGCTCCCCGCCCAAGTTTAAGAGATAACCCAGGGACAAGGAGCTTGCCAATGGAGTTAGGGAGGAGGGCTGTCCTGGGTGGGTGCTGAGGAAGAGGATTAACAAATTTCCTCTAACAAATCTAGATTGTTCCATTTGTCTCTAGGCCTTTGCACTTGCTGTTCTCTGTTGCCCAGAAGCTCAGCTCGCTCTCAGGGTCTGCATGGCCGGCCGGCCCTTTCCCCACGAGGAGGTTGCGCCCAAACGCCAGCTGGGGAAGCCCTTTCCTGCCCACGCTCCTCTTCCCCACCACTCCACCGGTTATCCTGCTTTTAGATCACACCTCCCACCATCTGAAATCACATCCTGTGTTGTCATTGTCTATACCCTCCCCTAGAATATCATGCTCCTTAAGAATAAGGATTGTTCCCTGTTCTCTCTCCACCTTTTGGGACAGTGCTTGTCATCTAGTAGGTGTCTAAAAGAGAGTTGTTGTCTGAATGAATACATCCATGGATGGATGGATGAATTGATAAATTTGGTGATTGAGTCAATGTGACTAAAACTAGGCTGGATGGAGAGGTTGCCCATAATCTGAATGGAAGGTGGAAATGTTTTTGCTGTATCTTCTTATTTCAGAAGTATTTCAAAAATGGACTTGATCTTAAAAACTGACTGTGCAGTTTGTATGTGGAGGTGAAAGAGATGAGAAGATGGGATCCTAAGACAGAGGACATGATGGGGTGTTGGTCAAATAAGTTTGTAAATATGATGTATATGTTTACTTGCTTATAGTTTGCATTGGGTGTGGGGGACAGGCTGTGAGCTGGCAAGGTCCTAATAGCCTCATAGTTTTAAGAGTAAGCCTTTCCCACCCTTTTAATACTAAGATCTTTTCAACATCCTTCTAATACTAAGATCTTCTCAACACTAAGCTTTTCCCCACACCCTTGACTGGTGCATGATGTGGGGTGGTGCACTCTTATGAGGAATTTCATTTATGCCTCAGATAAGTGACTTTGTATCAGAGACTTCCTTATTTGTAAATTGGCTTAATGGCTTTAATTTCTACACTATAAAATAAAGCAGAGGAGGCGGACTCTCTTGCTCAGATCCTGCCATCAGCATTGCAGAGGAGAGGCAGCCAAGACGGCGGAGTGCTGAAGGAGAAGCCAGTTTGTGCAGAGAGAAGGAGATGTGGAACAGAGGTGAATAAGGCTGCTGGGGCTTTTTTATTTTTTTATTTTTTTTTATTTTTTTATTTTTTTTACAGAGACAGAGCGAGAGTCAGAGAGAGGGATAGATAGAAACAGACAGACAGGCCTGACCAGGTGGTGGCGCAGTGGACAGAGCATTGGACTGGGATGTGGAAGGACCCAGGTTCAAGACCCCGAGGTCGCCAGCTTGAGCGCGGGCTCATCTGGCTTGAGCAAAAAGCTCACCAGCTTGAGCCCGGGGTCGCTGGCTCCAACAAGGGGTTACTCAGTCTGCTGAAGGCCCGTGGTCAAGGCACATGTGAGAAGGCAATCAATGAACAACTAAGAAGTCGCAATGCACAACGAAAAACTAATGATTGATGCTTCTCGTCTCTCTGTTCCTATCTGTCTGTCCCTCTCTCTGACTCTGTCTCTGTAAAAAAAAAAAAAAAAAAAAAAAATTATAAAAAAAACAGACAGGAATGCAAAGAGATGAGAAGCATCAATCATCAGCTTTTCGTTGTGACGCTTAGTTGTTCATTGATTGCTTTCTCATATGTGCCTTGACCGTGGGCCTTCAGCAGACCGAGTAACCCCTTGTTGGAGCCAGTGACCCCGGGCTCAAGCTGGTGAGCTTTGCTCAAACCAGATGAGCCCACGCTCAAGCTGGCGACCTCAGGGTCTCAAACCTGGGTCCTCCACATCCCAGTCCAACGCGCTATCCACTGCACCACCGCCTGGTCATTGATTCTAAGAATACTCGATGAGTCAGTGGCTTTGGGAGCCCTGAATGAAAAAGGAAGTGTTTTCCTACTGTGTGTATTTTCTTGCCTGCCATGTGCAAGCTAGGATTAAAGGTAATGGCCCACCAGTTCTTGGCTCCGTTGTTTCATTATCATCTGTCCGAATCCAATGTGAACCTGCATGGGCCAGGCGGCTGTGATGGTGGCCGTGGCTACTGGCTTTACATGGGGCCACCCAGGAGCCATCCCATTCTACATGGGTGGTTGGTTGGAACTGCACCATGTTTAAATATTTTTTGAATTAGTTGCCAGCATTTACAAATCTTTAAAGATTTCAAATAACAAGTTTAGATATCTATTTTCACTTAAGCAAAAGAACTGGCAACACCAGGCCTGCATTTTGACAAGACAAAAACTGGCCAAAACAGACAAGTGTTTGCTCCCATTTCATCTGACTTTCCTTCTGGTCTCTAACCATCTGGCCACTCCTCATTCTTGCCCTGGTCTTGTCAGCCTTTGAATTTGCTGTTCTTGCTCAAATACTCAAAATAATCCTCTCAAGTAGTGGTTCCCAACTCTTTGAAGTTTGAGGACTGCTTTGTAAATAATTTTTCCCTGTAATCATAGAACTAGGACATCCTCACAGCAGGAACTCAAGAAACACAGAAAAATAATAGAAGATAATAAATATGACCCACGTGCCCAACATGTGTGGATAAACTTTGTTTACATGTAGTGGATATGAGGACCCCTAAAATCTTCATGGTCCCTGTACCCCAGTTGTTTTATATGTAGTAAATATTGGTCAACCAAAATGAGATGTAGTAAAAAACAAAGAAAAAATACTACGAGAAACACAAGTGAAGGAACATGGACTTTTTCCAACATATTGTTTACCCACAGCCACTGGGAAAACAGTCATACATGCAGGTGGGCACAGAGTATAGGCGTACCTGGTAGGCACTCCTGGGTCCCAATGGAGGGAGGTTCAGATGCTTGGCTTATCTTTCTGGGTCCACAACTTCTAAGAAAATACGGTAGAGACTACTGACTGAGCCAATTTGGCAGAATAGAGCTTTAGGTACTCCCCAACCTTTTTTGGGCCACGGACTGGTTTAATGTCAGAAAATATTTTCATGGACCGGCCTTTAGGGTGGGACAGATAAATGTATCACGTGACCGAGACAAGTATCAAGAGTGAGTCTTAGACGGATGTAGCAGAGGGAATCTGGTCATTTTTAAAAAATAAAACACCGTTCAGACTTAAATATAAATAAAACAGAAATAATGTAAGTTATTCTTTCTCTGCGGACCGGTACCAAATGGCCCACAGATTGGTACCAGCCTGTGGCCCGGGGGTTGGGGACCACTGCTCTAGGGCACTCTTATCACTATCAGATCCTGGCTAACTGGTAGCAAACACACATTAGAATGCATTGATGGGCTTATTAGAAATGAAAGAACTCTTAAGGGTGAAGAAGTAAGAAAGCAAACAAACAACTGTCCAGAGAGCAGACACTAAAGCAAGGAATGGTACACAGGGAGGGAATAACTGAGAAATAACTGTAAGACGGGAATGTCCTGAGGTCAAAGACTTACATTAGGCCCACTAAAGAGAAAGTAAATTTTGGGCTCTTAGAACAGTGGGGGAGATGAATCTGTGACATCTCCATTGGACCCTGGATTCTCTAAAAACAGACAAGGAAAGAAAAAAGAAACATTGCAGAAGTGCACGTTCAAATGACGTGAATAAACTGCAGTTATTTCTATAACCACAATAAATGTAAGTATATTGAACCTATTGGTTAAAAGACAAAGATGGTCAGATTAGCTTTTAAAAAATTTAGTGATATAGTAATTATAAGAACAGTTGAAGTTAAAAACATAGAAAGGTTGTCAGGAAAAAGGAAGATAAGAAATACACCAGACAAATAACAAATGAACATCAAATGAAGTAATTTTTAAGAAAAAAATGCAATATTATGGATAAAGAGAGTCAATATATATATAATAATACTAAGTTCAGTTCATTGATAAGATATGACAATTGTAATCTTACATCCATTTTATTAAGCCTCAGAAATAGAAAATAAAAGTTGAAAATAACTACAGGGAAAAATAAACATCTATCATAAGAGTAGGAGATTTCAATACTGTTGTTTTAGTGATAGTTTGAACAGACAAGATATTAGTAAAGGAATAGAAGATCTGAGCTACAGTTTAAGGAATATATATATCTCCCAACAAATAATGCTCATTGTTCTCAAGTAATGTGAAAACTTGTGTTTTAAGATCTTTGTAACATTTTTTAAAAAATTAATTAATTTCTAACAATTGCATTGTGGTCTGGAAACATGGTTGAAACGCATAGACTTTAGCCACAAATCATTTGTTGTTATATTAAAAATAATTGTTATCACACAGATATCATAATCTTCTGATCACAATGGAATTAAGAAAGTAGAATTAGATAATACAAAGGCAAATTTCAGTAATCTAGGTTTGAAATTTAAAAGTATACTTTAAAATAACTTATGAATGAAATAAAAATAATATAAATTTTAAATTTTTTTATTTTATTTATTCATTTTAGAAAGGAGGGAGAGGGGGAGAGAGAGACAGAGAGAGGAGAGAGAGACAGGGGGGAGGAGCTGGAAGCATCAACTCCCATATGTGCCTTGACCAGGCAAGCCCAGGGTTTCAAACCGGTGACCTCAGCATTTCCAGGTCGATGCTTCATCCACTGCGCCACCACAGGTCAGGCAAAATAATATAAATTTTAAAATAATCAGAATTAAATGATACTGGAAATATTACATATCAATACTTGTATGCAGCAAAAGTGGTACTTAAAGGAGAAATCCATTGCCTTAAATATTATTTTAAAATTAAATATTTTTCTCTGGATTTTATTTACTGATTTTTAGGGAGGGAAGAGAGAGAGAGAAAGAGGGGGAAGAAGCAGGAAGCATCTACTCATAGTAGTTGTTTCCTGTATGTGCCTTGACCAGGCAAGCCCAGGTTTCGAACCAGCAACCTCAGCGTTCCAGGTCAATGCTTTATCTACTGCACCACCACAGGTCAGGCTTAAATATTATTTTAAAGTAGAGAAAAAGCTGAAAATGTATGAGCTAAAAAGAACAACATCCCCCCCCCCCAAAGAAAGTAGAAAGGAGGAGATGGTATATATAGGAAGAGAAATTAATGAATTAGAGAGGGAAAAAGATCTAATAGAGGAGGTCAACAAGGTTAAATGCTGGTTCTTTGCAAAGATTAGAAAAATAAACAAGTTCTGGTAAGAGTGATAATAAAGCATTGTCAAGCCAGTAGGCATGGCCACCATCTCAGCCGCCTGGCCCATGCAGGTTCTCACTGGATTCGGACAGACGGTAATGAAACAACGGAGCCAATAATGGGTGAACCATTACCTTTAATTCTAGTTTGCACTCGGCAGGTGTGAAATACACACAGTGGGAAAACACTTCCCTTTACATTCAGGGCTCCCAAAGCCACCGACTTATCCAAGTATTCCTAGAATCAAAGGTTTCTACCTCACCAGCCTTATTCACCTCTGTTCCCCATCTCCTCCTCTCTGCACAAACTGGCTTCTCCTTCAGCACTCTGCCATCTTGGCTGCCTCTCCTATGCAATGCTAATTTCAGGAACTGAGAGAGAGCGTTAGCCCCCCACCCCACCCCGGTCTGCCCCATTTTATACTGTAGAAATCAAAACCTTTAAGCCAATATACAAATAAGGAAGTCTCTGATACAAAGTCACTCATCTGAAGCATAAATGGGATTCCTCATAAGAGTGCATCACCCCACATCATGAAACAGTCAAGGGTGTGGGGTAAAGATTAGTGTTGAGAAGATTTTAGGATTAAAAGGGTGGGAAAGGCTGTCTTAAAACTAAGCCTTAGGCTATAAGGACTCTGCCTGCTTACAGCCTGTCCCCCACAACCAATACAAACTATAAGTGAGCAAACATATATATTATATAAATATTTGCAAACTTATTTGACGCACAAGCATCCAGAAAAAAACAATAGTAAAAATATGAAAAGCCCTGGCCAGGTAGCTCAGTTGGCTAGAGTATCCCCAGTGAGGGCACATACAAGAATCAACCAATGAAAGCATAAATATGTAGAACAACATATCAATGTTTCTCTCTCTACTTCTTTCTCTCTAAAATCAATTAATTAAAAACAGATAATACAAATGGATCAAAACTATAGCTACAGTAAAAATTTAATAGAATTTTATAAAAATCTCTTTGCCAAATATTTCAATTCTTAGATTAAATAGTAAAATTTTTAGGATAGTATAATTCCAAAATTGATTCAGAAAGAATTAAGAAGTCCAAATTTCCTTAGAACCATTTATAAAATAAATAAGAGGTTAACTATTTTCCTACAAGAAAAAACAGTTACTGGTCCCAAATATTTTTAAAATTTTTATTTATTTATTCATTTTAGAGAGGTGGTGGGAAGAGAGAGTGAGAAGTGGGGAAAGAGGAGGAAGCATCAACTCCCATATGTACCTTGACCAGGTAAGCCCAGGCTTGGAACTGGAGACCTCAGCATTCCAGGTTGATGCTTTTTCCACTGCGCCACCATAGGTCAGGTGATTTTTTTTTTTAATTTTTATTTATTTATTTATTCATTCATTTATTTTTAGAGAGGAGAGAGAGAGAGACAGAGAGGAGAGAGAGACAGGGGGGAGGAGCTGGAAGCATCAACTCCCATATGTGCCTTGACCAGGAAAGCCCAGGGTTTCAAACCGGAGACCTCAGCATTCCAGGTTGATGCTTTTTCCACTGTGCCACCGCAGGTCAGGTGATTTTTTTTTTTTTTTAAATAGGGAAGTTCACCCAAACTCTCAAGCTCATTTCAGTATGTAGGTCAAATAAGTTTGCAAATATGATGTATATGTTTGCTCGCTTATAGTTTTCATTGGCTGTAAGCAGACAAGGTCTTTATAGCCTAAAACTAAGCTTTCCCACCCTTTTAATACTAAGATCTCAACACTAAGCTTTTCCCCACACTCTTGACTGTTGCATGATGTGGGGCGGTACACTCTTATGAGGAATCCCATTTATGCCGCAGATAAGTGGCTTTGTATCAGAGACTTCCTTATTTGTATATTGGCTTAAAGGTTTTGATTTCTACACTATAAAATGAGGGAGACCAGGGGCTCTCTCGCTTGGGTCCTGAAATTAGCATTGCTCAGGAGAGGCAGCCAAGATGGTGGAGTGCTGAAGGAGAAGCCAGTTTGTACAGAGTTTGTGCAGAGAGAAGGAGATGAGGAATGGAGGTGAATAGGGCTGGTGAGGTAGAAACCTTTGATTCTAGGAATACTTAGATGAGTCAGTGGCTTTGGGAGCCCTGAATGGAAAGGGAAATGTTTTCCCGCTGTATGTATTTTCTCGCCTGCTGGGTGCTAGCTAGGATTAAAGGTAATGGCCCACCAGTTCTTGGCTCTGTTGCTTCATTACCATCTGTCTGAATCCAATGCGAACCTGCATGAGCCAGGTGGCTATAGTCGTGAACGTGGCTACTGGCTTTACATAGTCTTACACAAAATCATCTAGAGGTTAGTTAAAAAAATACCTAACTCGTTCTTTGATAGTTATATAATGTTGATATCAAAATCAGTCAGATACCATTTAAGAAAGGAATATACAGGTCCATCTCACTGATTAATATAAAAGCAAGAATCCTAACTAAAATACTATCAAACCGAATCTGACAATATGGAGAAAAGATAATGCAAAAAAAAAAAAAAAAAAAAAAAGACAAATAAAAGATAATGCAGGAAAACCAAGTTTGGTTTAATTCCCAAAATGCAAAGGTGATTTAATATTGAAGAATAATTTTATAAATATTTACTACCTTAACAAATTGAAGTAAATAAACTATCCCAAAATGTGTAGAAATAAGAATCTGGAAAATTTAATACCTATTTATATATTTAAAAATCTATAAATTCTTGCCTGACCAGGTGGTGGTGCAGTGGATAGAGCGTCGGACTGGGATGCCGAGGACCCAGGTTCGAGACCCTGAGGTCGCCAACTTGAGCGCGGGCTCATCTGGTTTGAGCAAAAGCTCACCAGCTTGGACCCAAGGTCCCTGGCTCGAGCAAGGGGCTACTCAGTCTGCTGAAGACCCGTGGTCAAGGCACATATGAGAAAGCAATCAATGAACAACTAAGGTGTTGCAATGTGCAGTGAAAAACTAATGATCGATGCTTCTCATCTCTTTGTTCTTGTCTGTCTGTTCCTATCTATCCCTTTTTCTGTATCTGTAAAAAAAACAAAACAAAACTGCAAATTCTTAAGATTAATGAGAGTTTAATGAAGTATTTAGATATAAAGTCAATAACAAAAAATTAATTGCATCTCTATAAACCTGCAAGAAGCAATTAGAAAATGTACTTACATCAAGGATACCACTTATAATAGCACTGAAAAAAATAAATCAGAGCATTAGTCATCTGAAGCTATTTTTTAAATATGGAAGACTTTTATAGGGAAAATCATAATGTTACAGAAAATCCTTAAAGGAGTCATTAATAAATGAAGAAATATTTCTCATTTCCTAGCTCAAAAAACTTGATATGTTGTAAGTCTGAAATATCCCCAAATTGAGCCATATAGATTTAAGACAATTCCAATCAAAATCCCAGCTGGAAAAAAAAAAAAAATCCCAGCTGGATTTTTCAAGGAACTGGACAAGCTGATTCTAAAATGTACATGGACGATCAAAGGCCCCAGACAAGCCAAGACATTCCTGAAGAAGCATGAAGTGGGGCGACTTGCCCGGAAGATGCTGAGGTTTATTCCAGAGCTGTGTGGATGGTGGCAGCACACTGCTGGCACAGAGAAAGTGACCACGGAGCACCAGCGACTCAGAAACAAACCCACACACAGTTGGGAGCCTGGCGCAGGACTGCTGCCGCATTGCAGGTCACCCGGGGAGGAGCGAGTCTGCAGAAGATGCAAGGATGGCTGTTTCTCCAGAGGGGAAGTAACAAAAAAGGGCTCTTACCCCACCTGTCACTTACAACCTCGAGACCCAGATGAATGAAATACGTAAACGGAAAGGCACTGTTCAAAATATTTTAGAAGAAAGTATAGGAGGATAGGCGTATGAACTTCAAATAAGGGAGTCTTGTCAAAACAAGACTCAAAAGGACAATCATGGAACAGACTGATAAATATGACAAGTGTGATTTCAAAAAAAAAAAAAAAGTGTCAAATTCACTTTCAACAAACCACAAACTGGACAAGACAATGCACTACTTTAACAGACAAAGGATTATATGCAGGCTACATAAACAATTCCTGTAATCCAATGAGAAAAAACAAACAAAGAAACCATCTATGACAATTTTGATATTAGAGAGGGATCCTTCCTTCCCCCAAGACGTAAGCAGAGTACAACTTCTGCTTTTTGGTGGTTTCTGATTTTTGTGCTAGGAGAAAGGTAAAGAAATGCCCTTGACCAGAGTCCCCTTCCATGAAGAAAGGAGGCAGTACCGCAGGGAGGATGCTTTGAATGAGGGCAGCAAACTCAAATTGCCGAGAGGCCGCAGATAACAGGAGCGAAGAGTTAAGTCAGTGAGGACAGTGGCACTGAGGGGATTATACGAGATAAGCAAAAACTGTTTTGTAAACAGGGAAATAGAAATTCTCCTTTTATTCTTACCTCTGGAGTAATCATTTAAATTAATGGGATTAACATATGGGCAGATTTTTAAAACAAAGAGCGGGTTTTATCAATGGAGGGGTGGGGTTCCTTCCTGGGGGCACAGTTATGGTGGCAGTTATCTTATCAGCTTCTGTAGCTTGATCCTACTGTGAGCCAGAACTCTTAGGAACAAAGGACAGATGAGCACATGAAAGCCATGGTGGGAGCTTCCAGCAGTCCCAGCCTATAAGCCGAGGTGGCCAGGCACATGGGCCTCAGGTCCTGGGAGAGCAGGGTGACCTTGGGCAGGTCCCTGTCCTCTACAAGTGGAGTGGTAACACCTAACACCGTCCTCCCAGGCGATATGACTGCGTCACTTGGGAAGCCTGAAACCTGGCACACAGTAGGAGCTCAGCCGAGTTCCGTGGGCTCTTTCTCCCTTGGGAAAGCCCAATAAACGTCTCTTGCTGAGGTTTCAGTTTCTTCCTCCTACCTCTCTTTTTCTTTCTCTCTCTCTCTCCTTAAAACTTCCCCCCTTTCCCCTTTCCATCAACATGTCACCAACGGTTTTCCTGTACGTATTGATTTCCAGACCCCAGGTGGGGGTGCAAGTATACACACCTCATCTGCACACAGCCACAGCCGTTATAGCTGTGGTGGAGGGAAGGGACCCTTCTGGAGAGAGAGGCCGCGGTCATGGTAAAAACTTACACCAATAACGTGAACTATCATAATAATGAACCTTGCTGCAATTTGGCCAGCACCCTACCCAGGGGCTGTGCTGAATACTCCACACACTTGCTCCGATGGAATCCTCAGTGCATCTGAGAGCCCGGCGTTGTTGTTATGGAGCCCATTTTGCTGATGAGGAAACTGAAGCCGGAGGGAAGCTGTGACTCTCGCTCAAAGTCACAGGACTGTTAGGAGTAGGATCTGTTTCCTGTAGACCTGTCCGTCATCTCAGCCCCGTGGTTGCGGGGAACTTGGACAGGAGTTGGGAAGGTGTTCAGGAATGACATTCCTGGCTCAAGCCTACTACTGCCTGTCAGCTCTGGGACCTCAGGACGGTGACTGCTCAGAGACTGAGCTGTTTCTGCTCGCAGACTGGGGCAAACAGCAGGATCTAGGAGGTGATCCGGGTCGAGCGTTCAGAGCTGTGCCTGACACAGAGTCCCTGCTCCCTGCGTGCCTGCCGTCATTATTGTCCTTGTTGGAGCGAGGACCGTTCAGATGCTAGACGAGCCCCTGCTCGAGGACCCACAGTGTGCCGGGGAGCGTGTGAACAGATCAGCCATGATCTCGGTCAAGGCTTTGGAAACTCAGGCCCCTTTCCCCCACAGGTGTCTTCGGGGTAAAATCAGATTTTACACACACACACACACACACACACACACACACACACATCTGAATCCCTAGCTTCTCTTGGAAAGTTAGATCTTGTGGTCCTCGGCTTACATTCCTGTAGGTGACAGTTGCCCCTTTATAGCTGGTGTGTGAGGCTCCTTCCGGCCAGCCTTAGGAAGGGAATGTCACTTGCCTGGTCCCTGTGGGCCTTGGAGGTTGGAACCCCTGGAGGAAGTGCCCCCAGAACATAGAAGGGAGTGTGACTTTCCTGGTCTGAGAAGGGTGAGGAAGGCTTCTAAGAGAAGGTGATATTTCAGCGGGTTTCTTTTAAAATGATGAGACATAGCATATGTCCTAAAGAACATAAAATATATTCACCTAATTTAAGAACAATAGGAGCACGCACACCCATTTACCTCCACTCTGAGGAGTTGAGCATCACCAGTAACTCAGAGCCTTGGTACTGGGTGTGGCCCCCAGACCCCAGGTGGCTTGTTGGAAATGCCGCATCTCTGCCGCTCCAGGTCCTGCAGAGCCAGGTTACGCAGGCGCACCCTAGAGCTCGGAAGGACTGCTTCTGAGGTCCTCTGTGCAGTTCTGACTTCTGCCTGTCCCTCCCCCACACCAGAAGGTTCAATAACCAACTTGTAGGTAGCTTTTCCACCTGTGCAGGCGTCTGTCCAAAATATTGTTTAGTTCCAAACACCAGCACGAGCCTGGCTGTTTAAAGAAGGACTGTGTGCTTGCTGAGAGCCGAACGCCGGCCGCGGTTGCTGGGACAAGCTCGGTTCCGCTCCCTGGAAGGGACGCTGGGGTGAGGGCAGCCCTGTGGGCATTGGAGGACCCACCATGTAACCTGGTTACAGGTCAGCCCTGTATTCCCTGCTCGCAAGCTCTGGAGTAGATCAAAGCAGCACATTTCCGAGGGATGAAATGAGGGCCCCCGCTGGACCCAGCCCCTGCCCGGGGGAGCAGGAGCCCCACCTGCTCACGTGAAGAGCAGGTACGAAGCAGGCCAGGCTTGCCAGCTCAGAACTGTGATCTTAGGGATGAGACTCCCAGTAACCTGCTCTGCAGGCCCCAGGATGGAGGTCGTGCGTTAGCCCAGGGGACAGCGGCCAGAGTGGTGCAGGACGGCAGGTTTCGTGGCTGTCTCCTCTCCTTTTCTCCGTCCTTAAAATCCCTATACGGGCCTGACCTGTGGTGGCGCAGTGGATAAAGCGTCGACCTGGAAATGCTGAGGTCGCCGGTTCGAAACCCTGGGCTTGCCTGGTCAAGGCACATATGGGAGTTGATGCTTCCAGCTCCTCCCCCCTGTCTCTCTCTCCTCTCTCTCTGTCTCTCTCTCTCTCTCTCCCTCCCCCCCCCTCTCCTCTCTAAAATGAATAAATAAATTAAAAAAAAATCCCTATACGGTTACTTGGTGAGATTTTTGAAAGGCGTGAAATTAAAACTGTGTGTTTAGCTAGCCCTCTAAACCCAGAGCTCTTTGGCCAGGTCTTTGAATGACGAGAACCAGCATTCTTCCAGGGCTGGAGCTGGGGGTGGGGGGTGGATCACTCTCCCAGGGCCACAGAACAAAGTGCCACAGACAGGGCGGCTTACCTACAGAAACGTGCTATCTCAGAGCTCTGGAGGCTGGAAGTCGGAAGTCCAGGTGCCCGCAGGGCCGTGCTCCCTCTGAAGATGCTAGGGCAGCGTTCCTGACAGCTTCTGGTGGTGGCCAGCCGTCCTGGGCTTGCAGCTGTGTCGCTCCCGTCTCTGCCTCTGTCATCACGTGGCCTCCTTCCCTGTGTGTCTGTGTCCTCTCCTCTTATCAGGACAGCAGTCACGGGGCTTGGGGCCCACCCTCCTCTAACATGACCTCATCTTAACCAGCTACATCTGTAGAGACCACATTTCAAAATAAAGTTACATTCAGAGGTCCTGGGTTAACTTGGATTCCGGGAGGACACTGTTAAATCCACTACAGATGGTGTGGCTGGGACCCAGGGGGTATCAGAGAGAGGCAGGTGGGGGCTAGGACCCAGGGGGTGACAGGGAGAGGGTAGCAGGAGAGGCAGGTGGGGGGCTGGGACCCAAGGGGTGGCAGGAGAGGCGGGTGGGGGCTGGGACCCAGGGGATGGCAGGGAGAGGGTAGCAGGAGAGGCAGGTGGGGGGCTGGGACCCAGGGGGTGGCAGGAGAGGCAGGTGGGTGTTGGGACCCAGGGGGTGGCAGGAGAGGCAGGTGGGTGTTGGGACCCAGGGGGTGGCAGGAGAGGCAGGTGGGGGGTTGGGACCCAGGGGGTGGCAGGAGAGGCAGGTGGGGGCTGGGACCCAGGGGGTGGCAGGAGAGGCAGGTGGGGGCTGGGACCCAGGGGGTGGCAGGAGAGGCAGGTGGGGGCTGGGACCCAGGGGGTGGCAGGAGAGGCAGGTGGGGGGCTGGGACCTAGGGGGTGGCAGGAGAGGCAGATAGGGGGCTGGGACCCCCGTGCCTCACTCATTGCACTTTATTCTCCGCCCGTGGGAGTTTTATGTGTGACAGCGATGGCGCCCCTGTCCCCCCCATACACCCCGATATCTCCGCACCTCTCCCTGCCTCCCAGGCTCGTGTCAGCTCCTGCACAGAACCTCTCCGCCCAGCAATGAGGGGTTTGCAGCCCGGCCCCTGCTCAGCTCCCGGCTCGGAGCTGCCCCATGCTCATCTGTGGACCCATCTCTCCCGGCACAGGAGCCCTTTGGGGAGAGGGCCTTCTCCCACTCATTCCTGTATCCCCTGCTCCCAGAGAGGCTGGACACAGAGTGGACGGATGGGGACAAAAGGAGGGGCAGCGGCCTGACCAGTGGTGGCGCAGTGGATAAAGCATCGACCTGGAAATGCTGAGGTCGCCGGTTCAAAACCCTGGGCTTGCCTGGTCAAGGCACATATGGGAGTTGATGCTTCCAGCTCCTCCCCCCCTTCTCTCTCTCTGTCTCTCCTCTCTCTCTCTCTCTCTCTCTCTCTCTCTCTCTCTCTCTGTCTCTCCCTCTCCTCTCTAAAATGAATAAATAAAAAAAAAATAGATAAATATTTAAAAAAAAAAAAAGGAGGGGCAGCTTCTTGAGACCAGTCTTCGCGCCAATGCCCGGATCTGTCAGGGTTGTTTCCCAAAAGGAATTTTCTTTCCCGTGTTCATACGAGCGCAGTTTCTCCAGACCAGAGGTTCTTCATGATACTCTCTGAAGTTAAACTTCCTCCTCAATGTCCTTCTCTCCCTTCAGAAGAAAGGCCGTCCATCTTCAGAGCCTGCAGGTCCCCGTGAATCAGAGCCCTAAATTCCCACCTGCCTGGCCAGCAGCCCCGCGTCCCCAACACCGGCTGCTGAGACCCCTCCCTTTGCAACCGTTTTCTTTGACGACAGGCCTCACGTTTCCAAGACAAGGCGCGGTCATAAAATCAACTGTCCGCAGCCATTAGGCCCAGGCATGGTTAATGCCAACACTGGCCTCCAAATTGACAGTTAATGAGGGAAAATGACGAGGGGGCGTGTTAACAGACGCAGGCTGCAGGTAATAAACAGGCTATTAAAGCCAGGTAGTAAACAGCTTGCCAAGGACCATTTATGAATTTATTTTTTTGAAGGGGGAAAATTAACCAGCAAAGCTCGTCTCCTTTGGTGACTGGGTCCGACAGGCAGGAGGAAGCAGTGAGAGATTCCCGGGAAGGCAGAGACGGAGGGGACGTTGAGGTCGTCCTGGGAGGCCCCCTTAGGTTGGGCTGGCCGGCCTGTGGGCGGGTATAAGAACCTGGAAAGTAGGCTAGCTGTGGACAGGACAGACAGGACTTTGGTCCAAATGGTTCCCCACACCCTTGGAGGCCATATCGGGCCTCTGGAATCCTGGCACTGATCATAGCTCTGCCCTCGGATACTGGGACCTAGAAGAAGTCACCTGATTGCTCAGCCTCAGTTTCCCCACTGCAAACATGAAGACGGACTCGGTGACCCTTCCCACTGCAAACATGAAGACGGACTGCGTGACCTCTTCAAGGCCTTCAGCTGAGTTAAGTAGTACCCACCCTCCATCCATGTCCTTCCTGGAGCTTCAGAATGCGACCACAGGTATTTGGAAGTAGGATCATTGCAGATGTAATTAGTTTAGATGAGGTCCTTCTGGAGCAGGATGGGCCTTAGTCCTGTATGACTTGTGTCCTCACCAGAAAAGAAGAGAGCTGGTGGCATCCCTGCCCCCGCACCGGGCTGGCAGGGAGTCGGCCTTCGTGAGCGCCCACCTGGGATGCGGAGGGCCAGCAGCTGTGCCTTCTTAGCCCTGCTCCTCTCCCTACCCCTGCAGCCTTCACTCTGTGAGCGGTGAGCACACAGTGAGACTCCGGGCTCCGGCGTCCGGGGGCTTCCTGGCTCAGCAGCGCTCTGTGGCCTCTGTAAGTTCTGGGCACTGCAGAAGCCGCTGATAAAACCGCTGCCCCCCATTTGTAACAGATGGGCCATTGTAACAGCACAAACCTCTCAGGGTGTTTCGTGAGGATAAGCGAGATGCTCCAGCAAAGCAAAGCACTTAGCACAAACGACCTGTGCCTGAGGCCCCCAACTGCCCACTTCTCACGGCACCCTCGCAGGAGAGCCGGATGCCACCCTGTCCCCTGCCCCAAAGCACAGGCTTCGGGAGACAGACTGACATCAGCTGGGTGGCTTCTGGTTAGTGATTGATCACTCTGAGGCTCAATTTGCACAGCTGTAAAATGGGAATAATGCTTATTTTGATAAATATTATTGAAAAAAAAAGAAAAACAAAAACAACTCTTAGCAAGCTACCTGTGAGGGTTTACATTCATTCCTTTCCCTCGTCCCATGCTCTGGTCAGATGCCGTCTTTCCTGCCCCTGAGGAAATCGGGGCCTGGCTAGGAGGAGAGTGGGACTCCCGGGTGTCTCATCACTGACACTTGGAGTCTGCCGGGTCTATTTCTGGAAGCTTATCCAGGCCTAGATTTTGGGACGCTACCTAGAGATAATGGCACCCAACCTCCTGATCTTACAAAGGGAAGCCTGAGACCTAGATAGAATCGTGACCCACCCCAACAGGCCAGAGGCCCTCAGTCACTTTTCCTTACACTGTCCTACCAAGTGCATTCAGTAAATACTCGGAGACCCAACAGAGCCAAGCACCATGGGAGGGGCCAGCAGAGCCAAGTACCGTGGGAGGGGCCAGCAGGGCCAAGCACTGTGGGAGGGGCCAGCAGAGCCAAGCACCGTGGGAGGGGCCAGCAGAGCCAAGCACTGTGGGAGGGGCCAGCAGGGCCCAGCACCGTGGGAGGGGCCAGCAGAGCCAAGCACTGTGGGAGGGGCCAGCAGGGCCCAGCACCGTGGGAGGGGCCAGCAGAGCCAAGCACCGTGGGAGGGGCCAGCAGAGCCTAGCACTGTGGGAGGGGCCAGCAGGGCTCCGAGGGCTCCGTGTCTACCCTCCCAACCAATTGCAGTGGGTTGAACGATGTGGTCAAGGGAAGACTACCGAGTTCTGTGGATGTATCTTCAGAAAAGGTTCTTTGTAGATGTGATTACATTAAGAATCAGAAAATGAGATTATCCTGGATTATCCAGGTGGACCCTAAATCCAGTGTCCTTTTTTTTTTTTTTTTTTTTTTTTTTTTTAAGTTTATTTATTTATTTTTATATTTTATTTATTCATTTTTAGAGAGGAGAGAGAGACAGAGACAGAGAGAAAGAAGGGGGGAGGAGCTGGAAGCATCAACTCCCATATGTGCCTTGACCAGGTAAGCCCAGGGTTTCGAACCGGCGACCTCAGCATTTCCAGGTCGACGCTTTATCCACTGCGCCACCACAGGTCAGGCCAGTGTCCTTTTAAGAGACAGAAGAGAAGAGAAAAAGCCCTGTGGAGCTGGCAGCCGGGATTGGAGACTGGTGCCCTTATTATCCCATTTTACGGCTAAGAAAACAGAGGCACGGAGGAGGTGACACTGGGAAGAACCTGTTTGCTTCTGGCCTGTGCTCTTGACACTAGCCACTGCCCAGCACCTTCCCTACGGTCCTCTCACCCAGCCAGCTTTTTGTAGAGACCCTGCCCTGCCTAGCAGGTCTGGGGAAGCCAGGCCAGTGGAAGAATAATGATAATACTAGCATGAAACATTTACTGAACATCTACTCTGTGCTGTCCCTGTGCAAACATATCCACAGTCCAATGACAATTATTGTCCCATTTCACAGCTGGGAAAACTGAGGTCTCCAATGCACACCAGTTTGGCCAGAGGTCATGTCCTCAAGTGTTCTGTTTTGCTTCAAGCCTCTCTGAGAGGGGCCTAGGCCAATGGCCAGAGCGTTTGCCCTTGGCTTGAATGTGATGTCCCGCTCTGGTGTTCATCGTACATCGCTGTCCTTAGTTCTTAGCACAGTGCACAACAAGTACATTTCTCTTGTTATATTTCACCTCTCTGAGAGTGGGAACCAGTCCTGGGGTGTCGAGTGTAGAAGACCAGCCAAGTATCTGCCTTCCCCAGTAGACTGTGAGCCCTTTAGGGTCGGGGTTGGTCCCTGGACCTCAGCGTCTGATGCAGGTAGAGACTGAGCACCTGCATGGTGATGACCTCGGAGCAGCAGTGGGAAGAGACAGACACCCAGGGAGAAAGGCCTCCTAAAACAAATACCCCTGTTTTGGGGCCTGATGTATGTGAACGAAAAGGATATTTAATTGTCTAAAACCAGAGCTGTCATCACCTAATCAGGGAGCCTGAAAATAGACTTTCAGCACCTTCTGCTTCTGCTAGGGAACAATGGCGCAGCCGCCCGGGAGGCTGGGGCTGTGGGAAACGGTGGCGGGCGGGCGTCGCGCTGTCTGGGGAGCACCTGGAGACGGAGACGTGGTTTTCCGACCGGGGAGTCCACAGGGATGGGGAAGGTTGGGGGCACCGAGGAAGCCTTCGTTTCCTGTCAAGCCAACAACCCCATTTGTTTCTTTGGCTTATTAAATAATGGTCATCATGGTTCTTTTGGGTCTAACACGTTTTATTGCAAAATGCTTTCACATTCATAAAGTCTTCCCTGTGTGTCCGGGAGGGGTCAGGTGGGATTGTCGCTCCAGTGCTATGGACAGGGGAGCAGGGGTCACACAGGCAGCTGGTCATGAACTGCCACACCTCTGACTCCTCAAAAGGAAATCTATAGAGAGTCGTTTTTCACGTGCAGGTGAATCCTTCCTACTGTGAGGGGAGGCTGCCAGAACTTGCCTTCCATCAACCTTAGAAGTCACGCCCGGGAATCCTTCCCTCTGCCCTCTTGCTTCGTGGTCACCCCGATCCCTCATCTGCGTGTCCAGCTCTCCTGGACCCCCGGACATCCATGTCTCTTGTCAGGCTCTCTGCGTGGTACAGCGCCAGCCCTGCACCCACCCTCCTTCCCAGCGCTGGTCCCTGAGAAGCAAAGCTCAGAATCACCGCGCCCTTCCTGACCCTGCGGGCTGGGCGGGTGACCTTTGGCACTCTTCACCGCCAGATTCCAGAACCTTCTCCCCGAGCTGGAGGTGGAGGTGGGCTTCACTCTGACTGAGACTGAGGGCTATGTGGAAACGGAGGGCATACACAGGGGTTCCACTGAAGACAGCGGAATGGAGGCATGGAGGATGGACGTGTGGGTGGGGCTGGTGAGGTGACCCCGGGCCAACAACAGAGGGGGCTGTCACTGCTGCCGGGTCTGAAGGGACGTGTGTGTGTGTGTGGGGGGGCTCTAAGAGAGGGTTGCCATGACCTTGCCCAGAGCCCACTTGGCAGGGAGAAGCATGAGCAGGAAACGCCACCCTCCTTCCCTGCCTCCTCTCTTTTCACCTGCCCCCCAGGCCAAAGCCAATAGGAAGCCCGGGGTGAGGAGTCAGGGTAAGGTACCCCCTATGGGGCAGTCTTCACCCAAGAGGGTGGAGAGAGGGGAGTGATCTGGGAGGCAAGCGGAGAAAATTCAATACATTGGCCTCTAGTAAAGCAGAGAGGTCCACACTGGCTCATCCAACAGATCACCACCGGAGGTGGTTTTTTAACTTCAAAATTCAGATTTCCTGCCCCTCTCTCCACCTCTGGTATTCTAATTTAATAGGTCTAGGGTATGTTTCCAGAATCTGCTTTTTAAAAATGTGCTCTGGCCCTGGCTGGGTAGCTAAGTTGGTTAGTACATTACCTCAATATGCTAAGGGTTGTGGGTTCAATCCCTGGTCAGGGCACATATAAGAAGCAACCAATGGCCTGAGCAGGTGGTGGCGCAGTGGATAGAGCATCAGACTGGGATGCGGAGGACCCAGGTTTGAGACCCCGAGGTCGCCAGTTTGAGCATGGGCTCATCTGGTTTGAGCAAAGCTCACCAGCTTGGACCCAAGGTTGCTGGCTCGAGCAAGGGGTTACTCGGTCTGCTGTAGCCCCATGGTCAAGGCACATATGAGAAAGTAATCATTGAACAAAGCTGTTGCAATGAAAAACTGATAATTGATGCTTCTCATCTCTCTCTATTCCTGTCTGTCTGTCCCTATCTATCCCTCTCTTTGACTTTCTCTCTGTCGGTGTAAAAAAGAATCAACCAATGAATGAATCAATAAGTGGAATAACACATCAAAGTTTTTTTTCTCTCTCTCTCCAATCAATCAATACATAAAAAGTTTAAAATTGGCTCTGGGTTATTTTTATGAGCAAGCTCAGCACAATTGCAGCATTCCTTTTTGGGAGGGCAGTGATTTTCTTGGGTCACTCGGAGGCCTGAGCTCTGGTCTCCCCCAGTTTCACTGTGTGGCCTTGGGCGGTCACTTCCACACTCTGGGCCTCAGTTTCCCCATCAGTAAACAGAGGGGGTCTAGAGGTCCCACCTCAGATGGACTGTGCTGAGTGCTAGCCACGCGTCCAGCCTGGTGACTCTCACCTGAGCCCCAGCGGCACTTGCGGGAAGAATGGGTTGCAGTGGAGGCGACAAGACACATCCTCAGCTCCTGACACTCCCCAGCTCCTTAAAGTTGACAAAAGCCAAGAGAGACCAAGTCACCTGCCCGGAGTGTATGGCTGCCCTCTGTGGTTGTTGGTCTGTGGACTGACTGTATGTTCTCCTGACATGAACGGAGGTCATCATCATCAGGAACCACGGAGGCAGGGAAGCGGGAGGGAGGAATGGGCTTCCACGGGTTCAGGATGCGTCCACACCCCACCCTCAGGCCTCGATGGCACAAGCTGCAGGCAGGGTGATGGTGATGAGCCACACCCGGAATCCGTGGGGGAGCCTTGCCTGGCTCCTCTGTACGCTAGTTGGGGGGCACCTATGAGGAAAGACATACAGCAGTCTGTCCCCCTCATGCCCCACCTCCCTAAGCAGCCCTCGACAGGCCGGCTGGAGAGGCACCCTCTCATTTCTGCCCGCTGTTGTCAGGGAGCGCGCAGGGCTGGCCTGCTGCCTCCGCCCTAGGCTGTCACAGTCTCATTCATCTTTTATCCTGAGGGACCAGCACAAGCCTGGGACCCAGCAGGAGATCAGGCACATAGACAGGCACAAGATCTCCTTGGACTTCCCTTGTGTCCTGCCGGCCCCAGAGAGACAGCTGCGTGTTATTTCCCCACCTTGATTCAAACTCAAAACAAAGTCCCCTTAGCTGCCCTACTGCCCGAGGGAAGGCCGGTCGCCACTGTGCGGCCAGGCCTCTGACCTCCTCCAGTGGCTGAGTTAGGAGAGGTCCCCAGAGCCAGGTCCACGGGAAGGGGTCTGCTCTCCTCCGTGTTCGTAGTTCCTCCTGTTGTCAGTTACTACTGATAATGCTTATCACTTACAAAGGCTCAGGGATGTTAGAAGACTTGCCCACGCTCACTCAGCTCGTGAGCGCCCCATCCTCCCTGGCGTCTGGGGCATTAACCACTGCTGACCACCCGCCTCCCCCACCCCCGCCCTCCACAAACCAGCTCTCTTGTCCCTGGGTTCCTCTGTCATCTTCTTCTGAGAAGACAGCCTCACGCTCTGTCTTCAGCTCTTTGTAATATTCCTTCTCAGCCTTCCTTCCTGGCTCTGGGGCACCTTCCTCCTCTAGCTGCGGGCACACTGAGGAGGCGAGGGACCCTCCCGTGGGCACCTCACCATCCTGGTGATCTGAGCAGCCCCTAGCTGGTTAGCTGTGGGCCGAGCCCTGAACTTGCAGCTGCCCCCTGGGCGACACCCTTAGAGCCTCCAGGCTGGAGGGACCCATCACCTGTGCAAATGCGTTATCTTCCCGAGAAAATGCCTCCTTCCTCAAGTCCAGACAGGGCCATCAGCTGACAGCTTTCCTCCCTTTACTCAGGGGACAGGGGACGGGCAGAGCCGGGACTTGAACCCAGGCTGCTCTGAGTCCACAGCTTAAGCACTCAAGCCCTATTTTTGTTAAAATGTATTATTATTATTTTTAAAATTAAAGTCTAGTTTACAGAAGCATTCAAGTGTTTAATTGCTTTTCGAGAGGAACAAATACATCATTACGAGAGTACTGGCTGGGTTTTTTTTTCTTTTTTAAACAACAGATCCTTATAGTTATTTATTTTTTATCCTTAAATTTTTTCTTGGAAGGCTCTCCATCACTTGGCCTCATGCCGCTTGGCTTCCCCTCCCATCATGCTGTGGTGTCCCCATCGCTGTTCTCAGAGGCCACCGCAGAAAGGTCCCTCGTGTTTGAAGCACAACACTGAGTCACACAGGCCTCGTACCCTGGCATTAAGCTGAGTCACGTGGGGTTTCAGGTTTCCAAAGCACTGAGAAGCCCCTTGGCTGGCATTTCTCACCCCTATGGATGCTCTCAGGACCCCCAGTCTCGTGAGCTGCCTTGCATGTATCTAGTCCCCAGATACTCATTTAGCACCTCGACACTGTTCTAGGCTCTGAGCGTGCAGCAGGGAGAAGACAGGTGCGGTCCTAGCTCCCACAGGGCTGACATGCGTGTGGAGGAACCGTGCGATGGCGGCACCGCTCAGCGGGACGGGAAAGACCGGGAGCGGGCAGTTCAGTGAGTTCCGCGCAGCTCCATGAAGTCTGAGGCCGCTGTGAGACATCCAGTGAGGGTGTGAGGGTCTGGAGTTCAGGGGGAGCCTGGTCCAGCCAGGTGGACTTAGCAACTGTCAGCATGCAGGGGACGTGGAAAGCCGAGGGATGGGACGTCGCCCCCCCCCCCCCCCCAGCCAGGGGTTGATCCTGCGTGCGTGCTCTGCAGGGCCTCCTAGACGACCCCAGCGGGGTCAGCAGCTGGGCCTGACAGGGCCTCACAGGCTCCCCGAGCCCCTGAACTCCCAGCAACCACCCACTCTCTGAAGTCTACTGTCTCTGGACCTGCCCTGAGGGATGACACTTAGAATAGTTCACAAGATGAAGTTTCTGCAGCCGAAGGACTAGCCTTCAGAATCCTTGAAATCTGGACTTGACCACTCACTCTCGGGGTGCTATTGGGCAGCTCATAGTGGCTTCTTTAAACTCCATTTTCTTTTTTTTTTCTTTTTTTTTTAATTTATTTTTTACAGAGACAGAGAGTGAGTCAGAGAGAGGGATAGACAGGGACAGACAGGAACGAAGAGAGATGAGAAGCATCAATCATTAGTTTTTCATTGCGCATTGCAACACCTTAGTTGTTCATTGATTGCTTTCTCATATGTGCCTTGACCGCAGGCCTTCAGCAGACCGAGTAACCCCTTGCTGGAGCCAGCAACCTTGGGTTCAAGCTGGTGGGCTTTTTTTGCTCAAACCAGATGAGCCCGCACTCAAGCTGGCAACCTCAGGGTCTCGAACCTGGGTCCTCTGCATCACAGTTCGACGATCTATCCGCTGCGCCACCGCCTGGTCAGGCTAAACCCCATTTTCTAACTTTGTAGAACAAGGATCACAGCATCCATCTCTTGAGGTATCCTCTAGAATAAGTGAGATTCTGCGGTTGAAACTTGACCGCAGGGCCCGACACATGACCAGTACTCAATGGCACTGGCTGCTGCTCCTGCCCGTTCCTTCATTTTATTCAGTGGGTGCTTATTGCGCGTGTCCTCTGGGCCAGGGCCAGGCACTGTGCAAGGCTCTGAGGACACAGCAGCAAACAGAACAATCAAGTGGAGCTCACATTCTGGTAGAGGGGAGCAGAATAGGAATAAAAAACCAGTGGAGAACCTGACCAGGTGGTGGCGCAGTGGATAGAGCGTCGGACTGGGATGCGGAAGGACCCAGGTTCGAGACCCCGAGGTCGCCAGCTTGAGTGCAGGCTCATCTGGTTTGAGCAAAAGCTCACCAGCTTGGACCCAAGGTCGCTGGCTCGAGCAAGGGGTTACTCTGTCTGCTGAAGGCCCGCGGTCAAGGCACATATGAGAAAGCAATCAATGAACAACTAATGTGTCACAACGAAAAACTGATGATCAATGCTTCTCATCTCTTTCCATTCCTGTCTGTCCCTGTCTATCCCTCTCTCTGACTCTCTCTCTGTCTCTGTTAAAAACAAACAAACAAACAAAAAACCAGTGGAGAACAGCAAAGCAGGGCACGGTGGGGCCTGTGCTGTGCCATCCAGGTACCCATGATTCAGAACTGTATCTTCCACTCCCCTGCTAGGAGCATTGACTGCCAAAGGTTCTCATCTGCGTCTCTTTCTGCCGGTTGCCCTTAGCTGAAGTGCACCGCCTCATCCAAGGTCACACGTATTTCTCAAGGGCATCTGCATCCAGTGATTGGTTGATGTGAGGGAATAAAGGCCTTGGCTTACTGTGGGACAGTTCCAAAGGGTCATCCTAGCTCCAGATGCCTGGAAAGTATGAGGTCTTTGTTGTGTTGTCAAGTTCAAAATGACTGAAGGATATAGATGGATGGAAGGATGGGTGGATAAATGGATGGGTGGATGAATAGATGGACGGATAGAGGGATGGGTTGGGCTTGCTGTATTTAACCTGTTCCCCTGAAGTCCAGTCTCTTCGGTCTTTCTTGTCCCCATCAGCCAGACTTATTCTCTGCCCGCCAGCACGCGGTACTCTGCTGTTCACAGGCGTATCCTGCTGTTGGCTGGCCTTTCCCAGATAGCTGTTCGAGGAGCGGAATAATAATGGGGAGCCTGTACCGATTCTGGAGTCCAAGAGACCTGGACCCAGACTTGACTCAGCCATTCTGCTGTGAGCCTTACATTGTTAAAAACTTACTTTAAGTGCTTACTTAATGCAAGACGCCCAGTCCATGCCCTCTCGAGGTCCTTTTCCTCCTCTTCTCCCTTCTGTCCTGGCTTTTTCTGTCAGTCCAGGTCCTGTGCCTCCTTCATCCTGAGATTCCATTCTAAGAGCAGCAGCCACTAAAGTGAAAACTATTTAAAAACTGTTATTTCTTTGCACCCTGCCTCTTTCTGAAGACATAATGTGTAAGCTAATGCTGAAATTTAGTCTTAGAAAGGATAAACAAAGGTCAAGTCAGGAATTAGGAAAATAGAGGACTCGGAGGCACTGACTATATAAGCAATTGCTGGTCTGAGCTACCTGGCAGACAAGGTGAAGAGGGAAATGTGAGCGCTTGCATAGCTCTTATTATCAGGAAATGAAGACTACACTGGCTGTCCCGGGAGATCAGAAATGGAGCCTTCTGCCTGCGACAGAAGAAACAAAATCCCCCGTGCTTCTAAATGTCTTAAATTGGAAGACTTTTTGGATGCTGTGCCTGCCGGTTTCTAGGTAGAATTTCCACATAAAACCTAGAAGGGGCAGGGAAGGGGGAGTTTGGAGAGAGAGGAAGTAGATGCTGTGAAAACATTATTATTATTACACATAGCAATGGACTTAAACTAACATCTCCGATCTGATGTGCCTCTGTGGAGAAGAGAAACTCATATGCATGCTGGTCGGAAAAATGCTTCCACCTAATTGCTTGTGGAGAGAGCGCTTTATTTATAGACATTGAGAAGGGAACTTGGCTCCCCTGCTCTATAATATAGCAGGGAAGCGGGCCAGGTACTGCAGCTTCCAGGACACTCAGTGCTCCACACGGCGGGAATGTGGACCACTTTCCCTATAAACACAGTGGGTTCTTCCCCTCTTCTTTCCTATACGTTTTTTTTTTTTTTAATTTTAGAGCTTTTTGAAGAAGAACTGCTTAACTCATGAGTGTAAGGGGTCAGTCCCTTGCTGTGCAGTTGGGCGGTGGGATCGGAGGGTTGAAGACTCTGCCACACCCTCTGCCGGTCCTCCTG
The DNA here is from genome assembly GCF_036850765.1 of Saccopteryx bilineata. Lineage (NCBI taxonomy): Eukaryota > Metazoa > Chordata > Mammalia > Chiroptera > Emballonuridae > Saccopteryx > Saccopteryx bilineata. The sequence goes on along the minus strand of NC_089493.1, from coordinate 10,003,265 downwards.
CTTTAACGAGCTCCCGGAGAGATAGGGAGGATGGGGTCCACTGGAAACAACACGGAAAGCAGTTGAACTTTCTCGGGGGGTCTCTGCACTGAAGGGAAAGGAGAACCGGGGGCATGGCAGAGACGCGAGTGACGGCCCGTCCACCCGCCCTTCACAGCAAGACGGTCCCCTTGGAGGGACATTCTGCTCGCTGCCACTCACAGGTGGGTCGGGGGAAGCTGGGGTCAACTCTGGCCAGCAGTGGAATGGGATTTGGGGTTTGAGCTGCAGCTAGAGTTTCCTCCAATGGCCCTTCAGTCCGAGGAGAGAGGCCTGGGAAGAGACGGCCTCAAGGTGACAACAGAGAACGTGTGGACCGTGCTTTACAGTTTGCAAAGTGCTCCCAGCCGCTCCTTTCCTCACGCATCCCTTGTCAGCAGACATTGCTCGTGCACCTGCTGTGTGCCAGGCACGACACACGATGGATTTGTTTCTGGGAGAATGGAAATAAGGGGCATCGGCCAGGTCCACCTGCAAATCAGGGCCACGCGCCTGTGAGCCTGCAGCCTTTGCGATACAACTCAGTCCCTGACAGTGCTCACCAGATGCTCATGGGATGAATGGAGGAGCAAAGGATAGGAAGGCATGTGGTCACGATTCAGAGGACAGTAATCAGCCTGGAGGGTGCAAGAAGCTTCCAGAAGAGAGGACTCCGGGGCAGAACCTGACCAGCCGCTCTGTGCTGATGGGTGTTCTCTCCTAATTCTGTCTACCTCCCTCGTCAGAAAAGCATGGCTCCATGACGCGAAGCGACTCGCCCGTGGCTGAAACTGGGGACCAGAAAGTCTGCCGTGGGTGTACCCGTGGGGCCAGTCAGGAGACAGAGAGGCTTTGACATCGAGGATGGGTCAACTAGGCATAAAGTTGTTTCCCGAGTAACAAAAAGGGTAAAAAGAAAACGGTAAGAAGCAGCTACTGACTCCAGGGCTGGGGAACCCAGGGAAAGATTTTTTATAACTAAGACACTTTTAGGAGGGTCCAGGGGGCCTGGGCCCCAGATGTCCGAGGAAGGCTCCACTTGGCTTGTGGAGGGGTCTTCAGGGATGGGGAGGCACAGTGAAGGGGTTAGACTGTTAGAAAAACTGCAAAGCATACAGGTTCAACTGAGTCTGTAGAAAAACCACGACGAGGCTCAGGAAGAGCCTCTGGCAGGAGCGGGCTGCGAAAGTGGGCGACCTGTCCCACCTCTCCAGGGAGGAGGGCTGCGAAAGTGGGCGACCTGTCCCACCTCTCCAGGGAGGAGGGCCGGGGTGGCGACCTGTCCCACCTCTCCAGGGAGGAGGGCCGGGGTGGCGACCTGTCCCACCTCTCCAGGGAGGAAGGCTGGGCGGCTAACGCCGGCACCTGCCACATCCCACACACTCAGAAACAATAAGAACACTATTTCCATTTTGAGAAAAACACCGAGCTCAATTTGGATGGTCCAGCTTAGCTCTATTTTCTATAGTAAAAGTTGCATGAAGGTAGGAAGCCAAGCCTGATGAAATTCTAGGAAACTGTTTCCAAGGTTTCTCAAATATCTTTCTGTGACAGTGTATCACATTGTCTACTGAATTGAAAAAAAAAATCTAACTTCTTCGGATCATGTTATTAGCTAGACTAGCAAAGGTACAGTATACATCTTCAAAATTCCGACAAAGTGCAGTTTAATGTTTCCTCTGGCAAATATAGAAAAAACTGTTTAAAATGTTAAGTTACTTTGGGGAAAATAAGTGTTTTTAACGCGTTCTCCTTCCTCCCTCTCCCAGATGAGAAAAAAAGTAGAAATCAAGATCAAAATGTGAGCTGGGGTCCGTGGCAACACCTGGTCAGAGAAGTTCCTACCTGGGCGCCCAGTCACAGGTAAGCATGGAACACCTGCCGGACAGGTGGGCAAGGGCTTTGCCTGTAGAGCAGCGGTTCTCAACCTGTGGGTTGTGACCCCGGTGGGGGTCGAACGACCAAAACACGGGGGTCGCCTAAAGCCATCGAAAAATACATATTTATTATACAATACATTTTTTAAATAAAATATGTATTTCCGATGGCTTTAGGCGACCCCCATGTTTTGGTCGTTCGACCCCCACTGGGTCGCGACCCACAGGTTGAGAACCGCTGCTCTAGAGATAGTAGGTTATTGGAGGTTTCGCTGCAGTAGGTACCCTGAGATATTCTGAGTACTTTCTCTGTGCCAGGTATCGAACATTTGCTGACTCATTGATTCTCTTGACAACATCAGAAAGCAGACACTTTGTTATCCATATTCCGAAGGAAGATGCCCCGAGGCTTAGAGCAGCGAGGTAACCTGTCCAAGGTCACCCAACTGGTTGAGCTCAGAAGACTGTAACTCTCAGAACTGGAAAGTACCTCAGGTCTTACGTATCTAGGACAGGTGACTGAGCTCCGGAGAAGGAAGGCCATGTTCCCAGATGAACACAGTGAATTCCCAGGACAGCTGGGGATAAAACGGATCTCCTGAGGGCTGCAGTGGCACCGGTCCTCATTTTCAAGCCAGAAACCTAAATTAAACCGTGAGATTCCAATAGAGGTGGTGGTGGGGGAAATACGAACAAAATTAGAACGTGGACTTGAGGAGACGTGGACCGAGGGGATGGAAGTGAAAAGACAAGGACGGGCAGTATTATTCCCACTCAGCACAGGTGGACCCTTCGAACCATCCCCTCCTTGGGTGTATACTCGAGAGAAATGAGCATGCGAGCATCCAAAAGACACACGCAGGAATGTTTATAGGAGCTTTATTTATAATCGACTCCCTCTGGACGCAACCCAAGAGTCCTTCAGCCAGGAAGGGGTAAATAAGTCATGGTGTGTATACATGCAGTTAAGTACTACACAGTGACACAAGTGGACAAATATTGATACACAGGTGAATTTCACAAATATGATGATGACCAAAATATGTTTTGTCAGGGTGTGAACTTCCTATAAATGCAGTTATGCAATATGTACTCTTTTGTGCCTACATCCTGGATAATTCCATTTCTAGGAAGTTCAAACACAGAGAAAACTAACTAATGGGAAAAGAAATTAGAAATGGTTGTCTCAGGTGGGGTGGAAGAATATGGAGTGGGAGGGGCGTGTGGGAGCTTCCTGGGGACACTCAAAATATTCTATATGTTGATTGTGATGGGGTTACATGCTACACATGTTGATATTTGTCAAGTTGTACACTTGAGGTTTATGCATGTTATTATATGTAAGTTTTACCCACCTTGACATTTATTTTAATACTTTTTATTTATTCATTTTAGAGAGGAGAGAGGAAGAGAGAGAAATGAGGAGAGGAGCAGGAAGCATCAACTCCCATATGCGCCTTGACCAGGCAAACCTAGGGTTTTGAACCGGCGACCTCAGCATTTCCAGGTTGACGCTTTATTCACTGCACCACCACAGGTCAGGCTGACATTTATTTAAAAAAAAAACAAGTCAAAATCAGGGACATTGGGTGTGGCTAGGGCCCAAGGCAGTGACCTCTGGCCCAGGCACCTAGCATAGTGACCTGGTACATAGAAGACCTCAGTGAATTACTGTTAGGAGAAAGAACGAGCAAATGGCATCAATAACCTCACATGAAAAAACCTATCGGCTCCTTAGAGAAGGGAAGGGAATGGAAAATGGACCTAGATGAAACACTCAGGTTAATAAACTGCACATACCCACGTATCCATCCAATCTGGGGGAAGTAAAATAGAGCCGGGCCACCATGATTACAATGCCAGCCCTTGTTTTGATTGACAAATTAATCTGCCCAGGGTTTGGGAAGTGAGGAAGCATCCTCCTGCATCCTCCTGCATCCTCCTGCATCCTCCGTGGGCCAGGCGGCCTCATCTGATCTCAGTGGCATAGATGGCGGCTGCCTGATTTTCATGTAGATTACTCGAGAGCTGAATGTAAATTGATGTAAATCAGAGAAACAGATCGGAGGCCACGATGCCTCACACTCCATGGAGGGGCCTCCCTGTGTGTCGGTGGACTGGCCAGGGGCGCTCTGGGCACCGTCTGGGTACCTTCCCAAGCTGTACAAAGCAGTTTTTTTGGGTTGGGGATGTTGGGATGGGGGTACAGGGGGACAAGGAAGCCCAAGGAGAGGTCTGTGGGCTCTGTGGAGCCCCTGAGGAAATGACGCGTCCCAGGAAGGATATCGGTGACAACCGCCAGCAGTGCAGCTCATCACGCGTGTCGCCGAAACATCCCTGCTCTAATGGACGAGCCAGCCTGCCAGGTGGAGGCGACGACAGTGCTGATAAAGGCAATATGTACTCACCATAGGGAGACGAGCACATCTAGATAAGCAAAACGGAAAATATAACAAGCAGCCACAACCCCACCGGCCACCAATAATCAGTTGAAATTCGAATGTGTTTCCTTTCAGGCCTGTTCTAATATACACGCAGACATGTCTGCCTGTGTACAAAACTCAGTGTTTCATGGTTTGTCATTTTTTAACTGTTGAGTTCCTTGGGCTCCAGGTAGTGAGCTTGAAACTGAATCGGGATGCACGAGGTTTATTCGGAGGCGGACTGGTCACAACGCTCGTGACATTCCGGCTACAGGACCCCACACCTGCTCAGGCCCTGGGTCTGAACTTGTGTTCCTATTTTGTGTCCTTTTTCTTAGAGAGGGCTGGCTCCCCAGAGCGTTCCTGAGCTCCTCACAACCTGCTTCCATGCCTGCCTTTGTCCCAAGCCAGTGCCCTGGGCTTAACTGTGTCCCCTAACAAGATATGTGGTCATTCTAGTCCCCAGGACCACCAGCGTGAGCTTATTTGGAAAGAGGGTTTTTGCAGATATGATCAAATTAAGAGAAGAGCATCCTGGATGAGGGTGGGCCCTAAATCCAGTGACCGGCGTCCTTGTAAGAAGGGGGAAGTCGGAGAGGGGGCCACACGAGGGACAGGCCTGTGGGGACAGGGGCAGAGATTGGGGTGGTGCATCCGGCAAGCCATGGGAAGGCAGGGGGCTGGGGGAGGGGGGCGAGGAAGGGCTCTTCCCCAGGGTATTCAGAGAGAGAGCGCAGTGCCCTGCCGACACCTCGGTCTCGGGGTTTTAGCCTCCAACCCCGTGGGAGAATGACTTCCTGCTGTGGGAAGTCACAGAGTCTGTGCTGTGTTGTCGGGGCAGCCCTGGGAAGCAGTGCAGCCAGGGAAGCCCTGGGCTTGCTGCTGAGACTCGCAGGTGCTGGGGAAGCCCAGGCGACCAGCAGGCGGCTGCTAGGTGAATAGGGACCCAGAGCAGAGGAAGGCAGCCTGTCGCTGGCCTGTCCCTGGCTCACGACTGCAGTCACCTCCCCAGCCTGCAAACATTCCCGTCTGCCAGTCAGGGTCTGCCTTGGGCAGGTCTGCAGTAGAAAGAAATGCAGCCTTGTTTTGACTTCTTTTTTCCTCTCCTGACCCAAGGGCAGAAAAGCATGCTCATTGGGCATCCGCTAAGTGTCAGTCACCAAGCGAGAGCTTCACTTTTGTGATTTGTTGGTGTTGGGCAGATAAAATGTATTATGCTCACTTTGTTAAAGTGGCGCTGCCCATGTGGAGGCCATTGCCCAGGTGATATTAATGTGTGTCTCTCTGGGCAGGCAGAATCCTTGTAGCCTGGGGCTTGGTTTTGGGATTAAGCCTTTCCCACCCGTTTTGATGTGGGGCGGTACAATCCAATCATGCCTCAGAGAAGTGACTTTGTATTAGAGACTTCCCTGTTTTGTATATTTTGTATATTGGATTAAAGTTTGTGAAGCTACGATATAAAATGGGGGCAGAACGAGAGCTTGCGCTCTTGGTTCCTGAGATTATCATTAGAGGAGAGAGCAGAGCAGAGAGCAGAAGGAAGCCACGTGGAGGAGGCCAGGAGAAGCAGCCAAGATGGCAGAGTGCTGAGTGAGATGCCAGTTTGTGTAGAGTTTGTATCTGGGATGAGGAAGGAGATGGGGAACTGAGGAGAATAAGTCTGGTGAGCTAGAAACCTTTGATTCTAGGAAACTCGGATAAGTCAGTGGCTTTGTGAGCACTGAATGTGAGTGGGTTTTGGAGCCCAGTGTGTGTTTTTACTTGCCCGCCAGGTGCAAGCTAGAATTAAAGACTATGGCCCACCAGTTTGTGGCTCCGTTGTTTCTTTACCGACTGTCTGAATCCAATGAGAACCTGCATGGGCCAGGCGGCTGCTGTGATGGTTGCTCTGGCCCTGCCTACTGGCTTTACAGTTGGCATAAATTTCACAGTAGCTCCCCAAGGCAATAGGATTATCCCCATTTTATTGATGAGAAAGCTGAGGCTCTGGAAGGTTACACAGCTTGCTCGAGGTCACATTGAGCGGGTGACAGAACCTAGGATTCTGACACCAAGAGCCTGTATACTTTTCCCTCTGGTTCCCTAAACAGAGCTTGAAATCTTGTGTCTTAATTTTAGCTCTCACTGTCCACGGCCGGAGATAGAAGTAACTGGACGAAGCTCTCAGCACCCAGGAGAGTGTGGAAGTTTCTTTCAGAGTCTGACTTTCCAGTGATCCCCACCCCCACAGCCATCCCCCCCCATACACACACAGTGGTCCCCTGGAGGGCAGGGCGGGGCCCATCTCTTTACCACTGTTCACCAGCCAATGAGACCATGGTGAGCACTGAATAGGACAAGAAAAAAATATCCACTTAAAAAAGAGAAAACCGGCCCTGGCCGGTTGGCTCAGCGGTAGAGCGTTGGCCTGGCGTGTGGGGGACCCGGGTTCGATTCCCAGCCAGGGCACATAGGAGAAGCGCCCATTTGCTTCTCCACCCCCCCACTCCTTCCTCTCTGTCTCTCTCTTCCCCTCCCGCAGCCAAGGCTCCATTGGAGCAAAGATGGCCCGGGCGCTGGGGATGGCTCCTTGGCCTCTGCCCCAGGCGCTAGAGTGGCTCTGGTCTCTGCAGAGCGACGCCCCAGAGGGGCAGAGCATCGCCCCCTGGTGGGCAGAGCATCGCCCCTGGTGGGCGCGCTGGGTGGATCCTGGTAGGATGCGGGAGTCTGTCTGACTGTCTCTCCCCGTTTCCAGCTTCAGAAAAATACAAAAAAAAAAAAAAAGAGAGAGAGAGAGAAAACCGCCTGACCTGTGGTGGCGCAGTGGATAAAGCATAGACCTGGAAATGCTGAGGTCGCCAGTTCGAAACCCTGGGCTTGCCTGGTCAAGGCACATATGGGAGTTGATGCTTCCAGCTCCTCCCCCCTTCTCTCTCTCTGTCTCTCCTCTCTCTCTGTCTCTCTGTCTCTCTCTCACCCTCTCTCTCTACTCTCTAAAAATGAATAAATAAATAAATAAAGAATCAACAGACTTAAGTAAAAGTTTCAAATTTCTACACATGAAAAATTAAAAAAAAAAAAGACAGAAATAAAAAAGAGAAAACCAACCTTAAAAAAAATTTAAAAAAAAGAAAGTAACAACTGTTAGTGAGGATCCAACTTCGTGGATTAGTCTGTGGGCCACACAAAATTGTTTGGTAGTCTGCATGTGGCCCGTGGGCCGCGAGTTTGAGACCCCTGCCCTAAACAAATGTTGTCAGCTCGTACTATGATGTCATGCTCTCCCCAGCCTGTGTGTGATCAAGGGTATATAAGCAGCCCCTGAACTATTTTTGGGACTGCATGATTTGGGCCTGATGCCCCGTGTCAGCCATATGCAGCCAGCATATTTAATAAATCTCCTCCTCTAATAAAACTCTTCAAAATTCATCTGGACTGGGTGTGTCTCTACATGAACTCAATGAAATGAGGTACAGTGCCTTTCAGAATCTGGGGTGCAGTACTTTATAACAATGACATATCCACACAATAGAGATATTATTCAGCCACAACAAGAAATAAAGTACTGATTCATGTTATAACATGGATGCACCTCGAAAACATCATGCTAAGTGAAAGAAGTCAGTCACAAAAGGTGACATATTATATGATTCTATTTCTATGAAGTCCAGAATAGCTAAGTCCATGGTGACAATATGTGGATTGCTGGTTGCCAGGGGCTGGGGTAGGGACGAGAGTGACTGCATAGGGCCGTGATGGTAACCTATGACACACGTGTCGGCACTGACACGCATAGCCATTTTCGATGACACGTGGCCACATGCGGCCGCATACCAGAGAAGTATGGGCCACATGCTGAGGACATTTCATCCTCGGTTCCTGCATGGCCAGGTGCAGTAGCCGAGGATAAATCATTTGCTTTAGTGCAGACACTCTGTGCCGGAGGTCTGTAGGTCAAAACAGACCTAGAGCGCCTAGTTCTGGGACTTCCGGTTAGGCCGTTAGGGGATCTTTGACCTCACTTCCGGTGGCGGAGCAGGGAGGGAGGGGATGCATCTCTGGGGGCCCTGTGATTGCCATTACCAGCAACCACATAACCACAGCAACCATCATCCAATCTACTGTTCTGGGGTGTCGTGGATTTCTGATTGACCATCATTACTGAGATAAGTGAGGGGGAGGCTGGGAGAGGTGAAGGCCTGTGCTTTGGGTGCCGTTTCCTGCCATTAGAAATAGCAGCAGCCATCTTAATTTACATAAGATGCAACTTGCAGAATTTTAAGACAACATCTGGGCTCAGGTGTTTGTTGACTTCAGGTCAAAGCTTGAGAATCTGGAAAGGTGCCGCTTGGAGAATCAAGAGGAGTGCCACTACGAACAGGAAATTTAGAGTGCCTGGAACCGATTACCAGACACTTTTAGCACCCTGAAAAATATAGCAATAGCTTTACTCACAATTTTTCCCTCTACGTACTTTTGTGAGACCTTATTCTCAGTGTTAAATAATATCAAAACCAACAAAAGAAACAGATTGACAGATGAAGTTAGTAGTGCTTGCTTGGGCTTGAAGTGTACAAAATACCAACCTTCAAATGAAGATTTAGCCAATGAAATTCAGCAACAAAAAAGTCACTAATAGGCAGGTTAGTTAAAGAATTCCCCCTCCCCCTCACTTATCTTAGTTCACGGCACCCCACACAAGTTAAATAATATCAAGACCAACAAAAGAAACTGACTGACAGATGAACAAAGAAGTCACTAAGCAGATAAGTTAAATAATTAGTTTTTGGTTTATTAAATACAGTTATATATTACAATTATACATTTTTGTTATAAATATCACAAAATTATGGTTTTTTTCTCGAAGTGACATACCACTCGAGTTATGCTCAGTTTTTTGACGAATTTTGACACACCAAGCTCAAAAGACTGCCCATCACTGGCATAGGGCGTGGAGTCCCCTCTGGGGGTGATGAAAATGTTCTGGAACTTGATAGTGGTGAGGGCTGATTGTGGGTGTATTCATGCCACAGGGCTGTGCACATTAACGTGGCAGATTGTACGTTGTGTCTATTTTACCAAAATAAAAATTATTTCAAAACAGGCAAACAAACCTTCGATGCATTTCTCCTGCTGCTGCCTCTGCTTCTACGCTCCTTGCTCTCTGCCCAGTCAAACTTCCCAGAGGTGCTATCTGTAAAGCCAGTATCCACAGCCACCATCACAGCTGCCTGGCCCGTGCAGGTTTGCATTAGATTTGGACAGACGGTAATGAAACAATGGAGCCAAGAACTGATGGGCCATCATCTTTAATCCTAGCTTGCACCCAGCGCGCAAGTAAAAACACACACTGGGCTCCAAAACCCACTCATTCAGTGCTCACAAAGCTACTGACTTACCCGAGTTTCCTAGAATCAAAGGTTTCTAGCTCACCAGACTTATTCACCTCTGTTCCCCATCTCCTTCCTTCTCCCTGCACAAACTCTGCACAAACTGGCTTCTCACTCAGCACTCCACCATCTTGGCTGCTTCTCCTGGCCTCCTCCATGTGGCCTTTCTCTGTTCTCTAATGCTAATCTCAGGAATCAAGAGAGAGAGCAAGCTCCCAGTCTGCCCCATTTTATAGTGTAGAAACCAAAACCTTTAATCCAATATACAAACAAGGAAGTCTCTGATACAAAGTCACTTATCTGAGGCATAATGGGATTCCTCATGAGAGTGCACCACCCCACATCAAAAAGGGTGGGAAAGGCTTAGTCTCAAAACCAAGCCCCAGGCTACAAGGATCCTGCCTGCCCACAGCCCGCCCCCAATACACATTAATACAATCATGCTTATCCCAAGCAATCACCTGGGAGACCGGCTTCCACGTGGGCAGTGCCCATCTTTAACAAAGTGAGCATAATATATTGTCAAGCAAGAAGCCAGGGCCACCATCACAGCAGCCTGGCCCATGCAGGTTCGCATTGGATTCGGACAGTCGGTAAAGAAACAACGGAGCCAAAAACTGGTGGGCCATAGTCTTTAATTCTAGCTTGCACCCGGCAGGCAAGCAAAAAACACACACTGGGCTCCAAAACCCACTCACATTCAGTGCTCACAAAGCCACTGATTTATCCGAGTTTCCTAGAATCAAAGGTTTCTAGCTCATCAGACTTATTCACCTCTGTTCCCCATCTCCTTCCTTCTCCACGTGGCCTTTCTCTGCTCTGCTCTCTGCTCTCTGCTCTCTCCTCTAATGATAATCTCAGGAACCAAGAGCAGCAAGCTCCTGTTCTGCCCCCATTTTATAGTGTAGATTCAAAACCTTTAATCCAATATACAAAATAGGGAAGTCTCTAATACAAAGTCACTTCTGAGGCATGATTGGATTGTGAAAAGCTTAATCCCAAAACCAAGCCCCAGGCTACAACAATCCTGCCTGCCCACAGCCTGCCCCCAACACACATTAATATCACCTGGGCGACGGCCTCCACATGGGCAGCACCATCTTTAACAAAGTGAGCACAATACATTTTATCTGCCCAACATATATTTTATCTGCCCAACACTGTCCATGCTGGCTCTCGGTGTGGCCGTCTCCTCCTCACCCACAACCCCTCCAGTATGGCTTCGGGCACCATCGTATCCTTAAAATTGTCACTTTTTCCTGTCTTCTTACCTGGCCTGAAGACATCACACCACACACACATGTACACGCACACACACACCCCTTTTTTCCATCTGGGGATAAGCCACCCTCCCTGAAGACTGTATTATTTCCGATGCTGCTCACTTGGCCATGGAAACTTTCAGACTGACACTTCAGGGCTGACCTTGAGCAAGGTTTTAGTCCCCAGCCGGAGAGACGGGCCAGAGCTCAGCAATTATGCATGAATGGCCATCAGCTTAGCTCATCCGGGGGACAGACAGAAATTCTCGCCCCGGCGGCATCAGAGGCAGAATATATATTCATGAGAGTCAAAAGGTAATTTGCACATGTCTCAGATGGCACCTTACCTTTTCCTCATCAATTTCCCTCGCCAAATGAAAGGTAAAATTAAAGGCTTCAGAATATTATACCTTTCAGTAGTTACCAGGTGACGGGGAATCAAGGTGTCAAAGCTGTTGACAGGCTGACGGATTGAACTTGGGCTTGGACTACCCCTTTATCACGGTGATAATCAGTGCACTTTGTAACCATATCCTGAAGACAAGAGCAATTAATTTAGGGGAAACACAACCAGAGTGAAAGCTCCAGCAGATTGCTTTACCAGCACACCTTCTGAACGCTCTGAGCCCTCCGGGATTCAGTGTCATTGAACCTCGAAGGTGACAGCGCACAGGGCCCCAGAAGGCAGGCCTCTCCTTTCCTCAGAGCAGCCTGGCTTCCGTCCTGGCTCTGCCGCTCACCAGCTGTGTGGCCGAGGCTTGGTCATTTGCCTCCCAGACGTTTGGCTTCCTCTTCTGTACCCCTTCCTACAGCATGGGGGCTTTTGTGACATCTCAAGGAGCACAGGTCTCCAAGCTGACAAACCTGTGTCATTTGCCGGGCAGGGCAGGCACTGCGGACAGGGTGGAGGTCAAGCCAGGTAAGCCGCTGCCCTCCGCCAGCCGCAGCCTAGAAATACGACAGGTACGGAAGGAGGGCAGGGGCTGGCTTCCCATAAACCTTTAGTAAATGCTGGTTAACCTTCTTTCAAAGGAGAACACGTTTTCCTTTGTTTTGTTGTTGAAATACCACATGCCGTATGGTGCGCCAAGTGTACTGATCGATAATGTTTTAAGTAGATTATTTTTTTAGAGCAGTTTAGGTTTACAGGAAAATTGAGTGGACGGACAGGTGCCCTGTACACCCCTGCACGCACACACGCACAGCCAAGGTGGTGCACTTGTTACCACTGACGAGCCTGCCGTGACCCGTCAGCGTCACCCAGAGTCCGTAGCTCACACCAGGGCCCGTTCCTGTGCTGTACCTCCCGTGGGCTTAGACCAGTGTGCGCTGACACGTGTCCACCATTACAGTGTCACACAGAGTCGTTGCTCTGCCCTAAAACTCCTCTGTGCTCTGCCTGCTCCTCTCACCCTTCCCTTCAACCCTGGAAACCACTGGTCTTTTTAGTGTCATTATCGATTTATCTTTTCCAGAATGTCATACAGTTAGAATCGTACAGTAGGTCGCCTTTTCAGATGGGATTCTTTGGCTTAGTAATTAATAGCCACTCAACTTTCCTCCGTGTCTTTGCATGACTTAATAGCTCTCCCTCTTTTTTTTTTTTCCAAATAAAAAATATTTCATCGTCTGGATGTACCATAGTTTAAAGCTCAACTGATTTTTCCCGTGCCCACATGTACCCATGATACAGCTCAAGACATAGGACCCCTCTAGACCACAGCAGGCTGCCTGGTGCCCTCTCCCGGTCAAAGCCCCACAGATGACCATTCTCCACAACTCTATCCCCAAGCATTAATTTTGCCATGTTTAAACTTTATATAAAAAGAATCTTACACAATAACTCTTTTTTTTTTTTATGTCCAGCTTCTTTCATTTGATTTTATGCCTGAGAGGCTCATCCATATTGCATGTAGCGGAGTTCATATTTTTATTGCTGCGTTGCCTGGAAACCTGTCTATTATGCATTATAGCTTTAAAATATGAACATGTCCCCTGGACCCGACCCTGTGCTAGGTACCAGGGAACACAGAGATGTGCCCAGCACAAGCCTGCACTCAGGGCGTACACAGTTCAAGAACGGCCGTGAAACACACTACATTTCTCCAGGGTCTCATCAAGTATATCCATCCCATCTTCTGGTCCCGTTTGTAAAATAAAGACACAGGTTTCCGGTGAACAAATAAGGCACTATTCATAAAGTGCCTAACACTGCGTGTGGCACACAGCAGACCTAAAACAAGTGGCAAATCCTCCTCTTCTTCTCATCCTGTCTGTAATTTTGGCGTCTAGTCTGAGGACTGAGGGAAGGCGTGTTTCGTGTTTATCCCAGCAATCAAGGCTTAAATTTGTCAACATGGGGTCTGGTCACGGGGCCCAAGTAAACTTCCAGAATGAATCTTCTTTTTAATTTTTATTTTTTATTTATTGATTTGAGAGCGCGAGAGAAAAACGTGGATTTGTCATTTCACATATTCATGTACTCATCGGTTGATTCTGGTTTGTGACCTGACCTGGGATTGAACTCACATCCTTGGCGTGTCGGGATAACGCTCTAACCAACTGGGCTACCTGGCCAAGGCCCCAGAATGAACCTTCTTGGGAATCAATCTTATGTTCCCTCCAGAATTTGATTAAAAATTAAAAAAAAAAGAAGCTGTTGTGAACCGGCTCCCATCGCAAGGAGCCCCGTGGCTGGCCCAGTGGGTCGGGCCACGTTTTGATGGATTTGCGAGGCCTGGAAACTTTAAAACTGCACTTGGAGGCTGCGTCTTTGCCTCCTTCCCTCCCGCATGTGCGTCTGGGTCTCGGTTGTAATCTATTTCAGGGTTTGCCGTCCACGTGACACTTCTGGTTTTGCTTTGCTGACTGATGGGGTCCAGAGACTAGGCACCCACCCTGCGTGGGACATCGCGTTTCCGAAGTCGAGCTGCCTAGCGGAGAGGCCTGGAAGATGATTTATGGGTGGGGGGAGTGCCTCGCATGAAATAAAGGATGAGTTAATGGGCTGGTCCCCACTCCAGAGAGAGAGGGTTTTGTTCCAGGAAGCTGAGGACCACAACTATTTCAGACAAGCAGGCTTGGCAGTGCACTGCCACAGAGCTTCGTGGAAGGTTGCAGGGCTCATCAACTTTTCCAGACTGTGAAGCGAACGGCAGCTGTGGTGTGACGGCTGGGAAGCCCACCAGCCGTGCACGGGGGAGCCTGCCTTCGGCCCCCCCGCTCGGCCTCCCGCTACCCGGCCCCGGGCTCTTCGCAGGTGAAATGCGTGTGGATAATGACGCGTGCTCCTGACTGACTCGAGGGGTCAAAGGAGTGACGGCACAAGGTCTATCTGACTTAGAACGGGTGGTTCCTAAACCCTTATTGAAAACTGTTAGAAAATGCACACAGTCTTGGGGAAAGAATTAATGAGAGGAGCTTTTCAAGCTCTGCAGCAGTGAGAAAAAAAAAATCTCAGAATTCAGAACGGCACCGTGGCCACTGGGAGGGAGGGCTTCCTGCAGGGTCTTGGTGGTAAGTCTTGGGGTGGTTGTGAGAAGACAGGTCTACTGGCTCCAGGCGGCCTGTGTCTGGGAGCTTCAGAGAATGCCCTTTGTAGAGGAACATTGTATATTTATGCTGGCTCAGAAAAGACAGCCAAGTATTCTGACCTATTCCCACCAGCAAAGCTATTGCTACCCACCTAGACCCTGTACTTCCAGACTCCTTTGCAGCTAGCTATGACCCTGCAATTAAATTCTAGCCAATACAATGTGAGTGGAAGTATGCAACTTCTAGGCACATCCTTAAAACGATGTTGCTTGTCTTCTACACCCTCTTCTCCTCCTTGCACCAGGGATACAAGCTGAGAATGGTGTGTTGAGGATGTCAGAACTGCCCCGCCAGCTAGTTGCTGGGATGAAACCAACTTCCAGTCCTGGACTACCCACCGACCTCTGCACTAAGAACAAGAAAAAATAAAATACCATTTTCTCTTATTTATGCCACTGCATTTTGGGGTCTCTTTGTTAGGGCAGCGTTACTGCCACTCTAACGTATGCACAGTGACAGTGTAGCATTAGGACCCAACTAGATGAGACCAGTTTTGCTAAGGTCTCCTCCTAATAGGAGACTTGGGAGGGAAGTATCAATAGTTTCCTTCATTTGCCCCTCAGAACAACAGGACTTTTTTCTGGGGACAAAAAGATTGTTTATTGTTTTAGCCTAATTATAAATGCAGTGTCTGCTCATGGTAGACAATTTGGAAAATAATCTCATCAAATGTAGATTATCTCTGTTAATCATTTCTTTTTTTTTTTAATTTATTTTTAGAGAGGAGAGAGAGGGAGAGAGAGAGAGAGAGAGAGAGAGAGAGAGAGAGAAGAGGGGAGGAGCTGGAATCATCAACTCCCATATGTGCCTTGACCAGGCAAGCCCAGGGTTTCGAACCAGCGACCTCAGCATTTCCAGGTCGACGCTTTATCCACTGCGCCACCACAGGTCAGGCCTGTTAATCATTTCTTGATATGCCCTTCTGGTAACTGTATCTGATTGTTTCTATTACAAAAGAGAATTTACACTACATACTAGATTTTGAATTTTGTAAGGTTTTCTTTTTTTTTTTTCACTTAAATTTACATTGTGCATTCTGTATTTTGAACACAGGACGTACAGATGTTAGTTGGTGTGTGTGTTTTGAAGGTCCCCATTAGTACATACACTTGAATGTAAATCTATGCAACTATTGCAAAGTATGAATGAGATCATCATAGGCAAAGAAATAGACTTCCAGTGGCTGCATCTTTTGTGAGAAATTTCGAGACTACAAGCAAGTCTTAGGACTCAGGAAAGATAGTGCATGGACTGTTGTATTGCTTTGAACTAGTTTCTTTTCTCATTTCTTAAGCATTTCTATTTTTAATAAATGCAAAAACATTGTATCCTCCTCCCCCACCGAACTGCATTGTGAGCACTTTCCCGTTGTTACGTTTCCCTTGGAAACATGGCTTTTATCCGTTATATTCCATAACATGGAGAAACCATTATTTACCTATCCACTCTAGTGCTGGATATGTGATGATCTCCTTTTCCCACTCTTTTACTATTAAAAGTACATTTATATGAGAAACCTTGTATTGATGTCTTAGCACACATTTCTGATCCTAGCTTTTGGGTATCTTATTCAAAATGAAGTTATTAGATCAAAGAGCATAACTATATTTAGGATTCTTAATATATCTTGACAAACTTTCTTTCAAAAACGTTGTTACATTCCCCGGAGCAGAATATGAGAATAAGACTTAGAATCATGACCAGCCCAGACCCCAACCTGGATGTCCCCCAGGGAGCATGGTAACCCTTAATTGTTGAAGATGACAACGTGATTCACAGAGATGGCTGACACCCATACTCCCAGGTGGGAGTGGACACTGTTAGGGCACACTCCAGCATTATTCCAGACCACACAGGGGCCATCAGGGCTGCCACATTTATTTCTAGTTCCCTCTTCATCAAGGGACAATGAGTACTGCTCTCAGCCAGAGTGACCAAGGTACTGGTTGCAGGTGTGGCTCAGTCTGGATATTTCATCTTTCAAAGTCTGCATTCTCTCTGTCTCTCTCTTCCCCTCCCAAAACTATGACTCGATTGGTTCAAGTGCATTGGCCCCAGGTGCTGAGGATGGCTCCATTGAGCCTCTCCCTCGGGCGCTAAAAATAGCACAGTTGCAAGCAAGCATGGTCCCAGATGGGCAGAGAGCACCGGCCCCAGATGGAGGTTGCCAGGTGGATCCCAGTCAGGGCGCATGTGGGAGTCTGGCTCTCTATTTCCCCTCCTCTCACTTGGAAAGGAAGAAAAAAAAATTAAAAACAAACAAACAAACAAAAAAAAACAACTCTGGGTGCCCACTATGCCTGGCCAGCGGTCAAATGAGAGGTGAGTAAAATATGCTTCCTGCCCCCCAGAAGCTTGAAACCCAGCAGGTCTCTGAGGTGCCTGCTGGTCTATTAAAATAAAACGTGGCTGATTTTCCCATTTTGCCGACGTCCCAGGCATTCCCTTCCTTCCTCTCAGACCCCATCACACGGAACTCTTTCACGGCGTTGATGCAGCTCGGGTCTTTCTCGCTGATTTCTGGGCTCTGATGAGGGTTAGGGACACACTCTGACTTCCTGCAGGGTGCCCCAGAAGGACTGGACTTCCACTGAGATGCCTGGCGTTTGTGACCAATGTGCAGCCATGTGACATTCCTGCCGCTGGGACACCTCCTCAAGCCACTCCCTCCGAATGGTTGCTTCTCTTGACCCCACTCTCATCCAAATCCCCTTGTCCGAGCCTGGTCCTTGCCTGGGCCAGAAGCTGGTCAACCATGACTGTCAGAGCGAATTTCCACCGCCTGAAAACATTCAAAC
Organism: Saccopteryx bilineata; assembly: GCF_036850765.1. Classification (NCBI taxonomy): domain Eukaryota; kingdom Metazoa; phylum Chordata; class Mammalia; order Chiroptera; family Emballonuridae; genus Saccopteryx; species Saccopteryx bilineata. The sequence continues at coordinate 9,985,924 of NC_089493.1, read as the reverse complement.
ACAGACGCCAAGGCTGCCGCCAAACCTTGTTACCGCGGCTCCAGTGTGAATTCTTTAAGAAGGGTCCTGCTCAGGAGGCCAAAAACCTGTTTGGTTTTTCTGAAGAGGGAGAAAAAAGTGAAATGAGATCAAAGAACAGAAATAAAAGGGAAAGCTCGACCGGACACGGAGACCTACTATGTGCCCGGAGATGTCATGCACACTCACTTTCTGGTTGACCATTTTACAGATGGGCCTTCTGAGGCTCGGAGGTCGAGCCATTTGGATGTTCAGTTAAGTTTAAAGGCTGGGAATCAAATCAAACCTGTTCGTCTCCAAAGTTTTTCCTCTTTACTACGTGGGCACCCAGAGGACCACAGGGTTGGAGGGGAGTGGTGGAGTCTGGGACTGACTTCCACTCCCCCCGCAGTGAGTGTGGCTGAAACTGCCTTCTCTGAATTCAGCCGACACTCGGTGAGCCCACACGCGCCGGTGCCCGAACGGCGCGGAGACCCCGGGAGGCGCTGCTGTCCTCACAGAGCTTACCACCAGCAGGGAGGTGACATGCGCACGCAGGAGAAGAGGACAGAATGTGACCGGACAAGGCTGTCAGTGAAGGGGACGGATAGATGCCCCCAGGGAACAAGACCTCATTCGTTCCCTTCCAGGGACGTCACAACGCTGATTCTTTCCTGGGGAGGTTCTCTCTCTGGCTGTAGGTAGTCGGCCAGCTCCCCCATCAAAGGACGTGGACATGGGCGTGGACATGGCGAAAGTGCCCTTTTGCGGGGAAGCCCTTGTTTGACGGACGTGCTGAACTGAAGAAGGCACTTCTGGGCCGAGTGCGTGTCTCTCGTGTGGGCTGAGCTCCACGGGCAAATCTGAGTCAGTCCCCTCTGAGTCAAATGCCACCGACGCTGGTTTTGCAGAAAGTACAGATGGAAGTCCACTGTGGGGCTTGTGTCTGCCTCCTCTGTCATAACAGGGGAAGGTATCCATGAGATGTTTACAAAGAAAGAGGGAAGGGAGGGAGAGAGGGAAGAAAGGGGAAAGGAAAAGTGTATTCATTTTCTATTGCTGCGTAACAAATTACCATACACTTAGCAACTTAAGACAGCACGGTTTATGACCTGGTGGTTTGAATGGGTCGAGAGTCTGGGCAGGGGTCAGCGGGTCTCACAGGGCAGAAGTCAAGGCACTCCAGGGCTGTGGTCTTACCAAGATCTTTGCCCCCTCACTCAGGTTGCTGACAGAATTCAGGTTTTCACGTCCTTGATTCCCTGTAGGCTGTTGACTTGGGGCCACCCTCAGCTCCCACGGCCACCACACTCCTTGCCACACGGCCCCACCACCTCTATGCCAGCCATATGGGGGTAGCTGGAACAATCACCGAGGAGGGGGCGGCATGGCTAGCATTTCTTGGGTGGTAGTCCCATACAGCAAAGGATTTCTCAACTAGACATTCACATAAGTAAAACTAAAAATCCTTATGTAGTTATCTAAGCCCAGAGTCATGGTTCTCGCCTGAGGGAGCTTTTGCCCCTCAGTGGACATTGGCCCTGTCAGGAGACACTTTGGCTGACGCGCAGTGTGAGGGTGCTCCTGGCATCCGGTGGGTAGAAGTCTGGGGTGCTGCAGAGCATCTTGCAATGCGCAGGAGGGTCACACAACTAAGGAGGGTTGTCCCCAAGTGTCAGCAGCGCTGAGCGATCCTGTTCCAGAGCCTGACCCTGTTTTATGCACTGATGCAGTCATTTCCGCAAGGTTGTAAGAGCGCTCTGAATTTTTCTGGAATGACACTATCATATAAATTAAGGAACTTGATGATGAATCACCTTCCTTTCAGAAAATCACTTCCCTGGGCACCACTGAGCCATGCCCTCCACCGGCGACGCCCTGTTCCTTTGGGAACCCAGCACACAGGCCTTTGCTCTGCCGGCCCTTCGGCTCCCTAGGACGGGGCTGTGCGAGATGGCCGTGCTGAGAGCTCTCAGGCCTTCCTCAGGGCAGCAGTATTTATCCTGCGCGGAACGAACGGCTCATCTAGTTCTGTGCTCGGCCTGGGGCTCACGGCTCCCTCTCCCTGTGCCTCAACTTGCCTCGGGTTAAATGCAGACAGTTGTAGCGCTTGTCTAGAAAGGACACAGGGTGGGAGGGGAGCTCATCTCCCTGGGTTCCCGTTCCAGTCTTGCCACTCCCAGCTGGGCAAATCAAGCAGGGATTCTTCTGTAAAGTGGGGGTAAGCATGCACAACTGCACCCATCTTGTAGACTAAGTCAGCAAAGTGCCTCTCCTAGTAAGTGGAATAAATAAACACTCAGTACGCATTAGCTCTGGGGGTTATTGAGTTGATTATTGTTAGGGGTACTTCACAGGACAGTGTCTCTGCTGTGGTTGTTCCTTCTTCTTCTGATACTCTGCTCTGTCCCCTCCCATCCCCTCCACCGAGGTCATGACCACAGCTCGCCACGCCAAGGTGTCCTCTCAAGGCTATGCCTTGTATTATCCCTATCCAGCCCTCATAGTGGTACAGGGAACACTGTGGGGGACTTACTGCTCCTGGTCCAGCCCTCCTCCAGTGGGGGTTAGGGGTCAGCAGATAGACGCCCCTGCCTCTTGTTTTTCATGCGGGTGATTCCTGAAGGCACCCTCCTAGTTCTCAGGATGTGGTAATGAAGTGGGCTTTCACGCCATGGCAACCTGGGTAAGGCGTCCCTGTGCCGGCTCCTTCCCCCACTCTACCTGACAGGCCCCCTCTCCCTGTCACTCCTATTTCCCGGGATCACCTCCCAAAGAAACTACCTGCACCCAAGTCTGTGTCGAACGTTTGATTTGAGGGGAACTCAAACTAAGACACTCTAAATTCCGGAAATTTAGGTGTGAGACAATACTTAATGTGACCATGCTGGGACAAGGACAGGTTTCCTTGTTTTGGTTGATTGCCTTGTCTCTCAGCTTCTACAGCATACACAATTGGATGCCCAGGTGCAGGGACCAGGGACAGCTAGCTTGCTGCCACAACTTTCACGCTGCATAATGTCAAGTATGCCCTGTTGCTCATTTCCATAGCTTCCCGGGTTTCATAGTTATTTTAATGGCCATCTTGTTGATGATTTATCAAAGTGATTTGCCAGTTTTGAATTCTTTGTTTCCAAGATTTCTTTACCACAGAGAATATGGTAGTAGTTAGTAATAGTTACTCTTGTGTACACCTCTCTTTACTTCTAGGCCTTCATAGTTTTTGTTACATGATGATTTATTGATTTGCAAAAGTGTTACATTAATTTAGAAAGCTACCAGCCAATAAATGCCCTTGCTAGCTTTGTTTCAACCCCATGAGCAATGGAAATTACCAGTTAAAAAATGTTTGCTACTGTATTAAGAATAAAATAGTATATCCAGTTACTTTAATTTGCACTTCTTTTAATACTAATAAACATCAATTTCCTGCATGTATTCCTGTTTTCTCTGTGTGACTTGTCTGTCCATGTCTCTTGCTGATTATTTCTCCTTAATTATGTTGCACTTGTAGTTGAATATGGATCTGACCAAATACTCTCTAAGAATATAAGTGCATATGAATAATACACATGACAGGGGTTATGGGTTGAATTGTGTCCCTTCAAAATAAGACATGCTGAAGTCTGCTCAGTGTCTCAAAACGTGACCTCATTTAAAATCATCTGCTAGATTTTGTGGCAAGAGGTACAAGGATTGACTCAGGATGAAATTTATGCTTCAAGGATCTTGGATAAAAGAAACCATAAAGTAGAAAGTAGATTTCCACTGATTCTTCAGAAGAGCGTTCTTAAAAGGGTACATACATTATGGTGCCTACCTTAATTGAGGCAGTAGAGTAGAGTGGCTAAGAGCCAGGCCACCATTTCTATAGACATCTACAGGCTGTGTGACTCCAGGAAAGCTCAGAATCTCTCTGTGCTTCAGTGTCCTCACCTGTAGAAGAGATAGTCTAATAGGAGTGTCCAGTGGGAGACAGCTGGCATTAAGCAGAGAGCCCTCTGCTCCCGGAAGCCTGGAAGAATGGAGACAGAGGAAGGGACAGACACATGCCTGGGCGACATGAACATAGTTGATGCACTGAGCAGGGGACTCGAGAGGCTCCTGAACCCCTGAGCGTTTACAGACCCAGGATCTGGCCCTCTAAGGGCACACCAGCTACGGGGCGTTGACGAGTAATTCCAACACAGGTGAGAAACGGCCCGTGTCATGAGAGCTGCACATGAGATGATGTCGTTGAGGGGTCAAAAATGGCTTTGTAGGATGGTTTGGATTTGGACCTTTGGGAATGCAGAGGGAAGATGCATGCTGAAGGTGGACATCCTGGTTGGTGTATGCATGGGGACAGTTCAGAATAGCTACGTTTCTAAAGACCTTCCATGTGCCAGGTGGAGTGAGGGGCTTTCTCTACTTTATTTCATTTGATCCTTCCAACAAATGTAAGAAGTAGAAGCTTCCAGAGGAGGAAGCTGAGTCTCAGAGAGGGGAAGAACTGTTCCAGGCTCAGTAGCAGAACCCGGTTCTGAATCTCCACAGTGTGCACATGGTCTTCCCGGTTGTCACCTCCGCTCGCTCTCTCGAGCGCCCACGATGCGGCGGGAAGCAGGGGGGCTGTGGCTAGACCACCCGGCCCATGTCTTACTAGCTCTGTGACTTCACACGAGTTGTTATTCCTAGTGGCAGCACTATCTTACTGCTTCAGTTTTCCCATCTATGAAGTGGGGACGGTAACGTTGAACTACCTCGTAGGGCTGCTCTGAGAATTAAAGACTCGTTAGATGTCACTGCTGAGAGCGTGTGACACACAGCAGGTGCTCTCATTTTCAGTATGATTAAGCAGAGCATGACTTCAGTTTGGTATCAGTCCCCAGTGATGTCCTAGCCTGACTTCAGGCAGGATGGTTCTGAGCACACTGGCACTGGCACTTATCCACCAGGTGACTTTGGGGACAGTCACCACCGCCCTGCTGCAGTTTCCCCATATGTAAGGTGGAGCGGAACAAGGTCAGCGATTCCGAGCCCTAATGGGGCTGTGAGCCATTGGGAGTCTGAGGGGAGCCATGAGCACTGCCCAGAAGGATTCCTCACGTGGTCTCAGCACTTCTCAGCCCCCCCGGGCCCGCCCATGAACCTCAGCTAGAAGACTGCAGGATCTGTGGGCTCCCAAGCTTCCAGCCAGCTCTGGCAAGAAGGGGAGGGGTGTGGTTAGGAGCTAGGGGACGGCTCCACGTGTCTCCTCCTTCCCTTTTGTCTTTTCTCCTTCCTCCTTTTCTTCACCTCCTGCTTCTTGAAACCCTGTTGCAACCCTGAGGTTAGAAAGAGCCCAAATCCAGGGTGGAGGGCGACTTAGCCCGGACTTCCCTCCCCTTAACCTCCCCCCCCCATTTCTGTTGAGGTTTTTCTCTGCTCTTCCACAGCTCAGAGAGAGCCTTCCTCGGGGGTGGGAGGCTGTGCGCTGAGGGTGGGGAGGGCGTGTTTACGAGAAAACAAGGTAATTTATACCAAGGGAAGAGGCCACGCCAGAAACCCAAGATGTTGGGGGAGGCGTCCCTCTTTATCTGCCAGTTTGGGGGCCAGCTGCCTGTGCAGCGGACCATCTCATTCACCGCTCACTGGCAATCAGGGGGATTTACTGAGGCCATCGCGGCAGGAAAGCAAAGCCAAGCCCACCGAAGGGAAAAGCCTCCCAAGGCCAGGCCTTGGTCGTCAAGGTGTCACACCCCCTCCTTAAAAAAATTAAATAAATAAATAAATAAAAAGCAGCCGGGGGGGAGGGGCCAACGAGCCCGCAGTGTCGGCCCCGGGAGCAGCTGCGAAGCCCCCGCCCGGGGTGTGCTCCCCGTTCTCACACGTCCTGCCCATAAATGGTCCAGCGCGCGGCAGTCTGCTCTCGCCATTTTTATTTGGGGTCGTTCCCCAAAGGCCATGTGGCAAGGAGCTAGGGCTGGGGACACAATGGTGCACAGTGACCGATGGCCTGGCCCTGGGCTAATCACTTGAAACACCTGGAGGAACTCGTGGAAGGAAACAAGAAACAAAATCCTGGCGATTAGGGCTGCAGGCTTCTGGTGGTCCCAGCTAATCTCTTTCAGGTGGAGGGCCCGTGGGGGGGCCCGGCTGCCTCTCTGACCCCGAACCGTCCCAGGGCCCAGGGCTTGGGGTCCAGCGTTTGGAGAGTGTGTCCGGCCACGAGGTGTGCAAGGCTGGCCTGAACGTCTGCGGCGACAGGTGCCCCGTAAGTGCCGGGGGGACCGTCGAGACAAGCCAAGGTGTGTGCAGGAACCCTGTAAAAGGGATCAAGCTATTTAACAGACCACCCCTCTGTCCGTGCAAGTCCCCCCTCTTCCCCCAGTTCAGTCCTAAATCAGCTCAGCAGACAGAACAGCGCCCAGCTTCGCAAACAAAATAAACAGCCAGCGCTCGTTCTTCTTGCGTGATACAAAAGTAACATGTGTTTATGGTGAGAAATTAAGATAATATTAATTAAGATAATATTAGGAGCACAAAGTCCTGCCACCCAGATATTGGGGGTTTATCCTTTATTGTTATCTGTAGAAGAAATTTATAAGTGTTACATAAATATTTTTTCCTGAAAACGGTATCGTGTCGTATACTCCATTTTACCTCATTTTATTTACGCACCCCTATATCCTGTCTTTCCATGACATTAACTGCTCCCCTACACCAGTCATGTGGCTCCAGTCTCGCCTTGTGTAGAAACCTGACTTCCTTTGGTGAATCCCGGCCTAATGGCTTCCCAACATTCCCCACACCTACATCCAGGATTACGTTCTTTGATGCATTTTTTTACCATGAAAATGTCATGAACTTCCACCTGGGGCAGTGTTTGGGGAAAACAAAAACAAAATAATGACAAGCTTTAATAAATTGAATTGGAAATTTACATGAATTGGCAAATTGAGGAGCACATCAGTCTAACACATCCTTGGAGGAAGAGGGTGCTTTGGGGAAGGAGACTGGGACCTGGTCCGACCCCAGCCACCCGCCTCCCACCCCCTAGTTTTGCAGATGAGAAAACTGAGGCATAGAGAGGGAAGTATGTTGGCTTAAGATCACCAGATGAGGAAGTGCCCGAGGCAGGACTTGAACCCCTGAGGCTGGCCAGCCAGGCAGCAGCAGATTCCGAGGGATTCCGGGCAGAGTTTTGCCTCAGTCCCAGGCGAGCCTGGAGCAGGATGCCTAGGGAGGTTACATCTTGGTGTTATTTTTTTTCTTTAACCAGTACAGACTTTTGTTCTCTAAACAACTGAGGGCAAAACCAGCACTCATCTTTTGAATGTTGGTTTTTGGAATGAGTCAGACTATCCCACAAGAGAGACAAGGCAAAAAAGGAATGCTGACCAGCTGAAAATCGAGTCGCTGCCCGCCGCTGAGAGGGGGCGTCCGGCTCCTCTGTGAGGACGGGCTCTTTGGGCAGGGCCAGGTCCACAGGCAACGCACAGGAAGACCCCACACTCTGCTTGGCGCTCTGCCTCCGCCATCTTGAAAATCTTCATAGTTTTTCTCATTCTCCCCGGTCCCTGTAAATTCCGTAGCTGGTCCTGCCCTCCGGGTCAGGACACTTCTACTTCCGTCTTAGCCTCACCTCTAGCGTCACTCAGAGAGATCTGTCCAGCTAAGCCTCTGTGAGACAGGGAAGTTAAGGCCACCTCCTCTGGACACAACCATTTCTGAAGTAGGGTCAGCAGTCTTTTCATATGGGGTATGTGGGGAAGGCAGCACAGGGAGGTGACTCCGGCCCGGATTTCTGCCCAGGGGCACCACTCCCAGGGGTCTGCCGGGGTGCCTGAAGTCTCCCATTAGAGAGAGCTTTGCCTCCAGGCACTGGATTCCCAAGCCACAGCTTTGGAAACTTCCTTGGATTCATAATCAGCCACATATTGGTCCTCTGACAGCTCAGGGTGACCTACAAGCCTACTGGTCACAGCTTCCCGTCATCCAGCTCCGGGAGAATGGTGGCGACCAAGTCAGACCCAGGCCCTGCCTTCCGGAAGCCCACACTTCTCACAGACAAACCACTCCTCGGCTGTCCTCAGGCCACCCCGAGAGGCTCTGCTGCTCTGTGTGAACCTGGGTGTGTCACTGCACCACTCTGACCCTCAGCGTCTTCCTTGGTGAAGTGAGGATAACACACACTGTGTGGGGTTTTTGCACAAGTAAGTGGTTAGTACAGAATAACACAACGTGCACGCACACACAGGGATGCAGGTGAACACGTACCTTCTGGGGGGTCAGGTCCTACACTCCACTGTGGGTCACTGCTAGCACCCCAGGGACTCCCCTGGCTGCTCGGTCTGAAGAAAACTCTCCCATCCCACCCCATCTCTTCCTCTCACCTGAAAGCTGATATTTCCTTTGCGCCTGTTTTTGGCATGGCACCTTCTTAGACGTCACACTCTGGGACCTGCTTCCCTCACGCCCTGTCTCCTCGCAGAGCCCAGCACTGCACTTGGCACATGCTGGGTGCTCAGTCAACACTGGCTGACTGGAGTTGACATGAAGCTGATGGGAAGTCCCCCCGCTTACTCACCGTGCCTCGACCTGGCCCCTGTTGCCACCAGACAGAAATCCAAGCCCCTCATCTGACACCAAGCCAGGGGCGATGACCCAGCCTCACCCCTGAAACATGCCCCATGTCCCTCCCACAGGGATGTCCTGCGTGATGTTCTGACATCCTGATGTGAGCCTGCGGTCCCTTTGTTCTCTGGGTTCCTTCCCTTCGCGTCGCCCGGCTCTCTCGTTTCTACTGGCCGTGTCCCATCTCGTCCCACCCCACTGGGAGCTTGCCCTGGAACCCAGAGGAGGGCAGGTTCTGGGCATGGAGAAGCACTGAGCTGGACACAGGGACAAAGGTGGAGGCGGGCAGAACTTGGTGGGTGGGACAGGTGGGGGTGGGGGTGGAGGTGGCTTTCTGGTCTGGCCTGCGTGGCTAGCGATGCTGGCGCCCTCACTCAAGAAAGAGCACCTGACAGCCCATCAGGCCGGAAGGCCCCCCCAGCCGCAGGCACGTGGCCGCGCAGTGGAGCCTGGCTGCCTCCAGCCGGGTCCTGAGCTCGGACGCATTTGCTCTCTTTACCCGTCATCGTCTGGCAGATGTAAGCTGTAGACCACTGGTTGTCCCTGCTGATGGGGAGGACAGGGCCACTGGGAGGCAGGGGTCCAGGGGAAACCCTCTGCCCTTTCCTAGAGTCCTGGCTCTGAATCCTGCATCACAGCCTCAGAAATGGAATCTCCGTTTTCTCCCTGGGGCCCAGATTGCTGAGTTGGCCAACCGGAGGTCATGGCGCAAGCGTGTGGCTGGGCCAGAACCCAGATCTCCATTCTCAGGGCCAGAATCCACGCCGTGGTTCAACCATGATGCCACTCACCTTCTGTGTGGGTGTGGCAGCATGGACCACCTGCCTGGCATCACACTCCCATAGCTCAGCCCCCACCAAAACACCCATTCTGGTACCATTATCATCACACACACACACACACACACACACACACACACACTCACACTCACACTCACACACAAATGCAAGCCATATAAAAAGCACACAGGCAGTGGATTTCTTGTGAGAACTGCAATATGATGGTCCGATGCATAGGCCCCTAGCTCTGTCACCTACTAGCTGGAAAATCTCGGGCAAGTCACTTCCACTCTGCCTCAGTTTCCTCATCTGTGCAATGGAGCTATCAGCTGCACCCCTCCTTCCCCAGGGTTGTCGAGCGGACCACTCGGCACAGCACAGGCACGTAGCTAGTGCCCAGGAAAGGGCGGCTAACGGTGGTGCCGTCAGCCGGATCTTCTTAGCCCCTTGCACATGCAGGCCTTCTTTTCAAATCTGTAGTTACTGCGTTTTTTCAGATCTTTGGGATGTGTTTTTCATGTCTATGGGGACAAAGCGATGGCGTTTCCTTGGAGGCTTGCACCTTCCAGGGAAGCAGAACACTCAGGTGGCCCTTCCGACCAAGTTCACCCGACTTCCGGGCGGTGGCGGGGACACCGTGCTTCCTCCTGTCCTGCACCGCACCGCCCTCCGCACGCACGTGCGCGCGCGCCGGGTGATTTCACCGTTTGCCAACCCAGGAACAGGCCTCGCATTGTTTCATCCGCAGCCCAGTTCCACTCCCTTGACATTCTTACCGCTAAATTGAATCTACTGCCAGTAATCTAATTTACATTTGAAGGCACACACAATGCCAACACGACCAAACGCCAATAAAATTTCTAGTAAAACCCATAAATGGCTCGGTGCTCGTGTTTATGGAAATCTTAGCCTGCTCCTGCCCCAAGAACCCCGCAGCCCAGAGTCCTAATCATTCCCATATGACAGTGAGACACACTCGACGCCCCCGGCCATGGAGCCTGCGGTGGAGACCCCAGACCTCAGCCTCGGCCAGTGGAAAGGGGGGTGGGGCTGGCCCCGTGTCAGGTGCACACACCTGTGGAGTCCCCGGCCCCACATCTGAGACTTCTTCTCAGTGCGTCTGCCAACCAGGCACAGGGGTTGGAGCGCAGGGCTGTCCTTCCGTTCTACAAATGTGGAGACTGAGGCGTCCGCAGGTCACACAGGGACTTACCTCGCATTATACCACACGCCAAGTCGGAATTTCCTTGTGGACGTCAGGACAAGAGCCAGGGCTCAGGTGGAACTGGTGGGCCAACTTCCTGGGCCGGGACAGGTGACAGCCATCAGGACCCAGAGATACCCCGGAAAGGGGAGCTCCGGAGGGGTTGGGGAGGACGTTCAGATGTGGGGAGGGCTGTCACAGGAAGCCACTGGGAACAGGAGAGGGACCAGAGTCCTCAGGCTCAGGGGCTCAGGGATAGTACAGGGAAGGTGTGAAGAGGGGCCAGGCCAGGGCAGAGAGTGAGCTGCGCTTGGGTGGCCGCTGAATGGTGAAGTGTTCTCATTCAACCAGTTGCTTCCCATCCAGGAGCCGTTCTACTCGAACCCAGCTCCTTCTGCTCACCTCTACGGCCCCTCTGGCCTAGGCCACCTGTGTCTGGGTCTCCAAGAGGTCCTCGTCTGAGGAGGCAGCAGGCCACCTGTGCTGAGGGTAACACGGCAGCGACACCGTCTGGGAGCACGTGAGAAACGCAGACTCTCAGGCCTTGCCCCAAACTGGCTGCATCAGACTCTGCATTTTTTTTTTAAGTGGGAGAGAGAGAGACAGGAAGGGAGAGAGATAAGAAGCATCAACTCGCAGTTGCATCACTTTTAGTTGTTCATTGATTACTTCTCATACATGTCTTGACCAGGGAGCTTAAGTTGAGCCAGTGACCCCTTGCTCAAGCCAGCAATCCTTGGGCTCAAGCCAGTGACCATGGGGTCATGTCAATGATCCCACACTGAAGCCAGCGATCCTGAACTCAAACTGGTGAGGCTACGCTCAAGCCAGTGACCATGGGGTCATGTCAATGATCCCACACTGAAGCCAGTGATCCTGAACTCAAACTGGTGAGGTTATGCTCAAGCCAGTGACCATGGGGTCGTGTCAAGGATCCCACACTGAAGCCAGTGATCCTGAACTCAAACTGGTGAGGCTACGCTCAAGCCAGTGACCTTGGGGTTTCAAACTTGGGACCTCAGCGTCCCAGGTCGATGCTCCATCCACTGGGCCACCACCTGTCAGGCAGAACCTGCATCTTAACAAGGTCCCAAGTATCTTTCTTGTTTGTTTATTCACTTCATGTCTGTTTCCCTTTATGGGACAGAAAGCTTCCTGAAGACGGGGGGCAGGATCCTGTCTGTTTTGTCCGCTGATATAAGTAAGTCCAGCACCTGGAAGGGGACCTGGCACACTCCCAGCCTGAGGCTCTGCACTAGATCATGAGTTCTGTGGGGGTTAGAGGAGCATCTGTCTTACAGCCCAGACATTAACGTTGGAGATGCGCTGGTCTGGTAGCAACTCTGCCTGTGTGGTTCTGGGCCTGCTGTTCAAAGCCAGTGCCTCTGGCACCTCGTCTATGAAATAGGGGTGATAAGAACAATTTGTTCCCCAATGAAGAGCTGGGGAGAGGACTGAATGAGTTGATGGAGCGCTGGCCGTGGTCACTGCTATCTAAGTCCCCTTATTAGTACTCCCAGCCCACTTTTCTAAACCCCCCTGGTCACAGAGGTCACAGGCCATCGTCTGGCTCTATTTCGGTGCCCACTTTGATTCTGACATTCATTGCTTCTCTTTCTTTGTAACTCAGATATTACAATGATATGATGTGCATGCAGAGAAATTGCGGGGGTGTCCACAGAGAGCTGCACATTGCCCCCCCAAACCTACCAACCAACCGTTCCCTTCTGTGTGTGCCAATACTGTATTCTTTATTAGTCTGTACCTGTACCTCCAACTGATAATTGGCTGAGCATCTGTTACGGGCCAGTGAGGCTCAGGAGGTCAGGTAGCCATACCCCGGTCCCCTCACTTCTCGTGTGGGGCGGTCCCGAGGGTGAGCCTCCCCTGGCTCCCAGGTCCCCCAGGTAGTGTCCAGCTGCAGCTGCCCCCATGGCGGGCTTGCTAACCCCCGCTAGGACGGCCTGCTTTCATGTTCCTGCCGGTGCGTCCTGGGACCACTTCCCAGAGACGCAGCCTGCCCCCACTCCCTGTTTCAGGGTCTGCTTCCAAGGGAACAAACTAAGAAACTCCCTCAGAAGTGGTCGTGAGGATTGAGGGGGGGGATGTCTGGCCTCTGGGAGACCCCCAACCAGTTGTAGCTGTTACTAGTAGTCACCTGTGTGGCTCTGAGGCGTGAGTTATGTGTGCTCCCTCCACTTTTTATCTGAGGGGACACACAGGGAAGGAAGCCGAACTCTTCACAGGTCAGTGTTTACTATACACGTCACTCGTATGAAAGATGTGTAGCACAAGTTAACGAATAATAAACCCCACGATACTCTCTACTGTGAAGTCCACACCAGCAGCTGCTTCTCCAAGGGTTCTTTCGCGGCCTGTTGTTGAACGCCTGTCTCCACAGCCCACCTGCGGCTGCAATAGAAGAATGAGGTCATTGCCAAAGGCACGGATGCGGCTGATGGCTTCGTTTTTGTGAATAAGACAAACACGAAACAATGAAGACTTTGCTGGTTTATCAACCACAGGAGCAGCTTCTTTGACGGCTCAGATGCTGGTTTGCAAAGGCTCGGAAAAGAGCTCTTCAATTTGAGGAGGGGGTGGGGGTGGGTATTTGCAATGTAACAGGTGCAGACAGGACGCACCTTAAGTTTACTCTGCAAACCTTCTTAAAAGTCTAAACAACGACCACACAAAAAATTAATTAAGCCCTGACGTCTAACAGTTGGCTATTTCCATGGTGTCAATGTCCCCACCATGCCTGATTTCAAGCTAGCAACATGGTGTTACTGGCACGAAGAGTTGGCAAGGGACACGGTAGCACATCGCCCTCCAGGATTTCCACGGTACAGGTACAATGGACATCAATAAGTTCACGAGCTCCGGTGATAGTAAAACATCTAGTCAAAACATCAGGAAGTGATGAGTTCTGAGCGTGTCTTACCTTTACACTTTTAAAAAAAATGAATAAACTTTATCTTTTAGAGCCATTTTAGGTTTACAGCAAAATAGAGCCGAGCCCGCACAGCTCTCCCGTACCCCCCGCTCAACAAGTGCCCAGCCTCCCCGACCAGCACCCCCACCTGGTACCTGTGTGACACTGAGCAAACCTGCGCTGACCCGTCAGTGTCACCCGAAGTCCAGAGCTCACACTGGCGTTCACTCTTGGTGTTGTATTCATCATTATGTGGGTTTGGACCAGTGTGTAATCACATGCGTTCACCTGAATGCTATCATACAGAGTAGTTTCACTGTTACCTTTTTAAATTTTTATTTTAGAGGAAAGAGAGGGGAGAGAAAGAGAGAGAGAGGAGTGAAGGGAGGAGCAGGAAGCATCAACCCACAGTTGCTTCTTGTATGTGCCTTGACCGGGCAAGCCCAGGGTTTCGAACCGGTGACCCCAGCATTCCAGGTCGACGCTCTATCCACTGTGCCACCACAGGTCAGCCATCTTTGTTTTTAATATAAGTTATTTAATTATAAGTTTACATAATTTATTTCTTAATGACGTCTCTGTTTAATGGCCTGCTTGTAAAATTCCTGAAATATTAACCATCGACTCTCAGGGGCCAGTGCGTGCCGGATCCAGCAACCCCCGCCACTGGTCCCCCACAGAGAGCCAGAGGTCCCCAGGCCTCAGCTGAGAGGCCACCTCACATCCTCCAGGCAAAGCCAGACTTGTTCTGGGAGCTCAGAACTCAGAAGACCCACCTGGGAACTGAGTGTTCCAGGGCGGGTGGGGTCCCCTCTCCTGCCACTCCCTGCCATCTCTCCGAGCCACTAGGTGCCCATGGAGACGGCCTGGTTTGGGCACAGGCCTAGACGTGGGAACCCCACACAGGCAGCTGCACAGATGGGCCAGCAGTGAGGACAGTGCCTTCAAACCCTTCAGTCCTCCGGGTGCAGCTGCTTGGGGTGGGAGGCCCTGAGAAGTTTACAATCAAAATCAAAAGCAATCATTAGTTGAGGAAGAATCACTGAATTGGGAAGCCACAGCCTGAAGTTTCTGTGTGCACTGGCGTAACTAGCGTGGCTCTTATTTTTATTGCCCCCAGAGACATCTATACAGGGCATGCTTCTGCAGAGCGCCCCTGGAGCCGGACCCGGCTGGGTGGGAGGGGACGTCCCGCAGGCTCCGGGGTCCCAGGCCCCACAGTGCTGGGGCTGGGGTTCTAACACAGTAGATGCTTCAGTCCATGGGGATGGACACCTCCGGGACAGGGAGACAGCAGAGGCGGCCACCCAATTCCTTATAACAAACACTCACGTAGCACATGTCATGCGCCATCCTGAACACATTTAAACCTTATCAACCAAGTGCTGTTAAACCCACTTGCAGATGAGTAAATGGAGACCTTGGAAGGGTAAGTAACAGGATTTGAACTCAGACAGCCTGAGCACCAGCCAGAGTCCATGCTTCTAATTAGGACGCCACTCATAAAGGCAGCGAGAGCACGGGGTAGCTGGGAACTGACCTGCAGTTTGATCAGGCTGGCGCGGTACCTGTGAGTGTGCAGAGGCGGGAGAGTGAGTGGAGACCGGAGTTTACACACATGCACGTGCACACACCACTCGTGGACACATGTACAATCATGTACACTTGTGAGCACACACAACCGTGTATTCTGCATGCTTTCCCAGCCACATGAATACATGTGTGCTCACAGACATGCACACATGCTTTATCTTTACCCTGAGGGCAGCGTCATCATCGGACTGGTGTTTTAGAAAGTCACTCTAGCCGGGGGGCTGGTGGACAAATGACCTCTCTCTGCACCTCAGCCTCCTCATTTGAAAAGTGCAGGACCCATTTTCCCTGTAATGAATGGGAAAGTTCTTTTTAGTAAATAAATGTGAGTCATGTTTCCAACAGCCCTTGTCCTTGTCAGGAGGTAAAATGTAAGAGTGACCAACATATGTCAGCGAGTGCGTGTGCATATGTGTGTGGTTGTGTGGGGGGGGAATAAAGAAACTGGGACCCAAAAAGAGTGAGAACCATGCACAAGGTCACCCAGTAAGTTTCAGGATGGGTTAAGATTTGAATCCAGATCTGTCTGACTGAAACCCTCACGGGACCTACCTCATGTCTGAAGGTACCGTGGGAATTTCTAACATACCCAGGAAGTAACCAGGGATCAAGGTCATTTTTCTCAGGCCGCCCATTCCCTCTGATGTTTGACCTCCTCATCCCAGGGGCGGTGCTGGTGGTCACTTCCAGAAGGCCTCAGAGGGCAGCAATCTCTTGATCATTGACCACAGAAATCCTTGTCGATGTATATTGCTCATAAAAATTAGGGGGTATTTTATAGCTTCATATTTGTTTTGAAATCTCCCCTAATTTTGGTGAGCAGTATACAGAGATTGGTTGTGCTTTCTTTATCGCTTGATAAGTTGTGACATACCTCTGTCCTCGGTCTCTCCCTCTTCTTGTGCCCTTTCCTGTTTCCTGGGCACGGGCACTTCTACCCGGAAGGAACCTTTTGATGTTATAACAAGGGGAGCAGCTCGGCTGAGGCCTGGCCATCGGATCAGGGACCTGGGTTCAACTCCCGGCCTCACCACTTGCGAGGGGGAAAGTGATCATGAAATAATCACGCTAGGTAATCCTTGAGAAGCACGCAGCCCAGCTCTGGGGAAGAGGACATCCTGGGTAAGGGCCAGGAGACACAGGGGTGGGAGGGGACCTCAGTCCTTTGGGAATGAAAGGGGCTGGTGGGACAGTTGTGCAAGACGGCCCTTCATTCGATGTCTGAGAAACAATGCCAGCTGTTACAGAGAGCTGCCAATGGGGACGGGGCCACAGAAGTGACCTCTCGGTCCACAGGTCCAGTGCTCAGAGAGTGATACAGAAATGTCGGAAAGACCTGGGCTTCAGTCCCAGCTCTGCCACTTCATCGCTAGGCAACCTCGCCCAAGTCACACAGCCTCTCTGATCCTCAGTTCCCCCTCCCAGGAAACAGAGGTAATGACATCCCCCTCTGAGCTATCACGACGGTCATAGGAGACGTCTGGGCGCAGAACAGATGTTCGATAAACAGCAGTTCCTGGAGTGTTGCCGCTGTTGGGACATGTCCCCTGGCTGAGACAGGGAAGCCACTCAGCGAGGCCGCAGGAGAACTCAGATGGCCTGCAGCACCTCCCTCCCAGCCGCCACTCGGGGCTTTGCTTACCTCTCTGAAAATTAAATTAAAACTTAACAGTAGTACCATTGTGGCTCATACATCGCCGGCCTTGCCAACGAGTAGTCTTTAATATTCACCGCTGACAGGATGGGATTAGCTGCATTTTTTTTATTGTTGTTGTTTGGGTTTTTATTTCTTGCTCCAACTTTCATTCTCCCCCACAGAGTGTAAGCTAGTGTTTAATCCTGTCCTGAGAGCACCGGGCACTCTCAGGCCCCGGCCCTCAGGCAGACGGAGGTAAGGGGCGGGCAGAGGTCTGTTGATCCGCGGTCCGCGAGTTGGCCAACACAGGTTCTGCAGGCACAAGAGAATCAATGAAGAATTATCGCTAAGCCTCCTGATCATTATCCTCATTAGAGGTAACCGGAGCTCGGCGGGCCCGAACGCAGCTCTAAACCCCACTAAGACGGGACGCGCTGGGGAAGAATACTCCGTATGTAATTTAATAATCCTGGAAACAAGTCCGCATTCTTTTTTGTCTTTGGCCCAAAGGAGAGGTAATTCTGATGTAGCCAGAGGAGCGGAACAGAGCTGGCCGGAGAGAAAGGCCCCGGCTGGGTGAACAAGGAGGACTCGGCAGGGTTGGGAGGCTGTGCTCTGCTTCTCTTGGATGGACTCACCCCCCCTCCCCCGCTTCCTCCCCGGCCTCATCGAGGCATCCGCTAGCCTTTCAGAACCTTCCAGAACCTTCACGTCAAATCAGACAAGGAGCCCCTTTCTCTGGGTCGATGCAGCCCTGCACTCAACATGGCTTGGCAAGTGGAGAGGAGGCTGGATTTCAGCCCCACTGTGGCCCCGTCAGTGCGCCCCGACATAGGCGGTGGCCCTGTCACCCCTCCCACGGTGCCTGTCTTCTCAGTGTGTCCACCCATTGGACTCCACCAAGACCTAACTCGGCAGGCAGGCAGGCCCCTGACCTCTGAACTCCTGCCACCCCGACTCCCTGTCACGGCACCGCCGTCTACACTGCGTGCAGAACCTCAGCTGGCCCCCGGGGCTGCCTTGGGCCCACCCACCTTGAGCCTGACCTTCCCTGCCTGCCTCCAGCCAGGTGGGTGTCCCTGCCTCTGCCCGCACACAGGCCCACCCTAGCACAGGGACAGCTGGGGGGACACAGAGACAGTGCCGCGCTGTTCACAAAGTCCCGCTTCCTCTTTTCCTTGTTGGGTTCTCCCACAGCCCCGGAGAGAGGCGGGGCGGGATTGGCAAGGCCTCTGCACGGACAGGAGGATGGCGGCTCAGACGCGTGGGGGCTCAGACACGTGGAGCGGCTTCCTCCAGCGGGGCCGCGGGGCCACAGCGCGGCCTCGGACTCAGGACTTCTGATTCTGGAACTTCACGGCAGGCATCGGCTGTACTGTGCCCCTGAAAGTCAGACGTTAGGGAGCCCTCAGTACCTCAGAATGGGAAGTGCTTGGGGACAGCGTCTCCAAAGAGGTAAATTAAAACGGGCTC
Organism: Saccopteryx bilineata; assembly: GCF_036850765.1. Lineage (NCBI taxonomy): Eukaryota > Metazoa > Chordata > Mammalia > Chiroptera > Emballonuridae > Saccopteryx > Saccopteryx bilineata. The sequence continues at coordinate 9,967,712 of NC_089493.1, read as the reverse complement.
AGTAGGACAGGCCCCAATCCAATACCAGCGGTGTCCTTGTAAGGAGGGGAGGTTAGGACACAGACATCACGCAGCAGGACCACGACGTGAAGACCAGGGAGAGGATGGCCATCTACACGCTGAGACGAGAGGCCTCAGAGGAGACCCGCCCTGGTGACACCTTCCCTGACGCCTAGCCTGCAGGACCCTGAAAGCATGGATCTCGGCTGTGGGAGCGCCCCTCTGTGGGGTTTAGTAACGGCAGCTCCAGCGGCTGATCCAAAGACCCCCCCAGGCCTCCCTACCTCCGTGGAGTCTGCGCTGTTAACCCGGGCCCTGCCGGCACCCGCCACCCACCTGCTGAGACTGAGACCCTGATTGTGGGGCCTCTGGTGGTGTTGGGGGCAACGGACCCACCCCCACGAGTGTCCATTGAGGCCTGTGTGAGGTGGAGCTGAGGGTTCTTAAGCCAACGGGACCTTAAGGATATTCCTTCTTATCGACTTGTGTGTTCATTAGAGTTCATGCTGTGATATCAGCTTCACGTGTTTCAAGAGTGCTAGACATCTCTGTACCTGGGAGCGGGGCTCCTGGAGGAACTCTTTGTAGCTTCCATACTTAGAGCCATATACACGCCTGTGTCGACTATACACAGAGCTGTGGGCAGACGGGTTTCAGGATTCATTTTATGATACGGTTATCTACTGGACATTGCATGTGTATATACCAACACACACGTCTTTGTGTTTTCTTCATGCCCATAAACTTCTAGTTTTATATTCAGCCTACGCCTATCATCAGCGTGTGAACATAAAAAAAGGCATATTTCCCCTGGTTTTCTTTTCCAGAAACCTATAGAGGTGTCATTAAAAGAGGTTCACTTACTAACATATTTGTCCCATTTGACCTTGATAATTTCAACATTTTCCTTTAAAGTGTTTGGAGTGTGTTAGACCTTTAAATGAAGCATAACTCTTCAAAACCGACAAACTAACTTCCACTTTTCCCAACTCTGTGTCTTTGCCCGTCTCGTGTGGGCGTGTCCCCCACGAACCTGAGCGCAGCGTGCAGAGTACACAGCAGGTGCTGGATAAAGGCTGATGTCTTTTCCGGGCCTGGTTGCAGACTGCTGGGGCCTGGCCCGGTTGGGCAAGTGCACGGAGCCACTGAGCGGCAGCGTGGGCAGAGGCGGGCTCTGGATTTCCCGCCCCTTGTCCAGCCCTCCAACATCCCATCCTCACCCGGGAGGGTGAGCGTTCCGGCCAGAATGTCCACGTGGAGGTCAGCGAGCCTGAAGCCTCTTGCAGATGTGCGTGTGGCCCAGCCCGCCAGCACAGTAACACCCAAAGGCTCACCGGACTCTGGCCAGCTCGGGCGGCAGCCGAGGCCAGCCCTGGCCACGTCCGGCTTCCTGATGTGTGGCGACTGGGACGCAGCACACAGAAACCCGGCCCGTGGCGACGGGCGGCCCACAGAGAATCCCACCCAAGAGAGCCAGGCAGGACCTCCCGTGGAGACATTTGTGACTTGGGGTTGGGATGGCTGGGCGGAGGGGACAGCGGCACAGCTGGGGGGAGAGGGGAAGCCTTTGCAGAGGAGCCCCCTTGCCAATGAGTTTTGAAGGTGGACAAGTGCTCATAGAGAGTCGGCTACATGGTTGAGGCTGTTTCAACAGCCCCTCGGTCCATCCTCTGGGCTCCTTGGACCTAGCTGTGACCTCAGTTGAGTCTCGTCCTGTCTGGACCGCTGAGACAGGCAGGAAAAGCAAGCAAGTTTCCTGTGAGTATCCTGGGCCGGCCGGATCCCAATGGTCTGAGTGGATTGGCAGGTATTTGTGGGGGCTTCGGAGGGGGTGCTGGTTCAGGAAACCAGCAGGCAGGCAGGTGACCCTTCTGAAAGTGAAAGTGAGGAAGGAGAAGAAAGTGGCTGTCGCCGGGGAGAATCCCGCCCCTTCCCAAGCAGCCTGCCAGGACCGTGCTGGCGGGGCGGGAGCCCTGTCTCTGGGGGTGCCCCGCTCTCTGTCTGGCTCTTTTATAAGCACAGCTTCTGTCCTCTTTATATGTATACCGATTGATCTTAGAGAGACAGAGAGAAGAAGGGAGAGAGCGAGAAGCACTCGTTTGTTGTTCCACTTGGTTATGCATCCACTGGTTCCTTCCCATACCTGCCCTGATCGAGGGTCAAACCCTTGTTTTGAGACAGCGCCCCAAACGACTGAGCTAACCAGCTAAGGCCAAGACTGCGTCTGTCTGGTAGTCCGGAGCGCCCTTCCTCCCGGCGTGGGCCTCGCCAGCCCCTGAGACGTACAAACAACGCTGGGCCTCGGACTGTTTATTGAATCAGACCGCTTCTAGCATGCTATCATTGGCACGGCGGTTCCTCTGTGATTGCTATCAGCTGTAATCAAATCTAGAGAGTGGCCGGAATCCTGATACTCTCCAACGGCGTGTCTTTCTGTGCACACAGGCAACCGATTCCCGCCTTGTCAAGCGGCCCCGAGAGGCTCTAAGCCACCACGCCTGTATGTCAGCCGCACCTGCCACACCCTTCCTCGTCTTCCTTTTGCTGTCAGCTCCCCTTCTTTCTTTTTAATTTTTTTTATTTTATTTATTCATTTTAGAGAGGAGATAGAGGGAGAGAGAGAGAGACAGAGAGAGAAGAGAGAGACAGGGGGGAGGAGCTAGAAGCATCAACTCCCATATGTGCCTTGACCAGGCAAGCCTAGGGTTTCGAACCGGCGATCCCCTTCTTTCAAGACCAAGTTCAAAGCCATGTGACTTGGCTTCTTCTCGCCTCCACACTTAGCATCACGGCCCTGCAGTTGCTGACCCACACAGCCCAGTCATGGGCATCCGAGTCCGAGACCTGGCTGGGCTGCCTCCAAACCCAGGTGACCTCTGAGCCTCAGCTTCCCGATCTGTACAATGGGAAAGTCATACTGGTGCCTTCCTCGTATGAGGATTGGCTGCACTGAGGACATAGCCCAGTGCCCTGCCTATAACAAGTGTTCAGTCATGACATCTCTCCTCACCATGTTGTGTTATTTATCATTCATTCACTTACTACCTTTGTCCCCACCCCACCCCCAGGCCCAGGGCAGCACTGCAGGCCCCCAGAAGGACGCTAAGGAACTAAAGCCCATGCATGCTGTGCCTTGTGCAGCATGGTTTAAAGAACGTACACTGGTGTTAGCCCGTTTTATCCCCCCCCCCACCCCCGCGTGACCCTGTGGGACAAGCAAGGCAGCAAGCAGGTGTAGAGTCCACTTTTCCAATGAGGAGAGAGTTCCGTGGCTGTCCACTGGGGCCCTGGCCTCTGCTCACCCCGACGCTCAGTTACAGGATGTATTCCTGACGATGCAAGAAGCAGGGGGAAATGCTCAAAGCAGGAAAGCGAGGGCGACAGTGGTTAAACTGTGGAAAAACTAGAGTCCAGGACGACAAGTCATCAGGCAGAGGCGGCTTGGGTAGGCTCTAGAGGTGAGTGTCAGGGAAGAGGCTGCAGGGAACCCTGTCCAAGTGACAGACCAGACCATCTGGACCAGAACCCCTGCTGGGGGCCACTGGCCACTGGGACTCAGGGCACGCCACTGGAGAGGCCGCAGGAAGGGCTTTGGAAGGCCTCCTTTGACAGGATGGAGAAGCTTCGCACACACTGTTTCATGTATTCCCTCTGCAATCCTCTATGGCCAGCAGTAGTATTATCCCCAGTATACAGATGAGGAAACTGAGGCTCCAGAGGATTGAACAACCTGCCCAGACCACACAACTCTTAGGGCAGGCGGGGCTCCACCTGGGCTTATCCTCCCCCACTTTTCTCTTCCCTGTGCCCCCTGCACATAGGCTGGTATGACAAGCCCAGAAGTTGTCCCACAGGCCTGGGTCCAATCCTGCACACTCTAGAATGGGGTGGGAACCGTCCCCAGATGGGTCACTTTCCCACGCAAGAAATGGCCCCTCAGCGGTCATGGCTTCTATCCCGGAACCCTTGTAAACGCAAGGGCTGACATCCATTTGCCTTTAGGACAGAGGGTTGGAAGCTCTGAGATCCTCGCTGCATCTGAAGTTCCAATTGGTGCTTGGGCTGTCAATTCCAGACGACCCAGAAATACTGGATGCGAACTGTGTCACCATCAACACATCCCGTTCCTATGGTGATGTCCCACTGGGCCGGTGACTATAACATCACTTCTGCAGGTCACAAAAGGGCGTTCCTACGCATGCACTGACCCATCGTCAAACACCCACTGAGGGTCTCCCCGTCCCGGCCAGAGGACTAAGTGCTGGTGCAGAGTAGGGCGCAGACCAGGGCTCACCCTCCCGGAGCTCAGATGCAGGGGTGAGCAGAGCCAGTCAGCAGCAGCTGGCGATGTATAATCACAACTGCGCACGGGGGACAAAGAATGTCCTGCTCAAGAGAGAAAGGGGTGCTGGGTGTCCACTGGGAGAGGTGGCCACTGGACTGAACCTAACAGGCTGTGTTTGATCCTCACTTCTCTCTCTGAGGCATGTAGACCAGGGATTGTTTATTCCCATCCCCTCCCCCCCCAAAAAAAACCCCAGGGCTCAGAGAGGTTAAGTTGCTTACCCAAAGTCACACAGCTAACAAGCAACAGAACCAGGGCTCAAACGTGGGCTCCCAGGACCCCAAGCCTGGGGCCGTTTCCCTCACACCTTCCCTGCTTTACATATTTGCCCTGCAGATCCCCTAGCAAAGTAAAAATACATAGCTGAGGCTGAATAGGGCACCCATTAATGACGAAATATTCTTTCCCGACTTTGAGAGGGTCCCAGCCCACCACGCAGGTGAAGCAACGCACCTGAGGACGTTCTCAGGGTCATGTGATGACAAGTCCTGGCAAGGAGCATCTTCAAGACTCATGTCCTGTGGGTACGTTTTCAGGAACGCCATCACACCCAGGTTATAAAAGCTACTGACAATAAAAACAAGACTCGGCAAAAAAACGATGGGAGGGGTGGTGTACGCATGCGCACATACGGCCCCACGCCTGCCGCTGGGTGTTTTCCTGCTCATGGTGACAGGGTCAGGGAAGCATTTTCTGTGACTAATTAGGTTTTAACTTGCCAGAGAGAAAGTGGACATTGGCAGCCGATTGTAAAGAGTGAAACAAAGTTTGAACTAGAGTGAACTTAATTTCCTTTGCACTGAAAGGAAAGAAAGATTAATGAAATATCCCCAAATCCATCCTGTTAGTTTTTATTAAATCAGCAAATGAAATTTAAGCTCCAGTCCTGTTATAACATCCTTTCCTGTAGATTGGGTTTCAACGAGCCCAAGTGAAACAGACATCCTCCTTCTAGAACAACATCTCGATATGAAAATTGCATTATTGCCGTCACCATCAGGTTACCTGAGGAACAAGCCACTTGGAAAACAATTATTTCCACAAAGAGTGGAGTGACGCCTTCAATTTCCAAGATCCAGGATGTTCTGATTATGGTATTTCTGCAATGCCGCCTCTCGCCTCTTTGCTAAATGCTTAAAAAAAAAATCAGATGAATTTGATGTCAGAGCGGTGGCAATACTTTTATCTTCAAATAGGAGTGAGGAAAGGGGACGGCCAGCAGTGATCTGTCGTACAGCCACTGTGTGCCAGGCCCTGGCTCTCATCTCCAAATGCTTCAAGGTGACGATATTTGCTCATTAGAAGGACAAGAACACTAGGGTCATAGGAAGGCATAGTGAACTGGCTGAGGTCACAGAGCTCCTACTCCAGTTCATTTATCAGAGTTGCAGTTGTTCCCTAGCTTTCTAGTCAGGAAGACTCTGTGTCACTTTATTCATCCGTTGGACAGATGTGGACAAGAGAAGTATCACTGTGCCCCAGGTAGTCTGATGGTCTCGGGAAGAAGCCGTGCCCGCGTGCTGATGGCACCGGATCCGACAACGTCTGTGCCACCCTTGGTCCTTCATGACAACTTGTACATGACCTACACATGGCCCCAGGGAGGAGATAATGCCCTTTTACAGAGTTTCAGAGACAGGACGTGACTCGTCCAGGGTGATGGAGAGTAAGGGGTCAGCCTCTCAATCCAGGGCAATTCTCTTCATGGCCGTGCATCCAAAGGTGGCAGCAATTATGTCTTTCCTGCGGGCACTGCGGTGACCAGGAAACAACACTTCAAAAGTGGTTTCACCCTGGCCAGGTAGCTCAGCTGGTTAGAGGGTTTTGCCAATACCCCAAGGTTGTAGGTTCGATCCCCAGCCAGGGCATATACCAGAATCAACCAATGAATGCATAAATAAATGGAACAACAAATTGATGTTTCTTTCTCTCTCACACATACACTTTCTTTCTAAAAATCAATCAATAAAAAACGTTTAACTGGTTTTCAGGTGAGTCACACCAACGAGCTGGCTTCCTCTTTAGCTTGCTGCTGTTATGGGATTGGAGGGGAAAGTACCAAAAAGAGGTGGTTTGGGGCATTCGGGAACTATCATTATATTTCTTCAGCACCGAGACAGACTGTGGGGGCAGAGACCAGAGCTTCACTTTCTCAGAGGCTAGGAGCACCTGCCAGACTCAGATCTCGGCTCAGAACAAGGTTCCGTCCGCCAGGACTGCCCGCGGATGGCGTGTCCACCTCGGGGGAGGTGAGAGGCTCGTGGCTGGAGGACAAACGGAGACAAACTGACCGCATGGCGAGATGGTCATGCTTCCGTCCTCCGGGGACTCTGTGCCTTCGGAAACTTCGCACCCACATTCTCTCCAGAGCACGGCTTGGTGACCCCGAGGACGGGACAGAGTGCAGCACGGAGCTCCTCCAGGCAACGTGCCAAGCGGGAGAGGCTTCCTGTCTCCAGCCTCCCACCTGGGATGGAGCTGTCCGGCCACGTACGGCCCTGGGCAAGCCCTTGACCGCTGCGAGACGTGGCAGTCTCATCTAGGAAATGGGGACGATGACAGGTCCTTCCTCGCTGGGCAGTTTGTCATCAGGGTTAAATGAGAGGGAGAGTACAGGCATACAGTATGTGCTCAGTAAACGTCTGTTGGGCAGATAAAATATATTATGCTCACTTTGTTAAAGATGGTGCTGCCCACGTGGAGGCCGTCACCCAGGTGATATTAATGTGTGTTGGGGGGAGGGGCGGGCTATGGGCAGGCAGGATCCTTGTAGCCTGGGGCTTGGTTTTGGGACTAAGCCTTTCCCACCTTTTTGATGTGGGTGGTGCAATCCCATCATGCCTCAGAGAAGTGACTTTGTATTAGAGACTTCCCTGTTTTGTATATTGGATTAAAGGTTTTGATTTCTACTCTATAAAATGGGTCAGAACGGTAACTTGCTCTCTCTCGGTTCCTGAGATTAATATTAGAGGAGAGAGTAGAGGAGAGCAGAGAAAGGCCACGTGGAGGAGGCCAGGAGAGGCAGCCAAGATGGCGGAGTGTTGAGTGAGAAGCCAGTTAGTGCAGAGTTTGTGCAGAGAGAAGGAAGGAGATGGGGAACAGAGGTGAATAAGTCTGGTGAGCTAGAAACCTTTGATTCTAGGAAACTCGGATAAGTCAGTGGCTTTGTGAGCACTGAATGTGAGTGGGTTTTGGAGCCCAGTGTGTGTTTTTACTTGCCCGCCGGGTGCAAGCTAGGATTAAAGATGATGGCCCATCAGTTTTTGGCTCCATTGTTTCTTTACCGACTGTCCGAATCCAATGCGAACCTGCATGGGCCGGGCTGCTGTGATGGTGGCCGTGGCTACTGGCTTTACAACATTGCGATGAGGATCAGCCTGTTCTCAACGCCCTTCCTTCCTTCGAAGCTCAACAATTCACGCAGAACTCCTGGCACAGCAGCCCGAGCATTCACACCTGGCCCGAGGGCCCCCAGAGAGTGGCTCTCGGGGGGAGAGCGACATCCACCAAGCATAGGGCCCCCAGAGAGCGGCTCTCGGGGGAGAGTGACATCCACCAAGCATAGGGCCCCCAGAGAGCGGCTCTCGGGGAGAGTGACATCCACCAAGCATACATTCAAATAGGACCCCATCGCAACTCTGTTCGCTGCATAAAATACTCGAAGCGATAGCCCAGGAGGAGGCCCCTCTGCCGAGGCTTCCCCGGCCTGGCCTCTGGAACTGATTACTCGGAGCCTCTCAGAAACACAGAATAAAACGATGCCAGGGTGGACAGACAAGCTGGGGACGACTCATGTTTCTAATCCAGCGGCGCCCCTTCCCCTCCCACCCCGGAACAAAGTCTTCTCCAGTTTTTAGTAAACTTAATTTGACAATCGTCAAAGGGAATCAGACCGCGCGGTAATGAAGCCTTTAAAAGATGTCAGAAGAAGTCAGAATCGGTAGAAATCTACTATGCTTCCCGCCCACACCCCTCCCCTGAATTAGTATTTAAATCTTTTAGGAACAGGCTCCAGGGGCCGGATTATTTAACTTGCTGGCAAGAATGCACTTAGGAAGGGTCCTCATGTTTATTTTGGGTATTACCTCCTCACCTCCTCACTGTAATCCCCAGACTTAATTGGAGGGTTATTGGGAAGACACCAATCAATCAGCAGCACTGGCTACCCCCCTCCTTACCTCAAATCCCCAAACTGGGGAGGGGGGCGAATCCCCTGGAAGGTAGATAATTAGCAGAAGGTGCTGCTATGTTCTCTGCAGACCACCAACAGACTGAAGGGCTCTTAACACACCCCCTGGCCTTATCAGAAGGGCCTCCGCCAGCTAAGTGGAACCCCCCCCCCCCATTAACAACTCCAGCTGGGGGCTTCTCCACACACAATGCCTCTTTACAGTGCGAGGATTTAGTACAGAATAGGCCTGAGGTGCATACAAAACATCTGGACACAGCTGGCTTGCAGGGTCACCACACTCGGCCTCAGCTTCCCAAATCACAGCCAACGTGACCAGATTCTTGGGTCCAATTCCTTCTGGAGACCAAGGAGAAGAAATGCATGTTTGTTGATCATCTCCTGTGTGCCACTCCCTGAGCTGGGCAATTTATAAATTCTTTTAAATTTAATTCCACAGAAAAAGACCCACTCTTACACATCTCCATCATGCCTGCCCTGTGGGAGGCCCTCAGGCCAGGTAAGGGAAAAGGGTGTGGATGTAGGTGTGGCGTCAGTGTCACTCCCCCCCCCACACACACATCTGGGTACAGCCTCTGGATGGGGACTCCTCATGGCCAAGAGCAGCTGATGCTCATCCACCTGCTCTGACCCCAGGAGTTCCAAGGTCTCCCCCTTCTCTGGCTTTGTTACCAGCTCAGAGGGACCATTTGAAGACAATTCTACTGCTGTTTCCTTTCTAGACGGAATGTCCCCAGCCTATCTAAGTTGGGAGTCCTCTGTCACGATACTAAGGAACCAACATACTGACCGAAAAGGCTGGAGGACAGAGCTGGGGCCTCGAACGATGTCTCTGCCCGGCTAGCTGGGTGACAGGGCTGGGTGGTGCAGCTGGGTCACTTGATGTCTTTGGCCACTGTCCCCTCATTGGTAAGGCCGGAGAACACCTGCCTTCTGGGGCTTGGAGGACCTCAAGTATGTGCAGGGCCCGGCACATTCGCAGCACCTGGGTGGAACCCAGTGAATGAGCTTTTTTTTCTTCTATGAGTTGAGGTCAGTGAACATTCTGGAAAGATTCTAACCACCCACGTGCCGGGAGGCTGGGTTTTCGGCTCTGATGGAGACACTGTCCACCTTTCACACTGTCCAGCTCTCTGCATGTGTGAGAAATGACCAGGCCCAATATTACCTGCACAACGAAGACCTTAAACACTTTAACACTAAATCTTAGGGAGCAAGTTTGGAGTCTGGGGGTGGGGCGGCAGCGCCTTGAGACCCCTGTCCTGTGATCTTGGGGAGGCTCTTCTGTTTTCCCAGGGGAAAGCCCTGGGCTAATGCCACTCACTTCCAAATGCCACCTACTTCCAGAGGGCCTTGTGGAGATCCCCCACACACCATGAGGATGGTCATCAGCAACAGCATCGTAATGCGACAGTGAGGACGGTCCCCGCGGAGATGGACACCTCCTGCTATGGGATCAGTGCTGGTGCTGCTCGTGTGGGGACAAAGTGTCAGACATCGAGAGTGACAGACCTGACCGGGCTGCTGGGCCACACTTCCACCTCAGCCGTGTTATCTTCTCGGGGCCGCGGGGTTCTCACCTCCCACTGCGGGTAGTGGACAGACCGTCCAGTTCTGTGAGTCTGTCTTACAGGCGGCCAGACTGTGTCCTGGAGACCCTGGAGTGGTCCTTCCCGGACAGGCGTTCTTGAGTTGGCTGAATGAGTCTGTGGGTTTTGGGTGGTGGGGAGGGGGCTTTCTGCCCGATAGCATTATCTCGGGCTGCACTCACGGGTGGGCTTTCTGCCTAGAATGTACGGCAAGAACACAGCCATAATGGAATTTCCCTAGGAAGCAGAGTCTAGCCATGGCTTCCAGGCCAGCGACTAGGCTGAGATGAGGGTCCTGGAGCCCCCTGGGGCAGTTCTTCCCATGAGACGACCATGATTATGAGGTCAGCCTCCTTCTTCCTCTGCATGAAGTGACCTGTTTCATGGGGAGTGCTCAGAATGTGCTCTGCAGAGCACAGAGGGGCAGGACCTGGCCATCCGATGGCCCGGTTCATGTCCCGGCTATCCGCCTAACTCACCACGTGTGACCTTGGGCCAGACCCCAGCTTTCCCGACCCTCGGTTTTCTCATCTGTATGCTGGGTGTGATGGTGTCAACTCCTTGGGTGGCTGGGAGGATCGGGTGGCAGCAGGTACACAGTGAGCACACCCGAAGAGAGCAGAAGAGGGGGCTCCCTCGGGAAACGTCCTCCTCTCACCTGCCACCAGCCCACCTGGCCTTCCCGACACCCTGGGTGGGGCTGTTCAGTCGTGCGCACAGCAGGGGCCCGTGCTGACCGGTCACACCATTTATTCCTCTTCCAGGCACTGAGTGGCTGTCCCTCCTGTGGGCTCCATCTGGTGCCCATCCTAGGGGCAGAGAGACGGAGAGGCTCCACTCCTCACTTCCACGTGTCCCTTATCTAGAAGGGAGAGACATGCAAGCAATTATACGAGGCAGGCGCAGGTGGTGATACAAGGTGCCCTGGAGGCATGAGGAGGGGGTTTAGACGCCGTGACCCAAGGAACCTGTCTACCTGCCCAAGGAGTGGCTGAGAGAGAGGACTTCTCTGAGTCCCATGCTTGGGAGTCTTTCCCGAGGAAGTGAATGCTCTGTGTAAATGAAGGTCTTCACCATGCCACCCCCGCCACTGTTATGCAGAGCACTCCAAACTCCCCCAAGCTCCTCCTCCTGCGAGCCCCTAGCCATGCCCACGCCACAACCCCCAAATGATGCCCACACAGCACTCACTAGTCTCAAGGCCATTCTCCACTGCCTTCCAATCATAGCAACTTCAGTTACTATTTGGTGAGAACCCACAGGAGACGCCCCCCCAGCAGAACCTTCAGCCTACAGGTGGACCCCAAAGAAGGCACTCCTACAGGTGGGCCCCACCTCGTGACGCCCCAAGCTCCCTTCTCCTCCGCCTTCCAGCGTTTCCGCTCGCCCCCTCCCCGCAACATGCATCCTGCGTGTGCCTCCTCTTTTAACATCTACTTCCATAGGACAGAGCGAGAGTTCACAGACGAGGGAAATTCTGGAAGGGCCGGCTCAGACTGGCTGCTGACTTCTGGGTGCCTCCTGGGGAGTCACCGAGGCTCTGAAGGGCCCAGAGCTTTGCCAGGGAGGTGGCGGACCAGCCCCTGGAGGCCCCGCGATCCCTTCCCTTCCTCCTCTGCAGTGAAATGCCAGGGAAGGGGGAGTGGGCTGAATTATGTGGATAAATGAGGTATTTTATGAAATACAAGAAGAAAAACGCTCTAAAACCCATAATCATAAACACAGCATATGGAAAAAGAAAAGAGCGAGTCGTGAGTAAGAAGCGTCTTTTATCTACGCCCACCCCTCCCCTCTCTGGTCAATATTAGATACATAATCAGAGCAATGCTTAAATTTCACCCATGGCTTGCTTGAGTTGGAAGCTTGATTTTTTTTTTTTTTTAGAGAAATTTCCGACCATCCGTTCTATTAGAAGAAGGATTTTCTTTCTCAAATGCTTTCACCTGTCAAAAGCCCTCCGTCCAGAAACTGAACAGATCACTCCCCTCTCTGGTTCCGCAGAGCAGAGGGGAAGGGAGACCACGTCGGCGTGTCTACAGTGAGCCGGGCACAGACGCAGACATCTGGCATCTCCTGCCGGCCGCGAGGAGGGTCTGCCAGGGCCATGGGCTGCGCGCGGGCTCAGAGAGGCCATGAGCCTTGCCCTGGGCACCGGCTGGGATTCTGTATAACCCCAAAGCCCAGTGCACCCCACCTCCCTGCACAGTGCTGTCCGGTGAGTAGGTTCCCTGTTCAAAGGCAGAGAACTTGCAGTAGAGGGATGTTTCCCCCAGTCAACCCAGGGTAATGTTCCGGTTCACTCCTGGCTTCTGTGTTTGCTTTCCTCCCCGCAGAAGAGCCCTGTGAATAAGCTGCTCAGTCACTTTTTCCTCTTCAATTGTCCCTCTCCTTCCTTTCTTCCTTCTCTCTTCCTCCCTGTACTTTCTGTCTCTTGATTAATTTTTCTTATTTACTTAGAGCTGCTATATATCATTAACAGGCACACATCTATCAGCTTGTGATGCATTTGTACATATACATACATACACAGACTCACCACTCAGTAATCTCCTCCCTCCTTCTCCACTCCCCTCCCCAACAAACTCTGCAAGGACTGTCCTGACCTTTAACACCACAGGTTAGTTTCGCTGGTTCTTGAACTTCAATGTTGCACACACAAGTAGGTCGTTCTTTTTCCTTGCTGTATAGTATTCCACTGGATGACCATACCACTAATAACATCTGTTCTACTATTGATGGACATTTGGTTATTCCCATTTTTTTTTTTAGCTAATATGTTCCTTTGAGCATTCTTGTAACTGTCTTTTTTTTTTTTTTTTTTTTTTGGTGACAGAGACAAAAAGAGTCAGAGAGAGGGATAGATAGGGACAGATAGACAGGAAGGGAGAGAGATGAGAAATATCAATTCTTCGTTATGGTTCTTTAGTTGTTCATTGATTGATTTCTCATATGTGCCTTGACTGGGGGGCTACAGCAGACCAAGTGACCCCTTGCTTGAGCCAGCAACCTTGGGCTCAACCTGGTGAACCTTGCCCAAACCAGATGAGCCCGCAATCAAGCTGGTGACCTCAGGGTCTCGAACCTGGGTCCTCCACATTCCAGTCCAATGCTCTATCCACTGTGCCACCGCCTGGTCAGGATCTTGTAACTGTCTTTTGATGGCTATGAATACTCACTTCACTTGCATATGTAACCAGGAGTAGAACTACTGAGTCATGATGTACAGGATACTCTTCTTGATTTTTATTATCTTAATTTCAGCAGCGATAGACCTTAATGTAAAAGTTGAATAGAGGAAAAGTTAAGTCTCATCCTCCCAGAGTCTATTTTAACACACTTCTACTTGTTCATACAACATACCTGAACACATATACCACACACTTATAGTATCCTACAATTCTTTCATTTAGAAAAATATTGTAAAACAGTAATGAGGGCATTCTACTGGTTGCCAAGGCCATTGAGGACTAGGGGGCAGAACCCAGTGCAGGAGCAAGATGTGCCGATACAAGGCCCCCACACACAGGACATGAGCAGCCGGCATAGGGCAGCGCCTGGATCGCAGACAGAGCCTGCGCAAAGGGACAGTGCGCGCCAGCTCCGTGCCGGGTATTAGCGAACCCCCACTTTGTAACAGTGCCTGTGACTTGCCCTTTTTCTCTTGCTTAACTTTTGTATATCTTGACCATTGCCCCAGAGACTGACATGCAGGAATCTACTCATTCTGTTTAATAGCTGTATAACTTCCCAGAACACGGGTGTAAAATTGCTTATTCGGCCAGTATTCTCTTGGGTGGAGGTGATTTCCCGGTTTTTCCACCTTGACACAATAAAATCTTTGAGACACATGTCATTTAGTACTGCTGCTTTTATTTTTCTTATGAAGCGGATTCCCAGAATTGTGACTTTTGGGCCAAAGGATATGTGCATCTTCACGTGTAACACGTCCAAGCCAGGCAGGGAAGGACAAATACTGTGTGACCGCGCTTACATGCGGCACCCAGACCGGTCAAGCTGACAGAGGCAGAAGGTGGAACGGAGGTGACCAGGGCAGAGGGAGGCCCTGTCCCCTGCTCTCCCAGATGGGGCCCCTCTGAGGCGCGGTCTGCACCTCCTGCACCTCAGGAGCCATGATGATGACACGCTTGGTGATGCACCTGCTGTTGTCTTCCTTTCTGCTCTCCCCATCTCCGTGGGATCACCTCTCAAATCGCTGTGACACTCACGCCTTCTCTCAGGGACAGCCTCCAGGGAGGACACAACCCCAGACAACAGCTATTTGTTGAACAGCGGCCGCGGGCCGACACTGCGCTGGGCACTGGGGAGGAGACAAAGGTAAGTGGCGCACGGCACAGCCCGGTGCAGAGCCGGGCCCCAGGGGGTGAGGAACCTCCCCACATCCGGCAATGGGTCCAGACTGGACACGTCTGGAGAGAGCACAGTCCCCGAGGCTGCCTCAGCTGGACCGCCTGGAGGAGACCTCCACGAATGGTAGCTAGGGTGGGGGAGGCGGGAGGTGACAGGTGTCCGTGTCAGGGGGTCTGGCGCATGCGAAGGGGCAGAAGCTGGAGTCTGCAAGCCCTGTGCAGCGTAGGGGTGCCTGGCGTCTGCCATGCGGCTGCGACTCGCCTCTGCCCTGCAGCAGCTGGGAGGGGGAGCTCTCAGCTGAGCTGGGAAATCTCCGATGCTCTGCTCTTAAATCAGAGCCGCTGCCCGAGTCCAGGAGGACCAAGTGAGTCAGTGTGCGCGGATGTGCTTTGCAAAGTGTGGTGCAGATGGTAGTCATTTGGTTACGTGCTTCCTTCACAGGGTGGACATCTGTGCTTGGGGGCTTAAAAAGACTGCCATTCTCCACCCTCCCCCAACACACACACTGCCCAGAGCCTTTTGGACTGGTAGGATTCTTGAAATAGGAAGGAGAGAGAAAGGTTGCCATGTCCAGGGGTCCTGATATTGTAATTAACAACATGATTTATTTTCCCTGAAATTGAGAAGCAGGGAGGCAGAGACACAGATTCCTGCATGTGCCTCAACTGGGATCCACCGGGCAAGCCCCGCATGGGGTGATACTCTGCCCACCTGGGACCGTTGCTCCATTGCTCAGCAACCAAGCTATTTTAGCATCTGAGGCGAGGCCCAGTGCCCAGGGCTAACTTGCTCCAACCGAGCTGTGGCTGTGGAAGGAGAAGAGAGAACAGAGAGAGAGAAGAGGGAGGGGAAAGGGTGGAGAAGCAGATGATCACCTCTCCTGTGTGCCCCGACTGGGAATCGAACCTGGAACATCCACACACCAAGCCGATACTGTACTGCTGAGCCAATTGACCGGGGCCAGCATGATGTGTTTTTAATGCCCACATGATCAGGGTGCTCTCTAGCCAGAGGATTTCTTACCTGCTTCGTTTTCCTCAGATTTATTAACTTAACTACCTGCAAAACTTCCTGCACTGTGCTGGGGCCACCAGAGACATGGAAACACACAGCCCCTAAGCAGCTCATGTTCTGATGGGAGATGTGGACCTACGAACAGCCAGGTGACTTTGAGTAAATCATTTACTCTTGATAAGCCTCATTTTTCACATCTGTGCAGTGGGGAGAACACCCCTGCCCTCATACAGCTGTTCCAATGATCCACCCAGCCGAGGGGTGGGAGGGGCCCTGCCAGGCCCTTCTGGAGCCTCTGGAGGAAGGGTTACGTAGCCCACTCTGTATTCACAGTCACCCCAGGCACGTGGGACACAGGACATGCACTCCACCGCCAACATGGCATCCGAACGGTGAGGAGCTGCCACCTTTTACCTAGCCAGCCTTCAGCTCATGGACGACTGTGCTGTCTCCAAATTTGGGCTGTTAAGAAGAATGCCGCTCTGAAGATTTTATGGAAGTCTCTGGTGGACATGTGTCCACATTTCTGAGAGTGAACACCAGGAGTGGAAATGTTGGGACATAAAGAATGCACACGTGGAGCTTTAGCAGATAAAACCTCATAGGTTTCCAAAGCAAAGGGCACCCATTTCCACTGCTGCCGGCAGTGTGTGAGGTCTCGGAGCTCTGCGTCTCGGCCAGCACTGGGTATTGTCGGTCTTACATCTGAGCCATTGTGGTTGGGAAGGGGGATTGCACTGTGGCTTTCTTTATTTTGCACCTCCCTGATAACTAATTCAGTAAAATCACTGTGCAAATCACTGGCCTACTTCCCTATTAGATTGTCTGTCATTTTCTTAATGTTTTGAAAGAGTGCTTTATGTATCTGGCTACCAATTCTGCGTCTATTGTATGTACTGCAAATATCTTCTCCCACTCTGTGAGGGTGTCTCGGAGACATTACATGCAACATGCCCAGGGCACACAGCTTGTAAAGTCTCAGTCATCCTTTCCAAGGACAGATGGTAAGCACCCACTGGGTTTGTCTGCATGCTACGCTAACGACAGCAAGCCTCTAGACGTAACATGTCTGCGGACAAACACAGAGCAACAACACCAGCGACCGTAGACCACAATGGTAAAATTAATTGTTTATTGATAATTTGAAATAGTGTGTTAGGACAGGGTGATACCCAGAATTTCTGCATCATTACCCAACAGCCTGGATGGTTAAAACATGCCTCCTGTAGAAACCTGTAGGACGTTACCTATTCACTTAACTGTGTTCTGAACACAGAGTGGTGCTCTTGGTAAATCCCTAAGGCACTGGTTCTCCAAGTGCAGTCCGTGGACCAGCAGCGTCGGCATGACCCAGAAATTCACTAGGAATGCACATGCTCAGGCCGCGCCTCAGATCATCAGTGTCAGAAGCTTGGGCAGGACCCAGCCTCTTGGGTTCTCGTGAGCCTCCAGGTGCTTCTGACACATGGTTAATGTCTGAACACCACAGTCCTAATCAATCTCACATTCATCAGAACGCAGATGGGTCACCCTGGGCCCAGAGCTTCAGCTCTCTGTGGCCGGCAATTATTGTATGTCTTCCAGGCCTTCTCCAGACTAGGCACTGGCAGGTTTTATCCATTAAATCCTCAGGATAACAAGGCGTGACATCATCATTTCCATGTTGCCAATGAGGAAGTTGGGGCCCAGAAAGGTTGAGTGACTTACCCAAGGTCACACAGCTCACAAGTTGGAGGAGCCAGGGGTTGCAGCCCGTGTCTGTCTGACTCCAAGATACACAGCTGCCCCACACGCTGCTCCTGAAGCCACCTGCCATAGCCACCCCAGAGGAAAGTCACCGCGGGCACCTCACCTTCTTTCCTTGTCCACACACTCAACATTGAGAACTAGGAGCTCAGCAAACGTTAAATTGTAGAATGCTGAAGCTAGGAGACCCCTCAGCATCAGAATAAGAGTGCGAGGTCCTCGTCCTCTTTTAGATCTACCATGTGCTGGGCACTCCTCCACACACCGTGGGGGCCACAGACACCATCGGTCCTGCTCCCGGCCCTGAAGAACCTCACAAGGCCCTTGGCCAAGGCCAGCTGATCAGAGCTCTGTGAGTCCACGGGGAGTGAGGGAAGAGGAAGGAAAGGAGCATCCCACGTGGGATGCTGGGCTGGCTCTTTGCAGGAGCTGAGTTGAGCAGGTCGCTGAGGAATGGGCGGGACCTCAGCCGGCGTAGGACACCAGGCCGTGCAGGAAGGGGGACTCCAGATGCAGAGAAAGGGTGAGAGACTGTGTTTGCGGAGCTCCCCGCCACACACACACACACACACACACACACACACACTCACACACACACACTCACACCCTGATGGGGTTGGAAGGAGAGGGAGGGCTCAGGGAGGGCTCATGGAGTGAAGTGGGGGAAGAAAACTGGAGCAGGTAGTCACGATCAGAAGGGCCAGGGAGTTTGGACTTCATTATGCTGAGTCTGGGGAGCTCCTGCAGTTTCAAATCTAGGACCTAGCTTCAGGGACAGAGATCATCTGGGAATGACCTGTCCATCCCCTTTTGCCCATCCGGTCCCTGGAGCAGACAGGACGGTGCAGGGGCAGAGACAGGGTGGGGTCAGGGTACTGAACGGCAGAAGTCAAGTTCAAAATATTTCCCAGCCAGAATGGCAGGGGCACGGACCAACCAGAATGGACATCAGCCACCATACCAAACCCCCAGAGATGTACTGGTACAGACAGGCTGGTCACCAGCTGCGGTTTACACGGAGAGCTGGCCTGGGCTTTGAATGCCAAAATGGTTCTCTGGTGCAATTAATCTAGAAGAGTCCCCTGTCTTAGACATTTTTATTCCATCCTAGATGAACAGTACCCACTTCCTAACAGCTGATAGGGGCTCCCCGATTGAATACTGCCTGAGAAGGTGCCCCGAGTCTGGGGCAGCAGGGGGGGTGTACCTGGTCATATATACCTGCAATAGCACAGCCCCAAGGAGCCGGGAGCAAACCGGACCAGGGGTCACTCGACAAATATGAAACATGTTGGGTGACCTCATGTCTTTGTTAGTGTTTGAGAATCCATCAAAGGTTTTTAATTAAAGTTAAGAGGATCTTTGAGGAGCCGGTGGCTTTTCGGTCTGTGTGACTGTGAGATTAGTTGTGGCTGATTGATGGGCAGTGGGTGGTGGGTGTGAGTCCTCACTCAGAAGACTGCCTTTGGGAACCCAACACGTGGACTATCACAGCACTTCGTTTCCATTAGGATTGCGAACATCCGACGGGCTTAATCTCTGCTATCTACTTTGGTGCGAAAACCAGAAGTTACCAATTCCTGTTTTCGTGTTTTCTGGTTGTTGTTGTTTTTTTTTTTTCCATTTTCTCCTAGAATGCAGGTCTTCTCACCTCCAGCCCAGAAGTCTTTTCATGACTCCCTAGTGCCTTCTCATACATATTTTTTTTAAAGAAAATGGTCAATGGTCATTGGAATGGCTGACGATTTTCTGACATTTGCTAACATGTCTGATACATTCTTACTCTGTCCTTAATCCCTAGCTCCGAAAAGGGGCTGAGTTCCTAGAGTGTTCTATCAGATTGGCCTGCCGGCAGCACGTGACTCAACAGATAAGGCCCAATTTTAGAAAACACCGTGTAGCACAGGGGTCCCCAAACTACGGCCCGCGGGCCGCATGCGGCCCCCTGAGGCCATTTATCCGGCCCCCGCCACACTTCCGGAAGGGGCACCTCTTTCATTGGTGGTCAGTGAGAGGAGCATAGTTCCCATTGAAATACTGGTCAGTTTGTTGATTTAAATTTACTTGTTCTTTATTTTAAATATTGTATTTGTTCCCGTTTTGTTTTTTTACTTTAAAATAAGATATGTGTAGTATGCATAGGGATTTGTTCATAGTTTTTTTTATAGTCCGGCCCTCCAAAAGTCTGAGGGACAGTGAACTTGGCCCCCTGTGTAAAAAGTTTGGGGACCCCTGGTGTAGGGAATCAAGTGAATTGGAATTCAGGAAACGGAATCCTTCAGGGCTGAGAGAGGACACAGCTCGTCACATTTTAAAAGAAAGCTTCTGCCCCATCAAAGCTTTGCCACCTGGTTGAGCAGGCCTGCTCTGCTGCATTAAGGACATGGTCAAGCAAAGCGTGGACCTTGCACCTACGGTGTGCCCAGCTCTGGACAAGGCATTCCAGACAACACGATGATGACGAGACGGAGGAAAGCCACGGATAGCAGGGACAGAACAGCTCCCCTCCTGCTGCTCTGGAATGCCCTGACTGCCCGATCCAGCTCCCTTCTGCGTTCTCCAGGCCCGAGGTACCCATCCTGCAGATCTTACCGCTTCTGTTCTGTGTGAGACCTGGTGGGCAGAGGCGTGTCAAGGGCGTGGCCCAACATGCTTCTCTCTGGGCTCCTGGTCCTTAGCTCCGTGACTGGAACACGGGAGGCTAGCTCAATAGATGTTTGCTGACTCAATAGATCAATCCATGAGCCACACGACAGGGTGGACAAAAGAACCCGAATCTGAGACCTCTGCCAGCAGGGTCTCAGAAGAGACTATGACAGCATGAGCCAGTTGGAAAACATGCTTCAGTCCCTTCAAATTCCAAATCACATGGACATTTTCAGGCACTGGGTGTTCCGCAGTTGGAAATGCGGGTGTTAGGTGGAGGGGCACTGGTGACGGCTGGTTTCAGTGTGGCCTGGGACAGAAAAGTGGGGTGAAGGGCCGCTCATGAAGTGATCGAGGGGTGGGCTGACTCAGCCGGGAGTCTGTTGGAGGAGCTCGGGGTTCCTTCGCCCACTGAAAGACGCAGGCTGACCAGCACGGAGTTCGGCTGCAGTTGAAGGTGGCGTCCGAAACCCCATTTGGGTTTTGTTCTTACTCTGAGGTTTGAAAACTCTAAGCTCGTGCACGTCTGGTTTCCAGCTCTCTCCCAGTGCAAGCAAACTCACACCGTTCCAGAGCCACAGAGCGTGCGGGCTGGATGGACCCTGAGCAGGATGACCGGCCATCACGGTTTGCCCGGGACTCTCCCGGTGTTAGCCCTGAGCGTCCTGTGTCCTGGGGACCCTCTCAGCCCTGGGCAGACAGGGACAGTCACCCCAGTCTCTAGACATTGTTAGGAGACCTAGGGAGACCCAAGTACAGAGTCTTGTATGTCCACCTCTTGGCAATGTGACCTCGGGTGGGCGCTTTGCCCTCCATACTTTGGTTTCCTTATCTCTAAAATGGGGAGACTAACAGAGTCTTGTTCCAAGGGGGTGTGAGGACTCAGTGCGATGCACATATGGCACCTGACACAGTCCCGGGCCCCTTCACAGGAGGCGATGGATCACAGCAGTTACTACTGGTATATGCCACACATCTCACCTTACAGATGGATCATAGCAGTTACTACTGGGATATGCCACACATCTCACCTTACAGATGGATCATAGCAGTTACTACTGGTATATGCCACACATCTCACCTTACAGATGAGGCCGAGGAGGAAAGCTGATTGGCCACAGTTTCCCAGGGGGCATAATAGAAAAGCATGCCTCCTAGTCCAGTGCTCGTCCTAACCCAAACCAGTCGCAGCCTGGGCTCCTGTGTGAGGCCCCAGCTCCCTGCTGGCTGCCCTGCAGTGTACACAAGGTCCTGGGCTCAGTGCAAAGCCGTTACAGTAGTTGGAGCTCTCTGGTCACAAGCAACAGAAACAGCCCGGCTAACCAAATAGGAAGGGAGTTTCTGGGAGGGGCGTGGGGGTTTCAAGACCACCCGGAGGGTGCTGCCTGGCAGGGCCACGCAGTATGAGAGGTACTGTCATGAGAATGAGTGTATTCCCAACAGGTGTTCCATCCTTCGGCCCACCGACAGGTCCAGGGTTCAGGAGAGAGCGCCCAGCTTCCTGGGTGGACAGGGCAACAATGGGCAGTTCAGCGGGCACCTGGAAGTCATTGCTTCCACAGCAGGAGGGCAAGTACCAGGAACCTATCTGCCAGCAAGACTGCATTCCAAAAGGGTCCCCCCAAAGGAAATCGGGGTACCATTAGGAAGAGGAAATGGGTGCGAAGCAGGTAGCCCCAACTACAACGTCCATTCCGGCCATGAGCCCAGGGAAGGGTGGGCTAGAGCTTGGTCAAGAATCACCTTGCCCTGGGCCCACCTCTCCCTTCTCCCCGTCAGAACCTGGCCCGACTCAACCCAGTTTCCAGAAGGGACTGCTGGAGCGATTCCGTGTGCTCCTGCCAGGGGTTCATGTTGAACAGCCCCATGTCACCACCTGCTCTCCCCACTGTGACTCTTTCTCCCAGGGGCCGCTTCCTCTGCCCTGCCCACCTGACTTGACTTCCTCAAACCAAGACCCCTTGGGATGGAAACTGTTTTTTTGGCTAAATTAAAATCTCAGTTGGCTACAACCTTTGAAGCCACATGAAACCCAAGTCAAACGTTCTTCTCGGAGCAAAGTGGCTGCAATTTGCGGGGGGGAGGGAACCACTCTGATGAAACAGTAGCGAACGTCCCAGGACTCTTCGGTGTGAACTGAAACCAGCAGCGTGTTCTCCCACAAATGGGTCTATTTTTCACTTTCTACATTTCCAAAACATTCAGGGTAACGACTTGCTGAAAACCTGGACGACCCCACGTTGTTTTGAAGTCCAGGCTGTCTTCAAGGATCTTTTTTTTTTTTTTTCCTCCTCCAATTTAACTTTCTGGGCGCCTCTGGAGTCTGGTATTAATAATAAATATTATTGCCGTACATCCTTATTTTTTCCTTAATTTAATTAGAGAAAATGTAATAGCCCTTATGAAAACAATATACGAGTCTTCAAACCTAATTAACATGCTACAAAGTGCGCAGGTCACTAAAATTGGTGTTTTCTCTGGAAAGCTTCCATGCAAATAGATAAAAACAAAACTGCATTTAATTCCACCGTCCAGGCTCGCAGGCAAATCAGAGATGACGGGCTCTTGCCCGAAGGCTCCGTCTGCCTGTAATAAATACTTCCCCATTGTCACAATTCAAGGGAGAGCAAGAGCGATACACGAACCCTATCAAATATTCTGAGGGGAGTCAAGTCAGCCGTGACCGGGGTTCAGCCTCCGACCCTTCACGATCCGTGAGCCGAAAAGCAGCCCAGATGCAAGGGCGCCTGCCCTCCTGCGCGGTGCTTTTGTGTTCTGCACGCGACAGCCCCTCCTGCATTCCTGGTCAAGGCTGCCTGTTCTGGGTACCGGGCACTCTTTATCCTCCTCCAGGGGGGTCTCCCTAGGCGCTGGGGTCTGGACTGTGACCAGGTGGAGTGGGCAGAGCCCCAGGCTCCAAGCCTGACTCTCGGGGCTTTCTCCAAAGCCAGGCAGGAGGCGCTGTGGTTACTTGGTGGACAAGACCGCACCCCTGAGTGCTCGGCTTGGGCTCCGCCAGGAATCTCTCCAGCCTCCCCAAGGTGCACGCTGGGGCTCATCTCTCAGGGTATGCCTCTCCCTCCTTCCTTTCATCAGCAGGATGTGCCAGGAACTCACTCCACTTGCCTCTTCTGGGTTTGAACCTGGGCTCCCCCACATGGAGACCTATGTGAGTCTCCCAGGTCTGTAAGTCTGGTCTGGGAAATGGACATACTCAGAGTCTCCACCTGCTAGTGTTGGGGGAGGCTTACAGTGCTTACTGTGTACTTTGCACATAGTAGGCATTTTATAAAATGGACATAGCCAGAGTCTCCACATGCTAGTGTTGGGGGTGGCTTACACTGCTTACTGTGTGCTTTGCACATAGTAGCCATTTTATAAAATGGACATAGAGTCTCCACGTGCTAGTGTTGGGGGTGGCTTACACTGCTTACTGTGTGCTTTGCACATAGTAGGCATTTATAAAATGGACATAGTCAGAGTCTCCACCTGCTAGTGTTGGGGGTGGATTATAGTGCTTACTGTGTGCTTTGCACATAGTAGGCATTTTATAAAATGGACATGAGTCTCCACATGCTAGTGTTGGGGGAGGCTTACAGTGCTTACTGTGTGCTTTGCACATAGTAGGCGTTTTATAAATGTCACTTCCATTTTTCTCCTCTAACGCTGACAACTTCCAGTCACACATCCAGTCTCTTCTTCCTGCAGCCCACAAAGCAGCAGCTCATAGTAGCCCCTTTCCTGATGGCGGTGTTGGGGTCCTGCTCTCTGGAGAAGTAGCTATGTCTTTGCGTCCTGGTGGTGTCCATGTCAGCATTTGGGGGTCCAGGGGAGAGCAGGGCATGGGAAGTCGGGTCCCACCTAGGGACAGAGGCTTCAGGACTCAGGGAAGAACCAGATTTCCCAGCGCGCGCGCGCACACACACACACACACACACACACACACACAATCTGGGTTCTAGTTCACCACAATCTGACTAGTTCAGGAAACTGGAGCAGGGTCCCAGAACATCAGACCAGCACAGAAGGGTGGTGGACCCCACCTCCTGAGGAGCAGGTAGCTGAGCAGGATTGGGGCAATCTGTCAAAATATCAGACTCACAAATGGCCAGGATGAAAGTCTGTCCCAGCCTACTGGTTCTAAACACACGCTCCTTCTGGTCCTCGGACAAATGACAAGCCCTCTAATTATAAGACACCAAATCATAAAAGAGTTTTGTTTACAGCCAAATGTGATTATGTGGTCATCATAGTTATTGTGTAAATGTAATTATCATTACTTATTATTATTCTTCTTAATCAAAGCATGTTCTCTAAAGGTACATGTTACAAATGCTTTAACACACAATGCAGATACCAGGATGTTAACAGTTGCTGATTCCCATCTTTGCTAATTTGCATGGGCACATGGTCTCTGTTGGCGAGTTTGAAGCTTCCTTCAACTGAATTGTGGATGTGTGTGTGTGGTTGTGTGTGATCCAGAGGAAAGAACGCTCGTGAGCTAAAGAAAAAAGAACACCCATGAACTTAATAACACAAATAATTAATACACACGTTTCTATCCTCTCTCTCTAACACCTTCTAAAGTGACAATAATGGAATAATGAAGGTGTGAACCCACAAAAAATCAAACAAAAGAATTGATGGGGGAGAGGTAGGCTTCAGAAGACAAAAAGTCACCATGAATTATTAGATGGACGATAGTAACCGCCTTAGAGCAGTGCCTGCTTGGGGTGGGGGGAGTTGGGGGAGGCCAGGTTCAAACCTCACACTGATTCAGAGACCAGACTCCAGAAGACTCAGGAGTCGGGGGCTGCCGAGACCTCAAAGGATTGGGAGCAAAGTGTGTTGTGAAATAAGATGGGTCTAGAAGCCATATAAAGAGCCGTTAGAACCCCAGCTTCGCTTCACTGTCTTGCCCCACCATGTGGTACCCATTCCACGAGCTAGCAGCAAGAAAAGGTTCATCTCTGAAGAAACTGAATCAGGGCGGGTTGAAGCCCAAGGAAACCAGGTACAGTGGAGGGTAAGGTGGCGCCATATTGAAAACAAGAGATTAAGTAAGAGTTGGCATCCTAAACAGCGGTGCTCTTGACCCTTCCCCCTATGGGCTCCCAGGATGCAGGCATCATCTTCTGCAAGCATGAGTACAGAGCCGGCCTCCTTGGGGAAACAAGCTATCTCATACTTGAGGTCCCTCAGTGAAATAGCCATACCTTGTAAAGAAGCCCCCCAGTCAACAAGGCCCACCCCTGCACCCAAAGCTCCCAGTTGGCTTTTTACTTCTTTCTTGTTAAAAATGAATAGACAGACAGGAATCACCAGCCCTGGAGGAAAGCCGTAAAACCAGTGAACAGAACAAAGGACTATGTAGGAAACAGAGACTTCAAAAACACTAATTAATATCCTCAGAGAGATAAAAGAAAACACTGCATTCAAGGGCAGGATGTCATTTATAGAACTCTTAGAAAGTAAAACCGACATCAAATGAAAAGTCAGTAAAGGATTAGAAGATATAATTGCGGTAACATTTTGGAAAATATAACAGGAAGACAAAGGGCTGGAAAATAGAGAAACCAACGAAAAGAAAGGGTCAACTCAGGAGGTGAAACATTAAATTATTAAGATTCAGAAAATAAGATGGTTGAGAAAAGGAGAAAGAAAAAAGTATAGATCAAATGATACAATTCGGTTTGGCAGAATGTAATCAGATGAGTTTCCAGGCTGAAATGACCCACGGAACACCTACCTCACAGTAAGACTAAAAGGTCTTCACCATGGCACCTCATTAAGAAAGTTTTCTTAAAAACAGGGATAAAAGGATCTTAAATGCTTCCAAGAATTGGGGGCAGATCATACACAAAGAATCATAAATCACAACGGACTGAATTCTTTAATATTTGGAAGATTAAAAAAATGATGGAACAATGCCTTCAGCATTCCAAGGAAAATGATTTCCAACCAAAAATTATATACCCAGACAAAGTATCAATGGAGTGTGAGAGAACACTAAAAACACTTTTAGATATAGAAGGTGTCAAAAAATTTACTTCCATTAACCATGTCTGAGAAAGCTACTAGAGAACGTGCTTCTCCAAAATAAGGGAATAAGCCATGCAAGAGGAAGGCATGTGTCTTAATTTGCTTGGGCCACCATAACAAGATAACCACAGACTTGGTGACTTAAACAACACCAACTTTATTTTCTCATTGTTCTGGAGGCTCCAAGTTCAAAATCAAGGTGCCAGCCCATTTGGTTTCTGGTGAGGCCTTTCTTCCTGGTGTGCAAGGGGCTGTCTTCTTCTAGCCTTTCCTTCGTGCATGCACCTAGAGAAAAATCTCTCTTCCTTTCCTTATAAGGCCACCAATCCTTTAAATTAGGACCTTACCCTTATGACTTCATTTAACTTTCATGACCTCCTAAAAGCCCTATCCCTAACTACCGTCACATTAAGGATTAGAGCTTCAATAGATGAACTTGGAGGGATAAAATTCAGCCAATAGCAACATGGAATCCATGAAATAAGTAACAATGCAGGACCCAGGAGGTTTTCAGTAGGACAGCTGGGCAACAGAGCTTGGGAACAGCCACTCAAGAGCAAAAGATGGACGTCTCCGGGAGTTAATAAGGAAACTGATCAACTAACCAACGTGCTTGACGGTGTCAGGAGAAAATTCACATTTCTGGCAAAAATACTTGAGATACACAGAAAAACACATTTAAAAAAAACAAGACAATAATTAGCTCCTTGAAAAGCAGTTTATTAACATAAGGAAGAAAATTCAGTAACTGTGTACTGTGTGGCTTAGCAGTGAACAATATTTATACAGTCCTAATGTTATAAATGTCGAATATATTTTTTTTAATTGTAACATAACTATATTGAACATAAATGGATGATGCTTTCACCTATGATTATAAAACTGTTGGAGCACAGAGGTTTGCTCTACTGAAAGCCATCGCCCCTTTCCCTCCAAGGTGGGACCTCCCCTCTCCTCCGAGCTCCCAACACTCAGCACCCCCATTCCCCCCATGTCTTAACACACCGCACTGTCTCTGTCTTTCTACCCTCAGCCTCCCCCCAAGACTGCCCTCTGGAGAGCCCTCTTAGTGAAGGAGATGAAGAATAATCATGATCAAGGAGCCACTGCTGCACGTTGGAAGGTGTAACAGCCACGAGAAAAAGAACAATGGGCACAGGGTGAGCCAGGCAGGGCGTGCCGGAAGAGGGGTCAGTCTGGGTACCAAATAGGTAATGGGAAGCCACTGAGGGCTTCTGACCAGAGGAAGGACTCGATCTGACCCGTGAGTGCAGAGGGACCAATTTGGGGTTGTTGTGGCAATCCAGATAAGAGATCACGGGGACTGGGCCAACGTGGTTGCAGTGGAGGTGGAAAGAAAGGTCTGGATTCTGAATATACTTCGCAAGAATAAATAACAAGAGCAACCCATGAGGTTCTGTGTGACGTCAGATTTCCCCAGGGGGTCTGGACAGTGAGAACCTGAGTTTGGAATGTTGATGGAGATGTGTTTCCTCTGGCTCCCAGTTTCTGTTTTCCGAGAGCCTCAGAATGTGACAGAATCACCAGTTCCCTCCATCTGATCAGCATCTCGAGGAGCCGGGACCCAGGGAGCAAGAGACCCTGAGCTGAGCCTGCGTCCGCCCACCCCTCCTACTCCTCTGTGCTAGCTGTCACCCACATCTCCTGAAGATGCTATATGCACTTCCGAAACCAGGATCCCCCCAGGCCCTTCCCGAGCCCTAGTCAGGGGTAGAAGGCTGGGCAGCAGGTCCTGGTCCTGGCGAGTGCAGCATTTGAGGAAGAGGGTCTGATAAGACACCAAAGAGCAAATGAATGCAGAGAGGGACTCAGTTACAGAGCCCGGCTCTGTGCTGAGCTGAGCACCAGACACCAGACACCTGGCTTCCAACCTCTCCTGAATTTTAGCAACCACTTCATTTGCCAGACCCGGATACCCAGGCTTATGCAGATAAAATGACTTGCCTCAGTTTACCCGCAAGTAGAAAGTGTTAGAGCCAGCCTAAAACCAAAGTCTGCTTATCACCAACTCCTACGCTCTCCCATTGGCTTAGTGTAGATTTTTTTCCTTTGGGGACGGCCCTCCAGAGTTCCACCCTAACCAGCCCCAGAGACAGACAAATTGACTGTCAGGAACCTAACCAGAAACACAGCCTTCCTTGGCCAGCGCGGTTTAGAGAAGAGCAAAGGGTAGGCTGGAATTGTCATGTGATTCCAGAGAGCAGCCTGTCACTCAGGCCTGCTGATGCCTGATCTTCTTGAGGTTTCAAAACTCGGGAGTTCTGGGAGGCGGGGGACGTCTCAGGGCCCCTGCGGATGGAGGGGTGCGCACGCTGCTGTCTCTGCTCCCCTGCGCGGTCTCTTTGCTCCCAGACACCCCCTGTTTTGTAATTCCTCTCCTTTGCAGCGGCACGCAGTCAGCACACGTATATGCAAACACCCCGTGCAGCTTCTGCAAAGATGGGCATATGGGCAGCAGCTGGGAGTAACAAGTTCCTTTCTACAGGATCTGAAAAGAAGCAAGAATCACCACGGCCTGCTTCCTCCGGCGTTCCCGAGTAGGTCATGGGAGAGAAACAGCAGGCCCAAGGTGAATTTCCCTTTTCAAGATAAAACACGGAAGCTTCGGAGGCAGATGGGCCAGAATCTGAGGCATGGCTCTCTCGTTTTCCTGCGTGGGACCTGCTGCAGTTCACTTAAGCCCCTGATGCTTCCGAGCCCTCGCTCACGCAGAAGGGAGCCCTGTGGGGCTGTTGCAAGGACTCATTCAACATACTGCGTGTCAAGCCGCCGACACGGTGCCTGGCACATGGATGATTGCCGTCAGGGCTGGGAATTACAATCTTACCAGGGAGGGGCAAGTCCCATTTTTTTGCCACTCAGGATCAAACTTTTCTACATGTTTTGCAATGGAACAGTATTTTTTAATTACCATGTATTTTATTTTCATTCATCTCCCAGTCATATTATGAATTAGGTAGCATTATTTTTATTTGGAAGAAGAGAGAAAGTTCTGACACCCAACAAGTAGATGGCAGGGGTGGGAACTGGAAATCCGGAGCATAGGGCTGCCTGCCTGTAGGGGCGGCCTGTGTGCCGAGTGAAGACCCCGTCCAGGGCCTGCGATAGGATGCTAATGGGAGGCATCAGCAATGGCGACAATGCGCGGAGCAGTCGGCAGGCACTGGCTCAGGTCGGAGCAGGGGTTTGGGACCGCTGTGCTCCCTTCAAAGCTCTTTTGCTCTCCAGATGCGTGACTCAGGTGATCTGCTTCCCCTCTCGCATATCAGTTTCCTGACCTGGAAAATGGGGTCATAATGGGATCTCCCTCCTAGGGTTGGGAGAAGAATGCAAGATGATGCACAGAACATTCTAGAACCAGGCCTGACCTGTAATGAATGTTCAGTACACTCAAGCTAGTTTTGAATCCATTTGACAAATCATTTACTCAAGGTCACCTTGCTCATCAGTGGTAACGTCTACTAAATAAATAAACCCCTCACAGGCCATCACTGAGCATGGGGCCTAGACCAGCAGTGTCATAGGCAGGGCATTAGATGCAAAGGGGGAAGCTTTCCAAGGGCATTTGCTTGCCACCCTTGCTGCTGCAGACAGAATGCCTCCTCCCCCAACTTCATATGTTGGACTGCTAACCTCTAATGTGACTGTATTTGGGAATAGGGTTTTAGGGGGTGATTATGGTTAAATGAGGTCATGAGAGTGGGGCCCTAGTCCAATTAGATTGTTGATCTTATGAGAAGAGGAGGAGAGATCTCTCTTTTCTTCTTTCTCTCTCTCTCTCCCTTCCTACCCCTGCCCCTTGGGCATGCGCAGAAGAGGTCATGTGGACACAGAGAGGACAGCTGTCTACAGACTAGGGTGACAGCCCTCACCAGAGATTAGACTTGTTGGCGCCCCGATCTTGGACTTCCAGCCCCCAGAAACAGGAGAGAACACCCAGCCTGTGGTATTCTGTCATGGCAGCCTGAGCTACGGCAGCAGGGTGATCGGTCCTGTTAGTGAAGGCGCATACCGCGTGGACAAGAACAGTGCGCGCACCGCGTGGACAAGAACAGTGCGCGCACCGCGCGGACAAGAACAGTGCGCGCACCGCGCGGACAAGAACAGTGCGCGCACCGCGTGGACAAGAACAGTGCGTACCCCCCAAACCACACAGCACTCAGCACCAATTACAAAGGCGAGGCCCACCTCCAAGAGCTGGTGCGGAAATGTGCTCAGACAAAATGTTGCAAGTGCTGGAATAATGCACAAAACGTAGTCGACTGATAAAAACCAAGCAAAATATGACACACGCTCACGCAGATACAAAGCGCCGCTCTGTACTGCCGTGCGGTCTTATTTAAGTACGTAACATGCAGAAAAAGGTCAGGAAAACAACCCTCGTGGAACTCATAGCCTTGGTCCCTCCCAGGGAAGAGACTAGGATGGGGTGGGCCGTGGAGGGCATTAGCTCTACCAGTGAATTTTAACTTCTTAGGCGAAATAAATATATATCCGTGTATTGTGTTTCTCGGGGACTAAAATGGTAATAAATTTGACAAAAAGGAAGGAGGAAGAAGGAGCGGCTGCTCCGGGGTGATCTATGCCGCCTTCACACACATGAAAGCCGCTGCTGGCATCAGTGTGTAATGCCTCTTCACCCCACACCCCATTACATCTCCTAAATGAAAGACTTTCTGAAAAGAGGAAGACCGCGAAGGGGAGGCGAGGACGGTGAAATCCATTAGTCTGCGAGAGGAGAGGAGAGGAGGGAGGCAGCAAACGCGCCTGAGAGATAAGGGAGAGGACGTTTGATCAAAGGATGTAACGTGGTAGGCATCAGTACTTGACGCACGTGTTCTCGGTGAGTTTCCGCTGAGCGCTAGCCCGCCCCCCCCCCTCCCGCCGTGTGGAGCCTGGCGGCCCCCCCGCCCCCTGGCAGTGCCTCCTGCCTGTTGCCTCCCCGTGGGGAGGAAGGACAGAAGGACAGCTCTTTCTAAAAAAAAAAGCAGATCGGACGGTATCTGGCAGTAACTCAGCCCTCGCTACAATGCGGCCTGAGCCCCTTCCTGAGTCCTTGGGCAGTGCTTGCGCTGACGTGCGACACTGGGGACCCAGTGGCAGCTTTGGCTGCCCCTCGTTTCACGCCCTGGGTTACCTACCACGTGACCTTCTGTGTCTCTGGAAAGTTAGCCCACCCCTCTCCACTGGCCCAACGCCAAAGAGCCGCTGACACGTCCGGGCGAACCGCTTCTCCAAGAGATCTGTGTCATCTCAGGAGGGGACTATTTCAAAGAACCAGAAGTTCTTGGGGTAGAGGTGACAGTCCAGAGACTTAGACACCAAAAAGATCATCTCCTTAAAGACTGTTTAAAACCTTTCAGTTTTAAACTAACCCCTTTATCATTCATAGCTTACTTGCACACAAGCAGCTGAACTGGTGTATTTTATTTATTTATTTTTTTTAATGACAGAGAGGAATGGTGAGTCCAAGAAAGAGCAAATAGATGTTTTATTGTTGTTACTATTTGTTTCATATTTATTACTTTATGTTGAAAATAAAGAATGCATGAGGCAGAAGAAAGGTGAGCCAGACAAGAGGATGATCACTACAACTGTCTCCTTCCCACCCCAGAACTATTACCAGTTTCTTGTGTCTTCTTACACACACACATGCACACATGCACGCATGCACACACATGCACTCACACATCTGCTCTCTCACACATCTGGAAGTAGACTGTGCATACCATGTAGCATTTCATTTGTTTTTCAATTGACAATATGTAAAGAAAATATGGATGACAAGGTTTCCCGTCCTAAGTCTTCCCAAGATCCGGCCAACCTCGGTCTAAGATCGCTAATCCAACCTGGCCTGACAGGCAGCAGAAGGAGTGTGCTTCTGTCCACAGAGTCCCCAGGGTGGGAGGCCAGGCATGGTGACCAGGCAGAATCACGAGGCCTGACTGACAGGTAGTGGTTCTTCTGGAGGAAGGAAGGATTGGTTCTGAACGGAAGCATCCGGAAAGGCTAGGCATGGTGTGTCACCCTCCCAGGCTGGAGGACGCAGGCCCGGAGCATCTGAGTTCACACGGGCTATGAACCATGGCCTCACAGTGCTGTGGTGTGGACTGAGCTTGCATGCAGAGGGGCCTCAGGTTTCTCCGATCTTAGAAGGGTATCTCATCTAACTCTGAGGCTCAGAGTGGGTCAGCCTCTCCTCACTGAATATATTTATACTTCTGTAGAAAACATTTTTAATAAGTTTTGGTTATCAAAGATTTTTTTTTTTGTATTTTTCTGAAGTTGGAAACAGGGAGGCAGTCAGACAGACTCCCACATGCGCCTGACCGGGATCCACCCGCATGCCCACCAGGGGACGATGCTCTGCCCATCTGGGGCGTTGCTCTGTTGCATCCAGAGCCACTCTAGCGCCTGAGGCAGAGGCCACAGAGCCATCTTCAGCACCCGGGCCAACTTTGCTCCAATGGAGCCTTGGCTGCAGGAGGGGAAGAGAGAGACAGAGAAGAAGGAGAGGGGAGGGTTGGAGAAGCAGATAGGCGCTTCTCCTGTGTGCCCTGGCCGGGAATCGAACCCAGGACTTCTGCACACCAGGCCGATGCTCTACCACTGAGCCAACCAGCCACGGCTATCAAAACTTTTTGAATTGGAGAAACTTGTATGACCGATTATGAACCTTAATAAAAAACATACCTCAAAAAGAAAAATGCATTATATCCAATAAAAAGGTGGTGGGTGGTTCGAGAAACAATAGTGAGAAATGAAATTAGGACACATGTTGTTAAATCTACATTAAATAAACATTGCTTGTAAAAATGAAAAGAAAATCACAATGTGGGGAAAGTTTAAACACAAGAAGGAGCTAAAACACTTGACAAAAAGTAGATAAAAATTGCAAGGCCAGCATTCCAGAACTAAACCACTCTAAAATCCTTGCGTTGTCCCCGAGGATGGCGGAAATATTTTTTTAACCTGGAAGTTAAGTACTCAATTTGAAATGTGCAAGATCCTACACTGAAAGTATAAAGGGATAACTTCCAAACAATGAAAAGATGGAATAAATGAATGAAGGCTTGATTGAACATTAGGAAGCAGGACAAGAGACAAGAGAGAAGCCATGGAAAACCCTCGTAGATAGAAAACACAGAACCAGATGGCAGAAGTCAGCCAAAGACACAGCCAATGTACACTTATCAAACTCAGCTATTAAAAAACTGAGATTGTTTTCAGAGCGAACTTTTTAAAGCCCAACTCTGTGGTGTTGGAGAGATACACCTATCACATAACACCACAGAAATCCTGCAAGTAAAGGTTTACAGCAGTGGTCCTCAAAGTGTGCACCAGGGTGCACTGGTGCACCCTAGAATATTTCCAGGTGTGCCCTATGGCATTCCAGAGAAATATGTGCCAGTTGGGGACCAAAAAACCAACAGGGTTTTTGGAGTTTAGATTTTTGGGGGACAGAGGTGTGGGGAATTGGCTTTAAGCTGACAGTCTGTCCAACTCCCCACCTCACTTGCCTGATTAGGTTGCAAAGGGCTGTTAAGCTGTGGTGCTGGATTGTTTACACTACCCTCCATGTTCCCCGGAAAGACTGGAGGCAAGTTTCTTCTATCCTTTGTTTGGTATAAAGTTAAGATGATATGTATGGTGGGGGTTTTCTGCACTCAACACAGTTAAGAGTAAAAGAGAGGAATTCTTCAATGTATTGATGAGGAAATGAGAGTTTGTCTTTCAAATATATGCCCAAACATTGAAGAACTCACTAGGACACATCAGGCTCATGTTTCTCATAAACACAAGAATGAAAAAACTTAACACATTTGCGCTGGGACCTGCCAAATTTACTAAATCTTACTAAGAATGTATCTATATATATGTATATATAAAAA
Organism: Saccopteryx bilineata; assembly: GCF_036850765.1. Lineage (NCBI taxonomy): Eukaryota > Metazoa > Chordata > Mammalia > Chiroptera > Emballonuridae > Saccopteryx > Saccopteryx bilineata. The sequence goes on along the minus strand of NC_089493.1, from coordinate 9,933,860 downwards.
GATAACTTTTTTGTCATTTTCTTATTTTTTTAACTCCTCTTTTATAAGAATTCTAAAAAGCATAACAAAAAAATGTAACATAAAAAGGTTTTTTAATGACAGAATAAATTTAATTTTGTTGTATTTATTTCATTTAATTACCATAAAAGCACACTTGGACTCTCTATTCTTTTTCTTTAATATTTGACTTACTTATTATAACATACTTCTCAGAAATTTGTATATAGCGTGCCTACAATTGTTTGTAGGATTTTAAATGCACCCCGACTTCAAAAAGTTTGAGAACCACTGGTTTAGAGGAAGGTACAGAAGGCAAAGAGATACAACCCTGAAGAAATTTAGCGTCTCGATACGTGTATCAGATAAAGCGGTCTTGAAGATGTTATTTAACTGGGTCTCCGTTAGCACACGCACACAAAAAAGCAAAACAGCCCAATCAGTGGTATGAAAACTCTACACTTATAAAATAGACGAACACCAATATATTGGTCCCAGACTTCACATTACAGGGGAAATTGTCTGCTAATGTATCTGTATTGGCCTCTCGACGCTAAGCTCCTGGGAGGAAGCAAGCTGTGTCTTATTAGTAGTCACTCAATTCCCAGCATTCAGTCCACGTCTGACTTAGAGGGTTCTTAATATATGTTTATTGAATAAACCAGTGCTTCTCGAGCCGCGCTGTACATCAGAATCTTCTGGGAGTTTTTAAAAATACTGAGGCCCGGGCCCCACCCCAGGCCAATTAAAGAAAAATCTCTAGGGGAGGGGCCTCAATATGGGATATTTTTTAAAAGCTCCCAGGTGATTCTGATGTTTGGCCAGGCCTGAGAACTGCTGGAATAAATAAATGACTGGATGACCCAACGAATGAGCGTCTCTTTGATTTACAGAAGAATTCATTGCAGGGCTCCTTTTAAAAGCACGTTCCCATGGTGCTTTTTCCAGGTAATTCGATTTTAAGAAATTTGATTTACACCCAATATTGCCGGGACAATCTATTTCGTAAAAAGCAAGGAACATCTGTATTATCTATCATTTTCTTTAAATGGATTTGGGAATATTCTGTTTCTCCGTTTAGAAAAGGGAGCGAGAGGCTTGAGCAAAAACTGTATCATTTCCTGTCCTCTGCAAATGCTTTCTCCTACTCTGGCATGTAGAGACAGTTTCCCAGCGATATTAAGCATATGATTAATTAATGAGACCCTTAAAGCAGTTTTGAGAAGAAACATAGCCTGGGCTTCCTGCTGCTGATGTTATGGGAGTGACAGATGGGGAATGGAACTTGGCGTAGCCTGGGTGTGTGAGGGTGCTCCCGTGCGCCGAGCGCCGGGTCAGGTGCGGGGAGCAGAGTGGGAGGAGAATCAACTCAGGTAGGCAGCAGTCCGGGAGGGGGACGGCAGGTGGGCATCCAGGTGTGTCAGGGCGGGGGACAGAGGTGGCCCTTTCCTGCAGTAGAGTCATCCAGTGATGGACAAGAGGACAGACCTTGTTTTTCCAAGACATGGAAACAACCAAAAAGCCCTTCAATAGATGACTGGATAAAAAGATGTGGTACATATATACTATGGAATACTACTCAGTCATAAGAAATGATGACATCGGATCATTTACAACAACATGGATGGACCTTGATAACATTATACTGAGTGAAATAAGTAAATCAGAAAAAAATAAGAACTATATGATTCCATACATAGATGGGACATAAAAATGAGACTCAGGAAGCCCTGGCCGGTTGGCTCAGCGGTAGAGTGTCGGCCTGGCGTGCGGGGGACCAGGGTTCGATTCCCGGCCAGGGCACATAGGAGAAGCACCCATTTGCTTCTCCACCTCCCCCCCCTCCTTCCTCTCTGTCTCTCTCTTCCCCTCCCGCAGCCAAAGCTCCATTGGAGCAAAAATGGCCCGGGCACTGGGGATGGCTCCTTGGCCTCTGCCCCAGGTGCTGGAGTGGCTCTGGTCATGGCAGAGCGACGCCCCAGAGGGGCAGAGCATCGCCCCCTGGTGGGCAGAGCATCATGCCGGGTGGATCCCGGTCGGGCGCATGCGGGAGTCTGTCTGACTGTCTCTCCCCGTTTCCAGCTTCAGAAAAATAAAAAATAAAAAAATAAAAAATAAATTTTAAAAAAAGAGACTCAGGAACATGGACATGTGGTGGTTATTGGGGGGGAGTAAAGAGGGGGGAGGGAAGGGCACAAAGAAAACCAGATAGAAGGTGACAGACGACAATTTGACTTTGGGTGATGGGTATGCAACATAATCAAATATCAAAGTAACCTGGAGGTGTTTTCTCTAAACCTATGTACCCTGATTGATCAATTTCACTCCATTAAAATTTTTTTTTAATTTTTTTTTTTTTTTTTTTTGTATTTTTCTGAAGCTGGAAACGGGGAGAGACAGTCAGACAGACTCCCGCATGCGCCCGACCGGGATCCACCCAGCACGCCCACCAGGGGCGACGCCCTGCCCACCAGGGGGTGATGCTCTGCCCCTCCGGGGCGTCGCTCTGCCGAGACCAGAGCCACTCTAGCACCTGGGGCAGAGGCCAAGGAGCCATCCCCAGCACCCGGGCCATCCTTGCTCCAATGGAGCCCCGGCTGCGGGAGGGGAAGAGAGAGACAGAGAGGAAGGAGGGGGGGGGTGGAGAAGCAAATGGGCGCTTCTCCTATGTGCCCTGGCCGGGAATCGAACCCGGGTCCCCCGCACGCCAGGCCAACGCTCTACCGCTGAGCCAACCGGCCAGGGCCTCCATTAAAATTTTTTAAAAAAGAAGAAGACAGACCAAGACCTGGGTGAGTCGCAGGGAGGCTGAAAGGAGGGAGCATCCCTCAGAGGAGAGAAGCTTGGGTCTCTGTCTTAACCAATGGGAAGGAGCACATTCTGGCTGAGGGAACAGTGTGAGGAGTTGGGGAACAGCAGCGGAGATTGATGCTGCCGGAATATTTGCTAGTGCTTTTCTTCCAAGGCTGGAGGGACCCCCTCATGGCCACCTTACTTCTGGGGCCCCCGTCATCCAGCCACACTGAGCATTTACTATTTCTTCACGTAGACCTCTGCTTTCACCATTGCTATATCAATCTCCTAGGCTCTGCAGTGGTTGGCAAACCGCGGCTTGTGAGCCACATGCGGGTCTTTGGCCCCTTGAGTGTGGCTCTTCCACAAAACACCACGTGCAGGCGCTACCTCGATAAAGAATATACCTACCTTTATAGTTTAAGTTTAAAAAATTTGGCTCTTGCCTGATCAGGCGGTGGCGCAGTGGATAGAGTGTCGAACTGGGATGTGGAGGATCCAGGTTCGAGACCCCAAGGTCGCCAGCTTGAGCGCGGGCTCATCTGGTTTGAGCAAGGCTCACCAGCTTGAGCTCAAGGTCACTGGCTCGAGCAAGGGGTCATTCAGTCTGCTGTAGCCCCCAGTCAAGGCACATATGAGAAATCAATCAATGAACAACTAAGGAACCGCAACGAAGAATTGATATTTCTCATCTCTTTCCCTTCCTGTCTGTTTGTCCCTATCTGTCCCTCTCTCTGACTCTCTCTGTCTCTGCCACAAAAAAAAAAAAAAAAAAAAAAAAAAAAAAAAAAAAAAAGGCTCCCAAAAGAAATTTCAATTGTTGTACTGTTGATATTTGGCTCTGCTGTCTAATGAGTTTGCTGACCACTGTGGCGGCCATAACCAAGTATCAGAAACTGAGGGGCTTACCACAGCAGAAATGTACTGTCTCACTGCGCTAGAGGCCAGGAGTTTGAAATCAGAGGTTGGCAGGGCTGCGCTCCCTTCAATGCCTGTAGGGAAATCTTCTAGCTTGGCTCTTCCTAGCTTAGGGTGTCAGTGGTGATCTCTGGTGTCCCCTGGCTGGCAGACATGTCACTCCAACCCTCCCCCTTCATGTGGTCTTCACCCTAAGGGTCTTCACACCGTCTTCACTCTGTGTCTCTATCTCTGTCCACATTTCCCCTTTTTCTAAGGACACTGTCATATTGAATGAACCCGTCCCAATGACCTCATCTTAACTTGATTTCCTCTGTAAAGACCCTGTTTCCAACCAAGATCACATTCTGAGATGCTGGGGTCAGAACTTCAACATATCGTTTATGGGGGACACAATTCATCTCGTAACAATTGTAAAGGTTGGATGATGGCCTGTTTTCCTTGTCTTTTTCCTTTTCTAACTTCTTCTTCTTTTTATTTTTTATTTTTTATTTATTTATTTTTTTGCCTCTAAGCAATTAGAATTTCTTCTCCTTACCCCTGCCCCAGCTTCTGAGATTTCTGGTTTCATTCCCCATTCCCGCACCGCCTGAGTGATCCCTCCAGCCTCCCTGGACGGCCGGAGCAATGAGTTGCACTCGGAGTATGGCCTGCCATGCCCTGCCTCCTCCCCGGTCCCCACAGCAGTATTTTTTTTTTAATAAATTTTTATTAATGTTAATGGGATGACATTAATAATTCAGGGTACATATATTCAAAGAAAACATGTCTAGATTATCTTCTCATTAAATTATGTTGCATACCCCTCGCCCAGAGTCAGATTGTCCTCTGTCACCCTCTATCTAGTTTTCTCTGTGCCCCTCCCCCTCCCCCTAAATCTCTCCCTCCCACAGCAGTATTCAGAGCCTGCCCGTCAGCCCCTTCCCCTCCGACGGGGGCTGAGACCAGCTCTTCCTGCCGACCTCAGAGTCCGCTCATTCAGGGCGGCTCTGGCCATCTGCTCCGACTACTGTCCTTTAAAGCAGCGCTCTGCCCTGCCTCCCTCCGGGCCAATTCCGCGGAGCCCCACATCCCCAATTTCCCCTGCTGTCAATAGCAGCATCTTAGCGCTCACCCCAGAGCATCCCCACGGTCTCTGGTCCTCTTCTTTCCTCCTCGAGCTAATCCAGGAAAAGCCCCATCGTAACTTGTCCAGCCGCCCTTCAACAGGACTTCGCTCCCCCTCCCCCCGTCTCCTGATACATTCCTGAGCGTCTGCAGCCAAAGCTGTATTTCTTCTCTGCTTCCTTTCCCTTTCCCCCTCTTTTCTTGGCCTGCTCCCTGCCCTGTTCCTTTGTTCCTCTGCCTGTTACTTAGATGACATTCCCTTCCACGTTCTTCATCCTGTGGGGACTCCGGTCAAGGTTCCCAGGTCCAGTGCTCTTTCCACCACTTGGCTGGTACCACTCAGTCTTTGCTCAGTCCCTCCCAGCCTCTCGGGAGGGTGTCACCTGCCGCAGGAAGCGCCTGGGCGGTGGCCCACAGAGGTATGGGTGCCATCCCACTCAGCTACCTGGGCAGGGGTGCTCCATAGTGATAAACAGCTTGGTTTTGGCATCACACAGACCAGGGTCTGGACTCTCACATTTCTTGATGCATTGTGACAGTGGGCAAAATCATTAACCTGTCTGAGGGTTGACTTCCTAAGCTGTGCAAAGGAGGATAGAGCATCTACCTCAGGGGGATGAGGGATCAGTCATGTCCCAGCAGGAAACAGGTGGCAACTTTGAAATAAGATAATTCTAGGATGATTCAGAAAGAGTTTATAGACAAAGGACCTATTTATCATGTGATAGTTGCATCCAGCAACCCTAAGGAATAAGAGCTGGGGGGGGGGGGGGTAGTTACTCTGATCCAGAAGGATGAAGTCCTAGGAGTCAGCCATCTTGAGAGGGGAGTAGCCCTCTCCAAGCCCCAGGGAACTCTGCAGAGCAGGGGCTGGGGTAGCAGAGGCCTCTGCCCTCCCTCCACCCACCCTCCCGCCTGCTGGTGCCTCCCACTGCCTGGACCCCACAGGATGCCAGAGACCAGGGGGCCACGTCCCCGTGGCCAGCAGATGGGGTGGCAGTGGAGAGGAGGATGAAGAGAGGATGTGGAGGGACAAACGAATGAGCCAGCAGAAGTTTGTAAATCAAACAAGATAAGGCATGTAAAACCCCGCACCCGGTACATATCAAGAGTTCATAAATGTGTTAAAAACGTTTTCTCTTCCACTTATTATATTATCGTTATTATTATTTAGGGGGAGTAAAGCACAATATTTCCTGACTTTCCTCTCAACAATTTATCTCCAGAAGAGAAACTACCAGAAACAGCTTCCTCTTTGAATCGTCGGGGAGTGACTGCCCACTCCCAGTCCTCTTCATAGCGCCACCCACCTTAGCTAGTGGGTGTCTAGGAGGCTGCTGGCTGGTGATTGGCCAAGCCCATCAGCCCTGTCTTAGAGGGTTTGCACGCGAGCTGTTTAGAGGAGTCCATTCATGAGCAGGTCTAGGAGCTGAGGCACCACTAAGGCGACATAGCAGAGAAGAACAGCCGACAGCCAATTCTGAAAGGCTCAGATGCCCTTGAGACCCAGAACTACTGCTTTATCGTGAATACTGGTCTAGCGCCCCCTGGGGCTGGGGCGCAGCACTGGACTTTTCCTGTTCCCTTACTTCCCGCCTCCCTAATGGCTGCAACAAGAATTCCTAAACTTTTCCCAGACACGTTGTCAGAGTCAGCTTGCAGGGCAGGCAGGAGGGCAGGAGGCACGGCCGCAGCCCTTTTTTTTTTTTGCTCCTGAGAAAAGTGCTAAAGGTTTACGACAAAGAACATGCCCTCCTCTCCGGCTTGTCAAAGCAGAAAGGGGGAGAGGTGAGGCACTTTAAATATTGAAGGACCTCTCTTGATTACACAGTTACTTAGTTTGTTATTTTTATAATCAAGAGGACCCACTAATATGTTAAAGGAATTTATTCAAAATAAATATTCGACAAATATTTAAGCTACACTGTAACAGAGCTTAGCCACCAGTGTGTGTCCTGTCCAGCTCAGACGTATTCCTTCACCCACACTGGGCAATTTTACAAACTCTTTTTTTTTTTTTTTTGGTAATTAATTGCTATTGTTTTTATCTCTAGACCCAAAAAATTTTATTCTCTGAAATGTCTGTTGGGCATTTGATGTATATTTTCTCCTTTCTCTTTCTGAAGGGAAAGCCAGTAACATGGAGTCTGGCCTGACCTTTTTCCCAGGTGAGTCAGCTGAGGCCCCACTGAACTGGTTGGTGTGCTGCCCAAGATCACAGGACACTAAAAGCAGAGAACAGATCGGAAACACAGTCTAGAATTCCAATCCAGAACTGATTCTTACTCCTACCCAGAGGGGGATTTAACGGTGGGCGCACCAGGCATGCGACCTGAGCCCCGACTTTTGAAGGGCCCTGCAACACCCCAACTTGACACCTTTTTCAACGTAAGGGGCTCAATATTTTCTTCTGCGCCCAGAGCCTCAACTGACCTTAATCCACCTCTGTTCCTACCAATATCCCACCCTGTTCTCTTTGTCTGCAGGGAAAATGTCCTTATGGAGCTTGGGGGTTGTGAGCCTGCTGAGGTTTCTAGAATAGCGGCACGCCCCTCTCTCCTGGAAGCCCCTCTCTCCTGGAAGCCCCTCTCTCCTGGAAGCCCCTGCTGCTGGCCCCAGCAATGTTTGACTCTCGACTTGAGTTTGCACTGTGTATGAGCCACACCTACCTTAATGTTTCTTCTTCTGTCAGCAAGGCCAAATGTCTCTATGCTTTTTACTTCTTATTGGGCTCCAAGTCCTCTGAGACCGAGATTCTGGGCAGACCACCTTCATATTTCCCACGGTGCCTGGCCCAGAGTCGGTCTGGGTTCACTGGATGAATGAGTGCATAAATGATTGAAAGGATAAAAGAGCCTGACCAGGCGGTGGCACAGTGGATAGACCGTCGGACTGGGAATGGGGAGGACTCAAGTTCGAAACCCGGAAGTTGCCGGCTTGAGCACAGGCTTACCAGTTTGAGCGCAGGATTGCTAGCTTGAACGTGGGATCATAGACATGACCCCATGGTCGCTGGCTTGAGCCCAAGGTCACTGGCTTGAACAAAGGGTCACTCACTCTGCTGTAGCCCCCCAGTCAAGGCACATATGAGAAGGTAGTCAATGAACAACTAAGGTGTCGCAATAAAGGATTGATGCTTCTCATCTCTCTTCCTTCCTGTCTGTCTGTCCTTATCTGTCTCTCTCTGAATCTGTCTCACACACACACACACACACACACACACACACAAATAATGATTATATTGGGAAGTGGGCAGGCACTTTATAACTGGTGGCCAGCAATGGTATGAGAAGTGAGAGAAGGTGAAGGTTAAGAGCAGGAACAGCAGGGACCTGACTCCTAACTCTCAGTCCACCACCCTAGGCAACTTCTTTAATCTTCTCGTGCCTCTGTTTACATGTCTGCGAGCGAGGATAATGTAAGCCTCTCACTCTACTGCGCTGTTATAAGAATTAAACGAGAGAGTGCAAGTAAAGCATTAGCACAATCCATGGCACATAGTAAGTGCTTAGTAAACACTTATTACTCAACAGATATTATTGATGGACGTTGTAAACCACCCCCACCTCGTTAGCTTTATGTTTCTCTTCTGTGAAAACCAGGACCACCCACCTTCTATTGATACTTCTGTATTTCCTACTTTTCATTTGAAGCCTGGCCATTGATTAAACCTAACCCCTCTCTTCTCAGCCCTTCCTTTTTTCTTTTTTTTTTAATTCAGTGAGAGGAGGGGAGGCAGAGATAGACTCCTGCATGCACCTTGACTGGGATCCACCCAGCAAGCTCACTGGGGGTGATGCTCTGCCCATCTGGGCCCTTGCTCCATTGCTCAGCAACTAAGCTCTTCTTAGCACCTGAGGTGGAGGCCATGGAGCCATCCTCAGCATCCAGGACCAACTCGCTCCAGTCGAGCCATGGCTACAAGAGGGGAAGAGAGAGAGAGAAGCAAGAGGGGAAGGGGTGGAGAAGTACATGGGTGCTTCTCCTGCATGCCCAGATTGGGAATTGAACCTGGGACATCCACAAGCCAGGCTGACACTCTACCACTGAGCCAACTGGCCAGGATCAGCCCTTATTAAAGTGTTACATACTTTCCATTTCAAATTCAGAATCATTTATTTTTAATCTCCCACAAAGTAAGCAATACATCTTGATTGGGTCTCTGCTTGCGCCTGGGGCCTCAGCATCATGGTTAGCTGGGTCTGAGGTGAGTAAAGCACTTAAAAGGCACAGAATTTAAGGAGGATCTGAAAAACTCAGAAATCAGGGAAAACAACCTACGTTTTACTGAGATAAAATTCACATAACATGACCTTCACCTGGTCAGCGGCATTAAGCGCCCTCCCATTGTGGTGCAGCCTCCACGGCTGTCTGTTTCCAGAGCGTTGCCATCGTCCCAAACACAAATTCTGTACCTGAGAAATCATAGTTTAATGCACTGTTTTTTTAAAAAAAACAAAAACAAAAGTAATGTAAAAAAAAAGTTTACAATGATCAAAATAACAACAATTTAAAGGGCACAGTCAGCTAAAATTAATGAAAAGCTCTTTCAAATTGTCACTTGGGTCGGGAAAAATCACTAAACATGGCAATTCTCTCTGCTGAACAAGCTACTGGCAAAAAAAGTAGATTTTCAAGGAAATGATCGACACGTTGGTTTCCACTGGGTCAGGAGGTAAAATTATAATAAGTTTTGTTGGAGATGTTGAGAAAATCAGCTAAGTGTTTATAAAGTCCATGTGCCTGCGAGGGGGTGGCCCAGTGCTGGGACATACCTGGGTCCCAGGCACCACTGTGACACAGCCGCCCGGCTGTTGAACAGTAATTCAGCAAAGACTTGCTGAGCACCTACTGTGTGCCGACCCCTGTGACGTGTGGCATCTTGAAGTTCGTTCAGTATTTTTATATGTGATTTTTTTTCATTCTTCCAGATGCAAACAGTAGTAATTAAGTCAGTTTTTACAAGTAAGGAAACTGAGGCCCAGTTACCTTGGACCCCAAGGCAGTTGGCTAGTTGGGGAGCTCCCTGAGGATTTGAACACAGCTCTGACTCGGAGCCCAGCTCGCCTTTGGCTGCATCTCATGGCCCCTGCAGGACCTGTCAGTCACACCCCCACATCTGGCTCCGCGGAGGGATTCCAGCAGGGGGTTTCATCAGCCCCCTCCGGCCTCCCTCCCGCAGCTCCAGACTCCACGGTTAGCTGTGACCTTGTGCCCCGCGCTCGCTCCGGCAGCATGGCGGTGGCGTCTGGCAGGAAGAGCCCTGAAGCAGACGGGCCCTGCCTCCAGCCCCAGCTGCACTTGGCTGGGCCTTGACCTTGACCTCTACGTGATCCTTTGCACAATGGGAAACAGGTCCCGGCACAGGGCTGTGAGGTCCACACGGGGCACTTGGGACGGGGCCTGGCACAGCAGTTTCTTTTTTCATTCCAAACAACGCAAGCCTTGTCTTTGCACGGAGCCCGGCAGTAGGGCAGGGGGTGCATCGCCACTTCCCGCTTCCAAGCCAGTTCCTCTGGGTCAGGTCACACTTTCCTCCTGCGCACCTGGTTAGAGGAATCCCCACTGCACTCTCCTCCAGAGCCACGGCCAGCCACTCGCCCCCAGTTTGCTTATGAGCCCGCACTGTGTCCCCAGTACTGTGCGAGGCTCCGCGGACAGCCTGAGGGAAAACCCCGCCCCTGCTCTCAGGAGGCAGTTCCGATCAGATACTCTTAGGAAGCAGTCCTGGCCTCTCTTCGTCAGCTACTGAAGCCCTCTGAACTGCTGACAAACTTCACCCCACCCCCCTGACGGAGGCGCACCATTTGGGCACTGAGCATTCCTAAAAGGCTTCCTGGAGGAGGAGGAAGATAAATTAAGAGGTAATGGGGGCTCTTCAGCCCTTTGCCCTGAGACACTGAAGAATCAAGAAGGAACATTCCGCCTGACCAGGCGGTGGCGCAGTGGATAGAGCGTCGGACTGGGATGCGGAAGGATCCAGGTTCGAGACCGCAAGGTCACCAGCTTGAGCGTGGGCTCATCTGGTTTGAGCAAAAAGCTCACCAGCTTGGACCTAAGGTCACTGGCTCCAGCAAGGAGTTACTCGGTCTGCTGAAGGCCCACGGTCAAGGCACTTATGAGAAAGCAATCAATGAACAACTAAGAAGTCGCAACGTGCAACGAGAAACTAATGATTGATGCTTCTCATCTCTCTCCATTCCTGTCTGTCAGTCCCTGTCTGTCTCTGCCTCTGTAGTTAAAAAAAAGGAACATTCCCTCAGCAGGTAGAGTCTGCCGGTACGTTTCCTTCCTCTCTCCTCGGGGGCTTCGTCCCTGCACACAAGCCTTTATCGGCTCTCTCACCAGCAAAATGGGGGTAAGTAATGACAAGTCTAATCTCACAGGAGTTTCCCAAGGCAATAGTGAAATAACAGACCTGAAATTGCTTGGTGCCTTGTCAAGTGACATACCAATGTCAGCTGCTATTACGGCTACACCCGTACCGGCCCACGTTGTGACACAGCACCCAGTCGGCTCCGAGGTCAGGCCATCAGGGTCACCAATGTCACCCTCTTCATCACGGACTTGACTGCTGGCCACTCGATGAGCCATCCACTTGACTGTTTCAACGGGGCTTCTGCACAGACTGTTGAGAAACAGTTTTCCCAGAATTTCTTTTGTGTGTGTGATAAAATACACACCGTAAATTTTACCACTTTAATCATTGTTAAATGTACAGGTCAGTGGCATTAAATACATTTACACTGTTGTGCAATCCTCACTGCCATCATCTCCAGAACTCTTCATCTTGTTGAAACAAAACTCCGCCCCCATGGTACACTCACTCCCCAAGCCCCTCCCACAGCCCCGGCACCCACCTCTCCGTTTTCTGTCTTTATGTGTGACTATTTCAAGATCCTCAGACAAGTGGAATCACAGTATTTGTCCTTTTGTGACTTGCTAATTTCACCTAGCATAATGTCCTCAAGGTTTGTCTATGTTGTAGCATGCTGCATAATTGTCTTCCTTTTTAAGGCTAAATAATGTTCCATTGTACATAGAAACCACATTTTGCTATTCATTCATCCATCAGTGGGCACTTGGGTTGTTTCTACCTTTCGGCTATTGTGAATCATGTGCTATGAACATGAGTGTGCAAATATCTGCTCAAGTCCCTGCTTTCCATCCCTTTGGGATGTACCCAGCAGTGCTGGATCATATGGTAATTCCAAGCTCAATGTTTTGAGGCACTGCCAGGCTGTTGTGACCACTTTTCATTCTCACGAATTACGTTTGGCTGGCTCCTTTCAGCCCCTGTGCACTGAGAGCCTATTCTGAGTTAAAAGCGTAGAGAGAAGGAAGTAGAAAACTAGAAAAGGCCAGGTTGCCCTGGACGGTTGGCTCAGTGGTAGAGTGTCATCCCAGTGTGTGGAAGTCCTGGGTTCGATTCTTGGTCAGGGCACACAGGAAAAGCAACCATTTGCTTCTTCACCCCTTCCCCTTCCCTTCTTGCTTTCTCTCTCTCTCTCTCTCTCTCTCTCTCTCTCTCTTTCTTCCCCTCCCACAGCCACGGCTCATTCAAGCAAGTTGGCCCTGGGAGCTGAAGATGGCACTATGGCCTCACCTCAGGCGCTAAAATAGCTCAGTTGCTGAGCAACAGAAGAACAGTCTCAGATGGGCAAAGCATTGCCCCATAGGGGGCTTGCTGGGTGGATCCCAGTTGGGGCTCATGTGGGAGACTCTTTGCCTCCCCACCTCTCACTTAATAATAAAAATAAATAAATAAAAAAGTAAAGACCAGGTTGAGGAGCAACTCCAGGGACTTTCAGAAAACATAGGAGAGGCCATCAGGAGGCATTAGAGGAAATCTCTCCGAGCAGAGCACAGTGCAACGTGTAGAACTTGCAGCAGGACTGCCTTTGAGTGTACTTGTAATCATGAATCATTTTATTACTTCTTACCAGATGCCTGGTAAAGCCCTTAATATAAAAAGCAATGATTTTTCTTTTGCTAAAAGACTTGGGAAATACCTACTCTGAAACCACGAATGCCAGGGATACCAAGTCGAGAGCAAAAACGCCCGTGCAAAGCCTTCTAACTTTCCCAATAAAGGACGTTATAGGAACAGAGGATTTTTTACATGCTCATAAAATGATTATACTTGTTCTGAGAATTTCCTGGTTTGAGTGTGGCTGTGGCAGACTTCATTTCATAAGTTGGTTTATTTTTTCAACGGTATCTGCAGGGACCCGTGTTTTAATTCCAGTTGGCCTTTTTGTTTGTTTGTTTTCCTTCCCCCCCACCCCACCCCCCCTGCCCATGTCACATCTGAAAAATCTCTTTCCGACACAGCACGTTGGAAAAGGGATTAGAATGGTGAGAAGTCCTCGGTGCTCCAAAACTCTGTTCATGTTCTCAGCTGCTAACATTCTGGTTTGAGGTTTTTTTCTTGCCTTGAAGATCCATTGGCTGTTTCTGTTGTTGCATTTACCAAAATAAAATCGACTTCAGTTTGTTCCTCTCCAGGAAAGGGCTGGTGAGTAGTTTTCTGACAGTTGGATATTAAATGCAGGTGGCTTCATGAATGTACTTTCTGTCTGGCTCAATACATTAACCATAACCCACAGTTTCTTCCAAAGGAACTGGAATGAATTAAATTGTTTAATAAAAACTTACTTACCTGGATAAACTCATTTCTATTTTGCATTTAGATTCCCTAATGCATCTTTCCAGATTGTTATTTGTAAAATAAAAAGCTAGACGTGTTTACTTAGAAAGCCAAACATCAGACCCTAATCCTGGTTCCTATCCAAGATCTATGCAATGTCTACTCCCCCCCCCCCCGCCCACCCCATTTCCTACCGGGTTATGAACTGCGGCATATTTCACTTAGCATGAATCGGTAACTCCCACCCCGTGTCCAGAGGAAGATGTGGGCATTCAATTCGCTTCTCTGTGACCATTTCTTTCCATCATACCCCTGAAATCTACACGACGTCAGAGAGCAGGAAGGCAGAAGTGGCATTTTTCGGGAATTGATTTTTATAGCCATGCCTGTTCGAAAGCCCTTCCATGCCTGACTCCTGATTGAAGCTCTCCCGCATAATCAAGAGTTCACCAAAGACATTTCTTATAGAAACGTTGCAACCCCCCACCCCCCCGCCCTGTAAAGTCACTCTAGAAGAGTGGATATCTTCTCGAAGAGTTAACATCGCATATTCAGCTTAGAGTTTAGCTCTTGGAGAAGGCTGGATCTGAGAAATCAATCATCTTTCCTCTCATCCTCGCCAAAAGCAGCTCTGGCACACCGTGTGCCGTCCGCCGGTGCTCTCCAAATTGATGAACTGAATATGTGAATGATGAGGGTGACTTATTTCGTCTTATTTCCCTTTTATCGTTTTTTTCCAGAAACCCAGAGCCAGATTTTATGCTCAAATACAATTAACTATATTAGCCCAGATATTTGATCTAATTGCCTTTCCCCTTTCTTTTTTTTTAATGTAAGCATTTTATTTAAACAATTTTATTATTTACCTGTCTCAATATAACGTACTAAAGATAATGACCTTCGTTCTGAGCCAGCATTCACCGAGCACATACTTTTTCAAATGTCACCTTCCTTAATTTGCTCACAAACGCTGTGTGCCAGGAATCAGTGCTCTACTTAATTCATAAGGAAGCCTAAACCTTTTTGTTCTCGATTTTTGTTTGGGGGAAGTGGTAGCCAACGTTTTGGGTTTTTTTTTTAATAGCACTTACTGTGTGCCAGGCAGTATGCTAATCATATGACTTAATCCCTGCCATCCAAAAGAAATTTACGACGTAGATATTCTTGGCACCCGGCGTTTTGTGAAGAAACTGAGACTTGGAAGTTAAGAAATTCACTAAAGAACACAAATCTGGGACGTGGCAGAGGCGGGAACTGAACCCAGGACTCCTACCTCCCAGGTCAGTGCACCAGCCATGACTCATCGGTGCGATGCGAGAATAGCAATCCCTCTGCATTTTCATTCAGGTGCAAACGATTTCTTCCCATCCAGCTGCCTACGCAGTCCTAAGTGGACCCGGGATACAGGCGAAGGGAACATTGTTACAGAATGAAACGGCTAGACCAGGCATTGCTGGAGCAAGGAATAGGGTCACTGGCTGCGTGCACTCCGCTTTGCTGGGTGTTTCAGGGGCCCCTCCGGGGAGGAAAGGGGGCGCGGGCCAGGCTAGAGGGAGCGCAAGCTGCAGGCAGCCTGGCCCTCACTCACCCTGGCACTGTGCCCACCTCCCAGTTCTGATCTCAGGCAAGCGCCTTCCCTTGTTTGGGAACCTCTCACTGTGATAAAACAGGGGCATTAGACTGGGTGTTCCTGGCTATTGGCAGAGTCGGGGAACCTCTTCCCTCCGCCCGTCCATTTGCATGAGAGACAGCTCAGAATGCCCCCCCCCCGCCCACCCTGCCAGTGACCTGCTACAAAGGGGCCCTTCACGTCAAACCGCTTGAGAAATTCGACAGAAACGTCCGAGATGAGGTGCTTGAGGTTTATCAAGTTTTCAAGATTACACCTCCATAAACCCCTTTACAAGGCCGCTGCGTACCGGCCTCCGGAGCCGCCCGGTGCCTGGCCGCCACCTCTAGCAGGCGCCCCAGGGGTTCGGGGAGCCCGGTCGCCCCCCACCCACCCACCCAGCCGTCAGACCCACCCTGTCCTTGTGGGGGGGGGGGCGGCGGCGAGCACAGCGCTGCTTCCCTTATAATCAAATTTTCACTGCGCTCTCTGACAGGTTTTTAAGTCACTTAAGGGATCTATTTATATGTGAAAGCATCAGCATCGTGCAGTAAATCCAACCACAAGCCAGTCCCATATTTTATTAAAGTTTAAGTTCAGTGAGAGTGCAGAGCGAATGAGGGTCCTGTGTCTCTCCGTTACATCTGATTTGCGGTTCCCATAAAAAGGCCCACATGCCGCTGTTTCAGATGTGTTTTGGATTGAAAATAGGATTAATGTGCTAAAGTGTGATTAGAATGGTTAAACACGATTAATTGGAACAGACTTCTGCTGCCAGGGGAGCCCCTCCGCGCCTGGCCCCGCTCCAGGTTACCGAGCGAACAAAGCCGGCCAACTGTCCAACTTTCTCCGTGTCTCGCCTCACGTGCCTTGCCCCTTGCATTTTCTCATCGCCAGCCTGTCTCAGGGCAGATTAAATGCAGCTGAGAATGTTGGTCTCGCTCCGCGGAGGCCGTCCTCCGGGAATAGGCAGGAACCTTGGCCCGGCCCGGCCTCGCCGGTGCTGGCCGCGAGCTGCCAGGCACCGGGGGCAGCGGGCCAGGTGGCTGGGCCGGGGGTGGGAGTCATTTGGGGTTTTTTAAATGATCTATTAAACCCCTGAACTTTAATCAAGCTGCTACCACACTGACGGCTCTGATTTACTCTTGGAGCCCAGGAGTGGGCGGAGGCCGGACCGGGCCTGACGCTCCAGCCCGTCTCCGAGGGGCCACTTGGGGCTTCTTGGGCTTGGGCCGCCCGCTCGGGTCACCCCCGGCCCTGGGGGTTTTGTCTTTGGCCACCAGGCTGGGTAAAACCTTGTTCCCTACTCCCTCACCCCCAACACGGACGAGCTCGGCAGAGCTTCCTCCCACCCTGCACCACGAGGCTCCTGCGTTTGCCTGGGTTCCCATGGACGGACTGCTGTGCCCACTCCAAAGGCAAGCAGTGAAATGCAGTCTCCGGGATGTGGCTGCTCCCAAGTCAACAGGCAGGCCCGAGGCGAGGCCCACCAAGGTGACTTTCTTAGAAGTCCCACTCAGGATAAAAATGTTATAAAGGAGGTATTTGTCATATCAGGTAGTCTGAAAGAGAGTCTCTTGAATAATAGAGAAGAAAACTGATTATGGGCCCTAAAATTTAAAAGCATCATTGCCTCTTTAAAATAATCTAGCTATTAAAGGAGAAGATGTCCTGGGAGAAACCAGTTTTCCCCCAGGTCCTGGGGCTCCCAACAGTGCACCAGGCTGTGCGTTAGGGAGTCTACCGTGCAAAGGGATATCGTTATTTGTCTCTTGGGTTGGCTAAGTAAGGGTGTGTGAGTGTCTGTGTGAGTACATGTGTGAGAGTGTGTGTGAGAGAGAGTGTGTCTGTGTGGTGTGTGTGCCTGGATGTATGTATGAGTGTGGTGTGTGTGTCCATGTGTGTCTGTCTGTATAAGTATGGGTGATATCTGTGTGTATGTGTACCTGGATGTATGTATGAGTGTGGTGTGTGTGTGTGTGTGCATGTGTGTCTGTCTGTATAAGTACGGGTGATATCTGTGTGTATGTCTGTGTAGTATGTATACCTGGATGTATGTATGAGTGTGGTGTGTGTGTGTGTGTGCATGTGTGTCTGTCTGTATAAGTATAGGTGATGTCTGTGTGTATGTCTGTGTAGTATGTGTACCTAGATGTATGTATGAGTGTAGTGTGTGTGCGTGTGTGTGTATGTGCGTGTGTGTCTGTCTGTATAAGTACGGGTGATGTCTGTGTAATATGTGTACCTAGATGTATGTATGAGTGTGAGGGTGTGTGTGTGTGTGTTTGTGTGTGTGTGTGCATGTGTGTCTGTCTGTATAAGTATGGGTGATGTCTGTGTAGTATGTGTACCTAGATGTATGTATGAGTGTGGTGTGTGTGCGTGTGTGTGTGTATGTGTGTGTGTGTCTGTCTGTATAAGTATGGGTGATGTTTGTGTAGTATGTGTACCTAGATGTATGTATGAGTGTGAGGGTGTGTGTGTGTGTGTGTGTGTCTGTCTGTATAAGTATGGGTGATGTTTGTGTAGTATGTGTACCTAGATGTATGTATGAGTGTGGTATGTGTGCATGTATGTGTGTGTGCATGTGTGTCTGTCTGTATAAGTACAGGTGGTGTCTGTGTGTATGTCTGTGTAATATGTATACCTGGATGTATGTATGAGTGTGGTGTGTGTCTGTGTGTGTGTGTGTGCATGTGTTGATGAGGAGACACGGAAAGCAGGGATCGGGTCTTCTAGAAATATCAGCCCTTCCAGACCTCAGCCCTCACCGGCTTTGGCCCCGTCCCAGTGAGGTAGGCAGAAAACCTCGTGAGGCACGAGAGGTGTTACCGTATGATTGATGGTCTATCAGAACGCTTTAGAGTAAAGAAGGTGTCAGCAGTGATCACAGCATGACCAGAGGTATAAAGGGGCACTGAACCGTCACCCAGTGTAAGACCAGCATGAGGGTCAAAGCCCCTGAAGATCATCTAGGCCACAGATGAGGAGACTGAGCCCAGAGAGGGGACGGCCCTGTCCCAGACATCACAGTGAGTTGGGGGTGGATGGAGCTGGGGGTAACTCTGTCTGGTGCTCTTCTGGGGGTGATATTTCACAGGGTCCCATGGAGCGTGTGTCCCATTCCTCCCCTGCTTCCATTTTATTCTCATTCCCCCGAGCCCTCTGCCCTTGGCTGCCACCCCACCTCCCAAGCTCCAAAGCCTCCGCTCACCTGCCCCACACACCCCTCTCTGCTGGGCCTCTTCTGTCCCCAGGGCTAGCCCCGTTCGTGCCTTTGTAAACATTGATCCAGACCCGCCCTGCATCTCTAGGACACCCACCCCAGCGTCACACCGAGTTCGTCATGCTCCTCCGTCAGCCTCGCCTGTCGCTGCGAGGCACAGGGGCAGGAGCTGGAGCTCAGGGCAGCCAGCTGGCCCGGGTCCAGTGGCTCTCCTGCTCCTTGGCTGCGTGACTTGGAGCAACTGACTCAACACTTGAGCCTTCATTTCCTCCTCTGTGAAATGGGCCAAGGCCTCCTCTAATCCAATAGCTGCTTGTTTCTGCAGAGCTCTGGGCACATCTCAGCTTAATGCGCACATTAGAGGAGGGCCTCTTTCTGCCCTCCCCGAAAACGCTGCTATTGAACTAGGGTTGGGTCTTCCAGTTGATGGCACATGGGAACTGAGCAAATTCAGGAATACTTCTCCTCACACGAGGTTGTTCTGCAGATTAAATGGCCTATTTTGTATTAACACAGAAAACCAATAGCACCAGGCAGGCATATTTGAAGCACTTGATGGAAGTTGGCAACCACCCGCAGAATCCTTGAGTTGGGTTCGGTGCCTGGTTTCCTCTCGCACCGTGGGGGCTTGGGCAGGATGGCCACGCCTGTGTCCTCCACCCTGCTCGAGGTCCCCGCGGGAGGCCTCTTCCCCACTGGTGCACCAGAAGTTTCTCCCACCCCCACCTGCAGGGCACCCTGCTGCTGGCCAGGCCCTGCCTGGGGGAAGGGCAGAGCTCAGCTCTGCATCCGCTTGGTTGTTTTTCTGGAAAAATGTGCATCCTGGAGGTGCGAGGTCCGGAAGGAGCTGAGCTGCCTGGCAGAGGGCATCGGGAACCAGGTGTTTGCGGGACTTTCCGATGGGCATGGTTCCTCAGTACCCCGGGCTCCAGGGAAACCTCCCTGGAGAAACGTAGGCTGTCTGGAGGGAGAAGGGGCCCCAGGCCGGGACTTCCGCTCAGCCCCCGGCAGGAACCGATTCCTCCCCTGAGCAGGGATTGGGGTGTCCCTGGGGGCTCTGCTGCCACCCGTCCCCCCAGATCAGGGAGGGCCGTTCCCACAGGACCGAAGCCAGCACTGCTGACCAGCCCTGGAGGACCCAGCGCCTGGCACACTGCGGGCCCCACTCCGCGTGAATGGATGGATGAATGACAGCGGAGATGGGAGGAACGGACAAGCCCAGAGTGAGGAAAAACGGCATGTGTGAGTGTTAAGCGCTGCCTCTTCAACCTAGTGGGTCACTGTTTCTCTGAGTCTATTTTTCTCACCTATAAAAGGTGTCACATTACCAGCCCCCCACCCTGGCCCAAAGAGCTCGGTATAGTGAGACCCCTATCTCACGATCTCCGACAGCCCCAGGACACGTCCCACTATAAGAGGGTGTCTTCTTGGTTGGAGTTCCCCCAAATCAGAGCCCTGTGACAAGAGCTTGGGACGTGGGAATAGGTGAGTGACAGAGGAGGTGGTCCCAGGAAGTGGAGTGACAGGGAGTGAGGAGGAAGTGGAATAGGTGAGTGACAGAGGAGGTGGTCCCAGGAAGTGGAGTGACAGGGAGTGAGGAGGAAGTGGAATAGGTGAGTGACAGAGGAGGTGGTCCCAGGAAGTGGAGTGACAGGGAGTGAGGAGGAAGTGCCTAAAAGGTGCTCTCTGGTTCCAGTCACAGCTGTGGGCAGCTTGGGCTCCTTCCTGCTGGGGTCCAAGGAATTATGTAGAATGTGCCACAGAATTGCCCTGCAAAGGGGACACATGTCCAGCGACTCCCATCTCCCTCGGATGGGGTTCCTCTGTGGTATGAATCTTCCACGCTTCAAGGCTGCCCTGACCTGAAGGCTGAGCAGGCTCCCCTCAGCTTTCTAGAAAGTTCTGTGGCAGAAAACTCTGAGACAGAGCTGACGGGAGCAGCCTCAGAGGTCAGGGTCTGCCCCTCCCAGCGGCAGGGGGCCGGGGGGCCGGGATGACAGGGCACAGGACACCCTGCTGAGGGCCCACCACTGCGTTTCTACTCTGGCCTGCACTTGGACTTTTGTGAGCCCTTTCCCAGTTCAAAAATATTAAAATGATCTTTTATAACAATATTGATATAAAGATAATCTGGGCCCGATTCGTTACTACACATGCATGACTGACTATATTTACATTTTCTTTTGATTTAAAAAAATAACTGCAATAAAAACATTTTCATGGCCTCTCAAAGCATGGTGGGCCCTGAGCATGCTCCTACGTCAGGGCTGACGGAGAAGCTGCCTGTTCCCACTGCTCTGAGAATACCCCCTCCGGCCCCATGGCCTGGCCTGCCGTGCCATTACTCCCCAAGCCTGGCGACCTTCTGCTCGGGAGCGCTCACAGCCTTCAGCCCTTGGGACGCCGGCACAGAACTGTCCGGGTCTCAGTGTAAATGTCAGTTCCTCTCAAAGGCCTTCTCTTCTTCCTTTTAACATTCTCTTCTCATCCTCCTGACTTAAGTGATAAAATGCTACGAATAATAAGGGTGACGGCAAACACCCACTCAGCGTCCGCTGGGCCAGGCAGGCTCCTGAGCAGGCGCCCCAGAGTTGCTCTCTAGTCCTCACATCCATCCCACGCGGGCAGACACGCTGCCCCTCTCTGTCTCATAATTCAGGACACTGAGGCACAAAGACCTGAAGTGACACGCCCCCAGTCACACAGCACGGCGCCGCAGTAACTAGGAATCCGGCTGGTGTTTGCTGGGCGTCAGTCCGGGAGCTGACAGAGATGCCAGATTTAGGACCACAGCCTCTAGAACACAAGCCGAGTACAACCCTCTTGGACCCATTCAGAGGAAAGCACCCAGCTTCCTTTGGAAATCACACACCCATCAGACTTCCTCCTCTGCTTTTTCCTGGGTGAGGCATACTGAAGGGTTCAGCCTGGCTTAATACCTCAGGGGAAAGGATAGCTGAATTTTTCAAAAAAAGGATCCCAACAACCTTCTGATAGTCCAAACCCCTTATTCACCGGTGGTGAGACCTGGGAGGTGGCTTGCCCCCAGGCCTACAAAACCAGGGGTTTCTGGCTTCTGAGCCAGGCCAGGGCCCTGATCACTCTGCCAGCCTGCTTCCTTTCATTTCAGAAACTTCCAGAATGAAGAGAAAGCCTTGGCCCACGGCCCACACCCACTAAATACTAAATCAAGTGCAGGGGAAAAGTCTGACCTAAGTGCACCGACCGGGGCCGTGGTCACCAAGGATGCCGAGGACGCCGAGCGGGGTGGTAGTTGCCAAACCCCATCTAATCCAGTTTCCTAATGTGGGTTGTTCAGCATTACACGAGGGCCCCGGGACCTCATCAGGGAAAGAGGGCAAAGTTTCTCAGGGGCCCCGAGGGGCGACGCTGTGGCTGAGTTTGGCCTGCGTTCTCCCCGGGGGCCGGGAGCAGCGAAGATAACATTTGGGGTTCTGCCAGGAGGGCCTCCCTCGGGCCCAGAGAGCGCTGGCTCCACCGGCCCCCGCCCGGGGTCACTTGGGTTCAAGGTCCTGCTTCTGCTTAGAGCTCCACGGCTTCGTGAACATGCCGGGGGGCGGGGGGGCAGACCTGGGGTCCCGGAGAGCAGCTTCACCCCCAGGCTCCTTGCTTGTGTGTGTATGTGGAGCAAAGAAGAGGATGCCTTTATCCAGAAAGCTTGCATAGCCATTTGGTTTAGAGAAAGCGGGAAGGAGGCCTGCTGCTGGTCAAGATGGCGGCAGAGGTAAACACAGTGCTCGAACCCTCTGACACCCACGTCTAAATTACAGCTGACTACAGAACCGCCACCACTGAGAACTGCCTGAAATCTAGCTGAATGGAAGTTCTGCCACTGCAGGATTCAAGAAGAAGCCACACTGAGAATAGTCAGCGGGGTGGAGATGCAGATGGGCTGGTCCCACACCCACATGTTGCAGTTTAAAACCAAGAGGGATATCTCCACTGCAAAGGTCCCCCCTGAAGATTGAGGGATCCCAGCCCCACCCCAGGCCTCCCAGCCCAGGCTTCCAGTGCCAGGAAGAGAAGTCCCCATAATGTCTGGCTGTAAAAACCAGCGGGGATGTGGCTGAGTGAGACAGAGAGCGGCAGCTCCCCGCAAAGGGCCTGCGCCGACTTACTGGGACTCCCTTCCTGAGCCCCAACACTGGGGCAGAAGCCTGAAAGGAACCAGGGGCATGGGGGGAGGAAGTGGACTGTCTGGCATCAGAGCAAGAGCTGGGGGGCAGCTTTCTGCCCGTTAAAAGTGCCAGCAGAGGCCATTGTCCCTTTTCTGAGACTCCTCCCCCACAGAGCTGGCCTGTAGGTGTCATATCTGAGTTTCCATCAACCTGGCTCACTGCGTTCTCACCGCCCAGGGGACTCCCTGAGACTCTGCTCCATCAAACCTGTGGGTCCACCCAAGCTGTTTCCCCTGGCTTTTCCAAACAAATGGCCTCTCTTGCCTCATGCATCTGACTTTCCTAAAATTTCTCAGGCAAGCAGCACCTGGCCTCTGCATACCCTGTGACTCCTGCTAAGTGTCCCCAGGCCTGGCACTAGTGGCTGCTGACCTTGGTTCACAGTCTGGCCCCTCCTGGGCACCTCCAAGCCTGGCACAAGTAGCAGCCATCTGCACACTGCTCTGTAGCTTGTGTGGCCCCCGGCAGGGCACAGATGGTGGCTGACCTTGCACCTCCAGGAAGTCCCAGAGCCAGTGTACCCAGTGGACAGTTTCAGACCACACCAGAGTACAACCCTGCCACCTCCTCTAGTGACACACTCAAGGGGCAAACTCGGTGAGCAACAAAGCCACATGGTAGCAAGTCCCGCTTTGCAGGGTTGACCCCCACACAGCAGCTCCTCCACTGTACTTGCAGCAGCCTCCACAGCCTATCTGCCCGGGCTCAGTACCTCCCAGTGACACCAACAGCAGTCAAGGTTCAACCACAGCGGAGCAGTGCACACAGCCCACACAGGGGCACACCTGGAGCACCCAGCTAGGGTGACTGGGGAGGCTGGGCCCTGTAGGACATCTACTACACAAGGCCGTTCTACCAAGTCTGGGAGACATAGCATATCTAACTAATAGAAACAAACATGGGGAAGCAGCCAAAATGCAGAGACACAGAAACACGTCTCAAAGAAGAGAACAGGAGAAATCTCCAGAAAAAGAACTAAATGAAAGGGAGGCAAGCCAATGAACAGATACAGAGTTCAAAACAACAGTTATAAGGATGCTTGAGGAATTTAGTGAAGACACGGAAACTATAAATCAGAACTAGTCAGAAATGAAGGAGACACTAACTGAAATGAAGAAAAACTTACAGGGAATCGATAGAAGAGTAGATAAAGCTGAGAATCAGATCAGTGATTTGGAACATAAAGATGCAACAGACACACAATCAGAACAAAAAAAAGGAAAAAGAATTCGCCCCCTCCCCCCCAAAAAAGTGAAAATAGTGTTAGGAACCTCTGGGACAACTTAAAATGTACCAACATTTGCATCATGGGGGTTCTGAAAGGAGAAGAAAAAGAGCAAAAAATTGAAAACTTATTTGAAAAAAGTAATGACAGAAAAATTTTCTAATCTGATGAAGAAAATAGACATACAAGTCCAGGAAGCGCAGAAAGTCCCAAACAAGATGAACCTAACGAGGCCCACACCAAGACACATCATAACCAAAACGCGAAAGGGTCAGGACGAGGAGAGAATCCTAAAAGCAGCAGGAGAAAAGCAGTGAGCGACTTACAAGGGAGCTCCCACAAGACTGTCAGCTGATTTCTCAACAGAAACTTAGCAGGCCAGAAGGGATCGGCAAGAAATAGTCAAAGTGATGGAAAGCAAGGACCTCCAACCAAGATTACTCTATCCAGCAAAGCTATCATTTAGAATCAAAGAACATATAAAGAACTTGCCAGACCAAAAAAAAAAAAAAAAAAAAAAAAAAAAAAGCTAGAGGAGCTCATCACCAAACCACTATTCCATGAAATGTTATAGGGTCTTTTTTAAGAAGAAGAAGAAAGATACAAAATATGAACCATGAAATGGCAATAAATACATATCCATTCACAACTGAATCTAAAAACAAAACAAAACAGAGTAAAATAAACAAACAAGCAGAACAGAAACAGATGCAGAGAACACTTTGACGGTTACCAGACACCAGACGGGAAGAGGTTGGGGGGAGGGGGGGATGAGTGAATAAGATGAAGGAATTAAGAAGTACAAATCGGTAGTTACAGAAAAGCCACGGCGGTGTCAAGTACAGCATAGGAGTATACTCAACAATATTTTAGTAACTGCATATGCTGTCAGATGGGTACGAGACTGAACAGGATGATCACTTAGTGAGCTATATTATATAATATCTAATGACTGGGTTGTATCCCCATAACTAAAATAATATTGTATAGGTCAACTATAATTGAAAAATAAGAAATTATTTAAAATAATAAAAATTAAATTTTAAAAAAAATTTTAAAAAGAAAACATGGAAGAGAGACTCCTCTACTGCATCACTGTTATTTTATTTGAACAGTTTTATTTGAACACTTCCTTTTATGCATTCTCTGCCCACGTCAGCAGAAGCAGGGCTGCTGTGATATTCTTACACAGACACGGAGACATTTTATTCACTGAATTCCTCTCTGGGCAGAAATGTATTTGTTGGGGACAATCCTGCAAGGAAGGCAAGATTAATGGCACATTAACCAGCTTTCTGGTCAACCTCTTTGTCTCGTACTGGAGTGTATGAAATTTCAGACAAAGATAAATAAGCCTGAGGTGGTGAGGAGGCTGTGCCACTGCTTCTTGGGCAGCTGCCTGGTTGCTATTGGACTTCGGCCATAGTTAGAGGAGGTGAAGGGCCTCCCACCTTCAACCCCCCCCCCCACACACACACACACACACACTTCCCACTTCGCACTCTTGCCCTGTCCTCCTGGCCCTCATCGGTATGAGGCAGCCCGGTTGGAAGCCTCATCTCTGTAGTTTCAAAACGGCCACCAGCTGCGAATCCTGCAAACCAAGGACACTGCATTCCATGCATTATTCCCTCTGGATTACAGACTCCCTGAGGGATGAGCTGACTCATTCAAGACAGATGGGCTCCCTTGAATGACTTGGGTTTGAGTTGGAGCTTTCGCACTGGAATGAGCTTTGTGACCTAGGCAGGATCCCTTCCTCTCTGAGACTCCGCCCCCTGAGGAGAGTTAGCTCAGTTTGGTCTCCTTCATTTATTGAATAAACATTGACGGCCCATCCAGTGTGCGCAGGCACCATGTGGTTGCAACCTGGGGTGGGGGACCTGGTGGTGGCAGAGAGAGGCGTCAAGGTCCCCAGAAGGGGGAGACGCCATGTCAACATTCCGTGCTTACTCTTAATCATCGTAGAGCACTGGTGAGCCCGAGTGTCCCTGCACCCTCATGATCACTTACAAATCTGAATGGAAGCCCCGCAATTCCATTCGTCTTCCAAAGGTTTACTGAGCACCTTCAATGTGCCAAGTCCTATTCTAGGCAGCCAGGATACAGCCCGGAGGAAATCCGACAAAAGCAGGCAAAGCAAACATAATAAGCAGGTAGACAGAATATACCCACTGTGGGTAAGTATGTTACAAAGCGAACGTAGCATGTTCTGTTGTGAGTGATGGCAGCTGTGACAGCACGTAATAATAGATGCTACAGGAAAATACAGCCGGGAAGAGGGCTGTAGGTGCTGTGGGGGGTGGTGGTGGTGCAATTAGAGATGAGCTGCTCAGGGAAGGCCAGTGGGGGACCAGCCCAGGGACAGACAATTGCCACACTATTCTAGAATGGTGTCTTTTCTAGAATTTGAGGAGGGGGAGAAGGGAAGTGGAGAGCAGGTCAGGGACGTCAGGGAAGCTTCGTGGAGAAGCTGCTTCCGCTGAGTCTAGGGACCTCGGTCGCTGCTCCCCGGGCGGAGCTGGAGGGGAGGGAACTCCAGGCTGAAGCAGCGCCTGTGCCAGGCCACCGCAGCCTGGTGTCACCCTGAGGAGGTGGCGTGGAGGGAGGACCCCATGGGAGAGACCCCAGAGCAGCACTGAGGGAGGGAGCCCGTGGAAGTGCCCACCCCGTGCCCCCTTACTGGGGGTGGGCCTGTGCTCACAGCCGACCCCCTTGGCTCAGCCTTCCTCTGGAGGGTTCATCAGCCAGCGAAGAGTTCAACGGAGGGACACCCCCTAGTCAATAAGCAGATGGGGCCGACTACAAGGAAAAGAAAGGAGAGAAAAGCTGGGGAAAATGAAAAGGTGAAATAAATAATAAAGTGTCACCAAGTACTGTAGTAGGAGTTTAAAACCCAAATCTGCCGCTAGGGAGCTGCGTGGCCGGCAGTGAGCCCGACCCCTGCGGCCCCCTCCTCCTCTGTGGAATCCGGGAGATGACACCCTACCTGGCACAGTTGTTGGGAGACAGACGGCAGGGGATTCTGAACACTGAGCACCTAGCACATGGGGGTGGCACCATGTCACCATGGCAACATGGCAGGCTATTCCGGAACGGTGTCTGTCATCGCCGAGCCTGGCTGCAGACAATCACAACTTTGTGAAAGAGTCGAAAGGGGTAAAACTGCAAAATAAGTTTAAATGACTCAAAAGAAACCAAATTGCCAATTTCATAGTTTTAGTTTTTAGGAGAAAAAGGAATACAACCCAAATTCGAGTTTTGTTTTCCTGTTTGTTCTTCAGTTAAAAACTGAAGCAATGGACAGTGTGCATTTGTCCTCAAGGTGAAGCCGCCTCCAGGACCTGCAGGACCCCGGGGCTCTCAGTCCCAAGGAGACACTGCGGGGTGAGGGCAGAGTGGATGAGAAGAGCCTCGCCTCCCCCTGAGGATCAGCAGCGGGAAGAAGACAGCACCAGCAGGGCAGCCCCAGGGAGCCGCCAGCCTGCCCCTGCCCACAGCCCATGGGCACGGGCACCGCTGGGCTGAATCGGAGCCTCTTCCAGCCGGTATCAGGTCTCTGCTGCAGCCGCAGGGCAGACCACCAAGGCCCAGCTGTGCCAACACCCGAGGACTGAGCCGCCTTCCTCGGTGCAGAGGCAGTGGGCCTGCCCACGTAACCCTGCATGTTCCTGCTGGGCAGTGTGGGAGAGGAACAGGTTCCTCAGCACAGATGTCCCTCTGGGCAGGGCTCCTTTGGCTCTCATGCCCTGGGATTTGGGGCCATATCTGTGTCCCCTTCCTGCACCCCAAAGCTCCGTGGTTCATGCCCCCACCAGCCTTCCTCCCACCCAGAGGGCTCAGCTCTCTGGTCCGTCTGCTCACAGCCCCCTTTGCCGTGTTAGCAGACGGCAGCGGCATTCTGGGAGGAGCCAGGCAGGGTACTGGGAGGAATCTAGCCATGACCAGAGGCGGATTGAACGGCGGGTGCACCGGGTGCGCGCCCTGGGCCCCGATTTCTGAAGGGCCCCTGCCGCAAAACCCCAACTTTATACTTTTTTCTGATGACACCAAGTTAACATTAATAGTACATAATATTTTTTATTTATTTAGAAATACGGTTAAAGTGTATTTTTATTTTCCCTGTCTCTCTCTTTTTTTTTAAGGGGCCTAATATTTTCTTTCTTCTGCGCCCAGATCCTCAACCAACCTTAATCTGCCACTGGCCATGACCCTGACAACCCAGCCAGTTCTGCCCCCTCTGTAGGCCTCAGTTTCCCCACTTGCCGAATGGAAGGGCTGGGCCTCAGCTTTGTCCCCGAATCAGCAGACAGACCCTTCTAACCCCCCTCTTCCAGTACTGAGAGCCAGAAATGAGGGTTGCGCTATTTGGGGGGCAGACAGCCCTTGGTGGGGTACAAGTGGGTGACCCACCCTTCCGGCCTGAATGGGACTGAGCAGTTTGCCAGGATGTGGGACCTCCCGTGCTAACGCGGACAGTCCCAGGGTGCCAGGACCGTTGGTCACCCTAGTACAAGGCAGGACGACTGTTTCTTCCTCTCCTCCACTTCCAGAGAGAAAAACCCCTGCTTCCTGGCTGGTTTTCAGGCTAATCCATCACCACCAACCCCTGTCGGGGGAAGATGACAGGAAGTGAAAGGCTTTGCCTGTGGTCAAATTAATAGCAGTGACATCTTCACCATGAAAAGGAAGCACATGGGTGTAGTTAGAGGCAAGGTAGGAAGAAAAAAATCTGT
Organism: Saccopteryx bilineata; assembly: GCF_036850765.1. Taxonomy (NCBI): domain Eukaryota; kingdom Metazoa; phylum Chordata; class Mammalia; order Chiroptera; family Emballonuridae; genus Saccopteryx; species Saccopteryx bilineata. The sequence goes on along the minus strand of NC_089493.1, from coordinate 9,905,400 downwards.
GTGAAGATATAAATCCCACATCGGGGGCTATTCACTGACGGAGAGACCTGCTGGGGACCCACAGGGCAGCTCTGCCCGGCAGGAGAGCTACGGACCCGAGGGCTGTGGCCTCGAGAGGGGTGGCATGGGGCCAGCTGACGTTGGCCTTTGGAGCCGCAGGGCCGGGTGGGGACAGGGGGCAGACAGGTCCCCAGCCCCAGACGTAGTAGGCCTGCTGATGTGGGAACAGGTCCAGAGAGGTGCCCACATCCACTGGACCTGCCTGGACAGCGCAGCAGCCTCTGTCCACCTGTGACCTGGGCACCACGTTTGAAATGTGACCCGTGCACCTGAGATGTGCTGTCAGGGTCCGATGCACACGGGATTTTAAAGACAAACATGAACAAAATAGGAAATAGCTCCTCAGTAGGTTTGCATGGACAGTATGTGGGAGCAATAATACATTGGACATCACAGGTTACACTATATTGTTAAAATTAGTTTCACTTGCTTATCTTCTCCCTTTTTTTTAATGTGCCTATAGGAAACTTTTCATTTATGTGTATGGCTGTTCCAGTCTGCTCGGGCTTCCACAGACTGGGCGGCTCAAACAACAGACACAGATCGTCTCACCGGTTCTGGAGGCCGAAGTCTGAGATGAAGATGTCACCAGGGTTGGTTTCTTTGGGAAGCTCCAGAGGAAAGCTGTCCCTTGCCTTTTTCAGCTTCCAGTGGCCACTGGCAAGGATTCCTCATGCTCTGCTTCCAGGGCTCATGGCTCCAAATCTGCTTCCTTCACCCCATGGCCCGTCCTTTGCCACAGCCAGAGGCCATCATGTCGCCGGGAGCCTCTGCTCAGCTCAGAGCCTTAGCTCAGTCACCCCTGCAGTGGCCCTTTGCTTCATAAGGTAACATTCTCAGGGTCTCGGGATTGGGACCTGGACATCTTCAGCGGCCACTATTCAGCCTACTACAGGTGCCTAAGAATGGCCAGGCCAATCGCTTCACTCAAAAGTGGGGAAACGGAGGCTGAGAGCGCTGGTGTGTTCAGGCAGCCTTTCCAGGAATTGGTTGCAAGGTAGGGCCATACCGCCCGGGGCTGGGAGGCTGTGCCCAAGCCCTGCTCGGCCTTTTTCTCAGGGACACAGACAAGGGGACAAGGAGGTGTTTGGACATTGTCTCAGAGCTGCAGCTGGAGCAAGCTGCAATTCAACGGTTCTCCAATGTTTCCATCTTAGGACACCTCCACACTCTTAAAAACCACTGAGGACTCCAAAGAGCTTCTGGTCATGGGCAACAGAGCTATAGATAGTTGGCGTCATTAGAAATTAAAATTGAGGAATTTAAAATATATTTATTAATTCATTTAAAAATAACCATAAGCCCATTACATGTTAACATAAACTTTTTATGTAAAAAAAAATACCTATGATTTTTAGAACAAAAAAATCTGGTAAAGAGTGGCTTTGTTTTGTACTTTTGTAAGTCTCTTTAATTTTGGCCTATAATGAAAGGTATTCTCACATTTGCTTCTGCACTCACCTACTGTGCCATGTTGCTTTGATTGAAGTATATGAGGAATACAGTTCTTCTTCACCCAGATGTATATATAATTGCAAAAGAGAGGGGTGTTTCAATTGTCTTTTCAGATAACTGTGAATATTTGTTTTTGATATGTTTTTGTATTACACCAAAATTCGACAAGTGTTATTTATTCATTTTTTAAAGGTTCAGTGTGGAATCTGAAACCATATCAATGAAATGTTTGTACCTTGCTGTACTAAAAACCATTGGTGCATCCTGCTGCTTTTTTTTTTTTTGGACAGAGACAGAGAAAGAGACAGATGGGGACAGGCAGCAAGAAAGGGAGAGAGATGAGAAGCATCAATTCTTTGTTGCGGCATCTTAGTTGTTCATTGACTGCTTTCTCATATGTTTCTTGACAAAGGGGTTATAGCAGAGTGAGTGATCCCTTGCTCAAGCCAGTGACCTTGGACTCAAGCCAGCGACCATGGGGTCATGTCTATAATCCCACTCTCAAGCCGCTGTCCCCTCGCTCAAGTTGGTGAGCCCGTGCTCAAGACAGTGACCTCGGGTTTTCAAAGCTGGGTCTTCCGTGGCCCAGTCCGATGCTCTATCCACTGTGCTACTGCCTGGTCAGGCAGATGTATCTTGCATTTTGAGTAGACCTTTTATTCACTCAAGCCTTTGTAACATCATGCATTTGTCACCTGGAAAATAAGTTCACTGAATTCTGCATCTCTTCCAAGTGTTGTCACATTTTATTATGTGATATACAACAATCCTGGTCATTCATATCTCCTCCAATCTCATTAAACAAAGTCTTCAAGTGTGGGAAGTATGTAGTTATGAATATGAATTATCCAAAATTCAAATTTCCCCTGGAAAGTTTAAAGTTTAGTATTGGTAACAAGTACTGTCAACTTTTTTCCTTGATGTGACAGGCTCACTTTGATCCATTTTCTAGAAAATTCTTTCCCACAGCCCAAGTATGAATAAACATGAGTTATTTAGTTGTTCTTTTAAGTAAAAGAAAAAAGATGGGGTTCTATATTAAAAATAAAAAGTAGCTAAATCAAGTGTGTACTCAAGGGTCAAGATTTATAAATTTAATGATATTTATTGCTGCTTCAAGGATATTAAGCAGAACCTGGTTTTTTTCTGCAAGGGTGTGGTGGTACAGGACACAGAGACTGCTGGTCCAGTTGGCGTCCTGCCTCGATCCGCGCTAAGATGCCTGCAGTTTGACCCACCATCGTCTTTACACCCTCAGTACCAATGTCTACACAGTGCAAATGGTAAGGCCTGTGGACTGCATTTTGAGAATCACTGTGCGACTCAGTAGATGTTTCTTCCAGTTCTGATGCTTGTATTCGGAGTCTCATCCATGTCCTCCTCTGCCCAGAATGGCCCCTCTTCTCCCACCATCTAGGACAGGGGTCCCCAAACTTTTTACAGAGGGGGCCAGTTCACTGTCCCTCAGACCGTTGGAGGGCCGGACTATAAAAAAAACTATGAACAAATCCCCATGCACACTGCACATATCTTATTTTAAAGTAAAAAAACAAAACAGGAACAAATACAGTATTTAAAATAAAGAACAAGTAAATTTAAATCAACAAACTGACCAGTATTTCATTGGGAACTATGGGCCTGCTTTTGGCTAATGAAATGGTCAATGTCTGGTTCCATATTTGTCACTGCTAGCCATATCAAGTGATATGACGCGCTTCCAGAGCCATGAGGCATGCGTCCTGCGTCACCGGAAGTAGTACTGTACGTGAGTGACGCCGTGCTTTGCGGTGCCGCCACATACAGTGCTCCTCTCACTGACCACCAATGAAGGAGGTGCCCCTTCCAGAAGTGTGGCGGGGGCCAGATAAATGGCTTCAGGGGGCTGCATGTGGCCTGCGGGCCGTAGTTTGGGGACCCCTGATCTAGGACCTGCTTCCTCTTGACCAGGACTCCCTGCTATAGCTCACATAACCCCCACACTCCTGGGCCACCCACATTGCACTGCTCCAGATTCTAGTCCCTCCCTGTCAAAATATGCCTGCCCCGTGCCCAATCCTCTGACTTACCCTGACTGATGGTCCTTCCCACCTGCCAGCTGAAGCTTCCTTGCTCCCCTTGCTCCTTCTACAGCCAGCCAGCACCCAGAAGGGTAGAGGCAGGCCTGAGCACCCCCTTCAGGACCAGCCATGCATCCTCTTGGCAATTTCTAAGGCAGCACTGGACTGTCCAGAGCAGGGGTCCCCAAACTATTTACACAGGGAGCCAGTTCACTGTCCCTCAGACCGTTGGAGGGCCGCCACATACAGTGCTCCTCTCACTGACCACCAATGAAAGAGGTGCCCCTTCTGGAAGTGCGGCGAGGGGGGGGGGCAGATAAATGGCCTCAGGGGGCCGCATGTGGCCCGCAGGCCGTAGTTTGGGGACGCCTGGTCCAGAGTGTCCACATAATATGTCCTTTGGATCCACCAGAAAGCAGAGAAACCACCCTGGCCAGGTAGCTCAGTTCATTACAGCATCGCCCTGGCACGTCACGGTTGTGGGTTCCATCCTCGGTCAGGGTACAAACAAGAATCAACAATGAATGCATGAATAAGTGGAACAACAATCAGTAATTCTATTCCCCACTTTCCCCTCTCTCCCTTTCTCTATCTCTAAAATCAATTTTTAAAACAAAGCAGAGAAATACCAGAGATGTAGAAAACAAGAATAAGAAAAATGTTTATCAACAAACCCAAATGGAATCTGAAGTTTGCCAGTTTTTCCTTTGACCCGCCATACCTGGCTTCTTAACTGCTTCCAACTCCCCTCGAAAACCAGGCTGAAGAGGAGAAGCAGAGACACACATGCCGAGAAAATCAAGGTGCCGCCAAAAGCATGCTTCTTGCTTCAGTAATAAGGAAAAACTTTAACTACCAAGGCTTTGATTTCACCTGCTCCTGTGTGACCTTGGTCATGTCATTTGGCTTCCAGACCTATAAAATGGGGAAAATAAACATCCTCTTGGAGCGCTGCTGTGATGAGCACATTTAACTATTTAAATGCTCAAACACAAAAGCCCTTTGCTGACATTTCAGCACAGAGCAGCCCCTCCCCCCAAAGGTCACATCCCTTTTCTTCACTCTGCCCCCTTTCTGGGTAGAGAAACCCCCCTCCTCACCCCAACACGCAAGCTCTGGGCAATCCGTCCTCCAGCACTTACTCTCGAAGAGGAAATGAGCGAAGCTGGGGACACATACATTCCATTTCACAGAAACTGAATGCCTGAGGGGGGGCTGAGGACGCAGAGAGGCCCAGGGGGCGGGTGTCTGGCCCTGAGAAGACCAGTGCCCCCCAAGTGTGGAGGGTAAAGCTAGCATGAGAAGGTCTCATCAAAGGGACAAAACTTTGGCACCTTCCTCCCTGGGATGCTGTTAGAAGGAGGTGAGACAAACCTCGTAAGTGCTCGACCAGCGCCCGCGTCCTGAGCCTCAGCAAAGGTTGGTTAGGACAAAGGCCTCTTACCTGCAGTCTGTCTGCTTCTGGTAACCACCCTAGTGCGGGGCGCTCTCTGGGCTCTCTGGGACCCCCGCCTTCTCCCCCGCTGCTCACCCTCTCCCCGCAGCCTGGCGACAGGAAGGAATGGGAAGCCTGGTCACTGCCCTCTCCCTAGCAGACCTGCCTGACCTTTTTCGACCTTGACACTTTTGAGGAGAATGGGTCAGGTGTTACGTAGAATGTCCCTCAACTTGGGTTTGTCTGACGATTTTCTTCTGGCTAACTAGGGTGATTAGCTGTGGGGAAGATTATCAGAGTGAAGGAGTGCCCTTCTCTCCACCTCCTGTCAGTGGCTCATGCTGCTAACCCAGCGATCACCGATGAACTTGACCTCGGGCCGTGCTGTGTTTAAGGTCTTGTTTGCCAGGCTCCTCCACTGTCAAGGTGCTTTTCTTTCCCTCTCCGTGTTCTATATTTGGAAAGCAGGGCAGTGAGTCGAGCCTATGCTCAGGGGGAGACGGGTTAAGCTCCATCTCCTGGAGGAAAGGGCTTAATCCCCCTGCCCTGAGTGTAGACTGGATTTATTGCCCTCCTATCATCGGAGAATTCTTCTCCAAGGAAGATTTATATCCTCTTTCCCTATTTACTCAATCATTTATTTATATCAGTATGGACTCATGGATGTATTGGCTATAATCCAATGGTCTATTTTTAGTTGATTTGTTTGTTTGTTTTTGCTCAATTATCCCAGCTTTGGCCATTGGAAGTTCTTCTGGGCTGGCTCCAGGAGGTGACATTTTGGTGAGATACTTTGCTAACTAAACAGCTCTGCAGGGGTATTCCTGAGTAAAGTATACTTCTGACATTAACAAGGCTCCTCTAGATTGTGGATTAAGACTAATTAACTGAATACAATGGCAATCAAACTGGAGCTACTTTGCATTTTTTATTCATTTAACTTTTCCATAAATGCTTATATGATATAATGTTCCACTGAGTAGATAAATCATAGCTTACACTACTCTTGTGTTTTGCTATTATATATAATAACAGAGATGAGCATTTTTGTGCATTTATATTTATTTCCTCATGAAAGCGATTAAAGCTCAATCCATGCAATTGAATCCTTTTCTAAAGGGGTCTGTGCTGCCACCAACAGTGTGTTCTAACATTATTATACAGTGTGTCCATAAAGTCATGGTGCACTTCTGACCGGTCACAGGAAAGCAACAAAAGACGATAGCAATGTGAAATCTGCACCAAATAAAAGGAAAACTCTCCCGGTTTCATACCTATTCAGTGCAGTTCGATGTGGGCTCATGCACAGATTTTTTAGGGCTCCTTAGGCAGCTATCCCGTATAGCCTCTACAGACTCGTCACTGACTGATGGCCTACCAGAACGGGGTTTCTCCACCAAACTGCCGGTTTCCTTCAACTGCTTATCCCGCCGAGTAATGTTACTCCTATGTGGTGGCGCTTCGTCTTTTGTTTCTTACGGGGAAAGACAGCTCACCGTTTCGTTGGGAAAGGGCTCCATCGATCATTGCTCCGTCCCTACCACATTGCGAGACATGCCACGCGGCAGGTGTCACACTCAGCACTTCACATACCCGCCTCGTTCCTCCTGCCCGTGGCCGGCGGGAAGCCCACGTGGCAGGGGAGGAAGCAGAGCTCGCTTCCATCACCCCCTACCATACCTCCTGTGGCAGCGCCGCCCCTGGCTGACCTGTCTGCCTCCCGCGAGCCCCTCCAGAGAGGGGTCTGCGTGGCCCCTCGCGTCTCCCCAGTGCCCAGCACTGACTCTGGCACACGGTAGGCGCTCCACATAGACCGGGGGGATTACTGAGGCAATCAGAGAGAAAGCTGGGCGGAGGCTATATGCACCCAAAGTGTTATTTATTAACAAGAAATTCTTGGTTAAAAAACAAAAACTTGTACAAAGAATGCAATAAAGGAACTGGAGGCAGGTGCAGTCGGGAGGAGACGGGAGGCCCTTGGTCCGAGTCCCCGTTTCTACCCTGACTCCGTCCGGACTCCCTGAACCCAGTTTCTTCTTGTGTAAAGTTACGATTCTTACACGAGGGGAGCTGTGACAATTACACAGATTGGACAGAAAGCGTCTAGTCGGTGCCTTCCACATCACAGACACCCAATAAATTGCAGCTATGATAATAATTATTTATTTGGCGAATGACCCAGAACAACCATCGTTGCTCCTCTGGATTTCTCTAACACGGGGACAATGAAGTGTCTTCAGAGGCCGATAGAGAGGGTTAAGTGAGGAAGTACAGGTGGGTCTCCCCGCTTGGTTCTCGACCTGGGGAGGGGTTCCATCAGTGGTCTTGGAATCCGCCTAAAAGGATGTATAACCGACTGTGACTGTTAATCTCTTAGTTAAAAAGAAAACCTCGTAAGAGACACCAAAGCTACCAACAAGCAGTCAAATCAAATCGGATCTTTGGTGCCAAAAACAACAGCTGAAAGTTTCCATTCAGCAGCACACAGTCAAACTCGGGTGGGAGTGGACACAGCTGCAGACCCTCAGCCGCGGCAGAGCCCAGCCCTCGGGAGGGTCCGGGGGCTTCCTTCACTGGGACCCGGGGCAGCGGTGCCAGTCCCTCCTTCCCAGCTCTGCCTCCGCTTCCTCCGCTCTGTGACCGCGTCTCGGACAAGCTGGAGCCTCTGTCTGGTTTGTGTGGGACAGCACTGAGAGCCCAGGCAGGGGTTTCAGACAGACCCGGGTGTTAGTCTGGGATTGGCCACTGCTGTGTGGTCTCAGGCAAGTGATTAACCTATCTGTGCCTTCCTTTTATCATCTGTAACATGAGAAAAATGCACCCTACCCCACACTTTATATGATCATGAAATGAGCAAATATGTAGACAGAAGAAGCAATCAATGCATAGGAGCGGAGCTATGACCTCTATTTACACAAGGGTGCGTGTGGACCGTGCTGGTGCTATGCAAAGCCTTGCATGGTAGGTGTGCACTGAATGCTAATTTTGAATGAACATGAGCATCCATGAACAATGCATGTGAGTCATGCTAAAGTCCCAGCTTCCTGAGGGCCTCTCCGCCCCTTCCCCTGCCCCCTCCGGGCTGCCTGCCCCCTGAGGGCCTTCTTGGTTGATGACCACAGTCCTCGCCCCTCATCCGCTGTGGCCGTGGCAGGTTGGCCACGGCGGGTGGCTGGGAGCTGAGTGGTGAACCCCCTCTCTGTCCGCCCGTCACCCCGAGCCCTGGCCAGCCCTGCAGTCAGAGGGCCCATCAGGATCCCCCCACGCCCCCACCCCGCGGCCCTCCTCCCCCTGTGCATTTCAGAGCTGAAATGAAAGGTGAGAGGTGGGCTTGGTGAGCACCGGATAACCCTGGGAGTAACTGCAAAGTATTATAAACAGTGTCACGTCAGCTCGAGATTTAGCATCCGATCCCAACTTGAGCGCGAGGAAATGGGGCTATGACAGGGAGACGCTTCCTCCCAGACGAATGTCCAAAGGTGTCTCTGGAAGGGCCGTGATGACAGGCAGAAGGCTTATCGGGGTAGGAAGTCGCCGCTTATGTGCTGCAGGTTTCTCTAAGTGCTGCTGAGGGGCGCCTGTGGGGAGGGGGGCGGGGGGGAGGGGAGATGTGTCTTCACTGCCGCGCAGGTTGGGGCCAACAGTCACCTTCGCCGAAGTGGAGCAGGGACATCCTTCCAGAGCTCCTGGAGGCTCATAGGGGACCTCAGCACCCCCTACCCAGGAATACCCCCACCAGGTTTAAATATTCCCATAGTTGTAAAACATCGTCCTCTTCTTCATCCGCCAACCCCCTCCCTCCCACCACCACCAACCTTATCAGACCCTCCTGGAAACTCTGAGCTCTGGTGACTCCTTTGGGAAAGGTTCATGGCACGAATTTGAACCTTTCTGGAAACGTTTAGCCTGCAGTGACAGTTCTGAGAGACCTACTTCCCTAGGGAGAGATCCGACCTAGATGAAGACAAAAATGAGAGAAATCGGGGTGACTGCCCTGCTGGGGAGCCCGCTCCCAGCCAGGCTACCAGTGCGGACCCAGCCCTCCCGGCGCCCACACAGCGTGGCCGGTGCAGCCTCCCTCAGCGCAGACTCCCCTGAGCAGGGTGTCAGGCCGTGGGCCGGGCAGCTAGTCCAGACTGCCATCACTCACCAGCGGGTGCCAGTCCCTCAGCCTTCTGAACTTCAACGTCCTTCTGTGTAAAATGAGGGTCATTTTATGGAATCAAATGTCCAGCACAGGAGACCCATTCCCCCCCCCCGAAATCAACTCACCCCAAATCTCCCAAGCCTTGTGCCCCTCAAATGATGAATTTTTGGTCTCTTCCATATCCATTGTTTGGCTTGAACAGAATATTATGTTTTCTAATCATTTCTAATGCAAATGCTTTTTAACTCATTTCAATGGTTATTTTTTAAAAGTAAATCAGAACACTTTATCTGCCACATGTTACCCACAAGGAAGTTGACAGGTTGCCGCAGGGGGTTGACAAGATGACACTGGAGACAGCACGTGGTATATTTGTTTATCTCACAGGTTTGTTGAGCAGACACTCCATGCCAGGCTCTAGCGAGGGTCCGGTGGCACTCAGACACCATCCCTGCCGTGTGGGTGCCATGCGCACTTAGGAGGGCGGGGCTCTCAGAGCTGACAGGTGCGTCCTGTGCTAAGAATGCGTGACTGAGATGGGGACCCGGGCTGTGGGAATACACGTACATACTCGTGTATTGGCCTATCAAGGGTTCCAGGGCAGATGACGTTTGAGCTGAGCCTTGGGGACAAGTGGACTTAAGGGTGCGGGCATTCTGCACAGAGCAGAGAGCAGGTGCAACATCAGAGTGCCGTCGAAGAGTCTGGCACGTCAGTCTGTAAAGTATCTCCTTACAGCTCCTGCTTATAATGATAATACTCACATAAATGAGACTAGCACAGTAATCGCGTACCTTCTGTGCATCTGGCATGGCAGCTGACACTCCAGAGACATCATTACCTTGTTCCACCTCCCTTGTGGGGTACAATGAGGATGGAACGGTCTCCTGTCACCCCCGTCTTTCAGATGAACACTAGCGGGGGAGGGTTTGCCGCTAGCCCAAGGTCGGAGAGCTAGCAAGTCCCAAGCAACCTGACTTCAGCACCTGCAGCTTCCTTTTGTCGTCATGGTGCTGTTTGGGGAGAGAAGGGAATCTTGTCAAGTCGCTGTCATTTATTCAACCCAATAGCCCATGGAGGCAGGCATGCCGATGTTCCCTTTTGCAGGTCAGGGGCCAATGGCTTAGAGCGGATGGGTTCATGGCCCAAGCCCCATAGGTAGCTGGGACTGAGGAGGAGGTGAGAACAGGGCCTGCCCCATGGCTGCTGGCTTACCGTGGAGAGCTGTCTCCGAGTGTGAACAACTTTAGACCATCTGAGACGAGCAGGCCAACAGCCTCCTCGACACACCTCTTCTTATTATTATTACTGTTTTATTTGTAGCAGAACGGAAGCCAATCCAAGTAGAAAGCTCACCCCAGTGCCCCTTCTTGTCCCTTCAGAAGAGTGAGGCTGGGGCTCCCATTTCAGCTCTCCTGTCAGCCCGGGACTCCAGAGGACCCTACAGTCCTCAGCTGTTGGTCATTCAGTGTCCCCACCCTTCTCCAGCCCCACAACTCAGCTGGCCCATCTTCAAGGCCCTGCCGATAAGCAACCTCCTCCAGGAAGTCCTCGCCTTTCCTCTAGGGAGCTAGATCACCTTGTTGCACTTCCAGCTTGGTCCCCAGATGAGGCCAGGGGGTCTGTGAGTGGGACAACCTGGATTCACGTCCGTCCTGAGCCCAGCTGGCCTACCATTCCCCATGACAGTCACTAGACCTCTTGAGCTTCAACTCTTCATCTAAATAAGGGGCGAGGGCACCACAGGATGAATCCCACAGGGCGATGTGCAGATTAAATGAGGTAAGTACTCAGCACAGTGCTTGGCACATAGTAGGTATTCAACAGCTGTTAGCTGCTATTATAATGGCGCCAGGCAGTAAGCGAACACCATGGTCTATGGCCAAGTCTCAGGTACACACGGAAATCTCCAGCCCCCGAAACAGGAAAGTTCTGGCTTCTCTGAATCACCCTGAGACACATGACATGGTAAACAACACAAAACAAAACACAGACCCTTAGAGTCAGATCAGGGTTCGAATCCCAGATCTTCTATCATCCTGCTGTGTAAACTTGGGCCAATTCCTTAACTTCCCTGAGACTTGGTTTCTTTTTTTTTTTTTTTTTTTTTTTTGTATTTTTCTGAAGCTGGAAACGGGGAGAGATAGTCAGACAGACTCCCGCATGCGCCCGACCGGGATCCACCTGGCACACCCACCAGGGGCGATGCTCTGCCCACCAGGGGGCGATGCTCTGCCCCTCTGGGGCGTCGCTCTGCCACTACCAGAGCCACTCTAGCGCCTGGAGCAGAGGCCAAGGAGCCATCCCCAGCGCCCGGGCCATCTTTGCTCCAATGGAGCCTTGGCTGCAGGAGGGGAAGAGAGAGACAGAGAGGAAGGGGGGGGGGTGGAGAAGCAAATGGGCGCTTCTCCTATGTGCCCTGGCCGGGAATCAAACCCGGGTCCCCTGCACGCCAGGCCGACGCTCTACCGCTGAGCCAACCGGCCAGGGCCAAGACTTGGTTTCTTCAACTGGAAAATTAGGACATTTATACCTACTCTGTGTGTTGTAATGAGGAAGAAAAAAGATTCGTGCATTCATTCACTGACCTGAACCTTGTCTGGGCTCCTGATTTGTGTGCACATAGCCAGGGGCTGGGAATGTGACCGTGAACCAGAGCTCACAGCCTGCCTGTCGTGCCACAGGGCTTGGTTTCTGCGCCAGAGACGGGCTCGCAGCCTGCCCCCCGCCCCTCCCTAGAGCATTTTCCAGCTTCATTTGCAGGAACAGTCAGGATCTGAAGCCACGGTGCCCTGGTTCCATGGGAGACAGAGGGTTCCTTCCGCGGCCGATAGGGAGGGGTAGCTGTGGGTTTCCCCTTCCACTTAACAGAGCTGCTGTGTCTCCCGAGGTTAGATACACCTCTCGGTGTTTGGGGAGTAGGGACAAAAGGATATGTTTTCCAACCACCTGGGTTTGGCAAGAACCGCGGCCACACTCTGCCAGCGGAGTCCCTCCCCATCCTGGAACGGGTGGGTGCTCCTGGAGCCCCTTCATCACGTGTTTAGTTCCGTCCACGCCTAACTCATCAAAGCATCGCACAGAAGCATCAGGGGCCCGGGCCGCTCTGCCCTCTGTGAGTCATCAGAGTCACCAAGTGTCCCCGGGCTCGCACGGAGCTCATGAGAATGCTTCTCGTCTCCACACAGGAGGAGTAGGGCAGGTAAACGGGACAAGTGTGACCAGTGCTTGGCCGCCCAATGTCATGCAACAAAAAATTATGCCCTGTCTGCTGTACGTTTACTGTAGCATTGTCTTTACCTGACGAACTAAGTATGTGCTTGTTTCCATATTTATTCTATCGTATGTTCCCCTCACCCCTTTCCTCCAGGGAAACCTCCAGGCAAGCAGTTCTGTCCGCTGTGTTTCTCGCTTCACCCCCACATCCCTCCCGCATTGAGGACAGAGTTTGGCATGTACAGGGTGCTTAGTAATTTTGGTTGGAATGACTCTGTTAACTGCACAAATGGGGGGAAAGGCACAGGAGAGTACATAATCAGCCGATTGTCACATGGCCAGTACATGAGGGAGGGAAGGCTTGAAGCCAAGAGTCCGACACCAGAGCCCACACACCGACCACCACCACCACCACCACCACCACCACGCTGCCCTTCTTCCCCGGGCACCAGCTACCCAGAGTGAGGGAAAGCAGGGCCTAAGGCCATGCATTTTATTCAAGGTGGTAACCTGCGCCTGGTCCCGAACCAGCCCCTGCCCTGGTTTCCACCTGACCTCGGCACCCACCCCTCCCTCGCCATGCCTGTCTCAGACCCCGCCCCTCGGCCAGCACCTGGCAGGGGATCGGGGCACCTTGATGGACCCAGTGACGCTGAGGAGGCCCCAGCAATTGAACTTGGGGTGACACTCGGAGCGGCCAATGTTGGATTCTCCTCAAAGGAGAGGATTCTACTGAGAGTCTCAGCCGCTCAGAGTGACAGCTTCCAACCTGCTCCTCCCCTCCTCAAACCAATGAAGCTACCAGATAGAGTGCCTTGAACTTGGCAACTTCCCTCCCCCCCCCCCCCCCCCGTCTAATAAATGAGAGGCTGGAGGAGGGAGGGGCCACGTTCAGAGCGGGCCACACCGGCTCTGCCCACGCCTGCGCCACCTTGACCTGTGGGCCCTTCCCTGGACCTTGGCTTCCTGCGCAGGAAACGGAGAGGAGGGCCCCACCGTGCCGGCCTCATGGCAACCGGAACAGCAAGGCCCATCGCCACAGCCACGCAGCGCTCACCAGTGCTCAGGTGGGCCCTTCTCTGGACCTTGGCTTCCTGTGCAGGAAATGGAGAGGAGGGCCCCATAGTGCCCGCCTCATGGCAACCGGAACAGCAAGGCCCATCGCCACAGCCATGCAGCGCTCACCAGTGCTCAGGAGGGCCCGATGCTGGGCCTCCCAGAGGCAGCGGCGGCTCAGGGAGGCGGCTCAGGGGCTCTGTTGACCTTTAACTTGAGTCTCCAAGTATGGATTGGAATATTTTTGGTTGTAGATGAAGCTAGAAAGGAAAGTTTAAAGCAGACTTCACAGATACTGAAAGCCAGGACTTGCTCCTGTCAGCCATAGGAAGCCTGTGAAGGTTTACACTTACTCTCTTCCAGAAAAGATGTTAGAACCAGACCGTCCGGGACAGGTACAGCCGGTCTGTGGGGTCCCCGGGAACACGGGACACTCACTTCTGCTACACTCACTTCTCTATGAGGCTCCCATACTCCACATCACCTCATGGTCCAAATTGCCGTTGGAGCTCCAGCCTTCACGTCTGCCTTCCGGGCGGCTGGGCAAAGGAATGGGAGTGTGAGACAAAAGACACACGGCTCAGGCAGAGTCGTTGGTTCCTTTCAAAGAGGCTTCCCTGCAGTCTGTCGCTTCCATCTCTTTGGCCAGAACTTACTTGGTCTTGTAGCCGCTTTAACTGTAAAAACAAATTGGTAACGTAACCTTAGTTCTGAGCAGTAACTCATCCTGCTACATACAAGAACTCTGTAACTGAAGAAGGTCACAAAGGATATTGAAGAGACGTCTGGCACTCCCTGCTGCAGTAGCTGCTGGCTGCAAGGCACAGAATACCTGACACTCGGACTTTAAGACTTCCCAGAAGTCTGGAGGGACGTGCCCCAGGGCTGGGTTGCTGACTTAACAATGACATCAAGACCCAGATTCCTTCCATCCTTTGTTCTGCCATCCTCAAAACATTAGACATCAGTGAAGTGGGCTGTTATTAAATTAGTTAATATTTGCAAAGCACTTGTGCTACATAAAAATAAAATGTTAAGTGTATCACCTCACAACCACAAGATGACTGCCACAGCTCCAGACATCTCATCCTGCTCCTATATCCTCTGGCACAGAAAAGGAGCGAAGAGGGCAGCGGCCTCTTGGGCCCGTCTTATCTGTCATCAGGAAAGAAAACCTGCCTCACATGCATCCCTGCCCATCACACTTCTTGTTACATCTCATTCACCAGGATTAGGCCACGTGCTCTATCTGGACTCATCACTCTCACAGGGAGGCTTATTTAGAGCAATATGAGTCACTCCTGAGCCCGCACGCATTACCACCCAAACAAAGCTGGCACTCCAATCGCAAGGCAGAGGAAACAGGCTGGTGGGTGGTGAGTCAACCGCACCCAGAAAACCAAGGACAGCCTCACAGTGCAACCCAGGCCCTATCCAGTCTCCAGTCTCCTTTACCTTCTTCTTTCTGACTGGACGGCCACGCCGGGGCCCAGGGCCGCAAACCCGCAGACAGCCCCAGCACCCACGGGAAAGGGCATCAGATGCTCTCCCCTCTGCCATCGAGAACGCAGTGTGCTCATTGCATCGCTCCCCAGGGCACGGGGCCCTGAGCTCACTATTTCCACCTTGGCCCGAGCTTCTCAATTTATCTTGTAGCTTCCTGACATCCCCCGCCACATACCGCAGACACGTCTCCCACCTAACGGCCTGCGGCGGCGGATCCAGAGACAGAGCGTTCCTTGCCTGGTTTTCTTTTTTAAAAATCAAATTATTCAGCGCTCTCTCCCCGTGTCTCTCATGGTTCACTTAGAGTAATAACAGCGGAGATTCTGCCTGTTAGGTACCGAATGCAGCGAGCCAATTCCCATTCCAGATACTGCGTGATGGAAACTATTTCTCCCCGGCCCTGTTGCCAGCAATGAGCTCTCCTCTAACAGCTTAATTAGGATTCAAGATTGTGTCCAGGAACCCAGAGGCTCAGGTGCCAAGCGGCGTGTTTACGGACTTCTGTATTCAGTGTGTTTTCTGGTTTTGTAGTTTGCAGGAGGAGAGAAAAGGAAATGGCAGAGAGAGAGAGAGAGAGAGAGAGAGAGAGAAAGGGGGGGTAGTAACAGGAGGAAGAGGAAGCCACAAATATGGTGGAAAGGGAGGTAAGTTGGCGGGCAGATGGGACGATGGGGACAATGGGAATGCAGAGAGGTAGGCAGGTACCGAAGTGTAGAAATGGTTCGGACATCCTGTGGAGATCAGAGTGACGAAGGGCTTCCTCCTCCCCCTCCCCCTGTGGTGACAACGGGTCAGGAACCTGTCCTGTCCCTTCCTCCTGATAGGGCCTCAATCTGAAGGTGGAAGAGTTCAGGTAGAAGCCTCTCTCTGTTGCTTCCCAGCTGTGTGGCCTTGGAGACGTCACTGCCCCTCCGCATGCTAGCTTTCTCTTCCAGGGGAATAATAATACTGATTCACGGGGTTGGGAGGTTTATACAACAAGTATGAGAAAAGTGTCTGCCATCGACACGACAGGCAGGGGGTCCCTGGTAAGCATGCCTAGGTTTGAGTTGAACCTGAACCCCACGGACTTTTCTATCACCCTGGACACAACATCGGAATCTTACAACTGGGACAGTGGAAAACTCTCTAAGAAGCTGTGGGTACAATTGACATTCCCTTGGCCTCAATCTTTTCATCTATAAAATGGGTTGGTAATACTGCACGTGTAGCCCTTCGCTCAGTGTGTGGCATGAGGGAGGCAGGTGGTTTACCCCGGGAGTTGGCAGAAAGTGGTCCAAGCCCTTCGTTGTGCTGGTGAGGGGTCTGAGGGCCCAAGGCAGGAGATGACACCCACTGATCCACAATGAACTAAAGAAGGATCTGGGTTAGGACGGTGTGCTATTTTACCACCAGCCGGTAGAAATAAGTTCCCATTGCAGGTGCGTATAAAGGGATCAGTGGAAGTCAGAAAAGGCACCAGCCCTTGGCAACAGGCCGGTGAGGAAGAATTTGGGAATTAAAAATAAACAACTTCAAATGGGAAGGGCAGAGGCCAGAGGAGAAATCCTGCTAGGACTCTCGACTTATATCAGCTCCTTTCTTATCAAAATCAGAATCATCAACGAGGTCAGTTTCCCAATTGCTCTTAGGTTACATCTGAGAACATCACACCCCTTGGATTTCCCGGTCTAGGGATCCTTCAAGCCAGAGTGGCAAGCAAGTATTTACACCTGAGCACATTCGTCACAGAGGCCGTAACAGCAAGACATTGGAAGCATCCTGCACGTTGGAGGGGTGGTCACGTGAAGCACGGAAATCCAAAGGCTGGACTAGGGGCCGCCATTACGGTGCACACTCTGTAGAGAACTTTCTAATGGAACAGGAAGAGCACTTAGGATATAATGTGAAGAGAAAGATACAAAGAGACAAAACTGCATCCACAATGATTTCAACTGTGTAAAATAAGTGGTGTGTGTGTGTGTGTGTGTGTGTGTGTGTGTCCAGTCTTAAAAGTCCACACAGGGACTACACCAAACTGATAACACTACTTACCAGAATGGCAGAACTGGAGGGGATCTCTAGCTTTCTATACACTTATTTATATTTTTCTACATTTTACGATTGTTCTACTGTGAGTGACTGAGGTGTTCATCATCTTGACCTTGGTAGTCATTCTACAACATAAATGTATATTAAATCACTGTGCTGTATGTACTTAAATACATACAGTTAGATTTTTTCAGCTATTCCCAATTATCCTTCAATAAACTTTTTTTTTTAAAAAAAGAACTCTGAAAAGCAACTGCAAAATTATCAACACTTCTGTTTCAATAATCGATTACTGTGTAACAAATCACCCCCAAAAATAGCATTCCAAGCAACATCAGTTTATTATTTATCGTAAATCGGTGGGTCAGGATTCAGGCAAGGCGAAGAACACAACGGTTAAAGCAAAGAAACTAAAACCGTTCACGCAGACACAGGAGGCGAGACGCTACGGTGTCCGTGTGATGTGTGAACGTGTGGCTGCGAACCACGCTGATTTCTTCCAAGGACCAGGGATGGATTGGGGAAGGGGGTCAAAGTGGACTTCAGCTGTTTTGTCTAAAATGGATTCACATTTGTAGTTATCTCATCGGGTAAATAATGTATTAATGCATTACTTGTATAACTATACCATTTTTTAAAAAAAATAACCTTCATGAACATAAATGGGAATGCACAGCAGTTTAATTTTGAGGTCACGGGCTTCAACATCTTTACTTTAAACTTGAAGCCATAAAAGCTCAGAGAAAGGAAGTGACTGGCCCAAGCCCACACAGCGTGGGGAGTTTGTACTAAATCCAACAGCATTCCAGGCCAGCGTCTTTCCACCGTGTCACACTGTTCCTCCCAAGCTGAGGCCACCAGGCTATATCTTCCTAGCGTTAGACACTGTGCACAGAGAGAGAGCCTGCACCTTTGATGTTCTCCGTCTTCCTCTGGTCTCCATCCACCTGCCCAGATATTCTCAGCATGCCAGAAGAGGGAGAGACTCAGCCTGGCGCTGTTCTCTGCCCTCCACGACCCCTGTGACCTTGGGTGAGTGGGTGACCAACTCAGTGGTCTTCCCGCTCCCACCCAGGTCTCGGATGCGGCCCTCTGTGAACTTTGCCTGTGTCCAGATCCATACATACACTCTGCATGACCCTAGATCTTTGCCTCCTGTTCATAATTAAGAGAACAAATGAGCATATGCGTAAATATGTGCGGCAATGAAGTCTTTCTTTTCCCTCCTTTATGTGAACTATTTTGGCCTAATTCTCTTTTTTACAAAAAGCACGGCTAATATTTCACGGGGAGAGATAAGATCTTGCTTTAATACAGTTAGCTTCAATTGACCTTGAACTGAATCTACAAATTTCTTAGAGGTGACCTCTCCATCGATGCTTGATACACATGCACAAATAAATGAACTGAGAAGATTCCTATTTAGATAACTGGTCCGAGAGAGGGTACAAAATAAAGGCAGATGTCCAGGGCTCGCTAGGAGAGGCACGGAATCACAGGATCTTAGAATAACAGAGTTTTCGGGTGATCGAATTATAGAATCTCAGAGTTGAAGAATCCAGAGCCAGAGGGGGTCCCTGACGTGAAAAAAAAAATGCAAGGACCAAACTGTGAACTCTTCAGGGGAGGGGTGACGTATTGGTCATTCCTGGCCCCGAGCCTGGCACCCAGCAGGGCAATCTGAGTATTTCATCACGAGTGAACGAGGGAGCGGTTAAGTCAGGGGTCCCCAAACTACGGCCCGCGGGCCACATGCGGCCCCCTGAGGCCATTTATCCGGCCCCCGCCACACTTCCGGAAGGGGCACCTCTTTAATTGGTGGTCAGTGAGAGGAGCATAGTTCCCATTGAAATATTGGTCAGTTTGTTGATTTAAATTTACTTGTTCTTTATTTTAAATATTGTATTTGTTCCCGTTTTTTTTTTACTTTAAAATAAGATATGTGCAGTGTGCATAAGAATTTGTTCATAGTTTTTTTTTATAGTCCGGCCCTCCAACGGTCTGAGAGACAGTGAACTGGCCCCCTGTGTAAAAAGTTTGGGGGCCCCTGGGTTAAGTGTTAGGGAAGTAATAACATGTAAAAAATCCAGAGAGGGAATCCCTCATGCAGCAGAGCACTACTGCACACCTACTACGTGTCAGGGTCCCTCATGCAGCAGAGCGCCACTGCACACCTACTACGTGTCAGGGTCCCTCATGCAGCAGAGCGCCACTGCACACCTACTACGTGTCAGGGTCCCTCATGCAGCAGAGCGCCACTGCACACCTACTATGTGTCAGGCCCTGTGTGACAGGGAGGGCACAGAGATGAGTCAGCACAGATTCTGCCTTTGCAGTGGCTCCAATCGAAGGACATTACTGTGGGCTGGGGACGATTCTGGGAAGAATTTTCTCTAGTCCAGGACCTTTTTCTCACCCAGCTGCTTGTTCAGGGGGCCCCCATCACCTCCAGGACCTTTGACCAGAATTTTGGGGAGGAAAAAAAACTTTTTTTAAGGAAATATGGCTCCAAATTCAATCATTTATACTTTTTCCATATATAGTTTTAGATCTCAATTGCAATAAGCATACATATTTGCCATTTGAGATGAACCAGGATTGTTTTTGTTTTTTGTTTTAGTGAAGATTCTGACATAGGCAAAATTTAAAGATATACAAAACACTCATCCCTCACGAAAGTGTAACTGTAATGGCCGCCTTGACCCTCGCTGGGCTGGCCCTGCAGGTAAGGCCGCCCGCACTTGACAGCAGTTGTTCAGGAAATTTAACAGAGGCAGGGGAAGACTCCTGCCACCACGGAGCTCCGGGGAAGGCTAGTTCAAAGCACAGCCCAGCACGCTCTTTCCACGGGGCTTCTCTGGGCACTGATGACGCTCGGGGTCACAGCGACTCTCTAAGGCGCACCCAGAATGCAGCTTTCCTCCACGTACCCGGACCACAGACCCCTCGCGGAAGAAGCCTGGCCTGGGATATGAAGCGAACGCGATGACAGCCCGCTCATTCGCAGGCAGACACGTGCGTGGCTCCAGGGACGTGGACGCTCTCGCGAGCTTGTTCATCGCCGCCCCCTCCCAGTCACCACCTGGGCGTTCAGTCCGGCGGAGCTGCCCTGAACTGCTGCGGGCAGTCGCCCCGTCATCGGTCTGTCCTTGCCCGTTCCCTTCCTCATCCCGTGGGGCAGCGTCCTTGCTGACCTGACCCCGGGGCCCCGAGTGAGCGCCAGAGCCGCGGGAGGGCGCGGGAAGAGCAGCCTGGTTCCGGCACAGCCCTCCCGTGGCCAGCATGGCTCCTGTTGGCTGTGGGGTTGGGACTAGTCAGGAAATGAAGGTGGGGACATCAACGAGGAGCACATTGGGAAGACATGGAATACCTAATTAAGGAATCTAGGCGTTATCTGATTACGCCATTGCCACCTTACCAAGTCGACTCACTCTTCACGGAGGGCCCTCGGCTCACTCCGGCCCTTCTCGGAGTCCCTGCTCCAAGCACACCCCTCCACCCAACCTCCCTCCCCGGTGAAACTCCACCCACTCTATGCCTCCCCCAGCTCCTTTTCCCTGCAGAACACCCATCGCTACCTGATATTATATTATACGTGGATTTTTTGTCTCTCATCTCTCTCCCCTGCCACACACACACACACACACACACACCGCCCAGCACAATGCTCACACACAGTAGGCTCTCAGTAAGTGGGATGGATAAAGGGTTTCAAGCAGAGGAGGCACACAGCTCGAGGATTCTCGGCGCTTTCTAGAAGCCAGTCCTCATGCAGCTGTTTAAAACACTGTCATTTTTATTTAAAGTAAATACATTATTTGCAAAACCATGATTTCAACTAAATGCTGGTATGTGCCACATTTAATAAAGAACTTAAAAAGTCAAAAAAACTCAGAGGATATTTAGTCCCAACATCTCCAACAAGAAGCCCAAGGACTGTCTCTATTTAGTCCAGCATGTTCAGCTTGTTTTAAAGATGCCATTAGGCCACTGGGCCGCACTCCTCTACCCTCCCTTTTGTCTCGCTCTTGGCCCAGTTCACCCATTAACATTACCAGCCTTTAGGTCACCTGCATATATAATTTTTTTTTTTTTTTTTACATAGGCAGAGATAGGCAGGGACAGACAGACAGGAATGGAGAGAGAGATGAGAAGCATCAATCATCAGTTTTTCGTTGTGCGTTGCGACTTCTTAGTTGTTCATTGATTGCTTTCTCATATGTGCCTTGACCGTGGGCCTTCAGCAGACCGAGTAACCCCTTGCTGGAGCCAGCGACCTTGGGTCCAAGCTGCTGAGCTTTTTGCTCAAGCCAGATGAGCCCGCGCTCAAGCTGGTGACCTCTGGGTCTCGAACCTGGGTCCTTCCGCATCCCAGTCCGACGCTCTATCCACTGCGCCACCACCTGGTCAGGCACCTGCATGTATAATTTGACTAAACCTTTCATTTCCCATTTGAGGAAACAGAAGCTCAGTGATGGGAAGGGACCTAGTCAAAGTCTTAAGCTTAACAAGAGCCAAAATCTAGACTTTGGTCCCTGTCCCTACACACCCAGCCCACTGTCCACCTTCTACAAACCTCTCTTCCTCTTGTACAGACCAAATCCGTGCTTGTCCTCTCTCCCCCGGGACCTGATTTCCCTTCCTCTTGGTAAACCACAACTGGGAAAAAGTCAAGGACATCTGAGATATGCACTGACTGCAGCAGAGTGGACCCTGTGGGCAGACAGGCCGCAGAGCCAGGAGGAGGACTGCAGCAAAGCCCCTGGGCATGGCCACGCTTTAAGTGCCCTCGAGTGGCCCCAGGACACCCCGCAGGCAGGACACTCTGCCCTGGTTCCAAAAGACCATGTAAATAACATGCTAACGCTCGTGCAGAACCTTCTTGAGAAGCTTCTAGTGTTCTGCGGTGGGCAAAACACGGGCTTTGCGTGCAGACAGACCTGGGGTGGAACGTCTACCCAAATGACCACGCACACCCTAGAACCACTCTGAGTCTCGGTTCCTTAGCCGAATATTATGAGGGTCAAGTGGGCTCCACAACCATTTAATTTTTTTTTTTAATGAAAGAATGTGTTTCAGGAGCCAGGCCCAGTTTAAGGCACGTGGAAGGAGCTGAAAACGACAACTAGGGGTCTCAGCTGAGGGTCCCACAGAAGCAGACTCTGAAACAAGAATTCACGTGCAAGTGGCCTATTTGGGAGGTGATTCCAGGAAACACCAGCAGCCAATAAAGGATGGATTATCAAGCATGTTACCAGCACACAACCAGGGCTCAGCGCCACTGGGACCTCTGAAAAATGGTGCAGGCCACATACCCGAGTTATCCACGAGGGGACAAGGAAGCTGGGTATTGATCGAACTACTTCCATTCAGGCGTCCCCAAACTATGGCCTGTGGGCCGCATGCGGCCCCCTGAGGCCATTTATCCGGCCCCCCGCCGCACTTCTGGAAGGGGCACCTCTTTCATTGGTGGTCAGTGAGAGGAGCACTATATGTGGCTGCCCTCCAACGGTCTGAGGGACAGTGAACTGGCCCCCCGTGTAAAAAGTTTGGGGACCCCTGCATTAGGTACTGGTTGAGGGCTTCTCCCAAGGGGAGCTGGTCCCCCAGCACCTCCGACCCACCTCCCTGGCCTGCGGCCCTGACTCCAGGCCCCGAGAGGAAGCCCTGGACGTAGAAGTGGGGGGCTGACCGTTGGGAGTCAGGCAGGTGTACACTGAAATGGGAAGGGTGTCGGGACAAGGACGGAGCAGTGACGGCGCCTGCTACCCTTCCATCCTTGTCCTCGTGAAGACCAGTTAACCCGTAATGAGCCCTTACTATCCTCCAGGCAACAGGAATGTTTTTCCTTATTTATTTCTCAACGAGTCTAACAGGTGGGTCTTACTGCTTTTCCAACTTTATAATTAAGATTATCAAAGCCCAAGGTCATGTCACTAGATTAAAACCCAGGCTAACTCCAGAGCCCACACACCACCTCCTCCGGAGGAAACGCGTAGCTAGTTAGTGGGGAAGTCGGACTCAGACCCCCTGAACAGCAGGCACCTCATCCCTGCTCAGCATGTGTTGGAGTTCCCTGGCTGCAGCCTTTGCTAGGCATACTGCCCGCCCTGCCCACCCTGCTCGCACTGCCCGGGTCTCGGCTCCTCCTGCTAGGAGATGGAACACCTGCTAGGTAGGGAGCACGCCTCCTTCACGAGGTTACTGTCATGATGAGCAAGAAATTAAGTTGAGCAGTTGGGATGCAAGGTAGTCTCAGTAAATGAGAACTACTATTCTCCCCCTATGAAAACCTCAGTATTCTCATCTCTAAAATTAAAAAATAAATGAATAAACCCATGCCAAAGGCTCTCTCGGTTATCAGTTGAGACAGTACTCGTAGATACTACTGTTTCCATAAATACAAAAAAAAATGGGAAGCTGACAAAAGTTATAAACTATTTTACGAGACTTGGGAAGGACCTTAGTCCTGCCCCTTGTCACTTTCTGCCCTCGTTCTGTCTAGGTTAAGGCCATTCACTACCACATCATCAACATAATTTCAGATATTATATTTTTTTCAGGTATGGGGGGGTATGTTTTTACTTTTGGGGAAGAGATTTTCATTTTGCTGCTGGTATTTCCTTTTTTCATCCATTAAGAACATTTTCTTTTCTTAAATCATTGAGCATCCTCATAAAAACTGCCTTAAAAATCTTTGCCTGCTAATTTCAATATCTGCCAAGTTGGAGTCAGCCTTTATTAATTTGTTTCTCTCTTAAGGATGGGTGATACATTCCTGTTTCTTTGTGTGTCGAGTACTTTTGGATTGTTTCCTAGACATTGTGACTGCCACGTTGTAGAGGCTCTGAATTTTGCCATTTCTGCAAAGAGTGCTGATTTTGTGTGCTTTGCAGGCAATTTTACAGTCGGACTCAGACGCCAAACTCTGTTCCTTGGATGGCAGCTTAACTCTCACTTCAGTCCTTTTGTACGTAGCTACACTACGTGTGGTCTGCCCTGCCCGTCCAGGGGTCACTAGTCCACCAGAGGTGTGAGTCCACACATAGATTGGGGCTCCCGTTCCGCGGAAGTTCACCCCGTACCGCGCCATCCTTCACGGTATACCAGCTGCCCTCCCCACCCCGCTGGGCCCCATGCAGTTAAAGGTGATTAAGACACAGCACCCTACAGTTTACAATTTAGAAGGGAATCAGACACGTTTTATCCCTTTCTAAAACCCCAGTGCTCTGCTCACAACACAGCAGGTGTCCATTTAATATTTGTTGGAGAAAAAAAAAGAAAGTATTGACTGGAATCATCTACCTCAAAAGCCAAGCAAAACAGGATACTTGAGACAAGAAGACCCATGGAGTGTGGGACAGGGAAAGGTCCGTGGGGAGCAGAGGCTGCGGGTAGAAGGTCCAACTTGACTGTTTCTGTATCTCGGGCTTAGACAGAACCAGAGAGACCCACCAGTTCCCGCCACCTCTCCCCCTGGTCCCCAGGAGTACCCCAGAGGATCAGAGAGCCCCCAGGATTCCCAGAGGATCAGAGAGCCCCCAGGAGTACCCCAGAAGATCAGAGAGCCCCCCGGATTCCCAGAGGAGGTCAGGAAGTCAGGCCTCCCCATGCCCCTCTGTAGGTAATCCCTCGAGTCAGCGTTCCTCACTTGGGAGAAACAACATTTGTGTTCCTTAAGCTTTATTCCGATCCCACGGAGAAGTTAATGGACAAACAGACTGCAAGCCCACAGAGCCTCCCTCACCCCAGCTGCTCTGCAGGGTGCCTCGCGAGGCTTCAGGTGGTCACCCCTGGAAGGAGGGGAAGACCCACACCCCTTAATTAACAACCTGAGACAAATTGGAAACAGCTGTGAATAATTAGACAATTTAAGTGCTGTGAAGGAGGAATAATTTCTGTAGCCTTTGTAATAAATCTTATGCTGTCTCATTCCCTATGCCGGACTTGAACTTTTTTTTTTCTTCCAGGGGTGAGTTAGCACATTACTCATAAAAGAAACAGTATCCCTTTTGTTTTGGCTGAGTCTGTTTAATAACAAAAGAGCCTATCGCAATTACAGGGGCAGCACGGTGACAAAGCTAGTGCCCCCTGGCAGGGCTCGCCAGCGTCACGGTGGAAACGGCGGCAGTCCCCTGACCTGCTGTCCCATCCAGTGTGGCTTGATTTCCCCTCTAAACGCTCTCCACTTTCAATCGGCTCCAGACTTGGGAGGTTGTGGTGGGGAAGACGGAGTGCCCAGATGTGTTCACATCAAACAGAAGGACCTCGGGTCCGTGCAGGGGTGAACTTCTGCAGGATTCCAAGAGCTCGTCCGTTTTATCCCACCGTATTTCCATGGACAAGAGAGAGGAAGAGAGAGGAACAGAAAACTCTTACAATTGAAGAACAGGAGAGGAAGAGAGGTGGCCCTAGATCAAGTCCCTCGTTTGGAGTGGAGAATCGACTCCCACAGAGAGGAAGCTGCCAGTGGACTTGGGCCAGCATCAGACCTAGAATTTGACAGCCTGTTTTGGATTCTGCATGGCAGTTCCCAGGTGATTATATAATCAAAACCACTTAGAGCTCCCTTAACAGGTATGGAGAGCAGTTATGCTATATGGATTAAGAGCACGAGCTCTGGTGCCTGTCCTGGGTCCAATCCTGGCGCTACCCCCTTCTAAATGTGACCCTGGCTAAGTCATTCCACCTCTTTAGGTCTCAGTTTACTAGTCTGTCTAGTTGGTATGCAATAGCTTCTAAGGTCTTTCATGAGGATTAATGAGACGATGCGTAGTAAAATCTCATTAACCATAACTGCTTGCTCCCCACATGCAGCTGGGCATGGCTGGGGAGAGGCACACGAACGGACAGTCCTTGAACTCTTGACCCAGCCCTCAGGTGGCCTCTAGGGGCCACCCAGAAATTCCTTTTTACTTATGGTAGTCATTGTTCTCCTAGGTCATCCGACGCCTCCCTCTCCTCACACTGCCCACACTCTTTCTTCTCTGCTTGCTCTTGACTGAGGACCAGCCATTTAGTGCAATTTATTTTATTGCAAAACAAATTTAGAATTTCCAACTCCGAAATCAACACTGTGATCCAAGTCTTTTCTTCACCTTGGACTTGATACAGAGTTCAGAGGAGTTAAGTAATTTGCACAGACTTAATAGCTAGTAAATAGTAGAGACAAATTTTTTAATCCTAGACCTGTTAGAAAATAAGTTCTGAGAGATTCTTTTTTCTCACTACCCAGCAGAGAGCCCGGTATATGGCTGACACTCAGTGAACGGCTGTGATGAGTGAGTGAGTGAACGAATAACCAATCTATGGGTCTCAATGGACTTTTCATGAGACCAGTGACTCACTATAGCTCCTCACCTCTGCCTCCCCATCATCCCAAGAACAGAGCTCTCGGGTGTGTGTAAGGAGACAGGAGAATGGTGAGTCTTGCATAAACTAGCAAGAGTCCACTCTAGCAGAAAATGGCTAGGGAGCTTGCCACATGTCTGCAGCCCTGAGAAAAGAAAAGGAAAAAACAAAACAAAACACCACCTTCTAGAATCTGGTGATTCAAGTCAGACTTTACGTTCCACAGAAGAAGAGCCTGTGAACCCTGAACTGACACCCGACGTAAGAACTAGCCCAGGACAAGGGGAACTAGAACAGACCATTCTGTAGAGACCACTTATAATTCAAGGTACATAGAATTCCCACAGGGAACAATTCCTCGAGAGATGAAATTGCAATCAAAAATTACAAGCCACCTAAAGAAATAAATCATTTTAACAGTAAACAAAAGAGTTAGCAGCCAAGAACCAAAGAGGAGAATAATCCTAAAACAACTATTTAAAAATACTGCTCTGTGTCATGAAGACGGAAAAGGTTCGATCTGGGTTCATTTTCCCAAAGGCGAACCTATAGGATTAGAGGTTCAATCAACCACAGATTCAGACCTAAAAAAAAAAAAACAACTCCACTCTTTCCCCAACTTTAGTCATTAGCTTACACCTTTACAATCTTTGCTCTGTCCACAAAAAATAAAATAAAATAATTTTTAAAAATTGACACTATTTACCTATTTTTTTCTTTAAATTACCTCCTTTTAAAATTTTTCATTAATTTAAAGGGAAATATAGGAATGCAAACATAATACCCACAAAATCATGGCTTTGTTTGTGCTAGTTATGTTGTTTTATTAAACATTAAAATGCACATATAATTATAATAATATTCACACGGTCCGTGTACAAAACACATCTAATATATCACCAGTGCTATACCAACCAAACTTTGGAAAATCCTGGCCAAGAGCAACCCTCTGGTTTCAAAGATTAGAAAGTAGAATGTCACCAGGGTCAGAGCCCGTTCAGGACAGAGGCAGGGCTTGAACCCACACCCCCGCCTCTGGGCCAGGGGTTGAGTGTTGTTTCTGTACCACGTCACCACCATTCACGGTTTTTTCTTACGTAACTCTCCAATCTATCTGCAAAGCTCAGGAATTCTTTATACCTTTTCCAAAATAAATATATAAATGGCCTTACAGGGACGGGGGAAGTTATTTCCACTAGACATGTGTTACAGCGCTGAAATTAAACCTGCATTTATGCATGCTAATGAGAAGGGAAGTGAGCGACCACCCCTTTCAATGGGAAGAGAAGTAAGTTTGTACAGAATATGGTAAAGTAATAATATTGCCAAAGTCACGGTTAATGGGGGAGCTCAAAGGGCTTCGTGAACGTGGAGTCATTCCTAACACTTGGAAAGAAATTACAGTAAAGAGCAAGAGACTTCCTTTACCACTAAAATAGTCCTCATCTGTGGAGCCTGCGTCCTGTGGGCAACCACATAGCAAAAGGGATGTTTACAGCATTTTATTTTTATTAAGCTATGATTAAAACCAACTTTCTGCTATCTTTGGGAGCAAAATTTTCCAGCCCTGTTCACACCCCATCTTCTCACTCCCACCCTGCTTGACCTATGAACTTTCCAAATCAAACACCTGGGAGTAAATAGTATTCAAACCCCACAAGGGGTATTCAGGCCCCGCTCAGGTCTCAGCAGCCGTTCTGGGTTGACCGCCGCCACTTTCAGACACGCTGGACTTACACGTGCACTTGCATCTGTTAGGGGGGTGCCAGCTGCTTTAACCAGTAAGTCTCCAAAGCTCCATGGCAAAGCACAATACAATTTTACTTCTCTCTCGCTTTCTTAACAGTTCAATGTGAGTGTTTCGGTTTGGTGAGCCGTTTTCCTCCATGCGGTGATTCAGGTCCTTTCCATCTTGTGGCTCTGCCCTTCCTTGGCATTCAGAGCCCTCTAAATCCAGCCATCAGACAGGGGAAGAGTCCAAGGACACAGGGTACCCCATTTTTGATCATGGCAGCCAGGGACAGCAAACATCACTTGCGCTCTCATCCCCTGGGCAAGAACAATCGGCACCCTTCGGACAGAAGGAAGGCTGGGATATGTAGTCCTTGTGAGACAATCTCCCTTGCTCTTTCTCCTGCTGTTTTCCTCTACCTCTTAAACTCCCAGTCATCCTCCAAGGTCCTATCCTTTAAATGTCATGTCTTCTGCAAAGCCATCGGTGGTGTTCCAGACAGAATTAACCCATCTCTTTTTCTCATTTCCATAGCGTTCTTCTCTATTAGAAAACTCATCAGGTATTCAAGTGTCTGACCTCTTCTCACACCTGAGCCCCACGCACCCACCCAAATGAGGTCTGTATCTTATTCAATTCTGTGTCACAAGGGGCACCTAGTCCTGTTCCTGATAAAGGACAGCGGGCATTCAATATATGTTTATTTAATGAAATCAACATATGTTCATAAAATTCATCAATAAGCATTTAGTGAGTTATTACTGTGCTCCCAGGAGGGCATAAGGAGCAAAAGGAACCCCCAAATCAATATCAAAGTCATCGTCAGTTCTAAAAGTTAACATACTCGGCAAAATGCAAACTCCAGTAGAATGTGGGGATGCCTTAAAATTCCCTGCAAAGGCCAGTCGCAGTCCATGGGAGATTACCCATGGCTCCCCTTTCTCCACACCCCTCTCCTCCTCGTTAGCAAAGGTAAGGAAGACTTGCTCGCACAGCTAATGACATAGGAGGAAAGGGAAGGAGAAGGGAAGAAGTCGAGAATTTTTTTTTTTACTTTTTATTTTGAATTAATTTTAGACTTACAGAAAAGTGGCAAAAATAGTTGTGTGCACACATACCCCTTCCCCAGCTTCCTCTAAAGCAAACACCTTACAAACCTATAACGCAGTTATGAAGTCCCAGGAAGTTACTATCTGTATAATCCTATTTACTGATCTAAGGTCTTTATTTGAGTTTCCTCCCATTTTCCCACCATGTCCCCCGTCTGACCCGAGCTCCTGTTCCTACATCCCATGCCACTTTCACTTGTCTTTCTCTTGAGTCTCCTGCAGCTCCTAACAGTTTCTCCATCTTTCCTTGTCTTTTAGGACCTTGACACTTCTGAAGAGTAGGAATGCGTAATTTGGTCAAATGGATATGGTGAAATTTTCATTAGAGTTGATGCTTTAGAAGGATAAGAAACTGAATCCATGGGGCAAAGTGTGTCAGCACAGAAAAGGTCCGGGCACAGACGCAGGGATCTCCATGGGTCCCCTTGACCTCTCACCAAGGTTGGAGGCTCGCCTGCCCGGTCCCCCATCCCACAATGGACAGAAACCGGCAAGGGGGGAGTCCCATAAACATACCCTCCAAAGGTGGTCCGTCCATAACAACTTTAAGATAACATGCTGAGATGATGATCGTTAAGACAGTGATGAAAAGATGGGGAAGAGGACGGCGCAAAAGCAAGACACGGAGATGCACTCTGGCCCCTCATGCTTGGCTGTTCTCTGAGAGCAGAAAGACTGACGTGTCCCCTGTTGTTGCCACTGGGACCCCACCTCCCTTCACTCCCTTAAAAACTCGGTGAGCGCAGACACCAAGATCCCCCTTTCCTCCTCAACGCCATGCACTCATTCCAGGGGACAAGGGACTGAGAACTGCCCCCACCCTGCCACCATCTCCAGGTCCCTTCAACTCAGTCGGTTTTACCTGCACACTAAGTTTGCTGGGAGTACCTTAAACAGTCCATGCCAGGACCCCAGCCCCAAAGATTCTGATTTTTAAAACCAGCATTTACAAAAACTCCCCCCGGTGATCCTGGAGTCCACCGTGCTACCGTTGTGCCCCGAGCTGCTCCGGGGTCCCCCGGTGACTCTAATGTGTCTCTGAACGCTGAGAACCGCGGTGTAAAGGTAATCAATACCAGCCATCTGGGTTTTCTTTGTCTGAAGGTATTCCCTCCCAAGCCCTGCTTCTCCCTCAGAGTCTGTGGTTCTGTCCTACAGCATTTTGGAACTGCTGGTTGGTTATTTCCGTCATCTCAACAGTCTGATTTCCTGGGAACGGTACCAACACTTCTTGGGTAGCCTCTGAGGATAGGGTTGCCCAGGTCAACAGCAGGGAAAACTGGGTAGAAAACATAGGAGTCCAGGGCTGTGGACTGTGCTGGAGCTGGGGACAGGCTCCTGGCTGTGCTGGGACTGGGGGAGAACACCATACCCGCCCACGTGTGACCGGGAAGGGGCCTCAGCCCTCATCTGGCCCTTAGGCAGTGACATCCCAGAAGAGAGTTTCTCAATGTCAAGCTGCAGCTCTGGGGGCCGCAAATGCAGCCCCAGGACCTGCTGGTCCCGTTCGTTTCCGAGGGCGGCTATGACCTGTTGCCACAAACCCTGCATCTTAAAACAGCAGCATTTATTCTCTAACAGCTCTGGAGACCAGAAGCTCAAAGACGAGGTGCCAGAGGGCCGCACTCCCCCTGAAGGCTCTAGGGAAGAACCCAGGCTTGCCTCTTCTGGCGTTCGGAGGCTCTAGGTGTTCCTTGGTCTGTGGCTGCACCCCTCCAATCTCTGCCTCTGTGGTCCCATGGCCCTCCTCTCACTGTCTGTGTCTTCTCCTCTTCTGTCTGTTCTGACAACAGTTGTTGGATTTAGGACCCACCAGGGTAATCCCGAATGATCTCATCTCGGGATCCTTAACTCATTGGCAAAGACACTTTTTTCCAAAGGGTCCAGCAATTAGGACATGGACATATATTTGGGAGACCACTCTTCAACCTAGGATGGCCTCTGTCTAACCCACAGCCTTTGCAGACAGAGAGTCTGGCCCATGTTCCCCTCATACTTCCTCACGCACAGCCAGAGAGGGAAGAGAACTTTCATGTCCCAGATTTCACAGTTAGTTAGTAACTTCCTTATTTTAGGAGTAGAAAGGGATCAAGACAAAAGCTGGAGACAAGAGGAGGGCATACATGGGACTAGATGAGAAGAAAGTGGACCTCCAGCCCAGAAGTAACTCCCAGAGAGCCCTGGGTGGCCAATCAACATGAAGGAGACCACGTCGCTATCAAGTTAGGGTGTGTCGCCTGTGGTCCTGCTGTCCTTCTCCCTGTACTGCCACATCCTCCCCATCCTAAACACCGAGTTCCTGTACTGCCGGCTCTTCCGCCTGCCCCTCCACAGCCTAAGTCGATTTTCCCTCCCCACCCACTCACCCCCGCATCCTCAGAGCCTGGATGTGAGGGAGGACAGGGAAGTGGGGGCTACAGGAAAGCAAAGGGTCCAGAAATTGAACTCTGCTGGAAGGCTGAATATAAACCTTGTCATGTCATTCGAGAGGCATGTTCCATGAGATTCTATAAGATTATTGAAGCAACAGGAGAGATGGCGTGCTCCCACACGTCCGCCTAGAAGCGTTCAATGCATTTGGGGAAAGCATGAGATTTAACCCATTTACATTTATTGTCATCACTGTGTTTTGCTCTTGTGTTCATCATCTTGTACTATAAGACTTTTAGATGATTTTTCCTCCTTCCTTTTGCTTTGATCCCCCCCCCCCCGCAATGATCGAGAAGGGGCACATGCCATTTAAAAATCTTCCGATCACACTGATACTCACCTGCAGCTTCACGAAGCCATCTCTTTGCCGACACGTCCAGCTTTAACCTGGGGGTAGCCCCGCTTTTGATGGTTCATTCAGCAAATATTTAATGAATGCATACTCTGGGCCAAGTGCGGTGCAGGCTCCATGACTCAGGGGTGAGTAAGGACGGTATGATAGAGAGGGTGAGACCCTAAGCAAGTCAACGTAAACAATTGTATGTGTAGTTAGCCCTTCGAGAATCACGTAAGCACATTTATGATAACTGCCGCTGCCCTCGGGTTCTAATGAGGTGCGGCAGTTGAAAGGAAGTACAGCTTGACTTGTTTGCCAATCTGTCCCTCTAAGTCAGGGGTCCCCAAACTTTTTACACAGGGGGCCAGTTCACTGTCCCTCAGACCGTTGGAGGGCCGGACTATAAAAAAAACTATGAACAAATCCCTATGCACACTGCACATATCTTATTTTAAAGTAAAAAAACAAAACGGGAACAAATACAATATTTAAAATAAAAAACAAATAAATTTAAATCAAGAAACTGACCAGTATTTCAATGGCAACTATGGGCCTGCTTTTGGCTAATGAGATGGTCAATGTGCTCCTTTCACTGACCACCAATGAAAGAGGTGCCCCTTCCGGAAGTGCAGCGGGGGCTGGATAAATGGCTTCAGGGGGCTGCATGTGGCTCACGGGCCGTAGTTTGGGGACCCCTGCTCTAAGTGAAGGGTTGCTGTAAGGCCAGATTTCTCCTCATAAGCTCTGCTGCTCTCTGGGAAAGGTGAGCTGCACCTGGGCCCTCAGCATCCTTTCGGAATCTGTCCTCTCTCCGCCGGACCTCCTTTCTGACCCAGGCCTGGCACTCCTCCCTAGCTGGTGCGGGGTCTCCCCTGTTTCTACACCTCGTGTCCATGTCAGAGAGGACCGGGAAGAGAGAATCGCTCTCTGTGCTCTCTACCGGGAAGACCAAAGGTTTCTGCTTCCACGGAATCCCAGAAACTAGCCTGACAACCAGTTATTGAAATCATGGAATTACCCAGAATCCTTCACTCCTAACTGCCTCAACCTTTGGGGAAGAAGAGAGGTCACAATAATTAATACATTACTCAGTCCTTAACCACCTGGGCAGGCCTGGGTGATTCTCCTCACCTTCCGAGATTTGGGTTTTCTTCCCTGGCCAGATGTGGTGGGCAGATGCAGTCAATGCGACAATCAATGATAGAAGTCTGGGGGCCTCAGATTCTGCCCCTGATCTCGGAGCAGCAGAAGAGGAGGGAGCAGGGGAAGAAACTGACATCACGGTTCCCAGGGAGGTTCTGTGAAGGCTATTTTAGGAGAAATCCAGAAATTCCACAACCAGAAATAGATCTCGAACCAGTTACTTGCCAGGCCCCCGAGGAAGCCAGTGGGAGATGGAGGTCCCACCCGGGAATCAGAGAGGGTGAGCAAGTCCTGCAGGCACACACGGGCCCCGTGGGCCTCTGTGACAGGAGCAGAGACGGTCTCCAGGCCGTGCCCAGCTCTGACGCGAGGCTTCCTCTACCCTGACTCATCCCGGTGTTCCCGGAAACAAACCTCAAGGTGAGACCACCGTGGTTTCCCCTTCAGCTGCCACCGTGACCAGTCGTTGCAACTAAACCTTTCCAGTGACACTCCCCTGCTAATACCAAACTGCAATTTTCCAACAGGCCCGCCTACGAGGAAGAGTTGACGGGTGTTGGGACTAAATCAAAGCCACCAGGAGCAAACCCGAGGGAGGGAGTCCAAGTGGATGGGGTGGGCAGCAGAGGAGGGCACCCAGGATGCAGCTCAGTGGAAACAGCTCAGCCCACCCTCTGACCCTTCCACTGTGGTGTTCCCAACCCATGCCCCAGCCACAGGGACTACAGAGGACACGAGTGCCGACTCCATCACTCCTCCGGTCCCCACCTCTGTCAGCACCCCTTCTGTCCCCGAGCGAGGTGGCTCACCGGCCATCTCTGGCTTTGGGGAAGGCATACAGAGGCGGGAAGGGGAAACAACCCACCCCTACGCCCTTCGGCTCTGTCTTCCGCCCCATGTAGTACCTGATAGGAGGCACCATTCATAAATAGAATGAACTGCCGGCTAAGATTTTCTTTTTCTTTCTTTCCCCCCCCCCAAATCTGGTGTTTATAATTCCAATTGGTGTAAAATTTCCTGATGGTTAACACATCACATTACTGACACTTCTGAATGAATGACTCATTCCCGAATAATTGACTAGCTTTGTAATTTGGGAAGGAAAATCACATTTACGAGTCCCCCGAGTGGAGGGTCTATATCGTTGTGCATAAAAAGTAGATAAATCATAAAAGCAAAATCTGCAAACACTCCCCTTAGCCCTTGTCCTTGCATTAGAGGGCGCAGCCGCAGCGGGGGCTCAGCGGAGCGCTTTAGCATCGAGCCCTGTTTCATCTTGGTGGTAAAATTGCACGTGGGTCACCCTGATCCTGTCTGTGCCCAGAGGGCTGGCCGTGCCGCGGCTCCCCCTCCGCCGGCCCGGCTTCTCATTCCCATTGGAACCATCCAGGCCACACTGACTTTGGGTGCCCCGTGGCCAAACGTGGAACCCCATCAAAAAGAAACACTCCCCAATTAAGCCAGATTCGATTACCAGCAGCATCCATAAATAATAAATAGGTGCGTCGCTGAGGTGTGTGTGTGTGGGGGGGGGGTGTCAACAAACCCACCACGTGATCCTAATAAGACCTGACAAGCGTAGTTGCTTTTCTTTTCTTTTCTTTTCTTTTTTTTTTTTTAGTAGTTGAGAGTCAACTATTATTATTTTGTTCTAACTCCGCACATGCGTGCATTTTTAAGCCTACCTATATTTAAGGGCACCAAGGACACAGGGAACGCAAAAGGCAGACGCAAGCCTTGCGCGGTCTGGTGGCCAAGTCTAATTGTGTTTTTATGTGCTGAGGATTTGAAATCTAGAAGTCCCGAGATTTTAAGCCTCGGGTCCTTTTCCCACTTCTGCAGAGTACTGTAAATTAGTTTAGTATGCTTGAGAGAACCCCTAATTGTAACTGCTCTTGTTGACATACCGACTTGAGGCCGCACAGAGCTGGCCCCGGCCTGTTGCCCTTGGTTTTGTAGTTACAGTGCATTTTAAGGGCCTGACAGGTCCGGTGCTAAGATGTTCTGAATTAGATTTGAATTACAACCGCTAAATGCCCTTGTCAAAGATTGTTAGTCCTGACACTAGCCATGTTCCTTCAGCTGACTGTTCTGATGCAAGGCCGACGGCTTAAACAAAGACATGCCCCTAAGTTTCATTCCGAATTGTCAAAATGTAATTGAGTTAAAAAGAGCAACTACAGCCTAAGAATTGCAATCTTTGCTGCTTCTTTTCGCTTTGAAATAAATCCAGGGGACAATTTAGCGGCATCGTAGGCGCAAAATGAGAAGAGGGTTTTCCACCAAGACGCGGTATGCTTTAAAAAAAAAAAAAAAAAAAAATCAAGATCCAGACCCGACCCCATAGCGCAGAATCAGAAGAGCCAAAGAGCTTTGCCAATGCCTTTCAACTTCAGACTCAGTCCTTCCCAAGCAAAAGAAGCACAAACAGCCGGCAAGGGCCCAGCTCTGTGGCTGCTGCTCAACAAATGTTGGTCACAGGAATGAACAAATAAACTTTAAGATAGACGTGTCATTGGTAGAAATATGGGACACTGGAATCAGGCACCCTGGCTTGACTCCCCTTCCTACTGCCAGATCCATGTGACCTGACCAGGGACTTGCCTTTCCTGAGCCCCTCTGTCCTCGGCGGCCGTGGGGATAATCAGACCCATGTAAAATATCATTGGGGCCATGGCTATTAAAATAGTGTTGGCACATTATAAGCAGAGGATATATTTTCTTTCTTCAAAAGGTGATGCAGAGCAGGGCTTTACAAAGCTACCCTGGGAGCCTTCCACAGGCGCCCACAGAGGAGCGAGACCAGGCAAGGCTGGACTGGGGGTGGGGGGTGGTGGGGGGGGATGACTCACAATGTGGAGACCGGGCTGCACCCTCGCCTGGGGGTCTCCCCGTGCCACACAAGGAGCGGCGGGGAGCAGGCTACCCAAAGAGCGCCTGCTCCACCTAAAACTCCTTAAATGCCAAGTTCAAGC
Source organism: Saccopteryx bilineata (assembly GCF_036850765.1). Lineage (NCBI taxonomy): Eukaryota > Metazoa > Chordata > Mammalia > Chiroptera > Emballonuridae > Saccopteryx > Saccopteryx bilineata. The sequence goes on along the minus strand of NC_089493.1, from coordinate 9,869,360 downwards.
ACATCGGTCGGAACAAACTCAGCTGCTGGTGGGTTCAGCCAGGGACCAACTGTTTACACCTAAAGGGTTCCTACCTTCGTATATGGAAGGGGAGGCTGCTGGTGGCTTGAAGAGCAGGCTCTCGGATAAAACGCAGCCTGCCCCGTGAAATTTGAATTTCAGGTAAACAAATCATGTTTCAGTATTTGGAAGTCCTAAGTGTCGCATGGGCATCTTTTTAAAGTATTCATTATTGTCCAAATTTAAATTTAGCCGGGAGTCTTTTTTCTTTCTCCTTCTTCTGCCAAAGCGGGCAGTCTTCATTAGAAAGAACTCAAAGCTGAGAGTCCAAAAGGACCAGAGGTGACATCCTGGCCCAACCTCCCCCCCCCCCATCTTAGTCACACGTTTTACCTCTTGGAGCCATGGGTCCCCCAGCAGGAAAATGACCACATCAGTCCTGATTTCCAGGGGGAGGGGAAATGGGGAAGGGGCAGTGAACCAGGATAGGGCTTTGGAAGCTGGGGGATGTCCTAATGTTCACGCTGCTTCATACCTGGCTGGCGCCATCAAAATGCAAATGAGCGAGGCTGGGCCGTGACCAGAGGGAGAAGCCCCTCCCACCAGCTAAGGAGAGGGCTCGGCGTCCAGACGGTCCATGTCTTTCTGAGCCGGGATGGAAATAGCAAGTTATCGAATTGCATAGTCGTAGTCTTGGAACAATGAGCTCGAATCTGGGCTGCTTTGCAGGAGAAAGAAAAAAATTTCCCGGAGGAGACGGTCCAGGGGCTAGTTTGGGGGGAATCCCCCGTCCAGGGACGAGGCGGGCACATGATGAAAGCCGTGGTTCTCTGTCTGCATCTGGAAAGATCGTTCTGTGCTTCATTAGGGGAAAGAGCAAAGCTCCCAGGAATGCCGGCCCTTTCGAGAACGGAGGGCCGGGAAGACAGAGAGAGCAGGTAGCAGACAGGGGCGGGGACTCGCTGGAGCAGGGACTTCACTCGGCCTTCAACTCCGACCTGGAGGACCGGGAGCAACAGCTGCCCTTCCTCCTTTGGGGGGGCACACAAAAAACCCACATCTCTTAAGTGAGAGGGGAAAATGATCATTTTTGAGAGTCGTGCATATAAAGCCAAAAGCAAAATATCCCCTTTTTCAAATGAAAAAAAAGGGTGAAGTGGGAGAGCTGAAATGATGACATAAGTGTCTGAAATCACCTACTGGCACACCCCGAGGGATAAACAGGCTTTTCATGAGAGTGAGTGACTTCTCGGTTAGGAGAAGACTCGGGAAAGGATGACCAAGGTGAACGAGGCCCTGGTCTCCAGGCCTGGCCGCTCCTGCGTTTAAGCCGCAGGTGTGGGGGAGGGGGCGCACCGCGGATCCGCCCGAGGAGACACCGTCCACCACGGGTCCCCACCACGGGTCCCCACCACGGGTCCCCACCACGGGTTCCCACCACGGGTTCGGGCGTGCGTTTCCGATCCCACGAGGAGGGCGCTCTGCTCCGAGCAGCCCCCACCGGCCTGATTCGGATGCGAGTCCCAGCCCCCGGGTTCAAGAGGCTGCCGCTTAAGAAGGCTTATTTTGACACAGTAATTACAGGGCTCGAACGGTGCTTTACATTAGAGTATAAAACACTCATTAAATTAAAATTCTTCCATGAAATCATGAAAATAAACAGTCTGTCCAAACTGGCATCAACAAATTCACAGGGCGGGCGCCTCTGCATTTTCTCAGGGCCTCGCTACAGGCTGCCTTTAACCGCGACGTGTGAATGGTTCGCATTCCTTTGAAGGCCGCATTCTGCTTCTCTTTAAGATTATTGCTTTAATTGTTTTTACAACTTGTAAGATTTTAAAGCTATTAAGCTTCAAAGTTGGGGAGGGGGACTTGAAATGGGGGCCCTTTGTACCCAGCCCCAGCTTGTGGGGGGGGGCACTTACCACTGTCAGCCCCCAGTCCCTTGCGGGACAATTAAAATTCAGGGGACAAGCGTGGATGGCGATCTTTCCATGACCCCTTAAGGGATAGAAAATAAAACTCACATTTCAAAGGTTGCAGGCAGGGTCGCGGGGAGCAGGAAGGTGGGGCAGTGGGGCCACCCGGTTTCACAGGAAGAACAGGGGCCATCCGACCAGCCAACCTGGGCATCACCTTGGCAACTGCCTTCTCTGTGCTCACCTCCCTTGTGCACAGAAGGAGGAGGGTGAGTAAGCACAGTGGATTCCCATTATTCATGGTAGTTAACGTTCTACAAAGTCACCTTTTGCACTGAATTAGCAACTCCTGAATGTCACTGCTCCTAGGAGAAACAGGGTGAGGCTCCTGTGTGCCTACCAATCAAGGCACACGCTTGTTTTGGGCGTGTTTCTGTTTAAGGACGCCTTCTTTAATATAGATGGTTGATTCATTAGCATTGAACTCATGGCCAGCCTACTGGTAGCTCACGCCTGCACAAACACACATTTTCTGGAACGACATCTCACAGCCTTCCTGAGCTAGCACAGCCAGCGGTGCCATTTGGGGGGTGTGTGGAGGGGAGGGGAGTATAACAGGGACATCACCAACAAAAAGTGCAGAAATGCAAAAGAATGTGCAGGACCTAGTGCGGGACTCTTGTTTACAGCATGCGAGCAGAAACGACAGGCACAGCACGGCTTTTTTCTATCTTAGGTGGAAACACACACACCCAGAGACTAAATTGTCATGGTCCTGCACAGGTGGGTAAACTGGGAGTTACAGCCCTGGCTGCTAGCTCAGTTGGTTAGAGAGATGTCCAGATATGCCAAGGTCCTGAGTTCAACCCCAGGTCAGGGCACGTGCAAGAATCAACCAATGAATGCATAAATAAGCAGAACAACAAATCAATGTTTCTCTCTCTCTCCTTTCCTCTCTCTCTAAAAATCAATAATTTTTTTAAATGGGCGTTACACGTTAATTTCAGCAAGGAAGCAAACTCACAAAGGCGGAATCCCAAACACAATGGGGCCCGCTGTGCCTTACAGGCATGAAAAGGGGAATGTTTAAGAAACATAAAACAAGACTGAACGACTAAACTAGGCACTTTGCCTTCCTAGCAAAAGTTTCGGGGGAGGAAGTGGAGATGACAGATAGCACAGTGTCATTTGTATCAGGGAAGGAAAAATGTCAGTACTGCTTCTTGCCACCTACAAAGACAGGAAGAACTGAATTCATGACAAAGAGTGTAAGTCACGGCAAAGATGCGTCACTGTAATACCAGGCCTGGAAAGCTGTTGTGCCTTTCTTGGGGTATTTTTTTTAATTCATTTTAGAGAGGAGAGAGAGTGGGGGGGAGCAGGAAGCATCAACTCCCATATGTGCCTTGACCAGACAAGTGCAGGGTTTTGAACCAGCGACCTCAGTGTTCCAGGTTGACGCTTTAGCCACTCCGCCACCACAAATCAGACCTTTTTTTTTTTTTTTCTTGGGGTATTTAGGGGAAATCTAGGTCAATGGAGGGACCGGGAAGGGTGGGCCAGAACGCAGGAGGTGAGATGAAGTTTCCACAGGGAATTCTGTGGAGGCAGAGCACAGAGTTGGTGGAGACCAGGAGAAACGACACCCCCACTCCCCAACCAGAATCTCCAGAGAAGTTGGGTGGAGGGTGCTGAAGAGGCTTCCCATCGGGGGCTCGAGCTATTCTCCTTTAACTATTAAAGGAAAAGGTGACCCCAAAGGCAATACTAGGGAACACCAGGGGACTGATACTTGGGACACATTGACCATGAAGACTCAAAATAATTTAGCCAAAGTGCTCAGAACCTAATGGCGCTCAAAAACCAGTAACTTGTTTGTGCCATTGTTACAAAAAAAAAAAAAAAAAGTATTTTCTTCTACCCCCAGTTCTTTCCCATGCCTCTCACTCTAATGATAACTCCCCGTCAGAGCAGAAACTATCTTAGTCATGTCTGGACCCCCAGCCGTTCAAACAAGGCTTAGCACCAACAGAATCTCAGGAAACACAGGCCTCAAGCAGAAAAGGAGCATGGGTTTTATGAGGACCGCCTTTGAAGGGAAGTCTTGCTTTGATGGGAAGAAGTTTGCAGGTATCACAGTCTGGGATATGTGCCCAGTGTCCTGAACTCACCTCTGGCCCAAGGTAGGTTTCCAGGCTGGACTGGGGAAGCTCCCAGACATCACAGAGGGTCATCACACAGACTCTTGGAAACTGGGGGGGAAGGTCAAATGGGGGGGGGTGGCAGGCCTGGTTGAGGAAGCCCCACCCAGCACCCTCCACCAGCCAAGCAACAAAGCTTTATATTTATTAGATTATTCATTGGACTGACAAGGTAGATAGTATTCAACAACAACAGAAAAAGAACTCTTGGCCTTAAAAAAATAGTAATAGCACACACACACTTGTACACTGTTGACACCCAATTGCCTGGTATTGCGAAGAACAAAAATGGAGATTCAGAATGATTCTTCAGCTAAGAAGCCAGGCTCCCCCACACCACGGGATAGTGGTCCTGATGGAGTGCATCCGTTTGTGTGTGAATTTCTTGTATTGGTCAGGGTGAGCTCGGCTGAGCTGCAGTAACAAACACACCCCAACATCTCAGTACCTCACCCCAAGACTTGATCGCTCATTCACACAAGCTCCGATGCAGGTCTGGGTGATTCTCCCGGGCAGCCGCCCTCGGGATTCAGGATGCTTCTTGCGTGTGGCCCCACCATCTCAACCTTGGTTCTCCTCCCAAATCACCTCCACCCAGGGTGCGAGAGACAGGAGATTGCATCACCAAAAAGCCCTTCCTGCCTCAGCCTGGAGTAACACGCATCACTTCCGCTCACACTTCACTGCCCAGAACCAATGTGTGGGGGCTGGGAAGTGCAGTCTCATACTCCCAGGAAGGAAAAAAGAACAATATGGTGTAGGCACTGCTCCTTCAGAGCAGGTGTGGGTTTTTAATTCAGTCCCTAGGAGAGTGAAAAAGCCTTGGGACCTGGATTCAGAAAACCTGAGTTCAAATTCTGGTTGCACGAGTGTGTGACCATGTGATCGCAGGCAAGTCAACAGAGCACCCTGAGCCTCACAGCTCTCTCAGAAATGGGTGTCACCGAACCACTTACCTTCTCTCAGGAACATTTTGAGGTTCAAAGGAGCTGAGGCATATGCAGTTGATTTGAAAATTCTAATGTAGTCTTATAAACATTATTTATTTTAATTGTTACCCCAAAGGTTAGGCCCTTGTCAGAGCTAAGCCAGAAGAGTGTTAAGCCCAATTAAACCACATAATTAACTCTCAAATGAGTTTGCACTTGACAAAAAAAGAACCCGTGCAGAGCAGGAAAGAAATCTACACTCCCGTGGACGCCCGAGAAGGATCGGAGTCCACCGGAGCTGCGCCGAGGAGGAGACGGAGCCCGTCACGACAGTCCTGTCATTGGGAATATAAACACCACCATGCACTTAGAAGGATTAAATCAACCCCACCTTTAAAACAATCAGTTTGGGTTTTCCCCATCTCGTTCATACTGGAGCTTAGCTGTCAGCAAAAGGCAACGGTGGTGGGGAAAGAAAAACACAACACCAGTGGTATTCGGGGATGTTGAGTCTAACATGAAACAGACGTGTGTGTACCTTGTTGGTCTGGACCAGGATTGGAACAAAAGTTTTGAATAGAGTTATGTCAATAGTAACATGTCGGAAACCTTTGACCCCGATACTTTCCATATTGAGGTATCTATTTAAAATATACACAAACAGTTATGCACACAGATGATGGCCATAACATTTTATATAATAGTGAAAAAATTTTAAACTCTTTAAATATGCAACAGGAGCCCCGTAAAGATTAAGTGGTAGAATACTATGTAGCCATTAAAAGTAATAACAACAAAGTGTTTATAATGAAACAAAAACATGTTTTCAGATGAAACAGAACTTCATTCCTTTCTTTGATTGTAATGAAAAGCTACTGTGTGCCAGGCTAGGAGCTGAGATAAAAAGTATTCCTTCACTTCCTTATTCTTTCATTCACAAAGATTTACTGATGGCTCAGGATGTACCAGGCACTCTGCTAGATCTGGGATACAGTATCTCCGGTTTACTTATCCATTCATTGAATACATGTTTGTTGAAGGCTTCCTGGCCAGGCAATGTGGTAAGCACTAGGAAGAAGTCATATGTACATATGTAAATAATACCAACATGGAAAAAAAATACTGAAAGAAAACTACACGAAAATGTTCTTAATAATTAACTCTAATAATGAGATTCTGGATGGTTTTGATTTTTTCCCCCTGCATTGTCCAAATATTCTGCAATGGGTGCTTATTGCTCTTGAAATCAGAAAAAAAAAGAAAAAGGAATAGAAGGAAAATGCTAAAATCAGAAGTGGGACACAGCTGTGAAAATGAGTTTGAAGAGAACCTATTTTAGAGGACAGTGAACTCAGATGCCAGCATTGTCCCCTTCTGACCCCAATGGAATTTGCTTTCTGAATGAATAGGGTTCACCTCCCCCTCCCTGATGCAGCCAGGTTTCTCTTAGAAACAGAAAGATCGTGGAACTTCCGGTTACATAGACCCAGATCTGGGTCCTAGCTCTGCCGCTTAACAGCCAGAAAACCTGGGAAAATTGTTGAAACTGTCTGGCCTCCACTTCCCTATCTAGAAAATGGAGATAATAACATCAGCTGCCCACGAGGGGCGGGGGACGTGCTGTATGTAAGGTGTACATGTAAAAGGAGTTTAGTAACCACCACTTCTGTCCACCACCCACTCTGGGAAACACAGAGACTCTCATATGATACTCTAGACTACTTCAAGAATGATAGATTGATGAGAAATAGTCCACAGTCCAGAAATAGGGTCCAGGGCTGATGTACCATCTCCATGACAACCACCGTGGGCAGGACCCCTCTCTCTGTCTGCTCTACCAGCCGAAGGGGTGGTTTCCATCCTCCTGGTCTCGAAATCGCTCCTCTCCTCGTTCACCTGAAGTTCAGGCTGCTGTTGGCTTCTCCTTGAGGCAAAGGGCGATGCCGGCGGCAAGGGAATCTGGGAAAGCAATTTCAACATCAAACAGGGTCTGAGGTGCTGTTTATAAGGATGAAGGGGTGCCGTGTAGACAACCGTGTCTGCTGTGGTTTAATATCCAGGAATGTTCCTCTGGGACTCGGTCCTAAAGAAATAATCCAAGAAGACTTTATGCATAAAAGTAGTTACTGCTGAATTGTTCTCAATAGTAAAAAAAAAAAAAAAAAAAAAAAAAAAAGTTGAAAGCAAGTTAGGTATCCAAAAAAGAAGAGATCGACTAATAAAGATATAAGGTACATTCACTCAATAAAATATTATGCAGCAACTAAAACTGTTCTTAAGGAGACGAGGAGGCAACACAGGAAAATGCTTATGCTATTATGTTAAGTGAAAAAGCAGAATACAGCACCCCCTCTGTGCATGACTGGAACTATGTAAAATATGTGTGCCTGTGGCAAACAGTGCAGAAAAAGGATAGTAGCTCTGACCGCGTGGTCAGGTCGGGTACGAACAATTATATTTTAAAATGTTCCACCATGTTGTGAGATTAGTTTTTCCAATTAAAAAAAAAAAAGCTACACATAAAAAAATTTAAATGATCCCCAAAGCCTAGGAGAAAAAATACAATCAAATATCTGTCAGGCTCCTGGAGAAGTAGTTATTTTCTAAGCTTTGAAGCCAAAGAGAGAAAATTGCAAAGGAAAAAAGCACGCAAGTCCGATGAAACAAAATATAAACATGAGGCCAAAGGCAATCTTTAACCAATACACTTTATTTAGCAGAAGAAATCGTTTTAACAGGGACACGAGCTGCTGGCAACGTTATTGTAGTCCCAGGGCCCGCTGGCAGGCGGAACTGGCATATGACCTTTCTGGAGGGCAGCTTGGCAACATAGCTGTAAGTAGGATCCCAGGGCTCAACCTGGTCTGACCACCCTGGAGACGATATGCTGAAGACAGAACATAGTCGGTCAGGCTGCGTGCAGACGGGTGTTCCTTGCGGCGTTGCTGATCAGCACAGCGCTTGCGGATGTCCCCGTAATGTGCCGGTAAACTCCATGGAATCCCGTCAGCCCCTGGGTATGCAGGCAGAGCCGCCAACGGGAGCTGCGTTTTCCTGGTGTAATAGATGAAGAATCAAACTGACAGGGCTGCTGAGGCAACTTCCTCCACAGCATTTATTGAGCACCTACTGTGTACAAGGTGCTGGTGATGAGGGCAGGGCTCCAGGAGGGACGATGGTTGAACTTGACCTTGTCTGATGTGCCAAATGGGACTGTGTGTGTGCGCGCGTGTGCATATGTGTGTGTGCGCACACACGCACGTGTGTAAGGAATGTGAGCTGTGAAGCATGCGGCGTGGAGGGTGTGAACAGGGGCTACCCGGGGATGTGCGAGGTAAGACTATGGGAGGTCTTTTTCTCTGTTCAAGGTTTTCTTACAGCTGGTGTATTGCTTTTAAAATAAAAATTTAAGCTTCCAAAAGTAAAAATAATTCTGTTCTTGCTCCCGAAGAGGAAGAAGCTAAGAAAGGGTATGTGTCCTCTGAATCAGGGGAACAAACGAACCCTTCATTCCGGAAGTTGGACTCCGAGGCAGCCGAGAGCGAGGGCAGGGCCCCCACCATGTGGAAAATGCGACGAGTGCTACCGAGGAACCGAATTTTAATTTTATTGAATTTTATTTAAATTTAAAAGCTGAAGCAGCTTAAATATTTTTCCATTAAAACTTTATTATATACACTACATATTGTTAACATTAGTTATAACTAATGTTACAGGTTTTTCCCCCTTTTTTTAACTAAGGTTACCAAAAATTATAAAGCGACATACGTGTCTCCGGCTGTATTTCTATTGGGCAGTGGGCTGCTCTACAGGCCGCTCTTTTGTCAGTTATGTTCTGCAAACATCTTTTCTACTTTGGACTGTCTCCTCCTGTTCGTGGAGTCTTTTGAACCACAGAACCTCGATGCCCCGGTGGCTTTTTGTTAGGGACGGATTTCTCAGCAGCGCCCCCCAGTGCTTCAGGATCTGAGGAAGGTGGCTCCCTATTCAACCACCTTGCTGCGGTGCAGAGGGAGAGATGTGTCTACGTCTTCTTCTCCCAAGAAGAAGGACCTAGGACCATAATAAAAGTCCTTGGGCAGGAAGCTCAGGGGCCGGAAGGCCGAAGGGGGTTCCAGTTATCAAGGGAAAGCGAACTCCTGCCGGCTCTGCAGCCTGCTCCCGGAGTGTTCCCTCTTCTCATTTGGCGTTGGTGGTCCGAGCCGTCCTGGGAGCCCGCCTCTCCCTTCCTGGGGGGGGGGGGGGGCAAAGCTAGACAAGGCTGGGCACCATGGAGTGGCGCAGACGCCCTAAGTGAGGGCCCACGGGCAGAGCTTGGGAGGTCCAGCCTGCCATCTACAGGGGAAGCAGCGCCCCGCGGTAGGGAGCCTCCGCCCCGGCTCCCCGGGACAGGGCTGATGCAATCGCGGTGGTTGGGAACATTCCTGGAACATCTCCGTTCCATCAGAGTCCTCAATTATGGCTGCTGCTGGGGCTCCGTCTGAAGCCGTTCCAGGAGATGGGCTGCCTCGGTAATTGCCCCGTTTTATCTCACGGTGCCGATCTGGAGGCTGAGCGCCCAGCCTTGTGAAGTTATAGCCAGCGCGCTGCTTTTCCATTCGTATAGGACAAATCCGAAACATACACACACAGATACTTTGTCTTGCGCTAGTGAGCACGTACCAACCCCAATAACTCTGAGAGGACTGGTCTAAACTTCTGACCATTTTATAACCCAGGTTGTGCTTCTCAACTGTCAGGGGTCGGTGGGGTGCTGTTTCCATATTCCAGCAGCCTCACGGTCACATCGTTGAGGTGGCATGGGCGTTTTCTCAGCTTCGGCCACTCTCTGGAGGATGGTGGGCATACTGGAAGACGACCACCTCTCCCAGTCCACTCCACAGCCATGCCACACGGGTCCCCTGGGTTGACTTGGCACACACACCGTGTCCCCCTCCAGCCCAGGACCTTCTTTTTTCTTCCTTCTCTGAAAGCTTGAAGGATTCACAAATGTAAGAAATAGGAACTGGGAGGAGGGTCATGTGGCCAAGCACTTCCCGACCCTATTCTAAAACTGGGATTCATATGATGCTAATTAGTGGACTTCAAAACAAACAAAACAAAACAAAAGTGCTTCTTAAATGCTGGGCTACATTTTCCCAAGAATTTTTCTCCTTTTCTGCAGAACTCCTTGGAGCCTTTAATATTCCAAGGTACCTTGTGAATTTCTAAGAGGGAGATCTAATATGTAGCACTTCCCAAACAAAGAACCACAAAGCCCTTCTGTGGCAGATGTGGGCACCTGCTGGTGTTTGCTAGCCTGGCACCCTCCCCTCTTCCTCCAGTAAAGGGTTCTTCTTGTTCGCAGGGTGGTTGAAAAGGGGCTGAGTCTGAACCTCTCCCATAGCCTCATCACAAACATGGACAGGTGATCCACGCTTGGCCCCAAAGAGTTCTTCCTATTTGTGAAGGCCTCTTTTCATCAGGGTTACCGGAGCCTTGAAGCTGAGAGATCTGTCCCAGCAACATGGTGAGGGTCTTTGGATCCAGCCATGCCTGAAGCCATCTCTTCCCCAGGCTTAGAATTAGGTTTTGGTCCAGGAAGCAGGGAAAGCTGGATAATACAGAGAATATTCTATGCAGCAATGTGGGAGCATGCTTCAGGCAATGACTGTGAGGGTCAGGATGCTTCCGGCTGCAAGAAAACCTCCCATCAGAATGGCATCAGCAACACGGAACAGGAATGCTTCCATTCAAACAAAAATCCCCATGGGGTGGCATCTGAGTTGGTGAATTTAGCCCTTCGATGATGTCTCAAGGAACTGGTTCCTTTCTGGCCGCCACCCAAGATAGGACCCCCTTGAAGGAGTGCCTCGGTTTCTCTTTCATAGGACGGAAAAAAGAGCAACAGTGGAAGTTCCTCCCGTACAGTGATGTCCATGTGCCTGCTATATCATCACCATGTTCTCCGCTAAGATGTCTCCCACGGTATTCACACACGTCCAGTGGAAACTCCTAGTCCCCCTCCCCCAAATTGACGTGGCTCTGTCTTCCACCTCAGTACATGGCATGAATTTTTCAAGCCAAAACCTCAGCGTTGCCTGACTACCCTCCACCCACTCACCATTCACACCCAATCCATTCCTGGGATAAATCACACCTGTCACAATGTCCAATCTTTGTCATCTCTCACTAGATTGGCTAGCGACTGTTTTGTTGAGAATTTTGCATCAATATTCGTAGAGCTACTCATCGGCAGCTGTCTTGTAATGCCTGTTTGAGTTTGGTGTCAGGTAGTGGTGGCCTTCTATCTTTTTTTTTTTTTTTTTTTTTTCTTTTTTGAAGCTGGAAACGGGGAGAGATAGACAGACTCCCACATGCGCCCGACCGGGATCCACCCGGCATGGCGATGCTCTGCCCCTCCGGGGCGTCGCTCTGCCGCGACCAGAGCCACTCTAGCGCCTGGGGCAGAGGCCAAGGAGCCATCCCCAGCGCCCGGGCCATCTTTGCTCCAATGGAGCCTTGGCTGCGGGAGGGGAAGAGAGAGACAGAGAGGAAGGAGGGGGTGGGGGTGGAGAAGCAAATGGGCGCTTCTCCCATGTGCCCTGGCCGGGAATCAAACCCGGGTCCTCCACACACCACGCCGACGCTCTACCGCTGAGCCAACCGGCCAGGGCCTAGTGGTGGCCTTCTAGAATGAGGTGGAAAGTACTGTATTCCCTGATCCCCTCCTTCTCCTCCTCCTCCTCCTCCTCCTCTTCCTCCTCCTCCTTCCTCTTCTCCTTCTTCTCCTTCTCCTCCTTGTTCTTCTTCTTTTTTTTGGAAGAATTTATGAAGAATTGGTGTTCGTTCTTCTTTAAATGTTTGGTAGCATTCACCACCTGAGTCCACGTTTTTTCTTTTTTGTGGTAAGTTTTTAAATTATTAACTTAATCTCTTTAGTAGGTAGAAGTCTCTCTGAATTTTCTATTCCTCCTTGACTCAGTTTTGGTCAATGGTGTGTTTTCAGCCATGTGTCTGTTTCGTATGCATTATCTAATTTGTGGGTATAGTTATTCAGAGTATTCCCTTGTGATCCTTTTTATTCCTGTAGAGTCTGTTGTGATGTCTCCTCTTTCATTCCTGACTCCAACCATTTGAGTCTCTTCTCCTTTTTTGTAGGTCAGTCTAGCTAAAGATGCGTCAATTTTGTTGAGCGTTTCCCAGACCCTTGATTTTTTTTTCTATTGTTGCTCTGTTCTCCATTTTATTTATTTCCTCTCTCATATTTATTATTTTCTTCCTTCTGCTCACTTTAGGTTTAGTTTGCTTCCCCCACCCCCTTTCTTTACAGGCAGTTAAGGTGGAAGATTCGGTTATTGATTTGAGATATTATTTTTTCTTTCTTAATATAGACATTCACACCGAAAAATTTCCATCTAAGCATTACTTCAGCTTCATCCCCACATGTTTTGGGATGTTGTATTTCCCACACTCATTAGTGTCACAATATTTTCTAATTTTCCCTGTGATTTGTTCTTTGACCCATTGGTTATTTAGGAATAGGTTAACTTCCATATATTTGTGATTTCCCTAATTTCCTTCTGTTAATGCCAATCGACCATAGCCAGAGAACATACTTTGTTCCAACCCTTTTTTAAATGGATTGACGCTTGTTTGATGACCTAGCTACAGTCTCTTCTAGAGAATGTCCCGTGTGCACGGAGAAGAATGACTATCCCGCTGTTGTTGGTAGACTGTTTTGTGGACACCGGTTAGATCTCCCTGGTTTATATCACTGTGCAAGACTTCCATGTTCATGTTGATCTCCCATTAGTGGAATTTCCCCTTAATAAACAAGATGACAACTTGGCTCCAACAATTCTGGGGTAGAGCTTCCCCTCTACCAGAGAGGACTAGCGGGGGGAAGAAAGTTCCAGATCCTTCAGCCACTGTGTCCTCGAAAAGCACGTCCGCAGCACAGAGCTGGGACAGAGAGAAGTACTGCCAGCCTGTCCCTCCAGCGGAGCCGGGGAGTGAGGGGGTCCCGTGTTCCTGGCTGAGCTCTCCCTGAGTGGAGCGTCGGTCACGCTGAACTGGGAGTGGGGAGGAGGAAGTGGACTGTGTATGCATCACCACAGAGTTCATAGATTTTCTTGAATGAATGTTTCTGCATTTGCTGTATGTTCTTAGAATAATTTCCAGAGATCTTAATAGTTGCTTTTGAATATTTTTACCAGTTCAGGCTATTTCACTGTCAGGAGGATTTGCAGAGCTCCCGACACCACCGGCCGCTGCGTCTTCTTCCGAGAACTTTTGCGCAGCCTCATAGCTGGGCTCCCGACTGCAACCTCACTTTCCTGGACCATTCCCTCCCCTCCGCAGCCAGAATGACTCTCAAAAAACATAAATCAGATCATGTCATTCCCTTGCTTATGACTTTCTAAAGGATTCCCATTTATTTTAGAATGTAAATGGCCTAGCCTGACCAGGCGGTGGTGCAGTGGATAGAGCGTTGAACTGGGATGCGGAGGACCCAGGTTCGAGATCCCAAGGTTGCCTGAGCACAGGCTCATCTGGTTTGAGCAAGGCTCATCAGCCTGGACCCAAGGTCGCTGGCTCAAGCAAGGGGTTACTCAGTCTGCTGAAGTCCCAAGGTCAAGGCACATATGAGAAAGCAATCAATGAACAACTAAGGTGCCACAACAAAAAACTAATGATTGATGCTTCTCATCTCCATTCCTGTCTGTCTGTCCCTATCTGTCCCTCTCTCTGACTCTCTCGCTGTCTCTGGAAAAAAAAAAAAAAAGAATATAAATGGCCTACTGACGCCAGAATGTCCCTGCCACGATCTTCCCCTCTGACCTCATGACACATCCCTTCTCTCCTTCCGGCCGGATGACCTTTTCCCCTGAGCCTTTATATGTACAACCTCGGGGCTTGGCACTGCCTCTCTTCTCTGCCAGGGACACATTTCCCTCCCATTGTCAGATCAGGGGCCGCTCCCCATCATTGAGATCTCAGCTGAGATGCTGCTGCCCGAAGAGGTGACCGTCTATTACGTCTAAGCTGCTCTCTGAACACCCAGGGCCCCACGCCACGACTCTCCGTCATATCCTCCTGCTGCAGTTTCTCCGCGGCTCCCCTTGCTCCCTGGACTGGCCTCGTCCATGTGCCCGCTCAGCTTCTCACCAGCAGCTTCCTCCAGTAAAGCGAGCGCCTGAGGCCTGGCCGTCCTGTTTCCCACTCCCTCTCCAGGACTTGCAACCACGCTGCGGGCACGGGAGGGGTGTAACGCCCAGGCAAATGCAGCGCTGAATTATATGCTCCTCTTAGGTTGTTGGACAAACACCTTGGTTAATTTTATGTGTCCACTAGACGAGGCTCTATGGTATCCCATGGTATAGTCAAACACCAGTGTTGACGATGGTGTGAAGGTGTTTTTTTAAAGTGACTGATACTTAACTGGTAGGTTTTGAGCAAAGCGAATTACCCTCCGTAATGTGGTGGGCCCATCCAATCAGTGGAAGAGTATAAACTGAGGTTTCCTGAGGAGGAAGGTTTCCTAGACTGCCTTTGGACTCAAGACTGTGGCGTCAACTCCTCCTACTGGAATCTCCAGCTTATCAGCCTGACTTGCAGGTTTTGTACCTGCCCCCACCAATCACAGGAGCCAATGTCTTAAAATAAATCTCTGAATAGATAGACATAGAGATTGAAAGAGAGATAAAGAGATGGGTGACAGGCAGATAGACACATACACAGAGGTACAAATATGCACTTGGATGACTTATTCTGTTTCTCTAGAGAACCTTGACGAGTACATCAAGGGTCAGTCTTCCTTCGCAGAAACACTGAGACGCCCTGAGGGCAGGAGCCATAGCGTAGGACTCTATCCATTACTCCGTGTCTGCCCCCAACACCCAGTGTGACAGGGGGCAGGTGAGCTCCTCCACAAGGCCCTGGTGACTTGACTGACAAGTCAACAAAGATCTCTGGGTCCCCTTGCACTTAGACCCTTTATAGCTGTGCACGAAAGGGAAAAAGGAAACCTGTCTGTGCCCCAAGTTTCCAATCTGTTTCTTTTAAAGCCAATGAAGTTTCTATTCTATGGGAGTCTCTTAAGGAGGGCAGGCTTTATCCCATTGAAATTGTGTCTGTAAATGCAAAACATTGAAACAAAAAAAAAATAACCAATTGGTATTTGATATTCCTATATTTCAATATTCTTTTGATATTTCAATATGAAACTTAAACTGCTGGGGTTTTATGCATTCTTTGTTTTTCCTTTGATTTGACATAGCTGTTTGCTTTGAATATGTTTGCTTTAATCACTGGACCATGGAGCAGGAGGGACGTGCATCTTGTTTGGGGAAGGGCTGGGGGTACAGCCATCTGGCCCCGGGAAATGACTGCTTTCTGCAAGTCTCCGGGTCTTCCTGCTGGAACCCGGCTGGAGGGGACTGTCAGGCCCGCGGAGAGGGGCGGGCTCCCCAGGCCTTGCTCCAGGGGGGACATTGAGCCCCTACCTTACAGTTCAAAAGCAGAAAAGCAGAAAGAGCAGCTGCAGCAGGGCCCCTGGCAGGTGCCAGGACCCGGGACAAGTTCCCGGGACATCTGATTGGCAGCTGATCTGGAACACAACTGTGCGGAGTGCCTGCAGCCGGGTTCCATGAAGGGTGGGGGAGGCAAGGGGGGAAGACGGGTGAACCTATTGTATTAGACAGCCCGGTCCGAAGAGGAAACAGGACTCTGATGATGACCACAGTGATGGTAACTGTCACAATGGCCGTGATGGAACAGGGGGTGATACAGAGTGACCTATGTTTATTAAGCACTTAACCTGACACCAGGTTTGGTGCTAAGCTCTTGTGATGAACTGTCTCCTTTTACCTTCAGCATAACTATCTCCATTTGCGTTCCTCATGGTCTTGGGGAAGTTTTTACTTGGAGGTGGTCCCGGGAAGGGCAGGTAGAAGAGGGAGGAGCAGAGTCAGGCAGGAGAGGGGTGCTAACGAGCAGGTCCCTCCCCAGGCCGTGGGGCTCCATGATTCTCCCCCGGCCACGGCCCCGACTTCCTTCTCACCAGTGCCGCCCACCCTGCTCCGTCTCCTTCACGCCACGTGCCTGCAGGCCTGGTACCGTCTCACCCTCCCCCCACCGTGCTGCTCAGGGTGCCTTTGGGAGCAAGGGGCAGAGCCCAACACAAACCACTTTGGGTGACAAGAAGGTCGATACGACCTTAGCCTGAGGCTCCAGAAGGGTCCTAGTGTGTCCGGGGGTCCTAGTGTGGCTCCGGCTCCGGGCACAGGCTGACCAGGCAGCACCGGAGACGGAGGAACGTGCCTTTCAGTCTGGCCCTGCTTCCTGTGTGGGTTCATCCACGCATGTCTGGGCTCTCTGTCCACCAGTGCAACTGAGGGGATAGCCTCCTTCCAGAAAGTTCCAGCCAAAGCCTGCCATGGGCCAGGCTGGATCGCGTGCCCAAGCCTGCGCCACGGTGTGGCCTGAAGCAGGCTGGCTTCTGCTTGGCCGGGTCTGGCTCACTTCCTGGGGTCCCTGGGAGGTCAGCCCCAGCTGAGCCCCAGCTACTGCACCCTGAGACGGGCAGGTCCCCAGAGAAACTCAGGCTGCTGAGCCAGGAGGAGGACATGTGTGGGGCCGGAGGCGGGGTACTGCGCTCCACGGGTGACACGGGGTGCTTTCAGGAGGGAGCAGCCCCCCACACTCGTCCCTGGGGAGGAAGACTGCGCTGTGGAGA
This sequence comes from Saccopteryx bilineata, assembly GCF_036850765.1. Taxonomy (NCBI): domain Eukaryota; kingdom Metazoa; phylum Chordata; class Mammalia; order Chiroptera; family Emballonuridae; genus Saccopteryx; species Saccopteryx bilineata. The sequence goes on along the minus strand of NC_089493.1, from coordinate 9,852,592 downwards.
GCTGTGTGCAGGTGGGTGCACATGTGCACGTGTGCGTGTGCACGCGTGTGTGTGAGCACTTGGTCACTGCGGAGCTGTCCCTGGGACCATGTGTGTGGGAGTGTGTACAACTGTTAGCAGACATGTGTGACTCAGTATGGGGTGTGAGTGAGCACTTGGGAGTGGGGTGCGGCCCAGTGGTGGTGGGAGTGTGGGGGCGTGGCGGCAGAAGACTTGGGAGGGGGAAGGGTCTGCGTGTGACTACAAGTGCCCGTGCGGGTGGGGTCTGTCCCACCAGGAAGACACACTCAGGAGGCCCTTTTGCGGGGTGGGGTCTGTCCAACCAGGAAGACACACACAGGAGGCCCTTTTGCTGCCCCAACCTTAGCCTGAGGCTCCAGAAGGCCCAGGGGTAGGGAACAGCAAGAAGAACCAACATGGGGACCAAGGGCCACGCCAATGCCTCCCACTACACAGGCCGATGGGCCACGCTGCCCACGGCTGCGGCTGAGGAGGAACTGGCGCGCGGCCAGGTCACAGACACAAGGGGGAGCCCAGCCCGGCCCAGGGAGCAGGCACAGGGCCCCCTTTCCCAGAGCAGCGCCCCGAAAAGGAAATCGGTCATCACTCATCCCACTCCAGAAGAGGGAGCTCGGAGCAGGGACCTCAGGCTCCCAGCCCAGGCCCAGCCCCAGGGCCCCCGGTCAGTGAGGGCCACCATCTGCCGATGCTTGTACCCCTCACGTTTGCACGGAGCGCTCCAGCCCCTGCCGGGAAGGCCGGCTCCAGCCTGAATACCGCCGGCCGGACATCCATCCTTTGCTTCTCTCTAAACAGAGCCCGCCGTGCCCACGGGCGCCTCGAGTGTTTACAGGACAGAAGAAAAATCAAACAAACACTCGGGGAAAGGAATTTGGCCCAGGCTGGGACAGGGGTCCCCGAGCCTTCGGCCGCCCGCATAGTTTAGGAACGAGGAGTGGGCGTGGGGGCGGGGAGACCCTCGCGCTCAGGGGAGGGCGCTGCCTGTGATGTGCACATGTCAGGACGCGAGGCGGCGCGCGGTGGGAGCAGGGATGCCGGGCGGCGGTCTCGGCGCCAGTGCCCCCCACCCCGTGCTTCCCGCAGCCCTGGGCCAGCACCCTATGTACGGCAGTCACACAGAGGGAAGGCGGCAGCTGTGCTGCTTGCTGTCAGTTTCTTCTGCCTCGCTCAAAAGCCTAAAAAATAACATACATAAAATGTAATATAAAAGTGGTGTGGGGAAGGCCCAGGCCCAGTAGCTCAGTTGGTGAGAGTCGTCCAGACTGCCAAGGTTGTGGGTTCAATCCCCAGTCAGGGCACATAAAAGAGACAAACCGTGATGCCTAAATAAGTGGAGCAATTAATTGTGCTCTGTCTCTCTCCCCCTTCTTCTCTCTCTAAAAAGGAAGGAAGGAAGGAAGGAAGGAAGGAAGGAAGGAAGGAAGGAAGGAAGGAAGGAAGGGGAGAGGGAGAGGGAGAGGGAGAGGGAGAGGGAGAGGGAGAGGGAGAGGGAGAGGGAGAGGGAGAGGGAGAGGGAGAGGGAGAGGGAGAGGGAGAGGGAGAGGGAGAGGGAGAGGGAGAGGGAGAGGGAGGGGAAGGGAAGGAAAGGGGGAGGGAGGAAGAGAGGGAGGGAGGGAGGAAGGAAGGAGGAAAGGAAAGGAAAGGAAAGGGAGGAAGGAAGGAAAAGATGCGAAGGAAACAGCCCAAGGGAAATAGAAAAAGCTGGAGGAGCAAGAAGAAACCCAGAGTCAGGTCAGCAACGATGACGAGGTCGAGTTTCCGGGACCCTGGGCCCTTGTGGACTGTAGGCCGAGCCAGCATTTCCCAAACAGCCAACCTTCCTCAGAAGTTGGTTCACCAAAAACCTCAGTATGTAAAACAGACGGGAAGGGGGCTGCTCTGTGTGTGTGTGGGGGGGGAGCATTCAGGAGCCAAGCTCCACTCTGTCCACTGTCCCCACCTCCACAGCTGCCCCAAGCCTCCTCCTCAGACCCCCAAGCGCCAGGTCCCCCTGTCTGGAAACCTCTGCTGTGTGTTCAGTCTGTGTGCTCCCAGCAAGCCCAGCCGGGGGGGGGGGGCAGCCCAGACTTGGCCTGGGACTGAGGAGAGGGCAGTGTCCACCTCGGGTCCTCATGGGGTGTGTTGCCATGTATCAGATAGCACCCTCAGACATCGCGATGGCACAGAATTAGCTTCTACAGCTGCTGACCCGTCCCGTGAGGCTCCCTGTGTTGTCACGTACCTCTCCCTTCCGCGAGACGGGCCCTGTGATTGTCCTCATGTCATGGAGGAGGACACAGAAAGTGGGAGCTCAGACCCATGTCTGGCACTGCTACCTCTCTAAAGGGCTGTCCTGCGGAAAAGGGAGGGACTGGTCCACTCTGTCCCCAAACCACAGACTGAGACCATGTTGCAGATGGCAGTGTCCACCTATCAGAACTGTCCAGACAAGTGAGCTCCCTCGTCACCTGGGTGTCCAGCACCACTGACCTGATCAGCACAGGGGGCCTGAGGCCATGGCATTAGGGGCTCCCACCCACCCTGAAACCTGTGTATCCAGAGCCCAAAAGGTTACTTTTTTGGGCAGCCCTCTGCCTCCCCTCCCACCCGACACATTCTGACCCCCACACAGGAGCTTGCATGCTCACGGAACGGGGTGTCCACTCATGTCCGGCTGGTGCCGCACACGCAAGCACAGCCGGGCCGGTTGGCCACCAGCGGACAGGGCGGGGGAGATTCTGCTCTGAGTGCTGGCCGCACGGTGGACACCTCGCTCTCCGTGCGCCTCCTCCGGCATCCACAGCGCTGACAGGGCGTCTTCTCATCCGGTGGTTCGCGTTGTCAGAGGGTAAGCCCTGATGTGTAGCAAATGTCTCCGAGTTCACCAGTTATAACCCCCAGGAGGCCTCGCTGAGGAAGTTATACACTACCAAATAATAAAATATCTCCATCTAGTTCCAGAAGGTTTGGACAGCAAAGGGAGACCGCCAGGGGACTCGGAAAGCCTTCAGACAGGCTCTGTCTGGCTTGTCCAGCCTAATTCACAGTGACTTAGTACATCACGGGGAAGCCACGCACAGCCAGATTTCCTCGATATAAACTACCATCAACTGAAAGATTTAACAACACAGCTCGGGGGGGGGGGGGAGACAAAACACACACAGATGCACGATGGATCCCAGCTTCCAAAACTCGGGAAAGCAGGAGGAAAGAGAAAGAACGCTCACTTCAGATGAAAGAAATACAGTCAGCCGCCTCCCCCTTGGGCCTGCAAAGTCTGGATCCCAACCCCGTTTCCCTGGGGTGTGCTTTTAAAAGCCTCACTGGCGTCCTGTAGTACGGATCACACTCTCTAAAAATGAAAGAGAGGACGTTCCAAGCCAGCACATCAAAGGGCTCTAATCTGCCCCCTGAGCCACCCCGTGTCCCATAGCCGTCCAGCACTGTCCGCATGTCCCTGGACGGGAAGACTGTCAAGGAACTTTCAAGGACGGGAGAAGTAATGAGCCTTCATGCAGCACCTGCCCAGTGTCAGGCACTTGGCTAGATGCTGGCGCGACCGGGATGCACAAGACCCAACGTCCCCTGCCCTCGGCGAGAGGAGATGGGAAGATGATCGGGATGTATTGAGGGCCTGTTGCATCAGCCGCTGTGCTGGGTGCCACGCACACACCATCACATTTGGTCTTGCAACAGCTCCATGAGATAATGACTAGACCCATTCTACTGACAAGGAAATTAAAGGCTGGCGAGAGCTATATCACGTCACCAAGCCCAGGCAGCCAGTAAATGGTGGAGTCAGAATCTGAACTCAGCTACTCTGTCCAGAGCCGGACTGGGCTCTCTCTGCCACCTCCTGTAGCCCAGACCTCACAGACCACAGCCCAGAGTGGCAATGCCACGCCCAGATGGTGCCGTGACCTGACTTGCCTCCACCTCCTTCCTCCACATGCAGATCACATCACTCCCTATCAACCTCTCCAGTCGGTCCAGTTATCTAGATTTCCACTGCCAAATGCTTAGACCAATACTTCACTGTCATTGTCACAGGAGGCCACCATGACCTGCCAACAAGTCTCCCGCATCCAATCCCACCCCCATCCCCTACAGAGGGTCCGATATCCACCCACACTGTAACCAGCGTGTCTTTGTAAAACTCAAATTATACAATACTGCTCCCCTGTTGAAAACACCTTGAAGGCTTCCCCTTGCCCTGGAGATAAATGCCCCATCTACGAGGACCACCCACATGATGACCCAACCTTACCTCTGGCCCCTGGGTCACTCTTGAGCACTCCTGCCTTCCATCCATCTACTCAGCACATGCCCTTCTTTCCAGAGCCCTCACACATGCTGTTCCCAGGTCTAGAATGCCCTTCCCCTCCACAAACCGATGCCTCTTCATCTTGCTCAGGGAGGCTGCAACCGCTGCCCTCTCCCAGAACCCTGCTCTTGTCCTTTAAGCCCTTAACACCCCGTTGTCACTCTACTTCAGGTTTAATTGTTAAATGTTTGTCCCCTCCCCTGAGCCATAACGCCCTGACATCTGGAATTAGGTCTCTTTTGTTCTCCATTGCGTTGCCGCACGCACGCACGGGGTTGGTGTTAAATAAATGCGCTGGGTGAACGTGTGAAGTAACGGACAGGGACAGCGCTGCCAGTCACCGCGGTGTGGCCTCCGCTAGCCAGGACGGGGCGGAGTCATTCTGCGTCACTGTGTCTCGCTCAGCCGCCACCAACGGGGTCGGCTTGGCAACGATGGCGGAATCTGGGTTACACACACCCGGGACATCCACACCATGGCTGATTACTCCTCCATCATAGAACAAGGATCAAACTTGCGCGGATCTCAAAGGCATTCTGCTGAGTGAAAAAAGAAATTAAAACACCAAACAAAAGGTTCCCTACCGGGTGTCTCCATTTATAGAACATTCTCAATGTGATCGGATCAGAGAGATATGGGAGTGATAAGAGGCCCCCGGGGTGTCAGGCATGGGAGGCTGGGTGTCACCACGGAGGAGAAGCAGGAGAGAGACGGCTGAGGTGCACGGTCTGGGTCACGATCGCGGCAGTGGTTACACAGACCTGCACATGGGATAAAACATCAGAGAGCTACGCGCACAGGCACACACCAAGTAAAACTGCATGTTTTGAGTGAAATGAGTGAAATCCACGTGAAGCCTCTAGTCCACTTCATGGTGTCGTGCCAAACAATGTCCTGGTTTTGACAAGGCGTAGTCATCACATAAGATGTCACCACGGGGGACAGCTGGGGGGAATGGGCCTCTTGGTACCATGTTTGCAACTTCTTATGAGCTTATCATTATTACAAAAAAAAAAAAGAGGCAATAAAAGGAAAGATACAAAAAAGATGGAACCCATGTGCTAACTCAGGCTCAGACCCCCCCCCCCTTTCCTCCTTCTGTTTTTGGAACACCAGGGGACACCTGCCCTGGGTGGCTCCTTCTCCCCAAGGAAACCTGCAGATGACCTAGAGCCCGACCAGTCCTGCACGTCCCTGTGGGCAGAACGGACTGGAACCCACGGCCCACGCCTCCAGCCGAGTCGCTAATGCACACACGGGCGCCCCAACCAGGGTCTCATTTTTGCACAGGATTTCGAGGGAGGATGCCGCGCAGCTCCCGTGTGAGCTGAGGTATAACTAGAGAAACTGTTCCTCCGGTCAGTTGCTGTTCCCACCAGGGGCCGGGCGCCCCGCCTCTGTGTCTCGAGAGGGGCGTTCAGGGAGAGAGCCACGTGCGAAGCCCATGCTGGGAACGTCCTTGTGGACACCTCCCTGACAACCCAGGGGCGAGGAATCTTCACTTGTTTTCTCCCAAACAGTCTGAACCTTTTATCTATCACCGCGCCACGGGCCACAGGCGGGAAAGCCGCTGGTTTTCGTTAAGGGCGGAAACTAAGCCAGGGTTGCTAGGTTGGGCCACAAGACAGATGCGGAAGGAGGCCTGCTTGGGTTTGTGGCTCCGGGAAGAGACGGTAAGTCTGCTTTGAGTTCAGTCCAGATTCTGGTGGGGGTGGAGCAAAAAAAAAAAAAAAAAAAAAAAAGGCGAGTTCCTGACTTGTGGCCACCCAGCGAGCGGGGATTGTGTCTACACTAACACAGGCTTCGGGCACGGCGTTATCCTAACCCTTGGCCAGACCTGAGCCCTGTCTACCCACGCAAAGGGCAGGCAGAGACTGGGGTTCTGAGATGAGCTGGTCGCTGGCATGGGAAAATGAGTACTAGATGCGGAGTCCATGGGGTCCTGATCTTGGCTCTGTCCCGGATTCACCGTGTGACTCTCAGAAGGCCCCTTCCTCTCCGTGGCCCTCAGTTTGTCCATCGTCAAAGAGCTTTGACCTCTGAGGTCTTCATCAGACACGGACCTATTCCGGGGTCTCAGCCATAGCGCTGTGGGCACTTGGAGTCAGCACGTTCTGTGTTGAGGACGGGGAGTCGTCGTGAGCATTGCAGAATGTTTAGCATTGTCCCTGACTTCTACCCACGGGAAGCTAGAACAATGCCCCTCCCCATACACACAGCGTAATAACAAGAACGGGCTCCAGACTTGCCCAACTGGCCCCTGCGGGGAAAGATCGCTCCTGGGAGAGGATCTCTGCCCTCATTCATGGGCATTCGGGAGTCCAGACCCTCGCCTGGTGGAGGAAACCACACACCTCCTCCATCAGACGGCCTCGCCTCCATCTCTGTCCACCGCCCCCCGTGCCAGAGCTCGGGGCGGGTCCTTCCCAGCGGGATGGCACCCCTCGCCCAGAGGCCTTTGGGTGGAGCTGCAGTGTCCACTGCGGGGACCTCCAGAGCACGGCTGAGTCTGCCCCGTGTTCCAGGCCATGAGCTATGCGAAGAGAACCCTCATTTCCCTCCTCTCACACTGCCACACTCGGAGGGCTGGCTTGGAGGCGGCCACCTTCTCTCTGTGCTCACATGACCCCTTCTTTGTGTGTGAGCAGGGAGGACTCTGCTGTCTCTTCTTCTTCTTCTTAAAAGGACACTGATCCCATCCTGGGGGCTCCACCTTCATGACCTCATCAACTTAAATACCCCTCAAAGGCCCTCATCCCTGATGCCATCACATCGGGACTCAGAGCTTCAACATTAAGGGGTGGGGGTGTATAAACATTCAATCTGTTACACATCAAACTTCCAGCAGCCTGCCCAGCAAGAGCCATTTAGCACCCTGGTGCCCAGCCCTGTGCTGCAGCCAACAGAGGGGCCACATACCCAGCTGGACAACTGACCTGTATGACCCTGCCATATTCCTGACCTCACCCCCACCACTGTCCCTCACTCCGGCTTCAAACGCCTGGCCCATGTCCCCTGCTAGTCACTGCCCCTGCTGTCCCCCTCCCTGGAGTCCTCTTCTCCCGAATGCTTACGTGGTTTCCATGGAGAACTCTGTTGGGTTTTCCCTCAAAGGTTGACTTCTCAGTTAACCCTCCCTGGCCATCCTTCCTAGAACTGCAGTGTCCCCGCTCCGGACAGCCACTGCGCTTCCCTACCGGGCTTTCTCCCCGCACTTGTCCCAGCTGGCTCTCCGTGCATTGTGAGTCAGTGAAGAAGAAACCAACGGGGAGAGACTCCTCTGGGCAGCCACAGCGGACCCTACAAAACGGCCCGTGGCTGCCACAGGAAGACCGCTCCCCAAGCCCGTCAGGTCCACTGCAAAAAAAAAAGACAGCCGGGTTTCAACAGGGAAGGCGAGGGACGGGGGCCAGGACGCCCGGCGCCCTCTGTCTACCGGGACCCCGTCCATTCCTCACAGGAACCCAGGAGACAGGTCGCCTCACTCCGACCTTCCAGACGTGAAAACCGAGGGTCCGAGTGTGTTCAGTTCAAGGTCACAGAATCATGAAACGCGGGGCCAGGACCAGCCCCGGGTCCGCACCGCTCCGAAGCCCGAGTCTTCTCTCTGCGCAGCCTCCGCATCCAGACAGGAGCCACACCCCTCGGACCCGAGCCCTCTGCCCCTCCGGGTCCCACCGAGGATCCCAACGGCCTGGATCTGGGCGCCATGGGAGGGAGGCTGGTGGCCAGGACCTGCCGCCCGGGAGCCAGGAACCCGCATCCTCCCTGCTGCACGTTCCTGCCCGTGGGGCTGTCCGCTCCCATCAGGACGCGGCCTCTGACGAACACAACCCAGGCCCTGCCTCGGGCCGCTCTCGGGTTTCCTCAGCACAGTAAACCGGGGTGTTTTTATTTCTCCATCTGTAAACATCTCTCCATCTAATACGGTAACTGCTGTTTATACAGAGCTATAAAAACAGAGGTCAGCGCACAATACGATTATAGTCTTACTTCAATACATCCAATCCATAATAAAATAAAACCTTACAAACGATCCAGAGGACCCGCTCAAGGGGCTCTGTAGGAACTCACGTCTGCCGTGCGTACGGGTTCTATCTGGGCGTCATTATTTTCCACAGCTGTCAGGGCCTATTTAAAAGGCAATATCCTTTCCCTGGCATTTGATTTAGACTCTGTTTATACCATGTGGAGGATTGTTAATTCTGCGACATCTGAAGCGGGTGTCTGATTACACCGAGGCCACCATCAAGGGGACGGCCGGCCCGTGGCGCAGTCTGAGGTCGGCGGGGAGCCGGGCTGCGGCCCTGCTCTCACCAGACCCATCACTGACGGACGAGGTGCGCCTGTGGGGATGTGGGACCCAGCCGCAGGCAAGGGACACACTCAGCCTTCCAGGCAGCCCGGCCGGTGGCGAGAGCTTTGGCTGGCGAAGAACAGCCACACGCTGGTGACAGGCCTTGGGCGGGTCATTTGACTCTCCGTGACTCAGTTTCTTGATGAGCAGGTGGAGCACGAGCATGCCGGTACCTGTCAAGGTGTCCGGGGCTGGACTGCATGAGGTTCAAACCCCGATTGCCTCAGAACGTGGCTGTGTCTGGAGACAGGGCCTTCCAAGGGGTGACTCGTGTACGGTTCAGTGGGCACGTTGGGTGGGTACTGATCCGACCCGACTGCTGTGCTATGAGGAGAGGGCACAGACGCACCGGCGGAAGGACCGGGTGACGACGCAGGGAGAGCACAACTCCCTACATGTCACGGAGAGAGGCCTCAGAAAACAAACCACCCTGTGTACTTCCAAGAGAAGCCTCTGTGGGGGGCCGTAGAGGGTTGGGGTTTGTGAGCCTTTAGAAGGAAGGCAGGGTCAGAGAGCTCATGTCTGCCCGCTCCAGGAGTCCAGCTAGAGTCATCAGCGCGCTTTTGTAAAACAAATATGTCCCAGGCCGGCAATATCACCTACTTTACCCTCAGAACAAGCCAGCAAGGTAGCCTCACCGCCCCACTCTCTGGGGAGAGGATACATGGACGCTGAGTGTAAACTGGTGGGTCTGAGGCCACACAGCTAGAACGAGCTGAAGCCGGACCTGGACCCAGGGTCTGGTCGGCTCTGACTCCACACTTCCACACCGAGGAAGTAGGCGGCGGTCCCTGGCAGGTGCCCATGGGGGTGTGCAGGCAGGATGCCGTGGGCCTTCATGGGGTCCTTACTTCTGCTCTATTCCCCTGAAGGTCACTGAATATCCCGGACAGGAAGGGCCTCACAGACTATCTGGTACACAGGGACACCTGAACAGAGGGAATAGACGCACAGAGCAGGGCCGTGGCTTGGCCATGGTTCCAGAGCAAGCACATGGCAGAGACGGGCTTAGTCCTGGGTGCCCTGTCCAGACTCCATCTCTGTTTTCTCGTTCTGCTTCTACTGCACAGGAACCCGTTTTTCTCCTTACAGCTCCTTGGCTTGACACCCTTCCTGGGCCACTCTGGATGCCAGAGATTCTATTCAAGTCCATTTCAGGTTGCTCAATCTCAGGTTCTCACTCCTATGAACATCCACGCTCAGGAAGGTCTATAAGTCAGGGTTCCCTAGAGAAACAGAACCAATAGGATGGATGAGTGATGAATGGATGGATGGATGGATGGATAAATGGATGAATGGATAAAAAAAATTAGCTTGCACAATTATGAAGACTGGCAAGTCTAAAGTCTGCAGGGTGGGCTGTAAAGATGGAGAAGCAAGGAGAATGCCAGTGTTCAAGCTCCACAGCTGTCTACTGCACATTTCCCTCTTGCCAAGAGAGGTCAGTCTTTTGTTGTTTCTAGGCTTTCAACTGATTGGACGAGGCCTACCCTCACCCAATATTAGAGAGGGCCATTGGCTTTACTTCAAAGTCCACCAATCTATCTATCTATCTATCTATTTATTTATTTATTTTGCATTTTTTTCCGAAACTGGAAACAGGGAGGCAGTCAGACTCCTCCCGCATGCGCCCGGCTGGGATCCACCCGGCATGCCCACCAGGGGGCGATGCTCTGCTCCTCTGGGGCGTCGCTCTGTTGCATCCAGAGCCATCCTAGCACCTGAGGTAGAGGCCACAGAGCCATACTCAGCGCCCGGACCATCTTTGCTCCAATGGAGCCTTGGCTGCAGGAGGGGAAGAGAGAGACAGAGAGGAAGGAGAGGGGGAGGGGTGGAGAAGCAGATGGGCGCTTCTCCTGTGTGCCCTGGCCGGGAATCGAACCCAGGACCCCTGCACGCCAGACCGATGCTCTACCACTGAGCCAACCGGTCAGGGCCCAAAGTCCACCAATTTAAATGTCAATCCCTCCTGACCAGGAGGTGGCACAATGGATAGAGCATTGAACTGGGACACTAAGGACCCAGGTTTGGAACCCCGAGGTCACCTGCTTGAGCGCGGGCTCATCAGGCTTGAGCAAGAGCTCACCAGCTTCAGCACAGGGTCACTGGCTTGAATGTGGGATCATAGACATGACCCCATAGTCGCTGGCTGGAGCCCAAGGTCGCTGGCTTGAGCAAGGGGTCACTCCCTCTGCTGTAGCCCCCAGGTCAAGGCACATATGAGAAAGCAATCAATGAACAACTAACAAGCTGCAACGAAGAATCGATGCTTCTCATCTCTCTCCCTTCCTGTCTGTCTGTCTGTCCCTATCTGTCCCTCTCTCTGTCTCTCTCTCTCTCTCTCTGTGTCTCTGTCACGCAAAATAAGTAAATAAATAAATTTCCATCTCATCCACAAACACCCCTCACAGAAACATCTTGCACACATCTGGACACTGTGGCCCAGCCGAGTGGAAACATAAATCAACCATCCCAGAAGGTGAGAACATCTGTGCCACAGCAGCAACTCGGATCCTCGCACAACACAGCAGCTGGAGCTCGGGGCTGCCCGCAGCTCTGCCTCTCAGCAGCTGTGGGATGCTGGGCATGTCACCTCCTGTGTCTGGTGTCATGCCATCCACTGATGATGGCAGTAAGCATCCTGTGTCTTGAGGCTGGGGTGCACGCTGGATGGGACAGTGCCCACAGAGCTGGGCCGAGGGGCCAGCATGCGGGGAGACCAGGCAGTGCTACTTCACGGTGACAGCGGCAGGAGCATGGCCCACCGGCTGTGGGGACGAGGACTTGTGCCCCACCCTCCACTCCCCTGTCCCCCGTTTGCTGGTCTGCTCTGCATCTAACACACACCTGAGCTTTGCTGAGTCCTTAGCTCAATCCCCTGCCCTCCTCCTTGGGGGCAGATCCATCGCTGCCTACCTTCTCGACTGGTTTCTTGATGCCCTGACCACTCTGATGCAGCTGGGCCCTTTGGACCCCTCCCTGGCATCTGGCCATGTGGCCACCAGCACGGCCCACTCTGGAGCTGATCTCCACTCCGCCACCACACATCTACACACACATAAACACACATAAATACACACACACACAGAGTGCACTCAACACATACACACACAAACACACCCACTCATGCGCGCACTCTAGGATTGGGCAGCTCTCCTGATCTATAAAAGGAGAACATTTGGTGTATAAAATCTTTTGTCTCCAGGCTAACATGAGAGCCTGTCACATCCAGCCCTCTGAGAGGGCCATCATCCTGGACTAAATGGTTCTAAATATTATACTGTCTTGTTCAAAAACTGTTTACAGAGACCTCCCCTTGTGCCACGCTGCACTGCATTCTGGGTGCACAGAGACAACAGCGAGAACGTGTGATGTCTTCTTCTTGGCACCGTGATGTACTTGAAGGGGCTATGCTGCTCAGGGGCAGACGGATGCCTGGCTCAGAGGCGGGGCTGCCGGCCAAGGCACCGTCCTTCCTCCCAGTTGCTCAGCCGCCATGAGTGTGCTCAGCGCTTGACTGACCCCTCTGAAAGCTTCCCCCGGAGGATGTCATTGTGCCAGCTGTGAGCGGCCCCTTGGACATGCTCCTTGGGTCATCCTGCTTTGCCCCCACTGTTGCTGGGAGCCTTGGCTACAGGTGTTGTCTGTGACCCCCCCTGGAATGTTTCTCTGCAGAACCAAGGGGGTGCTCCATAGCTCTGAGGTCAGCAGGACCCTAACTAACTCCGTGCCATCCATCACTGCCCAAGGACACTGAGAGGGATCCCCGTGGCCTTGTCCCCAGGGAGGAGGATAACAAGCAAACCCACAAAGGGGTCTCGTCCTCCCAAGGTTAGGGGCCACAGCAGCACAGAGGGCAAGAGCCCAAAATTACATACACACACTCCCCCTTCCACCTCAGGGTGCCCTGCCCGCCCGGTCTGCGGTCATAGCCACCTTCTAGGGAGCCCACCCCACCCCGCCCCGTCCTGCATCCCCACATCCTCACCGATCCGCTTCCCAACCCGAGCGCCAGGCCCCCCCCCCCCCCGAGCTGGCTGGGGTTGGAGTCACAGTTGAGGAAAAGTGCACCTGTGAGTTCCTGGGAGCTGGGCTGAGGCAGGAATGGTGGCCTGGCCACTGCAGTCCTCAGCTTGGTCCCAGGTGTCGTCGTGGGCCTGGGGGGCGAGAAGGATCACCTGCATTATTTAAATTGGTTTTACACCGTTTATTGTTGTTGTTTTTACTGGGTACCTATTGCTGAGTATGAACACAAAATGATGGTCATTTTACAAGTTGTAAAACCGTTCAGAGGGATGTGTTCTGTGACACGGGACGTGGTTCTAGTGGGTCTGTGACACGTCCCATCATGTCGTTCTGTATAAACACCATCAAGAGCTTCGGTAGTGCAGGAAAGCCATGCGGGCTGCTTTCATGTGACGTATCCAGCCTCACAGAGCAAGAAGACAACACGTCCAGCCATAGAAGCCGGGAGACGAGGTGTCTCCGCCCTGTGCTGCCACCAGCTGCAGGGGCGTATCACTTACCTCATCTGCACCTGCACGAGGAGCAAACGACAGGAGGTGAGCTTCCAGGCCCCTCTGGCTCTCATTCTCTCGTACACACCACACGTTCCCAGCTCTCTCCCAATTAATTGGCAGCGAGCTGTGTCTGTGAAACTTTTCTGAGATACCTTCCTCCTAGAAAACTGTCAGAAACCACAGTGACACCAAAAGGCTGATGGGAGAATGCAGAGGGGCTTGACCCAGACTGGCATCAGGGCTTCCAGGGCTCTGAAGTCAACCAGACACGGCTTCTCATCCTGCTATGCCCCTTGACTGCTGTGTGACCTTGGGGAAGCCCCCTACCTCTCTGGGCCTCATTCACTTCACCTGCAAAGTGGACCTGATGCTCGTGACACTGACCACAGAGGGAGGGGTGCAGGTGAGAACACCACCTGAGCACCCTGGGCCAGCTGCCAGACAATTACTAAGTGCTTTGTAATGTGGTGGTTCTTCTTCTTATTATTATTATTCTTATTAAAATGTGTTCCTGGGCGCGCACACACAGCCCCAGCCCCAGCGGCTGACCAGCTCGCTGCAGGGCTTAGCCACACACAGCAGCAGCGTTTTGCCTGTGAAAACATTTTGGTGCAATTTTCTGACCCGCAAAAATATTTTTACAGTGAAAACGCACGTCTGGCGTGGAGCTGCTCAGTCTCACCGGCTTGTTTGGCTTCTTGAGAAAATAAACAAAAGTGAGTTTGCGGACACCAGAGGATGGACTCAAATCAAATAAACAAACGTGGCCCTGGCCAGCGCCCGGCGTGCCCCCCACACGCAGCAGAGCGGCGAAATCTCAGACGAGGTCACTCAACCCCGGCAGTCACCTGAGAGTCCCCGGAGCCCAGAGCCTCACAGCCTGGGGGCAGCGGGGACCCCTGGGCACCCAGGACTCCTCGCTGCTCAAAGGAGGTGACGAAGGCCAGGCGGGAAGGGGACCGGCCCAAGACGGCACGGCAGGATCGCGTTGGATCGTTGGTCCGTTTCTTTAGATATCCGATATCCTCCCTGAACACGCTGATTCTAGAAGGAAGCCGCTCTCCTCTGAGCTCTTAGGGGAGGAAAATGCGGTTTGGGGAGGTTGCCTGACACACCCCAGGTCGTCAGGTTCTGCGGCTCGAGTTCCTTCCTTCCTTCTTCTCTCTGCTCTCGGGAAGAAGGCCTTTGCCCTGCCGCTAGCTGTTTCCCATCAGTCACTAATGGGGGAGACAGGAGAGCCAGCTCCTGGGCCTTTCGGCTGCTTCTCAGAGGACCTCTCCGACTTTCCTGGTAACAGCTGAGCGTGTGTGCGGCCAGCTCACCCCAGAAGTCCCGCGGGAAGCTGCCCTGGTCGACGTGTGTTCCCCCAGGATGCCCAGCCAGGTCTGCCCGTGGCTCAGGCACCCATGGAACCCACCGCCCTCCAGTTTTCCCAGAGGCCCCTCCCCGGTGCCTGCAGTGTCGACCATTCGGATGAACCCAGAAGGCAATCCTGGGGACAGATCTGCGTCCCGGCGTAGAGAACTGGCAGGGAGTCCGTTTCGTACAAAATGCTGACCCTGTTACCGTTTCTTTCTCATTAACTGGGTGCAGGGAAGCGACTGTGCCGGGCAAGGGGGTGCCCCGGGGCGGGCACACCTGGCCCCTGCCTTCCTGGCCCACGCGAGCCTCCAGCAACCGCACAAAGCACTGCCTGCAATCCCGGCGACACAGCCATGGAGGAGGATCACGGGCTGCCTGTCCTTATTCGGGCTGCAGAGGCCTCCCGGAGGAGGCAGCGTCTCGGGTGAGGTAGCAGCTGAGCAGGGAAAAGAGGGAGTGAGGGAGGGTGTGTGGGCAGGGGGAACCTGCGTGGAGAAAGGTCTAGCGGGGGGCGGGGCGCGCTCTCGGCGCATTGACCAATGAGAGCGAGAGGAGGCTAGTGCCCACCCTCCCAAAGGGGCTCCGATCTGGGTCTTTCCGTGAAGACCGGGGCAAGGGGGAAGGGGCTCCGAGGGTTAAGCAGGAGCCTGACGTGGTCAGAATTTGAGTTTTCACCGTCATGCTGGCTGCCAGGTGGAGAATGGCTTACAGAAGGCAGGTCTGGGAGACAGGAGAACTTTAGGACTTGTCAGAGTCCTCCAGGCAAGAATTTCCCTTCCTAGGAAATTCAACCCCCAGGGCTTGGTGACCAGGCAAGGCGGAAGGTCAAGAGAGGGTTCTGGGTGACGTCAGGGTTTCTCTCTGGAGCATGTGGGTGGAGGAAGACATGTTTGGGGGCCTCTAGAGTCTAGAATGCCCTCCTCCCTTATTAACACGGAGCACAGGCACTGCTAACACATCATGCATACGTGTCCTCAGGCATCTCAGTAAAATGTACTTGTTCCTTACGTAAGTCTGGGATGGAGCTGAGAATCTGCCATCTCTGGGTCGATGCTGTTGATCCGAGGCCACACTGAGTAGCAGGGGGCTGTGCAAACTCTTCCCTGGCCACGACCAGAGACTCCTGGCCTCATGGCTGGAGAAAACCAGGAGCACACTTACCACCCCTGATGCAGTTTTTCTGTTACCTGTCCCCACCCTCGAAGGCAGGAGCTCCATTTCTCTCTCCAGGTCCCGTCCTCAGCTCTCCCAGTTCTGTTGGATTGTCATCTACATGCTCAGGACCATGTCCCCTTAGCCACCAGGTGGTATCTGCCATGTTCCTGCCGACCTCTCCAGGACCGGCTGGTTTGGGATGACCAAGGACCTTGAGACCAGCCAGGTCACCAGAAGGGCGCAATCAGGCCCTGTTGCAGCAAAGCTGAGCTGCAGGGGCCCAAGGAGCGTGCAGGTGACACGCCAAGTGGCAGTAGGGTGTACGTGGGTCTGAGTGAAGCGCCCCAGGTGAGGATGCACAATGAGCGAATCCTAGCACAGGCCCTGGAGGTGGATGAGCGCATCCATTTCCTGGGGCAGCAATAACACAGAATCACAAACTGGGTGTCTTAAAGCAACGGAACCTGATCCCCTCACAGTCCTGGAGTCTGGAAGTGTGAAGTGTAGGTGTCAGCAGGGCCACACTCTCTCCGAATCTCTCAGGAAGAATCCTTCCTTGCTTCTACGGGCTTCTGATGGCTCCTGGCAATCCGTGGCTTGTGGCCACATCACTCCAAGCTCCATCTCCGTCTTCACAGGGCCTTCTCTGGGTGTCTCTGTGTCTGCACATGGCCTTCTTATCAGAGCACCAGTTCATACTGGATTCGGGCCCGTCTCCACCTGACCTTGACAACATCTGCAAAAGCCCTATCTCCAAATAAGGTCACGTTCCCAGGTACGGAGGCAGGACTTCCACATGTCTTTGGAGGGGACACCATTCAACCTACAGTGGGTGACACTGGGAGGATGTAAAACAAGGCCAGAGCCAGGACTGCCCCAGGGCTGCCCAGCGAGGTGGCCCCACCGGAGAGCACGTCCCCAGGGTCTCCTCACGGGGGAGGACCAGCTAGTCCTCCAGGCGCTCTCCGCAGCCTCTGGGGCCGCCCAGCAGTGGAGCCCTTGCCTGGAAAGCCTGTCCCATTGGCTGTAAACTGTTTGTAAGGCTTTAAATAAACACCCACAGCCCTTCTGAAGTCTGGTGGCTCACCGCTCACCCACGGCTTTGGCAGTCGTCAGCGAACTCCACCGCCCGGGGCACTGAACACGAACCAATGGGCAGAGCCACCCACAGAGGCCAGTGAGGTCCCCCTGGAGGCGCTCAAACCAGGCCACCTCCCTTGGCCCTTTCCGGGCCAGACCAGCAGTGGGGACAGAGCGGAGGAGGCCGGGGAGTGGCTGTGTTCCCCTCTGGTCAGACACTGCCTGAAGGGTGGGAACTTGGCAGACTCACGCTTCTGCCAGCCTCAGTTTCCCCAGGTTGTACGGGAAGGAGGGTTCCATTCAGCCCCCTACGCGGGATTCCAGTGAAAACCTTTCATCTCCTCCACTGTAATGGAGGTCGGGACCTGGGTGTTCCTCCGGAGAAGACAGAAGGCACATCCTTTGTAGCTTCTCGCTGCTGCCCCTGTCCAGCCAGGGCCACTTGCTGGGGACCTGTGAGCAAAATTCAGCTCCCAGGAGGGGGCTAGTGGGCTCCAAAGGGAGTGTTTGAAATGTGTTTAAATAGTGGCCAGTATCTTTAAACGGGGTATTTCATCGAGAAATCTGGGTTCTGAGCTGCCCGTGAGAAATCCCAGCAGTTCAGGAGGGGCCTGCGCCTCGTGCCACCGAGGAGGCAGGGAGGGGCCCTTGTGCCCACATCTGCGTCACACGGGACAGTGAGAGGTCAGCGAGAACGGCGGTGTGTCACAGAGTGGGGACACAGGAGGAAAACATGACAGTCCACCCAGAGGCGGATTAAGGTCGACTGAGGGCCCGGGCACAGAAGAAAATAATGGGCCCCTTAAAAAAATGAGAGAGGGAAAATAAAATTACATGTTAACCATATTTTTTAATAAATAAAAAATATTATGTGCTATTAATGTGAAAATTGCACATATGAAACCAAACTCGGGGTCATTAGGAAAATGTGTAAAGTTGGGGTTTTACAGGGTCCTTCAGAAGTCGGGGCCCAGGGCGTGCGCCCACCATTTTTCCGCCTCTGGGTCCACCCTGCTTTCCTCAAGTCATGCTTCTGGATGGTTCCACCAGGGCACCGAGGTTAGAGGGCCACTCAAGACTCCTCAGGAGCTGGGACTGCAGTGGCCTCCGCACCTGGAGCCTCTCTTCACCTCCTGGGGGGAAACAGATTAAGTGAAGGGGGTGCTGCCCCGCTTAACGCTAACTGGAAGCTACTGTCACTGCTATTGTGCTGCTTGTTCTGGCTGTTGCTGCTCCAGTGTCCCAGGGGCGGGCTCTGAGATCAGTGATTGTTGGTGTGAGAGGAAGGGTCCAGCTTCCACACCTCAGAGCCTGCACACCTCAGAGCACACACACCTCAGAGCACACACACCTCAGAGCACACACACCTCAGAGCCTACACACCTGAGAGCCTGCACACCTGAGAGCCTACACACCTCAGAGCCTGCACACCTCAGAGCCTGCACACCTCAGAGCACACACACCTCAGAGCCTGCACACCTCAGAGCCTACACACCTCAGAGCCTGCACACCTCAGAGCCTGCACACCTCAGAGCCTGCACACCTCAGAGCACACACACCTCAGAGCCTGCACACCTCAGAGCCTGCACACCTCAGAGCCTGCACACACACCTCAGAGCCTGCACACACACCTCAGAGCACACACACCTCAGAGCACACACACCTCAGAGCACACACACCTCTGAGCCATCTACCTTCTACCACTCACCTCCAGGAGCACTGAAACTCCAACTCTGGTGCTAGTGACTGAGGGCTGCCACCAGAGGTGGCTCGTCCCCTGGCCTGCTGGCCTCCATGGGGTGGGAGGAGGGTTTTGTGCTTGCAGAGAAATGTGGTGCTGCCTGGGGCGGGGTGGTGAGACCCGGCATGTGACGGGGAGGAGGTGTGGGCAAGCCCCCACCTGTGCCCACTGGAGCTCTCATTCCTCCTCTACACGGATGCAAAATTGGCATAGATTTCATAATACACCCAGGTTTTAATAAAAAATACTGTACACTGTGTCCGTAAAGTCATGGTGCACTTTTGACCGGTCACAGGAAAGCAACAAAAGACGATAGCAATGTGAAATCTGCACCAAATAAAAGGAAAACCCTCCCAGTTTCATACCTATTCAGTGCAGTTCGATGTGGGCTCACGCACAGATTTTTTAGGGCTCCTTAGGTAGCTAGCCCGTATAGCCTCTACAGACTCCTCACTGACTGATGGCCTACCAGAACGGGGTTTCTCCACCAAGCTGCTGGTTTCCTACCAAGTAATGTTATTCCTATGTGGTGGCGCTTCATTATAAACACGCTGACATTCATGTTGCACTTTGGTCACGGATTCGAATTTAGCGAGCCACAGAACACACTGAACTTTCCTCTGTACCGTCCACATCTCGACTGGCATGGCCGTGGGCTGCTCCGCTGTATACACGGTGTTACGTCATCATCTGCGCACACGCACATGCTGCCACATCATCCTACAGAAACTGGGAGGGTTTTCCTTTTATTTGATGCAGATTTCACATTTCTATCGTCTTTTGTTGCTTTCCTGTGACCGGTCAAAAGTGCACCATGACTTTATAGACACACTGTATATTGGATAAATGAATACATAAATAAGTAAATACTGGGTCTCAAGAATTGAGTAAAACTGATATAAGAAAGTGCCTCAAGTTTACCCTGCAATTCTCTGTGCTCCCTGGCACATTGTTGCACGCATGCACACGCACACGCACACACACACACACACACACATGCACACACACACACATGCACACACACACACACAACGGAATATGCATGACCCAGTCTGTAAACATTGGATAGACCTTACTCCATTTGACCCTCACAACAATCCTGTGTACTGGGCACATATTATCTGCACTTCACAGCTGAGGAAACGGAGGCCTAGGGTGTTAAGTGAATTGCTTAGACCTAGGCTGGCAAGGAGGTGAAAACCGCCTTCGGCCGCCAGACCAGGAGGAGCACAGGCTACAGTGCGGCTCCGCTAGGCGCCCTCTCCGGGGAAATGGCCTCTGAGGACCAGAAGTCTCCCGGGAGGGGGTGTGCAGTCAGGCCTGTGTTTCAGAAAGATCCCTGTGGTGACTGCAGAGAAGGGATCCGAGAAGACCGAACTGGAGACGGGGCCGACAGCAGGGAGGCTGCTGAGACAGGGGCCCTGGCTGGGCTGGGAGAGAGGACCAAACCCAGCAGCTCCCACAGAAGAGCTGGCAGGACCTGGGGTCCCTGCCTGGTGAATGATGACAGAAGGACAAACGTCCCAAGTGTGACTCCAAGGTTTCTGATCTGGGTGATTGGATGGACGGTGTGTTGTTTGCTAGTCCTAGGAGAAGGCGTAGCTTTGGACGGGCCGGGAGGACGATCCCTCCTCCATGGGTTGATGTTGAGGGCCTCCCAGGGGGAGACTCATGGAGATGGATGGATATATGGGTCTGGAAGTGAGAAGGGTGGTCTGGGCTGGAGACACCGACCTGGGGAGCCATTGGCACCACCAGTAATCAGGCCCTGGGAGTCGGTGATGTCACCCAGAGAGACTGAGGAGGAGGAGCGGAGGGGCAGGAAGAGCTAAGGCCAGGGCAGAGCCTGAAGAACGCCCACAGCCAGGGTTGGGCAGAGGATACCAGCGTAGATGACCGCACTGTGGTCAGAGGCTGCGGGCGAACCTGGAGAAAGGAGAACCTGGCGGCTGCGAACAGTGTTTGGTGCCCTCGGCTCATCTCCCTGGGACTGGCCACAGTGGCTGCTCTAGGACGACTCTCCTGATGGAAGGACTGCAAGGGTGAACTGCGTTTCCTCGGTGCTAAGGGCCCACGGCCCACGGCCACGGGCCCACTTCTCCCTTCTTGTAGGAGGCAAGCAAGACTGAGCCCATGCTGCCGGTCAGCCGAAAGCCCAGATTTCACCCAGTTGGTGAAGGCCTGGGCTAGTGGGTGCTTCCCAAGCTGATTTCCCTGGCCTTCATCCTGCGGGACAGTTGGGCCTTCCCCAGGCTCCCCATGGCTCTGTCTGGCCCTGAGGGCAACTAATTAGTGCCCGGGAGTTAAGTGCTTTCCCAGAGCCCCCCTCGACACCCCTCACACCCCTAAACACCAGGCTGGTTGCTCCTAGCAAGAGGGGGTATTTGGAGTGTGAGAGCTGATTGGCTTTTGACAAATCCAGCTTGGCCTCTTTTTAGCACCTACTCGTCCCCCAGACGCTGGAAACCCGATATTTTAATGATTTGCTGCAGACCCTTTGGGGGCGGGGCAGTGATTCTGCAGAGCCAAACTCCCGGTGGAGGCGGGCCTGGTAGATGTAATTAGCAGGTGAGGACTTGCTGGGCTGGGAAGCCCCGTGCTGTCAGCACACGGTGGGCTGTGCTGCGAGCCCACTTTCTTCCCAGCACTAGCAACACCTAGTCCCCAGCAGAGCAGGGACTGCCTTCCCAGTCCAGGGACAGGAGAGAGATTTTCAGAAGAGGTCGCCCTTTGGTCTCATGACTGCACAAATGTTCCCCCCAAGTTTTTCTCTTTCTTTCCTAAGATATGTTCCTATATCCTTCTGACCCTTGTTTTGGATCCCAGAGTCAGAGAGGAGGAAGGAGGCTGAAGTTCTACCTCTTTGTTTTGTAAATGGAGAAACTGAGGCCCAGTAAAGGTAAAGGACTTACCCAAGGTCACACAAGTGAGTTAATATTATCATCATTGTAGCCTCATCATAATTACCACCATCACCACCACCACCATCACCACCATCACCATCACCACCACCACCACCATCACCACCATCACCACCATCACCATCACCATCACCACCACCATCACCACCATCACCACCATCACCATCACCACCACCACCACCACCACCATAACCACCACCACCACCACCATCACCATCACCACCACCACCACCGCCATCTTTGCCACCACCACCATCACCACCACCATCACCATCATCACTACCACCATCACCACCATCACCACCATCACCACCACCACCATCACCACCACCACCATCACCATCACCACTATCACCACCACCATCGCCACCATTGCCACCACCACCATCACCACCACCATCACCATCATCACTACCACCATCACTACCATCACCACCACCACCATCACCATCACCACCACCACCACCACCACCATCACCACCATCACCATCACCAACATCACCACCACCATCGCCACCATTGCCACCACCACCATCACCACCATCAGCATCATCACCACCACCATCACCAACATCACCATCACCACGATCACCACCATCAGCATCATCACCATCACCATCACCAACATCACCATCACCACCATCACCACCACCACGATCACCACCACCATCACCATCACCACTATCACCACCACCATCGCCACCATTGCCACCACTATCACCACCACCATCATCATCATCACTACCACCATCACTACCATCACCACCACCACCATCACCATCACCACCACCACCATCATCACTACCACCATCACCACCATCACCATCACCATCATCACCACCACCACCACCATCACCACCATCACCATCACCACCATCACCATCACCACCACCACCATCACCACCATCAGCATCATCACCACCACCATCACCATCACCACTATCATCACTATCACCATCATTTATTTGTTTGTTCATATGCAACATTATTCCCCCCTCAAAATCCTGGGCACTTCAAGCCACCACAGAATCTTGGGACTCCAGCCTCCTTCCTTAGGGGTCTCTCCCCCCATCTTGCTCTCTCTTCCTGCAGGCGTCCACTTTCACACCACCTCTTTCTGCCCATCATCCCACACCAGAAGGTGGCTTCAGTCACCCAGGATCTTCCTTCCAATTCTCCCACCCCCTTCCTAAGGTCTCAGGTTCGCACTCCTCAAACGCCCTCTGTCCTGACTTCTTCCTTTTGCTTAGAGCAGTGGTTCTCAACCTTTCTAATGCGTGACCCTGCAATACAGTTCCTCATGTTGCGGTGACCCCAAACCAAAAAATAACTTTGGTGGCTACTTCATAATTGTAATTTTGCTACAGTTATGATTCGGAATTTAAATACCTGATATGCATTATGTATTTTCTGATGGCTTTAGGCGACCCCACTGGGGTTGCGACCCACAGGTTGAGAACCGCTGGCTTAGAGGGTGGCTGAAACAGCGGAACCCGGAGAGGCCTGTTTCTGTGGAGGACGAGGGGGTGGGAAGGAAGGAGCACATGGTGTCAGATGAGGAGGGCCCCAGGCAAGCGGCTGCCTCGGCTCCACGGTCAGGCAGGTGGGGACACAGGATGAGCCATGTCCCCTCTCTGAACCTCATTGTCCCATTAGAAAACGGCTGGAGGAGGGCAGGAAGGATGATGCCGGAAGACCTGAGAGCCCCGTACAGCTCTCATATCTGCCATCGTGGAGGGAGGGGCAGGAGACCCCTGTCCCGGTTCCCTGAAGAGAGCTGAGGGCGCACTCACCACGGCCCTGATGGCAGGAGAGGAAAGCCAAAGACAGGTAGACACTCAGGAACTGTGACAAAGGTCCAGAGAGGCCAGAGGAAGGACAGAGACCGGCAAGGGTCATGGCAGGAGAGACATTTCTACAGGAGAAGGGAGGGAGAGAGGGAGGGGAAGGCGGCCTGATGTTTCTAGAGACAGAAAAACAAGCCCACCAGCCCAGCAGAGAGAAGTGGGGCGTGGTGGGCTCACCCGCACAGGCTGAGGTTGGGGAAGGCGGGCAAGGCATTGGGGGAGTCAGGCTGGGGCTAAAATTCGGGATCAGCATGGAGGTTTAGGACCTCCTCCACACATTCAACATTCATTCGTTCATTCATCACGCAGTGAAAACCTCCTGTTTCAGACTCCGGGCTAGACACTGAGGGAGACGAAGACACCTTGAGTGACGGTCCTTGCACCGCAGGAGCTCAGACTGCCGCCACCCCCAGCACCAGGGGTGACAAGCACAGTCCTCACCTTCCCCTTCCTCTCAGACAGAATCTGGGTGTCCCCACTCCATCCTTCCCCGTCTCCCTGGTCCAAGGGCGGGTTTCTCCTCCCTGTATTGCTTTCTGTTTGCCTCTGTGCACCCCCTCCCCGACTGGACTGGGGCCACCTCCACCAACCCCCACAGAGCCCAGTGCATAGAAAACGCTCAGCAACCAAATACCATCGCCTTGGTCAGAATGCTGAGCTGCCTAACAAAGACCCTCATAGACAAATAATCGTTAAATAGCTCCAAAGTTTAAGTTAAAAAAAAAAAATCAAGCAGCTCAGCTTCCAAAATTGGTGGACGAAGACAGTTCTTTGGGGTAAGGACCGCTATTTTGCTCTCTCATTCATTCAGCAGCAGATGGGCAATACAGAGGTGATACAGAGATGACTCTGACCCCAGCCCCAGGGGCACCCCCAATAGGGCTCCAGGAATGCAAAGCATAGGACTGATAACACCTGAGAGGTGGGTTCATGAGGAAACAATTCTACCAAAACCTGGAATCCAGGAAGGCTTCCCAGAGGAGGGGCTGCCTTCAGAGCTGGGTGGGGCCTGGCCAGGGGTAGAGGGAAGGCTGTTTTGCAGAGCAGAGGTGGGCAGGTTGAGGCCATGGCAGTGGGAGGATGCAGAGGCTAGAGTGTATGAATTTGCTCCTTCAGGGGTTTGGAGCACCTGCCAACCTGCTCGTAACTTATGGACCACGCTAGGCTATTAGGCTGAAAGGACCCTGGAGTTTACAAATCAGGAGTCCTTCTGGGTAACATTCCCAGCCCTTAAACTATCTGGCACTGGATGACTGACCTTCAGAGTCCAAGATCTGCCCAGAATACCCCATTCCCACCACTGCTCCAGAGTCCTGCCCAGGCTTGGGGTCCCCCTCCCTTCCGAGGGTCCCTGGATTCTGCCTCCACCCACCTTCCCCAGAATTCATGTCTCCCTTCTCTCCAACTTTGGGACTCCTTTAATTCCGTCCTTGGTGTGCCAGTTGTGTTCTGGCTGCTCAGGGGGACACGCAGGCGTTTCCTTACCCCCTTCATGGGCGGTAGCACAGTGTAGTGGGTGAGAGCGTGGGCTCTGCCGTCAGGATGCCTAGGGGAAGCACAAGGGAGCAACTGGAAAGCTTCTTGGAGGAGGTGACCAAACTGTCTTGAAGGGTGAACAGGACTTTGAAGATGAAGAAAGGGTGGGGAGGGAGAAAAATTCAGGCAGCGAAAGTAGCACAGGCAAAGGTTAGAAGCATGAGAATGAGAATACCTGGCAAAGAACCGGGGGAGGCAAAGGGGTTGAATAAGACATGGGTTCATAGGGCTGGGGCAGGGACTCCAAAAGGTTAGAAACAGTCCCTGTGAGCCCCTAGAATGGGGAGCGCATCAGAGGCCGCCAGCAAATGACAGGGCACCTCGAGCCGGCCCAGCCCTCCAAACCAAGGCATCTCCTAGCGGGTCTTCTCCCTGAGCCCAGCGGGTCTTCTCCCTGAGCCCTTCTCCCTGAGCCCAGCGGGTCTTCTCCCTGAGCCCTTCTCCCTGAGCCCAGCGGGTCTTCTCCCTGAGCCCTTCTCCCTGAGCCCAGCGGGTCTTCCCCCTGAGCCCTTCTCCCTGAGCCCAGCGGGTCTTCTCCCTGAGCCCTTCTCCCTGAGCCCAGCGGGTCTTCCCCCTGAACCATTCTCCCTGAGCCCAGCGGGTCTTCTCCCTGAGCCCTTCTCCCTGAGCCCAGCGGGTCTTCCCCCTGAGCCCTTCTCCCTGAGCCCTTCTCCCTGAGCCCAGCGGGTCTTCTCCCTGAGCCCAGCGGGTCTTCCCCCTGAGCCCTTCTCCCTGAGCCGAGCGGGTCTTCCCCCTGAGCCCTTCTCCCTGAGCCCTTCTCCCTGAGCCCTTCCCCCTGAGCCCTTCTCCCTGAGCCCAGCTGGTCTTCTCCCTGAGCCCAGCGGGTCTTCTCCCTGAGCCCAGCAGTGAGCAGCTTTGTGGCGGGACCCAGCTCAGCCCGCCCCCTCCCGGCCTTTCCCGGTCTCCCAGTCTGCGATCCTATCAGCCAGCGTTTCTTTTTCTCATTCATTCACTCACTGATCATTACCCTCCGCCCTTCCGGTGCCTCAGACAGGCCCTCCATTTAATTCCGTAAAACTAAACAGCTCGCTTAGTTAGCCCTTTCAGGGTGCACTCGGAGCGCGGTGTGTTCTGGGGAATGTTTTTCAGAGCAGTGAAAAAATTTAATTTTTTTTTCCTCCCAGCATTGAGATGTGTCAAACATAATTTATGCCTGGACATAATTTATCCCTAAAGATAAATATTGAAACCCAAGAGAGAGGAGAGACGGCTGCAGAGTTTCCAGGGGCGGGGAGGGGGGAGGTCTCCCTTCCTGATCCCACCACTGCAGGGGTGAAAAAAGTGTAAACTGAACGAAAGGAAAGTAGCTAACTCCGGGTCTGGTCCCAGTCTACAGACTTCTTTCTTTCTTTTTTTTTTTACAGGCCTCTTTTGTGTCTGTTGAACTGTTGCTCTGCCTTGCATAAAAACCTCTTGCCATCGAAGTCCTCAATTAAAGTCACCTGCTGGTCTTTGTCAGCTGAGCTTGACGCTGTCAAACCAGGCAGACCTCCTTAAGCCAATACAAGTCATTAGAAATCTGACGGGGCGGACAGGAGTCATCCATAATCAATTGATATCTTCCTCTGCGGGGGGGGGGGGAGGGAGTCTCGGGGAGCCCCCTCCCCACTTGCCTCATCCGCCGGGGCCCCTACCCCTGGATCTAATTAGGCTGAGGCTCAGCAGGGCCGAGGCAGCGCTGAAAGGCCATCAGTAGGCGAGCCCATTAATAACTCGCCGGTGCCCTGCGTATTGTAATTGTCAGGCTGCAATTTACAGTAAATCCTCCCAATGCAAAAACCTAAATCGGGGCGGCTGATTGGAAATTCATACGCCCATTTGAAAGAGAAAAACACAAGATGCGTGGGTTAAAAGAGTCAAAGCATGCAAGTGTGTGTGTTGAGTGACAGACATTTTAGTACTAGCCTGGGACCATATTTTAAAAGGTCACTGAAAACTCTTGGCTTGGGCCCTCTGACAAACAATGAACATTCCATATATTTATTTGCCATCTCTTTGTTTTTACAGCAAGCAGAATAAATGAGTCAAGTGACGTTGTGCGGGCCTGCGTATTGTCAGCACAGGTTATAAGTCATTATTAAACGCCATCAAATCAAACCAAACCCAGTCAAGGCAATGAGACTAAAAAGTTATTTGCATTCCTTCTGCCATAAAAAATCATATCCCCTTACTCAAGACTTTCGTTTCTTTATTAAATGCAGCCACAAGAGTATTTCGGGTCTGGAAATATAAGCTCAGGAAAACCTTTCTCGGTGTAACTCAGTGTAACAGCTTAGACCCGATTCCACTAAAAAGTCCCCGTTGAGAGTATCTGGGCGCTCAATCAAGACATACATATTACTTTTAAATAAGATTAGCCTTTATATTTTGCTGCTTAAGTTAAAACTTTTCATGTCATTCTCTACTTTTATGTAAACTCCAACATAATTCTGTTTTAGCAAAACACTTCAAACAAATTAAAAACCTCAAGTCGAATGTGTCCTTAACAAAAGAGCTTTCTCCATGGCGTCGCAATGTGTTTGCTGACACTGAAACACTTTTAAATAAGATGGATTTTTCCCTCCATTTCCCTGCGTTTGTAATTATGGCTGTGCAGAGGGCGCTTTTGGTTACAATGGCAAAAGCAGCTATCTGTGCTCCAAATACTCTCTGGTTAATCACTTACCAGTGACCCGCAGCAACTGTGCAGGGCGGGGAGGGGGTCTTCTCCTGAGTCCGGTGGGGAGGGGGTCTTCTCCTATCTGAGTCCGGTTGGGTTCTACGTTGATTGTGAAATGAAAAGTCTTACAGGGGCCGTGTAGGGCAGTGGGTGTGGGAAGGAGGGGAACGTGTCCCCGCCCCCCCCCAAGTGGCCAGGCACAGCGCTGTTGTGGATGGCACCTTTCTGATCTCAGTGAGAGGCTGGGAGGGCAGTAGGAAGTCAAGGTAAGGACTGGAGACTGTGTCCAATCCCAATCCAAGAAAGATGTCCGTGGCCACCGTTCGGAGTGTGGGGGTTTGGAAAGGCAACTGCTTTTTAAAAGTGGAAGAAAATACAAGCGGTTTGGGTACCCCTATGGACCCTCGCCCCCCACCCCTCCCACGAAAGAAAAGGAAGGAAGATTGACCGTGGTGTCTTCCTTTGATCGTCCGTGCGGGGACCCGGTGGTATCTTGGGCCAAAGCAGAATTGCAGCTTTAGTAATACTCCCCACGGCTTCTTCCACTCAGGTGCTCGCCACCTGCCCGCGGCACACGGTGCGCTGAACCTGGGACTTCCCACATATTGTCCCACTGAGGCCAACAACACCCGTAACCCCAAGACAGCGACTCAAAGGAAAGCTCAAGGACATGAAGAGGCTTGACTGAGGTCTCATCCATAGTGTGGCCAGCAAGACAGCCCCCAAGATCCCCACCCCTCGGTGTCTGTGCCCTCTGTGACACCCTCCTGTGAGTGTGGGTGGGACCTGAGAATAGGATGGGATGGCACTGTTGGGGTTAGGTCATGTTAGATGGCAAAGGCGAAAGGATTTTGCAGAGGTATGGTAATTAAGGTCCCTAATCAGTTGGCCGTGAAGTCATCAAAATGGGTGTCATCCTAGGTGGGCCTGACCCAATCAGGTGAGCCCTTCCCCAAAGAATCCAAGCCTTTGCTGCAAAGAGGGCCGGAGGTTGGGGAGAAGCATCTCCTGCTGGCCTGGAAAAGCCAAGCTGCAAGGGGTTCTGCATCTTCAAAGAAATGCATTCGGCCAACAACCATGTGAGCGTGGCAGGACCCCGAGCAGAGGCGAGACCTCCGCCCAGCAGAGGTCTTCACTGCAGCCTGGGAGACGCTGGGCAGAGGGCCCAGCCAAGCGGTGCCCAGGCTCCTGGCGCACAGAAATCCTGAGGGAATGAGTCCAATTTACGTGAATCTGTTCCACAGCAATACAAAACACACACCCGTGGCCAGTGGTGAACGCAGGGCCTCCTGGCCATCAGCCTGGTGGACTCGCCCCAGCGGCCACACTCTCCGCATTCCGACTCGACACATGCACCTCTTCCTAATGCTCACATCTAACGGCAACTACAAGCTTGCTCTTAAATTGCTTTTATCCTACCATTTTCTTATCCTAAAAAAATGTTCTTAAATAGACTAGAATCTACTTCTCGACTTGGTTATGACTATGAATATTATCTAAGAGCTTTCCTATAATACAAAAAAAGAGAGACCACAAAACCTCTTCCTTTTTCATTTCAAAGGCTCACAAATAGCAGCACACTTGACGCCCATATGAAGTTCTCTCGTGAAGCCCATAAAAGTTAGTACCTTATGAGAAAAGTCGTACCTCTAAGCACACCTGACTAAATATTTCATAAATGCAACCCACAGCAAATTCCTACAGTAGATTCACTGGATTTACAACCATCAAACTATATTAAACTTACAATATCAAGATTTATCACCTATTAAATGGAGTCTCGTTTTAGTAATATCTCACATTAGATCCCAAAGGGTCTCAAATACCTTCAACCCTTCACCAGGGCACTCCGCGGTAACTCATAACGAGGTAATCAAAACCCTCCCTGTGATGCTGCGGGGGCCACAGTTGGGGGTTAGCTCATCTATCAAGGAGGGGTGGCCAGACCTGGGAGGCAAGGGCGTGGCTGCTCTCCTGAGCACAGGAATGGTACCCACACCCCAGACCCCAGAGCGCAGGGAAGCCCCAGAGGGAGCCGCAGACAGGGAGTCAGGGGGCTCCTAACAGGCTTACGTCCCAGGGATTTTCAAACGACAGTAGAACCCTTTCTTCCAACTCAGTTACCAGGAAGCTCAATACATCGACCAGATAACATCAGAAGAGCTCTCTGGCTGAGAGAGGAGAGGCCCGGCTTGCAGCCTCCCTCCTCCCCAGCCTGGCAGCTTCTGCAGGGGTGCAGGGGGAGACCCTGTTTCTGTTTCCTTCTTTCCTCACCTGGGTGGCTCCTTAGAGTCATCTGGGCCACTTTATTTTACAAAAATGCAGGTGCCCAGGTTCGCCCAAGATTCTGGTTTCGTTGTGATTCTCAGACTCACTGGTCTGGTTCAGTCCCCATTATATGTGTGAGGGACCCAAGACTCTCAGAGGGAAAGAGACTTGCTTAAGGAAATGCAGGCTCAAAACTACAACATCGGAAAAATACAGCCTGCTCTGAGACTGTTTGCAGGGGTGTCGTTATCCATGTTGAAACTGTATATTTGGGTTAAAACGTGAGTTAATTTTAAAGATTTATAGTGATTGCTTATCTTAAATAATTCCTAAAAAAAAAAAAAAAAAAAAAGGCCCTGGCCAGTTGGCTCAGTGGTAGAGCATCAGCCTGGGATGTGGATGTCCCAGGTTTGATTCCCAGTCAGGGCACACAGGGGAAGTGCTCATCTGCTTCTCCACTGCTCCCCATTCTCTCTCTCTCTCTCCCTCCTGCAGCCATGGCTCGAATGGTTCGAGCAAGTTGGCCTCAGGCACTGAGGATGGCTCCATGGCCTTTCCTCAGGTGCTGGAATAGCTCAGTTGCTGAGTAACAGAGCAGCAGCCCCAGATGGGCAGAGCATTGCCCTGTAGGGGGCTTGCTGGGTGGATCCTGGTCAGGGCACATGCAGGAGTCTGTTTCTCTGCCTCCCTGCCTCTAACTTAATAAAGAATAAATTTTAGAACAATTCCTCAAACATTCAGGAATTTATGACACGGGCAAATAACATGAGCCATGTCTTAGGGGCCTCCCTGGACCCATCATCCCAAGAATAACGTGGTCTATTGAAGAGTATGCACATGTCCACACCACCCCGGACCAACTACTACAGCGAGAATAGAATGTATACTCACACCTCACAACCCTTTGGTAAACCTTCCCTTAATCTTGTGCCCTGGTCAGTCCTCTGTTGGTGGGAGGAGACCCCGGGCTGAAACTATTGTATTTGGTGATATGTGCACCATCGTCCCCACCCTAACGTGAGCCCTGAACGCAGGGTCTGCACCTCCCTCCCTTTCAGGGGTGTCTTCAGCATCCCCGCACACCTTGACTCCTCTCTAAAGCGGGAACGCCAGGAGTGCCAACTCTCGCATGAAGTTCAGCAACAGTGGTTAGAACAAGGCACTCCATAAATGTTTCCTGTCACCACCAACCCACCTGCCATTTGATTACACTGACCTGTCTTACTGTCTTCCTAGCAAGTATCATTCCCTAAAACCATCAGATTTATTTAATACCTGTCTCTCCAGCCCCCGGCTCCACCCCACTGGATTGGAAGCGTCCATGAACCTGATGGACTTGTCCATTATACCGGTTCCTATCGACTCCACAGCACCCCAGGGGCCACACCACAGTGGCCGCTGGGTCTCGTCTGGGAATGAATGCATACACATGTTGAGCAAAAGGGCAAGAACATGCATGACCTTAGCTTCTAGGAATGTGCAGTCTCGGCCAGCCATGATTTAAATCTCTATCACCTCTGCATTCACTACATTTCTGTGGCTTTTTTGAGTATTATCAACTGCTAGGAGATCCCACAAGCCAACTCCTTCACTGCCCAGACGAGGAGGCCTGGGCCAGGGAGGGGTGGACCGTGGCTCCCTTCTGCTGCACGTGCTGGGCCCCAGCGGCCTGGCTCCCTTTGGCATCCTTGGTAGAGGAGGGGTAACATTGAACGGCCCTGGGGCACATCTGCCACTCAGAAATTCCAGATGCCTAGAAACGCTCAGACCACTAGCTGACGGTACCTCCCCTTTATCAACAAAGTTGGTTTGAGTGAGTTTTAGTTCTGGAAAGCCTAGATGTTCTATTTATAAACATAACCTCAAGTTGGAATTCTAGCCTGCTAAGAGGACTGATTCAGCCCTTTATTCCAAAATAGGGAAACACAAGCAAAAATAACCACCCAACAAAACCCAAAGTGGCCCTACGGCTTTCAAAAGAACTCAGACACACTTTCCCACAGCGGCGACTTGTGTCTCACGGTGCCTGCCCACAGTCGAGCCTGGCTCCCAACGGGAGAAAACCGAGAGCACGGTCCCCCCCCCCCCCCCCCCCCCCCCCCCCCCCGCTGCGTGAAGAGCCGCGCTGGCTGCCACCTCGCTCATCGTCACGGGAGCGGTGTGTGCGCGGTGGCCGTACCACCCAACACACTGGCCCACTGGGGTCGGGCAGCAAACGTTCAGAGCTGTGACGATAGAATGCTATCTGCAACCTCAGGGACCCCCGGACTCATTTAGGTCCACTTAGGTCAAACATTTAGTAGCTGCTTAAGAAATGCATTTGGACTAAGGAATATCAATGTTTGTCATAGCCCATCTCATCCCCAAAAGGGTCTCTGACAACAGACTGTACAGATGATGTAACAGGACAGGATGGAGAGTGAGGGAATAAGCCAATACAAACACAGGGTTTTATTCCCGGAAAATAACCACACGCTGACGTGGCCCGTCTCCCCCACTGGGATCCACTCAGATGTAACTGCCTGGAAGGATGGCAACAACTTCATGTCATTCACTGCTCTGTCCGCCAGCGCCTGTCCTTAGAAGGTGCTTAATAAATAGCTAAGTGAATAGACGAACTCTTGGTCTGCTAGAAATCTGGCTCCGAGTTGCCCAGTAGTCAAAGCAAAAAGGGAAAAGATCAGCTACAAGATCCATAATGTCCCTCAAACCCAATCTTCAGGCCAAGCACAGGCTCTTCCACATTACTGGGTCTTCAATTTCACATGTAGCAACTGTGTCAGACTGACCAGGAAACCCATCCTTCATCCGAGACCGTGGCCCAACATTCAGGAGGGACCGGGGTCCCATTCCCCTTGGTGAGTATGGTAAAAAGCAGCGATCTTCCTGTCTGCTCAGCTGGTGCCCCTCCACCTCCCATCCTGCACTTCGTCTGTCTCCTAAAGTCATCGCGCACAACAGCGAGGACGGCCCAGCGGCACTGGGGACTCGGAACATGGCGTGGTGTTTGAGATACAGTCCTTCGCATCCCAGCAGCTCACGGACACGCAGAGATGGTGACAAAAGGATGAGATGTGCTGTGAGGGGCCAGGCCTGCGGTGGGGACCCAGGCCGAAGGCGGGGCTGGGCTGGGCATGGGAAGGAGGGTCCTGAGGGCTTGGCACCCAGGTACCTCTGCAAAGGAGAGCAGTGTGACCCGAGTCAGGGAGCTGCCCAGAGGCCCAGAGTGTTCAGGCAGCGCTGACAGCTCACAGAAGGGCCCCGCTAGGAGCTGCAGACCCGGGATTATCGGGAAGTCACTGCCCATCAACCCTCCGAGGGAGGCAACTTCCTGGACTGTGTCCTGCTCCGGGACGATCAGGGGCCAGCACCTGGCCAGGCACGCCAACCTATTTGGACGTAAAACACACATTTCAGTTAAGTTTTACTTTATGACTGCTGGTTGCAAACCAGGTTGAGCCAGGACCACAGGACCTAGACTCACCAACCATGAATGGGCAGCGCAAGTGACCCAGTAATTAGAAAACCTTAGGGTTCCTTTCCAGGCCACCAACCGCAGGGACAGCTGGTCAACTTCACAGTGACTTGGGCCCGCTGGCTGACAGACCAGTCAGGCTGAGTCTGGGCATCATCAGAGAGGTGGTTCACCCTATGCCCAGGTGCCCTTCACGTGTTGCTCAGGATGCTGGGACCCCAAGACAGGATGCTGGAACCCCAAGACCTACTGTGCAGGCGTCTTTGGTCTCATCAGTTTGGGAAACGCAGCCCTTTCTTTGAGTCTAGATGCATTTTAGCATAATAGCGCACGAGAAGTCCTGTAAAAACACCCCTTTGATTTTGTATAACCCATAATTGCCCAAGCATAGATAACCACGGAACCTCTTTATTATATTATTTTTTTTTTTTTGTCATATCACATCTGTTTAACATCCCTGGAAATCACTCAAGTCTCCTCACACTGAAATGAAAAGTGGGAATGGGTGGGAAGTCGTACAAATGAAAGGCAATGTTCAAAGCAAGGCAAAAAAATAAAATATAAATCAGAGAACACTTAGGCCAATACGTGGCTCATCAGATATTTCCTAAAAGAGTCAGACAAAAAATTTCAAGGTAAAAACAGCACTCTGGTAACCTTTCCCCATCTAACAACTTCCTAGTTAGATTCTCGGTTATGCTCACACCCACCACCACCACCTGCTTCCTCCAACCAAGAGGAAAACCAGGAGTGGGCTGAGATCAGAAAACATCCCTTCTCTTGGCTGGGGAAAATGCTGCGAGGGGCCACGCTTCTGCCGTAGGGCTGTGCCTCCATGTGCATGTGTGTGTGTGTGCATGCGTGACACACTTAGGAGCTGTAGTGCCAGCTCCACTCACTAAGTCCAGTCACAATGACACCTCACAGTACAGCAGGAGTGGCTTTACTGAAAGCAGGTGGCGACAAAAAGCAGGGGTTCAAGTAAATGCTTGCTTCTCACTGAACTGGGCAGCGTTACTGAAAATGGGGACCCGATGGCTTTCCTTCCCAAGACCGGCCTCGTGCTGAGTCCTTCAGTGGCCACAAGGCACGTCCCTAGTTTTTCAGGCTAATGTGAGTCAGGTAGCATGGTAACGGCAGGTTCTAACCCCAGCTAACAAAAACCCAAATCATTTCATTTGGGGGAAAAAAAAAAGGAGCTATAGGGTGACATACAAAACAAACAGCAACCCCGTGGCTGCTGCAGATGCTGGGCATGCGACACCATCCAGTTTCCTTCTCAATACAAAACATGTACTCCACACACACAGTCATACCTTTTTTTTTTTTGTATTTTTCTAAAGCTGGAAACGGGGAGAGACAGTCAGACAGACTCCCGCATGCGCCCGACCAGGATCCACCCGGCACGCCCACCAGGGGGCAACGCTCTGCCCACCATGGGGCGATGCTCGGCCCCTCCGGGGCATCGCTCTGTTGCGACCAGAGCCACTCTAGCACCTGGGGCAGAGGCCAAGGAGCCATCCCCAGCGCCAGGGCCATCTTTGCTCCAATGGAGCCTCGGCTGCGGGAGGGGAAGAGAGACAGAGAGGAAGGAGAGGGGGAGGGGTGGAGAAGCAGATGGGTGCTTCTCCTGTGTGCCCTGGCTGGGAATCAAACCCAAGACTTCTGCACGCCGGGCCGACGCTCTACCACTGAGCCAACCGGCCAGGGCCTAGTCATACCTTTTAATTTCACCTCCATCTCTGAAGGTCCACCCAAGTTAGAGAATTACTGAACCGTTAAATATTCCTTTGGCTTTAGGTAGGCGTGGGTTCGAGGCCCGGTCCTGACTGGGATTTCACTCAAGTTACTTCACGTCTCTGTGCCTTACTGTTCCCATCAGTAAAATGGGGGTGATGGTAACAGCTATTTATCATGGGCTTATGAAGTGTGGGGTACACACCACGTCTGACATGAACTCTCACTGCCCCGAATGGCTGCTCCTTGTTCAGATAAGGACAGGGAGCTAGGAGTGATGACAGAACTGGCCCAAAGTCACAGGCCACAGCTCTCAGGTGACATCTCTGCTTTACCTGCCTCCAAAGGAGCCGTTTCCATCACTGTGGTGAGAAGTAAACGGCATGAAAGAGTAAAACTTCTGCAGAGGTCAGGCGAGCCTAGCGCACATTCAATAACCTTAGCTGTTCCAGGTCCCGAAGCCCTTATCTGAAATCCTTGAGGCCAACGTGGTTTGCAAATTTTCAAGAAAGAGTTTTCAATGGAGTAAAAAGGTAACTCACAGAATGAAAGAAAAGCTAATAAGAGTTTACTCCAAAATATATAAAGAACTCCTAAAACTCAACAACAAAATAACAAACAACCCAATCAAAAATGGACCAAGGACTAGAATAGATATTTCACTGAAGATATATAAATAGCCAACAAGCACATGAAAAAAAAGTGCTCAACAGCACTGATCACTAGGGAAATTCAAATCTAAACCACAATAAGGTACCACCAGCTCACTCCCATTAGGATAGCTTTACTAAACAAAGCTATCAACAGGAAAACAGCAAGTGTTGGTGAGCACATGGAAGAACTGGAGCCCTTGCACATGGCTGGCGAGAATGTAAAACAGTGCAGCTAGTGTTAAACTGAACGGTGGCTTCTCAGAATAGTAAATATGGCCACCCGAAGATGTGGTCATTCCACTTCTGGGTATACTCAGTAGAGAACCGAGAGCAAGGATTCAAACAGATGTGTGTACACCAACGTTCACAGCAGTGGTGCTCATTACAGCCCAGCGGTGGAAGCCACCCAACCTCACCAGGTGACACACAGTGGAATACTACTCAGCCTTCAAAAGGCAGTGCTGACATGACAAAACCTGCCCGGACAGGAAGACACGTGCAAAGTGAAACGGCAAGGCCAGACACCAGAAGACATGTACTTACTGTCCGATTCCAATACACGAGGGAGCTAGAGGAACCCACCTCAGAGACCGAGAGTGGAAGGGTGGGAGCCAGGGCCGGGAGAGGGGAATATGGAGTCAGTGTTCAACTCGGACAGAGTTTCAGTTTGGGACAAAGTTCTGGAAGTGGATGGTGGTGATGGTTGTAGAACAGTATTAATGGACTTAATGCTGCTATATACTTAAAAATGGTAGAAATGGTAAGTTTCATGTAAATTTTACCACAAAGAGAAAGATAGGACGGGAAGGGTGGTCCACAGGTGGCTCCGCGGCAGGGTGGAGGGCTGTGGCTGGCACGCCCACCTGCCAGAGGGCACCCTGGCTCCCGCGTCTCCGCCAGGACCACCGCTCAGCTCACCGCCGGGCCAGCCGGGGCGGCATGTGCCGTTCCGTCTCCGCATGCACTGCGGTTACGGGGCTGCACAGAGAACTGCACATCCATCGGGACCGTTTCCACGCACATCGCGACTGCACACGGGTACGCAGGGCCGGGCTGCGCACTCTGCTGCGGGCCGTGGCAGCAGGAAGGCGCTGCGGCTGAGGCTTGGCCTCAACCACCCAGCGGATTCTGGGCAGTAAGACCAACACACACACAGCACATGGTGCTTAGCCGAATTCCTTAGGACTTGTATCATATACTTTCTCTCCTTTAGTTAGAGAAGGGAGAAGGAAAGGGAAAGGAAGGGATTAATTTAAGCTCTTACAAAGGAAATCTCAAACTTTTTCCTTGTTCTGAAAAACTTATTCTCACCATCTTGTTCCTACAGCCATGCCATTGCTATGAGCACTCAGTCTACTGAGGTTACAAGAAGGTGGGGTCAAAGCTTGAAATATATAGTAAAATTCTTTTTCCAACAATTTGGAAGTGAGGCCTAACAACCTGGAAGCTGAACCTTCTGTCCACTTGATTTCCGAATACCCAAATTCTCTCGAGGAACGTGTCAAAGCTGTCCTAGATAAGCCAGGACCTGGGACACACCAGTCCGTGTGGCAGAAGTTCAGAAAAACACACTGGTATTATTTAAAACTCGAAAAGAGAAAAACAATTGTTTCTATATAACTTTAAGTAGAACTGAAGGAAAATTTGGTCAACAAAATTTCATCATATTAAAATACACATATTCATATTACCATGGAATTGAAACATTTTCAAGATCATTTCTGCTGCAATGACTTGAGTTAATCACCACTTGAGCCAACAAACTGAGAAAAGAAAAAGATAACAGGACACCCAGTGAACAGACCATGACTTTATTGGAGATTTACTCAGCTACAATTATTAGAAAAAAGACCAGTAAAGGTAACTGGGACCCATAAGGTGCAGACTGCAGACTCCTGCGCAGGTTTACGGTGTAAGTTACATCATGTTCCTTCAAATCAGCTGCAGCGTGTGACAGTAGATATTTTATTGTCAATCAGATTACATGTTAGTTTTACTGGATTTTAGTCCTTTTCCTTCCCTCTATTTACAGCGGAAAAGCCAGAAACGCTATTTCCCATTCACCTTCGCAGTTCTGCTATGTGGCCTGCTGCCGCAGTGAATTATAATTATGAATGCACCTCTAAAATTCAACTGTCTGCGGTTGATGTCCAAATAAAAATGGACCAGAAAAAAAAGCAATTAATGATTAAAGTATATTTACAAGTCAGTTTCGTAAGATCACTTTCACTGCTAGTGGAAAATACAATCATCTCAATGCAAATTCCCTAGAGATTGCTACCGGCGTTTCCAACAACTTTTACAATCATTTTAATATTCTTGGTCTTCAACATATCTTAAAAACTTTTCATGTACAATATAAAATAAAGAAATTTATTTGGAAATAATTAAATTCCTAAAAAGCAATCAGTGGTTGAAAAAATATACCTATTTAAATGTAATTAAAATAACCGTATAGGTAATAAACATGACATGAATTTCTTTTCCACAGATAACACAAACTGGTTAGGGAGCAACATAATTTCTGATGCAGTTTAAAAACACAAATATCAAGGTCTCAGTTTGGTGGTTTACAGTTTTGAGTAAAAGAATTAGATTCCCTAATGGAGAAAGATAGAAAGTTTTAAATCAACGGGGCCTTAAGCCTGAACTGCGGTAGGTCTGGGCTCTGATTCTGCTCTGCTCTCGGCCGCCACCGTCGGAGTCCAGGTAATGGCTGAGAGAGCCGACGGCCGGGTGAATGACTGTATTTATGAACTGAACCAGCAGAACTGAAGGAGCCTCCAGTCTCTTGCGATTTAGGTAGGGTAATCTGAATCTTTCTGAGGGCAAGCTATTATTAAGAAAATAAAAATATTAGTATTTTAAAAGATAATTACAGGAGTGTTAGAGGTCATTCTAGATTTAATCACCCTATAATGTACAGGAAAAAAGGAAAACAGGAACAAACATTTAAAAAACATAATTAAGAGTTAACAAATCTTTGTCATACTTTCACAAACAGTAACAATGCCACAGACAAAAATGATCTATTTAAGTTGTGCAAGTATATGACACATGGCAGGCGTTATAATTATCTTTTTCAAATTCGGTAAATCAAAACAGC
The DNA here is from genome assembly GCF_036850765.1 of Saccopteryx bilineata. NCBI lineage: Eukaryota > Metazoa > Chordata > Mammalia > Chiroptera > Emballonuridae > Saccopteryx > Saccopteryx bilineata. The sequence continues at coordinate 9,813,830 of NC_089493.1, read as the reverse complement.
AGCGAGGCCAAACCACATTTCTCCTCTCGGTTAAGCACATTTTCCTTGAAATGAGGTAAAGCATGGTACCAAGTGCAATGCTGTCTGTGCTACATGAACAGAGGGGGAGCTATTCCGAAGGCAGCATCGTCAGGACTGCGGAAGGTATGGTACACAGAAATTAACAACACCTACAATGAAGGTTCAAGCCGACTGACCCCCACACAATCACCATACGGCATTTCTGTAGCTGCTTGTCAAGACAGGCTTCCCAACCGCACGCACCTCCCACGGGAGGCTTCCACAGCACACGCGCTCTCACATTTCAATCACAGGGACAAAGGGATGACACACGGCTGGAAAGCGGGCGACACGGAGTGACTCTTTCCTTAAGTAACAGACGGGAAACATTCCAGCAAGCCAAACTGGGGAAACTTTACAGCATCAAAATCAGCAGCACAAAAGCATTCATAACCATTTCATGTCTAAGTCATAGCTTTCATTTTTTAACATAGTGACCAGGGGATCATAGAATGCTTCAGAGTGTGAGCCACAAATTAAAATCAGCTAATTTTCTCCTGCAGAAAAAAAAAATAGCTGAAGTTAGCTGTTGATAAAACATTTTTAATGGTCGTGGGAAATTTGAACCCCTGAGAATGTATAACCTAATCATATCCAAGTCTGAACTTTTTAATATTAACAAAAAATATTCTTCTTAATGTTACAAAATATATTGAGGCATTTTTATCCCGATGGGACTATAACTGTGAAACAATCCAAGTTGGGGGCCAGGACGCGCGAACCCCGTAACGCTGGGATTTAGTGCGTTAGACACAACGCAACCCTGCGCTCCGGGCAGCAGGCAGTTTATACATGACTCAGTTTCGTGATACAGCCTCGTCACAATCACCCTCACAACTGGAACCACACCCAGCCTTCCTTGTTCACGGTGCACGTTTACAGTTACATAATTCAAGAGGTGCTTGGTTTTAACTTGCCAGATCTCATGTTAAAATTTTAAAAAAGAACAACAAATAGAAATCTAAGGTTCCAAACCAGAATTCAATATTTTAAAAACAAGTCTGCCCAAATTAATTTGCTTAAAAAGCAAGTGATTAATTTAGATCCCAATTTGAGTTTCATCCGGAGACAAGGAGCAGCGCTGGGGAAGCGTCAGCCCCTGTCGGCCTCCCCAGCCAGGGCGCGGCACAGGCCGGGCACTGCACGGCACTGCAGGGGTCTCTCTCTGGGGGTGGGCGGGGCAGACAGAGCGGGGTCCAGTGTCCCGCTGCCATTTAAAACAACGACGCAGCAAGCCTGCACGAAGCGTCAGGTTCAGAACGATGCGCTGGAAAACGTCCGACACCTCTGCTCAGCTTTCTGAAACTTCAAGCATAATTAACGGGCGAACTGCAGCAAACCTCTACTGGTACGGTGGTGGGCGTGCAAGACCGACCCACAGCTTTTATAAAGGTAAATTAAGAGGTATTATAGGTACAGTGCAAAAAAAAAAATTAACATTTCAAGCATAATACATAAACATAGCACCAAACGGGGAAAACGCATGCAAAGAAAAGAAGAACTGAGGTATTTAAGTGAAGAGTGCCTACAGTTCTAATGAAAGAAACTTAGGCAAAAGCCTAAAAATGTCTTTTTTTTTTCTTTTCAAAGATGGAAATAATGAGCTAGTTTATCTAAATTAATGAGCTAAATCACAGATTTATCAAAATTGCGGCAGTTGATCACAAACGCTGAATTCTGAGGGCATTACCAGCACGGCTTTGGGAGTGAAACAGTCATGCAACACTGAGCAGCACAGTGGGAACGGGCGAAGAGACGGCGGCGGCGCGGGCTCTGCTGCTTGAAAGGAGGAGCTATGGATTATAAAACCTGCAGCACGGCTTAGGTGTGATATGTCTAAAGCTCATGTTGTTAGAGAAACAGCTTACAGGCAAAATTATTTGCCACAAACAATTTCCATCAGTGGAACTACCGAACAGGAGGTTTTATTATTATTATTTTATGTAAAACTGGATATTTAGCCAAATATCTTTTTTTATTATGGTATTTTTAAAAAAAATCCATAGGCTACAGATTCTGGTTTTTTAAAATGCCTTCTGTGCACACGTGACAGAGATCCTAATACCTTGTTTTAAGTTAAGCTATAACTACACTACTGAGTTGTGTACCTCACACTGTCTCAACACCTATGCATAATAAAACGAAGGGAATGTCAAATTAGTTTGTTCCAAAAAAGATCAGAAATTAAAGACTATCCATGAGAATGTTACTTTTAAGGCAAGAACCTTTTTTATGCAAGACTTTGTGACATGAAAGAACTAAAATTTGATTCACCAACATGTCAGCTGATGTCCACCAGAGCCTGTCCCTCGCTCTCAGTGCAGCAGTGCCCGGGAAACGTCGCCTCACACACAGAACACAGAAACGAGGACGACACGAGCACGCCGCCCTGCCTCTCGCCAGCGGCAGCACCCCAGGATGGGCTCCCAGACGTGAGCCGGCCTCAGCGCGCAGGCGGAGGGCCAGTCGAGGCCTCTGCTGCCCTCCTAGGGGCTGTTCGAGGTTTCAGCTCCGTGGCCTCCTAACGCTAAGCAAAGGCGACAGAAATTAAACTAAAAACAAACAAAACCCCCCTCCCCCCAAACTGTCCATAATTATTTTGAACATTTGCTAAATGTCATCATTAAAGCACTCTTGTGATTTAAACAAAGCAGAAGTGAGGAAAGAAGACAAGATTGTGTTTGCGCAAAAAACTAAAACTACAATTAGTTCCAAAATTTTTATACATATGTTAAATGTTTTATTCTGCAGTCTACCTTGTCATCAAACAAATTTTTAATTCTGCCTTCAATTCGTTCTGCTCAGTATCAACTTTAAATCATTCTTTCAATTTAAATATTTTCCACCTTAATTCTGCCTTTTGTTCTTGTTTTTTTTTATTTAAAAGGGGTTCAGCTGCTGGGAACCTGAGGTTGGTTAGCTTTGAGGCTCCGGAGGGCCCTCCGTGCTGCCGCAGACTTGGCGATCCTGTAGCTGCGGCCGACGCCCTTGAACTTGCCCTTCCCTACCACCTCCACGGTGACTCGGACCTTGCCGTCGTACGTCCTCTCCGCCGGGCTGTAAAGAGGCCAAGCAGCTGAGTCAGAGCCAGAAGTATTTGTTATGCCTGTCAGTGGGCACTGCACCGCGCTCGCGGGCCGAGGCCCGGGCCGAGCTGACCCCACACAGGCAGCGTGCCCTGTGACTACTGCACGCCAGCGGCAGGCGGGCTGCCGGTCCTCGGTAACTCAGTGTCGCTTCATAAAAACGGAGAAAGAAATCAATCAGACTACAAGTGGAAACTGCTTGAGAGCGTGCCCCAGTGTAAATATTTTTCAGAATCATTCGTTTACGGCATCTCTGAGAACTTTCCTCCCTTGTTTTTAACTAAGTTAATTTTCTCCATTTTTGCTTACCTAAATTTGGCGGTTTCTGGTTCCATTTCAAGCAATTCTCTCACAGGGGAACGGGGCACATTTGCAGAAAATTTTTCTATAATCAAAATGAAAGAGTGATGTAAATAATACGCTGAAGTTGTTTTTAATTTTGATTTTGCTTCTTTCGGAGGGGAGCCGACAGTACCTATCAGTGGCCGCATCATAGGGTAGTACACCTGCCACACCATCTCCAGGGACATCCCACTATCCATGTAAATGGCACCAGCAAGTGACTCAAAAATATCGCCCATGGCCTTTGGGACTTCAATGTCCTCTTCCTTCTCTTCGTCCTCCTCAGATCTCCGAAGCTAGGAGAGAGAAAAGGCCGTTTTTAAAGGAAGGAAGTCCACAGAGGCTTCTTTCCTGGCTATGAGTTTTATTACATTTTTAACAAAGGTAACACCACCAACCACGTATGGCATGCCTACTAGGTTGTAACAGATTCTTCAGAAACATGATCTTATCTAAAAACAAAGTGTTTTCAAACTTCTCAAGAAAAAAATAAAAGAGAAAATCCCCTCCCAGTTAATATTTTATACTCAGCAAAGGAAAAAGAATTATGTCTAAATAAAAACAAAAACAGCTTTAACACAAAATTAGGAATAGTCAATGCATTTTAAAAGCTTTTCAAATTTACTCATCATCAAAGAGCTGCATGTTGAAGCCCTACCCCCGGCAGCCCGGCAAGGACGCTAAGGAGAGCTGCGCTGGTGAGACGCATGCCACTGCGGCGCCAGCCGCCTCCACCGGTGGGGAAGTTCCGGGGAGACCCTGCCCTCCGAGCTCCGCTTTATGAAACACTAAGGCATGCTCGCTAGAGAGCAGTACCTGACACCGCGGGCATCCACATTCACAGGATAAACAAGTATGTGCGTGTCAAAAGCCTTTTAAAGGTTCCCAGTTTTTTGACACAGCAATTCCATCTCTGGGAATTTATCTTAAGGAGGTGAATGGATATATAAGTGTAGTTATCAGATCCACTTTAATAAAAGTCCTTAGTAAAAACAATTTAAATATCCAGCCACAGAGGACTGTCAAATACATTACATGACAGCCACAGACTGACCAGCCTGCAGCTACTGAAAGTCACAATGTCAATCAACACCTGGAGAGTCATCACAATAAATTAAGTGAAAAGACATTACAGTATATTATGTATGATATTATTCAACTTTATACATGTTTATATCTACATACAATAGCAATAATCTCAAAATGTTATTTCTCAGGTTTTATATTTGTGTAACTTTAATTTTCTTTCTGCTTGTGTTTTCTAAAAGAAACATAAACTACTTGTGAAAGAGAAATGAAAAGTGGGGGACAGCAGTCTCTAAGTAGACTATTCAGTGACACAAAGTTCTAGATAACATTTATAATGCCAACTACTGGAAAAATAAGCTAGTTATTGTTCACATATCTGAGATAGAACAAAGTTTAAAACTTATGAAGTTTCTTTCCTTTTACAAATGAGGAAACTGAGATTCAGAAAATTGAAGAGATTTTAAGATCAAATAATAAATTAGAAAAGCCAGACCATGACACTTCTAATCAGTTTTTGTAACTTCTATACATGTTTATATAAACAGAGAGAATGTACAAATATCAACAGAACCAGTATGTCCCACTGTCATTTAAAAGAGAATTTAAATGAAATTTAAGCAGATTCTTCAAAGTCTAAGCTTAAAAGTATTTCTATAGACTGAGACCAGAAATAATGTCTACATGTGAGACGGCTGTAACTCCTAGCGTCATGCCAGCTGCGCTGGCCCCCGGCTGCTGACCTTCGGAGAGGCCCCTGCAGGCAGAACTGCCAGCTGCCCTCCCCGGCTGCCCTCCCCGGCTGCCCTCCCTGGCTGCCCTCTCCCCAGGTGCCCCCACACCTGCCCTCCCCCCAGGTGCCCCCCACTGCGCTCCCCCCAGGTGCCCCCACACCTGCCCTCCCCCCAGGTGCCCTCCCCACACCTGCCCTCCCCCCAGGTGCCCCCACACCTGCCCTCCCCCCAGCACAGATTCTACAGCGGGTACACCTCTGCCCGCCCTCCTTTCTCACTGGAAGTCAGGAAATGCACTAAATCCCCAACAAAGGAAAGCTACAAATCAAAGAAAGAACAAGTAAAACAGCTACCAGAAGAATTTATGAATAAATTCCTTAACTCCTTACAAGAAATCTACACCAAGATAAGAAACACAAAGGAGTCAGCATGGACAAGAGCGTTCATTCCCTGGGCACACAGGTATGCAGATGATGGCAGGGATCAATTAGACCGGTGTTTTTTGTGAACTGGTCCATCAGAAATCTCATGTTGCACCGCAAGTGAGTTACCACCCTGGTGTTGTATGAAGATTATAGTCCCAATGATCTCAGTTGAATGCACTTAAGTCGGTGATTTCTGCCTTAGCGGTCCCCGAAATAATCCTATTTTCACCAGCCCCCAAGTGTAAAAAGGTTGAAAACCAATCAATCCCCTTTCCAACAAAACTGCAAATAATTCAAGCACATCAGCATTAGCTCCATCACCAGAGAGCCTTTGGCTAAACTTCTAAGTAGAAGCCCTTCAAATACCAACGGTCTCAAATGTAGAAGTTGGGCTTTTAACTGAGATTTCCCCATGTCTAGCAGCAGCAGAATCCACATTCACACCACCTACTGGAGACAGTAGCAGACGTTCCTGACCCATCGACTCATCGGGACAGCACAGCATGGCAGCCAGGGAGGGCTGCTGGGGGCAGGGGACACACTGGGACACAGGATGCCAACTGCTCTGCTCCCTCAACTCCCGTCCCTGCCATCCCAGCCCCAGGGCCCGTCTCCCAGCCGCTGTGCAGCCCGAACTCAGACAACCGAAAAGCCTGCCGGTGGCCTGCACACTCACTCGTGAACATGCTCTCAGCAGCACTCACCTCGGAATCCATCCCTTGCATTTCGTTCTTCTCGAGCTGGAACTGCACGAAGTCATCGATGACATGGAAGAGCTCAGGGGACACGGCTTTGAAGTACTTGTGGTAGTCGTACTTCACAGCCAGCGACGCGAAGATGGTGTTGTTGACCAGCGCGGAGCGCAGGTCGGTCAGGACCCCCGGGGAGTGCTGCCGCGGGTCCTCGTAAAGGTGCTTGGTTATGAGGTAGTCCAAGATCGCGTCTCCCAGGAACTCGAGGCGCTGGTAACAATCTGGGGGGGCCAGGGTGGGCGTGAGCTGAGCAGACAGCCCGGCCCAGTGCCCTTTCAGACTTTCATTTGGGTTCACTTTCACATATATTCTTCAATGACAAAATTACTTGACATCTCATAGTTATTGAGGCCTTTGGCAATTAAATTTTAACAGCAAATTAAGCCCATTTCTTAGATATAAACTGGGGTCATAAAATCTGTTAGTGGCCCAAAGAAAAATAGCTTACGGGAAAAAAGCTTCCCCAGGTGACATTGCTGTCACTGAACACTTTTGCACTGGCACCCCACGGGCCAGGGGGGGTGCTGGCCATTATCCTGAGGTCTCCGCACATGTCCCCACCTGGTGACGCCGACCCCCGCCATGCGTCACCGCCACTGTTACAGGCTCGGCTGCAATCACCACGCCCTGGCTCACTCACGCGTCACGTCCCAGCGACGCTACGGCCTCCCCCTCCCAGGTTCTGTTACAGAAGATAACACTACCAGAGCCCCTCTTCTCAACCTAGGTTAGAAATGCTGAATTTGGCACAACTCAAGAGACAAAGAAAGAACAGTTGCAGGAATGAGCCAAAAGCTTAGGCAAAAGTGGCTGGTTGTCAAAATACGAGAAGTTATCAATATCAACCAGCACCTAAACTTCCTCAGTGATTAAAGAGAGTCCATTCCCCTGAGGAAACCGAGGCAGGGACAGACGCAGGGCCCGGCCCAGCACCCCCAGGGACGGCAGAGGCTGGGCTGGCTGAGGCGGCTCGAGCCCGGCCCGCACCCCAGGGCTGCGCAGCAGAACACCATGCCTCCTTTCTCTCCACCAAGAAAACAAGTTTTAGTTTCACTAGTCTTTCTACTCCAGAGCTGGATCATTTTTCACTTTTTGGCTTTACATTTTTTCAAACTATCTTAATGTACATTGTTGTTCTTACACAAACTTTACACTTTGCTTTGGTACTCTGGGCTCAAGCACTTGTTGCTCTGACACAGAAACAGTGCATGGACCTAAAGCTGCGTCTCACAGAAGGCGGAAGCCGCCGTTAGCTCTCACGGACGGGAGCCCGGTGAGGACAAGGGACCACGCACGGGGCACAGCACAGTGAAGGACAGCAGTCAGAGCAAGGGCACGAAGCCTCCTGTGAAGTCGTTCCTTATAATCTATTCATCTTGAGACTTTAAAAGACCTTAAGAGAGGGGCCTTTTTTGTTCAGGAAGAATAATAAAAGGATGTGAAATCCATCCAGAACATACAAATAAATCAAGAACCAAAAGCAGCACTGAGCAGGCATCAGAAAGCCACCGGGCAGGATGGAACAGAAAGCCCAGGATGCTGAGCCCCAACTCCCCTAATTACACAGCACATAAAATGACATCTGTGAGCACAGCAGAGCACGAGCCGCAGCTATCAAAGGAGCAGAGCACGCTCCCAAAGAGATGAGGAAATTAAAGGTTCCTTTCATTTTCCCTCACTGCCTCCCCCACCATGCATATTAAGCACTAAGTTTATACATGCATGATCATTTTCTTCTAAGCCAAAATAATGCGATTAACACACGGTCTCGTTCTCGAGCAGTAACGCTGGGGCTGGGGCTCTTACCAGTGATAGTATTGTAGTGGTAGGAGGCATGTGTAAACGCCTGCAGAAGGTAAGCCTTATTCTTGAATCTGTAGTTGATTTTCTTTTCAAAGTTTTCAAAACCCGATATCAGGTGATTCAGTGTTTTATCTGCGTCCGGATGATCGAACATACATCTCGGCGGGATCTTCAGACAACCGTACTCCAAGTCCTTAAACACAGAAGCACGTGAGCTGGCTACCCCAGCGGCAGCCCGGCTCCCTGAAAGGGTCTTTTGTTGGCTGCTGACACTCTCCCTGGCGGGGCCCGCGGCCTTCTCCCGGTCGGGCCTCTTCACCACCGGGAGCACCTTCAGGCCCAGCGAGCAGAGGAAGAGCTGCGCGGCCCTCTCGCCGCAGCTGGTCAGGTAGCAGCCCAGCAGGGCCTCCACGCAGTCGGCGATGCTCTTGTCGGCAATGCACTGCTCCGTGTGCAAGTCATAGGAGATGGACTGCTTCCCTGGGTCAGCACCACAGTTTTCCTCTAATGGGTTCCAGAACCCCACCACAAAGTCGTCCTCTTCCACGGCTTTGCTCGGGTCCAGATAGCACATGGCATCCCAAGAGCTATAGTCAAAGTCCTCAAAATCAGATGAAAATGGCATGCTGCCCAAGGAGGATTTTTTGGGTATCTTCCATTCATACGCAGAATCAGTGGTTGAAAAAGGAGAAAGAGGAATTTTCTTGACGAAGGCTCCTGAGCCTATTAACATGTTGTCTATGAACTTGATGTGTTCCTGATCGTACTCCAGGAAGTCATCCTCATCATCGGGGTCCTCCTTCGGAGCCCTCCACATCAGGTCCTCCTCTTCCTCCTCCTCCTCCTCCAAGTCGTCCTCCAGTTTGCCGTTAGCCAACATGCAGTCCTTTGTCTGCAACGAGGGGGACGGGGAAGGAGGGGAGACATAGCTGCTGTTTTTAAAAGGGTCTGAAACTCAATAAAAGCAAGGGTTATGGATAATTTCAAATGACAACCACAAATACTAAAAGGCAACTTGAAAATCAGGGCCATTTGTTTTCAATTAACATAAAATAAGTTATTTAATCATATAAACAAAGCAAAACATGTTCTTTGAATGTTCATTTTCTAAGTTATAAAATGACCTTTATCCAGTATGAAGCTTTAAGTTAAGGATTTTATACATGGTATATAAAGTTAAAACTAATGTCTACAAGGCAAACTAGCTAAGAACTCTGACAGGACACAAAATGAATCGCTCAGACACCATTCAGATAGCTTCAATTTTGCTGACAAAGTTTTAAAAAGATTTGCAAATTAATAACATTAAATTCCAGACAAAGAAAGAGCATTATCTTTGTAATTACACGAGTATAATGTGAAAACAGATAAGTTTCTTAAATCTTTATAACATTAAAAATGTGCAAGTTTCATAATCAAGTTTTTGTCCCTATTTCTACTTCATATAAAAGTACATTTGTTACAATATAAAACTAAATTGCTTTACTTAAAAAATAAAAGCAATCACTGAACCAAGCAATGAATTTGAGAAATTATGCTTTTCCTCTCCACTGAGCTACAGTAATCAGGGTAACAGATTATAGCATAACTGACAAAAACAGAGGAAAACTTAGACTAACACGAAACACAACAATCCAATTTCTGTCAGAAGATCTTTGCTAATTCCAATTTCTTTGGCAAAAGCTTATTTGTGAATGACAACGTTAATAACAGGCTAGGGCTCCAGAATGATGTAACTGTTTCACAATGCTAGAAAGATGCCAAATGTCAGTTGAGCAATAAAGTTAAGAAACAAAAACAAAAACAAAAACCAAGACTTGACTTTAGGGGGAGAGGCAGGAGGGTGTGCTTCAACTCTGATGGTGACAACTTTCCAGGGTATTCTGAAAAAAGGTTTTCAAACTTTCTGTCAAGCAGTTTTAAAATACTACAAATATTTTTATTTTAAGCCAGACTTAAAAGAGATACAAGCTGTATAATCTGGAAAGAAAGAAGAGTGGTGAGCCAAGCCATATGCCTATAACTATCTATACTTTTAAGTAAAAAAAAAGTTTACAAAACTTTTTCAAGACTAAGGAAGAACAAAAGAAACAATGGCAGACCTTTCGGAACTATTTCCTGTTAAACACCCTCTACTTTCCAGGTAACCTGAGATGTTTTTGACTGTAGTTTGGTCCTTAGAAGAAAGGGCCAAATCACAATTTTCTTTAAAAAATCAGACTGAATAACTTTTCAACTAAAAAAATATCCTCATTTATCTTTAGTATGATGTTAACATAAACTTAAAATCGGCAGAGCACACACACACACAAAACCCCTCAAAAACCAGAAGGCTGGGTTTCCTCTCCAATGAGCTGTATGATCCTGGGGAAAGTTCTTCCAGCCTCCTGGTTCCAGTGTCTGTATCTGCAATCAGTGGGCTTCCACCTCACTCCCCTTCCAAGAGCACTTCAGCTCTTTAAAAACAGAAAAACCCAGCATGAACGGAGGTCAAGTGAACTTGCTCCCTGAGTCGTCAGCACCCCTGGCATTTGTGAGCCAAGGGTCCGCTGAACCCCACTGGCTGCAGGCGCGCAGCGAGAGCAGGGACGGACAGTGTGTGCTCTTCGGTACCATGTGAGGCCTATTTCAATGAGCAGAAAGCACCCAGAAAAAGCACAGACACTGGTTTAATGTATTCCAAGACCCAAAGTGCCAGTGCATCTGAAATGTCAAAAAAAAAAAAGTGTGCTGCACCTTTAAAAAAATTTTTGTTTTAATCAAAAGGGCATGCCAATGTCAACTTTACACTAAATTTGTTTTTTTAAAGAGTTAATTATATTATGAAACAGTATTTACAAGTCAGAATGATTTTTACTGGAATAATTTTTGTAAAAATGTAGTATTTTCTCTAAAGTTCTTAGAACCTACACATTTTCTCCTAGGTTCTACCTAATTCTAAATTAGTAACAAGTGTACATTTTCTAACCCAACTGGCATTAAAATATTCTCTTAATACCTTTCTTCCTAAGTTTAATTTTGACAAGTCAAATACCGCATGAGTTAAAAATATCCTCAGGAAGGAGGCAGAAGAGCATGTGACTGGAAATATTTGAGACACATCTCGGGTGTGCACGTCAGAGAGAACGTGTAGTGTAGAAACATAACCTGTGAAGGAAATGGTGTTCTCACTGTTGGCCTGAAGGGAAGATGCAGTAAGGACGAAACAGGCCCCACCACCAGTGCGAGGTAACCCTCCGAGAGAGGAAACCACCCGAGCCGCCTCTCCCTCTGGAAGTGGCTGCTTTCCCAGCCACCCGCAGGGGGCTGCTTCCACAGCTCAGCTCCCGGGCCCTCGGTGGCGCCCTCTGCTGGCCTTCCAGATAAGACATCACCAAGCAGCTGCAGCTAACATCTGGAATCTTCTGAAGTCACTGGCAAGATTTAAACTGTTTCCAGAAAACTACAACCTTTATGTTTAGTAATTTATTATTATTATTATTATTATTATTATTTCACAAGAGGAGAAAAGGCACGTTAAACCCCAAGCTATAAAAACAAGATTTTATTGAAATTTCATTATTTCACAGACTGGAGATCGTAGGTCACTGAACAGAGCTAAGGATCTATGATAAACTATGATATATAACAGTAAAGTGAAACGTTACAGGGTTTTTCTTCCCTTTTGAGTCATAGTATCAGGGACCCTTCTGCCTCTGGCAAAAGAAGGTAACAGAAATTTGTTTTCTATCAAAATTCTGACACTGTTTCTAAGTTCAATCAAAAGACAGTCTGTTAATAGAGTTACTAACTCAATATATCAAATATCTATTCTAAAACAAAAAATTAATAGAACAAAATTCTCCCCCTCATCAAAAAGTAAGCCCTTCCAGTTACCAGAAACTTACCATCTCCTCTTTTTCCCATTTGTCTGAAGCACTTTTGTCCTGATTTACTGTATACCCAGGAGGAAGCCAGTTCACGGGGGGGTCGAATATTGACACCACCATGCGGCTGGGCAGTCCCTTCTTTTTTCCGAGCCGATACAGGTTACAGTTGCTGACCTTTAGCAGAAAAATTTTATAAGACACTTACTATAAATTATCACTGCTGAAATTCATATAAGGCATCTTAACATATTTTTACCTGGATTACTATAACTGGTCACTAATTAGAGAGACTGATAGGAAATATTAAATTCTATATCTTTTAGTGTAGTTAGATGACTATTTCTGAGTATTAAATGCAGATTAGAAAAAACTGATGTATATATGCAAATTTCTTATAAAGTCATAAGTAACAGTTTAATTTCAACCTTTTGAAAACACAATATGGTGATATAAAATGCAAATTGTTAATTGGGACTACCAGAAAATGAATCCCTATCAAAAGTCCAAAATATCATCACAACATTCTCAATGAAATAAAATGAAAACTGGCACTGAACAGAGCTACAATAATTTTATGTTGCTAGACCCTAAGCCACAAATATGGTAACAACTGCAGTATTTTCTTAAACATTGCTTCTTTGTTTTAGATGGTATTTCAAGATAGTTTCGGTCCACCATTTTAAAATAGTGCAAAAGGCAATAAAGAACCTCATTTTCATTCTGGGTTTCTTTGTATTTGAGTACGTCATGAGCTCTTTCCAAGTAAGAAGCACATGCCATGAGAGAGGCACTGGGCTGGGGCAAGCATCCTGAGAACACAGTCGGGGAGACCGCAGAGGACACAGTGAGAGGGAAAGAAGTCCACCCAACGCGCATGATGTGCTCAAGGGCTTCCCCGCTGCGGGAAATGCAACAGCTCAAATCAGTGCTACTTTCCTTTCCACGCTATGAGAATGTAACATCACAGGTGCCAATGAGGACTCGAAAGGGATGCAACTCCCATTCAAAGTTGACAGAAAAGGAAGAAGGAACTAAGTAAGGGCTCATACGAAGCTCAGGGTGGGACAAGCGCTCTGGGAAGACCACCAGCAGTGCGCACCCAGGGTCTGGGGTCTGTGTGAAGAACGAAGGTGCCTCGGTCCACCATTTTAAAATAGAGCAAAAGACAATAAAGAACCTCATTTTCATTCTGGGTTTCTTTGTATTTAAGTACGTCATTTCCTGGTGAGGAGACAGAATTGTCTGGGGTTGAGCGTCTAAAAGGTCTTACACCAGGAGGGGGGAAGGAGAATTTCTGCAGGAACTGAGTCAAAGCTTTCTGAACAGAAAAATGAATGAATTTTTGAAACGTAATGTCTTTCTTCTCTATTAGAGTATACATAATATTACTTTCTAGTCACTCTTATTAGCCTCTGATACTGTCTTTCTGCAACCATCTCTGGACAACCTCACTCATCCTCAGAATTTCAACTACCACTCATATAAAGAACACTCCCCCAAACCATATTGTAGTTCTAATTTCTCACTTATCTGAACATTCCATTTCATACTGCCTCACCCTCTCACCATGACTGCCCTGGCCTCCCAGTGTGTACGGCTGTCGTGACTGCATCCCTGCCTGGCTCTCCGCTCGCCGAGTACACTGGGGGGCAGCAGAGAAGACAGCGACGGGCCTGACACTGGCCTCAGACCTGCTCCTCACTGCCCCAGACAAGCTAGAGAACTTACACCAGCTAATTATACTCTCCGGGCAGTTTCCTCGTATGCAAAAGGGGGACACAGAAGGTCTGTAACATGCCCAGTGTGGAGCCTGCTGTCAGGTAATATCAAGGGGGGTCAGTGCCCTGGCGAAGGGCAAGCTCTCTAAAGTTCTGCCCCTATCTGCCACATGACCTGGCGAGAAACCTCTGCTGCCCAGTGTCCTCGTCTAGAAAGTGGTAAGAAAGGAGTGTCTGGCGACAGTGAGCACTGCACAGATGTGGGCTACAATCACTGTCCTTCCTGACCGCCAGGACTTAGCTCTGTATCCCACTGTCTCCTGCAGCTTACACTTCTTCCAAGCCCAGCAGTCTGCTCAGCTTAGTCCGGTCTTGCCTTTCAACTCACACTGCATTCTGCTACCAGACTGATCATTCAAAACCATCACTTTATTAACACGAATAGTCCCTCATGCAAGAAGTGCCTACGACATTCACCATGTGAACTCCCTCATCTGTAGCATGGAAGAGCTTCCACAATATGGCTTTGCCCACCTTCCTTTTCTTTTCCTTTTTTATTTTTCGTTTTTAACTTTAAAGTATTTTGCAATGGTATTATCGAATCCAGCTTCCTTTTCAAGTTTTCTCAGGACTTCCCACACCTCTGCTGTTCCCACCGCCGATTCCCGAGGGCCGCCACGCTCTGCGCCTGCCCATTTTCCGTCCGCACTGGGAGCACACACCTTACACCTCTTCCGCTTCACCCTCCTGGTCATATGTGATGGCCCTTCCCTGAGTGCCTGGGCAGTGGCGCTTTCTAAGCTGTCAAGCAGGCACACGTTATTTGTGGCACCTCTTACCATCATTAACTGTTTTACCTCCATTACTTTCCTCCCTCAAACCTTGATTTCACACTGAATTTAAGAACATGCCCTTCCTTTGGGTTCTCAAGCACTGCTTCCTCGGAACTGCTCCCGCGGGAGTCTCTGAGCTCGGGGGTGGGGGGAGGGAGGGGGGCATGGCTCTGTCCCCTCCCCGGCGCCCTGAGACCCTGAGGATGAGTGACCGAGAAAGCCCGGCATCTCATCCAAGTTTGTCTGCCTTCTATGCCAAGACACCCCCCAAGTGAATGCTTCATTCAGCTAAGTAAGGCACAGCTCTCACAAATAGCTTTCTCTGAACTGAATTTTCACCCATAAATAAGGTAAGTACAGGTCAGCTAGCCCCCAGACCTGAGCTCCCACATGGGGGGGCATCCAGCTTAATACTGTCTTCATCCCCCGAGACCAGCCGATACTTGAGCCCAACCTGGGCACACTGGATAATTACTGCTCAAGATAAAAGAGTGCCTCTTACCTTTTTGCTTCTCATATATGACAGGCGGCCCTCGTGAGCGTCAGGGTAAGTGCAAAACAGGTAGGTGGTGATGGCGTGCTTCAGAAAGGAGTCGCCCAGCATCTCCAGCCGCTCCAGGTTAAATCCATCACTAGCATTGGACAGGGTCAAAGCCTGGAGAATGAGTCCAGGGTTCGGGCCAAGAGTCCTTGAGGAGTACCCAGGGGCAGGGCTCTGCTCGGAAGCCGTCCTGTCTGCGGGCACTGTAACAGCTTCTGTAGTGCCAGGCACCGTGTCCACCGTGGGACTGCCATCTGAGGTAGATTTGTTAGCATTTCCATCAAGGTATTTATTACTCAGTAGAGCACATTCATCGCTAGGCTTGGGCTGGTTCTCATAATTGTATAAATTTTGAATTGGATATGAGGTAGTTGGTTGTACAGGTATTTCCTGCTTGTAGTAATTCAGCTGATTTCCTTGGCAAAAGTCTCTGTTAGCTAAATCATAACTGCCATTGGCAAGATTTCTATTGTAAGAAAGACCATTAATTGCTGTAAGGTCCGTTGAAACTTCGATCGGGAGTTTACCAGATGACTCACTGAACAACGTTCTGTAGTTCACAGACATTTGGTCATGGTTTTCTAGGGAGGGGGTTCTATTAGCACCTTGATGTGCAGCATTTTCAGGGACAACTGTGCTGTGCTTACAGTAATTATCATTTTCAGCTGAAGAGGAGTTAGCAATTGAGATGAAAGATTTACTGTCAATAGATTTTTTCCACCCGAAGTCTAAGTTAGGATATCTGCAAAGACATTATTATAAGTTTTCATCAGATCCTTCAAAAGGGCTAGGCTTAGAGTAAGAGAAATTTGAATAAAAAATAAAGATCCCTACAAATGTACTCCTACTTAAGAAGAAAAACCAGTTTCCAAGGCAGAAACCCACATTACTGGAAGTGTGCACAGCGTCAGCTGTGAAGTGAGACATGGTGTGCCCGCTGCTTTAACCCCCTGCCCTGCAGCAGTGTGGCAGTCAGATCAGGAGGCCTGCAGTCGTCTGAGGGGCTGGGATCCCAAACCCTGGTGAACCCGGTGGGTAACCCTGGGCAACACACATAACCGTTCAGAGCCTGAGCTTCCAACTTGGAAGAGGAGCTAACAACAGTTCCTACTATTCTATTTTAAAGTTCTTCAATCTCTAGAACCATCTTGGTCTTGCCAATTGGATAACCCAAATTAATTTGAGTGGTTAAACCAATAATTTCCTTAGAAAACAGAGACTTTACTAGTGGGAAGAAAATAATGTGGGAAGGAAATAATGAAGGCAACCGCTTTTCAATATGGATCGGATTTTGTAAGAGAAAGCAGTCTTAGAATGTCCACACAGTAACAAAGGCCTGTTTTCATTTTCAACTCAACCGCCATCACTGGGGGAAGACTGTTTCTGATCTCAGTTCCCCACCTTCCCCTGTAACTTCACAGAAACACAGGTCTATCAGCACACAGACTTTCACACAGGAATCAAAGCTCACATTTACGCCATATAATAGACATCCATGTTTTCTTAACCTTTTAAGAACCATTTTCTATAAAGTTAAAAGTTACACTTGCCCTGGCCGGTTGGCTCAGTGGTAGAGCGTCAGCCTGGTGTGCAGAAGTCCCGGGTTCGATTCCCGGCCAGGGCACACAGGAGAAGCGCCCATCTGCTTCTCCACCCCTCCCGCTCCTTCCTCTCTGTCTCTCTCTTCCCCTCCCGCAGCCAAGGCTCCACTGGAGCAAAGATGGCCCGGGCGCTGGGGAAGGCTCCTCGGCCTCTGCCCCAGGTGCTAGAGTGGCTCTGGTCGCAACAGAGCGACGCCCTGGAGGGGCAGAGCATCGCCCCCTGGTGGGCGTGCCGGGTGGATCCCGGTCGGGCTCATGCGGGAGTCTGTCTGACTGTCTCTCCCTGTTTCCAGCTTCAGAAAAATACAAAAAAAAAAAAAAAAAAAGTTACACTTAATTCAGTTCTTTGCCAACACGGCCCCACGGCCGGTCTTCTCTCGGGCCCCACGCAGGCATACCTGAAGTCCACAGGAAGTGCTCTGACCCCCACGCCAGCATCACTGGCCGTCTGGGCTCTCAGCTCCTCTGCAGTCAGAAGGCAGTGAAGGCGATAGAGGATGCTGGGGAGACACACTGCTTTTCTCCACAGTGATGCTGGGATTGGGTGGATAGCACAGAGTTCTGGAACCAGGATCTGAACACAAAAAATATGTGAACGGATAAGTATAAAGCAAACACACGAAAGAGTGAAAAACAAATTTAAGACCAATTCACTAATGGATAAAAACAAAAATACTGAGTCTTAGCAAAATCTTATTTTTAAAAATGTAGAGGAAGCAATCCCTGAAGGCCACACTGGGCCAGGGAGATCCTGGACTCACTGACGGGACTGCTAGGTAGGTTCACAACATCTAGCCACTACGCTGTATCCCTGAAATGAATGTCAACTTGAATTAAAAAACTGAAAAAATTTTTTTCAAATAATCCTTGAAGGCCAAATATGATTTATCTTAAAATTTATAAGGATGGTTTCATGATATAATTGTATCAATGGACCAAATATAAAAGCTAAGCCGCCCATACTTACCAAAAAGGCAGTCAAATAAAAGTCAACATAGTATCATTAAACCAAAACAAAACCTGAGGCTTGGGCAATTTCCAAAATATTTACAAGTCATTTAGTTCACATTTAGTCATTCTGTAAATTCAAAGGTTATCTTCAAAACACAAACTGGCCCCAGCAACCAGGACGTCACCTGCTTGTTCTGCAGACTCTCCCACTTGGCCTTCCTCTTCTCTGCGCTGCTCAGCGGGAGGGCTTTCCCTTTCTGGTTCAAATGGCGAGGTGTCAGCAGATTAAGTCTGTGAAAACGTCAACATTTTACAGACAAAAACAAGTGCGTCCTCACAGTGATTCTCCAACTTCCGATGCCTACAAACCACCTGAAGAGCCGCTTAAACCGTGCCCCCCCCCCCCCCGGCGATGCTGCACGCAAAGGATCTGATTTGGGAGTCCACAGATGGGCAGCAGACAGTGGGCCTCCACACGTGCCTACTGACCCCTGGGAAAACGGCCCGAGTGAAACTCCTCACCTTGAAGATGTGTGGTCCACATCCAGCAGCGGCTGGTTGAGATTGGTCAGGTCAAGGTTATACTTTGTTTTATAATACTCTGCAAAAGTTTCATACTCGGGGGAAGGAAATTTACTCAGTGGGGTAAGATCAGTGTACACATCAGCTACATAGAATCGATGAGGCTGATCAAAATTTCGATACCTAAAAAAGAAAAACAATCAGTAACTTCTAGTTTAAATCAACTGTCCTCAAAACAAGTTTTTATTCTGAAAATGCAAATATAATTTTTAAAGTAAGAGCTCAAAAAGTTAAAAAAATAACATTAATGAAAACTTTAATTGCAACTTATATACTACTTCAAGTGGATTTTAAAAAAATACATTTATATCAAGTAAAACCTAACTAACCACACTTCTCTAGTTCACTGTTATCTTTGTTCTAACTCTCTATGCTTTGATAACATATGGACACTAAACAGCACCTTTAAGTTTCCCTTAATTTCATCAATATAAACATTATAGGCCTGACTGGTGGTGGTGCAATGGATGGAGCATCAACCTGGGATGCTGAGGACCCGGGTTCAAATCCCCAGGGTCGCCAGCTTGAGTGTGGGATCGTGGACATGCTGGCTTGAGCCCAAGGTCACTGGCCTGGCTGGAGCCTCCACCCTGGTCAAGGCATATATGAGAAGCAATCAAAGAACTAGAGATGCAACTACGAGTTGATGCTTCCATCTCCCTCCCTTCCTGTCTCTCTCCTCTCTCTCTCTCTCTCTCTCTCTCTCAAAATATAAATAGATAGATAGATAGCTAGATAGATAGAAATAAAACTTCCAATATCCAAACCGAGCACTTTGTATGTTACTAACGCTAACCATGATGGACACCTGCCACATGAAATGTTATTATACCACTTATGATGCTGATAGTTTAATGACAGCTAAAATTTAAAATATGGCTTTGAGGCACACAAATTTAAAAAATCAGAGAAAGACTGTATTACAGCCATTCCTATTCTTTGAAAAGGAACTACACTAAATTTTATTGCTAAAAATCTCCATTCCCTAAATTTTTACAAAATAAAAAAAGCAGTCTGATTGACTATTTCCTTTGTATTTAATAACATTATTCCTTATAAAAACTCTCAGAGAGCCTGGCCTGTGGTGGTGCAGCGGATACACCCTCGACCTGGAGGCTGAGCTCGCTTGTCCTATGTGCCAGACCACAAGCATCAATGAATAACTATGAGTTAATACTTCTTGTCCCCCTTCCCTCTGTAAAATCAATCAATAAATCTTTAAAAAAAATTTTTTAAGAGAAATATTTATGATCAAATTCTAGAAGACTTTGGGGATTAACAGGATGGTGATTTTAAGAAGAAAGCCTGTCAACACCATTCAGATTACACAACCTTCACAAAGTAAAAACCTCTTCAACTACTGTGCTTACACTGTTTTCCAAGGAAGTAAACTGGAGAGAACAAGTTCATCCTGAAGAGATTCCCACTTTTAGCAGAAACATCAATGCCAAGAACACAGCCACTGACATTCCCATGTGAACAAGTGTCTCTTGTGCTGCCAGGTGTCACCAGCACCGTCACTTGCACTTCACTGCTTACCTTGGAATGATAACTGCGTCCTGGTAATCTTCCAATTTAAAAACAAAGGGTGTTTCTTTTGAATACTTTGTACTGGGAATGCCTATGCGAGCTTCGGATTTCTCAATATCTTCCATGAATTTAAAGTCAATGTCCAAAGTGCTGGAGTCATTAACTTGAGGAAGAAAAAGACTCTTCAGCATATTAAAATATAATAATAAAGATTCTCACGTAAGCTATGCATTCATATGTGTCTAATTTAGTTATCAAAGCAAGAGATTTCTGTAGTATATACAAAAGCTAGCTGTCAAGCAAAACTTCCACTTTCTAGCTAGTGTAAGCGAACACTTTTGAGTCTGGGTCCTTCTTACCGACATTCAGAGGTAGAACACAGTATGCTGAGTCAGCAGCTGTGGGTCTAAATTCTAGTGCAGGTTTTTCAAGGCGAAGAATATGTGAGAATATATACTGGTGGAGTCTCGTGATCAGCTCAAGCATTTGCAGAGACAAGGTGAAACCAGACTTCTTCAGCTCAATGGATATGGTGACCTCTCCAGAGCGGGTGTACACAGGAAAGTGCGGGATCTTAGCAAAAAGAAAAAGGAAGTACCTCAATGGTTACCAGTTACTTTACTCCCTTATCAATAACTAACTTCAGAAGAATGATGCTTTCTATCAGGGAACAGAAGAAACACCTCAATTTTGAAATAGTAAACTTACCAAGGTATAAAAGGCAGTCACTCTTATGTAGATTTTTCCTTTTTTAAAGAAACCAAGTATTTTTACCCTAAATTGTCATGAAGTGTCTTACCTGAGGTATGGGTTTGGCTGTCAGTATTCCAAAGCATCTTGTGGTGTCCTCAGGGGGGTAGAGCTTCCGCCTTCTGAAGTTGAGCTCATCGGGTAGCGGTGTCGTCAGAACCATTCCTATCACATACAGGTAACAGGGCTGATCGGGTTTAGGATAGCTGTCCCGCAGACATTCTGGAATCTAGAATTGGAAAGAAAAATTAAGCATCAAGCTCAATTATAATAGCCTCTTTTCCAGATGTTGGCAAGAAAACAAATTTACTCCTGGCTTTACTAAACATTGACGGGGACAAGCTAAGAAAATAAGTGAGACACAGGACCACTTAATTACTTAAATTGCTAGAGAGTAAGCATTTCTCAGGCTGGGATGCAAGGAGGCCCAAGCTTGCCTACCTTAGCATGCACTATTGATTATACAGCTCTAACTAGAAGCCAGACTCAGGATGCTTTAGTGCAGGGGTCTCAAACTCACGGCCCGCCGAACAATTTTGTGCGGCCCGCAGACTAATCCACGAAGTTCAAAATATTTTGGATAAAATTAAGTAAGCCTAGGGACCTACTTGTATTTTTCATTTCTCTAGCATCCTAGCTAGATATTAGCTTAGTTAACAGCAGTTGTGATGCGAACTACAGTTTCTGGTCGTTTTGTGACACTGAGTAAACTGCATGTACGATTGGGCTTGTTGTACTGATTTTTTTTTGTTTTCAACTGCAGTGAGAAAAGTGTTGCATAACAGTTGCCTTTTGTAGACTTAGTGCAGCCCGCCGAACGGCTGTGATCTTGTTCTGCGGCCCACATGCTGAGTTGAGTTTGAGACCCCTGCTTTAGTGCATGAACCCTGCCACAGGTCAGCCTGGACACAATACACTGACCCCTATGAGGCCACACCCTAACTCCAGACAAACATCTGTACTTAACATCCGCCCGCGTGCCCTCATCTTGAGCAGGCATCTTTTCACGTGTCTATTTTATCACACAAATCCTCTTTGGTCTTAGCCCCAAACATAAGTAAAGCAAGAATCTCACCGCGACGGTGAATGAAACAAAGAATAGCTCTTTAAATAAAATAAACTTGTTCTGGATAGAATGTGAAAGGTGAGTCCAAGAATCTTTTTTTTTTTTTTAATTTTTTATTTATTCATTTTAGAGAGGATAGGGAGAGACAGAGAGAGAGAGAGACAGAGAGAGAGAGAAGGGGGGAGGAGCTGGAAGCATCAACTCCCATATGTGCCTTGACCAGGCAAGCCCAGGGTTTTGAACCGAAGAATCCTTTTTAAAAAAATAGAAAGATGCAATGTCTGAGGAGGGAAGAACGCCCAGAGCTGTAGGAAGGCGAAGGGGCTGATCGGAGAGGAGGTGTGAATGGGGGAGCTGAGCAGCGGTCCAGAGGGGGCCAAACTGCAGGGCTTTCAGAAGCCGCACAAAGGAACCCAGAGCTGACGTGGCAGGAGATAAAAAGTCAGAAAGGCCAGCTTTTTACTCAGTTCTAACCAATACTAACTGCTTTTGGGTAGCACTGTCTCCGTTTTGTGGAACCTGGTCTGCCTGGGACACTGGTTTCTTCTTCATCATGCAAATCTAGTTCTTCTTCATATTTAACAGTTTCTTTCCCAACTGGCATCAAATGGTCATCCAGTTCACCTAAGAAGTTTAAAGAGAATTAACATGAACAATACAAATTTTGCCTATTAATTAGTAAATAATACAGAACAGCACTATGTTAAGAAGCAACTGGAAAAGTAATGACAGCTAAAGCATCTCTGCCCTTAATAAAAAGAAGTTATCGAATGTGACACTTAAGGCAAAGTCTATGCTGACATTCATATAGTCAACATAAGCAGAATTATAAATAAACGGTTCTAAGTTTCAAAAATAAAAAACATCTGAACAGGAAAACAGCACATCATGATCACTTTACAAAAGCCATGGAAAGAAAAAGAGTCTTCCCACTTTTAAAAAAGGAAATTAATTTGTGCACTAATATAGAATAATTTGAGACTGCTGCACTAAACCACAAACATTCGTGATTCAACAGTATGAGAAAACGCCATGTATTTAAAAGGAGTGTGTGAAGCAGCAGGAAGCCCAGGCACCTGCAGTTCCGCTGTGGGAACAAAGCCCCTCCCTCCGTACAGGCCCTCACGCCAGGGCCCAGTCACACCCAAAGTCACCAAAGCACGGCCAGCACAACGCGTTCATAGCTCCACAAAGTCTGCAGACCAACAAAAGCCCCTGATAGGCTTGTGTTTTATAATGTTTTTAACTATTTTTACTTGCATGTGCTTTTCAAAAGCTTACCAATTTTATGCAGCTTTTCACAGCAAATAAGAGCTACAACTCTTTCAGCCAACCGTATACAGCTCATTGGTGGACCCTGAAAATAACAGAAAACACTCTATTGTGTATGCACAGAGCTACACTACCATTAACAACTCAAACAGCGGGGAAACCTCCGCCCCTGATACCTTTCAGTGCAGACTCACCAGAATAAAAAAATCTTTATTTCAAAAAAGGTCGAGTTTAAAAGAAATCCTAATCTCCTTATCTAAAACAGCCATCTTAAAAATCTTCCCAGGAAAAACTAAATAATAACTAAGATATGACAATATTGGTGAATCTGGATTTTAACAAGATTTTAACGTATTTTATTTTCACTAATTTACAAGTATGTAACTAAAAAAATAAAGATATATCAAGATATGACTATAGCATACATATTAATGGTACTGAACAACTTTTAACATATTATAGAAATAAATTAGATTGGAATATCTGGAAATCAGCACTGGGACCAAGGACAGCAGTTACTCAAAGGCAGATCCTCAAATCAACAACAAAATCAGTAGAGGAGCCCAATTATATTTAATGAATCCGGTGTCACTGTACATAGCTAAGCCACAGCTGAATGATCCTGTCAAAAATGTCTCCATTAATCAGACCTTAAGAGGCAACTTCACAGGTCATATATTCCAATTCTAAGAGTCTCTAAGCTATATAGTCTATTAAAGATGTAAACATGTAGTTGACTACAAAAGAGATCTATATATCTACTTTTTAAAGTAGATTTAAAGCCAAATTTACCTGTAAGTTGCATAGGTTCAGAGAAGCTGAAAAAAAATCCATTAATGACATAAGTTAAAGGCACAATTATTTCTTTTTCTAAACTTACAACAATGGAGGCTCGAAGAGGTGAGTTAATTGGCAGATAAAGAGTTGAATAGAATGTACCATCAGGCAACTCTCGGGTCCTACATTTAGGAGCTAGATGAGTAAACGGATCACTTGGTAATCTAGCACAGTATCTGTGAAGAAAAAGAAATCCTGATGCTCAGTCTACAACTGACAAACAGATGAAAATATTTGTACTGATATTCACACCCTCAGGTTTGAGTTCTTACGTCCCTCCTCCTCTCTGGAGTGCTATCTACGTGTGCAGTAGGAGCTTCATTGTTTCAAACTTTCAAAAAGATGGGACAGTGCTAATAGAAATATCTGCGATGATGCATGTCACTGTCCAACAGGGCAGACACTGAGCCCCTGAAACACGGAGAGAGCAGCTAGAGAACTAACCGCTTTATTTAATCTTCACTAAAACTGAAATTTGAATTTAGCCACGTATGTCTAGTGACCACCATGATGGACAGCGCAGAAAATGTTCTGAATGCATTATGAGAACACACTACCAGTGTCTGTTCCTTAACAAGCATATCGTTGCCAGCCACTGCCGGGCCTGTGCAAGGAAGGCATGGGACAAGGGTGGAGGGCCAGCCCAGTACTGACAAAGGAAGGCCTGAGAACAAGATCACAAGCAGCAGCAGCATAGGAGGAGGCTGCCACAGGGCAAGAAGCTAGCTTACAGGAAGCCGAGGCCGAGCAAGGAGGCTGCTGGGACAGGAAGGTAACCCAGAGGGGCCAGGACCCCGGCAAGGAGGGCCCTGGAATGGGCAGCAGCCCTACAAGCTGAGGGCCTGAGCAATGAGGCAGGGCACCCAAACAAACATGATGGCAGACCTGCAGAGCAGGAGACAGGCTCCATACAGAGAGATGAACGTGAAATAAAAGTCAATGGGAGTCATAGTTCTCACTCTCGAAGAAGCCAGGAACAAGATGGGAAAAGAGGAAAGCTAGAATGAACCTTCTGGTGTCATACTAAAAATGTAGGTAACAGGTAAGTAAGCAGTCAGATACAGAAATACAGATGTAAATGCATATGTGAAATACATATGTCCATGCATAAATGTATTTTCTAGCTCTGTCTACTAAAGAGTCTGGTAGCAACAATCCTCTAGTGGCAATGAACACCTCTAATGTTCAGATCTTTGTTTATAAACATCACTCATTCACCACTAAAAGGAACCAGGACCTTTTGCAGAAACAGCCAATATATAGTCTGGGGCAGAGAAAATAAGAGCTCAGCCCAGCCCAGAGATTTTCTACCTTTTCACACTTGAGGACCTGTGACCTAGCCGGCCAGAACAGAAACACAGAATGAATACAGCTTTATCTCACTGTGCAGAACAGGGCAACAGGGTACAAGCTGGTGCTTGATTTCCGCACTCCACACGTACAATGCACTGACTACGTAAGTTTGTCCAAATGCTTTGTCTACTGCGCGTGACTCCTAAGTGCTCTGCACGATGCAAAAGTTTGTCTGAATGAGGCTGCAAGTTCCAAAGATGTCTAAGACAACTTCAATGGTATTTTCATCGATGAGGTAAGCTGATAAGTGGCCATCACCCTGAGTGTAAGCGAATTCGACTAAGATCACTGGGTCTCCGATCTTCATACAACATCAGGGTGGTTAACTCTTTCGCAGACCAGCACAAGTCTGCAGACTGGCAGTTGTAAAACTGGTCTAGAACATCCTGGTATGCCATTAAATAAGGAAGTGTACAGAGAATATCAGTGACATGTTAAAAAGACATGGAAGCTAGTCTGAAGGGGCTCCCACTGGCCAAAATTTTAACATCAAAATAAATAATACATGAGATTCTTTATAATAGATTATAATAGACTATAACCCATTGAATAAAACAGGAGTCCATTAGTTCACACTGAGTGACAGAAGAAAGCTCTCCCTTACAGTAGAAGGCCAACTGATAAATGCAGAAAGAAAATGGAATTAGAAAATCACCATTCTACAGAACTAACAATCAATTTAGGCAAAAAATATCAAGAGATTTTTAAAGCAATGGGTCAAACTGGGAGGAGGAATAAATTTTATACAGTCTCTCCCCGAAATTACTCACTAATTGTAAAGGGGGAAAAGGTAACTTTATAGTTGCAAAAGCTGGCGGGCCTTACAGAGGTGATTGAAGTCAGCACTGCCAACAGGAGCACCAACTGCCCCCAAGTGCCTGACAAAGGGAAATGAGACAGGTGCCGGCCAGAGATGCCTGACCCGGGTCCAGGCATGAGAAGCACACATAACTCAAACTGAAAAACAGGCCACCAAGTGGCTGGTCTGTCATCTTCAAAAGCTTCAAGGTCAGGAAAGCCAAGGAGAGACTGAAGAATAGTTCCAGGCTGAGGGGACGAGAGATGATGGAACAGACTCAAGCCATGACCCTGGATGGGATTCCTTCACTACAAAGAACATTCTCATGAAACTTGACTGGGTCTCTCTGGGTGAAGGGTACACGGGAGTTGTAGTATTCTTGCAACATTTAAAAGTTTAAAATTGTTTGAAAATAAAGTTAAAAAGAAAATCTTATGGTTGCCACTCTTGCATTTTGCCTCCAGATGAAATTTATTCTTATATATAATCTAGACATGTATCTGCCTTTCTTAGTTCTTAGAAATGTTATCACCAACTCAGGACAAAGTAAATCAGGACAAAGTAAATTAGAACATACTCAAAAATACAAATTAACTTATCATCATCTTAAATTATTGCTGATTAAAATTCAATGTCTCCCAATATTCATGACACAGAATAATAAATTTCAAATTCAGAAAAATATTAATGAGCACTATAAAATGAAATCTAATTAAAATAAGCACACCTTCACTATGTCAACCTTGTCAATGAGAACTAAACATTTTACAGCACAATATTGTTGCTGCCTCTTGACCAGAAAGAAGAATAGGAAAAAGCACCTTTTTTCTTTCTCTTATCAAAATATTACCAGCCATAAATAGAAAAATTGATGATGGTTTGCAAAAGGTCAACAACAATACAATACTTACAGGTTCAGACTTAAATCTTGCAATACTCAGAGGTTTTCCATGCAAATGAGTTCAAACAGTACCTATTGATGTGTCCAATGGCCGTGTTGATTGTGACTCGTGGACCACCATCATCGGGCCTCAGCACATACGGTGGGAAAACGTCATCGTCATCCACAACAGGCTCAATGTCAGTCTCACTAGTATCAATTGACTTGGAACATTTGTTTCTCAAGATCTGAATATTTTAAACACAGAATATGTGATAAGAACAAATGCCTTCTTTGCCATATGTGGGTTGCTATCCTTTGTACAGAAAAAGTTCCTTTGACATGAAACCTCTCTCTTCTAAAGATGCTTTAATACTTCAAAGTCACCTGATGTAGAAAATTTCTCCCAATGCATTCCTCCCAGCATCAACCATGTGGAGACACTCACCATACAGGTATAACAATGTTTACAGTGTACTGTACCTACCTACATACACTCACGCACACACGCACGCAGATAAACCATTCTTTCATTATTACAGGATCTCTCAAATCACTCCCCAACTCAAACAATCTCCTGTGCACACTAACATTATATTTTCCAGGCTTTCTTCCACAATAATCCATATAACCATTTCTACAATCTTATTGTAAGCTTTCAAACACTCGATAAAATATTGCTGGCTCTTTGTAATTATGTTCAACTTTTTTATAATGTACACATTGCACACATCTACTGAGGCCATTCTCTGTAGATAAACCTGTTTTTATCTATTTCTATGCACATAAAAAATAATTTAAAGATAAGGTATTAATTTCTGGATTTTACCTTTTCAATGGCTTTGTATGTTTTAAGGTCTTCCTCAAAACTCTGTATTTTGTCTGTATCTGCTAACATTATGTAATTGGAGATTGGGGCCCGTGCTCTTCCCTTAGACTGAACATAGGATCGATACTCCGTGGGCAAATCAAAACGGACCACCAAGTTGCATTTTGGTATATCAACACCCTCTTCCACAATACTTGTTGCAATAAGCAGGTTGGTCTCATGTGCTCGAAATTTCCTAAGTACCTGAAAAAAAATCCACCAAAAAAGGCAATTCTAAGACAATCTCTAAAGAAAACAATGTAGTAAAAGTTAGCAACAACTCTCATTTCTGATATACACTCTGGGCACTCCCAAAATTTTAAGGCCAGGCTAAAGAAGATGACATCAAACAAACTCCAGATGCATGAACACATGGGCGAAGAAACTGATTTAACTACCGTTTCCAACTGAATGTGACTTGAAAAAAGTGCCTGTCAACTTTACAGAAGCGTCCACGTACAAATCAGAAAGCCTTCAGGGTGCAGTGGCTGGCTTCTTCAGTGACCACAAAAGAATCGAGCCAATGAAGGGAGCAAATAAACCCCCTTCTTGAGTCCTGCTGGCATTCTGGCCCCCATCAATGATATCGTATGTCAAAACTGACTAAGAGCTCTATATCAGCTGGAGTTTAAAATTATAAGGGAGGCATTATTTTCTTGAATCTTGGGTATTTTCAACTACAGAAATCAGAATTAATTAAAAATTAAAGTGGTCACTTTTCTCTTACTAGATTTAAAATAGCATCACTTCCCAATCCAGGATAAGTTAAATAATAAATTAATTGGGTTTTAGACAGAGCTATCAGACTCTGACCATGGGACTCCCCAAACTAGAAATATCAATAAAGCTATGATGTATAAAATGACATCAACGTGAATTATTCTACTTTTAAGTTAAATAACAAACTTTAATTAAAACACTTTTGTGAGCTAGAACATTATACAGTATTAGTTTTTTGGCATCTTTACAATGCTGTTTTCCTATGTTAAAATCTTAAAAAGCATGAAAATAAGCCAAAATCTTGATGGAAAAACAAAGCAAACCCTCTCTAGAAAAGGCATTCACTTGCTGCTGCAGAGTGCTCTGGAGCGGCTGGGCCACGGCCGACACGCGCTCTTCCGGGACGTGCAGCTGGCGCCGTCCGGGCCATAATGGAAACGCAATGGCTGATAGCGGTGAAGACAGAAAACTGATTCACCAGACAGCACCCTCAGAAGAGAAAGCCACCCTGATTCTGAACAAGCATTCCATAGCCCAGAAAATGCTGAGGAACATGAAGACAGGCAGTTCCTGCGGGCAGAGTGGACCTGCGCACGTTCTGAAAACTGTCAGCGCACAATGATTTTAACTGAAGTTACCTCCTCCTGTTTTCTGAATTCCGCTTCCATCTGTTTGTTACGAGGCTGGTTCTTTCCGATGCCGTGTCCAGTTATGAAATTGCTGCTGATGTAAGCCAGCTCTGGGTCTTGTTTGCCAGCTTCCTTTATCAATCTAAGAAAATTACATACATTCTAAAGTTAAGCACTGGTGAGGGGAAAAAATTTAGACCCTATTCATAAGATCTCCCTTAAAATAGAAATGTATGTATTTTTTTTGCCAGTATATCTAACAAAATAGTCTTGGTATTTTTCCCCCAAGTAGTATGAACAGAAATCACTGCCACTCTTCACTGAGCAGATCTGTGGACCCACACTTACAATACCAGACAGAGAGCTGATTTACACTGATGAACAGAATGGTCACCGTCTCAAGCTTTCTCATTTGGCAGCGATGACTACATAGAAATGTGGCCTGGAAGGGTCCAAGCGAGGCCGAGACACAGGACTTCCTCCTGTGTCCTGGCTTCAGGCCACACGCTCTGAAGCCCAAGCCCGACCTGGGCGGCAGTCACGCCCTCTTCGCGGCCATGCTCACACAGAAAGCACCCAACTCCCGGCCCCACAGAGAGAAACTCGACAGCGCAGGAAAGCTCATCTCCCTCTCTACGCAGGACAGCTGCAGCTGTATGTGAAGAGAAGCCTGGTAAGGTCTGATGGCCCCACCCTGACACTCTGTCCCACTGATAGCAGAGTTCCAGGGAAAGAACGCTTGCACCTACGACCAGCATCTCCATTCCCAACAGTTCCTGCCCCCAGGCACTGCCCACGGCCCTGGGGAGCAGATACTGGCCTTGGCCATCACAGATACTGGCCTTGGGCATCGCCATCCCAGAGCCCCTCGCGCATCCTCTGATGGAAGAGCACGACTCTGGAGCTCTCGTCCCTCCCTCTTCCTGCCTGCCCCTCTGCACTAACCTACCATGCCCGTCACCCGCAGCTGGGCTTGCAGCTCAGGAATGGGAAAGAGCTACAGGAGGAGATCACATTACATGTACAGAAGGTTAACAGTTAGTGTTGCCATTACAGCTATTTTGGAAATATCCACATTCAAAAACTCAGCACACAGGATAAATGGTTCCACACCTGATGTAAGTGATTCCATATGGTTCTTCTGAAGTCATACAACATAGTATAAATTCCTCCTAATAGAAAATTGCATTTTTAA
The DNA here is from genome assembly GCF_036850765.1 of Saccopteryx bilineata. NCBI lineage: Eukaryota > Metazoa > Chordata > Mammalia > Chiroptera > Emballonuridae > Saccopteryx > Saccopteryx bilineata. The sequence continues at coordinate 9,783,608 of NC_089493.1, read as the reverse complement.
GTCAAACCATTCTCTTTTTTTCTCTTTTCTAAATACATGAAACAGACTAATATCAAAGAGCTGGAAGAAACCTTGAGTGACCATCTAAAATATCGTTCTGCCTCCAAATCAGCAAAACCCTGGAATGCCCACGTTAGTCTGAGAGCCTGTCTACAATCCAAGTGTTTTAAATGTTCAGAATCAGAAACTTCCTTAATATGGTCCAAGCTTTGTTTAGTTGCCATAATAAACACAACACCTGCAACAGAAAGCAGTGCCACATGCAAACAAACAACATGTCCTGCAACTTAAAATACGAAATTATCTTAGAAACAGTATGTACTTACAAATTTTAGTTCATGTAAAAGCATCAATCTGAATGCAACAGAGATTAAAACAATGTATTTCAAGTTACTCTTAACTAGGCAAAAACATCTTTTACTTTGCCAAAATGATCTGTTTGGGAGACTGCAATTAGCTGAGAAATGGAAGCACGAAAGTAAATTTCTCTCTCCTTAATGAAACTCACATAAATACTGCAGAAAACAGAAGAGACAACAAGCACATCACAAACAAAATCTCTTATAAGCAATAATTAAAGGCTATATACCTAGGCTGATAAAATATATACATTATTTCTCGTTCAAAGAAAGAAATGTTATTTCTTTTGATCTAGGTTGAAAAGACGCCAAATCGTGTGCCCAAGACAACGCCGTAGGCCCCAGGGAAACACCACAGGTTACTGTTTCAGGGGGCTCACCAGCGAGCAGGACAGACTGCCTGGAGACCTCAGGTTCCAGAGGATGGGAAGACAAAGTCTGACTCGTTTCAGCTTCTGACTAGTTTATGCGAGCAGTTCCACAGCAAGCCGTACGAGCAACTATGGTGCCATCCGGTGCACAAACCTTCTGAAGCTATCTGTAGAAACTGGTTATTGTTGTTTTCCTAATTTCAAATCCATCAGACACCAATATTTTTGTAAAAGTCCATCGAAATTAACTATGAACAAAATGAAACTTTAAAATCACGACTGTGTATCACCTTCAGCAGACAAGCTGCCGCAAAGACAGTTTCTGGATGCTCACCCCCATCTCTGCACCGAGCTTAGCACAGCTGATGCTGACCCTTGGGGCAGGCACACTGGGTGCAATGCACGCTGCCGACCCGATGATACTGGAAAGAGCATGGCACCACGCAGGAAATGTCTGCTAGATCGCAAGAGCTAGTGGATGTACTATTGACAATTGTGATTTGACTAAACCTGCTAATTTACAGGCAGCCAGAAGGGGGGAAAACTTCAAAGATACAAACACATCATCTAAAATGCCTGTGGGTTACTGAAGTATGTAATCAATAATACCTTTAATAACAGCCTTACTCTTTGTATTTTCTTATCAGTGTGAGAAAAGTAAAATGTAACTACTTTACGATCTTACAGAAACACTATCATGGAGAAGTGTGATAAACTAACACTTCCCCAAGTGTACCCCCAGGTGTGGGCACAGAGAATATAACTATTTTACGATCTTACAGAAACACTATCAGGATAGCTGTGATAAACTAACACTTCTCCAAGTGTATCCCCCTGTGTAGGCACAGAGAACTTGAGAATTAGCACCCACTGTGTGCTAGGTGAGAAAGCCACTTTTACATCCAATTTTGCTTATTACTATCCCAATAGGAGAGGGATATTGTTACTATTTTACAGACACAGAGGCTGAAGCTTTAAGAAGTTAAATAACTTTCACAAAATCCACATCTAAAAAGTGAGGGAAATAAAAGGAACTCCTTGGAGGAATGAGCGGTTCTACAGCAGCGCAGGGAATCCAGTGCCTGGGTGTCCTGCAGCACCAGAGGACAAGGAAGTACTCACAACACAAAGGGAGGAGCACAGCAAAGGCACACGCGAGCCAACCCCAGCGACGTGCAACAATGTGAGCAACAAAATAAACCACCTAGTGTGAGATTATAACCCCCAGTGTAACAGACAGGAATCCAGACTGACACAAGAACATGATTCAGGAAATATAAATAGGTAAATAGAAGAAGAGAGACATGTTTTCCTAATAGAATTCCAATAATACACATAGATGCACCCCTTTCCAGGAATGGAGCTTAATCCCGCCCTCCCAGGATAAACTAGACTTGGTAATTTACTTCCAAAGAATATAGGAAGAAATGGGAAAAATCATAACTATAGTGGAGAAACCTAGCAAACATTAGTATAATCTTGTGATAAAGTTTAACATTACCAGTGATGTTTTATGTTGACTCCATGAACCCCCTTCTTTAATGTCAAGAGAAGGGCACTTCATCTCGGTGGTCTTCTTCCAAATCCTAAAGGCCCCAGTCTAACACTGAGGGAAACATCAGACAAACTCAAACTGAGAGGCATTCTACAACATACCTCCCCAGTCCTCCTCTAGGCTGTCAAGGTCAGCAAAGACAAGGCAAGACTAAGAAACTGTAATGGACCAGAGGTAAGGAGACATAGCTAAATGCAACAGGGTACCTTATATTAAAAAGAGGATATTAATGGGAAAACTGGTGAAATGCAAATCAACTCTGGAGCTCAGTTAACAGTAATGAATACACCAGTGTTGGTTTCTTGGCTGTGACAAATGTACTGTAACAGAAGATTTAACAATCAGCGATGGGGAAGCCTGGTGAAGGTACGGGGGAACTCTGTACTATCTGCAACCTCTGTGGAAACAAACGGTAGTAGGAAAATGCAGTTCTTAGGACAGATGTGAACCCAGGTTTGTCCAATACCAATGTCACAAACCTAGTGAACTGCAGTGAAAAGAGCGCTAGACTTAGAGAACAGAAGCCATTTTCTCAATACCAGTGTTAGTTTGGGGGAGTCCTAAACTGAGTCTCAGTTCCTCATCCATAACACGGTAAAAACATCTCCTTCCCACCTCACAAAGCATCCTGAAATTAAAAAGTACATGTATATAAACTATAAACTATATATATACATATATGTGTGTGTGTATGTGTGTGTGTGTGTGTGTGTGTGTGTATATATATATATATATATATATAGCCAAAGAAGACTACGCATAGCTACACTGTATATATTGATAGAAGTAGTTGTGGTTTAGTTATTTTAATTAGGAGAGGAGAAAATTGCCTGTGTAGTCCATGAAATTGTTCACTGAAGAAGGGGTTTTCCTCCCATTAAGTTGATGGAAGGAAAGAATCTGGATTTCAGGAAGTTTTTCTAAGCTTATTAAAAGGCTAACTGAAACAAGACCTCTATTGTATATTTAATTAGCTGCCCATAAAAAGTCAACTCTCCAACCACTCTGGATTCATCATCCAACACTAAATTCCAGCCACATTTTATGGGAGTTGATCACAATTAATCTGATCCTCAAAGTCAATAGGAAGGAACTGGTTTCTGATCAAACTTTTCAGGCTACTACCCCTATAATGAAAACTGGCCCACCTCTACACTTAAAAACATGAAGACAAGAGTGGTAAGGCAAAAAATTACCAACCAACCCCCCCTTTCTCCTCCCCAAGCCCCGGAAAATCTATTTCATTCTTACCTCATCCTGTAAGGGGGTGGGGAGCATGTCCCCAGCCCCACCAAGAACTGTGCTGACAGAAAACCCTCCTGGCCGCTGACATGCCTTCCTCCCCCGCTAACCCCACCGCCCTTCTCTGGGGCTGTCTCCTGGTGGCCTGCCCGCGCTGAAGCACTGGGCTAGTTTCTGCGACACCCAGGGGCACTGTGACTGCAGAAAGAATGGAAACCAGGAGGCAGGAGAGCAGGGTTCTTGCACTGTCTCCATCACTGACTAGCAATTGAACTCAAAGCAAACCACTTTCCCCTGAGGCCCTTTCTCTTTTTTATAAAAATAAGTGGGTTGGATTAGATAGTCAGTGAAGCCCCTTTCCAACCTTAAACTTCTGATTTCAGTGTAATTCACTACCTCAAGTTATTTTACTTGTATTCATCACAAAAATCAGGCCCAATGACTATGAAAATTACCAGACTGAAAACCACCAGATGACGACCCCAGAGTCCAATTTCTGGTTACTCAAGTAAGTTTTCAAAAATCCCAAACCAGTCAGAAGCAGTTTAGAAAAAAAAAAAAATCCCAAACTGCCTCAGGAAACAAAGCTTAATTTCTCCTCAGAGATCACTACTTGCAGAAAAGGCTCTTGGGGATCGCCTCTGGCCAACAAATGGATCTCACAGAAAAGTAGATTGTCTGAAGCACAAAATAAGAACCTTTTTTTGGTCCTTACAAATAGCAGAGCATCTCTGCACACACCAGAGGAAGCAGCACCAGGCGGCCAGCCGACAAGCTGCAGTGCAGCTCTGCGCCAGCGCGACGCAGGAAGGTCATCTCTGCGGGGCACAGCCTAACGTGGAGTCTCTGTTACCTTCGTCCATAGTCTCCAGATTCTTCCAACCTTTCACTCTCTCCTGATTCAGAAAATGTTAATCTATATAGTCCACGAACCAATTCAAACTGCAAATCCAGTTGTTTTAAACTTTTTCCACCGCAAACTTGTAAACCTGAATCAACATTTGCTAGGGTAAAAATGAGCCACAGTAACACCGAGGGAAACTGACGCAGAGATTGCCTTCAGGAGACAGCTCCCTGTGGAATGCCCAGCACCACGCCTCAGACCCCGCAGAGGAACAGCACCCATCTGGGAATCGAACACCGCACACCACTCAGAGGGGGCTTCCTGCGCGTGCACTGTGCTGTGCTGTCCTTGCTCTCTACTCTAGAGGGATTACAACAGCTTTGCGTCCTTTAGAAAGTCTCTCAGGCGTGTGAACCCTAGCCCTCAGGAAAGCCACTGGACACACCTCTCCCCGTGAACCCCGCGTGCCAGCCCGCAGTGGTGGTGCTGAGGCGGGACGCTCACAGCACCCCTCTGGCTCGGAACGCCTTGCCAGCAGGCCCCCTGGCAGAGCAAACGGCCGCTGCCACGTTCTCCCCGGGGAAAGGTGCCTCCTGAGATTTACCTGTTTAAGACAACTGCTGTGTATCTTCTTTCCACAAAAATAATTCCGCATAAAATATTGGTAAATGGAGAAGGAAAATTTGTCTCTGGTTTCTCCTTCTCTTCAATTTCTTCATCCTCATCCTCATCCTCAGAATCACTCCAAGACACGTAATTATCCTGGTTCCTATTATTGTACCACTCGACGCTTTCGAACTGCTGTCGCTCATATGGTTTATATTTGCGCAGGATTTCCAGCAGTTTTATCACTTTAGGAGTTACAAATTTCAGGTCAAGTGAGGCAGGTGAGAAGTGCTCTTCACATAGTGCATGGATTTTCCGTAGGAAAGTGTCTGTAAACAATAGGAACTTGCGGTGCAGCTCCTCCTGTTCGTGCTTGATGTACTTCTGCAGTTCTCTCACCATCATCCCCGCCACCTTATCGGCACACCAGGGGCCCAGGACCACCAGCACGGCGCGGCAGTCCGACAGGATCTACAAAAGGATGTGAAGAGCCAAGTGTTAGACAATAATCGTGTGGCATTTCCCTGTGGGGTTAAGTGGGGTTTACACGGTCTTCCATCTGCCCCTTCAAAATAAGTTCACCCCACTAATATAAACACTGAGGTTAATTCCTCAAGATTGGGAGGAGAGGCCCGTGGTCTTTTCAAGTTGCATTTTCGTGTGTGTGTGTGTGTGTGTGTGTGTGTGTGTATACACAGAACCATTCTTTTGTTTTCACCAGCAAAATAATCAAATAATAGTAATTAAAAGAAACTTAATTTTAGATGTAATTAGTTAGAAGTACAACTGAGTTATTTACTTCCAAGGAACTATGCAAGGAATTCCACAGCAGAGTCATTTCATTTAAGGTATCAAAGAACCAGACAACGGCCCTTTAACTTTATGCCCACAAACCATGCCTTCCAATCCTAGCTCAGAGCAGAGTGTAAATCCACAACGAGTAACAGGCATCTTCTGCAGGCAAGTGGAAGATGTACGAGGCTGAACATAAACTTAATGAAAATTCAAGAGCTGAGAAGAATCTAGGCATTGCTGCTTCAGAAAAAAATCAGTGAGAGAAACTAAGATGCAGATTCAACCCAGTGCTAACATTCACAAATGGCTGCAAAGTCCCACAGCAATGGTTCTCAAGTGTTAATGCACCAGGATAACTGGAGGACTTGTCAAATAGCAACCAGCGAGAACCCACACCAGAGCTTCAGATTCAGGGGTGCTGGTCCTGCTGGGCTTGGGGTCCACACTTTGAGAACCACTGCCCTAAGGGACCTGTCCTCAAAGCTGGATCCCTCTCAGGGATGGTCTGCTCAGATCCAGTTTATATGCAAGGAAAAGGGAGAATTTGTTTAGCCACAGGGTTTGAGCAGGAGCTAACTCATCCAACCAAGAAATTAAAAAACTGACTCACGGCCCTGGCCGGTTGGCTCAGCGGTAGAGCGTCGGCCTGGCGTGTGGGGGACCCGGGTTCGACTCCCGGCCAGAGCACATAGGAGAAGTGCCCATTTGCTTCTCCACCCCCCCCCTTCCTCTCTGTCTCTCTCTTCCCCTCCCGCAGCGAGGCTCCATTGGAGCAAAGAGGGCCCGGGCGCTGGGGATGGCTCCTTGACCTCTGCCCCAGGCGCTAGAGTGGCTCTGGTTGCGGCAGAGCGACCCCCCCCAGGGGCAGAGCATCGCCCCCTGGTGGGCAGAGCATCGCCCCTGGTGGGCGTGCCGGGTGGATCCTGGTCGGGCGCATGCGGGAGTCTGTCTGACTGTCTCTCCCCGTTTCCAGCTTCAGAAAAATACAAAAAAAAAACCCCAAAAAACTGACTCACTCCTTTTACTTAAGTAGCCATGACATGAATCTAAGTCATATCTTAAATCATGGAGGTCTAGACTTAATAGAAATGTCTGTCAGGTGGTAATGAACTTCACCTAATATATGTTCAATAGAAAATGTCCAGAGACAAGAAGGTAAGGCTTTTAATTAAAATGTATAGAAGATAGCCTCATGAGAAACATATTTTCATTTCAATACTAAAAGGCAATAGGTCTTTTTTATACTTCCTATACTTACTTTGTATATGCTTACCTGTTTAGATATTAAAGTAGAATCTCTTTCTTTTGAATGTATAGATATGTTACAGTCATTGATAAAATTAAGTGCTTCTTCTAATTCCATCAGCAGTCTTTCATAAAGCCCACTTCTGTCCGTAAATGGTCCACAGTCTACCACAATCTCATATGGCTGAGAAGTATACCTTTAACATCAGAAACAAAAGTTGTCGATACTGCGATAAATCCACTACTGCATGATCATCCCCTATGTAGAAAAGGCTCCTCTGCTCAGTTTGCTTGCACACCCAGTTAGGATGATAACTGCAGGCTCCCAAGCCTGCCTGAAGTGGCCCTCACTTGTCGCCATACTGTGTGTGTGCCTGTTAGGGCTCAAGGAATGCCTACAGAAAGCTGACAGTCAACAAATTTTGTGAATTCCTTATTATCCTGGTTTTTTGTTTTTTTCAGTTTAGACTCATTTTTTGCTCCCTTAGTAACAATGTTGGTCAAAATACTCAAGAAACTCAGTAATGAGCCTGACTGGTGGTGGCACAGTGGATAAGGCATTGACCTAAAATGCTGAGGTCCCCAGTGTAAAACCCCAAGGTTGCTGACCCTGGACATGGGCTTGTCAGCATGGGGTCACTGGCCTGAGCAGGGGAATTGTCCACAAGATCCCAAAGCTTGCCAGCTTGAGCCCAAATGTCATGTGCAGAATAGCCCAAGGTCACTGGCTTGAGCAAGGGATCATTGGTACAGACTGGTCAAAGCACGTACGAGAAGCAATCAATGTACAACTAAGGTGAATGCAACTACGAGTTGGTGCTTCTTGCTCTCTTTTCTCCCTTGGAAGTAAACAATGCAGAACTAAAGTGAAAGCAATGATGAGTTGATGCTTCTCATCCTCTCTCCCTTCCTATCTTTCTCTCTCAAAAAAAAAAAAAAGAAGGGGAAAGGGAGGGGGAGGGAGAGGGAGAGGAGGAAGGAAAGGGAAAGGGAAAGGGAAGGAAGAGAAGAAAGAAAAGAAAACAGAAAAGAAAGAAAAGGGAAAGAAAGTTGGAAGGGAGGGAGGAAGGGAGGGAAGGAGGGAGGGAGGGAGGGAGGGAGGGAGGGAGGGAGGGAGGGAGGGAGGGAGGGGTCAGAAAGAGTGAGAAAGAAAGAGAAACTCAGTAATTTTAATTATGATTACTTCTCAGAAGCAGAAATCAGGGGTGGGGGGTAGATCACACGGGAATAGTGTTCTCATTAAACTGATCCATTTCCGTACTATTTGAAACTTTTAGCATTTGTAAATATCAGTTTTGTTTTTAATGTGTTTTTAATGTCTTCTAACACAGGGAAAGCTCCCTCTAAAACTCCCCCCAACTTTCAATCTATTATAATATCATTCCTCAGATCTCGCATGCCTTTCATAAAACATGACAACCAGAAGAGCAGGTAATATTCTAAAAGCACATACCGGAATTAAGGAAAAAAAAATACAGTAAAGACATATTTAAATACTACAGTTTTCATTATTCTCAACCAGAATCTATTCTTAACCAAAAAACCGCATTTAGAGAACTAGTATCAACAGATCACTTAACAGTTTTACTTAAATGTTCTAATATCTCTACTTTTCTTGAAGACTTCAGTAGTCCAGGAGGACCAATCTAATTCAGTTTGAAAATCTGCAACAATATAGCCTTTACTGCTATATCATAAACCCTTTTGGTTCAGGGAAGTCAAAAACATGTCCTAAAGGTTATGAGATCTGTATTTCATATGGCATTTTTGGATACCTAAGTTCTAAAACCTGAAAGTTACCTTTTCTTTTCATTCTACAAAGAGAATTTTTATAAAAATCTACCAAATGACAGGCACACTACAAGGTGTTTTCCAGGTGTCAGTGTAATTAACCATTATAGAACCCCCTGAAACCACTGTCAACAGGGTTTGACAGGTTCAAGAACAGTAACTCACTCACTTGGAGTCACACAGCTCGCAAAGAGTAGTGCTAGCATTCAAAACCCATGTTTCACTTAAATCCATAATCTGAGAAATGAATCGTCTCTATTTATTAACTGTTCCAAGAGCCACCACCTGGTGATCTTTAGCTTTATGAAAGACTATATCTGATATGGATATAAAGGTATTTCAATATGAATTGAATTAGTTACATTTATATTAACACCTAATTTATACAGGCTCCCTTCCACAAATGTAAATCAAAAAGCCTGTTTATGTGTGTGTGTTACGTTTTGATGAAACTCAAAAAGCAATCTCCTCAAAAAGACAAACCTAGAAATCATAAACATCTTCCTCAGAAATTCATACCCATTTTCAAAACTACAGGGTGTTTCCAATTATTTTACAGCATAATGCAAAATACTGAATTCTCTGAATAATGTTCTTTCAAATCATCACCTGGAACATTTAGGTCAGAAAAACAAAGCACACACATTGACAGAAAAGGACATAAATTTACTGTCCACATTCCCAGTCCTTGTCAATATCAGCAAGCACGAAAGGCCGACATTTATGCAATATTTTCTCTTAAGGCAGAAATACCTCAATGTGCCAGTCTCCATGAAAATAAGGTTAAACCCTGCATTCGCAAGTCACTGTCCTGATAAAGAACTGCTAGTCCTGCTCATTCCTTTTACCAGCCACTGTTTTCTACTGAACAGGTCCGACCTGCAAGGCTCTGATGTGAAAGGCACAGAAGACGTAGAATTCGCTCTGGCTCACCTGACCACACCAGCCCATCGTATGTGCATACCTGTCTAAGACCACCAGGTCAGTTGCAGTTTCAGCATTACTCTTAAGAATTTTCTCCAGTTTCTGAATCTTTTCTTCTAATTCCTCTGGATCACATTTCCCATTTAAAATGGAAGCAGTTAGTCCCAAAATACGAGGGCATGATGGACAACTTTCACAGAGCTACCATAATAAAAGGTAGTGACAGTAAGAAATTCATTTTGCAAGGCCGTACCAAAAGAGACACCACCATATTAAAACATGTAAAAAATACTGAAAAATACTAAAAATATTACTTATAGAACTATCATAGCGTTTTTAAAAGCTGTTTATCAAAAAGGCAGGTTTAAATATGCTATAACAGATTATATAACTCATTTATGTTTAAAAATTTATTACAGGTTTAGATTTACCATACGTATTATAGTTTATTATTATAGAGTATAGAGTATATGTTAATTTACTATTTTCATTCACACACTGGAACCAAGTTCTCAAGATTGGTAACTAATAAAATGTCTGAGCTATAAAAACACTGTTCATGCTTGGTAATTTGACTTGAATTATTAAGACTTATAAAATATAAAAACTTACCTTCATAATTTCTCGGTAGGGGTGGTCTAGGATTGCAAGATGACACTCATCAAACACCAAAAGATTAATGTCTGACAGTGATAAGTAACCATTTTTCAAAACAATCAAGGCGACATAGCAAGTCATAATGAGAACCTAAAATAAAATGGACACCAGTATACAAACAAATGTGCCATCCACCTGCCCAGGTACACTTACATGAAAGCAGATTATGGAGCCATTGTATTGATGAGAACTTAAAAACCCATTAGTCAAAATTAAAACAAAAATTCTAAATCTATGGAAGGCTCATACATTAGAACCAAGAAAGAGAACTAGGAAAACATGAAACTACAAGAAAAAAATACGATAATGGAGAGCATGTTTATATGATAAATCTATTAAATCTACTTCAGGCTTTCAGGTTCCTGCAGTCGTATTTTGAATGATGAGACCTGTCAATTTAATCAAATCATAGAACACACTGCTTTTTTTTCTTTTTCTCTCTGTTGAATTGACAAGGTTGTCTGAAAGATGACATAAGCTAAGTGTTCTCTTTTATAGCTTAGCATTCTGTGGACATTTAAGTGCTTTTTTAATGCAAACTTAATCCCATACATGAGACATACTAGTTGACTGTATGTAGACTGTAAAAGGTTAGGAAGAAAATAGCTCTTAACCACTTCATATCCACCACCAACACACAAAAGGCGTTCAACACATGCTGACTACATAGAAACATTAAGTTACAGGAAGTTTCATCAAAAGATCACAACCAAGAACTATCTCCAGTTTCAAGACACTTAACTCAAGAGTCAAGAGTATTATTTTCTGAAAGCAGGTCATCTGCAAGTTGGAAATACGTAGCTGAACTTGGTGCTTTTCAAGCAAGTCAATCACACTATAAAGCTGTTTCTTTTCTATGAAGTAAAAGCAACATAAATTAGCAGTCTCCTTGGCTTTGGGGTGAGACTGACAGTGAGAGAGTGCATAGGGCTAGTTTCTGGGCTGACACAGCACAGGAAAGGAGAGTTTTAAAGTTCAACACTGACAACCAAGGCTACAGGTCATCTTATTAACGAAGTCAAGGACTTGTAGGGATTTAGAGAGTGAAATTTCTCTACAAGTCTTACCTGGTGCTTAGTAAACTCTTGGGTCCATTTCTCTTTTGTCCAAGATGCATTTACTTCTAGGTTTGAGTATTCCCCAACCTTGAGATCTGAATGAGTTCTGACAGCTGACACTTGCTGAGCAACCTGGTTTGCTAATTAAAAATAGAAACTCCATGTAAATGTGAAAGTTTGCTCTAGTTGGTTCTCTGGACTATTAATGATTAAACAGTTAAGGAAATCCTCGTTATTATGTAGTATACCTAACCACTTATACTTAAGATATTTCTAAAATGCACCTATTAGACTCACCGCCCTGCCTGTCACTCACTTCAGAGAACCTTGTACATAACAGATTCCTTCTTTATAGCTGATTTTCCCGAACCTAAAAATTTCACTTTTACGCTGCATGCTAATACTTCAGATCTACCCCTCCTGATTTCTTCAATAAAATCAGATCGTTTCACCAGGAAATAATGTAGACTAATACATACTTAGAGCACAAAACAAATCACACACTGAGGAATGACATGGTTGACATGGTTGTATTAGGAACTAGATTTGCTCAGATTCACATCTTGTCCTTTTTATTTTAATGTATAATCCCAAACACATAAAAACCAGTATTTTAAACTTACTGAGGATCTAACTATTAAAAAGCATATATCTTGCTACAACTAGTATAGCAAAATCATAAATCAAAAAGTTATCTAACTCATAATCAAGCACCTTTTGACGTATTTTGTGAAGCTAAAGTATCAAAAACAAAGTAACTGTCACAATTTAGATTATGTTCCAACAGTAATTCATTCAAAAGAAATGCAGAATCAGAATTAAATGCAATTACATTGAAAAGAAAAGCTAGTTTAACGCCTATGAAATAACATGGCTAACATTTAAGACAAACACTATAAAGTTAAGAAAGAAGACAAACTTTCTTTTTCTGCTATCAGTTTCCACAAGCACACTATTCATCAAACTCTTCACATTTTTTTAAGAATTGAACCTAATGCCCACAGAGAAAATCTGCTTTACCATAAAATCTCATCTAATTTCCTCCACACCATTTGATAAAATAACTTTTTATTACCAGAGTTGACCAAGAACACCGTCCGTTTTCCATGTCTGCTGAAGTCTCCCCTGATCTGATAGGACAGCTCTTTAGTGAGTAGTACTGCAATGAACGTCTTCCCTGAGCCAGTGTTCAAACAGACTATGGTATTACGGTCCAGAGCTGCTTCAAGCAGTTCAACCTGGAAACACAGTGGGGAAAACGATTATACACTTCTTATCTAAGTACGAAAGTTAGAACATTGGTTTTGTTTTAATTTGGGAAATTCCACTGTTTTCTAAAATCTTCCTCCAATAAATTGGCCAAAAAGCATGTTTTCTAATCTGTATATACGAGTAATAATCAGAGGCATTAAAATGCCTGTTACATATAACTGTGTTGTATAAACATGTTGAAACGCATTTACAATTCCTCTAAGAAAGATTTCTGCACGGACAGAATACCTCTTTAGAATTATATAAATGACTAAATTTACAGTAACCGTGGTTCTGCCAGCTCTGAGTTGTTCACACCAATCTCAATTCCTACCCAGTTCATGAGGACAGACACATCCAAACGGATATCAAGGACCAGTGAGGTTTCCAGAGGGGGTAAAAAATAAGAAACTTGACAAATAAAACTATCAAACCAATTACCCAGCAGATGTTAGGAAAGAAAAGGACTATTAAGAACAAAGGTATTTGGAATAAGAAAATTAATCAGAAAAGGAAAGCTTGAAAAGGTAAATGAGTTTTATAAGTTGTGTCAACTATATGCTAATTTATTCCATTTTAGTGAAAATGCTCCAGTATTAGTGTTCTCATTAGTACCTGATATTTTCTTGGCGTATAAATGTTATCATGAATTGCTTCTTGTTGCCATGGCAGTCCAAAGAAAGGACCCATTGGTGAGGAAGCAGGGGTCATGAGCTGCAGGCCTGCCATGCTGAGGGGCTGCAAAGCAGGCTTTCATTCATCCAGTGTCTCTCTCATTGCATTTTGTTCTAGCACAGCTTTACTACAAAGGGAAAAAGAGTACCATTACACAACCATGCAGGGTTAAAAACAAAAGAAAGCACAGCAACAAGAGAAACATCAGACTATCACTCCAATGGGCCTTTCAAACTCTTCCTCTAACTGTTTTCAGCTTTTTCTTGATTGCTATTTTTTAAAGGAGGATCGGTTTTAAAAGTCAAGTATTCTATTCTCTCCAACCCAGCAGCAACCCTATCCCTAGAAACTTGTCTAAAAGAACTAGGCAACTGTACAAACATGTAAGTACATGAACATTTACTGATGCATTATTACTAAGAACAAGAAATAACTTTAAATGTATTAATAAATAATTAGCTAAGTAAATTATGGTATGGCTATAACGAAACATTTGAATCCGTGATGAAAATATACACTGATATTTACTGACACAGAACCATGTCCACAGTATGTATACTATGCTGCCTTTCTACATATCTGTATATAATACATGTAAGTAAATACATAAATATATTTCAAACATTATTTGTAAAGTTTATGATGCTATTATTGAAAATAGAGTGAGAAAATGTACAGAAGGCACATAGCACTGTACCTGTACAGGGGAAAGATTCAAATGCCTGCCAACATGCAGTTATTTCATCAAAAGACCAAAACACAGGACTTTTCTCAATTAACAACCTAGCATAGATGATCGACTATTTAAATATGTATCTTTAAAATTATCCATACCCCAAAGTAAAACAAGTCACACCATTCTGTGAAATGATAGCTTTTTTATAGTATCTAAGCACTCTTATGTATCTCATGTCTTCTTTCCCAAAGATAGCTTTGATTTATAAAATGACAAAATAAAAATTGAGTCCTTCTAAAATCCCTAACCTGCACATAGAGGGTTGGGGTTTCAGATCTCTATGTCCAAGTCCATCTTCAGCTTTCCTGACTGTCAGCGGACTTTACTTGCCCCATAGAAGGGAATTTCCTCCCTGTACTGCTTTGGAGTATCCACTGTTATTACTCTATGAAACTGAAAAGAAAGAATACAGCTCTTTGTTCCTCGACAACAAAAACTTTGAATCTCCTGACATGCTGAATTTACAACCATGGTACAACACAGTGACGTCAGCTGATGCAGCTAGTCCAACAAGAAGTCCCAAGTGCAGTCCTCTTTCCTGCACAGACACATACAAATGCCGATTGCAGAGATGAATTCAGCTAAGCAGAATTCACCATCCAACTAACACAAGTATGACCTCGAGTACATGGAACAGGGCATATGGCTGCTTGAGCCAAGGGCACCAGCAAGGCAGGTGCCATCTGTGGGCCAGACAGTGCAATCATTCTCATTACCCTTCTCGGAGGAAGACGGCAAGCCAAGTGTCCCAGAGTACAAACTGGAAAACTATCAAGTCATTATTTTATCTGGGTCAAAGAAGCAATCTGCCCATTCTCCAGTGAATCACAGCCCCAGTAGCCATTCCTTGCCCCCACTCGAGGCGTTCACTTTTCTCCATTCTGCAGGCCCACAGGATGCACACCCTCAGATCCATCATTCAAGCTTTTTACTCAACACAACTGCCAAGAACTCAGAGTGAAAACTATTTTACCTAATTTCCTGAGATTCAGCAGGTCACTGTCAAGGACAAGGCTAAGATCCAGCAGCAGCCCCCACCCGGCTCCATCCTTGGAACCCCTCTCTACTTCTGCCTCCTACTCCAGGTTGCTTCTTGTCTGGGGTTATGTATCCTTAAGCCTGACCCCTCACTTTTCACCCAACCCAAAGCACAGATAGGCAGAAAGTATCAGGAAATCAGTGTAAATCTTGGGGGGGGAAGGGGGGAAGCAGGCAACAGTGTAAATGCCCAAATAGCGCTACCTCCATCCCATACAGCTAGGACCCAGCAACCTCTCCTCCCAACCACGGTCACCAATTCTTCTCATAAAGATGACAGCAGTAATGACAATAATTAGTAACTCCAGCAAAAAGCTGTCTAAAAACAAATAGGACTATTCTTTTTTAAAAAAAGGAAGGTCTGTATTCTTTGAAAATGTATTAAAACACAAAGAAAAACTATGAAAATCTTCCATATTGAAGAAAATTATCAAGAGACATGACAAGTAAATGCAGAAACTAGTCTCAGACTGGGTCCAGTACAGCAGAGCAATGCCATGAAGTTCATTACTGAGTTCACTGCTAAAACGCAGAGACCAGCACTGTGAAACTCACAGGAGTTTCCCTGCTGTATGGCCGTGCAGTATGGCCATGCACTATGTAAAAGAATATCCTTACTCTTAGGAAACATACACTGAAGTGTTAAGTGGTAAAGGGCCATGATATATGCAACTTATTCTCAAATGGCTCAGAAAAGGGAACTAAGTATAGACATAGAATATGTGTGTACAACTGATAAGCAAATGAGCCAAAATGGATAATATCTTGCAACTTTTCCATAAAATTGAAATAGTTTCCAAATAAAGAGTTGTAGAAAGTAAATAAATATGACCAAATGGCCTAGGATTTCCGTGAGTATAGGAACTGTGTCTCACACACATCTGTATCACCCGGGACGGGGCAAACAAACAATGCAGGTTTGCAGAATGAAAGCAATGTCCACGTGAGTAGCATAAAAACCTTCAAACAGCCTCTCTCTGCCTTTCCTAATGTATACCAATTACATACATTCCGAGACAGGATATACACCTTGTTCTTTCACTGGCACACATGTTCCCTAAGAACAAGATATACAGCCTCATTCTCCATGGCTCTTAAATTTCCTGGTCCTCACACCATATATACAGTTAAATAAGTATCTGATGAAGCAAATCAGAGATTCGTGAATGTCCACACAATAATGTATAGAACAGAATCATAGCTCAAAAAATTCTTATATTTGGTTTGAGAATCCACACCCACCCAGTCCTCCCAGCCTTGAGTGCAGAACAAGAGGACTTGCACGGAAATGGAGGACAGTGATTTAACCCTCCCAGTTATAGTTTCCATAAGGTTAATTTTCATTCTATTAGTACACAGTGGCTGGCCTCAGTTATATATTTCCTGTTTAGGGAAACCAAGTCCAAGACTTAAAAATTCAATAGGTAATCCAATAATGTGAAAACAGAAAACCTGTAATTTTGCCAATTTTTACTTTCTTTAGCATCTTGAAATAAACTTTTCCCCTTAACTTAGCCACAATGAAAAACTGAGTGCCCACTGGTAAGAGCCTACAGAACAGAGATGAACTAGTTAACTGCTTTGAGCCCATACTCACTTTATGAGACTGTTTTCCAATCACAGATTTTAAATTTCTGGTCAAACAATTTACACTCATGAAATTGGTAAGGCTGTTTCATTCTGAATATTACTAATTCAGAAACAACTTAATACAACCTGCAAATAAACTCTTCCACTTTCCACATAGGATAAATTGCTGATTTACCGTTTTAATGTTTGAGACCTCTGTGTTGCTGTTGTCTGAACTGCATTTTGACATTGTGATAGCAGTTTATTGGAAAATCACAGCATGCCCATGCTTCTGCTCTAAAAATAAACGCAAAAATAGCCAACTGTAAGATTCCTATACTTAAAATGAATATAAACACATCTATAGGAGTGCCTTATTGATATGAAGAATTGAATAAAGGCCATTGTTTTTATATTAAATTTTAAACAAAAGACATATGGATTATTTTAGGATATTAAGTTTTCTAAAGCAAAGAACAAGAGAAGGAACAATAGCAGGTCTAATTCCAAGAGGTGTGTGTGGGGGGGGTGTTCAAGAAAAGATTCTAAAATGAATACAAGGAAATGAAATAAAGTAAATAAATTCTGAACACAACAACCTGGAAAATGAAAAAAATAAAAGGATAAGTATGTTGTATTTCCTAAATTCACATACACAAAAGAAATGACAAAGGTCACCAGAAGAGAGAATTTGGCCGGAAAATCCAAATCACCTATGACAGGTCTTCAATACGTGTATAAAAGGTATCAGCAATTTTAATTTCTCAAAATGAAATTAAAAACACAAACTCAAAGAACAGTTAAATCCACACTAGATACTCTTACAGAATTCATTTGTGATAGAAGAATTCAAGAACACAGTTCATCAGTGTTAATATTGTAGAGAAATTTAAATTTAGGGGTTTTCTCCTAAGAGAGAAATGGAAAACTAAGGAAGCACGAAGTATTGAGAAACACGTTGACTCTGTTAGGTCTGACACCAGACTCCTTTACCTTACTGCAGCACCTCTACCAGCACAGGCGCAGGACAAACTGGCCGTGGGCCTTTCGCTTATCCAAGTGCCATCCAGTTGTTTAGGGAGTGACTTGTGGTTGAAAAACACTGGTTTAATGGGCATTCCTTTAAACTTTCTCATTCCACACACAAATTTATCTTGCGGGTAGATTAACAAAGCAGAATGGGGAAACCTTAACACTATTTAAGTATGTACATATTTACCTCAAAATGCTGATTCTAAGTTCTTTCAGTTTCCAAGTCTGTATTAAGTCATACCCTAGGTAACCTAAAAGCAATCAGAGAGAATATTTTAGAACATACAACTCGTTTTTAAAAACCAACTTTAAGAAATTTCCTATTTAACAAAACTTTCATATTTAACTTATCAGAATAAGATCCCTGATAAAATAATTTAGTTATCTACTGGGAGTAAAGAAAACAGTCCATGTCTGAAGAGATACCCTTTAAAATTTGTATTTACTGTGTTCTAATACAATTGGAAATTTTAAGAAGTTGTTAGTATAATCCAATATAAGGGAGAATTCTTGGCAGTAAATTACATCCCCCCCAGTAAAATCTGACTTTAAAAACACTTAAACATTATGCTAAGTCAGTATCATGCTTTTACAGGAGCATTTTAGTATCTATCCCCCTATCTCCTAGCTTGCAATTTGTGCTTCCTTAAACTACCTCATAATCTCATTTGTAATTCCATTCCATTCTGCCACCTAGTAAAATGTAAATTGAATACACCAACATCACTCTCTTCCTCTTGTCTAATTAATAGTTACCTCTTTTCTAGAAGTGTCATGACCACAATAAGCTGATAATATCATACTATGAAATTCACTACAGCTCCACTATTACATCTGAGTTAGCCAAACTATGTATTT
This sequence comes from Saccopteryx bilineata, assembly GCF_036850765.1. Classification (NCBI taxonomy): domain Eukaryota; kingdom Metazoa; phylum Chordata; class Mammalia; order Chiroptera; family Emballonuridae; genus Saccopteryx; species Saccopteryx bilineata. The sequence goes on along the minus strand of NC_089493.1, from coordinate 9,765,002 downwards.
ACCTAGACGTTTCTATATTGGAAAGTTAACATTACAAATACAATGAGAACTTATTTTATGTTCCTAATACACAGCCAATAGGTCACACTTTATTATTTTAATTGTGACCACAACTTAAATTACAAACATACAATCTCCTGTTTGTTAGGCCACTTTCTAACTCAGAAAAAAAGATGCCACTACCAGATACTCTATCAAGTTTTAGTGTAAATTGACAAACTCAACCCACATTAGCATCTAACTCAGGGGTCGGGAACCTATGGGTCACAAGCCAGGTGTGGCTCTTTTGATGGCTGCATCTGGCTTGCAGACAAATCTTTAATAAAAAAAAAAACGTTAAAAATATAAAACATTCTCATGTATTACAATCCATTCATTTCCTACTGCTCATGTTCATGGTTGCGGATGGCTGGAGCCAATCACAGCTGTCCTCCAGGACAACACCAAATTTTTATTGGATAATGCCTAACGTACACAGGTTGTTGTGAGGTCAGGAAGTAAACTTTCCTCCTTTTAATCAAGTAGTCAACTAGTTAATTGCAGAAACTCTTTTGACGAAGAAGATGACTAAAAGAAAAAAAGAGGAGTATTGTACTTTTCAGCAGGAATAGACAGAGGAATTCACCTTTGTGGAGAGAGCAGGTTCTGCAGTGTGTCTAATATGCAATGATAAAATTGCATTGATGAAACAGTCAAATATAAAGTGGCACTTCGACATACGCCATACTACATTTGCATCAAAATATCCAGCGGGGGACAGCAGGAAGAAAGCATGTCAAGAGCTACTGTGCAGAGTGAAAGCTAGTCAGCAGCAACTCTGTGTTTGGACCCAACAAGGTGACTGGAATTTGGCTAGTTTTGCTGGTGCTTTAGCAATTGTGAGAAACGGAAAGCCATTCACAGATGGGGAGTTATGCCAAAACATTCATGCTTGATGTTGCCAATGAAGTTTTTGACAACTTTTTGGATAAAGACAAGATAATCAAATGAATAAAAGACATGCCTCTGTCGGCAAGAACTGTTCACGATCGTACCATCATGATGGCAAATAAAATTGAGGCAACACCAGTGAGGGACATAAATGCAGCACCATTCTTTTCTCTCCACTTTGGATGAGTCAACAGACGTAAGCCATTTATCCCAGTTCAGCGTGATTGCAAGGTATGCTGTCGGTGACACACTACATGAGGAAAGTCTTGCTGTTCTGCCTATGAAAGAGACAACAAGAGGGGAGGATTTATTCAAGTCTTTCACTGAGTTCACTAAAGAAAAAAAATCTACTGATGGATAAACTTATTTCGGTGTGTACTGATGGTGCTCCGTGCATGGTGGGGAAAAACAGAGGATTCGTAGCGCTTCTTCATGAACGTGAAAAGAGACCCATCCTAAGTTTTCACTGCATCCTACATCAGGAGGCGCTCTGTGCTCAGCTGTGTGGCGAGCAGCTTGATAAGGTGATGTCGCTGGTCATTCAAGTGGTCAACTTTATTGTTGCCCAAGCTTTAAATGATCGCCAGTTTAAAACACTGCTGGATGAAGTTGGGAATAATTATCCTGGTCTGCTTCTGCACAGCAGTGTGCGTTGGTTGTCAAGAGGGAAAGTGCTCAGCCTTTTCGTAGCTTGTCTGAGCAAAATCCAGACTTTTCTTGAAATGAAAAATGTTAAGCATCCTGAGTTAGCTAACACTGAGTTGCTCCTGAAGTTCTATCTTGTGGACATGACTGAACATCTGAACCAGCTCAATGTGAAAGTGCAAGGCATTGGAAATACAGTCTTATCCCTTCAACAAGCAGTGTTTGCATTTGAAAACAAGCTGGAACTCTTCATTGCTGACACTGAAACAGGCCGTTTACTACACTTTGAAAAACTGGGAGAGTTTAAAGAAGCATGCACAGCAAGTGACCCTGCTCAACATCTTGATCTCCAGCAGCTAGCGGGCTTCACATCTAATCTTCTGCAGTCATTTAAAGCGCGCTTTGGAGAATTTCGTGAGTGCACGCGTCTTTTTAAGTTCACCCATCCACACGAGTGTGCAGTTTACAGCGCCGACCTGAGTTACATCCCCGGTGTCTCCGTCAGAGATTTTGAGCTACAGGTTGCTGACCTGAAGGCCTCAGACATGTGGGTGAATAAGTTCAAGTCACTGAATGAAAATTTGGAAAGACTTGCACGACAGCAAGCAGAGTTGGCGAGCAAACACAAGTGGGGAGAAATGAAAAAACTTCAACCTGAGGACCAGTTGATTGTCAAAACTTGGAACACGCTTCCCGTCACATACCACACACTGCAGCGTGTGAGTATTGCTGTACTGACAATGTTTGGCTCTACGTATGCATGTGAGCAGTCTTTCTCACATCTAAAGAACATTAAGACCAACCTATGGTCATGTTTAAGCCTGCATGAAGCTTAACCTCACCACGTATCAACCAGACTACAAAGCCATCAGCAAAACCATGCAGCACCAGAAGTCACATTAATGATAAGAAGTACTTTATTCATCATTGGTTAGCAACAGCATAACAACGTTATTAAAAAGAATTCAGAGACTTATTGTACTTTAAAAGTGTTGGTCTTACATAAAATGCACACATTTACTTGTATTTAGTGTTAAACATATTGTATGGCTCTCATGAATGACATTTTAAAATATGTGGCGTTCATGGCTCTCTCAGCCAGAAAGGTTCCCGACCCCTGATCTAACTCGTATATGGCTGTACTGCTTCACAGAGAGGCTTGTAATGACAGACAGTGGACCCTCTGATCTAAAGTCTAAAGGCGTCCAGAGCTCCTGGTGCACGTTTTCAAAACTGGTAACAGAAAACTTCCAACTCATTCATTTTCTTGTAATGTGTCACAGATTCTGACACTATTACCTTTACAAATATTAATGTCCAGATTTTGTTCCTAATCTTGTGAAGCCCAAATGCACAACTACCATAAAGTTCCAGTGAACAAAACACAAGAAAACCATGAACACTGTGACACCAAAACATTGCCAAAAGCACTTGTGTAATCCAACGGATAAAACTAAAACATGCTAGAAGAGCTTCCAGTCCCTAGTAACGGACCAGAAAAACAATCTGAGATGTTTCAAATTAAAATTACAGCAGCTAGGGAAAGAAGGAACAGTTAGCCTGTTAAGACCTCTGAGCCAGCTCTAACAGAAGACTGCTCACACTTCCTGGTCTATACGGACAACCAACATGCTGTCTTTTCTACCTAGCCATGCTGCTGGTGGCTTGTTCAGATTCCATGTCCCGAGATCAGTAGTTTTTTGCTAGCAATGGTCTAATAAATCCTTTCTTTCAAAGGACTCTCAGCTATGGAAGTTAAATGTTTTTATGTAATGCAACCAATATGCTATTAATAATCCAAGGCATTATTTTAACTCTATCCAAACCCAACTTGCTAAAGGCAGGCACTCTTGGTTCTGATACAATGTACAGATTTATATGGTTGCTTATATGGCTGTTGGTATAAGGGTAAAATTTATATTAAGAGGCTTAATTCTCCAAGTTAAAAATAAATGGCAGTGCCTGACCTGCAGTGGCGCAGAGAACAAAGCATCAACCTAGAGTTGAAGTTGCCGGTGCGAAACCCCGGGCTTACACAGTCAAGGCACATAGGAGAGGCAATTACTATGAGTTGCTGCTTCCTGCTCCCCTCCTTCCCTACTTTCTAGTTCTTCTATCTCTAAAATCAATAAATAAAATCTTTAAAAATCCAATGATATGCTGCCTATAAGAAATTCACTTTAAAAAATATAATACAATAAATGGACTTCTTCCTCATCTTTTTTTTTTTTACAGACTTCTTTTTCAATTCTTTTTAAATGTATGTAAATCTTAAACCTCTAGCCCTTCTCACTTCTCTGGAATGTTTCTTTAAAGATCTAAGAGCATCTCTGAAATGTAATTAAGAAGGATAATTGCCCAATCAAGTTTTCTAAGAAGACTTGGACCCAATCTGCCACCTATCTCCTTATAAAAAGCTCCCTCCAAGTGATAATGGTACAAGAAATTAGAGATTTATCCTGACAACATGGATATAGTGGGTTGTAACCACTGAACAGAATAAAAGAACAAGATTTCTTTCTGTCTTTATAATCTCTTTAGTTGCTGACCTGTGATGTTGTGATGTCACCTTCTGGTTCAATGTTTACTCAATAAAAAACTATTTTCTTTTTCTTCTACCTTTGTGGAGAGATCTTCTGGGTTGTGAGGCGATTTTGTTTCTAATTATATTTCCTCAACACCAGCTTAAAAAAAAAATGTCCATTCTCAAATAGTATGCATGCCATTTAACAAAATTCCATTTAGTGGAACCTAAATACTAGAGAAACCTAAAACATGCTGCCCAACTACAGTCAGGAAAGGAGTTTTAAAAAGAAGAGGGAGCTAAGTGGGCAAACAGCCTCTTATTTTAAAAAAATCTACACACAGAAAGCATCCAGTGGTTTAAAAATAACTCCCACCAACCTTCTCTACGTTTCAGTTAGAGGAGTCTCAACTGTTTTACACCAGCTTCCTAAGTCAAGTGGATGCTCTGGCCTCTAAACAGGTTCTCATAGTCACTCCTCACACAGGCTCTCTGACGGAGGGGCCCTAAGTAAGGCCACTGGCAATGTAGGAAGCAAACTCTTTTTTATTTTTTTAAGTACTTTTCATTTAAAATCATCTGAATGCCAGCAAGGGGTCCAGTGAGGAAGACCAATGCTCATCAGACTCTACCACCTTTCTCTAAAGTTTGCTTCTTTGCCTGCAAAATAGAAATACTTGACTATTTTGAGGCTCAAATAAAATCATGTATGGATATTAAGCCTCATGGAGAAAAAAGTGCTTACAACATAGAAAATGCTCAGTAAATGGTAGTTTTGAAAAACAGACACACTACCATCTCTATCTGGACCTATGTTTTCAAACAATTCTTAAGATTGTAAGAAATTTCTTAAAGAAAGCCTAAAATGTTTAGTAATCATAAAATTCAGTATAGAAATATTTTCACATAAATTTAAAGTACACAAGATTTTATACAGTATTTTAACCCAATGAACATGAAAAACCCCAAACTCTGACTCACCTAATCATTAGGAATTTATAATAGAATAAAAATAAAATTTCAATCACAAAATACAGCTATAATGCAAAATAAAATTAAATAGCTTTGTATCCACTATTTTTCTTTAAAAGCAATAAACAAAAAGTATTGTATGCTATTTCCGTTGGCTCCACAGACATCACTGAAAATATTCTTTTCCTTAACTGTTTCTTTGGTACCCAGGAGGGCAAGAAATCATCATCATCAAATGGACAAATTCTGAAAACACAAAATGTAAGATAAAACAAAACGATAGAAAATATCCAAAAATGTTATAGTATACAAAATAAATATTTCAAAAATTTACCAACTCCTATTTGGCGAATATAGATTATGAAAAGACTAAGGTCAAACCAAAGGCTGAGAGACCAAAGAAAAGAAAAAAGGGATAATAAATTCAAGAATTTAAACACTGATAGCATTAGATAATTCCAGTTATTTCCCTTTTTTATTTGTCATATCTGCCATTATCAGAAATCTCTGTAGATTAATCTAGCCTATAACACTAACACAAAACAAGGAGCAGAAATGCTCCCTCCAGGCCCCGGCCTGGCAGCTCAGGTGGTCAGAGCAGCACCCCAGCATGCCAAGGTTGCGGCCTCTACCCTGGTCGGGGCTCATACAAGAGTCAAGAAATGAATGCGAAACAATGTATCAATGTGTCTCTTCCCTCTCTCTCTCTCTCCAAAAATTAATTTTAAAAAATTTTAATTGAAAGAAATACTTCTTTCAACATTACCAATTCTAACAGCAAAATTGCCCCTCCCACCCAACCCCCAAATCTAAATACCTCACAATGAATGAGGAATGTAAACAAACCATGACTCATTTTACATGATGTAGTTTCATTGAGCCATTAAAAATAATGAGGTTATAATGAACAAAAATGCTTATGTATGGCATTCAATGAAAAAAAGCAGAATATTTTTATTTATAGTAAGATCATGATTATCTCTTCAAGTTAAAAACTAAAAAATAGAAGGAGGGAGGGGGAATGGAAAAAAATATATTTACTCAAAAATTGAGGAGGTGATTACTACCAGGAGTGATTTCTTTTCCTTAAACCATTTCTGCAGTGTAAAATTCCCTACAATTTGAACACATTACTTTTAGAATTGAAAAACAAGCTTTCAAACTGAGAATGGTTTGTATAGACAACAGTTTAGAGATGTACGATGCTGTGCTAGGCACTAGAAAAGAAAAGCTTCTCCCTTCTGAAGCCTCTGAACCTGGTAACTTCTACCCCAGCTTCTATAACTTTAACCACAAATTCAACGGCCTGCTTTTCTTGCACTACTCTATAAACCAGACAAATTTCTGGGTTTCTCCAAATCTTTAACATAAATATATTATGTTTACATTGCAATGTAATTATGCCTAAAATTAGATTTGTCCTAAATTGAAGCTGAATGCAGGTCAAATACCATTTTAACAAATTCCATCCGTCACAATTTCCATATAAAAAGTATCTCTAGGCTGCCAGCCAATGGCCCAATTATTGAAATACTTCTGAAAAAGACAACATTCCAACTCATCAAAACGGCAGATACCGCCCTTCCCCTTCAAGTTACCTATAGTGACATTTACCCAGCAGTTTCGTTTCCAGAGAGGTAAATACTTAACTCACCACTAGCTTTCAAGATGAGTTTTAAGGATAATGTTTAATTCCAAGTTTTTGTACTTGACTCAATAAATACATTGTTTAACAAATGCTAGATTTTTACTCAATTCATGACACCTTCTGCCTATCTTTGACACCACATAAAACCACCCACAAGAAAAAGGGGCCACAATTCTCTATGTCAAGCAATTTTAACACAAATATAATGTGGACACTTTAATACCAAAGAGAAGTCTGGTCCCAAGGAAAAAAAAGCGAGCCTAAGAGACTGCTGAGTATGGTGGATGTTAATCAATGCTGAGTCAGGAAAGAAAACATTAGAAGTTCTAGGCAAGGAGTAAAGCCCCATACCACTGCTGTATGCAATGGGAGCAACCATTCATGTTATCTGCTGTCCCTAGAGCACTATGACACATGTACCCCAACCTGCACAGAGAAGCAGCTCCTTCTAGGGCCCCACCCCTCACTACCACACCCAAGCTTTCCCTTAAAACTTCTATCACTGATTCCCCTCATCCAGCACGCATGCACTATCACCATCCAAATCAGGCCTCGAGTAGCTTCTGTTCCACATTAGATGTTATCGCTATCTCTCCACTCCAGAACTGTTCAATCTTTGAAATGAAAGATAATTTCATACTTGACTTACCCTAAATTCAAGAAAAGCTAGAAACATACAAAATATATTTTTGTTAATTAGCTCTATGTTGAGAATAAATTTTATTTATCTAACCTTAAATTAACATGTACCATATTTCCCCATGTATAAAATATAAAACGCACATTTTTTTAAAGCACTTGGGGTCTAAAAACTGGGTGTGTCTTATAGTGGTTGTAGTTGTTTTTAGTTGCATTTCCCACTTTTTTGTGCTTGTTTTTGCGCTCCTTGTTGAAGACAGTGGATTCTCATCAGACACAGATGAGGACAAGCTAATGGGTGGGAGTTTTGACAGTGATGAGGAGTTGTATAAATTTTATGATGAATAAAACTTGAGTTCAATAACTTTAAAAAGACAGAGGGACAGATAGGGAGAGAGATGAGAAGCATTAATTCTTTGTTGTGGCACTTTAGTTGTTCATTGAGTGCTTTCTCATATGTGCTTTGATGGGGGGGGGCTACAGCAGACAATGACCCCTTGCTCAAGCCAGCGACCTTGAGCTCAAGCTGGTGAATCTTGCTCAAACCAGATGAGCCCGCGCTCAAGCTGGCAACCTTGGAGTTTCGAACCCGGGTCCTCCGCATCCCAGTCTGATGCTCTATCAACTGCACCACTGCCTGGTCAGGCGTCAATAACTTTATGTAATACTTTTTTTTCAAATTTCAGGCCCCAAAATTAAAGCGCGTCTTATATATGAGAACAACTTATACATGGGGAAATACGGTATCTTTGTAGGTCAAAGAAAATTTCAATTTAAATACTTCCTATTTTTAAAGACTTTTAACAACCCAAATTATTTAAATAAGTATAATGCCTCCCATCCTTGCCCCCTCCTCCTACAAAGACAAGTTCAGGGCTGACCTGAAAGTCCCAAAGCTAGAGAGGCATCAATTTGTACACCGGTCATTTTGACATCATCCAACCACCTTCATCCTCCCCCCCGCCCTTAGCCTCCCCGGGTTTACTCCCAAGCACTACAAACTGTCTTCCCCATGAACGCATCTGATCTGACACCAGCCTTGGATATGTGCCAGCCACACAATGAAGTTCCCCAAAAGAGTACTTCTCACTAATTTACTCATTTTAGAAACTGTATTTCATTAGGTTATAAATCCAGGTAAAACTCTATTTAATGTCAACTTTTAAGTGCAGAAGGAATGACAGAAAAAAAATCACCATTTTTAACCATCACATTAATAAAACTGAGGCAAGAATCATTAATGGATGCTAAAACTATTGGGTGATGGTTACGAAAGAATATTTACATCATCTTAAACTATCTCTGCACAGATCGCCTACTTGAAATGGAAACCGAAATTTTTCACTGGAAAAACCTTACAGATACCACTTTAACTTAACCCAAGTGACAAAGTTAACATCATCAATATTGGGACAAAGTGACAACATGTACCTCCTAATGCAATGAACTAAGAAATATCATTTATGTAGTTTTCCTATTACAAGTGCAAAACCTGAACCTGCTCACAGGAATATGAAAACCAAATCTGAGACTCATTTTACAAAACAACTGGCTGTGCTCTTCAAAAAAGTCAGTATCGTAAAAGATAAAAGCTGAGAAACTATCAGATGAAAAGCGTAAGGAGACAGACAACTAAATGCAATGTATGTTCCTGGGTCGACTCGTAAGAAGGAAGGAAAATTGAATAAAGGAACTAATCGGGGGGAAAGGGGTATCAGAATATACCACCTCATAATGCATCACTTTGGCACAGGATTATTCTGAGTTGAAGGCAAGAGAGAAACAGCAGACACAGGAGGAATTCTCTGCCTGCCCCTTTCTACCTAAAAGCGGGCCATACATCTCCATTGTGAAGGAGTCCTCTCTCCACACTCTAGGGCCTGTCAGGGATGACTCTTACTTACCCCCAGAGATGTCACGTTTGAATCTGCATAAACAAACCTTAGTGAAATAACCCGTGTCTTTCCTTAGTCTCCCTCACAGATTTACCTTGCCACAATCTTCCTCCCCTAAAGCCCAAACTCTTTTTCCTTTGTCGGTCACACCTCCATGGATTATTACCCTTTATTTAATGGCACATGAGCTCTAAGCCTAACCACTCTTTGGGTTTTCACTTCTTCCTATGAATCTCTGCATGCATGCAAAGAAAACCTTTTCTGCAATGAATCTTCCCTTTGTCAGTTTAACTCAGTCTCACCCACTGAACTAGAACATAGAGGGAAAACTTTCTCCCCTCCCCTAGAGGAACACTGGTGAAATCTAATAACTTAACTGTACTGTGATTATGAGAATGTTCTTGTTCTTAGAAAATACACTTCTAATATTTAGTAGTGAAGAGCATAATGCCTAGAATACAAATGTAGCAAATTATTAACTATTGGTAATATAGGGAATTCTATTCCTACAACTCTGTAAATCTGAAATATTTTAAAACATAAAATTAATAACAACACTCTACTAAATATTGATAAATCAGTATTTGGCTATCAGTAGAGCACAGAAAAATGGAACTTATTCAAATCATTTTGTAGTAGTATAAAAAATAATACTTAAGGTGACTTTCCTCACTCAAAAATCTTTGTTTTACCTCCTCCCCCTTAAATTATTCATTGATTCAGCAAATATTTATTGAGTAAGATATCCTTAATACAAACCTGTACTATGGAGAGGGTGAGAACTGAGTTTTATAGAGTGAGTAATAACAGCACTGGTCAGGAAGGGGATAGTACAGGGCATCATGAGGACTAGGCACCCAGCAGGTCAAGTTAAAGAAATAACAAGCAGCATGTGCTGGAGCACTTGTCCACAGGATGGTGAGACAATGAAACTGGTAAGACAAGCAGGAAGTAGATCATAAGGGCCTCCTGTACGGCTTCGTGAGGATTGGAACCTTGTCCTGTCCACTTCAGCAAGACTTGGACTCCACTTTTCTATTCTTGGTACACACCAAGGGTTCTCACCTAGTTCATGTCAGCCCATGAAGAGCTAATTCTGTATCCAAGGCCCATAGACAAGAATATCAAACATAATAAGAAAGAGACTCCTAATATTTAACTCTTCAGAGTAGACATTCCTTTTTCCGGTTGGCTCAGTGGTAGAATGTCAGCCCGCCAAGAGTGTGGATGTCCTAGGTTCAATTCCCAGTGAGGGCACACAGGAGAAGCGATCATCTGCTTCCCCACCCCTCCACCTCTCGCTTCTCTCTCTATCTGTCTCTCTCTCTCTCTTCCTCTCCTGCAGCCATGGCTCGATTGGAGCGAGTTGGCCCTGGGTGCTGAGGATGGCTCCATGGGCCTCTGCCTCAGGCGCTAAGAGCTCAGTTGCTGAGCAACAGAGCAATGCCCCAGATGGGCAGAGCATTGCCCCCTAGTGGGCTTGTGGGGTGGATCCTGGTCGGGGCACATGCGGGAGTCTGTCTCTCTGCCTCCCCCCCCCCCCCCGTCTCTATGAATTTAAAAAAAAAAAAGGAAAAAAGAAACATTACTTCTACTCCTACTGGTTTGCCTGGAACTGTCTCTGTTTGTGCACTGAAAGTCCCTGTGCTGGGAACCACCCACCCATCTAGCACAACTCTGGAAGAACCAGGATGGTTCTTCTTATCTTTCAGATGATTTCCCCATCTCTAGCTCCAGTTCTCTAGCCTTGCCTGCCTGTTACATATTTCCACTTGGAGAGCTACACTTAGCTGCCAAGGGAACTTTTGGCTGTTCCAAGAATTAATCTAAAAACATGAAGATTTGTTACTGCTAAATACAATTAAAAAAATTTTTTTAAACCTTCCATTACAGGAATTCAGAAAGTCTAGGAAAAAAAGCATCAGTACCAGAATAAATGTAGCCTCCTAGTCTAACAACTCTTACTGTACTCAACTGCGTTACAATTAAACCCAATATACATATATTACAGAACAAGAGAGGAAAAGAAAGCTCAGATTCAGAGTGCTCTGAATCCATGTTACCCATAAGACCTTGGGCTAAGGGCCTCACCTCTCAGTCTCAGCCTCATTTCTATAATGGGACCTACAAAGATGTCCGCCAGCCCCGGGCTCCTCTCGTTCCCCTACATAATCCACAGCACATACATTTAATTAACCAATTTAAATAAGCAAACCACTAAAACCACATAAGATGTCTGGTTTGGAAAAAGTACTGTATGTACTGGAAAAAGGAAGTTGAGGCCATTTCTATATACATTGACTGTCACCCTCTCACAATGTTTTTTTTTTTTTAATTTTTTTTAAATTTTATTTTATTTATTCATTTTTAGAGAGGAGAGAGAGAGAGGGAGAGAGAGAGAGAGAGACAGAGAGAGGAGAAAGAGAGAGACAGAGAGAAAGAAGGGGGGGAGGAGCAGGAAGCATCAACTCCCATATGTGCCTTGACCAGGCAAACCCAGGGTTTTGAACCAGCGACCTCAGCATTTCCAGGCTGACATTTTATCCACTGCACCACCACAGGTCAGGCCTCACAATGTTTTAAAGACACTCTTCTGTTATACTTTACTTATTTTTATTTTTACTATTATTTAGAAACAATCCTTCAAAAAACAATAAAGCATATGTTAAATTATAATCACTAGTTGGATTAATCCAAAATGAATTTTGGTCAAAGTTTAGAAATTTAGCTTACAACCTAATTAGAGATTTCACATACCAATAGCTTTGGAGTATCACCAGTTTTCAAGGAACTAACTTTGTCTACATAAATCACAGTGTGCCTATCTTCTAAGAATATCAGAAACTAACTACTGTCTAGTCTTCCATACACACAACAAAGAGTATTCTTTATATTACTTAATGATCTCTTAAAAAGTTGTAATTTCCCCAAATTGAGCAGTTTTACTTGGTTATTTTTTAGTATCAATGACTTCATAGTGGTCACTCAAAGAAATGCTTTAGATGAAATGGCCAAATTACTTGGAAAAAAAAACAATTTACCAAAGTTAACATCTGAAGAAACAGAAAATTTGAAGAGATTTATACCTGTTTTTAAAAAATGGATTATTAAAAACTCCAAGCCCAAATGGCTTCACTAGTGATTCTTCTAAATATTTAAAGAATAACTCTAATCTTAAAAGCAAACTCTTCAGAACAGAAATAAGAGAAAATACTTCCCAAGTCTTTCTATGAGACCAAGATAAACTTGACACCAAAACCTAACAAGGACAGTAAAATTACAAACATCCTCAACCATTGCCTTCTTGAGGCATCTTCTTGGTCATTTATTTCAAATGTATAGCAACTCAGCATATTAAAGAAGAACCAACTCATTGACCATTTTAGATAAATAGGAAAGCCATTTTGTACTCAGAATTTAACAGAGGATTTCTTAAATTACTAACAATTTCAATTTCATCAGCTACCTCAAAAATAGCTGACCCTTGAATAACGCAATGAGGGTCCACTTCAAACGCAGATTTTTATTCAGTAACTACATGCACTCTTTTCCATCCAAGGTTCCAGAAGCCGGTTATATAGAGAAGTTTGAGCACCCTAGGATTTTGGTATTTGCCAGGAGGGGAGGGCAGATCCTGAAACCAATCCTGCGCAAATAATGAGGGACAACCCACGTTTCAGAAAGTCCAAGTTAAATGCAGATTTTCGACTGGGGGATGGCGGTCAACACCCCGTAACCCCCATTCGAGGATCGGCTGTAACGCTGGCCCTGTATTCATTCACTGAGTACATACCACCACGCAAGCAGCCCTACTTTTAAGCCAACACACATTCCTGAAGACTGGCAGAGAGAATCTGGAAAACCCTAACTGCCTATACAGTCCAGAAATGAGCTCATTTGTGACTAGTCTGTCATTCAGCATCTGTCAGACTGCTGAATGAAAGAACAGATATTTCGGGGAAATCATCTGAAAGATAAACGAACTAAACTCTAATAAATCAAATCCCCAGAATGAAGTATACCTGTATTGCTAAAGCTTTTCCATTTTGCCTGAGGCTTTTCTCTAGTGTCTCTAAAATGGCATGGGAAAAATGTTCCTGTCATTTGTAAAACATTTTGTCCATATATTATTAATATCAATTTATGTAAGAATTTAAACAATTACTTGTTCTTCATACAAGAGAAAAGTCTGCTTCTCCTAATTAATTGGTATACTTCCTTTCATTAATCAATGCCAACTACAATTAGTACTATTTCCTTTTTCACTCTAATAATTTAATTTTTTTAAAAAGCTTTAGTTACATGCAGATGCTGAGCTGCCCTTGCCCTAAGCTTCTCATCTAATTCCCTTCTGCCCGCTCCACACTGCACCCTTCAACCTTCCCCATTTCAGTCATTTCAAACACCTATTATTGTAAGACCAACTCAAATTCGTTCTCAAAGCAAATAATAAAACAGGTAAACGCATTGGGACTTTAGAATAAGCTAAACTTTGTGTGTGTGTGTGTGTGTGAGAGAGAGAGACAGACAGACAGACAGACAGACAGACAGACAGAAACAGAGAGACAGCGAGAGATAGACGGGAAGAAAGAGATGAGAAGCATCAATTCTTCATTGCGGCACCTTAGTTGTTCATTGACTGCTTTCTCATATGTGCCTTGACCGTGGGGCTACAGCAGACCGAGTGACCCCTTGCTCAAGCCAGTGACTTCAGGGTTTTGAACCTGGATCCTCCACGTCCCAGTCCAATGCTCTATCCACTGCACCACCACCCGGTGAGGCGCTAATAAACTCTTCAATGTCCAAAAAAGCAGAGCTTAAGGTAAACAAGATAAATCACTGGGCTCCAACTTACTATTTACACAAGTCAAACTAGAACCTTAGTTACCTGAATACCACTTGCCAGACACTGACAGGAGGTGAGATCATAAAAATGGGCCATGCCTGACTGGTGGTAGAGCAATGGATAATGTGTCAACGTGGGACACTGAAGACCCAAGTTCAAAACCCCAAGGTGGCTGGCTTGAGTGCAGGTTCACCAGCTTGAGCATAGGGTCACCAGCTTGAGTATGGGACCACAGACATGAACCCAATGTCACTGGCTTGAACCCAAAGGTCTCTGACTTAAAGCCCAAGTTCACTAGCTTGAGTCCAAGGTCACTGGCTTGAGCAAGGGGTCACTGGTTCAACTGGAGTCCCCTGTCAAGGCACATATGAGACACAATCATTGAACAACTAAAGTGATGCAACTATAGGTTGATGATTCTCATCTCCCTCCCTGCCTGCCTGCTTGCCTGTCTGTGTCTGTCTTGTCTGTCTGTCTGTCTCTCTCGCTTAAGGAAAAAAAAAAGTCAATCTGGGCCTCAAGTAGATGAGGAGATTAAAGTCTTTTATTGACAAAGAGGAACTTTTTGTAGGAAAGTCTGTCTGAAACAGACCTGAGAAGACACCTAGTGTGCTAAATTCTGAGTCCAGGGTTTTGATCAAAAAACAACTTGGCCACTTCTGGGCATATATCCAAAAGAAATGAAAGCAGGGACTCAAACAGGTATTTAAACACCTATGTTCACAGCAGCATTCTTCACAAAGCCAAAGACAGAAGCAACCAGGTGGCCACGTACAGATGAATGGATAAATAAATGTGGTATGCATATATACAATAAACCATTACTCAGCCATTAAAAGGAAGGAAATTCTAACACACGCTATAACATAAATGAACCCTGAAGAGGCATAAATGAAATATATCACTTGCAAAAGGACAAATATTGTGTAATTCTACTTGAGAGGTTCTGAGTAGCCACATTCACAGAGAAAGCAGGACGGCTGCCTGGGGCTGGAAAGAGGCTACAGCAGCAGTTAGTGCCTGCTGGGGACAGTACAGCAGCAGTTAGTGCCTACTGGGGACAGTACAACAGCAGTTAGTGCCTGCTGGGGACAGAGTTTCAGCTGAGGAAGAGGAAAAGCTCTGGAGACGGGTGATGGTGATGGTTGCAAAACAGTATGTGTAGTTAATGCCACAAAACTGTACACTTAGAAATGGTTAAAATGGCCCTAGCCAGTTAGTTCAGTCGGTTAAAAGCATCATCCTAAAACAACAAGGATGTGGGTTCGATCCCTGGTCAGAGCACACACGGGAAGCAACCAATGAGCGCACGACTGAGTGGAACAACAAATGAATGCTTCCCTTCCCCCTCCCCTCTCTCTTTCTCAAAAAAAAAAAAGGGTAAAATATTAAATTTTGTTATGTATATATTATCACAAAAAAAGAAAAATAACTGAACTATTCAGATAATGAGAGGTCACTTGATCATTTAAGGTTAGAAAGGGTTTGCTTCATTGAGCAAGTATTAACTAAGGACTTACATACAATTGTACATATTTTTCCTCTAAAATCCACTGCGAACAGCAAGGTAACGTAACGAAAAGAACAAGCACGCCAGGGCTCTGAACTCAAACCCTCCCAGTCCTGGCTGCGCCACTTCTAGACTCATAACCGTGGGCATCAATCTCTTGAGTCTTCATCTCCTCGCATGTAAAGTAAGGGCAGTCTCTCGGGCCACAGAGAGGGCTAAATGAGAATGTCCACAAAAAGCACCCGAAACATTTTGGCACGTACCAAGGAGGTACTTTTTGTTAATAAATATTCCCCTTTTCTTCTTTGTCACATGTAATGACCACAGGATGTGAGAGAACAACTATTAAATACCTACTTTCTCACATGAATCAAGATCTCACATGTTAGACTGTAGCCAGGAATAAATATCTCAATGCCATACAAGTCACTCTTCCTAGAACGTACTACCCAATGTATACCACCACAAATCATGATCTAGTAAGATCATGAGCCACATCAAAATAAAATGTCTTCTGAAACCAAGATGATAAAACTCAGCAATGGCAAAACAAGCTCACAGTTGACAGAACTCAATCTTTTTTTTTTTTTTTTCTGAAGTTGGAAATGGGGAGGCAGTCAGACAGATTCCCACATGCCCCTGACCAGGATCCACCCGGCACGCTCACCTGGGGGCAATGCTCTGCCCATCTGGGGCATTGCTCTGTTGCAACCAGAGCCATTCTAGCGCCTGAGGCAGAGGCCACAGAGCCATCCCCAGCGCCCGGGCCATCTTTGCTCCAATGGAGCCTTGGCTGCGGAGGGGAAGAGAGAGACAGAGAGGAAGGAGAGGGGGAGGGGTGGAGACGCAGATGGGCGCTTCTCCTGTGTGCCCTGGCTGGGAATCGAACCCGGGACTCCTGCACGCCAGGCCAACGCTCTACCACTGAGCCAACCGGCCAGGGCCACAGAACTCAATCATTAATGACTGCTGTGATGGCAGCATAAAAAGCAAGCCCTTACTAAAATAACTGCAGGAAAAGAAAGTCTTTTCTCCTTAAATTATATTTGACCAATCCACTTTTTCTTAAAACTGCATTTTGATGCCATAACTAAACCTATAAACCAACATCTCTATTTAAGTGCTTAGAGTGAGCGTAGTAAAAGCAATCTTTAGTGTTCCTAAAGACAAAGTTTTATAAAATACAGCCTAAAATGAAGTTGTGAAATAACTAGATGTATATATATATGATATATATTACATAGAATAATACATGCCATATGTAGCTATCTAGTTTTAAAAATAACACTTGACAAAATAAACTGATTGTTCCAGAACCTAGTACAGTAATACTAAAATTCCTGTTCACTAGCCACCTCATCCAGAATCCTGTACCAGCAACCATCTCGTAATAAAATACGTATTGGAGCTCTTGGTTAAGATGGGTATTTTCATTTGGAAGTTTTAATGTTTACATCAATACATTTTTCAATTTAGTTAACCTTTTATTAAACAGAGCAATTAAATATGTATATATATGACTTCTTAATTACCTAACTTCTGTCCTTTCAAATTCACTGAGTGTACTGCACTTGAAAAACAAGCAACACAAAGGTTACTGAAAATCAGAATTGTAAGGATTCAGAAAATTCAAAGAATAGAGTACCTCAAGAAGCACAAATTTCCAAGTAATACGCTTTAATTAGATGAAATGTTGTTAAACCGCGCCTGTTATAAGAACACTTAGACTTAACCTGGTTCAGTTAACGCAGGACTTTCTACACACACACACACACACACACACACACACAACCAACCAACCAACCAACCAAACACTGCAGGGCAGAGATTCCCTACTCATCTCCCTTTTTGCAAACCTTCAGGTTACTGAAGATACATTAAGTGGTTCGTTAGTTCTGTATAGCGGGCAAAGTCACTGGGGTAGTCCAGCTTTTCTAGATAATTTAAATAAATCTGATGTGCTAACTTAAAACATACACTGATTTCCCAAGGATTAAAAACCCTGAAGAAAGGCTCCTTTGAAAGGTCCAGAAGTTCTGGCACAAAAACATGGGAGGGGAGGGGCGGAAAGATGGCCTCGGCCACCCGCCCCCTGGGACCCAGACCTGGTCACCTGCCAATAAACACGAACCATCCTCCCGGTCCTCCCGGGCGGGCCCCGCAGGCTCGGGCGTTCCTGCCGGCACCCGCAGCCCGGCTTCCTTCCCTCCCGGCCCTCCGAAGGTGTCCACCGAGGCCCAGAGCAGTGACCGCCACCACCGCAGGTCCCCAGGATGCTCCCGGGACGCCGCTGCAGATCCCGCACCGCTACGTGCGCGTAACCGGACCTGTCAAACCCCTGCTCTCCCCGGGCCGGGCCGGGCCGAGTGCCGAGGACGCGCGTAGCTCCCTCCGGGGCCCAAGCGACCGCAAAGTCCCTGCAAAGCGGCGACTCCGGAGCGGCGCCGGGATCGGGGCCGGCGCAGAGCTCGCCGGTGGGCGCCCGGCCCGCAGGCCGCGCCGTCCGGGCCAGGCGAGGCCGCGCCATCTGCCCGCGCCGTGTCCGCCCCGCGGGCCTGGCTGGAGCACGGGCCCAGCGCCGGGACGCCCACGCGGACCGGGCGGAGCGGCTCCCCGCCCCGGACACAAAGCGGCACCGCGGGATTCCCCCTCACCTGCAGCACGGGGCGCCGCGGGCCTTCGAGAACCATCGGACCCCTCTCCGGCGCGTGCGTCACAGCCCAGGCCTCCCGGTGCCGCCCGGAGCCGCCGCCGCCGCCATTTCCTCCCGCTCGCCGTCGCCTCGTCCCCGCTGTCAGGTTACTCCATTCACCTGGGTCTGGAGCAGCCTGCGCCGCGCCGCGCCTCCGCCTCGACCCCTCCCGCCGGCGCCTGCGGAGACTGCGCAGCGCCCGGCTCGCCCGCAGCCCGCGAACGGCCCGCGGCAACGGCGCACCGCCGCTTGGAGAATCCCACCGGCGCCCGCACCGCCCCGTCCGCCCCCAACGCCCCGCTCGCCCCGCGCTGGCATGAGAGCGAGCCTGTGATTGGACAGAGCGCGGCGGTGAAAGGTTAATCCCGGCCCCTCAACCACTCAGGAGCCGGGAGACAGCGGACGCGGCGGCAGCGGCGGCGGTGGCTGAGGTGCCGCTTGCGGCCCAGCGCCGGGCTGGGCCCGGGCCGTTCCACCGCGGGCCATGCGCCTGGGCGGCCCTCGTGGGCCCGCGGGCCGAGGTTGCGGGCTGTCGCTCAGCTTGGCAGAATCTGCGGGCATACGGAATTCATCCGCCTCCATTGTTGTCCTCTCTGGCACTCACCGCCCCCTAAACGCGGCCCTGTCCCACGGCCGTAATTGTTCTCCGGACCGCTCAGCGTCCTTTCTCCACTTCCCTCCCATTTTTAAAAGATCTTCCTCCTCGCCTGCTTTACCTCCTCGTTCGTGGTGCAGGGTCCTCCGCGCGTGGGGGCTACGAGACCCCGCCTCCCCCACCCCAGCCCCGGAACTGGGACAGTCACATACTGAGACAGGGACACTGGCCCCACGCATGTGACTTGTTCATTTGCATGGGTACCAGAGCTTGTAGCTGTGACAAATATGGAGGCCAAGGGACTGGCTTAAGGAACATCTTGTTAATTTATCCCAAAATGTAGACATCTCTTCCAGAGGACTCACCCCATAGCTTTACTGCAGACGAGCGGTGCTAACAGCAACCACGCTGCTGCTCACATGTGAGCACCTACTATGTGCCAGACAGTGTCTGGGTCAGCGCTTTCCGTTACCGAGGCCCGCTGAGTGCTTAAGATGTCGCTAGTCCCGATTGAGACATGCTAGTCTGAACTCAGAAGTACGTGTATTCTCTTGGTAAAGAATGTAAAGCATCTCACTAATAATTTTTATATTGATGACGTGTTGAAACTGTAATGTTTTTGATTTATTGGAATAAATATTAGTTTCTTGTGTCTTTTTTTTTATGCGAATGCTAGAAGGATTTTAATGCTCCATATGGCTCGCATTATATTGCTGTTCATCAGGCTGGAGTAAGCCTATGATCTTTAAATAGCTCCTGTGAGGTAGGTGCTCTTATTGTCTATGAAGATGAAAAAAATAACCTCCAACAAGTAAACAGCTAATAAGTGAACAACTGAGATTTGAACCCAGGTAGTTCTGGCTTTAAAGCGGGGGTGCGCAGTCACTGCTGTGCTCAAATCTTGGTCATATAGTTACTGTAAATTCCCCTAAGCATAGAATGTTCGTGGGTAGAATGAGGAAATAGTCAGAATGCCCTTGGCAGACTTTCCTAAAAGTAACGTTTCTTGTATGGCAAGCACCGTGGGCAATAGACCTCCCCAGTAATAGGCGGAAAGGCTGTGGGGGTATAATCGTTTATGAGAAGGATGGCATCTCAGGGTGGGGCAGCCACTGGGGTCCACCAGCAGTGGGAATTTGTGGGCAAGTAAAACTTTCAGCCCCTCCTGCTGTTGCCTCAATCTGTCAAAACTAGCTGGGTTTCTCCATCAGAGATTTGTCTGATTTTCATTGGTTTTTAATTTTTTTTAAATAAATAGTACATATATATGGTTCATCCATCAGAAAGTGTAAAAAGGTGAACAGTAAAAAGAACCCCCAACACCTGTCCCCATACCCTAACATGTAACCACTATTTTTTGCTCATTCTTCTAGAGATCTTTTAATGCCTGTAGAAACCAAGACATTCCTGATTTACAAAAATGGTAGTATGCCGTACACAATTATTACATCTTGCTGTTTATTACTTAC
This sequence comes from Saccopteryx bilineata, assembly GCF_036850765.1. NCBI lineage: Eukaryota > Metazoa > Chordata > Mammalia > Chiroptera > Emballonuridae > Saccopteryx > Saccopteryx bilineata. The sequence goes on along the minus strand of NC_089493.1, from coordinate 9,744,637 downwards.
TATATCAAGAAAACATGTCTATTGCATTATATACAGAGCTTCTCACTATTTTTGTCAATTCCCGTAATATTTTATTGCAGGGATATAACATAATTTATTGATGGACACTTAGACTTCCAGTCTTTCACAATTAAACGTTGATTTATTTGGAACTGATTCAGTGTATAGGGTGAAGTATGGATCTAAATTAATATTTTTGCCTGATGGATACACAGTTTGCTCATTTATTGGACTTCTGTTGAAGAGGTCATTTCTAGACTCTATTTTGTTCCAATGGTGTATCTGTTTATCCTCTAGTTGCTGGTTTGTTTTAAATCTGGAAACAAAAATCTTATAAGGGATATTGTTTCATATTTAGTTTAGATCACTAAAAATCTTAGAGCTAATATTTCAGCCCATATTAAGCATCAGTACAATGCCATATGGTATGCATTTTCTATGGGCTAATTTTTATTTTACCTTTGATTATATTCCATAATTTGTTTTATTTATGTTTTTATTTATTGTAGAACAAGCCAGGATATAAATATACGTTCTGTTTGCAAGGAACAGAAGCCAATCTAAAGTAGCCTAACCAAAAGGGAAGGATTTATCATAAATAAAGGTTATAGGAGTGTCTCACCAAAGCCAGGAGCTGGTAGGTGTACAGCTACATCTTAGCAAAGGGCTAGAAGCAGGAGTTGGAAAGCTTCCAGGAACCCAAAAGTTACTTTCTTTGTCCTTCCTCTGTGATTTTTTTCCCCCTGTGTATCTGCTTCATCTGTGTATTTCTCTCTAGTGATTTGTTCTCTCTGCTTTTCTATCTACATAAGAGAATATAGCCCCACCTCCCCCAATTCAGCTAGGAAGTCAAGCCAGTGTGGGGGTCAGAGCCCAAACAAGGACAGTAGGGCAGCCTGTGAAGTCTGGTGGCTGATTATATAAAGGAAACTACACACAGAAAAAAACTATATTGGCAATAATAGGAGCCAGATTTCTCACTGTTGGAGAAGGGGCTACAAATACAGTCATGAAAAAAGCAAGAAGGCTTGTGTGATTGGATTGGAATTAGAGGTATTGATGTGAATTCAAGGTTTTCAATGTATATAGCTATAAAAATAAATATAAATGTATTTTAAGTGCCATATAGAGGAGCCTGAAACATCTTATTGTGCCAGAAAGTATGAAAATGCTCAAGGACATTTCAAAAGGACAAAGCAGTCATCTTAAAGGGGCTCCTACTGGCCAAATCTGGGACAATTTGAGCATCAAGATAAATTATAATAAGAGACTGTAACCCATGTAACAAAGGATAATCCACAAGTCCACACTGATATTTCTTTAATGAATAAATAAATGGGGAGAAAAGACAGCTCTTACTTGGAGTAGAATGTAGCCAATAAATATGGGAGGAATAATGGAATTAGAAAATAACCATTTGAGCCACAGACAGTTAGCAACCTCTGCACTTCGGAACAATGTTCTAAACAAGCTGTCCAGCCAGGGCTCACAATTATTTTTTAATGTAAGTAGTTTTGAGACTATGACTGAGAATTCTGAGAAGCAGCTTCACAAGACTGGTGCATGGCATAAGAAAGGTTCAGGGCCCTTTGCTCTATAATGAGAGGCGTTTTAGCCAGGCACATGGATAGCCAACCTAAAGGTTTAATTTCTCAGCATCACCTGTAGGGCGTGTGGCCATGTGACCAGGTTTTGGCCTGTGAGATGTGAAAAGAAATGCGTGCAACTTCCGGGTCAGATCCTTAAAAGTAAAGGAGATTCCTCTCCTCTTCTGTTCTCCCTTTCCGAGGGCTAGACTCAGGACTCGGTGGTGGGGAACTGGGATCATTTTAGACAAGATGGTAGAAGCTGCATGTTGAAGAGGACAGAGCTACATAATGGAAAGGAATCCAAATACCTTGGAGCCTAAATGCTTAGGTGAGAAACAGGACCTTGTATCTTGTTTAAATCATTGGCACTTTGGGCTTTGATCCAGTCGCCAAATCAATATCCTAATACAAAATGTCTGTAGAGTCTGAAGAAATTCTAAACACTATTAGAAACTAAATCCAAATTATTTGGAGTCAAACCTGCCCTTTTTGATGAATTTATTTAGCTGAGAAGACTGCTCGGGAGAGGGAGAATGCGGTGGCTGAACTTCTGCTGCCCCTGGGTAGGGAGCTGGCCCCCGTTTGTGACTTCCAGCGTGTCTGCGAGTCTGCCAAGCATTCATTCTGCTCATCCCTCGCCTGGGCCATTTGAGCAATTTCTGAGTACGATGCGCATTGTATTTAATCCAAAAGAAGAATTTTTTTAAAAAAAAAAGATTCAGTGATTTTTATCTTTCCTTCCATCCATCCATCCATCCATCATCCGTTTATTCATTCATTCTTCATCAAAGGGCTTTAGAGCACTGGCCATGGTCTGAGATCCTGGAGACTGAGGACATAACGGTAAACGAGTCACATGTCTGAGTTTGGGAAGCTCTCAGTCCAGAGAAAGGGCAGGAGATAGAGATCAGCAAGGTATAGTCATTCCTCATGCTTTGCAGTTGCCTTGTGGGGTAACATTGAATAGAACAAGTTACCAAGGCTCTGATTTGAGGGTTAATGATCTTCAATGCAATAAGACAGCTTTTCTAGTGACCGCTGGTATTTTGCTTAAGATAAAGAAACCCACCTGTAGAACTTTCCTAAAAATTACCTATAAAGATGAGTACCTGAAAAAACTATCACAAAAGATGACTTAATTTTTGAGATATATCAAGTAGTCACAAAAGTAGTAACAGTAATCAACAACGTGGATAGAGCACTTTCAATGTGTCATTTACTGTGCCAACAGGTGTCTCATATTCAAATGCCTTCTCTGAACATCCTGTCTTGGTGAACAATGTCACCCCAGCCCAGTTAGTGGCCCAGTGCTGCCTCTTTCAAAGGTGAATTTGAACTCCCTCTTGTGACTCTGTTTCCTCCTCTTTATACGGTCTCTGCCCTGGTTCTGATCCCGTTTCTCTTCTGACCTCATTACAACAGCTTCCCAGCCAGCCTCTCCGGCCTCCAGTCTCAGCTTGCTGCGATGCACCCTCCGCTTCGCACCCTGATGACTGTCCTCTAGTTTCTGCCCTGCTTCCGAGCTCTGCGTGGCTCCCCACTGTCTGTAGACTTTTCATCCTAGATGGAGTTCAAGGTCCTGCAAAAGCTGGTCCCTGCTTATGTAACTTCTTGTCCCACCATCTCACTAAGCTTTAGCTGCACTGGGCTGCCCTGTGTTCCTAAACCCGTGATGAAATTCCACACCTCTGTGCAGTTGTTCATGCTGTTCCTCTTGCCTGAAATGCCCTTCCTCTCTTTCTGTGCCCTGAGAAACCCTACCATGCCTCAGTGTTCCTTGCCTCCTTTGGGAAGTCATCCTATTCCAAGACCTGGTTCCCCACTGCTCCGGCCCCTGCTCCCTGCGGCGGATTGAATGTCTTTCTTCCCTCTACTTTTAGAGCGCATTGCAAATCATTTTACTCTAGCATTTATCAGAGGGCATGGTTTTTACTTGCGTGTCCTTTTCATCAGGAGGCAGTAGTGGTGTGAGGGTTCTCTCCGTTCAGCACGCTTTCTGGCCTATGCTAGGCAAAGCTGCTGTATACGAATGGCCTGGCGTGTCACGGAGCCATCACCTCTGACCATGTCCTTTCTTTCCCTGTCTTGAAACGCATGGCCTCTCCTCACCCTGCCTCTGGCTTTCCACTTCTCCACCTACCTTCCCAACATTCTCCAAAAGTCCTTTCCCCCATTGTCATTCATTTTACCTGGCTCCAATGAGTGTGGCTTTGGGTCACGCAGAGTTAACTCCTTTCACACCTAACACCTCAACCCTCCGTGTCATCCTGGGACCAGCCGGTCAGCCAGTGTCAGCCTGGGCTAGGGGTGGCCTCCAAACTGTGCGGCTAGGAGATCCTGAGGGGAGCGTCCTCCTGCTAATTAAGTTTCAACCCCACAGAGCTAGCACAGGGGTCAGGAACCTATGGCTTGCGAGCCAGATGTGGCTCTTTTGATGGCTGCATCTGGCTCGCAGACAAATCTTTAATAAAAAAATAATAATGTTAAAAATATAAAACATTCTCATGTATTACAATCCATTCATTTCCTACCGCTCATGTTCATGGTTGTGGGTGGCTGGAGCCCATCATAGCTGTCCTCTGGGACAACACCAAATTTTTATTGGATAATGCATAAAGTACATGGGTCCTTGTATGGCTCTCATGGAATTACATTTTAAAATATGTGGCGTTCATGGCTCTCTCAGCCAAAAAGGTTCCCGATCCCTGGCCTAGCAGAATGCTCCGAATATGACATCACTTACAAAATTCCTAAATGAAATTCATTACGAAAGTAAACTAAGATCCATCAAGTAAAAAACCCGGAGATAGCCAATTCAAAGTATTTACAGTAGATGGAGCTATATATTTCACTGTGAGCCACTTCTGAATCTCAATCTCATGTATCATGTGAAATTATTAACATTTTCAGTAGTTATTCGTTATGCTTTTTGCTTAAGTTTATTAAAAGCCACGGGACTCACTTGACCTGCTCATCCTCATTAGCGCCCAATTGTTAGAAAATGTTATTAAAACGTTGCCTTAAAAATTCTACTGTGGTTTTAAAATCAATTGGTCCAAATAATAAACATTGTTAAAAAGCCAGAGATAAATGCCAGTATAAACTACAGGCTCTGGGTAATAATGATGTGTCAGTGAATGTTCATCAGTTGTAACGAATATCCCACTGTGGTGGGAGATACCACTAGTGAGGGAGGGTGCCTGTGGGGCAGGGGGTGTGTAGGGAATCTCTGCACTTTCCTCATAACTTTGTCACGAACCTAAAATTGCCCTAAAAACTAAAGTCCTAAAAAAAAAAAAAAAGCCGGAGAGACAATGACCTCAAGACCCCAGTACGTGAATTAATTCTGTCTCTGCGGTTGGAACGTGGTTGCCCAGGGCCAGAGAGAACTATATGTCACAACACTGCTGAGAACATTTAAGGCTGTCAGGACATTTTTGTTGCACACAAAAAAGTCTTTCAATGAGGAATATTGGATGGGAGGGAATTGAGGTCTAAAACACAATCCCTGGAGCTTTAAGACTCTGTTGTTTAAGAGGCAAAGGAATAAGAATGCAATTCTAATAATACCATGAATGTTTGCCCTTGAACTATATAGTTCTTGGGTATTTTCACAGACGGGAGCTCATTTCCAACCTCAGCATGGGACTGTCACTTCCCTTTCACGTTTGAAGAAACTGAGGCCTGGGGAAGAGGGAGCGTACCTGAGGCCCCCTAGATCCGGCCCCTGGTTCCAGCTCTCCTGTCTGGTTTTCTTCGTGAGCCCTTGTCAGGGAGCAACCATGGGTCCCACGCCCCAGTTCATGTTCTCGGGGCAGGGGCCACGTCTGGGGGCATAGAAGGCAGGCCAGTGTGATGATATAAGTGTGGTAGCCCCAGGTTCTTATTCTACTCTGCTGGGCAGCACGTGAATGAGGTCCTTTTTTCCAACCTTCACCTTCTCATGCGTGGGCTGGGGCCACTCACCTCCTGGGACATGGTGAGAGTTTTATGATGCTGTCTGTGATGGATCTCTCGTCTAGCGCCTGGGAGGGCACTCAAGCATTGGTGGCTGTGCTCCATACACGTCGCTTTCCCCTCCGGCTGCCCATGAGCTCCTTCAGAGGACAGACTTCACCTTATTCCCATCTCTGTCCCCGACACCCAGCCCACGCACCCAGCAGCTCTTCCGTACGAGTGTTTAATGCATAAGCTGTCTACATCTGGCCCAACCTGACAGCTAAGACTTTGGCAGGTGTCACCAGGCTGGCTAGTTGCCTGTCCCGCCTACATCCCTCCTCCTACTGGTAGTTCGCTCAGCCTTGTGGGCAGCCAGAGGACACCTGTCCTGATTCCCCAGACGCATGGTCAGCGACAGAGCTCAGGCAGTGCGCTGAGAGCTGGCGCGTGGCGTGGTTTCTGGGAGTCTTAAAGGCAGGGCACCCTTTCCGCCCCCTCTGCCGCTCTGCAGCCCAGCAGCTGGATATGTGGTAGGGAGGGGCAAACACCAAGCTACTGAACCAACCCCGGAGCTGATGGCCTCTCTTTTCAGAGACAAAATAAAACTTTTATTGTGTTGAAGCCATTGCTTTTGTGGTGTGTTTTGTCAGAGCAAGCTGAAATTAACCCTAAATGTGATGGCAGTTAATGGGAAAAAGAATATCATCTGTCTCCCCATTTCAGTCTTTTATGGCGTAACCACCCTGACTGAAGTGAGACATAAGCCGTGGCAACCAGGATTAGCTTGCTAAAATGTCAGTCAGCACGTGCTCATATTCTTACAGTGGATCCCAGCTCACCCAGGGCAGAGGCCAGAGTCCTTACCACATCCTCCAAGGCCCTACCTGACCTCTATCACTTTCAGCTCCTCTCCCTCCTCTCCCTGCCACCTGCACTGCTTCAGCCACAGTGGGCTCTTTGTTGTCCTTAAAGACGCCAGCTGTGACCTCAGTGCCTTTGCACTTGCCTCTCCCTTTGCTTGGAATGCTCTTCCCCAGATAGTCAAGTGACTTGTCCTTATATTTTCTAAGGCTTTGGTCAGATATGTCCTCCTCAAGGAGACCCTCCCAGACTACTCTAGTAACAGTATATCCCCTCCCCATCCACCCATCGGGTCCTCCTTCTCGATCTCTCTTGCAGCACTTACTGATTCGTATCTGACATACTACGCATTTTACTTATTTTGTGTTATGTCCTTCTCCCCCGATTGGGGCGTAAGCTCGGTGAGCCCAGGGCTTTGGTTTCATGTACTACTCGATTCTCAGCAGCTGGCACAGTGCCCGACACCTAGTAGCTGTGTGATAAACAGTGGGTGCACCGCTTTTTATTTGCCTTCTGTCCTTCCTTGCCTCACTCTCGCTGTTCTGGGATTGTACTCACCCCACCCTCCACCCCCAGTGATGCATTAGCACATGCATTTGAATCCAGCTCTGTTTGCTGAGGGATCCAGATGACCTTAGCAACTTGCTGTAGGTCATATAGCCGGTAAAGAGGACAGTCTAGGATTCAAACTCAGGCACCTGGGTAGGCAGTCTAGCTCCCGAGCCATACTACTATCAGCACTATTATTACTGCTGCTGCTACTACTACTATCACTACTACTACTATAGTATTATTACTGCTGCTGCTACTACTACTATTACTACTACTACAGTATTATTACTGCTGCTGCTACTACTACTATTACTACTACTATCAGCACTATTATTACTGCTGCTGCTACTACTACTATTACTACTACTACTACAGTATTATTACTACTGCTGCTGCTACTACTACTACTACAGTATTATTACTACTGCTGCTGCTACTACTATTACTACTACTACAGTATTATTACTGCTGCTGCTACTACTACTATTACTACTACTACAGTATTATTACTGCTGCTGCTACTACTACTACTACAGTATTACTACTGCTGCTGCTATTACTACTACTACTACTACAGTATTACTACTGCTGCTGCTACTACTATTACTACTACTACTACAGTATTATTACTACTGCTGCTACTACTACTATTACTACTACTACTACAGTATTATTACTACTGCTGCTACTACTATACTATTATGACCACCACCACCACTGCCACCAGTAATACTACTATTGTTTCTTCCTAGAGCTTCCCATGCAAAGGCTCAGGCAGGCTAACAGTTAAAAAGGGTCCATTCCTTGCTCTCTCTACAGCCCGTTGGCTTCACCTGTACCCTGGCGACCTCGCTCTTTGTCAGGACACGGGAAGGATGGGTGAGCTCTGGTTGGCAGAGACGCAACACGCAGGGAAATCAGAATGATCCACACGACGATCAGTTCATGAAATTTATACTCAAAAGTCTTAGGAATACATGTAATTTTACAAGACCATTCATCATAGCACCAAGCCTAAAATTCCTTAATAGAAAACAATCAACAAATAATCCAGTGAATTTCCCCACAAGTATAAATTATGCAAATAGTCATTTATATCTTCATTTACAATCATCAATAAATAAGAGTGCACACTCATACATTTGTTTTTACAAAGATCCCTTTTATAAAGCTATCGCTATGTATATGCTAAGTAGACAAAATAACCCTTGTACTACAAAATAACACTTCGCTTTTCTCAGTTGTTCTCTCTCAGCTCTCAGTAAAAATTCTCACACATCCTCCACTAAGTCCTGCCAAGGCATTAAGAGAAACTGTAGCATGAAATTTGATAAACATGTTACTGACTTTGAGAAAAATAAACCCCTATTACCATCCAATACAATACGCTCTGAACAAACTCCTGTTTCCAGGTTTAGTAATTTGTCCTGCTGCCATGCAGGAGTGGACCACAATTTTGCCACTCTTATGACGTCTTTGGCTGATACCACCGGCACCAAGGCAAGTGGTGCAGGCAACTCTTTTACTGTGCAAGGTCAAGGGCAAAGCATTGGTTTCTTCTTCACGGCACCCCTCCGTCTAACCAGGTACCAGGCCCTCCCCAGGAACATGCCACACCGAGGTGCCAGCCTATGGCTGGGGTCTGATGCTAGAATGCAAAGGGCCTCCGATTCCGAGAACATTTTCTGTGCCTAAGTACTGAGTTTGCTGGAGGAAGGGGAACCAGATGGGAAGGCAGGCAGGCCTCGTTGATTACACTTGTGTATTCCTATAACTGACCTAAGGAGACCAGTTTAGTTCCAGGAGCCTTAGAGAGCAGGCATCTCACATTCTACCCCAAACTTTCATCCCCACACCTTTAACATGCTACCTTTTATTCTACCAAACCTTTTCAGGCACCTTTCTCAGACACAAAAGCCGGAAGCAATGCTCTAAGCTTTGGAATGCACTTACAAGTACAGAGGTACGTTTATTTTTAAGAAAATAGGACACTTACTGAGATTTTATAAAAAAATAAACTAACTTGCTAACCTTTGGATTTTTAAATCTAGGACTTTTCAAAAGAGGTCTTCCAACTTCCAACCCAGAGAGGTAAAGGAATTATTCAAGGTGTCACGGCAAGCAGGTGAGCTACGGCTAGGACAAGGGTTCCTGATGCCCGGGCCAGCTGGTCTTCCTTTGGAACCACGTCCACTTCTCTAGTTACAGACATTCCCAGCGCTTCCTTTAGAAAGCGTTCCAAACCTTGCATGACATTTAGGAACGCAGGCCTTCTGTGGCTGCTCTTTCTCATGGCATAATTTGCAGAGAACGTGCTTGTACTGACTTTCGGTGGGGTTCACAGAAACGGTAGCTGTTGCAAAAGAAATAAACCTATCAAAAGAGTTCTCTGTTTGAGCAACAATGCAAACATTACAACTCAGACCAACCAGTTACCAGTTCCTCCCAGCAGTTCATGCTCTCAGTTCCACTGTACCTGGGCTCTGCCCAGCCCGGGGAAATGAATGTTTTCTGAAAGAGAAAGCCTAACTTCCTCCCCTGAAAGCATGTGTTAGTGGTGGAGAGGTGACCAGTGTGTGTGTGTGTGTGGGGGGGGGAATGCAGTTATTTGAATATTTGAAGCCACTGAAATCTTTGATGTTCAACACAGATTTTACTAAGAAAGGCCCTTTTTAGGCATTTGGTTGCAAATTTGCAACCACGGGCTAAAATGCAAATGTGAGGCCTCTTCAGTCATTTTGACGGGAGTCTGAAGGTGATAGGGAAGCAGTTTTGATATGGGGTTGGGAATCAAGGTTCTCAGAGACTGGGAAGGGGACGAAGATATGCCAGGTGGGGAATTACAATGTGACCAATGACCTTTGCAACCTTCCCGACTCTGAGAATTTCCACAACTTGCCAAGTAGGACAAAGGCACCAAGAATCAGAATCTCAGGAGGGCGTCATGTTATTTTCCAAGCAGTGAAGTCTAGGGTGCAAACCAGTGTCTGAAAATGAGTCCTATGTTCCCGGTCCTGCCGCGTACTAGCCCTGTGACCTTGTTCCTTTTCCTTCCTGAGTGTTAAGTTTCCTCTCTGGAGTAACCTCCTCCCATGATTGTTGTTAGGGTCCAGTGAGTTAATGGGCACACAATGGCTTCAACTTCCTCTTGTAAAAGGCAGGAGTTAGATCTGAGACAGAGCAGCTGGCCCGAGGAGGGTGAATTGGAGAGAGGTTAGAAGGGAGCCAGAAGAAACTGAATTGAGAAAGGAGAGATATTCAAACCCTGGAGAGGAGGGAAATGGAGAATGAGGAGCTACTGAGCATTGTACATCATAGCAAACTTGCAAGGAAGCTATGATTCATTCAATAAATCTGTACTGAATGTCTGCTCTGTGCAGAAGATGCGCAGAGAGGTTCATTTGCTGAGACGCAAACCTAGATCTGGCTGGTTCCCAAGCCTGCCCCCTTCCCCTACCCCACCAAACCTCCCGGAGAGGAAGGGAGTGACTCTGAAGGAACGGTTCAGTGAAGGAGAGCCCAGCTGGGTGAAAGCTAGACTTGACACCTGAGTGTCAGGGGTTTTAAAAGGTAGCAGTGGGCCCTGGCCGGTTGGCTCAGAGGTAGAGCGTCGGCCTGGCGTGCGGGGGACCCGGGTTCGATTCCCGGCCAGGGCATATAGGAGAAGCGCCCATTTGCTTCTCCACCCCCCAGCCCCCCCTTCCTCTCTGTCTCTCTCTTCCCCTCCCACAGCCAAGGCTCCATTGGAGCAAAGATGGCCCAGGTGCTGGGGATGGCTCCCTGGCCTCTGCCCCAGGCGCTAGAGTGGCTCTGGTCGCGGCAGAGCAACGCCCCGGAGGGGCAGAGCATCGCCCCCTGGTGGGCAGAGCGTAGCCCCTGGTGGGCGTGCCAGGTGGATCCCGGTCGGGCGCATGCGGGAGTCTGTCTGACTGTCTCTCCCCGTTTCCAGCTTCAGAAAAATACAAAAAAAATAAAAATAAAAATAAATAAAAAATAAAAGGTAGCAGTGGGATCAGGACCGGGGCTGTTGTGTTGTGTGCCTATTTAAAGACAACACGGTCGAACAGCACAAGATGCTGGTGGTGGCTGTTGGTTTCCTCATTCACAAGAATGTCTGAGGGCTCGCTGAAGCCACCCAGGCCCGGGCTGGGAAGAACTGCTAATGGGATGCGTCTTTTCAAGATTCTCGGAACAGATGGTAAACACAACTCGGTCTTCCTGGCCCTGGGGGGCCTGGCAGTTCCAGAAGTTGGGGGGACTCTCGGAGAAGTGGGGGCTTTGAGGCTCCAGGCCTTTGCCCCATGGCCCGACCAAACTCACACCTCAAGCTTGGTCCTGTGCACGACAGTGGAGACGTGACAAGACCTGAAGATCCCTGTGCCACTTTGAAAACCTGCTGTGTCTTACTGAAGAAAAGGAGGGCCGGGTGCTCAGGCGGAGCCCGAGGATGTGGTCTGCACACGGTGGAGGCCAACGGCGCAGGGCACAACTCACACTAAGCCCCGGCCTCTCACGCATCGGGCTCACCTCCCCGAGCTGCTGAGTGTCACTCCAGAAAACGACAAGTGGAGGAATCGAACAGACCTGTGGAGCTCAGCGTCGGGCAAAGAAGTTCCGTCTCATTTCTGGGCTCCCTCACACTCACTGCTAAAGCAAACTCCGCAGCAAGTTTCAGCAAATGAGCATGGTGTCACCCAGGCCAGCGCTCAGCCAACCCCACCCCACCCCCAGCCCGGCACCTGGACCCTGTCACCGGAGCAACCCCGCTCGCCAGCTGGATGGGCCGGCGGAGTAACCTGCTGTTCGTGGGGGCCCCAGACGGCAGCACAGGCCCCAGACATTAAATCTTCCCTGGAAGTGGTTCCAGCGGAGATTATGCAATGTCGGGGCCAGAGAACTAACACGTGCGGACCAGAAAGCTCTGTGTACCCCCGTCCTGGCAAGGGCATCACCGAGAAGGTTCTGAGAGGCCGCGCTGGCCCGAAGCTCCGACGCAGCCCTCTTTGGGGACTTGAGGTCACGAAGCTGACGACAGGCAGGGCATCTGGCAGAGGTCCCTGAGGGAGGTCTCCCAGCCGAGCAGAGAGAGGCCGCGTCTCAAACCCCTGGTGGGGTTTCTGGGGTCCTTCTGGACAGGTGAGAGGAACCGAACTTGCACGCGAGAATTCCTACGACCGCGCTCCAGTGACAGGACGACAGACGGACGAGTGTGGACCAGGAAGCCGTGAGGAATTCTGACCCTGAGCAGACACGTGCTTCTCTCGTTTACTCCGACTCGTGTTGGAGAGGTTGGCCGCAGGCCGCTCTGCGTCCTCGGCAGCGGGGAGGAGCGCAGGGGAGCGTCCTGGCTGGAGGCCGCGGTGCTGCAGAAGAACTGACCACCTGGGAACCAAGATGTCCATCTGGACGGCACCACCTGGCAGGGTGACTGTCGCCTCTTCTTCCTGATCTTCAGTTCTCTCTTTTCTGAAATGAGGTGCTGGCGCCTTCTCCGACCCCCGAGGCTAGCGAGCACCCCGTTCCCTGTGAAGAGAGGCTCTGCCGACGGCCTCCACGTGCTCCCCCCCTCCCGCACCACTCCGCCCGTACAGAGAGCAGCAAGTGCCGCGCGGAGAGGAGAGCCGGGGGAACGATGCTGAACCCCAGAAAGGGAGACGGAGCATGTGTCCTGGGTGGCCGTCTAGGGGGCAGAGAGGACGCCCTTACTGGTTGCCGGTCCTGGTGGCAGCCCGTCTCCCCACAGAGACTGGGTTTGGCCCGGAGGCAACGCTCACCCAGTTCCAAACAGTCAAACGACGGAGGGCCCACTCTGTTCGCTGGCGGACACCAGTGCGGACTACTGGTTTCCGAATGAAGCAAGGGTGGCAGGGAAACCCCAGAAACTGTATGAGCTTGTGGGGAGGTGGGAGACCGAGGTTTCGTGGGAGGGGGGATGAAAAAGCGGGACAGGAGGAGGCTACTGATTTTGACTCTGGCATTCGAGAGCGTCTCTGTGTGCTGTCGCACCCTGTCCTGCACAGCACGAAACAGCCCCCAGTAGACCACGGCTCAGCAGGCTGGACCTCCCCAGAGCCCCAGCTGGACTCAGGGCAAGTCCACAGGCAAGGCCACAGAGCACTGGGCCACCTAACAAGGTGGGGAGAAAGCTCAACGGGGACCCATGATTCAAGATGGTGTATTGAACACATGGACTCGTCTCTCATGAAACCCCGTGAAAACAAGAGCCAAGGAATGGAGGTTATGCAATCACGAAGACAAAGGGATAGAGAGCAGATAGTGGAAGGCAAGAGATGCCGGGGGCAGAGCTGGTGGAGAAGTGAGCAGGGCAGAGGGATCCTGAGACCACACACCTGCAGAGGCGTGCCATGAGCAGTCAGCGGCAGCTGTCCCGCTCCGTGGAGAAATGAAGAGGAGCTCCAACCCAGGGGCACGAGGCCCAGCCAGGTGGGAGGAATGCAGTGGGTCGAGATGCTCGCTGTGATGAGATGGCCTTCTCAGAGACTGGGAGCTGGGCACGCGGGTGCGCACTGGGCTCTCTGAGTATGGACGGCCCTGCACAGAGGTGCGTGGCTAAGGGACGCCCAGGAGGTAAGACCTCGCCCTTTGCTCTGCTCTTCAAGCCTTGTCCTGGCTTGGGGCTGAAAATTCCTGGAGGAATGGGCAACAGGTGCCTTCTGCCCATCAAGCTAAGTGCCCATGGGTGGCTTCTGCCCCAAGAGGGCACCTTTTCCTAAGGCATCCGCCCAAGGGGATGCCTTTTTTGAAATTGCACAAGGGTACTGCATAGGCTAGTAGCAGACCTGTGTATGCCCCCTTCCCAGTCAGGAGAGAAGTGGAAATATCTCCAAAGAAATACAAGAAGCCACAGAGGGGGGGAAAAACACCTTAAATATATTGTTATGTGGGGTCTTCCCACGAAGGGTCCAGGTGCTCACCTGGGGACCCTAAAGAAAAACCCACCAGTTGACACCACAAGATGACCAGCTCCACAGGATCACCAGGTATTTGAAAAACAAACAAACTTGTAACATGAAAATCAGAGGCTGAGACTAACCAAGAGAAACAAACCTGAGAGGAAACAAAAGCAGGATGGGGAGAAGAACTTCCAAGAACCCCACCATCATGCACACCCACAGACAAGACCTACACCCACAAAGCAAGAACAGAACACTAGAAAACAGAAATGAGAGAGAAAAAGAAATGATTTCAGTACTTGAACATTAAATAAAACATTCCTTAGGTGTATTGAGAAGACAACACTGAATAGCTTTCCCTAAAAGCATATTAAAAAACAAACAATAACAAAAAACAGAGACAAGAAATAGGAAAGATGGAAAATATTAAAGCGTTAACCTGAGAGGTCCCACACTGGAACAATAGGTGCTCCAGAAAGAAAAGCGAACAATTCCAAGAAAACTTAAGCCATTTCCCAGCAGATCCAGCACAAGGTATACCGTCAAGGGTATAACACCGTAGGACAGTTCAGAACATTAATGATGAAGGGATCTGAAGTATTTCCTGGGAGGGATGCCTGGGCCACATCTAAAGGCATAGAGATCAAAATGACATCAGAAACCTCAACGACCATGTGGAGGGGTGGGCAGAGGGCATTATTTTCCATCCGCCAGTCTATACACACTTGGGTAAGGGCAGAATAAAGAGATTTTAAGTTGCAAATCTCAAAATATTTATAGACTTAATTTCCCATGGTTTTTTTTTTTCTTAAGAAGTTATTAAAGAATGTCCCCCACCACACACACACACACACACACACACAGACACACCATCAAATCAAGGGAGGGAAAATTTAACAAGAATAAATATGTACGCTCAGTAGCTCAGTACACTACCTGGGGCAGGAGTAAAAACACTCCTTATATAGCCATACTGAGCAGAGATGCACCAAACACTACGATCTGCCTCTACTGGCAAAACAAAGTGGGGGATGGGTAAGGCTGAGAGCCTCATCTGCCACAACAGCAAGTCAGTAGATGCGTCTAAATTAATTTTAAAAACAAAAGTATGGAGCATGTTATGTAGAAATGCAAAGGTGAATATTAGAGTTGAAAGTATGTATTACTTCTAGAGAGCAAGACCCAGGGGGCTGCTAACTTTCATTAAAAGCCTTAAAGCATTTATTTCTTCTTTAAACTACGAACATGTATTACTTGGATAAGAGTCTAAAACAAATTAAAAATATATATATAAGCCATAGAGTGTTCTGTCCCACAGCCTTCTCTATCCACTTTTTATAGCCAGCTTCTTCCAGATGAGTCTATACTCAAATGAAAAATTTTTTCCTTAAAAAAAAAAAAAATCTGTTTGCTGCCAACCTGTACCAAATGACTTTTAGGCATCTTGCCAGTCGATAGCTTTAAACAATATTCCAAGTTGTAATGGGGAGGAGAAGAATCCTGCAGAAATTTTTCTGAACAAAGTTGAGACCCGTAAATGAAACGACTAACGTTTGGGTCAGTTCTTACCCGGCCCTTCAAGCATCTCATTTAGGCGAGCACCACATGGCGTTCAGGGTTATAAAATATCACACACATAATCTTTATTATCTGTACCTCAGAGCTTTCAGTGTGGCCAGGGCACTCACTAATTAGCTCATGTTCTATGGGACACTTGGGCCTTCAAGATGGAATCACTCCAAGCTCCCAACAGCTTTTTGGCCGAGAAGCCTCTGATCTGCTCGTGGAGAGAAGGTAGGTTGCGATCAGCGCGGGTGAGAGGCCAGATCCAGGCTGTCATCGACTGAGACGTGCTCTGTAACTTCTTATGGCCATGCTGGAATTCCGTAAACCTGAACCTCACTGCTTGAAATGAGCGAGTCCCTGGCTTGCCAAGCGAGAAACGTGATTCCTGGAATGAGAGCAGAGCTGGTCTGTCAGCTGACGAGCTGTTAGCGCTGTCAAGGGTGCCCCAGCAGTAACAGGGGACGGGGCTTGAAAGCGAATGTAACTTCCTCGTGGGACAAACACCAGAGCAAAACAAAGGTTGAAAGTTGAACTAAAAATTGTTTTGTTTAATTGAATTCCTTTTTATCTAGTCAGATTTTTTTTTTCTTTTTAGGACATTCATAGGCACAACAGAAGTTCCCTAAAAGAGGTGAGAACTCTAGACCGGGCGTTGGGTGGCCTGGGTGTGCTTGCTGGTGGCGTGGGTGACCTTGGACAACCCACTCTGCCTCTCTGGGTTCAGCTGGGCAAGATGCTGTCTGAGGGGTCCCTCCCGATCTACTAGTTTGTGATTTTATAAGTGTCACCTCATTCATTCTCTCTTGGGGAGGACAATGGCAGGAGGAAGCCATACGCGGTCACCACGACAGGCATCTCAGGAGGAAATGGCGCAGAGGGAGGCCAGGCTGGAAGTTGGAAGGGCAGGTGGGTGCCTCTGCCCTCTCACAAGCTGCCCGCCTGTTCTGGGCTACTTCTCAAGTGCCTTCCAGAAAGCCTTTGCACAAAACTCCTTGGGAAGGACCACCGAGGAGGCCCGAGCAGATCGCATTCCGGGCAGGTGTACACAAAGACTTCTGCGGGGCAGGAACCGGCAGGCCCACGTCCAGCCCTGTCAGCGGAGCTTGTTCCCAGCCCAGCCTCTTCTCTAGTCCTCAGGCATTTTGGTGGGCTTCTGCGGTGCCTGGGGGGGCCTTGGGGACTAGCACCCAGACCTCAGAAGCCACCAATAGAAGCAAGGGGCTGCCAAGGCGAAGTTGGAGGCACCCCAGGCCTGCCCCGCATCAGCCAGAGCTCTGCATTTATTTATCAGCTAGACTGCCCACACCTCACCCCAAGAATTCATTAGAATGGAGGGTTCCATGGGTAGAAAACCCAGCTTTACCTCCATTCCATCCAAGCAAAAGTGAATTTAAAATGCATCCCACCTTCCCCACTCAAAGGCAAAAACCTCAAGGGAAAAAGAGTGTCCTGCAGACCGCGACACGGCGTCCCCTCTCTTGCTTGGGCACTGCCATTCCCAGATGCTCTCCGGGAGCGAGCGTGGCAGCGGTGGGTCACTGGGATGCCCCCGATCGCCAGGCAGCTTCACGCAAACGCCCCCTCCTGGAGAAAACATGGCACTTTCCCTCCCAGGGGACCCTCTGGCTGGGCATCCACTTCTTTCTCCTCAGGGCCACCCTCATCGGAGACGAAAGGACCTCGAGTTCATCCAGGACCCGAAGAACCTGCACGTGGGATGGGCGAAGGCCCGGGTTATGGCTAGACACTAGTAACTGACAAGGCAAGGCACGCAAGAACGAAGCCCACCCAAGGACCCGGCACGCCCCTGAGCGTTGAGTTGGCAGCCAGAGAGAAAGCATGCTTAGGACGCACGGGAGGAAAAGGAAACGTGGGGGGTGGGGGGGAGGCGAGGAGTCCACAAGTTTCCTGGGAGACCCTCAGCAGCCTGCAGAGGTGCCCTGTCTGGAACCCGAAATAAAATGCAGTAGCAGGAACTCCCCCCCGCCAGGGTCCTGTCGCTTTATTACGCAGACGCCCGCGTCAGAGTCTGCTGACGTCCAGCTGGGGGAAGAGCAGCAGGCAGTACACCAGGAGCCAGAGGAAGAGGATGAAGTACATCATGTCCGGCTGCTGGACCAGCTGGGTCAGGGAGTCGCTCTGCAGGCCGGGGCCGTCCTGCAGTGTGGCTTCTCCGCAGTGGTTGGCCTTCCTGCAGGAGGAAGACACAGGCGAGGCTGTCACAAGGGAGAACCCCCAGGCGGGCGGGCCCCACTCGCTGCCTGCGTTCCAACCTCACTGCCCAACTGAGGAGGCGAGGGCGGCCCAGGGAGGCATCCGAGAGACCCAGCGTTGTATGTATGGACCCAAGGTGGGGGGTGGGGGGCTGGGGGTCCGGCGGCCTTGTGAGCGGTCACAAGACTCAGTTCATCTCCACAACATGAAGAGGGAGGAGCTGAGATTCACAACATGAGATTCCCAAGGTGGCTTGGCCCCAGGCCACACAATGATAGGACTGGACCCTGGGCTGGGCCTAACTCTCAGTCCAGGACACCTTCCTTTCCCCTACAGTTAGCTACTGACCGTTCTGTTCTTAGTGAGTAATGGGAAGGGGTTGGGGGGCTCCATGGGTTGTCTTAACGAGAGTTCTCTTATTACAGATAATTTGAAAACAGCCATCAGACACAAAAACAAAACCCAAAGCCACCATCAAATTTGGTATTTGGCTTTTAAAATAATTACTAGATTTGGTTTTGGTCAGATTTATCTTTCTTCTTTTATTTTATAGAAAGTAGTGCTCAAGTGACATTTAGCTGTTGCCTGGTGGAGAAAGCCCAGAAGGGTACTTACTGTGTGGCGGTGACCAACTGTAGTTCCAAATTCCCCCAAAGGAAAGGCTGGAGGACATAACCTGACTGGGAGGGGCACCGGGAGCCTCTGCTTGAAGCTGCATTCGCAGGAGACTAGCGTGTCATCTCTTTGGGGCCACCTGGGGCTTGTGACGGAGGTCACGAGAGGCGAAAACCGCTTCATTACTCCTGACTATCTCCTAAAACAGCACCAAGCCAGGCCGAGAGGGGAGTGGACACTTGCCTTGGTCTAGAAACTGAGTGATGCCACATGCCGACAATGGGCAATGGACAGAATTGCTTTCTCTTTCTTAAAACTGGCTTTAAAGAAGAATTGTAACGCTATATATATATATATATTTTATTGCAATGGGAGTAAATGCTCAAAAACATGGGAGATACAACTGACTACATTTCTCAACCTTGCAGGTTCAATTTTCAAAGTTTCTATCTCATAAAAGTACTATTTTCCTATGAGTATGTCAAGCCTAGTGGAAAACGTGAACTCATAATTCCATTTGACGGCAGGGGAGGGACCAGGTCTCGCCTCTTTCTTAGGAGCCAGGGGGGCGGAATTCTAGGGATTACACTCCTGGGTGTCGGGCAATATTCAGACAGAGGTTTTTCCGTTCTGATAAATTAAGTCCTTCCAAACCCATTCAAATCCATGGCAAATACATTTATATATATAGTATGTATGTGTATGTATATGTATACATACATACATACATATAAATCCATAAAATCAAGTGATCCAATAACTTAAACAGGGGCAGGGGCACCTCAGACTTGTGAATTTTAGAGATCTCTCTGGTTTCCTACATCCCACTGGGCAGTTCTAGAGCAACACAGCCATCTTAGACCGCTAGGTCACTCAGCTCTCTGACAGTAAGATACTTTCATAGACATCCCGGCCTGTCTGCATTCCCTCTTCATGTCTGCCCGGATGCCACAGAACTGTAAAATCAGCTCAGTGAGCCTCTGAGTATTGTACCTGCAGTGGCGACACAGAACAGAGCCGGTGGTCAGGCGAGGCGGCATTTCGGACCCAGAGTATCATCACATCCCTCCCTCTCCTGCCTGACCCCTCCTGGAGCAGACCGCTTCTGCCCCTGCCCCCTTCCCATGGCGTTTAATGCAGTTGCCTGACCCAGACCCTTTCTAAACGGAGTCATTTCCTGTTCCTTACTACCCACTTGTCCCTCCTCCTGCCTATGCCACATACATTCATTCTCTTTGAAACAGTTATTTCTTTGCACCATCTCAGACTCCTAATCTTATTGGCAACAAAGCACAGCTGGAGAATAGCCAAGCCTCCCCCCACCTGCAGAAGGTAGGCTGCATAATTTAAAAAGAAAACTTTTCTCCTTCCTTCCCTCCCTCCCTCCCTCCTTCCCTCCCTCCCTCCCTCCCCCATAAAGCTCGGAGTAGAGCCACCAACCTGGTTAACATTCGGTTTCTTCTGTCATCCAGATCCGCGGCATTCCTCAATTGAACATAGCTAAAATGATCCTACAGTGAGATTTATAAACAAAACCCCCGCAACCCAATTAGTAAAGATGAAATCTCTGAAACAGAAAATAAAACGATTTTTTTCAACATACAAAGCCAAGCACGCCACGCTTCTCTCAATAGTGTAAACATCTAGTTCCCAAGTCAACAGTGCTAAACAATATTCCTCATTATTCTACCCTTGTCCCCGACCCCCACGGGTGGCCCCACCCCCCAGCCCCCCAAATCAGGGCTGTGAACCACGGTGCTTCGGGTCCCAACACAACCAGAGCTATAAACTGTTGCAAACATAAAGCAGACCCTCCGCCTCTGTTGCACCCGTCCTTGAACGTGACCTCTTCTGGGTGTGTGTGCGGGGGTGGGGGTCTTGGATGCATTTTTTAAAATATATATATTTATAAATATATATATATATATATATATAACAAAGAGGCCTTCAGGCTTTAAAATCATCACTTTATTTACATCCCCTACTGCCCCAACTGGACATCCAATTGGACTGTGCTTAACAACAAGGTTTCAATGGGCTTGTCTTCTATCCAAAAGTATAGCTGTTGCATGTCAGTAAGTTCAAAGCTCTGGGCTGGGGAGGAGGAAGGACAGAAAGGAACTGATTAGCAGAGGCGCACGAAGGAAGAAGAAAGTCGCATACTAACCGCTTCCAAAGACCTATTAGCGTGTCGTCGAATGTAAATGCTGGAGTCACTGTGGCTAGTCCTGAAAAATAAACACACGTATTGAGCTGGTGCCACCAAGAATCCCTGTGACTCAGCTGGGCTCACCCCCCACCTCCGGTTTCCACATGCGGACTCGGGCAAATTATGACCTCAGACCCCGTGATGGAACTGAGACATTTTACTCAATACGTCCATTTGGGCTGGAATGTGCTTACAAATATTGGGATGGCTATTTGAGACACACACTGAGCCCCTGTCAACAGGAAAACACAGTGAGGAAGAATTTTAAACAGAAAGCAGACCACAGAGCCTTGAAAACCATAGGATTTTGCAGCAGGAAGGGATCTCTTTTCCCGAGCGTCCTGGACACCCTCTGCTAGCTAACTAAGGCCAGGCCTGGGCCAAGACCTGGTGTCCAACTCCCTTTCCGGAGCCCCGTTCTGTGCACAGTGCTGCTCTCCTCTTGTCTGTCTCTTGGGTGTACCACCTCTGTCCACGCACGAGGAAGCTAATTTTCCGAACATGTCTTTGAGGCTGATGTGGACTAGATCCCCGGCCTTCTAATAAAGCTGGCTCCTTCGGCCCTGGCCAGTTGGCTCAGTGGTAGAGCGTCGGCCTGGCGTGCAGGAGTCCCAGGTTCGATTCCCGGCCAGGGCACACAGGAGAAGCGCCCATCTGTTTCTCCACCCCTCCCCCTCTCCTTCCTCTCTGTCTCTCTCTTCCCCTCCCACAGCCAAGGCTCCATTGGAGCAAAGTTGGCCCGGGCGCTGGGGATGGCTCTGTGGCCTCTGCCTCAGGAGCTAAAATGGCTCTGGTTGCAACAGAGCGACGCCCCGGATGGGCAGAGCATCGCCCCCTGGTGGGCGTGCCAGGTGGATCCCGGTCGGGCGCATGCGGGAGTCTGTCTGACTGCCTCTCTGTTTCCAACTTCAGGAAAATACAAAAAAAAAAAAAAAAAAAAAAAAAAAGCTGGCTTTCTCAGGACCGAGGCAAACAAGACCCAGCCAGAGGCCTGGGCTTGCCATCCTGGCTCTTTGATTAACTGTCAATGTTAGCCAAGCACTTTGATCAGTAAAATAGATCATCATTCCCACCCTCCCTTCCCCCACTTCACAGAGTTGGTGGGACGGCAGTGTACTGTAGGTCAGAGTGGTCCCGTCTGGCTGCTCAACTGAACTAGGTGTCGGTGGTCGATGTGCCCACCACAGAGACAGTCATCTTGATTTCCTCCCGGGAAACCGACTAGGTGGTATACTGATGTCCAGAGAGAAAGAAATCTGATACAAGAGTTTACCACAAAGGTTTTCCAAGGCAGCTGTTCTGAAAACTTCAGTAAGTTCTTCCTTAAAACTTCAGTAAGTTCTTCCTTTGTGTCGGGCACATTTCCAGTTAATGGTTACTGGGCACGTACCTGTGCCAGGTGCTGGATGAGGCCTAGACAAAACTCCAGTCCTTGTCCTCAATCCAAAGCCTGTGCCAGTTTTTGCTGGCTGGGATCACGGCACAGAAATGAAACAGAATGTTCCCATAAAGAAAAATCAGCCCCCAGCCCCCAGTGCAGCATCAGTAAGAGCTGACTCAGCACCCTGAAGGACCTGGAAATGGAAGGCACTCCCCCCCCGCCCCCGCCGTGTGTGTGATGTTTTCTAGTGAAAAGCACATCCCCATTAGGAGAGGTCTCTGGCTCTTCCCTCTCCCTCTTTCCTCAGCATGCTCTCTTTTAGGTGGTTTTTATGTCACAGTATAATCAACAGGAGACTTATTCAGGTTTGCGTCCTGAACTCCCTTCTCTCAGCAAGCACTGTCCAGAGCCTACTGTGTACCAGGCATAGGGCGAGGTGCCGAGGACCCCGCTACCCCAGGAGTCAGCCACAGACTTAAAGCACACCTCCATTCATTGACTCATTCACCCGAAGAATCTGTCCCGAATGCCGACTGCAAGCCAGGGTCTGTGCCAAATGCTGGGGCAGCGCTGCTGTGCCCTCCCCAGGGCGCTGGCTCAGCATCCCGGTGGAGAGCAAATCAGACAGATGATTAGAGAAGCTACTGTTCTGATAAGAGCAGAGGCTATGAAAACACGTAAAGGCAGATCAAAAATAGCCTGGAGGAATCCAAGGAGACTGCCTGGAGGAAGTGAAGATGGAGCTGGGACTCAAGGGAGCAAGGCAGGAGACAGGCAGGGGACAGAGGGGGGGAAGGAGCCTGGGTGAAGGTGACTGAGGGTGGATGGAGATGAAGCTGAGGAGACAAGTCACAAGGGGTCCAGCAGGCTGCAGAAAAATGGGCCTTTCTGCACAGGGGAAGCCACAGGTCGTGACTGAGTCAGGGCCCGGCCCGGAAAACATCCTGGGACGAGAGGCGCCCAGAGCTCAGTCCCACACTGCAGGGAACAGGAGCAAGGGAGACGGCCTGGCTCCCAGGAGGGGCTCCTGGGTCCTCACTCCTCCCCAAGCAGCGCAGCTCTGCCCCAGCCGCCTCCCCTCGGCATGCAGCCGACACCTGCCTGCACTGCGTCCCATAATTACAGCTTTGCCCAGGTGACAGGGGAGGAGGAGCCAGAGAGGCAACTGCCCACCTGCCTGCTCCGTGCAGAGAGATCAGGGCGAAATCTTTGCATTGAAAGGCTGAGTGGATGCTTCCTGCTCCCCTCCCCTTTCTCTAAAAATCAATAAATAAAATCCAAAAAGAAAAAAAAAAAGAAAAAGAAGGTCAGCCAGACACCCCTTCCTACGTATGCCAAAATAGCGTCTACTCTTCCATTTCCATGCTCTCGGGCCTCGACTTCTCGGGGACGGGTTTTGCTGGAACTTCCTGGTGGCACACACAGCCAAGATGCTCCCTTTCCCTGTTTCTCCTCCCACCCTGCGCCCTACAAATATTTACCGAGGCGCCTGCCGCATGCCAGCTGCTTGCTCAGGCTGTTTCCTTCACCCGGTATGGCTTCTCGACTCTCCCTCTCTCAGATCTAAATCCCATTCATGCCCCAACACTCAATCCAAATGA
Source organism: Saccopteryx bilineata (assembly GCF_036850765.1). NCBI lineage: Eukaryota > Metazoa > Chordata > Mammalia > Chiroptera > Emballonuridae > Saccopteryx > Saccopteryx bilineata. Next base: position 9,721,196 of record NC_089493.1, on the reverse strand, counting down.
CAGGTCAGCCCCTGGGCTGCCGGGCGCTCCTGACTCTCCACCTGCCCCGGAGGACTACACGTGAAATCTCCAACTGCTTCTTCAGACCTAAGTGTCCCCCTGCCCCAGTCCTCGTAGACTAGCCGGAGCTGTCCCCCACCTCTCTCTCTCTCCGGCCGAGAGGCCCTGTAGGACGGAGCCCCAAGTCTGGCAGACGCCATCGGAGTGGCTGCTCACAGATGATTGAGAACTGACTCACTCAGGGAGAAGCTGAGCCATCTGGCAAGTGACCCGAGGTCCCCCCGCCCCAAGCTGTGATGAAGTAGGTGACAGCACCAGGCTATGTGCCCTAAGTTTATTCGCCAGCACTTAGGACTCCAGTCCAGCCCCACGCTGAGACACCGGGGTCTGCCGGGCAGTCAGGAAACGGGGCAGGGAGAGGAACTCTGGGTGTCAGGCCAAAGTCAGCGGCAGTGCTCCATCCCGCCTTGCCCCTCTCCAGCCGGGCTCCCGGCTGATCTCCCTTCTTGTCCCACAGCTGCGCATGGAAGCAAGGCAGGGGGATGCCCATGACAATTAATGAGGAGTGGTATGGGACATGCCTGGACACGTAGGGCATGTACCCAGTGACTACCGTGACGAGGAGTGATAACGGGGAGAGACCAGGGTCTTCTGAACGTCAGCAGGTAAATATTCTCCCCGGGACAAATCTGGCTCATCCAGTGGCCTTAAAGTGACAGAGCAGCTGTGTGCTACACACGTTGTCCTCCCTGAGATGAATGACGCACCCTCGGCTCTCCACACCAAACTCACGGGTGAAGCCATACTATTAAAGTCCAAGTTCCATGTGACAGACATGAAAGGTCCCCTCAGCAGACATGCAGCTCATCCCCTCCAATTCTGTAAGACGCTTATAATCAGCTAAGATCAATCTCTAACTAGCCCAACCAGAGACGGGGCCTGGGGACGGCCGCAGAGTCTCCCAGTGCGTGACTTCCCACCTCAACCCCTCCCCCCCCCACGCCTACCCAGGGCCCAGCCATCTCTCTGCTCACTGCTAGTTCCACCCAAGGGCGCGGGGAGTGAGGAGAGAAGGCAAGCTTCCCCTCTTCCTGAGAGAACCCAGGTGTGGAGGGGAGGAGGAATCTCTGTTTCTGATTCCGGCCAGGGGCCTGCTGGCCAGGTGAATTCTGCATGACTCTATACAGAGATTCCTACAAAGTTTCCTCTGCGGTCAGGCCCGCCTCTGCGGCCCCGTCACATCAGAAACAGACAACAGGAGGAGTTAGTTCAGCGAGTCAGTCCCTAGTGGGGTCTCACGGGGGGAAAGATAGTAATAAGTTACCTGGAGGGGACTCTGTGGTCACCAATGTCTTCTTCCAGGTCATCTGAGGAGCGAACGGTTGCAGGTGCTATAAATATTGAACTTTCTTTGTGTTCCACATGTTTCTTTTTCTCCTTTTTTTTACTGCTGACTGATTCTTCCGTTACCTTTTCTTCTAAAGGGTGTGCTGAGTTTTCCGAGACTGGGGTGTCCTGGGACTTAAGGACAAGACAACCAAACGCAAGTCAGCATTTCACGCTGAGGTGTCGAGGAAGCGACACCACGCTGTAGTGCTCTGCTCCACCCTGATCCCAAGGCCCAGCAAGGGCGTCCCTTCTGACCCTGCCTGTCCCGAGAACTCCTTCCGGCTCAGCCTGCCTCGGGAGGGAAGCCCTCCGAGCTCCTGTTCCCTGTGCAGAGTTCGAATGCTCCAGACCGGTGGAGGGAAAACGGCATGAGGTCTAGCGTCTGTTGTATCTACATAGTTTAAAATCCCGGCCGAGCCAGTTATCTGACCTTGAGTGACTGACTTTCTCTCTCTGGCCCTCAGTTTCCTCATCTGACAGATGGGTATAATAATTACCAACCTCCTCCCACAATACTACAGTGTTTTCTATAAAGGATGCCCCTCACGGTGAGCATCGTTCACTTAAATAGAGAAACGAATCCTGGAAGCCAGCTGGGCCAAAGGATGCAAAGGTTGCCCGGGTTTGGAGAGGTACACACGAGGCCAACATGTGGCCAGTGGGATGACACTTCACGGTGCCTTTGGCCGAAGGTGGACTGTAGTGCACCTCCAGTGTTTATTTGATAAGGAACATTCTTTGACCACTGTCCAAAGCGGACGCTCCGAAAGCCATCAGCAATGCTCCCCAGTGAAACCAAGAAGCGTGGGAATGCTGGAGCCAGCTCGCAAGAATTCCTCCGGGGGCTAGAAGAACCTGCTTAGCAGGTGTCTGGAATACGAGGGTTACCACGGCCCAACCTGCGCAGCCACAGAACAAAGCTCTGTGCAGAAATGAGAAAAGCTGCCAGCCATTTGAAACCCCAGCCCCTCCTCCACCATCCACGGGACTTGTTCTGAGAGGTGAAATGAGGAGATGCCGTTTTTCTTTGTTAAAGACTAGAACTTGCCATTTTCTGGTCTCTTTCGGAGATATATTTTTTTTTTCTTTTTTAAAGAAGGGCCAAGGATCCGAGAAATATTCCATCCTGTGCTGTCTCGTCTGCCAGGAGGTAAGACTCGCAGACCTCACCTGTCACCCCGGGCTGCACCCTTCCCTCCGCGAACCCGCAGGGATCAAGGCCAGGGCTGCACTCGGAGGCCAACCGCAAGGTGGGCTTGACCGCAGTGGGCATGGGCTCGGTGGACAGGTGGGAGCCGGAGGCAGCAGATCAGAGCCGAGACACACAGACTGCACTGTGTCGCTTTTGCACGGTATCGGGGACGCGAGCTTTCACCCCAGCTCCGTGTCAGAGCGTTCAGACCCAGGTCTCCTGACTGCATTCCCAGCCCGGGGCTCTGCAGCCCCGCCCACATCACCTGTCCATGTGCTGGGCACACGCGGCAGGTGCATAACCTACTTCTGGCAATGACCACAAGGAAAGCAGAAGAGAACGGGGTGCCCTGTCTGCTATTCCGTAGTCCATGTTCAGTCCCCCTGGAGAGGGACCAAGCCCCTAATTAGCCATTTCCAGTAACACAGAGGGGCCCAGAGGCAACTCGGGCATTCTCCCCACCACCACCCGCTCAGTCCCCGTCCTGTTGCCCTGGAAGAGTTTTTTGGCCCATAACAATCCAGAGAACGGCCCCAGTTGCTGTCAGGGTCCCCCAACCTGAGGACTCACTGAGGGACATTTCTAACCCCTGGGGCCCCTGGCAGGAAGGGCCTCCTCGGGCAGGGATGGCCTCAGACAAGCAGACAGCAGGTGGTGAGGGGGTCAGGGACCGGGACTGGGAGCCTCTACGAGGGGGCAGACGGGAAGACGGCAGGTTGGCCCTTGGCCCCTACGGAACCACACAGCCCTCTTCTCCACCCAAAGATGGACACAGAGTGCGCGTCCCCCTCCCTAGAGGGCCACTGGTCCTGCCACGCTCGCTCCTAAGCTCTTACTGCTGGGGACTTCTGCTCCCCGCAGCGGTCCCGGAAGTCAGGCACCGCTGCCCAGAACGGGCGGACCCACAGAAGCGAGCTCCCGCCATCTCAGCCCTCGGTGGCTTCTACGGCCCCTCGGAGCCCCTTCTCTCCTGCAGGCCTCCCAGGCCGCAGCCTTCTCCTTCTCTGAGCCTCTCCCTCAGCCCGACTCTCCGCTGCTGGGGGCCAGAGCATCACCATTGATGATGGTCAATGTCCCCAACCTCTGCCTCATCCCCCAAATCACCACGCGCCACACCATCGTTTCCTGCTTCGCGGGCCCTGCCAGCGCTCTCTACAACCCAGACCTTAACGCACAAGCGCTCACGCCCACCTGGGAGAGAAAATCACAGCCCACGAAACTGGGCTAAGCACTGGCGTGGAAAAGGCTGAAAATGTCGCTGGCTGGAGATGAGAGAGCCGCTGCTCTGCCTGGGGAGGAGCTGGGAAGGCTCCTGGGAGGAGGTGTCATTTGCATGAGGCCTCGAAGGCGGATAAGTGTTTGCCACGTGAAGGGTGGGAAGGGCATTGGGACCAGATGAAGCAAAGCGTGGAGGCAGAGGACAGATGAGGTAACTGGGCTCCAGGGCGGAGGCTGGTGTGGCTGGAGGGGAGGAAGAGAAGGGGGGCCAGTGGGGTGGGGGCCAGTGGGAGAGTCTCCAAGGTCACGCTAAGCATGTGGATTCCATTCCGAAGCTAGGAGCGGGAGAGTGATGAGATGAGATGTGCTTTAGGATTCACTGCCAGGTGGGGGAGCAGGCTGAACTGAGGCGGAGAACAGAATGACTGGGGAAAGCCCACAGGACGGTGTGAGGAGCCACTGCAGAGGCAGTCCAGGTGACCGGGAACAGGTGAGGGACGACACCCTCAGCGCGGCCGCGTCCTTCCCCAGCTCGGCTCCTACCCTCAGGCTGTGCCCACTCAGGACCCCCTCCCCAGCGCCACAGGCCCTCACACATGCAGCCTTTCCAGATCTGGATGTGGGGGTCTCCCCTGGTGAACTCCTGAATCCTTTTGCTGGACTCCCCCTCTTCTGTCTGATGCCGAGGTCCCTCCCCGCACAGCTACTGGGGACAGGTCTCCCTGCAGCAAACACTGAAGGCAGGGCCTCCCTTTTGCTTGGTTCTCCATGCACAGTGTCTGGCACAGCTGGACCAAGTAGGCCGGTGGACTCGCCTGGGGCCCTTCTCCCCTGAGACCGCCTCACTCTGGGTGCTCTGTCTGCCGTGCACCTGCAGAAGGCCCCTCACTCTGGGGGCTCTGTCTGCCGTGCACCTGCAGAAGGCCCCTCACTCTGGGGGCTCTGACTGCCGTGCACCTGCAGAAGGCCCCTCACTCTGGGGGCTCTGTCTGCCGTGCACCTGCAGAAGGCCCCTCACTCTGGGGGCTCTGTCTGCCGTGCACCTGCAGAAGGCCCCTCACTCTGGGGGCTCTGTCTGCCGTGCACCTGCAGAAGGCCCCTCCCCACGGTCCCCTCATGGCATCACACCAGGGACCCTGCATCCTCTCACTGTGCACTCGGGGGTCCCCCTTGAACTGCTGGGCCAGAAGAAATGAGAACCTCGAGTGGCAGCTAAGCGTGTGCCCAGCTCAGAAGTGCATGTCCCTCTTTGCCCTGTTTATACACCCCCTTCAAACCACCCGGGCCAGACAATAACAGTGTCAAACAGGCAAAAGGCCTTTGAAACTCAGGGCCGGCGTCAAACATGTGCGGCCCCCCTCTGGTTTTCCCTGGCCGCTGCCGGGGGCTACGATTCACTGAGGGTCCCGAAAGTGTAGCTGTGACTTCTATTTAAAATCATTACTTGGAAATGCTGAGGTCGCCGGTTCGAAACCCTGGGCTTGCCTGGTCAAGGCACATATGGGAGTTGATGCTTCCAGCTCCTCCCCCCCTTCTCTCTCTCTGTCTTTCCTCTCTCTCTCTCCCTCTCTCTCTCTCTGTCTCAGCCTCTCCTCTCTAAAAAATGAATAAATAAATAAAATAAATAAATTTAAAATCATTACTGTTTCTACTACACTGGACCTTCAGATGTGACCACACTTGATGCTCTTGGCAGCCCTGCGGGCAGGGCAGGGCCAGGGCTGGGCAGGCCAGCGAGGCACCCAGGGGGCAGAATTTAAGGAGCAAGCACCTCCTCAGATGGGAGCCTGGGATGCGTGCCAGGCCGCCTATTTTATGCCAGAAGCTGAGCTTCAGAGAGAGCAGAACTCCCCATGTGGGGCGATCAAGTACCTGGTGGCTCTCCACGGGGGCACTGTCCTCGGCCTCCCTCTGCTGCTGGTCCCCTTGGGTGGGCGGGGGAGTGGCTGGTCGGGCGCCCTCCGCACCCCTGTCCGGCTCGGCCTCCTGGGTGGTGGACTGGGGGAGGTCCTCGCCAGGATCGGCCTCCTGGATGGTGCACTGGGGGAGGTCCTCGCCCGGCACGGAGAAGCTGTAGCTGCTCTTAGAGGCCCCAGGCTCCTCAGGCTTGTCCTCCTCCGCCTCCTCCCTGGGCCCCATGCCATACAGATAGTCCTCTGGGTCTTCAAAGTCCATCTCTTCACTTTTAAAATCCTCCAGGCCTTCTGCAAAAGCCTCCAGAACCGCAGCCAGGGGGACCTCGTAGTGGGGGTAGTAGAACAGGTCGTGAGGGATGACAGAGACCTTGGAGAGGGGCGGGGAGGGTCTGAAGTCCAGGCGGTCCTCGCTGCGGCTGCCCAGGGTCTCCAGGCTGGCACGGCTGCTCGGAGGGTCGGAAGGCAGCTCTCTGCCGAGCTCCCGGGGGCCGTCGTCCCCTTCTTCCTCCCCATCCTGGCGCCGCGGGGACTTCCGCTTTGCCTTTTCATACACCTCTGGCTTTTTATCCACCAGTGCCTCCTCTGGGGCCGAAACACGGTCTTGCTCCTCCTGCCCAGGGTCCACGCGGGGGTCGTGCCGGCCGGGCTCCTCCTGCCCAGGGTCCACGCGGGGGCCGTGCCGGCCGGGCTCCTCCTGCCCAGGGTCCGCGCGGGGGCCGTACTGGCCAGGCTCCTCCTGCCCAGGGTCCACGCGGGGGTCGTGCCGGCCGGGCTCCTCCTGCCCAGGGTCTGCGCGGGGGCCGTGCCGGCCGGGCTCCTCCTGCCCAGGGTCCACGCGGGGGTCGTGCCGGCCAGGCTCCTCCTGCCCAGGGTCCACGTGGGGGCCGTGCCTGCCGGGCGGCCCTGGGGGCTCGTCGGAACCCTCCTGCCCGCACGCCGCCTGGCTTCTCCGTCCGCCCAGCTCCTCCTGGTATTCCTCCAGCCCCTCCTCCTCGGCAGGCTTGTTCTCAGGAGGCCCAGGCTCCTCGCCGAAAGCCTGGCTGGTCGAGGCAAAACTGAAAAGGTTGCTGTTAAATTTAGAGGCTTTTAGTGGTATGCCTTCAAAAAAGCCTTCTTCATCCATAGCTTCCACGGTCTGCAGCTGAACCTTGATCTCCAAGGACTCAGCCATAACAGTGTCCTCTCCAAAGGGGGACTGGGGATGGCCCTCCTCCCCCTGGCTGGCTGCCGGCTCCCAGGCCCCATTCCAGGAGGGAGAACTCTGACAACGACCGCTCACACTGTCCCCCAGGGGAACATCGCCTGGGGTCTCGTCAGAGGGCGCTGCCGAGGCCCTGGGGACGTCCTGCTCCGGCTTTGCCTCGGCAACCTCCGAGAGGTATCCATCCTGCTCCAACAGTTCCTTCGTCCCTCCCGGGCTCCCTTCAAAGCCGAAGTCTGGACTGTGGAAAGCGTCCTTACTGCAGGAAGCATCCTTGTAGGTGTCAGCCTCAAAGTGCACAGTTTTCTTGATGGGCAGAGACAGGGACCCTCGGTTGTCCTTTCTGGGTAAGACAGGAGACTCGGAAGATGGTTCGCTGATGCTGCTGGTCCTACCTGGGACCCCTTGGAGGCCCTGGTCCACGGGCTGGTGCACGGCCCCGTCGGAGGTATCGGACAGCGCGTGGCTGACAACGTCGCCCGCGGAGGACTCCTTCACACTCTTGGGCTTGTCACAGACAAAGACTTTGGAGGGTGGGGGGTGGCTGGTTTCATGGTTAACGGTGTAGGCGTGCTCCCCGTTCTCTGCCAGAAAGAAGACTGTGCTCTCCTGCTCGGAAGGCGTTTCTTTAATGCGGACGAAGGTGGACTCGATGGGGGCTTCTCTGTCCGAATCCACGAAGTCCTCCTGCAAAGGAGCACAGGGCGGCACGGAATCAGGAAGGCGTGCATGTGTGGAGTGTCTTCCCCGCTCACAGATCAAAAGCCAAAGCAGAAAGAGCCACCCCGGAACCAGTGCCAAGTGTTCTGAGTAAGTGGCGGACGGCGGCAGAAGACGACTATTTCTGCCAAAGCACCTTAAAAGCACTAACGTTGTTTCCAAGCTATGGATACAAGGAAACCTCAGTGAACTAAACTCTAGAGTGGGACGAGCTCTTCTAAGTGAGCAGACATCGTCAGCTACCTCATCCCTGTGGGCCACTGCCCTGCCCGGTCTGGGGACGGACCCACCGGAGATAAGGGAAGACCAGCCAGAGCTTTCTTCATGGATGGTGTGGGCTGGTATGAGAGATTGAACCTAAAAGGGCCCTGGAATGCAAAACCAAATGCCCTCATATGCTAATGCTCCCACCCAGGACCTGTGCTGAGGGAGAGCCAGCTGCGGGCAGGGCTGGAGGCAGAGGATGACTTTGGGGCCCAGCAGTGCTTGGCTCCCAATGCACGGGTGGAATCAGTGCATTGATCTCATCCTAAAATCATCTGAAACCAGAAAGCTGAAATTAAATAAAACTGCAACACAGCCCTGATCGACTCCTAACTAGTTCCTCATTGTAAATCCATGTTGGGGAAAGAGGAACATTCTTGGGGGGGGGGGGATGTTCATTTATACACCAGGTATGGCATAAAATAAAAAATTTCAGGCAGGGCAATGAGACCCATAATCAAGAGAAACAACAGTCATTAGAAGTTGACCCAAATATAGTTCTAATCAGAACTAGCAAATAAAAATTCTGAAATGACTATTTAAACTATGCTACAGCCCTGGCCGGTTGGCTCAGTGGTAGAGCGTCGGCCTGGCGTGCAAGGGGTCCCGGGTTCGATTCCCAGCCAGGGCACACAGGAGAAGCGCCCATCTGCTTCTCCACCCTTCCCCCTCTCCTTCCTCTCTGTTTCTCTCTTCCCCTCCCGCAGTCAAGGCTCCATTGGAGCAAAGATGGCCCGGGCGCTGGGGATGGCTCCTCGGCCTCTGCCCCAGGCACTGGAGTGGCTCTGGTCGCAAGAGAGCGATGCCCCGGAGGGGCAGAGCATCGCCCCCTGGTGGGCAGAGCGTCGCCCCTGGTGGGCGTGCCGGGTGGATCCCGGTCGAAAAATACAAAAAAATTAAAAAAAAAAAACTATGTTACAAGGAACACAAAGATAGTTCTTCGGGCTGAAGAGAAATGATCATTGATGGAAGCCATCTGAAAGAGGGAATGACAAGTACCCGAAATAGTAACTATATGGTCTATATCAGAGGTCCCCAAACTTTTTACACAGGGGGCCAGTTCACTGTCCCTCAGACCATTGGAGGGCCGGACTATAAAAAAAACTATGAACAAATCCCTATGCACACTGCACATATCTTATTTTAAAGTAAAAAAAACAAAACGGGAATACAATATTTAAAATAAAGAACAAGTAAATTTAAATCAACAAACTGACCAGTATTTAAATGGGAACTATGCTCCTCTCACTGACCACCAATGAAAGAGGTGCCCTTTCCAGAAGTGCGGCAGGGGCCGGATAAATGGCCTCAGGGGGCCGCATGTGGCCCGCGGGCCTTAGTTTGGGGACCTCTGGTCTATATAAAAGACAAAGAAGTTTTCTTAAAAAGCCTCTGGACTGGGCCTGGCCAGTTGGCTCAGTGGTAGAATGTCAGCCTGGCATGTGGAAGTCCCGGGTTCAATTCCCAGCCAGGGCACACAGGAGAAGCACCCATCTGCTTCTCCACCCCTCCCCCTCTCCTTCCTCTCTCTCCCTCTCTTCCCCTCCCGCAGCCAGGGCTCCATTGGAGCAAAGCTGGTGCTGAGGATGGCTCCATGGCCTCCACCTCAGGCGCTAGAATGGCTCCTGTTGCAGAGGAGCAATGCCCCAAATGAACTGAGCATCACCCCCTGGTGGGCATGCCAGGTGGTTCCCATCGGGCGTATGCGGGGAGTCTGTCTGCCGCCCCCCACTTCTCACTTTGGAAAAATACAAAAAAAAAATGCCTCCAGACTGTTTAAAGCAAAAATCTAACAAAGTATTGGGACTAAAACATACGTTGACGTGAAGTAAGTGGCAATAATAGCACAGAGGAATGGAGGGAAAGTGAGCAGAATTACGTTTTTGCATATATAAAAATATATAAAACGTGCATTTTACTTGAAGTGCTATAAGAAGAATTCAAGGTAGACTGAGGTATGCCCAAAATGAGTATTATAATCCCAAGAACTATTAGAAAGATAAAACAAGGAGATGGGGCTAAAAAGCCAACAGAAGAGCTAAAATGAAAACCCAAAAAATTATTCAATAAGCCAAAAAAAAAAAAAAAGTTAGGGAAGAAGGAGAAAGGAGCAGAGCACAGACAGGACTAAGGGAAAACAATAATCAAGACAGCAAATTAAAGCTCTGGAAATGGACAAAAGAACACACTAATTCAACGACGTACGGATGCTTGTCAGAGGGATAAAAAACAAGACCTGACTATATACTGCTTATGAGAGATGTGTTTAAATATTTGCACACATACTGAAAGGGAAAAGATGGAAAAAGATAGGTCATGCAAGCAGCATAAGAAAGCTGGTACAGCTATATTCTTATCAGACAAAGCACAGTGCAAGACAAAAAAAAAAAAAAGAGAGAGAGAGAAATTGCGTAAAAATAAAACAGCCAAGTCATCAGGAAGTACAACAATCCTAAATGTGCATACATTTATAGCACAGCTTCAACATACATAAAGCAAAAACTGACAGAGCTAAGAGGAAAACTAAAGCCACGATCATTAGCTGGAGATTTTAAATATATATTTCTCTCTCACACTAATTGATAGGAAAAGCAGAAAAAAAAAATATCAGGATGCCTATGGGATATGAGAACAGTATATTAACCAACTCAACCTAATTGAAATTTAAAGAATGTCAATTCTTTCAGTTCATAAGACAAATTCTTTGCAAGGTAACATGGTACATTTAACCATAATAAACTGCATGTTCGGCCATCAAGCTATATGCACAGTGTCTGGCACATGGATGGCCAGGATTCAAGAATGTTTATTGAAATGAACTGAACTCAGCTCAATTGTTGAGCAACAGGTTAATGAGTGCCTAGGTTAGCTGGGACTCGCCATCTGTAGTGATACACATCGGGGAGGTGTATGGACTGTTCTGCCATGACACACGGTGTCCTGCGACTCAGGATGACTTTCTCGGGTCTCACACCTTGCTCACCCTCTCATTCCCCTGACCCAGTCTGCAGGCCGGGGGAGATCCAAGCGTCAGATATGCTGAATCCTGGCTGTGACTTCTACAAATACCACAAGAGTTTGAGTTGATTTCAAACTCTTCCTACATCTTAAGGGCTCAGGGCTAATAAAAACCCTGATGCCTATTATCTCAGAATTTAGTAATGAACTAGAAAAATTACAAATTGTTATCATGTCACATATTATATAGTATAATGTCTACAGCTACACAAATTAATATATTATACTATATAGTATATTATCACACAAATAACAACAACCACTGCCATTTGCTGAGCACCAACCGTTGTGCCGAGCACAGGACTGGGTACTTGACACACCTGTTTATTCTTCATATAACTCAGTAATGTGGGTAATATTTTCCTTTTACAGATGACATCTCAGACACGTGTATCAGAGAGGTGAAGTAAGCACCTCGCAGCCACACAGTTTCAAGTGGCAGACTGACATTCTGGCCCATGGAATTCCTGCTGCTGACTTACCCTGGGAAGGGATCTGTGGGGCAGGGACAGATGGGAAACACACACACACACACACACACACACACACACACACACAGGAACTGGAATGAAAGCCACAGCACGGAGGGACCCAGTCTGGCTACTCTGAGCTGTACTAAATGGGGGCTCAGTTTCAGCCACATGTCGTGAGGGATCGAAGAGCCTGAACTTCGGAAGCGCAGAGACCTGGGCTCCCAGAGTTCCATAGCTGGTGGCTGGGTGACCCTGGAGAGGGCTTTAAGCCTCTCAGTGCCCGTGTTCTCATCTCTAAGATGAGGATAACGACACCAAACCGTGTCGGACTGCAGGAATGGCGGTCAGCTACCTGACCAGCCTCCAGCTGGAAGAGCGACCCTGTTCCCTCTGCGAGCATTAGTTCTTCGTGCTTATTTTTTCTGTCTATGACTTACGACTAATTGAAATTGCAATGTGTTTGATGATTGGTTAACGGTTTTCTCTATTAGAACAAAGCCACCCAAGGTCAGGGGCCTCATCCATCTAGTTTATTGTGGAGAGTCCTCTGCCAAGAGTAGGTGTTCAGTAAATTACCAATCAATTCGACAAAGGGCTGTTGTTACTGTTGTAATTGTCATTATTGTGATTATCATCTCTGGGTTGTACATGGATTGGGTGGAGGTTCAACAACCTCTAAAAGGTCTCATGCGACTCCACCCCAAAATAAAAATCTATCACCAAGTACAATCTGAGGTTCTAAAAATAAAACGGTGTGTTTTGAACACTGTCTTATAGTTCTGCACATTCTGATAAAATCTGATAAAATGTTCCATCTGATATCTAAAAGGTCAAGTCAGTGATCCATCATACATGCGAGCATCTTTTATAATCTTAATAAAGTTTGGTCTGAGAGCCCTGGCCCGTTGGCTCAGCTGTAGAGCGTCGGCCCAAGTGTGGAAGTCCCGGGTTCAATTCTTGGTCAGGGTACACAGGAGAAGCAACCATCTGCTTCTCCATTCCTCCCCCTTCTCTCTCTCTCTCTCTTTCTTCCCCTCCTTCCCTCCTGCAGCCATGGCTCAAAGCGTTCAAGCAATTTGGCCCCAGGTGCTGAAGATGTCTCCACAGCCTTGGCTCAGGCACTGAAATAGTTTTGTTGCCAAGCAACCGAGCAGTGGCTCTAGATGGGCAGAGCATCACCTTGTAGTTGGCTTTCCAGTTGGGTCCCAGTTGGGGCACATGCAGGAGTCTGTCTCTTTGCCTCCCATTTCTCATTTAATTTAAAAAATAAAAAAAAAGTTTGGTCTGGGAAGAGCTGACTAACTTCCCATCTTGCTTTTAAATGTAACACACGTTACGTATAGTTTTGAAATTAAAGTGTGGCAGGCAAGGCAACGCTCAAGGGGCTTGAGATCCACTTTTGATCATCACTGCTCCTCAAACAACATGCCCAGGCCCCAGCTTCGCCTGAGCGCCAGCTGACAGAAAGGTCCATTGCAGAATTAAAGGTAAGGAAAACCAACATACGGCTTCCAGCTCTGGGAAATGCTCTAGAAACTGTGCCACGTAAGTCACGATGGATTGCTCATCCGGCGCGTCAACCATGATGTCTGTTAAGAGAGACGAGGCGTTAGAAGGATACACGAACACGCGATCTTTTTAAAGGGGCTCACTGGATGCTCGGTGGGGAAGGGTCCCACCGCCCACTGAGGTTTTCTTCTCTTCCTTTTATATTTCAGGAATTCAGAGAGGGTGACCCATCTCACCAAAGGCTGACCAACAAAGGGACTGGGACGTAGAATCCAGGACTCCTTGGTCCTAAGGTCACCCGATATTCCATCTCAGTCCCTCCACTGTGAGCAGCTAGCTTACTGCTGGCTTCATCAGAGGGTCTGGTGACCGAGGACCCTTCCTCACTGCTGGAAGCAGCCCCATACTAGTCTGACCTATATGGAAACCCATCTGACAGAGGTAGCTAAGTGCCTTGAAAAGGTGTGTCCTTTCCAACTATGTCATTATGCTGGTGGGACCCGGTCCAGAAGGGAAAGACCTGACTGAGTAGCACTCTGAGCTCCACTCAGGACGATGTTCTCCGTGGTGCTGTGCATACATGTGGCCCCTCAGATACAACCCCAAGGTCCACAGTGGTAGAAGAGCCCCGTAAATGTTGGTAGGCCCACGAGATAGACCATTATGCAGCCAATAAAAATATATGTATAGGCCCTGGCTGGTTGGCTCAGTGGTAGAGTGTCGGCCTGGCGTGCGGGAGTCCTGGGTTCGATTCCCGGCCAGGGCACACAGGGGAAGTGCCCATCTGCTTCTCCACCCCATCCCCTCTCCTTCTTCTCTGTCTCTCTCTTCCCCTCAAGCAGCCAAGGCTCCATTGCAGTAAAGTTGGCCCGGGCGCTGAGGATGGCTCTATGGCCTCTGTCTCAGGCGCTAGAATGGCTCTGGATGCAACAAAGCAATGCCCCAAGATGGGCAGAGCATCTCCCCCTGGTGGGCATGCCGGGTGGATCCCAGTTGGGCGCATGCGGGAGTCTGACTGCCTCCCCGTTTCCAACTTCAGAAAAATACAAAAAAAAAAATTATATATATATATATATGTATAATAAAGACATTATAGCTATGAACAAAAATACTGATGTCAAAATTAAAATGTATGTAAAAAAGAGAGAGGTTAAAACACGCACCAAAGGCTTCCAATTATGTTAAAGAAATTGTAATTAAATGCATAGAAAAAATATTGGAAAAAATTATCTCAGTGGTAGGAATACAGGAGATAAAAGAATGTTTTGTTTGGGGTTTTCATGTATTTTCTCAACTGTCTCCCCGGACAGCAGGTGTTGCACAGGTAATAAGAGTCATGAAGAAGGACAAGAGAGAGGAAGCACCACTGCTACCTTCTGGTTCGAGCAGCCTGGGAATGTGCAGGGCGTCGTGTGCGACGCTGAACGCCTTCTCCAGATTTTCCCGCATGGAGTCCTCCAGGGCCTGCTTCATGTCCACCAGGCTGGGGTCGATGGCCTTGATCACAGCCAGGAAAGCCAGCCCACTTCTCCAGCTGCCCGCAAAGTCCTGCACCGCCACGCCATACCTGAGGGAAAACAGGAGGGTGGCCCCGTGCAGCTTAGTAAAGAGAATCAATGATCGGGGGCAGGGCGGGTCAGCACACTGCAGCCTCACGGGTCTCCGAGGGGCCAGATGCCGCTGACCTCACGAGGCCAGGACGCCCTGGGCCCGGAGCCCCAGGAGAGCTGCACTGTTCCACCCTATCTTCATCTCTGGACAGACAGAAGAGGAAGGTGTGTGTCGTACGAGGAGGCCACACAGGACCTTGTGTTGCCCTATAGCCAGATAGACAGAGAAGGAATTTTATACACTGCTCATCTTATCAGTGATATATTCAAAGCAGCAAACAGGACATGCTGTGCACTAATAAGATGGAGCCAGAGAGTCCCACGTGCACACCTGGCTGCCCCTGTACTTCTGTGCCTTGGGCAAGCCCCGTGCCCCGCTAGGCCTCAGGCCCCTCAGTGATGAAACAGGGATCACCTTGCTGTGACCTCCCAGAGGCTGCTCTGGCGAGGCATTGGCTTGAACCCACAAGAACGGCAGGAAGGCAACTGAATGTGCCATGGAGGCGGCCCATGGAAGCCGCTCACCAAGGGGCAGGTCACATCATATGTGAGGGGACAGAGACTTCTAATCCTGCCAGGCCCGGATTTCCTTCAGAAACCATCCCCGGAGACCTGACCGTCTCTCCACTGTGACCACTGAATTCTCTTAAAAATAAACAAAACAAAACAAAAAGCAAACAAACAAAACAGAAACATATTCTTTTTTTCTTCCTATTTAAAAATCACTCATAAGAAGCTGCAAAAGCAGAGAACCTCACATATTTCCGGCACGTGTTACTGAAGCCAGCACGTTGACATTGGGGCAGGCTATGAATTAAGCCCCAGACCTTATTTGGTCTCATCAGTTCCTTTAATAAGGGGCGGTGTGTGCACCACGACACTTTATGGCAGGTACAGAGTCCTGGGGGAACAGAACTGGTGCATCACCCCAAAGACACCTCCTCTTCCTCAGTCGCCCTGACTCTCACTTGGTTGATTTTTTAAACAACATGCAATGACTGTTCAAGTTAATCAACTCTACATGCTCCGCCTCTCAATCAAAACTTCAAAGCTCCACCCCTGCCATCTCTTTTCTTCTTTTATCCCTACACACTGGGGAGAAGAGATCAGATGTTTGGGAAGCGCTTTCTATGTGCTGGGGGCTTCTGTACCAGGCACTTCTGTGGGGTCTACATCATTTCACCCTAACTTTCCTGTAAGGTGGCCAGCGGTGAGTCACCATCGTGCAGATGTGGCGGGGGGTGATTCACCAGATCTCACCCAGTGTACAGGGCAGAGGTGAGGTGGTCCTGAGTTGGTGTGGCTTTTGCTATATGTGGCCCTGCTTTCTACCCATCCTAGCCCACAGGCCAGAGGCTCCAAGGGCTGTTGGCCGCTGCCAGTACAAAGTCTGATACCAGACTGCCAAACTGACACCCTTGCCTACTGCACAGGGTCAAACAGGAGGCCAGGAACTTGGCTCCAGTTCATCGTCTAAGTTTTGGAAAGGCCAAACCTAACTCATCATGATACCTAACAGCCTCTATGGCTATTATTAGTTTTTAAGTAGGTACAGACTAAAAGATACCCTGGCGCTTAATAATATATAAATATGTACACGTGAGTAGGAGCCAAGAGACAGGCTCCCTGGGGGACTGAACATAGTGGAGGCCCTGCGATTAGTATTCACATCCTCTCATCAGCTTTCTTCAAACTGAAAATTCTGTGAATCCAGTTTTCTGGCACAGAATCTGAAAAACACGCAGCACTCCCTGTTCTGATAGTCTCCACTGAACGGCAGGCACACAACTGGTATATAACTTAATAAACATTAATGCCCCTCCCTGCCGCCCACTCTGGGGAGGGTCTCCCCGCCTCTGCCTGGCAGCAGCACGCAGTGGGCAGGGCGCTGCGGCTTACTTCCTGGTTTTCCGCTGCACCCACGCCAGCAGGGTCCGGATGGCCTTCCTCTGGTCTTTCACTGATATCGCGGCACTCCTCTCTGCGGTGGGCGTGGGTGGGAAGGAGGAGTCTGAGTCTGTGCCGCCGGAGCTGGGTGACAGGCAGGAAGACGGAGAGTTTCTGCTGAGGTTGCCCGTGAGCTCCTTAATCTGCAAGGAAGAAGTCATTTCAGACGCGGAGACAGACCCAGGGCAAACCCTCCTCTGACCACAGGGGCCACGTGGACCCTGGCTGGGGGGACCAGCTCATGCAGAATCAGCTCACCAGATAGAGAGAAACCCCCTCCCAATGGCCGTGTGTCAGGGGACAGGACAGTACCCAGGAGGGCCTGTTCCATGTGGCTTGTATGTAGTGTGTGCAATGACACTTCACAGGGAAGGTCACCTCTTCCCGGAGTCCCTCTAGCTCTGGCTAGACTCCGCACACAAGGTCTTCCTGACTGACCCCGCCTACCCCTTCCCTCTGGCGGACTCCTAGAATGCATCCATCCCATGGTTTCAAGCCCCACTGCCTCTGCTCATCCTGGTCCTGCTGCCTGGCTGGCCCTTTCCTCCATCACTGAGTTCCCGGCTCCTCTAGAGGTGGCTTCTATCATGGGGCAGAAGGCCGGGCCCTGCCCCAGACCTCCAGAAGCACAGTCCACATTCCAGCACCACCCCCAGGCTGTTCGTACGCAGTTGAGTCTGAGAGGCCCTGGTCCAGCACCCTCCACACCCAGCTCTGACGTCACTCCCCGTAGGAAGTGTGCCTCACTCCCCTGCTCCTCTGAGTAACTGCCCCTGCCCAGGTCTGCTCCCACCTCCATCCTGGCCTGCACCACAGAGCCCTGCGATATGGGACTGCGTTATCTGTGATCCCAGAAAGTCATGGCCGCAGGACATTGTGTGTCCAGAACCCGGCACAGAGAACCTCAACAGACATCTGCCAAACGAATGGAGGAAGACCTCGGGTGAACTTACGGCCCTGACTTTCTTACACATTTTCAGGATGCTTCCCGCATCTATCAGGGAGTGTGAGACGACCCCCAGTGACTGAGGCTGTCTAGAACACTGCAGCTGACCTCGGGCTCTGCCACACTCGTCCCTTCACACGCTCACATTGTTATAACCAGAGCCCCTTTTTCCCAGATGTGGAAACTGGCTCAGAGAGACAGCCTTTGGTTTCTGAAGTTCAAGGCTCACCTAGAACTAGATCTGCTGTCTCCAAACCTTGTTTTGTGCTCACCCTGTCCCTGAAACACAGCACTGAGCCAGAAACCCCAGCAAATGACCTCCACGCAGATCACTTTCACCCTTGGGAGGGCAATTACATAATGCGCCACAGTGTTCTATTTCGAAGAGCGGGGTCTGAGCAGAGGAAGCGTCAGCTCACTCCCTTCTACGCGGGGAGATGAACTCGATCAAGCACGACTTTAAATGCTGCCTTCAAACCCCAGCCACAGTCCCTGTCCCTTCTCTACAAGACCCGTGTTTCCAAACAGAGGCTGACGTCGCTGAGGCCGGAGAAAAACAGTCTCCCTGTCACACACGCCTCTTCCCAGAGCTGTCTTTCGGACAGCCTCTTTCGTTATCTCTGATGAGCACCGGTCGTTTTCGGCAAGTAACTCTACCAAGTTCAGTTTTTGGAAGTACTTCCCCAGTGATACTTTCTTGTGATACTTTAGAATAAAAACTATTTTTCGAAGTAAATATTTAATTCCTTAATTCCCAAGAGGATGGATATACTCTCCTGTAGAACAGAGCCCCCACCCCCACCCCCACCACGTTTAAAATCACAAGGACTCAAGTCTCTAAAATCACAGGATTCTGGCGTCCTCCCGTTGTTTTTTGGGAAACAGAAAAGTCAAAATTTGTCAGAAACTGAATCTCCCTGTCACTCTTGATCTGGCCTCGCTCCGCTCCGTTGGCCCTAAGCAGACAGACACAAGGAGACTGCTCCTTCCATGTGTCACAGGAAGGAAATGATTTTACCTGGAAGAAGAGAATTATGTTCCATATCAGCCCGAGAACCAGAGAGGGGTTGCCATCTGCTATTTCCGCCGCGTCGATGCTAACCAGTTTTACCTGCAGAGAAGCAAGTTAGGAGCTTAACCAGAGTGGCCATGGATGTCGAGAACAGCTTATTTTCCGATGCCCTCATAGACCTGTTTCTCCTTCTCACCTGTGCTGTCCAGTGTTGCCCAAGGCCACCTCTCAGGGACCCCAGCGTGCAAAAGTGTACCTAAGTGTGTGTAA
This sequence comes from Saccopteryx bilineata, assembly GCF_036850765.1. Taxonomy (NCBI): domain Eukaryota; kingdom Metazoa; phylum Chordata; class Mammalia; order Chiroptera; family Emballonuridae; genus Saccopteryx; species Saccopteryx bilineata. The sequence goes on along the minus strand of NC_089493.1, from coordinate 9,702,511 downwards.
TAATCACCCACACAGGACTCCCCATGCACAGACAATACTCTAAGCTCCTTACAACTATTAACTCAGTTTGCCATCACAACAACCCCACCATGTTGGCACGTCTATCGTCCCTGTATTTCAGGTGAGGAAATTCCAGCGAGGTCAAATGTAACATGCCCAGAGTCGTCCACTTAATAAGGTCTAAGTCATCTTTCCCAGGGACAGATGCTAAGTGCCCGCGAGGTCTGTTTGCCTGCTCCACTACCACCCCCAAACCTACAGATTTAACGTGCACAGATTGGAAAAGCATAGAGCGCTGACATCAGCAACCATGGACCACAATGGCAACAGTAATTATCCAGTGCTGGTTAGAAACGGCGTGGTGGTGGGATAAGGCTGACCTGAGAGTTTCTGCATCCTTACAAAATATCCTGCTGATTGGTTACATCATGTCTATTCGAGAAATCCTTAAGACATTATCTACTTTTTAAACGAGGTTCTGACCACAGGGTGATCCTCATAGCAAATCCCGGGTCTCCTGGGAACACCTTAGACACGCAAATTCTGCCCCAGACCTACCGAATTGGCTGCCCTGGGAGTCTGCTGCCCACTCAGGTGTGAGTCAGGGCCACTCCCCTTAATCACTTCATTCTGAAAACAAAGCCCGAGGACCCAGATCAGGGGACCTGCAAACTGCTACAAAGGGTCAGGGAGTCATAGTGAAGACTTTGCAGGTGGCCCCTGTCTCTCCCATTTCCTGCTTTGTTCTTCACAACCCCCTTTAAATGTAAAAATACCCATTCTTCAGCGGGAAGAGAGGAGAAAGAAAGTCAAGGTGAACTTTCCAAAACCAGCCTACAGAATTCGGCAGGGAGACCTGGGGAAGCAAACAGGAGGCCTCGCTCAAGTACTCCTTTCCCCCTTTCCCTCTCAGGGATGTCGACAGGGGCCTCTGATCCTACCAGCTGCCACGGGTTTCTGACAACACCAATTGAATTAGAAGGGGCTGAGCTTTCCTAACCTAGGGCGAGAGCAGCTCCCCTCCCAGGTTCCCTGGCCAGCCGAGGGTGTTTGGCAGGCTGACGCTCAGAGTGTACTTCAGACAGCACAAGCTCATCACGGGCAGGCTGGATCCGGAAAGAAAGCTGTCAAAATGGTGCATAACACGGCCAGTCAAATGCAGTCCCACATTCTGTTCACATTCACCATGGCCACACGTCTCATGTGATGAATCACCCGTGATACATGGCCTGCTGATCTCACGAACTCCTGCTCCCTCCGTTCCTGTGGCTCACCGAACACAGGCCAGCGCGGGGCTCTGAGCTGAGCTTCGGGGGGCACGTCCCAAGCGAGAAGAGGACAGAGCCCCCGTGCAGGGATGCAGTGGACAGGATGGTGCACCGTCCCAGGAGAGGCGAGGAATGGAGCACCTGGCTGAGGGAAGGCGGTGACTGCAGGCATCATCCAAGGCCCCAAGAAGCAGGTATTCCCACCTACACTGGGTATCCAGCCACTGTTGGGGCCCCCGTAGTGAAGTCAATGTGACAGCCAGACATCAGGCAGCAGATTCAGGGACAAAGTCCTCGCCTTCCCATAACTCAGTTGTTTTTGCCACACTGACAAGTAGACCAAGAAGAGGCTTATGGGAATATTCCTTCCCCCACACTGGTTGCCGCACAGAGCGTGAGGCAGCAATAACGGTCATCATGGTGGAGCCCAACTTCTTGCCGAGTGGTTTTCACAGGGCAATTCACCTCATCCTCTTAATATGCCCATTTCATAGATGTGGAAGCTGAGGCTCAGAGGCTGGAACCAACCAAGAGAGTTGGTCGGTGGGGCCGCCAGTCTCTAACAATGGAGCCAAGGCTATGCTCTGTGACGCACAGTTGTGGGGGGAGAGAGAGAACAGCATTGGTCGGCCACACCTCGCACCATCTGAACCCTGGAGCAGATGGGACCTGCCCATTGCCCCTCCCAGGACCTGCTTGGCATTGATCATCTAGTTCTGGGCACTTCTCTGCGGCCCGTCCTCCCTAGAGCTGGGACAGCACGACACAAAGGGGCTCGTAGAGCCCACAAGTGGTTTGTGGATCCCGGGAGTGGGACAGAGACTGCATCTGAAATGTCTGTTTCCTCCTGTCTCACTCACCTGCGCTCACCCCTCCCTGCCACCCTGGGGTCATTTCCCTGTCTTACCTGCCTGGCAAATAGGGTACAGAGCTGACAATGCGCACCCACTTATAGAATATTTCCAGATTTTTAAATAAAAAAATGAACGGAGAGGGGAGCTTTAACGTTCTCTTGTATCACGGGCAGCTACTGCCGACGGTTTGGCAACATTTGGCAACATTTGAGGAGGGGTAAGAGAAGGCCTGCCCACCCGTTATCACAAACACCACGCCCCCCCGGAACTCCGGTGCAGACACTGCTGGGAAGAGCCACACCTGGCACACCCCTCCAGGAGGAGGGGCTGGGGCTCTGGGGGGAGTAGCAAGAGCCTCAGACGAACGCTGCCTGGATGGGCACATTTGACTGCCTCAGCGACTCTCCAAGCTCGGCTGTCTTTCCGTCACCTCCACTGCACAGACGTGGAAGCGGAGGCTCAGAGAATCTACATCGTTTTCCAGGGCTGGAAGCCACAGTAGCCGCGCTTCGAACCCGGCCCTCCACTGCCCCGTGAGCGCCACGGCTGATGGTGAACCCGGCTCGGCAGAAACGCCAGCGCTGTCATGGTCACGCTTTTCCACAGGACAGCGTTCCTGAGATATTACTGACACACCACTCAATTCACCCATCTCAAGCGTCCAGTTCGATGGTTTTTCGTGTTTTCCCAGATAGGTGTCAGTTTTAGAACATCTCCATCCCACCAAAAAGGAACCCCTTTAGGGGCCCTGGCCGGTTGGCTCAGTGGTAGAGTGTCGGCCTGGCATGCAGGAGTCCCGGGTTCGATTCCCGGCCAGGGCACACAGGAGAGGTGCCATCTGCTTCTCCACCCCGCCCCTCCTTCCTCTCTGTCTCTCTCTTCCCCTCCCGCAGTCAAGGCTCCATTGGAGCAAAGATGGCCCGGGCGCTGGGGATGGCTCTGTGGCCTCTGCCCCAGGCGCTAGAGTGGCTCTGGTCGCAACATGGCGACACCCCGGAGGGGCAGAGCATCGCCCCCTGGTGGGCAGAGCGTCGCCCCTGGTGGGTGTGCCGGGTGGATCCCGGTCGGGCGCATGCGGGAGTCTGTCTGACTGTCTCTCCCCATTTCCAGCTTCAGAAAAATACAAAAAAAAAAAAAAAGAAAAGAAACCCTTTTATCCATCTCTCCCCTAATCCCGTGTCTCCTCACCCCTAACTGACCATGAACCTATCTTCTGACTCTAGGGGTCTCCCTGTCCTGGACGTGTCATAGGAATGGAATCGCAGAATAAGTAGTCCTTCGTGTCTCACATCTTTTAAAATGTTTTCCATGTCTGCCCAGGCGGCAGCCTGTGTTGGTACTTTGTTCTTCTTCATGGCCAAACAATGTTCCACTCTGAATATGCTGCATTTTGTTTATCCATTCATCCGCTGATGGACATTGATGGACACTGATGGGAGGCCCAGCCCACCTCTCTCGGCAAAACCCAACAGTGCCTTCCTCACCCCCACTCCTCGGCAGCGGGGATGGCGGCAGGGATCCAGGCTGGGCAGTCCAAGCCTTCGAATCGGAAGGTGTGACGCTGAGTCCATTCCCGGGGCTGTGGTGTCCTTCTCTTAGCAGGAGTGGGGGCAGGGCCGAGGTGGCCACGTCCACACAGGTCCTTGGGTTGGGGGGCGTGGGGAGCTATGCCAAGGGCCTGGTGCCTGGCACCCCTGGGTTCCACCCCCAATGACCCCGGTCACTGTGTGCGCTACTCAGCACCCCTTCAACAAACTCCTTCTCTGCTGACACCGGCCAGCCTCAGCTTCTGCGGCTTACCACCGAGAACTGCGCGTGAATCACACTTGACGACCGAGGGTCGAGCTGCGGTGTCTTTACCCGGATTCTAACAGCTGAAGTTTAACCGAAAAAGGAGGAGCTCTGGAGAGTTCACCCCCTCTGGGGCCATCTGGTCCCGTTTTTGAAGGACACGACGCAGAATTCAAAACACAGGAAAAGCTATTAAAGTCTAGAAAGTTCTACCACAGAGGGGAGACTTCTGTAAGTTTTCCTGGCTCACTTAGCCTCCCTGTTCCCACCTCTGCCTCTCCCGCGTTCCGGGTTCTAAGAGACAGTTTCACCCTCGGACATGCTCACTGCACTCTTAGGTAAAGGAAGGAGAAAAGAATGTAAACCAAGTTCTACAGAGCTGAGACCCGGTCAGCTGTCCCGTGCTCCCCACGCCTGGGTGTCCCTGGGAGTTTCTGTCCCGATGGAGACGGAAGGCGGGCGGGGAGTCGGGGGCTGTGTCGCCAACCGACACGGGTTCGCCAGGGTCCCCTTAAGCATGGTCTAATGTGACCATCTTAGCGTTTGACCTTCACGCACCCCTCCTGTGACCAGCACTACACTTCCCGCCGCAGGGGAGGCCTGTGTCAACCAGGTGTGTTTCCAGTTACTTACGTTGCTGTCTTCCAGAAACTTCAGCGCTTTGGCTATGTTGTTGAGCCGGAAGATGCGGTGGGAGGAGAACTTGTACTCGTGGAGCTGTGACACAAAGCAGACGGGACGGCTGAGCCGGCGGGGGCCTCCTTTCCCTCCCCCACGCTCGCGTCCACCCCGGGGGGAAGTCGGGCTCCGGCTGGAACCCACTCTTTATTTATGGTTCCTGGACTTCCCTCGGGTGGGCTGGTGCAAGGGGGACCCCGGGGTTAAACAAGGGCCAGATTTGTCAGGTTTTCCTCTGACCCAGCTCCTGGCTGTCGCTCGCCCGCCCTCCCCCGAGCCCCGCAGTGACACGCTCTCCTCCCGGCTGATGGTTTCTGTCCGAGCCGGGGGCCTCCGTGCCGGGGCATCACCGCACAGCTGCTAAATCATCCTCCAGTCCCTCCCTGGGGTAGCAGATGTTCCTGCTTTCTGGCCAAGAGCTTTGTGCACAGCTATCCCAGGTCAGAGCGAGACAGGCTGAGATTGGGGGGGGGGGGGTGGCGGTGGGTGGGAGGGAGGGAGGGAGACAGACAGAAAGAAAGAGAGGAGAGGGAGGGAAAGCAAGAGAAACAGAGAGAGACAGAGTTGGACAGAGACAAGGAGAGAAAGAGAGAGAGAGAGAGAAATAAAGAGAGACAGAGTGAGAGACCGAGGCAGGGTGATAGAGAAAGACAGACACAGAGAGTGAGACAGAGAAACAGAGAAGGAAAGAGAAAGAGGAGAGAGTCAGAGACAAGGGGTAGAGAGGGGAAGGGAGAGAGAGAGGGAGAGAGAGAGAGAGAGAGAGAGAGAACAGAGGGAGTGCCCGCAGAAGCTAAAACTCCAGCCACGTCAGCTGGGCACACTAGGAGCACCATCAGAACCAGCATCCTAAAGGGAAGCCCGTGATGCCCCTCTAGGGGGTGGCTTACATTACAAGGCATCCCAGTGGGTGTCTGTCACCGAGTATGAACTGCCAGGCCAAGCTCACAGGTCATTGCAGCACCTCTGTGTCACTCTGCACTCTGTGTCACCCCTGTGAGTCACTCAGGGTGAATCAAACCCGGGACTCCAGAGTGGGGTTTCTCAACATCAACTTTACTGGCATGGTGGCCAGATCATCGCCCCGCCGCTGGGGGACGCCTGGCAATGTTCCCAGGACATGTCTGGTTGTCACACCTGGGGGTACGACCGACATCCAGGGGGTAGAGACCAAGGAGGCTGTCAAACACCCTGCGGTAGACAAATGGCCCGACCACCAGGAACTCTCACACCCGACATGTGCGGAGCACCGGGTGGAGAAGCTCCACCCCGTGAAGGGGAGAGACAGGGCCACCCTGCGCGCAGCCGACATCCTCCCCGTGATGAGGTCTGGCTGAAGAGCAAAGTGGAGTAAACCTCAAGATCAGCGGGTTCAATTCAATTCTGGTCATACTTCCGAGAAGCTTCTAGAAGCCCGCTGTTCTGGTTTCAGCCTTGGGATGGGTGACAGATTCAAATAGAAGATGCCTGCTCCACCTTCTTCATTCTCTGCTATCGTTTGGGTTCAAGTGGCAGCTGACCCGTTCAACTATAATGTTCTAGTTCCAATCTCTGGCCTGAACAGACTCAGAAAACACTGGGCATTTATTTATCTACTTACTAAGGTAGATTTGCTTAAAAAAAATTTTTTTTTAAAAAACATACTGCTTAGTTACACATGACTAGGTCAGTCTCATCGCGGAGGAAAGAACATTGCCCGCCACAGTCTGTCACCACAGGGTGGATGTGCAGCGGGTCTGTGCACACACAGAGATCTGTATTAAAAAGCAACCTTCAGCACCGTTTTCCTCGGCGCTTTACCTCCTCCCAACCCTCCTGTGCCGTACATACCAGATTTCGCCCAGACAGGACTTCCAACAGAGCCATTAGGACTTTGCCATCTTGTATGTCAACAAACAAATCTTTCACTTCCAGAGGCGGGTCGCACTGTGGATGAAGAGGGAGGAACAGCCCATTAGTGACCTGGGGAGCCCACAGAACTAGTTTACAGTGGCAGAGTTCACTCAAGAGAAAACTTCCGGACACCCACGTCCGTCTATAGGCAGCGAGGCTTGTCCATGGAGGGCGTGAGCTTGCACCCCTGGAGGGAACGCCTGGGCAGCAGGTGCATTGGGGGGGCAGCGTCGGGGGTCCCTGCCAACAAATGATCCTTGGGGACTCTTCTAAAATGAGATCTCAGAATCACATTACATCCACGTTTCTGCCTAAGGGTAGAAAGAAAAGGCATGCCTTCCTTATAGCCCTCTACAGAATGAAATCATTCTAGAAACGGGGCTCACGTCAAATTACCTGGTGCAAGACCTTCACTCGGAAGCTCCAAGAGGCTGGGTGGCGTGCCCAGTGTTCGGACAAGCCAGCTCTTTGGTAAGGCCCTGTTCCTCATCGGGACACGCTGGCTGACCACCAGTGCAGCCCAGACCCACACTGGGACGGCACGACATCGGGTCAGTGACCCTCTGGGCCTGGGCCCACGTGTCAGCAGGGCTCCCTCGTCTCCCATCCTGCTCAGTCAAAATACATGTGCCTCACTGAGGTGCCAGCTGTCACGTCATTGATATGTAGTCTGAGTCTGGAGGGGGGCACCCTTGGGAGGGAGCCAGGAGGAAGGCTGGCATGGGTAACTTGGTTGGGAGGGAGCGGAGGACAGACAGCAGCACAGCTGAACGCGGGGTGGCTGAGTCGGGGGGGACCTTTCCTTCCACCCCCAAGTCTGAAGGCCTGCCAGGATCTCCTAGTTTGAGAGGCTGATTTACATGTGTAGTTTTGATGTGTGTTTATATGTTTAGATATACGAAGTAATAATACATGCTCATTATAACAAGTCAAACTAATAAAAATGATGCTAAAAAGTTAATCGATGGAATGTGACTGCCTCATTCCTCCACAACATCCGGGCTTCTGAGATGAACCATTATCTCAAGATGCACCTTCCACCTGTTCCACCAAGAAGCAAGGGGGTTAGACACGCCCGAGTTCAAATCTGGGTTCTGCCCTCAACAGGACTTGGCCTTGAGCATTTTCCTTAACCTCCCTGGGCCTGATATCCTTGGCTACAAGGTCAGGTTTAGGAGTCTGACCCACTGCAGAGGACGGGAGCTAGAATGGAATGAGGTCATGTGGGGAAAGCGCCTGGCCCAGCACCTGCCTTCGCAGACTGACACCGGCAGTCAAACTAGTTTACTGTTACCTGCAGAGTCTCAGGGTGCCCTATTTAGGACGGCACTTCACCCGGGAGTATGTGTCTCACGGCTGTGAGATGTCCTTAGCTGGTGCCAGGCTGCAGGGAACGACACTTGAAGCATCATCTCTCTGCCTCACTTGCTTCTCTTCCTGGGTTTCCTGGGTCAGTAAACGGCACCCTCTGAGCCATGCTCCCAGCCTCTTCCCTCTCCCTGGGGGAAAAGGCAACTTTCCACACAGGACCTGGGATGTGAAGGGAGAGGCCTGGATGGGAAGAGCTGGAAGCCCCCCCCCCCACCTTTCTTCTCTGAGCCTAGACCGGGGAGGTCTGCTGTCTAGGTGAGCCGACACTGTACCGTGTCCATGTGAGTTTGGCTGGATGTGGCCCAGAGTCTAGGGCTGGCTGGAACTTGTCGGTCAGATCTCCCAGCTCAGGAATCTGCAAACCTGGCTTCTTGGAACCCCCAGATTCAGCAGAACAGCTTTGGGGTGCCCTATCGTGACTGAGGGACATCAAGAAGGAAGTCGATCCATTTACCTCCTTCAGCAGAGACGCTCAGCTTTTATGGACCTTTGCTGAGGGTCCCATGTAAGACTTTGCTGGAAAGAAGTTCTCTGTTGACCACTGCTTGATAACAAGAGCTTTAATGCAGGATGGTTTAGAACAGGGGTCCCCAAACTACGGCCCGCGGGCCACATGCAGCCTGAGGCCATTTATCCAGCCCCCGCCGCACTTCCAGAAGGGGCACCTCTTTCATTGGTGGTCAGTGAGAGGAGCACATTGACCATCTCCTTAGCCAAAAGCAGGCCCATAGTTCCCATTGAAATACTGGTCAGTTTGTTGATTTAAATTTACTAGTTCTTTATTTTAAATATTGTATTTGTTCCTGTTTTTTTACTTTAAAATAAGATATGTGCAGTGTGCATAGTTTTGTTCATAGTGTTTTTTTTTATAGTCTGGCCCTCTAATGGTCTGAGGGACAGTGAACTGGCCCCCTGTGTAAAAAGTTTGGGGACCCCTGGTTTAGAGGGACTTCAACAGAGTACGGGCACAGTGTCCACAAACCTGTACCTTTAATAAGCCCCCAGCCCAGTACGGATTCTGGTTACCTTTCAGTATTGGGGCTTCCACCACATTAGAATGGTTAGTCTGAGTACTCTCTGCTTCTGGGTACAATGAAAGGGGGTATCACAGAGGAGATGAGGGGACAGTACACATGGGGGGAGGTAGCTGTAACCAGCCAGAGGCCCAGGGGTAAGGAAAGCCTTGGAAACTCGGTGAGCTGTGGTCCCGGCACCCTCTTCCTCCCGGAAGGCCTCCTGCCCCAGACAGCCTTGGAGGGCCTGTGCTTGCTTTGTTGTTTTTATTAAGGAAGGTGGTATTTCCTTAGGCCTTATACGAGCCCCTGACTTCCCGGTGAGTCAAAATACAGGGCAATTCCGCCCACAGGTGCACAGAAAAGGGCTTTGCTTCAAGGGCACCAGCGACTTTGAACCGAAAGGCAGATTATTTTCTTTGCAGACTCCCGCAGCTCCTTGGGCACATTCCAGGCCAAGCACGAGGGCATCAGGTTACGGAGACTCTTACGGAAATATTATTCCTGCTAATGGGAGGCAGCGATCGCGAGAGACCCGAACAAAACACCCCCTGATAGATGGGCTCACAAAATTTCCAGTTAGCAGCCCCGACCGCGGCCGGGCCCTGTGTTCGCCTAGAACCCGGAGAATCATTCCCATTGATGGCGTCTGGAGGAGCCGCGGGGGCGGGGGCGGCGGCGGGGGCGGGGGCAGGGGCGGCGCACGGGGCCTTGGCCGCGGTCCATCCTGCGAGAGGGCAGGAGGAGAAATTGAAACGGCTCCAGAGCAAACACTCCTGGGGCCCCAAACGTTCCGTGGGCTTCATGAGATCGGTATGGCCCGAATAAACAGCACCCCCAGGCCTTTCTTCATGATCTAACCCCTTTGGTAAATTAAGGAATTTTTCCAGAAGCCGGGGACTCGGTAAATATTTCTGACAGCCTTCAAATTGCAGTTAAGCCCAGTTCCCCCAGGAGTTCCTGGGTTTCCTTTACATGAAAGGTTGTTCTTGAACGTCTCGGGGTTGGAAACGTGGCTGTTAATTTTGCCCTGTTTATTAGGCATCGGTTTCAGGTGCTATCTGATTTATCTCTGGAGTGGGCGCTACCCACCTGCCCCGCGCAGAAGGAACCAGAGCGTGGCCAAGGGGGAAAGTCCTGATATGATAAATGCTAGCAGAGGCTCATTTGGGGTGCTGAGTGAGCGCAGGGGTATTTGCTATATTACCCTCCGTACTTCCCTGTGTTATTTTTTTAATTAAAAAAGAAAGAGAATGAATGAATAACGCCATGGCCATACTCCGTCCACCAGGAGGAATTTCCAGCCGCCCTGACACACATCAGGCATTCAGTTAGGAGTTCAGTGAACTCAAGTTTGGAAAACAGTGTCGTTCTCTCCCCAACCCCCAGAAATAACACTTCACTTTATATGAGCCCTGCCGAAAATGCACCCACAGTCAGAATAACTGGCAAATGATTTACAACGCTTTATCCACACTGGGTCCTCCTTCACCTAAAGGGTTCAGGAGCCTGCTGGGTCAAGTGTATCCCACTGTACAGGCGGGGGGACAGAGGAGTGGGTGACCAAGTGCCGCTGGCAAAATGTCACAGGCCCCAAAAGTCAACTCTGCGGATGAGACTCTCAGTCAAGAGCTCCACTTCCTGGCCCTGGCCGGTTGGCTCAGTGGTAGAGCGTCGGCCTGGCGTGCAGGAGTCCTGGGTTCGATTCCCGGCCAGGGCACACAGGAGAGGCGCACATCTGCTTCTCCACCCCTCCCCTTCTCCTTCCTCTCTGTCTCTCTCTTCCCCTCCCACAGCCAAGACTCCATTGGAGCAAAGTTGGCCCGGGCGCTGGGGATGGCTCTATGGCCTCTGCCTCAGGCACTAGAATGGCCCTGGTTGCAACAGAGCGACGCCCCGGAGGGGCAGAGCATCGCCCCCTGGTGGGCATGCCAGGTGGATCCCGGTCTGGTGCATGCGGGAGTCTGTCTGACTGCCTCCCCGTTTCTAACTTCAGAAAAATACAAACAATAAAAAAAGTCACATTTCTTTTTTCTGCTTTCTAATCATCTCAATGATTCCAAGAACCTTCCTCTGGGTTAACTCCCAGGACAGTCAACAGGTACTCTTGTACCTTTGAAGAGGATAGGAGGGAAGGAAATACAACTGCCTGAACGAACCAACGGAGGGCACCTCAATCGCCCCAGGTTTGTTTTTTTTTTTTAATTTAATTTAATTTTTTTTAATTTTTTTTTTTATTTATTCATTTTAGAGAGGAGAGGGAGAGACAGAGAGGAGAGACAGAGAGAGAGAAGTGGGGGAGGAGCTGGAAGCATCAACTCCCATATGTGCCTTGACCAGGCAAGCCTAGGGTTTCGAACCGGCGACCTCAGCATTTCCAGGTCAACGCTTTATCCACTGCGCCACCACAGGTCAGGCAAGGTTTAAAAAGAAATGAGACTACAGGGCTGGGTCTATTTGGAGAACCAGATAGTGGAATTTCAGAAGAAAGAAGTGAAGTGAGTGAAATGAATCCTGTGAAGTCAGCTTTCTTATACCCTAAGGAGAAAAATAATGTCTCTTTCCCCAGCCCCGGGCAACACAGAACGTTCACAGTCAGGGGCTAACCCGGCGTATAAGGAGGGCTGGGGTTTCTCACTGGAGCTGGGGGTCCACCTGCATCCCTGCCCTCTGCGGCCCATCCTTCCCGCTGCTTAGCAGGAGGAACTGGTTCAGCGGCTTTTGCTCTATGGTGTGCGAGCCAGAGATGCTTGCAGACAAAATGCAATTTAAAACCGCCTGGCCAGAGAGTGTCAGACAGAAAGAAAAGGGGGAAGAGGGGCCACAAAGCTGAATCCGCAGAAGCCGCAGGAAGAGCTTCCTTCTAGGTGGTGGGACGGCAGGAAGTCATGAAGCCTTGTTCAGAGTAGGAGGTGGGGGGGGTTAGTTAGGGTTGTCATGGGGATTAACGGAGATGTGTGATGTGCGAAGTAGGGTGCCTGGGTGCACCCAAAGGGGCAGGTAAGGTTACTAATCAATGGCAACATTATGTGATGAACAAGGGAATCTGGCTTTGTATTAGGTGTCAAGGGTTCCTGTATCAATCAATCCAAATTTCTACAAAAGGATCTTAATAAGAGGCCCCCACTCCAACCTTGCCTCCTGTCCATGGAAGTGCTTGAGTTGTGCGACAGTGAATGTCTTCTGACTTTTGCTCATCGTTTCTGTTCAAAGGCAGACCTCTGCAGGTGTGGCGATACTCGTTCCTGGCGCTCGGTTGTTGCAGTAAGAGAGTGGGCATGCTGCAGAACCGGCTGGAGCTTCGTGGGACCGTCCCGGGGGCCACAAGGACCGCCCCGGGGGCCACAAGGACCGCCCCAGGGGCCACAAGGACTACCTCGCTCCGGCAGTTTGGAAACAAGGGTCCAGAGAAACAACAGCTACTTCCGGAGGATGCCGGCATTCCAGCGCATCCAAAGGGCCCTCCACACCTCCTGCATGGAGCTCCCGTGGTGCTTACGGCTGACGGAGCAGCAGATGCCCCACATCAGCCGGCTACGGCTTCACTTTCCAAGAAGCAGGACCGACTTCAGCTTGTCCTCCCAGCAACCAGTGGGTTCAATCCCATTCAGTTCTCCATAGACCAATAAGCTGGTAAATAACTGAGTTCTTCTCTGGGGGTCAATATTCACTGACTTGTACTAACTGCCACCGATAAAGCAGTCTTTACCATTAAAAAAAAAAAGGATAAAGACCTTTTCTTCCCCAACTGGACTGACACTCCCAACGCCTTACCTCCATGTTCCAGGCAAGGACCTGGGTACCAGGCAGGGAGAACACACTCGTTAAATGAATGAATGACAATGACAACGACAACAAGAGAAAACAGAGAGCCACTGGCCCCCTTGCCAGGATCCTGAGCTGTACGCTCAGTTATGGAGGAACCCACCAGGTATCAGAAAGCCAGACGCCCCGCTTACCTTCTCCAGGTGTAGATTTATCCACCGAGTGAATGTCCTCTTCTGCACATTCTCCCTCTCCACTGCAAATAGAGAAACGCCGTTAGCTGGGCGAAAAGGAATACGTGCAGAATCCCACCCTCCTCTCCACAGGGGCGACTCCAGGCGGACGGCAGGCAGAGCCTCGGAGGGTCCCACCTACGAAGGCAAGAGGGTTGGCAAGAGGTTGGGCGGCACCTGGGATCCATTTTCCCCGGTCTCCTCACCCCCGAGCACCTTACACAGAGTCAATACCCATGAATGCAGACACATAGAAAATGTTCTACACAACCGAAGGGGAGCATGTGGGCTTAAGAAGCGCTGGTGGTGGTGATCTAAACTGAAGCCCAAGCTGACGGTGCTGCCCACCTGCCCGGAGTGCTGGGCGGAGTGCTGGGCGGAGGCGCTGAGACACGGCAGAGACCGGCGAGCGGAGGCCGGGGAGGAGGAACAGGGATGCGAGCTCTGGCACATGCCAGACCGTGGTGAAAGGAATGGACGGTCCTGGGTGGACTCTCAGCCCTGTCACCTCCCAGCTTTGTGCCCTTGGGCCAGCTGCCCGTGCCCGTGTCTGATCCGCTCACTCCCAGGCTGCCATACGCCACCTGCAGTCCTTCAAGTTGCTGGCACAATGGCCGCTCGTTTCTTTTGTTGTTATTGTTGCTATTACTTCTAGAGCCAGGGAGCCCGTGACCTCTCCCGGGAAGGGAGAGGTCTGCAGGAGTCGGGCGACGGAGCCTCAGTGAACCGGAAGACAAAAACCAGACCCAGTTCCCTCCTCCCAGGGGCCAGCGTTTCCAAACAGCCTTCTTAGGAAAGATCTTTCCTGTCCAAGGGTTACTGCCCTCTGGCCAGCACTAATTGTGTCCTGGACACTTTGTTTCCATTACTCTTTAAGCCTGATGACTCTGCCTGCAGAGCAGAAACTTATTAAACTTATTTTATCCATGAACAAAACACGGCTCAGAGAGGTGCCACGACTCACCCAGGCACCTGCAGGAGAAGCAGAGCAGGGCATCACCCCAGGTCTGTCTGCACCCCCATCAGCACCCAGAAATGGGAGGTCTGGGTTTGAATCCCAAGTCTTCCAACCATGGCAAACACATCTGCAATAGCGATGATGCTTTAAAAATATTTACCGAGCGCACTCACTATGTGGCAGGTACTCATCTAGGCACTGCGCGCACAGACGCTAATGTAATCCTTACCTATCTACCTACCACCCCTGGAGGCAGACGGGGTGGGGTGGGGGGTGGGGGTGTGAGGAGAAACCTGGGACACCTGCCCAGAGTCACACAATTGCTAAACTTAAGGCTCCTAGTTTGCAGATGAAGACACTAAGGGTCAAACGGTGAATACTCAGTGAAGCTGGGACTTGGAGCTGGAGTCTGGGTTTCTCCCAGCGCCTCCCAAGCTCTGTGGCGTGAGCTGGCTCAATGCCGTAGGACCCGAGGGCGGTTTCGAGGCGGGCAGCAGTGCCAATCCCAGGGTTAGAAGCTCCGTGGGCCTGGCAGCAGCCCCCCACCCCAGATCAGGCCACTACGCCTCTCAGGACGCTTGAAATGTCGGTGTCACATGACTCCCAAATTACCAAGCTCTGGATTTCAACATGCTGGAAGAACACATCACACATGCTAAAAACCATTTCACATTTCTCTAGCAATAAGAAAATGAGAGGCAATTTATCTCCCGGGGAGAAAAAAAAAAAAAAGCCTCCAGTTTTCTGTAAGGACTGTGGTTCCTTCTCAGCCTCATTACTGGGCAGATAGTGGAGCCCATAAATCAAATTTTAATATTGTGCCTTTCAATCTTTTTAATTGAAGAGCCAGCAGACAGTAATTATGCTTTATGTGACTGATTTTCTCCCATTTTCCTTCTTTTCTGCCAGGGAAGGTCGCTGGCAAGTAGGCATAAGGATTAAATGTCTAATTCCAGCACACTGTTTCGCAGGTAGGGAGAGGGGGCGGGGAGAAGAAAGAAGTCGAGAGCACTGAGGGAGGGAGGGCGTGAGCTACAGAGTCCCAGAGCTTTGCAGAAGAGTGGAGACACCCTGCCCCGAGCCCCATCTGCGACCTCTCTGCCTCAGCAGCTTTCTCCACGGGCTGGGCGTCCCGGAGTTTCGTGACCCTTCCTCTGTTGACGGGCACTTAGCTGGTTCCCGTTTTTCACGGTTACGGCATCCCTGTACAAGCACCCGGGTGTGTGGTTCTTTGTGCACAAGCCTGTGGGTGTATTTCTCATGCCTGACGACTAAAAGGGAGACTGCTGGGTCTTAGTGGTAGGCACATTTAAAATTTTAATAGCTACTTCCAAATTGCCCTCCCAAAAGGTGGCCCCAGTTTATACTTTCACCCCCAACTGTCTTTAAACAAGTTTATGGGGGTTGTAAAGTATTTACACACACATTCAAACACTCGGGCTGGTTTCTCCATATGGCTTCAGAGAGAGCAAAGTATGGAACAGAAGTGCATTCAGGGAAAGCCTGGGAGAACCTGGGTTAGGCTGCTGGTTTAACCATACAGAAAGGTGCAAATGAGGAATGAGTGTCTGTTAGTCTATCTGCACCTCATCCACCCATGTACCCATCCATCCATCCATCTACCCACCCACCTACCTACCCATGTATCTATCCATCCACCCATCTATTCATCTACCCACCTATTCATCCCTTCACTCACCCATGTATCAATCCATCCATCCACCCACCCACCCATGTATCCATCCATCCACCCACCCATGTATCCATCCATCCACCCACCCATGTATCCATCCATCCATCCATCCATTCATCCACCCACCCATGTATTGATCCATCCAGCCATCCATTCATCCACCCACCCATTCATCCATCTACCCACCCATGTATCAATCCATCCATTCATCCACCCATCCACCCACCCATGTATTCATTCACCCACCCATCCATCCATCCATCCACTCACCCATCCGTCCATCCATCCAGCCACCCATGTATCCATCTATCCACCCATCCACCCACCCACCCACCCATCCATCCACCCACCCACCCATCCATCCACCCACCCATCTACCCACACACTCATCCTCCCAGCTGATACTTATTCAATGATTGTCACTTGCCAGGAACTATGCCAGACCCTGCAGGCAGAATCAGAGATAAAGAATTAAGCATTCACAGAATCAGCACTCCAAGAATTTGCAGTCAAGTAGGAGAGAAAAGATGGACACCACGAAGCACCCATGCAAGGAGAAATTAATTAGAAATTTGCAGGGCTGAGAGGGTGGGAGGAGGTGATTTCAGACCCTCCGAGGTACTCCTCCAGAAACTCTAGGAGGATCCCACGGTAGAGGTGGGACACGAGGGGCTCCTGAAGGCAAGGACAACGTTTCCAGCTCCGTCCTGGCCCGAAACTCTGGGAGGCTTCACTTCCATCCAGCCACAGCCTGTGGGCGAATGTGAGCACAGATCAGCTTCGACAGCAAAGCTGACCCTACGGGAGGGCAAGGTGGTGACTGAAAATACGAGGAGACCGTGAGACTAAATCGCAAGTAACAGATGAGTCCCAAACTCAAACTGGGCACAGAGACCATATTTCCTGGACCCAAAACTGGGACACATCACTCAATATACAAGAGAGACAGTGCATGAGGTTAGCCTGCCCAGAACATCCACGGGCGAGCCACACGCACCATGAGCTGGGTGACCTTGGGCAAGCTCAGAACTTACAAAATACTTTGTCTCAGTCTCCCCTCTACAGAAGGAGGGCAACTGCCCCTCTCTCACAGGCTGCAAGATTTGCGGTCACTCCAAAAGGCATCCCCAGGAGCTGTTCCATACGGCCACTGTCCCCAGCCCCCACAGTCCCAAGGCATGCCCCGGCCTCGGGCTATTTTGTCTGGTGTCCGGACACAAAGGTTTGACACTTTCATGGTTTTCTCCATTTCGAAATACCCACCTCCATCCTGCAGGCCTTTTCTACTCCTGGTCTGCCAAGACTCCATAAACTTTATATAGTTTCCATAAATCCAACGGCCCCTTTTTTCCACCGCACCTATCACGTTGTAAAGGTGTAGGAAACCATTTCTTGGGAAGGGTCTGGCCTTCTCACACAGTGTTTGTGGGGCCCGGTGTGGGTTTACTGGGCAACAACAGAGTAATAACAGTGCTGTAAAATCACCATCCCCGGTTCTGCCTGGCCGGCCGGGGTGCCCACGTGCAGCCCGTGTGGAGGAGGAGCTCACCGGGCCCAGGACTCTGGCGACAGAGCCGGAAAGAGAGGCCCAGCCTTCGGGCTCGACTCTGTCATCTCAAACCCCCAGGCGTGAGTCTGGTCTCTCCGTTGCCAAAAACAGACAACATGAAAATGAGGAGAAGGACCCTCCTGCCATGTGCAGGCCAGCCATCAGGGACCGGCTCGGGAGTTGAGAGCCACAGAGAGAGGGACACAGCTCTGAGTTCAAACAGAGCCATATACCCAGGGGGCCTCCTTTCCCTCTGTCCACACTCCCCTCATATACCTACATCCTACATCATGTTTCCTCTATAAAATTTCTGCTTTTCCTGCCCCTGAGGAAGAATCAATAGTTTTATCTGTTTATAAACATTGGACACTCATCATGAACGGCTAAAACCATACAGGACAGCATGGAGAAATATATGTAAAATATCTTGAAATGTCAGTATACCCAGAGATCACCACTGTTGACATTTTATTGACCATTCTTCCAGAACCCCCTCCACACACACACACACACACACACACACACGGAGTTAATGCATGGAGACAGGTACTACTGCACACAACTTCAATGTGATCAGTAAGCAACTCGGTGTTCTCAAAGCAGGGCCCACAGATGACAACATCAAGAGCTTCTGGGGTGACAGTTAACATGCTCACATTCCTGGACTCCATCCATGACCTATCGACACACTCTCTCTGGGGCTGAGGCCTTTCAATCATCTTAGAGGGTAACGACGGTGCATTGAGAACCTGGGGAGAGACAGGTGGCATAGTTCCTTGGGCACAGTAGCGAATGCAATGGGCACACCACCTGGTCCGAGGGAAACAGTGGGCAAGCCCACTCCAGCACACCAGCTCCACCGGACCGCAGGACGGGGAGAGGACCACAACTCCCGGGCCTGCTATGATTGGATGCCATATTGCTTCCTGGCACAGAACAAGGAAAAGTCATCTGCTTTCCTTCTTTGGTCAAAGGGCTCTTCCTGAGAGTGACTGCAGTCACTGAATTCACACAGTCGGGAGGTCTCTGCCTCCTCTGAGAGATGAATCAGAGGTCATCATTCCTCCCAGTCATTCATTCCTAGGAGGCATGAATTCTGCAAGGGAGGCTGATTCTCTGATGTCTGTCCAGGTGGGTGCGTGGGGAGCATTTGTCCCCAGCGGGAGGAGGGACGCAGACAGGAGAACTCTGACCCCATCACTGCGGGTTCCTTCCTCCCAAGCCCCAGCACTGGAGGTGAAGCTGTCAGCCGGGCAGACCCCCAGCAGCCCACCTGGGCGAGCCACAGAAAGCTCACTTACCCTCCGCCTCCAAAGCTGATGAACAGAAAGGAGGGATGCAAATTAGAGAGCCCACCTGGGGCAGCAGCTGGGGTCTGACAGCTGAGGCCGCCTCTTCCCGACCCCGCGCACCACGGAGTTACCCTGCCTTCTTCTGTAAGCCTACCCGCATTCTTGGGAAGCTGGCCCAGCCCTGTCCCCATCTCACAGATGGGGGAGACTGAGGCACAGAGAGTTTAAGTAACTTGGCCACTCACTGGAGGATCGGGATTTGAACCCAGGCTCCAGGGTGACGCTGCCTGACGTGCCTCCCACAGGTCTGCAGGGTCCTCCCGGTGCCCTCGGCCGGCTTCTCTCATGAATCCTCCATGGCTCTGCTCCTCAGCCAGGCTTCTGGTCTCGGTGTCCTCACGCTAGGAACACCCAGTGCAAGCCAGAGTCTTCAAAACCTAGTTCTCGGCCATGAGGCCATGAGGCCATGACTCTGCCCCCCAGGGGACCTTCGTCAGGGGCTGGAGACATTTTCTGATTGTCACTATTGAGAGGACATTCTACCTGCATGTGGTAGAGGCCAGAAGTGCTGCTCAACACCCTATAGTGCCCAGGACAGCCCGCCATGACCCAGAATGATCCGGCCCCAGACGTCAGTAGTGCCGGGGGGTGGGGGTGGGGAGAAACCCTCCGGGGAGCCTGTGGCCACCCCAGGTTGCTTCTATCTCAGCCTTCCCCCCAAAGTTTCAGCAAACAAGAGGGCTCTGCTCTGAGTGATCTGGAATATGGGAGGTTCTGCTCTTGGGGCCTCAGTTCGCCCATCTGTTCAGTGGGAATCACTGTACCGACTTCGTGGGGTTTCGAGGATCAAGTAAGTGCATTCGAGCTGTCCTTACAAACCGCACGTGGGTGGGTGGCAAAGAGTCGCCGCTGGACTGCCACCGGCCCACACATGGGCACCTCCCCCCCCACAGACAGTGTCCACTGCAGTCAGCGCACAGGGGCTCCCGCCTGTCCGGCCGGCCGGCAGTGCCGCGGGACTCCCAGGAGCCGGGCCGCGCTGGGAAGAGACCCACCCTGTCTGGACGCGGCCAGGCCCTGCCCGGTGGGTCGGCGGTTTCCCTCCCTCCTCATCTTTCAACACCTCCCAGAAACACAACCTCATTACATGGCCCCATGCTGGTTCACTTGAGAAATAAAACTCAGAAACAAATTAAATGGCAATTTCTTTTCAAACAGGAGAGGGGCCAGGCTTCGGGAATACCAGGCCGCCACCCTTCGGTTCTGACTCCGGGGACCCCCCCACCCCGGCTCTGGCGGCGCTGAGGCCAAAGCCTCCGTGCAGTCTGCACCAGCAGTGCTTTTTGCGTTTAATTTCCTTTGTTTTTCCTCCCCAAATGTTTGCTCTGACCCAAGTCCTTTTATCGAGACTTTGGTAATAAAATGCTAAACCCTCCTTGGGACCACAGACCGAGCAGCATGCAACTCCTACAAATAAGTGTGCAGAGAAGTGGCGGGGGCCGCGCTGGCGGGGGCCTCTCCCACTCGGGCTCCTCCACGGCCTTCTCTCCTCTGTCCCTCGTGCAGGCCGGGGGTGCGCGGACCCCGGGCATCAGGGCAGACAGGGAGCAACCTGCCCGGGCCGACACAAACCGGTGGTCTCCCAATCCACACCCGTAGAGACAAATAAAACTGCCAAGTTCATTCGAGCTGGGGACCTAAATCCAATTCTCTCATGGGTCCCAGAGGCCACCAATTAACATACCACGCTCCACGCCGCCCTACCCCTGCTCCTAGGCCGCTCCAAAACACATAACCCAGGGCTCCAAAGGGCTAGTCCCAATTACACACCAAATTAAGTTTTAAGCTATATCTACATATATATAGGGCTGGTGCCTGTAACTAAAATAAAAAATAAACCTGCTCTAGTTTTTTTTTTTCTGAGAGTGATTCTAACCTTAGTGGTAAACCTCAGCCCACCTTGATTTATGACAGGATGACGCCAGCCAGCCATAAAAACTCAAGCTTAGGAAAAGGGATTTTCACATCCACCCAGATGGGCAGACCAGGGTGACAGGACCCATCCGGGCAGCAGAACGCGAGACGGGGTCTACACGGTGTCGTACAGCTCGTGCACACGCCCACCCGGGCAGCAGAACGCGAGACAGGGTCTACACGGTGTCGTACAGCTCGTGCACACGCCCACCCGGGCAGCAGAACGCGAGATGGGGTCTACGCGGTGTCGTACAGCTCGTGCACACGCCCATCCGGGCAGCAGAACGTGAGACGGGGTCCACACGGTGTCGTACAGCTCGTGCACACGCCCACCCGGGCAGCAGAAAGAGAGACGGGGTCTACACGGTGTCGTACAGCTCGTGCACACGCCCATCCAGGCAGCAGAACGCGAGACAGGGTCTACACGGTGTCGTACAGCTCGTGCACACGCCCACCCGGGCAGCAGAACGCGAGACGGGGTCTACGCGGTGTCGTACAGCTCGTGCACACATCCATCCGGGCAGCAGAAAGAGAGATGGGGTCTACGCGGTGTCATACAGCTCGTGCACACGCCCACCCGGGCAGCAGAAAGAGAGACGGGGTCTACGCGGTGTCGTATAGCTCGTGCACACATCCATCCGGGCAGCAGAAAGAGAGATGGGGTCTACGCGGTGTCGTACAGCTCGTGCACACGCCCACCCGGGCAGCAGAAAGAGAGACAGGGTCTACGCGGTGTCGTACAGCTCGTGCACACGCCCACCCGGGCAGCAGAACGCGAGACGGGGTCTACACGGTGTCGTACAGCTCGTGCACACGCCCATCCAGGCAGCAGAACGCGAGACAGGGTCTACACGGTGTCGTACAGCTCGTGCACACGCCCACCCGGGCAGCAGAAAGAGAGACGGGGTCTACGCGGTGTCGTACAGCTCGTGCACACACCCATCCGGGCAGCAGAAAGAGAGACGGGGTCTACACGGTGTCGTACAGCTCGTGCACACGCCCACCCGGGCAGCAGAACGCGAGACGGGGTCTACGCGGTGTCGTACAGCTCGTGCACACGCCCATCCGGGCAGCAGAAAGAGAGACGGGGTCTACGCGGTGTCGTACAGCTCGTGCACACGCCCACCCGGGCAGCAGAACGCGAGACAGGGTCCACACGGTGTCGTACAGCTCGTGCACACGCCCATCCGGGCAGCAGAACGTGAGACGGGGTCCACACGGTGTCGTACAGCTCGTGCACACACCCATCCGGGCAGCAGAAAGCGAGACGGGGTCTACACGGTGTCGTACAGCTCGTGCACACACCCACCCGGGCAGCAGAAAGCGAGACGGGGTCTACGCGGTGTCGTACAGCTCGTGCACACGCCCACCCGGGCAGCAGAAAGAGAGACGGGGTCTACACGGTGTCGTACAGCTCGTGCACACGCCCATCCGGGCAGCAGAAAGAGAGATGGGGTCTACGCGGTGTCATACAGCTCGTGCACACGCCCACCCGGGCAGCAGAAAGAGAGATGGGGTCTACGCGGTGTCGTACAGCTCGTGCACATGCCCATCCGGGCAGCAGATGATGAGCGTGCTCACCCACAGATAGCAAGATGTGGCCCCTGTCCCCATGGGCTTCCTTTGCCAGGTTCCAGAAGGATGGATGGAGAAAAGGAGAGAAGGAGAGAGGGAAGGAAAGAAGAAAAGGAGGGAGGGAAGAGAGAAAAATATTCTCTTTATAAACCAGAAAGTCTCACTTCATGGGCCTCTAAACACTGCAATCCCTGGGGTACTGAACTTTTTGATTGAAGGTCACAAATTTTTGGTGATTTTTTTTTTTTTTGTATTTTTCTGAAGTTGGAAACGGGGAGGCAGTCAGACAGACTTCCACACGCACCCGACTGGGGATCCACCCCGCACTCCCACCAAGGGGTGATGCTCTGCCCATCTGGGGCGTTGCTCCGTCACAACCAGAGCCATTCTAGCGCCTGAGGCAGAGGCCATGGAGCCATCCTCAGCGCCCAGGCCAACTTTGCTCCAATGGAGCCTTGGCTGTGGAAGGGGAAGAGAGAGACAGAGATGAAGGACAAGGGGAAGGGTGGAGAAGCAGATGGGTGCTTCTCCTGTGTGCCCTGGCCAGGAATTGAACCCGGGACTCCTGCACGCCAGGCCAACGTTCTACCACTGAGCCATCCGGCAGGGCCTGGTGATTATTTTTTATACCAGTGTTTTCTTGAGAGTGTTCTCGTTTCTGAATGTAAACTTGAGTAACTTCTAAAGCAGTGTTTGCCAGGCCACATTCTGCAGATTACTAGTTATAAAAGATCTCTCGAAGGAGTATCCCAATGCATCTGGAAAATACTGCACATTTTTCCTGTCATGGCTATTTATGATCAGTATATTAAAGGCTCTGAGAAGTCCTGCAATGAAGACATTGCTTTAACTCATTTGTTAAGCTCATTTGAAGCCAGACCCATTTTCTGTATAAAACTAATCACAACTTCCTTGTAAGAACCCTGCTTTGGAAATTTAGAGAGCTGTTCATTCACGGGGAGAGATGTCCCCATGGGGTCTGCATCACCGATGAATTAGGCAGCCACACTTCCTGTGACGCAGACTACTACGCGTTCACCAAACCGTTTCTTCTTCCTCTTGGGTACTCAGCCAAACTACATTTCCCAGGTTCCCTTGAGGCGGCCGGGCAGGTAGATACAAGCTATGCCATTTTCAGACACAGCCAGCACAATCCTCCATGCCTTGTGATCACTACACAGAGGCAACACAAAGGACGTAATGAAAGACAGAGCCACAGAGGAACGGAGTCCAGACTCCCGAGTCTCCCTCGGACAAGGATCGCCCAGTAGAGACAGTCCATGAGGAACAGCATTGTGGGTCTGCTGGCTGAGTGAGAAACACACCTGCACAGTCATCTTGGGGTTGTTGCTATAGCAGTTGCCCACCCTGGCTAATCCCTGTCTTGGGTGAGAACCAGACAGACCCCTAGTGCCAGGAAGGACGGGAGGAAGGGAGGGAGTCAGCATTTAGGAAGCCCCTTCCAGGCAGTGAGAATCACGGGACATCTGCTGTTTAATCCTCATGACAATCTCGACAGGCAAGAGATGATGAGAACACTGTCTCAGAAAGGAAGCGACCTGCCCCAGCATTAGCTGGTACAGCTCAGAGAAGAACCTAGCTCGCACATGGCCCCATGCTGGGCTGGCTGAACTGCAAAGCAAATCTTATTGAAGAACCTTCCTGAAGAATCTGCTTCCGGCCTAGATGGTTCAACTGCAGAATAAAGGCTGACCCAGAGTTTTGTCCCTTAGGAACAGAGCTCAACAAACCTAATAAGAAGTCAGCTATTTAAAAAACAAAACACTAAGAACACTTCATACAAGTGACCCTGATTTGCGTTTTTAAGGGACAGCTGTCTAAAAACATCACACACTCATCCTTTGAATGCCAATATTTTTATGTGCATGCCAAGCCCAATCAGCTGCTTGAACCTTTACGATCAGGAGACCAACCATCCCAGTTTACCCAGGACAGAGGGTGAGCTGGGGGGACAGGATAAAACCGGGAAAGTCCCATGCAAACCGGACTGAGTTGGTCATCCTCGCCAGTAGAGCGCAGAGTGTGCCCAGGAGAGCAGGCGCTCAAGGGACAGAGAAGGCCCTTGGATCCTCCTGGGAGAAAAGACATGAAAGGCGAGGTGGTTAATATTTGCAAGGTGGTTAATATTTGCAAGGTGGTTAATATTTGCAAGGGATAAAACAAACTGTGAAATTCCCATTTACAGCTTCTACCTGCCAACCAAAAGTGACACCAGCGTAAATTTGCATTCCCGTCCTGAGCAGGAGCTAAGTTATGATTGGAAATTGTGATGGGGAGAGGCAAGAGGTGTCAAATTCTCCAGAAGGAGCTTGAAGCGTCACCAACATCTCATGTTAATTAACATGAGACCAGAGGTTGCCTAACCTTGGGGGAGGAGGGTGGCAGGGGACTGTGCTCTATACCAAGGCAACAAAGACAAATGTTTCACACACTACCGGTTCCTCTGTGAAGCACATTTGTTTACTTACGTAAACCATCCAAATGTACACATCCATGCGTGCCCATGCACGTGTGCATGCGCACACACACAGGGACACACACACAGCCCTCACGGCACTGTGGCTCACCTTCAGCACCCTTCAGGGATGTGAGTCCTCGGGGTCACGGGAGAGATTCGTCATTACAAGGTCTCCCTGGTGCCCCAGCACAGTGGTTCAGACCTCAGGGGCTGCTCTCTGACATCGAGGTCAAGTTGGATCCTTGTCACTGGGAGGAAACGCTTAGCTTGGCAAATTTCAGTTCTGTGATCTTGAAAATAAAAACCACTGAGACTCTCAACCTGTGGCTCTCAACCCTGGCTGCACGTGGTCAGGGGCGGGAGCACTTTAAAAAAAAAATACGCCTGGGCTCCACTCCAGATTAATTGAATCCGAATCCCCAGGGGCGGGGGCGCAGACCTCCTCGTTACATGGAAGCCGCCCCCTCCCACCAGGTGAGGCTGACCCTGAGCTCGCACTGAGAACCACTGCTCTGGGCCAGGGGCTGGCAACGTTTTCCTGTCAAGGGTCAGACAGTAAATGTTCGAGACTCTGTGGGCCATGTGGCCTCCGACCACGAGTCGACTCCGCAGCGTGGTGGAAAGCCGCCAAGACGCTGCACACACGGGCACGACTGTGCTCCAATAAAACCTCCTTTATAAGAACAGGCGGTGGGCTGCTATGAGCCCCACCGCCGGATTTAAGCAGCCTTTCTAGATCTTACTGGTGGCCGTACCCACTCACGGCCCAACTTTTAACATGTGGTGTCAGGCTGCAGGAGCAGGGGTTTGTTTGCTTTCTGCCTACTGTCCTAAGAAAATCAAACAGCAGTTGGCGGGATGGATGGGGCCGCAGGCGTGTGTGGGAAACAGAAGAGACAGAGAAACCCACTTGGGTTCCTCCTCTCCCACTGCCATAACCACTGAGAAAAAGCCACAGTTGGGCAACCAGGCTTTTAAGTGGTTCTTACCTTTGTTTTCCTTCTTCAGCCACTGAAGCTTGATAAATCAAGTCAAGTCCTACCACCTACCCCATCTCCCTCTGCGTCCCCAACTAAATGCCCCCTTTGTCTGGGGAATCCGAGGGGACACAGAGAAGAAAAACAACCCCAAACAATCACGCTTGATCTTTTTTTTTTCATCTTCTTTCGTCAAGTTTAAATGCACACAGGTAAAAGAAAAAAAAATCAAACAAGGCGGCTTGTAGGTAAGATCTCCCAGTAGATCACATTTTGTTCAAGGAGAGTCATCGCCCCATTTTCTTAGCATCACCACGAGGAACCCAGAATTATTCTGCCCATCGGAGCACTTGGCAATCCAGTTTTCTGATTGGAGAGCTCCTTCAATACGGAGAGTGGCTCCCAGCAGTGCCATGAAGGCGCTCATCCAGAGTCTGCTTGAGTGCCTCCCAGGACGAGGCGCTCAGTACCTATCCGAAACCAGGCTTCCAATATCTCAAAGCTTGTCTTGTGGAGAAGGGGAAAAGTTCAGTGGGCACAGCTCGTCCCAACAGTTTGGAGACAGAGGACCCCAGGTGTAGGCCCTGCCACCCCCTGGCCTTTGGGTTCAGTTGGGACCGCAGTACTCTTTCTGAAGTTCATTTCAAATTTTTAGCTTAATTGGGCTCCAGTGGGTTTCGGTTGGTTACAATCAAAAGCACCCTCACCGAATTATTCAGCAAGCATACTGCAAACGAGAACACAGAAACAAAGGGAAACTCTGACTCCAGGAAAGGCTTAGGGACACCCATCAACTGCAACATATGGTCTTTATTTAGATTCTAATTCAAATAAACTGGGGTTTTTAAAAAAATAATTATATTCTGAAAGTTTGAAAATATAACTAAATAAATTTTTTTGGGGGGGAGGGAATATAAAATGTCCTAAAATTGGGGCAGGAAGAAATACGGAATTTAAATACATCAATAAATGTTTTGAAACAACAACAGCAACCAAGAGTCCCTCACTGGGAAGGCAGACGGTTCCCAGTTTACAGACGCACTAACCAAGGCTGAAGCCAGGGAGGTCGGCCATCCCGTCTGTACCGGAGCCAGGTTTCACCAGGCCTGGCTCCAAAGCCCGCATCCCAACGGTGACACAGTTCTGCCTCCTGACCGTGCCTCTGACGGGGACACCGCCCACCACGGCCCACGCACAGACGTTCAGGAAACCAGGACAGAAGCCATTAGCAGAACTATTCTTACTCCTTCCAATTTAGGTCACTGCCTCGTGCCACACCTCCTGTCACCCGGGCGGGTCCCTCGGTGGGCAGTGGAGGCACACGCCCTGGACAGGTGTCTTATTAGCCACTCGACATATTTCAGCCCGTTGGCCCTCTCTAAACTACAACTTCTACAAGGGAAGAAACCCTGTCTCCAAAGTCTAAATCCATCAAAGGGCTTCCCATGGGCGTGGGGGCCTGAAGGTGGGAAGGGCTGGGGTGAAAACAACTTTTAGTATCAGCTGCTCTGGTGTGTTTTATTTTTTTTAAATGATGGGCATAGCCTTCAGGGAAATTTTAAAGTTTAACTTTTAAATATGACTGTGTGTTCAACCCCTAGGCGTGGGGCAGTAATTCTGCTCTGTTGTCCTCCACGCCATGGGGGAAACATTTATAAACGTAGTGTCTGACAAAGGAGTTTTGTTTGTGAAATTAGTACCCATCTTAGGAAAGAAAATGAAACATAGAATGGAAAGAACATGTCACATGAATGACATTATCCCAAGATGGCTATTTCCTTCCAATCTTTCTTTTACATGTTTTTTTTTTTAAGTGTTTGCTTGCTCGCTCTAGCCTAACTCTGACCCCATTATAGAGGCAGTGCGCTATTCTGTGTGGTGGGCACCGCCGGCTGCCTCTCATACCCTTCCTCACTTCTCCTGCGTGGTAGCAGTTTGTGGTTGTTATTGTATTTATTTTGCCCCTCTCTGTCACTGTGTTGTGGAGGGCAGACAGCCTGCCTTCTAGTTTACAGGTACAAGCCACCAGACACGTTTGAACTGGATGGAGAAACCGGCACAGCCCCTCACGGTCCTGGATTTGGAGCGCTGGCCGCACCAACACGGTGACACTCTGTGACTTTCCCCTTGGGAAGAAGGTGAATGAGCTCTGAGATGACAAGAAGGTGTGGAGGGATGGTTGGGTAGCTAGTGGCACGGACTACCACAGACACTGCTGTTTGTCTCCCCAATATCCATCCATCCCTAATTCTCGACTAACAGAGTCCTAATTTTGAGTCAGCAACCTGCCTAGTTTAAAAAGGAGTATTCCCAGCCTCCCCTGCAGTCAGGGGCAGTCACGTGACAAAGCTCAGCCAATGAAGGGGAAGTGGAAGCTAGGGGGCGGGGTGCCCTGTCACAGGAAGCAGAGAAGGCAGGCGTGTGCCCCTTTGCCTTTCACCCTCTGGCTTCCAGCGATGGAACTGTGAAACTGGAAAACCCAATAGCCACTGCGCAGAGCAACGGAGCCGTGAACAGGTGCAGCAGGTACCTCAGTGGCCCTGCTGGGCCCCAGAACTGGCCCCAGGCTGCTTACCTCCAAGCTTTGTTGTATGAGATAAATAAATCCTCTTGGATGGAGTCCCTGTGAGTCGGGTTTGTCGCTTGCAGCTAAACGAATCCTAACACCCATCTTCTTGCTGTTATAAGCCCACCATTTGTGTTTGTGAACAAACATGGACTGAACCACATCCCTGTTGCTGGATAGGCCAGTTCCCTTTTCTTTTCTTTTTTTTCTTTCTTTTTTTTTGCCTGCTATCAATACTTCTGTAATAAGCCCTATTGTGCATAGACCTGTGAGCCCTAACATTTCTGCAGCACATTACTATCTGCAAAACTCTCTCACCTCCACTCCCTCGTGAAGCCAGAGGAGAACGATTCCAGATAAGATGGCTCAGCAGCCAAATTGTGGACAATGAGCTCTCCATGGTGGCCTCTCTCCTTTTATGATCCCCCAGCATCCAGGTTCAGCCCCCCAAAACCAACCAACTTCAGTAAATAGTGGCTGCTGAGTCCAAGCGAGAAACGAGAAACAATGACAAATCGTGAAAAGCCGGGTTCATCTCATCCAGGTTCGCAAACCCTGCAGATTAGTCCTCCTGGGGGTCATCCTGGGAGGCCGGAAAGCCTGTGTCTAGCTGCAGGGTGCAGAGAACGAATGAATGAAGAGACAGAGGCACAGCAAGGGCTGGTGAATACAGCATATTGCTCGGGGCCTCTCGACAATATGGGGGGATTAGACAAAATCTCCGGAGATGATGAGACCTACATGTGCATGTGGCAGGGGGTGGGGCTGGTGAAGTGGCAGTCGGAGATGAGGGAATTGGGAAGGACCTGCCTTAGGAAAGGTAGCCAGACTGTGAGGTCTTGAAAAGGCATCAGGAGAGGGCTATTCTTAACGACAGTGCAGGAAATCTATTCCAGGGACCACCTGGAGCCAACATCACCCTCACTGACCTCTAGGTTTCCTGAGCACACTTTTTATTTCCCAGGTGGTACGTGCACTTGGCGTCTACACACAGTGACCTCATGTGGGAGGGGGAGGGGCGAGCCCTGCTGGGCCAAAGACAGTGTCAGTCTTCCCAGTTCTTAGACCACCATGGTCAAACCACCGCCCACCACCTTGCATTCTGAAACAGCAGGGGCCCCTGCGCTTGATGTCAGTTTTGCGACAGGGTCCAGTCCTTCTGGCTGTAGAGTGAACCCCGTATCCTTGCTGACCGACCCCAGAAAATCAGAGAGGTAGCGCAAGAGGCTCGTCTCCCAGCCCAGCGGTCTCCGCACGTGTCTGAACACACCTGCTCCCCGCTTGTGCAATTCCGATTGTCTTCCATCCCACAAGCAGAATTCATTTGTTAGCGAACAGGGAGGATCTGGTGTCCAAAT
Source organism: Saccopteryx bilineata (assembly GCF_036850765.1). NCBI lineage: Eukaryota > Metazoa > Chordata > Mammalia > Chiroptera > Emballonuridae > Saccopteryx > Saccopteryx bilineata. The sequence goes on along the minus strand of NC_089493.1, from coordinate 9,673,224 downwards.
CACAAAGGTCGTCTGCTATCCCTGGTTGTGAAAACTAGGAACCTGTATTCATTAAGCGCTGGGTACTTATGAGGCGGGCAGGAGTGTCTCCATTTTACACGTGTGGAAACTGCGGCTCCCAGAGGGGAGGGAATTTCGTGCTCAGGATCACAGAAAAGAAAAAAAAGGAAGAATTCCAGCTGCCTCAGGCAGACCTGCTCTCACTCCTGGAGTGAGGGTGTCACAGAGAGAACTGTGGGGCCTCTGTGAGCAAACAGCCTCCCCCCACGGCCCAGTCGCTTTCTGCATAAGCAGCGGCGAGAACCGCGCAGCGCCTGGTGCTGTCTGAGACCCCTCCCTTTCCTTTCGCAGCTTCTCAGACCCACAGGCCCGGTTCCACACTTGGGTCCCAGGACCAGGGCCAGGCCGGGGGTCTCCTCACACAGAGAAGCTTTCTGCCCTTGGCCCCCTGCGGAGGAGAAGGATTAGTGAGGCAAAGCCCAACTTGATTGAAAAATAACTTTCCCCCAGGCTGCTTTATGGCTTTGGGCCTCTGCCTCCCAGCTCTGGCTGAGTCTGGCCCCAGGACCAGTGGCCTCGGGGGTGGCCGTTCTCTCTGATTGGCCGGAAATTAGCGCCGGAGCACCCGGGGTGCTGAGCAGGCCGTGCCCTGTACGGCAGCAACTTACTAATTAAAACGTCTAGAAACGAACACAGCCAACTGTAAGGGGTCAAGGTGTTCCAGCTGCACCCTGTACTAGCTCTGTGATGGTGGGCGAGGTGCTGTCCCTCACTGTCCCCATCTGGAAAGTGGGGGGAGGAGTCAGCCCATGGTACCACGGGGTTGACGTGAGGATGAAATGATTGACATGATTCCAAAGTGCTTAGATCTTGACACACGGCAGCGACAGCAGATGGGCCAGCCCCAGCCCCGGGCCTCAGTGGGCACGCTTACATTCATCAGACCAGCCAAAGCCACTTCCGCCACCAATTCTGGGCAGTATAGAATTTGGCCTTGTCCGAAGAGAGGTCTGGCCTTTGCCCTCGGCTTCAAGGAGGTCATCTCTGTTAGTGGTTTTCAACCGCTGGCCCGCAAGAGATGTCGGCGCCAGTCCGCAGACCGGTGTTTGGGAACCACTGATCTGTGTTATACCCAATAGGAAGGTCTTTGCTTAGGGCAGGAGCTGACCACACCTGATCTTGGGGTAGGGCTGACCATGCCAGAGACCAACATGTGATTGTAAACAGTAATATAAATAAAGCCACTTGAAAAGGAGCTGGGCCGAGCATGCCAGAGCGGCTGCCTGGCATGGCTTTGGCCTCAAAGCTTTGGAATATTCAGACAGGGCAAAATAACCCTTAGACTGGGCATCAGCAACTCTGTAGCTTGTCAAAGAACTGTTTAAGGAAAACAGTTATTGTGACTACTGGGCTGAAAATTAGAAACACTTTAGAATTAGCATCGCTGTGTTATTAGCATCTGCACCAACAGAAATGCCTTCCTTCTACTAATGTAATCATTCCCTTCCCCTTCTCATAAATACCCATTGCCTCTGCTCCTAACTGGAACACTATTTGGGCTTCTGTCTGAATCAGGGCTTCCTGAACAGTTATTCTTTTTTCTTTCTTTCATTTTTAATATTTTTTGAAAGAGAGAGAGAGTTGCTCCACTTTGTTGGGCCTTTGCCTTGACTGCTTCCCAGACGTGCCTTGACCAGGGATCAGAGCAGCGACCTTGGGCTCAAGCTGAGCCAGCAACCCCTCGTTCAGGCTGCCGATCTTGGGCTCAAGCCAGTGACCTCGGGATCATGTCGGCGACCCCACACTCAAGCTAGTGACCCCATGCTCAAGCCAGCGATCTCAGCTTTCAAACTGGTGATGCTCTATCCACTGCCACCACAAGTCGGGCTCAAATAGCGATTCTTATTGCTCTCCATCAATGTTTGTGGCCTCTCACTTTGAAAGGCCTTTTGATTTTTAGGTTAGCATGATTTAGGGTGGGGGCCATGGGTCGCACAGTATTTGCTGGCCTGGAGTCCAGCCATATAGTCGATCTGTCAATCGTGCCTAAGTAATGAAGCCCCAATAAAGTGGGCCTGAAGCTCTGTGCACAGTGTCACACGTTGGTGCCGGGAGGGTAAAGGGAGTGTAAGCACAAGTGTTTTCCTCGTGAACTGTACCGCCTGAGCGGGTTGGGGAGAACCCCTGGAGCTTGAGGTTGTGTCAGAAATGAGAATCACCTTGTGAGGGACTGTTCCCTCAACTTCGCAGTTGGGCGAATTCCAGGCAACTTCCCGGAAACAACCCCACCCGAGCGTCCTGCCACGCACGGTCACCCTCACCACTTAAACTGGAAGGGACAAGGGACAGAGAAAGGGGGCTTGTGCCCTCACTATGTGGAGGGCTTTCCAGATGTGATTGCACGGGGGCCTCAGTTTACACATCTGTGAAAGGGGACCCTCAGTGCTTACTTCTCATGGCTGTGAGTGGCCCCAGGTCCCCCAGCGAGGGAAGAGCACAGGATCCGCGGGCATGGCCCAAGCCCTCTGCGCACAGCCACGCTACATCCCAAGGGGCTGAGGTCAGAGCGGGGCGAGACCCGCCCGGCTTCAGAAGGCCGTCCCACTCACGTGGCAGAGACCCGCCCAGCTTCAGAAGGCCGTCCCACTCACGTGGCACAGACCCGCCCAGCTTCAGAAGGCCGTCCCACTCACGTGGCACAGACCCGCCCAGCTTCAGAAGGCCGTCCCACTCACGTGGCACAGACCCGCCCAGCTTCAGAAGGCCGTCCCACTCACGTGGCACAGACCCGCCCAGCTTCAGAAGGCCGTCCCACTCACATGGCAGAGACCCGCCCAGCTTCAGAAGGCCGTCCCACTCACGTGGCAGAGACCCGCCCAGCTTCAGAAGGCCGTCCCACTCACGTGGCACAGACCCGCCCAGCTTCAGAAGGCCGTCCCACTCACGTGGCACAGACCCGCCCAGCTTCAGAAGGCCGTCCCACTCACGTGGCACAGACCCGCCCAGCTTCAGAAGGCCGTCCCACTCACGTGGCACAGACCCGCCCAGCTTCAGAAGGCCGTCCCACTCACGTGGCAGAGACCCGCCCAGCTTCAGCAGGCCGTCCCACTCACATGGCAGAGACCCACCCAGCTTCAGAAGGCCGTCCCACTCACATGGCACAGACCCGCCCAGCTTCAGCAGGCCGTCCCACTCACGTGGCAGAGACCCGCCCAGCTTCAGCAGGCCGTCCCACTCACATGGCAGAGACCCGCCCAGCTTCAGCAGGCCGTCCCACTCACATGGCAGAGACCCGCCCAGCTTCAGCAGGCCGTCCCACTCACGTGGCACAGACCCGCCCAGCTTCAGAAGGCCGTCCCACTCACGTGGCAGAGACCCGCCTAGCTTCAGCAGGCGGTCCCACTCACATGGCAGAGACCCGCCCAGCTTCAGCAGGCCGTCCCACTCACATGGCACAGACCCGCCCAGCTTCAGCAGGCGGTCCCACTCACATGGCAGATGCCATTTTATATAATGTTTGCATTATCGAGATTACAAGTACGGATCAAGTCTCACCTCCGTGCTGGACAGTGTCACCTAACGGGCTTAGTCACGCATAAGAACCACTGGGATGCGCATGACCACGACTTCCTAGGCCCAGGCCCAGCTAGAATCCAGAGACCCGTGGAGGAGCCCGGGGGGCTGCTGGGCTGACCGGCTCTCGGGGGCCTCCACAGGTCCCCCCCACCATGCCCCGGCTGCACCGCTGCTGGGCTCACCTCAGGTTCTGGGCCTTCGTTTCCCCATCCGTGCACTGGAGGTGATGTAATCGTTCCTCTCCCTGTCCTTTCTCGCTCACGGTATGGCGGTGAGGATGACACGCGTGGGACAGGCCCAGCACCACAACCCAGGAGCCAGTCACGCTGAAGAGGAGCATAAGCACCCACTGTGCCACAGGGCGGCCAGTTCCAGCACAGCGCTCGTGAGGACACCCACGCTGGTGCCAGTGTGACAGATAGCCCGGGAAACAATGTCAGCATGACACAAAATCTGAATTTGTGGGCTCACAGTTTCTGCTCTGAGAAACTCGAGATTGCACAGAAAGCCGCCAGCTGGAGCAAACAGAGCCATGGGGACCACAGAGACCCCTCCCCCCAACGTACACACCCATGTGTGGGCACTGTAAACACCCACCAGTGACTGTGGTTCCCTGCGTGTGTGAGGACCCACACTATCCACTTCCAGTGTTACAGCTTGCTATGGGCTGATGTGTCCCCCACCAAATTCATCTGTTGAATGATCCCAAGTACCTCTGAACATGACTCAGCTATTTATGAGCCAAGGACAGAGGCCTCAGGAGAAACCACACCTGCCTACACCTTAACCTTGGACCTCCAGCCTCTAGAACAGGGAGGAACACATGTCCGTTGTTTAAGGCCTCCCGTAGTTTGTTCTAGCATCCCGGCCTTACTCAGCATGCCCGAGCCCTATTTCCCCTCATTCCCATTTTTGTACCAGGGTGGTGATTTTCAGGAGCACATACACCACGTTGTAGCAGAACTGACTATGCTATTCTAAGCACTTCAGTTCAATGAGTTCTCTTCGTCTTAATTCTTTTAACCCTGTGACGCAGATACCATTATCCCCGTTTTACAAAGGAGGAAGCCGCGGCACAGAGGTTAATGAGCTTGTCTCACAGCTAGGAGTGGGCAGGGTGGCCATCGGAGACCAGGTGGTCAGGCTCCAGAGCCCAGGGCCTCGCCCACCAGGATGCACTGTGGTTATGTGTGTGGGGGGGGTGCGGGCCCGTGGGGAACAACCCCACCCTCTCTTCCCCGTGGTCACCCTCCCCTGAGTCGCCACCACCTGCTCCTCTGGGATGAGTGAGGAAGGATTCCACGGCTCTCTCATTTTAAACCCAATTCTCTTCACCAAACAGCACAATCTGATCAGATTCCTGAATGTTTCAGGGGAAGGAAGTCTGCTGTTGTGTCAGCCACAAGGAACTCGCCCGAGGAAACTGCAGCCAGGGGCCTGGCGATTCAACAGATAACTACAGAGCCCACCTCTTACAACAAGCTTTCCTTACCAGGGAGGTTTCCTCCCAGTGAGGAGGCAGAGCTCCAGGGCACATCCCCCTGTGCCCGCTGTGCCCACAGAGTGTTCCCTGGAGGCCCCACACCTTTCTTCTCTGCCATCTCTTCCACGCTCACTCAAGATCCTCAAATGACCAGAGAGAAGACCAGGTGGCCCCTGGCTCAAAGTCCCTTAATTTATTCATTTCAACATGAAACTGAGCAACACATTAGACTCATAAGGTGCATCTGTCCTGGTCCTGGGGAGACACTCCCAAATACAGGGTCCCGGGCCATCGCTTCTGAGCTAAAAGATGGTAAGGCACGGCCCTATTGTTGATCCGGGCCACCAGCCTCAGAACTTCCCAGGTGGCGGTGGAGCTGGAGCAGGCACTTATAGATCTGTGGGACATCATCAGACAGGAAAGGGGGACACAGCATTCCACGCACAGGGATGGTGGCAGTGAAGGCTGGAGGGTAACAAATAATCAATAGCATGTCCTGAGACTTGTTAAGCCCGAGCTCCTTGGCAGGCAGGGGCGCTCGGAGCACCGGGTGACGGAGCCCAAACGCCACCCAGGGGCCTCCCTTGCACCAAACCTATAATGAGGCCATTATTCACAGGGACTCCGTACCTTAGAACACGCACTCTTTCCCCCTGGGCAGCAGTTTAAACAAGTTAGAATTTGAGAAGTAAACCAAAGGCAACGGCAAGAGTAAAACAGATGATTTATACGTCGTGCATCCAAAGACACCGTTGTCGAGCGCCAGCTGCGTCTGGACCAGGAACCACTCGTCACTGTTTCTCCTCGTGTTCCCTCTTTATCCTCTCCAAACAATGGACCTGGAGTCATTCTCTTGGATGGGAAGGGTGCCCCCTGCAAGAGGGAGCGCCTCCTCACTGCCAGAGAGCCAGCAGCAGCCATGTGAAAGAGCTTGTTAATGGAGTATCTATGTGCTTAGTGTTAAAAATACTTTAACTGCACCTCATTAATTCATAGCGATCTCTTTCAGTTAACTCGCATCACACGGGGGGGGGGGGCGGGTAGGGGAGGGGGAGCCCACGTTTCCTGAGGCAGGCAGGCAGCTAAAGGCGCCCAGGAACATCATCTTGGTTAATTCCTGCAACGATGGGGCAAGCTCCCTCTTTAGCACCTTGCCTCCTGGCTCCTTGGCCCCTGCCACGTGGCTACAGGGGGTACGGAGCTGCCCTGCTCCAACATAATCCACAACCTAGGCCGTGACCCTGGCACATCTCAGAACTCTGCCCGTCCCGGTCACAGCTAGACTGGCTGAGAGGATGTGGGACCCCAGCTGAACCAGTGCGCTTCCGCCCTGGGAGCTTTGGACGCGGGGCTACAGAGACCATCAGGAATGTCTCTCTCCTGTGCCTGGGGCTGGTTTGAACTTGAGGGCTAATGGCAGCCCCATTTCCCAGTGGGTGGAGAAAGTTAGTCTAGAGAGTAGCAGAGAATTAGACACAATGCAGAGAGGAGGGGCACCACTTGGGTGGTGCCCGAGTCCTGGTTTGCCCCTGGGGCTCTGCTGTGTCCCTGCCCTGCCAGTTGCTTAAGTTAGCTCCAGTTAGGTTTCTGTCACTTGCCACCCAGAGTCCTAACCGGCAGGCAATGTTATCACCATCTCACCAATGCAGGAATGAGTTAGGGGGCGCTCGCCAAGGCCACATTGCTAGAAAGCTTCCGAATAGAATCTGACCCCCAAATCTCTTTCTATTTTCAACCTACCTCTGGGTATGTACAACATCGGCTGTCTCTGTGACGGACACTGCGGGTCCTTCCAGCTGGAGCTCAGGCCTCCCCAGTGTTAAGGATATAATGGTTTCCGCAGGGATGGGATCTTCAGCTCTCCCCCATCCTTTCCCATGAAGCCCCTCGCCCCGACCACCCTCAAAGAGCAAAGAGCCAAGGGGACGCTCTCTCCAAGATGGCTGCTGAGGGCTGTTGCCCTGGCCCGGTACGGCCTCTGCAGCCCACAGAGTATGGTTCCTCCCTCAGCAGCATCACCTAGCTGTGTGGTCCAGGAGAAAACTGCTGACCTTCTCTGCCTGGGCTGAACTGTGCTCCCTTAAAATTCGTATGCTGATACCCTAATCTCCAGTACTGCAGAGCTGACCCTACTTGGGGATAGATCTTTATAGAGGTAATTAGGTTAAAACGAGGCCATTAGGGTGGGCCCCTAAACCAGTATGAGTAGTGTCCCTTGAACACACATAGGAGACCACATCACAACACAGCAGAAATCTGGCCATCTACAAACTGAGGACAGAGGCCTGGGACAGAGAGCTTCTCCTCCATGGCCCCTTGTAAGGAACCAGTCATGATGGCACCTTGATCTTGGACTTCTAGACTCCAGAACTGAGAAAAGAGATTGCTATTGTTAAAGCACCAGTCTGTGGGACTTTGTTATGGCAGCCCTAGCAAGCCCAGAGACGCCCCAGATTCACCCTTCTCACCTGTGGAACTCCCAAAGCCACACCTGCGACCCTGGGGTGGGGTGAGGGTGCTGTGATAAGAATGAGAAATTAGACATACGAGGCCACGGTGCCTTCGGCACGCCGTCAGCGGCAGCTACTCTTCCTGTTCTAACAGTCTCGCTGCCCGGAGAGCCGCAGCAGCGTCTCTGCCCTTCCTTCGCGAGTCCTTCAGCGAAGCCCCGGGTTTCCTTGACAACAGTGTCCTAAACATTCCCATCTTCCCTTAAGAGACTGCTTTATAATCTAGAGGGCTGGTAGAGAAATCCCACTGGGTCTCTGTGCCTGAGGGACGAAGAAGATAGAAGCTTCCGGGTGTGGGGGTCCAGAATGAGCCCCCCCAAAAGTGCGTCTCAGTGGTGTGCACATTACTTTAAGCCTCAGGCTCAAGAGAAACTTCTCTCGCTCCCCTTAACCCCCCTCCCATAAGTACCTAGAAGAATATGAATTAGAGGCCTTGCCCATAATGGATGATCAGATCTATCTATCTCTTCTGATCTATCTATAGGGCAGGGCAAACTGCTATTTACCAAAGGTCTGCTCTTCTTACCATCCTGCAATGACCTTGTAAAGTCCCCAAGGCACCTGCCCTCATCCCTAGCTCAGGTTGTCTTCCATCTCTCAGTGCCCGCTTCTCCCTCTGAATTTCTTGTGTATGTGGGGTTCCCGTGCGCATGACGTTAAATTTGATTCTCTCTTGCCCATCTGTCTCCTGTTGATTTATTATTTGGTCAGCCAGAAAGAACCAGAGGAGAGAAAGGGGAGCTTCTCCCCTTCCCCACACAGGCACTGGTCCACCCCAAGAGAAGGAGGGACAGAAGAGTGTAGGGTTCAGCAGATGCCTCAAAGACGGATGTGTGGAGGGAGAGGGGGACCCCAAGCATGGTGAGGTGCCAAGGGGGTGACGTTAATAGGAGCTGGCCAGGAGCTGGGGGCCAAGCGGCCTGAGGTAAAGAAAGCAAGAGCTCAAAACAAGAAGCGTTGGTAGGAGATATCTTTGAGGAAATAGAGTGTGTGGGGCTGCAGAGAGTGAGTGTGCGTGTGTGTGCGTGTGTGTGTGTGCGCGGGCGTGGGCGTGGGCGTGCTCAGGGTGTTGCTGCTAGACCTGGAGGCTGAGCCTCCGAGCAGGGAGCCATGAGACAGGCCTTCTGCTGGCAGGAATGGAGCGAGGTGACACCTGCTTGTTTGCTGTGACCCAGGGCGAACCTGGAGAGCTCGCATGCTGGCTGCACCCCGGCTGTCCTCCGGCTACTCCCATCCCAGGCTTGACCTCAGGCAGCCGCAAGACCAGGGAGGAAGTGCTTCAGGGACAAGCCTGGCAGTGCCAGAAGGTGTACTTAACAAGGACATGGGAGGACACCCTACCCCCACCTCTGCCAGGCCCCTCTGGGATTTCAAGAAACATTTGGGAGGAAACGAAAGGCCGCAGTTCCCACAGGGCTGCTGGGAGCAGGCCAGGAAAGCACGATCTTGATCTGTTTGGGGATCCTGTTTTTATGCCTGACTGCTGGGGCTGGGAAAGGCGTTACTCATGTGGGTCTCACCCAGCCCCCTCCAGGGCGTGACCTCCCCCGAGGACCACAGGCTGCCGTATCCCTTTGAGCCTGTGCACTGGCCAGCACAGAGGGAGAGCTCTTCCCAATGTGTGCTAATTGTTGAGCCAACTAAGGACAAAAGCATTGTCCAACCATAAACCATTGAGTGTTCCAACCCTTCCTCATAACCCAGAACTCCTCAATAGACAAACACGTGGCCCGTGGGGCCTGGATGCACCCAGTGTCCAGCTGCGCCTTCCTCTCCTCCCCCGACTCCAACTTCAGACCACTATGCCCTTTGCTGCTGCCCCTCGCTGTAGCTCCCTAACAGGCCTGCCCGCCATGTCTCCGGGCCTTTGCACATGCTGTTCTTGCTGCCTGGAACATGGTCCCTGTACTTCTCCATCTCTTGTCAAATCTCGCTGGATGCCTGCCCTGCCCATCCTCAGATGGGGGAGGGGCCTCCTTTCAGCCCCCCACTTTGCAGCACCCAAGATTCTGTGTATAAAGACTTCCTCAACGGTCCAGCTTCATTGAGTCCCACGGGTGCCTAGTGTTCAGTGAGCATATCCATTCCTTCATTCATCCAGTCTTGTACTTATTTGTTCATTAAAGGAATGACTCCAACACACAAATCATATGAACAAATCAACTGTTTGTGGGAAGTATCATACACTTACCATACTGCCTACTGTAAGTGGAGTTCCAAGAATCAGATAGTTCCCAAGCTTCCAGGGGCGGCTCATATTGTCGCTCAACAAGATAAACGTATGGGAAAAAATGACTAATCTCTTGTCTATGTCATGTGTTAATCAGTGGTAGTCAACTTGGTCCCTACCGCCCACTAGTGGGCGTTCCAGCTTTCATGGTGGGCGGTAGCAGAGCAACCAAAGTACAGCTAATGCTCGACTTATGACCACGATCGGTTCCAACAGACCGGTTGTAACACGATTTGGTCGTAAGTTGAGTAGGCTATATGTACAGTACTGTGAAATGATGTTATAAAAATCTTTAAGTCATATTTTATCATAATTTTCTTTCATTATTGTTATATATCATAATTTTCTTTGTTCATTTTATGCCATTTGGATCATCTCTACACTATTTTGTTTCTTATTTTTACATTCATCAGGTTTAAGTAAACACTGCATTACCAGTACAACTGGTTTAATATTTGCAAAGACAATTTCCTCTTGGTAGACATCTTGGGAAGGGTTTGAGGAAAAATATCCAAGACACAAAACACAAATTGCTGTACCGAGTCTGGGATAACAGTTGAAATCATGCATGCGGAAATGGTAGTGCTGCCGGAAGCTGGTCTGCACTGTCGTACGCCCAGCAGGGCAACGCTTGCGCTGCCAGACACAGAGCAGTCGTGGCTAGAGATTGTGGTTGTAAAGTCAAATGGTCGTAAGTTGCATAGGTCGTAAGTCAATCAATATTTGTATGAATAAAAAGATTTAACTATAGTAAGTTGTTTTATAAAGATTTATTCTGCCAAACTTAGCAAAAATCCGACATAAAGTACTTGGTAAGTAATTATTATTATATGCTTTAACTTGCTGTAACTCTGCTTTATAAAGTTTATAAAATAAAGTTACTTCCCTACTTTATAAATCATTATTACTGTGGACCCGGTGGGCAGTTAGAAAATTTTACTACTAACAGAGATACAAAAGTGGGCGGTAGGTATAAAAAGGTTGACTACCTCTGTGTTAAATCAATGCTAAACATACTCCATATTTTGGGGCAAGATGGGGTAGAGGGAAAGGTCATTAGAGACTGGATCATGGAAGGCTTCCTAGAGGAGATGGCTTTGCATCAGGTCTTGAGTGACTACATGACCTAATTTACCTCTATTGACCAAAGGTAATAGTTGATTCTTGTATTCACAGTAGTTGTATTCTAGAAGGTCACCATGAACACTGAATTAGCAAATACTAAACTATTGCTCCTAGGGGAAACAGAGTGAGGTTCCTGTGAACCTCTGGATACATTTTTGTCAACTGATCAATGCATACCTTGTTGTATGTGTGTGTCTGTCTCAAGACACCCTATTTCATATATATTGTTGACTCATTGACATTGAACTCATGGGCAGCAACTAACACATGTATTTTCTCCGAAAGGTAGGTACATCTCAGCCTCTTAACTTAAACTCAAACTCACCAACAAAAAGCACAAAAATGCTACAAACATGGCACTAATGAACCTCAAAGAGGACACTTGTTTACAGCACGAGAGCTGACACCAGGAGCCCGACTGTCGCTTTGCTCCGACTCAGCGGGGAATGCGTGCACTGGATGACTCAAACGTTCTGCCCTTGTGCATGTCCGTGAAGGACCGAGAGAGCGCCTCAAGTATTGATGTTGGGGTTACCACTAATTTTAGCAAGTAGGTGAACTGCAAATGGGGCATCTGTAAATAAGAAGCACTGACTGCAATTGATAGCATCCTCTATTTCACTTTCTAAAGTTTGAGAGTCATCAAGGTCTTAGGGACCTGAGCCTTTGCAGTGGGACCCAGCAGAGCACATTACTGCTGTTGGGCAGGAGGGGCTCTTCCAACCCCAGCCACCCTGAGCAGCCTGCAGGTGTGCTGGCTCCTCCCATCCCCCATGTGCTCCAGACAACTCACAGACCATCTTCCAGTCACAGCAAGAACCTGGAAATCATCACCCTATCCCCGCCCCGGCCTCTGAGTGCATCCATCACCTCTGCTCCGAGAAGCACTGACTCCCAACCACCTGCAAGCAGCTCCCTCCCCCAGGTGGTTTCCTGGGGGCCTCCCCCTCCCCCTCCCAGCAGCAGCTGGGCTCAGGGCTCAGGAGAGCCAGCATCAACAGCCTGGACAACAGGCACTGGGCCTGGGCCAGCGTCCACATCTGCACCCCAGATGTCCCGGGACATCAACCCAAACCCTCCACGTGTCTCATCTGTTTGAGAAAAAAGCTCAGCAGCTTGGACCCAAGGTCGCTGGCTTGAGCAAGGGGTTACTCGGTCTGCTGAAGGCCCACGATCAAGGCTCATATGAGAAAGCAATCAATGAACAACTAAGGTGCCGCAACGAAAAACTGATGATTGATGCTTCTCATCTCTCTCCGTTCCTGTCTGTCTGTCCCTGCCTATCCCTCTCACTGACTCTCTCTCTGTGTCTCTGTGGAAAACAAATAAATAAAGTTAAAGCCATCCTCCGAGCCAGGCCCCGGGGATGCTTCTGAAACCGACATTCCCTCGGAGCCCAGTCCCTGGCCGGGGATCGACCCCGACTTTGGTCGGCTACTGAACGCTCCCTCTTCCCCAGTGGCGCTGCTCACCAGGACACCAACCTCACCTCCCTCCACAAAAGACAAACAAATACATGCCAGTGACCAGGGGACAGCTCAGCGAGCTGTGACAAGAAAATAATGCACAGCAGGCCAAGAGTCGGCCAAGAGATATCCGCTTGGCACTTACTAAATGCCTGATCCCAAGGCCTGATCCCAATAGAGGCCATTTCTTGAGTGCGTGCTGTGGGCCAGGCAGGCACCGTGCTACGTGCTTGTGATGCAGAGAGACTATCTTATCGAACCTTACTCAGTTCGAGGTACGGGCGAGTCTTCCCCCCTCATTTTCCCGATGAAGCAGGAAGGTGTGAGGACTCAGGGACCGGGCTCCAGGTCACCCAGCGTGCCTTTCCGGCGGGCGCCACGAGAAGCCAGGGCTGCATCTCAGAGTCTGGCTCCTAGCTGCATGCAGCGCGCGCCGCTCTGGGCTCCGTCTGCAGCTGCTGAACCACCTGCCCGGTGGACATGTGGCTCTTTGGGGACAGAAACCAAACAGGCCTGAGTGGCCCAGATACTGATGAGAGAACGAGGTAGCCACAGCCATCCAGGGCAAGGGTACTGATGTGGCCCAGGAGAAGAACGGAAGCTTCTGCTCGCTTCACCCCGAATGCAGAATTTCAGCTACGAAGCCATAATATTCACCCGGCATGTGAATACGCATTTAGAATGACTGGGTATTTGGGTTGGAAGGGAGGGGGACAGAGCTATGAACTGAATGCTTGTGTCTCCCCAAAATTCATATGTTGAAACCTAGCGCCAAATATGATCGTGGTAGGAGGGGGGCCCTTTGGGAGGTGATTAGGCAGTGAGGTGGGATCCTCATGAACAGGATTTGTGCCCATATTAAAGAACTCCAGAGAACTTCCCAGAGGGGACACAGTGAGGAGATGCCATCAGTGAGCCAGGTCCTCATCATGCACCGAATCTGCTGGAGTCTCGAACCTGGGCTTCCAGGCTCCAGAACTGTGAGAAATGAATTCCCGCTGTTTCTGAACCACCTCGTCTGTGGTGCTCTGTTAGAGCAGCCCAGCCTGAGGGAGACAGACAGGCTCTGCAGAGCCTGCAGGAGCCACAGGGACAAGAAGAAACGAGACCTCGGGGACAAGTCTTCTAAGCCACGCCTCAATTTCCGGGAAAACGGGGCTAACTGCCAGGCCCTCCTCATGGGGTTGTTGTGAGGACTGAATGAGTTAGCGCCCGTGGAGAGGTTACACAAACGGCCAGTACAGCAAAGGCCCAGCAAGTCACTGTCATTGTCACCACCATCACGACGGCCTTAGGTTCTGCACGTCCAGGTTAAACACCACCATTACCCATGGGACCCTGGCCCAATAGCCTTGTGCTTGTTATTCAAGTCACCTGCACCTTATTTTAATGCATCCTCACCCCAGCCTGGGGTGCAGTGGTGGAAAGACTGTGGCCTCAGGGCCAGACCAGGATTCCGGGCCCCCTCTTCCACTCAGCGGCTATACAACCCTAGGACAGTTCCTTAACGTACCCTGTCTTTAACTTGGAGAGAATCGTGACTCTATCATGCTTGATCAGAGAAGGGTTTCAATAAATGCCTAGTGCTTTTTTTTTTTTTTTAATTCAATGAGAGGAGGGGAGGCAGAGAAACTCCTGCATGTGCCCAGACCAGGGTCCACCCAGCAAGCCCACTAGGGGGTGATGCTCTGTCCATCTGGGGCCTCTATTGCTCAGCAACTGAGCTCTTCTTAGCGTCTGAGGCAGAGGTCATGGAGTCATCCTCAGCACCTGGGATCAACTCGCTCCAATTGAGCCATGGCTGCAGGAGGGAGAGAGAGAGAGAAAAAGAGAGAGAGAAGGGAGAGGGGGAAGGGTGGAGAAGCAAATGGTTGCTTCTCCTGTGTGCCTTGACTGGAAATCGAACCTGGGACATACACACACCAGGCCAAGGCTCTCCCACTGAGCCAACTGGCCAGGCCCATGCCCACTGTTTTAACAAGGGCACAGAGCCTCAGAGAGGTTGAAATTGCATCCTAGAAAATTTGGGAGGGAAGATTCACACCCAGGTTTCTCAGTGTCCATGCACTTTATGAGTTCGGCTGTTGCTCTGTGAACACATTTGGAATAAGCACAGCCTGGTAGTTAATTTTATGTGTCAGTATGCATAGACTATGCATGCCGTTCTTTAGTCAAACATTATTCTGGATGTTTCTAAGAAGACTTTTTTTTGGATGAGATTAACATTTAAATCAGTGGATTCTCAATAAAGTAGATTGCCCTCAAAATGTGGGTGGGCCTCACCCAATCAGTTGAAGGTCTGAATAAAATGAAAATGAAGCTCCCTCAAGCAAGAATGGATTCTGCTGGCAGACAGCCTCCACACTTGAACTGCGACTCTTCCCTGAATCTCCAGCCTGATGCCCTAACCTCTTCAGATTTTGGACTTGCCGGCCTCCATAATCAAGTGAGCCAATTCCTTATAATAAATCTCTCTCTCTACATACTCTGTTGGCTCTGTTTTTCTGGGGAACCCTGACTAATATACACAGGTCTGAATGGTGGCACATGTGAGCGAGGAAAAGGGGAGTAGAAAGGCACTACCTTTGTGTGAAGCGGATCTCCTGTCTGCAATAAATGGCCATTGCTCCAACTGTACCCATGTCTCATTTTCACTTCCCAGTGAATCATATATGGAGCAGCGGGCTGGATCAGAAGGAACAAAGCCTTCTTTTCATGCTCAGACACAGCGCTGCTGGACATTGCCCTTCCGGCCGCCCAAAGTGGGCAAGGAGGAAGGGCCTCCCGTGACAATCTCCAGCCTCCAGGAAAAAGAACATCCTGACTTAATGAGGTTGAGTCTGACATAATCAGATTTTCTCTATGGCAACAGCCCCACCACACGACCTCCTGGCAGCTACAAGCGCCAAGCAGCCATCGCCTGGCGAAATCCTCCTCACACGCAGACCACGGGAGAAGCTGCTGTCACCACGGGAGACCCCAAAGCCTTGCGTGGGGCAGCCCCGTGCGGGTCTCAGCTTTAGAGCCGGACAGAGTGGGGAGAAGGAAGAAGTGCTCTGGTCCTGTCATCCGGTAGTTTATAGGTCTTTGTGTAAAAACATGCCTCCCCCCACACCCCCGCTCTCCAATTTGCTAGGTCTACCGAAGAGTGATCAGATGGCCTGAGCCAGGTCAGAACTGAGAAGCATTACTGAGCTTTGTGTTCAGGTTGTGCCTTTCAACGCATCAAAGGGCTTGTTATCCTTGGTCCCAATGGATAATCATGTGGCCTCTTGACTGTGGTCAACAGGTTCTGCCAACCTGAGCTCCTGCCAGGCCTCCCCTCCTGGATCCCCAGGTCCAGCGGCCTGTCCACCATGTCACCAAAGATTCACACTCCCTTCCTCAGTGCGAGACATACCCGAGAGGCGACTGCATCTCCTGGCCCCTGCAGGTAGGTGGCATCACGTGACAGAGCTCTGGCCAATAGGATCGGGTAGAAAGGTGTGTCACTTCCAGTCATTTACCTTCCATGTGTTTCTGCCCTTCCTCTCTCCCATTTGTGACAGATCAATGAGAATCACACTTATTCTGCCTTCCCTAGGCTCACGGCTGCATCTCGGGGACTTACTAACCTTGAATATCTTAGCCTTCCACTGGGCGAGGTGAAGGGTGATCAGGTAAGCAGGAGTGAAGATGTGATCCGCGGTTCTATAAATACTGCCTCTGCCCTCCCCCTCCGGGTCTCCACTCTGACTACACACCTCAGGTCAACAACAATAACAGTGGCTGCAACCTGCCGAGTCCTCGCCTTTCGCCTGAGCCGGTTCTACAGTAAAACGACGGTGCACGAGACTCCCCAAGACCTCCCACCAGACCCGCCCCCCTCCGGCAGCCGACGCTCAGAATCTTACTCCCAGTGGGTCCCTCTGCACTCAGCTGGCCAGTTTTGAACCCTCACCCGCTTTGGCTGTTAAATAGGGTATAGATCCTTTACCCTCACGATTTGGGATTTATTTCCTGTTCTCTGTGCCTGTTTGTGGCAGAGAGAGCAAGGAAGTGCCTAACACTTTTATCTTCTCTGTTTCATTATTTGGGCTCTGGCTTACCAATCGGTTTCACACTATCCCTGACTGCCATTCCTGTATTTCCCAACTGTTACCATCTTTCTTTCCCACATTCCCTGTTCAGTCCCTGCCCCTGTTGCGTTTTTTTTTGCTCCAACCTCCATCCTCCTGCAAACACTTAGGCACTGGATCTCTGCGTACCCATTACTCTCCCCCCCTCCCTTCTCTGGTCACTCTCTCCATTGCTCTGCTTGGGAAAACGCCAGCTCCTCCCCTCATCAGACTCCACACTGCATAAACCACACTTATAAAATTTCCAGGGCTATGTGGCATCCGGGACCATGAAATCAGAGGGCACTTTAATTGCCACCCTTGCCCAGGCTTAGTAGTCATGGGCCCATGATAGCTCTCATCATGTCATCATGGGGTCAGCAGCAAGTGCTCCCCTGGGGAGCTGCCTGCCTCTCTGCCCAGCAGCAGCTGCCAGCTGTCATGTCCTGTCAGCTTCCTGGGCACAAGGGCACATGGCCCTGGCCACTGATTAGAGGGAAGCATGTCCTGAGCCCCAGGGATCTGCTCCTACCCAGCACGCTGCCTCAGCAGGATGTCTCCAAACCGTGTGCGGCTCCTGGCAGGGGAGACCCTGACTGCCTTCCTTCTCCTGCGGGTGTCTTCAGGATTATTGTAAGACAGTCACTTGTTCATTCAATAAACATTCACTGACCCCTCTTACGGGCTGGACAGTGGTCTATGCCCAGGAAAACAGCAAAGTTGAGAATTTTACAGATGATGCAAACGAAAGTCCCAGACGCGTGGTGCTTGCAGTCTGGTACAGAGAAGCCAACAATCCATTGGATAAATATGTACACTGTCCAGTCCATTAGCTGGGGATAGGAGCTAAAGTAAAAAACTTCTTTAAAGACAAGGAACGGAGATTGTGGGTGTGGGAGGGATGAGTGGAAAGTGGTGGTTTTTATTTCCTCCCATTTAATTTAAATCAGTAGTTCTCAATCTGGGCCAGTGTTGCCCCAGGGAACAATTGGCAATTCCTTAGAACTTGGTTTTGGTCATCACAGTTGAGGGGAGGGTGCTACTGGCATCTAGTGGGCAGAGACCAGAGATGCTGCCCAAAGTCCTATAACGCACAGGACAGCCACAGAGCACCATCTGGCTCAACATGTCCATGGCACTGAATCCAGAAACCCTGATTTAAATACAGTGGCTAGGGAAACCTTCCTGATAAGGTGACATTAGAGTAAAGACCTGAGGGAGACGAGGGGTGGCAGATTTATATGGACACACACACACACACACACACACACTCGGATATATTTTCCTGTGCATCTTTTCTGTGACACTCAGCTCTATATCCCTGAGTCTAACTCAGTGCCACAAACACCTGGGGACCACTCAGGACACAATGAAATAACCTCAGGAATAAGAAAGCACTGTCACGTGAGGTGGCAGGACAGATGGAAGCAGAGTGACATGGTCCTGCAGTGCTCCAGGGGCCCATGCCAGGCTGTGGGCCAGGGCAGTGGCTGGACACCCAGCCCCTGTCAGCTCTACAGGAATTCCGAGCCTCTCCCTTTAAGCCCCTCTAAGAGACCAGGGAGACAGACAGAGCAACTAGGGGCCATGTGGTCACAGTCAGCAATTTTCCTTAGATTACCAGCTGCATGAGAAGGTGAAAATATGAAAATTGGGTTCTGTAGGATGAATAGGAGTTCACCAGACACAGCTGCTAGAGAAGAGAATGTCCAGGGCGCAGCATGTGCAAAAACGATGAGCAGTTTGCTTTGACAGGAGCAGAGGGGAGGCAGACGGTAAACCAGATCTCACACGGTTATTCTCGCACTAAGATTGGGGGTTTTAGAGAAACATGAAGAACAGCCAAATCAGGCTTAGTTTTCCGAACACACTCTGGCAGCACAAGGAGAAAAGATGGAGTCAGAAGTAAGCACAGGTGAAGAAGCCCGTCAGGAAGCTCCTTGAGTCCAGGCACCCCTGATGAGGCCTGGACAAGAGCAGGAGCTGGGGTGGGGTGGGAGGGTCACAGCTGCAGAAAGACCTAATGATTTGTCCAGAGGTGACCGTGAGGCTGCGGACAGTGAGGTGGGGAGGTAAGCGGAAATACGCAGCTGAGTCCAGTATGGAGGGGCCAGGCAGGCCCTTCAGTGGCCCCGGGAGACCTGGGGCAGGCAGGATCCCACAACAGCGGAGTCAGGAGACCTGAATTCCAAGGCGTTTCCTGCCTTGCCCTGGAATTTTTCACATTCCTCCTGACCAGGGGCAGTCAGTCCTATATACCCGCCAGAACTGGTCCTGGAAGGGGAAAGTGGCAGCTTCCACCACCTCACTGCTCCCTCTGTGCTTAAAGCCTCCACGTCCCAGCCCGCTCACCGCTGGAGCAGCAGTGCAGAGACATCAGATGCAGGACTCGCAGACGGTGGCGCCCACGCCCCTCTTATACACAGGACACACAGGGCCAGGGAGGAGAGCGACACCCCCCTCCCCCCGGCCACAGAGCAGAGGAGGGGCCGCAGCGTCTCCTGGGGCTCCGGCTCCAGGGCTGTTTTCCGTTGCAGGGTGCACAGCTTTCTGAGTTTTAGTCTGAATAGGACAAAGAATTAAACCTTAAACCAGCCGTCCTTAACTGGTGCCCGAAATTACACCCATTAGGATCACTTCTTTAGGTCGCTGAATTCTCTCCAGGAAATGAGAGTATGAAATTCGTGTGTGTGTGTGTGTGTGTGTGTGTGTGTGTGTGTGTGTCAGAGAGAGAGAATGAGAATCTGAGCACAGGCCCCCAGGTCTAAACAGAATGCTGGGACTTCTGGGGACACAGTCTAACTTCTTTTGTGCTGTTGACACAGTGTTTGGCAAACAGCGAATAAATTATAGAAGGTGACTCTGAAGTTCTCTGGAGACACAGGACAGGACCCACAAAGTCCAACAGAGGAAACGACTAATGATGACTGGAGGATCCAAGAAGGTCTTTTAGAACAGTGGACACTTCAGCTGGGAATTAAACAGGGCGAGATGGTGGGTGGAATGTCAGGGAGAGCGGACAGGAGACCAGATTCCTGAAACAAAGGCAGAGAGAACCTCTGGGACATGTGGCTAAGATAAAGGCCCCATGGTGCCGCCATACCCTCCACCCATGCCCGTAGTGGCCACCGCCAATCAACCGCCACACTCTTTCCCACAGATCCCAGACCTGACCTTAACATCCTTCCCTGAGCACGCCAGGCAGCCACTAACAATTGTTCCACACGGGACCCTGTGACAAAGACTACACGAGGTCTCTGATCTGTGGGAGAAGGAGGAGAGAAGGCAGGCTTGAGTGCCCAGGGCAAGACTGAAAAACTTCTTGTTCTGGCTATTTGATGGTATTAAGGAACTACCATTAATTGCTTTGGGTGCGACCGTGGTACTATGACCCGCTGAAGTTTTGGAATCAGATGCTTCTTGAAAGAGAAGAAATTTGAAAGAGAAGGAGATAGCCAGAGTGAGATGGCAGGGATGGAGAGGGAACGGTGTTCTAGGTGGGGGGAATAGTCAATGCAAAGTCCTAGAGGCAGGAGAGCGCAGGAATGTGTGAAACCAGAGCAGCTGGAGCATAGGGTTCCACTAGGTGGCCCGGGATGAGGCTGAGGAGACTGGCAGATTCCATGCTTCATGTCCTAAGGCACATAAAGAAGTCAGAGTTCCTCCCACATGTCACTAACAGGAGTGTAAATCAGCACAGCTTTGGAAAACTGGGCGCATTTACAGAAATGAAACATTACGCCCACCCTTTGATGTAGTAAGTCCATCTCTGAGTACAACCCAGAAGAAAAAGTGCTTCAGTGCAACTGTTTTACCTGTCAAATGCGTGATATTACACAGGGGGAAAAACAGAGCTAACGCAAGCAGGTGACACTCCAGTGGCTGGGCCTGCACGGGCTTAGCATCCCCCTATCTGGGGAATATCTTTTAGGGATTATAGCATCAAAATAATGCAGCCTTTAAAAAAAGCAAAGCTGGTTAATCCTCTCATTAAAGAGAAGTTGCCTCAAATCCAAGCCTGCTCTTCTCGGCTCTGGTGGTTGTAAAACCTCCCGAGTGGGGTCTGCCAGATGGCCAAGGGCTCCTGGCAGACAGGCTGGTGCTGGCCCATCAGTATCCTCAAGACATTCTAGGTCCTCAGGCACCACTGCCCACCCCCACCTTCAGCATCCTGGCACATCACGATATTCTGTTGGCAACGACATTGCTTCAGTATAAAGAGCTTCCCCTTGGTATCCGTAGAGCCTGCTAAGTTTACAAAGCGCCTCACGTACGACAGACCATGGTGCTCAGCCCTGACCGTGACCGTGCGTCAGCCCAGTATCTTCTGCTTGATCATGCTTTGCAACCCTGTCAGATTCTGTAGCCCCACCAGAGATATCCAGATCCTAACCCTACAGTCTGTGAACGTCACTTCTGTGTGGCAAAAGGGACGTCGCAGGTGTGACTAAGCTAAGGGTCCTGAGATGGGGAGACTTCCTGGATTCCCTGGGTGGACTGGATGTAACCACAGGGTCTTTGTGAAGGGAAGCTGAGGGAGGTTTGACTCGGAAGACAGAGGAGGAGAAGCCAGTCACAGAAGCAGAGTCAAAGACAGGAGATGAGAGGCTGCTGGCTTTGAGGCCACAAGCCAAGGGACCCGTGGGGTCTCTAGAAGCTAGAAAAGGCCAAGAAATGGGAGTTCCTCTAGAAGAAAGGCAGCCTTGCTTGTACCTGGGCAGTGAGACCCCATCACACCTCTGGCCTCCAGGACTGAGAGATAATAAACGCGTGTGGTTCGGCACCACTAAGTCTGTGCTAACTTGTTCCCGTAGGAAACGCATACCCCTCCTCATGATGCTGTGGGTTCTGAACATCAGAACAGCCTTGCCGTTCACAGACCGTCCCACGCCCACCCAGTGGTCTGGCGCCTAGTGGGGACTCTGCTTCCACACCGATGTACTGATGCACGAGGGAAGCATGTGGCGGAGGACAGAACCACAGGTCTTGGAGACAGACAGACAGACAGACATGGGTAAAATCCCAGCTCTGCCCCTCCTCAGCTAACCTCTCTAAGCCTCGGTGTTCTCCTCTGTAAAACAGGTGTTGTTTTATCTGCATGTGTTTGGTTTTATTTTCTCAGATTCTAAGAGCTCACAGAGGATGGTACTCAGCCTAGGGCCAGAAGGTCGTAGCAGCCCAGGAATAACAATGCAGAGAAACGAGGACCGCTGAGGAGACCGCTGAGGATGTGCGGGGCGAAGGCCTGCAGTAGAGGTCACATGAAAACATGCCGGGAAAGCACGTGGGTCCCTGAGCTGTTTGTTGGTGACTGATGCTGTCATCATCACCATTACCAGTACCCTCCTAGCCGCGTGCTGGGCACCGACCTGACCAAGTCTTGTGTCGCATTCTTCATTTCCAAAAGAACAAGAAAAATTAAAGAAAAACGACACCTTGGAAGAGGCTCTGGCTGGCTGGAGCGGAACTAGGGCTGCGAAAGTGTCCTTGGTGACCGATGACAACGTTCACTACCTGAACCGGGGGCATGGCGCTTCCTGGCTGGCTGGGGCTCGGCTGGCCGGGCACCCGGGAGACCACCTGTCGACGGCTCCATGAACAGATTCCTCCTCCTGCCCAGGCAGATCCGCACCCCACAGCTCCGACAGCTCCTGCCCTTCTCAGAGCCGACTAACAACCGGGACTGCACGCCGCACAGAACGCAGGCTCCCGCACCCTCCCTGGAAACGCAGCTGGCCAGAGCGGCCGCCCCGCCCCCCACAGCTCCCAGTCACAGACGCGCCCAGCGCTGACCCCTTTTGGAAAGCAGCATCAAGCCCAGCAGAATGCCGGTGACGGGCGATGGGGTGGGGGCAGGGGTGGGGGTGGGGTGAAATGGTCCTCGTCCTAGTAGCTCTGTCTGGGGGGCCGCCAAGTGGTATCGCCCGCTTGAAAAGCTGTCTGGCCTCACGTTACCCAGAGCCCCGGGAATCAATTCCCATAGCCTGTGACCCAATATGTTTAAATCTTGGTATCTGTCCTAAAAGATCATCAGAAACGGGGACGAGAAGGAACGTGCTAGGAGTTCATCCCACCAGGATGTATCAGAAAGAGTGAAAAATTTGGAAAAGAGCTGAACAGCAAGCAGTGGCTGAATCGATCGTTAGGAGAAATTTTACTCAGCCACAAACGTGGTGTTTTATCCAACATTTACGGCATGGGAAAACGTGGAGCTCATAAGACAAAAGGAAAAAAGGCTAGGGACCAAAATGACAGGCACACCATCGACTGAAATCTCTAATGGCAACGACAAGCATGTTGTGAGCACGACTGGGCACCGGGCACGGTGCCAGGGCTTGGCGTGTATTCACATGCTGTCTTTTAACTTCACCGAGAGCCCGTGAGGAAGGCCCAACGTAGGGCTCATTTCACAGATGAAGGGATTGAGGCATGGGGAGAACAAGTCTTAGCTTAAGATTACTTGGTGTACTGCCAGTAGCCGTGGCCACCATCACAGCCGCCTGGCCTGTGCAGGTTCACATTTGATGTGGGCAGATGGTGATGAAACAACAGAGCCAAGAACTGGGGGGCCATCCTTCTTTATTCCTGCTTGCAACTGGTGGGCAAGAAAATACACATACCGGCACCAAAACCCCTTCTTTCCGTTTTTTTCCTAGAATCACTCAGTTCCCTCTGCCTGCCTCCATTTTGGCTGCCTCCTCCCCTCCAACCACGTGGCCTCTCTGCCCTGCAACAACTTTGTCTCCTCCCAAAATGGCCTCCTAGCTCCTCCTTTTAAAACTTTTAGGCGGGACAACCCCCTCCTCCAGCACACATTAGCATAACCAAGCCCCTTCCCAAGCAGGAAGGTAATCAGCCACCCCACGTGGGCTACAGCATAAAAATCACATTAAACTTATTTGCCTAACACTTGGCCTATAAGCAGTGAGTGATGTTGGTACCAGAAGGCAAGTCCAGAGGACTGTCCGCTGCACTACGGTAAAACCATCAGCAGATTTGCAGGGAGGGAAAAAGCCTAAAAAGCAAATGAATCAAAACGTAAATGGTAGTCATTTCTGGGAGGGGCTATGTGGGGTGATTTTTATTTTCTTTTTTATATTTTGAGTAGTTTCCAATTTTTATTTTACTTTAATGTGAGAGGAAGGGAGATAGAGACAGACTCCCATGTGCACCCTGACCAGGATCCACCCAGCAGCCCCATCTGGGGCTGATGCTCGAATCAACCAAACTATCCTCAGCTCCTGAGGCTGACCCTCAGACTAATCAAGCCACTGGCTGCAGGAAGGGAAGACAGAGGGAGGGGGAGAGAAGCAGATGGTCGCCTCTCATGTATCTGTGCCCTGACCGGGGATTGAACTCAGGACATCTGCACACCAGGCCGCCACTCTGCCCACCGAGCCAACCAGCCAAAGTGAATATTTTCCAAATTTTATACTATGGACATGGACTACTGGTAAAACCAGAAACAACGCATTTTTAAAAAAAACCCAGAGTTCATAACCTCCCCTAGAATAGCTTGAAATAACAACCATAAAGACAAAGACCAGTACTGAGAGCAGATTTGCCCCTGCTAGACTCCGCCCCCTTCCCACCCAGCACCCTCCCCTCCCCGGGAGGCTGGACTCCGCCCCCTCCCCACCCAGCACCCACTCCTCCCCGGGCGGCTGGACTCCGCCCCCTCCCCACCCAGCACCCACCCCTCCCTGGGTGGCTGGACTCCGCCCCCTCCCCACCCAGCACCCACCCCTCCCCGGGCGGCTGGACTCCGCCCCCTCCCCACCTAGCACCCTCCCCTCCCCGGGCAGCTGGACTCCGGCCCTCCCCACCCAGCACCCCCCCCCCGGGTGGCTGGACTCCCCCACTCCCCACCCAGCACCCCCCCCCCGCTGGACTCCGCCCCCTCTCCACCCCACCCCCTCCCCCTCCCCGAGCGGTTGGACTCCGCCCCCTCCCCACCCAGCACCCACCCCTCCCCGGGCGGCTGGACTCCCCCCTACTCCACACCCAGCACCCACCCCTCCCCGGGCGGCTGGACTCCCCCACTCCCCACCCAGCACCCTCCCCCCCCCCCCCCCCCGCTGGACTCCGCCCCCTCCCCACCCAGCACCCACCCCTCCCCGGGCTGTACAAGCAAAGCCTTACTGAATTACACATTGATTTCCTTCCTAGGAGACTATGCCCTTGACTTCAGATAGCATCAGGTCAAAAGCTCTCCCCTTTGGCATTCGCAGGGGGGCGGAGGGGACCCTCTGGCTGCACCTGCTCTCTGGATTCCCAGGCTGATGGCAGGGCAGGTGGGGATAACTGTGTCTGCACCCCCCACTGAAAATACCCACTTTCCCAGGAGCCAGGACCTGCGGCAGCTGGAGAGAAATCATCACAGATTAACCCAAATGAGCCTGGGAAGGGCAGGCCTGTGAGAGCACAGGACGCCGTGGGGGCGTGGGGACAGGAAGCCTTGGGTCTGCTCTTCTCCAAGGACACTGCTAATTCAATCCCACCACACCCAACCGGCCATCACACGTCACCAGACATGGGTGGGGGCTACCAAGGCACAGGAAGAAGAGGTAGTTAAGTGACACAGAGCAGAATGTATTTGCACACATGGCCTTTCATGGCCCTGAGAACAATTATATAAATGAACTTGGGAGATGATTAGAAATGAAAAAACATTAAAATAACAATAATTATGTCAGAGCAAATGGGCTTGAAGATTCTCCCCCCCCCCTTTTTTTCCAAGCTTTCTCTAAATTGTTTTTAAATCAGATCAAATAAAGGTATTTTTGAAGCCCTCCTGGGAGTCCAGCAGGCTCCGTTCCTCTCTGTTCTCTCTGGACCGAAGGCCTGGAGCAGTTTCCGACTCAGCGACTAGCCCCAAGGGCAGGAGTGAGTTCACCAGCCCCGGGCCCAGCTCAGGAGAGCAGAGTCCGGCTGGAGAGTTGCCTCTGCCCCCAATCTGGTGTGAAATGAAGAAATTGCCTGACCAAGTGGTGGCACAGTGGATAGAGCGTTGGACTGGGACATGGAGGACCCAGGTTCAAAACCCCAAGGTTGCCAGCTTGAGCGCGGGCTCATCTGGCTTGAGCGTGGGATCACAGACATGACTCCATGGTCGCTGGCTTGAGCCCGAAGGTCACTGGCTTGAACCTCAAGGTCACTGGTTTGAGCAAGGGGTCACTCACTTTGATGAAGCCCCCCACCCCATCAAGGCACATATGAGAAAGCAATCAATGAACAACTAAAGTGCTGCAACGAAGAATTGATGCTTCTCATCTCTCTCCCTTCTTATCTGTCTGTCCCTCTCTCTGGCTCTCTATCTCTGTCAAAAGAAAAAATAAATAAATAAATCCGTGGGCTGAGTTGACCCTGTGAGGCTGAGAATGGGGTCCAGGCCCTCGGCCAAGCCTGGGGTCTGTAGAAACCACCCAGTGTTTGAAATGATAAAGGAGGAAGCAGAGGAAAGAAAAAAAGAAAAAAAAATCCTTCCCCTTTCCTCCTCTGTCTCTCACCACCTAACACTCCACTTAACGCATTCCGAATGCCAGCAGGGAAGGTGCCAGCCGCATGGCTGGCTCGGGCGGGCGTGGGCTGCGACCAGGAAGCAGGTGCTGCTCACACCCTCGCTGAGAACAGACCAGTGGGATGCTGAGGAGGAGACGGAGGAAGAGGAAGGGGAGGGGGAGGCAAGAAGTTGGCCCCCAAGGGCTGCCCCAGGGCTCCAGGCAGCCCCCTCCCCACCTTTCTCACCCCAAACAGCCAGGAGAGTATGGTTGGCCTGGCTGCTAAAATGAACAGCAGGATTTAACCATAATTCCAGGGGTGTTTGCTGAGCACCTACTATGTGCCAGACACCGGACAAGGCTACAATGATGAGCAAAATGCATGGTCCCTGCTTCCCAGAAAACACAAGCACAGACTTATAAACTGTGACTGTTACAGCGAAGAAGAAAGCAAGCAAGCTAGGCTCTAGGATGGCAACTTTCAACCTTTTCCATCTCCTGGCAGCACGCATAAACTGGTCACTAGATTCTACGGCACACTGTATATCATATTTTTGGCTGAGCTGACCAAACGATAGGTCTCATTTTGAATCATTCACACTGGAAAGATATTGTTGTGTTGGTCATTGTCATCTTTTTTTTCTGACATTCTAAGTGTCCTGACTAAATAGTCAGGTATTGTATGTTTTAGAAATTCCTGCGGCACACGGGTTGAAACGGCGGCTCTAGGAAGTGATCCCAGGAAGTGACCCCAGGATGGCTCTGGAAGGAGAGGGGCCGGGGGCCTGTCTGGCGTGCCCAGGTAGGCCTTGCACACGTCTGGTGCCTTGAGCCCTTCCATCTAGGAGGTTACAATGGAACCACAGAAAACTCCCGTTGTGGGGAAGGCAGGACTCGAGGCAAAGCTCAACATGCGAGGGCCGCCTGTGTACCAGACAGAATGCTGGAAGCTCATTCTATCAAAACTTTGTTTTTCTTATCAGTGAAAACTCAATATATTGCCAACAGAAAAATTTGGGAATACACGTAAGTGAGAAGAGGAAAATACTGGGCGCCCACAGGTCCACCCCACGGACAGGGCTGCTGTCGGCAGCCCGGGGCATCCTGGGACTTCTCAATGCAGCCAACGTTCCTCCCTCCTCTCCTGGGGTGGGGGGACCACAGAGAACAGGTATGCTGCCATCAGAGGTGACAATGACGAGGCTCAGGCCCCTCCTCTGACCCTGAGGACCTGGCTGGCCCCCTGGGTGCTGACCTGGGCACGGAATCCCTGTTTGGAGAAAGGACAGGGTCTTGCTCTGGACTCCAGGGAACGGCTCTGTAGGCGCTGAGAGCAGAGGCCACAGAGCCTGTGAGGGCCACCGCCAGGACGGATCGGACAGAGAACAGGCTGCTGCCACTAGGTGCCAGGCACTTCCCGAGCCTGTCCGTCTGTCTAGTCCTGCCAACTGGGCCTGGCGTCAGGCCCGTGACATGGGGAAGAACAAAATAGAAGCTGAGAGGTCCCGCAGCTGGCCAGTGCCAGGGCTGGGATCACATCACCCTGTAAACTCATTGTCAGTGACACCCTCCCCCCACCCACTTACTTATCCTGAAGTCCAACAGTTCAGTGGGAAATAGGATAAATCGTCACGACCTCTCTAGACCGTTCCCAATGGGTGCCCCTCACTGTCCCCATCATCCCTGAACGTGCCCCTCTGCCTGGAGGCCCCCCCAGCCTGTCCCTCTGCTGGGCTGCATCAGTTGTGGGGATCCCAGGGCCCCATGGAATGCGTCTGTCCGTCTGCCCCGCTGTCCTGCCCCGACATGCCCACAGTCTGTCCCTGCACAAAGCTCTGGGTGTCTGCAGCACACCGAGGGAGCCCAGGCTCTGCCCCACACCGCCTGGTCTCAAACCTCAGGTGGCCTCTCACTGGCCACGTGACCTTGGACATGTGCTGAACCCTCTCGGTGCCAGCAGGGACGACAACAGCATCGCTGCATGCAGGGCACAGAGAGGCACCAAGCTCAGTGTTCACTCCGCTCGGGGTGAAGTCAGTGGGGACGTTCGTCACTGGGTCCCTGGGGGCCTATCAGAGTTAAGTGCTGAGTGAATGCGTCGGACCACTGGATCTTAGGCATCTCCAAGGAGTGCCCTCTCCAGATGTTCTCCAGCGAGAGGACATTTACAGAAAACACAATGGGACTAATAAAGACGGTTACCATGGGGAAATTGAGTGCCCCAAGGGTTATATACATATTATCTCATTTAATTTCCATAACAAGCAAGAGAGGAAGGAGTTACTGTGCCCACTTTACAGATAGGAAAACTAAGCCCTAGGGAGGTTAGAGACTGGTCCAGGGCCCCAGAGCAAACTCATGGCAAAACTGGATGCTAGAGCAGAGACTACTTACTCGCTGTCTTCCCCACTCCAACTATCTGTTCTTTTCCCTTCATTGTTCTTACATGGGCACCACAGACTCCATTTCTTAAGTGCTGGCCAATAAAATGGAGGCAGAAATGTCATAGGCGGTTCCTTGAACTGTCCATTAACAGAGTTAGCCTATAACCCTTGACCTTTCTTTATTTTCCCTTCCTCATTCCTGCTGCCTGAAACATACTGTAATGGCTGGAGCTCTAGCAGCCATCCTGGGCCACGAGGTCACAAGCTACACCCCGAGGGGGATGGCAGTACTATGAGCTAGAAGGAGCCTGGGTCGCTCAGACCTTGGGGTACACAGTTGCCATACCAGCTTTGGACTGCTTGTGCGTATCTGTTTACGACACAGTTATTCGGGGCTTTCGGTAACTCATAGCCAACACTAATAAACCACGACTCCGAGTTGCCCTCAGGCCTAGCTCTCAGAGGTGGAGAAAGTGCGGTGCTCCAGGGAGGGCTCCGGGCTTGGCGCCTGCTGGGGCCAGCGGGAAAGGGCGGCTGTCACGCTCCTCCCGGTGGCTCTCCCGGCTGGTCTCACTTTACTGGGCCTGAAAGAAGTCTGTAAAGTTTCATTTACAAGGTAAATCTATGCCTGGGGCTCCATGGGATTCCTGTGGCTTTGATGAGGAAGAGATTTCAAAGATCGGTTTAGAAAGCACTTACTTGCATCAGTGGTCACAGAACCGAAAAAAAAAAAAAGGCCACTTTTGTGCAGGCTTGTTTCAATGACCACGCCCATGTCATGAAAACAACTTTGATAAGGAGATTCTCAGCTCGCTCTCTCCTCTATTTACTGAGGTATAAATTACACAGAGTAAAATTCACTCTTTTTTGTATATATTATATAACATATATATATATTCTGTGAGTTTCGATGAGTAAAGTCATATCATAACCGTCATAATTCAAGATACAGAATATTCTATCACCCCAAAAAAGTTCCTTTGTGCCCCATGGTCGCCAATCCTCTGCCCTCCCTCCTTGGCTCCTGACAACCACAGACCCATTTTTTTCCCCTGATCATGACGCAGACCTCAGACTCTGGCTTCCTTCCCTGGGCATGTGTTCGAGGTGCCCCCTGTGTGTTAGCGGTTCTTTCCCCCTGGTTGCTGAGCGGTACTGCACTGCATGGAGACACCACAGTGGGTGCTCCACCTACCAGCTGGGGGACATCGGGACTGTGTCCGGTGCGGGGCTGTTGCGCACGACGCTGCCATACACACGCCGTCCCATATATCAATACTTGTGTGTGGACAAGTGTCCACGTCTCTGGGTAAATACCTAGGAGGGCAACTGATGGGCCAACTGGCAGCATACGTTTTACTCCGTAAGAACCTACCAAACAACTCTTCTGAAGCGACCACACCATTCCGCATTCCCGCCCGCAGGGCCTGAGCCTTCCCGTCGCCCACGGCCTTGCCGGCACCTGCACAGGACTGCGGGGGGGGGGGGGGGGGGCAGCGCTCTAGCTAACCCATGATGCCAATCCTGTCCCCGGCCCCGGCCACCTGACCACACCATCGCACCCAGTTCTCCTCCGGATCCTCACCCACAGCGCTCTCTCCTCCCCACTGTCTCCGCAACGGGCGTCACCACAAAGCATGAACCCCCGTTAACCACAAAGCATGAAGAGGGGCCTGCTCCCTCTCTCTTCATCAGAGGTGAAAAGACCGGCCTGAGGGTGAGCTGATGGCCCCCCTGAGCCTGGCCCAGGTCATCCACCACGGCAGAAGCCACCACAACCTGCTCTTATCTTATTTGCCACCCCCGGGGACAAACGGGGACAAGGAAGCAGAGATTGTTCAAGGGAACACACAGCTGTGGGCCGAGGGACCCTGAGAGCAGGAGGTCAGTTGTGCAAAGAAGTGGTAACCTCAGAGACAGGAATCTGACCCCCTACTGGCCAGTGCCACCTGCCCCCGCAACATGCAGTCCACATGAGGAAGAAAAGAGCGCCCCACCAGGCTGGGGAAAGCTTGAGCCTAACACTTGGCCCAACTTTAAACCAGGAGGACCCATGGCAGGTGAACATGCACTTGTTTTTGCTTAAAAAGGTACGTCAAGCCCTGCAGAGGAGGGCAGGTAAGCGGGCAGAGGCAAACATAACATGGGGGTGGTGGCACTTAAACGGGCAATGGCTGCAAATGTGAAAAATAGGAACTCATATAAAAGACCAGAAGGGACGACAAAAATGACAATGGCAGGTGTGCTACGGTAGTGGCCCCAAAACGTGGTTGGTTATAGGACTTTCGTAACCATTAGAAAAAATGAAGACAGCAATGCCACAGGTGATCAGCCCAGTGGCGGCCCCCGGGGATCACACTACACACCACGCCCGGAGCTGCACACACGTTATTAATCAGGCCAGCGCCCGTTCCCCCAAGTACAGGCGGGGCAATCGGCCCAGGAAGTCAGGGGACTCGACCTCAAACCCATGGCTTCTGTCACACGGGAGGGCTCTATTTTCAGACAGAGCGCTCTTTAAGGTCAGGGCTGACCCTGCCGTCCCTCCTTCCCTGCCCACTGTGATACACCTGTCCCCTCACCACCACCAGCAGCCAGAACTGCCCCACCTGCAACTCCTTCACCATTTTAACTCTTTAACCTCAGACCTAGATTTGAGCCAACTGGTGGCACAAACAGATGGGCCGACGGAGGCTCTACGGCCACCGGAGAAAGGATTGCAGGCACATACCTGGCCCATCTGTTCAGAGGCCACTGCTTTTCCTGCACAGGTATCCGGTCAAACCAAGGCCTTCCATCCATGTCGCTGCCTTCCAGGACGCAGGACAGGACAGGACAGCACCACTCTGTGTGACGTGGGGCCAGCGATCAGCAAGGGCAGCTATTTGACTGCAGTGTTAACAGCACCAACAGACTTCGCTAAGAACACGGCCGACGGCAGGGACCATGTCAACAGGAGGGTGACAGTGTCAGCTACACAGTGCTGCAAAGGGGGTGGGGCACGCAGAACTCCTACCAGTGCAGGGGCTTTACGGACATCCTCGGGTATGAAAAACCCCACGCAGAGCGGACAAGATTCACCTCCCTCAGGCAACAGAGACTCCAAAAGGTGACGGAGCTTGCCCAGGGTGGCAGGAGATGCTAGACCAGGTCAGCTCCTGCCCTGTGACGGAGTCAGGGGTCAGGCAGGAGTCCCCCTGGCCAGTCTCAGGGGCAAACATGTAACTCAGAAGGGGGCTCGGGCTCAGAGACCCTGCACAGGAAGGAGAGCACATGAGCCCCAGAGTCTGCGAATCAAGTGTTAAAAGGGCTTTAGAAATCACCATCTAACCCGGTCCTTGCTGAATCCGAAACAAATGTGAGCCGCATGTGATGTGACATTATGTAGTAGCCATAATATAGAAAATCAAACAAAACAGGAGAAATTCATTTCAGTCATCTATTTTACTCAACCTTCTATAGCCACAGTATTTTCGTGTCAACATGCAAGCAATATATAAAAACTATTAGTGACCCTGGCCAGTTGGCCCAGTGGCAGAGCGTCGGCCCGGTGTGTGGAAGTCCCGGGTTCGATTCCCAGTCAGAGCACACAGGAGAGGCGCCCATCTGCTGCTCTGCCTTCCCCCCTCTCCTTTCTCTCTGTCTCTCTCTTCCCCTCCCGCAGCCAAGGCTCCACTGGAGCAAAGTTGGCCTCCACCTCCGCCTCAGGTGCTAGAATGGCTCGGGTCACAATGGAGCAACGCCCCGATGGGCAGAGCATCGCCCCCTTAGTGGGCATGCTGAGTGGATCCTAGTTGGGCAAATGAGGGAGTCTGTCTCTCTGCCTCCCAGCTTCTCACTTTAGAAAAATGCACAAAAAGAAAACAAAAACAAAAAAAAAGGACTATTAGCAAGATGTCTTACATCCTTTCTTCATAGTGAGTCTTTGATCTCCGTGTCTACCTTCCACCCGCAGTGCCTCTCAATCTGGTCTAGCCGTGCGTCCTCAACAGCCACGGTGCCTGGTGACGACTGTAACAAACAGCACAGGCCCAGACCCTCGGCTTGCATATCAGAGATGAGGTCAACTAGGGAACCGAGTGGGGCCAGAGCCACACGCTTGTTAATGACAGTGCCACACTCCATTTTGATGGGGGCCTGCTGTGCCTTAGTGGACAGAGCACAGGTTTTATAGTAAGAAAAGACCCAAGTCAATTCTGACCTGGCCACTAACTAGCTGTGTGACTATGGATCATATACCTGACCTCTCTGTGCTTTAGTTCTTTAGTTCCCTACTCATATGGTTGGGAGAATTAACTATAAAATACCCAACAGAGTTCACGGCACATAGAGGGTATTCAGTATAGGGAGATGGTGGTGATATGGGTGAGGAACAAACTGCCATCATCACCCCTTCGTCATCCTCTTCATCATCCACAGATAAATCATGCTGGAAGGGAGTGGTCCCTCCTCTCTGGGAGGCAGATCTGCCTGGACCAGGGAAGGGGCAGGAAAGGTAAATAAGAGAGATGGACATGCCCACAGGGTACTAGAGCCACCATGCCTGCTGTGCCCTAAGGCACACAGAGGATGAAACTGGAGCTCCCCAAGTCCGCGGGCCAGAGTCAGCACCCCTGTGCTGTCAGCGGAGGTGGGAGGGGGGTGCCTCTTCCAAGCTGAGCTTATTTTAATGGAAGCAAATCACACACCTTTCGGTCCCTGTGAAAATGGCCCAGAACCCCAGTCTATGGCTTGGCCAAGTGGGAAAAACTCCAGAATTTCGAGCTCCAACTCCAAAGGCATGGCCATCCTGACCTTGGAGGGGGCTCAAGCGCTCTGTGCACTGGGGCTCCGGATCTAACACAGCCCCTAACACAACATTTGTCGGCTCGCCTCGAAGCAGCCGCATCCACGAGCCACGCTCTGCCTGCCTCAGCGTCCGGGCCATCAGTTCCCTTCGCATAGAAGGCTTGTCTCCCCCTTTCATTTATTCTTCTCATTTCAACCTAAAATGTCACCTTGTCTGAAAGTCCTTCGTGGGACCTGATGTAGGGTTCCCTTTTTAGACATTCTTACAAGAATCCGCCATCAGAGCTGTCATTCCATCCCAGTGGGACACTGACTCCGTGGAGCAGAGACTAGGTCTGTATCTCCTGGTGCCTCGGAGTGCCTGACACCAAACAGACACTCAATAAACACCTGCTAAAAGTGGCTGCGGTGGGAAGTTAACTGCAGAACTAGAAGGGCTCTGGCCCATTGGACTCAGAGAGACAACAAGCAATATTTTGGAAAACAGAAATAAAAGTTGCAGCATCTGCACCTGCTACATGAAGTAATTTTTTGTGGAATAATCCCAAATGGTCATGTGTTATTGTGTCACTTTGCTGAGTTCTTCCAACAACTGGAGAGAATTTGGTTATAATGGATGCAATTCACAGAGCAACTATTACATCAACTATTGATTTCCAAGAGCCTCAAAGCTGATGCTTCATATCAAAGAGTCTTTTGAGAGAGGGGCACATGCTGTCATCACAGCTCTTCTGTGTACGAGAGTGTGGGTAGCTCTTTGGAGAAGCAGCTTCCCCCTCTCACGAGCACACATTACTCTGCTGATTCTCAAATGTGTGGGACCATTCCCAGGTAGAAATGTTGGGGGAGGGGATTTAGATTGTCATACAATTAGCATTTTGTGGGCTCAACCCAGGATGCTAACTTCCTGTAACATGTGGAACATCTCACTCAAGAGATACCATCCTGTGTTCCCAAAATGAAGTGTCGCCCCAGCACTCACACATCCAGGAATGCTGGCCACAAGCTAGCGGAGGCCATGTCCCCGGGGTAAAGTGGCAGAAAGTGGGAAATGAGTCAAAAGATCACATCATTACTAATAAGGGCCCACAAACACCAACCCCTCTGGGCCCCTTTCCCGTCTTTCAAACACTCCTGCACATTCCTGTCTCCGCACCTTGGCTCACAGAAACTTCCTCACTCACCTGGAGGTCCACCCCTGCCAATCTCCACCTAGCCCGACCCCCACCCGACGCCAGGTCCTGCTACAGGACACCTTGCTGGACAGCTCAACCCCAGGCATCTCCCTTATCTCCAGTGGATTCCGAGCCTCCAACTAGACAACTCACCAAGGGCCTGTCAACTACTGCCCTGTTCTGTGATCCCGAGTGTAGACACCAAACCAAACCTGACCTCAACATATTGACAAAGGGATCAATTCAGTCACATCATTCAGTTGAACTTCTACCAAATTATCGACCACCATACCAAAGAAGATCCCCCTTCTACTTTAAATAAAGTAGTATTTATTCCAAAGGTCACAATCAGTATTGAGTATTGGGTACTCAGCCCTCACGGTTTCATCAAATCTTCCAAATAACCCTTCGAAAGGCGTTGTTATTATTAAAGTCACGTTATAGATACTAGAAGAGATCCCAACTCCGCAGGGACGTGTAATTTGGCGAGAGTTTCACAGCCACAAAGCAAAGGAGCAAAAATTCCAGTCCACGCCTGGCTTCAAACAGCTTCTCTCTTCTCTGCAGCCGGGCAGGCTCTGGGGAACCCGGTGCTGTTCTCATTGATCGGCCTGTTGACTTGTAAGGGCTTTGGGATAAAAACCTTCATTCCAGGGAACCTGGAGGCTCAAGGACTGATTTGGTCTTTACTGGAATATCCTGAGGGTGTGTCCATAGTAGCCCTTCCCCTCTCCCCAGGTGATACAACCCACTGAAAAATCTAGAAGATCGAGACAAGTCAGCCTGGCTGGTCGGATGGAGGCTCAGGCAGGATAATCTTCAGTCTGGCCAGGAAGCAGAGCTTCATTTTAAAAGCTTGGCCGCCAGCCGGTTCTCCGCCACGTAGCCCATGGCTCTGGGCTGGGGCAGGGCTGCGACATTAAATGGTGTAGAAACGAAACAGCGGTCAACGTCCCTTCAGACGTTTGGTTCTTCTCTCACGAGGAGCCTGGGCACCCCGTGGGCAGCACAGGCTGCAGCTTTAAAGCAAGGACAGCAGCAACAAGAGTGACGATGCTTTGCACAGGGGATCCAATTAAAAGCCCACCTGACAAGCTGAGAGGCGCTTTAGCCCGCTGGTGGGGATGAGACACCAGGGAGGACCTCGGGGGGCAAGTTCGTGGGAGGAAGTCCCTCCGCCTCTACAGCTGCACCCCACTGGAACCAACCCCAGGCAACCAGTGTGTGTGGTAAGAGCCATTAGGTGTAACCGAAACCTTTCTGCAAGCCCCCGGTTTCTCCCGGTAACCAGTATGCAGCAGCGTCTCTGAGCAACAGTCAGAACCGAAAGAAACATCGCCAAGCCTGTCACCTCCGCACAGCGAATCTTCTCGGCCAGCGTGCACCCACGCTGTCCTCAGACGCTTGGCCAGGCAAGGGAGCGGCTTCTCAGAGAAGGGTACACGCTCAACAGGGGCTTGTACTGTCGGTCCACCTCGAAGCTCGACTAAAACCTAGAGTCCGGGGGCTTTGCTTGTCGGGAGCATTGTGTATGCAGAGAAGAAACCCTCAGGATGGGAAGGACGGGAGGAGAGGCAGGAGCCAGATTCCACAGGGTGGAAAGAGGCGGACCTGCCGTAAGTGACTGCGCCAGTTCAAGAAATCTGTATCGTCGGGCCACTGAGAAACGACAGACGCCAGCCAACCCCGTTACAACCCAGGGGTCCCAACAGTTTAGAAATGGGTGCCGACGCGTATCTCTGGGAATGGGGTGGGGAGGGGAAACGCAATGGAAGGATCAAACGAAAGAAACAGCTGGGTCCCCATGTCCCCTTCCCCACGTCTCCTAGCTGGGTGCGTCCCTCCTCCGTCAGGCACAAGACTGGAAGTCTCCTCTCTAACAGAAGGTCTCACTGCTAATTGTACTGAAAATGGGCAGACTGACGGATTTTATGCAGACTGCATGCAGAGGACCTCCTTGCCCAAGGCTTCTTTGCTCATTTGACGCCCAGAGCCCCACTCCCCACCCATCACATTTTGGCCTTGACCATCCATGCACACAGGAGACAGTAAAGCTCTCCCAGGGGGAGTCTGACCAGCCTGGAAGGAAAGAGCTAAATAAAGACCCTAACACGGGGTTCCCCATGACAACCCAGCTGGGCACCCACCCATCAAAGCATCTGCCAGTCTGGAAGCTCCCCACCCCTGTGCTGAGAGCTGGCAGTACACGTTAGTGCCCAACTCTTCAATCTGAGAGGACAACCATGGACTATAAAACACCTAGAGAAAGAAGCCTCTACCAGGAAAGCTCCAGACCAAACACACGTGGAGAAAGCCAGGCGGAGGAATACGCATGCGCAGCACCCCCACTGTGAGTGGATCGGCTCTAGCCCCTCCCCTCGGGTAGCTCATGTAACCATCACCGTTCTCGCAGTAAATCTCAGTATCGTGGCTTTCATTTTACAGATGAGTTGTCTGAAGACTAGCGAGGATAAATGACTTGCTCGAAGTCACAAAGAAAGTAACGGGCACGGGATTACTACCCGGCCATTTGGTTCCAGGCTCTCAACCACTGCCTTGCAAAGCCCCGCCAGCCATCCTGGCCCATCGTTAGACCCCACTGTGTGTAAGAGCAGGTACTGCAGCCCGGACACAAGACTGGGCTTCTCTCAAGAATAAGAAAAGTCTTGCAAATGAAAAGTCTGGTAGATAAAAAATATGAAACAAAAAACTGATGCAATCTCCCAGAAAATAGAACAAAATACAAAAGGAATGGGACATGAAAAAGATAAGAAAATTTGAGGATTAGTCCATGAGGATCAATATCCTAAATAAAAGGAGTTCTAGAAGATCAGAAAACTGAGGAAGCAGAAATCACGATGGAGCAATCTAAGAAAATTTCCCACAACCAAAGGACACGGTTCTGGGTGATGCTCAGCATAACGGATGGACAGAGACCAGAACCCAGGCAGGTCACCCTGAAGTCTCAGGGCACTGAAGACAAAAACAAGATCCTATTCGCTTCCAGAGAGAACAAAACAGGTCACACGAAGGACCAGGGATGCGCTCACCTTCCAACCGCAACCCAGGAACCAGCAGACCCTGGAGCAAGGCTTTCGGCGCTCTGGAGGAAAATGACTTCCCACCTTGAACTGGTGGGAACTGGATGCCTGGCTAATCCAGCAACTGCGAATCAGAGGAGAAAGGTGTTTCCCGCGTGCAAGCTCTCAGCAAACTTCCCACCCAGGCTTTCTTCCTTGGGAAGGCTGTGCTCCTGTATTCAAGAGCTGAGCCATAACAGGAAGACAGACAGGAAATGGGAGAGCTGACTGTGAGGCAGGTGAGGGGGATCCCAAGTGATGGTGACAGAGGACCCAGGTGACAGCCGGGCCCAGGCATGGAGGGCAACCAGTCCAGACCCTGACATGCTCGTGAGGAGGAAACTGAACTTCCCTGATGCACACAGACAACTTGAGGGGCCACCTAGAACACTAACAGACTCGACGGCACCTAGAGCATCAGCAGCAAACAACTTTTAACGCCACAGAAACGAAAAGTAGAGCAGGAAAGAAGTGATCCGTAAATTCTGCACCGCTGAGCTGTGAAGAGCACTGATGTAGTAGCAACAGTGTAAACCCCAGTTACTGATCTTACCAAAACCATGATATAAATGCCTGGGGAATTGGGAAGGACAGCAAAGATCTGAGATTAAAGAGGTAAAGAGGTCAAGACCTACATCCTTACCTCGCACAGTAAGGAATCGGAGCCTAGGACCAAAAAAAAAAGCAAGACAAAGTATCAAAGTATCACACGCACGTCATTTAGAGACAGAGGGAAATAAAATCATCAGCTCAAAACATTTTCAAGCAGTCGATGCCCTGGGAAAAGGGGAAACACGAGGGAACCACTGTTTTTCACACAAACCTTGGAGAGCCATGGTTATATACAACTTGGAAAAGGCCAGGGAAGGGGAAACAGACACTAATGAAGACATGTGACATCACTGAATGTTCTAACAACTAAGAGAAGTTGGGACTAACAAGTATTGTCAGGCTCAACAGCTACAGCTAACCAATACCAAAAACCCAGTCTTCCAGACCTCAGAATCGACCCTTTCCCTCTGAGTGTATCCTCATATTCAACAGATAACCAACCTAATGAGGCTGCTGGTCTACCAGGACAAACAAGCCATCACTAATAACAAGTCCAAGTTCGGCAGTACCCATCCTGGTCAGTCACAGTCCATCAAGGGTAACACTTGTCTGATTGCTGGTCCCCTCCCTTGCTAACCCAAAACTGGTCCTATGGCTTCATGGAGCCTT
The DNA here is from genome assembly GCF_036850765.1 of Saccopteryx bilineata. Lineage (NCBI taxonomy): Eukaryota > Metazoa > Chordata > Mammalia > Chiroptera > Emballonuridae > Saccopteryx > Saccopteryx bilineata. The sequence continues at coordinate 9,634,589 of NC_089493.1, read as the reverse complement.
GTCCCCTTCATCTCCTCACAGGTAAGCCATTATATGGCATTTCATGGCACCTGCTCACAATACTGCTGGGAACCCAACAGGCCATCCCCCAGGCCTGCCAGTACCCCGCCTCTGAGCCCAAGCTCTCAGCTTTTATTTGGAAGGTGTCCCGTTTTGTTTTGTTGTAGATCAGAGCCAAACTCAAAGGCCAGACCGGCTCTCCAAAGGAGAGCTCTACACAGTCCCTTATGCACATGAAAGGCAAGTGAACACCTTGTACAGACCTGGCCCCCAGCAAGGGCTGGTGGGTGTGGAGGCACAGGGCATCTCGGGTGCCGGAGTGTGCCAGAAACCTCCGCTGTCTGCTCACTAGCTGTGGGACAGGGCAAGGCTGCTGAGCATCTCTGGGCCTGTGTCTACATCTGCCAAGAGGGGATACAACGTGAACTTCAGAGGGTTACGGTAGAATCAGACGATGCACTGGGGTCTGCCATTCCCGCAATATGACCCAGGGTGAGGGTGAGGATGGTTTCCCACGGCTGTGTCCAGTCTCTTCCGTCACAATCCAAGGTTACAAGGCTGTCATCTTGTCACCTGTCCTCTCCACAGCCAAGCAGGCTTTGATCTAGTGCTCACCACGGCTCTCCCCTCCCCTCAACTCGAAGTCCCATCAGTCCTTGCTCTTAACACCTCCTCCCCACCCCACTTACTCCATCTTCCCCCACTGCAATCTGATTCCTAGTTCTACCACTTATTAACTCAGCAACGTGGCATTTGTGACTCCAGCTCAGCCTCCGTGTTAGGGGTGCAGATAATACCCCACACGGGGGTTGCTTGGGAGACGTGGTACAACATTCAGCAAGTGGCCGCCTCCCCACCCCCATGCTCCTCATAATCAGGACATCAACGCTCTCTAGCCATTTCAGGTGATCCCTGACTTCACTGATTATTACACAACCTGCACTCTATATTATTCACTTTCCAACAACAGTATCCCAAATTATCTCCTGTCACTCACATCGAGACTTCGCTATGTCGGCCTGACGAGGACGGGGCCGAGCTACAGAACGGGGAGCCTTTTAGTCACCCAGCCGTCTTCCCCCTACTGTGTGTTTGGAAATTCCCGGGACATCAGATTGCATTTCACCCTTGTTTTATAAAAATAAGCAGCAACAGAAGAAAACAAAACCAAAAGTATTATCACTGATCACTTGTGTTTTCATAAACTTAATGCCATGGAGACAACAACGGAACCACAGCAGTGAGGGTTATAGGCTGACCTTCAACCAAGAAGGCGGGGACAGTGCAGAAAATGAAATTAAATGAAACGGCATGTCTACGGCATGGTGTCATTCAACCACGCTTGTACAGTGGAGCACGACTGGGATTCTTCTTCCATTCTCTGGAAATTTAAGTTTCTCATAACTTGTACTACATCTAGCCTTTTAACGCTTGATGTCATGCAACCAAACGTCGGGAACTGCGTATAAGCCAATACTCGGGTGATGCTCTCTGGCTTTCTAAATAGACGTGGATATTCCACATCAAGGCGAAGGCTGTTGATCCAAAACATCCAGGACTGGACTGCTTCCAGAGCTCACGGGCCTCACTCTGAAAGAACGCAGGGATTAGAATGGAGATGTTAATGCCGCCCAAGCTTGCTGAGTCCCAGGGACCACACAACAGGATGTGTATGTACCTCGAGGCTGCTGTGATGTCACTGTTTTGTTCAAGACCCAGAGAGCACAGACCGCGTCCTTTGACACTGACTCCTTGTTAGTCAAAGCCCTATGTGTTTCTCAGGTGCCACCAGCACCGCTTTTGGACTCCGGGGCAGAGAGCCTGCTGGCCCAAGGCCAACCCTCTCTCCTGTCCCTGGAGTCCTGCTCTCCTGCCCTTTGTCAGACAGCCTCGCCAGGTTCCACAGCCTTGTGGTCGGAGCCCAGGTCTCTGTACTCCCAGCTCAGGCTCGATGCCACCACCCCGGATGTCCCTCACACTCCCATGGAATTCAACGGGCCATCCAGGTGGGTGCAAATATCTCCCAGATGTGTCGTCTCCAAAGGAAGAAGACAAGAGCCACTTTTAATTTATGTATATATTAGTCTCCTGTTTCCTACTGTGGCTGTGACACATGACTACATACTCACCAGCTTAAAATGACAAAACCTGATCGTCTCATAGTTTAGAAGTCCAAAATGGGTCTGACAGGCTAACACCAGTTATTAGCCGAACTGTGTCCCTTCCGGAGACTCTGGCGGAGGAGCACCTGTTTCCTGCTCTCTCACAGTTTCTAGAAACAGCCTGCGCTCCTTGGTGGCTCGCAGCTCCTTCCCCAAATAACATGGCTCTGACCTCTGTGTCCCCTGCCACATCTCCCCCACCCTCTGCCCCTCCTGCCTCGACCTTCTAAGGATCCTAGTGATTAACAGGACACTTGGGTAATAATCCAGGATCATTCCCAGGTCAAGACTGCTCACTTAATTGCATCTACAAAGTCCCTTCTACCAAGTAAGCTACCACATTCCCAGGTTTGGGGGCTCATGATGTGGACATTGTTGGGGGGGTTCAGCCTACAGCAATTTGGCAAACAGTTGTGAAGACCTGCTTCTCTTGGGGATCTACTCAGGGGCGGGCCGGACAGAACCCAGAGGAGGCGGCCCTAAAATCAACCCAGGCGGTCGCAGGCCAGGTGCTGGGAGGCTGCCCTAGGTGCGGTCACAGTCACTCCTGCAGGAGGAGCCTTGCAGACAGAGGTACGGGGACAGGGCAGGGTGTGGCCTGTGGGGGGAACAGGACGATGAAGACAGCTGGGTGCAGTTGGGTCTGGTTCATTCCGGGGAGGCCAGAAGAAGTGAGGGGCCAGGGCACACAATAGGGCTTCTTCCCGACCGCAAAGGGGCTGCTTGGTAGAAGACAGACAGGGAGACAGATCTCTGGGTTGCAGAGCTGAAGCAGGACCGGAGGCCCGGAGCCAGGAAAACAGTGGTCCCTGCTGCCGACAGTAAGGATGTTAACAAGAGCAGACAGGAACGGAAAGGCGTCCAGGGCAGACACTCGGGGCCAGGACTGATGCGACTCCGGAGGTGGGGGAGGGGCGAGCGGAAGATGCCATCTGAGGGTTAAGTCATTTCAGCACCAAATTGGCAGGTCATCTCCGTGCCCCCTCCCCACCGCCCGCCCCAGTTCTCAGCTAGGAGGCCCCAGAATGCTGCTTTTTAAGTATGTCATACCATCGAGGATTAAAAATAGTTTAAAAGAGGAGAGGGATATAAATATCACACAGGCACCTGCCCCCACAGAGAGCCCCCCAGGAGAGGGAAGCAGGAGTGGGGCGTGATGTCACCGGAGCCCTAAAGGGCCTTCCGATTAGACCCCCAGTTCTCCAGGAACTAAAGGTCCTGCCGGTTGACACCAACCTGACCCCAGGGCTTCTGCAGATTCCCCAAATCCTCTCCCTCATCCTCAGGGCCTGGGAACTCGCATCTCCGAGGAGCCGGGGGTCACAGGGCTGAAGAAGGGCAAGAAGGAGAGGGGGATGCCGACGGTATGGGCAGCCTCAGGGACCCACCTTCAGGCCTCGCACTCCCAATCCCGGCCACAGTCCCCCCGAAGCACCCCCAACCCCCACAGTCCCCCCGAAGCACCCATGGCCTACGCCCTGGTTTCACACTGCCTGCCTTCATAACTGCAGCTTGTTCCCTGTCCCAGACCCCCACCCCCACAGCTGGACCGAGCCTCCCCCCGCCTCCCCCGGCAGCACCCACCCTGTGCACCCTCAGTCCCAACACCCGCATCCCAGCCTCAGGACGCCGCCGCCTCTGCGTACCGGGCACTCCTGCAGCGCCCCGTGTCTTCCTCCACCGCCCCGCCCAGCATTTCGGGAAGACTCGGTGACAGCTCTGCGACCACGCGGCCGGCTTCCAGTGGGTGAGTCCGTGTCCACCTCGGGTACAGAGCCCACCCCAAGCAGGCGTCAGCCCGCTGAGAGGAAGGCTGGCCTGTCGCACCTGCAGCAAGCGATCCCCACGGCTGCCATCCCAGGGTCTCCCACTTGTCACCTGTCCTGAGTCAGGGCTTAGGAAATAAGGTCCCTGTCATCCTGCAGGAAGCACTGTGGATTCCCACATTCCCAAAGGGTCAGACAGCAGTTATTTTTGGTTTCGTGGGTACTTCTCTGTCACGACTAAATTGTGACTGTCGTGCAAGTGCAGCCACGGACAACACACGAACGAATGAATGGACGCGGCTGTGTCCTGATAAGACTTTCTTCACAGAAACGGGCAGCGGCTGGATTGGCCCACAAACCACACTCTGCCAAAGGAGACAGACCAGCAAGGGGGGGAAAAACAGCAAAAATTCTTTTAAAGCCACACTTGTGATTTTGGATGCTTCCTCTAATTCCTTCTGTGACAAATACAATTAAAAAAAAAAAAAAGAGGTGCACGGAGGGGGCGGGGAAATAAGCAGCACGGTTTCTGGGGGAGCAGGGAGTTGACTTTTAATGGTTCAACCACGAAAAAGATAATGACTTGATTTTTCTCTTTTTCCTCCTGAGGCAGCGCAGGCGTGACCTATGGATTGTCTGGGCAGGAGGACTCTGCCCAGGGCCTCAGCCGTGCAGTCACAAATTTAAATGCCGCAGTGTTCCACGGGGCAGGGAGGGCAGTGGACATAGTCCGGGCCTCTCCAAAGGGCCGCTTCCCTCCGCGCTGGGTGGGGTCCAGAGCCCCGCCTCCCCTGTGACACCACACAGCCCGGCTCGGACGGAGTCAAGGCCATCAGAGCCCTGGCCACTGACAGGTGACGCTGATGCCCACTGGACCGAGGGCCTCCCGCTCTGTACTGACATCCATTTAGGTGATGGGTTTCCATTTCAATTGACCCCAAACAGTCTTGTTCCTCGATGCAAGTATGCACAGGTGAAGGTGGGAACCCCACCTCCCTGGGCACCGTCAACCATGCCCAGCTGGTTCAGAGCACGGGTGGGTCCCCCACCTTCTCTGGGCTGTTCACAGAAACCATAACTGATCAGCTCGGAATGAATCAAGAATGCATGTCTTTTTACTGATGTGTAGTTTTACAGCAAAGCTTGCGAACGGCAACCTCTTCTACACAGGACGCTTCGTGGGAGGGACTCTCCAGCACTTGACAGGGAAAAGAATCCAGGAACCCAGCCAGCTGTGCTCAGCGGTGCCCAGAGTCCCACGCCAGCCGCCCACACATGCCTGCCAGGGGACCGGAATGCGATGGCTGTATGCGGGCACCTCTGTCCTTATACCACCTCCCAGGGGGCCCACCTGAGCCTGACACTCTCTCTCATTCTATAGAGGAAACTGAGGCTCAGCACAGGGAACATATTTCCCAGGGTCCCACAGCAAGGCAGCAATGAGGCCAGGCCCCAGACCCAGGACTGACGCCACATCCTGTCTGTGGCTTCCCCACCTGCACCACCTGCTCGCCCTGACGAGGCCCCTTGAGCAGAACCCACGCCCTGGTGAGGGACGGAGCCGGACTGGAACATGGCCTCTGGGGACAGAATCCAGAGTTAATGCGAAGCCCTGACATGCCTCCAGCTGGGGGCCTGAGAGGAGAGTTCTACACGGTGATTCATCCTTCCAGCCAAGCACATAGCCGCGGGCAGGGCCCTAACAGGCAGCAAGTGCCTGGAGGACATGAAACCTCTGCATCTGATTTCCTTTGGTTTCTGTCCAGAAACCTCCAGTGCGCTGGCTGTGCCCTCCAGGAGCCAGGGGAGGCGGAGGCAGGACACAGCCCCGCGGGGGTGCTGGATAATCCTGACCACAGTGACTACCCCATCCCGGCCCCAGTGCTGTGTGCCCTGGAGGTCTGGGGGAGGGGTGTGGATGGAACCCGGAGGGGAGGGTGCTGGGTGCAGGGAGCCGGTGGGTAGCTGGTGTGGCATCCCCAACCGACCACAGAGGGACCGGCATACCAGGCGAAGGGGCGTGGACTTGAGCCTGTAAGTCAGTGCAGCCCGACCCTCTCCCCATTACGACACTGATGGACGATGATGATATTAGCCCTGGGGTGGACCAGGAGCTGCCCTCAGTCCAGGGGCTGGCCATGGAGACCCAGGGAAGGGATCAGCAAGGGCGAGTGTCGGTGGCTGGATGGTAGGTAGACTGGAGGAGGTGACGCAGGGCCCAGCGCCACAGAGGTCGCTAGGGAGTTGGGGCAAGCAGGAAGAGGGCCTACACGTGGCTCTGAGCCGGTGGAACACGAGGAAGAGGTGGAGAGCATGGCAAGGGCCGACCTTTGAACCACGCGGCACAGTTCCGCCCTGAGCCTGCCTTCAGGCTGTTCAATCACGTTCCCTCGCGCATGCGCGGTGGAATCCGCGGTCAAGTTTCCACCCTGTGCTTCGGCCGCAAGCACCACCTCAAAGGCTTGGAGACAACACAAAAGAAGCAGTTGGCGCCCAGCACCCAAGCTGCTCCCTGACAGGCTAATGGTTACCACCTCTGTTGGACAGTCAATTCCAAGTGCCCAAAACACTGCTCCTGTTTGCTAACCCGGGCAGTACTGCCCCTGACACATTGGAAAGGAGACACTGAGGCAGGGGTGGGGAGGCTGCTCCGGGAGCACCAGCCAGCAGGGCTCAGGGGGCCGTGGTGGACCCCCCCTCCTGGCTCCCCAAGAACAGCAGGGGAACAGCCTTATGTCTGCCTCACCCCACCTGACTCCATCCACCTCCAGCACTGGGCGCTCCTGAGCAGTGAGGTCAAGGGCCACAGCGTCAGACCCAACAGGCACCAGGGCAGCCGGAGACAGCCTCAAAGATTACTGCCGTCTGCGTGGCCAGAGGCGGGAAATCCAAGCCCCGAGCCCCGGTCTGGCCAGGCGCCCGTGATGGTTCCACGCTCCATCAAGGCAGGAAAAGCACCAACTTCGCATTCCCTGACGTCCGCAGGATGCTGCTGGCTTAGCACACATCTGCTCAAGTGAACAGAGAAGGGCTGAGAATTCTGGGGGTGGTGGAGGCTTCGTACAGGAAAGGAAGCATCTTCCAAATCCTGGCTCACCATCAATCACCCTTTGACCAACAGTCAGGGGACCCCAGAACTAGCGGAGCATTCAGCCGGACCCTAAAGCCAAGTCGAAGAGGGAGAGGAGACAGCCACACGCGCCTTGTCATCAGGAAGCCAGCACCTTGCTGGCCACAGCACAGACCCGGTAAGCGACTGCCTCTGTCCTCAACTCTACCCCAGGTGGCTCCAAGGACGCGGAGGCCCCCAGAGGGAGGCCGCCCACATCCTGCAAGTCCATTTTCTCCTCTCTGTAAAGGTCAGCAGCTTGGGCCGCCCTCGTCTCCCTGCAAGGGACACTGTGAGGGCGGCACAGGCAGCCTTTGCCCAGAGGGACAGTCGAATGCTGTCTGCCAGAGAGTCATTCGTTTACAAACACTTTTGGGCACCACTGAAGTGAACATATCAACAGGGACTTCATCAGCCCGTGTCACATCTCCTAGGAAAGGCCAGCTTTCTGCCCAGCTCACTTGGCCTGAGGTCTTCATTCCAACACTCTGTGGGGTATAATCTGGTGAAGTCACAATAGTATCTGCATGGATTCCAGAATTCCACAGGTCAGGGCCATCAAAGAAGCTTCAGATGAGTAACTGGCAGAGGTCAACATACTTCCAAGTAAACGTAAACATATAAAGATGTAAAGATATAGGTATATTAGTGAACCGTTTTTCCCTGAAATGCAGTGTCCTCATGACTGACCCTGGAAGCACCTGGTCCCAGGACCATGAGAGTCAAGCTTTTCTGAAAAGAATCAGGGCTGTGTGACCATGACAGCAGCCACCTCTTGCACATGGAGGCTGGGACTCCTCCTCAGTCCCTGTGATTACAGATTTGTGAAATCCCTCTGTTGCCGTCCTCCCAACAGCACGACATCTGCAACTACCTGCGCTTAGAGTGAGCGCACAGCTTACAAAACCCCCTTCCGCCTGGACTCCTCCTGTCGCCCCTGACTGCCACCCGCACCAGTTCAGACGAGCAAGGCCCCACCCATGGCCCACAGAGCCGATCATCCAGACCATCCAGGGCCTGCTGGCACCCACCAGCTGGTTTGGGCAGATGCTCCGAGCATGGCGTGGGTGCCTTCCAGACTTGGCCCTTTGGTTGGGACTTCCTGAGTACCACAGAGACAAGGAGAGAAAACGTCTGTTGAGCATCCAGTCATGCAGTCAAGCGACAGGAAAGCCAAGGACAAGCTGAAGACAGAAGACACATTCTGGGCCCCACCTCCTCTCCCAGCCTCTCCTCAGAGGCTGGGCAGAGCAGCAAAGCCAGAGCCAGCAACTCTGCAGTGTTGGGGTTCCCCCTGCCCCAGGACTAACAGCTTCTCTCATTGTAAGAGCCCAAACTGCAAACAACCCAAGTGACCCTCCCTGACGAACAGATCACCTGTGACGCGTGCCTACGACGGACTAACAAGGAGCTAGGCACTGCCCGGTCTGGGCTGGAGCTAGGCGGATGCACATGCTGGCAGGTAATGAAAATGTCCCCAAACTGGGCTGCCGTGATGTTTGCACAGCTCTGTAGGTTTACTAAAAATTACTGAATTGTAAACTTAAAACAGGTGAATTTTATATGTAAATTATATCTCAGTAGGTTTACAATCCTCCCCACCTCACCCCATCCTAGCCAAAAAAGGTACCGATGTAAACAAGGATGTGGATTAATTATTCCAACAAAATGTGGAACGAAAAAAAAAACCCAATTTAACGGAGTATGTACTGTTCAAGTCAATGTTCAATTCAATGTTATATGAAGCTCTAGAGGCAAAACAATAGTAGTCAAGGTCGGAATAGTAGTTGTGTTGTGGGTGGGTACTTGTGTGTGTGTGGGGGGGGGTGTTACTGACTAGGGAGGGAGATGAGGCACCCAGCCAGCGTACTGGAAGTCTGCTTCATCTGGGTGATGGGCTCACCCTTAAAATTAATGCATTTTATATAAATATATGTAACCATATATAAGATATAACATATATACATAAGTGTAAAAGTTAATTTTTTTAATGGCAAAGCTTTGGATGCTCAAATTGTAATTTGCATTACCTAAAATAGGACAGTTCACTGGGAGCTAAGAGATAGGGGCTCACTCAGTGAACTCCTACCCAACCGTCAGGACCCATCTTACATTATCCCCATTTGGAGAAGCCTTCTCTCATAGTTTTAGGTGTATCTAACTGCTCACAATACTGAACATCCCTTCACAAAATTCATCTCCTTTACACTAGGAACGGATCCTACAGGAATGCAGGAAGTTGCACCAAGAATTGGCTAGAATGTGTTTCTTAAACACCCATTAATAGCCTAAGACACACACACACACACACACACACACACACACACACACACACTGACAGCCCAAACCAGATGCCATCTCAGCAAAAGATAATTATGCCAACCCCCCAAAAAAGATGTCAGTTCTCGGGCAACAGAATCCAGGCATGAGACTTATAATCAAAAGGAATCCTTTTCAGCATCTCCAGCCAGATCCTCCTCCTCTTACACAAATCACAGCCAGAAGAGATCTGGGGAGCAAACTCAGTTTCCACTGGCCACTTACAAGGCTCCCGGTCCACTTCAGGTCACCTCTGCCTGCACTGCCCTTACCCAGCCTAGGGGTGGAGCAGGTCCACGTGGGCTCCCAGGAAACATTCCATCCAGTGTAATGCTTAAACTTGACTGCTCGGACATCCCACACGGACTGCACCCTGACTGCTGAGGCTCCCTGCCCCCGACAGTAAAGTCATGTCAACTGCTGGGGGCAGGGGCAACAACACCCCTCTGTCCAGGCCTCTCAGCTCCCTCGGAGCCGCCCCCAACCTTGGAATCTCTAGAAACCCAAATCTGCAGGGGAAGCTGCTAAAGAAACTTCCCCTGCCCAGGTCCATGAAAACAGGCCGGAAGCGAAACTGTCCTGTTCTGTGAGGTTCACAGGAGAGGTTGGAAAGACACCTGAGGAAAAGCAGCTGTGGGTGGGTGGGTTAGGGGGTGATTGTGGGTGACTTTTGCCCCTTGAAATATTTCTGTGCTGTATCCACAATGAATAAACTCCTTTGATGGGTAAACTTCATCTGCAGCGGGAGTAACTCCTGGCCCTTGTGGGAGGCACTGGCCACCCAGTTTCTCTTTCACCTTGTCTCAAGGCAGAGCTGGTCCCAGAGCCCAGCACCCAGGTTGGGGGCCAGGGAAGGGGCAGCTCCTTGAGGAAAGTGGCGTGGCCGTCCCGGCCTGGGTGCCCCTCTGAGCTCACAGACGGGGCCCCTGGTCCCTTCCCCCTTGCCGGCCGCTAAGGCGCCGCCCCCATTCATTCCCCTAGCCTCCGGGGTACTCGGCAAGTATGCGAATTCACACTCAGACACACGTAGGCGCACTTTCTCCTCCCTCCATGACCTGGGCCACCGCCCCCAACAGCCCACGCACAAACTTCTCCAAACTCGCAGCTGTCGCTGGAGGGTAGTCATGACGTCCCGCAAAAAAAAAGGAGGGGACCCCCCCACCGGGACCCCCCCACACACTCACACACATATAAACACACACACACGTGTGCCGCCCCACCCCCGGGGTTGGCGATGCCGGGGTTTGGGGGCGGGTGCCTCAAACCCCTCCTCCCAGTAAGTGACAGAAACGGGGTCAGGACCCGGCAGGGTGGCGCGGGTCGCAGTAGCCCAGTGTGGAGCGGCTCCCAGAGCGACCCCAATCCGGCGTTCCTTTCCGGGGAGGCTGGGGCGCGTTACCTTGCAGGTTCTGGACTCGGATGTCGCTGATCTGTCCGATGAGCTCCTCGCGTTGGAACCAGTCCCATTCCTGAGCAGCCATGAAGCGCGGGCGGGAGGGCCCGGCGCCGAGCCGGGCGCGGGTGGCGGGCGCGGGGAGCCTGGCCGGCGGGCGCGCGAGCGGCACGCACCCGGCGAGGGCGCCGCGGAGTTGGGCGAGCGGCGGGCGCGGGCGGGGCGCGGGCGGGGCGGGCGCGTTCGGGCCGCTCCCACCGCGGGCGGGCAGCTGGCGGGCGCGGGCCGGCGGGTGCGGAGCGCCCTGGCTCGCGCTCACTCCCCCATCTGGGGGCGGGGGCCCCGGGGGGCGAGGGGAGGGCCGGGGCTGGAAGCTGGGCTCAGGCCGCTTTCCTTTTCTCCCGGGTGTTTGTTGGGTGGATTGTTTGGTTGCAAACGGCGGTGATAAACGCGGGGTCCCGGCCCTTAGATTGTGATGTCTCAGGGGGCGGCGGGCCGGTGACGCAGCCGCGGGGTGAGTGAGCCCGCGGGTCCTAGGACCTGGTCCGGAAAGGCCCGCCCCCTCCCACCCCGACCCCCTGCGCCGCCCCTCAGGCTTCTGTCCCAAGGATGACCCCCTCCTACACACGCACGCGCGCGCGTACACACACACACACACACACACGCGCGCGCGCACACACACTTCAAAGCAGGCCCCTTGCCCCTTTCCCCCTCTAACCCCGACCCCGCGATTGCAATTCGGAGGGGCGGGCTCTGCGGGGGTAGGTGGTGGGGGCTAAGCCATGCCCATCCGAGATGACTGCACCTGAAGGAGAGGCCAAGGATGGAAATGGAGGTAGAGGGAGGCTCTCCTCTAGCTCCAAATGGGGGGTGGGGCATAGCAAAAAGGACCTTTCTCCTTGGTTGGAATATTGGGAACTTTTGTGCGTGAATCCCATCCAGACATGGCCTCAGGTTCTGGGGAGGACAGAGAAGCTGCGGACTTCTTGGAACAGGTGTACCCCATGGAGTCCTGGGCCACTGAATCACCAATGGGCTCCTTGGGCGCTGGGTACCCCATGGAGTCCTGGGCCACTGAATCACCAATGGGCTCCTTGGGCGCTGGGTACCCCATGGAGTCCTGGGCCACTGAATCACCAATGGGCTCCTTGGGCGCTGGGTACCCCATGGAGTCCTGGGCCACTGAATCACCAATGGGCTCCTTGGGCGCTGGGTACCCCATGGAGTCCTGGGCCACTGAATCACCAACGGGCTCCTTGGGCGCTGGGTACCCCATGGAGTCATGGGCCACTGAATCGCCAGTGGTCTTCGGGCTTTACTGAAAATGTGCAGGACTTTTGGACAGTGTGTGTGTGTATCTTTTGTCTTGAGAGTTCCAGGATCTTATCTTGTTTGGGGCTCACAACATACCTCAGGCTAGTTCTTTATTGGTTTTACAAACAGGGAAAGAGCTTGGAGTTGTGTAATTTGCCCGAGGCTGAGGAACAAGTTGGGCATGAGGTTCCAGCCTCCAGCTCAGTGCTGTGACCCTTTCCCGAGCATGCGCACACAGTGGCTTATACATGGGATATACAGGAGGAAAAATGGCCAAGGTTCACTGAGTGTTTAAACATGGGCTGTGTTTATCATTGCTGTGTTCATTCTACTGACATACTGGCACCCGGATGGATGGGCACCTCACTCACTAACAAATAACCATGTGGAGGCAGGGCCCTAAGGCGAGCAGGTCTACCCTCAGGTGGACTCCCAGGGGCAGAGGGGAGGGACAGTCAACAAACAAGGGAGCAGGATAATTAGAGTTCCAAGTAAGTTCCAGAAAGGAGAAAATCGGCGTGGGGTAGTAACTGGGATGGGAAGAGGGGTCAGGCGAGGTCTCTGAGGACTAGCCTTGGAGCTGAGTGGAGGGATGAAGAGTTACCCCTGAGACAGCCCTCTGGGCAGGGGTCAGTAGAGACAGGACCTGGGTGGCTTTCTGTGTGCTGCCCTCTTCTAAGTACTAGAGGCACAGCCAGGGATGGGTGGTCCGTGCGTTGTGAGCTGACACTCTACTCTGGTGGGAAGTTTAGCCAAAGGATCAACAGGAATATAATGTCACGGTACAGAACTCTAGAGCACTTTTCTTTCTCTTGATTCACATTTCCCAACATGACCACATACTTTTACAATCAGAAAACCAATACATTCTTTTCCCACTTCTCTTTCCAGGGGTGCCAACCTGCCCCTGCTGTCCTCATCTGCAGGTCTGGAAGCCCGATGGAGGTGCCCATGGTGCCCACGGGGGCTCACAGATGCCTGGGCACATGCTCCTGGGCTTGAGGCGGGAGCAGCCTTCTCAACTCGACCTTGTAGCCTGTGGTCATGTCACACTCGAAGGAGCAGGGTCTGCCTCTATGTCGTGCAGAGCAGGGTGCTTATAGCTAGGCATCACCTGATTTTGCCCCATCTGCTAGTCATCTCTTGTTTTACACTTTAATTTATTTTCTGTAATTGCCACGGGGGTAAAGTTGGGCTGAAAGTCATTTTCTTTCCAAAGCAAAGAGCCAAGAGAGTCAGCCTTCCTCTCCATCAAGAGGCAGGTCTCAGGGAACAGAAGGCTTTGAACAATTCAGTGCGGATGTGAGCTGTAGGGGTAGGCCATTTTTCATGATACAAAGATGACTGTTCCTGTGAATGGATCACTGCATCTATGGGGAACATTGCTTAGGCAGTAGCAACTTCCTGGCAGGGAGGAGCCATAATCACCATTGATTGAGCACTAACTGTGTGCCAGATGTTAGATCACCAGCCTAAAGAACTTTTTTTTTTTTTTTGCATCAAAGTACAAAGAAAATTGTAGATGGTTTTTTAAATGGAATAGGAGCCTGAGCCAGCATTGAACATGAAGCTGGCCTCTGAGACTTACTTGAGTATTCATTGCTCTCCTGTGTCAATATCACTCCTCTTCCCTTTGGTGTCTCCAAACTCTGGTTCTCCCTGATTGGTCTCTGTGCCACCTCCTTGCCTATCCATCCTGGTTTTCCACTTTTTGATCCAGTGATGATGAACTGCTCCAAGTCCTGGCCATACCCCATCACCTCCAGGCCTCTGCTCATTCTGTTCCCTTTGAAATGCCCTTCCCCTCCCTTCCTACCTTCACTTTACCTTTGCCTAGCAGAGCTTGCTCCTGCTCAATCAAATCCACCTCAAAAGAACCTTCTCCAATACCCCTTGGCCCAACAGATGCCTGTCTTCTACAGTCTCGTATAGTCACGGAGCCTGCTATCCAGTTTTTACGATGCATTGTAATCATGGTTATTTGGTGGTTCCCCCCATAAACTGTGAACTACTTGAGAATGAGGGCTGTGTGTCATTAATGTCTCTATCTGAACACGTAGCACAGTGCACAGCATAGAGAGAGGTCTCCATACTGAGGGAATGTGTGAATGAATGACTCTCGTGATAAACCTGAACTCAGAAAGCAGGGACCAAATGACAAACAGTTGACCTTCAGGTCCTGGGCCCAAGTAAACTTCTAAGGAGGTGATCAAAAACATGTTTGCATATTGGCACTGGGCAAAGCACATGCAGCTGGGCGCCGGGCAGGTGCTGTCCTGTGATATGCCTCTTCCTCGGGCCAGTACTGCCTCCGGGGTCTGGAGTTCCAGCTGGAGACAGAGGGACATGTGACTTCCAAGTGTGTGTGTGTGGGGGGGGGGTGAGGTTATTTGTCCTCTTACATGAATGGATAGTACTATTTTTCTTTTGCACTTTTATTTTTGGAAAGAAAAAGTACTCTGTCTAAATGAAGGCTTGGGAGTTTCCAGAAATGGATTTTCTTGAAGTTGCCCAATTCTGCTAGAATCCTTGTCTTTGTTTAAAACTGGGTTCTGCCAAGGAAAAGGACAAGAATCACAGGAATTCCTGGTCTGAAACTTAGAGATCATCGAATCCCACATGCCTCCTCTTGCGAGAATTCCCAAAGCGGCTGGCCCAGGGCTCTTCCTGCCTCCACCCATGAGGGCCGACGGTTTCAGGTGGATCAACTGGACAGAGGGTTTGCACCTTATATTCAAATCCCCCTCAAGAAAGAAGAAGAACAAAGATAACCCCAGTGTACACTCCCAGCCACTTCCAGGCGGGGAGTGTGGCAGGGGCTTCCCACAGGGGGAAGCCGCTCTCGCCAGACACTGCCACGGCCCCTGCTGCGTGCCAGCCCTGAGGATCTGGACAGCCTTCCTCAGCCAGTGCGCCTCTGGTCCTCACAGCAGCCTCATGAAAACCACTAGGTAAGGATCACTTTTAGATGGAGTTTAAAGCTGCTTAGGAAATTATGCAAGTCACAGAGTAAGGCCAAACCAGACTTTATCCTGTAGTCCTTACCATCCACCCACTTCAATCTCCAATATGGCTGGACTCATGCTATAGACCAGACTAACACATGAATTTAGTACAACCCAGCTCTACCTATTGTCATGTTTCTATGACATTCTTTAAAAGTCTTAGCTGCCTCAAAATCGTAGCTCTCATCAGCATATACACACAGTGAGGAACTTCAAATTAAATCCCGTTAAGAGGTTATCCTTCAAATCAACAAAAAACATCTCCTGGGCAGGGGGTCTGCATTATGATGTCACAAGGCTGCACTATAGCATAAAGATCCCCCCATCCCAGCCCCATATCTTTACTTAGCAAACGTTGGTTGACTGGCCTCCCATGGCCAGGCCCTATGCTAGAACCCAACAGTGGACAAGACCCAGAATCAGTCTGCGAGAATGAGCCCCAACTCAGAAGTGTGGACTTTGTTGTAAGGACAGAGAGGAGCCCTTAGAAGACTAAATGGGTCAGATTGTCCCTCTGGTTGTGGCACAGAGGTGTAGACAGGAGCTTCAGAGACCTTGCTTGTCTCAGGGACACAGGTGTGAGATGGGAGTGACCGATACCAGAGCCGTAGTCATGGACATGGATTTTCCGGCCATTCAGACAGTGCAATTGGCAGTACCTGGTGGCCGGCTGAGGAATCGTGCAGCGCTGGTCCGTGTGCTTCTGCTTCTAGGACTTGCACGTGTCGCCTCCACCCACTGTGCCACAAACTCCTCGAGAATGCCTCACAAGCCGGGCTGCCTAATTTACCTTTGTGTCACCAGAGCGCAATGCCATGCTGGGCACACAATAGGAGCTCAATAACCAGTATTATGCTGGATGCATGCTAGGGGCTCGATAAATTTTAATTATTATGTGTGTGAATAAACAAATTCTATTTAAACATCACCAAACACTGACTCTAAAACCTCCTTGAGTCCCGGGCTTTGCTAGAGAGTCTGAGTCTCTTCCATGCCTTAGGAATGCCAGGTGTCCTGCCTGTCTGCTGTTCCCTGCCCCTCCCCCCCCATAAAGTTTCCCCTTTGATTGCTACCTGCCTCCGGGAACACTGTAGGACAGGATGCAAAGGTTGGTGGCAGAGACAGAAGCTAAGAAACAGAAGTAATCCAGTTTCAAGCAAAAAGATTGAGGATATGTGCTATACTGGACAGGGGGCAGACAGGGGAGGTTAGAGCTGTGTGACCTTAAGCAAGTGCTTACCCTCTCTGGGTCGTTGTGCTTTCATCTGTAAAATGAGGCCCGGAGTCTCTACCTAGCAGATTGCTGTGAGTTCAAGTACATGCGTACAGAGAAGAAACACTTCCGTAAGATTTCTCAGTAAGCTCGAGATCGTTTCTATGGCATAAAATGAACCACATGCAGAAGAGAAGCTACCCCCGAACTTGGGAGGTTACCTATAATGTAAAATATTAATGTGTTCCCTGGGATTTTATTACTTTTTTGGAGTGTGGAGGTGTTGATGGGTGGTTTTAAAAAAAAAACCCTGCTTCCCTAAGTAGACAGCACTGGATGCCCCAATTTCCACAAATAAAACCCTTCATTTCTTCCAGGTTTGATTCGTCAAAGGCTGCTTCCCCAGAGACAGCCTGCTTTTCTTTTTCTTTTCGCTGGCATTAGAACACTATTTAAGGAGTGTATATTTTTCAGTAAAGCAAATGAAAAAACTTTTTTCCCCACAAAGTGAGAGAGTTTGGCCATGGGAGGACGTGGGAGAGACAGGATACTGCAGAGAGCGAGAACACCCTGTCTGAGGCGTTTGGGGCAACACTGTGGAAATGTATATGGTTTTAAAAATACATTCTGGAATCAAAAGCAAACTTTGCTGATGATAATCCCAGGGATGGTGGTTTAAAAGCCACAGCTTGGTACAAAAAGGATGAAATAAGATCCCTGGGCCAGCCCCTGGAGCTGATGTTCCCCGCACAACCAAGTCAGTTTCAACAGTTTACTGTGCATTTCCTGCCTGCGGTGCAGGTAACATTTACCCAGAACCCCCTGCTGGCAGAGGATCGTGTCCAGTGCTTTGTAACATCTTGTTTAATCTTTGAAGGAGGTATTGTTATCATCCTGATCTTACTTATGAGGAAACTAAGCACAGAAGGAGTCCGGTGACATCCCCAAGGTCACTCGGGTCATAAGTCAGCAGAGAAAGGACTCAATCCTGGACACTGTACAGAAACCGAGTCTGATCTTTCACCTCCATGTCAGCAGCCTTCGAACCTTTTGGAACCGGCCCAGGTTACTAAGTGGAACAGGTCATGTTGGAGATTCATTAGGAAAGAAGTCGAGCCCGTGCCCCAGCAGGGACAAGTTTTCCCTACGAGGTCAGGAACAAAAACCTCTTTCCTGTTTCTCTCCACAGAGAGGGGCCTTCGGTTTGTGTGAAGTGCTAGGAGGTAGCTCCACTTCTGACGCCTGAGCAACTCAAATGGCGTCATATCCCTTTGCGAAGAACCTTCGATGTGGCTCTGCTGGAAAACATATGTGGCTTTCGTGCTGTTCAAAATGAATTTTAACAGGTGACTTCCAAAGGAGATAGGGCAATGGGCTTTATCCAAGTCATCAACCGGTCCTGTCGATTTTATCTGATGTCTAAATCCATCCTGAGTAGCCAGTGTGCAGAGATGGCCATCCTCAGTGCCCCTTCCCTCTCGGTACATACCTGCTGCTCCTCACCTGAAGGGGCGGAGTCTAACTCCCCTTCCCTGGAACCCAGGCTGGACTCAATACCTTTCTTGACCAAGATAATGTGGTAGAAGCAATATTCTGAAACCTCTGAGGCTGGGCCATAAGAAGCCTTGCAGGCCTGACCTGTAGTGGCGCAGTGGGATAAAGCGTCGACCTGGAACACTGAGGTCGCTGGTTCGAAACCTTGGGCTTGCCTGGTCAAGGCACATATGGGAGTTGATGCTTCCTGCTCCTCCCCCTTCTCTCTCTCTCTGTCTCTCTCTCTCACTCCTCTCTCTCACAAAAAAATCAATAAATAAAATATTAAAAAAAAAAAAAAAAGAAGCCTTGCAGCTTCTGCGCTGGACTCTTAGAACGCTTGCTCTGGGGAGAGCCAGGAGCCATTTAATCTGAACCGCCATGCTGTGAAGGAAGCCAAGCTAGCCATGAGGTGGGGTGTGGGGTGGAGCGTGGAGAGTGAGCGAGCCCAGCCTCTCCAGCCAGCCAAGCCCAGGCACCAGGCACGTGAACACCTTGAAAAGCCACCTTGAACAAGAGCTCATCTTCAGTCCGGTGAACTTCAATGTCTCCAGCCCCAGCTTCCCTCTGTAACTGCACGAGAGATCTCCAAGTGAGAACCTCCCAGCAGAGCCCAATCAATCCCAAATTGCGAGAGAAAATGCACTGCAGTCTTAAGGCACGAGATTGCCTTTCGCAGTCTCAGATGACCAGAACGCCACCCCTTGGTCTCCACCTCCGCTGGCATCCTGGTCCAGGACCGTACTCTCCGCCTCACCAGCCCGTTCCCTGGCTCCCCCTGCCCCTCTCCTGCCTTGTTCCCCACCCCATTCCCCACACAGCCCACAGAGGAAGCTTAAATGTCATTAGAGCCTGTCACTCCCTGGCTTCCCACAGCACCTTCCCTGCAACCCAGCCTCCTTACCATGTCCTCTACAGGTCCCCTTCTCCCCTGACATGTGCCCCGTTCAAAACACCTGTTCCCTTCAGTTCCTCAAAAACAGCTGCTTTATTATGCAAACGCCACAACCCAGTGATCCCATTGCTGTCTGCGCTGAAAGCAAACGTGCATATATGTATTCCTCAAATGTTGTGTTTGAGTATTCATGGCAGCGTTATTCTTAATAGCCAAAACACCCCAAATGTCCATCGGGTGGGGAACAGATCAATCAGGGAATTCATCAATGAGAACGAAAGAGCAACACAGATACCATAATGTGGAATAAAAGACGCCAGACACAAAAGAGAGCACACTGCAGGATTCTGCTGGTGAAATGTTTACAAACTATGGAGTCCCGAACTACCGAGCTCCTAGACCCTTCTCTCTGTGGTGACAGAAGTCAGGAGAGTGGTCAGCTCTCTGGAAGGAGGTGTGGATGGGAAGAGACCTAAGGGGGTACTAGGGTGCTGGTCACGAGTTGTTTCTTACATGGGTCTGCTTGCACAGGTGTTTATTCCTATGTTGTAGTTCACCAATTTGTGCAGTTTCTGGGAATATGTTCAATAAAATGTTAAAACATAAAGGCATGGCCCTAACTCCTGCCAACAGGCTTTTGTACACACGCTTCGCTCTACCTGGAATCCTCCATCTTTCCTTAGTCTGGCCCTGGTTAATGCCTACCAGTCATTCAGAACTAGCTCAGACCTTCCTTCATTAGGGAACTCTTTGTTGTATCAGTCAGTCTTGGCTGTGTAACAAACCACCCCAAAATGTAGTGACTTACAGCAACAATCACTAGTTAGTTAGCTCATGACTCCACTGCTGCTGATTTGGGTGGGTCATGCACTGTTCTCTCTTGGGCTCATTCATGTGTCTGCAGTTAGCTGGCACCTTGGCTGGCAGGATACTTGAGGATGGCCACCTGTAAACGCCAACCAGCACAGTGTTGGTGGGACACTTCAGTCCTATTCCATGTGACCTCTCCAGGAGGCTAGCTTGGGTTCTTCACATCATGGTCTCAGGATTCCAAGGGCTGCAGACGAGGGCAAGTCTCAATACTCAAGTGCTTCAAGCCTCTGTGGGTGTCACCTCTGCTAACTTCCATAGGCCAAAGCAAGTCGCACAGGCTAGTTCAGATTTGAGAGGTGAAGAAATGAACCCCACCTCTGGATGGGAGGGATCGTGATGGCCATGTCTTCTGAATAACCCACCACCCTGCCCTGCCTGCAGCCCACACAGAGAAGAGTCTCCCGGCTACACACACTGACCACTCCCGGAACTTTCCTCCGTGGCACTCACCCATGGTAATGGACTGTTTGCACAGTGAGCTGTCCCTTACCTTCCTCTCCCATTTCCTCGTGGCTCTGTGTGACAGGAGCCACCGTGTGCTCACTGTGCCCAGCGCAGTGGCTGGGATAATATGACTACTAAGTATTTGGATAAAGAAGTAGAAGAGGAAGAAAGGGAGGGAAGGATGGAGGGAGAGAGGGAGGAGGAAGGTAAAGAAGGAGAGAGGGAGGGAGGGAAGAAACCCCGGGGAAAAGGAGGCATTTCTTTGCGAGAGCACAGATGGGGCCACCTCTGAGAGGCTGCCGCCCTCCACACCCCACACCCCCGGCTCACATTATCAGCGCAGCCTCTGCACCTGGGCTCTCCCTGTCCTCCCACCTTCTTCCTTCTGCTTGCTCAGCTCCTGGCTCCTTTCATGAGGAGCTCCACCCCAGCCCGATCAACCTCCACACCTCCCTCCCTTCCTCCTGAATATCCACATGGCTGAAGCAATTCCGGCATTCACAGGATATTTCTATTCAATGTATGACAACATGGGGCTTAGGGAAGCTCTGTGTCCATGATCACTCTCCGGCAAGATGTGGCACAGGGGTCAGTCTGGCTCAACAGTCCCCAAACTACGACAACCACCGTGAAACCATGTGCCCTGGAGGGACAGGTCCCCTCCTCTTTGTCCAGCGGAGAAGGATGCTTTGTGGGGAGTGGGCGCTGAAGAGGCCCTGGACCTGGGGCGCTGCCCTCAGGGAGGCTGGAGTTGGGGGACCTGGGAGTCTGACCTGTGAACAATGGCAGACGGAAGGCCGCTAGTGGGACGGAGAGGGAACTTGCCTTGTCCCGGCCACCAAGGGGCTGGCCTGGAATGACTGGGCCCTGGGGCACACCTGCCGTGGCCTGGTGGCTCTCCCATGGGCAATGAGGGGCCATGTCTCCCAAAGAAGGTCAGGATGAGCCCAGCCCACTTGTTCAAAGAACAAATCAGCCCGATTCTCAAGAGGGGAAGGGATTTCCAAGTTCACACAACAACTTGGAGCAGCCTGAGAATCCCAACTGAGGCAATGTCCTTTCTGTCACACCCTGTCCTTCCTGACTGCCTCCCCAGCCCCTCCTTACCACCTCCACACCCAGCTTTCCAGGGCTGTGACCCTTTCTCAGGGGATGAGACCGGGAGGGAGGGGACACAGCATGACAGCCACTCCATAATAAACCTGTCGCATGTCTGTGCCCGCCTTTAGAACTGTGCTTCAGTGGAGACTGCTGGAGATGTATGGGGCGGTGTTTGGAGTAACACAATCAGGAATCACAGCGAACTTCAAATGCGGCTTTGCTAAACTAGCATCCGGGCCTCTGATTAACTAGCATGAGGGATGTTGCAAATACCTCCTCAGGGGTAAAATGAGCCCTGTGCAAGAAATGAGCCCAGGGACTGGGACATCATAGGCCTTCCTGTCTGTGTGAACCAAGTTCAAGCCTCCTGTCATCTCAGGGGCCTCAGGCCTTCCGAGGAGCGCTCTGGCCACAGCTTCGACCTGACCTATGTCACCTGCTCTCAACCAGGATGCAGCCCTCACTCAGGGTCCTCCTTCAGAAGAGGGTTGCACGTGCTTCAGAGTGACACTGCCCTGTAGGGTGATTGTCACATACCCTGAAGAACAGCAGGTGGTCCTTTCTGTGTCCCTACTATGTGCCAGAAACAATTCTCGATGCTTTTTCTGTATGGCATTCTTGAGAACTCACCATGGGGAGCAGATAAACAAACGGAGGCGCATCCTGACGATGGAATATTATTCGGCACTAGAAAAGGAAATGAGCTATCGAGCCATGAGAAGACCTCAGGGAAACCTAAATGCGTGTTAATAAGTGAAAGAAGCCAGTCTGAAAGGTTACAGACTGTAGGCGTCCAGCAGTGTGACTTCCTGGAAAAGGCAAAACCATGGAGACAGTCAACAGGTCAGTGGTTGCCAGGGGCTGGGGGCGGGGTGGGGCAGGGCGGGGCGGGGGTGGGGTAGGTGAGCACAGAGGGTTTTCAGGGCGGTGCAGCTACTCTGAACGGTGCATGATGGTGGACACATGTCATTACACATCTCTCCAAACCCAGAGGATGTACAGCACCAAGAGTGAACCCTGCTGTAGACTATGGGCTCTGGGTGAGAAAGTTGTCAGTGTTGGTTCATTGATTTTAACAGACATACCACTGCGAGGAGTAGGAGAGTTGAGAGTGGGTGTGGGGCTAAATGGGCAAGAGGTAAGCAATCTGTGGGATTTCCATTTCATTCATTTGTGAATCTAAATCTGCTCTAAAAAATAAAGTCTATTTTAAAAGCAGCAGCTCACTGGGACCCCTTGTCCCCCACTTCACAGGGGAGGAAGATGAGTGGGTCAGCCCCTTCCTAAGGGCTCCCCATGACGTTGCAGTGGAGCTGTGCTGTACACCTTGCTACCTGCAGCCTCCTCCCTGCAGCTGAGGAACCGGAACCCTGCGGGGAACAGGCCCAGGTGGCTGAGATTGGGAGGGACCCGCTCATATTCCACCCTGCCCCCCACCTCATCCCCTCCCAGCCCCCTTGCTGAAGACCGGCCCCTGCTCCGACCAGGCCCTCTGGCCTCACCTCCCACCCCGCGCTGCACCGCGCTCTGCAGGGCCACACCAGCCAGCTTCGCACTCCCGCAGTCGCTCACCTGACGGGCCCTCTGCTACCTTTCCTTCCCCCCCTTGGCCACCGCTCACAGGTAAACACCTACACATCTTCCAAGACTCCACTCAGGCCTGACCACCTCGACGGAAAGAGAGGCTGGACAGCCCATGCCTATCAGGACAGACTAGCCTGAAACCCATACTCACTGTGCTGTGTGATTTTGCCTAAGAGGCTCAACTTCTCTGAACCTCAGTTTTCCCCATCTCCAAAGTAAGACAACGATGCTTATTACCTCATGGTTGTTGTCCGGGTTAGAGAAGACACACATCAAGCACATGACATAACTTCTGCCACATAATCGATGTTCAAAAAGGTACTTATTTTTAGGAAGCTTTCCCTGTCCTGACTGCCCGGTGGAACTGGACTCTACACACACGTGTGTCTCTGTGCCTGTAACATCCATGCGCGTTAACCTGCAGTAAGAAGTCCGTTCCTGCCTCACTACCCCCGGTCTCCTCGCGAGCTGGCATTAGTTATTTCTTTCTGGTGTTTTCTCTCTCCTTCCTGCTCCCTAAGGTACAGCTCCTTGGGCTCAGGAATCTTGTCTGTCTTGCCCATTGCTGGATGCCAGAATGCAGCCTGGCACTTAGTAGGCCTTCAGTGAAAGTTGGTCAGGGAAATGAATGAGTGATAAATGAATGAACAAACAGATCCTTGCTCTTGCATTACTCTCCTTTCTCATCTGTCCCCAGCTCACAACACCACGACTGGCAAGGGCATGTTCAGCTCTGACTATAGAATGAATCTTATCAGTAGTCTGCTTTTGGGCTTACAGAACACCACAATATAACTAACCCGTTAGGTCAACATGAACAGAGCTTTCCACGGAGCATGAACGGGACCGATGGGCGCTGCATGACCGTTCACTTCCCCCGTTCCTCGCTTGCTAGAAAGCCATCCACGTCTTCCTCCAGCCTCAGCAAGTCTTTGGTAAACAGACGGCAGAGAACTTGCAGCCCCAGACACCTGGGCCTACTCACATGTCCAAGTTCTCTTTGCTTTTACAGGTTGCAATTTGCATGCACCCCAACTTGTGTGGCTGTTAAGAATGCACACAGCTGTGAACTACTAGCCGATGAAAGAAACTCATAAGAAGGCGGTTTGTACCTGACCAGACAGTGGCGCAGTGGATAGAGCGTTGGACTGGGATGCAGAGGACCCAGATTCGAGACCCCGAGGTCGCCAGTTTGAGTGCAGGCTCATCCGGTTTGAGCAAAAGCTCACCAGCTTGGACCCAAGGTTGCTGGCTCGAGCAAGGGGTTACTCGGTCTGCTGAAGGCCCACGGTCAAGGCACATATGAGAAAGCAATCAATGAACAACTAAGGTGTCACAATGAAAAACTGATGATTGATGCTTCTCATCTCTCTCTGTTCCTGTCTGTCTGTCCCAGTCTGTCCCTCTCTCTGACTCTTTCTCTGTCCCTGTAAAAAAAAAAAAAAAAAAAAAGGCTGTTTGTGGTTGGGGGAGGGTTAGCATAGTTCTCAGAGTTTCCAGGTGAGGCCTCAGGAAAAAAAGATCTGTAACCCCATTCCTGACCCACAGTCCTATAGACATGACTCTTCTGCCCCTGGAGGTCTTTGCCAGGAGGACCCTTGCTCTTGTCAACTGACAGAGGCTGACCACTCAAGAAGGAAGGCTGGCTCCCTCCCACAAAGTTGTGCCTAAGTTGGGAAGGACAGAAAGGCAGACGGTCTGAGAAAGGGTGATCTTGTCCAGTGAGGCCACGTGGCCAAACTTCAGTAACACCTTTCCTTGAAAATTGATGATCATTTTAACCAGCAGTGATGGGGGAATTGTTTCTTAAAAGCTGATAAATCCAGTGAGGGTCCCCCGTGAAGAGGCAGAGTTCTTGCTAATTCTCTGCCGGATGTCCCCCCCCCCCCCCCCCCCCCCCCCGTCAAAAGGGTTTCCGGAGGCCGGCTGACATGCATCTGGAAACTAGGAACCGTCTGCACGCGGCCCATAATTTCCTTTTGATTTTACGTGTCCTCCCACCCCCAGAACCGTTAGTATTTAAGAAAAGCAAAAATTAAGGCTTCTTACCTTTCAGGAAGAGTGAGGGGGAGGCTGCATGCCAGCATCTGGTAACTTGTTCACCCCCAAAATGACTCCAAGTGAATGAATCCACAGAACACTCTCAGAGGAAAAGCAGAGCCATCTGGAGGGCCAGGGAGCGTGAGACTCACTGAGGAATTCCGCACGAGGCCCCTGGGGAGGGTGTGGTGTCCCCCGGCAGATGCCAGTGAATTAGGACGCTCCCTTTGGACGTGCAGCGCGGCCGGGAACTGTGACAGCCACCGTGACTCGGCGCCCCATAGACCTCAGCTGGACCTAGCGATGCCCACGATGAGCGAGCTTCCCTGTGGCCCGGTTCCCATCTGGAAAACGGGCCGCTGTGAGCAGTAGTGAGAATGGATGTCGGTATGACCCACTCCTTTCCTCGTGGAAGGAAGTACGTTCTGAACTCAAACAAGCTGCCGTCCTTGTCCAGTTCCAAGGGCATGGCCATCCAACTAGTGCAGCGGTCAGCCATATAAAGGATGGTCTCCTTGCGCTGCCCTGTGGGCATGACGCCAACAGCTGCTGACACCCCATGCCAGGCCCACACAGGTGCACTGACTCGACACCACCTTCTGGTTGGATGGGCATCATTGTCCCCATTCTATAGAAGAGGAAACTGAGTCGGCAGAAGGGGGACGGGCAATGGACATGTGTTCATTTTTCCTGTCCGACAACAGTTGCACTCCTCCTGCTCATATTGCCCTGACTTATTTGCGGAAACTGCCTTCTCCCCACGGTGGGCTGGGTGGTGCCCCCGTCCTCCGGCCAGGGAGGGGGTCTGGGACCCAGCTCAGCCCACTAGAGGCTCTCCCTCCCAGTCCCTGCAGTGCCTATCTCAAGCAAAGGGCCAAATGCACTAAGAATAGCTGATCTGCCCCTGGAGGCAGGAGGGGCAGGAGTAGGGCGCTAAGGAGACTTCTTGTTGGTTCCCGTGCCTGGACCCCCACCCAGCCCCATCGCACCCCCAGCAGCCCTAGCCTGTCTGGTCCTTCACCTCCTTTCAATTCTGAGCCCCTCTTGAGCCTTCTCTTTTCTGCATACAGTAGCCAGACTGGTTTCTGTCTGTGCCTTGCATCCCCTAAGCTCTGACACAGGAAATGACTCCTCAAGGTCACCCAGCTTGTGAGTGGCAGAGTTGAGATGGGGTTCTGCACCTCAGGCTGCCAGGCCAGCGCTCTTCCCACCATGCCACAGGGCTGTCCTTGGGTGGTCCTGCCATGTGGAGGGCCTTAGTTGGGAGGTGCGGGACAGCAAAGGCTGGTGACAGAAACTCCCATGGCCTCATTGTCACCCGGCTGCCCCGAAGGCCATTGTGCTGGAACAGAGCTTTAAAGACATTCAGTACAGGCAGACTATGGAAGCTTGAAGGCTTCTGCAGCCACACACATGGTAAGGCCACATACCGGCTTTTGTCATATTTAATGAGATATCTTTATATCCCCGCAGCCAACTGTCGCGCTATTCAAGTCCTCAAGTCATCACATATTTCTAAAAGCAAAAGTGGAGGCCTTCCTGAAGCAGGTTTTCTTGTTTTACTTATTAAGGGGGCAATATTTGACTAAGGTGTGACATTCCTGCAAAGACTTGAAACACTGTGGAAAGTCCACCGGCCTGGTTGGGAGTCCCGCCCCACGAGAGCCCCTATGGGCAGGAGACCCAGACTGGCCCCTCCTCGGCGTGCCCCGGGCCAGGTGAGGGCTGCGGCCAAGGCTTCAGTTCAACAGTTCAGGTGCACTTAATTTGCTTATAACTGCGTGACACGGGACAATCTACTTAAAACTGCAAGTCTCAGTTTCTTAATCTGAAAAAACTGGGCTTAGGGCTGCCCAGCCCGTAGGCTGGGGTCAGAATGAAATACAGTGTCCAGGAACCTGATGCACAGTGTTTCCTTGGCATCCACTGAATTTCCCATGTCCCTCCCTTTCAGGTTAATGGATCTGAACTCCTTACTGCTGCTGACTCATCAGCCTACGTGGATCTAGGTCACAGGAGCTGGCTCTGAGGAAGAATTCTCACCCTCACCTGTGGCTGCACTGTTGATCGTCTACACAGCAGCTATAGCCAGCCTCTTTCTGCCTTGCCCACCTCTTCCTAAGGAAGCTCAAAGTTCTAGATACTCACGTTACCAGACTCCTTTGCAGCTACCAGTAGCCACCTGGCCTCATTTGACCTATAAGATGACAATAAAAATGTCTCTTTCATCTCATTGGACCCTGGGGGCTTCAGGGAGAGATTTATTTCCCTGAAAAAGGCTGGGAGGCTGTGGGTAAAGCCCCCTTTCTTCCTTTCTGTGGATGTCATCCATGAAGATGAGGGTGCAGAGAGGAGGCTGGGGGTGGGGCTGGCCTTGCTTAATGGGCATGTGTAGCCAGTGCAGTTGCTCTAAAGGGCCCCATGCTTGAGGTTTGATGTTCAGTAGTAGTTGTCTTAAAATTCCAAATAATTTTTTTAAAATATGTATTTCATAAGTGAGGTCTGATTGGACAATGGAGTGCATGAAGCCTGGGAGCCCTATTCCACATGTGGACCTGCCTTCCACGGTCTCCCCCTCCCTAGGAATGGTCTCAGCCACCTGGCCTCCAGCCCCTCGTGCTCCAGTCCCCAGCACCATCACCAAATGTTAGTCTTGTGGTTGGGCTCCTAGGAGCCCAGCAGCCCTCACACCCAGTTCAGAGCAGGGGCCCTCAGCCACCTGGGGGCCCTTGTTAGGAAGCACAGCATTAAATAGCAAATGAAACCATTTTACCTTTTAATACCTTTTAGAGCACTTTATCCCTGCTTTTAAAGCCAGGGCTCTACATTTTCATCGCCTTAGGCGCCAGCTGAGACAGCAGGTTGGAGATGGCAGAGACTCGGGAGAGGAAAGGAAACTGGATGCTTGATTTGCTGAACTGTGAAACCAACCCCAGAAGAGCCCCCGTCAGCTCCCCTCGGCTGTCTGCTGAGACAAGTATTACCCGCATTGTTGAAGACATTGTCAATTACGCATCTTGTTATTTGCAGCCAAAAGCATCCTAACACAAAGCCATTTTATTGTTTCCTCTCCTGACGATGCATTAGACCCCCATTCACCAGCTGACTGGCAGCACAAGAGACAGCAGTGTGCATGCTTTTGATGGACGCTGAAGAGTGAGGACCCCTCTAAGATCACCAAGCAGGAGTTTGTCCCATGCCTTTTATTGACAGTTCATGACTTAGTTTCCGATTCTGATGTCAGTATTACTTTTCTCACTTTTCAGATGTGGCTCCGAGAGGTTAAGTAATCATTTAAGGTCACACAACCGATAGGCTTCGGAGGCAGAGGACAGATTCATTTTTTTTCATGGCGAGAAAGACGATGGTCATTCCATTATATCCAGTTTCTCAGGAAGGAATATCTGCTCCTTTCCCATCCCCGCCCCTCGTCCTTGGTACCCGCAGGAATTCTGATGTGCTGCTCTGGGGTGTGTGTGGAGGTCACTCCTGGCTGGCCAGCTTCCTCGGAACCCTCTCCCCAAAGTCACTGCCAGGACATAAAGGCAGTGAGTGGGCGTTAGACACCAGCAGAGCCCTATAGCTTGGCTCAGGGTTCTGCAACCTTGAGATTTCCTATGTTTTGTTCTCAGGACCAATGTAAGGCCTTCCTCTGGCACACCAGCTATACCTGTGCCCAGAGGGCAGAGGGCCAATGCCCACTTCTGTGCCAAGGCCCAGCTGCACTCAGAGCCAGACAGAGCCCTGAGCTCATCGTTATTTCCCTTGCTGGTCGCTAGCGTTCAGTTTCTCTCCCTACATATTTTTTCTGGGATCCCTGCCTCCTATTTGCCCGGAGAACATTCCCAGACTCCCCTCTGCTTGTCTCTGGGCCAGTCATGTGGCCGAAGCCCAGTGGTGTTAGGTGGAACCCTGGAACTCTCTGCCCTCCCACCATCCTGCAGGGGACCGCTGTCAGAAATGCACCTCGGCAGCCGTTTGGAAGAAGCCAGGCCGCCCTTCATGGTAATGGCCATAACTGCCGCCAATTTTCGGTAATTGGTGGCATTTGCCAGGGAATTCCTGCCTGTCGCAGCAGCTCCTCCGTGCCTCCTTTGATCTCCCCCAGCTTCCCCGAGACACAAAATACCGTTGTCATCTTCAATTACTCCAAAGGGCAGCGTGGCCCTGACCTTGCCACCAGACATCCTAAGCCCGCCCACGGCAGCATCTGTCATAGAGGAAGGCTGGGCAGCGGGTAAGGGTGTCCCCAGACCCATTTGTGGAAACCCCACTGCGTGGAGGGGAGAGAGGGTGCCTCCCAGGTCTGCCTGGCTCGAGGTCAGGGTCCTTCCATGCTGCCCAGCTCCTGGGATCTGTGGGTGAGACCAGGCTCTGTCTTCCTTACCGGGCTCTGAGCTGCTTGAGGACAGAAATTGGGTCTCGTTCAGGCCTATGCCCTCCCACGGCTCCTGGTGCAGAGCTGGGCACAGGGCAGGGACTCAGCCTGGTGCCATCAAAAAAAAAACCCCACAACCCAAGGCTCTCCTCCCACCCTCACTGCCACCACCATCTCTGGCCGAGAGGGTCACTTACAGCTGCTTCCTGACTGGTCTCCTGCGTCTGCTCCCTGCAGACTGGGCTCAGCCCAGCTGCTGGATGGGCCCTGTCAGGATTTAATTCAGATGTCATTGCTGTTTTTGCTGTAACCATCCTGTGGCTCCTCACTCCCTCATGAGAGCTCCGCTGAGGTCATCACCAGAGTGCCTGGCATCTGTGGAAGGGGACTGCCACAATTGGGGGAATGATAAAAGCCCCTATCATGGGCCATGGAAGCACAAGGCAGGGGGGATGGGAAGGCTTCCAGGAGGAGGTGTCACTGGTGCTAAGCTTTGGACCCTGAATCTATCTCTGATGCCATCAGGGGCTTGAAATTTGCAAATGAAGTGCCTGCAGGGCTGCAGGCTGGTGAATGTGTTCCACGCAGGACTGATCCCACTGCTGACCCGGCTTCCGGGCGCACACATGCTCACACTGCCAGACCTTTACTGCACTTCTCCTGTGAGTCAGCCCTGGGCAGGTTCTCAGGATGTGGCCAGGACTCAGCAGCATCCTGAAGCATCTATTCCGGTGGGGTAGACCAACAATGAACAACCATGCCAATGAGAAGCCCATCCAGGAGTGCCACGGGATTATTGTTACTTAGTATGCAATAACAAGTACCTCCGCCAGCTTCTCCTCGCCCGTTGGTGCACACTCACCATGCAAATGGTTTTTAATACTAGCTTGGACTAAGGAAGGTCCACATCCAACCACAAGAGTGCCAGTCAGCAGCAATTCAGCCCCACCGAGCCCCCGCTGTCTAAGCTCTGGGTCCCCTTGGTGTTTTATGGATCATCTCATTTTCTTCCCCCTGAGGTCCTGCACGACAGACACTATCATCTGCGCTTTCCCAACCCGGGGAGGCCAAGCCACTTGCTCAGGGTCACAGCCAGTTAAGGGCAGAGCCAGGATGTGAACCACGCCTGTCACCGAAGTGCCTGCCCTTAGCCACCACACTGGGCCGCCAGCCTGAGAGGCTTGCGTAGCCACGGAGAGCACACGAGGGTCCCCAATGTCGGGGCTGACTCAGGACCCCCGGCCTCTCCTCCTGCAGGACATGAGCACTGACCTGAACTGCCTGCTCTCGAGAGCGTGCCCCTCCCCCCGCTGCCCACTGCTGCCCTCCCTCCGGGGTGAGGTGCACTGGGCACACACCCGGAGACCTTTGCACTGCAGTTGAGAAAGTCATTTAACGAGAAATTCTTACATCTTTATCTTCCTCTTGCCAGAGGCTTCTGTACACAGAACTCTGCAAACTGCCGTGCTGGAAGCCAAGGTGGTTTTTATTGTCTCTCGTCCTTCTGTGTCAACTCCCTCGAAATAGCTCTATGGCCACCTCCTCCTCTCCTTTTTCACAATTATGAATCTTTACAACCGAGTCTCCGCCTATATGTATAGCTACATGTGCGGTGCTGCTCCCTGCCTTTAGTGAAGCGTTTCAAGAGGAGGCTGGGCTCTGAAGCTGCAAGGGAGAATTGTCTCTTCCTCCACCTCGGGCCATGGAAATAATTCACTGTGAGCAGGCCAGTGTCAACGGGACCTTCCCTGAAATCTCATTCCAGCCCCAGGAGCATGGAATGAGACACATGGTGCTGGCTGCCAGGCGGTGGGGGTCAGAGCTGGCCCTCGGGCTCAGCAGCTCTGAAAGCAGGGACCCCCCCCCCTTGTGCTCCAGGCAGAGGGACTTATACTGTGCAAGAGACCACATGGGCTTCGGCATCAGCAGGACTGATCAGGGGTTCAAATCCCACTGTGCCAGTCACCTTGGGCAAGTTTCCAGGGCCCTTTACCCTGACTGCAGTTCCCTCGGTAAACAACAAGGGGGAGGAGGATGTTTACCTGGCAGGGGCTGGGGAGGATTGATGTCATAAAGCCCAGGAAGGGCCGACCCAGAGCCAGTGAGCTGGCACTCACTCTCTTTGTGGACAGTGACAGTTTCTGGAAAGCTCAGGTGTGTGGGTGGTGGCTGGCACTGATGGGTGGCAGCCTGGGGCATGTTCTCTGCAGTGAGGCCCCAGGAAGGGCTGGGGGGGGGGGTGAACGGAGAATGTGTGCTTTTATGAGCACAGGCTGGCTCACACTCGGTCCCCCAGCGACGAGACAGTGCTCCTAGGACTGGTGTGACAGGATTTTGCAGATTCTTTGCTTCAGTTTTTTCCCCTTCCAATAACCATGACATGACTAGACCTTAATTTCTTTCTCCATTTTATTGTTGATAGACATTTGGGTAGTTCCCAGGTTGGGGTTATTAATAATAATCTCTCTCATAATATTTTTGTTCACATTTTTTTTCTACATACATATATTTATATAATATATATACATATATGCAAGCATTTCTGTTAGGTACATACCTAGGAGTGTGTAAGTACATGTTCATAATATATATATATATATATATACACACACTCACACACACACACACACACGCACATATACATATAGTCAACTTTAGTAGATGTGGCCAAAAAATGTGCGTGTTGGACATATATAAATAACTAGTATCTTCTCTGACTTTATGGCTTGCCTTTTGACTCTCTTAAAACTGTCTTTTAGTGAACAGAGGTTCTTGATTTTAATCTAATTCAATTTCTCTATTTTTTTCTTTATAGTTAGTATTCTTCATCTTAATTTATACAAAGGTCAAAGCGATATTCTATTTTTTCTTCTAGAAACTTTATTATATTGTTTTCAACGTTTAAGGATTCGTATCAAAAATATTTAGTAAGTTTACACAAATCAATAAGAGAAAGAGAAATCTGTTTTTCAAATGGGTAAAATTATTGAATGGACTCTTCACAGAAGAGGACATCCAACTGGGCACTAAGCCGGAGGAGGTGCTGACATCGTGAGGGATATAAAGAGTTACACTGAGATTCTGCAGCAGCCATCAGAACGACTAAAATGACATAAAACAGAGCCTACCACGCCTTTACGAGGATATGCAGCCACTGCTGGTGCAAATCCATATTAAATACAATGGTTTTGGAAAACCTGAAGGTCCTGCCAATGGCACTGGGTACTGTGGGGTCTGGGGAGGCAGGACTGATGGTGTGAGGGGTTTGGCTTGAACATTTGGGTAAATGATGCTGTCACTTACTGAGACTGGGACAGGTTGAAGTGTGAAGATGTGAGCAGTGGGAACCAGGAATCCACTTGAGAGATCCAAGGGGGTGTGTGTGTGTGTGCGCGCGCTTGCGCGCACGCGCCAATAGGCAGTTGGCTTTGTGAATCTGAAGCTCATAAGGGAGGACAGGGCTGGAGATAAATATTTTAGAGCCACCGGTACAAAATCATATTTAATGCCCTGAGAAAGGACAAGGTGCCCGAGGAAGTGACTGTAGGAAGAGGAGCGGAAAGGAGGGGGAAGGGAGGGAGAGGAAGACGAGACCGGAGGAGGACAGGATCCACCAGGAGCACCAGCTCAGGAGGAGGGAAGCAGGATGCTGTGGTGTCCCAGAGAGGAAGCGAACAGAGTGTTTCAAGGTGGAGGAAATAGTCACCATTGTGTTAAATGCTGCCAGGAAGATGAGGATGAAAACTGACGCTGGATTTGGCGAACTGGAAGTCTAGAGACTATTGCCTAAAAGTGAGAGTGGGTAAATCAGTTCCCTTGGTGAAGTGCCAAGGACAGAGCACAGTCAGTGTCCGACGCAACGCGTATCATTCCAGCCAGCAGCGCTCCCCAGGGAATAGGGCCCTGCGCTTCCCGAATCTCCCAACGGTGACTCCAGGGAGGAGTGAAGAAACAACCACCATCACTCAAAGTACTGGACGGTGACTCCAGGGAGGAGTGAAGAAACAACCATCGTCACTCAAAGTACTGGCTGTAATGGCCTCACAGCCTCGGGGTTTGGAGCGTTAGGGCGCTTGGATGCTTTGCTGGAAAGGCCTGGAGAGAAACATACTCTTGCTACCATGCTCTGGTTTATGTTTGCAGGTGAATGGGGTAGAAAAATCTAGATAATCTTTCTGTGTGCGCTGGCAGAGAAGATCTGGAGATTAATTTTATTTTATCTATTTATTTTTGTCAGTGAGGGTTTCTTTAAACTCTGTTTTTTTAAATGTATTTTTCAAATTACAGTTGACATATAATAGTATATTAGTTTCAGGTTACAACAGTGTAATGAGACATTTATAGAGTGATCACCCCATTAAGTCTTGTGCCCATCTGACGTCATACAGAGTTATTATAATATTATTGACTACATTTTCTATGCTTTATGTTAGCCACTGCATTTTAGATGTGACTGAAATCTCACTGAAAAGCTCAGCTGAGATGGTAACTTAAGGAAAGAGTCACTGAGGAGGATTTTACTTCTTTTTCTAGCACATCGATGGAGTAATTGCTTGATTTTTTCAATGTCCTAATGCATCCATTCACTCATCAATTGTTCATTCAACCATCCCTGCTGAATACGGGCACACTAGGACTATGTGAAAGGGTAGACCTCGTTCAAAGTTGTGTGTGTGTGTGTGTGTGTGTGTGAGTGTGTGAGTGTGAGTGTGTGCGCGCACATGTACAGGGGATATGGCCGCAGGTGGAGACCTGGTGGGGGGTGGGTTAGTGGCAGGGTGAAGGCAGGAGAGATTATATGCTTCAGGGAACATCAGAATAAGAGAGGGTCACCTTCACCCTGGGTGGCGTGGACCAGCCTGCTGGTGTGGCCGTGGGCAGATGGGGCTCGAAGGGCTTGGTGAGGTCGTCTGGGCTGGGATGAGCAGGCATCCAGGGCAGATGAAACCATTCGGACAAAGGCAGGAAACCACAAGGCATCTGTGGAATGTCAACCATAAATGGAGGGCAGACCTTCAAGGGCCAAGCCTGGACAGTAATGACAGTGCCTAGAAGTGGTGACGTTTACCCAGGGAGTTAAACAGGGATGTTTACTGTGTGGTTGCTGTGTGCTGGGCCCTTTTAAATGAAGAGAACATTCTATCCTCTGGTGTTTAGGCAGAATTATTGTACTCTCCATTTTACGCTCAAGAACAGACTCCTGCATTCCGGAGAGGATACCAGGCCACCGGATGGAACTTGCAAAGGAGGTGGAGGACAACTGATTCTGTAAGCTCTGTGCTCACCCACCAGGACACCGAGGAAAGACCAGAGGACTGGAGGGTGTGGCCCCTGTACGCTGAGCCCTTCTGTACCCCCATCCCTAGCCTTTCCTCCAGTCGGGGGGAGGGGGGGAGTGCTTGGGGCTCATCGAATGCTAGTTGGGAGAGGCTTTGAAGGGACCGAGGGTGAGACCAAAGGCAGTGCAATAGTCCTGGGGTGGGGGTGGGTACTTAGACCTTGCACTTGGGATGGAGGTGCCAGAAGGAATTCAGAAGACACAAGAGGTCAGAAATATACCCCAGATTTAGGCTGGGGAGAAGAGACGGAAGAAAGATGCCTGGGTTTTTCTGCTTCCAAAAAGAAGCATATTTCATGCTTGCTTTAATTTCATTCAAAATTAAATGGGGGAGAAAATGCCAAACACCCACATGTCAGGAAGCCCCAGAGAAACAGAGCGGGGACTAAGGCCTCCAGAGACATGAACCCCTGGGAAACGCAGCCTGGTGCCTTTGTCATCTGCACGATCAGAGAGCAGGGGCAGGAGTGGGGGACAGGCGCGCAGTGGGAAGACCTCGGCCCAGACAGCTGCTCAGCACCCCCTTCTTCTGGGGCAAGTTGCCTTCCTTCTGTCTAGCTGTGTCACCCTGGGAAACACATCTTAGCCTTTGGACACCCTCCAGATGTTGACATGGGTCTGGAGAGTCAACCAGAGGCACACCCCTAAAGTCTCGCCACCCCCAGGGCTGCTCTGGGCTCCCTTACAGTGGAATCCCCGCCATCTCACCTGCTTGGCCTGGATTCCAGGAAATGACCTGTAGAAATGATCTATGGAAAAGACAGGCCTATTTGCTTAACATTATACTGGCCCCACCTGGCTCCAGGTCTATTTGCAAATGCCCGTTATAGGACAAGAGAGCCCCAGCTCAGCCTCCAGCATCTATAAAAATTTTGCACATCAGCTTCCCCATTTAGAGGGAACAAATGAATCAGTGGTATGGAGGACACAGACTGGGCAAGTCTGAGCCAGCTGTGCTATGACTGTAGACCCCGGGCAAATCTCACTTCCCTTTGAGAACAGTTTTCACGTCTGTGAAATGGGCATGCGATTCTTACCCTTCTAAGACCCTTAGAAGGTGGTTGTGAAAGTCAAACAGGGTAAGAGGTAGGGCTTTACAAGCAGTAAATTGCATGTGCAGGTAAAGCCATGGATATTATTCTAAACTTACAAATAGCTGCTCCTTAATAGTTTATGGTGGTTCTTGGGCCAGTGAGGATGGATTATGCCCTGTGTGGAGGTATGGGACCAGAGCACAGCAGGGAGGTGTTTTCAGGCCCTTCTGGCTAGCTGTTTTGATACCTACGGGCCAGGTGAGAGAAGGGGGCTGGACCAGCATAAGCCATACTCAAGGCAGGTCTAACTGCCCTTTCTCCAACAATCCTCAAACACCCTGCGGGTGGCTATTACTGTGAAACGCCTTATTGAACAGAGCTGGGATTTAAAGCTGCTCACCTGAGGACCCAAGTTTCTTCCTCAATCTACCCTCCACCTTCCCAGCATCAGTGGCATCCTCACCTCCCTCCCATCATTGTGTGAAGGACAACACCACAGCAGGCGGACCACATGACCCTGGCAATAGGAAGCATATTGTTCGAGAATCAGTCTCCAAGGGTATTTATTACTCAGATAACTGCCAGTTGTTTTTAAACCTTGACCATCTTTTACCTGTGGTTAAAAACTTTCTTAATCATATGATACATGCTTCTACTGACTCAACAGAATACAGACAATCCTTAAGTTTATGATAAACTTGATTTCCAATTCAAAGATACTGCATAGAAATAACATCAACCAAATCTGATTTATCCACAGAAACAATGTCATAATGATGGACTGTGTCCCACACCGAGAATCCAAGGCCCAGTTTTTAATAAGAATAAACCTAAATGATCAAACTTAATTATCCATTAATTACTATAATTAGCTGTTATGAGTTTACTACCTAACACAGTGCCTGATACCTAGTAGGTGCAAAATAAACCTTTGTTGAATCAATGAATGAACAAATCTATACTAGGTGATATAAATCTATAAAATAAAATACAGCAATCAATAACATTTGTTTACTAGCTGTCCTAAGACAGGGCTCGGTGGCAGATACAAGATGTGTGGCGTCTGGAGCCAGAGGGACAGGCAGTTGTGTGCAAGAGCAGGAGGACTAACTCACTGCAGGTGTTCTATTTCTTCTTGAGTCAGTTTTAACAGGGTGTGCTCTACAAGCAATTGGTCCATTTTATCGAAACTGTCCATTTTATTGCCATGAAATTATTCACCATTACCCATTAAATGTTTGTAGCATCTGTAGCAATGCCGTGTGTGTGTGTGTGTGTGTGTGTGTGTGTGTGTGTGTGTGTCTTTTTCTCATTCTTTTTTTTCCCTCAATGTAGCTGGGGATTTGGATACTTTGTTAATCCTTTCAAATGCTTTTTAAAGATTTTCTCTTTATTTTTGGTCCTCAGACGTTTGATGGTGATGTGGGTTTTTTCAGAGTCTTCCTGCTTGGAGTTTGTTGACCTTTTTTGGATCAATAGTTTGTTGAGAATTTGAAATGAAAAAATGTGGCTATTATCTCTTTCCGTACTTTTAGTCTCCTTTTCATTCTCTTCTTATGGGATTGATTGAATGTATGTTGACCTGCTCCTCTGACCATTTAGCCTCTCTTCATTATTTTATTATTGTTATTATTATTATTACTATTAATTATTTTTCAGCTTGGATCATTTTTATTGTGTTTTCTGCCAGTTCCCTATCATTTCTTCTGCCATATCCAATCTGCTTTAAACTCATCCAATACATTTTTTACAGTCATATAAATTACATTTTAAACATGTAAACTCAGAAGAATTTTAACATATGTACATAACAATAAAAAAAATCACCACAAGTAGCATCATGGAGTTACTAATCACCATCAAGAGTTTCTTTTTGCTCCTTTGAAATCTATTCACCTGTCCCATCCTCTGTCCCAGGTGGTTAGGGGTCTGCTTTCTGTCACTAGAGATTAGCCTGCATTTTCTAGAATTTTACACGAGTGGAAATGTACAGTATGTGCTCCTTTTTTCTTTCTAGCTCTTTTCTTATAGCATAATTACTTGATACTTCACCAATGTTATCTCAGGTGTCAATAATGCATTCCTATTTATTGCTGAGTACTGTTCTGTTATATAGAGGTACCACCGTTTGTTTGTTTATCTGTTCATCTACTGATGAAAACCGAGATTGTGTCCACTTTAGGCTGTTACAAACAAGAGCACTATGAGCATTCATGTATTTGTCTTTGTGTGGAAAATACGCTTACATCTGTTCTGCATACATTCCTAGGGGGTAGGACAGTTGGTTGTAGGTGTAATGTTAGCTTGAAATCACCAAACTGTTTTCCAGAATGGTTATACTATTTTACATTCCCACCAACAGTGCACAAGAATTTTAATAGCTCCACATCCTTGGCAATACTTGACATAGTTACTCTTTTTAAATGAATGAAGAATGTTAGAAATGACAGCGATGTGGGTAAATATAAGATATATTTTTCTTTCAAAAAGTCCTTTTAAAAGGTAATTAAATATTCAAAGTAAAAATACTAACGCTATACTGTACTGTGCAGTTGATAACAATAGAGAAGTGAAATTCTATGACAAGTTAGCAAAAAGGCTAGGAGAGAGGAACGGGAAGTAGACTGCGGTAAGGCTCTGATAGAGTGTGAGAAGGGACATGAGTCTCCAGACTGTCGCAGGGACACAAGTGCATAATTAAGGGACAGTGCCTTTTACAGCCTTAGTGTACAGTAGGTGCTCGGCATGAATGACCTTCCCTTCCCTATATACCAAGGATCGGGAACCTATGGCTCGTGAGCCAGATGTGGCTCTTTTGATGGCTGCATCTGGCTCACAGACAAATCTATAATTTAAAAAAATGTTAAAAATATAAAACATACTCATGTATTACAATCCATTCATTTCCTACCGCTCATGTTCATGGTTGCGGGTGGCTAGAGCCAATCACAGCTGTCCTCCAGGACAACACCAAATTTTTATTGGATAATGCATAAGGTACACGGGTCGTTGTATGGCTCTCATGGAATTACATTTTAAAATATGTGATGTTCATGGCTCTCTCAGCCAAAAAGATTCCCGACCTCTGCCATATACCCTTCCCCTTCTTGTCTGGGAAGCAGTTGTTGACTTCAGGTACTCCCAGATAATTGTTAGGATGTTTCCAGCTATGAATACATCCTGACACAATTTGCTTTTAATTTTCCTTCATTGTGTACATTCTCACAAACTGCAAAGGCATCAAAGACTCCACTGAATATTGCAAACCCCTATCCTGTTGCAGCTGGGAGGGGCGTCACACCATGATGTGAACTAGCAGGATCTCTTGTTCCGGGGTTGGCCATGTCTATCCATTTACTTTCAGGAGGCCGTGTAAGAACACCACGGTCTACTGGTCTTTATGGGCAGCCTTTGGGCAGGCGTGTGTAGATGCACCTGCCACGGGTGCAGTGTGGCCTCCAGCAGACCAAGTGTTTTCCTGCCGCCTTCTGCTGAACCGCTGGCTGACTCAGCAAACACCAGCACCCCCCTGCTGCCTCTGACCTCTGAGGGACCCCCCCCCCGCCTTCTGTCTCCCGTACCACCCTACCCCTGAAAACTTAATTTAAAATCAAGCAGGGCTAGGGAGCTGCTACTTCTGGAGTGTTTCTAGGAATTACCATGGATCCTGTTCAGAGTGTGTGATGTTCTTAAACTGCCAGGATCAGGGGATTAAGATTCTATAGGTCCTAGAATCCAGGCTCGCAAAGACTCCCAAGAAGAGAAAAGCCTGGTGGAGTGGAGGAGAGTTCAAGTGCTGTAGTACCCACAGGTGTCATCACACGCCGGCACATGTGCCCTTCATTGTCCCATCATCCCCTCACTCATTAGTTCATTCATTCATTCATGCCGTTATTCCTTTGTTTGCTCACTCATTAAACAAATATTTCTTGAGCATCTATTATGCACTAGATATGGAGCCAGGTGCTGGGGTTGCTAAGGTGAACGTGGTAGCCCAGTGTTGCCTGCTCAGTGCTGGCTCCCCATTCTTTTGGCATCACTATTCTGATTTTGTTTAGGGGACAGCCCCGCCCCATGAATGCAGTGTTGGTAGAGCTGTGATTTGGGTGGGCCTGTCCTCTGTGGCCCGAGCCCACCTCACAGCTTATTCCCGGATATCCCCCATGCCTTGAACCGTGTCTGACCCACAGGACAGTGGCCAGTAAGCATTTAGTAGATGAATAAACAAATGCAAAGTGTTCCCAGTGAATGATTTTGGAAAGCGCATGAGTGTTGTTCCGGTTCAGTGGAAAACAAACATTTGGCTTCAGCGTCGAGTTCATTCCACCTTGGCCCCGAGGGTCATTTCAGTTCAGGGTTCTGCTGGGGAAGGCGAGGCTTTGATCGAGTGGGCCTGGGCTGCCCTCTGACGTCGGAGCTGTTAGCCAAGGATGGTGCGTGCCTTCAGGAGCGGCAGAGAGATGCCAGGGAAGGCTTTCCCTCGGGAAGTGCCCACGGTCTAGGCCCTGGGGCAAATCCACGGAGGAGCTGAGGCTTCAGGGAGGCAGCCTGCGTGCCCAGCACACACCACCCACCCCCGGCGGGGCCTTGATCTAAGGACCTTCGCTAGTGGCTGCGCGGGCCTCACACAATGCACAATGTGAGCCACAAGCGCTCCAT
The DNA here is from genome assembly GCF_036850765.1 of Saccopteryx bilineata. NCBI lineage: Eukaryota > Metazoa > Chordata > Mammalia > Chiroptera > Emballonuridae > Saccopteryx > Saccopteryx bilineata. The sequence continues at coordinate 9,594,429 of NC_089493.1, read as the reverse complement.
TGAGCCAGAGGTGGACCTTGCTGGTGGGCGGAGAGGGAAGTGCTGTGTGGACTCTTTGTGCAGGGGCTCATTCGGGGACGGCTGCTTAGCTGCCCACACAAATATGCAAAGCCTCTGTAACCCTGACCATGAGTAAAACCCGCCCGGTCACCCCAGAACCACAACCAGAGTCGTGCTACAAAGGAGAGGTCTGGGGAGAGGGGATAGACCCCGGCTGATCAGGCAGGTCGTCTGCTGGGGGAGAGGCCACACACCTGTGCTCTCATTCCATACCTGCCGGTCAGCTAGCTTAGCCTTGCAGTCTCTGCTTTCAAGTGGGGAAATGGAGGCTCGAAGCGGGCAGAGCGCTTGGCCAAGGCTCTGCTCAGTGCGGGAGTGGCCATCCCGAGAAGGACTAGAAAGCCCCAAGCCAACAGGAGGAGACAATGAAAGCGCTGGTCCTGGAGATCTCAGGAGGAGCGCAATGAAAGCGCTGGTCCTGGAGATCTCAGGAGGAGGCAATGAAAGCGCTGGACCTGGAGATCTCAGGAGGAGCGCAATGAAAATGCTGGTCCTGGAGATCTCAGGAGGAGCGCAATGAAACCGCTGGTCCTGGAGATCTCAGGAGGAGACAATGAAAGCGCTGGTCCTGGAGATCTCAGGAGGAGCGCAATGAAACCGCTGGTCCTGGAGATCTCAGGAGGAGCGCAATGAAACCGCTGGTCCTGGAGATCTCAGGAGGAGCGCAATGAAACCGCTGGTCCTGGAGATCTCAGGAGGAGCGCTATGAAACCGCTGGTCCTGGAGATCTCAGGAGGAGCGCAATGAAAGCGCTGGTCCTGGAGATCTCAGGAGGAGCGCAATGAAAGCGCTGGTCCTGGAGATCTCAGGAGGAGGCAATGAAAGCGCTGGTCCTGGAGATCTCAGGAGGAGCGCAATGAAACCGCTGGTCCTGGAGATCTCAGGAGGAGCGCAATGAAACCGCTGGACCTGGAGATCTCAGGAGGAGCGCAATGAAACCGCTGGTCCTGGAGATCTCAGGAGGAGGCAATGAAAGCGCTGGTCCTGGAGATCTCAGGAGGAGGCAATGAAAGCGCTGGTCCTGGAGATCTCAGGAGGAGGCAATGAAAGCACTGGTCCTGGAGATCTCAGGAGGAGCGCTATGAAAGCACTGGTCCTGGAGATCTCAGGAGGAGGCAATGAAAGCACTGGTCCTGGAGATCTCAGGAGGAGGCAATGAAAGCGCTGGTCCTGGAGATCTCAGGAGGAGACAATGAAAACGCTGGTCCTGGAGATCTCAGGAGGAGACGTCTGTTTGTTTTGGCAACAAGGCTGCCTGTGTTTCTGGTGGGACCTCTGCCAGAGGCAGGCCGGTAATGGAGAGAATGCGGGCTTTGGACCCAAACAGTCCCGGGCTCCCATCTCGGCTCTGTGTGGCCCCAGGCAGGGTGTTTAGCCTCTCTGTGCTTGGTTATAATAGTGCCTACCTCATAAGCTGCTTGTGAGGATTAAATAAGATCATACGTGCCCAGCCCATACGTAGAGCCAGCCCCCAGCCCCTTTTTGTCATCGCTGGTGCCCAGGACACATGGAATTCACACAGGGACCCTCAGAACTGTAACATACGTGCGCCTCCACACAGCTGGGCCGGGCAATCTCCCCCTCTGGCTTCAGTGGCCCCATCTGTAAAAAGTTAGGAGACAGAAGGATCGCACGCCAAGAGGCTTCTCACCCTCAGCACGATTGACATTTTGTCATAGTTTTTGTCATGGGGACTGTCCTCTGCTTTGTATGGTGTTCGACAGCATCCCTGGCTGGGACTCACCAGCTGCCAGGAGCATCCCCTGCCAGCTGTGACGACCTAAAATGTCCAGACATTGCCACTCATCCCCAAAGACCAGGGGACGCTCTGGTCTTTGCCTGTCAGTGCAGGTGAGGGGAAGGCAGCCCCTGCTCGTGCTCGGTGCTGCGCTGGGGACAGCGGGTAGCCTGACCAACGGGACTTCCTCTTTGGACTGGAAACATTCGGTAAGTGTTCACACAAGAAATACATTCTGCAAGTACTAACCGAGTGCCTCTGTGTGCCCAACTCTAGAGAATCCTGAGATCCAAGGTGAGGCATCGCCTCCTCCGGGAAGCCATCTGGACTCTTCCAAGCTAGATTAAGGGAATGACTTGCCTAAGGGCATGCTGCCACGTAGAACCAGGGCTCTTCCCACTGGGGCCCAGAGTCTGGGCAACTCCACTTGGGGGCGTTGTTGATGAGATGTTAGCTGCTTCTGTCAGTCAAAGCAATCTTGGATCCTAAGGAAGAGGCAGCCCTGCCGCACGTCGGGATCTGGGCTGTGGTGCTGCGGAGGGAGCCCGATCTGGGACATGCAGAACCCAGCTCTGACGCTCATGGACTGTGTGGCCTCTGAGCCTTGCCTTTTGTGTCTGTAAAATGGGGGTAAATAGACCCAACTCAGAGGGCTCCTGTGAAGTTAAAGCACCTGGCACATAGTAGGTGCTCAGTCCAAGCAGCTGTGATGACGACTGCTGCTGTCATCCCTAAGGTTGCAGGGAGTAGCTGTCACACAGGGCTGCCTGGCCTGGTGGCCTGCGAACACCAGCACCCTGAGCCTGCTGCAGGGCTATGACCGTTCTCCCCCTCCGGGCAGTGCCTGGGGCAGGGGCCACACTGAGAGTGGCAGGTGTTAGAGCCCTGCCAGTGTGGAGGTGACAGAGCCCCTTATCAGGAAGTCGGGAGAGTCGGGGTGGAGGCTGCCACCCTGGCACCACTGGGGCCCCTGCCAGAGTGGCCCAGGTCTGGCTGGCACCTCCGCTGGCCGGTTTGATAGGTTCCTCCCGCCGAGCCACTCACAGTGGTTGTCCTGAGCTGGCCCCTTTCCCAGGTGAATTTTTCTGTGAGGGCCAGAGGAGCCGTGTCCTGCCGAGGAGTGCCCTGCTTGGTCCACCCAGGCTCTTTCTTCCATTCCTCTGACTCGACTTGAGCATCTCCTCTCAGGGAGCAAAACCAGAGGAGCACCCAGCACGCATTAGCTGAGTCATTATGGGAAGCATGTCTGCTGACTCCCGGCTGGGAGAGAAGAGTGGGCTCCATGCCGTGGACAGAGCGACGACTCCCACAGCCACCACCGTCCTGGCAGCGCTGGGCGCTCGGAGGGGGTCTGTGCACGTAAACGGGTTTCTCCGCTGGGATGCTCTTCTGCCACAGAAGGGGGTAGCTGTCATCTCTCTCCGAGTCCCTTTCAGCCAGCCTTCAATACGCTTGCCATGGAGCAGATGTGAGCCTGGGCATCTGGCACACAGAGGAGCTCATAGAAGAGCAAACATCCACCTGGGTAGAATGTCCACTAGAAACAGTGAGCCTCTCTCGTCCCCTGAGCACTGCTGCAGAATCGAGGACAGTCTTGGGGCTCCTTGTCCACTTGCTCTAAGGTCAGGGTGGCCAGTTGGGAAGTAGGCTCGACTCCTCTCATGATGTTGAATGAAACAAGCAATGTGGTCCTTACTCTGAATGCCAGACTTGACCTCCTGAGCACGGCTGAAAATATTTAGCGTGGCTACTGTAATCTGAGGGTGACCTGTATGTGCGTAAACTTTGGTTTTCCAGGTGCAAGGACTGGTCCAGCAGACATCAATTTCTGTCTGCAGTCAAGCAGTGAGTTGCTCAGTTGGGTTGGGAGGACACAGACAGAAAGGATAAGGATCCAGTGGTCTTAGTGGCCCTCATTCCAGTTCTGTAGTACCTTCCACTGAGAGCCCATCACCTGTCTCCCTCGCTAGTCTCTCTAACTACACACTAGGAGGGCCGTCTGACTGAGCCAGAGTACGGAGCAGAGGGCACGGAGAGGCTGGGTGGAAGCCCCCTCCCATCGTTGTGACCTGCTCTTCCCTTAGCCAGGGCAGGAGAGTGTCTTCCCCATGGGGCTGTTGTGAGGCTTTGGGGAGACAGAAAGCCTCCACTGGGTGTTTCTCTCCATTCTCTCTCTCTTTTTATTTTTGTATTTTTCTGAAGTGAGAAGAGGGGGGTGGCAGACAGACTCCCACATGCGCCTAACTGGGATCCACCCAGCATGTCCACCAGGGGTGACACTTGGTCCATCTGGGTCATTGCTCCCCTGCAACCAGAGCCTTTCTAGCACCTGAGGCGGAGGCCATGGAGCCATCCTCAGTGCCTGGGCCAACTTTGCTCCAATGGAGCCTTGGCTGTGGGAGGGGAAGAGAGAGACAGAGAAGAAGGAGAGGGAGAAGGGTGGAGAAGCAGATGGGCGCTTCTCCTGTGTGCCCTGACCAGGAATCGAACCCGGGACTCCCACACACCAGGCAGATGCTCTACCATGGAGCCAACTGGCCAGAGCCTCCATTCTCTTCTTAATGATAGGCTGGACTCTGGTCACAATCAGAGGATGGCCTCCAGGAGGTCCTGTCACTGCTCTGAGCTTGGCGAGGGTGGCCCAGCCTACCTCCTGGAATCCACGGCCTCTTTCCCTAGAAGGGAGTGTGGGCTAGTAGGGAACCAGTGGAGGGAATCCCAGCTCACCCCCCTCACCTTTCCCGATGGGGCCTCCTCATCCCCTCTAGCTGGATTCATGACAAAGGAGACAGTGTGACAGGCTCTGGCCACCAGAGGATGTTCCATAAATGGCCCTCCCTTTCTTCCCTCCTTCCCTTCTAATCTCCCCTCCTTCTTTCTTCTGCCCCCTGGTCCATTATCCTTGCTTTCAGTTTGCCTCAAGGGACATGAATAATAAATGACCTTTCCCCCAGTACTTATCAGTCGGTCTTTAGGCAGATTACCTCAGGTGGTAAGAATAATAAATATTACTCGCAAATTTGTTGTTTTTTGTCTGAAAAGTAACAAACAAACAAAAAACAACCCACTAAAATTAAAATTTTCCCCAGGGACTAAAAACCACATTTATTTAATCAAACGCAATATGGTATTCTCAAATGGGGTGGGGTGTTTGCCACCCAGGAGGTATTTACTGTAGTCACAACTAGAGGGGTGCGACCAGCATCTGGAGGGTGGAGGTTAGGGAGGCTGGCTACATGTCCTACAAAGCAGAGAACAGCCTTCCAGCAGCAAAGGATGATCTGGCCCCAAGTGCCCACTGTGCGGAGGGGGGCAGGGCAGAGCTGGGGGGGGCGGGGGGTCAGGGCAGAGCTGGGGGGGTGGGGGGGACAGGGCAGAGCTTGGGAGGCAGGGGGGGCAGGCAGAGCAGGGGGGGCGGGGGTCAGGGCAGAGCCGGGGGGGGGGGGGGTCAGGGCAGAGCTGGGCGGGTGGGGGGGCAGGGCAGAGCAGGGGGGGGCGGGGGGTCAGGGCAGAGCGGGGGGGGCAGGGCAGAGCAGGGGGGGTGGGGGTCAGGGCAGAGCAGGGGGGGCGGGGGTCAGGGCAGAGCGGGGGTGGGGGTGGGGTGGGGGAAGGGGCAGGGCAGAGCCCAGGGCGGGGGGCGGGGGGGGGGAGGGCAGAGCCCGGTGCTCTGCAGCGCCCGCTTCTGGCATGATCTGGGGGAGAAAGTTTTGTTTCTGAGTCTGGGAAACAGAAGTTCTGAGTAAGAGAAGTCCTTTGCAAGCTGAGACCATTTTCAAAGGGAAAACAAGTCTTTGTAGGAGAGGTTCAGTCCTCTGGAGTCCAGAAGGTGCAAATCAATCCTTTCCAATCCCCTCCAAACAGATGTCTGTTTCTGTGGTGAGCCCCGAATGAAGGAGACGGCTCATATTTCAGCGTTACAGGGCAGGAAAAATGGACGCTTTTAAGCCCTGGAGAAGCCCAGATGGCCCGTGTGCTGCCGCCAAGAGGGGTGTCTGGGCTCAGGTGGAGGAGGGGCACGGATTCCAGTCGCCCAGCTGAACTCACCTCACTTACCGGGTGGGAGAGGAGAAGATACAGACTCCTCATTTGCATGTGTAACTTCTCTCTCTGCAAGAACTGCAGATGAATTTGCAAATTAAACACATTCAGATTACAGCTGCACCTTGTAGGCAAACAACCTTCCTCTTACTAAGAGTGACCAACCACCTGTTAGAAGAACTTTTGAGGCTCATCATACTAATTAATGAGAATAGAATAGAATAGAATGTAAATATATAATTTATGATGTAAATAATTAGCACAATATAATAAATGTAAATATTTTTTGTTGCATTACCCAAGACCCCTTCTATAAATTCAAATATCCTGTGCCACTCCAAATTTGGACGCTCACGCACACGGAGAGCTGCTACATCAAGTGTAGGACCCCTGCTTAGAATTTCAGATCAACAACGAATATTTTTGTCTAAGTATATTTTATGCAATATTTGGGAATATTTATACCAAACAAGTTTTCATTGTTTTTGTCTAAAATTAAGATGCAACTGGGCATCCTAATTAGTATATTTATTTGCCAAATCTGGCAGCCTTGTGTGCACACACTCACACATGTTTGTGTGTGCGCCTCACACACAAACACCCATGCACACAAACACATGCTCATGCACACACAAAGGTCAGAGCACGTCCAGCCGTGGGTTCAGATACCCACACGCACAAGCACACGTAACACAGACTCACGCATACACACGACATTTCATCCTCCTCTGCGCCAAGCACAGTTGGGTCCCCAAGTGCCTCAGAGTGGTGTTGAGAGCCACAGGGTCTGTGGTTGCTCCCTGAGGCCAGTTCCTCCCAAGTTCCTCTAGGAACCTGCAGCTGCTGGTGGTCATTACCGTTTCCCGAAGTTCCCATGGATTTTACTGCCCTAGCCTGGTCGGGGAGCAGAGGCCCGGCCGGTGGCTTCCCCTCCCATTCAGCCAGCCTCAGCCTCCCTTTCCCCGGGGTCTCCCTTTCCCTGACGGCGTCTCCATTACGTCCTGGCCTGCAGGCCGCTGGCTGATGGCCTTCCTCCCGAGCAGGCCTCTTCCCTCCCGGCTCCCCGGCCACTCGTATCCCGGTTTACGGCCCCTGGGCTGTGCCGCAGGGCCTGCAGGCTGGATGTTCGGAGATTTTTATTGGCATCTCCATCAAGACGAGGGCCGTGGGGGTCCTTCAGGCCTTCCGGAGCCGCTTTATTGGAGCTGGCCTTCCAGACGGCCCGACCCGGGAGCAGCGATTTCCAGGGGAATCTGGTTTCTCCACTGGGCCCGCACCGGTTCCTCTGTGTTTGGCTTGGCCGCACCTCCCTGGCCTGTTTCGAGCCTCACCTCGTGCTGGGCGTTGGTGGCCTGTGGGTGGATGAGGTGGTGGGGTGGCCATTTCCCCACAGCCTGAGGACACAAACAGAGCTTTGTGTCTGCGGGTAGCAGGTGGAAAGGAAAGAGCTCAGGCCGCCCTGGTGCTCAGGGGACATGCTCTGGGGTCCGAAGACATTAAAACGCAAATAAAAACCACTCCAAATGGTCTACACCTCAGGAACCCACGCTCATTTGCCCATGAGAAGCTTGAATGGCTGGGTTTTGATTACTGCCAAGTCCTTTGGGATCCTGAACAGGAAAGAGGCAGGTGGGATTAATATTCTGCAAAGGATTTAACCTTCAAAACCCCAGTGGGGGTGAAGTTCACTCAGCTCCGAAAAACAGATGGAAGGGGTGTCCCTGGTGTTGGAGGCAGGTTTGAGGAAGTGGCAGCCCGAAGGGTCCCTGAGGCCTGTGTGGCCCTCATGCCCCTGGGTCAGCCCCCAAAGCAAATGCACATCCAGCCTGTGCTTAATACAAGACAGAGGTTAGTCATGGCGGGCTGGATGTGTTCCTCGAGTTTATATGCCGAAGCTCTGACCTCCGGGGCTTCAGAATGTGACTGCATTTGGAGATGGGTCTTCAGAGAGGTAATGAAAGTAAAACGAGGTCACTAGGGTGGGCCCCAATCCAGCATGACTGGTGTCCTTATAAGTGGAGGAGATTAGGACACATGCAGCCACAGAAGGGAGACCAGGTGACAAAATAGGAAAGAGACGGCAGTCTACAAGCCAAGGAGAGAGGCCTCAGGAGAAACCAACCCTGCCAACACCCTGGTTTTGGACTTCCAGCCTCCAGAACAGTGAGGAAAATAAACTTCTGTTGTTTGAGCCCCCCTGGTTTATGGTACTTTGTTATTAGCCTGGGGGACAGGTTGGGGCGCGAAGGCCTGTGCTCATCTGCTGGACTCGCTCAGTCTCTCGCTGGTCTCACTGACCCCAGGGCCTCTGTGCGTGCTGGTCGGAAGGAAGTCCCGGCCCCTCTCGTCTCCTTGCTCCTCACTATGAACCCGTTTCTGCTCCACGCACCAACCTTCACCTTTGACCTTGGCCCCACACTTAGCGCTCGGATCTCTGGACCACTTGTTTCTCCAGCACTCACCCTGTGCTCTCGCCCTTGGACAGGAGTCCTCTAGCACATGAGGACCTTCCCGCTCCTGGACGTCCTGTGTGACACCTGGCATCTCCCTTGAGGCTGTGAGTCGTCCCAGGACCAGCCCCTCCAAGGGTTAAAGCTTTTTCCCTCTATATTTGGTGAGCACTTACTGGGCAGTGGACACTGAGTGCCCGCTCTGTGCCTCGCAACATTCCAGGGGACACTTAGGTGGGTAACTCGGGGTCTCTCTCCTCTGCAAACACGGGCCAGCCCAGCCCAAACCACCACGCCTTCGGAAAGTCTAGAGCGGCGCCGTCACACGTGGGGGCCGAGCACCGCTGCGTGAATGTCCCCGTCTGTTTCCCTGGGTGTTATGTGCAGGCGCCTCTCAGAGGGCCCCATGGGGTTGGGCCCCAGCTTGTCACAGCGACCTCGATAGGGCTCATTGAATGGTCCCCTCCTTGCCCCTTACTCCTGCTTTCTGGGACCACCTCCAAAATAAACTCCCTTTGCTCGCTCCAGTCCGCGTCGCAGGCTCGGCGTTCAGAGAATCCCGTCCAAACCCCACCTCTGTGCCCCGTGCTGGGGGTGACGGGTGTGTGGCCAGATCTGCGTGCGTCTGCTGGCCCAGCTCTGGTGGGGGAGGTGGGAGTACCGTGACGCCAGCAGGGGTCCCAGGGCCAACCCTGAGCCGTGTTCTTTAATATGGGCTATTTCAGTAATGAACCTGATTTTTTTTAAATCTCCACCTGTCTGGATCCCAGCTCTGCTTCTCAGTTGTTTCTGAACACAAAGAAAAGAAGAAGAGGTGTGATTAATGAGTGCGTTCCCAAGCCCCAATCTTCATGCATCTGCACACAGGACTGTTTCCTTTATTACTTTCAATCAACTGTATTGATAGAGCCTTCACCTGCAATAAAGGGCCCCGTGTGATGAATTTCCATCCGGGTGACCTGAGACTATTTCCATCATCTCAGAAAGTTGTCCCCTGCAGCATGTCAGTCAAACGCCCACACCAGCCCCAGCCGGGCCACTTCCAATCGGTTCCAACCTCTACAGAATTGTTCTGCTTATCTTGTGATTTCACCTGCGGGAAAGCATGGAGAATGTTCTCCTCAGTGACTGACTATTCTTCACAAATGTTGTTTCCTTTTTATGACCGAGTCGTATTCTATTCCTCAGTTATATATTTTCATTAGTCTTGGGCAAATATCTAGGGGTCGGACTGCGGAGACATATGGTAGGTTCATGTTTAACTTTTATAAGCAGCTGTGAAACCGTCCTCCACGAGGGTTGCTCCGCCGTGCATCCCCGCGGTCTCCGAGTCTCGGGTCGTCCCCGGCACCTGGTACGCTCAGCGTCCACGTCAGCTGCCCCTGTGGACAGGTCGTGCATTTCTTCCCTATGGCATACCCATACCTTCCTCTGTGAAGTGTCTATTCAAGTCTTTTGTCCATTCTTTTTTTAAAGCTGCATTGATTGTTTCCTTGTTACTGAATTGTGGACGTTCCCTAGGTGTCCTGGATACAGGTCTCTTGCCAGATAGACATTTCCTCCCAGTCACGGACGGCCTTTTCCATTTCTTCCTGGAGGCTTTGTTGTTGTTTACAACGAAGGGGGGAGGGGTGCACAGAGCTCCTTTTCCTGTCGTTTTCAGGTAATCTTTAAAAACGCGGTGTCTGGCTGTCTGTGTTTTCTGACTCTGTTTCTAGCGCCAGCTCTGGTCTAATATTAGTAGTTCTCAGTTTTGATTCCCCTTCTAGCAGTTTCCTTAGTGTGCGGTCCAGCCCCCTGCTCTTCCTAATACGCAGCTAGCTGGAAGTGTGTAGACCCCCCGACTCTCAATTCTTCCTAGAAACTTTAGAGCACGGGGGTGGGGGGGGGGACTACAACAGTGATGTAATCTGAATTCTGGTGTAAGTTGAAACACACCCCAGCTTAAGGCACTTACCTATCCTAACACAGTTGTAAAATCATAGTATAGAACGTAAAAACACAGCTAAGCCACAGAGAAAGGAAAAGGACATAATTACACGCACTGTGCGCTGTACATACTGTGTATTCTTCCGCTGCACCCAGCTAGACTCGTTCGCCCACATAGTCCCTAAGTGAGATGCTAGTGGCATAAACCGAAACACTCACGTTTCAGTTTTTGTAAGTTTTTGTGGGAGTGAGCGCCATAAACTCGAAACATCCGATGTTGGGACTGTCATAACCCAAGGACCCCCTGTATTTCTGCAGGTGAGATGCCTGCCTGTGACTGGCAGACAACCAATTGAAGGCGGCACCTTTCCCGCATGTGTAACGTTTCTCAAACGAGAAGTGAGAAGACCACGAACCCAGAAAAGGGAGGCAGGTTCAGCCCGGACGTGGGGCTCTCCAGGCTTGCACTTGATTGAAATGGAGGTGTCTGAATGCATTTCCTTAGGTGACTGTTTGTTCTGGAGCCCAGACATGCTGCATTCGTTTAGGGCTTTCTGTTGACGGAGGGATGACAGTGCAGTGTGACCCTCAAATGGTTGATGAACTGATTATGAGCACGGCTTAACTTACCTATCCGGCGAATACTGGGTGAGCATGTGCTCTGGGCCGAGGGCTGGGACACAGGGACAGACAAGACGGACAGTGTCTGCTCAGGGGAATTTCAGCCCTCCTGTTCATAAAATCAAAACTTCATACACATCCCTAAAATATTTCTAAGCCTCTCAAGTCAAAATATTTGTTGTCGGAAACAAGGACTCCACGTGTCTAACCTTGTTGAAAGTAGCCCCCAAACCAAAAGGTATCTGCGTGTCTCTCCTTTAAAACGCACATACACAGAAACAAGCAAAACAAAACATGGCATGCGTGTCTCGGTTTCTGGTTTTAGTTTTCTCTTTTGGGGCCCAAATCAGATTCGGGTTTCTAAGGCAGTTTATCTGAGGTAGAAGCGGAGTCGGGATTTTATTTTGCCTGGAACGCTCCCGTTTGAAGCCCTTGTCTTGAGCGGGCATTATCTCCGCTTGGGAGCAGATGTTCCTGTGATCTCCAGACTGGCCTGGCCCATCATTGCCGCCTGACTATCACGAAATGCGATAAGTCAGGCCACAGGGTCACTTTATTGTTCGAGGGAATGTTAAAACTTCACAAGGAAAACATTTATTATCCGAGGACTCTCGTTGGCAGGACTGGCAGCCCTCGGGGAAGAGGAGAGGGTCATCGGAGTTCAGTGATCTCGGTTTCCCTACAATCAGGGAAGCAGAGGACTCCGACTTAGGATTAGTTTATCAAATGGTGCCCTCTGGGTGGTTTGTGTCCTGAGTCCATTAAGGTCCGTCTGTGCCAGGCACCAGGCTGCATTCTCCCGAGATGAGACAGTCCCGTCTTTTAAAAAAGCAGGCTGAGGGGAAAGAGGAAACTACCCTTTACTGACGGCGGGGCTTCACGTCCTCAGGGCAACCCCAGGGACCGTCACAGGTAAGGGACTGGAGGAGGCTCCCAGGGGTCGCCCAAGGCGAAGGCAGGACTGGGGCCAGGTCTGTCTGAGTCAGTGGCTCCTGCCTAGAAAGGCCTGGGCAGGGGGAGCAGGAGCCTCATCTTTGGTCTCAGCCGTCCATGAAAACACTGGTGGGGGGTGGGGGGGGGCGGGGAGTGAAGATCTCACAGGTGATCGTTTGTTTCTGGCTGAAAAACAAGTAGCTTTGTCCGACAACCTGCATGCGATTAAAATGCACAGAAGGTTGGGGGAGGTGCAGAGTACGGACTGCTTTGTAGCAAAAGGCAGAAAGCGACCTGCTTTTAAAGTGCCCAAGAGTGGGACTCAGTTTCCTGCCTGAAAACCCACCTCTTTTCCCCTGCCTCTGCCCCCACATCTGGGCTTTTCAGGGCTCTGTTTCCCCATGTGGCCCCCCCCCCACAGCCTCCCTGGCTTCACCTCTGACCCTCCGCCCCGCCCCCTTCCTCCCGTGGGCAGGTCTCCCTGCACTTGGAGTCTGAGCTTGTCCCCACGCCTCTCTGATCAGAAGCAAGACCAGAAGTCAGGAAAGGGTTTGGGGGAACAGTGGTAGTTCTGTCTGGCTAGCCCAGAGCCCAGATGTCCCCATGAGTACTGAAGGAAAGAGGGTTGTTTTAATTGGGGACCCAAATGCAGTGTCCTCCAGGTCCTGCCCCCCACCCCATCCCTACTCTCGTGGAAATCCACTTCCAAAGCTGCTTCCCACCAAGGACAGGGGAGCCCTCACGGACGGGCTCAGGCGAGGGGAGTCACTGCTCTTCTCTCGAATCCACAGCCCACCCACTCGGGCCCAGAGCCGAGAGCAGCGAGGACGCCTGTGCCCTCTGCGTCTCCAGAGGCCCAGCTGAGCTCTGTTCCAATCCACCCAGTGGAGAGGTTTCCCGTGTGTTTATCCGGTTGCCATGGGTTTGCTTTCCGCGTCAGGCGCTCTGTCAGACTTGCAATTGGATAACATTTTTATTTTCAGGCATGGGTCACCGACTCCTTTCATCCCACTGCCAGGCTCGCCCCCGCTCCAGAGCTCCGGGGACCGGGCCTGTGGATGCCCTGGAGACGAGGGCTTCGGCAGGAAGCGGGGTGGGTGGCATTCTGAGCGGGACGCTGTGTCCTGGAACGGGAAGCCCGTTCCAGTGGGGGCCCGTCTGTGTCTTGGCAGAGCCCGGGGACTATAGTTGATCTTGGCCGAGACTTGGGCACAGCCATGCCCCCGTGGCAAGGTTGGCACAGTGGGAAAGCGGGTGGGTGAGATGGACTCGCTGCAGGTGGTGGGAGGGGGTCTGTCCACATGGTCAGCAGCATGTGGTGAGCGTAACAGGGAGCAAGCAGGTGGCCACTCAGGCAAGAAGCCAGGATCCACAGAGAACTGCAGGATGCCCAAAGGTAGGCAGCAGGTGTTAAGTAGAAGCAGGAAGGAGCTCCCATGGGTCTAATCAAAGGTGGGGGGATTCAGAAATGAGACCCTCGTATGAATGATGAGGTACAAGTCAAACAAGAGCAAAGCTGGACCCCAGGCTTAGAGCTGAGTTCCCCCCACCCCTGGCCTCCGGCACTGTTCACATCCGGAGCTGAAGTGTGCTTTGTTGGGGGCTGCCCTGTGCCTTGTTGGGTGTTCAGCACCTTCTCTGCCTCTGCCCACTAGATGTCAATAATGCCCCCTCCCCAGACATGACAACTGAACGTGTCTCCAGACATTGCCAGCTGTCCCCAGGGCAAGAGGACAAAACTATCCCTGGTTGAGGCTTAGAGGGATCTGGAGGCTGAATAGGTATGGGATCTGGGTGACAGACTCAGGTGCTGCCGAGCAAACAAAAATTCAATTATTGGAACAAATGGCTCGCCCCACACTGGGTAGGGCCTTCAGTGGCAAATAGCAGAAGTCCGTCTGGCTGATGTTCCCAGAAGGAAGGTATAGGAAGGATACAATAGAGGAAGTGGGGTAGAAGCATTCCTCAAAAATATCAAGAGGCTAGAAGATTTGGCTTAGAAATGGGCAGGAACAAGGCAGCCTCACTTTCCAAATCTGTATAATGGGAACAATAATAGCACCTGCTCCCTGGAGGAACTGTAGGGATTCACTGAGTTAATATGCACACCTGACACAGGGGAAGCACGGTGTCAGAACTAGCTATTGTAACTATGACCGCCCTGGTTTTATTTCTGTGACTTCCCTGTTTGTGACCTGGCTGCTGTCCTTATTTCCATCTCATCCTCTGTCACCCTGTCCCCTGCCCCCACACTCCAGCCATCCTAAGGCAACTTCAGGGCTCTCAGACCCTGGGGCTGCTTCGCATGTCCACCCAGCTGAAGACACTGCCACAGAATTTGTGTCAGGGTTCTGCTGATGTTGTCTTCCATGGGTTCAGATGAAGAAGGAGCCTGGCACCGACAGGCCCCCCAGAATATTTCTCAGAGGGGGTGATGAAATGTTAAAAGTTAGAGAGCTTCCTGAGAAGTGAGTCACTGCCTCCGATGATTCAATGGGTAAGAGAGCCGCTCAAAGAGAAGGGGAACAGCCCGGGTCAGAGACGGCATCATGGCGGGCAGGTGTAGTTCTCCTCCGCCATGCAGAGATGGGTGTAATGCAAAATGGCTGCCTCTTTTCTGCTTCGAATGTGGAAGAGGAAAAACTCCAGGCAAAGAAAGGGTTAAGTGATGGAGAGACCGGGTCAAAGTGTTCCCTGAAACTTGCTGTTTGGGAGTGACAAAGAGCCAATGTGTGAGGGAATTGCGTCATGACCCTGTCTCACCTCAGACGGTGGGGCCTGTGCTCGAAGGGACTTTCACAGCGAAGAGGTGACATTTCACTGTCTGGGTTACTGGTGGTGTCGGATGGCTGTGGACAGGTACCTGGCACTTCTGTCTCATCAACTGGAAATACCACGGGCAAGAACAAAATAAAAGGCTGCTCTTCGGGACAAACGCGGGAGGGAAGACAGCCTCGGAGTGACAGCCACCTCACTCCGGGAGGCGTGGGACCTGCACCTTGCTCTTGTGTTTATTATAAGCTGGCTTCATATTGAATCTGGACTTGAAATTGTTATGCAAAGTGTAGCCACTGTGTGTGATTAAATATTTATACTCTCGTTTAACAACAATTTCCATTTTAGTAAAAAGACTGACTTCAGTCTCCTGACATGTCTCACCCCTGCCTGGAGCAGGCCTACCCTCAGGTAGGCCCAGCACAACACTAATCACTGGTCACCAGGGGGTGGCCCCCAGAATGTCACATGGAGGGTGGGGCCAGCCCTTGACCACACAGTTCTCTTTATGCTCACATGAGGCCGGGTATTAGGTTTCTGTTGCTGTCATAACAAGCTACCACATGTTTGGTGGCTTAAAATAACACGAATTTGTTATCTTACAGTTTTGAAGGTCAGAAGTCCAAAAATGGGGCTAACATCAAGGTAACAGTAGAGCTCTGGTCCTTCTGGAGGCTCTAGGGGAAAAGCCATTCCTGGTCTTTTCTAGTTTCTAGAGGCCACGTGAATCCCTTGGCTTGTGTTCCCCTTCTAGCAATGAGGATAAAGGTACAGATGGATGGATGATGGATAGATGATGAGTGGATGATGGATGGATAGATGGATAGATGGATGATGGATGATGGATGATGGATGGATGGATGGATGGATGGATGAGTGGATGATGGATGATGGATGGATGGATGGATGGATGGATGAGTGGATGGATGATGGATGGTGGATGGATGGATGGATGGATGAGTGGATGGATGATGGATGGTAAATGGATGGATGGATGGATGGATGGATGAGTGGATGAGTGGATGGATGGATGGATGAGTGGATGAGTGGATGGATGGGTGGATGGATGGATGGATGATGGATGGATGGATGGATGGATGGATAGGTGGGTAGATAGGTGGATGGATGGATAGGTGGATGAATGGATAGGTGGATGAATGGATAGGTGGATGGATGGATAGGTGGCTGGCTGGCTGGCTGGCTGGAAATCCACAAAGCCTTTTGTCCTCTCTAGGTTCTTATCTCATGGCTGAAACTATTACAAAACATCTCTCTTTCCTACCCCCATTCCTTAGAGCTGCCATCTTTTCTTCCTCCATCAGCATCAGGACACTTCAGCTTGGTGGCAACGAGCCTATTTCCTTTACAAGCTTCCCGCAGAACCAGTCTTCTCCAGTTCTGTGAGAAAATAAGTATGTTGTTTAATTGCCAGCGATGCCAGTTATTAACCTTAAACAAAGAGATTAGTTCTGCTTTTGTCTGTGGTACAATGGAGATCATGAAATATTTAACAGCATTGTAATACGGAACAGATGGGAAAGATGCCGCCTTTCGGGGCCTCTCCATCTCTCCCATCTTCCACCCACAGCCCGAACCAGGCCACCATTTAGGACAGTTTATGGGCTGGAAGGCAGCCAAGGGGCTGCCTGCCCAGGGGCCCCGGGGACCCGCCAAGCGCTGATAACCCTGCTGGGTTAGTCACTGAAAAGGAATTGAGTTATAATCCTGGTGAACACTGGACGTGCCACCGTGGGTCTAGGTGTGACGTTGGGTGGGTTAAAGCCCTCACCAGCTTCATGCCGTGACCATGTTTGGAGAGTGTTTTTCCATTAGTGCTGATTATGCAATGGAATTTCCACCTACAAAGCCCAGAAGCTTGAAGAAATCATTAAGGAGTAAATTTTGATTTGGTTATGTGCTGTGCACCCTTGGGCAAGTCTGTAACCTCTCTGAGCCAGCTGGAAGAGTCACTGTGAAGCCTGAGTGAATAATGGTTGCTGGGTACATAGTAAGTGCTCAAACTGGTCTCAGGCCAAGCGGTAAGTGACCGGGTTTAGATTAATGGGTCCACTGAGAAAGAGATCGCATACACGCGGTCTGTGGGTCTGTATCCCACGCGGAAGTTTAGAAATTTTGGACTGAAAGGCATTCTGGGGATTAATTAGATCAAAGGACGGAAAGGGAAGTGCTATGGGCCACATCCAGCCCCCCCCCACCACACACAAACAAACACAAACACCCACACATATGCACACACGGTTCGCACAGGTATTTTTTTAAGTATTCAAATTAGTTGTTAATTGAAAAAAAAAAATTTCTTTGACACTAACATTTGAACTCTTGCATGATTTCTAAACCATCAGCTTCAGTAACCCCAAGGACACGTGATAGCAACAGCTAGACAAGGTGCCACACCTTCCTTCACTATATTATCATATTTTGTTTGGTGTGGTCTCTCATTTGGGACATAACCCACAGAGCACTGTGTTTGTTCCATTGGTTCTGGAAGCACGTGAATTCAATACGGGCCCACATGGAGAGCAATCCCCTTTCTTTTATAGATAAAGAAACTAAAGCTAGAGAAAGGGATCCAAACCTACTGCTCCCCACTGCCCCCACGGTGGGCATCGCCAAGAGATCTCTGGACTCTGTGCATAACTGCAGCCTCAGAGTCCTTCTAAAAACACAGCGCATCAGGCCGTTGTCCAGGTAACCTCTCAGGGGCCTCCGGCTGAGAGAGTTTGTGTTCAAGATTCTCCAGCTCTGCTCTGTCAACCTTGAGGCCTTGCTCTCTCTTCTGCACCTAATGGCCTTGGGGATTAGATACAACAATACCGTTGAGGTCTATGGTAAGGACCAAATGGAAGGCCGTGGGTGGAAGCACCCAGCAAATTGTGAATACTGCATTATCATTTTATTAAGCCTCATATGCATTGCCCATAAAATAAAGGGCTCCCTCCCTGATTTCGCCCAACTCCTGGGTAAATTCGGGTTTTGATACACGTTAAAATGTAGCTGCTGGGAGGTGTTCTGGCAACCCTGACTACACACTTTTTGTTTGGCCGCTGGG
Source organism: Saccopteryx bilineata (assembly GCF_036850765.1). Classification (NCBI taxonomy): domain Eukaryota; kingdom Metazoa; phylum Chordata; class Mammalia; order Chiroptera; family Emballonuridae; genus Saccopteryx; species Saccopteryx bilineata. The sequence goes on along the minus strand of NC_089493.1, from coordinate 9,576,815 downwards.
CCTTTGGTCAGGAACGAACATGCCTGTCAGCAAGAACATGATTATAAGAAAGTGTTTCTTTAATTAAATGCAATCTCTCTCTTTATAGCCCCTGCATCACTGACCCCTCCTTGACACCCAAAGGCAAGGCTTGCTGCTGCCCAGATGTGGCTGGGATGGCTCCGGGCCCCGCCCACCTCCTCCGGACCTGCCCCACCAAAATGTTCCTTAACCCACAACACTGGTGTTCTTTTCAAGCCCAGGGTTTTGTTTGTTTGTTTGTTTTTTACAGAGACAGAGAGAGAGTCAGAGAAAGGGATAGATAGGGACAGACAGACAGGAATGGAGAGAGATGGGAAGCATCAATCATCAGTTTTTCGTTGCCACACATTAGTTGTTCATTGATGCTTTCTCATATGTGCCTTGACAGTGGGCCTTCAGCAGACCAAGTAATCCCTTGCTCAAGCCAGCAACCTTGGGTCCAAGCTGGTGAGCCTTGCTCAAACCAGATGAGCCCACGCTCAAGCTGGCGACCTTGGGGTCTCGAACCTGGGTCCTCCACATCCCAGTCTGATGCTCTATCCACTGCGCCACCACCTGGTCAGGCTCAAGCCCTGTTTTAAAAAAAGGAGAGAACGCTCCATCCCCTCTTTCTTGCCCAGAGTAACCTTCAAATGATCCCACTGTCCAGAACAGAGACATGGCCCGGGATTTCATTTTCTGGTTTTTGAAGAGCTGAGTTAATCCATATGAGAGTCAAGGAGTGACCCCCAGGGTGGTGCCCCAGAACTCTGATGGACTTCCAGTCTAACGACCCATGCAGCACAGTCCCAAAGGCTGGCCACAGAGGGCCACGTGTGTGTGTGTCTGTGTGAGTCTGTGTGTCTGTGTGTGGTTTGCATGTGTGGCAATTGTGTATGGCATGTGTCTTTATCTGTATGTGTCTGTGTGGTGTCTGTATGTATCTGTATGTGTGCATCTATATGTGTGCATGCATGCAGGTACACACAGAGTCCATGTGTGAGAGTGCATGTGTCTGTGAAGTGTGTCTGCATGTGGTATGTGTTTGATGTGTATGTACATGTACACAGGTGTGTGTGGTGCATATGTGCAAGCGTGTTCATGATTCTGCAGTATGTGGTGTATGACTGTGTGTGTGTGTACATGCATCTGCATGGCTCATCAGCCATGGCCCTGGTGCGAAGGATTCCTCACGGTCTCGATCCTGAGGCTCCCTGGCGCCGCCCCCGCGCGGTCCCCCTGGGGCTCCCTGGCGCCGCCCCCGCGCGGTCCCCCTGGGGCTCCCTGGTACCGCCCCCCGCGCGGTCCCCCTGGGGCTCCCTGGCACCGCCCCCGCGCGGTCCCCCTGGGGCTCCCGGGCGCCGCCCCCCGCGCGGTCCCCCTGGGGCTCCCGGGCGCCGCCCCCCGCGCGGTCCCCCTGGGGCTCCCGGGCACCGCCCCCCCGCGCGGTCCCCCTGGGGCTCCCGGGCACCGCCCCCCCGCGCGGTCCTCCTGGGGCTCCCGGGCGCCGCCCCCTGCGCGGTCTTCCTGGGGCTCCCGGGCGCTGCCCCCTGCGCTGCCCCCTGCGCGGTCCTCCTGGGGCTCCCGGGCGCCGCCCCCTGCGCGGTCCTCCTGAGGCTCCCGGGCGCCGCCCCCTGCGTGGTCCTCCTGGGGCTCCCGGGCGCCGCCCCCTGCGCGGTCCTCCTGGGGCTCCCGGGCGCCGCCCCCTGCGCGGTCCTCCTGGGGCTCCCGGGCGCCGCCCCCTGCGCGGTCCTCCTGGGGCTCCCGGGCGCCGCCCCCTGCGCGGTCCTCCTGGGGCTCCCGGGCGCCGCCCCCTGCGCGGTCCTCCTGGGGCTCCCGGGCGCCGCCCCCTGCGCGGTCCTCCTGAGGCTCCCGGGCGCCGCCCCCTGCGTGGTCCTCTCCGCGGGTTCCTCGTGCTGGTCAGGATGATGGTTTGAAGAGATCTCTGTGCTGCTGCTGGTGGAGATCTCCAAAGTGATTCACGTTTGAACTCCCCAGTTCATGGAGAGGGTATCCAAGGAGCAGAGAGGAAACTTAAGTTACCAAAGTCACAAAGCAAGTGGGTGGCCATCACGGGGGCTGGAACAAATTTCTCCTGATGCCCGATCCACGTGCTTTGTCCCTGGTCCCCTTCAAGGGGGTCAGGGCCAGCCTGCCAGGGAGCTGGTCTTACAGAAGGACCTGGCCGGTATGTGGGATCTGGGACGTGGCTGGGCTCGGGGTGGCGAGGTGGGAAAGTGTGTAAGCACACCCGTGCGTAGGGCTGACAAACATTTCTCTAAAGGGCCAAATAGGAAATATACTGCTCACAAAAATTAGGTAATATTTCAAACTGAATATGAAGCGATAAAAGAAAGAAGCATTTGATTTTTTTTATTAAACAAGAAAATCAGAAAAATAAATGACAAGTCAAAGAAAGTTGTTCAATTATGCAAATGAGATGCAAAACCAACCTTTATTTCATTGGTGAGAATGCACTGTAAAAAGGCTGGAAGTCCTGGAGCAGCTGCACGTTCCCTGGTCCCCTAGTTTTTGTAAGCAGTGTAGTTTAGGTCTTGCTAAGAGGCAAATTTGAAAATACTATGTTGGTACTTAAATAACTTTATGATTTAGTTTGCAGACGTCGGGAAAGCAAGCAAAGATTGTGAGTGGACCGGAGGAATAACGACAGAGCACAGACATGGCCACACTGCCCAGCGTGACGTGACTGGACGTGCTCTGTCTGCACGGGAGGCGCTGCATCAGGAGGGGGAACTCCTTGCTCCCGCTGTTTTTTTATCTGGAAGCTCAGACATGGAAACGGGCGTACACGGATGGTAAGTCTCCAAACGTGTGAACCGTGGAGGGTGGTGTGGGTTTGCTCTTCACTACCCATTAAACTCCTGGCACGATGCCTTCCTGTCACGTAGAAACATTGACGCTAAAATGACATCTGGACGTCTTGGCTGCCAAGTTCTGAATAAGAGCTCGCTCTCGCCCACTCAGAGAGTCCTGTGTGACCCTCAGTAGGGCAGGGAGGCACCGCGCTGTAGGGCGCCTGTCCTGTGCTGTGGGCAGACGTGGGCACTGACGACGGATTCCCGGTCAACAGCGCCTTGCAGGGCCGGCCGCCTCTCTCCTCCTGGTGGAAAAGGCAGAGTGTCCAGGGCTGGAGTTCTGCCTGGAGGCTCAGGCTAGGTTCTTCTCTTTCAGCCCTTCCAACAGGGCTGAGCCACCTCAAAGCAAATCCTTTTCTCTGTCAACTGGGAGAGTACATTCTGTTGTCTGCAACTGAACCCTGACCGATTCTAGAATTTTCCCTCCGCAAGTATTCATTCCCAAGACACTGGTAAGGCTGTGGGGGACTCACAACCCCCGAGGCCCAGCAGCAGTTGCAGGGCAGAACTCTGGGGTCAAATGAAGCGTCCTGGGAACTCCGCGTGCAGATGGCCAACACAAGACGCTTCTGAACTTGCATGACCGAGGAGGCGGCTGGGACGGGAGGTCAACAACCAGCTCTCAATTGTTAAACATATACTATGTGTCAGGCATGGTGCAGGTCCTGTGGCCACACTGTCCCATTGAGCCTCGCCAGCACAGTCCTCCGAGGTGAGAGTCATTCAGGAGGATTGGAGACCTCTCCCACGGTCAGACACCTCGGAGATGCAGGATTCTGGGAGCCAAACACAGATGAGGCCGACCAGAGCCTGCTCCTAGAATGGCCTCATCTCCATTGTGTTTTTTTTATTTTTCCGAAGTGAGAAGCAGGGGGTTTGGGGGGGGGGCAGAGGCAGACTCCTGCATGTGCCAGACTGGGATCCACAGGATCCACAGAATCCACCTGGCACGCCCACCAGGGGGCGACGCTCTGCCCACCAGGGGGTGACGCTTTGCCCACCAGGGGGCGATGCTCTGCCCCTCTGGGGCATCGCTCTGTTGCAACCAGAGCCACTCTAGCGCCTGAGGCAGAGGCCACAGAGACATCCTCAGCGCCCAGGCCAACTTTGCTCCAATGAAGCCTCGGCTGTGGGAGGAGAAGAGAGAGACAGAGAGGAAGGAGAGGGGGAGGGGCGGAGAAGCAGATGGGCGCTTCTCCTGTGTGCCCTGGCCGGGAATCGAACCCGGGACTTCCACACGCCAGGCCAATGCTTTACCGCTGAGCCAACCAGCCAGGGCCTCATCCTCATTTCTAAGGGAGCAAGTTAAGGGCAAAGAGAACCATTACATTTTTTTTTCCAAGGCCATAAAACAACTTATTTTAAAAAATTAAAATTTCACTTGGAGCATGTTAGAAAAGTGCAGAAACAGCACCATTGCTTCCATCGACTGTCACGCCGGCGGCCGAGGCCGGGCAGGTGCACAGTGGGTTCGGGCGGGCGGCAGAGGAGCTGTGGGGCCGGAAAGCGTCAGGCTGTTCTCATTTATTGGAGGCTCGCAGAGATGGGTGAGCAAATTAGCAGAGGAAAACCGCTTTTCACAGTGGAGGGCAAGGGGTCAGGAACTCCGCCCCTCGCGGGGCAGCTGAGGGAAGTCAGGGCACCGCACCTTGAGGTGGCAGGAGAGCGATCTGGGAAGATCGTCCCCAAAGGCAGCACCCATGGCTTCTTATAGAATTCACACATATGTGGCTTTCTGCCACGTGCTCACGCACTAGTCATGCAACATGCTTGCAGCCGAACAAGTGAGCAAGCGCAACCCGGCTGTTTTCCGTACATGCCCTGGACCCAGGCTCCTCTCATGCGCACATCTACATAACCACGTCCAAAGCAAGACAGGAACACGGTACGGTATTATTAACGCAACTGCAGGCTGTGTTTGCGTCTCATCTGGCCTTTTGCCGACGTCCCTTCGCTGTTCCAGGATGCGGGCTGGGCACCACATTGTGCTCGGCCTTTTCCTTTTCATCTCACTTTTCCTTTTGTCATCCCATCACCTCCTTCCAAGGCAAAAGGGGCCTCAATTATTTGCACATGCCCCGAGACGGGAAACACGCACTCACCGCGTGAGAGAGGACAATTTGAAACAATTTCCGTTGATGTCCATCGGTCGAGGAGCCCTCCTGCTGGAAACTGGCAGCAGCAGGCCACAGCGAAGGACCACGGGGAGCTGGGAGCAGGGAGCAGGGAGCAGGGAGCAGGGACCGGGTGTGTGCAGCATGCAGTGCAACGTGAAGTCCCAGCAAAGGAGGCCCGAGGCAGCCGGGGTGGCCCCACTGGAAGCGTAATTGAGGAGCAGAGGGAGAAAGGTCCCTGCAGGGGACAGTGGGAGCCAGCGCTGGCCAGGCGGTGACCGAAGGGGCCGACAAGGCTAAGTAACCACGCTGAATGAAGTTCGCACCGAGAGCTCTCCAGGTGGAATGAGGAAGCTCCCCAGTTAGGCACGTCCCAGCTGGGCTCGGAAGCCACAGATGAGAACTAGAGGTAAGATCATTACTTCCATAACACGCCTGGCTAAATAAAAAAAAAAAAAATCACCTCAGCATAAAAGCGAGTTAATCATCTAGCCAGGAGTCGGTGAGAGGGCTCCGTGAAGGTTTAAAAACCGTGTGTGTGTGTGTGTGTGTGTGTGTGTGTATGTGTGTGTGTGTGTGTGGTTAATGTCACTTTCACAATGGGTTGGGTTCCCAAAAAGGCGTGAAATAAAAACAAGGGGGGCTGACTCCAGTTTTCCCACTGAAGCCGGGCTTTCACACCCAGTTCCTGACCCGAGGGTTGGGGCCGCCGCTGTGGAAATAGCACCCACACCACGTTTGGCTATTCTAACGGATGTACAGGGCACGTTCATGTTAGACAGATTGAGGCTTTTAAAAATATCAGTGAAACAGGGCAACTCCTCGACCAATTCCGTACACGCGGAAAGGGCAGAGAATCCCAGGAGGCCAAGTTCTGTCCTCCTTCACAGCATGTGCTTTATTCTTTGCACAACGCACTCAAGGCGAGGGACCTCTGTGTCTCAGGCCACGAGAGCACAGGGCTTACTTCAGAGGCGTTTGGCCTTTCTTGAGGACTTTAGACTGTGGGTCCCTCGGATGCCGGAGGGACACACTTCTTCCAGTTGCAAATTCCTTGTAGCAAACGAAGGTTTGTCTCGCTGTCCCTCCGCCCTGTGCATGCAGCAGCTGTGTGCGCTGGGGCGTCCAGGATGTCATCACCTCGCTGGCCGTACAGCGAGGTGCACCAGCGAACACCAAGCCTCCCACACCCTTCCTGACGGAACAGACTTCCCACCCTTTGCTCTTCACCTGCACAGCCGCTCCACTAGGTCAAAAACTCAGAGCGACTTGGCCCTGGCCGTTTGGTTCAGTGGATAGAGGAGCATCAGCCAGTGTGTAGACACCCCAGGTTCACTCCCTGGTCAGGCACACACACAAGAGAAGTGACCATCTGCTTCTCTCCTCCTCCCTCTTCCCCTTCTCCCTCTCTTTCCCTCTCACAGCCAGTGGCTCAGTTGTTCTGAGTGTCGGCCCCGGCACTGAGGATAGCTCGGTTGATTTGAGAATCAGCCCCAGATGGGAGTTGCCGGGTGGATTCTGGTCAGGGAGCATGCGGGAGTCTGTCTCACTATCTCCCCTCCTCTCACTTAAAAAAACAACAACAAAGCGATCTGAATGGTGTTGAACTCCAGGGCATGTGCTGAGGAACTGAGTCCTGAATAGAAAAGGTGCAGAGTCTTTCTCACTGAAATGAGGGTAAAGTCTAAAACCTCATCTCTGCCTTTTACCTGCTACTTAAAGAGGCAGAATTACAGACCTGCTGCTTCTCCCCTGAGGGGTTCTTCTCTCTTCTCCCAAAAGGTGAGAAGGATTTCTTAAACTAACAGATCAGGAAATGAATTACATGCATTATTTTAAAAAGAGCAGTTTTCTTTCAATTCGGAGAGGGGCGATAAATTATGCAAGCAGCAAAGCCTTTCAGTTTTACATCCTGCTCCCAGAAACAGCTCCGTACAACCCTGTCCACATCATGCCTCTGTCAGCAGATTCTGGACACAGATTGTATAATACTTTCCTTGTTGAGCTAGGGTCACTGTTAGGAGCCTGCTTTCATGAGTGGTGGGTCCCGGCTCATTTTCCCATTTCTCAGACCTCTCCTTGCACATGGGTACAGCGTCGCCCACGTCCCCTGAATCTAGTCGTGTCCCCTCTGTCATGGGTACAGCATTGTCCACGTCCCCTGAATCTAGTCCTGTCCCCTCTGTCATGGGTACAGCATTGTCCACGTCCCCTGAATCTAGTCGTGTCCCTCTGTCATGGGTACAGCATCGCCCACGTCCCCTGAATCTAGTCCTGTCCCCTCTGTCATGGGTACAGCATCGCCCACGTCCCCTGAATCTAGTCCTGTCCCCTCTGTCATGGGTACAGCATCGCCCACGTCCCCTGAATCTAGTCCTGTCCCCTCTGTCATGGGTACAGCGTCGCCCACGTCCCCTGAATCTAGTCCTGTCCCCTCTGTCATGGGTACAGCATCGCCCACGTCCCCTGAATCTAGTCCTGTCCCCTCTGTCATGGGTACAGCATCGCCCACGGCCCCTGAACCTAGTCGTGTCCCCTCTGTCATGGGTACAGCATCGCCCACGTCCCCTGAACCTAGTCCTGTCCCCTCTGTCATGGGTACAGCGTCGCCCACGTCCCCTGAACCTAGTCCTGTCCCCTCTGTCATGGGTACAGCGTCGCCCACGGCCCCTGAATCTAGTCCTGTCCCCTCTGTCATGGGTACAGCATCGCCCACGTCCCCTGAATCTAGTCGTGTCCCCTCTGTCATGGGTACAGCATCGCCCACGTCCCCTGAACCTAGTCCTGTCCCCTCTGTCATGGGTACAGCATCGCCCACGTCCCCTGAATCTAGTCGTGTCCCCTCTGTCATGGGTACAGCATCGCCCATGTCCCCTGAATCTAGTCCTGTCCCCTCTGTCATGGGTACAGCATCGCCCACGTCCCCTGAATCTAGTCGTGTCCCCTCTGTCATGGGTACAGCATCGCCCACGTCCCCTGAATCTAGTCGTGTCCCCTCTGTCATGGGTACAGCATCGCCCACGTCCCCTGAATCTAGTCCTGTCCCCTCTGTCTGCAGCATCAGTGTACTGTGGGCCGGGAAGCCAGATATCGGAACCTAGGAATTGTTAGTCAAACCAACCATCCCAGCGGGGCTTTGATCCAGGGGGTGGAAGTGCAGGCCCGAAGGGCCACTGTTATCTGCCTGGGGCCTGGATCTGCTCGGGCCATCTCTTTCTACTCAGAGCACATTTGGAATTTTCAAAATCCACTTGGCCTGCCCTCCACCCTCACGACTGCGACCCAGGAGGTCTCGGGGAGGCTGACAATGTTGTGGAAGACGCGTCCCGTGTGGCACTGATGTTTATGCTGGGCCTTTGACTTTGGCTTTTGATGCCAAAACGCGCTTACCCAGCGTAACACACACACACGCACACGCATGCACACGCACACGCATGCACACTGTACCATGCCTGTTGACTTGAGTTCAGCCTTCGCGTAAACCGGGCGCTGTCTCTGCCTCGGAAGCCGGAATTTAAAGACCCGCCGGCCTCCGTCACATGTCATCCTTGTCCTCGTAACCTCTTTGGACAAACTCCTTTCTTTACTTCAGAAAAAGAATTTCCAAGTCACACAATCTTTCATAGCCCAAAATAGAGATTTTTATTTCCAAATGTAAAGCAGATACATTTAAAAAAAAACAAAACAAAAACAGAACATGAAGCTTCAACAGAAACATCAAGGCATGTTGCGAACACCGTCCCTTTCCATTCAGACCACAGGGCGGGGCAGGAACGTGCGACGTCACATCGGGACGCAGCCCTGAGCAGCTGCAAGGGCAGCACACCCCTCCCGGGCACGGGGGGCTCTGGGCGCTGGGCTTGATGTGAACCAAGATGGCACGCACGTGCCCCGGACAGCTGTGTGGCTGCGACCCTGCTTGTCCTCCCAGAAAGCTTAATTTACTGCAAATGCATGTTTTCCAGTCACAGAGAGGAGAATGGGAGTGGATATGGTCCTTGTGCATACTGTTTACATAACAGAACATTTGAAACACTGAAGGTAATTTGCTTTTGACGCCAAAACGCACTTACCCAGCGTCTACACACACACACACACGCACACACACGTGCACACGCATGCACACACATGCACACGCATGCACACGCGCACACATGCACACACGCGCGCACACATGCACACACACGCGTGCACACATGCACACACACGCACACACATGCACACACGCACACACACATGCACACACACGCGCACGCATGCACATCGTACCACGCCACGGCCTGGCTCATTAACCAGAGCAGTGCAGCCATGTGAGCTAGAGCTAGGCTTGGGGCTTGAAATGAAAAGTACTCATTCCTCCAAAGCTGATCCTGGACACCTGATACTTTTCCTGCTTCTGGTACCTTAGGTGCTCGACACATTTGATGGACATTACTGGTGTCTAGAACACAAAGATGCACAGACAGAGCAAGAGAGACAGGGGCAGGTGTGGGAGCCGAGTTCTCGCTCACGAGCAGGTTATATGCAATACAAGAAAAAGAGAAAGCGTCAGTTCCAGACCAGCCCGAGGGGGTGTCCAGAGGCAGAGATCCCAGGGGTCCATCCCATCTGAGGCATAACACGCCGGGGTCAGGGGAAACACCCTGGGCCCAGCGTGGTCATCTGAGGCTCCCAGAGACCATGGGGCGGGTGGTATCTCTTGTCTGGAAGCCACAGTGCTGCCCATCTGTGCTTCTAGGTGGAACTGTGCATACAGCATGCGCACACGCACATGCACACACACACACACACACACACACACACAACTTCCTCTGTCCACTTCTTCCTTGCCGATAAAACTTCCTTGCCGATAAAACTTCCATGCCACTGCCTCTGGAGAGAAAATGCCTCTTTTGTTCCTCCAGTGGAAGAAATCAGAGCTGCTTTACAGGCAGTGACATCATGAAGCCTGCTGTGGCCTCCATCTGCCCCGCAAGAGGTGGCCTGTCTCTGCTCTCCAGGGGAAGGTAAGCACCAGCCTCCACCCCCGGGCCCATCACCCAGGTGGTGCCCTTCTTCTTACTTTGACAGACAGAAGGCACTTCTCTTGTAATTGGAACTGAGGCAGAAATGGTGGCTGCCGTAAGCCCTTGGCATCTGGGCCTCTGCTGGAGTCCCCGTGGGCTCTGCCAACCAGATGACGAGAGGGAGCCTCCCGCGGGGGTGCCCTCCAGCTTTTGCTTTCAAGCCCTCAGTGGTCTGTGAGACAGAGCAGGGCAGCCTGGGAAAGCTGAGGGCCTCTTTCCCCAGGATTTGCACCCAGAAGTTCCTCATGTTCTAGAAGAAGTTAAACCAAATAGGAATTCCCTGGGCTGAATCCCAGTGCCAAGCAGGTAGGCCCGGAGGTGTCCGGAGTGGGGAAGGAACGTCTGCAATACCTCGGCCAGGGGAAGGGATGCGCAGGACTCGGGGACGGACCCCGGGCGAGGCAGGTGGCGGGCGGTGGCAGAAGGCTGTTCTCACACTTCAACCGTGAATGCCAAGTTCTGCTGATCGAGCGTGAGACCAGGACACAGAGTGTCAGGATGACTGAGGCAGACACCCAAGGGCCACCCCAATCCAGTCTACCCCTCTTTCTTACTAACAGAACCCTATGTTGTTGGGGTGCCGTGTTCCCAGACTCCATGCTGATGTGGGGACCCATGGGACACAGTCCTGGGCGACAAGATAACATAGAAGTCTGGGGGGGGGGGACCTCCAGGAAAGCTCCTACAGAATCAGCTGGTTCACCCCCTGCTTCCTACCTGGAACCCAGATGAAAAATCGGAGGCAGAGCAAGCATCTTGGGCCATGAGGGTGAGCATGAGGAAAAGGGGAAAGAGCTGTAGAAACCGGGGCCCTGGCACCCCTGAGCTGGGGAGAAGATGCAAGGGCTCAGCTCCAGGCTTCTCAAAGCGCCTCATTTATTTAAGTCCCAGTTGGAATGGGGTGGGGGAGCTGGATCTAGGAATTTCCTTTCCAGACAGGAGCGCCCCACCATCTTCCCAAAACATCGAGCATTTCAAGGAGCACAGGAGGCTCCAGGACTGATTTCCCCCTTTGCCCACAGTTTGGGGGATGGTTGCGGGGACCTCACCCCACTATTAGCAAAGCTCCCTCCCCATCCTGTCCAGCACTGAGCTGCGTAACCGGCACCGGACAGGTGCAGAGATGCACCCCACTTCTGGACCTGACTCCCTGGATTCCCTGGGTGAACAGGAGCTGTTGGGACCTCAGTTTTCTCACCTGTAAAATGGGCCCATGTTGGAACAGAACAGTCTATAGGAGCCCTCCCCACTCTGACAGCCTGAAACAGCTGGTCATTTAGTTTTTCCTCCTCCATTTCGCTTCCCCTACAAGTAAGTCATAGCAGGTAATTCACCCTAACGCCAGCCTTTGGGGTTGGCTCGTCTCACCCCAAAGGTACTAGACTAAGGAAAGTCATTTTTTGATTAAGAACATCCTAATTTAAAAACAACGACTTTTTTTAAACAAGGAGGAGGCCAGAATTGAGAGTTTTCTGATGGGCATGGTACTGGGTACAGGGTATCAAACAGGGTTTTCTCAGGTGCCCAAGGTGCATGGCGGCAGCGGCCTGGCGTGGGTTTGGCAAAGACTGTGAGGTCCATTCAGGCTGGCAAGGGGGAGGGGAAGAGCTCGGTGATCAGCTAGTGATGTCTGCCACGGACTCAGCAGGGGACGTGGATGTTCACTCAATTCCTGCTGGGCCCCTGCTCACGGCCTCACCACCTCTCTTAGGTTGCTGACCCGACTGGTGACAACCAGGCTGGGGTGAGGGGAGCGAGGGGAGCCCCCACTGTCTTAGCTGAGTTCTTGTGAGAGTGGAAATTAGGGCATGACTGACTGGGCTAGGGACACAGAGGCCAGCTCGAGGTCACTGGGCTGCCGCCGGGGAGATGACATGCTGCAGAGGAAGCCACAGGTGGCCGTCTCAGGGTTCACAGAGCAGGCAGAGACCTCAGGCACAGCCTCCCTGGGGTCCCTCACCTCCCCGGCTCTGGGGAGCAGAGCAGGCAAGGGGTGGAGACAGGCAAGAGCTCATGTTAACTCATGGCCAGATGGATTGCTGGAACAGACACTGCGGGTTCTCAGGTTGATATTTCCAGCCACCGATTTTTACCACGAACCGTGACTGTGGGTTACTAAGTGTGCCAGTAATAAAAATAACAATAAGCGTGCAGCGTTTGAGGGCTTGTGCCCGGTGTGTGGCCAGCAGCAGTACACCAGGGGCCTTGGCCAGCCAGCAAGCACCCTGCCTGGTGCAGGCATCCCCACCCCCCCGGCTCCCTGCTGGGAGCTCCAGCCAGCAGCCCCAGGCAGAGGGGCCCTGAGAGATGGAAGGGGGCCCAGGACCCAGGACCCGTTTCCCAGGAGGGAAGCAGGGTGTCGGCAAACACACTCACTGCTGGGGGTGGCCTGCAGTTCCCTAGGCAGGCGCTGGTTACCGTGACAGCAGCCACGTCCTAGGAGGAGGAGGGAGGGGTGCTCACCTTCCACTGAGCGTGAGCAGTGGCTGGTGTACGGCGCTACTACGGGCAATGACTCTCCCCAGAGCAGAGGGCCGGTCCAGCAGGGAGGCTGACCGAGGGAAGCCTCGCTGTCCCGTCCCCACCGAGCAGAGGAACGGAGGTGCTGGTCTGTGACACACATCCCTGGGGTCTGCAGAGGCTCCACCCTGGAGAACCCAGGACGACCTGGCGCACGCCTCCTCCCAGCAGGGGCTCCGGGGACAGACAAACCTGGGCTCAAAGCCCACTTCTGCAGGGCCATGCGTCTTCGTATCCTTCAGCAGCAGCTGTCTCATCTCAGAAACGGAGTGCAGTAACAGCAAACCCCAAGGGTAAGGGAATTCAGTCAAACATGGCTCGTGGAGTGTGCGAGGGCCAGGCAGCCACGGCACCAAGGGGAAGGCACTGTTTCTGATGTCATCGCTCCCTCTGGCCCCTGCGTCTGATTCCCCGGGGTCTCCTAGCCTCAGCTGCTGCCCACACCTCCCATCTTTTCTTGATAAACACCCTCCAGATTCCACATGTGTCTTTCTGCGCTCACAGAGCTGGCTAAGAGGACCGGGAAGGGGGGTGGGAGACGGCCAAGCGACCGGCAACTTCGACCAGCTCACTCGTGCTTTTCTCCCACCTCGCCTCCTCCTTCCCCTCCTTTTCCTCCTCCTCCTTTTCCTCCTCCTCTTCTTCCTTTTCTTCCTTCTCTATCTTCTACCCCTCTTTCCTTCTCCCTCTCCTTCTCTCTCCTCTCTCCCCTCCCTCTTTATCTCTCTTCTTCTCTCTCTCTCTCTCTCTCTCTCTCTCTCTCACACACACACACACACACACACACACACACACACACACACACACACATCGGCCGAGCCGTGATGTTCAGCTTTCTTCCCATTCCGCACACCCTGGGGACAGAAGAAACAAACACCCGGGCCCCAGCGTGCACCTCTCTCGAAGGGCACGTTACAGCTCTCCGCGGCTCCTGTTGGGGAAGCTAGAAAGTTATAAAGATCATAGTTGTCTGCCCGCACTTGACACAAAGGAGATTACACTTGAAAAGCACCGGGAACTGGGTTGACAAAGCGTATCACAATGGCATTTATATGAAAGTCATGAAAATATCGGTTCTCTCTTTTTTAAAAAAAGTTATGAAAACAAGCGGTCTCCATGGCATCATTATCAAAGTTTAAAAAAATATACAAACATTCCCACCCACCAGCCCACACACTGCGGTGTGTCTCTCCCCCAATTCATGTTAAGTGGCTTTAGCTTTTGAAGTTGCGGACATGGTGGCGTGGGCGGGGAGATCCCGCCATGTGCTACAGTGAGCAGGGCTCCCTCTAGCGGCAGTGGTTGACATTGCCTCCTCGATGTGTGCCCATGGGGACTTGACTTCCCCTCTCTGGGCCTCATCCTTCTCACCTATAAAGTGGAGGAGTAGGCATGGAGACATTTGAATGTCCCTGCCACAGCTCGGTCCTTCGGGGACGGGACCCACACAACCCAAGCATCTGGGCTTGAGTGCCCGGGCCTGAGGTCTTGGGGCACGCCGTCCCTGACTTTCCAGTAGAGCGGTCATCTGGGGGTATGGCCTTGAGGCTCAGCTTCTAAGTGTCTGGAAAAAATCGTGCTTTCTGAGTCAGCGCCAAGCGCTTTCCTTAGCAACACCATTTCCCTGCGCCATGAACGTCTAGTTCCCATCGGTTCCGGGAGGCCCGAGTCCCAGCGCAGCGGTGAGAGCTATGCTGACTGCGCCTGCGCCAGAAAGGGAGGGGTTGGTGGGGGGGGGGAGCGTAGTGCTGGGGTCAGGGGCTTCTGGGGTCCTCAGGTCCTCTCTGCTTAAAGGGCCTTCCTGGGTCTGTAACACTTGATGGTTCCAAAGGCCTCTTGGTCTGTTTGTGACTGAACAGACAAAACTGGTGTGTAAAGAGTGGGCGCTAAGCATTTTTTAAAAAGGAAAACCTAGTGTTGATTTAGGGAGAACATGATGGAGTTATAAAGCACTTGGGCACAACTCCAGAATCCCCTAGGGAGGAAGGGGGCATGTTCTGGCCTCAGGGCCCAGCACAGAGTCAGCCTGGTCCCTTCCCACGTGGCGCATGGAGCCCAACTGCCTCGCCCTGGACGGAGAGGGCCTGGTCTGGAGCACCTGGAACCTGGCTCCCTCGGGGGTGGGGGTGGGGACACATGGGGGACATTCTTGGTCCAGAGGACTGGCCGGGAGTGGGAGGGAGAGCCCTTCAGATGGACTGAGCTCCAAGGCTGATCTCTCGTCTCTGTCTTGGACCCCTGATCCCTCTGCCCTACAGTGCCCGGGGCTCCCCTCTGTCCCTTCAATTTAAATCAGAGACAATGACAAACAGCCTGAGAGTGATGGGATAGCACACCTTCTCCAGTACCGTCAGGTGGTGGCTACACAGAGCGTGCTCCCCTCGCTCCGTGGAGAACTCGACTTTCTCCCTGAACAGAACACATGGGGCACGCTCTAACCACTGGGGCACGCTCTAGCCACGGGGGCACGCTCTAGCCACTTGGGCACGCTCTAGCCACCGGGGCACGCTCTAGCCACTGGGGCACGCTCTAACCACTGGGGCACGCTCTAGCCACTGGGACACGCTCTAGCCACCGGGGCACGCTCTAGCCACTGGGGCACGCTCTAACCACTGGGGCACGCTCTAACCACTGGGGCACGCTCTAGCCACTGGGGCATGCTCTAACCACTGGGGCATGCTCTAACCACTGGGGCATGCTCTAACCACTGGGGCACGCTCTAGCCACTGGGATATGCTCTAGCCACTGGGGCACGCTCTAGCCACCGGGGCACGCTCTAACCACGGGGGCACGCTCTAAACACTGGGGCACGCTCTAACCACTGGGGCACGCTCTAACCACCGGGGCACGCTCTAACCACTGGGGCACGCTCTAACCACTGGGGCACGCTCTAACCACTGGGATATGCTCTAGCCACTGGGGCACGCTCTAACCACTGGGGCACGCTCTAACCACCGGGGCACGCTCTAACCACCGGGGCACGCTCTAGCCACTGGGGCACGCTCTAGCCACCGGGGCACGCTCTAGCCACTGGGGCACGCTCTAACCACTGGGGCACGCTCTAACCACTGGGATATGCTCTAGCCACTGGGGCACGCTCTAGCCACCGGGGCACGCTCTAGCCACTGGGGCACGCTCTAGCCACTGGGGCACGCTCTAACCACCGGGGCATGCTCTAACCACGGGGGCACGCTCTAAACACTGGGGCACGCTCTAACCACTTCCTGAAGGCGCACTGCGTGGCCACCGACACTCGTCGCCGGTCCGGGCCATCAGGGCGCCCCCATTCTGCTGTGCCTTCTAGTTCTTCCTGGGTCTGCTCTTTGTAGTTCTTTCCTTCCCTTGATGTCACCAAATCACTTGTCACTGGGCCTGCCACTGACCACCCCCATTCTGCCTCTGACCCCTAGCGCCTAATTGGCTGTCTCTAAGACCAGACAAGCACGTTCGTTCTCATCGCGCAAACACAGGAGTCCCTGGGCACTGGGGGGGGGGGGGCTCGGGTGCCCATCTGTGTGACAGCCACGAGGGCTTTCCAGTCACAGCGGGTTGGGGGGTAGCTGCTGGATAAGAGGTCACCATCCAAGTGACACATTACAGTCACCAGGGCTGACTGCAGACCGAGGCAAAAATGTCACAACTTCTCCCCAGCCACAAATATACTGCTCACAAAAGTTAGGGGAGATTTCAAAATGAATATGAAGCTATAAAACATCCCCTAATTTTTGTGAGCAGTGTACCTGTCACCTGTGGAACCGCACACACCGCGCGTCTATATACAGAGCATATGAAAATTCTATACATGATTCCCCGGTCACACAGAGTACACATTTAGTATAAATAGACGAAGACCACACGGTATAAAAAGTAGTTCTGTGCAGGGAGCATGGATACAGTATTTACACTGGGCAGCCCTGCCGTGGGGCCTGCCCGTTTCCAGTGTCCCCAGAGTCCTCAGGAGGAGCCCGGGGCTGATGGAAGGCTGGAGAGGAAAGTCACCTGCGTGCCCGCAGTGGGCTAGGTGGGCGGGGGGCCGTCGTAGCGGAGCATGAGCCCGAAGGAGCGGGCGAAATTGTTGGCCAGCGTGCAGCTGCGGTCTTCCTTGCCCACGGGCAGCAGCAGGAGCAGCAGCAGCAGGAGCAGCAGCAGCAGCTGCAGGGGCAGAGCCACGCAGCACACCTTCCGGAACAGGGCGCCGGGTCGGCCCCACCACTGGGTCTGCAGAACCAGAGCGGGAGGTGTGAGGGGGCTGGGGGCTCCAAGCCAGAGAGGGAGGGGCGAGGGGGTTGCTAGGGGCAGCAGTGGCACTGGGCTGACTATCTGCACAGGTCTCAGTCTTCCCATCTGGGAAATGGACCTCCTGTCATTTTTGCCAGAAACAAATATCTTTCTAGTTTTCTCAAACCAGTCAAGGCACGAAAGGAAGAACAAATATAGAAAGTGGCAAGTTCTGCCAGTTATTATGTAAATCTGTGCCTGATTATGTGTCCTAGGTGTAAATTTTGAGGTCAGTCAACTTCTCTCTAAACTTCAAATTTCTCATCTACAAAACGGGGTAATAATGCTACCTACCCAATAGGGTTGTTGTGAGAAATAAATGAGACAGGGCCTGCAACACAGTAGTACTCAAAACTGCTGTCATTATTATTATTATTATTATTATGCGTCATGAATATCATCATGGTGTAATCACAGTCACCACCGCCATCACCATTATCTTCATCCCCACCGCGCTCATCATGGTCTTCACCATCCCTTTACCCTCCTCCTCCTCCATCACCATCTTCATCAACACCATCAATACCACAGGAAGGTCGGTCTCTCCAGCCCAAATGACTCGTGACACTTTCTAAATTCTAGAGGGCCTGGCTGGGTAGTGTGGTCATGGAAGTGCAGGGCCAAGGGCTGGCTGCTCAGGGAATCGGGGGCCCCACAGTCACAGTGCTGGGGTCAGGGCCCCTCTCTTGGAAACCTGGCTCACTGGGTTACAATGCAGATTCTATTACACACTATAGACGTGACCTTAGGCAAGTTAATAACTTCTCTGAGCATCTGTTTCCTTCTATGCAAAACTGGGCTAAAACAACTACTCCCTATTGGCTGGGTTGTGGTGAGGACTCAATTTAAAAAGTAAACAATCTCTTAGTAGTAGAACTATCTTTATAGAATATATTTTCTAGCTCCCTGCAGAGCCAAAGATTCCATTGCCGAGGCATCAAAGATTACAATCAAGTGATGAGGGCAATGATGATGATGATGGTGCTGGTAAGGATGATGGTGGTGGGGATGCTGTTGATGGTGGTGACGATAATAATGGTGGTGGAGATAATGATGGTGATGATGGTAGTGGGAATAATGAGGATGGTGATGATGATGGTGGTGGTACTAATAATGATAAAGACAATGGTAGAGATAATGATTGTAGTGAGGATGATGATGGTGTTGGTGGTGGGGATGATGATGGTGGTGGTGGGGATGAT
Source organism: Saccopteryx bilineata (assembly GCF_036850765.1). Lineage (NCBI taxonomy): Eukaryota > Metazoa > Chordata > Mammalia > Chiroptera > Emballonuridae > Saccopteryx > Saccopteryx bilineata. The sequence continues at coordinate 9,558,759 of NC_089493.1, read as the reverse complement.
GATGGTGGTGGGGATGATGATGGTAGGTATGGGGATGATGATGGTGGTAGGGATAATGATGGTGGTGGGGATGATGGTGGTGGGTATGGGGATGATGGTGGTAGTGGGGATGATGATGGTGGTGGTGGTAGGAATGATGATGGTAGTGGTGGTGGGGATTATGATGGTGGTGATGATGGTGATGGTGGTGGTAGGGATGATGATGGTGGTGGTGGTAGTGATGATGATGGTGGTGGTAGGGATGATGATGGTGGTGGTAGTGATGATGATGGTGGTGGTAGGAATGATGATGGTGGTGGTAGTAGAGATGAATATGGTGGTGGTGGTGGTGGTAGGGATGATGGTGGTGGTGGTAGGGATGGTGGTGGTGGTAGGGATGATGATGGTGGTGGTGGTAGGGATGATGATGATGGTGGTGGTAGGGATGATGATGGTGGTGGTGGTAGGGATGATGATGGTGGTAGTAGAGATGATGATGGTGGTGGTGGTGGTAGGGATGATGATGATGGTGGTGGTAGGGATGATGATGGTGGTGGTGGGATGATGGTGATGGTAGGGATGATGATGGTGGTGGTGGTAGGGATGATGATGGTGGTGGTGGTAGGGATGATGATGATGGTGGTGGTGGTGGGGATGATGATGGTGGTGGTGGTGGTGGTGGTAGTGATGATGATGGTGGTGGGGATGATGGTGGTGGTGGTGGGAATGATGATGGTGGTGGTAGGGATGATGATGGTGGTGGTGGTAGAGATGATGATGGTGGTGGTGGTAGGGATGATGATGATGGTGGTGGTGGTGGTGGGGATGATGATGATGGTGATGAGAAAACATAGCTAAATGCAGGTGTTCCTGGGAGGTTCTCTCCTGGGGACTTCTATCTCTCTACCTCTCACACCTGAGTCATCTCACCCACTCTCCTGCCCCAACTCTGTCTGTCCTCCAGGCTGATAACACTTGGCTCCATGACTCCAGCCTCAAAAGTCCTCCAGAAGAGAGAAGCACTGCTGGCTGCACTATGTCTGCAGTGACTTCAGGAGCAGGGGTTGGGGCTGGAAAGTCACTGAACATCAGTGCACTGAGAAGGTTCTTCCACAGCCACTGGGCTGGGCAGACCTGGCAGGTGTGTGGGCTCCTGCCCACCCGCTCGGCTCACATGGGGCTGGCTGCCTCAGTCTGTGGGGCTCTAACCTGACGCCTTGACGTTTCCTGTTGTCTTTGCTTGATTCCAAATCTCCAACCCATCTGGGAGCAGCAGAGAGGGTGAAGCGACATGCTGTAGGCCTTCCTTAACGTGGGCTTCCACCACAACTACAGACCTGTAATTAATGGTCACCCAAACGCAGGCTCTGTTTACAGTGTTCCGTTTCTGTTTGCTCCTCCAAGCTCAGAGCTCACACTTAGCTTACTGAAGTGAGGAGCTGTGTGTGTGTCTTGGCCATGATCCTCTGGGGAAAACATTTTGGAAGGTCTCAAGTGTGTTTGCATTAAGAAGTGTTGACAAGGGTGGTCTTTTTCAAAGGACTCCCGCTGCCTGCCCCACGGCTGTTTACTTAGGGTTCACATCCTCACTCTGAGGGACCTGAATTCTAAAATGTTCTTTAAACTAAAAGACACATTTTTATATGATCCTCAGATGCTTAGAAAACACACACACACACACACACACATTCACACACACACACAGGCATAAGCTATGGTCCAAGAAGCCAACAAAGGAACCAGCACTCTCGGCTCTTCCCAGAGCCGGGAGTGTCCCCGTCCTTCAGTCCCCACGGAAAGGCCCGGTCGGTCCTGCCCAGCTAGAACGGCACCAGGAGCAAAGGGGTTTCCTGGAAGTGACAAGCTCCCCGCCCGTTCCGGTACGGAAGCAGAGGGTTTGGAGCACATGGTGGTGGGGACAAAGCAGGAGACGCTGTGTGGGGTCATCACATGCTCCAGACTCCTTCAAGCTTTCACAGGAAGCTGAGACTCCAGAGTTTTGAAGAGTTCAGAAAGATGAGTTTATCATGGTAAACAGGAACTAATCTGCCATTGATGAAAGATGGTGCGGGGTGGGGGAGAAGGTTTGGAATTCTGGGTTCTAACCCTGGCTCTGTGTGACCTAGGACAGGCCACTTAACCTCTCTGAGACCCAGCTCCTTCGTCTGTTGGGGAAGTGGGAGAATGATACCTGCCTATCAAAGGGATTAGGATAAAAAGGCAGCACATGCTATGTTCAACAGGCACAGTTGGTGCTCAGTCCATGCTCTTTACCCTCCTCCTCTGATGGCCACTGGGGCAGATGGGCAGGTCCTACTACTCCCACAAGCTCCCGCCTCCACCAGATGCCAAGGATCAGACACCACCAACCTCTCCAGCCCCATCAGAGAGAAAAGCACCACTCTCCTTTAATGCCATCTCTTGGTCCCAAAAGGCCCTCACAACCTCCTGCCACAGGGCCTTTGCACAGGCTATCTCTTCCATCTGGAATATTTATTTCCTTCCTTCCTCCAATATACCTGGTTAACTCCTCCTGATCATTCTAATCTCAGCTGGGAGGGGGAGGATTGCTTCCTCAATGAGGCATTCCAGGCCCCTAGACCAAAGCAAGCTCCATCACGCCTTCCCATGGCGCCCAGACCTTTCCTTTGCAATCCCCTGATTCAAGTCTGTGCTCCCTCTCAACACCTTGAAGGCAGGGCTCACATTAGTTTGGTTCACTGCTGGGTCCCCCGCCCTGCTCAATAAATATTTGCTGAATGACTAAAATAATGAATAAAAGGCTCCTTCTCTTCCTGTGCCTCTGGCCACTTCCCCCTCTCCCCCAGTACCTGCGGTGTGACCATGCAGCCTGGCCACTGGCTATGAGCTGCTCTCGCTGCTCAGCGCTTCCCCCAGAACATCTGGGCTCCACTTGTTAACAAGCGCACCCAACATGCCCCGCCGGGCCCTGTGCTCAGCACTCTTCCTCACTCACGGCTTCCTGAGCTCCTGCACATCCCTGCGAGGGGGGCCTCCCCGTGCCTCCCCCCACACAGGGGCAGAAACTGAGCACAGATGCTGTCTAAGTCAGCAATGGCCAGCTGCCGCTGGGCTCTGCAGAGGTATGGGTAGGCCCCAGGGGTGGTGTAGCACATGGTTGGAGGTATGTCCCTGGCTCTCTCCTTTTAGAGGTCAGAGACAGCATGGCATTGGACCAAGGAAAAGCCCAATTTGATCCATCCCCAAAGTTGGACAGTAAGTCACAGGGGGATAAGTCAAACTACACTCCCTCTGCCCCACCCTGAGAGGGCCACTGCCACGTATGGAGAAGAGACCAAGAGACCACTCCCCTCCCACCAGAATCGAGAAGCTGGTTGTGAGTGTCAGAGTCCAGGCATGTGAGAGTTTCAGCATGGTCCCTAGCACAAAGTAGGGACTGTTGAAAAAAACCATAGTGTGAGAGAAATGAATCATCCACCATGGACAATTCACTGATGCTCTGAGCTTTGGTGTTATAGTATTGCATCCGATCCAAGATGCTGGTTAAGGTGTGGCGTTATTTTACATCTCAGTAAGAGAGAAGAGAACCCAACAGCCAGGATGGAGCATCCTGATCAGAGGCAGCCAGGGGCGGCCCCTTAGTAGTGGGGAGGCGAGCACTGATCCCGCCGCATGGAGAGAGGAAGCACAGAAATGCGAGGTCCTATCTCAGCACCGGGTGAAGGGCAGGAAGCAGAACCTTTCCCCGAGAACTGGAACCACAGGCTGCAGCTCCCAGGGGTTGGCCGTCTAAATTTCACACAGCCAGTGTGGTCCAAAGGAAATCAAAACAAAACAATGCACAAGCAGAGATTTTAATGTAAAGAAACCTCAGGTGAGTGGGGTCCTGGGGGTGGAGGGAAGCCAGTCCACATCCCCACCGGAAGAACTGGATTGTAATAAAACACCCCAGTTCCAGAGACGGGAAAATGTGGAAAAATTATGAGCCTTAAAACCTATGAAATATGGTCAAGTAAATAAAATGCCACCCTCGGGCTGCTCAGCATTTGAATCTACATCCCAGACGCCACAGTACCCAATGCATGGGACACGTTTGCTCTCCACGTCTGCCTGTGGACTGGCACACAGACCCCGCCCTGGCCACCCAGGCAGATGGGAACACGGGCGGACTCTTCTTCGGCGGCTAACGGTCTGCACTCGGGTCAGAAAGCCTCACTCCCCGGGCCCGGACAGGAATCTAGATGACTCACAGTCCAGTTGCAACTTGAAAAGCAATTACGTTTCATGTGTCTGAATGCTGCAGACAAACCTATCTCGTGGCACTGAGTTGGCAAGTGCGTGGGCAGCTGCAAATTTAATAAGTCTCAATTACTCTGTTCCCACAAACAAGCAGGCTGAAGTCCTTCACGTGGCGGGAGCCTTCGAAGACTTGGTGCGCGGAGAGAAAAGATAAAAAGTATGCAAAAGCAACGGCTCATAAATAATGAGCTGCGGGCAGGTTTCCCCTCCTCCACCTCTGCCTTTGGAATAAAAATAATATAGGAAATGCTTTTAAGTTGGCAAGATTACCATCTCTGAAAAGAGTGCTTACTTACTACCTGTCAGGCCGGCGTGTGCGTGCGCACACGGGCAGATGCGTGCGCACCCTACACACCACGCATGCGCACACCTCGACCAACAAAATGAACACCGGGACCAAGCCAAAGGGAGGCGCCCCAACTGAAGTGGCGCCGATCCCTTTGTTCTCAGCCGCAGAAGCGGGCCAGTGTCTGCAGCGGTCTCCAGGGTCGACATTTACACGGCAATTAACAACCTACTGTGTGCCAGCCACTACAAGAAATCTGCCCACCATGAGCTGGGTGGACGCTCCTTTTGTGCATCGGAACACTGTGGCTCAGCAACTCCCCAGCGATCCTGCTCACTAACGGTGGACCCTGGATTCCCATACAGAGCACGTAGCAGTGCTTCTCACAGGCCAGCAGCACGAGCATCGCCTGGAAGTTGTTAGAAATGCAGATTCTTGGGTCACCCCACGCCTCCCGTGTCCATAACTCTGGGGGAGGGCCACAAAAACCTGGGCTTAAACGAGCTGTCATTTAGTGAGCCCACAATGGCTTCTGTATATGAGCCTCCGGGTTCTTACTCCATAGTGGGCTGAGGCCTGTTAGCTCAAAAGCCAGCCAGCACCAGGCTCAAACATTCACACATCCAACTGTTCTAAACATAACCCAGATAAGTGGAGTTTGGGGCGATGTAGAGCCTGTGGCCTTGGCGTACCCCATAAACTGTGCCCAACATCTGCCAGCCACAGATAAGAGAAACCTGCAGCTATAAAGACCCCCCCCCCCCTCAGCTGCTACTGCCTTTTGAAGTTTCATGACCCAGAGCTGCACCACTGTGCTCAACAAGACCATCTGGATATGGAAGCCCTCTCCCCATCTCCCTCCCCACCCAGTCAGGATGCACAGATGGCCAGGGCTGAGCTTTGCTCTTGTGTGCACTGATGTATCTGAATGCCTAAAACAGTGCTTGGGACAAAGTCAGCACCCAGGAAATAATTGTGGGATGGATGAGTGGATGGGTGAATGAGGAGACAGCAGATACACATAGACTGTGCATATTCCACATTAACCTGATCACAGACTGCAGGGGATCTGAGCTGTGCTGGAAGGCTGATGTCAGCCAGCCATACTTAGAAATATTTAGTGAGCACTTACTATGTGTTGGGAACCAAGGGACCCAGAACTTGGTCCCTTGGACTCCAGCCTGAGAGCTGTATCGATAAGGACTCCCAATCAGTGACAGGCTTGAGGTATGAGAGCTAGAGGCAACCTGGACACCTGGCCCTAGGTCCCCCATGTCCCCCCAGGAGCCACCAGACTGGACTGTGTGGGCCACAAGGTTCTTCCCAGTGATGTTCCCTGTTTCACAAGGAATCTCTTTGTTATTCTAAATTCGTGTTGGATGGTGGTGGTGGGGAGACCAGGGCCTTGGGCTCTTTAAAGAACTTCTGTAGATGGTAGTTCACATGATCTTCAAAACTAGTTCATGAAGTAAGGGCAGCATTAATAGTCCCATTTTACAGATGGGGAAAGTGAGCCCCAACAGACAAAGCGACTTGTTCCAGGCCACAAAGCTAGAACATGAGGCATGGGGCCCAGAGCACAACCTTGGTCTCGCCCCTGCCCTGCCCAGCCCAGGGGACACCCTCTCTTCCAAGAACGCGAGACAAGAACACCAGCTGGACACCAAGGAGACATCGTGGTGTACCAAGCAGCTGGAAAGGGAGACCACGAGGAGCCAGGGCACATGGGAGCAGAGTGGGCTGGAGGCTCTTCTCTTACCAAAGCGCTGGGCGAGAAAACAAATGTGTTCCCTTGGAAAAGGGGGCCCTGGGGACATGAATTTACACTGGGCTTTTTCAGAAGCAGGTAGACCCACCAGGCCCCAGGGGTGCTTTCACCAAGGCATATGTGAAAGGTTCAGACCTGGGCTTTGCAGTCAGAGGCCAGAGGCCACACAGGAGCCTTTGTGCTACAAGTCATTCCAATGGGCCACATTCAGTTTCCTCATGCTGAAAATGGAGGTGACAATGCCCATGGGCATCACCGGGACAGTTAAAGGAAACACCCTAGCCATGATTGAGTACCATTCCCAAGACACAGCAGTTGGTCAGTATATAGCACGTAGAGTAACAATACTCAGTATTACTCATTGTTATTATTACTCATTATTATGATGACTGCCATTACTGTTGTTGCTTTGGCCTGCAAGCCCCTCGGGAGTGGCTCTGAGCATGCCTTGGGGCGCTGGTTGTAACACCTGCCTGGTAGGTGTTACAACACAAAAGGCACCCGCCCCTTCCTCTTCTGTCCCCCTCAGGTAGCCACACCGTCCAGTGTGCAATGGCCGAGGCTTCCTGGGACAGTCCTGATTTACAGCTGTCATCACAGCATGATTATTAAGAGCATCCTTGTTCACTCTTCACCTTGCCCTGGTTTTGGATGAAAATTCTGGTGTCACCCTCTCTTATGGCCCTGTCACACTCAAGTTCACTCTGCACGCCCCCGGGGGCTTCCTGAGAGAGAGGGCCTGGGGCCCAGCACCATGCAGCCCAGAGCTGATACTGCATCAATGGTCCTCAGACCTCATGGAACCTTCCAGAAAGCCCAGGAGTCCCACCCCAGCGTCGCAGGCCCAGCGACCCTCCAGACACCCTGCCCTCCAGCCGTGCGGAGCAGATGGCAGACTCCATACCTTCTGGAATCCAGTCGGCAGCCCTGGAGAACTCCGTGTCTGTTATTTTAGGGAAGGAAAGGAAAAGGGAAACAAAAGTTAAGTGAGTGAAACTTAAGTCCCAGCAGAGCCTGTAATGGAATATTCATTTTGTCAGGGGAGCGTTTCTTTAAAACTTCTGGTCATCTGGACAGGCTGAACCAGCAGGTGATTCGATTTAATGAGCTTTTTAACGCACTTCAGACCCAGGTGGGACTCTGTCTGGGAAGGCTTGGGCCAAGGCCCGTGGGGCACGGCCGCCTGGCTGGGACTGGGCTGACATCTAGTGGCCAGCTCGGCCATTGCGGGGCCAGCAAAGAAGGACTCCGGAGCTCGGAGTCTGCCATCCAAGGGCTGCAGGGCCCTCAGAGACCATCTCAACAACCCCCTTCCTGCTCGGGCTAACCTCCCAGCCTCAGTTTCCCCACAGCTTCTCAGGGAATAACAACAGTACCTCCTCTATAGGTACGAGAACAGAGTACTTAATAAAGGCTCTTATTTAGCTATCCCTGTCCTGTGTGAGGAGACACGGGGCCCACGGGGGACGATGCTTGCCTGGAGCCACAAAGCAGGCTCACGCAGGAGCGGGGCAGCCCCCAGGGGTCCGTCTCCCACGCCTCCAGCAGCAGAGCGTGTGTCAGTGCTGGCTCTCTGCTTACTAGCCCTAGGGCCTGGGGCCAGTGTGACTTCTCAAGAGTCTCAGTCCCCCTCCCGGGGCGAGTGTTATAATTACTGGCAGAGGGCTGCTGAGGACTGAACGGGTGATGCCCACAAAGGCTGCAGCCAGGAGGCAGCAGAGCCCCCTCAGGCGTCATCTGTGCTGGTCCCCGCTGCTGCTGTCGGAGCCCCAGCCTCACAGGGCGCTAGGGTGGATAAAGGGCACTTGCCTTCCAGGGCCCAGGCCCCAGGGGTCTGCCTCTCCTCTCGGAGGGGCCCCCTCGGTCTGGTCTGCGGAGGCACAGGGCAGAGCGGGCACGGGCCCAGCCAGCATTCCCAGGCGAGCGTGGGCTCAGTTGCTGTCCCACCCCCGGGGCCTGGGAGCCACGTGTCCTTGGCGCCTACCAGCAGCTGGCTGGAGTCCTTGAGCTTGGACTTGTAGAGCATCCACCGGTAACGCAGGTCCTCCAGCTCCTCCGAGGTCCCCCTCGCTGGCCCAAGACGAAGGAGGTTCTCGAACAGCTGCTGACCTTCTGGCACCCGGGCCTCCAGGTCCTGTGGAGGGGACGGCCATGTCATGTGCACCTTCCGCACGGCCCCAGCACCCTGCCTGGCTGGTGAGGAGGAGCCGATCGAATGTCACTTGGGAGGAGCCGACAGAAGCTGTTCAGTGCAAATCCCATCCGTGCCAATTCAGGCCAAGGCCAGGCCGCTGCTCTCTGCAGTGCAAGAGAACGGACCCCGGCAGACGGGTCGGCTGCACTTATAACCTCCATGGTCATATCCAACTCTGACACCCTAGAACCAAGTCCTGCAGAGGGCTTGACGTAGAGTTATCATTATCACAGCTACCATCATCGACCCTCTTCCTGTGGGCATGTCTCAGCCTGGTAGAGCGATGCTGGCACTGGGATTTTTCTATCACAATATAGCCCAGTGTCCCCCAAGGGTGGCGCCTTCTATCCTCAGGGTTCCTGAGAGGTGCTGAGATGAGGGCTTTGCGCCAGGCTCTAGATCCAAGATCCTGGTGCTGCCCCATCAGACCAGCTGTGTGATGAGGGTAAGCTGCTTTGTCTCAGAGCCCCCTGAAACGTGAGCTTAGCTAAGGCGAGGAGGTTTCGCCGGGGGCACTGCCAGTCGTCCCTGACGTGGCTGGAACTGGGAGGTGGTGGCAGGAAGTGAGAGGACCGGTCAGGTGGGAGGTGGGCAGGAAGGACTTCCTGGTCATGGTCAGCTAGGTGATTGGACCAAACCTCTCACTGAGGACAGAGTATTAACAACATTTAAAAGGCATTATAGGTGCAGAACTATGTAGTAAAAATAACCAAAAACCAGAAACATGAAGCTTGATGACAAAAATAAAATAAAATGAAATAAAAAGCATTAAAAAATTAACAAGAGCGTGAGGGACATCAGGCTCAAACCAGGGCAAGGATGAAACCCAGAGAAGTCAGCCCAGTGCTCAGGCCTGCTTGGCCAGCAGGACAAGGGCCAGTCTGGAAGAAATCACAGGGAAACAGCACATGCTTTTGGCAGCCTCTCGGGGCCATGGAGGCAAAGGTCAAAGTCTGCACCCTGCAGAGGGGCAGACTCTGAAAACTATTTCCCCTTTAGCTGAGACTCCTAAGTCTCCATAATTAAGGTCAAAAGTGGTAAGTGCCCAGATTAGACAGTGGTAGTGAGAGGGGAACAGAAACAAAAAATACCCAGGAGGCGGAATCCAGGAAGGCTTGGTGGCTAATTCCACACAGGAATGAGAGAAAGACTGTGGAGGGGGGATAGACTGCCCAACTGAGCTCCGCCAATTCGCCAACCTTCAGAATCGTGTGTTAAATGAATAGTTGCTGTGCAGAGCCACAAACCATTGGGATGGTTTGTTACACAGCAGCAGCTAAGTGATGTAACAGTCATGATTAGCGGTGCTCTTTCCAAGCTAGGAAATACAGAAGTAGGCTGAATAAAGGAATACATGAATGAATGGTTCTGCTCAAGTATTTGAACCAGACAAGTTTAAAAAGGATTCTTTATACACAAGCAAGAACCGCTCACGGGCTAGGCATGTGCTCCCCCCACCCCCGCCTTTTTTTTTTTTTTTTTTTTTTTGGAAGAACTCCCTGGTGGTAAATACCTCGATAGGGCTTATACTATAAGCCCTACAGAAAGGGGCCTGTCCTTGGGAACAAACCTGCAGCTTCGTTTCTCGGGTCCGCGCGTCCTTGGCCGTGGCCGTCCGCGTGGCAATGATTCTAACCAGCTGAGTGTTCTCCACCTGCAGCCACTGCGCGAAGTTCCTCAGGAGCTGCGGGAAACCCTCGTGGCCGCCTTCCGCTTCCCGGAGCGGATCTGCCTGCAGGAACCACAGTGTGAGTGAAGCGTCCTCTGGGAAGACAGCCACGGGCCGCGTGTCCCGGGCATTCCGGCTCACGCAGAGGGTGGGGATGAGGATATCCCAGAGGGGGTGAGAGGGGCCTGGGGCCAGGAGGGCTGTCTCTGTTCAATGTGGCCCCAGTGTTTAGGGGTCGCCTCCCTGCTCTCCCAGGGGCAGCCCCTCACCCCTGACCAGGGTGGCTGTGAACGTGGTTATCCTCCTCGCACTGTGTCCCCTCCAGCCCTGCAGCCAGAGGGACCTGACTGGCACGCCCACTCAGCGAAGCCCCCTCTCTTACAGAGCTCGGTGTGGCCCGAGAGCCCACAGAGGTTCCGGCTCTGCCTGGCTCTGCGGCTCGTCCCGGTCGGTCCCTAAGCCCGAGCCCACGAACACGCGTGGGCCCCAGCACTGTGCTCTCTCCTGGGCCTTTGCCCAGTCTGTCCCTCTGCAGGGAACGCACTCCCTCCACTCCTCTGCACTTCCCCACTCGGCCATGAGGGTTTCCCTCCCACCTCCTTTCTCCCGGGAGGGCTTCCCCAGAACTGGGCACGGTCCCTCTGCAGCAGGCTCCCAGTGGCATGTGGCCCCTCTGCCTCAGCGCACCACGCCTTCTGTAAACCCTTATTTAATTGCCTGCAGTTCCCACTTCCTTGTCTCTCAAAATGCACCCGAGGCCCATCGGTGGGGCTTGTAGAAATGCAGATTTCTGGGCTTCCTCCCAGTCCTACTGTATCAGGATCTGCATTTCAATCTGAGTGGGGGGGGGCGAGTGCAGGGCGGGGCAGGGGGTCATGTCACAATGTGAACACACTGGGTTCTGGCATCTCTGCTGGAGGGAAGTGTATTCTGTTTCATTCACAGCTGTGTCCCAGCTCTGAGCACAGTTCTCAGAACATAGTAACACTTCATAAGTGCCTTTCGGATGGAAAATGGGAGAATGAATGGAGTGACTCCTGTCTTTGAAGAACAAGGGGTGAATTTCTTTGCAGCCTGCTTCCTTCTTTTAAAGGCAGTCGGGGGACAGGGTGGATGATACAATGTAGTTAGCTCGGTTCTTTTCTTTTCACCAAACACAACTTAGGGCACACACACAAAAAAGACCCATCTTATATGGTCTGTTTGCAACCTGGAGCCAGCAGGAAGCTTTTACCCTGCCCCTCTCCTCCCTGCAGGGGGCCGTATGTCCGTGGGGTGGGGACCTGTCCATCCAAGGAATGCCCTGGGCCTTCCTCAGGGACATGGGGTCTCTGAGTCCCTCTGTCCAGTGACACAGGAAGGCTCGTGACACAGCAGAACCAGCTCACAGGAGCCAGGGCACAGCCAAGCCCTGAGCTGAGCATGTGGCCTCAGGCGGGGGTGGGAGTGGAAGGTTGTTGGTGACTCTCCTCTCCCCCCCAATCACTCACCTCAGGATCTGGCCCCTCCTGGAAGCCCCTCCAGACAGACTCCCCTCCAGACAGACTCACCTGACGGTGACGCCTGGAAAGGGGACCCGTGGGGGTGATGAGAAACCCAGACTTAGGGATGTTGTTGGTGAAAATCATTTTCTTCTCTGAGTCCACTTCCGGCCTCTGCAGCTGCCGGTTTCTGACGAGGCTGAGAAGACAAATTCAGCCCCGTCAGTGTGGGGACGACAGGATGGGAACTCTCGGGAAGGGGAGAAGTATTAGAATGACGGGGTCTTTGCGGTGGGAGGCTACTTCCAGTCTCCCCAAGTCCCTGCCTGTCCTTCAGGTCGGAACATCCCCAAGGCCCACGCATTTCTGGTTTCCTACTTGAGACCCACACCCCGGTCATGAAGGTGCAGGTACCCACTGATGTTGGTGTGGCCCAAGTCTGAGCGGACTAACTCTCAAGCTGGACATCACCCTGCTCCTTCCGCCCCTGGATGCCAATTAGACCAGACAGGAGACGCCGCAGACACCCGACCCATGCCTGCCACAGGGCAGAACTCGAGGACTGCTCCACAGCCCCAGCGAGCCCTCCCCGGGGCGGGAGGGGTGCTGCCCGGACCGGCTCAGTGCCGGGAGCCCTCTCACCTCAGCAGGCTTTCCTCCAGCAGCCCGAGGGCCCGCCACGCCGCCGCCAGCCCCGCCAGCTCCTCCTGGACCACCGCAGCTCCTTCCAGGGAGGACCGCTCCACCACCAGCTGGCCGTGCGCTTCGATCAGGGGCAGCTGGGCCTCCTTCTCCGGGAACTCAGCCAGCAGCCCCTGGAGGACGCACACACACATGCACGCAGTGAGGTCCCTGGGGAGGGTCTCCGCTTCCCACCGTGTGGGGACTTTGGACCTTGAGCCTGCTTTTGGGGGGATGTAGCATCTCTGCAGGGAAAGCCATCTCACCTCGATTTCAGCCTGTCGAGACTGGGCATCCCACGGGCCTGTGTCCTCCAGGTACGACTTCAGCTTCCGTGTGACCACAGCTATCCACTGTCGCAACTCCTGCAGCTCGTGGCTGAAGGCGCAGTGTTCGTGCAGGCTCTGCTGGGATGCGTCCACGAGGTCCTGCGGCACAGCCCCGGGGGGCCCGGTGCCCTGAGTGCGGGCTGAGGCCGAGACTCTGGGCCACCCTGCCCTGCGGGGTCCCCAGACCTGCGAGGGCCCTGGGGTACAGTGGCCCCCAGGGTTCCCAACCAAGAGTCCCCAAGAGTCTTGAGCAACAACAAGAGACATCGGTGCACCCTCCACACAGCACAAGGATTTCACCCGGGAAAGACCGACTCTGCGGTGAAATGCCTGAAGCCTGTCTCACTTTCACAGGAAGCGCAAAGTCTGGCGCAATCGAACCTCTCATCCACCATCAGCGTGGGTGTAAACTGGCACAACCACTTGTGAAAATAAATAGTAGGTCGATGTCTCCTAAAACTGAACGTGGGCAGCCCTGTGACCCAACCCTTTGACCTCTGGGTGTATGCCCAACGATGCAAACACATCTCCACCAAGAGGCAGGAGAGTGGCATTGCTTGTAATAGCCCCAAACTGGAACCCACCCAAGTGCCCATCAACAGCGGAACGGACAAACACATGGAGCTACAGTCATCCAATGGAATGTCTCACAACTGAGAATTAACAACCTACACGACAATCTAAGGCAACATTGTGGATAGATTTACAGCCATCGTGAGAGCTAGAAGCCACAACAATGGAAAACATTCTGTCTGATTCAACCTGAGTGACACAGACAATCAGGTAAACCCAGCTGACCCTACCAAGCCCGAGGCCCGGGTTACCTTCAGCCACCGGGAGGGGTGGGCAGCGGCTGTAGGGACCCGGGGGATTCTGTGAGAGGCGGGGGGTGCTGGTATTATTCTGTGTTATGATCTGGGTGCTGCTAACACGGATGTGTTCAGCTTCTAAAAGGTTGTCAAGCTGCATATGTGGATGTTCACTTTTCTATAGGTGATTATTCTCTGGTATACAAGTTCTTTACAAATCATCTTGCTTTTCTTCCGCTGCCCTGGGCAACCATTGCCCGGCTCTTGCCTGGCTCTTCTCTGTCTCTGTGAAAGGTGGGCTCTGTCTCCAACCGAGCAGACATTCTCCAGCCTGGGCACCCAGCCTAGGAGCCCCCCGTCAGCCCACTGCAGGCCAGTCAGACTCCCGGGCCTGTCACTCCCCTCTTATGCTCTGACCCTGCCCTAAATCCTCGTGACTCTCTACGGGGCCACCACGGGCCCTGCCTTCCTGCATTCCGCAGACACTAGCTGACACCCCCAATGCCAGGCCCATCAGGAGCTGGGACTCACAGAGGTTACAATGATCTGTCTTCAACCAACCATGGATGAGGGCCTGAAAAATGACCCAAAAGTCCACTTCCCTGCACTCTCCCTAATACTGTCCCCTCTTGTCCCCTGTGTACCAATGTCAGCCCAGTGCCTTCAGCGATAGTGCCCCTTGCTTAGTGCGGAACATGCCCCCCTCGGGGGCAGGAAAATCACCTGGGCAGTGGAGGAGAGGCTCATTAGAACTTATTAGACTTAGAAAACACTGAGTACCAACATAATGAAAGAGGGCAACATACCTCTTTAGAGAGATACTTAACAATAAAGAAGTATGACAGAATTGGAAATCACCATTTGCAGCCCCTAATGATGCTCAGTGAATGCTTCTAATTATTCTAATTATTTTAATGATCAATCTGGGTCATTGTTGGCTGTAGGCATTAGAGCTGAAGTTTGCTATGTCTACGGGCTCCAGGGTCCCTGAAGGGCAGGGACGGTGACTCCTATTTCTCTATGGCCCCGGCCTCAGCCTGGGGACCACCAGCTGCTAATTTGTTACACTGAAGGAAGGGACGTCATCTAGACCTTAGACCTCACTCAGACCAGTGGGTCGCTGTGGATAGAGCTGTGTTTCCTGGAAACTTCTGCAGGTTTGAATTGCTACGCTAATGGTGGAGTGGGGGTGATGTCAGCAGACAAGACACGGGTGGGAGTGAGGGGGACGCCCACCCCGCGCTGGGGAGAACAGTCCACATTCCACAGGGTTTTCTCATGCCCCACAGACATCCACATAGTGCTTGTCGAGGCCTGAGCTTAGAGCCGCACTGCAGTTGACATGCAAACACAAAGGGCTGTGGGCAGGTTCCATAAACACCCTGCCTTTTCAGGAACGCAGCTGTTGTGTGAACTGACGGGGACTGCATCCGGGTTGCTCACGCGTCAGGGCATGTCATCACTGGGGCACCTGAGGCTGTCCCGTCGCGAGGGAGCACGGTGGGTGACCACCTCCTGCCTTTCCTGGGGTCACCTTGGAGCACTTATATATTTGGAAAGACATTATTTCCTTATAACTACTTTCCTCTTGTTTATCTTTTCTACTCCAGAAAGGGCAGTACATTAGATTTTTGTAACGGTGCGGGTACTTATAGTGTCGATGAATTTCAGGACTGCAAAGAGGGTGTTAGGAATATTTGTGATTAAATGGGGCAGGCAGGGCCCGGCAGGGTGGGGAGCCCCCCCCCCCGCCATAGATTGGGTTTTCTGGAAGTGCAGCAGCCGGGGGCTGGCTCTGCGCTCCTGGGCCCGTGTTAAAATGTAGACCCAGACTCGCTCTGAATCAGTGTCCGGTGGAGGCTGGAGCCTGCTCTTGTGCTTGTTCTCAATCGGGAGTAGTTCAATCGTAGGTGAACTCCAGACAGAGCCAGGTGGCCACTAGAGGGCACTGCAGACAAGGCCTGCGTCCTGTAGGCCTCACCTTTCAGCCTCACCTTACAACAGCAGCCAGGAAGGGGCCTGCGGCCTGCTGGGCTTTTGTTGGGGTCTGAGCAGTCTGTACTGTTCTTTGGCCCCCGGCCCAGCTGGAATAACGTATATTTACTTGTCGGCTGCTGACTCGTTGCTCACCTACTCACTAGTAACCCCAGGGAGAGCAGGGGACTCGGCTCTCTTGTTCCTGCTGCCCGTCCGCCGGGCCCAGAGCACTGCCTGGCGTACAGGAGGTGCTCAATAACTGTCTGCTGAGTAAATGAGGAGGGAAAAAGAAAAGGAAGAGAGAGAGAGAGAGAGAGAGAGTTGGCAGGAATGAAAGAAGAAAAGAAGGGAAGGGTGTAGGAGGCAGACGCCAGGGCCTCGGGTCTGGGCCCCTTACCTCCAGCGACCTCTGCAGGGCCTGGCAGTCGGCGGAGAGCTGGTCCATTCTGTGCTGGTTGCCAGGGTTCCCCTGGATCAACGGCCTGGCGGCCTCCACCTGCACCCCCAGGTCCAGCCCCTCTTCCTGCAGCCCCTGGAAGCAGAGGAAGCAGTCAGCGGGGCTGTCCTTTCTGCCTCTCACCCTGGGTGCTGATCTCGCCCTGGGGTGGCGGCAGCTGAGGGGGAGACCGGGAGGGCCCTGGGGCAGAGGCAGCTGAGTGGGAGACCAGGAGGGCCCTGGGGTGGTGGGGCTCCCCGACTCCAGGGCTGCCTCCCATGGCTGTCTCATGGGCCCCCTCTCAGGGACGGTGAGAGTTTTTTAAATGAGGTGAAAATATTCTGAGATGCCATGAGAATAAACTGGGGGAAATAAAACTTATATCTGGACTCCTACTTGATGGCCACCTCTTGCTCTGAAGAATCACATCCCAGCTTTAGTTTTAAAGCTCCCAATGCACCATTTTTAATGTCTTCCGAAGGACACTCTCAACTTCGGTATCAACTGTGCTTGAGTTTTAAAAGCTAATCGTTAAACACCGGCAAGCTCCTCGTCCAGCCGGCAATCACCGACACGCAGCCGGCGTGCAGCCCACGCGTGTTGCACAACACTGATTCTCAACACCTGAACAGGCTTATCTAACCGAAGGCCTCTGGACTCATTAGGCACACTTAGCAAAGCAACTTTAAAACCAAGGTCGGTGTGAGACTTTGGAACCACAGAGTAAGCAAAAAGACAGTTTATCACTTTTTAAGCTCGAGAGTGGGCAGTCCGGAGGCACTAGAAACCCTGCCGAGGCCAGGATCCATCGAGTAACTCAGCAGAGGTGCAACTGAGACGAAAGCTCAGCTCTCTGGCGAGCGTCCAAGTGCCCGGCCGGGCTGCTGCTCTGCTGGTCACTGCTGAGGGGGACGCGGCTTCTAGGTGCAGCAGAGCCCCCGAGCAGACGTGGCTCGGGCCCCATGGACCCCGTACCTGCAACCTTGAAAGCTGGGCCTGTTTCCCAGGAATGTCCCGCTGAAGCCCGTTCTCGGCTTGGACTCTGGTTTGGAGGTCTGTAAGCTTCCTCTGCAGGGGCTCGAAGGCTGCCCCGAAGTCTTTGTGCTGAGCAAGCAAGCTCTGGGAAGACACAGAATGGGTGGCACCAAAATTAAGACCTCTCCTCACAACCCAGCTGCTTTCTCCAGCCTCCTCCTGGCCCACTCAGGCTCGGTCAGGCATCACCGCCTCCAGGAAGACTTCCCAGAGCCTTTGAGGGAGCTGAACGCCCCTCCTCCGAGTCACCACAGTGTTCTCACATGCAGCTGTTCTGTCCACTAGACCAGGGGCCGGCAGATGACCTCTGTACCACACACTTCAAACCCCCCCAGAGGCCAGTTTCTGCTAATAAAGTTTTATTGGAACATAGTCCACTCACTGGCAGCTGTCCTCCTGCTCCAATAGTGGAGCTGAGGAGCTACAGCAGAGAGCATCTCCCTGCCAGCCCTACAGCAGTTGCTGCTTGGATCAGTGAGGTCAAGGACATGAAGCTCTCAGCAAGCACCTGGCCCCTCATCAGTGCCTCCTCACCGTTATCACCATCATCATCATCATCACCATCACCATCATCACCATCATCATCATCACCATCATCACCACCATCACTACCACCACCATCACCACCACCACCATCACCATCACCATCACCATTATCACCACCATCACCACCATCACCACCACCATCACCACCACCATCACCATCATCATCACCATCACCATCATCACCACCACCATCACCATCATCATCACCATCACCATCATCACCACCATCACCATCATCACCACCACGATCATCACCACCATCACCACCATCACTATCACCACCATCACCATCACCACCATCACCATCATCACCATCACCATCACCATCACCATCATCATCACCATCACCATCATCATCACCATCACCATCACCATCACCATCATCACCACCATCACCATCATCACCATCACCACCACCATCACCATCATCATCACCATCACCATCACCATCATCACCACCATCACCATCATCACCACCACGATCATCACCACCATCACCACCATCACTATCACCACCATCACCACCATCACCATCACCACCATCACCATCATCATCACCATCACCATCATCATCACCATCACCATCATCACCGCCACCATCACCATCATTATCACCATCACCATCATCACCACCACCATCATCATCATCACCATCACCATCATCACCATCACTATCATCATCATCACCATCATCACCATCACCACCATCACCACCACCATCACCATCAGATGCTCAGCAAACATTTGTAACATGAAGAATGAACGGTCCATGCCATGCTACACCTTCAATTTAGCGTAGTCATTTAGGAACAGGTCCCCAGGCCACACAGTGGCACACGGCAGAGTCCAGCTCGGCATGCAGGGCGGCCCTGCCCTCCGTCTGGGCCCCGGTCCCCGGCGGACAGTGGCAGGCTCACCTGCAGTTTGCTTTTCCTCTGCAGCAGGCTGTTGTGCAGCAGGTCTCTGTCCCTCACGGAACCTGCCGCCTGCTCCAGGAGGGCCGCGGCTCTCTCCTGGCCGAAGACGCTGGCCAGCAGGTCTCGCTTCAGCTGCAGCGTGGTCAGCTGCTGCTTCAGGCGAGAGCTCTCCGCCAGGGCCGCCTGTGGAGACAGGGCCTCTGAGCCACAGGACAGGGCAGGACGGGGCTTGGAAGCTGCCCCCAGCAGCACACCTGTCCTGTGGCGACTGCCCAGTGGCCGCGTGAGACGCCTGCTCTGGCAGTCCGGCTCACCCTCTGGAAGGGCAGACCCCTGCTCCTTCCCCAGGAAATCCCGGTCTGCTTTCAGCCCCAGCGGGAAGTCAGACAGGCCTGGGTCAAAGCCCTAATGCCTGGGTGACCCTGAGCAAGTATCCTCCCCTCTCTGAGACTTGGTTTCCTCAGCAGTCAAATAATAATAACAAAATGGTTCTGCTTGCCTCACAAAGCTGTTTGCAGGAGCCCATGTGACAACAGGGACAAGAACATTAGATGGAAGGCTAGAGCCCACCATTCTGGGCCAAGCTCTGTCCCTCTTGAGTGGCCTGACCTTGAACAGGTTCCCTAACTGCTCTCTGGTCCAAATCCCTCAGCAAGATGAGGAGAAGAATGGTAAGAATGGAAACAAAAATATGTGTACCTAGATATTCAACATACATTAATTATAACAATGAAAATCAGAGACAACCTAACAATCTGTGAACACATTCAATAACTTATGAATATGATGCAACCATTAAAAATGAGGCCTTTTTCAGAATAACCTTCAATAATGCTGATAAAAAAGCTCAAATGTGTAGTGTGGGAATATCAGCGGATATAACTATATAATACGATCTCCAATACACAGAAATTACAATGAATTAATTAAAGGTTCTGTCTGCTGGTGGCCATATCTCACGGAAACGGCTGGATGGATTTTTCATCAAATACAAAGGGTATATTTAGGATTGTGTGGCCTAAAATTGAGGTTTGTGGCTCACATGACATTCACTTTGGGGATCCCTGAGAACCTCAGAAAGATAGACCATCGCCCTTCAGAGCATGAGGGGAGGGGAGCCCACAGGCTCGGGAAGGGAAGGCCACGCTCTGCAGCTTAAGAAATGTGGAGAGAGAAAACACCTGTTCCAACCAAAGCCTCAAGCGGAAAACCACGAGGGTAGACACTCCAAATGTAGGCACTGGTCCGTGGCTGAGCAGTGTGCTCAGAGCGAGGAGGGCAAACCCTGGCCCACACCAGGCTGGACACAGACAGTGATGGAGGAAGCGCCTGGCACGTGGCCAGCGGTCCTGCGGCTTGTGGAACGCGAGTGTGGGCTCTCTGTTTTCATCTCAAACCTTTACCATCTCCAAGGAGGCATGGCTTTTAGAGTCAGAATGAAAATGAACAGACAGTGGGCCTGATGCTCCCGGTACTCTCTTGTGTCTGTTTCCACTCTGTGTGTCTCAGACGCGTTAGACCTGAAAGCGTTTTGGGGACGTCAGAGGTCTGGATGGCTTCAGACGGTGTTTGCAGCAAATCAGAGTCCTTGGGTTGACAGGCATTCACGGCAGACACTGTGCTGTTCACCCCACAGCCATTCCTCCTTCCTCACCAGACAACTGAGATTTTGTTTGGGTGGCAAAATGCTGGGTTCCAGGTTCTAGGTGTATGACTCTAATTGGTACAAGCCAGTCATGGTAATCCCATCATCCTCAGTCAGTGATTGGTCCAGGGACGGTCACGGGACCTCGTTTGGTCAATGAGAGGTAAGGGGGGAGTCTGCTGGGGATTCTGAGAAGCAGGATTTGCCGCCCTGATGAAAATGGCAGGTGGAGAGCCCTCTAGCTCCCATGCTGTTCCCACCTGCACAAGATGTAGCTGTTCACATGAGGGTGCATGTTTACAGTGGTGGCAGCCATCGTGGGGCCCTGAAGGGGGACATGGCTTAGAGCTAGAGAAGCCTGGGTCCTGACCACACTGTCCAGCTATCAAGCCAGCCCTGGGACTGCCTGGAGATCAGGCTTTCTGTCCCTTATCCCGTGTGTCCTAACATGATAAAGGTGGCAGCCAGACACGCTCTCCCAGAGGACTGCCTGCAGTGGGTGCTGCAGGAAAAGAGCGTCGAGGGGTCAGGGCAGAGTCCTGGGGTCACCCCATCTGCCAGGCTTTGCCTTCTGATGACCTTGGTCTCTGATAACAACTGTTGCTATTTCCTGGGCACAGAGGACCCCCCCGTCCGACATGGTGCGATGAGATCTGCCCTGATAGCCACAGGACCCAGGGACACACCTCTCCCTGTGACAGTGATGAAAATGCCAGGCTTGGCTAGTGGCCACCCCCCACGGCCTGGGTCAGCCCTTTTACAGAACCATGGTTACCTCGATCTGGGGCAGAAAGGTGTGAATGGAGGGCAGGTCCGGAAGGCTGGCGGTGACATCCAGGAGCTGCTGGGCCAGGGCCCGCCACAGCTGCAGATCCCGCAGGGGCCGCTGGAAACACTGCCACAGCTCCGCTCCCGTGGCGTTGCGCAGCCGGGTGCTCTTCCCTTTCATGCTGCCGGGCACGGAGGGGAGAACCCAGCGAGGAGAGAGCGGGGTCAGCCCAGGAGTGCGGCCGCTGCCCAGACCCCAGGGAGCCTGGCGTGCACTGCTCCCAGGGGGGTTTCTCTGCCGTCGCACAGGCTGATGGGAGTGTCTGTGGATCCTCAGGGGTCTGTGCCCCCTGGATAAAGGGCACCGGAGAAAAGCCAGCCCTCAAACTGACCCGTAGCCCAGCTTCACGGCCAGGGCACATGCTGCTCTAAAGGGGAGTGAGGGAGTTTCCCACGACTGGTACCACTCGCCCCTAGGGGCCTTGCAGAAGCACACCAAATCCTGCCTTGAGTTAGAGACCGTCATCCTGGGCCCAAATGATTTCTGCAGATAATTTTTCAAATGCAATGTCCAGCACCTGCTACCTCTACGAGAGCATCTGGAAGGCCGCCCTGGCCCATGGCCTGCTGCGTGCACAGAGTATGCTAGCAGCCCCCACCCCTCAGCACCATGCTAGTGGCACCCCCCCTGCCCCAGGGAATCCAGGCCGCTGGGGAGCTCCCCAAGGTCATCCTGTAGGAACCCCAGGATCAGGCGGAGGGATGAGGCACTGCAGATGTGTGGATGGTTCATCTGTGTTCTAACACCTCTGAGGCTCACATAGTGAAACAGCTACAGATTCCAAGTTAGCCCTGTGTTTAGTTCCCCAGAGGGTGGCTGTTTGATCTCCCGGTGTGCGCTGAGCTAGGGGAGCGGAGACCCGCGGTGCCTGGGTCCACCGGCCGAGGGGAGGCGCGCTGGCATGGAGACGGCCTCAGACACTCCGTCAGCGCCATCAGCAGGCAGGAAGAATGTCGGTCTGCCGAAGGGCCCCCCACCCCACTTTGGCCATTACACAGTGGACCTAGCTCCAGTGCTAGGTTGCCCAGAGGCTTGATGGAAATGGGTGAATGAGCCACCTAGCCTGGGAAACAGCAAACTTCAGGCCTCTTTTTGAGAACAAACTGTAAAATACTGTCAAAATGGATAGTGACTAAACTGAGTAAGGTCCTGTGACAGCCAGTCATTGAGAGGGGCAAGAATTACTTAAGCCACCAGGGTGCCAGAGAAAGCGAGCCCACCTCCTGGAGACCGCATGGCATTCGGTGGGGAAAGAAGGCCCCTGAGTCCCGCCCCTGAGCCCCGCCCCGAGCCCCGCCCCCTCAGTAACGCCCCTCCCATCGCCAGTACCTCTGGAACTCCTGGACAGCAGCAAGGACGCTGTCGGGGAGCTGCTGCAGGTCGTGGGGGGAGACGATGAGCTCCTTCAGCTGCGCCTGCAGCCGGTCCACCCGGGGCTCCTCTGTGGCCAGCGCTGCCCTTGTCGCCTGCAACACAAATGACCCCCTTGGTGGAAAAGTGAAGTTTCAGGACAGAGCAGGGTGTGTGTTCAGGGGACGAGCACGGCTGAGAGGAGTGGGCCAGCCAGGGAGAAAACCGTCACCAGGGGCGGGGACGAAGGCCCTGCTCCCCCACCTCCCATCGGTGACTCTCACGCTGGTTTTTTTCTCTTGATATCACCTGCCTCACAGTGTTGTCACGAACCCTAGCACCTAACAACACAAATAACTAGTATCTAGGAACACTGCCACTATGCCGAGTACGCTGGGTGTCTCATTCATTCAAGCCTCTCAAGGATTCCGGCCGGTGAGTCTCTGTGTCCCCATTTCCATATGCAAGGGAGCTCCCTCTAAATGTTTTCTGACAGTTGCCGGGGCCAGTAAAAAGTTGATCCGACATTGAAGCCAGGCCATCCGACTGGTCATCTGTCTCTCGGCACCAAAGGGAACAGAGACCTAACGGTGTTATTGGCAGGCTGTGAGGATAGTTCCAGGGAGCACTCCCGAAACGCGCCACGCGACTGCGTCCTGACTTCAGAATGGCCCTGACCCACGGTCCTCGGAGAGTCGTGGAGCCTCTCAGGGCCTCGTCTCCCAGTCTGTAAAAGGGGGTCATGGCAGTGCCCTCTCACTGGGCTGTGCAGCACTCCAAACAGCACGTGCTGGGGAAGTCATGACCTCACTGTGACCTTGTGAAGATGAGCCCCTCCCCCACGGCTGCTCTCTGTACAGGATGCTCTTCCAACATAGGCCCTGACACACCTGTCCCCTCGAGTTTCCCAAAAGGTGGAAAGCAGTTCACACTTCTTTCTTGGTGCAAAGGAGGGTCCGTGCACCCAACCGTCCCCTGCCTTGCGGCCACACACCGGGCCCGGCGCCCAGGCACCCAGACGGCTGGGTTGAACAGGTCAGATGTGGGGGCTCCTTGCCACAGAACATGTCATAAGAAGTGCAAATACTGAGTATATGAGCACTGGTTGATGGACAAAAGTCTCTAGTAATAAATTCTGAAATTCCCTTTTATTGATTTCCTGTTAGTCATGTCTCGATCAGAGGTGAGGTGACACCTGCATCAGGTGTGGCAGGGAGCCTCAGAAGGGGTGTGGTCAGCTTCCTGAACCACCGCCAGCATGGACACCTGACTGTGGTGTCAGGGGGGTGTGGCAGGGCTCCCCTGGCCCTCCCTCCCAGGCTCGTACCCTTTGACCTCTCCCTTTCTGGCTGGTGCTTTTTTAAGCACTTTTTGTTTCCACATGTTTATAAATAATTGTGTGTGTTAATTGTGTGTGTGTGTTTGTGTGTATGTGCGTACCCGCATGTGGGTCCTAATATTAATATCCTCATTTGACAGTTAAGGTAAAAGTAATTTTCTCAAAGTCATCCAGTTGGCCAGGTGAGGAGCCAGAACTGGAGCCCAGCTGTCTGATCCCAAAGTCCCCAACCCTTAACCACTGCACCACACTGCCACCTCGTGCCAAGGCAGGCAGTGCTGAAGGGGGAATGAATCCCTGTGCACGACACTGATCACCCCAGTGGAATCTGGTCTATAAGACCGGGCAGAGTGGGCCCTAAAGAGGGCGTGTGCCTTGCTCCTACCTACACAAAAATATTTTTGCAAATGGGCAAACATTAGAAGGCAGAGAGAAAAATAAATAGACCAATGCAGAGTGGAGGTGGGTCTGGGTGGCTTTTCTTTCAGACAGTTTCCCTAATGGAACTGACGCTGAGTGAACCCACTGAGTTAATAAATGATGATAGGAGTGGGGAGACTGTTAATCTTTATTTTTAAAAATATCTCTCTATCCACAAATCAAACCTCCTGTGAGTGTGCATTAAGGAGAAGTGGAAGGGGAAGGTGCTCTAACTGAGCATCACATCAGGGTTGGAACCCACCCCCAGGATGGGCATGTCAGCCCGGCCTCCCTAGATCTCCCCCTGTGTGCCCCCCCAGGATGGGCATGTCAGCCCGGCCTCCCTAGATCTCCCCCTGTGTGCCCCCCCCGGGATGGGCACGTCAGCCCGGCCTCCCTAGATCTCCCCCTGTGTGCCCCCAAGATGGGCATGTCAGCCCGGCCTCCCTAGATCTCCCCCTGTGTGCCCCTCTAGGATGGGCATGTCAGCCCGGCCTCCCTAGATCTCCCCCTGTGTGCCCCCCCGGGATGGGCACGTCAGCCCGGCCTCCCTAGATCTCCCCCTGTGTGCCCCTCCAGGATGAGCATGTCAGCCCGGCCTCCCTAGATCTCCCCCTGTGTGCCCCCCCAGGATGGGCATGTCAGCCCGGCCTCCCTAGGTCTCCCCCCTGTGTGCCCCCCCAGGATGGGCACGTCAGCCCGGCCTCCCTAGGTCTCCCCCTGTGTGCCCCCCCAGGATGGGCACGTCAGCCCGGCCTCCCTATATCTCCCCCTGTGTATGTTGGTCATCATCTCAACACTAAGAGCTTTCCCTCTGACCCAATTCTCTGCTCTGTGCTTGGAAAGTCTACCCCCCCCCCCCCCCCCCGTCCCACCACCAGGCAAGGACGTGGCAAACCTGGAGACTATCCACCTCTGGCCTTATTTACCCACCGACTTGTCATGTGATTCTAGAGATGTTGGGGGGAAACACATCCAGGCCTTAGTTTCCTCATCCAGAAATAGGTGCAAACACCCCAAGACCCAGGAAAACCAGAGTGGCTGTGCTTAAGGCTTACACGATTCTCCCACCTCACAGAGAAGCTCCAAGTGGCAACATCTCAGGGCACACGCGCCACCCGGGCTGCCGTGGCTTGGCCAAACACTGCTTACCGAGTAGAGCCTCCAGCGGGCCACCAGCTCGTCCTCAGTCCCCGCCTTGGCCGCGGGCTCCAGGCCCCCCTCGGCCAGCCTCCGCAGGCCCTTCCGGAACTCTGCCAGCTCGGCCTCCAGCTGCTCCCTCTGCTGCTCAAAGGCGCCCTTGGACTTGAGCAGGCCCCGCAGCCGCCCCTCCTCCTCCTCCCAGAGCACGCGAAGTTTATCCAGAACATTCCGCATCTTCTCCAGCTCTGTGGTGATCCTCTCTGCGCCCAAAGGAGAGGTATTTTGGATGACCCCCACCGACTTCTCCTCCAGCCTCTTCAAAGACTCCTCACCCCTGGGAAATTCTTTGGCGATATCCTGAAGGGGAGGGTGAGTGGGGAACAAAACAGAAGGGGGGGAAGAAAAGCTGTAAATGTCATGCTACACACTGATTCTTAGCCTCCTGGGTAGAGGCAGAGGTGCTTTCCAAGGGGTGGACTGTCTGCCTTAAAACCCTGACTCACAGCAGGAGGGTGTGACTCCGCCCGCCCACACCCTCATTCCCCAATACTCAATGTGTCACTACATCCAGGAGAAAGTCTCTGTTGGGTGCTCCTCCGTCATTAACACTCTCTGCCATCTGTTAATCTGCCTCTCTAACAAAAACAGCCCCAACCTCGCCTGGGGGCAAAGTCTTCAGCTGCAGCCCTAATGGAGCCAAATAGAACCATGTGACTCCATTGGTTTCATTGTTGCTAATTATGAATAAGTACTGGTGATCCATTATGACAATGATATCAAGTTTCTTTTTTAAATAAACGGACATGGGCTTTCAATTATTATTTTTTTTTAATTTACACCTTCACGTCTATTTTATTTAAAAATGCCTTAAAACATTTTTTAAAACTTTTTTATTGAAGTGTAATTTCCATGGAGTTAAATTTACAGACCTGAGGTGTTCATGTTCAAAGGGTTTTGAGAAATATGTGTACTCCTGTAGTCCACATTGTTATCAAAAAACTAAAAACAGCAACACACACACACACAGAGCATTTCTAATATCCTAGAAGATTCTAGAAGTTATTTAAAACCACAGAATATGTTATCTTTTGAAAATGGCTTCTGTCACTCAGCAGAATGATAGATTCTCCCATGCTATTGTGTATATCAGTACTTCATTCCTTTTCATTGTATTTCTTCATATATATAACATTACATTTATCTACTAGATACACCATCGATGGATTGTTTATCCAATACTCTGTTGAAAACCTGAGTTGTTTTCAGGATAGCACTGTGGTGAACAAGGTTGTGCTGAATATTCTTATATAAGTCCTATAGAACTGTGGGATTTTTTTTTAAGTGAGTTCATTTCAATACAAATATTAAATAACTGGCACAGGGGCTGTACAGCAGCAGCAAAAATTATGAAGTGGTTCTTGAATTCCTGATGATAACCTACCCACTTTACAGAGGGTGTCACAAATTCATTCAAGGTCACGGCAAGTCAGGAAGGCGGGAGAGGACCCAGCTTCCTCCCACTGCAGGCCTGGTGCCTATATGGGCCTTCTCACCCTCAGCCCTGTTGACGTTTGAGGCTGGCTAGATCTCTATGTCAGTGGTTCTCAACCTGTGGGTCACGACTCCGGCGGGGGTCGAACGACCAAAACACAGGGGTCGCCTAAAGCCATCAGAAATACATATTTTATTTAAAAATGTATTGTATAATAAATATGTATTTTCCCATGGCTTTAGGCGACCCCTATGTTTTGGCCGTTCCAACCCTCGCCGGGGTTGCGACCCACAGGTTGAGAACCACTGCTCTATGTTGTGAGCACTGTGCTGTGTGTTGTAAGATGCTTAGCAGCATCTCTGGTCCCTGCCCACTAGATGCCAGTAGCACCCACACCCCCCAGTTGTAACAACCAAAAATGTCCCCAGGCATCGCTATATGTGCCCCATGTGAGACCCACCGGGGAGGCCATGCTGCTGTGGCCCTGGTCCCCAAATGCCTTGCTGGCTCAGAGATTTCCCCAAGGCAACCAAGTCCCCATTTATCATGCGATTTCAAGCCTCTCCTCCTGTGGGATCTGTGCGCATGGGTGTCTGTTTCTTCCTTGGCCCCAGCTCCACCCTATTAAACAAATTTGGTCATGGGACCCGCTCCATGTGCGGCTCCCGTGGCGCCCTTCCCCCCCTGGGCAGAGACACGCGGGTTACCTGCAGCGCAGACAGACGCTGCTTGGTGGACAGCTTGCAGCTCCGCCCCATGCAGCCGTTCACCTTCTCCACCACCGCCTGCAGCCACAGCTGGAGCTCATCCATGTTCGCCTGGAAGTGCTCGTGCTCCCGTGTCACCTGCTCCAGCAGGCCGACTCTGTCCTGTGGGAGAGGAGGATAGTCACAAACCGTGAGGGGCCCCAGCCTGTCTGCCCTGGCCTTGGAGGCCTGCATCTGTGTGTGTGCGTGTTGTGAGTGCATGCATGCATGTGTGCGCATGCACGTGCATATGTGTGTTGTGTGCATGTGTGTGCACATGCAGTGCACACACGTATGTGTTGTGTGCATGTATGTGTGTGCGTGTATGTGCACACATGTGTGCGTGTGCATGCATGTGTGTGTGTGTATGTGTGTGTGTATGTGTAGGGGTGTAGAATGCAACCAACCCTTCAATCCTTTTGCTGGAAATAAGAAGACCCCAGACATTCTTCTCCACCTTATTAGCAAGAAGACAAGCAACCCTTTACTTTGGAGACCAGCACATGTCAGTGCTGGGCCTGCCAACTATGCAGCTGGCTCTCTCTCCTACCATGTCCTGGGCATGGCACTTAAGACAGGGGCCTGGTAACAACAATGACTGCTATTGTCTGAGCACTCGCCACAGTGCCATGCTGTTCCAATAACGTCATGGACATCATCACATCATTGAACCCCTCCAGCCACCTGATCCCATGGCGATATTGTTAACCCAGTTTGACAGACAAGGAAACTGAGGCCCAGAGAGGTGAGCTGACTTGTCCAAGGTCATCACCTGCCTTGGAAAGCACTAAGATTCAAACCCAGGTGGTGAGGCTGGGTAGACAGGGTTCCTGCCCCATTTCAGTGGTGCCCACAGGGCATGCAAATACTCAGCAAGCTGCCCCGTTTCCTCACGAGGGAGGTGATGTCATCTGCATGGGTTTGGGTACATAGCGGACAAGTTCATCTAGGAAAGTAACACTGTTCCCAACATAAGACCTACTGTGTGCCAAGGGGCTCTGTTTTTCAAAGCACACCTCTGCTGATAGCACCATCTCTTAAAACCCCTCCACGGCTCCCCACTGCCCCCACTCAGGTCAAGGGCAGATGCCATGATTGGGCACTGTGGCCCAGGGGTCTACCCTGGGCTTCGGAGTCCACCGCCTGTGGCTTGAGCCCTGTCCTGCCTTGGGCATGTCATTAACCACCTCTGTGCCCATGTGCCCCCGTCTGTATGGTGTGGCTAATAACAGAGCCTGCCCCATTGGGGTACAGTGGGACTAAGTGAGTCACAGCTCACATAACCCCAGAACAGCACCCGGCAGCCTGGTGGCCCTCAATAACTGTGCTGTGGTTTCCTGACGCCTGCTGTCCTCTGCGCTCTGGCAGTGCTGACCAGCACCCTCCTTTCCTGAAGAACTGCCCGCTGCCCCGGGCTGCAGAGACAGCCTTCCCTCTGGTTGTGGCTGCTGCCGGGGAACAAGGGCTCCCCACAGACTGGCGGCCCCTTCTCGTTTGCTGCTCAGGTCAGGCTCTGTGAATGCTTCCTGAAGGGCAGGAAGAGTGCACATTGAGAGTCTACAGGGGAGGGGGGTCAAGGAGCGTCAAGGAGCAGGAAAGAGGGGATTTCCATTCAGTAAGCACTGACTGTGGGCCTGGAACTTGACAAACATCTTATTTCGTCTTCACCACAGTCACAAAACCCTCCCGTTATGCAAATGTCCAAATTTGACGTGAGGAGGTCGCATAACTCTTGCAGAGCCTTAGAGACGGGACTTAAATGTCATGAGTCGGACGCCAAGTCTCGACCAGGGGTCGGCCAGCCCAGCTGAGGTCGGTTCGGCTTGGCCTGCCCTGTGCTTCCTGCTACAGCTTCTCCACCTCCGATGCACGGCTCCACCTCCCAGGCACCAGCCCAGTGGCAGCAGCTCAGACAGGCACCCGCAGGCAAACACACAGAGGTTGGCTGTATTCTAATAAAGCCAAAATGGGGACACTCACATTTCAATTTCACATGTTGCGGAATGTTCTGGTTTTCATTTTCCCCACAATCAGTCAAAAATATAAACATCATTTTCAGCTCACAGGCCATGCGAAATCAAAAGGGGGCTGGAGCTGGCCTGAGGGCCACTGTTTGCTGACCTCTGCTCTCAGCCACGGAGCCAGGCCACGCCCAGGAGGGCCCTGAGTGTGTGCAAGACAAAGTCACAAGTTCTCGGCTGGGAAGGGTGGACAGACGCAGAGTCAAACACTTCCTTGCTATTTGCACAAGCCTGCCCTTCTGTTTGAGAAGCTCCTGGCCCAATCTAGAAATACCAATTAATTCATTGAAACCTTTGCTACAACCATGGCACATAGGAGAAAATATCCCCATTTTAGAGATGGGGAAACCAAGGTACAGGAGCAAGTCCTGGAGTGAAGACCAGAGAACCCTCTCACTAATGGAAGCGAGGCTCAGGGCTTCAACGGCGGCCCAGGAGATAAAGACACTGCGGTTTAAACCCCAGCAGTGGGCCAAGGGACAGTGACCAGTTCCTTCCCGTCGCCCTGGCCGGCTCCCTCTTCCTTCAGCATAATCTGTGTTCGCCCAGAGCCTCCTTCATCTACAGGAAAGGCTCATTTATGAATCCAAGTGGGTCAGGACTAATGAGCAGAGAATAAATGCGGGCCCCGGTTGATCCTGATGGTTATAAATGTCATCGTAGGGAAGCGGCCTCTCCAACGAGCATGCTGCCGGCTGCTCCGTGCGTGAGCGATGAGGTGCTGGCACCCGGGGAAACCCAGAGTAAACAGAAGCCTCGGTGACAGGGAGCAGGCCTCGGCCAGGCCCGCGGCCGAGCGGGGCAGCCGTCCAGACGAGCGCTGTGCCAGGCGCAGCAATCTCAGAGTACCGCTCAGCCGCTGCCAGGCCAGGCAGGGCGGAATGACAGGGTGACAAATGGGAGGGTGCTCAACCTTCTCTCCTTAGACCGAGCAATTAAACCATCTGTGGCCGGCAGAGTTGTCAGGACTGTCAAAACCCAAGCAAGGCACAGAGGCGGCGCGGATCTGTGCTCTGCACGGGCAGCCCCTGCGCGGAGGGCTTTGGTCCACAGCCCGCCGGGGGGCGGGGCAGACACGCCTCCTTTGAGGGCGGGAAGTAGGGGGGAGGAGGACGCTACTGTTCCCTGGGCCCTTCAGAAAACGGATTAAGAACACTCAGACAAAATAAACAAGCCAGACCTACTGACCAGCAGCCTGCTCGGTCTGCCCTTGACTTTCAAATGCATTGGGTTGACAGAGTGCTATTGCTCACCCCACGGCTGGGCCAGGTGGCCTAATCACGCATCTCCCTCCAGGGGTTGGCCACAAAGGCCACTAATCCAGAGGTGGCCCCCGCAGTGCTTCTGTGGTCCTGGCCCCATGGACACCGGAGACTTTGCTAATTAATATATACTGGAAGTCAAAGATGGATATTCAGAGGTGAAAACAACAGCCTGTTAGCTATCCTGAGAATTGCTGAAATACCTACAGTGTTGCCACAAACTGAACTGTGCCCTCCCCAAGTTCCTGTGTTGAAGCCCTGAGGCGGTGGAGCCTTAGCAGGGGCACTTGGGTTAAGTGAGCTCCTAAAGGGAGGATCCCTATGATGGGATTAGTGCCCTGAAAAGAAGAGACACCAGAGTGTTTGCTGTCCCTTGAACTCTCTGCGCTGTGAGGACCCGTGAGAAAGCAGCTGTCCGCAAGCCAGGGAGAGGCCGCTCACCAGACACTGAACCGGCCGGTGCCAACCAGCCAGCAGCACCTTGACCTCAGACCGCCAGCCTCAGACTGTGGGAAATAAGTTCCTGATGCCAAAGCCACTGGTCTGGGCACTCTGTATGGAAGCCCAGGCAGACTAAGACAACCTCTTGGCGACCATCCCCACTGAGGAGAGGCTGGCCCTCTGGGGACTTCTACATGGCCTGGGTCCCCTCACTGGGGAGGATTTCGGCCACCTGCCTTTTATACCAGGTGAGGCCTTTGTCACATGTACAGAGCAGGGGACCAGAGGGGCTACTGGATAGTGGTGGTAAGCACCCTGCTCAGGATGCAGCCAGAGCGTGTTCCTCTGTTCAGAGTGGAGGAGGGCAGAGCAGGGAGGCTGGCGTGTGCCCAGGACGTGGACCCATTTCACTCATGGGGACCTCGGGGGCTGGGCAATGGAAAAGCCCGCCCCTCTCAGTAGCTCCTCAGTCTTCTGAGGGTCACGGCACCTTCTGGAATCTGATGGAAGCTACGGCTCCTCTCCCAGCCAGAAGCCCACTCCCGCGACAGTTTGAATTGAACGTCCGAGGGCCCTGGTCCCTGGCCACTGGCCACCTCTGATGGAGACTGTAAAACACGTGTGCTTGGAGCCCTGGCTGGTTGGCTCAGTGGTAGAGCGTCGGCCTGGAGTGCAGGAGTCCCGGGTTTGATTCCTGGCCAGGGCACACAGGAGAGGCGCCCATCTGCTTCTCCACCCCTCCCCCTCTCCTTCCTCTCTGTCTCTCTCTTCCCCTCCCGCAGCCAAGGCTCCACTGGAGCAAAGTTTGCACGGGCGCTGAGGATGGCTCTGTGGCCTCTGCCTCAGGCGCTAGAATGGCTCTGGTTGCAGCAGAGCGACGCTCCAGATGGCCAGCCTTCAGACTGTGGGACATAAATTCCTGATGCCAAAGCCACTGGTCTGGGTACTCTGTTATGGGAGCCCAGGCAGACTAAGACAACCTCTTGGAGTCTATCCCCACTCTGAGGAGAGGCTGGCCCTCTGGGGACTTCTACATGGCCTGGGTCCCCTCCACCTGGTGCCATGCCATCCACCTGGTGGGCATGCCGGGTGGATCCCAGTCGGGCGCATGCGGGAGTCTGTCTGACTGCCTCCTGTTTCCAGCTTCGGAAAAATACAAAAAAAACAACAAAACAAACAAAAAAAACCACACGTGTGCTTGGAAGGATTACGGATATAACCTGTGTCTGGACGGGGTACCAAACGTAAGGGCAAAAAGAGCCAATGAAAAGAATGGTGGACCTAAGAAAGAACAAAACAGGGTTTCTTTAAAAATAAAAAATTGAACTTAATCACTCAATGGACAGTGTAAACATCGAGGCAAGAATGAGGTGAGGGCCTAGGGACAAAGGGGGGGCAAGGGAGAGCAGGCGAGGAGGAGCTAAAGGGCAGGAGGAGGGGGGGAGAGGAAGGAGAGGGGGAGGGGAGGGGCTAAAGGGCAGGAGGGGGGGAGAGGAAGGAGAGGGGGAGGGGAGGGGCGCCAGCCGAGGGGAGCCTTAGCCTGTCCGTCAGCAGGTCAGCCACACCTGTGCGCAGAGAGCACTAAGTGACACTGCGTGTACAGATCGTAGACAACGGGTCGAGGGCGGATGGGTGGGGGAGGGGTGGGTGGGTGGGTAGATGGAAGATGGGTGGGTAGGGGGTGAGGCAGTGAATGGGTAGATGAACAGATGGGTGACAGGTAGACAGTGAGTGAGTAGATAGGCAGTTGAAGGGGTGGACAGTAGTGGGTAGTCAATACTAGAGAGATGGATGGGTGGGTGGGTGAAGAGGTGGGTGGGTTGATAAGTAGGTGAAGGAGAAGCTAGATGGCTGGGTGGTCTAGATCAGTGGTTCTCAAACTTTTTGAACTCGGGATGCATTTAAAATACTACAAATAATTGTAGGCACACTATATACAAATTTATGAGAAATATGTTACAACAACTAAGTCAAATATTAAAGAAAAAAAATAAAGTCCAAGAGTGCTTTTATGGCAATTAAACAAAATAAATATGACAAAATTAAATTTATTCTGACATTAAAAAACATTTTTATGTTACATTTTTTGAGTTATGCTTTTCAGAATTTGTAAAAAAGAGGGATTTAAAAATAAAAAAAAAACAAAAATATTATCTTTTTATATATATAGATACATTCTTAGTAAGATTTTGTAAGTTCGTCAGGTCCCAGCACGAATGTGTTAAGTTTTTTCATTCTTGTGTTTATAAGAAACATAAATAATATAATGATGTGTTAATAATAAATATAATAATGATGTGTTAACAAAAAGAGTGGTATTTCCGAAATGAAAATAGAATAACTATATTTATTTTTATATCTGGGCACATGCCGTGAACCAGCACAGCTAGTATACATAATTCCAAGTCCAGAGTTGGAACGGTGCGGAATTAAGAAAATACGGGGTCGAGAGGGCCCTGTGATTGCTGCTGGCAAGAACAAAGTGCACCCAAAAACCGCATCTTGCTTTATTTATAGGACAAAGTGCGCCATTAGCAAATCAACGGTCTCTGATCACATTTCCAAGGCAACCCAAGAATTTTACCAAGTACAGAAAACCCCCACCATACATATCATCTTAACTTTACACCAAACAAAGGATAGAAGAAACTTGCCTCCAGTCTTTCCGGGGAACATGGGGGGGTAGTGTAAACAATCCAGCACCACAGCTTAACAGCCTTTTGCAACCTAATCAGGCAAGTGAGGTGGGGGGTTGGGCAGACTGTCAGCTTACAGCCAATTCCCCACACCTCTGTCCTCCCAAAACCTAAACTCCAAAACCCCTGTTGGTTTTTTGGTCTCCATCAGGCACATATTTCTCTGGAATGCCATAGGGCACACCTGGAAATCTTCTAGGGCGCACCAGGGTGCCCTGGTGCACACTTTGAGAACCACTGTAATAGATGAACAGATTAGCTAGGTTGGTGGGAGGTAGATGGGTGAATACACAAACGTATAGAAGGGTGGGTACTTGGGGAGATGGCTGGGTGGCTAAGGGGATGAGGTGGTGAATGGGTGGACAGTGAATGGGAGATTTGGTAGTACAGTGGGGACATGAATGGGTGAGTGGACAGCAGGGTGGACAGGTGACTGAATGCTGGTGGGTGGGTGCTGGGTGGTGAGTCGATGGATGGAGAGACGGTTAGTTAGCAGATGGGTGCCTGGATGGGTGTAAAAATCAAGGCGTAAAGTGGACAAACGGATGGACAGGAGACAGCCTGCCACCCACCGCTCACCCACCTGGGCTTTGGCCTTCACAGCGTCGTAGTCAGCCTTCATCCTCTTCTGGGCGTCGTCGTCCACGCTGGGGTCGCCAATCCTGTTGAAGAGCGAGGCCGCCTCCTCCAGCAGGCGGTCCAGCAGCACGGCCTGGTTGCCCACGTTGTGCAGCAGGACCCGGGCGTGGCCCAGCTGCCACTGCTTCTCCTTCAGGCCTAGCTGCAGCTCCACGGGCGGCTCCAGCACCACCATCATCTTCTGGAACCAGCGGTAGAACTCATCCCGGGCCAAGAGGTATTCGCTCCAGTGCAGCCACACCCACTCGATGCGGCTGTGGGCACAGAGGCCACGGGGCCGTGAATGGGCCGCCCACCTGGCCCCTGCTACTGTGGGGCTATGGGAGAGGAACAGGCTGATCCTGCTCTGGCCCTCAGAGCCACCCGGGCAGCTCAGTGACAGTAAGGATCCTGGGGCCTGCCTTAGTCCTGCTGGACAAGATCCTGTGTCCATTAAAGCAGCTCCACGGTGGGCTGAGGAGCATGTGGCTCAGACTGCAGATTGCTCTGAGCACCACCAGCCTTGCTGATGTAGCATATGGAGCCCTAGCTACCAGCACCCCAAAGTCCTGCCCTAAACCCCCATTGTTAATGTACAGGGGTCCCCAGTCATATCTCTCTAGAGGCGAGACTTGGCACAGTCACCCGGACTCTTACCACGTGCGTGCCCACAAACAGACGCCAAAAATGCCACTGGGAGTGTGTCTGATAATTTGCAGGGTACAACAGTATCGGTGGACTTGTCACTGCATAGTGGGGACAGAAGGCGGGGGCCTATGTATGGGGGTTCCAGGGCTCCCTAAACTCACTGCATAACGCTGCCTCCTCCCTTACCTCGGTCTCCCCATCTGTAACACGGGCACGGCCCTATTTGTCCGGGCACATCCAGCCATTTGCAATTCCAAATAAAAAGTGGTGAAAAGTGAAAGCACTGAGCACAGCAACCCCCACCCCCACCCCTGCACCCCGTGCCTACTCAACGTTCTGGCTTTGCCAGGACCGAGAGGAGGTGGCCGCTCCTGTTTACTGAGGGCCTACTGTGTGCCCTGCTCTTAACATATGCTATCTCCCCCTTCTATCCTAACAGCCTTCAGGGAACACTTGATTATACCTATTGTCTAGGTGAGAAGCCTGAGGCTCAGAGAGGTCAAGTAATTTCCCCAAGGCCACACAGCAAGTAGCCGTCAGAGCCAGAGGGATCCCTCTGTCTGCCCCTCATCCCGCCCCCGCCTGGCTCCCCACTACAGGGCAGAGAATCTGGGCTAACGTGCTAGCAAGGCAACAGGCCTGCTTACTCCGGGGACACCTGCCGATTCCGCTGCCGGATGTGCACATGAAAGTTGACCAAGAATTAATTGTTGGCAAAACAAGATGGCTCAAACTGTCTATCAACATTGGGCTGATTATAATTAGAAGGAAGCAGGCGGGGCTGGCTGAAATCCCAAGAGAACATCCTGTTCTCCGAAATCCTAGCACCGGAGAAGTGACCCCTGGCGGAGGCCCCACGCCAGCCTGGCAGGGGACAAGCAGGGTCAGGGGCAACTGCAGACGAAAGCCCTGGCCAGACCTCAGCGGCCCTACCTGTGACAGTGGGTCATGTAGGTGACGGTCTCCTCCCACTGGGCCTTGATGTCCCTCAGCCGGGCCAGGATCTGGGGCTTCTGGTCCTGGTGGCAGCACGCCAGGAGCGCTTCCGCTGCGCGCAGCACCAGCTCCACCTTCATGCTCCCCTCTGGCTCCAGTTGGCATATTTTCTGTTACGGGCACACAAGCCAGGTTCCGGGGGTAAGAAAGTGCCGATGTGCAGAGCCACAGCCGTGCCTGATGTAAAGAGCCAGAACTCGGAGTCCAGGGTTGCCCAGGTTCAAGCAGTGGCCCCTGCCCCCTCCTCCAGTGGCCGTGGCAGCCGGCTAACGGGTGGGAGCCAGGTGCCTCGAATAAGCACAGAGGGACCAACACCGTCGCCCAGTGATTAGAGTTCCCTCCCTTCCCCATGTGGCCCATTTTTAGCTCCGTGAACTCAGACAGGTTTCATTACCTCCCTGGATGTTGTTTTATCATCTGTGAAATAGGGATGCTCATAGCACTTTGCTCTCAAATTCCTTTTTGCAGAATTAAGTGAGAAAACGCACATAAGGTACGTGTCATGGTGTGGGGCCGTGGGACTCTGCCTCTCAGTTCTCTGCGGGGAGCGGGATTGACCTAGGGCTGTTACGGGAAAGGGGACCTGCCCTTCGGGCCAGCCTGGGGCCAGCCGGTAGCATGTGGGTTCTTGACTTCCTGCCGGAAAGCTGTCATAACGGGAGTCCAGGCGATTTGGAGGGGACGTTTATTAAAGCTGGGGACAGGGAAACAAGGGCCTCAGAGAGAAGCAACAGCAGAGCCTAGGGGGCTGCTTTGGCTCTCTAAATGTTATAGGAAAGTGAGTCCAGGTGGAGCTGCTCTCTGGCTCTCTAAATGTTATAGGACAGTGAGTCCAGGTAGAGCTGCTCTCGGCTCCCTGAGAACTCAGAGAAAAGGGGGTCTTGGAGCCAGGTTCAAGGGGTTAGCTCGGGACGAGCTGCTGCTGCCCACTGCTCCCCTGGTCTCACGTCTTGTGGGGACCCTTAGCTCTTAGAATATGCGTGCCCACGGGGGAAGATGGGGAGTGGGGAGGGGAGGGCCAGGCTTGCTCCCAGGAGGGGGAGCACCGGACTGGGTCCTTTGTCTGGAGGTTTCTACAAGCTGGGAGCACGAGCGAGCGTGGGGGGGACTTCAGGAGAACAGTCATTAGCTCTTCCAGGTGCGCCTTTTCAGGAGGGGGTTATGAGTCACTGCAGCTGGTCCTGGCATCGCGCACCTGGCTCAGCTGCTTTTCTGGGCCCGGAGCTAAAATACAACTGAAGCTTAGATGTTGTCTCTGGATGGGCGGTGACCTTCTGTATCTGGCTGGAAATTGCCGAACCGTTTTCATCAACTATACGTCTCGTTTTCCCCATTCCACTT
Organism: Saccopteryx bilineata; assembly: GCF_036850765.1. Classification (NCBI taxonomy): domain Eukaryota; kingdom Metazoa; phylum Chordata; class Mammalia; order Chiroptera; family Emballonuridae; genus Saccopteryx; species Saccopteryx bilineata. The sequence continues at coordinate 9,521,384 of NC_089493.1, read as the reverse complement.
GCCAAGGGGTTTTCCTGGCTTCTAACTACCCTGCCTAAATATTTCTAATGCCAAGCTCTGGGGTACACTGTACTGCGTGCCCACTGCCCAACTGGCAAGGTGGGCACCACAGTAATTCCAGTTTCACAAACGAGGGTGCCAGGGACTGACAGAAACCCCGAGCTCTGCAGAACGATCCCCTGCGGAAGTCAGAGAGCCTCCCTCTCCCAGGCGGCCCGATTGAAGCTTGGGCAGACTCCCGCTCCGCAAACCAAGGCAGCCAACAGTTTCCGAAAAGTCTGATTTCTCTCTGCCACACCCACAAGGAGCCAGCCAGGCACAGAACATCCCTGTAGGGGCAATGACCCTTCCCCAAAGCCCAGTGTCCAGATCTGGTCACCTCCTCCAGGCTTCTGGACTTTGCCCTCCTGATTGCAGGCCAGGGAGGCAAAGTCTCCCTGGAGGGGGTCTCAAACTCAACTCAGCATGTGGGCCGCAGAGCAAGATCACAGCCATTCAGCGGGCTGCACTAGGTCTACAAAAGGCAACTGTTATGCAACACTTTTCTCACTGCAGTTGAAAACAAAAAAAAATCAGTACAACAAGCACAATCGTACATGCAGTTTACTCAGTGTCACAAAACGACCAGAAACTGTAGTTCGCATCACAACTACTGTTAACTAAGCTAATATCTAGCTAGGATGCTAGAGAAATGAAAAATACAAGTAGGCCCCTAGGCTTACTTAATTTTATCCAAAATATTTTGAACTTCGTGGATTAGTCTGTGGACCGCACAAAATTGTTTGGCGGGCCGCAAGTTTGAGACCCCTGGGCTAGACAGAGAGACATGGAAGACCCAGGACCCTCTGCCCTTCGCAGGGGACTGAGTATTGCTTTCCTGCCAATGAGAGGAAGGCTGGCTAGTCCCACAGGCGGGCAGAGCACCTGGCCCGGAGCAGGAACACCTGGCCCCAGATACCAGCCAGTGGGAGATCTGCGTGGGCACGGGCCCCGAGCGTGGGAGGCAGTGGCTGGGCTGGCAGAGCCAGCTTCGGAGAAGCAGATCCCACCCTTCCCCACTGCCCCAGTGACTGTGCCCTCTGGCCGCTGCCAGGCTCTTGTATAGCCCACCGCAGGAAGGCTGTCATCCAGGACTGCTCGGCAGGGAACGCTGGCCAGCCGGGAGGGCATCTGAGCCGCAGCTGCAATATGACTGCTTCTGCGGAGAAGCCAATGAAGGCGTCCGTCGGGGGGCGGTGGGAGGAGGGCAGACCCCTAGGGGGAGAAGCTGGAGGAATGGGGTGGTCAGGGCTTCCCTTGAGGCAGCGAGACCAGGAGGGCATTGTGCTGGGCACTGTGCTGGGGCCTAAGTGGGGTACCGTTCTGGGCACTGGAGTCCAGGACAAACAGACATGGCCAGGTGCTTGCAGGCTGCGGTGGGGTTTGCAGACAGGTGCGCAGGCGACTCTGAAAGAGCCACGAGACCACAGAGGATTATTGGAGCCCCAAGGAGGGATGTGGGGAAATCCAGGAAGGCTTCCTAAGCAGGCGGCATTGGCACCGAGCCTCAGCGATGTGCGGACAGTTGAGAAGGATTTGAGCAAAGGTGACAGCGCATCTGGCTTTAGAAGCCAGGCCCCGGAAGTGCCAGCATGGCCCTGACCACAGAGGGGCCCGGAAGCCGGTTAGGAGGCCGCCCAGCTGTGACCAGGCCCCAAGTGCATCCCGGCCAGGAGGCTGGGAACCGGAGGACGAAGAGACGAGACGCTGGGACTTAGGAGAGCAGCCCCTGAGGCTTGGGACGTGGGCAGGGACAGTTGGCATGCCTGTATCCTCGCATCAAAGCCACAAGAAACAACCCCTTCGTTGGGCCGGCTCTGCCAGCGTGCCCTGCGCTGTGCCAAGCACGCCAGTAAATTCTAGCCCTCAACCCTGCCAGACGGCAACTCTCACTTTCCCCTGGAGGAGCCTGTAGCTCTGGAGTCCGAAACGCTCCTCCAAGGTGCCGCGGCCAGAGCAGGGATTCGAACCCGGGCCTGTGGCCCCAGACCCAAGCTCTCAACCTCTGGGAGTCCCGCCTTCCAGGAGCAGCCCCCTCTCCAGTCCCCCTTCACAGATGGCTTCCACCCCATGAGGGTCCTTGCATCTTGGCATACGGGGGGGGGGGGGTTCCTCCCCCATTTCACCGATGGGAAATGAGGTCGTGGGAGGGCATGGGACTTGGTCCTGCCCACACAGCACCACAGCTGGATGGGAACTCCCATCCCAGTCACCCTAGCAAACAGGCGCTCGGGAGGTGCGTCACTCAGCTGGTGGACAGACCACAAGGGGGACCCCAGACCAGGACCGAGGAGGAGGTACCAGCTGCTCCCTCCCTGTCACCAGATGCCAGGAGGGAAATGTTTTCTTATGGTGACATTAGCTTTGAAATGTCAAAGCAAATAAAAAATCAGTGTGCTTGCTTGAGCCCCATAGGAGAGCTGAGGGGTGGAGCACCCAGGACACGACCCCCCTTTCCAAGGCTCCTGGTCAAGTTCTTGGGGGGCCCCTGATGGAAGGCTCTCTCCAGCTTCCAGGGCCCACTCACCCTAAGGACCACCCTTGCCTGCGCTTACACCACACCCACCAGCCAGGGGTGCCAGTTCCGAAGGGACTCGCCCCCCAACATAGCGAGAACACACGCAGGGCGGTGGCGTCTCCGTGCCGAGAGTGCCAGGAGCTGGGGCAGGGCAGGGGGCAGCAGAGACTCGTGGACAAGGGAGCATTTCATTTCACACGCACGCCCAGACCCAATCCACAAGGCGTGCCACCCAGAAACTACGGCACAGACAAAGGCTTGGCGACAGAAAATCGAGGAAGTGCGCTGCCAGTGGGAGGGGTACGTACTTGGAAGGTGAGATTTGGGGGTGGGGTGGGGAGTGAGGTTGGATCACATGGCTGTGCAGATAGTGAATGACTTTTGGTGCCAGGTAAAGTTTGGTATTTCTTTGGAGGGCAATAGGGAGCCACGGAAAGATTTAGAGGAGAAGAATAACATCATGAGACCCACGCTATGGGTGTTCCTCAGACACGCCCGGATGATGTGCAGGGCTGCCACCTGTTATGCTTTGAACCCCAGAGCAGGGAGTGTCTCCCCCACCGCCACTGCCCAGGTCCCCTCATGGAAATAGCCAGTGACACTTTGAACTCAGCCCTGGGTTCAAGCCTTAACCAGATCAATGCCTTGGATTCTGGCCCGTCCCTGTGTCTCAGAATGCACCTCGCTGTTGAGAGAGGGGACGATAACACCACACTCCCAGGCTTCAGTGAGAGGAAACAGGAAAGCCGCTAGTGCATCTCGAGCACAAAATGGGTGTGGGATGAACATCTGCTCCCCTCTCCCAGTGACCCGGGCAGAATAGTCATTTGATAAATGCTCACTGGTGACAATAACAATGCCAAGTCTGACAAGGGAAGGGGCTTCGGGCTGCCTACTCCTCTCCACCTCCGGGCTGGCCCTGCTCCTTCAATCCCTGACTCTCCTCATTCCCAATCCCCTCCCCTTACAGAACAGGGGCCCTGCTCCTTCAGTCCCTGACTCTCCTCATTCCCAATCCCCTCCCCTCCCCTTACAGAACAGGGGCCCTGCTCCTTCAACCCCTGACTCTCCTCATTCCCAATCCCCTCCCCTCCCCTTACAGAACAGGGGCCCTGCTCCTTCAGTCCCTGGCTCTCCTCATTCCCAATCCCCTCCCCTTACAGAACAGGGGCCCTGCTCCTTCAACCCCTGACTCTCCTCATTCCCAATCCCCTCCCCTCCCCTTACAGAACAGGGGCCCTGCCCCTTCAGTCCCTGACTCTCCTCATTCCCCTCTCCTCCCCTCCCCTTACAGAACAGGGGTCCTGCCCCTTCAGTCCCTGACTCTCCTCATTCCCAATCCCCTTCCCTCCCCTTACAGAACAGGGGCCCTGCTCCTTCAACCCCTGACTCTCCTCATTCCCAATCCCCTCCCCTTACAGAACAGGGGCCCTGCTCCTTCAACCCCTGACTCTCCTCATTCCCAATCCCCTCCCCTTACAGAACAGGGGCCCTGCTCCTTCAACCCCTGACTCTCCTCATTCCCAATCCCCTCCCCTTACAGAACAGGGGCCCTGCCCCTTCAACCCCTGACTCTCCTCATTCCCAATCCCCTCCCCTTACAGAACAGGGGCCCTGCCCCTTCAACCCCTGACTCTCCTCATTCCCAATCCCCTCCCCTTACAGAACAGGGGCCCTGCCCCTTCAACCCCTGACTCTCCTCATTCCCAACCCCCTCCCCTCCCCTTACAGAACAGGGGTCCGAGCTCCTTGGCTGGGTGTTCCAGGTGGTCGCCCTCTGACCCCTGCCCGCTTCTCTGGCCCTGTCCCCTGCTTCTGCCTGACAATCAGCGCTGCCCTAACACCAACCCTGGCAGGGCTCCTGGCATGTGCTCCCAGCTGTCCCCACCCCCAGGACACTTCTTATGCTGTCCCCTCGGCCTGGAGCACCCTCCCTCCCATCTTCCCCTGCATTGCCTGACCTGACCAGCTTCTCCTTTACGCCTAAGCAGCAAAGTCACTTTCTCCCAGAGGTCTCTCGTGACCCCCACCTAGGCCAGGGGACGTGGCCTCCTCTGGACTCCCTGACTGTCCTGGGACCTGTGCTCACTTCACCATCCAGATGGGAAGACTGTGACCGGGTCACTCAAGAGTGATCGCCCTCCTTTCTGCCGTGACAACTGGGCAGGGCTCTAACCGGTTCACCAAGCATTGTTTCTGGACAGATCCCCAACCGACGGCGGGCAGCATCTTTTCTAGCCTGGTCCGGGGATCCGCTTGTGCAGGAGAAGGTAAGACTCCCCTTAAAACCATTGTTAGGCAATAAATTATAATTGTGTAATATCCCGCTAGGTATAACTTGAGAGATGTGCAGATCAGCTGCTTTGCTCACAGATGGGAAACTGAGGCCCAGAGACAGACAGGGTCTTGGCCAAGGTCACACAGCATCAGCATCAGCATGGGGACCATGACCCAGCTCTCTGACTGTCAGTCCAGTGCTCTTTCCCACCACCACGCGGGGCCCGGCACTGAGCACCAGCACTTCCGGTCACCGTAGCTCCACATGCACTGAACTCAGCTTTGTGCCAGGTGTGGGGAGGGCTGAACCCTGGCCCTGGAGGAGCCAAAGGAGTCACTCCTCACTGGGCATAGCCCTCTCCCCATTCCCCTGAAGGCCAACCTGGGCCGATCCAGACCTAGCCACAGGGAAGGCAGTTAGGAAGCCAGGCCTGGGCCAGCTGGACTGGGGACCCACCTGACTGCATGGTGCCCCTGCCAGGACAGGGGGGCCAGAGGGCGGGCTCTAGACCCTTGCTATGAAAGTGTAGCCCGAGGGCCGGAAGCAATGGCGTCAGCTGCAGCGTGTCAGAAATGCCACATCTTGCCCCCCCCCCCCATGACCTCCAGGCTCGGAATCTGCACTCAAACCAAAATCCCCAGGGGATTCAAACAGATCGGAGTCTGGGAAACACTGGTCTTGCCCACCCCTGCCATTTAACAGCCCGGAAGCCTGAGGCCTAAGAGGGAAGGACAGGGCCAAGGCCACAGGGCATTGAGGCCGGGGCCTCTGCCTACCTCAGTCTCCCGCAGCCTGGCCTCCAGGGCGGCACGGGGCCCCTGGGTGTTGTCGTTGACCTGCAGCCGCTCCTGCACGGCCTTCATCCACTCCTGGGCATCATCCGCGCTCCTGTCGAAGCCCTCCTGGGGCTGCTGAGTCATGGCACCTGCGGGGGCTGAAGACAGGACCACGTGAGATCAGGCAGGTGAGCGAGAATGCAGGCGCCCCAGGCCGGCTGACGGAGGGGGCGGCCAGCGAGGGTGTGGGAGACTGACACTGTGCACAGGTCCGCCCCCACCCTGGGCCTGGACTGGGGCAACACAGTCGGGGGTGACTGTGTCAAAGAGCCAAAGGCCTGGAATCGAGCAGGAAAGAAAAAGAGGTGTGGGCTCTCCTGTGACTGAGCCCGGACTGCGGCCCAGGGTGCCAGGTTGGCAAAGTTTCTCTTTGATCTCTCAGCTTCCCTGCTCTGTGCTCACCCTACCCTGGGACACAGGGGCACCTCCCTCTGTGTCTTTGGGTTGAAGCCCTTCCCAACGAGGATCCTGAAACACAGACAGCCTGAGACATCAGCGACGGATAATCAATCTTGATCGAAACAAATTAAAAGCCTTAACCTAAGAAACACAATCTTTGGCCAGGGCCCAGCCAACACCAGCCCCTGAAACTTACGTGAAATGAACGTCTCAGACTGGGAAGGGGCATGTTTAACTAGGTGTCTTGTCCCTGCTTATCCACCATTGGGGGTCCACAGCAGACACCAATTCCACTGAGCCACACACTATCTACCCTGGCAGCTGCCGACGGTCTGCTGACCAAGCACCGGAGATGAGACCCGCTCGCTACGCCTGCCTTTGGTCTCCCGGCGAAACCAGCCTCTCTGCGGAACGCCCGCTCCTCCCTCGCCCTGACCTTCCAGCTGTGCACGGCAAGGTTTCGGAGTTTCTCGTGCAACTTTCTCAAACGCCCCTTGAAGCCCAGGCAGGACTCTTTCTGTGTGCCGTCCTTGCTGTCTGTTTACAGGAACGCTAAACACTAAACTACTCTGGATTGAAGTTATTTATATCTGCATCTTATGGGAAGGATTAGCTTATCTTCCAACCTCCCATAATGCCTTGCACAGAGTAAACCCTCTGCAAATGTCACTGAAATTGCCCAGAGTTGGTATAAAGTTTTAATGCACCAAAAAACGACCACAGCGTTAGTTAAAATGGCGGAACAAAACAAAAGTAGAAATAATCCAAATGCCCGGTAACAGCTGGTGACGTAAATAAATAAAGCCTGCTACACAGACACTTCCGAATGTTCTGCATCCCACAAAGGTATGTTTTAAAGGAATCTGTGGTGGAGAGTTCTTAAGAGTATCATGATCATACCAAAAAAGGAGACAAAATTTAGTAGTTACAACTCTACAACCAACAAAAAGCAATCACAAAACAACAACCACCAGAAAACTGTGCTCATAGAAAAAGGTTGGGCAGACTTGCCATTAAAGCGCTCATGTGACCAAACTGGAGTGAGGGTGTGTGGGCAGAATGAGCGACGCCGCATCCCACGTGGCCTCAGGCCTGTCTTTCCCTGGCACGGTGTCCCAGGAGGCCGCTTGGTTTCGGACAACTGTCTGTGGTTGGTGTCCCTGTTTTTCTGGTTAGGTGCTTTGTGAATTTCCCAGGAAGGACAATCGTTACGGTAAAAACAAACAGTTCTTAACACTGGCTGGATTGTGTGCCCGTTCTTCTCAGTCATCAGTTGGTTGTTCAACGAGCGCTGACTGGGAGTCTGGGCACCCTCCCTGAGCCCGTGCGGGGCAGGCTCTGCCATCAGACCCCCGTGGGAGGGTGCCCCCAGCCAGCGAGGGGGAGCGGAGGACCTGGGGTGGGAGGCTCGGCTCCGCTCCCCGGGCGCCCCCCCCTCAGAGCCCAGGCTCCAACCTGTGCTTTTCCTTTCAGAGCTGTTTTGATTTTTCTTTTTTTTCTTCTTCTAACAATTTAATATGTTGCCCAGAGCCACTCCCAGGCTTTGAATGCTGCATTTGAAAAAGCCCATTAGAATGTGCAGGCCTTTAAATTGGTTCATTGTGGCTTTAATCTCTTGTTTAGTGTGTGACTTGATTGGCTTCCAAAAGCTCAGCTTTTATTTTTATAAAAGTGAGAAATGGGAGAGGCGGGAACGGGGCTCCCAGCTTCAGAGAGCACAGCCACGGGGAGGCTCTAATTACCACGAGGCAGGGAATGTCCGGGGCCTGTGAGGTGTGGTGGCTTGGGGACCCCCTGAGGTACAGCAAATGGAACACACGGGTCCAACGGGTGCCATGGGCTCAGGTGGGCCTCGGACCCACGGATCAGTCCCGGCTGACGGACATGCCAACTGTGGGCTTGGTGGGGCTGCAGGCAGAGTTCAAGAGACAGGCTTCTTGGCCTGTTCTGCCAAAACCATTTCTCACCCGCTCGACCAAACACACAGGAAGGAGGGAAGCGCGTGCTCCTGGCTTGGCCTGATCCCACAACCGCGGCAGCCAGGGCGGCCCCGCCCCGGCCCACCCCGGCGTGAGACGCAGCCAGGAGAGGAAGCGCTCGTGGAACATGAGTGGCGGCTGCAGGTGGATGAGCTGCAAGCCGGACGGGGGTTTTAAGTGGAGTGGGACGGGCTCCTCACTTTTTCTGTATATTCCTTCTCGGAATAAGAGCCTGAAATGCCGAGAATAAAATGCAAAGGATGACAAAGGAAACTGACTGCATGGATATGTAGCTATCGAAATACTGAACATCGAATCCCTGAGGGCCCTCCACACATGCACACACTTTTTATTAACACATTACACTGCAAGATCTAACAATGGGTCTACCGACTTTGAAACAGTGACGGGTATCCGTGGAGTTTCAGGAGATCTGCGACTGCACAGCAATTCAACCATGCAGCTGACCCAACGCCGGCATGGGTCACGCCAGAGCGCACTGAGCTTGGTTCTGTCCCGGGCGTAATTCAAGGGATTGCTAACCGATAAAGGCGAGAAGCAGTAAGGATATAGTTAGTTTCCTACCCGAGTTCACGGGCCCCTGCGTCCTCGCCGTGGCTCCCTGTCAGAACCTGGGTAAGAACCACGCTCTAAAGCCTTCTGACAGCCAACAGAAAGGAGAGCCTGCTCCATTACATGCGGTGAGAAGGTGAAATGAAAAACCAAAGGAGTAACTCATGAAAATACCCATCCGCAACTGATTTAAGGCGCAGGAAGGCGTTCCTCCCGAGGTCCCGTCACCAGGGAACTCTGGAAGAGCCCGGGCGTGGCTCGAGGGGACAGATCACGCCATGGCCTGGTGAGCCGGGTGGTGCTGGACTCTCCCACAAAGAGAGGACAGCCAGCGCCTTCTCTGATGAAAGAGGCCCGGTCCTCAGTGAACCTGAGGGTCAGCCTCTGGCCCTCTCCCCATGCCTCCTCCAGGTGGCAGCCAGATGGGGCTTCTAGAACACAAATCCAGCTGGCCACTGCCCTGCTGCAATGACCGGTGGTGGCGCAGTCTGCTGACCGGCTGCTACCCCCAGCGCAACCCGGTTTCCAGCTCGTCACCACCACGCCCACGACAGGTCTCAGCCAGCAGCCTCCTCACTGACACGGCCAGGACCTTGCAGGATCTGTCCCTCTGCTACTGGCAGCAGCTCCCTCCCCAGGCCACTGCACTCCAGTGAGGCTCCCCCGAGCACCTGGGGCCAGCACCCACCCTCCTCTGTGCCCTGAGGTGCCTTCCTCCATTTGCACCCTGAGCTAGTGAGCAGAGTGATCAGCCCTTTGGGAATCTCGACTAAGGAAAGGAGCGAGCAAAGCAAACAACGTGCAGTCCTGGGTTGAGCAGGGTGGGGAGCCTTCCAGGATCAGACAGGGAAAGGAGGAGGGAGCCTGGACTCGCAGCAAGCGCCTTGGCCTCTCTGGGCCTCAGCGTTCCCAGCTGTACCCTGTGAGCAGTGAGCCGAGGGTCTCCCAGGGACCGCCCAGCTTGTGGGTTGAGCTCTGAGCACCAAGCCAAGCCTGTCCCTGTGCTGGGCCGGGCGAGCGGGTTCTGCCTTCCAACTGTCAGCCTGATCTGTCCCTGGCCCCCCTCTCCTCAGGAAGCCCCCTGTCAGCCAGCACCTGCCCCCTTCTAAGGCAGGCCAAGGTCCCCTCCAAGGAAGCAGCCCCTGGGGACCATTCACATTAGCAGGGGGCTGCACTGTTTTGGTTAAGAGTCAGACTGTAAATATTTTTAGACTCTGCAGGCCACATATGGTCTCTGTTGCGTATTCTTCTTTGATTTTATAACCCTTTAAAAACGCAAAAATCGTTCTATATTCACCCAAACAGATTGCTGGCTGAATGTGGCCTACGGGCTGTCGTCCACGGCCCGTCCACGGCCCTCGCTATAGATGGTCTAAGGCCACAACCAGGCCTGCAGGGAGCCACCCCGGCTGAGCAAGGGCAGGCGTTGAAGCCAGAGGACTTGTATTGTTCCTGCTGGTCTGGGTCCCAACCATTTTAGCAAAAAGAAAAAAATATGTTCCAAGGCTTAATAAAAAAAAAAAAAAAAAAAAAGCTATTTCCATTTCCAAGTTCTAGAAGAAGCCCTGGGTGTGGCTGCAGGCGTGTCTCTGGGCTGCCCCCGCGGAGTCAGCCAGGGCCGGGCAGGAAGACGCAGCCCGCTCTGGTGGAGGCTGGAGCTGGCATCGGGCTGATGGAGGAGACGGTTAGAAAGGAAACAGCCTTGGTTTTCAGCAGCCGTGAAGTTTTAACAAATGACAGCCAGAAGAGCAATGATTTTATTTTTCCCCGATGACAGAGAAGTTGGGTCAGGGCAGACGATGGCACGGTCAATACAGAGCACGCCCTCTGGTGAAACCTGGGTCGAAAGCCATCAGCCTCTGGCACTGACACACTCAGAGAAGGCGGGCAAGACCCCCGGGCGCGCGGCTGGGGACACGGCTTCCCCAGGAACGGGATGGTGCGGGTGACCTTTGGGGGAGGCTGAGAAGTTTCCAGAATCTGAGCTCCCAGCCTGAGTCATAGCCTCAAAGGGGGAGAGTTTAGTTTGAGTCACAGGGAAGGCTCAGGGTGGATAAAGCGGCGGGAATGTCACTTAAAAAGTGCAGTGTGCGGAAAGGTGCGGGAAAACGTGACCTGGACCTAAACCGAAAAGGCGCCAGGGAAGAGGAGGCGCTGGCATTTCCAGGACGATGACGGGCAGCCCGCACGGGGCTGGCACTGGTCTACACGTCGCCCACTCAGTCCTCTGCGTCCAGGGGCTGAGAGGCGGGCCGCGGTCAGGAAGGAGGCGGCAGAGGGGGCCGGGGGCGTTTCCTGCCGGGCTGTGCAGGGTGCGTGGGGGTGGGGGACCCCACAGCGCCTCCTCCTCTCCACTAGCGCCGTCCTTTCAGAATGCTGCGGGGCCTCGTGGGGCACCTGGTCAGGCGCAGGTGTGCGGAGGGCTGGGCTGCCATCCCCTTCCCAATCGCAGACAAGAACACTGACCGTGGAGTCGCCGGCCAGGGGACACAGAGCCATCGTGGTGGCACTAAGATTTGAACCTGGTTCTCTTGGGTTCCCAAGCCCATGTTTGTCTCACTGACCACAGTGACTCCCAAACCAGGTCCCACTCTGCTGCCCATCGGGGCACCAAGAAGAGCTGGGAGGACAAGGTCAGGGTCCAACCAGGCTGAGGGAGTCCTCTCTGAGTCCAGCTGTAAAGCTGACAGGAGAAAAAAAGGAACCCAGAGGTCAGCCATGTCCCCCTCTAGGCTGGAGGGATGGTGAGCGGAGGTGGTGTTACCAGACTCAGGCTGCAAGCCACTGAGCAGCAGGAGCTGGGGCCCCACAGAAGACACAGCCCCGGCCGGCCGGGGTGAGGGGGAGGCTGCTGGCTGTCCGACTGTGGGAGACACCCCTGGGCCAGCACAAGGAGCCTGGGCTCCACAGCCCCAGGGGCTGACCCTCCGGGGACCAGAGCAGGGAGAGGGACAGGAGCAGTGGACGTGAGGGCCCCTGGGCCAGGACCACACAGGCGGTCCATCTGGAAACTACAAAGGAAGCAGCTCCTTTTGCCCTGATTCTGGGCCCCCTGAGCAACTGGCTGAGCTGCAATTTGGTCTCTGGGGAACCAGCTTTGCAGGAAAAACAACAGGGATCTGGCACCAACAAAACACTCCTGACATTGACCGCCACAGGCTGGAGCTGCCATAGTTGCCAGCTGAGGCTCAGGACACTGCACCCTGGGGGTCGGCCGCTTCCCCCCACTCCTTCTCCTTCCTGGGCCTGTGACGCTGAGGCTGCAGGCTGGAGGTCCCCACTGGCGCAGCAGTGTCACCAGTAAGGGGCAGACACCCCACAAGGGCAGGCTGAGACAGCCCCTCCCTCAGTCCCTCTAACCCAGTCCAGGGAATGTGCAAATACCACAATGCCACTTTGCCATTTGGTGATCCAGACACTCCAAGAATCCTGCTTAGGACCCAAACAAATCCCACTAGGGAACACTCCTAACACAGGACACAGAAACCGCGCCCCCCCCCCCCGGCAAAGAGAGGGGGGCACGCCAGGTTCAGAGAGTGGCTGTTACGTGGTCGGTGTCACCGGTTCTTCTTTATAAAGATGGAGACCGAGACTCAGTGAAGCCAGTAGCCTCCTGCCAAAAGGGGCGGGTCCCGGATTAACCAAACTAACCCTAACGGCCAGCGTGTACCCGCATTCTGTGTGAGCCCGAACCCATGATAAAGGTTTAACTCATTCATCCTGTAAAGACCCAGCGAGGTGCTTATTATTATCTCTACTTCACCGCTGAGAAAGCTGAGGATCAACCATATAGGAAGCCTTCCCAGAGTCAGAGGGATGTTGAATAGCAGGGGCAGGACTTGAACTCAGGGCAGCCCGCGTCCAGAGGCTCTGCTCTTAAATACCATGGCACTACCTGGCGTCCACACTCCTGCCTGCATGCCCCAGGACCCCCTGGGAGCTGCCCACGCCATGTGGGGAGCCTGGGACAGCCCACCCTCTGTGGTTGTCTCCCATCCACGAGCATCTAAGTTCCAGAAAGCCACCTTCTGGGCATAACTCAGGGCCTCAGCTTACGAATCCAGAGTTGGAGACAATAACTGGGTTCCCAGCTGCCAGGCAGCCTCAGTCACACGGTACCTTGGCCAGGAGGCCCTGTGCCAACCCTGCTGCTCAGTGGCATTTTGTCCTGGGGCCCAGAAGTCTTCAGGAGTCAGAGCCACACAAATCCCAGCTCCCGTGGCAGGCCCCGGGGGCAGCGGCAGCCTGGTGTGCCTGCTCCGCCGACCTGGCCAGGGGCCCCCACCGCACACCGGCCCCACGGCCAGGCCCGGGTGTCCTCCCCATCCCGTGACTCACTCGGCTTTCCCGTGACTCAGCCCTGCCATGCCACACAGTTTCCATGCTTCCCGTCCCCACGCTCCCGTACACGCAGATGGAATTTCAGGAGCCGAGCGCGCAGCTGGCTTTAATCCCAACAGTCACTCCAAGTGCATTCTGGGGCCGGTCGTTTCTGTTTACTTGTAGCAGACCATGTTCTGGAGAGGCCATCGCTCAGAGCACAGGATGGTCCTGGGTGGTTCTCCGTCACGTGGTGTCTATGGAAGGAGCCTCTGAGAGCAAAGTGTATAAAAAGGCAAGTCAAGAACTTGTGGCAGCAGCATCCAGATGCATCAACAGACCAGGAGCTGACACCGTCTTTTCTAATCTTACAACAACCCTCCAAGGTAGCGGAATCCAGACTTGGGGACAATGACCAGGCTGTATCCCACCTTAGAAGTGACCACAGGCTGCACCTGGCACACAGACCGCTGGGCGCCACAACCCGCCCACTGTCCACGGGCTTGCAACCAGCAGAAACCCTGCTTTGGAACAGGGTTGTAAACACTGCCACGTGACAGTCCACCACAAGGGGGTGGGCCAGTGGCTGCTCTCACGACAAGGGCTGGCGGGGGTTTTCAATCCGCTCTTCGCCGCTGATAAACGATACTGGGCGGGGAGGGCCGGCTTCTCCCTGGCCCAGCAACTTCCCCGCGTCCCTTGACCATACAACACCATTTCCAATTACGCTGAAATCAGCTAAACCCACCCTCTCCATCAAAGGGCGGAGTCTGAGGGACAAGATTTCTGCCCGGGAAATGCTGTGCCTGGCAATGCATGGTCAAGTCCAGAAGTCTGGGAGGGGGGAAAAGACACAGGACAGCCAAGAGAAGGGGGTGACATGGAGACTGCTCAGCAAGGGGAGTGGAGGCCAGGCTGCCCAGAAAGGAGAGGCACCAAAGGGAGGGGCCCTCAGCTCTAGGGCTCCCTGCTGTGCTTTGGGGGGGGGGGGATGGCCACAGGTCACAGCCGGCAGCTGGCAGTGGGGGGGGCACAGGTCACAGCCGGCAGCTGGCAGTGGGGGGGGGGCACAGGTCACAGCCGGCAGCTGGCAGTGGGGGGGGGGGGCACAGGTCACAGCCAGCAGCTGGCAGTGTGTGTGTGTGTGGGGGGGGCTGGCCACAGGTCACAGCCGGCAGCTGGCAGTGTGGGTGGGGGCGGTCAGGGTCTGGGAGGCAGGGACTGGCCATCAGCTGCAGGTCAGAGAGCACTAGGCAGACATCAGGGAACCGGTCTGGGCCTGGTGGACACTGAGTACCTCTGACCACAGGTGTGAGGTTGGGCCTGGCGGGACACTGAATGCCTCTGACCACAGGTGTGAGGTTGGGAAGTCCAGTCACAGCACCTGCCGGCCTCTGACTCAGAAAAGCGAGCATTAGGTTGGTGTTGGGTTTCTGTACTGTGGGTGGTGGCCCAGCTCTGAGCTCAGCAAGGACACCGGCACCTGCACTCGGGCACCTGCACCGAGCGCTCCCCCTGGCCTGTGACTCAGCAAGGACACCGGCACCTGCACTCGGGCACCTGCACCGAGCGCTCCCCTTGGCCTGTGACTCAGCAAGCTCAGGTCCCACTCCAGCCCCCGAGTCTGCTCCTGAGATGATCGGGTTGAGCCTCCAGCATGTCAGACCCTTGTCCCTGCACCTGCCCTCACCTTCCTTCCCTAGTGACCCACAGCAGTGTCCGTGACAGCGTGGCAGTGACAGAAGTCCCCACATGTCCCTCTCCAGACCTGTTACTAGCCCTAGAAATCAGAGCCACCTGCCAAGCCTCAGTGCCTCACACCTTCTCTCAGGTAGAAATCCTCAACACGGGACAGCCAGTCATCCCTGAACCTGCCAGACCTGCCTGGCCGCCTGGCATCTTCCTTGGAACCAGCACCCCCCGCTCTGGACGTCTGGGCCGCAGCCCAAGGGAGCAGGTCTGACCACACACACCTCACCACACTCCTGTGGCCCTTGAATCCAACATGTGAACGGCCCTTGTTAAAAGAAGACTATGGCTGCCCTGGCCGGTTGGCTCAGCAGTAGAGCGTTGGCCTGGCATGTGGAAGTCCCAGGTTTGATTCCCGGCCAGGGCACACAGAAGAAGTATCCATCTGCTTCTCCACCCTTCCCCCTCTCCTTTCTCTCTGTCTCTCTCTTCCCCTCCTGCAGCCAAGGCTCCATTGGAGCAAAGTTGGCCTGGCTGCTGAGGACGGCTCCATGGCCTCCTCCTCAGGTGTTAGAATGGCCCCAGATGGGCAGATCATCGCCCCCTGGTGGGCATGCCGGGTGGATCCCGGCCTGGCGCATGTGGGAGTCTGTCTGTCTCTCCACTTCTAACTCCGGAAAACTTTAAAAATAATAGTAATAATAATAATAAAAGAAGACTATGGCTGAAACAATATATTCTCAGTCTCACTCTTCTCAAGGAAGACCCTGGAAATGAGAGCTTTCAGCTACATGACTTGTCTTCTTACTCAAAAGCATTGCACCATCATATAGGGCTTTTTAATATTTAGTTTGTTTTTACTGGATGACAATTTCAAAACTTCTCTGGAGAAATCTTCCTCAGACCCCAGCTGGAGAAACCCCGTCCTGGAGGCTGAAGCCAGTGTTCTCCGAAGTGGCCACGCCGCCTTCACACTCCCACCAGCAGGGTGGGGGTTCTGGTTCCGGCACGTTCCCCGGTGGTGTCTTTTTAATCTCAGCCCTTCGAATCAGAGGGCAGTGATATCTCACTGTGGTTTTCACTTGTAAACTCGGGACCCTCAAGGATGGAGTGTGCCCACCTAATCCCACGGCCCTAGCTCGCCAGGGTGCTCCTGGTCCCCGTGCACCAGCTGCACCACGCGGACGATGTTTCCAGATGCTTGGAATCTGGGTGCTGCCCCCGCAGCTTAGTTCTGCCTGGTAAGTCCTCCCCCACACCACCCCTCCACACCTCCTTCCAGAAGACGCCTCCCTGTCCCCCTTTCAAGATGCAGCCACTCAGAGGGGGACCGTTTCCCGCTCCCCACCACCAATAGAAACAGTGCCTCCCTTCCTTGGGTCCCCATGGGGCTGTGCAGCTGCCGTTTCTCCCATGTTTACCGAGCGCCTTACGTGGATTCCCCCACGTTCTCGTCACGACAGCCACAGGAGGCAGGTACAATGACTGGTCCCCCCTCACGGTGAGAAACCTGGTGCCCCGGGGGGAGGGGCACGGCGGTCCGTAAGCACGGACCCAGGACGGGACGCAGCACTTTGACTGCACTGTCTGGACTTCACTCTGCCTGTTGTTGGCACAAACCCGCGGGTTCTCTGAAGGAGGGCACAGACTCATCGTAGTGGCTGATGGACTAGCGGTGGGTGCTTTTTACTTCTAACCGCTATTATTGGGGTATAATTTTGAGAAACAATATACACATTTAAACTGTACAAGTTGACAGGTTTTGGCATAATATACACCCCTGAAAGCATCACCTCAATCAAAACAGAGAACACGTCCACCACCCCAAAAGTTCCCTGAACCCGTTTCTAATCCCTCCCGCCTGCCCGCACCCTGCCCCGGGTGCTGCTGACGTGCTCCCTGCCTCTCGGGATTAGTCTGCATTTTCTGGAGGTTGGACACACATGGGTGATACGGTACACACTGTTTTTTCTGGCTTCTTTCGCTTAGCATAATTACTCTGAGACTCAGACATGCTGTTGCTTGTATCAATGGTGCGCTGCCTTCTGTTGCAGAACCATATTCCGCAGTGTACACAGACTGCATGCTGTTTATTCACTCACCCACCGATGGGCTGTTTGGGGTTATCCCGGGTACAGCTGCTCTGAACACTCGTGTGTGGACATAGCTTTTCCTTTCCCCTGCAGAAATGCCTAGGAGCGGCGGGGCTGAATCACCCATAGGAGGATGTTTACATTTTTAAGAAACTGCCAGACTGTTTTCCAAAGTGGCCATTCCCCCCCGCCTTCACACTCCCACCAGCAGTGTGGGGGTTCTGGTTCCAGCACGTTCCCCTGTGGTGTCTTTTTAATCTCAGCCCTTCGAATCAGAGGGCAGTGATATCTCACTGTGGTTTTCACTTGCTGTCCCGGGTGGAGAACTGTCTGATTGACTTTGGTGCAGGTAAGTCAGGACACCCTTAACTGAGCTCCCAGGCTCTGCGCTATAATCACTTCCCAGGCTCCTCCTACTTTAACGCTATTGGTGTGCTCAGCTCCAACGGGAGGCTAAGCTGGGAGATACTGAGTGACAGGGAGACCGCACAGGCCACAGGAACTTGCTCCAATCGCAAGGACACTGCCAGAGGACTCCTTAAACAGGCGGTTCTCTGAAAACAAAACCAGGCACCGTGGACTGACAGCCAAGAGCTTGTAAAAACAGGTACATGAATGGAGTCCCTCATGTGTGCAGGGGGTGGGTGGGGCTTTCTAAGCTCCCAACAAGCGCTTCCTGTTAGCAGGGGCAACTCGGAGCTCTATCAGATGCATAGGACTGTAATGATCATCTTCTGTTCTGCCAACTTAAAGGCAATTGTTACAACATGCAAGAGCCCTGGGCTATAATAACCTACAGTGGGGCATACAGCATGCTGGAGTCAATGCTACATTGTTCCAAGCTACACTTCCAACTTTACAGTGCTTTGGAAACAGATGTCCTATAAGGTAGGGGCTATTATTAACCCCATATTACAGATAAGGAAGCAAAGCACAGAGATGTTAAATAACTTTCCCCAAAACATGCAGAACTGGGACGGAAACTCGGCTAGTCTGGCTCACGAGGCTTCCCTGTGACCACAGCAGCATGGCTGCAGACAGGCGGTCAGCACCCACCTGGTCAGCATGTCAGGGCTGGTTGGGGAGCTAGAGTGGGGAAGGTCACTGCTGTGGCTTGGATGGCGGAAGCAAGAGCTGTGGACGGTTCCCTACAGTGGTGATACCCCTCAGCTCAACCTGGCAGTCTTCAGATTGGCCCGAGTGTTAACACAGCTGTGCAGATAAGTGTTAACACTCGGGCCAGTGTCCACAGGTGGCCTCATCTGCACAGCTGTGTTTTGGATCCACCCACTGCAGCTGCAGCCAGCCCACACGCCCCCCCACTCAGCTCCCTGACTGTTGTTGATGTGTCTGTCCTCTCATTAGATGGTCACCCCAAGGGCAGAGGCTGTGTGTCATCTGCTCCCTATACCCTGGTCGGGAGCACAGCTAGTGTGGAGGACAACAGTGCTGCTCACTAACCAAGCACAATGCCAACATTCTTGGAGAGGCAGGGCTGGCTCTCGCCTCACCAGGCCAGGGTAGGGAGTTGCTGGAAGTGCCCCAGCTTTGAGACTGCCTCCCTATCTCAGGCTGACCCTCATGGGGTGATGGAACACCTCAAGGAGCCCAATGAAACGTCCTGTAGAAACCTCCTTGAGTCGAGTCTCAGCATGTCACAGTTAGAGCACTTCTTAGAAACCCTTTTTATCTAGCTCTGCCATTTTATCAATGGAGAGATTGAGGCTCAGAGAAGAAAAAAGACCCACACAAGCTCCGGTAGCAGCTCAGGGCCAGACCTGTGGCCAGGACTCATCTTAGTATAAAGATATCCCGTGCCTCTAATGGGGAACATTATATTTCTTCAAAGTGACCCACATATTTTTTAAAATCAGTGTCTTATTTGTAGACAGTTAATTTTTAACAAGGGTGCCAATATAAAACTTAAAGTTGTCATTTAGTCTTAAAGACTAAAAGAATCGTCTTTTCAAAAAATGGTGTTGAGACCACAGGATGGCCACATGTAAAAGAATAAAGATAGACCCCTACCTCGCACCAAGTACAAAAAATGAACTCTAAATTGATCCAAACCAACCTGTAAGAGCCGAGACTATAAAAACCTTAGAAGAAAGCATAGGCGCAGATTCCGCTGGCCTTAGGCTAGGTGATGGTTTCTGAGCTGGGACACCAAAAGGATAAGAACTGAAGAAAAAAACAGAGAAAAAAGACTTCATCACATGTAAAACTTTTGTGTTTCTAAGGACACCAGAAAGTGAAACGAGAGCTCATAGAATGGGAGACAATTTTTGCAAGTCATATAACTAATGAAGAACTTGCATCCAGAAAAAGACAAATAACCTAATTATAAAATGAGAAAAAAAAATCTGAAGAGACATTTCTTCAGTGGACATACATACAAAGAGCCAATAAGCACATGACAAGATGCTCAGTGTCGCTAGCCTTCAGGGAAATGCAAATCAAAACTAAAATAAGATACTCCTTTACACCCATTGGGATGGTTCTGAGAAATAGGCAGATAACAACAAACTGTTGGTGAGGAGGAGAATTGCAACTCTTCAACTCCACTGGTGAGAATATAAAATGGTGCAGCCACTTTGGAAAACAGCCTGGTAGTTCCTCAAATGATTAAACACATAGTTACCATAGGACCCAGCAATTCTACTCCTAGGTATCTACCAGAGAAATGGAAGTGTATGCTCACACAAAGAACTTGTACACAAATATTCATGCTAGTCAAAAAAAGGGGGAAAAAGACCAAAACACACACACACACACACACACACACACACACATAGTGGAAAAAAATCCCAAATGTCCATCAACTGATAAATGGACAAATACAATGTGTTATAACCATACCATAGAATGTTATCCAGCAATAAAAAGGAGCGAAATATTGATGAATGCTACAACATGGATGAACCTTGCCAACATTATATTAAAAGGAAAAAGTCAACCACAAAAGACCACATTTTATGATTCCATTTACAGGAAATTATTCCACATAACAGGAAATTGGTAGAGACAGAAAGTAGGTCAGTGGTTGCCTAGGGCAGGGGTTGTGCAGGGTTTCTTTCTGTTTTTAATTTATTTATTGATTTTATAGAGAGAGGAAGGGGGGGAGAGAGCATGTGAGAGAGAAAAGGAAACATCAGCTTGGTGCACCTATTCATGCATTCATTGGTTGACTCTCGTATGTGCCCTGACCAGGGAGTGAACCTACAACCTTGGCATATTGAGATGACACTCCAACCAACTGAGCTTCCCAGTCAGGGCTGTGCAGAGTTTTTGTTAAGGGTAATAAAAATGTTCTAAAAATGAAAGTGGTGATGGTTATATAACTGTGAATAAACTAGGCATAGGATTGCACACTTTAAATGGGGGAATTGTATGTTACGTGAGCTATAGCCCAATAAGGCTGTTTTTCTTAAAAAAAAAAAAAATTAGAATCCTAAAACCGAAGCCCATGCAAAGTGACCTACTTTAACCAACTATCTTTGCTTGAATTTCCTTAAAAATATACCCACCAAAAGGCTTCCAAGACACTCGCACACCCCAGTGATGTGCACGAGCAGGTGCGCTACCCAGCCCAGGCGGCCTGTTCCGTACCTTACCCATGGTGAGCTGGCACGCCGGGGGCTACGGGGCAACTTGAGATCTTTCTCAGAACAGAGAGCAGGCCTTCCGCTCACTGAGCCTGGACTAAGTGCCAATCAATTCACTCCTCCCCTTCCAGGCACTCGCTGCCTCGCCTGATCTTCAAGGCGACTTGGAAGGTCGCGGTCCCTGTCCTCATTGCAGAGATAAGGAAACCGAGGCTCGGAGGGGTGAAACGACTTGACTTGGAGGTTTCAGAGCTGGTCACTGTGACTGCTCCAGAGGCAGAGCTGGGACTGAACTTGGGACCGTTGGACTCCAGCTACAGCTGACCCAGCTGCTTTTAGCCAGGCTGGTTCGGAGAGCCCGACACTGTCCCGGGGCCCGGGCGGGCCTTACAGGCAGTATATGAACGGCATGAAAGGTTCAGATCAAGCAATGGATTAAACAGAAAGCGAACTCTACTTCTCAAAAGAGAGACAGAAGGAAGCCGGATAGGACAGACAGACCAAGTGCTGGCTTGGGAGCGGGAGGCGTGGCCTCCAAAGACAACCTTGACCACGGGAAGCCCACTGACCTTGGGCGGCTTCGGAGGAAATTAAGCTCAGGGAGGCCCTCAGAGGCATCAGGTGGCCTTGGGCGACAGGCTCCCAGCCCAGGGAAACTGCCTTTGGTATTCGGAATCCCTGTGAGATGCTCTTTAATTCAACTCAGCAGCATTTTCCGAGTTAATGATAAAAACATGTTTTATACTTGACAGAGAGGTGTTAGTATTCACTTGCATTTTACAGAGGAGGAACCCGAGACGAGAGAAGTTTCATGGTTGAGAGACAGTCAAATCTAAGACCCTCTGACTTCAACATAGATGCGCGGGTGCTGAGCCAGGCGCCTGCGGGTGACAAAGCTCCTGGCCTGCGTGACTCTAAATGAGGTTCCTGTGATGGATGTGCAAACGCAGAGACATGCCCAAGCTCTGAGAGCCCAGAGAATGGAGCTCATAGCGGAGGGGACACCCTGGCCGAGAGGTGGAGGATGAGCAGGGTCTGGATAACATGAGAAGTGGGAAAAGGCATGACAAGTGGATGGACCAGCATGAGCAAAAGCTGGGAGGTGAGAAAGTGCAAGGCCCAGTTCGGGGAACTGTCGAAGGGAGCCGGAGGAAGCAGCGTTGGAGTGGTGGGCGGGGAGGCCTGCACTGCAGGGGGTTCAGAGGGGTGCATGGCTTCAGTCTGTGGGCAGCAGGGAGCCAGTGAGGGTCTAGGAGCAAGGGAGTGGCATGTTCTAGTTGGTGACACACACACAAGCAGCCCGAGGCAGCATCTGATCAACCTGGGAACACACTGGACCAAGCTGGCTCCTTGCAACATGACACCTTAGGTCACATGCTTGGAAATGCCTTGTAAAGTGCCATCCATCCATAAGGCATTCTTCTTATTGAAAACCTACCCCAAAAAAATAATAATAATAATAAAGGAAAGAAAGGAAGAAATTAGAAGAAAGAAAGAAAGAAAGAAAGAAAGAAAGAAAGAAAGAAAGAAGAAAAAGAAAGAAAGAAAGAAAGAAAGAGAAAGAAAGAAAGAAAGAAAGAGAAAGAAAGAGGCCAGGAGGTCAAATCAGAGAATCTTTTCTCAACAACTGACTGAACCTGCAAACATCTGATGAGCTGTGCAGAGCGGCCCCCCTGAAAACACACACACACACACACACACACACACACACACACACACACACACGGCAGTCTCTGTCCTGGAAGCTTGTCCGCATGGCCCCGCCCTCTCCCAGCAAACACCCAGCCTGCAGCATGGCCAATGCTGTTTGTTTGATGGGTAATAAATGTCCCATCTGCTCCTACCCTGTCCCCACCAGGCTCATCAGACCCTGCATGGGTGTCAAGGTCACTCTGGGTCTCTGACCTTCAAATGCCAAAGGAGACTCCTGTGGGTTGGGGAAAAATGTCACCAAAAGCTCTTTCATGTGAGGCCACCTGCCCTGGACCAGGCACTGGGCAAATGCTGTGTATTCCTGACCCGCCAACTACCAAGATGGAGGGGGCTGCACCACCGTACAGGTGGGGAAACTGAGGCTCAGAGGGGCCCACTCTCCTGCCACTGAGGTGTACAGCCGGGCACAAGCGCGGTCCCGTCGGGCCCCAGCCCTGTGCCACACCACAGGGTGGCCAGCAGAATGAGGAAGTCAGTCAGGAAGGCAAAAGAAGAGGCTTCCTCTTTGAGTCAGACAGGATTTCCCATCACACACCCGACTGACAGCAGAGGCAGGTGGGGTGGGGGGTAAACCCCAGCGGCTCAGACTCGCAGGGAGCCCGGCCCAGGCTGTTCCCTCCACGGTGAGCATGCCTGATACGGGGACAAGCCCACAAGGCGGGCATGGCTTGGGGTCACTGCTGATGGGCCTGGCGATGCCTCCAGCCAGGTCTCCAGGGTAAATCAGGCCGGACAGCCACACCCATCCCAGCTGCGGGGGGCCCTGGGCCTGGGGTTTCCGGAACTGACGGCTGAGAAAAACCCAGCTCGCTCTGACTCTCTGCCGCTGGGTGCCCTCTCATCCCACCCACGTGGAAGGCGCGTCCCTCCAAGACCTCAAGTGACAGGCAGAGAGTCGGACTGGGCTCATCTCATCTTTCCGCCCGGAACCACACCAGGCCCGATTTCCTTCCCTTCCAAAGCTTGGGAGACGCTTCATTCCTTTCCGACACATCTTGTCTCAGCAGCTACTCTACGCTGGACCCTGAGGTTGGTGCCGGAGATCATAGCAATGAATAAATCGGGTCAAATCGGGTGCTCCTGGGTGACTTGACCCCTCAGCCTCCCTCTCCTCTTTTGGAAGATGGGCCCGGCGTTCAGAGCAGTCCCCCCCCCATCTCTACACCGTGGCGTTGCTCAACCTGAGGCCTGCCGGCATCCACAGGTCACAGAGGTTCCATGGGCAGCACTCACTCAATTCACTTCTCAGAACGTCTCTGCGGACCAACGACTTAAACCCGCCTTCCCTGACGTGTGCACGGCCCTGGACTGGCAGGGGGGCTCCACGAGCCCCTGGGACCCTGTGTGTGCTCAGCCCCCCAGGGAGGCCACGGGTCTCATCAGCTTCCCAGAGGCCCCCTGACTCCGAGAAGACTGAAAACAAGCTTGCCACGGGCGACCCATGGTGCTGTTACTCGTCAGTATTTCTCATTGTAGCCCTGGCTGGGTAGCTCCGTTGGTTGGAGCATCATCCGAAGCACAGAGGTGGACGGTCTGATCCGCGGTCGGGGCACATGCAGGAGCGGATCGATGTTCCTGTCTCCCTCTTTCCCTCCCTCTCTCTCTGAAGTCAATAAAATAAACATTAAAAGAAAATTTCTCTGCATGTGTCTGCATGTGTCTTTATGTACCAATGTTTTTGAGTTTTGGGGGTACATACCCAGTAGACTGCAGCGGTTCTCAACCTGTGGGTCGTGACCCCAGCGGGGTCGCCTAAAGCCATCGGAAAATACATAATGCATATCAGGTATTTATATTCTGAATCATAACTGTAGCAAAATTACAGTTATGCAGTAGCCACCAAAATTATTTTTTGGTTTGGGGTCACCGCAACATGAGGAACTAACTGTATTGCGGGGTCACGGCATTAGAAAGGTTGAGAACCACTGCAGTAGAGGGATTGCTGGGTCATATGGTAGTTCTATTTTTAATTTTTTGAGGTACATGTTCATTGCAGCATTGTTCACAGTGGCCAAGACATGGAAACAACCAAAAAGCCCTTCAATAGATGACTGGATAAAGAAGATGTGGTACATATATACTATGGAATACTACTCAGCCATAAGAAATGATGATATCAGATCATTTACAACAACATGGATGGACCTTGATAACACTATATTGAGTGAAATAAGTAAACCAGAAAAAACTAAGAACTATATGACTCCATACATAGGTGGGACATAAAAATGAGACTCAGAGACATGGACAAGAGTGTGGTGGTTACCGCGGGGAGGGGGGAAGGAAAGAGGGGGTGGGGGGAGGGGAGGGGCACAAAGAAAACCAGATAGAAGGTGACGGAAGACAATTTGACTTTGGGTGATGGGTATGCAACGTAATCAAATGTCAAAATAACCTGGAGATGTTTTATCTGAACATATGTACCCTGATTTATCAATGTCACCCCATTAAAATTAATAAAAAAAAAGAAAATTAAAAAAATTTCTCATTGTAAATGACCCAGAAAATTCCATGGTTGAGTGTCCTTCCTTCCTTAGTCCTCTCCATTTTGCTGGACAGTTAGGGTGAATTTTTATTGTTGCTGTTTTCTCAGTCCAACCAGCACGTTGGCAAACGCACCTGTTATTTCTAACAGCCGAGCAGCCTTGGGCCCCTCCGCCCACCAAGTCGCGCCCCCGGTCTGCTCGTGCAGCGTCACGCCCAGGCGGGATTTCCCGGCCAGGGCCAGCATTTTCTCGGGCCCTGCGTGTTCTCATCAGTGTCAGCCGCCAGCCTGCTTCCCTGTGCCGTTATCCACAAAGAAACAAAGTTTGTGGTCCTGCGGCCCTCGCTGCCTAGCTTGGACCAAGGAGGCCCGTAGACTTAACCAGATCTGGGTGACGGTGACGTGGGGTGGCTGGGTGGGGCCAGGCACTGCGGGGCTCCCTCCTGGTGAGTCACTGCCCTGAACTCCCACCCTACCCCAGAGTCTTTACAAAGTGCTGCCTCTTCTGGGACGCATCCTAAAGAGGGGCTGACGCCAGGATCCAGCCTGCCAGGCAGAGGCAGAGCCAAGTGGATGTAACGCCTCTGACTTCTCCTTCTCATCTGTAAAACGGGGTCGTGATAACATGCACTTCTTACCGCTGACCTGCGCATTGAGTTACAGTGGTAAAGTGCTTAGAGTAGGCGTTCTTTAAGTGTTTCAAATAAATAATCACCTTGCCAAGGTGACTGTTCAGAGTAGAGGCGGATTTAATGGTGGGCACACCAGGCACGCGCTCTGGGCCCCGACTTCTGAACCCCAACTTTACACTTTTTTCTAATGACACCCAGTTTGGTTTCATATGTGCAATTTTAACATTAATAGCACATAATATTTTTTATTTATTTAAAAATATAGTTAACAGGTATTTTTATTTTCCCTGTCTCTCTCTCCTTTTTTTAAGGGGCCCAATATTTTCTTCTGCACCTGGGGCCTCAACCAACCTTAATCCGCCTCTGGTTCTGAGTAAAAAAAAATAAAGATGTGATATAACAGTCCAGCAAAAAGGAAAATCTTGTGATATCCACTCCGTGGAATATTCTGGGCATTCCCAGTGAGAAATGTGGCAACACCATGGACTAACATGGTGGCTAATGAGAGGAAAAGTAAAAAAGTATGTTGCAAAATTCTGTGAGCACTCAGCCGGAAGTCGGCAAGCTTTTCCTGGAAAGGATCGGAGTATTTTAGGTTTTGCAAGCCATCTGGTCTTTGTCACAGCTACTCGGATTTGCACTTGGGGTGCGAAAACAGAGACAATATGTAAATGATGAGCTTGGCTATGTGCCAGAAACTTTTTTACAAACACATGGGGATCTGGCCCGTGGGTTGTAGTTTGCCAACCCCCAACCCATTGTGCAAATTACACACAAACTGTCAAAAAAGACGACAATCTAAAGGAGTTTGGAAAAAGAGTTCTCTTAAAGCAATAGAATCGTAGGTACAATTTTAAATTTTCAATTTCCTTCAGGTGGTAGTAACAGTTTTTTTTTTTAAAAAATAAAGAACTTTAATATTACATACATTCTAATAACAAATTAAGAGATTTCGCCGTTCTGTTAGACTTTCAAAATAAATTAAAATGAGCCCTGGCTGGATAGCTCAGTTGGTTAGAACATTGTCCTGATATGCAAAGGTTGCTGGTTCGATCCCTGGCCAGGGCACAGACAGAAACAGGTCTATGTTTCTGTCTCTCTCTCTCTCTCAAATTAATAAATTTAAAAAAAATTTAAATGAATATAATTATGCTAACAAAGCCTAGTGTTCATATTATACTATACAGAAAAAGTAGAGACTTTGAAGTATGGCCAGTCTGAGACT
Source organism: Saccopteryx bilineata (assembly GCF_036850765.1). NCBI lineage: Eukaryota > Metazoa > Chordata > Mammalia > Chiroptera > Emballonuridae > Saccopteryx > Saccopteryx bilineata. Next base: position 9,495,000 of record NC_089493.1, on the reverse strand, counting down.
GAATCTGGCTTCTTCGTCTATTAGCTGTGCAATCTTGTGAAAGTATATTAACCTCTCTGTTCCTCAGTTCCCTGTTTATAAAGTGAGGATGGCAGTGGTCCTCACAAGCACACAGTGGTACCCTCTAGCACTGGGCCTGGGGCACAGTAGGCCCCAATGCAAAGAAGCTGCCTCTCAGACCCACATGGACCCACATGGGCCAGATCCTGCAGACGCTGGGCCGATGTTGTCACCAGAAACAAGGCAGACTAAAAAATCCAGCACGCTGTACTTTCCAGCTAAGAAAAATGCCCTCACACAGTTTTCCGGTTTGGTTTATAAAATGACACAGAACAATTTGAACCTTGCTTTTCAGTTAATAAAAGGCACTCCAGCTGTATTGGAGGAAGAACAGCCCGAGAAAGGCCGGGTCCATTCCACGTGGGCGTTCTTGGGTGGAGTGAGTTCTCGTGGCTGGACTAACCCCTGGGGAGACCCACAGCCCTGCAAGAGCCAAATCCAGCCCGGCTCTGGAGGCCCAGGCGCCAGGCTTTGTCAACTCCTTCCCCGGGATCCCGCCAGTCTTGCAGGAGGCAGAGGGACCAAAAGCCTCTCTTTTTGGCAGAAAGGAGCATTCAAGGGGTCAGGGTCAAGATACTTTCTGACTTAAACCCTCCAGTGTTCCATAGTCCCCACCCAAGAAAGTCCACGATGCTTAGATGCTTAGTGAGACAGCTGAAGTCGAAGGCCTTCATCCATCTCTGCAGCCTCACCTCCTTCTCCTCTCCCTGCAGCATGAGCTCCCTGGGGCTTTTCCCCCTGATGCTCTTCTTCACCTGGCTACATTCACCATCAGTTCTGGCATCACTGCCTCCAGGAAGCCCTCCAGGATTTTTCAGGGGTAGCCCCTGGGAAATAACAATGCTAAGTACAAGCATTGTGTTAGGTGTTTACACATTAACTGAGGTCTGTGGCCACTGTTTAGTGCGAATGCTTGTCTTCTTTTTATAGATAAAGAAATCAAGGTTCAAAGTGGTTAAGTAAACTGCCCAAGGTTACACTGCAAATAACCCTGCTTGTCTTCCCCAGCAGTCCCTTAGCAGAGCCCGAGAGGTTAAGATCATCCCCATTTTGCTGGTGCAAGGTGATGTCCACTGATCTATCTAAAAGAGTCCGTCCTCTGCGTCACTAACTCCTGCTTTAAATGTACCTGAAAGCCTTAGAGTACCTCTGAGACACCCCCTCCCTCCAGGAACTTTCACCTCTCTGAAGTCTAAGGTCACTTGTTAACAGGCTGTGCAGATTATAGTTAGTACACGCCCATTCCTGCCAGGGCTTGGAGACGCCAGGTCTATGATGTGTCTGTGTAAAGACAAGGGCACCCAGCCTGAGGCTGATCTTTGCTTTTAACTTCTTAAAACTTGATTGATTGATTGATGACTGATTTTAGAGAGAGAGAGAGAAAGAGGGAAAGAAACATCAATTTGTTGTTCCACTTACTTATGCACTCATTGGTTAATTCTTGTATGAGCCCTAACTGGGAATCGAACCCACAACCTTGGGTGTCCAGACGATGCTCTAACCAAAGGAGCTGTTTGGCCAGGCTCTCTGGGGTCAAAACATGAGGGTGTTACCAGCAAGGGGTGAGTGTAGACTCAGAGGCGCCACCCTAAACTCCCAGCCTCCGCACCAGAGGCAGCCTGCAGCAGGCGGCAGGGAGAAGCCGTCCGCTGGAGCTCTGGGGAGGGGCGTGTTTCCCAAGCGCAGGCTACATCCTCCCTCCTGGAGGGGAGCGTGTCTGGGGCTGAGCTCCCCGTCAGCCCCCGAGGACAATACTCCACTGTGTGTGCAGCACTTGGCAGCTGACCGAGCACTGTCACCCTCATTATCCCGCGTGACCTTGTCCCTTGCGGCGCCCCCGCCAGGGCCAGTACGGAGCTTAATCTCTGTCCCACGGGAGGACCCTGGGTTCCTGGGTCTCCCCAACAGTCCCTTAGTAGAGCCCATGTCCCTTACTGCTGCTGCCCCAGAGAGGCCACCCACGCAGCTGGGGGAGAGAAACAAGAGAGGCCAGCACATGAGCATGAGCCTGGTCTTTGTACTCCCAGCCAGGGGGGTGTGGGGGCAACACGTGCTCAGCCTCCCACGCCAGGCACAAAACACGCTGGACTTTCTAAGGTGTGTTTCCCCTCCTCACACACTATGCTGGCTTTGAGGGCTTTCCTTGAAGGGACTGACAGCTCACAGGCTGTGCGTGAACAGCAAAGCCCCCCCCCCAGTTGAGCTGACCGCACTCCAGGAGGGCTGCCCCACCCCGGGGAAGGGGCATTGGGGCGTTCTTTCACCCTCCATAGGAAGGATGCCTGAGCCAGCTCCCTCCGTGCAGGGAAAGCCTCCACCCTCAGCCTATGAGCAACCAAGCCCCTGCCTTCTCCTTGGCATTCTCCTCAGAGCACAGGAGACCTTGTTGAATGTACATGACTCTAGAACCTTCTAGAATGTAAGTTCCCTCAGAGCAAAGACTTGGCCCGTCGCGTTCGCTGCTCCCATCTCACTGCCTAGCACACAATAGGTCCACCGCAAGGAGGTGGTCAGTGAGTGAATGAGTGGATCTCTCTCTACGTGTTCAATCATTCATTCCTTCAACAACATCCAGAGCGACTCCTGGTGCCAAGGGGGGCAGAGAAAGCACTAGGCTGGCGACCTCCCCTGATGAGCTCACAGTGGGTGGATGCATAAACAAAGCCCAATTAGGGAGATGAGCAAGGTTCAGCTCAGAGGGACAAGGCAGAGGTGGGAAGAGTCACATCAGAGGCGGCCAAGGGAGGGAAGGGCATGCAAGAGAAGGAACAGCATGTGCAAAGTGGCAAAGCAAGAATTAGCACCTGAGTAAGTGTTCCAGCATGGAGCTGAAGGTAGAAAATGTCATCCATTCCTCCAACAGCATTTATTAAAGGCTCTGCGCTCGGGGACAGGCAGGGGCTGGCCCGAGGACAGGCACGGTTTCTGCCTCAGGGTGCTCACAGACTGGGGGACAGCAGAGCAGTGACTCTCTGTGCACAGGGGCTCTGGGAGGAAGGAGGAGGGGCAGCCAGATCTGAGGGAGCACGAGGCTCTGGGGACAGATGACCCCTGCTGCACTGTCCAGCCATGACTCAGACTGCCCAACACCACGGTCACAGTGGTGTGACTGACTGATCTAAGCTGACCAACTCGCCCTGCTATACCCAAGACTTTCCTGGCTTTAGCCCTGACAGTCCCCTGCCCCAGGAAACCCCTCAGTCTAGGCAAATAAGGACAGTTGGTCACACCCACTTCCACCTGCATGTACTCTCCTCAATTACCCCCCCCCACTCCTGGCACCCGCAACCCCAACCTCTCAGCCACTCATAGGTGGGAGCTGGGTGTCCAGCGGCCTGTGCCAAGAGCAGCTTTTCCTTGGGTAACCGAGAAGGAGATACTGCAGGTTACAAGGGACAGCAGGCCGGTAAGTGCAATCCCTGGGTGTCTTCCCTGCTCTGGTCTGGTCTTCACGCAGTGCGAGGGGTGCTCAGACCACTGTCCCTGCTGGCCGACTGATCGCAGCGGCTGTAGACTCTGATCCCTCCATCGTGTCCCTTGTCTGAGCTGTATCTCCCAAGGCCGCCACCATCCAAGGTCACCTTCCTCCCCGGCCTTGCTCCGTGCATTCAGAGGGAGGCCCATTGTAGGCACCAAATGAGCATGAGCTGGGCTCAGGCAACAGGCAACTAGCTAGGCCATTTTACTCCTGTTTCACAGAAGGGGAAACTAATGCATAAGACTGGTCAGGCCCCGGCTGGGTGGCTTAATGGATGGAGCATTGTCCCTGTGCACTGAGGTCGCAGGTTCAATCCCCAGTCAGGGCACATACCAGAAGCAATCAATGAGTGCATAATTAAGTGGAACAATGAGTTGATGCTTCTCTTTCTCTCTCTCTCTCATATCAATGGAAAAGAAATTTTTTAAAAAAACTGAACGCATCTCTGGTAATTTTTTCCCCCAAGACCCTGATGATTCTATTCTTTAAATGCAGCTACCCTGAATCCTGTTTTCTCAGACCTTCTAGAGCCTTTCCCAGTAGCACTGCAGAGACTGACACCACAGACGTGCTCTCCAAAGGGGCCTCTGGAAAAGTCCTCCCCAGGTGGCTGTTTCTAGGCTGGGACTTCTAGCCAGAGCTCCATGCAGTGCACCAAATTTCCCACTGGGCTATTCACAGAAACCCCTCAGCTCAGCACCTCCCCGAGATGCCTGAGGTCTGTGAGGTCCCCCAAATAGTGTTGGTCTCCCCAAGAATTTGAGGCATGGCACGGAGGAGTTACAAGAGCTGTGCTCCAGCGATAAAGAAGCTAATGATTGAATTAATGCCCCTGCCTTCCTATAAGCACCTAGAAATAAACTAGGTGTCATCTCCTTCAGGTCCCCGGCAGGGGCGTCATAGGGAAAGTCACACAGTCTTCTAGCTCCACCCTTTATTATGTTCTCATGACCTTGGACAAGTTCTATAACTTGTGGGGACTTTTGGCCTATGAAGTGCCAAATAAGATCGGTACGGGGGCGCTGGAGAAAGGGACAAAGCACGGCCATCGTCCTCACTCTTGAACTCTTTATAGAGGAGAGGGGAAACAGCTAACCTTCATGGAGAGTGTGCCAAGAGTACACTAAGTCTTGCATGGATTATTCTGTTAATAGGGCAGGTGCCATGATTATTGCCTCCATGGATAAAAGAACTGAGGCTCAGAGAGGTTAAGCCACCTGCCCATGGTTCCCCAGCCAGCACAGGACAAGTGTCCTCCCTCCTGTGTCCTCCCCTCTTTGCCTCTAGACTGTTAATAGTTGCTGAGTGAATGGACTCATTCATTGACGCCAGCTTCTCTTTTAACCAGCACGCACAGGCGGAGACCTGTTTCAGAACCCCGTTTTGAATAACCGAACATGGTAAGAACAATGACTTGCTCAAATCTGCCAAGCCCACCCCTCCACCACGGAGAGGGCTTCTAGAACAGGGGACCTGCAAACCATTTATGCATGAAATTCAAATTCCAGTGTCCGCAGGAAAGCTCTGTTGGAATGCAGTCACGGCCGTTCATTTACACGGTGCCCACGACTGTTTGCCAGACACCGTGGAAGGACTGGGTAACGCAGCGCAGCCTGTGTGGCTCACAAAGCCAGAATATTCACTACCTGTCCCTTTACTGAAGAAACATTGCTGACCTTTGTTCTAGAAGTGCCAGGGACCAAAGGCAACTAATCAGCTCGAGGAAAATATCAGCACAGCACATTCCTCCAGGTCTGGGGAGCCAGGAAATCCTACCCGATTCCTTTCAGCAAACAGCACCCGGTCCCTGGTACACAGAATGGGCTGGGCAGGCAGTTTTCCCAGTGCTGAGGGCTGTGGCTGCATCGTGCTTGCCCTCCGCACTTTTCCTTACGGACGGACTTCTATGTGGCGTTTGCCAAGTAGCCGATGTCTTCCCCGACCAGCGAGGACTTCCTCGCAGACACCTGCCCGTGGCCTCCGAGACAGTGTCTGGATCCTGGATCTAGCTCCCCGCCTCCCCAGGGGGCCCTGCTGCGAATCCCAAGTGACGAGGCATCGCTGGTGAGAAGGCAGCAGGAACCTCCCACGGTCACGCAGAAAGCAGGCACGCGGGTCCCCTCTCCAGGGACTACAGGACGGTGCCACCGGACAGCCAGCCAGGGCCAGGCAGCGTCTGTTCGCCTGAAATTCTGCCTCTGTTTCCCTTCTGGAGAGTTTAAGGTCCGGGGACAGGGGACGGGACGGGGGCCCTTCACGGTCTGAGACGTCCGGCTCAGGGCCAGCCCTGCTGGGCGCTGCCCACGACGGCAGGCTCCTCACTTCTCGGTGGGGCCTGGTTTACCCGTGTGCCCATGGGGGTGCTGAGGTCTGGTAGGTGCTGAGGTCCTGTAACTTTGCATCCCCTGAATTTATGCAGCAACATCTCTGAAACAATATCCCTGAACGCTGGACAGGGAGCCCCCAGGCTGCCGCTGTGACCTGATGGGGTGGGGGGAGACAGGCAAGTGTGTGGCAACAGAGAGAACCAGCTGGACTGCCCATGTGTGGGGGCGGGTAGGGGGTGTCACTGAGGAAAGCAGGGTGGGGAAACCTCTGTCACGCACAGTCACCTGGAACCTGCCAGCCTCGGCTTGGCCCTGGGTCCCGACACTGGTACAAACGGTCCTGGTTCTCTGTCCATCTTGTTAGGCAGCCCAGGGCGAGCGCCCGTTAACCCCCCAGGACGCCGGGCCTGGAGGGGCACTGAGAGGTCATCCAGTTCATGTTTTCACACACTTTGGCCATTTGGGATTCGCATCCCCGATTTTGGCCACATGTGCGGACACTTGCACTGTTATTTTTTCTTATTCGTTTTTTGTTTTTTTTTCTAATTCGACCATTTAAACTTAAGGTTATTTTCAAAGGAAACTTCTTATCTTGACCTTACATAGAAAACCAGGGTCAGGTTCAATTGCCGTGTATAGAACGTCACAAAGAATAAAGACAACAATGTACGCTTAACTCTCCCAGGGGCTGTTGCTCGCTTGAACCTGGGCTCTCAGATAAAGACCGGGAGTGTTGCGGGGCTGTGGGAACCAGACCAGGACCACACGGAGATGGTCTCCCGACAAATCGCGGTAGTTCACAGCCGGCCCTGCGCATTCATCCCCGGGGGAGACTAAAACACGGGATGAGTGCAGCATCCCCCCACTGGCCTAAGCTGAATCCCCCGTGATTGTGAGGACATCACATAATCAGAAGGATTAAAAGTCAAAAGCACGGTGGAGAAGGAAGTTTCTGTCTCTCCAACCCTTGACCTTGTGCCACCCCGTTCATCCTGTCAATCACTAGGGGCCCCATCCAAACTCAGAGATCTGACCCCGTGAGCCTGCACTGCACAGGAGGACCCTGCGGAGAAGGGCGGGGAGTAAGTCGTGAGGGCCTGGCGTGGTGGCACGGTGTGGTGACAGGGTTGTCGATAAAAGAGGAAAGTTGCATCGGTCATTAGGGATGGCTGGGCGCTGGGAGGGAAATGAGTGAGCCAGGTGTGTGGTCTGCACCCGGTACACCCATCAGAAGAGTTCTGCAGTGGGGAAGGGCCGGGCTGGGTTGATTCCGGCCCATCGCCCGCCTGGACCTTCCAGAGCACGGGCGTCTCTCTGCCAGGAACACAGGAGCCAAGGCCACCTCGCCCACAGCTGGGTCGGATCCGAGTACTGAGAGCGCTAGGGGCAGAGGCAGGCGGAAGGGTGACCCACATTGTCACCACGTCCCCCTCCGCAGCCGGCGAGCACCTTGGGAAAGTGGGGAGTAACCGGAGCAGCTGGGAATGGAGGAGCCAGAATTTCTGGGACCAAGCACCCAGTTGCAGGTGGGAACTAATACATCTGACATCCCATCTGCTGCTCACACTGACTCCGCAGGGGGAGGTGTGACCAGCCCCACCAAACGAGTGCGGTGGCCAGGCCCACGGAGGTCCTGGGGCTTGCCGAGATGGCAGCCCAGGTGGCAGAACCAGGGTCCCAGCCCACGTCTGTCTGACCCCAGCATCCGCATCAGGAGCAGAGAGGAACCCGACCACACTTAACAGACTCACTGTCCTTCACACAGGAAGACAGGTGACCCCACGCTCGGTGGGCTAACCGAGCAGGGACCCTTCAGCTCCAGGCGGGCGAGCACTTTGCACGTTGTCACGGATTGGCGGGGCGTGTGGCACAGTCCCCTGCCTCACAGGGACGGGGGTTGAGGCCCAGGAAAACTGTGCTCTCTGTCAAAACTAAAGAGTCCTTCCTGCCCCCCCCCCCGTCCCTCCCCTAAACTTCCCTCTTCCTGAGTCACTGTTCCCCAGGAGAGGTCAGTCTGTTTAAAGCACCCACCTCACCCACCAGAGTCCTCCCACCCACCGGGCAGGGACGCGCCTCTGTGTCCTCCTTCCTGCCCATCAGAGTCAATGTCAGTCGGTGAAGGAATGCGGCTGCCCGAGGCTGGCAGCTTCTCGGCGGAAGAGCCCAGGGGCCGGCCGCAAGCATGCGCCTCTCTGGCTCCCAGTCCAGAGCTGGCTGCAGCTAGGGGCTGTGTGACTCACGCCCCTGCTTCCTGTCGGGCACAAACGTAGGAACTTCAGGGCCACCCCCAGACCCCACCAGAGGAACACTCGGACAGGCAAAGCCTGAGCCCGGCCACCCGGCACGCCACCAGGCGCTGGAGTGGTTTTACCCAGAAGGAAGTGAGGACAAAAGACAGTACAAGATGGCATATTTTAAAAAATCGGTTTTCTAAAATTATTTCTGAGCAAAGTTGTGCTTGAAATCAGCCGAGAGGTAAATAGGCAAGGTAAGCAGGCCGGGTTCGATCGCCACCCGGTATCCTGAACAAAGGAATTTAACCTGGCAACCCCACCTGGCTCACACCCAACCTCCAACCGCTGGCTTGTGGTCATCAAGTTCTTGACAGCTAGTGAGCAAGCCATCGACTCAGCTCCTTGGAAACAAGTGACAAAAGGGTGTGGACAGGGTGGGGTGCTCCTGAGTGAGCCCGTGACGCCAGCCACACAGAAAGGATTTCCTCTGAGGAATGGCCACTGGGGCTTGCAAAGAAAGAACTAGATGCCTGGGGAGGGGGCCGAGGTCTACGTCTGACTCACCACGTCCTGCCCAGCGCACGCCCCGCAGGGGAGGCCAGTGTCGGCGGTGTCACCTGCTTGAGCTCCGGGGTCAGATAATCCGCGTCGGCTCCCCACTCCATGGCTGAGCAGCAGAGGGCAGGTTATTTAAGCGCTCGGTCAAACGCGAGCATCAGAGCATACCCCCTGAGCAGTGGTGAGGATACAAGCAGAGAAGGCAGAGAGTGCTCGGAGAGGTGCTGGCGTCCGATCAAGGCACAACAGGCGCCAGCTGGTACGGTCAACGGGGCCGGGAATCGCAGGTGGCACCCTATGCGTTTATCCATTCACGCATTTGTCCATCCATTCATTCTCTCTCCCCGTACATATGTACTGAGCAGCTACTCCGGCTAGGCTAAGGGGACGGGAAGAAAATCCCTGCCCTTGTGGAGTTTATGTTCTAGTAGGAGGAGACAGACAAGCAACTCGATTGCAAATCAATAAGGTAATTTCAGGTAGTTTTGAATGCTAGAGAGACAATGAGACAGGGGACCTGTGGCAGGGATGGGACGGGGGGTTGGGGGGCTGCTGCAGGGGCAGGACGGTCCCCGGGACACTGTGACTGTGAGCTGAGATCTAGGTGAAGCACAGGGGAGAGCAGGGAGGAAGACTCGAGGGGGAAAGGAAGCACAGGAGCTCAGGAAAGAGAAGAAACGTCAGACATGAGTCCCTATGAGGCCAGGAGATGTGTCCCAAGTTCCAGGGCCAGCCCCCGGAGAGCCCAGGGAAATGGAGTTCTCCCAGAGGCCACAAAGGGAGGTGTCACCCCTTCTCTGCCCAGCCTTCGAAGCCCATCTCCCTCCTCTGTGTCCTGGGAGCAATTAGGATCTGCTCTGCCCACTTCCCTCAGGGGTTGTGAGCACCAGCAACCCGTAAACTTTGTAAAAATCTATTTGAAAGTACAAAGGCTTTTAATTAAACAATGACAATGATGATGATAATAACCACCTCTCTCTGGCTGGGACGAGAGAATGCATAAGCCTGTATCTCCTCCCTCAAGATCACAGTCTAGTGGGGACTCAGACACAAAAACCCAACATTAAATATCACGTGTGGAGTGCAGCGGGAACATGAAGATGCAAATCACCAACCTTTTGGGGGGAGATTAGGAAGGCTTCTAGGAGGAGATGTAGTACAGCGAGGTGTTGGTGGGAGGAGCAGGGAGGATAATGGCAGAGGTCTGGAGCACAGGTCTGGGGGTGGCAGAGATCAGGAAGAGTTTGGGACCTGGGAGTGGGGGGACCTGGAGGTAGCCCAGGTGGTGAAAAGCATGAAAGACCAGGTGGGCTGACAGGGGGCTTGGGATTTAATCCTCAACGCAAGAGGGAGCAACTGGGGGCAGATAGGCAGGGAGTCACCTGCTTCAGTGACTTGGCTCCTCCTGGGGACAGGGGGACTGGCAGATCACACCTATTTGGAGGCTGTGGCTCTGGGACTGGAGAACATTCAGACTTCAAGGCACCTTGAGAGATCTAATTTCAACCTCCCATTTTAAAGGGCAGGAAACAGAGACTGGCCCAGGTGAAGGTCAAAGGTGGCTGTGAAACTCGGAGCCCCTCCCATCACCGCAGAAGGGCCAAGCTCTTTGAAACAACAAGGAAAGAGGCTCCCCCAGTGAGTCAGCGCGCTGTATTATTTTATTTCAGCAATGTCACTCAGGAGGGGCACGGCCCTGTTCAGAGCTCAGATGAAACACTTGGCTCCATCAGAGTTTCACCAGCGACAGCAGCCTACCCTATCCCACCTCCGCTTTGGTGCCAACCCGGTGGGTCCGACCCCGACCATCTGCCTCCCCATTTTCACCATTTAACCATCCCGAGCCTGTTGTGCTGTGAATGCTGATGACACACAGGCTTTTGGGGAGGGGACTGTAAGGGAAAAAATACTGGCCCAGGGACCAGAAGACACAGTCTGAAATCCCAGACAGGCCAAAGGCTCCTGAGAGACTGAGGCCAGTCACGGCGGCTTGCGGAGACTCAGTGTCCCCACGGGTGAAGTTATAGGCTCGGCCGAGGGCTCCTGCTGCTTCCAGCATTCTCACCCCCACGGCAGCTGCCACATCTAAATGCTCCTCGAACACCGCACACACCGCCCTCAGGCACGCAGTGAGGGTACTTTCCCAGTCTCTGAGAGTTCTTGCGGGAAGTTCTCTCCCATCAGCTTCTCACATAAGCCCGGCCCTGCGGTAGCCATATCCCCGGCCTCATCAGACAGACAGGGGATGGTGCACAGTGCTGTGACTGGCCCCAGGACACAGAGCAGGGCTGGGACCTGGCCCCAGGGCTCCGCTGCCCAGGTGAGCATGCATGCCCGGTACAACGGCTGCCTCCGTGCCCACCTTGCATCAGCAAAACCACCACCTGCGGCATCGGTCCTGGGACACCCGCCCTCTGAGCCCCTGACAGGCACCCCCGCAGAGGGAGAGCCTGAAGAACACCTCTGATTTGGGCTAACAGGAGGTGGCCGGCAATAGAAGTGAGTCCTGAATGTACCAGAGCCCCAAAGGAGACAGACTCCCCCAGTTCTCAGTCCACCGCTGCGCTGGTCACAGAGCAAGCCCGGTCAGGAGGGAAGCATGGCCCCGGGATCCCTGAGGGCCTTCTAGGATGTGACAGCTGAGAGCACTGTTACCCTCAGCATCAGCATGTCCCCGTGGCCCGCCACGCTGGGCCGACCCTCCAGAGTTGCAGCTTCTGGGGAGGGAAGGATGTGTTCCCAACACAGCTCACTTAGACAACAGTCCCCCTCTGGGTGAGCATCCCCCTCCATCCCATCCCTTACCTGTTGTGTGATTTGGGGCAAGGCATATAACCTCTCTGAACCTGTTTCCCCACCTGAAAAACGAGTATGACCATTTTGATAACCTATAAATGTATTGAGCCAGCCCAGCAAAGAGGAGGCGTGCCGGCCACCATCCTAAGGGGCTCCGAGCGCAGCCACCGTCCTGAGGGGCTCCGTGTGGGACAGGAGAGTCTAGGCACTGTCTATATAGCTCCGTTCACGATGCTTCTGTTCATGTGCCTTCTAGACCTGTGCAGCCATCACAGGTTGTAGCTCTGAGTTTTTAAAATTAAAATGATCACATCGGTTTAATCTCAGGCATCTCACCTATTTCCCTGCCTGTCCCAAGGAGGAGGCCGCGGTCCCCGTCACAGCAGTGGCACGGCTGTGCTGGGCGGTGCCCTGAGGAGAATCATGCAGGTGTGGCACCCAGAAGGAGCCATCTTCCCCACTTCTGTGGCTAATGTTGTCCTTGGTCAAGGCACTTCCCTCTCCATAAAACCATCAGATTGGTCCAGGAGCCCTGCGGTTCCTCCCAACGCAAAAATGCCAGACTCGTCTGATTCACAGGCATAAATCATTAGGCTGGGAATTGAAGTAATCCCCCTGAGAACCTGAGCTCTCGAGTGTTAATATCCTCCTGTTGTATGACTGCGAGAGAAGAGGGAGATTACTCCTGCTGAATGAAAAGTCGTGTGTCTGTTATACAACAGGATTTGTTTATTTGATTTTCTAGAATCCTGCCAGATTAATGTTTGAATCTGTGGGTAGAGTCTTATTTTCTAAGAGACCTTTGTGAAAATGTTTCACATTATCTTTTAATTTAATTTGTACATAAGATTTGATATATATAATATAAAGAAATATATACAATGTTTACATATATTGTATATAATATGTATATATAAAATACAGTATTTTATACATTGTATATAGTATATAATGTATATATTTATAAATGATGAAGCATGAAGATATTTTAAACTAAGGTCCAGGAGCCCACCACTTGCAGAAGCAGAGCATAATGGAGCGCACTAACGTGGCCCAGGCTCCTCCCACCCCGATCCTGTACCCTCTTGTCCATTGAAGATAACCACCCTGATTCTACAATATCATTCCTTTACCCTTTTTAAATCCTGCTTAAATTTGTGAAACAGTGTCTATGTATAGAGGTATGCATAAAACATAGGTGTACTTGTAAATAATTACAAGGTGAATTCCTTAGTGATGGCCCCCATGACCCTCTCAATCCCAATCCTTCCCCACCCCCAACCAAGGGGATATCTGACTTTTATTTAAGGCAACCCCTTCTGGCTTTTTGCCATCACTTTATTTCCCATGTATGCATCACTAAACAACACAGTATCAAGGTTTCCTTCGCTGGTCTCTGCCGCATCTTCCCAAGCATTCTGGAGATGCTGGGACTCCCCTTGCTAATCTGCAGCCTGGAAATCCAGGCAAGAAAGACACAGGCTGCACCACATTGTTACGATCCACTAGGAGGATTAGTAATAATAAAAGGCATGATGACGGCCGTCTACATATGGGATGTCACTGCCATGCTGGGCATTCTGCTGAGCACTGTCCCCAATTGTCTTATTGATCCTCTCAACAACACACAGGGAGGTGTTGGGCCTCTTATCTCTATTGTAGAGGTGACAAAATTGAGGCTTCAGCTGCCAGGACTCTGCTGCATTTGTTTTCTAGCTGTTTACCCCCAGGAACATCATCCCTAAGTCCTGAAGTAAAGATACTCAGGGGTGCTGGTGGGGGGGGCAGTCAGCAGACCCTTCATTAACTTCCACCTGTTCTGCCCGGTACTTCCCTAACGTCCACCTGCTCTGCCCAGGTACCTCCCTGACTTCCACCTGCTCTGCCCGGGTACCTCCGTAACGTCCACCTGCTCTGCCTAGGTACCTCCCTAACTTCCACCTGCTCTGCCAGGTACCTTCCTAACTTCCACCTGCTCTGCCCGGGTACCTCCGTAACGTCCACCTGCTCTGCCCAGGTACCTCCGTAACGTCCACCTGCTCTGCCCGGATACCTCCCTAACTTCCACCTGCTCTGCCCGGGTACCTCCCTAACGTCCACCTGCTCTGCCCGGGTACCTCCGTAACGTCCAGCTGCTCTGCCCGGGTACCTCCCTAACATCCACCTGCTCTGCCCGGGTACCTCCCTAACTTCCACCTGCTCTGCCCGGGTACCTCCGTAACGTCCACCTGCTCTGCCCGGGTACCTCCGTAACGTCCACCTGCTCTGCCCGGGTACCTCCCTAACTTCCACCTGCTCTGCCAGGTACCTTCCTAACTTCCACCTGCTCTGCTGGGTACCTCCCTGACTTCCACCTGCTCTGCCCGGGTACCTCCGTAACGTCCACTTGCTCTGCCCAGGTACCTCCCTAACTTCTACCTGCTCTGCCCGGGTACCTCCCTAACGTCCACCTGCTCTGCCCAGGTACCTCCCTGACTTCCACCTGCTCTGCCCGGGTACCTCCGTAACTTCCACCTGCTCTGCCCAGGTACCTCCCTAACTTCCACCTGCTCTGCCCGGGTACCTCCCTAACTTCCACCTGCTCCGCCGGGTACCTCCCTGACTTCCACCTGCTCTGCCCGGGTACCTCCCTGACTTCCACCTGCTCTGCCCGGGTACCTCCCTAACATCCACCTGCTCTGCCTGGGTACTTCCCTAACTTCCACCTGTCTGCCGGGTACCTCCCTAACGTCCACCTGCTCTGCCCGGGTACCTCCCTAACTTCCACCTGCTTTGCCTGAGTACCTCTCTAACATCCACCTGCTCTGCCCGGATACTTCCCTAACTTCCACCTGCTCTGCCTGGGTACTTCCCTAACTTCCATCTGCTCAGGCCAGGTACCTCCCTAACGTACACCTGCTCTGCCCAGGTACCTCCCTAACTTCCACCTGCTCTGCCCGGGTACCTTCCTAACGTCCACCTGCTCTGCCCGGGTACCTCCGTAACGTCCACCTGCTCTGCCCGGGTACCTCCCTAACGTCCACCTGCTCTGCCCGGGTACCTCCGTAACGTCCACCTGCTCTGCCCGGGTACCTCCGTAACGTCCACCTGCTCTGCCCGGGTACCTCCCTAACTTCCACCTGCTCTGCCCGGGTACCTCCGTAACGTCCACCTGCTCTGCCCGGGTACCTCCGTAACGTCCACCTGCTCTGCCCGGGTACCTCCGTAACGTCCACCTGCTCTGCCCGGGTACCTTCCTAACTTCCACCTGCTCTGCCCGGGTACCTCCCTGACTTCCACCTGCTCTGCCCGGGTACCTCCCTGACGTCCACCTGCTCTGCCCGGGTACCTCCCTAACTTCCACCTGCTCTGCCCGGGTACCTCCCTAACGTCCACCTGCTCTGCCCGGGTACCTCCCTGACTTCCACCTGCTCTGCCCGGGTACCTCCCTGACTTCCACCTGCTCTGCCCGGGTACCTCCCTAACTTCCACCTGCTCTGCCCGGGTACCTCCCTAACTTCCACCTGCTCTGCCCGGGTACTTCCCTAACTTCCACCTGCTCCGCCGGGTACCTCCCTGACTTCCACCTGCTCTGCCCGGGTACCTCCCTGACTTCCACCTGCTCTGCCCGGGTACCTCCCTAACATCCACCTGCTCTGCCCGGGTACTTCCCTAACTTCCACCTGTCTGCGGGGTACCTCCCTAACGTCCACCTGCTCTGCCCGGGTACCTCCCTAACTTCCACCTGCTTTGCCTGAGTACCTCTCTAACATCCACCTGCTCTGCCCGGATACTTCCCTAACTTCCACCTGCTCTGCCTGGGTACTTCCCTAACTTCCATCTGCTCAGGCCAGGTACCTCCCTAACGTACACCTGCTCTGCCTAGGAACCTCTGTAACGTCCACGTGCTCTGCCTGGGTACCTCCCTAACATCCACCTGCTCTGCCCGGGTACTTCCCTAACTTCCATCTGCTCAGGCCAGGTACCTCCCTAACTTCCACCTGCTCTGCCCAGGAACCTCTGTAACGTCCACGTGCTCTGCCTGGGTACCTCCCTAACATCCACCTGCTCTGCCCGGTACTTCCCTAACTTCCAACTGCTTTACCCAGGTTGCTCTCTTGGTGACTCCTGAGCTACTTTCAGATGTTACAGGGGGAAACATGTTTGGAATCCACATTTTCCAGCAAATGTCAATGTGTTACTGATGACCAGGAGCCTACCTAGTCAGTACTGCTCTCCCGATGATTAATGCATGACACTATCCTTGCATTACTCCAGCTCTCCTGCTCTGAACTGCTCTCCTCGTCTGTAAACGGGCCCACGATGGAGGCCCTTCTGCTGTCAGAACCACAGCAGGTGAGAGACGGGAAATGCTGCTGAAGGGCCCACAGACACATGGGGCCCCTTGCAGGCCCCCAGATCTCTCAGCTCGGGGCAGGGCCAGCTCTCAGCGCTGGAAGGGCTCTGGGGGAGGTACCTGAAGGCCACCCACCACTTGAGAGACATGGGAACGTCACAGCAGAGAGGAAAAGGGCAGAGCTCTGCAAGGAGGGAACACAGGTGTCCCAAAACCGTCACCCCAAACTGTGACAACTGCTTGCATGTGCAGTGTCTGACACCATACAAAAGCTGTTGGCGGGATGACTCATTTAATGTGCCCGGCACCCTACGATACAGGTGCCATGGTTATCCCCCTTGTGTGGGGAAGGAAACCGAAGCTCTGAAAGGCGAAGTGTCGTCCCCAGAGTCACGCAGCTAGGAAAGGGCTATGGCAGGACTGGACCCAGGTATTCTGCCTTGGCCACCCCCATCCAACAGCTGGTGACTAGGGAGGCCCGCTGCCCTCTGGGCTGCCAGGGGCTCCAAGATGCTTTGGCGCTGTGCTGACCTGCCCAGCCTTCCCTCCCCAGAGGGGAGGTCACCCTACAGGCAAGCCAGGATCTCCCAACAGCCCTCGCCCGGGTCCCTGCATCATGAGGTAGGTGGAGGGACTGCCCAGCTGCCCAGGCACGGGTGAGTCCTCAGCTCCAGCAGAATATGCAAAGCACCTAGGCTAGAGAGTTGTTCCCATGGAGACGGAAGGTGCTCTAACTCACCCTGAAGGGGGCCTGCAGGGGCTGAGGCAGACACCTGGACTCAGATCCTCACCACTCTGCTTGGTGCCACCAGTCAGGAGACTTCTCCTTAGGACCCCAACAAGGCACAAGTTCCTGAAATAAGCCTTCCCGCCCACTCCCTGCTCCAGCTGCCCTCAGAGGGGCCTCTCTGGCCGACAATAGCGCTCCGCTCGGGGCCTGCAGGCTTGGCAGCTGTGGCTCTTGGCCTGCCCAGTGCGGTCCTGGCTGAGGAATGCACAGACCCACACGTGTCAGAGAGCCCCACTGGGGCACGGTTACAGGAAGCGGAGCAAAAACAGTCTGTTGGCACCGACGCGCCCCTCCCGCCTTTCAGTTCCTGAGCCAGTGCAGGAGGCAGGGCCTCTCCTTCAGGAGACTCAGGTTCTGCTCTTGGCTGTGTGGCTCTGGGCAAATCGCTCCCCCTCTCTGGGCCTGCTTCCTCTCCGCCCAGTGGTTGAAGGAGGCTGTCCCGCCAAGCTGAGAAGGGCAGGGATTTCGTGGCATGCTCCCTTTCCTGGGAGGGCAGTCACTTCTCCCCACTGTCTCCTCCTGCCCTCGTTCAGGTGGAATGGGCATGTCCCCGGGCATGTCAGGATGCCCTGCTGGCAGCCCTAAGTCGCACCTGAGGAAGTTAACCTTTCAGAGGTGAAAGGGACCGGGAACCTGGGAGAGGGTCCCCAGGCGGCCTTGGGCCAGAGCTTCTGGGCCAAAGTGAGAAAATAGTAATGGTCATTATCCCTCCACCCCAGCTGAAGTCCCCTGCCTTAGAGTTTTGAAGCAGAGGTCAGCTGGGCTGCTGGTGGTGCCCACTGCTCCCGGACCGACCAGGGGGTCTCACCCACCAGGACCACTGTTTGCAGAGATGCTGTGAAGACCCTAAGAGGTGTCAGCATCCATTGGGGGGATCCCTCAGGCCACACGGGAGATCTCTGGCCTCACTACCACTTCCTTTGGAACTGTCGGATGAGGCTCAGAAAGGGTGAGCGGCTTGCCCAACGCTGCACAGCCAGGAGACGTCAGAATGAAACAGCCCCCCGGACGGACTCCCCCTCCCTACCTGGCTCTGGGCTCTGCCAGGCACCGCGGAGCCAGCTCGCGGTCGCCCGGAGTGGGTGTTTCTGCCAGCGCTCACTGCCCAGGCCCGGACACGCGGGCCCGCGGTGACAGGTCCGCTTGCCCCACGCGGAGGCTAGAGCGAAGACTGGGGGCGGCGCTGGGCCCGCCACGGACGCGCTGCCAAGGCTTCAGGGCTTTCTCGGGGTGCCAAACTCCCGGGGCTGGGGAGCGGAAGGACTCGGGATCTCGCAGGCGGCGGGGAACCGCTGGGTTTAAACTAAAAATATCTGCCCGCCCGCAGCTGTCACGCCAGGGCCTCCGCCCCCGCGCCGGGCGCTAGTCTCCGGGTCCCCGCGACTTTCTGAGACCCCGATCCCCGGCGGACGCGTCAGGGCTGGGCCAGGCGCTGAGGCCCCGACCCCCCGGACCCCCCGGCCGGGCCTCCGGGCCGCGCACCACTCACCCGGCTCGGAGCGTGCAGGAGCGGGCGCCGCGGGCAGTCCAGGCAGAGCCGCCCTCCTCTTCCCGGCGTCCGGGCGGCTCTGGAGCGGGCGGGGCCGGGGCGGGGCCCGGACACTGGCACCCGCCCCGCCCAGCCGGAGCGCCGGCCGCCGGAGCCGCCCCCTCGCCCGCCCTGCTCCGTGCGCTCTGCGGGGGCCCGGGGGCTCCCTATCTTAGACCCCCCGGCGGAGGGAGCGCGCGGGGCTGCTCCCCATACTCAGCCCCCAGGTTGCCCTGTCCCGCCCGGGAGCCGCCCCTTGCCCCGCACCGCCTGCGTCCTCCCGGGTCTGACCCTCGGGGATGGCGCGGAGCTGTCTCTCTCCCCGAAAAGTTGAATCAGGGGAGTGAGTTCCTCAGCGCGTCCAGACTTGGGGAGAAGGCTGGGGGACTGGCAGGACTACCCCCTCAAAGCCGAGGTGGGGCGAAGGCAGGGGTACCCCTCCCGGAAGCGCAAAATCCAAATAGAGGGCGCGCACCGTCCGGCCCCTCTCACCACGCTGTCCCCGGAGCCACCACGCACGGGATCTCCGGGCCCCAGGCTCGAGTGGGACTCCTCAGGCTGCTGAGAAACGAAGGCAACTAGGAACGGGCCACAAGGAGTGTGGATCCCACGCCTAGTCCAAATCTCCCACAAGCGCAAGGCCCAGGACTATGCCTCCCTCGCTCTCCCTGCGTCCACTCCCCCAGCGGACACATCCTCCCTGCAGTCCGCTAGCTCCATCCAGGGACTCCGACTCCCACTCCTTCACCTTATCTGCCTCTGGGCTTCGGCGCTCCCAGCGCGTGCAAGCCCTTGTCTCTGTCCTTGCCCCAGCCCTGATCTTTGTCCCAGTAATAACACGTTTCCACGAACGGCTCTGCCTCCTTTGGATGGGAATGACAGCAGCTGCCAACCCGATACAGGTTGTAGGACTCTGTGCCAGGTGGGCTTGTCTTCACAGATCAGGTGTGGCCACGCCCGTTTTGCAGATGGGGAAAAGGAGGCTGGGCTTGAGGCCTGAAGTCACTGGCCCAGATCTATTGCTGCCCTCAAGGTGCTTTCCTGTTTCGATTTTTAGCGAGGCTGGCAGGCCCTCCATCAAGGTGTGTTGAATACATCAGAGTAGAAATCAATGTCTTAAAAGTAAGATTCAATTGCGAAACAGAACCACATAGTGATGGTGTGTGTGTGCGGGCGCGGGCGCGTCTTTTACACAGTGGGGGGAAGTAGAAGGATGCCCAAGCCTAGAGTTAACACTGGGTAGACCTAGCTTGAGTTAAAATGCCAATCTCAGCCAGACCTTCAAACTTAGAACTTATTTATTAAGTTAAAATTACTCGCAGGGTTATAGGCGTTATACACAGAGGGCCTCTCCCATCCTTGCCCCTGACTGGCTCTAGGTTTGGTGCAGTTGGGAGTGAGGAGCTCCAGCTCTGGTGTCAAACGGCTGAAGTTTGCAACTGTGAGCACATGACTCATCCTTGGTTTCCTCTTTCGCGAAATGGGTCTAATCGTAGGAACCTACCTCCCATGGTTTTGTGGCTGGTGTTGTGAGCTGTTCTGGGTAGAGCGTGATCACTACAGTTTCTGGTCTACAGCTAGCAATCCAGTCTTTCCTCAGACATGTCCTGAGCACCTACTGTGTGCTAGTTCTTGGGAACACGGAGAAGAACATGGCACAGACTGCCACCCTTAGGCAGGTCACATAGTGCAATGATTCTGTGTCCATGGGGCTGGAACCCGAACAGGGCAGTGTTGGTACACAGAGATGACTGTCCCTCTCACTGTTCATGTGGCCCAGAGCACCGGGGTCAGAGCTGAGAGACCCAAATTCCAGGCCCAGCTCTGCTACGTAACTACAGCGCAAGCCATGCGACCTCTTAGAACCTTGGTCTTCTCATCTGTTAAATGGGGGTAGCCATACTATTTCATAGGTAAGACTACATGTGGTAAATATATACAGTATATGTATATATACCACAAAATAGCATGCAGATATTAGTAGCTTTCTTGCTATTGTTATCTTTAGTTTTACAAGGCTTGATGCTTTTCAGAACACTCTCCCATCGTTTTCCTCAAGCCTGACATAAAAACAGGACCTTATTTTTTCATCAATTACATGGCAGCCTCGTGCCATTTTAAAACAGTCGGCGGGAGGGATAGAAAGCCCAGCGAGTGTGGTGCAGGAGAACGGGGTTGGCACCTAAGAAGACCGCAAAAACTTCAACTCGACTTCCGCATCCCCCGCTGCTACAGAAGGGAGTGGAAATGAAAACTTATCTGAAAGAAAGTTCTGGCAGAGTGTGGGGGAGAGCCCCTTTGTCATCTCTGGAATGGAGCACAGGAAACCCCGCCCCAAGGCCTCCCTTTCAAAAGTGGCCCGGAGGGGGAACCACAAAAAGGCCCTAAAATTATGCCATTCGGAAATTCTGACTCATTTGGCAGTGGGAGCTGTTTGTGCAACGTGCAGATCGTCTCCCCCAAAGCGGAGTTTTTACTGCACTTTCCCCACGCCGTTTCCCCCGCCGGCATCTCCGCCACCGCTCGCGGAAGCAGGGCCCAATTTAATAAAGCTGGGGAAATCATCCGGGTCTGTTTCCCATTTGCAGTTGGTTAGCTAGCTCCAACAGCGGTTCGGCAGAAACATTTTGTAAACCTGATTTCAGCTGCCTGTGTGTTCAGTCTCCACAGGAAGATGAGGACAAAAGCGGGGTTGGCTCTACTGGAATCCAACCTGTTGTTGCATGAATGGGTAAACTGAGGCAAGAGAGCGGGAAGGAGGGACCCTGCCCAGAGTCCCAGGGTGGTAATTCGTATTCTGGAAAATTATGTTCCCATTTCTCTGTCCTAGCCTGGCATTCCCCTTAGTGATGAAATAAGTAAGAGCCGTTGGCTAACCGGAAATGAGAATCTCACCCTGGGCGCCGTTTCTGGGGGCCCCCACCAGGGGCGTCCTCATCTGAGCGGGAGAGCTGGTTCTGCTCTCAGCTTCTTTCTTTCTTTTGTTTTGTTTTGTTTGCCAATTATCCAAGTACTAAGGTGTACTTCCCCACTGCGGTCCTATGACCTGCTTGCAGGGGGAGCCGGTCCCCCGGGCTGGTGCCTGGGCTTCTCCGGATGGGTGGCCTCTGCCACCAGCGGCTGCCACCCAGTAACAGCGCAGGGGCAGCCGGGCTGGGCGCAGTGAGTCAGCTCAGGCACCAGGCTTGAGAACCAGAGTAATTGGGGCTGTTCTTCTACCCACACTAGTTATGCTGCTTTTGTAAAATAAAAGTATAAAGTGTGTCGGAAGCACAGGTCGAGGCCTGGGGATGGCTGGGCTCTCCTCTTGTTCGTGCTGGTCTCAGCTGTGTAACTGTGGGTCACCGCCAAGTCCCTGACTCTGTGAGATGACAATGGAAAAAGGTCACCTCTAAGTTACTTCTCCCAGTTAAAAAAACAAAACAAAACAAAAAACGATATGAATCTTAATGCAATTTTCCATCTTTTTCATCTCGTGGCACATGTAAACTAATTACTAAATTGCTGCGTCACACCAAAAATATATTTTTTGCTGATCTGACAAAAGAAATAAGTATAATTTTGATTCATTCACACTGGATGGCTCCTGTTATGTTGGCTGTTGTCATCTTTATTTATTTATTATTCATTTTTTTATTTGAGAGAGAGGAAAGAGAGAACAGGAGGAGGAGCAGGAAGCATCAACTCCCATATGTGCCTTGACCAGACAAGCCCAGGGTTTCTAACCAGCGACCTCAGCATTCCAGATCAACAATTTATCCACTGAGCCACCACAGGCCAGGTTGTTGTCATCTTTTTATTGGACAATTTAAGGAAAGACAGGTCAGTACCCCTGACTAAATAGTCAGGTGTTGCATGTTTTAAAATTTTTAGGGCACACTGGTTAAAATCGCTGTATTAGACAATAACATCATTTAGTATGACTAAAACACCGCTATATTATACTCCAAGGAATAAGTACAATAAACTAAAAAATGGCAAAGTGCAACTGACAGACTTTATTCCTAGAAAGTAAAATACTTCTAAAAGAGGTTTGCCATATTCCTTCTGTGAGTGGGCAATCTACTCTCTCTGCTTCTGTTGGGAATGCCTTAAGTGGTTGTCTTTTTAACTGAACATTTGATTTTGAGATAATTGTAGATTATACAGTTATAATAAATGATACAGAGCAATCCCCTGTACCTTTCACCTAGTCTTCTCCAATGGCAGCATCTTTCCAAACTGTGTGTACAATGTCACAATGAGGATATTGACACGGGCAACATCAGGATACAGAGCATTCCCATCACCATCGGTCCTCATGCTGCTCCTCCCTCCTGCTCTCAGCCCTTCCATAACCTCTGGCAACGATTAGTTTGTTCTCATGTCTATATTTTTGTCAGTTCAAGAATAAATGGAATCCTAAAGTACGTAAGGTTTGGGAATTGGCTGTGTCTGCCCGGCGTCATTCACTAGAGAGCCCACCAGACTGTTTGCATATCCAGAGTTCGTGCCTCTTTACTGCCAGTCGGGTCCACAGGATGGATGGACCACAGTTCAGCCATGCACTTGTGGAAGAACACCTGGGTTCTTTCCAGCCTGGGGCTATTATGAATAAAGCTACTAGAAACATTTGATACTGGATTTTAGTGTCGACACGAGTTTTGCCACTGTACGTGTTAACTGTCAGAGTCCCCATACACAATACCACACCACCAGATTTATACCTGCTGACTCAGAATGACGAACATGCCCCAAGGTTGCTTAAGTGTCCAGTGATTGCCTGGGACTGGGCCAGGAGTTTTGGCAGTCCAACAAAAGCAAACTACATGGTTCCTGCCATTAGGAACTTTCAATCTACTGGGGAAGCAACACTAACCCGGACAGACTGAAATAATAAGACAATAATGCAAGTCATCAAATGCAAGACTGCATGGTAAGAAGGGACTCTCCTAGGAACCCAGGAATGGGAGGTAGGAGTGAAGGCGAGTGTTTGGGAAAAAGGGTTCTGGGTAAGGTGAGATGTGAGCTACGTTTTGGATGATAATAATATTTAACATCTATTAAAGGGTTAGTAGTGCCAAGTACTTACTATCCTAAGCCTTATATGAACTCATTTAATCCTCATCACCACCTACAGGTTAGTTATAATTATCATCTCATTTTACAAATGAGGGAACAGAGAGGGTAATTACTTGCCTATTGTCACACAGCTATCACGTGGCTGACCTAGGGCGCAAACCCAGGCACTCCGGCCTCAGCCCACACTCTTAATCACCATGCACCCAGTCTGTGTGGTAACAATGGCGGAATTGTGGAGGGCCGTTTTCTGGTCCTGATGAAATTCCAGCCCGTTTCTTAGGTTACATTTTTACACAGAGTTACACGGAACCCAACATGTTAACCTCTGGCTTCGTTAATGTGATGAGTTCTTTATGGTCAAGGTTATGATGAAAAATAAATGTACTTTGCAAAGAACAGCACCAGCTTTAGTAATAGGTGAGACAGCTGTTGTGTGAGAGAGAGCAGCAGCTCTGTGTAAGCAGCGGCGGGGCTGAGCCCTCCGGTTATGCTGAGGACCTGGGTCTGCTGCAGGAACAGCCTCAGAGTTGCAGCTTTATCTGAGCCCTAATGCACAAGGGCTGGCTGAGCCACGTCAGATAACGAGGGTGGTTTTGTGTCCTCTGAAGTGCTGTGTACGGTACCAGGGAGGTCGCGCCCACGCTCAGCTATCTCCTTGGTTACTAAACACGTGAGCTGCACGATTACTCTTGCATCACAGCCTTGACTGCTGCTCGCCCTTCCAGCGTCATCATTTTGGTTTAAACAAGTAGCCCTTTAGGAGCCTGGCTTGTTTTTGTTTAGAAGCCTAAATGCAGCCTCGATGATGCCAGTGTTGCCAGCCCTGCTGTGGGCTGGCACAGCCGCGCCGTGGGTGGGAGTCTGCTCGGGGCCTCTCTCTACCCGCGGGCGTGTTCCTCGGCTGGCCGGGCTGGGTGCGTGGCGTCCCTCCTCATGTCTTCATGTCTCCATGTCTAGAAGATGGGGCCACTTCGTGCCCTGTCCTCTCTGGAGGAGCAGTCGTGAGGCTCAGGGAATAAGGACCATGTGGTCCAGACAAACTTGCAGTTGTGAGCAAATGTGTGCTGTTGTTGGAAAAGAAACCCTCCAGGCCCTGGCCGGTTGGCTCAGCAGTAGAGTGTCGGCCTGGCGTGCGGGGGACCCGGGTTCGATTCCCGGCCAGGGCACATAGGAGAAGCGCCCATTTGCTTCTCCACCCCCGCCCCCTCCTTCCTCTCTGTCTCTCTCTTCCCCTCCCGCAGCCAAGGCTCCATTGGAGCAAAGATGGCCCGGGCACTGGGATGGCTTCTTGGCCTCTGCCCCAGGCACTAGAGTGGCTCTGGTCACAACAGAGCGACGCCCCGGAGGGGCAAAGCATCGCCCCCTGGTGGGCAGAGCGTCGCCCCTGGTGGGCGAGCCCGGTGGATCCCGGTCGGGTGCATGCGGGAGTCTGTCTGTCTCTCCCCGTTTCCAGCTTCAGAAAAATACAGAAAAAAAAAAAAGAAACCCTCCAATCTCTTACAGTGCTTTCAAACAAAACTTTGCCACAGAAACCACCGCAGGACGTGGCTGCGGGTGAGACCCCCCCCCCCCCCCCCCCCAGGAAGGAGAGGAGCCTTGCGTTGTTCTGCTCCCTGGAGACATGTTTTTGAAAGCTGCCGGAGTGTTCTCGCCTTGCTCTGGGCAAACTTGGTCATCCTGCACACGGGATAATATTAGCAGAGCTGTGTGATAGGCAGTGTGCCCAGGAAGCCGGGGGAGGCTCTGAGCCCTGCCTGGCACACTGGCAGAAGCCTGGCCTTGGCACCTATGTTAGGGCAACGGAACCCACGCCGGGCATCTCTGCCACCCCCACCATCGCCATGCAAGCAGGTGGGCTCTGCTCTTTGGAGAAACCCACACCTGGCACACAGCCGAGCCCTTTATTGCAGTGGCAGGGGATACATCAGATAGGTCCCTGCGTCTGTGCGCAATGTGTGGCTCTGCTGGCTCCGCGTGCTTCTGCAGCAGAGAATGCTGCTTCACTGATGGAGTCTCCTTCCACAAAACCTGAGACTCATGCTGCCGACAACGGGCCCCAGACACAGGCAGAGCAAACGCTTTCCAAGGGCCGGCTACAGGTCCTTGTAGAGCCACTGGACCTGGCCTGAGATTTTAAATAATGCTCATTCTGAATGTCTTGATATTGTAGAGTTGGTGTGCAAAAAGAAAAAAAAACAACGAAAACCAAAAAACTGCAGGTGCCGTAAGGGCACCTCGCGTCCAATTAAAAAGCCAGGTTCAGCAGACAGAAGCAGCCCCACAAACAGGCAGGAGAGAAGGCAGCATGCCCAGCCCCGTGTCCTTGGGTGTTTAAAAGGTCCTTGCTGGCGCGGGGCCCTGGGATTAGTTCCCGTGCCAGCAATCCAGGCGGTTGCATCAATCCAAACTGAAATGTTTATTTGTTTGCATCACTGGTGAATCTGGGCAAAAGGACTGGGCCCTGCCTGCTGGGTTTACACGCTAAGACGGCCTAAAACAAAGGTACCCGCGCACACACAGACACATATGCACGCAAACACACACCAGCCGAAAGGCACTGGACAAATTCTGGGGGCCACTCCTTCCTACCCCAGAGACCGTGAGAGGTTCAGGGAGGTCTGACTGCTCCAGCCCACAGCCATGCTGACCTGCATGGCCGAATCCAGGAGACACTCACGTCCTTGCCCGGCCCCTCTGTGGCTTCTGACAGCCGAGATCAGGGCCTCTCCTGGGACCCCTTCCCCTGTGCCCCGTCCTGCCCCTTTCCGTCTGCAGGCCTGTCCTTCCCCGACTACATACGTTCCCCAGGGTCCTTCCCTATCTTCTTTTTCCTGCTCCTCCTGCCCAAACCTCTTTCATCATTAGCTCCAGACCTGTAGATGCAATTCAATGACCTGAACACTCCTTCCCTATGTTTCAGATACAACCTGATGACTCAGGTGCCTCAGATTCCTTAAAACTCAATATCCAAAAGTAAATCCTGACTCACCCCTTCCGTCCCCCTCCCTGTCGGCCCTGCCTCAGCAGGTAGGAGCCACCAGGGTCTGAGCCAGGAACCTGGGGACAAGCCCGAGTCCCTCTCTCTTCTTCTTGGCCCTCTCCTCACATCCAGCCGTTGCCAAATGCTGCCATTCCTACCTTTTGTTGGGAACGCCTGAACCCCTGCACCGTGCCAGCCAGAGGCTGGCGGTGGTTGGGTCCTGGTCTCCTGACCGGCCTCCCTGCGGTCTTGCCATCTCCAGTTCATCCTCACCTGTCCTACGATCTCCTCTCCCAGGAACTCTGCGGCTTGTGCCCTTTCTGTGACCGCCCTCTCATCCCAAAGACAAAATCCTAAGCACTGTCCGCAGGTCTGCCTCGTGGGCCTCTGCCTTGGCTGTTTCCTCTTGCTTGAAAGTACTTCCCTTTTAAATAGCAACTTCATACCCTTGTCAACATCTAGCTAAAGCCGCCGCCTGCTGCGCCCGAGCCCCACACCCACCCTTCTCCAGTACCAGTGCCGTTTGTTTGTGCACCTGTCCTTGTCATGCCTGGAGGGACCTTGGGAGGGGGTGTCTTATGCACTCAACACAGAGCTGGGGGAGGGACGGGGTGTTCCTTTCCCTCCTACAGCACAGGCCTATGAGTTCCACTCAATGTGGGGTTTCTGGGACACTGTCCTGCACTGTCACCATGTTATGTGCTCTCCATTCAGGAATCATGCATTGAGCACATACTAAGTGCCAGGAATAGCGCTAAGGACCAGGGGCAAAGAAGAATTCAGTCAGACTCGAAGCTGCCGGTCTAGTGGTGGTGGGGTAGGGTGGTAACAAAACAAAACAAAAAGGAAAAAGAAACTATGACATGTACAAGCCCCTGAAGGGTTTTGGTCACCAACAGCCTTGAAATGGGGCTGGGTATATTCTCTGCCTCTCTAATTGTGCGTGCGGTTTGGACAGTACGTCAGCTTTCAGAGGACTGCTCTATGGGTGGGTGGCTGTCTCCAGGGCTGAGGTTGGCCGATCTCTCTCAAGCCCAGCACTGGGTTCACACAGCTTCAAAAACCCAACTTTATGCCAAAGTCATTCAGTTCCTCACCACCTAATTATTTCTAAGGTGTTT
This sequence comes from Saccopteryx bilineata, assembly GCF_036850765.1. Taxonomy (NCBI): domain Eukaryota; kingdom Metazoa; phylum Chordata; class Mammalia; order Chiroptera; family Emballonuridae; genus Saccopteryx; species Saccopteryx bilineata. Next base: position 9,467,731 of record NC_089493.1, on the reverse strand, counting down.
ACCTTGGACTAATTCGAAGTCTATAACAGAAGCAGAATAAAACTGTTTATCTGGCCTAATGAGGGAAGAATGTATTCCTCTGGTTTACTTATTTATTTTTAAACATAACCTCTTTAAGCCACAAGTGTGTATAATTTTTGTTGGCAATCAATATATATATATATTTCCTTGACATCTTACTCAGAGCACATGGGCTGTCATTTCCTTTTCTTGGTGACTCCATTTTATTCTACAAGGCTCTAATGCTCATGGAATATGTCTTTTGAGGGCCCTTGGCCCCTGCTTGTAGCAAATGCTCCCAGAATGCTGCTTTTCAAAAAAAAAAAAAGCCCAGAGTGTCTTCTTAATTTTTAAAATCTCCTATTAACTTATTAGTCATTGCTTTTTCCTGCTTTTAATGTTAAACTTTTAAAATTTACTTTTTCTAATCTGTTGTGGCTGTAACATTAGGAAACTACGCTATGAATAGGCCTCGGATGAGAACTGAGGGTCTTGTGAGAATGTGGCACACTGATTAGTTCCCAGACACTGTCTGTCATGACAGGGACAGCAGTTATTGGCTCTCGCTGCCCCTGCTTCCTAAGTGAAATCGACTAGTGCCCCCTACCTGCCTTGCAGGGTAAGGCAGAGGCTCATGATGAAATACTCCGTTTCTCAAGACACAATGGTTTTGAAATACGATGTTAATTTTTAACACAAGCAAAAAATCCTTCCCAGAGGATATTACTGGCTCTGTCCCCAGCCAGCCAGCAGTACGTGTGAATATTGGAGCTGCAGCTGCGTGGTCTGAGGAAGAGGAACCAATGGGAGCATTCCACCAGCTGGATCGACATACACACGTCGCCGCACTAAAATGTGCCACAGGACAACGCTCGTGTCGGTCTCGGAGGGGAGGCCAGCCGACATGGCACCTTCTCTTCAAGGCCTTTAATACAGAATTCTCTTGGTCACCCAATTTAGCAAGTGAGGTCTATGCAAAGTGACCCCCTTACATTTTTTTAAAAACAGTATCATTAGTTTGTAAGTGTTTTATTTTGAAACTCTGGCTCACTAAGATTGGATAACAGTTAACTAAATCTCAGTAGGCTACACTTTCAAAGAGTTTCAAATGGGAATTTTTTCTCTAATATTTTTTTCCTGTAAAAGAAAAGGAATAACTTAAACCCCCTTCCCTTCGTGAAACTAGCATGAATAGCTCTTCCTTTGCTAGACGAGTCAGACTGCGCGGAGCAGAGGGTTCCGTGACAGCCAGATTGAAGTTTGAAGGCGTTAAATTACTAAGGCTCCAAGGTGGAAACAACCAAGTGGAATGCTGACTCACCATAGAGAGTATTTACGGCCTTGGCAATACATCTTAGCAAGCTTTCAAAGAAAAAAATAAAATTGCTTAACAGTCTGTCTGGCTGCAACTCGGGGATTATCAGAGGGAGCCATAAACTTCTGCTGACAGATAAATCTTCCCAACAGGTCCGACCCACCATAGAGCTGGTTCCTTGCTTTCATATCCTGTGGTCGGGGCACTTACTCAGAAGTTGGTGGAATGTAGTAAGTTTGAGTTATGGACGCTACCCGCTGGTAGAAAAACATGAAAGTCTTTTATCCAATAGTTTGGGAAAAGCCTCACTTTTAATCATGTTGGAACGTGTTTTATGATGACCACTAAATTCTTCCTCTTACCTTATAGGAGATGTGACTTGGGCGAGTTCCCTCGGACCCGCAGAGGTCTGAGTCTGGGCCTCGACACACAAAGGGAGCATGGGGACAGAAGAAAATAGGACTTTCAGACACGAAAAGCTGTGGTTGACATTTCTTCCCTTGGGTTTTTAGATTAAAAAAATTGTCATTTCAGTTCCACAAAGAATAAAAATCACATCTACATCCAAGATATTCACATGCAGAGACAGTGAAGCTATTCCTGGGATATTTCATTTTCTGTGGGATTGGCAGGTGATGTTATGACCAGCAGTAAAAGTCCATGAAGTGCTTGTGACGGCAACAGAACGCCCAGAGGAAGCCAAGGCGCTCAAGTGTGTCAATAAGATGTCATGCACAGTACTGGAGAGATCCTAATTTGGGGACCACAAGGTCCGAGAACCATTATCCCGGGCTTAGTGGTAAGGTCCAAATGAATGCACGGGCACCACATGGTGCGCTGCTCGTGCGAGACAGTTATTTTGTCCGTAAGTGTTTAGGAGCAGAGAGAGAGCACCAGTCGGTTCCTTAAAACTCCGCAGCCGTTATGTAATGAGGTCTTGAAACAACAACCATTTGCAGATAGCGCACATTTCTCACAAATCCAGGGAGGGTAGGAGGGTGGAAAATTCCATGGAGAATCAAAAATAACACCTACGTATTTCGGGACGTTCAGGACTGGAACCCAGGGCTCATGTCGCACGTCTACAGTTCAAATCCCAGAGCAGAATCAGGTTCTGCTGTGGCCTCCACGCTTTTCATAAATGCTCCTTTGGGGACTGTTTTCACCTGCATCTCCCACGGTCAGTTCCAGACCGAGCTAACCCAATTTACAAAACCCCACACCTCTCCCCTTTCCCCAGAGGGGAGCAGGGCCTGAGTTAGAGCGGGCCCTAACCAGGCCTTCCTGTTTCTAGGCTGAGCTCACTGAGGTGGGAACAGCAATTAGCAGAACTGAGGCCACTCCTACCGCCCTAGGAGTATTTATAAAAACAGCTGTCTTTGTCAGATAAAGGCAGTAAAAATCCAAGCCATTTCTATCCTTGCATTAGGGATTAGCAAAGATTCCCTCCGAGGGCAGGAGGGCATGGCCTCCTCTCACATGGTTACATTATCTTTAGGGCTGTGGGGGCATCGTTAATTCCAGGGTTGCAGGGATGCTCTAAAATTACTGGATAATAACAGCTAAGCGCACCTGAGAAAGGTTTCAGGTTCCCGTTGGAACCCGGGGTCACAAAAGCTATTTTAGCTCAGGAATGTTTGCTGGCTCAACCCCTTGAGCAACCCAAGCAGCCTCTTTCCTCTTACAATGACAAAGAATGCTCTGACCAGCTCGGACCCAGCCATTTCCATCTCTCATGTCCTCTGCCCAGAAACACCCCTTTGTCAGAATGCAGCACTGGCCTGACCAGGCGGTGGGGCAGTAGATAAAGCGTCGGACTGGGATGCAGAGGACCCAGGTTCAAGACCCTGAGGTCACTAGCTTGAGCGCGGGGCTCATCTGGTTTGAGCAAAATCCCACCAGCTTGAACCCAAGGTCGCTGGCTCCAGCAAGGGGTTACCCGGTCTGCTGAAGGCCCAGTGTCAAGGCACATATGGGAAAGCAATCAATGAACAACTAAGGTGTTGCAACGCGCAGTGAAAAACTAATGATTGATGCTTCTCATCTCTCCCAGTTCCTATCAGTCTGTCCCTGTCTATTCCTCTCTGACTCACTCTGTGTCTCTGTAAAAAAATAAATAATTAAAAAAAAAAAAAAGAGTGCAGCACTGACTTCAACCGCGAGGGCAAGGCACAGATACTGGCACGCTGAGAGTTCACTGAAGCATCACAGTGGCTCAAGGATCCCGACTCTTCAGTTCGGGTTGATTATGGGAAGACAATCTCAACTTTGTAAGGTTTCTGACTATGGTTCAAGGTGAATTTGCTTTTGGAGGAGTGGATGGAAAGGAGAAATTTTACCAAATATAGTGAAACCTTATCTATAAATAAGTGCAGGGAAGGAAAACACTTTTAGGATGCCTGAGTCAACATGTTTACATGCCTGGGTTATTTATTTTGGGAGCTAATTATATCTTGTGACCAAAATGCCAGAATTCTGTTACATTTCTGTGTACTTCCCACCCCCACATCCCCATTAATGTCCACGGGGGAAAGATCAGAAATTGATAAAGAAGTATTTTGCACACTATTTCTTCTGCCTCTTTAAATCACCAGTTTGGTGTCAATACCCCAAGAGTGGTTTTAACTCAAAGACAGATATGAACTTGTTCAACATATACATTTTACATTGTCGCTTCCTTTATTAAAATTTACATTTAGGTGTACCGTTTCAGTTTGGTTTAGATATGTGCTTTGTTTTCTTGCCCTCGGTCATGCCACCAAAGCCACCAACTGGACTCCCTGGAGAGCACGGATGCTTCCCCTTATCAGAAAGGTTGAAATCACCTGTTTCGAATTTTTTGAACCATCTTTTGCATGTCCTATCAGAAACTGTACCTTCACCAAACACTTTCAATAAATTTCTACATGCTTCTGTAGCATTTCTTCCTTGTTGAAATTCGTATAAAATACAGTGGCGTAAATGAACTTCATCAATAGCCATGGGTGCACTATCGCTTCACACATAAGACTAACACGAATCAATTTTGTTTTAGTTAATTTGCTACATCAGTATGTATACATTAAGTGATAAAAATAGAGAGGCACACATGCGCCAAATAAATGTGCTTACGTGTGGAAACTTGTTGTGACAGAAACGGACAGAACTTTCCGGTAGACCTGATAAGATAAGCATGAATAAAAGTTAAGTGATTTGGGAAATTGTATCCGTATCTTCTCTGCTGTTAAGAGCACCACAAGCTGGATTTCTGAAACAACAGTTCTGCTTCAGCAACACAGCCTTTCCTGTATGTTTCCGTTCTGGATGCTTGTTCCTCTGACTTACCTAGAAACAAGGAATCTGGGGGAGAGAAAACATTCTTTAAGAAGCTGATCAATTTTGGGCTCCACACTAGAAAACTACCAAACATCGATATCACTGGTGGGATGAAGTCTGTCACCGAGGAACACTTCTGAGTAACGTCTTGAGTCTATTCTCAGTTTACCCGGTTCAAGTTTCATACTGAGGATTATCCGGAAGGCACTTGCCGACAGCACTGGTATTAATTTTGTGATTTTAAGGTTGGGCATCTCCAAAGCATACACAGGTCATCCCCAGAAACAATTTTAAAAATATTTAAGGTTAAAAAAATTTTTTTTGTAGCAGTGCTTAAGTGTCTAACAGAAACCACTCCATCTGTTAAACAATATCTCGACTGCAAAGCTTCTCTAACTGTTGGTGGATAGATCATGACACGGGACAGTCATCATCACCGTGGCAACAGTACCTGGGAACTATCAGAGGAAAATTGCACATGGAACGGCTGGCTCTTGAGCAGTCCTGCCTCAGCTTCCTCTGGAGTATGCTTTCTCTGCAAGTCTGGTGTGCTCTAGGGTACCGCCAACCCAGCGCAGCTCCAAGACTACAGATCGTGCAGCGGTGTCACGGACCCCACTCTCCCGGATTCATGCCGCCAACATGAGCACCTGCCACGTTCCAAGCACAGTGAATTAAATCGAGTGCCTGGGAGAAAAATCAGTAAAGATCTAATAAATATATGTTGGGGTGTAAAAAGTACAATAGAGACTAGAGAAAGCAACGAGCCATCATTTCTGTACTCTGTACCCCCAACGTTGTACCTGTTCCTCACTCTCACGCTGGCGACAAGCTTTGGGCACCAGGTCTCTCTGGAGATTCCCGCTGGCTCCGTGCCACTCAGCACCTGCAGACAAAACGTTTGTCCAACGAAGACCCATTTTCCGGTCTTAGTTCCCCATTCAATAAACTTTGCTCGGGGCCAAGCCCAAGGGCTTAAGTGGGGTGGAAAGTCAGCGAACTTCAAACACAGGTGAAATCACACAGACGACAGCGCTTTGCAAACTATTAAAGTAAAAGTTGTTTTAGAGAAATAATCGCGCGCCAGAGGCGAGAGCCACGGGGTCGGTTCTCCTCCCACGTGGGCAGCGGGCCGAAAGGAGGGCCAGCCCACAGGGCTCAGGCGCCAGTGAGGTAGTTCTGGGCAGGCCTGTACGCCAATGCCCGGCCCGGCTTCCGCCACGAACGGCTGAATGCGACCGGGGCAAGCATCGGAGCCGCTCCCCCAAGCTGGGAAAGTCGCACCCAGGCCTTCCCCCGCCCCGTTACCTCCCCTAAGGCAGGAACCCAGCACCCGCCAACCGCGTGGCCATAAAACTTAACCACCGCCTATACCGGAACCGGGACCTTCCGCCGGAAGTGACCCCTTCCCGGCGTTCCGTGGAACGGCGAGACTCCGCCCAGTGCCTTTTCCAGCGGACTATCTCAGCAGTCCCGTCTACCCTGCCGAGGGAAGTCGTGTTTCCCCCGCGTTTCGCTTCTCCGCCGTGGAGCGTAACCCTGATGGACATCCATTCTGTCCAATCAATTGACGAAGCGACTGACGAGGGCCAATGGTAAAGCTGCCGAACGCGGCTCAGGCGTAAGAACCACCTTCAACATGTAGAGGCGGGGCTTGTAACGATTGGTAGGCTGGAGTCATTGCGGGCCAGCCTTTTCCAATCACGGAGAGCAGTTTGGAGCCGGCCCAATGAGAGCCCCAAGGGGGCGGACCGGACGGCTGCGGGGCGGGGAAAGGCTCCCGGTGGCGAGCGGAGGTCCCCGGCCGTAGAGGGTTCCGGCGAGCGTACGGCATGAGTAGGTCCCTTGGCCGGGTGGCGGCGGCTCTGCTCCGCTGGGGGCGCGGCGCGGGCGGCGGAGGCCTGCGGGTCCCGGGCGTGAGGGCGGCAGGCTCGGGCGGCGTCGGCGGCTCGGCGGAGCAGCTGGACGCGCTGGTGAAGAAGGACAAGGTGGTGGTCTTCCTCAAGGGCACGCCGGAGCAGCCCCAGTGCGGCTTCAGCAACGCGGTGGTGCAGATCCTGCGGCTGCATGGCGTCGGCGACTACGCGGCCTACAACGTGCTGGACGACCCCCAGCTCCGGCAAGGTCAGGGCCCTCCGGGTGCGAGGCGGGGGGGCTGCAGGCCCAGCCGCCCGCGGGGCCGGGAGCCTGTCTGGGGTTCGAGCGGGGTCAGGGCACCACAGTATTAGGGGGCCTGGGGTGCAGACGTGATTGACTTGGACAGGGTCTGAGGGTCTGGGGCTCTGGCACTGTTGTCAACTTGGGCGGTGGGGGAAGGCTTAGCGTCTCGCCGATCCTCACTCTGGGCTGAAGTAGGGGTTTCGGGGCGAGTTCTCTGGGGCCGTGTCCGAGGAGAGGGCTCAGCAGCCTGACTCCCCGCTCTGCAGGGTGGGGAAGTGGGGTGAAGAGGGATACGATAACTCAGGAGGGAGGCACTTTGGGGGGGGATACTTTGAAGGCGTTGGCCTGCTTTGTGGATGGATAAGGAGCTGGTGCTGTGGACGGTGGGGCGGAGGTGGCCGTTGTCTGAGGTCGGCCTCTCGAGCTTCATGGGTCGGTGTCAGGGATCCTCTATTGCTACATCGAAGTGGTTGACAACAGCTTTTGGACTGGGCTGAGTTGAGATCTGCTGGTGTGGAAGAAAAAGGCATGGGATCAGGGCAGGGGAGAGTTTGTGGGGGTCTATGGCTTGTGGAGGCTTGTTAGGAGAGGGACAGGGAATGACTCCCGGTCTCTATCTAGCTAACTCAAGCTGGAGCTCAAGGAGCCAGGGGCCAGGCAGGACCTGTGGCGTTGAACTGGCCCAGGGCTGGGAACCTTTGTGCATGTGTCCGTGGGTATGCTCCTTGGCTAAGGTTGGTCGTGGTTGATGGAGAAATGGGGAGTTTGTGCCTGTGCCTCCTGGAGGGTGGCTTCGGTACCCTGCATTCCAGTGCGTTCCAGTTAAAGGTTAGTAAGGACCGAGTTCCGGCATCTCCCTGAACCCAGCGCTGTTGTTTAGTGATAGTGTTCTAAAGGGAGTCTTAAAACACTAGGTTCTGATGTTTTATATGTAGAATTTTACATGTTGTTATTCTGTGTTTATGACTATCACCCTGAATTTGAAATGATTAATCATAGTCATCCTTACATTAATGAGGCTGGTTTCATGGAAAGACTTTGGGTTGGAATCCTTCTGTGGCCAACTTTTGGATTCTAACCATTTATTAGAATCCAGAGAGGACCTCTGGGAGCAGAGGTCCAGCCCCAGCCCCTTGGCTCCTGCCTAACAGTTGCTGTTGTTAAAAACACAATTGATACCATGCATGTCTATATGTACATAGTATTTTATTTTAGCCTCTTGAGAGTAGGGAACCTGTCTTCTGCCACTGCTGGGGTGCTATGTATATTGCCTGTGCAGAACAAGCTTTCACTGAGTGTTTTAATAAGTAAATGGTTCTTTTATTTATCCTATCGTAAACTTTCTTCCATGCTCTTTAAACATAAACACTCTTGAATGTCTGCTTCTTCACGATTGTCCTTCTTGCTTTGGGAGCAGTGTCTTTTGGACGAATAATCACTATCTTATTGTTGAGTGTTTATTACTAAGCATTTGAGAATATGTTCAGTCTTTCCAGTATTGGATTTAAGGCAATAGTAAGAGACCTATGACATTGGCAAACTTTAAAAGTCAGATAACAGGTTGTATGGGTATGTGGTGGATATGTCCTGTGCTGAAGATAGTATACAATAGTTTCCATCGCTTTGGAGGAATAACTGGCGGTACCTAGCTGAGTGAATGGTGAACATAGCCAAAGACACCCCCCCCCCCGCCTTACTCCTGAGTGTGTAACCTGCAGCAGGAGCTGCCAGTCTTCCTCAGCAAGGGGCCCGAGAGTCAGCACTTGAGTCTTTGGGGACCGTGCAGTCTCTATTCAGCTCGGCTGTTGTAGCCGTGAAAGTAGTCAAAGATACATACATAAATAAATAAGCTTGGCTAAGTTCCAATAAAAATTTATTGACAATAACAGGATGTGGACCAGATTTGTTCTGAAGGCCGTAGCGTGTCACCCCTTGATCTGGAGAGACAGACCCCCCCTGCACGTGAGTTAAGGTCTCACATGTAAGGATATTCTTTGTAGCAGTGCTTGTAAGCATGACAAATTGGCAAGAAGGGACCCCATGGTCTGTTAATAGCAGCTGGATAAACTAACTTAGTCACATGATTAACAACTGAATTGTGACTAAAATGACCTAGAAGTAAATATATTTATGGATATAAATTTCAAAAAATATAATGTTTTAGTCAAAAAGTAAGTTGCATAAAGTTAATTAGGCATAATGTTATTTGTGTATATAAATGTTAGAGATGAGACAGTGTCCCATATACTGTGGATATGTGTGTGCAAGTGTAGCTTAGCTCAAGGGCAAAAGTGACAGGCCAGCTATAGGCCAGAGGCTACGTCTGGTGGTCAAGATCTGGCCTTTGGACACCAAGAATCCCGGGTGTAAATCTTGCCTCCAGCATGTGCTAGCGTTGTGACTCTGGGTAAGTCATTTAATCTCTCTGAGCTTTAGTTTCTTTATCTGTAAAACAGGGATAATTACACTTAACCTTGTAAGGTTTTTGTAAAGAGCAAATGAGATTTTATGTGAAACACTTAAAAGTATGAAACCCTGTAACCCTTAGGCTTACATAAATGGGCACTTTCATATGGTGTGGCATACTTAATTGGTATTTCCCTGCATTCCTTTTCTAAGCTTTCTCTGTTGCATATGTTTCTCAGAGAAGCCTTTCTGGGAAGGGTGGAACAGAGGACATCAACACGGAGAGAAGAGCATATCCACATTGTCCCTGGCCCAGTGGGAACTTAACTTATTTCTCCAATTCTGTCTCAGTTCATCTTCATAATAAGTCTGCAAGACATAGAGTTATCCCATTTTATAGATAAGGAAACTGAGGCTGAGAGAGAAGATTTAGCAGAGGCTACAGGTATGAGCTAGCAAGCCACAGTCTGTGATGTCTTGCAGACACTGCCCCTGGGCTTTGCCCTCCCTCCACAGGGGTCTGCTGTTCCCCACGCTTTCAGCTCAGGTTGTCTCCTGTAGTCCTGGTCGTGCTCTAAGGTGGGGGGAGGAAGAGGTTCGAGGCTCTGGGAGGAGGTAACGCGACTTGCCCAAGGTCACAGAACCTAGCAAGTGACTGAGTTGGAATTAACCTGCATTCAATTCTGAAGCTCCTATAGTAAAAATCTACCAGGAAAAAGGAGGGCTGTCTTTATGGTGCTCTTAAAATTTATTGTCCAAACCAGGAACAAAGAATGGTGTGCTAAAATGTGATGGATTTTGATAAGTACCTTTCTGAAAGTTCTGGAAGGAAACTTTCCAGGACATTTTCTCCGCTCTGGCTTCATACTCGCAATATCAATTTTTTGGCGGAGCAGCAGGAGTGTGTAAAACAGCACAGTTCCTAGTACTACACTGTTAGATAAACTTGCAGTCAACAGTTTCTGTTCCAAATCAAATCACTGTCTGTTTATAAAATTTGGTTGTCATTACAGTCCATTCTTGGATATAATTTTCAGATTTTCAAGAGTTTCTCTGATTCTAAGTAATTCCAAGTAATGTCTGTAAGAACTATCACTGTCTCTTAGTTTTTAAAAATAGAAACGTGAGAGAAATTAGCTACATTTAAACAATTAATTATGAAACTGTGGGACTCATTTTAATTTTCAACACAAACAGTGGTCTTATGAGCAGAAGTTTCTCACTGGACTGTAGCAGCACTTTTCAACCCATGTGATGCAAGAATTCTAACGCATGCAGCACCTGAGATTGTCAACTGAGAAAATGACAACAGGCAACACAACAATAGCCATCTGATGTGAATGAATCAAAATTAAAACTACTTTTTTTTTTGGCAAGAACATTATTTTTTGTATGTGTGCTGCAGAATTTCAGTAATTAGTTTATGTGTGCCATGAGATGAAAAACATTGAAAATTGCTGCTCTATAGGAATCAGTCAGATATTTCCTTAAGTATTTAAACCCAGAATTGGACTTTTTAAAAAAGAAAAATAGCATGTTTTTAAAGAAAGATGCCAAAGCTTTGCCTTGACATCAGGTGCCTGTAACATTTGTTAATTTAAAAATTAAAGAAGCAGCCTGACCAGGCAGTAGTGCAGTGAATAGAGCGCTGGACTCGGACACAGAGGACCCAGGTTCAAAACCCCGAGGTCACTGCTCTAGCACGGGCTCACCAACTTGAGTGTGGGTTCGCTGGCTTGAGCATGGGATCATAGACATAACAGCAAGGTGGCTGGCTTGAGCTCAAGGTGGCAGGCTTGAGCAAGGGGTCACTGGCTCAGCTGGAGCGCCCCCCTCCCCATCAAGGCACATATGAGAAAGCAATCAGTGAACAACTAAGGAGCCGCAATGAAGAATTGATGCTTCACATTTCTCTCCCTTCCTGTCTGTCTATCCCTCTGTTTCTGTCACTAAACAAACAAATAAATCAATAATAAAAATTAAAGAAGTAGGTAAGTTGAATATTGATAAACTATCAGCTCCTAGGCACCTGGACTGCTGTCACGGAGTTTGGAAGGAGTTAGTCCCCTGCACGAGGCTCTGTGTTGGATGCTCAGTGTAGTTGGAAAGCCACTTGTTCAGGGCGGTTTGGTGGCAAGGATTGATCCTGGTGGCACATCCTTCCCTTCCCTTAGTCAGGACACATGCTCTGCAACATCGAGTTCAATGAATGCGATGAGCCCAGTGCTTTGGTCGAGTGTGGTGCTATACAAATGATCGATGAAGCAAGCCAGTCTGCTGTCCAGTAAAAACTTTCTTTAAAAGAACTGTACCTATTTTAGGATTAAATGTGTGTGTTTGGGGTGGCCCACAGACAGCCAATTTATTTTCATTTTTGGTGTGTTTCAAAAATTGTAGGCACTCAAAAGAATCAGTAGGTTATCATGGAAAGCTTAATACATTATTAATTGGAAAACACGCAGATATAATATGCACATAAATGGTTCACATACTTAAATGTAAAAGATTTAAGAAAATTTAGAAAAACTGAGGTTCATATTTACTTTAAACATTCTTTAATCCCTACACCTACCTTCAGTGATCATAAAAATGATTTATAACTAGCATTGTTGTAAAATAAGTTCTGATAGACTGTATTTGAGGATAGAGTTAAAAAACATAGAACACACAATTTATAATATGCTGAGTCATATAATATGCTGAGTCACCATGTAGCACCAAACATCCGAATGTTGAAAAAGTTGAATTCATCAGGCTATTCTAGTATGTCTAGATACTAGGGACTGTGAAGACATCCTGATGCGTAATGAAATTTGCCTTTTATTGGTCAGCAACCCCCTTACCTCTAGCTGATTTTTCTTGACACCCAGAATGACTTTGAAATTGCTAAGAGTAGAAGTACTCATCACAAGAAAAAAAGAAATATTTGTACTCTGTATGGTGATAGAGTTGGATTTATTGTAGTGACCAGTTTGCAATAGATGCAAATATCATATTGTACACTTGAAACTAATGTAACACCATATGTCAGTCATACCTCAGTAAAAAAGAGCTCCGACAAAATAGCATGCTTTCTGGGGCTGTAACGTTGCAGTATTTCTTCATGTGTGAAGTCTGCAGGAGAAAGATAAAGCCCTCAGCTCACGCTGGGGGCCTTTTCTAGTGCTGTCATTTAGAGCAACGTGTCTAGTTTTTTGAAGGTGATGACTTTTAAATGAGAAAAACACATTGTATCTTGAACAGTTATTTGTGATATAACTTAAATTGGTAATTTTATTTGGAAAATAAATGTTTAACAATAAATGGTAGGGTATTAAGAACCAGTTCTTGTATTTTTTGTTTGTTGACATAAAAACCACCACTTGTGTTTTAGGATGGAAATGACATTTCCAAAAACTATAGAAAAAACTAACCCTTTGAGTAGTATGAACGTTCATGTACGTCCTCGTGCCTCCTGACCATCAGAGTACGATTGATTTATTTTAAAAATGTATAAGGCACAACATTTAAAAAAGGCCTTCCTGCTGAAAGGTTTATTTAGGTTTTCCACTTCCTGTGACTCAGTCTAGGAAGACTGTACCGTCCTAGCAATTTATCCATTGCTTCTAGACAGTTGATTTTGGTGGCATATAATCTTTCATAATATTCTAATATGACCCATTGTATATCCATGGTACCTGTGGTAATCTCTCTTTCATTTCGAATTCTGTTTATATGAGTCATTTCTCTTTTTTCCTTAGTAAGTCTAGCCAGGGTTTTGTCAATTTTATTGATCTTTTCAAAGAACCAACTCTTTGTTGTATTAACGCTTTGAGTAGTGAGTTTTTTCCATGATCACTGACCCCCGGGAGTTTTTTTTTTTTCAAAATATGAAATTAGTCCCAGTTACAGTTTTATTAACTTAAAATTATGTTTGTTTGATAACTAATTTATGGAAACAAGAATAACATACATTTGCCGCTTTTTTTTGCTTTTTTTTTTTTGCTTTTTTTCTGAAGTTGGAAACGGGGAGGCAGTCAGACAGACTCCCGCATGCGCCCGACCAGGATCCACCCAGCATGCCCACCAGGGGGCGATGCTCTGCCCATCCGGGGCATCGCTCTGCTGCAATCAGAGCCATTCTAGCGCCTGAGGCAGAGGCCACAGAGCCATCCTCAGTGCCCGGGCAAACTTTTGCTCCAATGGAGCCTTGGCTGCGGGAGGGGAAGAGAGAGGCAGAGAGGAAGGAGAGGAGGAGGGGTGGAGAAGCAGATGGGCGCTTCTCCTGTGTGCCCTGGCCGGGAATCGAACCCGGGACTCCTGCACGCCAGGCCGACGCTCTGCCACTGAGCTAACTGGCCAGGGCAAAATAGAAACAACTATCAAAAACCTCCCCCAAAATAAAGGTCCAGGACCAGATGGCTACACTAGTAAATTCTGCCAAACTTTGAAAGATTTGGTGCCTGTTCTTCTCAAAGTCTTCCAAAAAATAGAAGAAGCAGTACTCCCTAATACATTTTATGAGGCCAACATAACCCTTGTGCCAAAACTTGGCAAGAATAATACAAAGAAAGAAAACTACAGACCAATATCTCTAATGAACACAGATGCAAAAATTCTAAACAAAATACTAGCAAATCAAATACAACAATACATTAAAAAAATAACACATCACAGTCAAGTGGGATTCATGTCAGGAGGACAAGGATGGTTCAATATACACAAATCAATCAACATAATACACCACATCAACAAAACAAAGGACAAAAATTCTATGATCCTATCAATAGATGCAGAAAAGGTATTCAATAAGATACAGTATCCATTTATGTTTAAAATACTTAGTTAAATGGGTATAGAAGGAAAGTACCTCAACATAACAAAGGCCGTATTTGACAAACCATGACACTAGTGAAAAACTGAAAGCTTTTTCTCTAAAATCAGGAACAAGACAAGGATGCCCACTCTCTCCACTCTTATTCAACTCAGTACTGGAAGTTTTAGCCAGAGCAATAGACAAGAGAAAGAAATAAAAAGCATCCATATTGGGAAAGAAGAAATAAAAGTATCACTTTTTGCAGATGATATGATCTTGTATACAGAAAACTGCAAAGACTCCACCGAAAACTATTAGAAACAAACAAATACAGTAAAGTTGCGTGATACAAAATCAATATTCAAAAGCACTGCTTTCCTATATGCCTACAATGAAACTTCAGAAAATGAATTGGGAAAAAATTCTTTTACAATTGCAACAGCAACAAAATAATAAAATACCTCAGTAAAGGATGTGAAGGACTTATCAGGAGTCCCCAGACTTTTTACACAGGGGGCCAGTTCACTGTCCCTTGGACCGTTGGAGGGCCGCCACATACAGTGCTCCTCTCACTGACCACCAGTGAAAGAGGTGCCCCTTCTGGAAGTGCGGCGGGCAGATAAATGGCCTCAGGGGGCTGCATGTGGCCCGCGGGTAGTTTGGGGACGCCTGACTTACATACTGAAAACTACAAAGCATTAAAAGAAATGGAAAAAAAAACCCACAATGAAGTGGAAAAATATCTTGTGTTGATGGATTAGAACAGTGGTTCTCAACCTTTCTAATGCCGTGACCCCGCAATACAGTTCCTCATGTTGTGGTGACCCCAAACCAAAAAATAATTTTGGTGGCTACTTCATAACTGTAATTTTGCTACAGTTATGATTCGGAATGTAAATACCTGATATGCATTATGTATTTTCCCATGGCTTTAGGCGACCCCAAAAGGGTCGCAACCCACAGGTTGAGAACCGCTGGATTAGAAGAATCAACATAGTTAAAATGGGCATATTACCCAAAGCAATATACAAATTTAATGCAATCCCCATTAAAATCTCAATGTCATTTTTTAAAGAAATAGAACAAAAAAATCACCAGATTTGTGTGGAATCAAAAAAGACCCTGAATAGCCACAACAATCCTGAGAAAAAAGAATGAGGCCAAAAGTATCATACTACCTGACTTCACATTAAACTATAGAGCAGGGGTCCCCAAACTTTTTACACAGGGGGCCAGTTTACTGTCCCTCAGACCGTTGGAGGGCCGGACTATAAAAAAAAAAACTATGAACAAATCCCCATGCACACTGCACATATCTTATTTTAAAGTAAAAAAACAAAACGGGAACAAATACAATATTTAAAATAACAAGTAAATTTATCAATAAATCAACAAACTGACCAGTATTTCAATGGGAACTATGGTCCTGCTTTTGGCTAATAAGATGGTCAATGTCCAGATCCATATTTGTCACTGCTAGCCCTAACAAGTGATAGGACGCGCTTCTGGAGCCGTGATGCATACGTCCCACGTCACCAGAAGTAGTACTGTACATGAGCGACACTGTACTTTACTCCTCTCACTGACTACCAATGAAAGAGGTGCCCCTTCCGGAAGTGTGGCGGGCCGGATAAATGGTCTCAGGGGGCCGCATGTGGCCCGCGGGCCGTAGTTTGGGGACCCCTGCTATAGAGCCATGATAATCGAAACAGCATGGCATTGGAAGCAAAACAGACAGACCAGTGGAACAGTATCAAGAGCCCAGAAATAGAACCACATTATATGGACAGATAACCGTTGACAAAGAAGCCAAAAACACACACTGGAGAAAAGAAAGCCTTTTCAATAAATGGTGCTGGGAAAATTGGAATGCAATATGCAAAGAATGAAATTTGACTGAAGTTTGTCCCCATGCACAAAAATGAATTCAAAATGGATCAAAGACCTAAATATATATAAGATCTGACACAGTAAATTACGTAGAATAAAATATAGGTACTAAGCTCATGGACCTTGGCTATAGAGAACATTTTATGGATTTGACCCCAAAGGTAAGGGATGTAAAGGCAAAAATAAATGAATGGAACTATATCAAACTGAAAAGCTTCTGCACAGCAAAAGAATCTGACAACCAAACAAAAAGGCAGCCAACCAGATGGAGAGATGATATTCACAAACAACAGCTCTGGTAAGAGGTTAATATCCAATGTATGTAAAGAATTCACAGAGCTCAGCAGCAAGCAAGCAAACAATCCAATTAAAAAATGGGGAGAGAGCCTGACCAGGTGGTATCGCAGTGGATAGAGCATCGGACTGGGATGCAGAAGGCCCAGGTTCAAAACCCCGAAATCACCTGCTTGAGCATGGAATCATAGACATGACCCAAAGGTTGCTAGCTTGAGCTCAAGGTCGCTGGCTTGAGCAAGGGGATACCTGCTCTGCTGGAACTCCTGAGTCAAGGCACATATGAGAAAGCAATCCATGAACAACTAAGGTGCTGCAATGAAGAATTGATGCTTCTCTCTCCCTTCCTGTCTGTCTGTCCGTCCCTATCTGGTCCTCTCTCTGTCTCTGTCACAAAAATAAAAATTGGGGAATGGGGAGAGGATTTGAACAGACACTTCTTCCAAGAAGACATACAAATAAATGGCCGACAGATAGATGAAAAGATGCTCATCTTCACTAGTTATTAGAGAAATGCAAATCAGAACTACAATGAGATGCCACCTTACCTGTTAGATTAGCTATTATCAACAAGACAGGTAATAACAATTGTGGATAGGTGTAGAGAAAAAGGAACCCTCATTCAGTGCTGGTGGGAATGTAAACTGGTACAGCCATTATAGAAGACAGTGTGGTGGTACCTCGAAAAATTAAAATAGAACTACTATATTAAAATAGAATTACCATATGACCCAGCAATTTCTTCACTGGGTACTTACCCCAAAAATATCGGCATGTGAAGACACATGCACCCCTGTTTATTGTAACATTAGTCACAGTGGCCAAGACATGGAAACAACCAAATGTCCCTTGATAGAGGATCAGATAAAGAAGATGTGGCACATGTATACATGCACTACTCCTCAGCCGTAAGAAATGATGACATAGTGCCATCTACGACAGCATGGATGGACCTTATGAACATTACACTGAGTGAAATAAGTAAATCAGGAAAAGCTAAGAACTGTATGATTCCACACATAGGTGGGCATAAAACAGACTCATGGATGTAGATAAAACTGGAGTGGTTACGGGGCAGGGGAGTAAAGGGAGACATGTACAGGTGACAGAAAATGATCTGACTTTGGGTGATGGGCACACAATGCCATCAGTAGTTCAAATGCCATGCGATGTTCATCTGAAACCTCTGTACTCTTATTGATCAATATCACCCCATTAAATTTAATTCCTAAATTAACAAAACTGAAATTGGAAAATGTGTATACCTACAGGTGAAAGAACTGGAAATAAAATCTTAGAAAAGAAGCAGAAAGCACATTTCCTTTTTCCTGTTTTGTTTGTAACCATCCTCCCATCGTGCTCATGGCTCAGCAGAACAGGGTACTGCATGGCTGCCCTGTCTCCTGGTTCCGTGCATGCTGGCTGTCTGCTGTGAGCTCGTGAGAGCAGGGCATGGGTCTCACTGCCCAGGGGGTCCTGTGCCTGCACCCTTACTTGGGCCTTAATGAGCTTGGGGCCTTCCCTTCAGGAACTTGGTCACTGTGAGCTCTGGGCTGAGCCACGTCACCTGCCCATGGAGTGCCCGTCCGAAGGGCTGAATACGAGGGCCACAGTCTGTAGCCACAGGAAAGGGCTTTTTCTCTGGGTGGAGAATTATTGAAGGTAAAGCTTAAGAATCTGGTGACATTCGCTAACTCAGACAGGCATTAAGTGGGGACGGCCTCCTTGGGCAATGTCACCATGGTGGATCCATGCAAAGTAATCCATTTGGGAATGAAGTTGTGGCATTTCTTGTGGGTTTTGTTTTACTGAAAATGTGACTGGCAGATGCGTGGAGGACATGGCCCTGGGTAGCTTGTGTGACTTGCATTAAGCTATCAAGGTCCCTGCTGTTAACAGTGTTGGGCGGGCGAGGTGTTTTAGGAGAGAGCCTTCCTCACCTGATTCTCCTCAGAACCTTGCGGGTGAGGCTGGGAACAGGATGAGAGACCAAGGGATAGCTTGTCTGGGGTCTCACAGTCTGTTATTGGAAGAGCTGGGGTGTGCCCAGCAGTCCATTTGGCTCTGAAGCCTGTGCTCTTTGTAGCGAAAACCTTACTCCCCAAGCACGGGGCAGGGGGGAGCGAGGAGGGAACCCCAGGTCTTCTGCAGGGGGTGGTGAGGAACATTCTGCTGGGAAGTTCAGCCCTGACCATTTAAATAACGCTTGAATGTTCCTTCCCGTAGGCATTAAAGACTATTCCAACTGGCCCACCATCCCGCAAGTGTACCTCAACGGTGAGTTTGTGGGGGGCTGTGACATCCTCCTGCAGATGCACCAGAATGGGGACCTGGTGGAAGAACTGAAAAAGCTGGGCATCCGCTCCGCCCTCCTAGACGAAACGAAAGACCAGGACTCCAAGTGAGGTTGGCGGGCCCTCCCGAGCAGAGCCCGCGCCGCCGGAGGAGGAGCAGGAGCAGGAGCCGCGGGCCGGACATGCACTGCCAGAGAAGCCTTACGGAGCGTGGTTACCGTTCCCACGCTGCTTGCACCGTTCCTGCCATTGTGAGCAGTTGGGGGGGGGTTAGTGTGCCTGGTGTTTGAGCTGAGGGTATCCTATTGTGAATGTAATTGTAACCACTGCACTGTAATGATTCACGTCATACTATATTGTTGGAAACAGAATCTGTTCTTATATAGTCATTTGCTCTTCGCCTGATTCAGGAGTAAAACTAGGAGCTTTTGAATCATCATTATTATCCATGAGTTCTCAGCCAATGTGTCAGTTTGCAAAGATAATCTATCCACCCAAAGTTTTGTAACTTCTTCTATTAAGAAAAATGATGGACAAGGAAGAGAACATGATAACTGGGGTGTTGTTTTTAAAAATAAACTGCCAGGGATAACACTGTGTGAGTTGTTTGTTCTGAATAGCAGCGAGTCTGTTTTAGTCCGTTCCTGCTACTGTGACTGAGTACCACAGACCGGGGGACTTACAGACGACAGACACCTACTCCTCACGGTCCTGGGGGCTGGGAGGCCGAGGCCGAGGCTCGGGCAGACTCAGTGTCTGAGTACCACAGACCGGGGGACTTACAGACGACAGACACCTACTCCTCACGGTCCTGGGGGCTGGAAGGCCGAGGCCGAGGCTCGGGCAGACTCAGTGTCTGAGTACCACAGACCGGGGGACTTACAGACGACAGACACCTACTCCTCACGGTACTGGGGGCTGGAAGGCCGAGGCTCGGGCAGACTCAGTGTCTGAGTACCACAGACCGGGGGACTTACAGACGACAGACACCTACTCCTCACGGTACTGGGGGCTGGAAGGCCGAGGCTCGGGCAGACTCAGTGTCTGAGTACCACAGACCGGGGGACTTACAGACGACAGACACCTACTCCTCACGGTCCTGCGGGCTGGAAGGCCGAGGCCGAGGCTCGGGCAGACTCAGTGTCTGAGTACCACAGACCGGGGGACTTACAGACGACAGACACCTACTCCTCACGGTCCTGGGGGCTGGAAGGCCGAGGCTCGGGCAGACTCAGTGTCTGAGTACCACAGACCGGGGGACTTACAGACGACAGACACCTACTCCTCACGGTACTGCGGGCTGGAAGGCCGAGGCCGAGGCTCGGGCAGACTCAGTGTCTGAGTACCACAGACCGGGGGACTTACAGACGACAGACACCTACTCCTCACGGTACTGCGGGCTGGAAGGCCGAGGCCGAGGCTCGGGCAGACTCAGTGTGAGTACCACAGACCGGGGGACTTACAGACGACAGACACCTACTCCTCACGGTACTGGGGGCTGGAAGGCCGAGGCCGAGGCTCGGGCAGACTCAGTGTGAGTACCACAGACCGGGGGACTTACAGACGACAGACACCTACTCCTCACGGTACTGCGGGCTGGAAGGCCGAGGCCGAGGCTCGGGCAGACTCAGTGTGAGTACCACAGACCGGGGGACTTACAGACGACAGACACCTACTCCTCACGGTACTGCGGGCTGGAAGGCCGAGGCCGAGGCTCGGGCAGACTCAGTGTCTGAGTACCACAGACCGGGGGACTTACAGATGACAGACACCTACTCCTCACGGTACTGGGGGCTGGAAGGCCGAGGCCGAGGCTCGGGCAGACTCGGTGTCTGGCGAGAGCCTGCTTCTGGTTCATAGATGACTGTCTTCTCACGGTGTCCTCACTAGGAAGCTCTCTGAGGTCCCTTTTATTAGGGCACTAATCCTGTTCACGAGGGCCCCACCCTCATGACCTGATCACCTCCGGAAGGCCCCCCTTCCTAACGCCATAACTTTGGGCCTTAGGTGTCAACATGGGAATTTTGAGCAGACATACACAATTTATAGTGGTCTATAAGGATTGTTAGTTCCTGTGATCTTTTGATTTTAGAAATTAAGAGTGGTTGTCACACTTCTATTTAATTTGCCACAGAGATGGCTGTCAGGCTGTGCTCTGACTCCGAGGGGAGGTGGCCGTTGTAAATGCCGAGTGGTACTGCAGGTCTATTAGGGGGTGTGGGCGGGCTGGCCGGCCAGGCGTGCTGGGGGGGGGGGGAGGCAGCCCCGCCCACTTCTGAGACAAAGCTTGGCAGTCCTCCAGAGATGGGACCCAGTGAGCATTTTATTTCTTAAAACAGAGGGCCTTTATTAAAAAAGGAATAATCGGCCTGACCAGGTGGTGGCACAGTGGGTAGAGCGTTGGACTGGGACACGGAGGACTCAGGTTCAAAACCCCGAGGTTACCAGCTTGAGCACAGGCTCATCTGGTTTGAGTAGGAGCTCCCCAGCTTGGACCCAAGGCCTCTGGCTTGAACGTGGGATCATAGACATGACCCCATGGTTGCTTTCTTGAGCCTAAAGGTCGTTGGCTTGAGCAAGGAGTCACTCGCTCTGCTGGAGGGCCCCCCCCCATCAAGGCACATATGAGAAAGTAATCAGTGAATAATGAAGGAACCACAGTGAAGAATTGATGCTTCTCATATCTCTCCTTCCTGTCTGTCCCTGTCCCTCTCTATGTCTATGTCAAAAGAGAAAGGAATAATTGGACTCATAGCGAGGCTCTCCGGTATCTTTCTGAGGCTCCCAGTGTGTGTCCATCCCCGTGGGGCTGGAGTGGGAGGTGTGCTCTGCAGTGGAGCTGGGGGAGAGAGCCTTCCGGCACGGGGACCTTTGGGTCCCCAGGGCCACTCTCGAGGCCTGTACTGTGCGTCTACCGGGGTGCCTCTGGGAGAAGCTCTGAAAACAGCCTGCCCTAGAGGTAGGGAGTGACCTGCAGGTGGCTCCCTAGCTCACGGCTTCTGCCGCCTCTCCCCCTCCTCACTGGGGACTGTCCTGTCAGCGGAGGACTGCCCTCTGACAACCCCAGAGCTCACCGCTTACTCTCCCAGGGACGTGTTCACCCCACGAGTCCATGGTGCCCTGTGTCCCCTCAGTACCTTTGCGTCCGTGGTTGGCCAGGCACTCACCTGGGCATACAGGAGGTTGGAGCCTGCCCACCCGAGCCGCTTTTTTACAGGGGAGAGGGAGTGCGCCGGAAGGAAGGCCTCGGGCTCAACGTCTCACCTGTGCCTCTGCCACACGCTGCCCCAGCCAAGGGGACGACCTTGTCCTCTGCAAAGGGTAACATTAACAAATTGTCGGTGCTGCCCCTGCACGAGCGCCCGGCCGTGGGGCACACGCTGGGGGGGGGGGGCACACACAGGCTGCAGACTCCTCCCTCGCCCGTCTGCCTGGTGCTGGAGGGGCACGTGCCCGTCACGGTGCCTCCTTTGGCTTTTCCTGAGGTCTACCTGTGTGCCCTTAGAGTTCATCTGCAAGGTGACACGATGAGACACTTACCAGCAGGGGCCCCGTCGGCGTTAAGGACGAGGGCTGAACGGCCCAGTGACTAATCTGACTCAGAAGCTGATGCGTCACTGATCGTATCAGCCACCAGAGAGCTTACAAGTCTAAGCAATCACCGAGCTCTACCAGAAGTGGACGTGTTCTTTCCGGAAGTTAATTAATACTGTTTTCCTCCGTAGGCTTAACAAGTCTTGACCAAGTGGAAAATTGAAGATGCTATCGAATGCTAGTCTGAGTCATTTTAATGATCTGCATAATTAGAATGCAGGGATAACGGGAGCAGTGACACCAGGAGCCTGGTACAAACAGCACTCTCACACCTCGACTTAAAAGTGCAGGGCCTGCTGCTGCTCTCCGGGACCGGACATCGTGCTTGACTGGGTCTCTGCCGCCACTCCCAAGTGCCCCGTTATAGGTCCCTTTGGAAAAAGGTGCAGCTATTCTGGGAGATCAAACAAGCGTTTGATTTCAGGATGTTTTGTTTTCTAAGGGGTCATTCCATGTTATCACGGTTCATATAAGCCCTGAGTGTTCGGAGGTATGGTAGGGCAGGGCTAACTTGCAGGAAGTTTCTCGGGGTCGGGCTCATCGCCGTAACTTGTGTAGAGGCGAGCACGTGGAGCCGTCCTACAATGATCAAAGCCACAGCAGCCAGCTGGAGGGAGAACTCTCGTAGGTTAATTCAATAGCTCCTTTGGCTATTTAGAGGTAAGTTGTACTTGAGGGTCCGTTGTTAGTTGTGATAGGAACGGCGTTGGGGCTGGCAAGGTTTTGGTGAAGTCAATTTAAACCAGAGGTGAGCAGTCTTCCAAGTTCGTTCCTGAGAGTCACTGACAGGAAAAAATAGATTTCGGTGGAAGGTCACAGAAAAAGTAGCTGATACGATAGATGAAAAAAAAAAAAAAAGTTCATATTCGACTTAAGAATTGTTCGGTAAATGTCAAAAATGACTTTTAAGGGATTCCTAAGAACTCTGTGGTCGCTAACTCGGGGGTCTGCGAAGGGCTGGGTCAAGCCCAGGTGCGAGGACACGCACAGTGACCGAGGGGCTTACCGGAAGTTGGGCCCCTGTCCTGTTTCCTGAGGAGTAGGAGTCGTATGGCCCCGTGGGCACTGTGGGGACAGGTGTGGGCCCAGTGCGGTTGATCTGGGAGCAGATCCAGCCCGAGTCAGCAGATACCACGGCACGGGCGCCTGCCTTCAACAGTCTGTTCGCGTCAGCCAGAGTGGCCTTCCGCCGATGCCGCTCTGGCCGGTGCATCCCCCACTCACGACCCGCCCAGGGTCGCCACCCAGAAAACCCTCCCTGTCCCCTTGCTCAGGTGAGGTGGCCTTTCTCTTGACTTTACTCAGAGACTCCCGTGGCTAGCCTATGGAGCACTCACAAGTTTATGTACAAAATGAGTGAAGGATTCCCTTTGTTCCTCTCAGCTTGGTCACAAGAAATGTTAGGTTATCATGGTTTCCCAGGCTACCAGCCAGGGCAGTGGCCGAGAGCTTGAACTTGGATCAGACTTCCTGGAACCCTGCCCCGACTCTTCCCGGGGTGTGTGACCCCAGACAATAACCTTTTCTTAAATGGACAGAAAAGGCAGATGTCACCTACATCAGGCTTACATTATGAGGCTCAGGTGTGAGAATCCCCTTCAAGATCCTGGCCCAGGATGAGCTCTCAGGATAAGTTAACTGAACAGTTAGTTACCTTGGACTTCATCTGGACTTTGTATGCTCACTTGTTACCATCATTTTAAGGCTTACTGGAGCAGAGAGCCCCTCGTATTGACAGGCCATTGTTAATGTTTGGTTGTCCCTGGGGCATGGAGACTCATCTTTGAGAGTAAATGACAAGATTTAACACTTGTGGTGGTCTTCACTGCTCTTGGGGTGGGATGGCCTCAGACAGAAATCTCTGTAAATTACTCTCCTGAGATCACAGTTTGACTTATCTGCCCCTGAGTCCTATTTTTTAAAATATTACTGCAGCCTGACCAGGCGGTTGCGCAGTGGGTAGAGCGTCGGACTAGGATGCAAGGACCCAGGTTTGAAACCCTGAGGTTGCTGGCTTGAGCATGGGGTTGCTGGCTTGAGTGTGGGATCATAGACATGACCCCCATGGTCGCTGGCTTGAGCCCAAAGGTCACTGGCTTGAAGTCCAGGGTTTACTGGCTTGAGCCCAAGATTGCAGGCTTGAGCAAGGGGTCACTAACTCTGCTGTAGCCAGCTCTCCTGCCCACCCCCCACCCCCCATCAAGGCATGCATGAGAAAGCAGTCAGTGAACAACTAAAGAGCTGCAATGAAGAATTGATACTTCTCTCTCTTCCTGTCTGTCTGTCCCTATCTGTCCCTCCCTCTGTCTCTGTCACCAAATACACACACACACACACACAATATATATTACTGCAATTTCACCCAGCGGGAAGTCTTGACTGATCCGAGAAGTTAGGCTTTTACTGTGTAGAGTTATACTGGAAAGAATACAGTTTAACCTTGATTTCATTCTCACTTATCAGTAGCAGGGATTGTGATATTGGGTTTCACTATACCTCATTAACAGTTTTCACAGGGACGCATTTTGCCAGAAAAAAAAAAGAGGTAGAAGTGTCCCCCAGTTGCCAGGAGGTTGGGTGATGAAATGCGGAAAGAATTTCCAAATCGTTGCACGTCTGTCACCAGTCCCAAGCCGGCCATGAGCCCAGGCTGGGCGCGAGGCTGTGTGGTGTGGTGTGTGGGCCCTGCTCCGGACCCAGGCTGCTCTGTGGCCGGGCCTTCCCCCGGGGGTCAGGCAGGGGCAGGGATGGAAACAGGTGTCTGGGCAATTGGAATCTGAAGGGGCGTCCAGCAGTTCCTCAGCACTTGCCTGCAAGCTGCATCCTGGGAACCTAGCACAAATCCTGTCATTCTAGCTTTTTTTAATTAACTTTATCCACAATTCCTCAATAAAGTCTCCACATGCAGAGGGGCCTGACTTCAGCATATCTGTCTGCAGGGCTCCGCAGGCTGGCCTTGGGGCCGGAGCACCGATGAGGTGTGGGCCACACTAACCAGTCTCTCTGCCTCACACAGACCAGAACGGTGGGCCTGTAACCAGTCACCTTACTCTCGAAGTAAAAAGCTGGGCAGGTGGTTGTGTGACGTAAAGGCTTGGGGTGCTCAACGCTACAGAATTCAGAGGCTCAGCCTTGGACCGTGTCCTGGGAGAGACCCCTGAGCCCTTGGACCGTCTCTGCCGGGCAGGGTCCTGTGTGCCTGAGACCCTGGTCACACTCTATCGGGCTGGGGACGGAGTAGCTAAGTAACGAGCACCCCACAACTGCCTCCAATGAAAGCCCTGGACAGCAAGGCTCAGGGAGCTCCCGAGCACACGTCGTCACATGGCTGCAGGGAGAAGGAGGTGCTGTCTGTGTGGCTCCACCGGGCGCGAGACTGGCAGTCCCGCCAGGGCCCTGTGGACTCCTGAGGAAAACCCGTGAGTTCCTCTGAGGTGGCCTGGGGGACCCGACACGGGAAGGATCTCCAGGTGGCCGGGCTTTCGGCCCCCACACTCTCCTCTGAGAGCGACTGCTTCTTAACTTCTTACGAGCCCGCCGGTACCAGGCCAGCCATGACCCTCCCGCTGCCCTCTAGCGTGTTGGGGTCAGGACTAGAACACTTAAGCCGTTCTTTTCCAAGGACCCAGAAATGACCACAGGGAAACAGAGACGCGGAAACTGGCCGAGAGGACACAGCCTGTGCCCCTGGGCTTGCCCACTGCGAGCCAGCCTCCCTCAGACCCCTGTCTCCCCCACCCTGGAAGCCACACGCCTCGTGTCACCTGCCTGGAGCTACTCTCTGAGCGGAGATTCCCTGTCCACTTTCCAGCCTCCTCCCGCCCTGATGTTCCCGGGACAGACCTTTGACGCCTGTGCCACCGGGTCACCTCCTCTGTGGCTCACACACACACAGGGCACTGCGGGGGAAGGGATTGTGTGTAGAGTGACACCGGGCAAGCTACTCCTCTTCCAGATTGTCATCTGTTTGCTTAATCAGCTGTTTACATTAGAAGACTTCGCTCTTGTTTACATTTTCTGAGGTTAGCAGAGGCGCTCAGTAGGAACCTCGCTTAAGGCCGGCACCCCACGGGGGCCACTGGACCTGAGAACCAGGCCTTGCAGGAAGCTTAGCAGGGGTACAGCCCCACCCGCAGGACATCAGTTGTGTTTCCAAATACGAGGCAGGACACTTGCTCTCCTGTCTTCCAGCAAGAGGCCTTTTTAAACGAGTTATGTTCATGTATTGGGTTGGGGAATAAGTTCGTAGCGTTTTTACCGAAGACTTTTATTTAAACAAAAAACAATAATTGGCCCTGGCCGGTTGGCTCAGCGGTAGAGCGTCGGCCTGGCCTGGCATGCGGGGGACCCGGGTTCAATTCCCGGCCAGGGCACATTGGAGCAAAGATGGCCCAGGCGCTGGGGATGGCTCCTTGGCCTCTGCCCCAGGCGCTAGAGTGGCTCTGGTCGCAGCAGAGTGACGCCCCGGAGGGGCAGAGCATTGCCCCCTGGTGGGCAGAGCATCACCCCTGGTGGGTGTGCCGGGTGGATCCCAGTCGGGCGCATGCGGGAGTCTGTCTGACTGTCTCTCCCCGTTTCCAGCTTCAGAAAAATACAAAAAACAACAACCAATAATTATATCAATAAGTTAATCAATTATATATTCACCGTTGCTGTTTACAACCTCTTCCCACCTCTCGACCAATTTGTTGATGCCATTCCGCCAAAAATCGCCTGGTCTGGTGTCAAGTTGTTGAGCCAGTTTTTAAGGACCTCTTTGTTATCGAAGGTAACGCCCTTCACATGGTTTGACAGGGAGCGGAAAAGATGGTAATCGGTCGGTGCAAGGTCCGGAGAATACGGAGGATGCTGAAGGACCTCCCATTCCAGCTCTTGGAGTGCGGCTTTGACGACTTGTGCAACATGGGGCCTGGCGTTGTCGTGAAGGAGTATGGTTTGACCATGTCGATCAGGTCTTTTCAGTCGAATAGCCTAATTCACGCGGTGTAGCTGGGCAATGTAGAGCTCCTTGTTGACCGTGGCATTCTTTTCGAGCATTTCCCAGTTCTTCATCGAATTTAGAAGGCCTCCCACTGCGGCACGTGTCATCGACGTCAAAGTCGCCATTTTTGAACTTTGCAAACCATTTCCGTGCTGTAGACTCGCCTATGACACCTTCTCCATACACGTCGCAAATGTCCCGGGCTGCTTCGGCAGCTTTTTGACCTCGATGAAAAGCAAAGAAGAGCAGGTGTCAAAAATGTTGATTTTTGCCTCCTGGGTATTCCATTTCTAAGCCTCAAAACTAATAAAAAATTAAATAACTTAAAAATAGAATTAACATGGTTTTGTAGAGCAGAAAGAGTTTTATCGAATGAATACTTACCCTTTGCCAAACAGCAAACAAATCGTTGTAAAATAAAAGAAAATATAAAAACGCTACGAACTTATTCCCCAACCCAATATATTAAAAAAGTTTTGTTAATTTTTAAAACGTCCTCTACATATGGAAACACTCAAATATATTAACTATGCAGTACCACTATCTTCAGTATATTTTATTGTTAATTTAAAATAACACCACCGAGAGCACTGGGACAGAGAGAAGTTGAGCGAGTGGCCCAGGGCCACATAGCTAAAAAATATAAAAAGTGAAAGTATTGAAATATAAGCCCAGGCAAGCGGCTCAAAGGTGGACAGTGACCCTAACTGCTACCCTATTAATTTAGTTACACATATGTATTATGAAACATCTATTTAGGTGTACCTAAAACAAGCTTATGTATGTATATAAGCATGTGTGTATAGGTCTGTATGTAGGTCTGTATGTACTGTGTGTGTGTGTGTGTGTGTGTGTGTGTTTGTGAGAGAGAGAGAGATGGTATGCGTACCCTTTGCCAAGAGCAATTTCCAAAAGGGGAGATACTGTATCTGTCTTAATAGATACTCAATACATATTTACTGCATAGTTAATAGTCACTTTGCTTTTGTTTTAAATGTAAGTGGATAAAACCCTTACCTATTCTTAAACTGAACTCCAAACAGGAAAACGTCAAGTTAGGTTTTTCTGTCTTTGCAATGCTGTTTTCCAGCCGCTTTTGTTTTGCTGTCACAGAGAGCGTCACACCGCAGATAACCAGGAGATGGCGCTGTGTCCCCGGGCCTGAGCTCCCTCCACTTGAGAGTGGCCTCCGCCCCTCTCCCTTCCTCTTCTACAATGTAGACTCAGCCACACTGAGACGTTCCGATCTTCCCTGATGTAGCCTCTCTGTGAAAAAGCAGATTAGGCAGATTTAGCTATGTCTCCAGGTAGAGCCCTGCTTCCCCCACATTCTACACTTCCTCCCACTGAAGTAGGTCTCACATCCTTCCCTGGACGTCAGGGGTTGTCACCAGGCGGCACACTCCTATCGGAAGCTCCTGGAGTTATTTAAGTCCATTCCTTCCCCCTAGAAACGCCTCCTTTAACAGCTAGAATTGGCTGGCTCTGCCTGAGAGCCGTCCAGGGTAGAGGATAGAGAGGAGGGAATGGGAAGCAGAAGACCAGGTTCAGAGGCCTGGCTCTCACTTACATTGGACAAGCCAGCTCTCTGAGCCTCAGTGTCCTCATCTGTGAAATGGGGATAACCATATTGTCTTCTGTCAAAGAAGAAGTCAGACAGAGGTAATAATTAGATGTCACTGTGCTTCTCTGCAAGGGAGACCGGCAATAACAAAGGCAGCACTAGGATTTCCATCTGAGACAGGAGAGCAGGGAAAGGAAGGGTCCCTGGGTGTCTGAGAGAGTCAGCCTCGTTCTTTCTTAGGTGGGATGCTGGCTGGCTGGCGGGGTGTTCTGCCCTTGGTCTTCAGGTGGGTCATGGGACTTCAAAAAACTTGCGGGGTTATCTCTGCCATATTCAGGACAGGCTGTCCCTGCATCTGTCTACCTGGGTGCCCCTCCATCTCTCATGTTCCAGATTGGTACCATTTCCCTTAGCAGGAGCGCCCATGTCCTTCCTCCCTGGGTGGCCAGGAGGCCTGAAGGACAGGCCTGGAGATATGCTGGGAAATGGGGTGAGTCACATGTGTATTATGTGCTGCTCCAACTGATCTTTTTTAGCCAGCAAGAGAGAGAGAGAGACAGACAGACAGACAGGGACAGACAGACAGGAAGGGAGAGATGAGAAGCATTAACTTGTTGCACCTTAGTTGTTCATTGATTGCTTTCTCATATGTGCCTTGATTGGGGGGGGGGGCTCCAGCAGAGCAAGTGACCCTTCGCTCAAACTAGTGACCTTGGG
The DNA here is from genome assembly GCF_036850765.1 of Saccopteryx bilineata. Taxonomy (NCBI): domain Eukaryota; kingdom Metazoa; phylum Chordata; class Mammalia; order Chiroptera; family Emballonuridae; genus Saccopteryx; species Saccopteryx bilineata. Next base: position 9,438,406 of record NC_089493.1, on the reverse strand, counting down.
CTCAAGCCAGCGACCTTGTGGTCATGTCTATGATCCCACGCTCCAGCCGGTGGCCCCGTGCTCAAGCTGGCAACCTTGAAGTTTCAAACCTGGGTCCTCAGTGTCCCAGGTCGACTCTGTATCTACTGTGCCACCTCTTGGTTGGTCAATTAATCTTGTCTAAACCCACCTTCAACCAGTTCAAACCAGACACCCTTTTCTTCTTTCTCCCAATCCAGTGTCACTTGGGCTACTCTGCCGTGTATTCAGGTTACCTGAGTGGCTCTCTTTCCCCCTAGTGGCAGTGGTGGTGATGGTGACCAGTGAGGGCTTGGAGAGGTGCAGAGGAGGGAGGGCTGGAGGTGCTGGGAGAAGGGAGAAGCAGGAGCTGAGTGTGAAAGCCGCTCCTGCCCCATGGCCTGGGACCTGGCATTTGCTGAGCCAGTCTTGGGGGTCCAGATTTCCCTGTTGTCAAGGGCTTCCTTCACCCGATGATGGAGACCACCAATAGAATACCAATGTACAAGCAGCTGGGGCGGTTTCCATTGGTGTGGGGGTGGGGGGGAGTTGGGGAGAGAAAGTGGGAGAGAGAAAGCCCGGCTTCTCGTTTGACTTGACAGAGAGACCCTCTAAGCGTGGGGACTGTGAGAGCCAAGTGCCCTCGGGACGTGCGCGTCAACCCCCGTCAGGCGAGAGGCGCTTAGAGGCCTGCGCAGCCCGGCGCCCAGGTTTCTAGTGGCCGCTGGTGTGTGGAATAGATTTTCAGTAGCACAGATGTTGAGGTCTTTGATCCATCCTGCCATTTCGGTCCAATAACTGACCCAACACGTTGAGATGCTCCAAACCCCCATAATAAACAGCAGAGAGAAGAGGAGGCTTAGAATTGGGCCTCGGGTTTGGGATAATGAAGCTTCTTGCTGAATATATGCAGGTCCACTTGTGTGTTGAACAGCCTGTCTATGTGTTTGTGTGTGTGTGTGTGTGTGTGTGTGTGTGTAATCATTTTCAGTTGGGGGTTATTTATTAAATAGCATTTCACAATTAGTAGACATATTCTAAATCTTCTAATCAATCACTTCTGATAGGTCTGTTACACCAGCAGGAAGCCAGATTTTTTTTAACGATCTGAGATGATCACTTATCACCCATAGCATTTCCCAGGGGACTGGGGCTTGTGAGACAGCTTCGGAGGCTCCCAGGGGAATGCAGAGAACCTAGGATCGGCTTGGAAAACTACGTCCATGTGAATGCCTCTCAATCCAGTTCTAGGCGTAGGTACAGGTATGTGCCTAGGTACAAACGCATCCAAGTCTGCCAGCCTTGCAGGCCCTCTGTCCTCTCCGAGCTCCGCTCTCTCCCCTCCAAAATGGCATCAGTGACAACCCCCACCCAACACAGCTCCTGTGAGGGTGAAGGGAGACGCCGTTATCTCAGATTCCTGCCTGAGTGTCTCTCACCTCTCATGTTTCCCTTTTTCAAGCTTTGCTTGGATCGTCTTGCCAGCGTTCCTTCCCCAATGAACTTCAGCATCATTCTGTCAACAGACGCTCTCTTGAACTTTTGCTCACCTGCACAGATCGAAGGCATTGAAAAACAGCTGTAATTTCAGCCCGTCCCCAGCCCTGCAGAACACAGGCTCCGCATGGCAGAAGATGTTTCTTCTTCCATCTTCTGAGAGCCAGGGCCATGACCTCATCTCCGCAGAGGCCAGAGCATCTCCTGGGGCCTGGGGGCGGGGGTGGGGGGTTGCACACCTCTCTGCCAGCCAGCTGGGGCTCAGCACGGGGCTTTCTGCGTCTCCTTTGGAAGCACAGGGGTGGTAACCTTTTCTGTGAAGGGTAAATATTTTTGGCTTTTGCCACATGGTCTCTTTTGCAGCTCCTCAGCCCTGCTGTTGTGAGAAGGCGCTCACAGACAGTGTGGGAACAAATGGGCATGGCCGTGTGCCAATTACATTTTGTTTGTAAAATCACATGGCAGGCTGGATGTGGCCAAGGCTGGTCAAGTGGGTGGTTGGGAGGGCGGACTCCCGATCCTGACTCCCTTGTTCTGACATCCCTTCTATTGTGCTGCCTGCACTGTGGTGTTGCCAGCGTCGACCCTGAGGGTGAGGGCCGCCCCAGGGACAGCCAGGCGGTGAGCTCCGCGGACCCCACGGAGCGGAGCCTCCGTCAGTGTCTAGTTGACTGCTGGCCTGCTATATGAGAGAAACACAATTGCCATTGTTCACCTGGGATCTGTGTCACTCCCGGTGGGACCTAAATCAATGAACGTGCTCTTTGTGCCCCAGTATCCTGTTTGTAAATGTTAAGAACAATAGCTCCTCCCTCGTTTGGAGGAATTAATGTGGAAAGCACTTAGAAGAGTGCCCGGTGAGCAGCAGGTGCTCAGTATGTGTAAGCTACTTGTTGCAGTAATATAAGGTTATAGTAATTAAATATATAGAGATATAGGAAAACATGGAAGATATATAAAAATAATTAGGATATAATATTAAAAGCAATTAAGGCAATTAAATAAAATTATGCAGTCTGGATAGGAATTAATCTAGTGTGCACAGATATGATAAAGAGACTCAGCCTTTCCTGCAGGACTCAGCTAGTGTGTGTGTGAAGTTACATACAGATAAGAAGTGGCTTGGTGTCATAACTCTGTGGGTTGACAGAGACAGGAGGCTCCCCGAGGAACATCTTAAAAGTGGCTTGATGTAACATTTCAGTAGACTAACATAAAAGGGCTCCCTGTGAAGAACTCCCAAAAAGGTGGTTTGAGGTGATAATCCTGTAGATTGACACCTGTTAGAAGGTGGGTTGACATGATAATCCTGTAGATTGACACCTGTTAGAAGGTATTGGCCAGGAAAGGTACTACAGCTGAGGGGCCCCTGCTGCGGTAGTTGCCCAGACTCCAACTGTCTCCACCCGGCTCTGACCAAAGACAGCCGAGAGGAGCATGCCCACAGGGCCCCCTTAAGTTGTACCCAGGCACACCAAAAGGATTTGTCAGTAATTAACTGCCTGTGTGATTCTTGCAACTAACTTGTGTGTTGGTTATGTCTTTCCTCCGATGGCAATTGGTCTCAGCACTGATAAGTGGGATACTCATAGCCACCTCAAGAGTAGACTGGAAGAGGCTGCCAGCCCTGCTGATAAGCAGGAGTGTCCCACTGCACAGGGAAAGTTGAATCGGGGACGCCTGATCGACGTAGAGCTCGGGCTCTACTGGGACACTGCTATACAACCACTCCGTAATGACTTTGGGTTAGAGAACTGGGGTTCAGGGAGAAATAGTATGACAGTTCAGGTTACATTCATCAGCTTTAAAAAGAAGTAACATACAATTAATTAGTGGCTTACCCAAGACAGAAGTTTATTTTTTCTTGTGTAAAAAAGCCCAAGGCTTGTGTGGTTGGCCCCCAATGCTTTCTGATCCCTAGTCTTTTGGGTATAATCCATTCCTCATGGTCCAAGGTAGCTGCCAGAGCTCCCATCATCACATTCACTTTCCAGCAGAATGGAGGAAGGTACACAGAAGGGTGCACCTGCTGGTCTTGAAAGACCTGATGGAAGTCACACTCAACACTGTCTACCTCTCATTCGCCACCTGTACTTACATGGGCACACTTAGAATCAAGGACGCTGGGAAGAGAGAGACTTTTAGACAAGGAGCCGAGTTGGGATTGGATTCCAGGGCCCACCAATTCCAAAGCCCACGTTCTAATCCACTGTCTCCCATTGCTTCTCGTCTCCATTTGCTCTGTGAGTTTGTTTTGGAGAGAGCACAGGCTGAGTCAGATCCCAGCTTTGCCAGTTAACAGCTACATGATCAAGGACAACTCACTTGAATTCTTTGGGCCTCACCAAAGGGCAGAGGTCATCCCACTTCCCTCTGCCCTGGCTTCATTGCTCAGTGGGTTGGGGCATCGTCCTGAAGCAGAGGCTTGTCAGTTCGATCCCTGGTCAGGGCACATACAGGAACAGATCGATGTTCCTGTCTCTCTCTCTCTCTCTCTCTTTTTGTGAGAGAGACACAGAGAGAGAGACAGAGAGGGACAGAGGCAGGCAGGCAGGGAGAGAGATGAGAAGCATCAATTCTTTGTTGTAGCTTCATTGCTTTCTCATATGTGCTTTGACAGGGTGGGGTGAGGGGGCTAAAGCAGAGTGAGTGACCCCTTGCTCAAGCCCGAAACCTTGGGCTCAAGCCAGCAACCATGGGGTCATGTCTATGATCCCACTCTCAAGCCAGCAACTCTGCACTCAAGCTGGTGAGCCTGCGCTCAAGCCGGCAACCTCGGAGTTTTGAACCTGGGTCCTCTGCGCTCCAGTCTGATGCTCTATCCACTGCGCCACCGCCTGCTCAGGCTCTCTCTCTCTCGTTCTTTCCCTTCCTCTTTCTAAAAATCAATAAACATTAGAAATAAAAACACATACTTCCCCCTGGGCTGCAGGACATGGTAAATGTCAGGAGTCTAGACTTGGGGGACTCCCTTTCGGCTGCTCCTTTCTGAGCACCTACTGTGTGCCCAATCTGCAGAGACAGAGAGACAAATAATGGAAAACAAATGTAAAATACTAAGGGATATGCAAATAGGAGTATTTGGACATAATTTCATTTGATTTTTCTCTACTCTCCCCACATGGCTTTTCCAGAGAGCTGACCTTGTGCTGACTTCTCGGTGGACCAGGGCCAAGCCCCAAGGCTAGTCACAAAGGGTAGCAGGGCGAGGAGGCAGGAGGGCAGGGGTGAGGTGGGGCGAGAAGGCTCTGGGCAGCCCCAGCTGGCTCCCTGCGCACACTGGGGTGGGGGGAGGCCGGCAGTGACAGGCTGGGGCCAGCACCCTGAGCGGGAGCCTAGCATGGTGCATCCCAGGAGCTGCCAGAGGTATTAAACAAATCCTTAATCAGCTGGCACGGAGAACTGCTGACACCCTCCAGCGGGCGCAAGGACAGGCAGCCTCCCTCCCTGCTCAGCGCAGGATCAGAACCGTGGAGACAGAAACGCAGGGGCCCAGGCCCCCTGACAGACTCTGGTTTGGATGTCACGGGGTCAGATGCTACCATTTGTCTTTGACGTTTCACAATAAATGTAGGCATGGTTTGTCCTCCAAAGGACACTTGCACCGAACAGTTCAGAACAGGGTTGGGAAACCTTCTCAAAGGGCCGGAGAGTCAACATTTTAGGTTTTGTGGGCCCGTTGGCCTCTGTCGCCATAGACAACGCTGAACACGAATGAATGGCCGTGTGGCTGTGTTCCTATAAAACTCCGGTTTTGGACGCTGGAATTTAAATTTTAGAAAATTTCCATGTGTCATGAAATGCTGTTCTTTAAAATTTCTTTTCAACATAGAAGAACGTGAACACGTTCTCAGCGTGTGGACTGGGAAGAGGCAGGCGGTGAGCCACTGCGGGTCCTCGGGCGTCGTGCGCACTGTTCAGACCCGTGCTCATGGGCTGCACAGGATCACGAAGCCCTCAGAGGCCGTGACTGCCGGCGCACATCCCAGGCCGCACTCCTCGAACTGGTCCGCCGCCTTCTCAGTGTCCTTCCTCCGGGATGCACCACTTGGGTCGGTGGGGTGCCCGGGGTGGGGGGTACGCTCCCACCTCCCTGGCTCTCCTACTCAGACCCCACCAGGTGCTTCTCTTCCTCCTCCCCCCATGGCACTCCGCTGCCAGCCGCCCCCCGGAGGTCACCCATTGCCCCCAGGATGGAGGGTGCAGCGCCCACCTTCCCACGGGCTAACTCCGCGCCCCCTCCCGATTGCCGCTGCAAACAGCTTTCCCAAAGCCGCTGTCCCTCATCTGCACTGGGTGGGCCCCACTGCATGACCCCAGACCCCGCACCTCCTTTCCGCAACTGATGGCCTGGAATTATTTACCACCTGACTCTCTGCAAGAATGGACACTGCTGAGAGCCAGGGACGCGCCTGCCTTGCTCGTGGCTACACTGGGGCACACAGGATGGCTGGCTGTTGACTGCAGGAAAGGCGGCTTCCGGGCGTCCCCGAGTCCTTGCATTCTGTCTCTGCCCTCTCCCTGGCTGGACCTCGGCACCGCTCCGGACCCTGCACCGCTCCGGAACCTCAGCACCGCTCCAGAACCTCAGCACCGCTCCGAACCTCAGCACCGCTCCAGAATCTCGGCACCACTCTTGGAACCTCGGCACCGCTCTGGAACCTCAGCACCACTCCAGAACCTCGGCACCATTCCGGAACCTCGGCACCGCTCCGGACCCTGCACCGCTCCGGAACCTCGGCACTGCTCCGGAACCTCGGCACCGCTCCGGAACCTCGGCACCGCTCCGGACCCTGCACCGCTCCGGAACCTCAGCACCGCTCCGGAATCTCAGCACCGCTCCGGAACCTCGGCACCGCTCCGGAACCTCCGCACCTCTCCGGAACCTCGGCACCGCTCTCGGACGTCATCACCGCTCCGGAACCTCCGCACCGCTCCGGAACCTCGGCATCGCTCCGGAACCTCGGCACCGCTCCGGAACCTCGGCACCGCTCTCGGAACCTCCGCACCGCTCCGGAACCTCGACACCGCTCCGGACCTCGGCACCGCTCCGGACCTCGGCACCGCTCTGGACCTCGGCACCGCTCTGGACCTCGGCACCGCTCTCGGAACCTCGGCACCGCTCCGGAACCTCGGCACCGCTCTGGACCTCGGCACCGCTCCGGACCTCGGCACCGCTCTCGGAACCTCCGCACCGCTCCGGAACCTCAGCACCGCTCCAGGACCTCGTCACGGCTCCAGGAACCGTCTCCAGCGCCGCTTCCCGAGGCCCAGCCCCACCAGTACAGACCTGTTAGGACCGAGGTGGGCCAGGCACCTGCTATGCTCACCAGCCACCCCGACGGTCCCCTCTCTCGGCACACGGTCAAAACCCAATGTTCCCAGGACACCTCTTCTTGGAATTCAGTCATTTTCCCGTGAGGAGTCCAAGGCACATGCAGAGGGACCGTGGCGCCAGCTGCAGCTTCCAGGCGACCCCAGCGGTTTGAGAGATCCCCAGTGAGCCAGCCAGTGCCCAGAAGCACGAGAGACAGTAAACTGTTATTTTACACCATTAAATTCTTGGTTGCCCACACGATAATAAAAAAGCAGAAAAGAACGTAGACCCGAGAAGTGAGGTACATGGCTGGTGAGAGCCGGGAGAGTTTCAAGGACCGTTGGTGAAGGCATGAAGGACGGTGAAGAAACCACTCATGGAGACTAGAGGGACAGAGATGTGACTTAGAGGGACAAGTATACGGTGACAGAGGGGGATTTGACTTTGGGCGATGGGTACACCACACAATCATCAGTTCAGATGCTCTAGAGATGTTTACCTGAAACCTATGTACCCTTATTGGTCATTGTCACCTTGTTCAATTTAATTTTCTAAAAAAAAAAAAAAAAAAGAGATGTGATTTATACCCTGGCAGGTCAATTAGTGAGAGGGTTGCCTGTGTTAACGTGTTAACGTGGGACGTAAAAACTGTCCTGAGGAAGCTAAGGATTGGCAAAGGAGGTTCCTGGCGGAAAGCCGGAAATGCCACCTGGCTTCATTTAGGTGCAGATAGTAAGACAAGGATAGAGAGAGGCGAGCTGAAAGAAAAAAGCACGGTGCCGTTCTCAAACAGCATTCAGAGGAACTGTGGAGCCCTCAGGACAAGCTTCCCGAATGACAAGATGTTTCCAAAGTAAGTCATGGCTTCATGACGAAGATCAAATTCAGGGAGCGGTGAGCAGGTGGTGGATCGAGGTAAAATGAAGTCCAGGGTGCAACTCCATGACCTTTTCTCTTGATATTAGGGAGATTTTGAGGGTGTGCTTTGTAGATCCTCTCCGCTAGACAACAGGACTTCTGAGGCTCTTAGGGGGTGCCTTTTGTACCGTCTCTGCTAGTCAAGAGGGTCTGGCGGAACATAAGAGTCAGTGTCCCACAGCAGCCTCACAGGCAGCCCCAAGTAAGGAAGGACGCATCTCAGAAAGAAGTATGTGGTTCATAATTTGATAATAGGAAACCCCTACACATTTTAAAGGAAACACATCAGCTTGGATTAGAGGAGCAATGACCATTGAACATGACAAGAAACTGGCCCTGAATAGAGTCCAAGCAGGAGCAGGCAGGCTGAGACAGCGATGTGACTATACACATAGGTCATTTCTTAGGAAAAGGAAGGTGACCCAGAGAGCAACGTCGTAGAGAAGCACTCCCAGGGACCAGGACGGGGCTGTGAACCAGAAACTAGCGGTGTGCTCAGCTGAATTTCAGAATTGCTACAGTCCAAGGACTCCTGTGGACTTCCCAACTTCCCCTCCTCATGGTCTCCCCGCACCCGTTTATCACGAGCCAGACTGCATTTACCCTTCGCCTGTCTCACCGGTGTGCCGGGAGTGGGAATGAGGGGACATCACTGTCTCCTCCATTTTCAGGTCTGCGGATTGTGAGGAGCTGTAGTTGAGGGGCTCACCCTGAGGAACCTGTCTGAGCCTTCTTGGGCTGCTCCAGCTCAATTCCACAGATGGCGTGGATGACAAAGAACAGAAGTTTATTTTTTGCAGCTGTAGGGCTGGGCAGTCCAAGCTCATGGCACCCGCAGAGCCACACCCTGGTGAGGGCCCTCTTCCTGGCTCGGGGGGTGGGGGGCGAGGAAGGTCTCTGGAGCCTCTTTTATAACAGCACGAATCCCATTCGCCGGGGCTCCCCATTTACGGCTGAGGCACTTCCCAAAGCCCCACCTCCCAATACTGTCATCTTTGGGGGTGGGGTGAGGGGAAGTTAAGATTTCAACCTGTGAATGTGGCCGGGACACAAACATTCAGACCTCAGTAAGCTTCATTCACACCTGGACCTGACTGATACATGGAGGTTCTATATCTTGAGCCTGAACCAGACGCCATAACGGGGTGAACGTTTGGGGATCTCGGCAGGAGATAAGTACATTCTGCATGTGAAGGGGCTGTGAGATGTTGTGGCGATCAATTGGCAGGATGATGGGACTTTGCCTCCTAAGGTGGCTGCCATTGATCCTTTCACTTCCTGGGGACACTTGCTGCTTTTCCCGATGAGAAGCTGAGTCCATTCTTCTAACCCCTTGAAAACAACCTGTGCTTTGACCAACGGATGCAGTAGAGAGGATGTCCAAAGGTAGGTCATAAGAAAGCTTACAGCTGCCGCCGGAGCCTCCTGGAAGGCTTGCTCGTGACAGATGCCCTTTGGGATGCAGCCCTCCTGCGGGGAGGCAGCGCCAAGCCCATGGAAGGCTGTTCAGAGCTCCAGCTGCCAGCCAGCCTCTCCTTGCTCTGCATTTTCCCCTCCCTGTTGGCTCCCGCAGGTGAGCTCTGCTCGCCTGTCCATCTGCCCCAGATAACTTCCTGCTAATGAGCCCTCCCTGCGTCTGCCCCTCTTCCTCCTGGTGACTGGGATGGGACGCTCAGCTCGTGGAGTACCACCCCCATCGTAGCATGCTTGGATTTTCATTGTATTTGGCAGCTTCGGTCAGAAATATGAAGCAAGGGGAGTTAGGACCTTTGACCAGAGAACCTCAGAGTTTAAAGCCCTTGGCAGTGCACTGCCTCTTCCAAAGCCCGAATTTCATAATCAGAGGAGATGCCTGAGCTCCTGAGAGTTCAAGGCCTGGCCCCACTGTGGGCCTTCCTTTCCCTCTTTCTCTCCTTGTGATTAAAGACCATGGATTCGCAAACCATCTGTCTGAAGTTCATTCTCAGGCTCTGGCCATCTCCCCTGACTCCAGGGCCATAATTATCGTGATAATGTCACAGGGATAACTTTTTTGGTAAATTTAAACCAGTGCATTTTTACTTCCCTCCTTCCATCCCAGTTCCTTGCAGTTGCTCCCTCTAGGGCAGCCGGAGGCTTTTTGCTCCAAGGCGGGAGAGACTTTGTAAGACCTGGTTTTGAAAGCTCTTCAGAAACTGCCAGGGCTTCCTTCTCCCTCTTGAGCACATTAAGGGCAGAGCCTAGGGGCTAAGAGGTCCCCAGGGAGCCCTCTGGAGGTGCCAGGCGCCCGCTGAGAATGGAGTTACGGAGCAAGAGGATTTGGAGATGTAAAAGCAAAGGAAGCAGCTGCTTTTGGGGGGCCTGGAGGATTTGGGGGGCCTGGAGGGTTTTGGGGAGCCTGGAGGATTTTGGGGGACCTGGAGGGTTGCAGAAGAGAAAAAGATAGAGGAGTGAAAGGTGGGAAAGCAAAGGACCCGAAGCCGCTTTCTGACTGGAAGACAGAGGAGGTGTTAGGTCAGTGGGGGCGTCAGAGGGGCAGGGACGGGTGTCCATCTCCAGGAAGGTGCCAAGAGGGTCAGCCAAGGGGCACCTGAGTTTGAGCTTTCTCCTGAGTGGCATAGAGGATGAACGAACCACCAGAGGGCCGGTTCTAGGCAAGGCAAAGTGACACTTCGCACTGAGGGGTCACTAAAGGACACTAAGGGATCTAGCCATGGGCAATGTGGGAGCAATGCTGGACCTGGGACATCTCCCCGCAAACCAGACCCTGGGTTACTTTGGCCATCAGAAGCTCTGACCTAACAGGTAACCCTGGAGACCTATGAGTGCAGGGGGCACCCCCACAGGCGCAGGCAGGGCAGGGGCTCTACCCTTCCAGCACAGGCTGCTCTAACGCAGCACCACAGACTGGTGGCTTAGAAACATCAGGAATGTAGTTGTTTAGTTCTGGAGGCTGGTAAGGGCCCGTTCCTGGGCACTTCATAGTCACCGCCCGTCTCTCTGTCCTCACGTGGTGGGATGAGCCAGAGCTCTCTCTGGGGTTCCTTTTATAAGGGCGCTAATCCCATTCATGGGTTGTCCACCCTCATGACCTAATCACCTAACCCCCTCACTAACCTCCAAAACCCATCACACTGGGAGGGAGAAGTTTTGACATGAATTTTGGGGTACACAAAGGTGCAAGGAGAGAAAACTATGCCAGGCACCCTGATAGCTTCTTTGTGAGGATGACCTGATTCGGTCCTCACAACAGTGGTATAAGGTTAGGTGTTATCACCCCTATTTCAAGGGGAGAATGCTGAGGCTCAGGTGGAACGTGGCAGAGGCAGAATTTGAACCGGAGTCAATCTGGCTCCCGGAGCTGAGGAAGGAGAGGCGTTTACCAGCCCCACACTGTGCCTTGCCCCTGGCACCTGGCACCTGGCACTGTACCAGCCCCACACTGTGCCTTGCCCCTGGCACCTGGCACCATACTAGCCCCACACTGTGCCTTGCCCCTGGCACCCGTCACCGTACCAGCCCCACACTGCCTTGCCCCTGGCACCTGTCACCGTACCAGCCCCACACTGCCTTGCCCCTGGCACCTGGCACCTGGCACCGTACCAGCCCCACACTGCCTTGCCCCTGGCACCCGTCACCGTACCAGCCCCACACTGCCTTGCCCCTGGCACCCGTCACCTGTCACCGTGCAGGCCTTGGTGAGTGAGTGCTAATATAAGCCTCACACGGACACACACACACACACACACACACACACACACACACACAGCTCGGGAGACCTCCGGGGCTGGCCGTGGTTGCTAGGGGCAGCAGACCGGTTGCTAGGGGCAGCAGACCGGCCAATGTGCAGTCACAGTTATCATTTCACAGTCGTTAGTTAGGAGGTAGAATTGCAGAACATTCCGAGGGTTGGCTGGAACCACAGAGATCACTTCACATTTGTAGGGACCTTCCTACGTCTCCTTGCACCTTTGGTGTAAGGCCCCTGCCCCCATTCCAGCAGCGTTGTAAGGGCCAGGGCCTTCCCAACGCCCTGCCCACCATTCCCCTTCCCCTGGCTGCACCTTGCTGCCTGGTCCTCACCGGATTTTTAGAAACCTGCCTCTTGCCCTTAACTGCTATTTTTAACCGGTCTCCTTCTGAGGCTCCTTCCTAGCACATCCCACACCCCTTCTCCCAGGATAGCCAGGCAGGCAGGTCCTGAGAAGCAGCCAGGGTGTGTCTCTTTTCTATAAACTATTCAACCAATCAACCAAAAAGGACCCCCACACGACAGAAACAGATAGAGCCAACATCCTGGGCCTCGCTAGACCGTAACTTCCCACCCATCTGCTGCAGACAAGCCTGGTCTCCAGCGCCCCCAGCACCCTGCCTGAGGGGTTCCTACCTCCTGGTGCCAGAGACAGGTCCCCAACTTCTGCTGGGCCTCCCTGCCTGCTGCTGTCAGGGGCTCTCAGGATCGCCCTCTGCTGGGCGGGTCCTGCACGACCCCCCATGAGGCCTCAAGCATGGAAGGGGCTTTTCCAGGTTGGGAGCAGGGCTGGTCCTTCCTTTCACACACACACACACACACACACCCACCCACACATACACACACACACACACACACACACACACACACACACACCCGCTCACGGAAGCCTCCTGGGGTCTCAAATGGAACTCCAAGCAGGACCGTCTTGCGGACACGGAATTGTCAGAGATAGTACGCAGGGGATTACAGTCGCCCCTAGAAGGCCTGTTCTTAGAGATCAGAGGTGCGGGTCTGACCTCACAGCCTGTTAAAGGGCTCATCGCCCACCAGGCAAGGTCAGCCCCTCTCCCAACACTGCGCCTCTGGGCATCCGTAGCAGCCCGTGTCTGTCCCAGACTCGCTCTCCTCCCAGTCCGGAAACCCTTCATTCCCTCCCCGGGAATGCCACCTTTCAGAGAATGTCCCGTCCCCACCTCCTGGATGAGACCTTCCTCCGCAGCTCCAGGAGCCCCTTGCATTTACCGAGTCTGGATAGTTCACTCCACCCCAGTTTCATTCATCTAAGGACAGTGCTGCTAATGCACCCGGGCTAGAAACGAGACAGCACCCTCCTCCGGGCTGGGAGCAGCTGCGTCTGGGTTAGTTCTGCTCAGGTGCATCTGAAAACCGTGGGTGCAGCTCGTCTGAGACTGGAACCATGAGGCCCCGTGCGAGGCTTCCCTCCCATGGCTGGGACAGTCAGCCCACGGCAAGGCCCAGCCTCCAGCCCAGAGGCAAGCACCGTTTTGAGGTTTTAGAGGACTAATATAACCAGCTGTAAATGTTCTTTGAAACACCAGTTAGCTCTGGATGTTTCGAGATCTTGCAGAAATGTTAATAACAAGAGGTCTGGTTCTATCCTGGGAGGATAGCTTGTGACGCAGGAATCACAGTGTCTTCCTCTCTTATCTGTCACAGAAGCCCGGGGGTGATGCCACAGACAGCCCCATTTTGTGGATCGCACAGAGAGTGGGGTCCGGGCCTTCTGATTCCAAGTCACATGCTGCCTCCTCTCCTCGTCAACACCTGTCACTTCCTACCCTGGGAGTTTTACAATCCCTCCTGGTACGGGAAGGGGCAGGAAAGCTAAGATGAAAACGTGCACACAGCCACTCCCCTAACTTCCCAGGGCACTTCCCACGCTGTGTGCGGGGCTCCAGGCAGTGCGCTCAGGACATTCAAGTAAGCCACACCTGTCCTGCCCTCGCTGAGCTGGGAGGGGAAGTTGGACAGTGAGGCAGCAAAGACAATAAAGTGAGCGGGGGTTGGAGGGTGTCTGTGATTGTGATGTGCTATAGGGGGCGGCAGGGTGGCAGATATTAATGAAGGCATGGGGCCAGGTGCCTTAAGAAGGTGCAGACGGACGGTAGGTCCAGTCTCAGCTCGAGTTCACCAGCTGGGTTTCCACCGGCGTGTTTTTTGTTTTGTTTTTTGACAGACCACAGCTTCCTGAGGGATGTCTCAGACTGGAACCAGGACACAACAGCGGGGGGCAGCCTGCAGCTCACAGAGGCCACGCCCCCTCACCCAAATAATGGTGTCAGAGTGACCGAGCTCAATTGAGAGCGTCCAGACCTGCCTCCCCAACCCCAGCCCGCTCCAGGCTTTGTCCGGGCGGGGTGCAGCGTCCTGCTTCTCTGACGCCCGCCACTGATGTCCTTGGGGGAGCAGTCCTGGAACCTTCTGCCTGAAGCCCGCTGCAGGGACGCTGGCTGCAGGCATTTAAAATCTGTGGGCGCAAAACGGCTGGCTGGTCTCCCAGGGCAATCTAAATGTTGGTCGATCGAAACCCTCAGCCACTCTAGTCGGCTAACAAGAGGAGTGAATCGCTTCTGAAAAACCAATTATAGGTCTCTGATAGCATCCTGAATGCTGAACCCCACGTGGGATAAACCCACACGTGCCTAAGGGAGGGTGACACCTGATCCGTTTCCCCTGATTCACCAATCGTGGACGAGTGCCCCCTGCAGGCGGAGCCGTGCAGGACAGGTTGCGAATGGGAGGAAATGGAGCTGGTTAGCCCACCGCTTTCAAGCCCTAAATGGCTTTTTCCCCCCAACACTTCCCTCGACCAGGCGCACTTGAATCTCCTCACCCCTCTCCCAACGACCTCTTAGCCAACCCCACAGCTTTCCAATCACTGCCTGTTATTATTAAGTCCAGCTTGGTCCGTTTTAAAATCTCACCCGCGTATCTACTAGTTTATTGCTTACTTTGAGCGGGGCCAGGCTTGATCCGCTCCGTATGCAGAGGACAGATGGGGTGTGTCCTGGGGCTCCAGGATGAGTACTAATCTTGGAATTGGAAGCTCCACTCTAGAATTCAGCAGCTGGGTTACTTTGTAGAAGTAACTCAGCCCCTCTGATGGCCTTTTATAAGAGAAAGAAAGTATTATTTGCTCTGTCCACACCCTGGAGTTGTCAGGTTTTTACAAGTCTGTACACTTCACATGTCAGTTATTGTCCCCCCGCCCCTCCTTTTGACGTGGGCGCTGCTGCCTTCTCATCGGAGCCCTGTCTCCTTGGCTGACAAACACCCCCTCCTGTGTGCTTTTCCTACTCACCCCACAGGCTGGGCAGCACAGTGGTTACGATCATGGATGCTGGGATCAGGCTGCTTTGAATCACACCCCAGCTGTGCCATTTACAGCTATACAGTCTTGAGTAAATCTCTTAACCTCTCTGTGCCTCAGTATTCTCATCTGTGAAGTGGGGACAACAGTGCTGCCTCTCTCATGGGCTCTTGTGAGAAGAAAAGGGGTTACTATGTATTAAGTGTCTGGAGCAGTGCCCAGGATTAGCAAACCTGGGACAGAGTAACAGTTGAAGATTATTTTACTATTACCGAAACTTGGAATTCTAGCAACAAGGATTTAGTGAGTACCTAATAACTGCCAGGCACTGTGTAAGGCACTAGGGATCTTATATGAATGTAATGTTCCTGACAGAGCTAACAGCAGCCAGGGGAGGGTATGTGACACAAACGTGATAATCACTACACTATGGAAACAGAATCAGGGAGGGTATGGATAAGAAGACTGAGCAATTATGATACAGTGTTGCAAGTGTTATCCGGGCAGGTGGAACCTAGAAAGGGCCTCTCACCCAGATTGAGGGATCACAAAAGGCTTCCTGGAGGAGGCGACACACTACACTGACGCTGTAAAGGATGAATAAGAGTTGGCCAGGAGACTGGAGGCTAAGCGGGAGAGTGTGGGGAAAGGCCTCCTGGGGCCAGAAGGAGCCCATGTGTAAGGGTGGTGGGTGAGGGAAGGGAGGGGGGAGAGGCGGAGTGGAGTCAGGTGCACAGGTGATGGGGGCTAGATGAGGTAGGAGGGACCCCTGTGGTCCAGACCACGGAGATGGTGGTGGTGCCAGCACTGGTGGGCAGACTTGACGGGGCTGTGGGGGAGAAGAGTCAGCTGTGGTAGGTGAGTGGGCGTGGCACTGGGGAGTGGCGGGGGGGGGGTGGAAGGATAGGCAGGAGGCAGCAGTGTGGGTGAGATGAGGGACAAGGAAGAGAGGGTGGCTTCTGGCTCAGGCCTGGGGCACCTGGTGTCCTGGAGGATGTGGGGAAAGGTGGTGAGCTGGGTTTGGGACATGCTTGAGGTGCCTATGGAGCATTTAATAGCACTGTCTGGCAAGCAGGGACCATGCATGGGGGGGGGTCCAGGAGACATGGATTTGGCTGACATCAGCATACTGAGGGTGACATTGGATGAAATCGTGGGGACAGTGTGTGGAAGGCGGGAAGAAGCAGCCAGGCCAGAGCTTAGAAGACCACGGACATCTGAGGAAGTGGGCAGAAGGCAACATGGGCCCCTCTCCTGGCATTTGATGCTTGACAGGGTAATGCATAAGAAGAAGGAGTGAGTCGCTCACAGGTAAATGGGTGAGGGGCAGGAGAGCCGGGAAGCGGCCCTTTGGGCTCCCCCAGCGTCCCACAAGTGATGTAGGCGAAGCCAGGTCTGGGAGTTACGGAGGACGCTGGTAAGAGGCCCTAGAGACTGGGCTGCAGCGTCCTCCTCCTCGTTCACACTCTGCTCACCTTCAGTCGGCGGCTGCCCGGGCGCCAAGGTTGTCAGCTTCGATTAGGTCGCAGCTGAGTCCCCTTCTGCGTCCTCCGTCTTTCAGAGTGACACAGCCCGAGCCAGGAGGGAGTCACCAGCAGCCCGCGAGCCACTGGGTGAATTGAGTTTTGCAAACTGGCTGTTAAAACAGCCATTATTAAAAATTAAATTACATACACTCCCAATTAAGTAAAATATTTTAAAAGCAAAGTCACATCTATGCTTGACACTCATCGCTTTCCAATTAGTTCATATCATTTCTCTACATATTACTCGCTCTTGGGGGGGACGCACACCGATGGTAACTACCGCGCGGCAGAAACACTAGGTAGCGGTGTGCTAGTGCACATCTGTAACCACCGCCGGCCAGCGCCAGCACTCTGGCAGCCTGCACTTAGCCGTGCTGGGTCCTCACTCACTCACCCTTCGCACACCTGCCCTGCCCTCACACCTGCCCTGCCCTCACATCTGCCCGGCCCTCACACCTGCCCTGCCTCACACCTGCCCTGCCCTCACATCTGCCCGGCCCTCACACCTGCCCTGCGCTCACACCTGCCCGGCCCTCACACCTGCCCTGCCCTCACACCTGCCCTGCGCTCACACCTGCCCGGCCCTCACACCTGCCCTGCGCTCACACCTGCCCGGCCCTCACACCTGCCCTGCGCTCACACCTGCCCGGCCCTCACACCTGCCCTGCCCTCACACCTGCCCGGCCCTCACACCTGCCCTGCCCTCACACCTGCCCGGCCCTCACACCTGCCCGGCCCTCACACCTGCCCTCACACCTGCCCTGCCCTCACACCTGCCCGGCCCTCACACCTGCCCTGCCCTCACACCTGCCCGGCCCGCACACCTGCCCGGCCCTCACACCTGCCCTCACACCTGCCCTGCCCTCACACCTGCCCTGCCCTCACACCTGCCCGGCCCTCACACCTGCCCGGCCCTCACACCTGCCCGGCCCGCACACCTGCCCGGCCCTCAGCCACCCACTCACCCCTCTAAGGCTGCTCACCCCTGAAGATCAGGCCTCCCCTCCCCACTCCACTTCCCAGAACCACGGTAAACCAGGGTATGGTGGGAGCAAGAAATGGAGCTTATTTTCCTAGACAATACTCTGCTTTATATATAAAAAAGTTACAAAGGAAATATGTATTACGGATAACTGCCAATCACTGCTGATCCATGAAACAACAAAAGAGTTCAAGACAGATGAGCATTCAGGCAGCATGCCATTGCTGTTTGTGTCTTTAAACATTAGTGATGTCGTCAGCTCTGGCTCTCTCACTGAAGTTAAATAAACAAATGTGGTTCATAACCTTTCTTGTGCCATGACCTTCCGGGGAAACCTGGTGAAACTTACGGCCTCCTCTCAGAGTCAAGGTTTCATGCGCATAATATAGAATGCGTTAAATTATAAAATTATATTGAAATAAAGTCATCAAAGTATAAAAACATAAATGACATAGTTACTAGTACATATCTGTTTATCACTACATTAAATAACCAGATCTAGCAAGGGAATTGAGTTACTATTGTAATTTTAGACTAGTGCTCATTGGAGATGAGATTTTTGAGATATTTACAACTCTTATTACGTGACTTCTGTGATTGCTACTCATGATAAATTTAGTTATTGGCAATGCTACCGTACTTTGTTGCCTATATTGTTTTAACATTTTTTTTAAATTGAGATATAATGACATATTCCATAGTTTCAGGCATGAAACATAATGATTTTCTGAAAGTATATATTATGAAATGATCACCACATAAGCCTAGTAAACATCCATCACCGCACATAGTTAACACATAGTTTTTTCTTGCGATGAGAACTGTTAGGCTCTACTCTGTTAGCGACTTTTAAGTATGCAACACAGTGTTACTAACTATAGTCACCATGCCATACATGACATTCCCCAGGACTTATTTATTTTATAACTGGAAGTTGGTACCTTTGGACACCCGTCACACTTTTATTCTTTATCGGAAAAAAAAAAAAAGACTACTAAAGTGTCAACAAGGGATTAGAGAAGACAATGTAGTTTTTCCACCCCAGTTTCTAGGCTACCTTGAATTCTGATCGTGGACCACCAGTTAAAACCCTTGTATCTGAATCTCTGTAGAACCTCAGACGTTCTCCCAAGTGTCTGTGAGATTGTGAGCATTCTGGTCTCAAAGGCTCATATGGAGCCCTTTGGGTAAGCAGAGCATTCGGGAGAGCAGTTTGTTTCTGAGAGCCTTGCTTGTGGCGGGTGCGCTCCCAACGAACCGCCCACAGAACAATCTATTTCTCAAGGCCCCTCTGTGCAGACGCAGCTGGTACTCACTGCATTCCCTGCTCGCTCACAGTTAGATGGCTTGGGACCAGGTCTGGCTACCAGGCTGGGATGGGAGTTGATGCATGCCCCTTCAGACAGCCTGCTCTCGCTTCCGCGGCCCTGGGGACCCTGAAATGACATGTTATAAAGCAGTCACAAACGGGAGGGGCCTCCATCGACCTGGGACCCTGAGTGATCAGACGGGGAGCAGAGCCCCCTCTGACCCGGCTGCGGGAGTGACACGGTCACCACTGCTGTGGTGAGGCGAGGCGCGGAGGTTCCGGGGTTCCCTACTGCTGCTGATGGCACGGGTGGGAGAAACATCCGCCAAGCCACCAAGGCCAGAAGAGCTTCCCCGCCGACTCAGAGAATCACCAGCTAAAAGCAGTGTGTGAGCCATGAAGTGGGGGGATGATTTGTGCCCCAGCACAAGTTAACCAATAACCTCTCTGATGCTTTCCCACGCGTGGATCCCCGAGGAGCTCGAGAGTGTGCCACACATCCTGCCAAATCACGCTTCAGAACGGCTGCGTGCGTCGCCGCTGGGAACGGAGAGACTTGCCGTTTCACCGCATCCGCATCCGCACCTGCACCGGGCGCTAGCATTTTAAAGGTCTTTGCCAATTTGATACCGAAAGAGGGCATATTGGAAACTCAACTGGCACGTCCTTGACCATTTCTGAGGTTTATATATTAAAAAAATATATGTATTGGCAATTGGTGAGGTGTCTCTTCTTATCCTTTTAAAAACCAGCTGTAGGAATACTTCCTGTGTCTCGCGCGCCCCCTCGAGGGGGTGGCCCGGAATGACTGCCCCACGCCTGTCAGCCCGCGGCAATTATCAGCCGATTATCTCCCTAATGCGCGCCGCAGAGCCTCCCTGGTTAACCCCTGGCTGGAGGGCTGCCTAACGACGTTTTTATAGCCCAATGTCGCTCTGCTCCATTAAGTCCCAGCAACGGCCACAGCGGGGACTCCCCGCCAATCAGTCAGGAGTGGGCCCTGTGCGCGTGCGGGCGGCCGTGGACAGAGGCCGGTTGAGCCGGGCGGGTCAGAGGGAGATGGTGGTGTCCTCCCAGCAGGTGCGGCTGCAGGAGCCGAAGCTCAGAGAAGGAACCGGCCTATCGGACGGACGGAGGCTGAGCTGCTGGCCCGGGCAGCCAGAGGCTGGTGTGAGCACTGGGGCTGCGGCAAGTCCAAACCCGGGTCACGCTGAGTGTGACATGCACGTGGAGGGCTCAGGGAGCTTAGCACACACGAAAAGGGATATGCGACGTTATTAATGATTTTTTTAAAAACGGATTATTGTTGAAATAACACTTTAAATATGTTAGATTAAGTAAAATATTGTATTTGAATTAATTTTCTTTTTTTTTTCTTTTCTTTTCCTAATGTGGGTACTAGGAGGATTTAAATTATGTGTGTGGCTAGCACGACATTTTGATTAGATGGTTCTGGTCTAAGGTCTCGTAGGGAACCACTGGCAGTGGGAGGGAAGTGTGTGTGTGTGTGTGTGTGTGTGTGTGTGTGGTGCAGGGGCAGGGGCCGGGCCGGGTGGCTGTGCAGTCACAGTCTGTGTGTGTGTGTGTGTGTGTGTGTGTGTGTGTGTGTGGTGCAGGGGCAGGCGCCGGGCCGGGTGGCTGTGCAGTCACAGTCTGTGTGTGTGTGTGTGTGTGTGTGTGTGTGTATGTGTGTGTGTGTGTGTGTGTGTGTGTGTGTGTGTGTGTGTGTGAGGGGTGCAGGGGCAGGCGCCGGGCCGGGTGGCTGTGCAGTCACAGTCTGCCACCCAGATCAAAGCCCGGGACGGCTTACCCTCGCCACCTCGCGCTCCTGGGTGTCAGGCACACTGCACACACAATCTCATTGCATCCACAGGAAGAGGCGGTGACCTGGGACCACCATCCTGCCCTGCACGGGGCCAGCGGGGCTGAGTCACTAGGCAAGGCCACACACTAGGAGCTGGGGGGAACAGAACGGGACGCAGTGGAGCTCCAGTCACAGTCCCCTCTACTGCGGAACCGGGCCCTGCGCCCGAGAGCTTCTGGGTCACGCCAGCCCTAGAGCAGCGTCCGCCAGCTATGGCCCAAAGACCAAATCCCGCCGGCCAACCGTTTCCCAGAGTTAAGAATGGTTCTTACAGTAAAAAATAAAAAAAATTGTGGCAAAATACACTTAGTGTAATATTTACCATCTTAACCATTTTAAAGCATATATGGTTCACTACAGTTAAGTATTTTCATATCGTTGTAGAGTCTCCAGAACTCTTTGTGAAACTAAAACTCTGTACAAATTAAACAACAACTCCCCATTTTCCACCCCCACCCCCCGCCACAGCCCCTGGGCGGCTCTGGTGAGAGGTTGTGCCCAGAGGGCAACCATCATTCTCCTTTCTGTCTCCATGGGCTTGACTGACTGCTGTGGATACCTCATAGAACTGGAATTACGCAGTATTTGTCTTGTTTTCTGGCTGGCTTATTGCACTTAGCATAATGGCGATAAGGTTCATCCATACCATGGCATGTGCTGGACTTGCCTTCATTTGAGAGGCTGAACAGTATCCCAGGGTATGTATAGACCACATTTAGCCCCTCCACTCATCTGCTGATGGACTCTCAGGTTGCCTCTACCCCTTGGCTGTTGTGATCAGTGATGCTATGAATGTGAGCGTGACACTACCTTGTCGACATCCTGTTTTCTGTTCCTTCGGGTATATCCTCAGAAGCGCAACTGCTGATTCTATGATAATCCTTTTTCTAATTTTCTGATGAGTCACCACACTGCTATCAATAGAGGCTGCACCATTTTACATTCCCACCGGCAGTGCACAGGGGTTCCGATTTCTCCGCATCCTCGTCAGCAGTTGCTATTTCCTGTTTTGTTTTGTGTTTTGTTTTGCCTGACCTGCGATGGCACAGTGGATAAAGCCTAGACCTGGAACGCTGAGGTCACTGGTTCAAAACCCTGGGCTTGCCTGGTCAAGGCACATATGGGAGTTGATGCTTCCTGCTGCTCCTCTCTCTCTCTCTCTCCTCTCTAAAATGAATGAATGAATGAATAAATAAATAAAATAGGAGCCATCCTAAGGAGCAGGAGGCTCTATCTCCTTGTGGTTTGATCTGCATTTCCCTCATGGTGACTGCTGTTGGGCCTCTTTCCCTGGGCTCAGTGGCCGATTGTGTGTATCTTATTTGGAGAAAGGCCTATTCAAATCCTTTACCCACTTTTACATTTGCTGTTGTTGTTGAGATTTATACCTTTCTTAAATGGTTCAAAAAGCAAAAGTAGAAGAATGTTTTGTAAAGTGTGGAAATTAGGTGCAATTCAAATTTCAATGCCAGGGAGTAAAATTTTATTGTAACACAGGCACATTCATTTGCTTACATTTTGTCTATGGCCCCTGTCTCTACAGTGGTGGAGTGGAGTGTTTGAGACAGAGGTTGTATGCAAATCCTAAGTATTTTACTATTCCATTTTTACAGAAAAAGTCGGTTACCCTTGGGCTAGGAGGCAAGGGGTTAAGAAAAAGCCTTCAAGGCCCAAAGGAAGGATGTGCTTGCCTCCTATGGACAGACGGGGGCAGCAGAGAGCTGATGTGTTGAAGGGGGTTCCGCTCTGGTCCAGCTTGGGGGAACTCCCGAGTGGCTTCTGCTCAGGGTCTGCGGCCCACCCGCTGTGTGGATGAAAAGGAGGCCCACATACCAAACCTGACCAGCACAGAGGAGGCCTGCACCGTGGGCTTTACAGACTCAAAGGCCGCAGGTGACCTCACAGGTGAGTCTGAACGTACAAATTCCTAATTCAAGGAAGGTTGTCATGTCCCAGGCCTGTAGATTCCTTGACCAAGGTCGATCTTTACCTTAAGTGAGCCTGTCGATGGTCTTTGTGCACCTAAGGTAACACAGCTTTGAAATGTTAGCATGATCTCCCCCAGAGCCCTCTGGGCACAACCTCTCACCAGAGCGGGAGGCGGCAGAACCCCCGGTTCCCCTGCTCCCCGGCACGCCACCTCCACGTGCTGTACCCCCGGTTCTCCTGCTCCCCTGCACGCCACCTCCATTTGCTGTACCCCCGGTTCTCCTGCTCCCCGGCACGCCACCTCCACGTGCTGTACCCCCGGTTCCCCTGCTCCCCGGCACGCCACCTCCACGTGCTGTACCCCCGGTTCCCCTGCTCCCCGGCACGCCACCTCCACGTGCTGTACCCCCGGTTCCCCTGCTCCCCCGCACGCCACCTCCACGTGCTGTACCCCCGGTTCCCCTGCTCCCCCGCACGCCACCTCCACGTGCTGTACCCCCGGTTCCCCTGCTCCCCGGCACGCCACCTCCACGTGCTGTGCCCCCGGTTCCCCTGCTCCCCGGCACGCCACCTCCACGTGCTGTGCCCCCGGTTCCCCTGCTCCCCTGCACGCCACCTCCACGTGCTGTACCCCCGGTTCCCCTGCTCCCCACCTCCACGTGCTGTACCCCCGGTTCCCCTGCTCCCCGGCACGCCACCTCCACGTGCTGTACCCCCGGTTCCCCTGCTCCCCCGCACGCCACCTCCACGTGCTGTAGATGCTAACTACTGACCACCTGGCACCCTCCAATGTAAAACGCCCATGTGTCTGTCTTGCTTCTTATCCAATCCCAGAGATCTCCCTGCTTCGCCTCCTCCCGCCCCCTTAATCCAACGCTAATGGGTTTCAGGTAATCTCCCGGCATCTCCTCCTTTGACTGTCATGTATAAACTGAGCAGGACTGCTGTTCTCTGGAGCATTTTCTCCGTCCATTGGCATTTTGCTTCCTGGCATATGTCGTCAGTTTGGCTCAAATGAACTCATAAAAATTCTCTGCAGGTTTGGATGTTTCTCACATCGACAGTGTGGGAGGGTGGCTGGAAACCACCAGAACGTGTGTGAGGCTGAGCTGGGAAGGAGAGGGGTCCTCCTGGGTGTCTCCGCTTCCCTCCCGCCGTCCTGCCTCTACTCTGTGTGACCGTCAGCCTGTCCTTCCTGACATGCCGACCTGGCCCCGCCCTTCCTCTTCATCCGCCTTCATGGCCCCGCCCTTCCTGTTCATCCGCCTTCATGGCCCTCTCTGCTCTCCTTGGAGATCGAGTCCAAGTTTCTTCAGCCTGGTTCCTGACATCCTGTCTCTCTCTTTGCCTTTCTTGCTCTTCAGTGCTTGGCTCCGTCAGTCAGAGAGGGATCCAAACCTCAGGCTCCCACAATATAAATACCCTGCGCCCTGGTCCCTGTGGACTTTCCTCTGGGCCTTGGCTCACACCTTCTGAGGCTGTGTTCTCACTGTCACCCATTTTACTCTGATAACTGCCTCTACCCCTCAGGCTCTACCTCCTCCAGGAAGCCTTCCAAGACCACCTACTTCCACCCCAGACACAGCTGGGTACCACTCTCCCGGCTCCTTTAATTCTCCGTGTTCACCCTTCTCCTGATACTTCAAATACTGTCACAGGAGAGGTCAGTGCCGACACCAGCTCAGCAGTGGGTGTGCATGAGAGGAGGGCACTGCAGGACTTGAGAAAAAACACACAAGACACAACACAGAGAAAAGATGGGTATAGGGGACTCCCAGCCTCTAGGACTGAGAGCCCAGATCTCTGCAGCCTCAGTGTATTTATTGGTCTCTTTGCTCATCAAGCAAATTAGCAGAGCCTGGGTTCAGGTGCAGAGAATGGTAATTAATACCTTTCAGGTATGTAGGGAAAAGGCCATAGGGGTCAGCTGTTTCCTTTAAACAATCTTATCAGTGCCCCGGGACTTGGCGTTCCAAGGTCTGCACCAAAGACTTGTCTCAGGACAACAGTCTAATTCCCAGCCACTTTCCTACAGGGCAGGGATCCAGTTATCTTTGGGACCCAAAAGCTACAAGAGGTCGTGTCACATAGCAGGCACTCAGTAAATGCTTGACATGAATGCATGAATGAATGAATGAGCATGAAATCTCCTCCAGAAAAGAGTGAGATCCCTTTAGGTCCAAAAGCTGTTTTAGTAATGTGCTTCATTTTCCAGGCGGAGCTGGACCTGGGCAAACAAGGGATGCTGGACAATGTTGTCTGCATCCGTATCTGGCCATTGCAGATTTTTTAGCTGAACCAGTGGAGCAGTAAGGTGGACAGCCCGAGGCCCACCCTGCCCCTCTCTGCCTCACAGTCTTGAGTATGGGCCTTTGGTACCTGAGATGAGCTGATTCCCACAGGGACCACAGTGGATAATTCATACGGCTTCCTGGAGCTGAGCAAGGTGGCACTGCTTTGTGACAGAGTGGGGTGCACTCACTCCGCAGCCCAGGAGGAAGCGAGGGCTTGGAGGCAGGGTATGCTAGAGGGTCCTGCTGTCCTCTTGTCCCCCTCCTCGGACTGGAGTCCACCAGCTTGGGGTGGATCGGAGGCAGGAAGAGGGGCATCAGATGACCTGAGGGTGAGGCCGAGCCCCGCTGGGCAATCGGCTGTGTGACACTGGGGAATCACACACCCACTTTGAGCCTTGGCTGCCACCTCCTGGGGTCACATGAAGATTGATCTGTAGGGTCTTTCTACAGTGTCAGTGGCTCTGCAGATACGCCCGTGGCTCCTGGGCAGGCCACACAGGACACTGACACCCCCTCTGCCACATCCTCCAAGCCCCTTTGTCAGGTGTGCAGAGCCCGCTGGAGGAAGAGATACCCTCACAGCTCAGCTCAGAGGCCTCAGACTCAATGTGGAATTAGCTGGAAGAATTACTCTGCACAAACAGACTTCTCTTGTCAGAGGCTATTGTCAATGTCATTTACAGAAAGAAGTCAATTAAAACATTCCCTACTGACTGGGGCCTCCTGCCCCTGCACTCCGCGGCCCAGCAGGACGTCACTCTTGACGAAGAGGTGTGTGGCTTTCAGGACTGAGGCTTGGAGAAGTCTCCTTTCCTCTGTTAATTAGATTTAATCTGTTTGGTGGGAATCTTTTAAAATTTCCGGCTCTTGCTGTTGAGCCATTTTTCCTTCAGAAATGAATACAATGTAGTTGTTTATTAATTGATTGGCTCAGTTATTCAACAAATGAATGTCATCTGCCTGTCTCTTTCAAACTGGTGCGGACATCTCTCCTCCGTGAGGCTTCCCTAAGCACCTGTTGAATGTTGCAACTTGCCCCCCAGTACTTCTGATCCCCCTTTCCCTCTCTTTATTTATTTAACCACAAATCTTATCACCTTCTAAGAGACAAAATAATGTGCTTATTTGTTACATTTACTGCTGGTTTTCTGTTCTCCCTGTTAGAAGGCAAACCCCACGTCCCCGGGGATATCTGACTACTTTCCTCACACTCTAACCCTAAACGCCAGGACAGTGCCTGGTCAACTGCTAGTGACCAGTGAGTAAGTTTTAGTGAATGAGTGATAAGCTGCGGACTCCTAGGAAAAGCCCTGAGCATTCCGTGTAAGACAGAGAAGATGGTGACCCAGGCCATTGGCAGGAAGAGGAAAGGAAGTCACGTTGACTAAGTGCTTTCTATGGGCTGAGCCCTTATATAAGGATCTTTGCCATTTACTCTCATAATGACAAGTTAAGTGGTGGTCCTATCTTCTCTACACAAAGAAATGGCTAGCTAGAGAGGTTAAGGTATTTGCTTTAAGGTCACCCAGCTCTTGAGAGGTGGACCTAGACTGCAAACCCACGGCTGTCTCTCTCCAAAGCTACAGCACATGCAGGGGAACACCAAAATGCACTGGGGCTTCAGGGAAGACTTCTTGGAGGAGGTGGCATCCACATCCCCTCAAAGACCGGACACAGTATGGACAGGCAGAAATAAGGTGCAGGGACTGTTATTTGCAATGGAGAAAAGGGTGAGCTGCCAGCCCAGAGAGGAGGTTGTCCAGGGAGGAGCAGCAACGGGGGCCCAGGCCACAGAGGAAGGACAGTCGTGGTCAAGGAGATTGGAAAGGCAGGTGGGGCCAGGGCCCAGCTGAGACGCAGGTTCAAAGCGACCACTTTAATTTGGAATTCACCAAGCTTTCTTATATGCAATTAAAAGATGTGTCATGCTCTCAAAAATCCTTGAAATAGTCAGAAATCAGCATTTCTCTGCTTCGCTGCCCCTCAAATGAGGCAGATCCAAGAGATATTGAAAAAAAGAAAAAAAAAGAATTACCTTTCGAGTCTTATGGGCCAAAGAGGTTATAAAAAGCCAGCGCATTCAGCTTAAAGTGCGGCTGTTGTCAAAACATTTACAAAAAGACCCTCTATTGGAAAAAGTGCCTCTGGGAGCTAAACATTTTGCATTTCTTACGGATGCCTTAAATACTCTGAGGCAGGTGACATGATGGCCGTTTGAAAGATGAGGCTCGAAGAGGTTAAGTTCCTTTTCCAAAGTCACAGGGCTGGTGGGCTCAGAGGTCAACTTCCCTGATGCCTCTTCTGCCCCCGAGGAAGTGCATGCCATCGTCATGGAAACTGCTTTCCTGTGGCTGCCAACAGGGTGTCTACTGCAGACAGTAATTCATTTTCGATCTCTGTGCCTCTGTGCTCTTAGGGAACCATGGAAATGGTCCTCCGGAGCTCAGCCTGATCTAGTTAGCTGGGAAATCTCCCACGGAGACGAGCAGATGGAGGAAGCTGGGACCCTGTGCTCTGTCAGCACTCGCATGTGACGGTGACAGTCTGGGAGAGCGAATGCTGAGGGAGGCACTACGTGGCGGTGACAGTCTGGGAGAGCGAATGCTGAGCGAAGCACTACGTAGCAGACCGAGGACAGGCACCCAGCTTGCCGTGCCGAAGCCAGACGACATCCTTCTCGAGGCTCATTCATCCGCCTCGGAGCAGGGCGCTGGCTAGGTTCTAGGAATCTGATGACGAGTAGCGGGCAGCCTCCAGGAGTTCTCTAAAGGTCACTGCGGTCCAGTCCCAGCCAGGCAGGGGAGCGGCCTCGGAAGGTACTCTACAGGCAGAATTAAAAATTTAAGAAAATCTGCAGCTTCAGAAGTGCCCCCCTCCAGTAGCCTGGATTCTGATCCATGACTCCACACAGCCTGTCAAGGTAGTAGGAAGGCTTGACTCCCACCCCCAGCTTCCACTCTGAGAACAGCATTATCCTACCTAACGGACTGAATGGCCTGCACGGGCTCCGCCCGGCCCGGTAGACCTGAAGGTGAGCACAAGCAGCTTGGGGCCATCGAACCCTAACAGGCTCCCCTGCACAGACCTTTCCACGGCGACACTGCATGTTGTTCTGGGTGGAGAAGCTGAAAACATAACACTTCCCCTTCCCAGTATGAGCTCCGTAGATGGAGAGCAAAATATCACCTCTAAACACTAGCACGCAGGAGCTGGTGTTATTATCCTTTGCAGAATCTCAGTCGCTTACAACAACAACAAACTGGGTTTTCTTCCTCACGGGTCTGTGTCTCCTATGGCAGCTCTGCTTCAGGCGGCAGCGGGGCTTCCTCTCTGTCTCACACACGGCTGTGTTCGTCCCATGGCGGGTGGCAGAAGCGCACGAGGGCCAAGCTGACACATGGGATGCCTGGAGCTGGCACGTTTGCCCACACGTCATTGGCCAAAGCAAACCACACAGCCAAGGTCAGCATCAGAGGGGCAGGTCCATCCACAGTGAGCAGTGCCAAGTGCAGGAAGGAAGTCACACTGTCCACGTGTGGATGTGTGGATGTGGCCTGGGTGCGTGGAAACAAGACACTGAACCCTGTTGTAGAAGGTCCCACCCGCTGCTCACGGGCACAGCTGGACCACTGCCAGCATTCGCACATCGGGGCCGGCCCCTGTAAACGTAACACCTATAGAGGGACGGCCCCCTCATCCACACTTCCTGTGGGAGCCTGGGTCCCTGAGGAGGAAAAGGAGGGAGGAAAGAGGAGCTGAGTAGGTGACAGCCATCTCCCCTTCCCTTAATCATAATCCACAAAGTGAGTGAAGGGTGGCGGTAGGCCAGGAGTGCTACCCTAATGGTTGTCCCTCAAAAGGGAAACACAGAGAGCAGAAAGCAGGTTCCCTCCTGGTACATACACGTGCATGTGCTGTATGCTGTCGCTTGGTCTTCCATAGCCCACCGGTGTAGGTATACGCTCTCCTTGCAAGGATGGTGCCTCACAGACCGCCATTTGTTTAGGAGGAAGGAGGGTTGTGTTCATTTATTTAGTCGACACCCATCTGTTGGGTCTTGATCATATGCCAACACCATCAGGCGTGGTTAAGACCTTTGAAGGCCTCAGACATTGTCCCTTAGGACCTCAGGACTCCCCTTCTCTCTTCAGGTCAAATATGTTAAAATACACTCAACTAACATTAAATTTTGTTTTGTTTTGTTTTAGAAATTTAGAAAGCCTTGCTTCCGCTTCTGAAATTATCTGGACCTGAGTGGTCCAGTATGATTATGGCTTCTCGGCAATCACTGTGTGTCAGAGAGATTCTTCCAAAGAGGGAAAATCCAACCCAGTCAGTTTTTCCAGTTGTAACGACATTCTTAGGAAGGCCTAATGACGTTTATCTGTCACTGAATGACGGGTAAAATTGATTTAACGCTATGGTTAATAGACAAAACATTCATTAACTTTGTTTTGCACTGTTTTCTCCCAAATTGGAGCTGTCATTTCTTTTTCGGGTCTCCAACATGTTGTTTTTTTTTTAGCTCTGGAAACCGAGCTGTCCCTAAACCACGTGCTCAGTTATCCCTCAGGGATGAGACATCACTGAATACGATGCAGGAGGCTGCAGGGAAGGGGTCAGACGAGGAAAAGGTCTCCTCTTCAAGACGCGCTCAGTTGAGAAGGAGAAACAGAGAAGTAACAATGTGAATTACAATGCGTGTGAGAAACAGAACCACCGGAATGAACCCGGGGTTCAGTGGGCACACAAAAGAGGGAGGAGATAGCCGTGCCCACGGCTTGTGAGGGCGAAGGCAGTCTGGCTGTGTGACCTGCACAGGTGTGCGCTCCAGCAATGGTGAGAGAAGGTGAGCAGGTTCAGGGAAGGCAGAGGGCAGATGAGGGAAGAATCCCAGGTTTAGAAAAGGAGGGGAGAGTACATGAAGGTGCATTAAGAGCGTGGTTGGGAAACTTGGAGTAATTGATCACGGTTGGAGCACAGAATGGGAGGGAGAGGTGGCAAGCCTGTGGCTGTCCAGGGGCACCATTTTTGTCATGGGCACCTGGCCCAGTGGTTTCCTGAGTCTGCAGACTTGGCACCATGACACGGAGGTATACCTTCTGAGGTCCGGCATTTTTCTTCTGCTAAATGGCTCCTGTATCATTTATGCTGGTTTCTTTGTGAAACTTTTTATTAATAGGTTTATTTATTTTTAACAACCCCTCATTTATAAGACACAAAAGGCAGACAGAGGGCTTATTTGAACTCCTTCCCTTAACTCTAGGTAAAACCACTGGGGCTTGGGTGTTTTCCCAGGTAGCCCCAGTGTTTCGATTTTTCCCGTCTTTCCTCTATTGCCGATAATTTCTTTACATTTCCATTCCATTGTCTCTTCCCTCTTCAACTGGAAGTGGGATCTAGAACTCTGTGTTATTTTCTTAGGACTATGAACTGGGGGGTTTAAAGCACCAAGAAAAATGCTGGCCAGGAGATAACTTCTGTTTCCGACAGGTGAAGAAAAGCCTGCGGAGTCAATTAAAGTTAATTTAATTACCAAGGAGTAATTAGCCTGTTCGTCCAGGTCTCATTCTTTCCTCTCCCTGTGAGAAGCCCCACGAAAAGTGAGCTTAGGTAAGAAAGACACAGAAACAAGGTGAGATCCTCTAACAAGTTGGTTAAGTGCACTGTCCCCCTTCCAGCTTCCCCAGGAGTGGGACCCTGGGCGGGGCGGGTGCCCACGTGCACCAGGCTTCTGGGGTCCTCATGCTTGGTTTTTATTTTTATTATTTCTAATGTCTTGCTGTCGCCTGACCTGTGGTGGCACAGTGAATAAAGCGTCGACCTGGAAATGCTGAGGTCGCCGGTTCGAAACCCTGGGCTTGCCTGGTCAAGGCACATATGGGAGTTGATGCTTCCAGCTCCTCCCCACCTTCTCTCTCTGTCTCCCTCTCCTCTCTCTCTCCCTCTCTGTCTCTCTCTCTCCCTTTCTCTCTCCTCTCTAAAATGAATTAAAAATAAAATTAAAAAAAAAAGAAATCTATTATTTCTAATGTCTTTACAGTGTAGACAATGGCCACTTGTTTCCCTAAAGTCCCCTCACTGCAGACAGCGAGCCCGCAGTTATATAAAGACAGAAGGTAGGCTTCAGGCATTGCTGGGTTCTGCGACTTGGAGAACTATCTCGGTACCAACGGTGACCTTGCTCTCCCTCTACCTGAAGTGATGGGTTAATTCACTGCCTCCCCACCTCCCCCTGCGAGAGGGTAGATCAATCTAAATAACTTCACCAGTGGAGTGTCAGCAACATCTCACTCTCCAGGTGGTTCCAAAAAAGTCACCTTCCTTACCGGTGCTATTTTTATTCTTGTCCAATATTCCATCCCCTCCGTGGCCTGTGGGGTGAGTATCCTTCCCAGCACTGTGCGGGCAGCGTTCTGGGGAGGCGGCATATTCACATGGCTCATCCCATCCTGCCTGCCTGTCCTACCCTGGACTTTCCTCCCCAAAGCCCAACCCCTACCTCGTCTTAAAGACACAGTTCAACTATGCATCCGGCAGAAAGCGAATGCCTTCTTCTGAGCTCCCCCACGGTGTCTCCTGTGTCCCGGCCGGTCCCTGAAAGAGAAGGACTTAGATGAACCGATGTTTTGGGCTCCTGGAGTCATTCCCAGGACCTGCTCCAGCACCCGCCCCAGCCAGGCTCAGACAGGTAGAGGTCCAGGAAGAATCCCATCTCTGCAGAGACCCTGTGACCTTCCATTCCTTCCTCACCCACCCAAACCCCTTCCTCCTGCCATTCCCACGTTCCCACGGCAGCATAGGCCCACCACCCACTTAGCCGCCTGGCCCTGAAGCCTGGTCTCACCGCTGACCCCGCCTCCCCTCATCCCACACCCTGGAATTCCACTGACTCGCATCAGTCAGGAGAGCAGCGGAAGGGGACCTGCGCTAATGAGAAGGACAACGAGCAAAATGCAACCTGGGATCCCGGATTGGATCCTAGGACCAAATGAAGACATTAGTGTCTAAAGTGGTGAAATTCAAATACAGCTTGGTTGCCCGCAATGCGCTGATGTTGGTTCTTGGTTCTGTGTTAATGTCAACAGTAGGGTGCCTGGGTAAGCAGTAGGCGGGACTGTGCTCTCTTTGCAACTTTCCTCCAAATCTAAAATGATTCCCAAATAAAAACTTTGTTTAAAAGCTGACGAGTGGATGAGTAGATAAAGACAATGCATCTAAGTTCTTCTCTTCCCGGGACCCGGCCGGGGCAGGGGAGAGACGCCCGCGAAGTCTCACCTGTGGGACTGTTCTTCCAGGGTCTGCTCGGGAGTTCGGAGAGCAGCCCCACCTCTGCCTTCCCCAGCCCCGCTTCCAAATGAAGCATCACCTCCCTCCAGTACGTTCCCATGGAAATGCATTCACGGCATCCCCCTCAGTATTTTCCCTTAAAAGCTGCCAAAGTCTGCCCGGAGGAACAGTTTGAAAATTCTTCAGTCACTTCCCTGCTCGTCCCTCTCTCGTTAAGGAAAACCTTTTCCTTGGAGGCTGTGAGCACTGACCTGGGAACAGAGATGCCGTGGTCTGGTCCTGGCCTTGCTGAACTCCCAGGGTGGCTGGCGGAGGCCCACCCCCTCACCCCCTCTCTGAGCCTCAGTGTCCCCATGGGTAAAAGCGAGGACCGCCTCCGAGCAGCGATTTCCAACCTCTTCCCCCACCAAGACGCTCTTTGTTTTCCGCCCTCAGGGACCGCGGTTTTGAAAGATGTTGTCTGTCAGAGCTTATTTCATAACATCAGGCTTTTCATGTTTTATTAAAGACATCCATAACTTCCCACCAGAGCTTCCGGTCACAGTCAAGCAAATTGGGTTGATGTTATTTCATGCAAATGCTGGTGCAGCCTCCTCCTGGCTGGGAGTGCAATGTTCCCTTTGGAATGTGAAGATATTGAAAATCATTCTCGCTCTCCCTTAGTGCGCCTGGGGACGCAGGTTCAGTGCCTCCAGTGCTGGGGCAGGATGGGGCACCTGGCCCCTAAAGCCAGCTCTGAGATTCTGTGAGGTGGGGAGACTGCAGACTTTGGAGTCAGAGACTTGAGGGTTTTTTTTGCCTTTGTTTTAATTTTAAGCTTACTGTTTACTTTGGTGTGGTCCTGGGCAGTATGACAAAAGTCCACAAGTTCCTTGACACTTCTCCCTTCAGAAGGTGGAGCCCAGTTCCCGTCCCCTGGAGTGTGGGCTGGACTGGGTGATTCTACAAACAGAATGGGGTGGAGATGCTGGCGTGCTGGACCTCACACCAGATCCCAAAGGCCTTGCGACTTCCTTCTCGCTCCCTCTCTCAGATCGCCCGCCCTGGGGTAAAACAACTGTCGTGTGGCCAGAACACTCAAGCAGCCTATGGAGGAAGCTCTCACGGCCAGAAGCTGAGGTTTCCTGCCAACAACCACGAGAGTGAGCCATCTGGGAAGCTGTGTTCATTTCCTGACCATCTTGGAAGCTGCGTTGGCAACATAAAACGTCACATATTGACCTTGCAGTCCTGTGAGTTGTTAGTCCAACACTGGGTCTCACTGGGCTAAAATCAAGATGTCGGCTGGGTTGGGTTTCTTCCCAGAGTCTCCGTGGAAGTGTGACAGGTGCTGAGGAGCGTCAGCACAAGGTCTCACTTCTGCCTCAGGGAAGGGGAGGCTCTGGGTCTGGGACCTGGCCAGCAGGCTCCGGAAGGGAGGTTTCATGCAGGAGGTGGGCTGGGGGAGGGAGGGAAGCCAGCGGGCAGAGACCAGAGCAGCTGTGGGGTGCTGTCCCGAATCAAGGCAAGGGCGGGGCCGTGGCACCCCATCCCTGGCTCTCTGCTTCAGGCCAAATATGTTAAAGTACACTTAATTAACATTAAAAAAAATTTTTTTGTTGTTTTAGAAATTTAGAAAGCCTTGCTTCCGCTTCTGAAATTATTTGGACCTGAGTGGCCCAGTATGATTATGGTTTCTCGGCAATCACTGTGTGTCAAAGAGATTCTTCCAAAGAGGGAAATCCAACCCAGACAGTTTTTCCAGTTGTAACGACATTCTTAGGAAGGTCTAATGACGTTTATCTGTCACTGAATAATGGGTAAAATTGATTTAACGCTATGGTTAATAGACAAAACATTCATTAACGTTGTTTTGCACTGTTTTCTCCCAAATTGGAGCTGTCATTTCTTTTTCGGGTCTCCAACATGTGTTTTTTTTTCAGCTCTGGAAACCGAGCTGTCCCTACAGCGTGTGCTCAGTTATCCCTCAGGGATGAGACATCACCGAGTACGATGCAGGAGGCTGCAGGGAAGGGGTCAGACGAGGAAAAGGTCTCCTCTTCAAGACGCGCTCAGTTGAGAAGGAGAAACAGAGAAGTAACAACGTGAATTACAATGTGTGTGAGAAACAGAACGACCGGAATGAACCCGGGG
This sequence comes from Saccopteryx bilineata, assembly GCF_036850765.1. NCBI lineage: Eukaryota > Metazoa > Chordata > Mammalia > Chiroptera > Emballonuridae > Saccopteryx > Saccopteryx bilineata. The sequence goes on along the minus strand of NC_089493.1, from coordinate 9,404,286 downwards.
TTCAGTGGGCACACAAAAGAGGGAGGGGACAGCCGTGTCCACGGCTTGTGAGGGCGAAGGGAGTCTGGCTGTGTGACCTGCACAGGTGTGCGCTCCAGCGATGGTGAGAGAAGGTGAGCAGGTTCAGGGAGGGCAGAGGGCAGATGAGGGAGGGAATCCCAGGTTTAGAAAAGGAGGGGAGAGTACATGAAGGTGCACTAAGAGTGCGGTTGGGAAACTTGGAGTAATTGATCACGGTTGGAGCACAGAATGGGAAGGAGAGGTGGCGAGCCTGTGGCCGGGGTTCTCTGACTTCGGTTGCTCTGACCGGCAGCCCCGGTTCCCCAGCAGCTGTTGATGTTCAAGGGGAAGGTGCTTGGGTCGGGGGTGCTGGTGATGCCTTCAGCTCTGGATGGTCCGGATGGTCCAGGAGTGTGTGTGGGGGGTGGGGGCTGCTCAGGACAGCGGTGACTTTGCTAAACAGAGGGACAGGAGCTGGATGACAGCAGCAGAAGGCTTCGGGGGAAATGGCACAGAACGGGAGGGTGTGGCTCCAACTTCCTCATTAATCATCAAACTGGGTCCTTGGTGTGCGTGTGTGTGTACATGTCCATGTGCGTGTGTGTGTGCATATGCATGTGTGTGCATGCGTGTGTGTATGTGTGTGTGTGCATGTCCATGTGTGTGTGCGCGCGCGTGTGCATGTCCATGTGCGTGTGTGTGTGCGTGTGTGTGCATGTGCGTGTGTGTGCATGTCCATGTGTGTGTGTGCATATGCATGTGTGTGCATGCGTGTGTGTGCATGTCCATGTGTGTGCGTGCGTGTGTGTATGCGTGTGTGTGCATGTCCATGTGCGTGTGTGTGTGCATATGCATGTGTGTGCATGCGTGTGTGTATGTGTGTGTGTGTGCATGTGCGTGTGTGTGCATGTGCGTGTGTGTGCATGTCCATGTGCGTGTGTGTGTGCGTGTGTGTGTGTGTGTGCGTGCGTGCGCCTGTGCGTGTGTGTGTAGGTTCCTCCTGGTTCGCCCTTATTTCCAGGGACCCATGGAGTTACCGGTTTGCAGAGCAGGTAAAGAGCTCTGTGACTGTTTAGATCCTGACTCTATGTGACACCGGGAGGTGGGCCACCACACTCTGACCCTCAGTTTCCTCCTCTGCAACATGGGGATACTATTCCTACTTCACGGAATTAACATGAAGTTCAAATAAAATAACCATAAAACCACTGTGCCTTGAAAGAGCTGTGTTCTCAGCAGACGGTTCATTCTATTGCTGATGACCACCCTGCCCGTTGTCACTGGTGCCACCTCAGGGGGCTTATTGTTCCCTTCATGTTACTGCGTAGATTCCCGGGCCCCTGTCACTGATGATTCTGAGTCCCCTAGCAGGGCAGGGCCAGGCCTCCCCTCTCTGTTCAGCCTCAGCCCTGGGACTTTCCAGAACTGTCCAGGAAGCAGCTCCCCCAGCTCAGCTCTCGGGCTTAGGCCAGCCAGCAGCGAGAGAGGTGTCATTATCACAAAGATGAGAGGAGCGCCCCTTCATTGAAAATGGAGGGAGAGGAGAGAGGTCTCCTCACTGCCTGCCCAGCCCCCTCCCTGCAGAATTCCACCCTCAGTACCTGCTCCAGGTGCCGCCACATCCAACACCCCATGCTCGTGCATTTATTCACTTCTTTTCCATTCTGGAGACATTCTGTGAGCACCTAGCGCATGCCAGGCCCTGGGCTGGCCGTACGCATCATGCTGGTGATCGTGGATATCACTTACTGGGCACTGCGCCGCCCTCAGCCCCACTCAGAAATGTGTCTGATCTCATAGAGGCCGGGGCTTCAAGCCTACGGCCACCAATAGAAGAGGGCACTATTTTATCCACATTTACAGATCTTGCCTGAGAAAATTCACAATCACTCCACAGTGTCATCTATATAATATCCTGTTCATTCCCAAGTTTCCCCAAATGAGGGACCAAGATTTGACTCAGAGCCCTGCTCCGTTTTATCCAAGGTGATCATGCAGCACAACTTCTCCGGCACTGTCCCTGGACCTTACCGGTCACTAAATCAACACGCTCATGTCATTCTTCATCCCGTATCCTCCACGGTCCAGTGGGGGAGACAGGAACAGAAGGTGGGTGAGTGGACAAGCAGGGGGCGGCTCCAGTGATGGGGTTCACCTCCGGGAGTTAGGAGCACAGAGAGGAGGAGCCCCACGCAGTCGAGGGTAGGCGAGGAAGGTCCCCAGCGGAAGGGAGAGCTGGCCAGGATCCTAAAGACGAGAAGCAATGGTACAGGAGAAAGCGGGCAGTGCGGGCGTTCCAGGCAGGAGGGGACAGTCAGAGCAAGGGCAGGAAGGTGGGGCACATCGTGGTGACATGACTCAAGCAGTCTGGCGTTGCTGGAATGTGAAGAGCAAAGCAGGAACTGGTGAGAACTGGGGCCGCAGGGCTAGGTAGGAGCCAGTGTATCAAGGCCTTAAGTATAGGGTTAAGGAGGTTGAGTTTTATCCTCGTGATGACGTGAGCTACTGGAAGGGTTCTGATGGCGACAGTGCGTAGGCACAATCGTCTACTCCATTCATGGAAATATTTACTGAGTGCTTCTATGTGCCAGACACGATTCTAGATGCTGGGGAAAGAGCAATGAACAAAACAAGCCTAGAATTTTTGCTGTCACAGAACTTAATGTTGAGTGGAGGGAGGCAGACAGCAAACCAATGTAAAGGACTTCGGGGGGATATTAAGTGTTACAGAGAAAAAGGGTGTCCATTTTACAGAAGGATAATCAGGTAGAGCTTCAGAGAGGAGGCCAGCAAGTGAAGGAGGCAAGGGTGAGAGCAATGCCTCTAGGAAAAGACAGTCTCCAGTTGGTTGAGGAGCAATGAGTGCAAAGGCCCGGGGGTAGAAACATGCTTGCTTTGTGTGAGGGTTTGCCTGGAGGCCACAGAGGACAATGCAGAGGGAACAGAGGGAAATGTAGGGAAATTGGGTGAGGAAGGGAAAAGGGAGGAGCAGATCACACAGGGCTCTGTAGGTCATTGCAATGACTTGGGCTTTTAGCTTGAATGAAGACGGGAAAGAAGCCATTAGAAGTTCTGAGCAAGGAAATGATGGTGTGTGACTTCAGTTTTAAAAGGGTCACTCTGGCTTCTGCGCCAAGACCGAACGGAAGAGGGGCAAAGTCAAGTGCTGGGAAACCAGTTAGGAGGCGAGAGCACGTCCAGCTGGCGAGGACAGCCGCGTGGACTCGGGGAGCTTAGAGGGGACCTGGAGGAGGGGGTGGGTGCTGGGCTGCTCTGAAGGCGGAGCCGCTGACGGTGATAGACGGGACAGAAAGGGAGGAGTCAAGGCTGACTCCACGCTTTCTGCCGGGAGCCTCTGGGGTTGGGAAGATATCAAGGGGGCAAATTTGGTGGGGAGCAGTCGGAAGCGCGGCTTGGACATGTTCCCTTGGAGACACCCACGGACAACTTGGTGGAGACGTGGCTTCGGCGTGGAGATGAGAGTCTGACGTCCAGAGGACAGTCCAGGCTGGAGTCCTGGGCGTGCAGCTGATGGTAACGCTTGGAGCTTGGAGAGAGATTTCTGAAGGAGCCAGTGTCGGTAGAGAAAATGTCCGAGCCCGAGCCCCAGGGCACTCTGGTGTGAGCGAGCTGGGAGATGAGAGAGCAGCCAGCCCAGGGGGCTGAGAACGGCAGTGGTCAGTAGGACAACCGGGAGACTGACTGCGGGACCCTGACGCAGCAAATGGCTTCCAGGGTGGGGTGACCGACAGGCTCGAATGCTGCTGACAGTCAAGCGGGAAGAAGCCTGAAAACTATCTGCACCATGGGGGTCACGGAGATGCGGCAAGGACAGCTGGCAAGGACAGCTGGGCGGGGAGGGGCTCGGAGGCGCACGAGCAGACAAGGTTTCCTGCCTCGGCACCCAAAGCTTGGTGGCCCAGAGCAACGGCCACCATCTTTTTAAATCCGTCCTGGTTTCTGTGAGTCAGGGGCTCGGCTGGGTAGTTCTGGCTTGGGGACTGTCATACCCCGGCTAGGACCATAGTGGCTGGCACTGGGCAGGTCCCTCTCTTCCTCTTCTTTCCTTTTCCCTCCTCTCCCCTCCGCTTTCCTCCTCTCCCTCCTTCCCCCCTTTCCTGCTTCTCACTCTCTCCCTCTCTCCATGAAGTTTCAGGGCTTCTCCGTGAGGTCCCTCCATGGGCACTAACTTGGGCTTCCTCCCAGCATGGCGGCCTCAGGGCAGCCAGACTGCTTAAGAGGGAGCCGGCGGTGAGCAGGGCAGAGGCTGTAGACCTCTGATGACTCAGCCTTGGAGTAACAGTGTCCTTCACTGTTGGCCTGCTCACAACACTCACAGAAGCCTGCCCAGTTTCAAGTGAGGGACATAGTCCCCACTGCTCCGTGGGAGGGTGTCAAAGAATAGACAAATATATATATTTAAGACCAACCACTCCAAGAAGTCTATCAAGAAGTTTTACAGTAAAAAGGGTAAAAAATAAATGGGGCCACTGCTGGAGAGATGTGCGGAGTTGAGAGCGTTTGCTTCCTTTCAAGACGGAAGTCACTCCACGCTCCTCATCGCTGTCTACGACGTGTCCCGGGGATGTGTACGTGATCGACGGTGTCTGATGGGGATTGTGTATGGTGTTGTATGATAAGCACTTTCTAGACTTGCACTTACAGAAGCTTTGCTTTTGCAGTGCGATATATTCTGAGTTGAAACAGAAGTTTGCTCGTGGGTTCTAACGGCTCATTCCCCTCCATCTCCCCAACGGAAGAGTTCAGTCTCGTGTTCATTAAACCCAGTATAAAGACCAAAGTCTAGATATTCTGCACCAGGGATTAGCCCTTACCAAAGCTCCATCCGGTCCAGGCGCTCCTCAAAGCCTGGACTTGGGAGACCGCGGCTGCCAGCCCGCGCAACACGGGACCTGACGGGGCTGGTGCGTGCCTCTCAGCCTCTCAGCGGGAAGGCAGAGGAAAAGGCATGGAGCGGCAGAAGGACTGGAACTCTGTTAAGCCGTGTTTTATATCTTTGGGGTGGGTAGCTTTCCTTAAGCTAAAGGATCAATTTCTCTAAAATCCCGTGGGTTTGTGTTGGTTCTCCCCACTGGCCAATGAGATCTTTCTCCCCACTGGCCAATGAGACCTTTCTTCTAGGCTGTGGCTTCCACTGTGCACGCCAAGAGTGGACTCGCAGCCACACCTTACCCCATCCTTTGGGTATGAGTTGGTTTTGTCCTGGGGGGCTGGAGAAACCTATTCTTTTCTTAACAGGTCCAAGGGCTCAATAGCACAACGGACTCTGAGGGCACCATGGGCTGAGCACCTTGTGAATGTTTTAGCCTTCCGGCAAATTAAGCTAGATGGGCCTTAAAGCTTCTCAGGGAAGCAGACTTTCCAAGTTTTATAAAATATAATGTCCAACTCCCTTGGCTCTCTTCCCCCCTCAGTCTCTAGCCATCTGCCTCTGTTAACATGATTACCATAGAGATGCTGGAGGGACCGAGTCCCAGACCGGTGGTCAGGAACCCAAGTGTCCTCACCAAAAACGGGACCACAGGGGATGTGGGGGCTGGAAGGGCGTTTAGAGGATGTTTAGACCCACATTTTTCTCTTAGAGGTGGGGAAACTGAGGCCTGAGCAAGCCATGACTTGCCCAGGTCCACAAAGGGAGTGAGATGAGAAGCAGACGAGGACTAGCTCCAGGCCCTGCCCCTCCGGGCCAGGGCCCCTTGCATGGGCTCCTCACCCACCCTGCCTCCCTGGGTTCCTTCAAGCCCCCCCCCCGCCCCCACAGGGCCTGGGAAGCAAACCAGGTGCATTGCAAACATAAGCCTTATTATTAGAAAGCCTGTCCCCACGCCCCATCGCCCGCCTATGTGGCCCTACGTGGGGCAGGTGGCAAGGCCTTGTGCTCACGCCATGTGCAAAGTGGGACCCTGGGAGCAGCAGAGAGCAGGCACTGCAACATTTTCATCTCATAATGGTGCCAGGATGGTAGGAGCCCCGTGCGTGCGGGCATTGTGGGTTTTGAATTTAAATAGAAAGGAGAGAGAAGCCAAAAGAAGTATTCTAGGGCATTTGAAAGGCAAGCCCAGTGCCAAGTAAGCTTCCAGAGTATACCAATTATAAAAGAAGGGAAGGGAGGAGCGGAAATGAGGCGGTCGGTGCTGAGCCCGGAATAGACATTATAGACATTAATCATCCCGGGGTGAGGTGGTCATGGGCTGGGGGGGGGGGTGCTGGGTGCGAGGAGGGCTCCGCACAACCGACCTTGGGCGTCACCATCCGCATTTATACCCCGCTCCGCCCCGTGAGCTGGTCCAACTGAGTCCGTAAACTGAGGCTCAGAGATAGTAAAGCCTCACTCCTAACATGTGGTCTGTGGCCCAAAGAGGGGCGGGCATCGTTCCCGGGCGGCCGGAGGATGCCTGGGGAAGTGGGGCTTGTTGCAGAAGCATCACCAGGGAGGAGATGCAAAATCCCAGACCTTGCCCAGACCTGCTGAAGTAGGGCTACTTTCTAGCATTCCCAAGGACTGGTCCAAGGTCACCCAGCCAGGAGAGGGCAGCATTATGACAGGGACCACAGTCTGTCCAAGTCCAAAGCAAGAATTCTTTCCACACACGTGGTTTAGCTCTGAAGAAAAGCCCCCAGAGGGAACTTGAAACAAAGCACACCTGCTTGTCACCTTCCTGCTTACACTCCTTTGTAGCTCCCTGTGGACCTTCAGCCCAAGCACTCTGGCAGGGCACTCAAGGTCAGCACAGGTGGGTAGTGACTGACCCAAGGTCACACAGCTGGACTCTCCTACCAGAGGCGAGAGGTTCACTGGGAACAAAGACGTGAGTGAGGGGCTGCCCATCTCTGCCCACGCGGTCTTGACTCCCTAACAGCAGTCTTGCACATGGCACTCGGGTTCCCCACCTGACAGATGAGCCCCATCTCCATGCGCCTGCCTGGAGCCCCCCATCAGCAAAGGGGGCTGCAGCTCACGGCACCTTCAGCCTCAGATGGCTCTGTTCCTTGGGATTTTGAAGTGTTTTTATAAAGCACATTCTCTGGGGAAATCTTTCCTTTTTCCTTGAGGTTGGGAGGCGGTTTGGAGAAGAAATGCTGATTAAAGAAAGATACTGTAGAAAGTTAAAAAACAAAAGCAAAAACAAAAACAAAAGAAAGATACTGTACGATATGTGGAAAACCTCACCCCCTGTCATCGCTGTCCTGGGCCAACTCGGGAGTCTCCAGCTGGCCTACTGCTTCTGCTCTCCTGTCCCTCCAGCACCTCCTCCCTGCGCTAGCCAGAGGGACCCAGTAACGATGCTCAGCTCATCCTGATGTCCCTTGACACCCTTTTTGCATAGCTTGAACTCCACATGCTTTAGAAAACCAACGTGACTGCCACCACTCACCTCTGCACTAACACCCACACTCACCACCCTGGGGCCGTGCCGCTCGCCCTCGCACCTGTTTCTGCTTCAGGGACTTCGCAGTTGCTTAAAGCTCCACAAGATTTTACAGTCTCAGCTTCCTCATCCCCTCTTCAGAGAAGAATGTCCTCACCACCCCTGTTTCCAGAAGCCCTCTACCCACCTTGCTACTCTCTATCCCGTCATTCTAGAGTCTTCTTAGTACTTCCCAACATCCTGAATTCTCTCATCTGTTAGTTCATTGTCTGAGTCTCACCAGGATGACAGTCAACTCCCGGAGGGAGCTGGGTCTGCTGTCTGCTCCCCATTGTGCTTGTAGCCCCTGCAGTAGTGCCTGGGACACAGTAGACTTCAAAGTGTATATTTGAATGAATGAATAAATGAATGCGTGCATGAAAGATGAGCCGGTCATGGGTGTGGTGTGGGGACAGGCAGCAGGAGCTGCCGGGCGTCTGCAGGATCGCTGGGACATTCGTGAGGCTGTGGAATTAGAGGTCAGATGAGGTTGAAACGATCTGCTCAGGGACAGGGGTTAGTGAATGGGTTGTAGCAATACCTCATTTTCTCCGTTGTAGTCCTCATTCACCCATGATGGTCCGCTGGAGAGTCTAATTAGCTTGTGCGAACCAGCGCTGCCCCCCTAGGAAAAACAGCAGTCTCCTTCCTCATCTGGAAAGGAGGGCCCCACTGCACACCTTGACTTGAAAGCCACTCCTCCATTGCCGGTGACTGGAACAGCCAGGCAGGTTCCCGGGCCACACTCCCGCACGCGCTTCCTGAATTCGCACATCAGCCCTGTCAAGGCAGGTGTGATGACTTTTTTTTTTTTCAGGTGAGGGACCATCTCAAAAGGTTGAAGTCATGTCTTCAAAGTCTGGCCCCTTAGGTCAGACGTCAGGCTTCCTCCCATGTCCTGACCGGTCACTCCCTCAGATCTTCGGAAAACACCACCCTGCTTCTCTGATGCTCTGTGCAGAGGGAGGGCGTGGGCAGAGACAGTGCCCGCCCGGCTGCTTCTTGTTTCTGCCCCAGCTTCCAGGACATTGCTGGGGGGTTACCCACTCAGGATACAGACTGCGGGGGCTATGACCTCCCATCCCTTTCTCCCAACCGCTTGCTGGACTTGCTGAGTGTGCATGGCTGAAGAAACAGGTGCGGGAGGAGAGACAGGGGCTAGAGGGGAACATCCCGGATACGCTCCGAAGGCAGTCCGCATGCACGAAGGAAGGGGCGACTTTTCTGGCCGGAAAAGGCAGGTCCGAGGCTCCGAAAAGGACGGGTAACGCCCTTCCTGCCTTAGCCCCCCGCCATGAAGCAATGGCTCGGCGGGTCATTCTTAATTCAGCCCCCTTTTGACTTAAAATTTGTGGAGAATCCCAACATTATTTTGGGAGGGTATTGTGTTTTCAATGTCTCCTGTGTCTCTGGAGGTCTTTTAGGAGGAAGTTAGGTGAGAATCCATTGCAGCTATCAAGCAATGCCATTTTCAATCAGGACATTCTGGTTCTTTAAAAATAATTTTAGCCTGACCAGGCGGTGGCGCAGTGGATAGAGTGTTGGACTGGGACGCAGAGGACCCAGGTTCGAACCCCGAGGTCACCGGCTTGAGCACAGGCTCATCTGGTTTGAGCAAGGCTCACCAGCTTGAGCTCGGGGTCGCTGGTTTGAGCAAGGGGTCACTCGGTCTGCTGTAGCCCATGGTCAAGGCACATGTGGGAGGGCAGTCAATGAACAACTAAGGTGCTGCAGCAAAGAGTTGATGCTTCTCATCTCTCTCCCTTCCTGTCTGTCTGTCCCTCTCTCTGTCTCTCTCTGTCTCTGTCACACACACACAAAAATTAAAATATTAAATGTCCTCAAATGAAAATGGAAAACCATTCTAAATTAGAAAGTAGAAAATTAATAGTTCTACTACCCAATGTTTATGCTTAAGTTATGATCATGTGGCTTTAAATCCTACTTTTCAAAGCTTAATATATCATATGACTTTTTGCATATTACTAAAATCTTTTTGTAAGGGAAACATAATATTTCATTGAATGGCTTTCACCATAATTTCCTTAAACACTCCATAACGTTTTTCATGTAGGCTTTTTCTTTCTAATTTTTTACTGTTAAAAATAATGTTGTTAGATGGTCTCTGTGCATAAATCTTTGCACTTCTGAAAATGGATTCCCGGAAGGGAAGTCACGGCATTCAAAAACACAAACACCTCCAGGCTCATGACACATGGTTCAAGTTGCTTTCCAAAGGACGCGTCCTGGTGTTCTCCGGTGTTTGACCAGCAGGAGCACGAACATCTCCTGGGTGATTTTTAGATACAGGAGCTGCCTGGAAGAGGCGTCGTCACAACAGGCTGGTCACGGGAGACCCAGAGAGTCCTACTACCCGCCAGCATCTAGAAGCAGTCCAGATGGAGACAAAGATGGTGAAACTTACCTTTTTGTGACAATAGGTCAACAGCTCCTGGGACCTAGGTTTTCATCTCTAAAGTGCAAAGGGGAAGCATCCCGTGCCTGTCCCCTCTGTGGAGCCTGGTGGCAGCATCACACTGGTCTTTTTGGAAAAGCCACAGTGAAAAGTTCTCAATTGCAGGATGCAGACAATCTATTTCAATCGGAATGTGCCATCTCCTCACCCTCCAGAATAGAGTCCTCCTTCAACGTCAGTCTGGGGAACACTGGGTTCTACAAAGCTCTGTGTACGAACCAAGTAATGGCCGGTGGCATTAACACTGTCCTGACCTGACTCTGGGCAATGCTTCTGAGCTGCAGGTCCTGGGTCATGGCTGTTATGGGGGCTCCAGAGATGCACGCCCAGATAGATCGGAGAAGGGACGTCAACGGGCATCTTAATTGGGGACCACAAAGGGGGGCGTCAGAAGAGAGGGATTAAGCAGGTACAATTAGGACAGGTGGGCCAAAGATGAAGTCTGGAGACATCATTCAGCCATTTCATGGACTCGTTCAGTAGGCACACACCGGATGCCTGACATTTCAGTCTTGGCTAGTTTCTGACGGTGCTTAAACACACGGCGTTGCCTCTATCCCTAAGACCAGGGGTCCCCAAACTACGGCCCCCTTAGGCCATTTATCCAGCCCCTGCCGCACTTCTGGAAGGATACCTCTTTCATTGGTGGTCAGTGAGAGGAGCATAGTTCCCATTGAAATACTGGTCAGTTTGTTGATTTTAATTTACTTGTTCTTTATTTTAAATATTGTATTTGTTCCCGTTTTGTTTTTTTACTTTAAAATAAGATATGTGCAGTGTGCATAGGAATTTGTTCATAGTTTTTTTTATAGTCTGGCCCTCCAATGGTCTGAGGGACAGTGAACTGGCCCCCTGTGTAAAAAGTTTGGGGACCCCTGCCTAAGACCCTTACAGTCTAGTGGCGAAGAGAGGCTGTAATCCGCTCCCTCTTTCCTCCAGCTTTCCCTCGATCCCCCTTGGGCCAGCTGTTTCTCTTTAAGAGCAGGCACTGTGCATGGTTTGTTATTGTTCAGACTTTTCTGTCTGCATGGGGTCACCCGGCGAACTTCGTTGGACCGTGTTGGATGGTGAGCCGAACTCCTTGCTGGGGATCCCCAGATGTCAGTGGGGATGACTCTTCCCATCTCTGTCCTGGGTGGGACTTACGGACCTGCCTGTGGGGGAAGGGGCAGAGGCTCCCACCATCCAGAGTGTGGACTTTCCCCGAACAGCCCTCCCTCCATTTTCACCTGGGAGCCCACCCCTCCCCTCCTGCACCTGGTGTCCTCAGGTGTGGACAGGTGCAATTTCTCCACACCATAACAAGATCTCCTGAGAGGCTGGAGCAGAGGAGCATGGTCAGCTGGAGTAGGGGGGGAGGGTTTGGGGGTTCTTACTAGTAACTTTATACCCATTCGCACCCCAGCCCCTGCTTTCAGCACCAGTCTTCTTTCCAACCCGTAATCTCTGTTTGGTGCTCACCCCTATTCCTTCCCCCTCCCCCCGACACCCCTCCCCCTATTTCTACATCTCCCTCCATGCTGCGGAGACTGCTCCCCGATGTGCTGGACCCCGGTCTGTCCCTGCCCGAGCTCCAGCTCTTAGGGTCCCTGTGGGTTTCCCCCTCGCTCCCATTTCCGTGGGATCTTTGCGGGCAGCCAGCCTACCAGGCTTCCCAGAGCCTGCCCTGCAGGTGGGTCAGGAGGGGCAGAGCAGAATGCCACGCCAGCTGCTCAGACGTGGGAGGTCCAGACGAGCAGGGGGGAGGGGGGTGCTCAGGCGCATGGCTCGAATGGGTGAGGAAAGGGCGGTGGGCAGAGGTGGATTCTGTTTATTTTGACGGTTGGCCGGAAGAGGGAGGGGAGGAGTGGGTCGAGAGGACTTGGCTCAGGTGCGGACACAGAGCTGGAGGAAGCCGATGTGGAGGATGCGCCCTGGTCGGGCAGGACAGAGCGGGGGGCACAGGTAGGCTGGGGCCTGGAGGAAGGCACGCTGGACTGGGCTCCTAGGAACTTTGGAGCAAACGTGAAGGCCCTGGGAGTTGTGTTGGGGTCGCTTATCCAGCCTGGGAGAAATTACCAGCAGGCAACCTCTTCCGATCCAGCCAGGCTGCAGGGCTGGAAGCTGCTGTGGTCGCATCTTCTGTTTTCTCTGAGAACTCCCGTGGGTGCTCATACATGCACACGCATATTCTCGTATGCACAGCCAGGCAGGCACACGCCTACACACATGCATGCACATGCACACTGAAGGAGGAGAAACCAGAAGAATGCAGAGGAGAGGGGGCCTGCCATGTCTCGGGTCTTACGCTCCACCCTGTGACCTCAGTGTTCAGGACGGAGGGAGCAAGGGCAGACAGAAAAGTTTGAACAATAACAAACCACAGCTGTGGACCTTCCTTGTTACCAGTTCCTTGAAATGAACTTGCAGTTCCAGAGAGAAGAACAAGTAATAAGTCAAGGGCAGACCCTCCGGCCTCCTCCCTCATACCCCTCCCCTCCCGGAGACACGAGTCACGTAGGCCTGCAGGCAAAGAAGTCACAGACATCAGGCATTTGTTACCCGAGAGCTAAAGCTGTAAAGGTGCAGAAGATGTAAGGAATCTAACTTCAGGGATCACGTGTTTTGTTGCTTCTTTTGGGGTCACGCTGCTCCGCCAGCTAAATAAATCCTGCTTCCTTCATCACGTAGTCAGGGTGCCTTTGTCCCCTTTGCTTCCTGCAACGGCCCATTCTGCAACCCAGGACGTTCCCTTTCCAAGCTGTCGACTGGGACTTCCTGGCCTTTTCTGACCTGTCAACTGGGACTTCCTGGCCTTTTCCGAGCCGCCCACTGGGACTTCCTGGCCCTTTCCGAGCCGACCACTGGGACTTCCTGGCCTCTTCCGAGCTGTCGACTGGGACTTCCTGGCCTTTTCCGAGCTGTCGACTGGGACTTCCTGGCCCTTACTGAGCCGCCCACCGGGACTTCCTGGCCTTTTCCGAGCTGTCGACTGGGACTTCCTGGCCCTTACTGAGCCGCCCACCGGGACTTCCTGGCCTTTTCCGAGCTGTTGACTGGGACTTCCTGGCCCTTTCCGAGCTGTCGACTGGGACTTCCTGGCCCTTTCCGAGCCACCCACCGGGACTTCCTGGCCCTTACTGAGCCGCCCACTGGGACTTCCTGGCCCTTTCCGAGCTGTCGACTGGGACTTCCTGGCCCTTTCCGAGCCACCCACCGGGACTTCCTGGCCCTTTCCGAGCCGCCCACCGGGACTTCCTGGCCTTTTCTGAGCCGCCCACCGGGACTTCCTGGCCTTTTCTGAGCTGTCGACTGGGACTTCCTGGCCCTTTCCGAGCCGCCCACCGGGACTTCCTGGCCCTTTCCGAGCCGCCCACCGGGACTTCCTGGCCCTTTCCGAGCCGCCCACCGGGACTTCCTGGCCTTTTCCGAGCCGTCGACTGGGACTTCCTGGCCTTTTCCGAGCCGTCGACTGGGACTTCCTGGCCCTTACTGAGCCGCCCACCGGGACTTCCTGGCCCTTTCTGAGCCACCCACCGGGACTTCCTGGCCCTTTCCGAGCCACCCACCGGGACTTCCTGGCCCTTTCCGAGCCACCCACCGGGACTTCCTGGCCCTTTCCGAGCTGTCGACTGGGACTTCCTGGCCTTTACTGAGCCGCCCACTGGGACTTCCTGGCCCTTTCCGAGCCGCCCACTGGGACTTCCTGGCCCTTTCCGAGCCGTCGACCGGGACTTCCTGGCCCTTTCCGAGCCGCCCACCGGGACTTCCTGGCCCTTTCCGAGCCGCCCACCGGGACTTCCTGGCCCTTTCCGAGCTGTCGACTGGGACTTCCTGGCCCTTTCCGAGCCGCCCACTGGGACTTCCTGGCCTTTTCCGAGCTGTTGACTGGGACTTCCTGGCCCTTTCCGAGCTGTCGACTGGGACTTCCTGGCCCTTACTGAGCCGCCCACTGGGACTTCCTGGCCCTTTCCGAGCTGTCGACTGGGACTTCCTGGCCCTTTCCGAGCCACCCACCGGGACTTCCTGGCCCTTACTGAGCCGCCCACTGGGACTTCCTGGCCCTTTCCGAGCTGTCGACTGGGACTTCCTGGCCCTTACTGAGCCGCCCACCGGGACTTCCTGGCCCTTTCCGAGCCGCCCACCGGGACTTCCTGGCCTTTTCTGAGCTGTCGACTGGGACTTCCTGGCCCTTTCCGAGCTGTCGACTGGGACTTCCTGGCCCTTTCCGAGCCACCCACCGGGACTTCCTGGCCCTTTCCGAGCCGCCCACCGGGACTTCCTGGCCTTTTCCGAGCTGTCGACTGGGACTTCCTGGCCTTTTCCGAGCTGTCGACTGGGACTTCCTGGCCCTTACTGAGCCGCCCACTGGGACTTCCTGGCCCTTTCCGAGCCGCCCACCGGGACTTCCTGGCCCTTTCCGAGCCACCCACCGGGACTTCCTGGCCCTTTCCGAGCCACCCACCGGGACTTCCTGGCCCTTTCCGAGCCACCCACCGGGACTTCCTGGCCCTTTCCGAGCCACCCACCGGGACTTCCTGGCCCTTACTGAGCCGCCCACTGGGACTTCCTGGCCCTTTCCGAGCCGCCCACTGGGACTTCCTGGCCCTTTCCGAGCCGCCCACCGGGACTTCCTGGCCCTTTCCGAGCTGTCGACTGGGACTTCCTGGCCCTTACCGAGCCGCCCACTGGGACTTCCTGGCCCTTTCCGAGCCGCCCACTGGGACTTCCTGGCCCTTTCCGAGCCGCCCACCGGGACTTCCTGGCCCTTTCCGAGCCGTCGACCGGGACTTCCTGGCCCTTTCCGAGCCGCCCACCGGGACTTCCTGGCCCTTTCCGAGCCGCCCACCGGGACTTCCTGGCCCTTTCCGAGCTGTTGACTGGGACTTCCTGGCCCTTTCCGAGCCACCCACCGGGACTTCCTGGCCTTTTCCGAGCTGTTGACTGGGACTTCCCCGCCCTGGTGAAATGAGCATCCCCTTTGGAGAGATGTAACCTCACGGGGCACTGCTTGATAAAAATAGACCGCGTCTCTTTCTGCACCTGCACCTGGCAGGCCGGATCACAGCCTCAGTCTTTCCCAGCTTTTCCTGTTATTAATTTTTGGTGCTGAAAGACAGTTCTGTGGCTCCAGTGCCCTGGCCTGCTGCCTCCAGGTCACCTGTCCTCTCCTTTCCTGCCAGGTGAGGCTCTGCCCCTGCTCCAACCTTCCTGGTCCGGGCACCAGTTTTAGCCTGTTGTCTGGGGCTCCTGTGGGCACAGGAGGTGGCATGGGGTGGCATGTAGCGGCACCCAGTGTTTGCAGGCGCTGCCCTCTCATCCTCCAGTCCTGGGCTTCCTCCCACCTAAACTGCACGGAGGAGCCACTTGCCTCTTCAAAGGAAGGGGTCATTTTCCAGCCCGGGGCTCTGGGGGGTAGGGTCTCAGCCACGATATGGAGTGGGGGTGGGTAGGCCACGCCCCTGGGTCCCAGCAGACTGGGCGGGCAGGCCGCACGCACGGTGTTAGAGAGGCGCGTAAGGGCCTTGCTAAGGCGAGCCTGCTGCTTGCTTGCGAGGTGTGTGTCTCCAAACAATTCCCAGAGGAGCGAGAAGGGGGAAGGGAGCCGGTGTGTCCTCCTTCTCTTCGCAAGAGGAGGACCCAGCAGTCGCGCGGGCAAGCGGGTTGGAAAGCCAGGTAAGGCTGACTGTCTGCAGTCTGCCTCCTAGATGTCCCCGTGCTCTTCGCCCTCTGTCCCCCACTGCCCTGTCCAACCCGGGGTCCCTGGCAGCCCCAGCCCTGGATTTACTCAGGAGATCCGCGATGTTTTTAACACACGCACAAAGTCCTCTGTCACGGCGTGCAAGGTCATATTTAACTGTTTCACGTAAAGGACCACCTCTGGCCAAACTCATCGTCCCTGGAATTTCCTGAAAGTGAACGGACCAGATCAGAGCAGCTCCTTGGTTGGGTCTGTGCTCCACCCCAGATCTGGGAAAAGCCAGAACCCTGACCACCTGTGTGAGCTTCCTGAGGTCACTGTGACAAACGACACAAACCGGAGCCTTCAAACAACACAGGTTTGTGTTCTTATGGTTCTGAACGCCAGAAGCATGAAAACAACAAACCAGGGCGGGGCCACGCTTCCCCCGGAGGCCCCCGGGGGCAGGGGTCGACTTCTCTGCCTTCTGGGCTTCCAGAGCCGCATCCCCTGGTTTCGCCCCCCCCCCCCCCCCCTTGGAGACCAGCAGCCAGCAGCCTCAGCTCGCCTCTGCTTCTGTCTTGACATCATCTTTCCTCTTCCAGACTCAGGTGTCCCTCTTATAAAAACACCTGTCATGACATTTAGGGACCAATCCAGGATAATGTCCCATCTCAACGTCCCAAACTAAATCACATCACCAAAGTTCATTTTGCCACATAAGGTAAGTGAGGCTCACAGGTCCCAGGGACTAGATTATTGATAATTTTGGGGGATCACTCAGACACCCCCCACCAGCCCAGGGGTCCCATTTTGAACCAGGTGACTGGCGAGCGTGACCTCGGCTCTCAGCCCCTTCCATTCCG
This sequence comes from Saccopteryx bilineata, assembly GCF_036850765.1. Lineage (NCBI taxonomy): Eukaryota > Metazoa > Chordata > Mammalia > Chiroptera > Emballonuridae > Saccopteryx > Saccopteryx bilineata. The sequence continues at coordinate 9,387,855 of NC_089493.1, read as the reverse complement.
TCCCCTGTGTGCTCGCTGCTGTGGCCTTGCCCGCGCTGAGCGCCCCTGCGGACGACAGGCTATCGAGGGCAAGGCCGATGGTCTGGCCTTGTGTCTCTGCACCTACACATCCTAAATCAGGGTTGGTGCCTTGTGAGTGGACACCATGATGTTTGTCAAATAGAAAAGAGATGTATGATTGATAAAGTGACCAGTGCAGGACATTCATAAGAGTGGCTATGGTTTCAGAATTTTAAGTCAAACACCCTGCTGGACACTAGCCAGTGGCTGAGGAGCTTGCACAAATGTCACTGGTTCTTATGAGGACAGTCAAGCTGCCCCACACCGAGACGGAGCCAGCAAGCAGCCACAGCAGGGCAGGTGGCTACAGTGCTTCCAGCCTGGCACTGACCCTCGGAGTGGAAGAGAAGCACACTGCTGCCGAAGCCTCACAGATCGGCTGCTCAGTGTCTCTAACCTGGACAGGAATTCCGGAACATGTATTTTCAGCTTGGCTGAGTTGACACAGCACAGATTCACGGAAAAGTCAGAGCTGTCCCGGTTTGGGGCTGGGGGCAGGGGCAGCTTGCCTCGCTCAGATGTCCTCCCACGGCCGCCACAGAAGGTCCCAGGGGTCATCGCAGCTGCACCTGAAAGCCATCTGCTTGTCGCTTCGCTGGGTCTTTGCGGTGATAGGGACAAATCCACACTTGTTCAAAGTCACTTTATTCTCCATTAGCAAAACGAGCACTTGTATGAGAAAAATGTCTTTGCCATGTTTCTGTGGGTTCCTTCGTTGCAGGTGGCATTGATTAGAGTTGAGCGCAGGAGGTAATGGTGAGTTGATTGTCATCAAGTGTGTTGGGTGGAATCAACCATTGAAGACAAACACGTTTTTTGCTAAAAGTGAACAAACATGTTTACTACCACAAACTCGCTTTTCTATTTTTTTTTTTTTTGACAGTGACAGAGAGTCAGAGAGAGGGACAGATAGGGACAGACAGACAGGAAGGGAGAGAGATGAGAAGCATCAATTCCTCGCTGCAGCTCCTTAGTTGTTCAGTGACTCAGGCGGATTAAGGTTGGTTGAGGTCCCAGGCACAGAAGAAAATATTGGGCCCCTTAAAAAAGAGAGAAAGACAGGGAAAATAAAAATACATGTTAACCATATTTTTAAATAAATAAAAAATATTATGTACTATTAATGTGAAAATCACACATATGAAACCAAACTTGGTGTCATTTGAAAAAAGTATAGTCTGGGTTTTGCGGGGCCTTCAGAAGTCGGAGCCCAGGGTGCGTGCCCTGTGCACCCATCATTAAATCTGCCTCTGCAGAGACTGCTTTCTCATATGTGCCTTGACTGCAGGGCTACAGCAGAGCAAGTGACCTTCTTGTTCAAGCCAGCAACCTAGGGCTCAAGCCAGCGACCCTGTGCTCAAGCTGGTGAGCTCAGGCTCAAGCCAACAACCTCAGGGTTTTGAGCCTGGGTCCTCCAAATCCCAGTCCGACGCTAAATCCACTGCGCCACCGCCTGGTCAGGCTACCACCACAAACTTTCTAACCAATGTGGTTTCTCCAACATGGATTCTAGTCTCAGGTTCTAAGTCAGTAGTCCTTGGGGCTATTACAGCAAACCCTTCAATGTCACGGGAAAGCTCTTTGTCCCTCTTGACTCTATGATGACAAGATACAGAATAAGAGTGTGTTGGCCCTGGCCGGTTGGCTTAGTAGTAGAGCGTCGGCCTGGTATGTAGGATTCCTGGGTTCGATTCCCGGCCAGGGCACACAGGAGAAGCGCCCATCTGCTTCTCCACCCCTCCCCCTCTCCTTCCTCTCTGTCTCTCTCTTCCCCTCCCGCAGCCAAGGCTCCATTGGAGCAAAGTTGGCCGGGGTACTGAGGATGGCTCCATGGCCTCTGCCTCAGGTGCTGAATGGCTCTGATTGCGGCGCAGAACATCGCCCCCTGGTGGGCATGCCGGGTGGATCCCGGTTGGGTGCATGCGGGAGTCTGTCTGACTGCCTCCCCGTTTCCAACTAAAGGAAAAAAAAAGAAAAGGAGTGTGTTGACTTACACCTCAGGCTCAAAGCTGGGCTAGCGTTCCTCTTCCAGGGAGCAGATGTAAGGGCCAGCGCAGGGAGGTCATCTCAGCCTCCTGTGCCAACCATCTCCCTTCCTTTCCAAGTTTTCAATGATGCTTCCAACCGAGGTCTGTATCTTTTCCAGCCAGAATGACTTATAGCAATGCGGCATCTCTTCTGTTTCCATTCTAGTTCCTTTATTTCTGTGAGCTTGTGAGCTCCACCTGCCCATCCTCTAGCAAACGCCCACCTGACTTCCATCGTAGCCACATAACAGGGCAGACAGCAACTCAAGCACGGAGTGCAGAGGAATATTGACCATCCTGGAGCCTCTGCTCTGTGCTCCTATCTCCTGTGCATTATCTCTAATTATTAAAACGACGGAGTATCACAGTTCTCCTTTTATAAACGACAGACTGAAGATCGGATTGGTGAAGGAGATGTTCAACGTGAACTTATCATTGAGGCACCAGAGCTAGAATTAAAACTCGCATCACCCCTCTCCCAGAACATCCCCAGCCTTATCAGTCTTTTGACATGTTTGTAGTGCAGGGGGGAGGCTAAACTTGGGAAAGATCCTTACCAGACACAAGAGGAGCAGAGAGGGGAGAAGCTTAGCAAAGCAGGGAGGACCTTAGCAAAGTGGGGCGGGACTTAGTGGAGTGGGAGGGGCTTAGTGGAGTGGGCGGGGCTTAATGGGTGGAGAGGGGCTTAGTGAGAAGCCCCTCTGGAAAGGAGAACAATGAGGTCTAGAGAGGGCATTGCCATATCCAAGGTCACACAGCCAGGTGACATCAGTGCAGCTCTGGCTCCTGCTTCAGTGCTCTTTCTGCTGTTCACTTTCCTACTCTCTGTCCACTCACCACTGGCCACACCTCTGAACTGAGAAATGGGAAGGCCTGAGTGTATGTGGCACCAAGGAAGGGGAGGGCAGCGGTGGTAGGTTTTGTGCTTTGCGGTCTATTTCCCTCCACGTGCTCTTTGGACTTCTAATGAATCTTATGTGGACAGCAATTTGGAGATGTACCAGTTCTTTATTAGGTGATGCTATTCTGGGAGGTAACACAGGGTATTTTAAAAGACACAACAGGTCAAGAGCTTTTCATAAAAAAAGAAATTATTTGAAAAAAGAATCGAGTCAGAACGTCTGTCCCACATTTGGGCTCGGCACCAAACAAGCTTGTTACCAAATTTGGAAGTGCTCCAACTGGGCAAAGACGTCTGGCGTGGGGACGGGATGGGGGCCTCTCGGTGCCGGGCCTGACCTTGCAGAATCCAGGGAGTTGCAGGGACCGCTGGCCAGGCTGCACTAGGCAGTGCCTTCAGTGGCGGGGAGCAGAGAACCCGGCCAACGTGTCTGACGGAGGCCTTGTTTTTATCACTGAATAGAAGCTTCTGGCATTGGTCCACTAGGTCAGGGCCAGTGAGCTGACATCTATGTGACACGTGTTTTCTTCCCTTTGTTTCTGGAAAATGGCTGTCACAGCTCTGGGTGTCAAATATCTGTGCCATGTACAAGCACGAAAGAGGGTAGCAGGTGGGGGAAAGGGGTCTCCACCGATTCTTGCTGCTCCCTCCTCCCAGCCTCAGCTGTATGCTCAGGATGGCTTCTCTCGTGGTAGCAAAACGACCCCCAGCATCAGGTCTCGCACCCGCCCTGCTCCTCAACTTTGGTTCAGTTGATACATCTTTCCAACATGGATTAAAAGCTCCTCCTAACCTGGACTATCCTCTGATTCCCAAACATGCCACTCTGCTACTTTCTGGCTGTACCGGGTAGCTATTGCTGCATAACAAGCTTCCCCAAAATGTAGTGGCTGAAAACAACAACCACATTTTGTTGCTCACAAGCCTTCAGAACAGTCGTATGGCTCTTCCATGCAGGACCAGGCAGGGCTGATCTTGGATGGGTTTGCTCATGTGTCTAGGGTCCTGGCAGGTTCACCAGGGGCTAGCTGGTCTGGAATCGTTTGGATGGGATGAACGGGTGCTTCCTCCATATGCTTCTCACATCCCTCTAACAGGTGAGCTGGAGCAAGAGCCCTCCACAGCCGGGGCCACTCTTTGCACCTTCATATGTTGCCATTTTATCTTCATGGAAGCCCATGGATGAACCTTCTCATCCCTCGTTTACACATACCTGAGTGAGACTCGGGGAGTGAGAACACTTGCCCAAAGCCCATGCAGACACGGGCTGCAGCGTCAGGGCCCACTCCTGCACGTGGTCTGGCTGCAGAGTATAGTCCATGTAGCTCACGCCTCAGTGTCTCCAGGGTCTGGCCCTTTGCAGAGTTTGCAGAGTGAATAATAAATCACATTGTCGTGTACAACCCATACATCACATCACCTCTGTGCTGTGTTCTGTGGGGGAGGGGGGGCGAGTCACAGGCCACACCCACTCTCAAGGGAAGGGGACTCTGCATGGGTGTGACTATGAGGGGCAGAGATCATTGGGCACTTATTTATTTATTTTTAATTTTTATTCATTTTAATTTATTTTGTTAACATAGATTCAAGTGTCTCACTCAATATAACACCCTCCCCCTCCCTGTGTTCCCCATTACACCCTCTTTACCTCCCTTCCCCTATTTCCCTCCCCCTATTCCTCTGGGACAGGTCGGGAATGTATGGCTCACGAGCCAGATGTGGCTCTTTTGATGGCTGCATCTGGCTCGCAGATAAATCTTTAATAAAGAAAATAATAACATTAAAAATATAAAACATTCTCATGTATTATAATCCATTCATTTCCTACTGCTCATGTTCATGGTTGCGGGTGGCTGGAGCCAATCACAGCTGTCCTCTGGGACAACACCAAATTTTTATTGGATAATGCGCATCTTACACGAGTCGTTGTGTGGCTCTCATGGAATTACATTTTAAAATATGTGGTGTTCATGGCTCTCTCTCAGCCAAAATGGTTCCGACCCCTGCTCTGGGATTTGCTGTCCTGTTATCTGTATCTATTTATTTATAGAAGCTGCCTCTCCCACTGTGCAATCCGGATTTCAGCCACAGGACTACCTGCCTTTGCATTTGCTTTTCCCCTGCCTGGAACTCTATCCCTTCTACTTTGCTCAGCTAAGGTCGCTGCTTAGATGTTATTTCCTCTGGGCTCGGTGTTGCTTTCTTCTACCATAATGCATGCCATCCTGCGTTAGAATTTTTGTACACACTTGTCTGTGCCCCCACACCCTGCCTGACCAGTGCCTGATGTAGGATCTACACAGGACCTGGCACAGTGTGGGTGCTGGGTAAGTAAACGAATAAATGAAGCAATGAGCTCCAATGTATAACCCAGGATCCAGACTCCCTGTTCTGTCCCCTGCCCAGGGCTATCTGCTGGATAACCTGTCACCCAGAGCTCCTCGCCATCTCGGTAACCATGCTGGTGCCCTGTCTGACTTGCCCTGACTTTGCAATAACTTTCCCCCTGCAGTTCCCAGGTGCACTTTCCTGGAACCTTTCTCTGTTCTTTGCCTCTCTCCTCCTCCCGACTTATAACTCTATGCCCTGCCAAAAATTGAAAGCTCATTATTAAACCAGGAGCTCCCTATATTCTCCCAGAGAATCCAGATGGAAAATATTAGCTTCTGTCTCAACTGAGAACTGACATAGGAAAGGCTCCCTGAGCTGGTACCTGTCAAGGAGAAGAATAAAAGGTTTTCATCTGCATGAGTAATTGTTTCCTGCCTTACCAGAGAGACAACGGATTTACATCCCTGACACATTCACACCGGGCAGGGGCAGCCGCTGGTGAACAATCTAATCACACACTGCCTCCCCCCTCCTTCTCAGAGTTGGTTAGAGGAGAAGGTGGGGGCAAGGGAGGAGGGGAGAGGCGAGACTCTGGAAAGCACAGACTGGAAGGCGTGGGGATCAGGAAGGTGGGGCAGGGATGGAGGCTGGTCCCAGTGGCTTGGGAGGAGACCAGGAAGGCTGGCAGCATGCGTGCTGGTCAGCTGTCCTTCCTCTGCTTCCCTCACACCCCACCTTTGTCTACCAGCTGGTCCTGCCAGCTTGACCTCCAAAACATGTCCTCCTCAGCCCTCCATCTCCACCGCTCTAGTCCGGACCCGGCACCTCTCCCCGGGACTTCTACAACGGCCTCCCAAGTGGTCTCTGGTTTCTGCTCTCCTACCCTACAGTTCATTCTGCACATGCAGCCGGCCTGCGCTGCTCAGTCCCCACGCGACTCCCGTTTCTCCTCGGCTTCTCCCAGCCCCTGGAAGGAAACCCTGACCCAGGGGTCCTGTAGACTGCCGCCCACCCCGCTTCCTAAGCTCCTCTGAGCTCACTCCTCTGCTCTTCTTACCTGCCCTCCTCAAATGTGCCCAGCTAAGCCTGCTCTTGGGGACTTCACACTGTCTCCAGGGAACACGTTTCCCGGGTCAGACAACTGGCTCTTCTCCACGCGTGTCTGCTCAGTTGCCGCTGTGCAGAGAGGTCTTCCTTGACCACGCGGTCGGACGTGGTCTTCTCCCACTGCTTTCTAGTCCACCACCCTTCCCCCAAACCCTGACCACCACCCAGACGTTCATCAGGTGTTTTCTGTCTACCGTCCACTGGCCCCACTAGAATGGACGTTGATGGAGGAGAGAGAAACATGACAAGTTTCCTTCACTGGGCCCATAGGACCCAGGGCTGTGCCCAGCACCAAGCAGGGGCCCGGTGAATCTTTATGGCTGAATTAATGGAAGGCGGAGGGACAGAGATGGGCACAGAGGGAAATGTGGCATCTGAGCAGGTGCATGACTACCGCTGTCTGAGAACAGCCCATGTCCGGGGACCCTGTAACAATCACAGCCACCGCTGCTACAGTTCTGTTTGGGGTTCTGACATTGTGTGATTTATCCACAGAGGCTGGTGACAAAGCACTGCAACAGGGAGATCCCGTAGAGAAAGCTACTCCTTCACAGCTTGGGAGACAGAGAAGTTAGTCGTGGTGCCGCAGAACCCCGGATGCAGAGCCAGAGGGGACAAGAGGGAAGGAGGCTGCTGGGCACACAAGTGTGCGATAAGTGTGTTAGGCTTGCTTGCCTTGTACTTTGCCTGACTGGTGCATGAGCACAGGGCAGCACCACGTGTGTACAGTCTGTGGAAGGCTGCAGGTGCTTGCCCTCAGGGCAGCAGATTGCAAAGTGCAGATTGCCTGCCCTCCTGCTTGGGAGGGGCCATTGTTTGCTATCGGTTGTCAGGAAGGATCCCCCCCCCCCCAGCCTGTTAGGCTTGAGTCCAGGGACAGAGAGAGAGAGAGAGAGAGAGAGAGAGATGCAGTTTTCCCTGCCTGCTTGCAGGTCCACTGGTGCAAGACTCTAATAAACGGAACGGCCCACCATTTTCTGGCTCCACAGTTCCTTTATTGTCTGCCTGAATCCATGGGAACCGTTCGTTTACTGTCTGCCTGAATCCATGGGAACCTGCATGGCCAAAGTCACTGGCCTCACAGGGGCCGAACACAACCCAGCACAAAACCAAATCCCGGACGTTCAGATGTTAAGCCACTTACTTGTTCAAACTCTCAGTAATCCACACTTGACATGTTTTATAACTCTGTGCCATAAGGCAAAATGTGTCCATAAAACCTGAAGTGTACACAGAATATAGGTATTGATCTATATTTTTAAAGAGATGAAAACAGACGGGGTACACGGCCGAGAAATTGCTCGCACCGCTGGACCGAGGGCCAGGAAGTGTGGAGAGAGGGAGCACCCAGAAGAGCCATCCGAGAGTAGTATTGTGCAATCTGAACGGAGACCTTTGATTTTGTTGATCTGAGTCTCAATGGTCCAGCTAACCAGTGTTGTCAGCCAGAAGGTCCCGAAAATATGTCAGAGCAGAGACAACATTTTTGCACTGGGCAGACAACGATCTACACAGGATTGCTTCCTCGTTTCTTTTAAACTATAGTTAATTCACCTCCTGGAGAAAAAAAGTTTCCATTTGATTTATTCCCTTTCTCATCATCAAGAAGAACTTCAGCCAAGGCATTATTGGAGGAAACCGAGGCTCAGGGAAGTTGTAGCGTGGTCAGCATCCCAAAGCTAGTTAGCCAGTGTCAGAATGCGAATGCAAGCTTAGGTGTCCTCTCCAGTTCATCCCCAGGACGTCTTCTACTCAAGTTGGAGCCCAGCAGGCCAGAGTTTGAACAGAGGATGCCCTTTGTTATGCTGGAGCAGCTTGGAGCGGCCCCCCAGCCCTGCAGGGATACAGCAGTGATTAGGGTTGATGAGGTAATTGATAGTGTGGTTCAGTTTCTGAGGCTCAGTGCGTACCGCTTGTGAATATCAGCCCTGTTTCCATTGATCCAGGAATAGAGTTTGCGAGTGCCCACCGTGTCCGTGGAGTATAGCGGAGAAGACTTTGAACCCCAGACACACTGGGGTTCAGATTCCAGCCCCTCCACTAACCAGCTCTGTGATCTTGGTCAAGTGACTGTAGCTTTGTCAGCTTTGGCTTCTCATCTCGGAGATGAGGAGGAGGATACACGCAGCTCAGTTCCCACGGGGAGCTCATGACACCTTTGCCTCCCTCCCCTCATCCCAGCCTTTGGTTTGATGCTTGCTCTTTGCAAAGACCCATTTTTATTTTTCATCCTAAGAAGGCTACCACCGGGCTTCAGGGAATGACCCACTTACAGCCAATTGCTTCCTTCTGGGTCGTTCTGGTGGATTAAATGAAGAACTATTTAAAACCGCAGCCGGAGGAGCCAGAGGCAGAGGCGGCAGAGGGGTGATGCAGGTGGTGCCCCTTGCGGGCATGCGCCAGGAAGCTCAGTAACTCAGGATGAGCTCCAAGCATGCCAGGGCTGTGCCACCGCCAATGAGCTCTCACGACCCACCTCGGCAGTTGTGCCAACCTAACTAGGCCAGTCACAGAGCAGACATCCAAATAAGACATGATGATTACGGCGGAGACCCAGGGGCCATCGGTGCTGCAGGCTACTTTGTCTTCCCTGACCCTTCAGACCTCTCTTATTTCATTGTAAACTCCCAATACCCAGAGTCCTCACTTGTGCTGTGAGCATGTTTATATTAAAGTGCATTTCCAACGAGGCCTTGGCAGGAAGAGGAATGAGTCCCTCTGGGTGCATGTTGGACTTGGCTGGAGCTGTTGTGAACCAGGAAACAATCTGACTACAGGACTTTTCAGTCTAACAAGTACTCACTGGGCACTTCCTAGGTTTTCCGCCCTGGGTTGACACTAGAACGCAAAGATGAATAAGGAACCGTATCTGATGCCCCAGTTAATAACTTACGATTGCCTGAGGGCTGACCACGTGCCAGGGGGCTTCACAAATGTTATTATTATTCACAACAACCTAATAAGGTGGCTATCACCTCGAGTTAATAGGGGAGGCGCAGGAAAGCGCAGAAAGGTCAAGTTATGAGCTCAAGGTCAGGCAACTAGCAAGGGCTAGCACAAGCTTTCGATTCAGGGGCTTTCACGGCGAACCCCCTACTTTTCAAGGACTCTGAGTTACCTTTGCGTTAAGAAGCTGGGGTCGAGTACAGATGAAGATATAAAATTTAAATACTGTCCGGGTAATATAAACCCACAGGCTCTAAGTCACGGCCGAGTGGGACCAGCGCTGTAACAGAAATCTGAACGAGAGGTTGGGAGGCCGGAGTCTCTGCCACAGGTGTGCCCATGGAATCTCCCGGTTTCCTGACTCGTTGGTAAACGGAAAATACTACTGTGGCTGGAGGGTGGGGCACCCCTTCTCCCCTCTCTCTCCACGTGTATGGGGAGGAGGGAGGAATGGCTGGCTAAATGAACTTAACCCTTGGTTCTCCTCCAACAAAGCTCTAGCACGAGAGATGAGTGCCGCCGTCGTCCGCAGCCTGCACGCCTTGCTGTTGGAGCAGGCAAGAAATCAACAGTGGAGACCAAAAGCTGCAGGAGCAGGGTGGGCCCCGTGCTAACGGAGGAGGTGTTCCCTCGCTTTGGCTTTAGACTGTCCTGTCGCAGGGGGGAAAATGTCTGTCTTTGAGAGGCATGCCAAGTTTATAGATCTGCTGTTAATAAGAGACCTGGCAGCCCAAGGTTCTTGCTGACGAGGAAACTCAAACTGAAGAGGCCAAGCTCACTCTGGGCCAACAGACTGGGGCCCATCGGGCCAACTGCATCCATCCTCCTTTCCCGGGCTGTGAGACCAGGCAGCACCCACCCGGCCAACGCCTGTGCCCAGTGTCATCCAGGAGCCAGACCAGGCGGAGGTTCTGCAGAGGGAGTGAGGGGGCCACGGGAAGGGAGGCTCACCGTGGGCAGGACTGGAATTTATCCAGGTGGGAGACCTAAGAAATGGATGCTTGTGAGGTGAGGGGATTGTCCAGCAGTTGGGGGGGGGGTAGGATAAAGAGTGGGAGGGACAGTCCATTGGGGAAGCTCTCCTTGGGATGGCCCAAGGTCCTTGTTGTTCTGTCTTGCTAAACTCAAGGGCAAGTCAAAACTCTCTCAAACTGTAACATTCATCTCATTCTGCCCCACCCTCCAGTCCAACCTTCAGTCAAGAAACCTGCATTTGCCTGGCCGGCCTGCTGCTCAGGTTTTGTGAAAACTGAGGAGGGTGACCTGGCTCCACCTGCCCTCCTGGTGGAGAAGGGGGCGTGGCCACCTGTCAGTGTCTGATATTATTACAGGTGCTTTTTTTTTGGGGGGGGGAGCAATACTATAGTTTTAAAAAGTGTATCTCATTTTAAAAGTTTGCATTTTCTTGACTATGTGTGAGGCTGAGTATTTTCTCATATGGTAATTGGTCACTTATATTCCCCTTTCTGTGAGTTTCTCTGAGCCTTTCCCTATCTTTCCTTCCAGTGGGTCTTTCTTCTTAACTTACCAACTTGTAGAGCTCGTTGTGTATTCTGGAAACAAACACTTTGTTAGTATCTTATCCCACTATGATTATGATTATTATTATTTTACTTAATGTGTAGTAAGGTACCAAAAAGCTGAAAAATTAATATTGATATTCTAAGAGGAAAGGTCAGGCTTTCCTGTCCCGTCCTTCCTTTGGGGAGGGGAGGGAGTAGAATGTAGAAGTTTCTGGCTTGCAAGAACAATAGGTCATTTAGTTTTAAATCTAAAATAAGGGTTAACCTAGAAACTTCTTCTCTTTCAACAGGAGAGAGCATTTACATACCACCTTGCATTGACTGTAGTTCCTCCCCCTCCCTGGAATCTTGAGAGTAAAATACCTCTAGGCTAGTGAGGGAAGAGGAACCCTGAAAGATTTGTAAACATCTTTGATTGTGTTACCTTAAAAGTCTTAATGTTTCTGTGTATCCCCTAAACAAATGTTGTCACCTCATGCCATGATGTCATGCTCTCCCCTGCCCGCGTGTAATCAAGGGTATATAAGCAGCCCCTGAACTATTTTGGGGGCACATGATCTGGGCTTCCAGACTGCCCCATGTCAGCTATATGCGGCTGGCATATTTAATAAATGTCCTTTAATAAAACTCTTCAAAATTCGTCTGGACTTGGTGTCTCTACATAAACCCGTGGAATTAAGGTACAGGTTCTCTACAACAAATGTATTTCCATAAGAAGTTATACTTTGGGGAATTGCAAATTAACCAGTCTTTTCATTGCCTTTTGCTTTGTGCATTATCCTTAAGAACTCACCCCTTCTTGAAGGGATATTTTCTGAGGTTACCTCTTAATAATTTCATATATTTATTTTCTAAGGTCAGGTGCTCTAAGCCATTTGTAATTTTATCCTGTGAAAGGTGGGGAGGGGAATTGCCTCTTGCTCCCACTGATCAGAAATCCCTGAGTACATCCAACTCCTTCCCCTCTTCCCTCCGGTTGCCATGGAAAGAGAGCCCCTCCTCCCTCCAGGACAGGGATTCATCCAGCTCCTGCTTTTGTGCCTTCCTTCTTTCCTTCTTCAAGAACTCTCTTCCCTTTATACCCTGCCTGTCTCCATCCCTTTCTGTCCTCCTGCATCCTTTCCATCATCACAGAGTTTAATTCCTTCTGCCTTTAAGAAGCCCCCCATCCCTGGGGGTAAAACAAGCGCTAGGAGATCTAGATAAAAATACATGTTTTATTTTCCAAAATATCAGGGGGCTATGGAAGCAATAAGGACCGAGGAGCTAAAATCCTGGAGAAGGGAGGACTGCTTGGAGGTGAGCCTCCGCAGATGCCTCTCCTTTTGGGTCATTTGATGACTCTGGGAACAGACCGGAGATGCAATCTGAGTGGGGTCCCGTCACAGGGCTGCTGGGGAGTGACCAAATTAGAGGCTTGAGGGGCAGAGCGTGCAGCCGGGTTCCACCTGGAGATAGGTCAAACTGTGAAGCTACAGATGTCTGCAAAGCAGAGTGGAATTATCTGGATATCCTGAGAAGACAAAGACCCACCAGATGTTGGAGTTCCGGAGAACACCGATGGGAATGGTGAACTGAACCCAGCCATTGCACCTGCAGCTGCTTTTCCCTGAGAACAGCTGCTGATTCCGATGCAGCTGGACGAATGGAGCCACTTGAGGATCTCACACGCTAGCTAGCCCAGTGCTCTCGCCCTAAGGGCTTTTTACAAGTGGAAGCAGCTCAGGGCAGGGTGCTAAAGGGCAGAGCCAGCGCCCCCCGGAAGGGCAGGTCAGAATCTCCTGCAGCTCTCTGTGCTGAGACGTCAGCCTACCCAGCTCTTGAGTGAGAGCCACATTACACAGAGAAGGCAGACGGGAGGTAGACAGAATGATTCTCATCAGAGCGGCAACTGAACCTTGACTCAGTTTCATCTCTATTGGAATTAAATTGTTCAATACTTCACTCTATTTTCCCAACAGATGAAAGGGTTAACTCCACCTCAGGGGAAAGAAGACAAACATTACCTTAAAACTTCCCCATGCTTCTTTTATTACTTTTGTTATTTTAATATTTGTATACTTTTCAAAATTACTCCAAGAATAAGGCTATATAACTGAAAACCAAGAGGAAAAGGTGATACGAACAAACCCATGGGTAACCCAGAGGTATCGGTGTGATTTGGTAAAAGAGTCTCCAGGTTTAAAAATGCCATTGAGCCCATTGTAAACAATTCAACAATATAACAACACACTTCCTAGCCATCTTCAAATAGGTTATCTGGACAGTTTTTGGTGAAGAAAACTAAAAGTCTTTTCCATACCTACATCAAATAAAGCATGCAAAAAAAATCTGGACAAAATATTTTGGTAAGTTTTTTCAAAGTATAAACAACTGTTCAGTGGGAAAAGAATGGATTCTTTAAATAACTTAGCCGTGGGTAGGGTAGGGTAACCTGGAGGGTGGGCATTGCTTTGCTTATTTAAAATAATTACAGTATCCCTCCCCTTATCAGTGAGAGATTTGTTTCAAGACTCCCAGGGGATGCCTGAGACTGTGGATAGTGCCAAACAAACCCTCTATCAACTATGATTTCCCGTACAGGCATTTTCTGCCTCCAGTCCCATGCGTCTGAGATGGGGTTTGCTTGATTGGTCTACCCACAGCTGGCTCTCCCCGTACTCCCGATCACTGCCCTCAGTTTGTCCATCACAGTGTGTCCTTCTGTGTGGAAATGTGCACCACGGGAGCTCTGGCAGCTCTTGCGCCCAGCTCAGGAGCAAAACACTAATGTGTACATTGTCATCGCTTTTAGTCCAACCCCTTTCCCTGACTGAGGAGGTCACTGAAACGCAGAAGGGGCTGGAGTCACTCATTTCTGCAGCAAGTTAGCAGGGAGTTGGGGTAAAGACCCAAGCCTTGTGACTCTGGACAGCAGCGCACACCTTTAGACTCAGTGCCAACCGGTGCACAAATTACCTCAAGCTTCTCAGAACTGAGGTCTCTAGGTCCATTTAAAAATACTAACAGTTGGGATTAGTGAGATCCAGGATATGGTATCGACTAATCTCTGTCTTTAAGGAAAGGATTATCCAGAAACAGATGGAAATGCATAATGCACCAGTTTTGTCCTTTTCTTTATGTGCAGAAAGAGCTGTGTTTTAAGCAGCTAGGAAGCTTTCTTTCAAGTTTCCCTTTCCCTTCTGTGGTCTTAACACCTGGGTGAACTCATTCTCAAGTGGCCTGGAGCCAACAGGGATGGGCGTGCTTGTCACCCTGCTCAACAGTCTCCCAGGAAAGCCGAAGTGTTGAAAAAAGGCAGCCGTAACTTGGAGCAAAAATCGACCTAATTATTTGTGATTATATGTCATGTTTTCTTTAAGGCGACCCCTCAAAAAAATCAGTTGTGTGCGTTATTTTAATAGAGCAAGTTGTACTGTTCTTGCAATAATCCTCATCTCTTTACCTGAAGACCAATAGTCATTTTCTCCCTCCTGTTTAAATTATATTAGAAAAAAAAAAATTAAAAACAGGCACTGGCATTTGATTTGTCCCTCAATGTTTTTTTTTTATGGTTGTTACTTTTTTTGTTTTACAAAGTAACATTTTTAAAGTTTCTGAAATTTCCCCTTTAAGAATGCTGGAGGAATATAGAGAGATACTCAATTCACTGTGTGCCAGATACTTGATGTTGATGAGCTGATTTAATACTCGAAGGACACTATGAGACAGGTTGTAATGTACCCGTCTTATTGCAGATGAGGAAGCGATGCTCAGAGAAGTGGTGGATCCGAGCAGGAAGAGCCCCGGGACCCGTCCACAGGTGTCTGCTTTCCAAGTCTGCGCAGTAACAGCGTGGGGACCCAGGCTCCAGCCAGGCTGCCTGCTTCAATCCAGGCCTGCGCTGGCTAGCCGTGCTACCTTTGAGCCACTACACCATCTCTCCAGACTGTTTTCTGATGGGTGAAGGAGGCATCGTTATACCTCCTGGAGGGGGAGGTCTCAGAAGGGCACTGCGAAGCTTGTTCTCAGTGCCGGGCAGCTCAGTCCCTTCCCCTGGCTTTTGCCCACTCCTGGCACGCCCTGCCTCCTGCCCGCTTTCTAGTAAGTGTTCCTCCGTGGGTGCCCTTTATACAGACTCCCCCTTTTTCCTCCCCTCTCAACTCAGACATTCTGAGTACACCGGGAAGAAAGGAGGCAGGCAGGGAAAGGCCAGGCAGCTCAGCCTCCTAGGGGAGAGACATCGTTTCTTTCTGGAATAGTCTTTTGTTTAGTAAAACAACATGACATTGAGTCCAGGAAAGCTAGCCCCAAGTCAAGCAGACCTAGTTATACTGTATTGCATAATAAAGTGGAAATGTTAGCTATTCCAGAATTAGCTTTTCTGAGGGGGCGGGGTCAGTGAGGGAGGGAGGAGCCCAGAAAAATGAGGTGATGGGCTTCATGGGGACGGAATGGGAGGGATGAAGCTGTAACTTTTTCAAAATGAGTTTCTAATATCCCCACTGAGTCTGAATGTTAACCCATGAATGTCCCCAAACCCTCAAACATAACTCCAAACATACCCCAGAGGCTGTCCCCTGCAGCCCCGGGGAGTAGAAACCAGAGTGGCCCCGAGTGAGGTGGTGATGTGTATAGAACTGAAGATCGTCCATCTACTCAGTCAGCAGATGCTGGAACGTTGAGGTAAGGAGTGGTGTGGAGAGCAGTGAGACCCCCTGGATATCCCTGGAGAGCAAGTGCAGGGTGATATGGAGGGATGGGGTGGTCACGCTAAATTAAATCCTGTCTAAAAGGATGGCATACCCCAGCTGACATGTAGATCACAGAGGGTATAGGGAATTTCATGATGAACCAGATGAGAATATCAAAAGATGACCAGGGTCTATTATTCTGCTACAAGATTTGCTAAATCTGTATCTCTTCCAAGGTGAAGGTTTCCTGTGGTCATGGCCCCTCAAGGGTTAGAGGATCAGTGGAAATGAGACACTCATTAGAATCCAACCAAAAGGATGGTGTCAATAAGGCTTCTCGGTGTCCCTGGTTGATGGGCTGAGGACACCAGTGTTGACGGGAGGCACCATCATATCAGAGCAGCACCAGGCAAGTTCCCTAGATTCCAGCCTTTCCGGCCCTCCAAGCCCAGTGTCCCAGGCAATCAGCATCTTAAGCAATAAACCTGCCATGTAAGTACCGTATCTTCTGGACCGGGTCCCAAAATTGACTTTATAAAGTGTGATTACCAAGAAATGCAAAGGGCTCTCTTATAATTATTAAAATGTTCAGTTTAGTTGTTTCAAGAGCTGTTAATTTTTCACCTCAAATCCATGAATGGTCATGACAGTAAAGTATTTATGGGGGCATTTTCTTGGAAAGATTTCTCAAATTTGTAAATTGTGTTGGCCATTAGGAGAGTCACTCACTAATACTAGAATTTATTGACAATGAACTTATTGAACTAGTGTTAACGCATTTGGTATAAAAAGACAGGAAAAAATCTTTTAGAGTTAATATATCTCTAAATAAAGTTGTTTTGTAAGCTAAATAAAATGATGCCAACAAAGTAATTTTAAAATGCAATAAGGATCAGGTCAAGATAGTGTCAGTAGCATTGTCTTCCAATCTCCTGACATCCTTTTAAAATGCAACCAGAATAAAAAACTAGGAGAGAAAAAGAATATAGAAAGTAGGAACATTAAAAAAAAGGGGGGGGAAGAAAAAAAAAAGGGGAAAATATCCAAATGATTAAAAAGAAAGTGATGGAGATGGACAACAGGCAAAGATAATCCAACATATGCGCCATACAAACCCGCCCCCCAATAGAGTAAAGTGAGGTAGTGCAGAAGAACATAAATAAGCAGCTATTAAAAAAAAAAACTTTCCTGAAAACAAACATACAAACAAATGACTTGAACCTGTGTATATAAAAAGGACACAATGTGCCCAGGACCCATGATCAAAGCAGTCCACTCCAAGGCATCAGCTATTAAAACTGGCAGACTTTACAGAATAGCAACCTTTTGGTGCACGTAAGATGAACAAGTAACTTATATGGCATTAGACCTTTACAGAATACTTTTAAGTTAAAACACAATGGAGTAAACAGAGTAGCAGGTACCCAAGAAAGAGAGCCAGAGTATTTTTCACTCAGACAAAGTAACCTTTTCACTACCAGACCTAACTCGCCACCATGTTACCCTGTCCTCTTTCTTTGTAGCACTTTGCACATTCCAAGCTTCTTGCTCTTTTCCCAGGATGAATGTTGCCTGAGAGCAGGGCCTTCCTTGTGTTCACCGCTGTATCTGCAACACTGAGTACAATTCATGGTGGCGGTCAAAAAAAGAAAAGAATTGTGCAATGGACTGCCTCTGCCTGCTCAGGCTGCTGTAACAGACCACCAGAGACTGGGTGACTTAAAAACATGTTTATTTATCACAGTTCCGTAGGCTGGGAAGTTGGGGACAAGGTGCTGGCAGGTTCCATGTCGGTGAAGGCCCACCTCCTGGTGTGCGGATGACCATCTTCTCACCGTGTCCTCACGCAGCCTTCCCTTGGTGTTTGTGTGGAGAGATCCTCTTCTCTCCTCCTCTTCTTATAAGAGCGCGAATGCCACCATGAGAAGACCACCGCATGCCCTTCTCTGACCCTAATCACCCCCTAAGGCCCCAGCTCCAAATATACACACTGGGCATTAACATGTGAATTTGGGGTGGGACACTAACCAAACTTTTCCTCCTCCTGGGTGTAAAGTGAGGCACGTGCCTGAGTTCTGACGTCCCCCCTGCTCCAACATCCTGATGTTCTGCCCCGAGTGGTGTCTGTCTAGGAAGAGCTCCCACTGACCACACTCACGCTGCCGAGCGCTGTGCAAGGCAATGGGGTCACGATGACGGGAGACACAGACGCTGCCATGGGCGGTGCCCAGTGTCTGTCCAGTGCTGGCTAGGAAGACTGGGACAGACTGTAAGATAGGAGAAGTAGTATTTTTCTTATACGACTTTCCATTAGATACTTGACAGCCTACGCGCCTCGTTCCCCTCTCTGTGCTGAAGCGATGGGCTGAAGCCAGCCCGGAGTGGGGAGGAGCAGTGTTGCCCACAGCACGGATTCCGTGTACCGGCTGGCACCCCTTTGTCATACTCGAGGGCCTGTTTACCTGCTCAGAAGGTAGAGGGGGCACCAGGCAGAGGGTGGGCCAGGCTGTGCTAGAGGTTATGGGAGGTAGGAAGGCACCTCAGTTGGGGCTTGGGTGGCCGAGGAGAAGAGAAACGGGTGGAAGTTTCAGGGAGGAGAGACTCCCCCGGGGACTAGAACTACCCATGTAAGGACAGCTGGTAAATGTCAGGGCAGGGGCCAGGCAGGTGGCTGGGCAGGAAGGTGAGGGGGGCCACTCAGAGGGGGTCCTGAGTATCAGGAGTTCCTGACCAAGACCCTGAAGTCACTTATTCCAATGGTTCTCCAATCATGCCTCCGAGAACACGGGGTTTTGAATATTTGGATTATATGGGGGGAAAATCCCAGCCTAACACCCAAAGTATAAGAAGTCTGCTAAAATCAGTATTCTCTCCTTTCAACTCTTCTTACTTGGTGACTGCCTGTTCTTGTTTCTTTCCAACAGAACCGAGGTCAAGGACAGAAGCTGGTTCAGCACAAAGCTGGGTGAGTTGTCTCATATTTAATCAATCAGTATTACAAAGTGTTCATGCTGCATAGAACCTACCATCCAGGTGTGTGGGTACCTATAAAAGAGGGAACCTCCAACCTCTGTCCTACAGGAGGGCTGCCCGAGGGCTCATCCTAGCGTTCGCTTGCCTGGCCTCCTGCAAGGTCAGGGGCTGTGGACCCTGAACCAGCAGGCTTCTGAGTCCTGAGCAGAGACCAGGGCTCCCCGCAGGTCTTCTCATGAACCTGCTTGGCAGGTGGGGCATTTGCCGGTGTGGCCGTGTGCAGACACGAGCCGTGTTAAGAGCTGATCCGGGGGGTTCAGAGGCCTAGCCTGGGCTCAGGCGATAGGGTCCCATTGCCTGACAGCCACAGGTGGACGGAGCTGAGGGAAGGGAAGGCAAAGCAGCCCTGCATCTAGCACAGGACCTGAGCTGCTGGGAGGACAGAACAGAGGCCGAAACCACCAGGCAGCTGAGAAAACGAGAGACACAGGTAGAGCCGGGGCACTCTGAGAAAGCTATACCGCCTAGGGTGCCCTCTAGTGCCAGTCTGCCAGGGGAGGCGGAGGGGACTGCAAGCAGGTTCCAGCTGGCCCGCGGGGCGGGGCTCATCCCCTGCCCGTCCCTTCCTTCCTGACCCGTGCGGCAGAGCAGAACAACAGGGCTGGTGAGAAAAGGTGAACGGAAGCACAAACATCCCCACTGCTGGTCAGCGGGACTGGGGCCCAGGGAGCCGGGAGCCGCAGGACCTGGAGACGCGACAAGGACAAAAGAAGGCGGAGTCAAAGGCAAAGGGACAGAGGAGGGGGCCAAGGGCAGGAGGGGAGTAGGTGGGGCCAAGGGCAGGTGGGGAGTAGGGGGGAGGTGCTGCTGGGGCAGGTCTGGCCAGGGGAGCTGGGTGGCCAGGGCGGGCTCCCAGAGGTGGGCCTGGGGTCTGAGCCAGGGCAGATTATGAACCAAGCAGGCGGCTTGGTGTCAGGAGGACCTGGACTTGACCCCTGCCTCTGGGGTCTGGACAAGCCATTGCCCCTCCTCCAAACTCAGCTATGTAACCTGTCAAGTAACACCAGCTCAGCTGTGACAATCAAGTGACAGCGCCGGCCACCAGTGAGGCACTCTAGAGGTGTGTCCCCCCATTATTAAGGGGCTGCCTGAAAGTTACTGCTCCCAAGCTGGTAAATCTAGGAGAGAGCGAGGGTCCCCAGCCTGGGGACCTCGGAGGGCAGCAGAGTTGGGGGCGGAGGGAGGCCTTCCTGGAGGAAGGGTGCTCTCCTTGCTGACCTGGCCACTTGGATTCGGAGGTGCGGGCCCCAAAGGTGCTCACCAAAATACATCACTTTTACTCCGGGTCTGGCAGCTGTTCAAGGAGCATGTCCTCAATGCCACTGAACTGCACAGAGAAGGGAATGAGAGGCTGGATCCCGGGGGAGGCTCCCTCTCTTCCTGGCTCATGGGAGGGGACTCCCGGGGCCCTCTCCTACCAACCTTCAGCCTGTGATGCCCACCAGTGAGGCCCTCCCACGGCCGAAGGGACTTCGGTTAGAGACCCCAGAGGGTAGCCCAGCCAGTCAGCTCTAGCTTCGCCCTAATCCAGTCCTTTAAATATCTACAGTTGTTAAATTCCTGCCTTTTTTTTCTTTCTTTTTTTAGTTTTTGGTGAAGACATGGAGGGAACTGCAGAGGCCAGACCTGGGGGATGGGAGCAGAGCCAGCCAGGAGGCCCTGAGGGGTCCCCAGGACAGGCGCACACTTGCCTCGAGGTGATACACGATGCGCCAGAAGCTGGAGTCCGAGCCGCGGTACCGTCGGCCCGGGTAGAGCTGCCACATCAGAGGCAGCAGGCTTGGGGACAGCTGGCTGGGGCGCAGAGCCTCCCCCAGGGGGATGTCTTCCTGACGCATGAGGACTTGGCGGCTGCTTTCTGTCTGGAGAGAAGGCCAGGGCGCAGTTCAGGGTCCCCCAGGCACACAGGGCTAGAGTCCTTCCTGCCAGGCGGGCGCTTGGGATGCGGGAGCCGCTACTCTGGAAGCTCCGCCCCTAAGCCACGCCCCCTAAACCACGCCTGTTCCTCACGTGGACTCCGGCTCTGGAAGCCCCGCCCCTAAGCCACGCCTGTTCCTCACGTGGACTCCGGCTGGGCCAGGACAACCGGTACTCTCAGGCGTCTAGACACCCAGACAGGGCCACAAAGGCGCACTTCTTCCTGACCTGACAAACTTCTAGTCGCTAGGGTATGCCATGGGGCCTAGTGCTCCCTTCACTTTGTGGTTTGCTGCTTATTTCAGCTGAGATTGGACTTCTTTTGATTTTTCTTTATTTTGTCATACATCTCCTTTTTTTTTTTTTTTTTTTTTGACAGAGAGAAAATGTCAGATAAAGGGACAGGTAGGGACAGACAGACAGACAGGGAGAGAGCTGAGAAGCATCAATTCTTCATTGTGGCACCTTAAAGGTTGTTGTTCACTGATTGCTTTCTCATATGTGACTTGAGAGGAGGGGGCTACAGCAGAGTGAGTGACCCCTTGCTCAAGCCAGCGACCATAGGGTCAGATCTGTGATCCCACGCTCAAGCCGGCTACACTTCGCTCAAGCTGGTGAGTCCGTGCTCAGGCCGGATGAGCCCGCACTCAAGCCATAGACCTCGGGGTTTCAAACATGGTCGTCTGTGTCCCAGTCTGATGCTCTACCCACTGTACTCTATCTCCTTTTAAACAAGATATCCCCGACCCCAGAATCAGAAAACAGACCACTTTTCGCCATCCCTACCATGGCCCCTCTATCTTCCTCTCTCACCTGGACTACGGCTGTAGTGACTTCTTGTCACCTTGTTGGGACTTGTGTCCTACAATATTAATTCTTGTCACAGCAGCCAGGGCATCTGTCCAAAAATCACACTGCTCTCCTCGGGTTCGATACCCTGCAAAGCCTTCCCATTGAAGGCAGAACTAACCGAAATCTTTGCCCTGGCCCACAGGCCCCGCCCTCGCCCCGCCCCCTCCTCTCCTACTGTCTGTCCATCACCTTCCACCCCGTTCCAGCCACACAGGCCTCCTCACGACTGGGACTTGCCACACTTCCGTGAGCTCTGGTACCTGTTGTCCTCTGCCCGAGACACTGTTCCCTGATCTCTGCAGGACTTACAGCTTTGAGGCAGAAATCTGCTCAGCTGTATGCCTTTCGTAAAGACAAAGTTCGAGAAAGTCCAGTTCTATGCTATATATAAGATGTGTGCCTAAAACAGGGTTCTGAAAGGTTTTACATACAATGATAAGCAGAGTACGACAGGTAAAAGCAAATTAAGACTCTGGAGGGGACTCGCCGGAGGGCCCCACACCCACTGGCTGTTGCCTCCCACCTCTCTTTATAGTTCTCTGTACAACTTACCACCAGCCTCATTATCTGACATCCTTCCTCCAGGGGGATGTCAGCTTCAGGAGGAGTGGGATTTTATCACATTCTCTGAAAACCTCCCCCCCCCCCCCCCCAGTCTAGAACCGTGCTTGGCATATAAACTAGGCACTCATGTTTGTGGAATGACTTTTTTTTTTTTTCCAAAATGGAAATAACTTTTTAAACTTTTCTGTCTATGAAATAAATGAGAACTCGCTGTTAAAAAATAATTCAGATCATCCTGCAAGGTGAAAATGTGGAAATCGCCATTCTTGCTGTGTTAGTGTGTGGTCTTCATAGCCTTCAACCATTTTGGGTTTGCTTATCTATCTTTCGCTTGTTGATGTAAGTAAACCTTTACATATTGAGAATACAGTACTGGCGCTTTCAGTTACATGGAGCAAATCCTCTGCCACAGTTTGCTAAAGGCTTATGTTTTGTGCAGAGATAATAATGGCTACATGAAAAACTCAGTCTTGGTGGTTTTGGTGCCATGTTGAAGATATTCCCCAGCTAGAGAGTTTTAAAAATTCACTTATCTTTTCTTCAAATCCTTGAATTATAAAAAAGTAAAATATAACCTGAGTTTTAAAAGCATGTGTGTATGTATATACTAATCACAAAAATTAGAGGATATTTTATACTTCATATTCATTTTGAAATATCCCCTATAATTTTTGTGAGCAGTATATGTTTTGAAATTTTAAATGCCAAGAAAGATGCAAATTTAGACGATGGTTAAGAGGCTGGAATGCCAACCCTTCTTTGGGCAAATTGACATTTTACACCTCAGTTTCATCATCTGTAAAATGAGGACACAATCACTGTCAGTAACTTTTTGCTATTTGCTAGCATATTACATAAACATCCCAATGTTATATATTTTAATTTTGTTTTTACTTTAGTTTACGTATGGAAAGAGTTTCAGCATTTTTTACCTGAGTTTCTTTGAGGAAACCCATGCTCTGATAGAAAGTAGTGTAAAAAAAATAAATGTCTTTTAAAAACAAAGTTAACATTAACTGAAGTCCCATCTTAATTCAGCACACATGAAACAAAATCAACATTCATTCAATACTGGCTTTCATACTACTAGATTACTTGCATACGTTTGTGAAGTTTGTTTTCTTCCAAAACACAGAGGGGGAATGAAATGAAATAGGCCAAACTCTAGGGCACTGGTTCCCAAACTTGGTTGACCCTAATCTGTCCCTGGTCCTTTTGAAATTCAGAGTTCTGAGGCTCACCTGAGGAGACTGATAATCGCTCAGTGTCTGAAGCACTTACTTCAGAGCAGCGATTTTCAACCTTTTTTTTTCATGTCACTGCACATGCAAACTAATTACTAAAATTCTCCGGCACACCCAAAATATATATATTTTTTTACCCATCTGACCAAAAAAAAAAAAAAAGAAAAAGAAAAAGGGTATAATTTTGATTCATTTTCACTGGATGGCTGTTGTCATTTTTTAATTTGATAACCTAAGGGAAAAGAGTTCAGTGCCCCCGACTAGTCCGGTATTGAACGTTTTAAAAACTCTTGCGGCACACGGGTGGAAAGTCGCTGTTTTAGAGAGATATTCTTCCCGTCCTATGAATTAGAACCTTGAAACCAGAAAAATTCCTATTTTACTCAATATCATATTCACACACTTGGGAGGCACGGGGTCCCCACCCTTTGGCCGACATGCGTTTTCCTCATGCCCCTTCCCGCCCTGGAGAACCCCTACCCATCCTCAGAGCCCAGTTCAAACTGGTTTCACCTGTGAGCCTAACGGCCTCCGCGCAGGTCGGACCTGCTGAGCCTCCGCCACCACGTTCGCTCTGCGCCACCCAAGGGCTCCTAGTGGGCCGTGCGCGGCCTGGGCTGTCTCTGGCACCCAGGGCCTGGCCAGGGTTGGGGAGGGACACCCATGCTGCCCTGCCCTGCGGGTCCCCAAAGCGGTCGTACCTCGATGCTTATGGGCAGCCACGTACGCTGGTTCTCGTCCACGTACACAGCCTTCCGCCAGATCCACAGGCGGTCCGGGTGCAAGGTCATGTGTGCCCTGAACGGGACCTCGCCCATGACGCGTCGGGCAGTCTAACGAGCAAGAATGCAGCCTCGCAAAGCCTCTCGCTTGTCGATGGGACTCCAGGCCCGACGCTTTATAGCTGGAAGGGGTTCGGGCGCCTCCAAGCGGCGGGGTGAGAGGAGGCTGCGTCTCAAGGGGGGCGGGACACGTAGCAGAAGCAGAATAAGGTGGAGCATGAGTTAGGGCGGGCGGGGTGCAGGAACGGGGGTGGGGGGCTGGCCAAGCGGAGTCTGGAGCTGTGCGCCTCGGCCTGACTTGTGCACTGGGGCCCCGGCAGCATTAATCAGCACCAAGTGAGCCCCACAGGCCCAGGACTTCGTCGGGGTCCCCCACTCCCTACTGATGGCGAGGTACCCAGGCCTGTAGGCCTTGGCCTTTTCTTCTGTCCTGAGCTGTGGAGCCCTCCTCTTGAACCTCATGGTTTGAGTCAGCCACTGTGTGGTTGCTGAAGCCATACCCAAGACCAGGACTCCAAGCCTCTGCTTGGAACTCACCGTCAACACCAGGCAACTCAGAGCCAGGGCTCCCTCCCCATCTGGGACCAGAAGAGACCTGTGCGAACCTGAACCAGGCCTGGCGTCCCCCAGGTTCAGGACATCACCTTCAGCCTGGAGGTCTGGGTGTCAGAATTAATGCCCTGGCCAAATGCAAACTCTAAAATTTCCTACCCCCTTTGTGGTAGTCTTAGAGCTGTTGTGAAACTGGTGGTTGAGAACATGGGTTTTCCCTTCTTAGTGAGAACATTGTTCAACATCAATCCTCTTCCCTCCTCTGGATTTGAAGAGTCAGTCCCTGGGTTATGTGACCGACTGGCTCTGAATTACAGTAAATAAGGGAAATCACATGACTTCACTTTGCAGGAACACGAGCCCATTAAGGCAATTAAGAAAATAAAGAACAATGAGAAACACGTAAGACAGCTCCAGCCTCACTGTTTAGACATCCGCACTGGCCGCAGTGTGGGACCTCAACTTCTAGCGCTGTCCTGTCACTCTGACTAGGAACCAGCAAAATAATTTATGGTCTTTTCGAATGTCATGAAATTGATCTGAGCTTAACCCTGGTCCCTGGACGGCAAAGGTGTGTCTTCTTCTCTGCCTATCCAGATACACCTAATTCCCAAAAAGGTGCTTCGGTGGCCACCAGTAATAGAGATGTAATTGGATTTACCAGGAACATAAAATAGGAGACGAGTTTGGAGTTTGAGGGCAGGGATAGCAGCCCAGCAAAGCCCTTTTCCCCAGCGCAGCCCCTAGCGGCGTAAGTATTTAATGAAATTCAGCCTCTGGCTTTCAGGCTGATTTCCTTGTGGATTGTTCTTAATTCCAGACCCAAATTAGCCCCAGGGAGCAAGATCACAGGGTAATTAATGTGCTCTGAGGGGGAAGTCTCAGCTCGGTCCTGAGCTCTGAGGTCAAAAGTGGTAACGAGGCCAGCTTCACCAGTACTGACTGGGATGGCCTCTTGTGACACGGGAAGGGGGCACCCAGGAGCCATGTGGCTACTGCTGCGGCCACATCTATGGCTCTGGGACCCAGAATGCCACCAGGGTGGGCAGTGTCATCAGAGCATGCTCTGCTTTTCTGAAGAGGCCGCAAAGGAACAAATGATGGGACAAGAATCAGGCCCATTAGGCTAGCTCCACTTCTAAATGTTCTGGGAACACGATCCCCGCCTTTGAAGAAACAGTGCCCCGCGCGGTTTCACGCAGGCAAGGGAATGCATTGTTATCAGGGAGGGTTTAGGAAATCATTTGAGAAGGCGTTCCAGAAGCTGCCAAGTGCAGAGGGATAACCAGGGAGCCCATTGGGCAGGTCCTGGGGGCCTGAGCCTTCTTGATGGAGGGTCCACAAGGGCTGCTGTGTGGTCTCAGAGAGGGAGCCTCCTCAGCCTGGGCTGTGCCCCTTCTTAGGGCCCTGAGACCTCTCAGCCTGGCTCTGAGGTTGTATATTCCTTCCAGTGTCTTGTTTATTAGTCTGCCGGCCACCTGAGGGCAATCAAGTGGCTGTTTCACGTAGAAAGCAACACAAAGCAATTATGTCGAGTCATTTTAAAAATAGAATCTTGGCTTGACCTGTGGTGGCGCAGTGGATAAAGCGTCGACCTGGAAATGCTGAGGTCGCCGGTTCGAAACCCTGGGCTTGCCTGGTCAAGGCACATATGGGAGTTGATGCTTCCAGCTCCTCCCCCCTTCTCTCTCTCTGTCTCTCCTCTCTCTCTCTCTCTCTCTCTCTCTCTCTCTCTCTCTCTGTCCCTCTCCTCTCTAAAATGAATAAATAAAAAAATTAAAAACAGAATCTTTAACTGATGCTTTCATGCCCTGACTTGGACCCAGTTTTGACTTTGACCGGTGAAATCTGCCAGCCTGTGCCATCTCATTGCCACACATTTAGTTCTAGGTAACAAATGGCCCAAGCTCCATGCTCTCTAAGGCTTGTGTCTAACTTAGCAGTCCCTGACTCTCCCATGAAGTTGCCCAGTGGGAGGAGGGGCCTGTTAACAGCAGAGATGCATTCACTCATGACCTGACTAGTCTTGAGCAGAGTTGTTCTGGATATCAAGAGCCCCATTCCTCAGGAGAGAGGAAGCCAACCTCCTTGTTTGGGTTCCAAAAAAGAGGCTTAAGAGCAAGTCCTGGCCTTGCCACCCGATGTTTGGCCCTGCAATGTTGGCATCACCTACAGCTCATGAGAATTCAAGACCTCCCAGACCTGCTGAGTCAGGATCTGCATTGTAACAAGATCCCCAGGTGGTCTGTGGGCATGGTAACTGGCGATCTACATGGGGGGTGAGGGTGAGGGGCAGGACGCTGGATGCTGGCCTCATTGCAACAGTCCCCTCTAGACTTCTCTAATGATGTGACAGAGCTGAGCCTGTGTTTCCGTAGCCTTTAGTTCTAGGTTATCTTATTTTCTGTTAAAATCATTTATAATATACAAAGTGTTTTCTTCTTACAAGAAAACCCTGGTAACCACTGCCATCCTCACCATCATCCATTATCACAGCAAGCTGTAAAGGGCCTGCAAAGGCGCACAGGCCTCTGGGCTCGACAGTGGTCCCAAACCATTAAGCTAGTCACTAGCTGCTAGTGGAGTCCAACCCTGGCTGCTAATTAGAATCACCCAGGAAACATTTACAATACACCTGTGCCTGGATCCCACTCCGGACCAATGAGACAGGAAGCTCCTAGATGGCGGCTTGGGCATAACTTTTTTTTTAAAAGGGGCTCCTCAGGTGAGTGAATGTGCAGCCAGGTTGAGAACCATTTCTCTAAGATTTGAATCACTGCTTTAGAGGTGGGGACAAGAGTTATAAAACGAAATAACTGGAAAAGTGTTAAAGCTATTCTTTCTACCTTTAATTCTCATTGTAAACCTCGCCCCAAGCCCATAGCCAACTCCTTTTCCCGTGCCCTACTTTGATTTTGCGGCTTTCAATCTTTTGAGTCAGGGAAGCGTAACACCAAGATTATTAGGACTGTAAGGATCTGAGATCTCTCCGACGTGTCAGACATAGAAACTATGGGATGTTGATGTTAAGGCATTCATGCTAGTTTCCTAGAGTGGTTTTCTTTCTTTTTTTTAATTACTCTGAGGTCTGGGCCAAATTTTAGTTAATTAAGGCTGATGATCAAGTGAGCTCAGGATAAAAGGGATGTTATAGCCTTTCTCCAAAGGGATGAAGTTTTCTCTCTCGATTAATGGAGAACCGGGGACAAGGATGTTCTGCATAAAACTCAGAGTCAGATCCTGGCTTTACCCGCCGCGTGGCTACCGTCTCTCTCTTTAAACTTAACAGAGTCTCTGTGTTTATGCTCCAGGTCAGACTCTAGCTGTATCTTAATTTTTCCAGATATTTAGCCAGTCTCCCAAATGCGACTGGATAATTTATCTTTCCACACAGGATTTCCGACGCCACCACTATTGAATACCAAGTTCCCGTGTAGAAATGGATCTGTGTCTGGGCTCTGTTCTGACCCACTTGTTTGCCATTATGGTAAAAACCACATTTAAAAAAAATTATGAATTTACCACACTTGAAAAAATTATGAATTTGAAATACTTGGTGAGATTTGTTCTTTTTGTTTCTTTTCGAAAGTGTACTTTTGTGTCTGTGTTTTTTAATACTTTTGGGATTTTTATTAGCATTTCATTCAACTTCTATTGTTGAAGTAAGCCTCTTTTTATTCTTTAATAAAATTTTATAACTTTTCCCATAAAAAGTGTTGCATATATATTTTAGCTTACTTCTAGACATTTTATGGTTGTGTTGCTTTTGTGAGTGGCATTTTTGTGTGTGTGTGTGTGTGTGTATTTTTTTCTGAAGCTGGAAACGGGGAGAGACAGTCAGACAGACTCCCTCATGCGCCCGACCGGGATCCACCCGGCACGCCCACCAGGGGCGACGCTCTGCCCCTCCGGCGTCGCTCTGCCGTGACCAGAGCCACCCTAGCGCCTGAGGCAGAGGCCAAGGAGCCATCCCCAGCACCCGGGCCATCTTTGCTCCAATGGAGCCTTGGCTGCGGGAGGGGAAGAGAGAGACAGAGAGGAAGGAGGGGGGGCGTGGAGAAGCAAATGGGCGCTTCTCCTATGTGCCCTGGCCAGGAATCGAACCCGGGTCCCCCGCATGCCAGGCCGATGCTCTACTGCTGAGCCAACCGTCCAGGGCCTAGTGGCATTTTTTTAAATGCTACTTTCTGGAGTAAAGGAATGCTGTTGAATTTTGGTGTGGACTTTATAACCCACATCCTTGCTAACTCATATGAGTTTTAATGGTTGAGTTATTTGCAAATGAAATAGGTTTTTTTTCCTCCTCTTCCTTTCCAGTCCTTCCCCTTCCCCTTCTATTTGTCTCTCTCTTTCTCTCGGCCTCTAACTCTGTCTTTTTGTCTCATGGACTTTTGATGTTTGTTAAGATACATTGACTAGCAGGAGTGAGTGACTGCAGGAAGTCCTGTCTTGTTCCCTTTTTTTTTTTTTTTTTTTGTATTTTTTCAAAGTTGGAAACAGGGAGGCAGTCAGACAGACTCCCACATGCGCCTGAACGGGATCCACCCGGCATGCTCACCAGTGGGCGACACTCTGCCCATCTTGGGGTGTTGCTCTGCTACAATCAGAGCTATTCTAGTGACTGAGGCAGAGGCCACAGAGCCATCCTCAGCGCCCAGGCCAACTTTGCTCCAATGGAGCCTTGGCTGCTGGAGGGAAAGAGAGAGACAGAGAGGAAGGAGAGGGAGAGGGGTGGAGAAGCAGATGGGCGCTTCTCCTGTGTGCCCTGGCTGGGAATTGAACCCAGGACTCCTGCACACCAGGCCGACGCTCTACCACTGAGCCAACTGGCCAGGGCCTGTCCTTTATTTTTTGGTGACAGAGACAGAGAGAAGGACAGATAGGGACAGACAGGCAAGATGGGAGAGAGATGAGAAGTATCAATTCTTCATTGTGGCTCCTTAATCTCCTTAGTTATTCATTGATTGCTTTCTCATATGTGCCTTGACCGGGGGCTCCAGCAGAGCGAGTGACCCCTTGCTCAAGCCAGCAACCTTGGGATTCAAGCCAGTGACCTTTGGGCTCAAGCCAGCAGTCCTGGGGTCGTGTCTATGATCCCACGCTCAAGTCAGAGACCCTGTGCTCAAGCTGGTGAGCCCATGCACAAACTGGCGACCTCGGGGTTTCGAACCTGGGCCCTTCACATCTCAAGTCGATGCTCTATCCACTGTGCCACCACCTGGTCAGGCTTGTTCCTGTCTTCAATGAGAACTCTTCTAAAGTTTAACCAGTAAGCATGATGCTGTTAGCTGGAAGGTTTGGTGGATGTGCTTTGTCAGTTAGAGAATGTCCTACTGTTCCTAGTTCTTGAGATTTTCCTTCCTGGGAGCATGTGTTGAATTTTACCGGGTGCCTCTTCTGCATTGATGGGGACGGTCTATGTTTGCAGTGAAGCAGGCATCGCAGGCTGCCTCCCAGGAACCATCTGGGAAGGAGATGGTTCTTCACTGCGGAGTCCTCGCTTTGCAGGGCTCTCCCTCCAATTTCTTCAAGTAACTGGGAACAGGGTGGCCCTACCCCTGCCCACGGGGAGATCCGAATTTCTCTAAGGCAGTTCTTGGTTTGGGGTAGCCGTATGCCTCAGGTCTAGCTCATGAGACTTAAGTTGGTTTTTGTTTAGATCATGAAAATTCTCAGCTGTTATTTCTTCAAAGATTGTCTTTTTTCATTCTCTTTTGAAATTCTTATGAAATAGGTGTTGATATTTCTTCACCCGTCCTCCATGTCTTAGCTTATTTTTTAATCTTTCCTTCTCTTTTTAGCAGACACGTCCTAAGAGACGTCCTTAGACTAACTTTTCAGTTCAGTAATTGACTTTTCACTAGTAGCTGTTATGCAACTTAGCTTATCAATTGAGTTTTTTATTTCAGGAATTATATTTTTATTCCCATAATTTTTGTGGGAGATAGGCAAAGTGAAGAACACAATTTTTTTTTTTAAGAAAAGCTTTTATTTATTGATCTTAGAGAGAAGAGAGAGATCAAAGTGGTAGGGGAGGAGGGGGAAGCATCAACCAGTTGTTGCTTCTTGTCTGTGCCTTAACCAGCAAGCCCAGGGTTTTGAACGAGCAACCTCATTGTTCCAGGTTGAATGCTTTATCCACTGCGCCACCACAGGTCAGGTGAAGACCACAATTTAAAAACTATTGAAAGGAAGACATAAAAATATTTCTTTGCTCCTGGTGAAAGAATACACTCACACACACACTCACACACACTCACACACACACACACACACACACACACACACACACACACATTTAAAAAGGCACAAGACCCATAAACAAAAATGAAAAAGAATGCTAAATTGGGAAACTTATTCAGCAAAACACGATCAACAGTTTAAAAGATGAACTGTTTCCTCTATTTCTTCTCAAACTCTACACATTTTACAACAATATTTCAAACTGACTCAGGGTTTACTGAAGAGGAATGGTCAGAAATAAAGAACTCCATCAAAGGGGTCAAAGCAGTGCAGCACGCCCACAGGGGAGTGCCACCGAATGCAATGACAGGAGCAAAGTGGGAGCCCTGCCCTGTGATGGCCACACCTGGTGGGAGGAGGAGGTGGGGGTGGCCACTGATGAAAGAATTAACTAGAATGTGGGGGGAGGGGCATTTGGTCCAGGCGACCTGAAGAGCTCATTGCCACCTTTACACCTACCACCCGCAAGAAAAATGACATCTGTCCTCTGAATGATGGTACTTGGGACAGGAGGCGAGACAGTGCCCTGGAGGAGTGACAATGGAAGGAGGAACAGAGAGTCCATAAATAAGCAGAAGGACCTCACCCATGGACACCTAGCTAAACTCCTTATCCCTGGGTGAGAGGAGAAGTCAGCCTGGTAGGTGTTCTTCCCGTCTCCTGGATAGATTTGCAAAGGCAGGACAGCTGGAAGTCTTCCCTGGGATACAGTTTCCCAGAGGAACTCCCAGGGCAGAGCCGCTGGAGAGGGAAAGAACACACGGACCTCAAGAGAGAGGCAACAGACAGAACCGACACCTGAGGGAGCCGCTGCAGAGCTGCCGGGACAGGTGTCTCAATCAATCGGATTGATATGCCTAGAGGAAGTGCGGTGGCTTTGTGGCAATGACACAGGGAGGCTAAGTGGTTTTAAAAGTAATCATACCCTGGAGAAGCAGCATTGTCGGGTATGAGCACAGGCTCTGCAATTGTGTTACCTAGATTCACATCCCATCATCTGTGTACCAGGTCTGTGACCTTGGGCAAGTCACTTACCATCTCTGTGTTTCCAGTTTGCAGGCTGTAAGTCCAGCATAGCCATATTCCATTTACTTCATAGGGCTTTTATGAGGATTAAATAGTTCACATTGGTAAGGTATTTAGAATAGCACTTGACATATACTATATAAGTATTCAGCTAATGCTTGCTCTTATTGTCTTGGAAACGAAAAATAAAGTGGTTGAAGTAAAAGACTCACTAGATATGTTGAATAGCAGAGTGGGCAGCGTTGAAGCCTGGCACGCTGGCCCACGCTGCCCGAATGATCGGAGGCAGTTGGAAAGGTGGACAGTGTGAAGTTAAGAGATCTGGAGGGTAACTTTATAAATTCCAAAATCTGTTTAGTAAGAATTCCAGAAGCAGAGAATAAAAGGGAGGCAATATTTGAATAAATACTTGAGAAATTCCCATAACTAAAAACAATCGATTTTTTCAGAATAGAATAAATAAGGGGAAAGACACCTAAACACACTATAATAAAATATCAAGATAAGTTTTTTGTTTTTTTTAAATTTTTTTAAATTCATTTTAGAGAGGAGACAGAAAGGGAGAGAGAGAGACAGAGAGGAGAGAGAAACAGAGAGAGAAGGTAGGGAGGAGCTGGAAGCATCAACTCCCATATGTGCCTTGACCAGGCAAGCCCAGGGTTTCAAACCGGCGACCTCAGCATTTCCAGGTCGACGCTTTATCCACTGTGCCACCACAGGTCAGGCTAGGATAAGTTTTTTTTATTTTTGCTTTCTTTTCTTTAATAAGAGAAAAGCTACCAGGCTATGAAACTCAATGGATATAGAGTTCTCACTGACAACACTGGCTAAAACACAAAAGTGTTTGCATATAACAGTGTGTTTAATTAGAATTACATATTCAGCTAAATTATTTTCAAATGTGAGGATGAGTTATAAGCAACCCTCATTCACTAGACCTCGTCTGGCACATAAAGGCAGCTCTTTAAGAGGAAGGGAAAAAGTGGTAGGAATAAATGAGAAATAAGCAATGAAAAGGGTAAAAATCTTTAAACTATTATATTGTTTGAAAACAGCTAAAATTTTTCTAAAATATAGAAATAAAGTTTCAGATAATGTCAACATGTAATGGAGATGTGGATCAAAAGAATGAAGAAATGTAAGTAAATTTCAAGTTTTTTTTTAAGGTGAAAATAAATAAACTAATTAACTTTAGATTGTTTTATGAAAAAATACCTTTACATGTGTAGGTAAGTTTAGATCAAGGGTAATCAACCTTTTTAAACCTACTGTCCACTTTTAGTATCTCTGTTAGTAGTAAAATTTTCTAACCACCCACCAGTTCCACAGTAATGGTGATTTATAAAGCAGGGAAGTAACTTTACTTTATAAAATTTATAAAGCAGAGTTACAGCAAGTTAAGGCATATAATAATAATTACCCAGTACTTTATGTCAGATTTCCGCTAAGTCTGGCAGAATAAATCTTTATAAAACAACTTACTATAGTTAAATCTATCTTTTTATTTATACTTTGGTTGCTCCGCTACCACCCACCATAAAAGCTGGAATGTCCACTAGTGGGCGGTAGGGACCAGGTTGACTACCACTGGTTTAGATGAACCAAGAGAAGTTCAAAAGCAGAGTGCACAGCTATGCATTTTTGGATAGTCTGAATGGAAAAATGAAAAAAATAAAATAAAATGAAAAGGGGAATGAGGAACAAACCCTGTAATACTCACAAGGCAGTCAAGCTTCGTTTAACACCCAAGTTCTGCTCTAATTAACCTATCTCTGAATAACAGGATGAAATAGTCTGAACGATCCTTCAGCTGAAAACAATGGAAATTCCAGATAAAATAAATCTCTAAAATCTTTTAAAATGAATTACTGAGCTGACAATAAAGTAATAAATCAGAAGCCAAAGCAAGTGAAAGCAGAAATACAAAAAAAGCAGTGGACCACCCACGTGGTTTCCACCCTGGGGGCAGAATCTGAAGTCTGGCCATCTTGAGCTCCAGCTTACTTGAGAACATTTCTTAGCACTACACTTCACAGATATTGTTTTGACCTTCTTATATAGATTTTTTTTTCCTTCCTGGTTTCACTTCTTGATGGAGTGATTCCTCTAAGAGCACTTTTAAAGGAGACCTTTCTATGGTAACCTTTCTAAGGATGTGCTGTCCAAGATGTAGCCATTATGTATACTGTGGTAATTGAGCACTTGAAATATGGCTAGTCTATTCCAAGATGTGCTGTGATATAAAATGTACAGTGAATTTTAACGATAATACACACACACACACACTCACACACACACACACACACAGAATGCCGTGTTCCTCTCGACTCCAGATACACCAACCTCCCTCATTGCATTTTGAAAATTTTTGCCTTTAATCTTTGTCAACAATAAAGTCATGAATTTCTTAGGATTCTGTGTGTGTGTGTGTGTGTGTGTGTGTGTGTGTGTGTGTGATGTGCACACTAATGGGCTCTGAGCAGGGCCTGAGCAGCTCCCCCATGAGCAGAAGAAGCATGAGCTGTCATACACAGACACAAAATTATCCAAAAACTGTATGGGAGCTTTTCACTGACTCAAATTCTGAGGAATCTTCTAGATAATTGAGCCTGCTGCTGGAGTGAGCTCCGGGCAGGGGTAAAGTCAAGGTACCTCTTTGTAAAGGAGAAAGTTATTTTTATACTTAATGAAGAACCTGAGGTCAAGATAATTATAGCAGAACTTGGGGATTAACCGTGGTTTGACTGCCTGCTGAATGTGACTGGTTTTTTTCCTCATCTACCCTTTTTGTTTTTCTCATTTTTTCATTCTGTCTTCTTTCACCTTGTGCTTCCACTCGATCAGCCATTCCACCCATTACAAACACAAAGCAAAAACTTTAAAAAATCCTTTGATCCAGCAAAACACCATTTGATCAAAGTGAAGAGTACTTCCTTTCAAGCCATAGAGAAACATGGCATTGGATCAGCTTGCTCTTTAATTCAGAGGAGGCAGCCCGGGCTTGTGTAGCTTCGTTCTGGGCCCGGAATGAATGGTGAGAGGAGTTAAGTGTGAGGCTAAGGTGACGTCATGGTTCATTTTCTGTGTCAACTTGACTGGGACAGGGGATGCCCAGAGAGCTGGTTAAATATTATTCCTGGGTACAGACAGCCCTCCCCACTGTGGGTGGGCCTCCTCCAATCAGTTGAGGGCCTGAATAGAACAAAAAGACAGAGGAAGGGGAAGTCACTCTTCCTGCCTCTGAGCTGGGCCATGGATCTCCTGTCCCCGGTGCTCCTGGTTTTCCCGGTCTTCAGACCTGAACTGGAGTCCACACCCTCAGCCCTCTGGCTCTCAGGACTTTGAACTACACTACCATCTTCCTGGGTCTCCGGCTTGCAGAACTTAGATCTTTGGACTTCTCAGTTCTGTAATTATGTTAGTCAATTCCTTATAATAAATTTCTTTATATGTATTTATATCTATTAATCAATCAATCCATAGATCAATAGCTATCTTCTATTGGTTCTGATTCTCTGGAAAACTCTTCCTCACACAGGTGCAATATTGGGGTGGAGGCAGGATGCAGGAGTTCAACACTCGGGTGCACCTGGACAGGAGGCAAGCTGAGCTCTGGAAACATAGACCAGCAAGGATGTTAGAAAGCGGAGATCTGCCCAGGTGTCTCTAGGGGGCGGGGCCACCCGTGGTGCACTGAATAAATGAATAAGTACTGGCCCTGTGCAAATTACTCAGCAATGAATTGGAGCTGGGAAGATTAGCTGAGATTATACTTTTTTATAAACATGAATTTTAATTGTTATTGAAGAGCATAACTGCAGAAAAGGCTTCCTGGAAAGCTCATTGACTTTTGGCCGAGTGGAGCAAAATAGCAACACTATCTGCATTGCTGGGAAATGGGTGAGAGCCTGCGACCTCCAGTTCAAAGGCGAGGCATCAGGGGCCTGGCATTGTATGCAAAATTTTGTTTACGATAATACACACATACACACGCACTAAGTCTATCTAAATAATAGACTTCAGTTTGTTTTGTTTTCGCAGAAGTGGGTTCAGGACTTAAGAACTACCAATCATGTGAATTGTTGTCTTGATAGCTAAGTTTTCCCTCTTCTTTATCACCACTTAAAAAATGCCACTTTTTTTTTCTGGGGGGAAAAAATGTCTCTCTCCAGACTATTATATCTGTCCTGAGTTCATAAAGAGAGCAGATGAAATGTAAACAAGTCTTGTCTTACTGGCTCTACCAGGTAACGTGACTGACTACATCATGATTCGAAAACATGATTGACTACATCATAATTTGGAAACATTCACCCTGGCGTGTCACCCCCTAACAGTTAAGGGCTGCACCCCCCCCCCTGTGTCTTTTTTAGTTCTATTTAGTGCCCAGGTACCACTTACTTTCCCTCCTCTCTCTGTTAGCCATGACTTCCTGATGGCCTCTCTGTATCTTCACTCCCCTAAGCCACTGTCCCATTTTTACGCGACATTATCTGAGTGAGGGGCTAAGGATAGCAAAGGCTGTGTGACTGTCGTCTTGTCCTAAAGCTTAGTGGCCTCTCTCAGATTCCTTTTCTTTTCCTGGTTTCTGCTTGTGCCCAAAGTCTGACCATGGGATTTGTCTGGACGTTGCTCTATTTTGTTAAAGCTAGGCAAAGCAGTAGTGACCATAACCTTTGGAGATTGGGATATATATCTGGACTAGCAAGTCAAAGAGTTGCTGTTTTTCTCTCATTCTAATTTACAACCCTCTAGCACCGGCTTGCTCTCCTCCCAGACTGCCGAGCACTGTGGGAGAAGGTCAGAGCCATCTCTTGGTTTTATACATTCATCATGTCTGATCCCAGCACGGCCTGCTCGGCGGGCTGGCTGATTTATGACATCACTCATGTTGAAGATTTCAGACTTATTTTATTCTGAATTCCCCTCTGGAGTGTAAGTTTCCAAAGAGCAGAGACTTCATCTCATTTCCCTGTGACCTGAGCGCCTAGGAGAGCCCAGCACGTAGGAGGCCTTCGAGAAATCCTTGAGTGAGAGGAGGGCTGTCCAGAAAAGTCCTTCTGTTGGGAAGTGGCTACAGCTCATTCTCTTAACTGCTGGGCCGCTGGGAGCAGAGGAAAGACAGCACAGGGAGTCACCAAACGCAACTTTAAATTCTCCTTTAGTAGCATTGGTAAATGGGATGTTGTGAAATTAAGAACTTCTCTTCATCAAAGGGAGTAAAAACCCACAGTGTTACAGTCATATAATATTATAGTAATTACATATATAAATATAGAAAAAATATAGAAGATATATAGAAATAAGTTAGGATATAATATTAAAAGCCATTAAGTCAAGTAAATGAGGCTACGCCCTCTGGGTGGGAGCTAACCCAGTGTGTAGAGATATGAAAGGCAAGACTATGTATGCCTTCTGTGCAGGGCCCAGTCGTGTGTGTATGTGTGTGTGTGTGTGTGTGTGTGTGTGTGTGTGTGAAATTACATATAGATAAGAAAGAGCTCCCTGGGAGGAACTCCTTAAAAGTGGCTTGATGTGAAAACTCTATAGATTAACATAAAAAATAGAGCTCCCCCCTGCAAGGAACTCCCCAAATGTGGCTTGATGTGATGATCCCGTAGATTAACACCTGTTAGAAGGCCAATGCCAGAAAGGGTTCTAAAGCAGGAGGGCCCCAGCTGCAGTCAGTCACCCAGACTCCAGCGCTGACCATAGACTGTCTCCATGCCGCTCTGACCAAGGACAGCCAAGAGGAGCACACTGATGGGGCCCCATGAAGCTGTACCCGGGCACGCCATAGGATCTGTGATTCTTGCAATTAACTTGTGTGTCGGTTGTGTCTTTCCTCTGGTGGCAGTTGGTCTCCGTATCGATAAGTAGAATCCTCACAGCCGCCTCAGGAGTAGTCTCAAAGAGGCTGCCAGCCCTGCCGATAAGCAGGAGTGTCCCACTGCACAGGGAAGTTGAATCGGGAACACCCGATTGATGTAGAGCTTGGGCTCTACTGGGGCACACAGGGTGTTATATTTGCGACACACAGAACTGACAAGGTGCATGTGTCCAGGATTTGTAAAGAATTCTAACAGATTAATAGAAACACAGGCAAAAGACTTGAACAGAGACTTCACAAAAGAGGATATTAAATGACCCTTAAACATATGATGAGGAGCTGAACCTCCTTATTTATCAGGGAAACAAAAAGAAGACCACAGCGACATCCTGCCCACAGCAACGGTGATCTGCAGTATGAAGGAGCAGCAGATAAAACCCCCATGCTATACTTTCTTTAAAGGAGCGATTTGGCAGTTTGGCAACTTGATCCATCCATGTTGCTCCCATGGATGACCAGAGAACAAGGAAGTAAGCCATGAGTTTGAAAGGTTTGTGCATTCATATAAAAAAACCCACACCAAGTATTTTCTGTGTCCCTAGCTCTTGTTGAGGAAAGAGAAATTCCCTCAAGTACAAGCCCTGATATCTGTCACCCGCTCTGATATGACAGAAGGAATAAGGATTTTGAAATCAGATAGTTCAGCATTTACTTGGGCTCTGTCCCATGCAGAAAGCTGTGCAACCTTTAGCAAATTGCTTTGTTTCACAGAGATTTGGTTGCCTTATCTTTAAATGAGGGCTCTTTGTTCCTATCTCTAGGGCTGGTGGGAGAGTCGGCTGTGTCATACTGTGAGCCCAGTGCCAAGACCCTGTCAGAAGTTGCAGCCCATTGGGGAGGTACGGTGCACACTTTGGAAAGCTAATCAACCATCTCACCGGATTTAAAAGCAATACACACACACACACACACAAAATCAGTATTCTTTCTATATGCAAGCAATGCATAGAAAATGAAGTTTAAAAGATACTACAAAATAGCATAAAATCATATACAGGAATAGAACAAAAGATGAGCAGTTTCTCATACTGAAATCTGCAAAACCTACAGAGAGAAGTGAGATAAAACCTAAATAAATGGGTTGAAACACTCCATAGCGTAAAGACGTCATTCAAAGGCATCCTAGTCGGGATCCTAGCAAGCTGGGTTTTTTTCTTTTCCAGAAACTGACAAGTAGATTTTAAAATTCCTATGGATGGACAGGCCATCTTGAAGAAAAAGAATAAAACCAGAGGGTGAGCAGAGAGAAAGCTATTATAGTTGAGGCAGTCTGGTGGGTTCCGAGGCAGGACGGTTAGACAATGGGACACAGCACAGGGAGCCCGGAAACCATTCACCCGGAGACACCGCCAAGGTCCTCTCAGCCAGCGGGCGGGCGAAGCGGGCAGAACCACAACGGGTCTCGCTCTGTCCCCCGCACAACATACACAGGTACGTCCAGGTGGATTTACATGAGAAAGGTAAAACACAACATATACAGATATTTCCAGGTGAATTTAAATGAGAAAGGTAAAACAATAAAGGTTTTAAAGAGAAATGTGAGAGAGCATCTTTGCGACCCTGACGTTCAACGTGCTCGATGCTCCCCGTACTTGCTCTCTGCTGAACGTGTGTTATGCTTCAGTTCAAAGCTCTTTGTTTTATAAGAAGATGAACACTCATGCCCACTGAGTGGTAAACAATGAAGGAAGAGAAGCTAAGGGACTGCGGACAGTTAGGGATCAAAGGCTTGGCCCACGCGTGGGTGCCGGGGAGCTGGGAGGGAGGCGTGGCCGCCGGGGGAGCTGGGAGGTAGGCGTGGCCAGGGCAGCCTGTTCTGTCCACTCAGAGACCCTTTCCTAAGCAGCCCAAGCACAGGTTTTTTATTTATTTATTTAATTTTTTTATTTTTTTTTATTTTTCTGAAGTTGGAAATGGGGAGGCAGTCAGACTCCCGCATGTGCCCGACCAGGATTCATTTGGCACGCCCACCAGGGGGCGATGCTCTGCCCATCTGGGGCGTTGTTCTGTTGCAATCAGAGCCATTCTAGCGCCTGAGGCAGAGGCCACAGAGCCATCCTCAGTGCCCAGGCCATCTTTGCTCCAATGGAGCCCTGGCTGCTGGAGGGGAAGAGAGAGACAGAGAGGAAAGAGAGGGGGAGGGGTGGAGAAGCAGATGGGCGCTTCTCCTGTGTGCCCTGACCGGAAATCGAACCCGGGACTCCTGCACGCCAGGCCGACGCTCTACCACTGAGCCAACCGGCCAGGGCCTCAAGCACAGTTCTTGAAGAAAAGATGAAAAGGGAACTTCGGCATGGTGTAGTGGGTATGAAGAGAAGCTGACATGACTATGATCCTTTGCTTCTCGGAGTCTGAATTTCTTCATTTCTAAAATAGATTAAGAAAAAAAAAAGCCCCTTCAGAAGATTTGGGGGGCTAGATATAATGGTCAGCATCAATGTGTTAGTTTAGAAAAAAGATGGGCCCTATAAGGTCTTTATAGGTCCCTCAATAAACAATACATTACGTTGGGGTTTAACCATAGACAAGCCTCTTCCGGACCTCTTCCCCTCCAGGCGCCTGTGGGTGACAATGACAAATAGATAAACAGCTAACTTCAGCCTTCCAGTCCCCCAAGTTGAAGCTGCTGTTAATCAGCACAGAGGCTGAGGGCAGTGGTGCCAGATGATTCTCAGAGAGGGCTGGAGTTTGTCTAGGCTCGTTATGCAGTTTATTAATTTAATTCCTTTTGGCTGCTCTGTGCCTTGCCTGGAGATGAAGCAGCACTTTGATGTGAGAACTAGAAGCCAGCTCACAGTGGGTTCTCGAGTCCCCCGATGCCAAATGTGCTTGGTTCATCAGACTCTGCGAGGTTACTCCCTCCCACGAAAGTCCTGGTGGTGCAATGTCATGAGTTGCAGAACTCCCAGGAAGCAAGAGTTGGAAGGTGAATTCAAAATGTCTGCTGTCAAATCTTGTGCTTCTTGGGGTTCTGCCACCTCTTGCCTGGGCCTCTTGTAGCAATCTCCTAAATTATCTTCCTGCCTTCAGACGTCCCCTATCACCCCTGCAACCAGAGTGAGGGCAAAGATCAAGTTACAGGGCTGACTATATGAGATCCTTTGAGATCTAGCTTGTTGAGTGCTGGAGGAAGCGGGGCCGTAGAGATGATTCTCTGTGTCGGGGGAAAGGATGATGGTGGCAAAGCAGAGGCAGCTGGATGGTGAGAAATGACTGTTGAAAAAGCTATAAAGGAGGTAGAGCTTATGGGAAGTGAAGAAGAATCAACAGGAAATAAAATAGAATCAACAGGAAGTAAGGTAGAATCAAGAGAAAGTAGGCTGGAATCCAAAGGGAGTCAAATTGAACCAACAGAAAATAAAGTAGGAGCAACAGGAAGTATGGTAGAATCAACAGGAAGTGAAGTGGAATCAACAGAAAGAAAATCATCTAGCTGGTTGGGTGTGTGTATGGAGGTGGGTGGGAGGAGTCAGAAGGAAGGCTCTGTCCCCAGCGTCCTTTCTGAAGCCAGTGCGGATGGCGTTACTATTCACTGTGATGGGGAACACAGGAAGAGGAGCAGGTTGTCTTAGCCAGGCCCTCCGGAAATAGAATCTGAAAGAAGGGCTCATAGTGGGGTTGCTTATTCAAGAATATAATGGTGGAGAGCAGGACTCAGGGCCCAGGGAGGTGAAACAGGAAGTAGAGACCCCAAGGTGAGGAAGCATTATTACGTTGGCCACACCCGGGCATGACAGGTTGCTCGGTCACATAGACCTTCTGAGTCACTTTGTAAAAAGCTTCCCAAGACTGTCCCCCTGGGTTAAGACAATGGCAGCAGGTTGTTGTGGGGAACGACGGGAATCAGCTTCTATCCCCATTGGCAAACAGCTGCAAATCGAGTGTTAACTCCCGCCATTTCTGGTTACACCGTATGACTGCTCAGGAGTATGACACCCTGGGCACAGGGCGCCCTGGGGCAGGGCACAAGAGTAACGGGGCCCAGAGCTGAGTCAAGCATCTGCACACGGCTGGTCAAAGCTCAGCAGAACTGGTCATCTCTGTGGGGGCCAGAAATGAGGGGAAGCCCGGGGACAGCCTTGTATTCTGTCATGAGGAGCGTGCAGGAGGTGAAGGTACTAAAACAGGAAAGACACGTCGTACCGGAGGAGCTCACAGGCACGGCAAAGACACAGTTTAGTTCCAGGACGAGGTGCCGAGCGTGCTGCTGTCGCTCATCACCGCCCGCGCCTGTTTGCTTCGCTCTGTGCCGGGCGCTGCTCTGCAGTAAGCGCTGTCCCATGAGTCTGCTCACTGAATCCTCGCAGCAGTCCTGCAGAGAGGCCCTGTTATCACCCCCACTTCTCAGGAAGGGCAATGGTGAGGCCTTGTCCGTCATGACACGTAACAGAGCGAGTGGCAGAACAAGAGACAAGCATCCTTTCCCCTTTAGACTTTTCAGAGGAAGCGGACGCTGAGTCTGAGGATGACGGGGCAGAGCAGCCGTGAGTTGGTTGGAATAATGTCCCTTTGTATTTTTGCACGGGAGCTCGTATCCATGGCTTCATCAATTCTGAAAGTACAGGGTAGAACGAACCATTATCATCTTCATTCTACTGTAGCGGAAACAGAGGTGAAGAGTCCCTCCCCCCCCCCCTGCCCCTGGTCACCCAGAGGGTCAGCAGCAGGGCCATTGCAGGACACAGAGCAGAGGCCGGCTCGTGCAGCTCCTTTGCCCCCGTGCCCTGTGGGTGGCTGGCCTACTCCAGGGGTCAGGGGATGACTGCAGGCCCTGGGCTCACTGGTATTCCAGAGCTGTCCCCAAGTGAGTCAGGACCACCAAACAGACTCAGTTTTACCTGTGGTAATTTCCTGCTTCCACGACGATTTATTTTGGGCTACAGAAAAACAAAACAAAACATGGGTTCCTCCACGTTGGAAGAAAATGCTACTTGCCACGATGCCTGCTGATTCCAGACATGGAGGGAAATGTTTGTTCTCCTTAAGGCCACATCTTCTGGGTCTTTCTCCCAGGAAGCCAGTCACAGGGCTGTGAGCCACCAAGGGGATAGCAGCCGCCACACTCCAGATAGTAGGGGACATTTGTGTGCCTCTTGGTTTAAGTAAAAAGAGGAGAATTTCCCTGATGCACACTGAGCCCGGACACGCACTGTCCCGAGTGCAGTGGTCCAGTCCTGGGTAAGATCATGACATAGACAAGCACAAGGTAATTACCGAGAGAGTCTGTGAGGGCAAGGCCGCTGACCCAGCCTCCGAGGACCTGGGTTGTGAGTTCTGACTCTTCCATGTGCTGCAAAACCCCGGAGACCTCACCTCCTGGTCCTGCGTCCAAGTTCTCTGGCCCGAGTAATGGTTCTGGGTGTGGACTATCAAGCATGCTCAATGTGAGTTTGAATCCTAGACCAGCTGTGTGGCCTCGAACCCATCACCTAAGCTCTCAGCGCTCAGTCTCCTCAGCTGTAGGTAGCACGTGATGACAGGGACAGCTGGGGACGACACATCTGACTCCTCTTCCAGTGGTTTGGAGGTGATTCTTTTT
The DNA here is from genome assembly GCF_036850765.1 of Saccopteryx bilineata. Classification (NCBI taxonomy): domain Eukaryota; kingdom Metazoa; phylum Chordata; class Mammalia; order Chiroptera; family Emballonuridae; genus Saccopteryx; species Saccopteryx bilineata. The sequence continues at coordinate 9,344,645 of NC_089493.1, read as the reverse complement.
TCTGGAAGCAATTGTCATGAGCTCTGCTGAGCTCCTTGGACCAGTGGTCTTCTAGTGTGACAGTCAGGGCCTGAGACCGGAGCCAAGGTCCCCAGACCCCCAGCCCTGCCTCTGGAGGAGCCAAAATGAATTCCTTTGCTTGCCCTGGATCATGGGGGCAGGGGCCGTGGAGAAACCCAGGCGCTCTCACCTGGGCTCAGGGGAGTCCCTGAGAGTGATGTTTGCACTCACCCCTATTGCTCCCTAACTGATGAACTTCAGTCATGGACCTCTTTCAGGCTTCGGGGTCCCCAACTGTCATTTGAGATGATTCCTAAAGTTCTCATTTTAAAGGTCCCTCACCCCGACCACTGTCTTCCATGCAGACCTTCTGTGGCTCTTAGTTGCCTAGGGCTGTCCCTGGTCTTCTTTCAAAAGCGCATAGCGCAACTGGCCGATTCTCTGATGCAGTTTCCATTGCTACACTGAGGACTCAGGGTGTTACCTTTTGCTGTGCTCAACGAAACAGCATCACCGTCTTTTAAAGGATTTTTTTTTTTTAGAGGAGACTAAAAAAGGAGAAGTACCCTGGTAGGGTGTTGAATTGCCTTCCTAATTAAATCTAGGGGAGAATCCTTACTGAAGAAAATGTCAACAAAATGTATCTCTGAAATTAACTACGATCACTGAATCAACAATGAACGAGCAGTATCTTTCCCCTCTGTGCCTCTGACTCAGACACTTCTTTTTTTAATTCAGTTATTCATTCTCTAAACAAACACTCGCTATGCTTTTAGGCACCGTGCTGGGGGATGCTGGGGAGTTGGAGGTAAATCATAACCATGATGGTTGACATCGGGCACCATACCCGGGACAAACATCATTTTGCATTAGCCTGTTTAATCTTCTCTACGAGGGAGGTGCTCTCATAATCCCCATTTTACAGAAGAAGCTGCGGGCTGAGTGTGATTAAGTGAATTGTTTAATGTCATGAATAGTAAGTGGCAGAGCCTCGAGTTGAACTAGGTTTCTATTCTAGAGGCTTTAAGCCACTGCTGTGGTCTGCTAGGGGAGCCCTTGCCTTCTCTTTGAAAGGGACCAGTTGGCAGTCCTCATTCTTACATTGTGTGTCTGAAACTCTTCTTTTTAGGTTGGCAGTGAACAAGGGCATTTTCTGGGCAGTACAGCTTCAAGACAAGCCTCCCTCCTCCCCTTCTAGTCCGATTGTCGCCTGTAAGCCCCTGCTCTCAGAGAAGTCTGAGGCAACCACTGCAAGGCACAGGGTGATGAGTCCGTTAGTGCAGCGTTGGTCCAGGCATTGCAGTAAAGGTCTCTGTAAGCGTAATGGGGTCACAGAGGGGTATCAGTTCCTCTTGAAGGGATGGCAGGGCACATGTCTGGTATTAAGACAGGTGACGCTGCTGTAGCAAATAATGCCCCAAATTTCAGTAGTTTAGCACAACACAAACTGACATCTCACTCCAAAGTGGGCATTCTCTCTTGGGAAAGTCATTCAGTGACCAGTGTCCCTTCCATATTGTGGCTGTGCCACCCCCTAGGACAGGGGTCCCCAAACTGCTGCCCACGGGCCGCATGTGGCCCCCTGAGGCCACTTATCCAGCCCCCACCGCACTTCCGGAAGAGGCACCTCTTTCATTGGTGGTCAGCATCTGCATCCTGTGCTCCTGGAGTACTGTATGTGGTGGCACCGCAAAACGCAGTGTCGCTCACGTACAGTACTACTTCCGCTGATGTGGGATGCACGTGTCACAGCTCTGAAAGCATGTCATATCACTTGTTACGGCTAGCAGTGACAAATATGGAACCAGAAATTGACCATCTCATTAGCCAAAAGCAGGCCCATAGTTCCCATTGAGATACTGGTTAGTTTGTGCTGGGGTCCAGCCCCGGGGGGGGGGGGAATCCAGGGTCCCACAGGAAGAGACGGCGTCAGCACTAATCGAGTGAGAGAGCTGAATTCTTTTTTTTCTCTTTATTCTCTAGTTAGCATTTACTGCCAGGCATCTCCGCCAATGGCTGGTCTGACTTTACTTTTTATGCACACACACTAAGTTACAATCACATGGTATTTTGAATACATCATTGTTTTAGTTTCACTATGGTTACATATTTCTAGATAACAGTTAATTCATATCTATAAGCTACAAATTAGGTGGTAAGTCATTCAAAGTACAGTTATACAATAACTTGAATAGTAATAACAATATCGGTACAAACTTCTAAAAGATTAGTACTAATTAATAACTCTATTTTACTGTTGTTGTGAGTCAAGGGCGCAGAGAGAGAGATAGCAAACGAAATCATCAAGGACTAGCAAAGGACCACCGCTTGCTCAGGCAAATAGCCTTGAGTTCATGTAGTGTCCTAATTACTTTTTCACAAGATTACAAAAGGCTTGCTATTTAAGAAACTGACATAGCATTAAGAGTAATTTTTACTTAAAGATACATAGAGTGCACCTGCAAGATAGCTAGTAGCAACATAATATCAGAAGGCATTAATTGCTATTGCTGCTATGAATCCTACCACATTCCTCTTCTTATTCTTGGAAAATACAAAAATCTCATGAGAATGTTTTACTGAGAAAAGCCCAGCAACTGCCTTCAGTGACAAAACAAGTCTTTTAACAAAACATTCTTTACTTGCCAGCTGCACTCCTATCCAAGGCCACACAACAGGCCACTCCACTACACTTTACCTAAGATTCTAATGTCTAGTTAAACTTTATTCATTTACTATATTCATACACTAGTTAAATTCTAACTTTATTCTTTTTAACATGATTAATAAGAAGAAATTCTCCTACAAACTTAACCCTTTATGAGGGATATCATGGCCAGCCTCTTATGTTTATGAGCCCAGTTCAGGGGGCTTACAGGCTTTTCTGTGGAACTTACACCTTCTGTCTCATTTCCAAAGAAATTACTATGAATCTACAGGGAAAGCACGGTACTATTATCCCTGTGCCATAAATAATAGCACACACCCAGAAAAGGGGGGAATATAAGGCCAGATTAATTCAAAAGATTAAAGGGGAAGTATCGTTGTGCCTTTCCTTTGCGGTGACTTTGTCAACCCACAGCCGTTGGTCTTCACTGCGGTGACTCTATCAACCAGTAGCCATCGATCTTCTTTTGCTGTGACTTTGTCAATCAGCAGTTGTGGATCTTCTCCTGCTGTGACCTAGTTAGCCAGCATTAGTGGATCGGCTCCCGACAAGTTTGTTGGTTTAAATTTACTTGTTCTTTATTTTAAATATTGTATTTGTTCCCGTTTTGTTTTTTTTTACTTTAAAATAAGATATGTGCAGTGTGCATAGGGATTTGTTCATAGTTTTTTTTTATAGTCCGGCCCTCCAACGGTCTGAGGGACAGTGAACTGGCCCCCTGTGTAAAAAGTTTGGGGGCCCCTGCCCTAGGGTCTCAGAGTCCTCTGCTTGGGGAAATGGGAAACAGGAAATGGGAGAGGTTCTCGTGGTCCAGTCTGGGAGTGCCTCCCATCACTTCTGGCTCACCATTGGTCCCTTGTCTAGAATGCAGAGACCCAGGCATGCCCAGCTGCAGAGGATGCTGGGAAATGGAGTTCCAGCTCTGTGCCTGAGAGGAAAGGACGCAGGGCGGAGCTGTCAGTCTTCACCACTGCCTCCTCTCCCAGTGCATCCTGGTCCCCTGCAGGTATGTGCTCTCATTGGAGTGTTCGCAGAGCACTTCTCAGTTGGGATTCTCTGCTGGAGCAGAAGGTCGTGGGACGAAAGGTGCTCAGCAGGGTTCTACTGGCAGGTTGACGAACGCTTAAACCAAGGCTTGAGTTAGATCTTACCTGAATTAACTTAATTTTGAACTAACACTGCGATTTGCAAACGCATTGTTTAGTTATGCATACGAAGAGTTCTAATTTGACAAAGAAAAAGCCTTGGAATGTGAAGGATCTTTACCCCTTGTTCGTGGGACGGCAGGTGAGGGAGGTGGCGGGCAGTGTGCTGGTCTGACCCTCTAGGTACCAGTACCGCCCCACCCCAGCTCTGACAACCTAAACTGTGTGCTGCCTGCTGATGCCAACCGCCCCCTGCGGGGGATAAACACAGAAGTAGGGAGTTCCTCCATCCACTGAGTCTACTTGGTGGAGGACTCCTGACCCGGAGAGTTCCTGCGGAAGCGGCAGACCTGCCCGTAGCGCCTCCTTCTCTCCGGACGGGCAGCACTCGAATCACCGGGCGCTGTCCTGTCCGACAAGGCGTCTGCACGCACCTCTGACCACGTTAAGGAAAACATGGCTGTGAACGCTATCCGAGATGTCACCATGTCCCGGAGCGAAAGGTTGGGTGGAAAGGACGGGGCAAGTGGTCCAGGCTGCCTCAAACGGGGCCGTTCTAGTAACATTGTTCCATGGGACATGTCACGCTAGGTGGCATCCGCAGCAGGGTCCATCCTAATGGAATATAAAAGGGGGTCTGTACCAGTGGGCCTCGGTCAGTTCCGGCTACTCGTAGAGAGAACGCGCCAACGCCACGAGGCCCCAGAGCCATGTCTTCCTCGCGCGCGCACACCGCTGCCATTGGCCGGGCTTCGCCTGGCTTCTCCGCGCCCAGCGCCCCGGTTCAGAGAGAAGAGAGTCCTGCTCAGTGCGACTCCCTACCGGAAGTCACACAGCTTGCCAAGACGTTTCCGTGTCATGACTCTTACGTCTGATGTCTTCTTTTTTATTTCAGTTTAATGATAAGCTTGGAGGATCAGTAGAGTGGAGATTATTAGCCCTATTTTACGGCTGAGAAAACTGGGGACTAAGGCTCTTCGAGTGACTTCCCCGATGAGGACCCAACCTCAAATTATTCAGATCTCAAATGCTGGTCCCCCTGAGTCCAGGTCCAAGGGCTGTTTCTACTCTCGCAGAGCTGCTGTTTCACATGTAGTTAGGTGAGAGTTCCGGGGCGGTTGGATCGTCACTGTCATTTACCGTGCGCTCTGGCGCACAAGGGGTTTCACAGGACACGTGGGTCTCTCTTCCTTCCTTAGATGGGACACTCTGGGGCTGAGAACACGAACTCTGGGGTCAGAGCCGGTGGCGCAGTGGCCAGCAACTGCTGTGCTCACCACGTGTGCGCTGGGACTGTCCCTTGCCTGTTTTATTTTTCTGCCACTCTACATGGCTGGCTCTGCTTTTCATAAAATGGGGGTGAGCCCCTCCCAAGGGCCGGCTCTTGTTCTGTTTTTGAGGAATGTCATTAAAATCCGGAAGGAGGTCACTAAAATCTGGAGAGATGATAAGCCCTCCGTAGTGGCGCCTCCACCCAGGTCTATTGTCTCAGCTCCTCAGTGCTCTGTGCTTTAAAAGGTGCGCTTTTTTTGTTTTTCTTTTATAGAGAACCCACAATTCAGTTGTATTCAGAGCAAAGAAAAAAACTTTTGATCATACTGGAAGAAACTCAGCCATAGGTTTGGAATCTGTACCCAAACTACACATGCGATGAAGGCAATATTCTGCTAATACAATGGATTTGCTGCTGCATTTGTCTACTGTTTGTCTAAAAGATGCTCTTTTTGCTTGTTTGTATTTAGAGTAATTAGTAGTTACTAGTTTAGCATTTTCAATGAATAGGCAATTAGAGCTCAGTAAGGTGGCAACATAGTAAAACGGACAGAGGGCAGGGAGGGTGGGGGTTCAGCTCAGGTCGCCCCACCTTTCATACTGGAACACGCGGATGATCTCGGGAGGGAGGGCCGGAAGGGAGTTCCCATCAGCCTGGACTGGAGCTGTGGGCACTACATTCATGCTTATGTTGAACCCACACAACAACCTAACGGCGAGGAGCCATTCCCCAGGAAGGGCTGAAAACCCCAGCCTGTCTCCATTGAACGAACATTTCATTTTTATGGGCTTTTTGGTGCTGAAGTCCTTTTATTTAGTGATCACAAGTTTTGTGCATTGTGTATTATTATCTCCATTTGACAGGTGGGGAAATCGAGTCCCGGATTAATTAAGTGCCATAAATAAAAGCACTGCTTCACTGGCCCTGCTGTGTGGGCACCCGGGCCCTCCCCCTTCCCTGGCACTGTGCTCCGTGTCTCAACCTTGATGAGAGTGACGTTGGACAACTGAAAACGAGGTAGGTCTGGGATAAAGGAAAGCCAACGGCATTTTGCTGGGGAGACAAGTTGTTGATGCATTCAGTGGAGAAACAACATTATGACATTTGCACTTAGCATTGTGCATTTGTCCCATCGTGGGCAGTCCAAGGTCAAGGAGACGACTCCTTAGACTGATGGGAAACAGAGGGTGTGAGTGGAGACCATGTGGAAAGGAAGCCAACAACTGGAAGGAGAGAGCGATCCTCAGGAAATGGACAACTGAATGAAATGATAGGCATCCAAACACATGTGACAGGAGACATGGAATATGTTGGTCCAAGCACCTTCCCAACCAGAACAACTGGAAAGGTCTCAGGGAAAGTGAGCAATGGGAGTGACGTGACTTCTGTAACTCAGACCACCGTAAAACTCATCCGAATCTTGTGAAATCCAGTCCTCTGAACACGCAGGAAAAGAGACCAGTTGGTGTTCTGTTTGTAGGCCCTGTCACCTCCCTCTTCTGAGAGCCCCCAGGAAAATGTCAAACAGCATCAACTGTGCTCGTGAGTTCAGCAGTCCACAGCGGCTGCTTAACCCTTTTAATGTCCTTACATGGCCTGTTTCCCTCGTATAAGTAAACCCGAGCAATGTTTCACATGAAAAAATAATTTTTATCTTTCTATCAGGTTTTCTACCTTAGTCCGTAAAATAGGAACTTTTATACTTTTGAAATGTTGGAAAGAGGGCTTTGTCCTTTAGTCCGCTCCTGTAAATTCACTGGTCTTGGAAATAGGAAGAAGGACTTTGCTGGATTGAAGGGACAGGTAAAGAAAATGAACACGGCTGTCTTGGCCCCCTCTGAGCTCTTTCTATGGGCGTATCCAGAGGGTAGAGAACGAGCCTGCCCTCTCGCTCCTGTCCGCTGTGGGGCAGGCTCACCTGGAGGGGCCCAGGCCAGTCTTGGCGACTCACTGGGTGTTTTCTTGGCTCCTCTACAATGAACAGGGTATGAGTTGGTCCCGATTCTCCTCTACTTATCTGATTTCCCCATTGTCTGCGTTCTAAGCTTCGGGGATTTGGTGACAGCCATGCTCAAACATGAAGTGTCAGGAATTAGTCCAGTGGAGACGGACTGGAAGGACAGTCAGTGCAAACGGAGAGCACAGCCTAAGCACCAGCAGGAGGTGGGACCCAGGGTGACGAAGGAGGGGATGCGCACGTGTCTGCTACTTCCACAGCGTAGGATGTAGCATAGGAGGTGAGGCGCGGAGTGACCCGTTCTAAAACTAGAACGATCCGCTGGGAGGTCATCGTGGGACCTTCGATGCCCGGCTCTGGAGCTCTGACTTTTTCTGTAGACTCATGAGTTCTTGAATATGTTTCTTAGAAAACTAGTCCTGTGACATGCTCTTTAGGAAAAAGTCCCGAGGCCAAGTATGTTTGGGTAATGTTTTAAAGATTTCCCAGGAACAAGAGTGCCTTAGAAACTGAGAAGTCCTACAATAAAGAAAACCGTTCAGTTTATCGACTTGCTAACAATTTTTAACATTCTGGAAAGCCAGTATTTAAAAATTTGGCAAGCACTATTTGTGGGCCAGCAAGGAGGAGGGTGATTCTGTAGGCTGTATCTCCACTCATGTGGGGGAAGGGTTTGACAGGAACAAAGTTGTGTATGGTAAGGTGACCAATCGTCCTCCTTTAGGGAAGACAGTCCTATTTATTTATTTATTTATTTATTCATTTTTCTGAAGCTGGAAACAGGGAGAGACAGTCAGACAGACTCCCGCATGCGCCCGACCGGGATCCACCCGGCACGCCCACCAGGGGCCACGCTCTGCCCACCAGGGGGCGATGCTCTGCCCATCCTGGGCGTCACCATGTTGCGACCAGAGCCACTTTAGCGCCTGAGGCAAAGGCCACAGAGCCATGCCCAGCGCCCGGGCCATCTTTGCTCCAATGGAGCCTCGGCTGCGGGAGGGGAAGAGAGAGACAGAGAGGAAGGTGCCGCGGAGGGGTGGAGAAGCAAATGGGCGCTTTTCCTGTGTGCCCTGGCCGGGAATCAAACCTGGGTCCTCCGCACGCTAGGCCGATGCTCTACCGCTGAGCCAACCAGCCAGGGCCAACAGTCCTTCTTTTGTAAGTTCCGTTCTCCCTTCAAAAGTGTCCTCCACCATGTCCTCCTTTTTGATATTGGAAGACTAATCTGTAAATGTCCGTATTTGATCGATGCAGTCGATCCATTGTGTGTGATGTGATATATTTGTATCTAAATGAGTACTTTATTCTTACAATTATTATTAAAAGTTAATAGCTATGTAAGCATAATTACAGTATAAAATATTACAAATGTTTTTATTGTGCATTTATCATATTATAGTGTATTATTGTTACAATGAATAAAATACTTCTTTTATTTACGATATTGTTTTCTTCAATTTATTTTTGTCCTCCTTTTCATTGTAAAAAAGTTGGTCACTTTATGTATGGGAGACCAGTGAGAGGAGGGTCAGGGAATTTAGGGTAGAGATGCTGAAGATTCATGAGACACGGAAGATCTTGAGAAAGGGAACGGTTTCAGCAATGTCTCGGAAGCAAAATAATCAGACCCAGGAGACCTACTGGATGTGATGGGTTAGAGGAGAAAAGAGTCAAGGGTGAGTTCCAGATTAAACTGCATAAATCAGGGGTCCCCAAACTACAGCCCGCGGGCCACATGCGGCCCCCTGAAGCCATTTATCCGGCCCCCGCCGCACTTCCAGAAGGGGCACCTCTTTCATTGGAGGTCAGTGAGAGGAGCACAGGATGTGGCGCCGCACGCTTGCATCACTTGTCACGGCTAGCAGTGACAAATACGGACTGGACATTGACCATCTCATTAGCCAAAAGCAGGCCCACAGTTCCCATTGAAATACTGGTCAGTTTGTTGATTTAAATTTACTTGTTCTTTATTTTAAATATTGTATTTGTTCCCGTTTTGTTTTTTTACTTTAAAATAAGATATGTGCAGTGTGCATAGGGATTTGTTCATAGTTTTTTTATAGTCCGGCCCTCCAACGGTCTAAGGGACAGTGAACTGCCCCCCCCCCCCGTGTAAAAAGTTTGGGGACCCCTGGAGATGTCACCAGCTAAAGCGAGAGAGCACTTTTTAACATGTTGGGTTTGAAGAGCTAAGGCTATGTCAAAAAGGTATGCGCAGAGACATGAGTCTGACTCCTGGATGTACTTCCGGTCGATAATACAATCTTTGGAGTTGCCAGTATTTCGATGGTAATTTGAACAATGGCCCTGAGCAAGAGCCCCCAGGCAAGGGTGTGCGTAAAATTAAAGAAACCACAGGCTGAGAATGAAATGTTAAGGCATAACATTGAATGGATAAAGGAAGAGGGGCCCATGAAGAATCCTAGGAAAGAAAGAAAGTGGTAGGAGATAAACCAGAAGGTGCCGTGCTCTGGAAACCAGGCGATGCAGGATAAAACCCAGTGATTAGTGGAGTGGAGTCTAGGGGCCAGGCATAACCGGATGAGCCCCGGAAGAAGCAGGTCCCCATGGGTCTTGGAAAGCTCACTGCTGGACGCTCACTGACGACCTTCCTGAGAGCATCGGGGGGTGCGGGTGGAGATCAGAGCCCGTTTATTTAATGGGCTGAGAAACGAGTGGGCGAATGGAAGTCAGTGAGTGGCATTAAGGACAACTCCTTTGACAACTGGGAAGAGAAAACAGGTGAGCGATTCGCTGACAGCTGAAGTGGAAGAGCCTGAGCATGGAGCCAGCTGGGAAGAGGAGGTTAAAGGTGCAGGGAAAGATGGGAAGTTTATGGAGCAAGGACAGAAGCGATGGGATGGGCAGGGAGCTGAAAACGTACAAGGGGAAGGTGCTGATGATAACGGGGCGTCGTGATGGAGTAGCAGACCCAATCCATGCAGGTGTGTGCCTCCTCTCCGGCTGCGCACTGTGGCATCGGAGCAGAGACGGGGTGAGTGCCTGGATGGAGCACTCAGTGCAGGCGCAGAGGCGCCAAGCAACCGGGGGTGTGGGTGAAATAATGGCTTAGACAATCCACCATGGAGTAAAGACTGAGGAGGAATGAGCAGTGAGCACAGGGGAGGCGTGAACAGGAGAAAATAGAGATTGAAGAAGGAAGAGTACCCAGGGGGCCTCCGTGGAATTGAGGGCTTGAAAAATGGGAGGGTTAGACCTGAGTGGGGGAAGACTAGAAGTTGTGGCTTCCAAAGGAGGTCCCAGGGATGAGGGAGAACAGGAGTGGCCTTGGGGGCGGGCGATGGAGAGTCAGTGAAAGGGAGGCTGACGTGCGGCTGGGTCGGCCGCAGGGGTGGTGAGTGGAACGGGTCGTCTCCAAGGCCTCGCAGGGTCTGTGCCGGGATGCATGAGAGCGTGGCCACCAGCCTGCCCAGTGCTTGGCACGTGCCTCCTGGACGTTCCTCCCGGAAGCCTCACGGGTATTCAAACTCAACCGGACAAAGACTGGCCTCGTTACCCTTTCTCCTAAGCAGCTTTCTCTCCCAACTGATGCGCCCACTTATCTACTTAGCGACTTGGTCAGAAATCCCCATTTCCAATACATCTGGAATTCTGGTGCTCCCCTCGTGAATCCTCGCCATCACTGTTCCCGTTCAGCTCTCACACCTCCGGCCTGTGATGATAACAGCCTGCCTGGCATGGCTGCCAGGAAGAGCTGCCCCCTGCCCTTTCACTCAGCTGTCCAGGCGCTGCTCTGGTGATATTCTCAACGTGCAGCTCACCCCCTGTCCAATAACGGAAATTCAAACCCTCAGCCAAGCATTCAAAGCCCTTTGATATCTATAACTTCATTTTCTGTGTGTTCCACTCACATATCCCTAAAGTTCCAGCTAAGAATCCATCTCCTACTCATGGCGCTTGAGTGTTCTGCCTCTTTTTATTTTCAGGCTGTACCCTCTGCTTAGAACGCCCTGCATCTCCCCTACTATGGCTTTAAAACTCCCACCCCCTTTCAAGAACCAGCTCAAATGGCACCCTGTCCATGAATCTGATCCCCTTTTTCCTTATTTCAGCGGAAAGTATCATGCTCTTTCTGTGAATTCTCAAAGGACTTTGATGAAGCCTCTTGTTACAATCACCATTTGCATTTTGTCTGGGCTTCTGGTCAATGCCAGGCATACGTGGTCATCCCTGTTCCACAGGGAGGCGCCTGGAGAGGAAGGACCAAGCCTTAATGATCCTCCACATCGTCCGGCCCCCTCCGCTCCGCCACAGTGCACCTGGGCCTAATCGGAATTTCAGAATCTGTTAGAGCCGAGCGGGGAATCTCGGCTCCACCACCTGCGACTTGGGGAAGTTTCTGACCGTCTCTGAGCTTCAGTGTCCTCCTCCCTGAAACAGGGATCATGACACGGACCTCAAGGCGGCTTCACTGGGAGAGTTACTTGAGACAACGAAAGCAAAGCATGAGCACTTGCCGGACACAGTTAAGTAAACACTTCCCTTTCTCCCCAAATCACAGCTTTAAATGTATTCAAAGAGGAAAGGAAGGGAGCGAGTCTGACGTTACCCACCATCTCTGTTTCCAAGATGACCCGCTTCCTGGGCAAGGGGCGAAAGCAAGCATGTGGGACCAAAGAGGGTTTCTCCTCCTTTCCCTTTTTTCTTACTTGGAACATTTCCCTTAACGAACATCTTTTATTGTTTAAATTAGAAAGCAGTGTTATAAGCGAATCGGTGTGTCCACTTTATATTTCTATTAAATGCTATTTTTCACTGACTACCCCTGGAAATTCTCTGGGCTTGCTCTTGAGTGTTTCCATCCAAAGACCGCTCGCTGAGCCAGCTATAAACTGGTCCTGTCTCCGAACAGTCCCGAGGTTAGCCAGAGTCCCCACGGAAATCCCTCTCCCCCGTCCCCACTCCCCATTCAATTTCCTTCCATCTGTCTCCAGGGCCACCCCTGCAACGAGAAGTTTTAATTGTCATTCTCCACCAGGGTTTGAAAGGGCACACGGGGCATGTTTAATAATTTGTCTTTCCTGTTGGAGTGGGTGATGGATGAGACGCATTAAAGCGGTATTTCCTCCCTGGGTCACATTCTCCTTGAGGTGGGGAGAGCCTTTACGCCCAGGGTCCTGAGGTACGCAGGGACCCCCCCACACACACACCCCCCCCCAGAGGATGAGAAGTGCTGAACAGGAGCGGGGCCAGGGCGACTCCAAAGTGTGGAGCAGCGGAAAGAGTGCAGGGTGCAGCGCCAGCCCAGCTGCTGTGTTAGGTCCCAGTTCTGCTGTGTCCTTGTTTTGTGGCTTCTGGCAAATACCTCGTTTGGTCTCTCTGGTCCTCATCTTAGTCCTTAGGAACAGGTGAATACAAACGCTCTGTGTTTATCCAAAACTGGTTGCAATGTTTTCTTACTCAGTTTGGGATGCTATCACAGAGTACCATAGACCTGGCGGCTTATACCCAACAGACATGTATCTCTCACAGTTCTGGATGCTGAGGCGTCCAACGCCAATATGTCCGGTGAGAGACTGCTTTCTGTCATCTTGTTGAGTTCTCACATGCCAGAAGAGGGGAAACAGCTAATGAGAGCCTCTTTTATAAGGACACTAATCCCATTCATGAAGGCTTCAACCTTATGACCTGATCACCTGCCAGGGGCCCCACCTCCTAAGTCATCACATTGGGGATTTTGTGGAGATAGATACACTCAGTGTACAGCAAACATTTAGACACAGTTCTCATGGACAGAAGTCATCTCAATTCACCAAGCTCTTTCCTATCCATTATCTCTTTTGATACACATGCACGTTTTGTGATGCTGGGATTGTCACTCTCTGCGTTTTACAAATGGACCTCAGAAAGATCAAATGGCAGGTCCATGGTCATGCTCTAGTTAAATAGTAGGACAGGAAATTCCATGCATGTCCACTGCCATATCTTATAAGTGCTGGGGTCTTTGAGGATAATTTATTAATCACACCCCCTTCCCTATCCAAAAGATGAGGTGAATGGAACATCAATATGTCACAAATGCTGGGATGGAGGACATGTTTATATCTTTGGGTAAACAGGCTTAGAATGAAACTGACTTAACCACTCAGTCCTAGCAGCTAGAGTGGGACAGGGCACTGGGTCCATATGGAGAGGGATCAGCCAAGGTCAGTCTTAAGGGCATGGAGGAGCAGAGAACTCACACTTTGGTGTGCAGGCTAACTCTCAAGATGAAGACTGGAGAAACTAACCTGAGCCTTCCTGGTTTATTCTTCGGTATTTGCCAATCAGATAAATCACTTCAGTCCCTGGTGAAATTGAAGAAAAGAGGGAGAGAAAGGTCCCTAACCAAGTTCTCCCCATATGAAAGGAAATGAGAAACATTGGGAGTTACATTAATTATGTTCCTCCTCTAACAGTGGAAATAGCATGAGTAAGAAACAAGGGTTCCCACATAACAATAAGAATCACTGGAAGTTCTGGACACACTGTCAATGCCAGATTGTGGCAAAGAAAAAGACTACACTGTATCATGCTTGACTTGAAAGGGATACATGCCTAGAAACTTCCACTAGAAGAGAGCTGATGAAGGGGCGGGGCTTTCCCTTAGTGCCATTGAAAATGATCTTCAAATTTCTTCTCTGAGTATCTGTCCAGGGAGGAATGTGGCATGAAGTCAGGTTAAATTTTCTAGTATCTGATGAAATGTGTTAAAAAGTTAAAACAGGGGTTTTCCTGTAGTTAGCAAGAAGTAATTATAGAAAAGAACAACTTCTTAAATTTGAAATATGAAACTATGAAATAGAAGCAAATTTTAGAGAGGGAATTTTGATGGGAAGCTTGCCTGAAATTTCAGAATTTGTTAGAATTTCAGCCAGATGTGTGGGTCCTGAAGATAAAAATTTAAATCATGTAGAAAGGAACATTCTATACCTAGGAATATATTAAATTAAATTTAACTAATAAAAATTATTAAAAAAAAAACCCTAAAACTGTTCTTAAGGGTTTATGCCTTTAAAAAAAATAATAATCAGCTTTATTGAGATATAATTTACATACTGTATAACTTCCCAGTTTTAAGCATATAATTTTTATGAGTTTTGACAAATGTAAATAGCCATGTCAGCACTGATAATAATTATTAGAAAAATACCTAATTCTTTACCTAGCAGTTGACGCTTTTCATAAACCTTCAAGGAATTGTGCCTTGTGCTTTAGGACATACTACAATTTAAGCACTTTCATATAGAATTATATTTTGATTAAGGGAGGAAACGATTAAAAATTTCCCTAGCAGTCAGCATGTACTTTTAAATTTGAAGCCCTGTATTTGAAGCCCTGTTATAGAAGCTGCACAGTCTGCAGCAAAGGAAAGTTTCTTCAAAAGGGGAGGGAAAAAAATTCACTTGCAGCAAAATGTATAAACCTAAATTCACAAAATCGCTGGAAATACTGGCACAGACACTGCTGTCCTCAGCTCTGGAGTGCAGAGGGCGCCCCCCCCCCCCAATCAGCACCCCCCCCTGGAAGAAGAGTTCCCACACCCGCAGGCCTCACATTTACATAACACCTTCCAGTGGGTGCTTTCAGGAGTTACGGTTTAGAAAGTGCTATCGCATCCATTCACTTATTTAATCTCTTCCTGCTTGCCCCAAGCTAAACAGGCCTTCCAATGAATTCACTCGGCATTGGATCATAAAAATATTCTCTCTGTTTCCCTGCCTCTGCCTTGCCAAGTGTGGCTCCCTTAATGGCGAGGCGGAGGGCCCCACTGCCACCAGGCTGGAAATTAATTGGTGACAATCCATCACTCTCCGTGTTCTTTCCCCTGAATGCTAGGTGTCAGGGGTTGATGGACTAGGGGAGGTTGAGCCAGCAGTAATTTGGCAGTCCAGGGTGCACAGCCAAGTCCCTGCTGCTCGAGCTGGGGTTTGGGGGGTGGAGGGATGCTGGAATCGACCGATGCCAGGGAAGGATCCGGAGTGACTCTCAGGATCGAACGTCTCGTTGAAGCCTCATGCTGGGGGTGGGGGGAGTTCCCACGTGAGTGAGTAAAGGGTGAAAGTTAATCTCCCTTCCCTCTTCAGCGACGCACTTTGAGGGCCCAGGATGCACAGAGACGGGATGGACGCTGAATTTTGCCACTCCCCACGGCGACAGCGACGTCCCTGGCCCTTAGCTGTACCCAGGTTACCACGTTTATTTTAAGGCCTTTCGGGGCAATGGCTTAGGAATCAGAGGACCCGAATCCCAGTACCATCTCTGGCATCAGGTGCAGATCCAAAAATGGAGTTGATGAAATGATGTCGAGTGTCTTCTAGAACTGGAATTCTTGGACTCCACGGAAGGGAAGCTAAAGGGAGGAGAAGTCTGAAAGCAGCCTCAGGTGATCTGAGGGGTGGGCTGAAGGAGGGGCCGTGTGCGTGTTCTACAGGCACGGGGTCTCAGCAGAGCAGCGCCACCAGCTTCTTCTCACCCCCGGGACTCAGCTCAGCTCTCTTTCTCTCTGCTTCCTCCCTAGGAACCTTTCAGATCCCTCGAATTTAGAACCCCGAGAAATTGCCCCATTTTGTACTAGGATCCATATAGGTGGCAAAGGCTTCGGAGCCGGGAAATGTTGACTCAGATGCTGCCTTCAGCCCTCACTCGCTTGGCTTAGTGAACAGGCTCTCCTTTCTGATCCAGGCACGCGAAGGAGGGACGATGCTCCCTACGTCGCGGAGGAGTTGGGAAGAGGAGAGGACATGTGCAAACCACTGTGCACAGAAGCCCCTCGGTGGGTGACAGCTCTTAGTAAATAATGACAGCTAAGTAGTAAATGAATTGGAAACACTGATGTCTCCCCCACACGACATAAGGGCTGCCCTGGGCAACACAGGATATATATCTTGACCATGTGTTCTGGAAGCCCTTCTTCCTGATCGCGCTGTAGAGGAGAACGGGCTAGGGGGGAGAAGCCCCCCCCAGACCCACGCTCACCAGCTGAGGGGCCTCGAGCCTTCTGAGCTGGCGTTCCTTGCGCTGGTTCATTCTCTGACTCATTAGCAGGTTTCCTGGGCACGGCCTACGTGCTAGGGGCACTGTGCCTAAGGAGACATGTCAGTCTACCTGTCTCCAGGGTTGTCATGGGACCCTGAGGACAGAACGCCAGAGAAGCAGTTGGTGAGAGAGCAGTTGGTTATTATAATTATCATTAATAATGTGCTGCTATGACAATACACAAAACTGGGTATATTAAACTAGAAGGGAGGCGGAAAAGTCCAGAGAGACCACTGTGGGAGGGGCTTGTGAAGGAATCCAGCTTCAATGAGCTGGTGGGCCTTTTTTTTTTTTTTTTTTTTTTTTTTTTTTGTATTTTTCTGAAGTGAGAAGGAGGGAGGCAGAAAGACAGACTTCTGCATGCACCCAACTGGGATCCACCCAGCATGCCCACCAGGGGGCGATGCTTTGCCCATTGGGGCATTGCTCCGTTGCAACCCGAGCCATTGTAGAGCCTGAGGTGGAGGCCATGGAGTCATCCTCAGGGTCCGGGCCAGTGGAGCCTTGGCTGAGGGAGGGGAAGAGAGAGCTAGAGAGAAAGGAGAGGGGGAGGGGTGGAGAAGCAGATGAGCACTTCTCCTGAGTGCCCTGGCCGGGAATCGAACCCGGGACTTCCACATGCCAGGCCGATGCTCCACCACTGAGCATCACCAACAGGCCAGGGTGAGCTGGCAGGTCTTGAAGATGGAGAGAAAATAGGCAGTTGGACGGTAGCTTCTGGAAGGGCAGGACCAGGTCCATGATATTACTCCTCCCTGCATCCTTAATGCCTAACTTCATACCAGGAGAAGAGATGGTCTCAGCAAGGATGGGAGAGAGGGGAAAGTGATGGGTACCGTAGCTATTTCAGCTGAGTCCATTAGAAGCTTGCAGTGCGAGCACTCAGTGAGACCAATGATCTCAGTGTGCGCTTCCCTCCAGCCATGCTCAGCTGCGTGGCGTTAGCGCCTGCAGAGGGCCCTGGAGGGTCATTGAAGAGGGTGGTGAGAGGCTAACTGAGCTCAGTCAGGGCATGGTCTAGCCAAGTGAGGGCAATGGGAGGGTCAGGCAATGGGTGGTGGCATTCCACAGGAGGCAGTTCTAATGATGCCCAAGGAATCCAGAGTAAGACAGGGGCTTTCTGATGAGGAAGTGCCAGCCCTCGGAATGGAGGGTGATGTGAACTGGGGGAGCCGTGGTAGTGGGGGCTGGAATAAGTGACCTGTGGTCCGTGACTTGTGGCCAGAGAGTGGGATTCTTGCAACTGAGGTTTCCAAGGTGATGCCATTATTGGTGATGACAACTTCTGGGGTGTGACGATGGGGCAGGGGGTTTTGGTGGGATGATGAAGCTTGTTGGAGGTAATGAGTTCAGGAACCGATGGACCAAAGCAGCTGAGCTATGTACGCATGTGTTATAGCCATTGAGAATGATATTTTGGTTGGAGAAGAAGATGATGAACCAGGAGGTTAAGTTCTCAAGATCAGCAGCTGAGCATGGTTGGGGAGGAGGTAGAGCTGGTTAGCATGAACGTCAACGAGGAAGGAAGAGAGACGATCTGGAAAAGGCACCAGGAAGCAAGGAGCATGCTTAACCCATCCCTGGTGATGAGATAAGAAGGTACCTGAGGAGAAGTGCTGATAAGCTGGGACCTCAGATTTCTAGCCAGCATCTGATTAGAAGCAATAAACCAGGTAGAAGGCACAGAATTAGCCCAATAGCAGGTGCCCCTGCTGATGATGGTAAGGCTGAGGTCGGGGGAATGGATGAACTACATATATAAAGCACACACAAACTCAAGACATGACATGTCCCTGAGGAAGATGGCTGATTCTAGGGCTGGGGAGGGAATACACAAGATGAATCTGGAGCATCTTGGGGGGTTAGAAAGAAGAAAGTTCTAATAAAGAATCCGCAATGGTGGGAGCCAAAGGGATACGGAGCCAATAGAAAGAGCTACCAGTGATCAGAGCCGGAACAATTTGAGCAACAAGGTAAACAGAGGAGAAGTGGATTATAACCCAAAGCATAAAATAAATATCCACAAATCTACATTGATATAAACACAAGATTAGATAAATAAATACTCAAGGGATAATGGACAAATACTACACGCAGAAGAGTTTCAAATAGTTTATGTAGATCATTCATCCTCGAGAAGGTGGTGGAACACAGCTCCCCACTCCTCAACTGCGGGCAAATCATGATTTCTGAAAGATGGCAACACGCGCCATGCCAAAAGACGCCACTTTGACACAAGGATCATTTTGAGCTGAAGGCATTTGAGAAAAAGCAGATGCAAAGAAAGCTCTCTGACCTTCCTCTATTTGCCAAAAAGCAGAACTCGAATTTGTAAAGGTGCTCCTACTCCCTTCTCTACCAGGACGGACAGTCAACCGTAGATGCCAACTCCAGACTCAGTTCCAAGATGGCACCAGAGGAATCTACACGACAAACTAGACTGACTAGCCCCTAACTTCCATTAGCTCCCCCATACCTGACATGAGACGTCGTGCAAAATCTATAAAGCTTCTTGCCCCTGGTATACACTCCCCAAATGGCCACTCCCAAGCAAGTCACGCCCAAGTCACCCCTGTCCTCTTTGGATATGGTTGGAGTCACCTGGGATACTTCAGCGTTCAGGAGCACACACATCGCCGCAGGATCTTAATAAAATGCAGATCCTGATGCAGTAGGCTTGGTGTGAGCTCTGCATCTCTCCCCAGCTCCCAGGTGATGCTGACGCCACTGCTCTGGGGACCCTGTGATGAGTAGTGAGGATCTAGGCAGTGGACCCTGACCAAGACCACCAGGGGTTGTTGGACACGTGAACTTCCCTTGCTAAGGTTTACTCTACCCTTGGTAAGACAAAACAAAAAGATGACAAATAAAAACAAAAATAATTTCTTTTCCAAGAGCGATGGATCTGCTTCTCTCCTTGTGACAGAACGGGTCTGCCCTGGTGCTGTCTGGGTGCCTGGTCTGCACATGCACGGTCTAGGAGCCCCGGAAGCGGCTGTGTGTGCCTGCTCCCTCCATCCGTTTCTTGGAAGGTGACCCTGCTTCCAGCCGCCCCGGGTGTTTAAAGTGTTTAAGGATCATAGTGGGGAATCTCAAAAAAAGCTCAAGGGAAAAACCCCTCCCCTCCTTTTACAGATAAAACTAAACGGAACATACTGCATTCCTTCCATCTGAATTCCCTTCCTCGTGGCTCTTTTTGACACGCAGGAAATAAATCGCCATCCACCCCCTAAACCAGCTGCTTCCAGTCAGAGCGAATGGATCATGATTTAATGAAGACAGCCATCTGTTACGGGGTAAAAATCCTAATTAAGCAATAGGTGAATCCGAACAGAATTAGCCACCAAGCCACGAGAGGTCTGTCACTGCAGGAAGGAATGTGGAGTTCTTACTAGGCGGACCAGCCTTCCTGGGAGCCACGTGAAACCCCTCCCTCGCCCGGCATGGTGCAGCCCCGACAGGAGGGGTCAGAATCTGAGCTGTTCATTGAAATAAACAACTGCTTCCAGAGGGACCTCGGTGTCCTGAGTAACGAACACCCCCTCCTGTTTCTCTGACGTGTCACCGTTGGCCAAATGCTTTCACACCAGGAGAACCTTGAACTCTCTGTCACTTGCCCCTGTGGGCAGAGTTGATGGTCATTGCCACAAGGTTCGTGACTCACTCTAGTGCCCAAAGCTAGGAAGGAGCCAAGTCAAGCCCGGAATCCAGGTCATGGGCCTCCAAATCCTGCCATGGGTGGCTGCTTCTTCCTTAGGAGAATGTCCCCAAGGTGTTTGTGTCATCCTAAATTATTGAGAGTATCTAATTACCAGAGGCTTCTGTCTCTGCAAGATCGGATGCCCTCTGTCTCTTTCAGAAGTGGGAGGAAGACCCGAACACCCCACCAAGCTGCTCGAAGTTGTTCTCTTGACGACATCCGAGCTGGACGGAAGACAGGCTGGCTGGGAGACGGGGGCCTCCTTTTCATGGCCATATCAGCAGAGCCTGGCGCTCTGTGCCTTGCCCGTGGCAGGTGCTCAGTAAATCATCGCTGAGTGGGTAAAAGAGTAATGGAACAACCTGGACAAGTTCTTGCATCTCTCTTAGCTTTGCCCTTGAACCCGAGAGATAATCAGTTGTCGCTCTTGCCTAGACTATAGAGCTCTCCCTATATAATGTGCTGATCAAAAGCCTCTAGAAGAGATAAGTGGTACCCCCAGATGATGCCTTCCCAACACCTGACAGAGGAGCAGAGAGCTCTTTGCCCCACCCTTGCCAGCCTGAGAGCCCTCCCTGGCATCTTTGCTAGATATAAATGGTAACTCGGCCTCATCCCGGCTCACATTTTCTTTGCTTCTACAGAGTAGAAGAGCGTTCTCCCTGTAGGTCTCCCTACTAATTGTGTCCTTTAATTTGGAAATTGTGTTTTGGACTCGTTTAACTCCGCAGAGCTTAATGTTTTTCTGCTTGATGGGTATGCATTCTTTATATACTATAGTAATTTTTGCTGAAAATATTTTCCCTGTCTAATCTCGCCCTTCTCCACCCCCACCCCCCACGTGTGGAAACTTTTGATTTTGCCAGAGCCCCCCCCCCCCCACACACACTTTTGCTTTCCCTCAGGCTTTTCTCTATTACTGCTCCGCTTGGCCAGCCTGCTCGCCCCGCACTGCCTGATACTTACACATACTCATCTCCAGGTCTCCCGCGTCATATGGGTGTTCTCACGTCTGCCCCACCCCTGTAATCCATCCGGGATGCATTCTGATGTGCAGAGCAAGAGGTTTTCCTCCCGGCTCCCTACTTCCTTCTCCACATGGCCGCAGGGACCCAGACAGACACGTGAAAAGAGGATGTAATCGGACAGGGCTGTGAGCTGATGTGGGTCCTGGGACTTTATCAGGAATGTCGAGTGTCTAAAGTTAGGTCACCCCGGGACAGGAAGCCTCCGTTCTCTCAGCCCAAGTAAGACTTCTCTCAGCAGATAGTAAGACAAGGAGTTGGTTTGTTGTCTTTAGGTCCTGAACGTCTCTCCTCACTCATTGAGATTTTAGACGCAGGGTCAAATCCTCCTGACGGTGTATCCTGGGACGCCAGCCCCAGCCTGGGTTTGACATCGGCCCCCGGGGCTCAAAGCACCCCTGCCCTCACCTCCCGTATTGCTGGTCACGTGGGGCAGCTGTTGAGTGCTGACTTGGCCAATTCTGCATCGCCCAGGGGAGCACTCAGAGAGGGAGCAGGATTTCTCCTTTTCTCGCCGTTACTTCTCCAGCCCCTAGCACAGCCCCACCCATGGAGGGTCCTCTGCAAAGGCATGTTTAATGAGTGTGCAGAATCATGGCTAAGTGGCACCTGCCGTGTGTGTGAACGTCTTCATAACACTGTTTCCTGATGACTCCCAACAAAGCCTGAGGACAGGATGACTATCTCTCTATTTGCCCACTGGGACACATACCTTCAAAGCTGCAAAGACGTCAGGGACTTGACTGCAGTTTCTTGAGGCTGCAGTTTATGATGCTATTGTCCATCCCTTATTGTGTCTGGAGCCTTTCTCGTTTTCAGATGAGGCCCAGGGAGAGGCCCAAGGTTGCATTGTCAACGTGGTCTGAGGCAGGCTCGTGTCGCACAGGGAACCGGGACGGACGCTGTAGGGAACCAGAGGCCTCCAACCCTTCATCCGGGCTTCTGGTGGGCGGGCCAAGGTCTGACCCATGGCTGGTTCTCAGAAAACAAAGATGAATCTGAGCTGATTTGAACTCGCTGTACAGCTTGACACCAGCGCCACTAAAGGCGTCTCGGGCACTTCCCACTTGTCCAAAACCCTCTTGCTTCACAGTCTTAGCCCCGTTAGTTCTGTCCCCGTGACAGTAACGAGGTCCGAGGGCTATTGATGACCAAGCCCCCCCCCCCCGTGGGGTTATTTAAATCACTAGGTGTCTCATCTGCAGGAGAGAAAGGAACTGACTTTGAAAACCCCGTGCCCCCGGTTGTGATGGTTAATCCTACGTGTCATCCTGACTGAGTAACGGAGTGCCCAGACATCTGGTCACATGTGATGCGGGCCGTGTCTGGGAGGGTGTTTCTGGATGAGATGGACATCTGAGTTGGTAAGCTGAGTGTAGGAAACAGTGCTCTCAGTATGGGTGGGCCTCCTCCAATCAGCTGGAGGCTGAATTAGGAGAAGGTGGGAAAGAGGGAACTCCTGCTGGCTGAGTGGGACCGCCACCTTCCTCTGCCTCCACCTCCGGAAATGGCGTAACTGGCTCTCCTGGTGCCATCTGCCTGCTGCGTTTGGACTGGAAGGACACATCGATTGGTTGTGTTTCCCTGAAGAACCGGGACTAACATGTCTGTGTAAGGTGACGGCATCTCTCCGGCATCCAGGAGGGGGACACGTGCTTGCCAGGTGGCCCAGAGTCCCTGTGCCCAGCGCTTGCTGTGACACAGCTCTTCCACAGATGTCCAGTTTAATCCCCACAGGTTCCCTGGGAAAGAGGAGCTGGTGTTTTCCATTTACAGGTGGGGACACTGAGGCCCAGACAGGCTGTGGTTTGCCCTCCGCCACGGGTGTCCTGGCTCCAGCCCTGGGCTCCTCTCAGCGCGCCCCTCGGGGGAGGTGGGCCAGGCTTGTGGGTCCCACCAGGTGGGGTCCAGGCCCCGGGAGGGGGGAGGGGGGCAGAGCCAAACTAACATGTTCCTGGAGAGAAAACTGTACAAACTCTGGGATGAGAGTGCCGTTCCTGCTTTATCCGAGGGGTCCTGTTCAGCAGGACAGGAAGTTGGGAGGCTAAGACCAGAAGCAAGGGGTTCCGGGGCTCTGGGTGGCACCGTGGCTCAGGACGCGACTGAACTGGACCCCGGAGGGGGGCAGGAGTGGGGATCACGCAGGGGGGTGGGTGTGCCCATGATGGCAGCAGGCGGGGACAAGGGGCTGGCGGGTGGTGGGGACAGTAGCAGACCAGAGGCCAGCACGCCTGCAGGCATGTGTGTTCCGTTACTGGCTGCCCGGCTGTGGCTCCTGCCCCTCCCCCCGCTAGTTTATCTGTTGAAGCCCTACCAGGGGTCTCCAAACTTTTTACACAGCGGGCCAGTTCACTGTCCCTCAGACAATTGGAGGGCTGCCAAATACAGTGGTCCTCTCACTGACCACCAATGAAAGAGGTGCCCCTTCCAGAAGTGCAGTGGGGGCTGGATAAATGGCCTCAGGGGGCCGCATTGAGGCCCGCGGGCCATAGTTTGGGGACACCTGCGGCCTAATCTCTAGTGTGGCCCTATTTGGAGAAGAAATTAAAGCTAAATGGGGCCATAAGAGTGGGGCTTTGATTGAAAAGAAATGTTGTCCTGATAAGAAGAGATGGTAGAGAGCTCTCCGCCACCCCCCGCCCCCCGCTCCGCCCTCACGCCCTCACTCAACACGGGGCAAACCACCCCCCCCGCCCTGCCCTCACTCAACACGGGGCAAACCACCCCCCCACCCTGCCCTCACTCAACACGGGGCAAACCACCCCCCCCCGCCCTCACGCCCTCACTCAACACAGGGCAAACCACCCCCCCCCGCCCTGCCCTCACTCAACACGGGGCAAACCACCCCCCCCACCCTGCCCTCACTCAACACAGGGCAAACCACCCCCCTGCCCTGCCCTCACTCAACACGGGGCAAACCACCCCCGCCCCCGCCCTCCCTCAACACGGGGCAAACATCCCCGGGAAGACGCAGTAAGAAGGTGGCCATCCGGAAACCAGGAAGAGAGTCCTCCCCCGAGGGAGACGGCTGGCACCTTGGTCTGGGACTCCCCCGCCTCCGGAACTGTGAGAGTATAGATTGCTGTTGTTGAGAGCACCCAGGCTGTGGCATTTCTCTAGCATCCCAAACTGACTAGTAGACATTCCTATCTGAAAACAAACACATGTGCAGGCTGAGTCAGCGGGGGCCACGGCGGTGCAGTCTGAGAGCAGAGCTGTTCCAGGTGTGCCGTCCGGGGAGCAAAGCTCTCCACGGAGCCAAGGGGAGCGAACAGCCAGGGGTTGGGAGATTTTAACAGAAAGAAAAGCCACCAGGCTGTACAATCTGATCTTAAAGAAACAAGTTTGTACATGATGTCAGAGAAATAATGGTCTAGAAAGAGTGGTGGAGAGTGGGAAGAAATCTCAACCTGTCCTTCCTGTCCATGTTTTTATACTTCACGCTTTAAGGATAAATACATACCTAAACAATTTATAGCAGTGTCTTTTGACAACGTGCACACACAGTGCCATACTTCGTAGACCCTTTGATAAGTTTTAAAGATCAACATGCACACACACACACAGATATGCACAACACACCAAACCACTGCAGGCCCAGGTGCTTTTCCAGGTGAATGCTGACTTCCAATAGGCAATATATGTGAGGACTGGGGGCCGCCTGGCTCCCCTGGGACCTGTCAGCCTCGTCACTGTGCCATCAAGGCCTCTTGCAAACTGTGTCTCCTCTGATGTTGGAGGACCCCCAGGTACTGAACAAGCAACACACACCCTGTTCCTACATGACTGCACTGAGTTACTAGGGTCCCCGACTGTAGGACATCAGCCGTGCTGTTTCCTCTCCCGGGAGCAGCCTGTCTGCTGCCTCCGTCTGGTGAACGCGTATATTAAGGACCTTGTCCCCTTTCTCACAGCCCCCCCCCCCACCTCCACCTTGCTAGTGAGCGGAGCTGACCTGCTAAGTGAGGGGGGAAAAGTGGAGAACGTTTCTTCCTGAGCCCTTGGCACAGTGAGGGCCGGCAGGTGCCCCAAACGCCACCAGAGACCTAGTTTTTGGAGGCAGCTAAGCCACTGCCCCCCCCTGTGCCCCCGGAAGACCAAGGCCGATGCCAGTTGAGTGTCTGGTGCTGCGTCCTCGCCTTTGGACAATTTGCTGCGGCAGCGTTGCCTCAGCGGGACACCTGTCAAGTCAGGTGAGTGACATTTTCCCTTCTTGATTACCACCTCCAGGCTTTTCTTAGCTGGAGCTGAAGACAGGTACTGACACCAGCTTCTTGACACCTTGTCAGACTTGCTGAAGAAGTGTGGGACAGGCAGGCCCAGGGAAATGATGGTATTTTTAGACCCCAGCTTAAGAAAAAAAAATTTTTTTTAAACCCTGGTGGTGGTATATTTCTGATAACCTCTGTTCACGCTGAAGGACTTCAGCACGTCTATCTGTCTCTGTAGAAAACTAGGGTTTCAGAGTCCAAAGGGACACTGAAGACCATCGTCCTCCAGCCTCAGACATTGCAAGTGAGAGAGGGCTCACCTTCCGGTGAGAGAGGTCTCCTGATGCCAGCCTTGCCCACCCTCCTCCCCAGACCGATTTCTATTGTGAACAATGATCTTTCAAAATGCAAACCTGACCTGGTCACACCCCTGCTTAAAATCCTTTAAAAGCTCCTTCTCGCCACTGGGAGAGGGTGGGACTTCCACCCTTCCTTCCCGAACCTGGACTCGGGAGCCTCTTCACTGTAACGCACTTCCTTATGCAGGATACGCACCGCCGAGCCTCCCTGTGTTCGCTCTTGCGGTCCTTCTGCCAGGAAACTCCATCACTGCACCTGCCCACTCGGCCTCCAGGCTAAGCTCGGAGGCCACCACCCTGGAAGGGTTTCCTGACCCCACCCCCTGGGATCAGGAAATGCTTTCTCAGCTCCTGTGTCACATACACAGCCCCTACACAGCACTGGTACTTGACATGTCTGTTTCGGTTCTATCCGCCGCCTCTCAAGTCTGAGCCACCTAAGGGGGCAAGGGCTTGGTTATTGAACTCTAGCATTCCTCATGCTTATGACAGAGCTGACACTGAGAAAAACCTTGTCCGATCAGTGGGGTGAGTGAGTGAGTGAATGAACGAATGCATGAAGTCCTCTGTCCATGGTTCTATACAAGTAAGCGCAGAGCCAGGATTTCCGCGCCCGTGTGAGCCCCACCACCTTCAACTCCTGATTCAAAATCGTGAAGACTCCACTGATAAAGTTATGCCATTGAATCGGGTGGCACCTGCATCCTCAAAATGCAGAAATGGCTTTTGAGTCCTAACTGGTCTGTCTTACCACCCCAGCCGTATTGGGAGCTCAGCTATGGGAGGTGGGCAGTTTCAAATGAGACAGTAGAACAGGGCATCACCTAAAGCCACATGCCTGACAGCATAAGCCACTCAGTACATTTAATGCTTTACAGGACAGAAATCTCCTTATCTTCATGAACCGCAGAGAAGCATGCTTTCTGTTGGCCATGCCTAGAATACCCTACTAGCACTCATTCATTTTCTTGTTCTTCCACATAGAGATCCCGCACACTACCGAGAGCGGAGGCAGAGAGTGAAGAAGAAAGACGCAACCCCCCACTGCTGAGGATGACAGTCTGGTGGGGGACCCAGACACGTCCACAATCTGTTACAAGAGGCATGATTGCTCTTCTAAGTGGACATTCAGGGTGCTAAGGGACCTCGCCTGAGCTGTGTGAGCAGCTGGGGTTGGGAGGAAGGAAATAAAGTCTATTCGCTTTACCAGATATTTGCCGAGTGACTATTATATGCCAGATATTGTCATCATTCTGGGGAAACCAAGAGGGCAGAACAAACCAGCAGTTCAGAGCCTAGTGGGGGAGGGACCCAAAGCAATGATAGAAGAAAGGTAACCTAGCTGGGAACGCTAGTTGGCACTTCGCATAATCATTAGACTCACTGTAATACTTTAATCAGTAGCCCTGTGCTGTAGCTATGGATGTGGACACTAGAGATAACATCATTCCTCTGGAAGTGGGAGGGACTGGAGTCTCCGCGCTGACTCTGAAGCATCTCGTTTCACTACGTGGTCCAGTCCCTCCACCCGGTTAAATACAAAATAGCAGTACCTTCTGGTGCACAGCCTCGCCGAGGCCCCGAGTATCTGGTATGGTCAGTATGGGCTTATGACTCTACAGATGAGGGACCCGGGGTGCGAAGGGTCCTGAGTCCTGGCTCGGGTCCCACGGCTGTAAAGACAGAACGGGCTAGAACAGGGGTGAGGAGGGGGAGCTTTGCAAGCTGACACACCACTCATCAGGCATGTGACCTTTGGGCCGGTGTGGCCTTTTCTCTGTTTCTCCATCACCCGCCTCATGAGACTGTCTTGAAGAGTCAAGATAATATGCTTTCAGAACTTGACACATTAAGTAATCAATACACCTTATGTATAATATAGTTATCATTATTATTACTAACTCTAAGGGGGAACATTTCCCCTCCACTCTTTGTGTTTCCGTGTGCAGGGGCCTCCACTAAGGTAGCACTCAGGATCTATCCCCTTACTCATTCACGCCTCCGAAGGGAGACAGACGGGTAGCATTTACCTCAGTGGGGAGCCCAGCAGGAGAAACCCAACGTGTGGGGCCCAGCTTCCTCTGGGACCCCTTTGAGACCTCGTTGCTAGGTAGGTACAGCTGTGTAATTCAGAGGGAAAATTCTTAGGGACCCTCCCATTGAACCCCTTGCCACGACCTTAATTTTCTCAGTCGAGGTTTAATTTTTTTTTTTTTTTTGACAGAGACAGAGAGAGGGACAGATAGGGACAGAAAGAAAGGAAGGAAGAGAGATGAGAAGCATCAAGGCTTTGTTGCAACACCTTAGTTGTTCACTGACTGCTTTATCATATGTACCTTGACCAGGGGGACCCAGCAGACCAAGTGACCCCTTGCTTAAGCCAGCGACCCTTAGGCTCAAGCCAGTGACCTTGGGGTCATGTGCATGATCCCACACTCAAGCCAGCTACCCTGTGCTCAAGCTGGTGAGCCCATGCTCAAGTTGGCGACCTCGGGGTTTCGAACCTGGGTCCTCCGTGTCCCAGTCCAATGCTCTATCCACTGCGCTCAGCTCAGGCTCAGCTGAGCTTTAGACACCCCCCCCGCCCACCTTCTGGGTCTTTTTCCTGTAATATGTTCTAAACTTGGGTGGGAAAGAAAAGAGTATTATCTCAACCCCTCCAAACACCAACTTCAGCCCAAAGTGAAGCCAGTCCTCTTTCCGCACTTTCGCTCTCTGCTTCTGCTGCCGCTAAAGGTCATAGGAAAGTGAAGAGAAGTGCTTAGTGCCTGCCTGACTCTCTGTAGAAGACGGGGCTTACACTTAGGATCCCCTGGACAGGCCTGGGAGGTAGCCAGCCCAAGGCCATCATTCCCCCAGGTGATGGGAATGGGACCAGGTGGGGGGCTGTGATCCCAAGAAAGCAGCTTATCAGAGGTGGAGCTGGACCCAGCTCTTAGACCGTGACTGCCACCGGGGGTTCTTCCCTCCACCGGTGCTGCCTCCTCCACCTGAATGGGCTGCGGGCGTTCTCGGACTTAGATTGGGTAATGGTTTGCCGGGATGTCAGGCATTCCATCAAGAGAATGAAGTCATTCACGGTGAAGAGAGCTGGTTGTGAGAATGAATAGGGTGAGGGAAGGCGGGTGCTGAGGGCCCCAGAGGGCCAACCCCTCCAGCCCAGGTCCCTGTGCGCACGGCAGCCGGGCCTCCTGTGAACAAAGGGAGACAAGGTCTTTATTGCTATGCCAGCCACGCTCCTCCTGGCCCCTTGCAGTGGAGTCCCTTTGTAGAAAGCTAAATGGATCACAGGCTTATCGGAGGCTCTCAGCTCCGGCCTGCCTTGTGCCTGACAGCAGACTCGCGGAGCGTGAGGACACATGGCTGTTCTCCTGACTGAGGCTGACCCCAGCGGCCCCGCCAGCTCACACCTGGCCCCCTATGGTCCTGTCCACTGCACAATAGGCAGAGGCACTATCAGAACTCTGTACCTTTGCTTATGCTGTTCCCTGTCATAGAATGCTTTTCCTCCTGCTTGGCCAGGAAAACTTACAGTTGACCAGCAAGGCTCAATGCTCCCATATCCTGTAAAGCATCCTCCTGCCCTCTTTTCTTTGTGGTTCTTTAGCATGCCTTAGTATAAGAGTTTCATTGTGTAGAAAATTCTAGGCCTCTTGGGCATATTTGGCTAAAATATGTTTTCTCTGGCCGGCACTGTGATTTCAGAAAACTTGAATTTGAACAGCTTTACGTAGGTCTTGTACCCACGAGTTTGCCTTAGACCCTACCACTCCCTATTGCATCACATTTTGCCCATAGATTCTTGTCTTGCCCCAAGGGCGTTTGATTTTGCAGCCCCTGTTGGAGGGTCTGGCTCCACCAGACAGTGAGCTCCTTGAAGCAGTATGTTCAAATATTAGCTGCCGTGCTCCAGAAGAAAAGAACCAATATGATGTCTATTTATAGATAAGGATTTATGATAAGAAATTGGCTCACACAGTTATGGGAGCTGACAAGTCCCAATATGTATAGTCATGTTTGAGACAAGTGTTCTTCCAGAAAGACAAATAGAGCAACGTGGGGGACGATCTCAGGAAGCGAGAGAGAATCACCCTGACTGGCGCCTGTGGAAGATCTCGGAGATAGGTTTTGGTTTCAGTTTTAAGGAGATGGTAGCTTTTCAGCAAAGAATGTAGTAGGCAGCATCTAAGATAGCCTCCAGCACTCTCTATCTTCTGCTGCTCGTGGCCTTCCGTAATTCCCTCTCCTTGACCAACTTCTAATGAATAGAAGTCACTTCCATGATTAGACTACAAAGGATTATTACTTCCATTTTGCTGATGCCATTCATTGATGATTTTGATGAAGCATGTTGCCATATTGGGGAGGCCCATCAGGCATCCTATTGGGGGGGGCAACTTCTGGCCAATAGGTAGCTTCTAACTGTGGTGTTCAATTCAATAGACCTAAGTCCATTGAACTCTGTCAACAAACATGTTAATGAACTTGCAAGTAGACCCTTCTGTAGTCAAGCCTTCAGACTAGACCACAGCCAGGGCTAACAACTCAATTGTGGTCTTGTGAGAGATCCTGACCAGAGGTATCAGTTAAACTGTGCTGATTAACTGACCCAACAAACAGAAATAATAAGTGTGTGTTGCGTTAAGATGCTTAACTTTGTGGTAATTTTTAGTGCAGCGATAGATGATAAATACACGTGTCTATATGGACAAAGGACCTTACAGCAACAAAACATCCTGAGCAATGACCTGGGAAGCTATGACCTTGTCCAGTACTTGCTTTATGGGATTGTATTAACGAGGAAGTGAGGCTGAGGCTGTTTGTACTTTGTGATCAAGGGACTTGTAGAACAGGAATCAGACTCCTGTGGCTGAATCATAACATTTGTTGAGAGGGACAGCAGGATATGAGGTTAGAATAACGGACTGTGGTTAAATTGTGAAGGGGCCACCTAAGGACTGTGAACTATAATGGGAGGCAATAGGGAGCCATTGAGTGTCCTGAAGCAGGGGAGTCACTTTATTAGAGTTGCTCTACCGAACATTAATCTGAAGTTGTGCGCAGGACAGACCGAAAGGCGGAGAACTTGGAGACAGCCAAAAAAGTCCCTGGGAGAGGCGGCAAGTGACTGATCTCCGATCAAAGAAACAAACAAACAGCGCCTGGGAACATGCCATAATAGAATTCTCATTTGTGTTGAAAGTTCCCTGAGCGCTCCCCCCGTTGGCGAGGCAACACCTCTATCAGGCATTTATTTGACATCCAACCCATTTCCACTCCACACACAATGACAGGCTCATATTGGAACAGAAAATAATCACAGGCTTGACTTTGTGGAAATGGAAGGAAATGTACCCAAGATGGGGAAAGAAGGTGATAGGGCTGATTATTTTCTCAGCTTGCCGGAGAAGACCAATTTATAAACCTTAACAAGAGAGCCAGAGCTCCCATGCTATGCCTCTTTGCCTTCCGACATCCTGGTTCTCAACCTAAGGACCCCAGCCCCCTAGGGGCCCTTGAAAAAGGATTGAAGGGTGTTCAAAGCCATCCCAGTGTTTCAAGAAACACATAAATATCCCTGAAGTTCCTAAGTTTTATAACAAAGCCACGCAGATAACAGGAATTTCAAGTGCAGGGGAGAGACGTGTAAGCAGGGCAGTGTGGCAGTTCTGGATGGTCACTTAGAGTTCCTGGCCGGAACTACATGCTTCTCATTAACAAAAATGGCGAAGCTAACTAATTGCTACTTTAAAATTGGAGTATGTTTGGTGGTGGTGACCTCCTGTGATGATCAATGCCAGGATGACATTCTGGCTTTGTTAACTGTTAGCTGTGCAATCCTGGATGCGTGATCCTTCAGTGAGACTCAAGTTTTTTCACAGGCAAGATGGGGCCAAACACCATTGCCTTTCAGAATTTCCATTTGGGATTAAAAGACATAATGTATGGAATGTTCCTGGCACTCCATAAATGGTAGCTATTTTTAAAATAATTGGATAAAATATTTTAGAATTATTTTGGCAAACGGGTACTGGAATGAAAGGAACTGTCCGTGGTTCTGAAAGGTTGATCGCCAGTTTTGCCTCTTTACGCCAGGGGCGCTGGTTCAACTGTCTTCATTTTTCTCATGGATCCATCCTTCAACCTCTCAGCCAAATGCTTTTCTCACCCTGATGTAATTCCCCCTGTTGCCTTCTGCTGGAGTGACCTCTTAAAGGCACACATCTAGTCATCTCATGCCCTTGGCAATGTCCAAACTCTTTCCATGGCATACAAGACTCTTTGAAATAGAGTACCTTCCTTCCTCTCCACCTTCACCTTCCCTCAATTCCATCACACTCTCTTTGAACAGGTTTCATTGAACCTCTTACCACCTGTTTCCCAGATCCTGCCTTTTAATACTTTTTCTGCCTTTGTCTATGCTGTTCCCTCTGCTTAAAATGCTCTTCCTCCTTCACCATGAGGCAACCTCCAACTAATTCTCAAATGTCAATTCAAATCCTACCTTTTTTGTTGCCCTCCCCAAAGATTTAACTCTTTTTAACTTTCTGCTACATACCTCAAACATCATACTGCTCACAAAAATTAGGGCATCAGGGAACTAACAGATACACCAGGACTTTCAGCCTTTTGTACAGTGCATTTTCACCAATGAAATAAAAGCTGGTTTTGCATCTCATTTGCATAATTGAACAACTTTCTTTGACTTGTCGTTTGCTTCTCTGATGTTCTTGTTTAATAAAAAAGAAATCAAATGCTTCTTTTTTTAATCACTTCATATTTATTATGAAATATCCCCTACTTTTTGTGAGCAATATATTTCTATGTTACCATTTACCTCTTAACACTCTGTCTCTCTCAACAGACTGAGATCTCTTTGAAGGTCAAAGGTGATATATTGTTTATCTTTCTGTCCCCAACACGGGGTGTGTGTTTACTAGCAGTCAATGAATGAGTGGGTGAAGTCACACTGTCCCTTGGTCCAGTCTCATCTTTGTCGCCTGGAGCCCAATGCATTCTTTGTGGCTTCTGTCAGTATCTCCAATTGCATTGATCTCTGCTTGAGCACTTGCTATTGGATTTTGGCTTGCCACATACCCATTTATTTTGTGCACATACCTTATCTTTCATACATCGTTCTTTACACCATGTTCTTTACAAATGTGTGCAAAAAGGAAGAAAGTCACTTAAAGACAATTTCTAATAGAACCGTAGTGATTTAGAACTGGGGCACTGTCATTTCACACATGAGGAAACGAAAATCAGAGGAGAATTGATTCTCTCAAGTCACACGGTGGTAGGTAGCAGAGGCTGGATTAGGACCAGATGTCCTTTCTCCAGGACCACACTCTCCACCTTCCCCAGGCTTGCAGATGACAGAATTGGTGCATTGGCCTGTTTGTACTGTTTTAATATAACTTCATTATTATTATCAATGGCACTTAAAAAGTATTGACCTCTTTAGAACCAATGCCAGGCCTCCTAGGCATTTGCTGGACACTGATGCAGTATATGGACACTCACATCCAGTGGGCACAAAGCAATGAAACAAACAATATGCAGGCTTGGAACAGAGCACAGAATTTGAAGTTAGATCTCCACATATTGGCTTTTTTTCTTCCAATTTCTGATGCATGACCAAGGGTGTGCACTTAACTCCCGAGTCTATTTTGAAATGTAAAAACTTGTAATACAAAATTACTTTTCTGACTGCATCTGAGTGAGGACATTTATGTAGATGTTACTTACTAAGTAATGCATAAAAGTTACAAAATAATGATCAGCATAAGGGACTATGCAAAAAAATAGTTGAATTAAAGAACAAAACTCGTCAGCCTCCCCCACACACACAGACCTGCAGACAGAGGCACGTCCCCCCCCCCTAGGGCCCAAACAAGAAATGTGTGCTTGGTTTCAACTCTCTCTCAGCGCCACACCAAGCCCCGCCCTCACGCTCCCTCAACTCCACTCCTGTCTGGCTCCTCCTAGGTTGACCCCTCACTCTCCTGCTTGTCGGTGGACGGGTCCTCATCTCCAGCCTGGACCCTTGCCATGCAGTCCTCCAATCCAACCCTTCCCAAGATTTTACGCATGCAGACAACACCTCTATAAAATGCTGGCACTCACTCAGGAGAAGTGTCGGCTATGTCCTGAGTGCCTGCCTTTCTAACGGGATGGGAAAATCCTGCTGGCCCACAGACCTCAAGAGAAAGGCTCTACCCAATCTCCCTGAACCCAGACTTGTATCTTCCCACAACCCACCCACCCACACTGCCCCCAGGGGGACCTGCTCAAAGTATGACCATGTCACTCCTGTGAGTAGGCAGATTCAATGTCAGGATGCCCAACCCTGCCTGCAGATTCCAATCACCTGGGAAGCTTTTTTTTTTTTTAAAAAAAGAAACAATGCCCAGGCCTCAGTTCAGACCAACCAAATAAAACTACCCAGAGGTGGGACCCAAGCAAACATATTTTTTAATAGCTCCCCAGGTGAGTGTAACATACAGGCAGAGAACCCTGGCTCCAAGGATTCTCCCAATATAAAAACTTAAAACTCACTCTATCACTTAACCCCATAAAAAAAAACAAACCCATACATTTCTTATTCCCAGGTGAAGAAACTGGCCCCAGTGGGTTAAGATCCTCACCCCAGGTCATGCCGCCTGCCCGTGAGTGGGCCACCCCTGAGGCTGGGACTCGGGTCATGCCGCCTGCCTGTGAGTGGCCCACCCCTGAGGCTGGGACTCGAGGGGCTGGAAGGAGAAGGCACGGTCATCTGCAGTAGTCCCAGCTCCATCGCTGCATGCGTGTATTCGCGATCGTGTTCAGTATCTCTATTTATTCCCCCAAATTTCATTGGCTTTGATGGATTCTGGAGGAGGAAATTGTTTGGCATTTTCAACCAAGGGCTCTGGAACTTGAGCACGGCGGCGGATAGAGAGTGACAACACCTTATCAGTCACCGCATCCCCGCAGCTGTCACAGCTCCCTCCTCGCTGCCCGCGGCCTGGGCTGGGCTTCTGTCTCCTGCCCAAGAGCAAGAAGCAAGAAGCGATGCTTCCCACAAGGAGAGGGCAGCGTCTCAGAATGTCAGACCGCCCGTGGCTGCTGTCAGCTTTTATGGCCCATGATATTTATCAGAGAGAAACAGTTAAGTCCCCCAGAACCTGGGATCTCAGTCAGAGCTCAGGTGGGCGGAGACAACATAGGTGTCTGGTAGTGCCCGCTGCGGGCTGGGACCCAGCCTCGGACTCCTCCCAGCAGACAGGCACTGTGCGTGTGTGGTCCTGTTGAACAGCGAAGGCAATGCCAGGCGCTCTGTACTGGGTCCTTCATTCTAAGGAGGAGGCCGAGGCTCTGAGCAGGGACCTGACTTGCCCAAGGATGCACAGACCGGAGAAGCAGGGCCGGAACAAGCCTGCCGTCTGATGCCCCATCTGTGGCCTTTCTGTAGCCTGCGCGGCTGCTGGCCCCAGCAGGGTGCCCGGCACAGAGAAGCTGCTCCCTGGACACTGCTGAACGAAGGGGCGAGGAGGACCAGCGCCTCCCGCCGCGCTGCCCTGCGGACAGGCGCAGTCGGGGCGTTAGGTAAGGCGCCCTGTGTAGTGAGGGCGGAACACCCGTTCTTTCCCTTGGACTTGGAACGCCTGATAAAATGGGGTTCACTTGCTGATAGTGAGTTCAGGTTGGAGGAAAAGAGGTCCCAGGGGACAGGGTTCCGAGCGTTCCTCTTCAATGTGCCTTCAGTCCCTTATCTATAGATTGGGAAAGGTGGAGGGGATGCACTTTGCAGTCCTGTGTCTTGGGGGTATTCCAGAATCGGGTAAGCTCAGCAATGCGTCCTGATGTGCAAACTCCGGAGATATGGAGGGCTTTCTTTCCACGGCCTGGTTCACCTTCCTCAGAACCCCTTTGCTTGAGCAAGACCTGGTAAACACAGGGAGGTCGGCTGGTGACCAGCTTCGTCTGTGGCATCACGGACTTCCTGCCCTCAGCTTTCTCTTCCCTCCCCCATGGCAACGTTCTCCTTTGTCAGCTCCCAGCGTGGCAGTTACAGAACCCAGTACCCAGGCCCAACCTTCCCTCTCAAGCATCACCACCTGCCGCTCCGCTTCCTGCCCCTCCCGCCCGGGGCCCTGCTCCCCACGTGGCTCAGTGTGTTCCCACTCACTGCCTCTGTTTGGGCCGTGCCCTCTGCTGGAAGGACCATGTTCCCAGCTTTGCCTGGTGAACTCCCACTCATCAATACCTCCCTTCCCTGGAGCTCCCCAAACCCTCCTGTCCCCACAGAGCTTGGTCCCACATGCTAGACTTCATTCATTCACCTGTGCATTCATTCACTCATTTATTCACCTTTTTATACTCTCAATGAGGCTCCTGAGCACTTGCTATGTCCCAGGCACTGTGCTAGACACTTTCATACGTCCTTTCCCCAATCCTATGAGCCAGGTGTCATTGTCATTATTATCTGAATGTTGCAGACGAGCAAACTGAGGCACAGAGGTGTAAGCTACCTACCTCATAGATGGCAGAATCTGTATTTTGATCACAT
Organism: Saccopteryx bilineata; assembly: GCF_036850765.1. Taxonomy (NCBI): domain Eukaryota; kingdom Metazoa; phylum Chordata; class Mammalia; order Chiroptera; family Emballonuridae; genus Saccopteryx; species Saccopteryx bilineata. The sequence continues at coordinate 9,308,716 of NC_089493.1, read as the reverse complement.
ACATGGTTTAACCCCACATCCCAAGCTAACCTCCTGTCTAGTGTCTCTTCTCCTGGATCTTAGACTACCTCAGGACAAGAACTGTCACATATATGCCCAGCGTTCATTCAGCAAGCATCCACTGAGCACCTACTATGTGCCAGGCCCCATGATGGGTTCTGTAGTCCTGATGGGTACAATATGGCCTCCCACTCTTGAGGGTGCCTGACTCGGGGCTGGGCTTCATAAGGGATGTGCCTTGTTGCATGGCATGGCTGGTGACTCTTTGTGAAGAGCAGAGCGGAGAGCCTCTGCTGGCTGCTTGTATGAAGGTGGTTAACAAGGGGTGTGCTGTCCATCCGCAAGCTCTGCAGACACTGGGAATGAGAAGCTGAAGGGGACCAAGGGGAGTTCAGAGACGGAAGGCAGGCAGTCACTGGCAGGAAGAAGAGAGCTGAGATAAGGATGCAGAAAGACAAGATGCATTACTCCAGACTGGCCCAGGGCTGCCCCCGATGCCAGGACCCAGACTGTGAATCCTGCCTGCCACAAAATCAACACTGACGTTGTGCACATAGGTGGCCCAAGCCAGCCGCCTGTCACCTCCACTCAGGAGCAGGCCCCCTGCACAGAATGAAAGCCCCTGGGGACAATTTGCAGAGGTGACGTGGAGCCAGGCTCCCTCCTCCAGTCTTGGTTTGGTTTGTGCATCAGGGAAAGGAGTTACTGTCTGGCTGTTGTATCTTGCACATTGGTTTTTTCTAGAAGCTTCAGAAGAAGGCTCGGAAATGTCTGCAGCTCCTCGCCCAAGCTAAGCAGAAGAAGCCCTACAATGTGGCTCCATGTGACCCTCATGTAGTCATCCTACTATGTGCTGGGTGTGGCACTGGGTGCTGGGAGGACCAATAGGAGGAACAGAACAGAGCTGGGGCCCCAGAGAGGGAGACAGACCTGTGTGTGGCCACTCTGTCCCCAGACAGGCAAGGCCACGTGCTGTCATTGGTGGAGAAGCAAAGCACCAAGATGACCCCCAACTGAGAAGAATGGGTCCCGCTGTGTTTAAGGAAATTGCCCCAGGGAAGTGAGATCTGAGCTGGACCCACAAGGACTGGGTTTTGGACAGGTTGAGACGAGAACATTAAGGTCATTTCAAGTAACTGTGTGGACTTTGTTCTGATAACATCTGCTCCTTCTGATGCTGGCTTTCATGAAGCAGGTGGCACCACCCCCTCCCGCTGCCCCATGTGCCCCAGCTGGCTTTCCTTCCAGGGAATGGCCGCCACCCACCCCGTTGCCCCCTTGTCTCCACGCTCAATGACTGTCCAAGGCTTATCCAGTTCACCTCCCTAATGATGCTCCAATTTCCAGCTTCTCTCCAGACTGCTCCACGGACCGCTCAGGCCCACCACCATTTGTTGAGCAGACTGCTGCTACAGTTTCTCAGCCCAGGCAGGATTACATTTAGTGTCCTCTGAGTTCTCATAATGCTCTAAAATTACTTCTATTTTTGGCTTTGTTTTATTGCATTTCGTAGTTTTCCTTACCTGTGAGCTCCCCTCCCGTGATCTCAAACCCAGCAGTGAGTGCATCGTAGGTGCTCCGTCAGGGTCAGTTGAAATGTGGGGTTGGATGCACCTCTGGTGTCCTCCCATTTATATCAGCTCCCATGGCATTGGCTTTCAGGACTGGACAGGTAGTGACCCAGCTGAAAGTTACGGCTGGTAACCGAGGGGTTTGTCCGATGGATCTGACTGCCAAAGGGTACGAAGCTATGAGTCTCCGTTGGCCATAAATATGGGCATTTCCAAGAAAAGAAGGACTGGGAAGCAGCATTCTAAAAGGGGCTAGTGAAAGACAACATTGTGCCCTGGCCGGTTGACTCAGCGGTAGAGCGTCGGCCTGGCGTGCGCGGGACCCAGGTTCGATTCCCGGCCAGGGCACATGGGAGAAGCGCCCATTTGCTTCTCCACCCCCACCCCTCCTTCCTCTCTGTCTCTCTTTTCCCCTCCCTCAGCCAAGGCTCCATTGGAGCAAAGATGGCCTGGGTGCTGGGGATGGCTCCTTGGCTTCTGCCCCAGGCGCTAGAGTGGCTCTGGTCGCGGCAGAGCGACACTCTGGAGGGGCAGAGCATCGCCCCCTGGTGGGCAGAGCATCGCCCCTGGTGGGTGTGCCGGGTGGATCCCGGTCGGGCACATGCGGGAGTCTGACTGTCTCTCCCTGTTTCCAGCTTCAGAAAAATACAAAAAAAAAAAAAAAGAAAAAAAAAGAAAGTCAACATTGTTAGAAACCGCAGCTGCAAGCAAGGGGGAGGAGGAAATAGTGACGGGAAGGGGGCAAGGCAGGTGTAGTGCCCTGTTGTAGGAATGCGTGGTTTGTAACCACAGCGATTCCATTCACCATCTAGAGGCTCTGCTCTATTGTGAAGCCAGGGAAGAACAAAGTAGGCTGGCGAGAGTTAGTGAGCTTCCAAGGCCTTAGGAATAGCCTATGGCACTTTGAAAAGAACATTTAACTGGGGGTCAGGAGTTCATTTCTGCCATGAGCTGGCTGTGTATGGTTGCAGCCACATCTATGACAAGATTACCCACCCCATTCAATAAATTAGCAGGATACAAAAGAAGTATCCAGAAATAAATGACATTTTTTTAATATACCAATAATGTACTATATCAAAAAGAGAAACTAAGAAAACACTGTTTTTCTCATATGCATTTACAATTGCATGAATAAGTATCTAGGAATAAATTGAACCAAGGAGATGAAAGTTCCGTACTCAGAAAATTATAAGACACTAAAAAAATAAATTGAAAAAGATATAAGTGGAAACATATACCATGTTCATGGATAGGAAGAATTAACATCATCAAAATGTTCATACTACTCAAAGCCATCTAGAGAGTCAACTAATTCTTATCAAGACACCAATGGCATTTTGTCACAGAACTAGAATAAATATTTCAAAAATTTGTATGCAACCATTAGAGACCCCAAATAGCCACAGCAATCTTGAGAAAGAACAGCAAAGCTGGAGGACTCATGCTACCTGATATCAATCATACTGCAAGGCTATAGTAATCAAAACTGCATGGTACTGGCATAAAAACATATACATATACGTGTGTGTGTGTGTGTGTGTGTGTGTGTGTATGTGTGTATAGACAGAATAGGAAGCGATAAACCCATGCCTTTATGGTCAATCATATTTGACAAAGAAAGCAAAAACATACAGTGGAATAAAGACAGTCTATTTAATAAATGGTGCTGGGAAAATTGGACAGATACATTCAGAAACATGAAACTAAACCAGCTTCTTACACCATACACAAAAATAAATTTAAAATGGATTAAAGACTTCAATGTTAGACTTGAAACCATAAAAATCCTAGAGAAAAACAGGCAGGAAAATCGCTGACATTTCTCGTAGCAATATTTTCTTTTCCTGATACACCTCCTTCGGTGAGGAAAACAAAAGAAAAAATAAACACATGGGACTACATCAAACAGAAAAGCTTTTCATGGCAAAGGAAACCATCAACAAAAGGAAAGACAGCCCACTCAATGGAAAGACGTATTTGTTGATGCATCTGATAAGCACTTAATGTCCAAAATTTATAAAGAATTTATACAACTCAACACCAAAATAACAAACCATCCAATTAAAAAATAGGCAAAGGACCTAAATAAACACTTCTCCAAAGAGCGCCTACAGATGACCAACAGACATATGAAAAGAAGCTCAACATCACTAATCACCACAGAAATGGAGATCAGAACCACAATGAGATACCGCTTCACACCTGTCAGAATGGCTGTCTCAGTAAGTGAACAAACAGCAAGTGCTGGTGAGGTGAGCTGATTGCAAGAGGGAGAAGGGGTTGGGGGAGGGAGAAGAGACTGAGGGTGGGGATAGATGGTGATGGAAGGAGACTGACTTGGGGAGGGTAAACTCACGATAGTGTACAGATGATCTGTTATAGAATTGTACACTTGAAACCTATATAATTGTATTAACCGATGTCACCTCCATAAAGTCAATAAAAAAAGATCACCCCCTCTGGCACTCCTGCCTGCACCCATAAAGGGATCTTCAAACACGTGGCTCAGACTTGTGTGTGAGAACCGTTTCCTGTGGTCCCCGACACCCAGGCAGCAGCCGATAATCCCAGCAATGATGGTCAAGCTAGCTCGAGTCTGATATTAGAAAACGGGTCAGCAGATGATTTCACAAGCAGCTATCATATAACCATCCATTCTCTGCCCTGGCACTTCCCTCTTCCCAGTGCCCCCACGCCCTGCGCCCTGCACCCAGCACACAGCTGCCCGTGGCCCGCCTTGTTCCTACCCAGCTCTCCATCTCTGCTGTCGTGACCTCCAGGGTTCCAGTACTCCCTCCCCATCCTGTCCTTTGTAAGCACCTAGCATTCTTCAAATAGATTCCATCCATGTTTTTGGCGAACAGCCTTGTGTTCTTGGCGGAGTCCAATGGTACATGCCTCCCGCAGTGGAAATTTTCACCTGCATAAGGAGTTTGGCCCCTGCCCGTCCCCCCACCCCCACCTCGGTGTGCTGTGCGAGCCCATGGTGCCCAGGGGTCCTCTGCTGCTGGGCTGAAGAGCAGGATCGCCTGCTGAGGCCAGGACCGTGGTACGGAGCCAGCCCTGCCCGGTAATAATTACCCATCAGTTCGCATGGAGTGTGGCGGCTCCTGTCCCCAGCCCAGTGAGTTATTAAAGTCTCGGGAGCAATTTTTGGATGTTTCGTGACACTCAGCATTTACTTAATTCACTTGGCAGGAGTCTGTGGGTGGACTTTTGCTTAAGGGAGTCACACAATCTGAAAGCCTCTCCAAGACAGACAGAACCGAGAGTGGGTCTCCTCGCATACCCGTGGGGGCCTCCCGGCCGTAACGGGAGGCATGGGAGACTGGGCAGCGCTTCAGGACTACAGACAGAGAGTCGACAGAGTCAGGCAGAGAGATGGACTGACGTCGTGGCACCTGGGAATTATAAGAATGTAGCACCTGTAACTAAAGTGAGTTTAGGTACTGGTCCTACTCCTTACAGGCAGTGTGGCCACGAGTCAGTGATGCGCCCTCTCTGATCTATAAAATTGGAAAAGGGGCACGTCTCTCAAGCCTGGCAGGGAGGGAGAGCTAAGAGAGGTGGTGCTTGGTGGCCTGGGAGGTACTGAACACTCAGAAATTCGTCCGGGGCGGGGGGCACGACAAGCGGACATCAGCATAGCCCCCCGGGTGCTCGTGGCAGGACCAGAGTCCAGGGTGCGTGGCTCCCATTATCCCTGCAGAAAACAACCCTCCCTCCCCTCCTTCTGTGGCAGGCTTGAGAAAGAAGCAGGCAGAGCTGAGCCGAAGGGTGCTCAGGACAAGCCCCCAGGGGAGGCCTGAAGACCCCACAGGCAGCGAGGCTCAAAGCATAGGTTCCCAGGGCCTCTCTGTATCCGCCTCTCCTCCCCCACTCCCCCTGCCAGCCTGCCCTGGTGCAGGCCCCTTCCTCCGTCACTGGACCATCACAGCCTCTCCAACCCTGGGCTCCTAGCCTGCAGCCTCAACTCCTCCTGTTTCTTTCCGACAACTTTTTGGTGGATCATTTAAAAACACATCTCAGTAAGTCTCTTCTGAGCCGAAAACCCTCCAATGCATCTCCTCACAGGGCTGGATGGCCCAGGACACCCTAGTTCCTGCGGGACGCTAATGGTGCTGCTGGACTTCTCAGAGCGCTCACCGGACACGTGTGACTGTGAAACCCCCGGGAAGGGAGAGAATGGGCCGCTATGCCCTGGCTTATTTGGAGAGCTGTCTTCCCTTCCCTTTTATGGAAGAAGTATTCCATGGAAGACAGTGTGGGCAAAGGGGCCCTAAAGAATGAAGTCCAACCTCCTCAGCTTAGCAGTCAGGATCTGCCGGGACTGGTTCTATAATCGTGGAGAATCAAGTGAATTGGATCAAAATGATTTTTCTGCAGTCACAAAAGCCTGCAGTGGGAATAAATGAACTTAGAGTTCCCAGAGTGTTTGATGCCTGTGACCCGTGTGGCATACTCTAATCACTGATTTGACACACATCCTTTGTTATAAGGATGGTGACAGGCCTGACCAGGTGGTGGCGCAGTGGATAGAGCGTCGGACTGGGATGCGAAAGACCCAGGTTCGAGACCCTGAGGTCACCAGCTTGAGCGTGGGTTCATCTGGTTTGAGCAAAGCTCACCAGCTTGGACCCAAGGTCGCTGGCTCAAGCAAGGGGTCACTCGGTCTGCTGTAGCCCCACGGTCAAGGCACATATGAGAAAGCAATCAATGAACAACTAAGGTGTTACAATGAAAAACTGATGATTGATGCTTCTCATCTCTCTCTGTTCTGTCTGTCTGTCCCTATCTATCCCTCTCTCTGACTCTTTCTCTCTGGAAAAAAAAAGAAAAGGATGGTGACACTGAGGCCCATACGGAAACAAGCCACACAGGTATAGCTTGCGGTGTGCTAACACGGCCCCCTAACGCCCAGAGCAGGGCTCCCCACTTGCTCAGGGCTGTCCACAGAGAAGCACGGTTTGGAGAGAGAGGGAGCAAGCTGCACTCGCTGGAGGGCTGACCAGGACCTTGAATGAGCAGATGCAGGAAACAAACACAGAGGAACCCACAGGGCTGGTGGCCGTGGTGGTTTTACCAGGTGGTTAGACCAAAAAGGAGCATTCCAGGGGGAGAGAATGAGCTAGGCCAAGGGACAGGGCCTCCCACTGGGAAAGGATGGTGACACGCTGCAGGGAGGTCAGTCACACTCCAGAAAGCCTACGCCCAGACTATTTGAACAATCAGCCGATACACACACCAGGAGTTTTTAGAAGCATTAGTGCCTCAGTTTCATGTCCCTGAAACAGGGCTTCGGAGGCCTCCACGGTGAGGGAGTGGTCTTAGGAGAAAAGGACCGAGGGTGAGGACAGACGGTCAGGGGAAGGAGCCGGGCAAGGGCGCGGCCTCCGCTGTTGTCTAACTTCTACCAGATCCCATGGGAGCTTGGGACCACGAACCGCACTGCAGAACTGGTCCCAACCTGAGGCCAGACTCTTGTGCCCCATGTATGTCTGTTATTGGCAGCCTCCACGTGCGGGAGAAGTGGCCTCCTTCCATTGAAACAGTGCTCTAAGGAGGGGGCAGCTGGGGACCGTGGGCCGTCAGCGCTCAGAGCAGGTGAGATAGGGAAGCGCTGAAGGAATACAGGCAATCTGGAGGGTGGTGGTGGGGTACAGTTTGCACTCCGCATCCACTATAATCCAGCTCCCACGGACGACCGAGGGGAAACTGAGGTCCAGAGAAAGTCAATGACTTGCTGGAGGTCACACAACTCAGTCCCCAAGTCAACATGTCCCACGCTGTGAAACGCAGATCCTCGAAGCCACTGGGTGTCTCCTGGGGGAATCTGTTTTTTGATCCTTTCTAAGCAGAGCCAAAGGCTGCTGAACTTGAGGTCATCATGCAAGACGTATCTCTTTAAAACTTTTCCCCGCCTGGCTGTTTCCTGGCCCTGACCTTGCTGCTTGGGCAGCTATTCTGTGATGAACCGCTTCCCCTTCTGCTTGTGCCTGGGGGTGACTTCACTCTGAAAGGGGCTCTTTGGAAAAGCAAACAGAGAGCAATCTCCTCTCCAGTCTGTTTCCCCAATGGATAAAAATACATTCTCTGATGAATATGTAAATGTTGGGACCACAGAATTTAGAGCTGGAAAGGGAATCTCAGAGACCACCCAGGAAGTGGGGGTGGGAGCCAACCTTTCCATCACAAACAGTTAGGTACCGTGCACTGCCTTCCCCACCTTGTCCTTTGATTGTAAGCCTGTAGGTAGGAAACAGTTAAACCCTCTCCTCTCCCGGTTTATTTAATCAGACACCCGCAGGCAATAAAACAGCATCCAGGATTTCTCGTGACATCGCTTATCCCGATCAGAGCTTCTAATCAGTGTGAGAGAATCGAAGCTACCGACTGAGTTGATATCATTTCACCCCAAAGCAAAAAACAGTTTCAAATTTTCATTGACTTGTGGGGCTTGACGGTTATAGGCCAATGTCCGCTTCCCGGGAGGTCTTTTGAAACATGGAAATAGCTCTTGGATCTCAATCTCAACCTTGAAACAAGTCGCCGGGAGTCTGGGAACGCTGGCCCACGGGACTCAGTGAGTATTTTCATTGTACAGGTGGGAAGACTGAGGCAGGGATGGGAAAGAGATCGCCCGAAGACCACAGGGTGAAGAAGACAACAAAGTTGAAACTCAAGGTCAGACGTTTCCCCGTTTCCCCGGGGACTCGGTGAGTCTCCGCGCCCAAAGTTAGGGCCAAGGAGACGAGGAGTGGCCACGTGCATTGGAAACTATCGAGTCCCCAGCGCGTGTAAGCGGGAGTCCTTCCCTGGGCCGTCCCTCTGAAGGATTGCCGTGACAAGCGCGGGGACAGGAGAAGTCAGCGGGGACGTGGAGACGCTCTGGACTTATGGCTTTTAATGAGGAGAACCAGGACAATTTTTCTTCGGGTTTCTCTTGAAGGTGATCCCTAAAGCACCGCCGGACGAGCCTTTTCCCATTTTAATAGCGGTCTGGCGGTGACATCATAGTGAATAAATTTAAGTGACACGTAGAGTGCAGTTGCAGGACTGAAGCTCTCGCCGAGCACTGTGTCCCCCCCCCTCCCAGGATGCGTGTGACACGCAGCTGATTGACCTGCATCCCCGAGTCATATTTATAGGACAAAAGCTTTTTTGGCAGCACTGCGAATCTCTTTGTGATCTTCAAGACTAATAGCCAGCGAGGAAAGCTGGGGACGTGAGGCTCCTTCAGTCTGGAAGGGCTGGCGTCATTGCTGCCCTCCCCCATTCGCCCTGAGCTCACTGCCAAAGCAGCGGCTCCGGCCGCCCACCCGAGGCGCTGGGCTCCTTAGTGAGAGCAGTGTCCCGGGTGCCAAGACCGCTGGGAAGACGCGTGGGTCGTCTGAAGGGTGCCGCCCTGTCGCCTCCACCGGACCTCCTCTGCTGGTCCTGAAACTCCATTAGAGTGGTTCGACTTAATTTCGTTCATTGACATCTAAGCTGGAAGGGACCAGAGGGACCATCTATATGGAATAAGAGAAAATCTTCTTTGCCTCAATGGGAAAACAGAGGCTCGTACCTTGCGGTGTGCCGCACCTGTGGCCAGTTAACCACAGAGCCAGGAGTGGGACCCAAGAAACAGTTGACGGACTCTTCCTGGGGGGCTGATTTTGCCTTGTCCTGTCGTCTTCCCGACTGAACAAAAAGCACAGTGGGTGTCACCAGGCTCTGCTGTGGATGACAGAGCCATGCATTCATTCCTTTAGCAAAGACTTTGCTGAACACCTATCACACGTGAGGTGCTGTTCTAAGCACCGGAAACAGAGTGATGGACAAGATAAAGGCTTTGCTTCAGTAAGCTTTTGTTCTAGAGAGAGATGAACCGATAAACTCATAAACAAGCCAACAGATAACGTCAAAGAGAAGAACTATTTGATAAATAAAGCTGCGTACAGACAGAGTGATGGTTCTGGGAAGGTATTTCAGAGAGATTGGCCAGGGGAGATATCTCTGTGCAGGTGACTTTTGAACAGAGACAAAGTAATAGAGCAGGTCGTATAAAGGGAATTCCAGGCAAAGAGTAAGTGCAAAGGCCCTGGGGTGAGAATCAGCTTAATGGATTCAAGGGACAGAGAAGAGCAGTGAGACTAGAGTAGAAGGAATAAGATGGGAGTCTTAGGGCATGAGGTTAGAGAGTTGGGTGTGGGCTACAGTCCTGATGTAGAACCTGCAGAAGCATTTCGCTCAGAATGGACCGAGATGATGATCTGATGAGACGATGAGGTGATGATCTAGGTCACTCTGGCTGTTGCATGGAGACTTGCATTCAAGGGGTCCAGCGAGGAGGCTTTTGCAGTGACCCCTGTGGCAACAGTGAAGTTAGAAAGTCGTGTTGAGATTCTTTGTGTAGCATTTTGAGCATAGAGCAGACAGTGTTGCTGAGGGGTGGGATGAGGGCCTGAGGGAAGGAAAGGAGGTAAGCATGCCTTCCATGATGGGCTAACTGGAGGTGCCTCTCACTGAGATAAAGAAACACGAGGAAGGATTACGGTGTTTTGTTGAGGGAGGTCAGTGGACACAAGAGCTCAGTTTTGTGTGAGATAGGTTAGAGAGAGCTACTAAACAACCAAATTGAGACAAAAAGTAGCCGTTTGCTATATGGGTCTGGTATTCAGAAGAGAAGTTAGGCTGAAACACATCAGGTTTAGAGTCATGAGCCTAGTCCAGGGATTAGAAAATTGTGACCCACTAGCCAAATTCAGCTGCTGTGTGATTTTTGTAAATAAAGTTTGATTAGAACATGGCCCCACTCACTCATTTACATATTTGCTGTGACTGCTTTTGTATCACAGCAGCCAGAGTTGTGACAGAGATAGCCTGGACCCCCAAAACGTGGCTGGAGAGAACAGCCTTCGGGGGGACTAGGTCCAGTTCTTCCCTTGTGACAGACAAACGCAGACAGGCTGGTTGATTTTTGAGGTGGAAAGATTCCATAGTCTTTTTCTTATTTCTTCTGTTATTTCCTCAGGGAAATAGGAGGTGAAATCCACTTGTGCCTATATACCCACGTGAAGTTTATCGTCCGTCTCGGCTTGGAAGAACCCTGGGCATCTTGGAAGTAGCAGTGAGCCAAGAACCCCAGTGTGGGATATGGACAGGAAAAGTCACCAGAGGCCGCTGGGAGTATTGACAGGAGGAGATCTACCACCCTCAAAGGGCATGGGCAACTCACAGGGGGTGAGTCCGTGCAAAGAGGAACCTGAGTTTGGGGTGGTCCCTGAGGAGGGAGCAGAAAGAGGGGAGATCAATTAATGGAACTGATGTCCACCGGACAGCTTCTAGGTCCCAAACACTATTCGCTCCTCCCTCTCCACAATCTCAGCTCCTTCCCACACGCGCCAGGGAAGAGGGTGCCATCGCCCTGACCTTGCAGATGGAGAAACTGGCTCAGGGAGGGGTAGTCACATGCCCCACGTCACAGACTGAGCTATGAACCCGAATCTCCCAGCCTCGCTCCCCTACCCCACCTCACCTCTGCAGTAGTTTTTGTAAGGACAGATTGCCTGGCCAGATAGACCGTCTGCCCAGCCCTGGGTGACAAGATTACACCCACCTTTCGGGTATGAACATGCATTGTTCACCCAACCGGAGGAGGCTAGATACCATCTAGGCCTCCCTGGGTCCCTGACTGCTAGTCCTAGACCACAGGACCAGCAGTCAGAGATTGAGTGGGGGTGTGTTGGTCCAATAAAGGCCTCAGTGGGCTCAGAGACCTATGGGGGATGTGACAAGTGTGCGGGACCAGTCCTTTGAACTGGAGCCAAGGCTGACCTTTTAGAGCACAGCTGATGAGTCAGGGGAAAGCTCTTCTCACTGAGTCACTGAGGACCCTCCAAGCGGAAACAGACAATAAACCTCGCGTGCCCTTCAGCCGGGAGCGTTTCACTTTAACCTTCAGCTGCAGAAAGCCTAGGGCAATGGTGATGGTTTCCATCTATTGAACCCCTGGTAGAGAGCTCCACACACACAGTCCTGAGGCTTTAGAATAACAGGGACGGGGCATTGCCAGCCGCTGAAACCCACTTAGTGGGAGATCACGAGCCCTTGTCACACGGGCGGGCGAGCCCTGGGTCTGTCATCCCAGAGCCCTGCTGGGTGGTCCGCCTGACGCGTCCCCCGCGGCCCTGCTGGGAGCGTCACCAGGACGCCGTTTGTGGACTGCGCGCCTGGCCAGTGCAGAACATCTGAGCTTCCCACGTCATCGCGGCCCCTGCCAAGCCTCTCCGATGGTTTCTGCTTTTCTGGCAATTTCAAGCCTTCTCCCCGAGGGCTCCGTGGTTGCCCTTCTTCATTCTGAGAGGCTTCTGACTGAATTCAGCACAAAATCAAAGGCTGTTCTCCTCGATTTTTTTCCTCCTTCCTTTGCTAGGGAATTTTCTGTCTCATTAGAGCATATTTGAGCAATTGGTCCTCTTCCACCAGGAAGACTCTGCGTGCACAGCGATTCCCATGGGCCAACCCTCCAGATAGCCCCGATTTTCTGAGCTAGTGGTTCACTGGGGACGAAGTCAAGGAAATTGATTAGCATGTAGCCGCATGTATCAGGGTCCCTGTCTTTCACATCAGCAGCTCCTCCCTGCTAGTCTAGATTGCAACCCTAGTGGCTTCCTTGGACACGGTGTCGGAAGCCTTTCCCTTCCAATCCCTCCTGGGCCTCACCCGGGAGGTCTCGGTGGGCCTGGGGCAGCAGGACAGGGGAGGCCAGTGCAGACGTGGTGTGTGTGTGGGGGGGGATGAGAAAAGGGGCCCAGGATGCCAGTGACAAGGGGAGGCTAAGCCTAAGACCGAAGAGAAGGGCTGGAAGGTGGCAGATGCAGGGATTTTCTGAGAGCCTGCTACAGGTCAAACAGCTCCCTGAACTTGTAAAGCTCAGCACCACAGGGAGAGGTGCTGCCCCAAGGCCTGGCTCTGGCGTCGCCACTTCTCTGCTTGAACCCTCTGAGGGCATTTTGGAACCCACAGAATAAAAGTCTGGATTGCTTCTTATGCCGCTGAAGATGCCCTTGCCTGATCTGGTACCGTCTCCCTTCCTCACAGCCCGTAGACATCCCTTGTTGCACACGCACTACAGACCGATGCTTACAGATGCTGTCGTGCCTCCGAGCCTCCGCACATGCTGATCCCTTTGGCCAAGACGGCCTGTCACATCTCCCTCTGTCAACACCTGTTTGCTCTTTAAGTGTCTCCTCCTCTGAATGCATTCTCTCTTCTTTCCCGGGCTGGGACAGCTGTCCCTGCTCTGAGTTCTCACACGTCCCTTTGCAAGCCCCACCCCACACATGTCCAATGGCATGACAGTCATTCTTCTCATCCGCTGGGCGGTGAGCCCCTTGATGGCAGACCTGGGTCTTTCATCCCCGAGCCTGCTGTACCCTGTGTCATGCTGAGCACGTGGCTGGCCCTCTGGGAATGCGTGCTGTATGAATGACTGCTCGAGCCCATCTGCAGATAGGCTGCCAGGACACCCAATGCTTTCTCAAGCCCACAGTATGCAAAACTGCTGGTACCCAGTTACTCGCTGATACCCAGGGAGGCAGCTGGAGCGCTTTGGGCCATTTGAAACCAGGACAGCCAGCAGAAGGCTGTAGTGGATGCAGACGTGGAGGGACCCACGTTTGCAGCAAGTGCAGGAGAAGGAACACAGAAACTCACCGGAAGGTCTGTCTTCTGTGCCGCACCTGCTGGGGCAGTTCGAAGGAAGCCAAGTGCTCTAGGCTACACCAGGAGTTTATTTACCCTGCCTCTCTCAAGCCAGCGTTGATCATGTAATGGCTTCAGCACGGCTGGCTTGGCCCAGGGTGCTCTGCCGCCCAGCACAGAGACTTTCATTCATCCGCTCACTGCTTCCTTCATTCACTCAACATGTAACCTATTGAGCTCTTCGCTGGTGCCTGGGTGTTCCGAGATGGTCGAGACAACAGGCTCTCCCGGGGTTGGAAAAACGGTGGTCCGTGGGTATGACGAGTGCCATGGTGGGTTCAAACACGGAGGAGGGATCCTCACCTGGTCAGGGCATCGAAAGGAGACTTGGCCTCTCCGTTGTCTCCCAGGGGAGGCTCCAGGTGGTTCATCGCTGGGGGTTCATGTCATTCGATGCGAACAGGGACGTGAAGGAGGCCTGGATTGCTCCAGTGAAGGTGTAAAGGCTTCCCCAGGACGCAGAGACAGGAGCCGAGGCTGGGCTGGCTGAGGCAGGTCCTGTTCCCCCCCACAGCACGGCCGGGCCGGCCTCCCCTGGCTGGGCGGGGCAGCTGCGGGCCTCTGCCTGGCCTCCTGGCAGGCGGGGCATGCGGAGGGAGCCGAGGCTGAGAGGCCCTGTGGCCTTCTTTGGAGGGGGCCTCCCTTGCACCCACTCTGGGAACTGCAGGGCGTCCTTGTCTCTGTCTTCTCCCCAGCCTGGCCAGCGACTGGCCTATGTTTGCAGAGCACTGTGCACTCAGCTGCAACTGGAGCCGCTATCCACGTAGACGCTGTCGCCCCCAGCCTTTTGCTGTGTGCCAGCCACGCTTGCTGTCACCGTGGACTCTGCGCTTCAGACCGAGGACCACCACCTGTGTGGGGAGTCAGCCCTTCCAGGCCACTGCCCCTCCCGGTACAATCCCTCCGCCGGCCTTGCCCGTGGGAAGGGTGCAGGAGTGGCAGCTTATCACCGTAATGAACGCGGTGGGCACTGCCGGACTTCTGAGGCGGCGCCTCCGCCCCAGGCCGCACTGCCGGACTTCCGAGGCAGCACCCTCCGCCCCAGCCGGCACTGCCGGACTTCCGAGGCAGCCCCTCCGCCCCAGCCCGCACTGCCGGACTTCCGAGGCAGCACCCTCCGCCCCAGCCCGCACTGCCGGACTTCCGAGGCAGCACCCTCCGCCCCAGCCCGCACTGCCGGACTTCCGAGGCAGCACCCTCCGCCCCAGCCCGCACTGCCGGACTTCCGAGGCAGCACCCTCCGCCCCAGCCCGCACTGCCGGACTTCCGAGGCAGCACCCTCCGCCCCAGCCCGCACTGCCGGACTTCCGAGGCAGCACCCTCCGCCCCAGCCCGCACTGCCGGACTTCCGAGGCAGCACCCTCCGCCCCAGCCCGCACTGCCGGACTTCTGAGGCGGCGCCTCCGCCCCAGGCCGCACTGCCGGACTTCCGAGGCAGCACCCTCCGCCCCAGCCCGCACTGCCGGACTTCCGAGGCGGCGCCTCCGCCCCAGCCCACACTCCACGCGTCCTGCCCGCCTCCCCCACTGTCAGCCAGTTCTCGGGCGCATTTGCTCCTGCCTTTGCCTTTCTTCCCAACTGAGTTCACACCAGCAGTCAGTCATCCAGGGAAGACAGGAAATGTCACCTCACGGGCTGAGGTCAGAAGAACTGGGGGGCCTGAAGCCAGAGATTATAGGAAGGTTTTCCACAGTTTTTTTCCACCAGTGAGGGCTCTTGGCTGGGGTGAGCTGGTGATAACTCGGCGCTCACCTGTGCAGCCTGGAGGCCACTACCTGGTACATCGATCCCCAGAGAAGCAGAATCAATAGGAGATGATAGATAGATAGATAGATAGATAGGAAATTGGCTCGTGCAGTCATGAAGGCTGACAAGTCCCAAAGCCTGCAGTCACCAGCTGGTGACCCAAGAGAGCTGAGGTGTGGTTCCAGGTTAAAGGCCAGCAGGCTCAACCCAGGAAGATGCATGTTTCAGTTTGAGTCAGAAGGCCGGAAAAGCCGATGTCCCAGCTCAGACAGTCAGGAAGGGGACTTCCCGCTCGCTCAGCCTTTTGTTCTGTTCAGGTCCTCAACTGATTGCACGAGGCCCACCTGCTTTAGGGAGGGCAATCTGCTTTACTTGTGCTGATTCAAACGCTCACCTCGTCCAGAAACACGTCACAGACACACCTAGAATAACGTTTGGCTAAGCATCTGGGCACTCATGACCCAGCCAGGCTGCACATACAATGCACCATCGTAGGGAGTCTCTCGCAGTAGGCTTTCTGTACGGAGTCTCACTGCCCCGCAGAGCTGTCCGCCCTCTGATGGGGAAAGCACAGCAGAGAGCCAGACTGTCCGCATCTGAGCCTGAATCTGTCACTTCCTCTCTGTGGGAACTCGGACACCTTGTTTAACTTTCGGTGTCTAAGTTATCTCATCGGGAAAATAGAGCTGTGAATAGAAACCACGCTGTGGTGTTGTGCATGCTGGAAGACAGTACCACTGGGAAGCACTTAGCACGGTGTCTAGTGCATAATAATACTCAGAAATTGTCAGTTGTTATCATGACCTTATTACAAAATTCTCTCTCTATTATTCCCTGCCCCTCCAGACTGGGACCTTAGTCCAGAGAAAAGTGCAAGAGGGTTAAACCCCAAGGGACCAAAGCTGGCTCCATCCTTCAGCAGCTAGACATCTGGAGCAAATCACCTACATCCTCTGTGCTTCGTGTCCCTCGTCTGTAAATGGGGATTATGTGAAGGTTATAGAAAATGTCCATACAGGGATCAGTCCATGTGAGCCACTCAACATCCACTGGTTCCTACATCGCACCGATCACAGCTGTCTTTTTTCCCCATTCCCAGTGAGTGCCTAGCACACAGTAAGCACTCATAAGCAGGGCTTTGGAGAATGAGAAAGCATGACCCCATTTGCCCCAGGAACCATTTCTAGAGATTGGGCATCTCACCCACAAGGTCTCTGGGAGGGCGGCCAGTGCCACAGCTTGTGTTAAGTTCCTGCCGGTGCCAGGGCGAGGTGAGCTGCTGGGAGGCTGGACAGATGGCTGGTGGGAGAAGAGCAAGGCCAGCTCTCAGCTCTGGGGCGGTTGGAAGAGGAAGGAGAATCAATCATCCTTGGGAGTGTTCAGAACAGAATGACAGAACGTTCCTGGCTCCTGAGCCTGATCGTCTCTGGTTGTGGCAATGATTGGGTCCCGGGTGATAGTGACATGTCTCTGCACCCTGGGTCCACTATGCCCCATGAGCCATCACCCCGCTGGCCAATAGCCTTCTTCATGTCAACCTGGGGTGTTCAGGCTGTTAAGTACCTGGACCTCATTACAGTCCTGAGAGGCAGGCCAGGCAAGAACAGTTACTCCCATTTTCCAGAAGAGGAACTGAGGCTCAGAGAGGCACAGGGATTTGCCTGAGGTCACACAGCTCTGGAAATGAAAGATTTTTTCAACAGCACATTGAGTCTAAGTCACTGTGACAGGCGCTGCGCCTCCGACCCCCAAGTCAGCCTGAGTTGTCAGGACACGTCTCCTTCTCTGTGGACTTGTTCCCGGGACTTGTCAGTGTGTGCTAGTCTCTCATTTCCTCCTCTCCTCCCCCTCCTCCTCTACAACCCACCCTTCTCTCCCTCCTCCTTCCATAATCTCTTCTCTTGATCAGATGGCAACACGAAGCTCCATATGTTAACGGACTGGCCTTGGGATACGGTCACCAATATTCTTTAGAAACATTCAAGGGATATATTTTGAGGGGAGGGGCTCCTGTTTTAAGTTAGGGACTCTTAACCTGATTCCATAAACAGTCATTGACTCTTAAAAACTAGAGAATAGCTGAAATGATATCAAATATTTTTGTGATTATGGTTTTACGTGAATCAGGAGGAGGGGTGAAAGGGACTATCACCTACCAAATTCTCAAAATGGATAAACCCGGGAAGGCTAAGACCTTTACTAAAGACGTACCAACTCTCACGTAACACGCCATGCTAACGGCGTGGAAAGATGAGACGGTCTGGTCCACAGAAAGCAGCAGTACAGAGGCAACTGTGTACACGGCAGGTCCAGAGCCATGCCAGCTGATCTCTGGGAGACACGACACACGAAACGAGTTTTTTTTATTTTTTAAATAGTTATTTGGTTCATGAGGAGTGACTCTTTCCCATTATGGCGAAGCAATGTTAAGAGTTCACTGTTGCACTGACCCATTTTTCCAGGAGAAGGGGACTGACTGCCGACCCGTAGAAATACCACTTCTCTGGAGGGGAAGCATGGCTCTGCTGGACTGTCTTTCCCTGGAGCGCCCCACCAAAGGAACGCGATCCAGGGGAGCTGTGGAGGACCTAGCTGGACGGAAAGGAGAATCCTGGGACACAATGCGATCGCACTGGCATTGGGCACCCAAGAGTCTGTCTTTGGATTGAGCTGGTGGCTACAACGATGAGGAGTTGTGGGTCAGCCAGGAGTCCAGCTCTTGGGTTGATGGCCCTTTGGAATCCTCTTCCTGTGGTCACATCTTAGTTCTGTCCCCACGAAGAGCCATGATAAGTGTGATCATTAGGGGACACCGGCATGTGAGGCTGGTGGGTTTAATTACAGGAAGGCCATGTTCCAGGGGGAAGAAAGAAGGCTTCCAACTCATAAAGACTTGGGTTCCAATCTAGGTGGTGCTCCTCATCGGTTGTACAATTTGGGGCAAGTTTCTTTACCAAATGACATTCTCCTCCTCCGAGCATAGGACGGGGGTGAGGACACTTACCTGATTGTTCAGCTATGATGATTGAGTGAGGTAGTGTACCAGAAAGTGCCTGGCCTGGGACCTGGCATGTTAATTCCTCACCTCTCCCATGAGGACCTGTTTATCTAAAAGCCAGCTCTCAGGGACCCTTAGCTTTCTAGGACTGATTCTGAAAGTCAGAGGGGAAAGTCTGGCCATATCAAGATAAAATAAAATAAAATAAAAAGCTTTTACAAGTCTCAAGCATTGAGCCCTACTCGGAATCTCATTGGTTCTTGTATTACCCACACGCCTAACTAGCTTCACTCGTTTTTCAGCCTCTAGTTGATCAGAAGTTGAATTGCAGTTGGATTTTAAAATGGAGAAACTATTGTATTCAGGCAGAAGATGACCAAAAACAGGCACTGGACACAAGATAAAACACGAAACCCCAGCTATGGAACTGGGGTGGGTCGCTGGCTGGCTTGCGCAGGCTGCCATCACGAAGGACTGCACAGTGAGAGGCTGAAACGGCAGGTGTTTATTCTCTCTCAGTTCTGGAGGCTGGAAGTCGCAGAGCCAGGTGTCGGCAGGGTTGGTTCCTGCTGAGGCTGCGAGAGAGAATCTGCACCATGCCTCTTGTCTAGTAGCTTCTGGTGATTGGTGGGCAAACATTGGGGTTCCCTGGACGTAGAAGCATCACCCTGACCTCTGCCCTGATTGCCACCTTGGGTCTCCCTTGGGTGCATGTTTACCTCCAAATTTCCCTTTTTATAAGGACACCAGTCATATTGGATCAGTGGCTCACTCTATTTTCCTATGACCTCGTCTTAGTCAATCACATCTGCAATGACTCTTTTTCCAAATAATGTCCCAAGAGCAGCTCTGTGGTTTTAACTTTGAGCTCCAGGAGCACTTAGACTATGTAGTTAAGATCCTGGGTCCCACAAGGGACGTCTGCTGAGCCGACATTCGGGCATTCGGACAGGAAACATGGCAAGCTCTCTGCTAAGCGGAGGGATGTAAACCAGTTCACATTAGAAGCTCAGAGAAAAAGTCCACAAGGCCCTGGCTTCCAGAAATCACTCCTCTCTAGGGAGCATGTTGATATTGCCGACTATGAATTGTTTATACTGCTCAGCAAGACACAAAACAAATAGCCCCTATTACCTGCCTCACCTGAGTTGGCATTTACAGATGGATGACAGGCCGTCTGAAGCGGTGGGCAGAGCAGACAGCAGTGGGAGAATCAGAAACCTTGGTTCTGGGGCCGGCGTTCCAGCATGAACGTGACAAGTACCTTAACCTAGTGGTTTTGAACAGCCAGTCTGCAGACCGGTGTTTGAAAAATACCGCCTTAATTTCTCTAAATGTCGGTTTCTTAATCTGCAAAGAGTGGTGACTTCCACGAGGGCGACTGCACCTATCAAGTGGGACAATAGGTGTCGAAGTATGTTGCATAATCTGAGGTGTGAAGCAGATGAACGGTGTGGAGTTGGTGCCCACCCAGGCTTCTCTAAGGGGCTGATGCACCCATTCCCCGGGTCTTGCAGGTGTCAGCTGCGAACAGCACCCACTAGCACACTTTCTGGGGGATGGCCCCGGGCTGTAGGAGCTGCTCTGCCCCAAAGTGCCTGGCGTGCATGTCCAAGCTCCCTGAGTGACCCACAGCCGATGACTGAGTGATGTGAGGTGCAGGTGCCCAGCCCGCCTCTGCCAGGACAGCCTCTGCAGTGCTACTCAGGCCCAGAGCTCCCCGTGGGAGTGGCGGGGACTTAGACAGCCCCTCGTCCCCTTCTCTGCCTCAATTCTGCTCTTCCACATGCCACACCCTTCACTCCCTGAGAGGTTTCGCCTGCGCAGACTCGCCCTTTAAGTTATCCGCACACAGATCTCCACCTCTGCCTCCGTTTCCAGGGTACTGGACCTGAGACAAGATGCCACACACGAGTCCTGGGCTGGCATTTCCATCCTGCTTCCTTTCCCCTTTCGAGGATGGCACCATACGTGATCTGACCGTAAGATCCCTGCACTCCCTGTCCACTCTGCCCTGAGCGTCCTCCCCGAAGCCCGTGGGGCGTCCGCTGGCTGGCTCCTTCTTGTCATTGGACTCTCAGTGTAAATGTAAATGTCATCTGCTAGAGGGCCTTCCTAGCTCCGTGATGCACGGTGGCCGCTGACATTCCCTGCCCGGCTCAGCACACTCGGCCCCTTGTGAGGCTCTCTGTGTGTTTTCTCATCACCTCCCTGCCCCTCTGGTGCGCAGGCCTCAGCTTCCTGTTCTGCGACAGCACCTCTGGGCCTGACAGCCTCCGAGGGCCCCTCTCCCTCTGGCGCTCCACTTTCCACGTGCTGGAATCAGGTAGGGAGCAGTTGACATCCCAACCAGAACAGCAGGCCAGAGGGAGCAGGACAGCTCCGTGGCTCCCTTCTCTGTCTGGGTCCTCCCCTGAAACCTGGAGGCAGGGCCAGGTGACCTCCTGCTCTCAGTCCCATATTCCCGATGACATTTAATATCTATTGTTTCTGGTACCTGGGGACGCACGGCTCCTACAGTATTGCTGGCATCAAACCTTTATGTTTTCTGTGCTCTCTTTAAAGCAGATGCTGTCCGCCGATGTGAGGGTATGAAAATGCCTTTTTATTATTTTGGTGAATACACCTGGCTTTATCACTGTCAGCCCAGTGTCCCTCAAACCTCATTACTTCCAGTCACAGGTGTTGAAAAGAAACTTGTTTCTCCCTGTCATCACAGACTCACAGAACAAAGAGACCACAATCCCCGTACAAAGAAGCCCAGTCCACTGGGACACTCTGCCCTTGTTCATTCACTCCTGCATCAGTTCTGACATTTATTGAGCACATATTTAGTGAGTACCTATGATCCAGGCTCTGAGGACACAACAGTGAACAACAGTGACTGTCTTTGGGGGATTGTGTACTGTGATACCTGCTGTCACAGAGGTAGTTCAGGGCACCCTCAAGCTCTGAAGAGGAAACACCTGGCTCTCGGTCCAGGCTGGTTTTGGAAGACTTTTCTGAGAGAACATCTGGACTGGGTTTTGCAGAATGAGTAGGAGTGTCCTGGGGCGGGAAGGGGTGGTAAGGAGCTGTTGTGGCTGGGCTGGCAGGTGGGGGGATGGGAGGAGACCAGGGAGGTGGGCAGAGCAGCGCCACCTGGTGAAGGCTTTGTGTCGCACTTGATCTTGAAGGCGGAGGGGAACCATGAAAGGCTTCGGGCCCAAGGGAGACACGATTCAAGCTCTGCGTTCGCGGTCTGGTGGTGAGGCTGCGCATATTACCTTCTTACAACGGCTGTAACAGAAGACTGCAACCTGCTCATGTACACCGTAATCCACAGAGATCTGTGGTCTCCCAGTTCCGGAGGCCAGGCGTCTGAGAGGTGGGGGTCAGCAAGGCGGGCTCTTCGGGTGGTCCGAGGGGCAGACTGGTGCTCTCTTCTCTCCGGACTGCTGGCAGTCTCTTGTACACTGTGCCTGTCCAGTCTCTGCCTCCATCTTCCCATGTTTTCCTCCCTGTGTGCCTATCTGTAAATTTCCCTTTTTTATCAGTTCACCAGTCAGATTGGATTAGTGGCCCACTCTATTCTCGTATGACCTCGTCTTAACTAATTTCATCTGCCGTGACCCTTTTTCTAAATAAGGTCACATTCGGAGGGTAGGCCTTCAGCACATCTTTTTTTTTGGGGGGGGTGAGGACACTCCAATCCAACTCCTAACACTAAACAGCTGGCCTGAGGGCACACAGCCGGCATGAGCACCTGCTGCAGCGGTGGGACCAGATGTGGCATTTATAACGCACCTGGGTGTGAGGTCCAGGGGGCTTGGCACTTTATTTATTTATTTATTTATTTATTTATTTATTTTTGTGGCAGAGATAGTCAGAGACAGAGACAGAGACAGACAGATAGGAAGGGAGAGAGACGAGAAGCATCAATCCTTCGTTGTGGCTCCTTAGTTGTTCATTGATTAATTTCTCATATGTGCCTTGATGGGGGGGGCTACAGCAGACCAAGTGACCCCTTGCTCGAGCCAGTGACCTTGGGTCCAAGCTGGTGAGCTTTTGCTCAAACCAGATGAGCTTGTGCTCAAGCTGGCAACCTTGGGGTCTCGAACCTGGGTCCTCCACATCCCAGCCCAATGTTCTATCCAGTGTCCCAGCACCTGGTCAGGCTGTTCCCGTAGCGCTTTATAAGAAAGAGATTAAAAACTATTCGTTCTGTGCAGGATAAGGAATGGAGAAATAGCTGATGGAGTTATGCTCACCCCTCGTCGCGTCCCCAGTGGACGGCTCTTCCCCTCCGATCGTGCACATCGCCACTGGGAGCAACTTGCCAAGAACATCTCTGCACTTTCGGGTTCTCAGCTGTGAGGGACACGGGCTGGGGACAGCCACCCTCCAGGAGACAGCAACTAGTGGCACCGCCTGTCCCTCCTTACCTGTACCTCCAGCAAAACCTGTGCAAGCAACAGCTTTCTCTTCAGCCGGAAGGGTCTGCTCTGGCAACAGAGTGGGCCAGCTCAGAGCCCGGGGCCACGGCAGCCCCAGCGTCCAGAAAATTGGAGGTCACACTCCACTCAGACGTCTCAAGTGGCTCACGTACTATCCAATCTTGCTAGCTCCTCTGTGAAAGGAGATGATGTTACTATGACTGGACTTTGGAAAGCACAGCGGGGAGGCTAGCAAGAAGCCAAACCTGATGAGAAAGGTCAGCCTAGCCGTGCCCTGCTGGAGGGGTTCCCACAGCGCCCCCTGCTGGAGGAAGGCTCCTAGGTCCAGCCAGCCAGATTCCACAGGCCCAGAATGCCCTTGCAGCCCAATGCCTCTGCCCCTCTGTCCGGCTACTGCGGGGAATGAATGAGACATCAGATGCATGAAAACCCCAGAGCACCCTGCACAGTGTTTGCATTCCCTGTGCCTGGGAAACCACTGTCCTCTCCAGGGAAGATGCCTCCCACCACGTCGGCTGAGGGCTCAGACCCAGTTCCTGCGATTGTGACCTTCCCACTTTGTCACAACCAAGGGCCATTGTGAGACAGAAAAAAAAAAAAAAATTAAACTGGCTTCAGAGAGGCAGGCTTTCTTCTTTGCTCTCCACTCTCCTTTTCCATCCCCAGGCCTCTCTCTGGCATTGAAGTGGAGCCCGCCCGTGGTTCTGTCTGGAGGGGGTGCTGGAGAGACACGGGTGAGCGCTCACCCGACCTGGGCTGGCTCCGAGCAGGAGCGCTCTGGTGTCCTTGTGGCTCCGGTGACGGATGCTGCCTCTCCACAGCACCTTCTGTGGCCAGCGGTCTGCATTGCTGTTTCTGCCCGTTTTCCCACCTCCTTGCCTTTTTGAATGGAGTTTTGCAGAAAGCTTTTTTTGGGGGGGCTCCTTTGGGGTCCTTAGTTTATTCCCTGAAGCCACATACAGTCCACACTCTGCCACCTGGTTGAGATGATCTTCCCTCAGATCCAGCAACCCTGGGAGACTAACAGGGTACATGTAGGGGCCCCTCCTTATAGAAGGAAGAACCTAAAAGCCCCTCTGGGGAAACCTCAGCTCCGAGGTAGGTTTCTACGGAGATACGTTTTTCGGGTCTCTGCCCGCCACGCCATAAAGCACCTGGTTTCCCCTCTCCCCTCTCCCTCTGGTGGGGAGCAGTCTCCCCGCCCAGGGCTGGGCTGGGTGCTCTGTGACCTCTGCCCTCCAGCCTGGCCCTGGAATGAACCTCAGGGCCCGTTTGGAGTTTTTAGGGGTTTTCGCTGCCAGGATCAGAGGACACCGTTGCAGATCTTCCTCTGTTCCACTGATCCCAAGCTGGGAAACCATCTCTCCCACCTCTGAACCCTCACGGCTCTTGACCCTCATGTTCACACGTGCATGGGTGCAGTCCTTCACTCTGTACAGTTAACAAATATTAATGAGCACCTGTCAGCGTCAGACATATTCTAGACGCTGCAGAAGCAGCCGCATGCCAAATGGAGCAAAATCCCCCTCTTACAGAGCTAACCGCTGACAGCTGCATGAGCGTCATTCACATTCCAGGCACAAGGGGGACATCTGCCCCCTCCTTCCGCCAAGGAGGGCCCCAGCGGTTAGGAGCTTGGCCTGTGGGATCCAGCAGCCAGGCTTCCACCCCGGCCACGTTTGAGCTCAGCAATCTCTTACGATGAGCTGTAACCTGTCAGAGCCTCTATTTCACCCTGTGAAACGACGGACAATGTCTTCTCTCCCAGGGTTATCATGACATCAAATGAAATGAGGCGTGAGAAGGACGCCACAGTGTCATCGGCACGCGACAAACCCCAGTGAACATTCATCATTATTAAATCACCGTGCTTGCTAACATTACAGCTGGGAGGGTGCGCGCTTACCTCCCTCCCCCGACTGCGGTGCGCTCCAGTTCATAAACACACATCTGCCACAGAAACGCAGGCAAAATAATACTGTGACGCTTCAAACATGGAACGGAGGAAGAGATACAGACTGTACAAAAAAAGCATAGTGGAAGATTCCACTTGGATAACATTCTTTTCTTTTTAAGACTTTCTTTATTCATTTTAGAGAGAAGACAGAGAGAGAGAGAGAGAGAGAGAGAGAGAGAGAGAGAAGGGGAGAGGAGCAGGAAGCATCAACTCCCCGATGTGCCTTGACCAGGCAAGCCCAGGGTTTCGAACCGGCGACCTCAGTGTTCCAGGTCAATGCTTTATCCACTGCACCACCACAGGTCAGGCCTGGATAACATTCTTGAAGTGACAAAATTAAAGAAAATGAAGAACAGGTGAGTGGTTGCCAGTTGTTAAGGAATGAGTGGGGTGAGAAAAAGTGGGCATGGGCATAAAAGTGCAACCTGAGCTATCTTTTAATTAAAAAATAATAATTTTTTATATTTTAATTGCAGTTGACATAGAATATTCTGTTGGTTTCAGGTGTACAACACAGTGATTAGACATATATATATAGCTTACAAAGTGATCATCCTGATAAGTCTAAGTACCCATCCGACACCATACGTAGTTATTGCAACATTATTGACTGTATTCTCCGTGCTGTACTCTACATCTGAGGAATCCTTGGGGTGATGGAAATGTCCTGTGTCTCAATGGTATCAGAATCAAGGTCATGGCTGTGGCAGCATGCTATAGTTTTCCAAGATATTAGCGTCGGGGGACACCGGGTGGAGGGCACACGGGATCCCTTTGCACGTGTCTACGTGTGACTACACCACCTCAAAGAAAATTTCAATTTAACAAAATGCATATTTAAAAAAAATAATTGAATGAAGCAGACAAGAAATCTTGATCTTTTAGTGACTGATTAGGAAGAACATGGGATTGGAGTCGGACTCACCTAAATTTATATCACATCTGCCATATATTCACTGTATCCATCAGATGATTTGAAGGGTGTCACCTGAGTTGAAAAATAGGAAAATGGATTATTGACAAAACAGGAAGTCCAGAGGAGGGTGGGCCTTGGGAGTGGTTGGTCCACAGCCCAACAATGTCATTAGAGACCATGCTCTTCCCTCCCTCTGCTCAGCACTGGCTCCTCCCTAAGCAGAGCTCTCTCGTGCTCACCGGAGGGCTGCTGGCAGCAACTGGGGCCACATGCTGGGCAGAAGCATCAGCTCAGGAGAACCCCGTGCGAGCCAAATGGCCACCAGCAACATTGCCCCTGCACGCCACAGTGCTGCTTAGCTTAGAGGTACGAGAGCTGAGTTCTAGATCCAGGGATGTGGCCACCTTCCCCTGAGATGAGTAGGGACCAATGGTAATGTGGGTAAAACTGTGGTTCTGCTAAGAAGATGGTAGAAATGGATGCTGAGTGGATGCCCCAAAGTGTAACCAACTGTCACTGGGCACAGCTGTAATTCAGTTTCCCTGAGATTCAGTTTTCTAATTTGGAAAACAGAGAGTGAAACGATCCTACAATTTCTCACGGGGGTTTTGCAGTGATTACATGAGGTTGTGTCTATAAAGCACTTTGCCTTGGGCCTAGGATGTAGAAGTGGGTAAATAAAAGAATAGATATTTTTATTATTATTTAGGGCGCTAAATTATAGCTCCCAGAGCACTCAGCATTTTTCATTTTCCACACGGGGACGTTAAGACTCAGAGAGACTGAGTAATTGTGTATAGACTGCACAGCTGGTAGGATGCAGTTGACACCAAATCCCAGACTCCTGGCTCTTGGTGACATGATTCCTGTCCTCCAGTTTCCCCTTCTTTCAAGGAGGAGTATGATGCCAGCCAAGGGTGGGAGGCAGAGAAACCACCAGAATGCCATTTCCTGTTTTGATCCCACTGGGGGTCCAGCGAGGTGAATGCCCTGACCGCCTGGCTCAGCAGCTTTGAGCATCTCAGCCCCAGAAGTCCTAGGCTGCCCAGACACGCTTACTCAGATGGGTTTTCCATCCCATCCAAGGCCTGCCCAAGGAATAAAACCTCTACATAAGCATCTCGCAGCTGCCTCTGTTCTGCTCAGAAAGTGGCCCTCGGGGAGCCCACTTCAATAAACCACCTTCGGAAAGTGCGTGCTGGGGACCGCGGAGAAGCCGCTGTGCTTCGGGGGCCTGCTGACTCGGGGCTTCCTCTGGCAGTGAGAATGCCTACCAGACACTCCTGCAAGATGGAGTTGATCTCTTCTCATTAAAGATCCCCTTCTGGGGGCCTGCTTGCCGTTTGGGGCTTAGCCTGCACTTTCAGAGACTTGATCCCTGCGACTCCATTGTCTTCCATACTCTTAGCTTAGATTTGCCATCTACAAACACTGAGGTGTGCAAGGTAGAGAAAAAAAAATGGGAACATGAGTCTCAGGCTTGTGGGACTTTGGGCAAGTTACTGAAGCTCCCTGAGCCTCAGTTTTCTTATCTTTGCAATGAGGATCGAAAATCTACCTACTTCAGATGCTGCTATGGGCTGAGTTTGTGTTCCCAACCTTCACAATCCCACCTGCCTCAAATTTATATGCTGACATCTAAACCTCTCATGTGATGGTATTTGGAGACGGGGACTTTGGGTGTTAAATAGATTTAGATGATGGGGCCCTTATGATGAGATTATTGCCCTTATAAGAAGAGACACCAGAAAGCATTCTCTCTCTCAGTTGCTTCAGTACTCAGTTGTGTAAATACTGTGGTCTTTTGTCACTGTGAGTCCTAGCAGACTGACATGTATATAACTGCATGCATATGGTACCTGGCACGTAGTAAGTGCTTATTTAATGGTAGGTTTAAAAAAAAGAAAGGAAGTTCAATATTTGGTCTTACAATTATGTGTGGGAGGAATAGGGAAAATCCATTATCAATTCAACAGGTATTTATTGCCTCCTATGGGCCAAGCATTGTACTAGTCATTGGGACATTGTGAGCAAACAGGTATGGACTCTAACCTCAAAGAGCTGCTTACCGTCATGTGGGGGAGACAAGCATTATTCAAATAAACACAAAGGAGCCCTGGCCGGTTGGCTCAGCGGTAGAGCGTCGGCCTAGCGTGCGGAGGACCCGAGTTCGATTCCCGGCCAGGGCACACAGGAGAAGAGCCCATTTGCTCCACCCCTCCTCCGCACTTTCCTCTCTGTCTCTCTCTTCCCCTCCCGCAGCCAAGGCTCCATTGGAGCAAAGATGGCCCGGGCGCTGGGGATGGCTCTGTGGCCTCTGCCTCAGGCGCTAGAGTGGCTCTGTTCGCAACATGGCGACGCCCAGGATGGGCAGAGCATCGCCCCCTGGTAGGCAGAGCATCGCCCCATGGTGGGCATGCCGGGTGGATCCCGGTCGGGCGCATGCGGGAGTCTGTCTGACTGTCTCTCTCTGTTTCCAGCTTCAGAAAAATGAAAAAAAAGAAAAAAAACCCACAAAGGTGTGTATTTTACTAGATAAACATTTATGGTGGCATCTTTCTCAGTGCTTACAAATGTTAACTCATCTGATCCTCAGAAAAATACCATGAGGCTGATGTTAATGCTTCACGTTACCAATGGGAAAGTGAGGCACAGACAGATTAAGTAACTCGCCCCAGTTTGCGTGAGTCAGTTAGCTATAGCTGCATAAACCATTGTCAAATCCAATGGCTTTAAACAACTATTTGTTGTTTCACAGGAGGGGATGGCTGGCTGTCAGCTCTGACCCAGGCTGGGCTCAACCAGGTGGTTTTCTATTGTTCCCCACACACGAACGGTCAGCTGGGGCTTGGCTCTGCGTCACGTGTCTCTCTTCCTTCCCTGGGACCAGCAAGCCAGTCCTGGGGTATCCTTCTCATAGCGATGACAGAGACCTAAAGAGAAAACCACAGACAGATAACTGTCACCAGGCCATACCACCTCATCACTGGTGCAGGGAAGAGGCAGGAAGCTCAAAGCCACGTGCTTGGGCAGAGAGCTCAGGAAAGTCCTGTGTTCACCTTTGCGGCCCCGGGAGTAATCCCACTGTTATGAATGAACATCTCTTGCAGGAGGCCAGCAGTGGGGACACACCCGCAAAGAACTGTGCCCACCCAGGAGCTCTCAATCAGATCAATAGGGTGTCATCCGAGCATGCATTCGGTCATTCATCAAACAAGCCTGGAGCACATGCTCTGCGCTAAGGACTGAGCCAGCTGAAGCCACGCAAGGCAGTAGGTAGAGCACTGGCCTCACACAGTTTGTGTTATAGCTCAGTTCTGCCATGACAGCCACCAAGTTGTCCCTGGTAGAATTAGGACAAGAACAGGGCCTGCCATTGGAAGTTTGGGGTGCGTGTGTGTTTGTGTGTGTGCGTGTGTGTGTGTGTGTGCGTGTGCGTGTGTGTGTGCGTGCGCATATGTATGTGTATGTGGCGGGGGTGTTAACTGCTTGGGCTGTTTTATTCAGTCCTTCGCCTGCCAAGATTCCTGCCAGTGGAGTTTGTATACAGGGCACTGAATCAAATGAATCAAACTTTATAAGGCAAAGGGCTTACTTGGAGGAAGTGGCTGCGTCTCTGGGTCAAAGTGCAAATCTCCCCTGTTAGTTGAAGACCGTGGGTCCCATGGAGGGTTGGGACCAAGAGGACAGAGGCCTGGCTTTCAGCCCCTGGGACAGAAAAGCAGGTGTTTTCTTCCAGGCAGACTGTGCCACCTTGGACAAGTTACTTAACCTCTCTAGGCCCCAGCTTTCTCATCAACAAAAGGAAGATGGGTATACTGGCCCTCCTCCCTTATGGCTGTGGGATGAGGAGAGAAGAAATGCTCAGTGGGGTGCCCTGCCTCCCACAGACAGGTGCTCAGCAATTCCTCCCTAGCTTCCCCCCAGAGATGAAGTTGCGCTGTGGGCTCTGCCCTGAAGCTCCACCCCCCTCGGGGCCCTCCACCCCCGGACCCTCCACCCCCGGAACATGCCCCAGACCTGACCCTGTGCTCAGCCCTGGGCTGGGGGTTCCACCCCCTCCCCTGCAGGCTCGGCTGGGGCCCTTCATCTTGTAAACGCTGCAATGAAAACCCTGATGGCCCAATGGCTCCCTGGAGAGGGCACATTCACCAAATAGAAAATGTGTATAAAGGCCGGGCTGGAGCTCTCATCACTCACCCGCTTCATCCAGATTCAGCTAACGGGCTTGGGCTCTGCTCACTTCCCTGATCGGAGATGGCAGGGAGCAAAGTAGGTGGGGGCGCTGGGCAGACACCCCAGGGCACAGGGTGAACTCTGCTGTGGGTGTGACCCTGGGCCCCTCACTTACGTCTCTGCAGCTTCATCTCAGTGTCCCGTCTAGGAAACGGGGACATTCACACCCCTTCTGCTGGGTTGATGTGAGGTTTGTACCACATGCCTGATAACTCCTGAGTTAACCCCACTGAAAGCCCCCAGCATCCAGCAAGCATTTTAGTCCTGACAGTGATTGAGAGGCTGCCCCGGGCCCTCGGGCCCTGAAAGGGTGGGGAGCCAGCAAGCCTGGGCTTGGGCCCCCTTCCTGGCCTGCAGCCTTCGGGTCAGCAGTGAGCTTCTGGGAGGGCTCCTCCCTCCTTTTCCTAGTTCTTCATCCTCCGGGGAGACACCTCCAGGCAGAGTGGTCCCCAGTGCAGCCCTGGCCGGGTCCCAGCACAGAGACACGGCCGTGGTCTCTCCCGCCCTCTCGCCGCACCCCTCACACAGCAGACCAGGGTTCACACAGCGAGGAGGTCGGAGCAGAGATGGCACGAGGCCCTGGAGCTCCAAGCACGTCACATTACATCAGAGTTTTAATCTTCACCCTCACCCTTGATCTCCTGACATTTCAGACACAGGAAAGCAAAAGACTGAAGAAATGCAGCCATAAACTCCGCACTCGGAGAGCAGAAGTCAGCCGCAAGGACACTGTGGCGTTCCTCCTCAGCACACACGGCGACCCCCGGGAAGGGAGCACAGGCCCAGGGCGCGGGGAGCGGGTCGAGCAGCCCGCCTCCCACGCCCAGCGTTTGCTCCTCGCTGCTCCGGCTCCTCCCACTGCTTCCTCGGGAACAGGTCGTGTGACCCTGACCCTGACACAGTTGGCTGGACCAAGCGTGACCACATGATTCAAGAACGGTTTGTGGGCTGGGCTGAGCGCATTCGACCCTCATAAGAGGAACTGAGTCACAAAGATCAGATGTGGTGGCCGTTCAACAGGAAGGTCTGGGGGACTCTAGGTGGACGTGGCATCTGGTCAAGCTGAATGTATGGGGAGCCGGGTTCATGAGTGACAGAGGAGGCTGGTCTGTGGAGAGGAAAGGGGAAGCAGCTGTGAGACAGGCTGGAGTACCGTGAGTCCTCAGACAGAAAGAGCTAGAAGAATCTCCGGACCTCACTGGCCTTGCAGCTCTGCCCTAGAAATATGGACGGTGCTGAGTACATGCAATGACACATTATTGGGGCTGGTTGGTTGGTTTCACTGTATCAAGCAAGGCTGCCATGCATTGGGCCGCACCAGGCTATGGACAAGGCCCTCTGTGACCCAGCTTCCGCTAGGTCCCTCTGAGCCCTTTTCTCAGCTAGGCCTTGACGCTGAGCTGTGGCGTCCGTCCTTACCGAGGAGTTTCAGCAAGAGTCCTGCAAAGTCAATGCAGAGAGAATCCCCGGACCTTTGAGAGAACGTGACATGGAACAGCAGATGCCCAAGAAGGGAGGAGTAAACAGGAAAGAGAGCGGGCCCCAGGGCTGACTTTGGTGGTGGTGGGGGGGAGAGGGCAGACTTTAAGGTCACTAGAAAGTGGTCAGAGAACAGCAGGGGACTTACAGAGCAAAGACTCAGAAATCAGGAAAGGAGAGAATGTCAGGGAATTAAAATGACCAACCAGGTCACCGCTGCCAAGAGGCAGAGGGAAGAGGATGCAGGACAGGCACGTATTGGATCTAAGATGGCGCACGGCCAACCGCTTCTCAGTTACTCAGTTTCCTGAAGTCTCTGTCTTTCCCTCAGCACTGTGGTGCGACAGCGAGGCCCCATCCAGCGCTGCTGGTGGAAACAGCGAGGCCCCATCCAGCGCTGCTGGTGGAAACAATGCCGAGTGCCGCCGTTGGAAAGGCTCACGTAGCGGGCTGCCTTCCGCATCCGCAGCTGCAGGGACATGTGCGTGTTCTCGCCCCATCCGCAGCTGCAGGGCCACGTGCGTGTTCTCGGCTCAGACCGTCTCGGGGCTTGCTCTGGGGCTGCTCACTGCCCCGAGTTCAGGTGGCTCACACCCTCCCCTTGTTCCTCCTCCAGCGCATCCGCCCTGCTGGGAACAGAGAGCCGTTTCAGAGTGCAATAAACACGACATACAAATTAGTGCCCGAAGAACTTGTGGGCAATCATTTCCGAGAACCAACGCTGCTTAGAATACCAATGCTGTCAGGAAGGCTGGCACGAGGAAAGCCCTCCCGGGCGGCTCTGTACTCTGTATTGGCCGGGAAAGCATGGATGGGTCAAAGGAAAGTCCTCACACAGAGACCCGAGTGCCCGAAGGTGTCCCCGAGAAAGTACCCAGCTCCACGGACTTCTCCTGTGAACAGGGATGGGATTCCCGTGATATCTCATCCCATCGGTGGTTATGGCGAATGCTCCCTGAGCCCCAGACCTTTCCAAGAACCACACACTCAGTATCTGCACAATTGTTGCCTCTTCTAGTTCTGCCTTCAAAACGTAATCTTCTCCAGTTTACAGAGGCGTGAACCAAGTCTCTGAGCTGTCCAGTGGAAGAGAGATTCCATCCCAGATAGCTCTAACCAGATTCTCTCTCCTGGGTGGCCCCTCTCTGAACAGAGCTGTGTTTTATGCTATTTTTAAAATGGTTCCTAGGTTTAGCAGGGGCAGTAGAGAGGGATGGGAGGGAAATGAACGTGGGGTTTGGAGAGTCGGGTTCCTGCATGAACACGGACCTGCTCTGGGACCCTGGGGGAGTCATTGCATCTCAGGGCCTCGTTTTCTCTCTCTGTGAAAGTGAGGCGGTGGGCTCACTGCATCACGGCTTCCCCTGCTCACCACCCAACAGGAATAGCTGACAGGGCAGATTTAAGTTCCTTCGGAGCCTCATCGGAGCCCATCTCCCTCCCTGACAGGCACTCGATACTGCGACAGCTGAGACACAGGTGTCAGGTCCCTGATGCCCCCGTGCCTTTGCACGTGCTGCTGCCTCTGTTGGGGGGGGGGAGACCAGCTTTTCTAACAGCAACCTCTTTTTTGTCTATTGGACCCCAACTCGCACGTTCCCTCCCCTGGAGCTTTCTCTGACCCCTCCCTCAGGTCTAAGAGAGTCCCTCTTACCCTCTTGCATTGATAAGCATCCGACTCACAGCTTTCTCTCTTGCTCCGCACTCTGAAGTGTGGGGTTATGACACCGCAGAGGAGAGGGGCTGCACCTGGGCCACCCTGGCATTCCCAGCCTCCAGCGCTGTGCCTAGCACATAGTAGGTGCTTGCTGGGTGGTGACAGACCAGGTGCTTTTACAAGTCCAGCCTTATCTCCGGAACCCTAAGGTAGCGGCGTGGACTTAACTGCGCCACCGCAGGGCAAAGACTTCTAAATCAAGGGATAATTGTACCTTTCCTACCTATTTCTGTCTCTTGATGTCAGTCATGTTCACATCTGCGCTCCAGTTCTGTCAGCTGGCAAGCTACCTTAGGTATTCCAACATTTGTGGGTCTCAGCTGGGGCTCCCACTTGCACCCCAAAGCCTCAGTTAGCCGGCGGCAGAGCATGGGTGGGTCTGTTGCCTTGCTGACTAAGAAGACTATTTTAATTTGAAGATCAAATTTCCAGGCAGGCCCCTGCCCTGAAATGTGTACCCTACCTGGAAACCGTGGTCTCTGAAGGCATGCCATTGACATCCTATGGTGAAGGCATTCTCTGTCATGTGGGAAAATGCCAAAGCCATTAGCTAGCTTGCAGAAGTATTTTTTTTTTCTGTATTTTTCTGAAGCCGGAAATGGGGAGAGACAGTCAGACAGACTCCCGCATACGCCACACCGGGATCCACCCGGCACGCCCACCAGGGGGTGACGCTCTGCCCACCAGGGGGCGATGCTCTGCCCCTCTGGGGTGTTGCTCTGTTGCGACCAGAGCCACTCTAGCGCCTGGGGCAGAGGCCGAGGAGCCATCCCCAGCGCCTGGGCCATCTTTGCTCCAATGGAGCCTCGGCTGCGGGAGGGGAAGAGAGAGACAGAGAGGAAGGAGAGGGGGAGGGGTGGAGAAGCAGATCGGCGCTTCTCCTGTGTGCCCTGGCTGGGAATCGAACCCGGGACTTCTGCACTCCAGGCCGACGCTGTACCACTGAGCCAACCGGCCAGGGCCGCAGAAGTATTTTGACCCATTCAATCACCCATCTATTTATTCATCTAGCCAATCATTGAAAAGTTATATAGACTGGCTATAAACCATTTTAACTTCACCATTAAAAAGATACAAGTATTTGCTCCCTATATCTATGGTTGATAATTCATAAAAATATAACAATAATAATAATAATAGTTATAGCAAGTATTTATAGAGTTCCCAGTTTGTACCAGGCACTGTATTAAGGGATTTTTACCTGTATATGCTAATGTATCTGACCCTTGTGATGACTCCACTGGATGGGAATTATTTTTTATCATGTTTATTTTGTAGATGAGGAAACTGAGGCATGGGAAGATCCTTCACTTGCCGGGGAACATACATGTGGCAAGTGGCAGAGCTGAGACTAGACGGTGACACACTGCCGACGCCTGTCCCGGACTCTCTGGGTGGGAACGGGAGCTACTGGCAGTCCTTTCCCCGGAGACCCGGGCACAATGGGAGGAGACCAAGCAGAGAAGGAACCTTTGGCTTCCCCACATAGAGCTCTGCCCCAGGCCAGCTGTGTCACCCAAGCAAAGAAATGAGCCATTTGGGTAATTTAAAAATACAAACATTCATCTACCAATATTTCAAAAGGGAGTTGGATTAGGATATGACTAATGAAGCCTCTCCCACCTCTCCAATTCTGCAAATTAGATCTTTTCCTCCCCAAATGATTATCATACTATCAAGGTGACTGAGGTTTAATGGCTGAAGTCCACGTGGGCAGGGGACGAGGTGTGCTCAGCGTGG
Organism: Saccopteryx bilineata; assembly: GCF_036850765.1. Taxonomy (NCBI): domain Eukaryota; kingdom Metazoa; phylum Chordata; class Mammalia; order Chiroptera; family Emballonuridae; genus Saccopteryx; species Saccopteryx bilineata. Next base: position 9,274,169 of record NC_089493.1, on the reverse strand, counting down.
GCTGTTCTCAGGGCACCTGCGTCCTGTTCCCCAGCCGCAGTGAAGACGGCATCGGCGGCTTGGGCCCGATTAAAGCACGTCCAGGTGGCTGTGGGAGCGCAAGACGAGCCTGTCCCAGCACACGCTTCCCTGTCACTCCACAGCCCCACATCCTGGGCCCCAGCTCCCGCTGGGGGCACTCCCTCTGATTAGAATTACCAGGGCGGCCGGAGAGTCTTGGGCGTGGCAGAGGTGATGCTGACCAGTGGGATTCCCGGCGGACACCAGGTGCAGAGAAGAACAGGACACACTTAGGTCCAGAGAGACGCAGCATGGAAGGAGAAGTGAGCACATGCTTGGAGGCTGGACCAAGGCATCACGGTGAGGGGCGAGGACGGGCGTTGTGACAAACCAGCTCTGGGATGTCAGGCCGGTGACCCTTCCCCAGCGTCCCCGTCTCCGGTAGTTTCTGGACACTGTCATTTTCGGGACCACGTGGCAGGGGATCAGGACATTTAGGGTTAATACAGGGTAGGCTTCCAAACATTCTCATCACCTGATTTCACAGCCTTTTCACTAGACTCATCCCCCAGACGTCTGACTGAACCCGATGCACTTCTCGTCAACGCGGTGGCTTTTCCTCTCCCCACTCAGAACTACCCACAATGTGTGTGTTGGTTCACGGAGCTCTTAAAAATGCCGGTCACTCTGCAAGGTACAGAGGGAAGAAAATGAGGGTCAGAGAGGCGAATTCAATTCCCACGGTCCCACGTGGACGTGAGACACAGCAGGGCCAGGGTTCCAGTTTACAGATCTCGAGCCCGGAAGTCCACCTCCCTCCACTCCGGGACTTTGCCTCTCCTCCCAGCTGGAGGGTGGCAGGCAGGGCTGGGCTCACCGTCTGAGGATTCCAGAAACACGATGTGGGCTTTATTCATCAGATTGGTGTCAGCGGTATCAGGTACGTTGAGTCTTCTGAAAGTGCCCAGGAAGTTTTGATCAAGGGAGCTTATCCTAAATGCTCCTTCCTATTCAGAGAAGTCCTTGAAATACTAAACATAGTTCTGTAATTGGAATAAAGTTCACTCATTAGAAAATATTCTAAGTTATGAACAAAGAGTCAGATAACAGATCTTATCAGGAGTTGTATGTGTGACAGGATTTCCTTCTAGGTATTAACTCATTTCTTATAAAACAACTGAAGTGCACGTTTTCTCCTTATCACTCTCTTAGTAACTCTGCCTGAGGGGGGCTGGGTGCATGGACAGGAAATGGAGAGCCTGACTTCGGGCTCACGAGACATGGCCGTGTTTACACTTCTGAGAACATTCCTGGCACAGGACAGAAATTCATTAGGCAGATAAGACAAGAACAGCAGGGTGAGAGGGAATATTGTCTCTTCTACACAACTGGAGCCCACTTCAACCACTCACGCCTTCTCGCCTGCTCCCTCCTTTGGTACGAAGCTCAGGACACGGCAGCATGGAAGGAGAGGTGAGCACGTGCTCACACGGAGGCTGGACCAAGGCATCACGGTGCGGGGCGAGGACGGGCGTCGTGACAAACCGGCTCCAGATGTCAGGCCGGCTACCCTTCCTGAGCGTCCTCGTCTCCGGTAGTTTCCTGGGGCTGCCATGACACATGACCACAAACTGGGTGGCTTAAAACAACGGAAACGTCCTCTCTCGGTGCAGGAGGACAGTCTCAAATCGGTGTCGGCAGAGCTGGCTCCTTCTGGAGGCTCCGTGCCTCCTCAGCCTGCTGGCACTGCTTGCGACCCTCGGTGTCCCCATCGCTGCCGGCACGTGCTGCCTCCCCGGGGTCTAGGTCTCGTGTCCAGATTCCCCTCTGCTTAAAGCCCTCCACCCTGTTCCAGTCCATGAATTGCAACTACAAAGACCCTATTTCCAAATAAGGTCCCATTCCCAGGTACCGGAAATGAGGACATGCACATATCTTTTGGAGGACGTAACTCACAACACCATTCTTAATCGAAAGAATTGGGAGAAGTTTCATTCATTCATTCATTCATTCATTCATTCATTCATTCATTTATTTAGAAAATTACATTTAACAGGGTGACGTTGATCCACAAGAGTACATAGATTTCAGGCAAAGATTTCTATGGCCTTTGAACAGTTGATTATGTTGTATACCCATCACCCAAAGTCAAATCATTTTCTGTCACCTTATATTTGTCCCTCTTCACACCCTTCCCCACATCCTCCTGCCCCTGATAACCACTGCATTCTTTTCTACGTCCGTGAGCCTCGGTATGATGTCACACACACCGCAGGTGGAACACAAAATGGAGTTTTATTATAACAGATGAGTTCTATTCTGCCAAACAGCCCAGCCGTTTTATCCTTCCATTATATAGCATTTATTATAACACAACATGTTTCAGAACGGTCCTAACCGGAAGGGGAGAGGCTCCCAAAAGCGGCGAGGAGAGGCTGTGCAGTGTCACAGTGAGACAGGAGTGCTGCAAAGGGCAGTCTGGGAGTGTGTTTAGCCACAAATGTCATATTTGTACTTAAAGTCAGACGTCATGCCCTCGCCGGCTAGTCTGAAACATAAAAGGGTTCATCATTTTGGCTCAAGTGCTCATGTTGACCTGATTGCTGAAAAGCATTTTCAAATGGCATGAGATAAAGGTCAAATACCTCGTAACTCTCTCACTTACGTCAAATGAGGTTGGGAGAAGCTGTATTTCCACAGCAGGGTGGTGAAGACCTCGCCCTCCCGAGTCCTGCCAGTCCTGCCCGTCCTGCTCCTGTCCCTGCAGGACCCTCCTCGTTGCTCAGCCTTCCCGGGCACGTCCTCATCTTCGTCCTGCCTTCTTGCTGATCATCCAGCTAGAACTCCACTGCCCCCAGTGAATTCCTTCACTACTGACCACTCTCCTTCCCTGATCGCAATGCACTGATGTCTGTGTCCCTCCCAAACGCGTGCGTTGAAACCCTAATCTCAATATGATGGTGTTAGGAGGTGGACCTGTTGGGGGTGATTAGGTCATGAAGGTGGAGCCCTCATGAATAAAATTAGTGCCCTTCTAAGAAAAGGCCAGAGAGCTCTCTTCCCTTCTATCTCCCGTGAGAAGTCGGCTGTCATCCAGAAAACAGTCCCCCCCAGAATCCAACTAGCTGGCACCCTAATCTCAGACTTCCAGCCCCAGAACTGTGGGAAATAAATTCCTGTTGTCTTCGAGCCCCTCAGTCTGCGGGTTCTGTTACAGCGGCCTGAAGGGACCGATACACCACCTCACCCATCTTTCAAGAATGGCCACGCTCAAATGCTCTTCTGACTGTTGTTGACAGTAGACTCCTAGGCCCTGGCTGTTTGGCTCAGTGCTAGAGTGTCAGCCTGGCGTGTAGAAGTCCTGGGTTCAATTCCCGGCCAGGGCACATTGGAAAGGCACCCATCTGCTTCTCCATCCTTCCTTCCTCTCCTTCCTCTCTATCTCTCTTCCCCTCCTGCAGCCAAGGCTCCACTGGAGCAAAGTTGTTCTGGGTGTTGAGGATGGTTGCATGGCCTCTGCCTCAGGTGCTAGAATGGCTCTGGTTGCAATGGAGCAATGGCCCAGATGGGCAGAGCATCGCCCCCTAGTGGGCATGCCGGGTGGATCCCAGTTGGGTGTGTGTGGGAGTCTGTCTGCTTCCCCACTTCTCACTTCAGAAAAAAAAAGAAAAAAAGAAAAAGAAAAAGAAACTACAGGACAGTAGACTCCTGATGACAATAGTCTGGACAGGTCAGATATGATTGATCCCCAATGATGTGTCTGACTCAGTGCAGGGACAGCAGCAACCACAGAGCCTGCCCCAGCTCCGCCCGATGGAACTGGAAGTCGAGCCAGACTAACGTGATTCTAATGACAGCTGAAGGGCTCCTTCGCCTCTGAATGTTGGAAAGAGGCAGCAAGAAAACCATTGATTTTAGCTGCACCCATAGTATAAAATTTATTTAACGTAGAGGGCGCCTAAAAAGTTACCTCGAGTAAATTCCATATGACAGCTATTCCATTGCATTTCCTCAATTATAGGATCATGTCTTCTCAAATGCTGATGGGCCTGCAATCAGGTGGATGCTCACAAATGATTTTGAAAAGAACTTGCCTCCTGTGAACATGTTGCCTCTGCCTGTCAGGTGTTGTTGCCTAATTTGAGTTATTTGACGTGGCAGCACCACCTAGAGTTGCGTTTTATCTTAAATCGAATCCTTAATTGTCACTTGTGATGTCTTCAAAAAGATTACATTCTGGTGCAATGTTAAAGCAAAAGTTCATACAAGCAGAAGAGCCCAAACTCAGAGCTACAGGAGAACTTTATTGAGAGCAAAGCAAATATTTGTGGCTGGGGGTGGAAGGGGGGTTACTACCCCAGTGTCTTGAAAAGCAACACTAAGTGTGTATGGGATCGGAAAAGAGAAATGGAAACCCACAACTTAAGTGGCTCCTGTGTGTGTGTGTGTGTGTGTATACATAATTTTGTATTTATTTTCTTCCAACTTTATTGAGGTGTAAATAATATACAAGTCAACACTGCATGTATTTAATATATACAATTTGCTGAGTTTGGACACATACATACACCCTGATGCCATCACCACAATCAAGGTTATAAATGTATTCATCACCTCCCAAGTTTCTTTGTGTCCCTTTCTGTGTGTGTGTGTGTGGGGGGGTGTTCATGAGCGTGCATGTTAAGAATACTACAATCTACCCTCTTAACAAATGCTTAAGTTTACAGAATCACACTGTGACCTACAGGCACGATGTTGACCAGCAGGTCCCTAAACCTCATTCTCCCTGGAGACTGCAGCTTTACACCACTGATCCACTCCCCTCCCCCCTCTTGCCATCCTCTGCTGGCCAACATTCCAGCTTTGGCTCCTATAAGACTGACTACTTTAGATACTTCCTAAAGTGGAATCGTGAAGGATTTGTCTTTCTGTGACTGGCTGATTCCACTCAGCGTAATGTCTTCCAGTTCCGTGAATGTTGTGGCAAATGGTGGAATTCTTTCCTTAGGTTTGGCTGGGCAACATTCCACAGATATGGAGTGGTGTGCGGATACAGCACAGTTCTTTACCCATCCATCTATCGGTGGACATTTGGGTCCTCTCCATCTCTTGGTTGTCGTGAACGATACTGCAGTGAACACGAGAGTGTAGATATCTCTCCAAGACCCCAATTTCCACTTGTCTATATACCTAGGAGTGCGATGGCTGGATCACATGGTCGCTCCATACTGTTTCCCATCGTCATCGTCGCCCACCACTTTATGATCCCCTCCCCAGTGTGAAGGGTCCCCTCTCCTCCACATCGGTCTCACGGTTTTATTTCTTGATCGTCATCACCCCACCAGAGATGCCAGCGGTGACGTGATAAACTTTGTGGTGTGGTGTGTATTTCCCTAGGGATCAGTGACGCGGGGCAGCTTCTCATCGGCCTGGGAGCCCTCTGTATGCCTCCTTTGGAGAAACATCTGTACACGGCTGAGTTTTCATCCCGTCCTGAGACACACGTGTGATGACAGTAGAGGTCAGACCGGGCAGTCAGCAGGAAGACCAGCCTCTGAGAACATGTTAGTGAACGCTACAGCTGGGAAAGTCTGGGTGACTGACCCAGGCCAGAGCGAGAGGTGACCTGGGAGTCCTGAGCTGACCTCCACAAGAACCTCTCTCCCTTCCAGCAACAAGAATTCAATAAAGGAAAAAACCTGTGAAGTGAAACTCTCCTACTGTGTGCTACACACCAACCTGCCATGGCTCCAGAAAAACATCTATGGTCCTGTGTAGTCACCTTTGTTTCCTTAGTGAACCACATGGAGAGAAAAAGTATAAAAAAAACTTTCCCTTTGAGCTTGGACCACCTGCAACCCCAGGGTGCAGACCGCCAGGTGGGGGTTTCGGGCACCTGTGTGTGCAGGGCTGGCCTGGCCCGAGGCTGCCCATTCACTCACATGACAGTTGAGACAGAGCAGAGCCCGGGTGGCCCAGGCAAGGAGACTAGAGAGAGGGGCCTCTGGTCCCGTGTCAGCCACTAGCTCACAGTGTGACTCTGAACAAAGCTCTCCCTCTCTCTGTGCCTCAGAGAATGGTTTAGAATCAGCATGAGCCAACCTCTTTTTGGCCCCTACACCCACAGCACTGTCCTTTAACCCACAGTCGGCTCTCCCTGGGCAGCGTGCCTTCGAGTCTCTGGCCTGGTTCTCCCTCCGTACCAAACACAGACTGCTGTCACCGTTCCTGCTCGTGACCTCCTGTTCGGTCTTCTCCCTTCCTCTGCTCGCCGCAGGACCTGTCTACTCTTTATTTCATACTTGAAGGGCCAGTAGCAGAAAACACCTCTCAGACGATGTTTAATAATCCAACTGTATCCGTCTGGGTTTCCCACGGCAACAGCACACATAGGAGGTATGTTTACAGAGATGTCCTATAAGGAACTGGCTCACATGGTCCTGGACGCTGAGAAGTCCACGGTCTGCTGTCGATACACTGGAGACTCAGCAAAGCCGCGGTGTGAGTTCCAGGCTGAGTCCACGACCGAAGGTGGAGAAGACATCTCTGAGTTTAATGTCCCAGCTCAGAGACAGTCAGGCAGAGAGAGCAGACGGCCCTCACTCAGCGTTTTTGTTCTACTTAGGCTTCCAGCAGGTGGATGAGACCCAGTCACCTTGAGGAGGGCCGTCTGCCCTGCTCAGTTCACCGAGTCAAATCCGGTTCTCTTCTGGACACACCCTCACAGACCCATCCAGAGGTCAGGTTTAACCCAGGACCTGGGCACCCTGCTGCCCAGCCAAGCTGGCCGTAAAAGTAATCGTCACAGAAACGTGGTTGGTCTGCGCAGCGGAGAAGTCCAGCAGCTCAGAGCACACAGCCCGGATCCTGCAGGTTCCAGCGCCTCTGGGTTCCACCTGCTTGGGGTTGGCCTCCTTCGAGGACGGTCCTGCCTCGGGGATCCCAAATGGCCCCAGACTCTCTCTGGGGCTCCACGCTTTCTCGTTCATCCCAGAGCTGGGCTGTGACCAGAAAGCAACTTTTTTCAACATCAACGCATGTCCTACGCTCCACCCTGAGCCCGTTACACGGCTGGGGGGCGTGAATTGTGCCGAGGAGCTCGGGGTTCCTTGTAGAGCCGGAGCTGGGCCTGTACTGCTGCAGCAGAGCAGGGCGGACTGGGCGCTGGTGAGGACAACCGGGGTCCGGGTACCCGCCAGAGAGAACGGGCACTGGGAGGCCTCCAGCATCAAATGCCCACCCAGGGGTCCAGCAGAAGTGCGGCCTTGGGAGCTATACCAGTTCCTGATGGCCGCTGGAGCACATCCCCACCACCTTGATGGCTTGAGACAGGACAGATCTGGAGGCCACAGGTCCGAATTCAGTTTCACTGGGCTGAAACCAAGGAGTCGGCAGGACCCTCCCCCCTGCAGCTGCCAGGAGGAATCCTTTCCCTCGCCTTCTCCAGCTCTCAGAGCTGCACTCCCTGGCCCCGAGCCCTTCCTCCGTCTTCAAAGCCAGCAGCCCAGCTCCCTGGAGGCTCTCCTTGCTTCTGTGGTCACATGGCCTTCTTCTCTCTCCCTCTCTCTCACCTGGACCTCCTGCCTCTCCCTTACAAGGACCCCTGTATTTATATTGCTTCCCTAGAGACCAGATTAATCTCCCCATCTCAGGACCCTTAGCTTAACCACACCTGCAAAGCCCCGTGCCACAGAAGGGAGCGTCCACACACGCTCGGCATCTTTGGGGGCAGTTATTCAGCGTGCCAGATGGGGCTCTCCTGGCGGCCGGGATAGAATTAAATGTACCTTCTCTGTGCTTCCCAGGCCTTTATTTACAGCCATGCTGTGGTGTTTACCAGCCTCACCGTGGACTCCTGCACGGATTTGCAGGGCAGTGCCCCCCACGAGGCTGTAATGGTGGCAGCATTCTGTTTATTTTCCGAGAGCGCACTGTCATGGCTGACTCAGAGCCAGTTCTCCATGAAGGGATGACTAAATCTCTTCACCGGAGCAGATGTAATGCATGTTGAAGTTACAAGGCCTGAGGGATCTTGGGACCAAGGACGGCTGGGAGACAGCATGGGGTTAATGCGGAGACCCCAAGTCCTGGTCCCAAATCTCCAAGCTCCTTCTGCTGCCTCCATCCTGAGGGAGCTGGCCAATCACACGCTATTTCCTGAAGCCTATTTTTAAAGTCCCTCAGTAGTAGTGAGCAACACTGTGGCTATAAATAGAAGCCTTGGATCTTTATGATTAGAGAATGTGAGTCTATCATACTACACACACACACACACACACACACACACACGCACGCGCATCAGTGCACACACACTCTATTTATAGCCCAAGGAGAACCCCTAACTGATTTCCCTTTCAGCCGCACGCACGCAGCTTGTGGAATTGTAGCCAGCCAGGGGAAAGTATGTCATTCTAAATTGTGTTTATTTTTTGAACACCCACTTTCTAAAGGAGGGGGTCATGCAAAATGCATGAAACTTGACAGGAGTCTTGTAGAAGAAAAGAATCACGTGGCTGGTTGAGGGGTGGCTCAGGATTCTGAGGGGACCAGCAGTGGTGAGGATGAAAGAACCATGTGCAGACGTTCAGCATGCCACACGCCAGACAGGCCGGGAAGCCGGGGACCCGGGGGACCTCTCTGAGACGCGGCCGACCTGCACGGAGCACGCGCTGCATACCAAGTGCCGGCTGAGGGGCTTGCACACCGTATCTCCTTTCCCCACCTCATATCTCCTTTCCCCACCTCAGCAGAGCACAGCGTGCCGGCACTATTATTACTGACCCCGTGTTACTGGTGGGTAAGCCGCGGCAGAGCGAGGTGGAGAAACTTGCCCCATGTTGGGGCTAGACCTGGGAACGGAGAGACAGCCCAGCACGCTCAAGCACTGAAGCGTACCGTCAGCATCACGGTTTCGGGGAGCAGGGAGAAGGTCGGCTGCAGACCCCGTGCCCATGCCTTCTGTTCGGCACTCAAGACCTCCATGGTCAGACTCATCTGGTGCCTGCTCCACGGCCTCTTGCTTTCTAACTTCTCCTTCCTCTCCTGTCAGAGAAGATGCCTTAGCAAGGGAGGTCGCCAGCTTACTGGTTACACTCAAGGACACTAGTCACCATGTTTGCCAGCCAACCTGACTAATCAAGACAGCCATCGGCCACCATGTGCAGCCTTGCTCTGTACCCAGGTGGTAGCTTCTTCCTCCTAGCTAGACCCCTCCCCATTTCTGAATCCCATGTGCCCACCGCCTCTGCAGATGGCTTCCCAGATGACCCCAGTGCTCACCACGCTCTGCCATCTAGCCCCCTCTGCCCAGAAGCCAGGCTATTAACACTGCCCAAGTAATGAGACCCTAAATGTCCTTGTAAAATCGGATGCAGTGAGCATCAGTTGTCAGCACTCAGCATGTAGACACAGTCAGTCACAGAGCCCAGGCCAGAGGAAGCTTGGCTCAGAAGCCTGGCGTGACTATGAAGAAACAGGCCCAGCACGGAGGGACTGGCTTCTCTGGCCAGCAGTGGGCTTCATGTGGGGTCCAGTTGTCCTGAGACTGGGCATCATGGGTTGAGCAGGACAATTCTGAGCAGGGTCATGACCAGGGACAAGCCCCCCTTTTTCTTTGCCAACATGGGCATATAAGAGCATATAAAGCACAGTTTGGGGATTCCTGCTCAGTAGGGTTCTATCTCTTCTGCCTTTGCACTTGTCCAGGCCACCACAACAGCTCCTCAGATGTCAGCAACAGCCTCTTAATCTGTCTCCTTGGTTCTGGCCCCTTCTTCCTCATTCCCATTCATTCTTCATTTCTTAACCAGACAGATCTTCTAAAAATTCAAATGGGGTGATACCATGCTCTGTTCCCCCCTTCCCACGAACCTTCCCCCTCGTCATCCAGATACATGACCAACCTATGGTGCTTTCTAAGGTCGCTCATGGTGCATAGGCCCTGCCCACATCTCCAGTCTCCTTTCTGACTGCTTCTTTACAGCGGCCCCCGCTCCAGCCAGACCACGCCACCCGCTGTTCTCTGGAGCCCTTTCTCAAGCTTGTCGGGGCTCCTTGGGGATAGAAACCATGTCTTCTCGAAATGAACAGATGATGAATCAATGGATAAATGATTGGATTCTGTTTTCTACCTCTGGACTCTATTATCAGGGTTCAACCTCACCACGTTTGTAAAGACTTCCCTGGGCCTCACCCCGTCCAGGTCAGGTGCAATTTCAGCAAGCCTTCTGTGAGCACAGGCACTGTAGTGCATCTGTACTTTCTGTGTGTCTGTTCTGCCACGAGCCTGTCCCAACCAAGGACAGAGAGCATGATTTATAGGTGAATATATCCCCTCGTTCCTAGCATGAGGCCCTCAACTTTAACAGTAGAATAAATTGACTGACTGTCTGATCAAATACATGATTGAAAAAGCATGATGTTGTATGACCATGGCCATTTTGAGAATTCGGGGGAGAGCGGTGGCCAGATCCCGGTGTTTAGGGTTTCAGTTCTCTGTTCTTTCTCACATTTCCCAGTACAGAAAAGAATCGGGAGACTTCAGTAGTTCTGGATTTTTTTTCCCCAGGGGTCTAGAGTTACCACAGAGCATACCACGAAAGTAGGAGTCATCCCAAAGTAGCCAAACCTGAATGTGTTCACCTGTGCATGCCAAACACAACCTCTCCTCACTTTTTTTTTTCCCCTCTGGAAGAACGGGACCCAGGAAACCATCTTTGCCAAGTGAGGGAAACAGAATATATTTTCTCCAAGCCCCAGTTCCAGGCAATAGATGTGGAACCCTATAGCTCTAAGAGATGACAGTGGAATGCACATTCCTAATTACCGGTTTCATTCACGATGACATTCAATTACCGCCCTTCCCAATTATCTGAACATAGACCTCTCTCAGCCTCTGCACTGGTATTCCATGGTTACATGCTTTTAAAAAGAAAGGATGAACTTGAACATATTCCCTTTTGAGTGTAGGATTTAAATTTTCTAAGTGTTTTTAGATTTGTTCTTAACTAACAATAAAATAATTACTGATACTTTTGCAGAGTTTTGTGGTTTACGTACGAGACTTTTATAAGTATTATCTCATGTGCTGCGAGGGGCAATTATTGTCCCCATTTTGCAGGTGAGGAAACCAAGGCTCAGAAAGAGAAAGAGACTTGCCCAGCTCTCCCAGGGGCTAGCCCGGGCTGCAGGACAGCTAGTCTCCCCTCAACACCACAGGTGGAAGTTTACCTCTGATTCCCACTTCACAATGAAAGAACCAGAGCTTAGCTAAAGCTCTTGCCCAAGGTCACCCTGCCAGTAAAGGACCCAGCCGATCAGTCTCACGGTCTTCTCGGGGTTTTGTTTTTCAGTGCGGACAACAAGATGAGAAAGAGAAAGAATAAAGACTCGGAACAAGTGTGTGCAGAGCTGTTCCCCTCTTCAAAACAGAGAAGTTGAACCTGTCTTATCAGGTAATGGCAATATGGGTGAACAATTTCAGTTTATTGCGGCACAATCAAAACAGCTATGGCAGTGGCTCTCTGCTTTTAGAAGAGGTGGTCCCATTAACAGCATTTAATTTAATCCCACATGGCATAGCAAAATAACTACCCATTTGCAAATTTTTTTACTATGATGTCTCATTATCCTGCTGCCATCTTAAAGAACTGTGAGTTACCCGAGCTTCTAATGAGCATCCTTCTGGAGTTTCACAACTTCTCATAGTCTACCGAAAAGCCAGAGAAAAGGGAAGGGAGGCCACAAGATGTAATCCGGTGGTGAAAGCAAATTCAGTCCTTACACAACACACATCGCTGCTTAGTCTGGGCAACTTGACGTGAAAAGGCATTCATTTCAAAGCAAGACACATGTTTTGAAAGTCTGGCACTTGGCATAGGGAAGGGGCTGACAGAAAGATGAATAGCACAGTTCTTGGCTTCAAGGAGTTCGACATCTGCTAGGGGGGATGGACTGCTAACTTGAACGTGAGCCTCCCAGAGCAAGATTGACAGCAGTGTTTTCCCAGCTCCTTGGATGAAAGTCCGATTTGTTAACCTTATTTGCAGCTACCTTGTGTGTATGTGTCAAACAGAAGAGGCCTCTCTTCCCCCTATGGCTCCTAATGACAAATTCCACCACCACAATATTATTATTTCTAACAAGGAACTCTCATTTGTATAGTGCTTTGAAGTTTACAAAGCACTTTCCCTCTCAATGTCCCTTAAAACCACAGCCTCGGAGATGTTTCAGTCAGGCGATAGTTTTCAGTGGAAAACAGCTCTGGCTTACTTTTTCTTACAACTAGCAAATGTGAAGTATTACTCTTTCAATCACTGTAAGGAGAACCCCTTGCAGGCCATTCTCGTCTATGCCAAAAATGGACACTGAAATCCTTCAAGTGTTAAGAAGAGCAAGCAAAACATTTCAACTATTTGACTATGCGAACCAAACCGGTGGCAAATGCACATGACGCTGCAGAAAGCAAGCACATTATTCAGCAAAAAGACATGCATTCTGCATAAGGCTATGAAATAATTTTTTTACCCTAGAGCATATTTTTAGATCGTTGAACTGCAAGAATGCTGATTTCTTTCTGAAACAAATTGATTATCAAGAATTACTGAAACTGTTAAAAATAGCAACTAATCTAAATTCCTTGTCTGACAAGCATTAAGAAAAATTATGTATCCATAGTCATAAAAATCTGCTATATGATTCATATATACAGTAAATCACATGAAAAATAATAATTTCACCTAGCTAAGTTCTTAGTCAGTACACCAGATGTTTTCATTTTCTCCCTTAATTCATGGATTCAGCAAAGCATTGGGTGTTCAAGGCCAAAATGTATAGAGGGGCCGGCCTGGGCGAGCCGCTGTCCATGGTACTGAATCACTCACCGTCTCAACCTGGTGTTGGGTTGTTCCTGCTCACCCTGGGAGGGCCAAACTCAGAGTGGTCATTTATAACCCTGTTCTGCCAATATCATTATATGACTAGCTGTGCAATCAAGGGCAGATTACTCACCCATTCTCTTTCAACCTCAATTTCTTTGAAAGGTAAAATGAACAAGTTGAACAAGATGGCTCTGAGCTCCAGCATCCTATGATTTGGTGACTTAAAATTGCCAAAATTCCTGAGCAAGTTGCAGGTTCTCAATATGATTCAACAAAAAATTATTAAAGGTCATGTCTTCTATTTCACATACTGTGCTAAGCACTAAAAATGCAATGGTATCTAGTGAGAATCTTTTTTGGTTGAAACAGACACAAACCACAGTAGCTTATGTAGGGAGAAAGGGTAATAACAATTGAATGACTTTTAGGATTACAGCTGGGACTAAGGCACAATAGGAATATGGACCTGTAAAACCCTGAGATCTCCTTTCTTCATTCTGTTTGCTTTCCACCAAAATGAGTTCTTCTACTCAGCACGTGTGTGGTAGTCAGAGTGTGAGATAAACCTCAATTTCCTGAACCTCCTAACATTAATGACCTTGTGTTATCTCTTCTCCTTGAATGTGAGAAAGACTTGTGACTTTATTCTAACCAGCAGAATATGACAATGGTGATGGGATGCCTCTTTTGTGATTACATTAGATAAGTCTATAAGGTCTTTCTTGCTAGCGTATTTCCTCCAGGTGGCTTGGATGAAGCCAGTGAACGTGCTGGGGAGGCTCACATGGCAAGGAATTGAGGACAGACTCCAGCCAACAACCAGGTAGTAACTGAAGGTGGCCTTTGGCCAACAATAACTAACAAACTAAAATCCCTGTTCCTATGGCCTATAAGGACGGGAGTTCTGCCAACAACCATACTAACTCAGAAGGGGGTCTTTTCCTACTCAAAGCTTGAGATGCATCAGGGGCACCAGCCAACACCTGCTTTTAGATGAGATCCAGCAAAGTTATGCCCAGACTCCTGACCCTCAGGAACTAGGAGATAATAAATGTGTGTTGTCTTAAGCAATCTATGCAATATAGAAACACTACAAGGAGCATGGACCCTAAAGCCCCCAGGCCTACATCTCCAGCTCCGGAACTTGGATGGATATGCAAAGCACTCTCTCTCCTTTTATGTTCAAAGTCCTCATGGAGGTTTCTGATTGGCTCAGCTTGTGTCAGGTTTCCACCTTATTAACCACTGTAGCCAAGGAGGTGGGACTCAGCAAGGAGTTTGATAGATAGCAAACTAAGTTTGATAGAATATTTTCCAGAAAGAACAGTTATGGGCAGACAGAACAGTAGCTATGTCCTTCAAAGGATGAACAATGTAAACATATTCCACACCTATAATCTAGAGGTAAATGTCAATGAGTTAATAGCCTGTGAAAATGCAGAACAGTAGCTATCTCCTTCAAAGGGTGAACAGTGTAAACATATTCTATACCCATAATCTAGAGGCAAACGTCAATGAGTTAATAGCCTGTGACAGTGCAGTTGCCTATGTCTTGCAGTACAGAAGTACAGGCCAAAGAGGGCCCTTCAACACAGACTTGAGTACCATGTGTCTGAGACATAATGAAGTGTTTGGTGGACTCCAAATATTTTAATGCAGTCAGATTATAGCATAAAGAGTATGGGGGAAGTCCTAAGAGGGAGGCTGAAGAAATTTGTGAGGGTGGGATATAAAAGACCTTGTATTGGTCAGGATTCTTACTTGCAAATCAAAGACTCCACCCATTTGTTAGCTCACAATGTTGAGAAATCATGCAGCTGTAAACTGTGTAGCCATGACTAATACTGAGCACACCAGAGTGCCATGGTTGTCCATACCTGTCATGTGATACCAACCAATCACAGACTGGATTCCAAAAGCTGCCCCAGAGGAATCAGATTCCTTTGTTGTTGTGCCTGACAAAGACCACCTTCTCGAAGGTTCTGATTGGAACCACCACTGCCTCATGTAACACTTCTCCATCCAATTTTCATGGGTGAGGGGGATTGAATTGGAAGAACCCAGGTCACATGCCTGAATTCTACCTACAAGGGGCCTGAAAAGTGTTGCTGTTGATGGCTTGCATTCACTCACGGGAAGGTGGGAGTCATGTGTGGAAACTGTCAAAGTATAGACAGGTTGTTCAAAAGATACTGTATTAGACACCCATGAATGACAGCTGTCCAAGTCCTGGGGGATGTTATTGATAGGGTTAAATAGGGAAATGGCAGGGTTCTCTTGCTGATTTAGGGGTACTTACTTGGCCTACAGGGTAAAGGATGGATTGGAGGCAAAAAGATCAGGTGGGAGCCTGTTGTAGTCACCCAGGTGAGAAAGTCTGATTGCCTAAAATAAAGCTGGTGCAATGGTAGTAAAGAGGACACCCCTGCATGGATCTTTGAAACATAAAAAATACTTTCCCTTACATAGATGAAGACACTTGAGATATTATCGTGCCTTTCCTGTCTCCCATCCTAACGACTATTGAGAATCCCCATCTTTGAATAGAGTCAAATTTGAATTTTCAAACATGGTTTACTGAAGAAATAATATTACAAGTGATGAGCTCCTAGTTAGGGGAACTGACCAATCATTGGTGACGTTCCTTCTCTGACAAATGACTTCCAAATATCTTTTTGGCACGAAACCTTTCTTCAAATAAGATCTAAATAGATTAGAGCAAGATGGACGTTTTGTTGGGGGAGAATTTGGGTTCAGAACTCTTCTCTTCTTTTCTACCCTAAAATAACATTTCTTCAGGAGCTTTGCGGAACCCTGGGGTTGTATGATGCCCCTTAAAGTGTGCCTTCAGGTCCACTAAACAGTTTACACCAAACAAAAACAGTGTTTTGCAACCAGATTAGTTCACAGTTATTATGTCTGCTGCTATCAATGTTCGAGGAGTTCTCCAGGGTGAGAGGAGAAAGAAAGACTGGAATTCCCAGAGATGGTTTCTTAGAGGAAAGTGTGGCTGCAGCAGAGCCTCCAAGGATGAGAAAGACCTTTTGAGGAGGGGCGGATATGGTGGGAAGACTCAGAGATGTCCTCCATGACCCTGCCTCCTGAGTTTGAATATTCTCCTTGAATAATGCCCTTGTCTTGAGCATGAACAGGACCTGTGACCTGCTTTTAACCTATAGACTATAGACTATAGCAAAGGCCTTGGAATGTTACTTCTGTGGTTAAGTTACATCAGATTGTGGTTTCCATCCTTCCAGCGATTCACTCTATTGCCATCTCTGCTCCCACACGTTGTGAAGCAAGCAAGCTGCCATGTTGGACAGACCCACCCACCTGGCCGGGAACTGAGGGTGGCCTCTGGCCAATAGGCAGCTAGAAAGTAAGGTTTTCAGTCCAGTTTCCTCCAAGGAACTAAATTCTACCAACAATGATGTGAGAAAAAGCCTAGAACAGAGACTTCCCACTTGAGCTTTCAAATGAGACCCCACACCCTGGCTGACCCACAAATTGCAGCTTTGTGAGAGACCACACAGCAGGGGGCCCAGCTAAACTAAGCCCATATTTCTGACACACAATAACTGTTAAATAGCACATGTGTGTTGTTGTACGTTATTGAGTGTGTGTAATAATCTGTGACGCACCAATGGATAACTAATGCAGCAGTTTTAGGCATGTTCTTTTTATTTTTATTTTTATTTTATTTTTATTTTTTACAGAGACAGAGTCAGAGAGAGGGATAGATAGGGACAGACAGACAGGAACGGAGAGAGATGAGAAGCATCAATCATTAGTTTTTCATTGCGACACCTTAGTTGTTCATTGATTGCTTTCTCATATGTGCCTTGACCGTGGGGCTACAGCAGACTGAGTAACGGCTTGCTCAAGCTGGTGACCTCGGAGTCTTGAGCCTGGGTCCTCCGCATCCCAGTCCGACGCTCTATCTACTGCGCTACTGCCTGGTCAGGCCTTAGGCATGTTCTTAATATCACTGACCCTTGGCCTTTTTCTCTAGAAGGGAGGATAACACATGACCACCTCTCGGGTTTGGTAGGAGGATTCAATAAAGCAAGAGATGGAGAGCCAACATTTTGCAAAGTTAATGGTAGGGGTTCAATAAACAGTAGCCACTGGGCTGCTCCAACCATCACCATCAACCATGCCTGAAGGAGAAATAACTCAATACATTTTCTCAAGCTCTTCATGTGTGCCATTCTGTGGAAGAATCAATATGACCCCATGAACTGCTCCCAGAAATTTACCTTTAGAAAAAGGGCAAAAAATACAGGCCAAAAAAAATCTCTAGTTGCCTTAAACTGCTCAGCTCATCAGGTTGAAGGGGACTGTGCGTGCTTCCCAGTAACGCTGCACCAGAGAGATTCCTGAGTTCAGTGCTGTGGTCGGATTCGTGACACAGAGTCATTCATTTATCTGCGGTCAGGGACTGGGGAGAAGGGCAAAGTTGGCTAGCTCTTTGAGGCAGCGTTTTTCCAAGTTACTGTAGAAAAATATAAGTTCACATTTTCTTTATCAGTGCTCCGTCATACTTAACCCCAGTGGAGAGTATAACCTCTGGATATTAGTCACTGTCCAGTGGTCATACTTAAAACTAACAGTGCAAACATATATTCTGTACTGCCTTGCCAGGACAGCTTGGCTGATCCAACAGATTTTCACTCCGTAGGACGGAGTCTGCTGGATTTGTGCTTTCGAATTTTTTGTTGTTGTTGTTGTTGTTGTTCCATCTTCCCCGGAGGAGTCAGAACTCGAAGCCGTCAGGCGAGCCCCGTCACTGCCGGCGGCGTTCCGTACTGTAGCTTGCGTCTCTCCTCTTTTATAACTTCTCCCGCCACCTCGTTTAGCTCCTATGCGCTCTCTTTATCTCACGCACACGGGGTGCCGCCCACTTCTAAAATGGCACCGATTTGACTGGGGGGTGGAGAAAGCATGCGCGCGTTTTCATTTTGATTCGCTGATGACACTTGTCTCCGCCTGTGCCGTTCTGCTCCAGCCAGCAGCAGGACTTGCCCTTTTCACAGAATAGCTGTTGCGAAGCCCACGGTTAGAAGGTGATCTTTGAAGGGACTTAAGAAGACAGACGTGGGTTAGAAGCTCACAGAGAGGTCCCTTCTGGACTTGTACGGTCAATGATCTCTGGAAATGGAATGAAATGCCATGATGTTTTAACAAGGTTGTTGGTACTTACACCTTAATGGTTTAGAAAAAAACAGCTAAGAGATGGAAGAACATTTTCTCTTTGTTCCAAAGTAGGAGCCGTGACTAAGTGTTTTGCATGGGTAAACTCTGGAAATAACAGTAGCTTAAATACTTGCGATGAGGAAGGCGAAGAGGCAAGTCTTTCGGGCACGGTTTGTTGTATTGCTTTGAAAAGGAAGAAATTATTTCTCGAAAGTTCTGCATTTATGTTCCTTTGTGTGACGGAATACACTGCATTTCTGCATTTCATTAGCTATATAGCCTTTGGCTGGTCAGAAATAAATATTTTACTAGTACCATTACCATTACATTAACGACTTCTACCAATTTGAAATATTCATCAACTGAGTTTGGATTTTTTAAAGATTAAAAATAGCCTCTGGCTTTTGGGAACCTTTGCTTCTTTATCTGTAAAATGGGGAGAGGGGAATGTTACGGACTTGTAGTGTTTCCGTGGATTTTAAATTGAAATGTGACAGGGCCTGGCAGGGACTAGAGGTCCATTCCATGCTGGCGATATGACAATGATGACGATAATGACTGTGATGAAGAAACTACAGCACAGATTTATATATCATGGTTATTCCTATTGAAAGTTTTCTGAGCTCTGTGCCACGTCATTGCAAATTTTCCTGGATGGATTCTTAATGCAATCACCCTAGCAATCTAACATCCATATGTTTTGTGAGATATTGCCTTTCCATAAGTGACCCAAAGCCCCTCTCTCTTTCTTCATTTAGAAGAATCTAGTGTGAGGAAACCAACTTCCTCGAACTGACGTTGGCTTTCTACAGTGTCTCCAACAGACCAAATCTGCCTGCGGCCGACTTGTCGGAGCAAAAAAAAAAATGTCTTAGAAAGGACCTTGACGCGGATGACAATGTGGGGAGCCCTATGCCTTCTCTGTAGTCAGGAGACTCCTCCCCGACACGTGGCGGAGGTGACAGAGGGATGGGCTGTTTGATGTTAGCAGACAACATGGCTAACGGCGTGTGTGTGGTGGACGGGGGCACTGTCGGGACCCGGTCTCTGCTCACGGACCAGCTCTGAGGCACGTCGCTGCTCAGTCTCCATGACTTCCTCATCGCTGGAGAATAATTGTCCGATTTTAGAGCAATTCCCATTATGGATAGTTGACACTAAGGAAGAATGGGTAACTTCAACCAAATTTCATCTTTTTAGTAATTTTATGAAAATACCTGTTTTATGGAAAGATCTCCCCACCAGAGGTAAATTGCTGCATTAATATTAATCCTTGGAATGAGGTAATATGTTCTTGAATGAACAGGGAGAGAATCATTTAAGAATAACTGTCCCATTTTACCTTGGGAGCTGAAAGCAAGACGCTGACACCAGGTAATTATCAATGAAATATCTGCACATCATTTTATTTGTAATTAACCAGGCTATTATTACATTACCCCCTGCACTGTAAGTTGTTGTAAACACACATACACACACACACACACACACACACACACACGAATCAACTCTCATTTAAGACTACAACATTATCTAAGCTATAGCTAAGGGAGACAGCAAAAATAAAACCAAGTTAAGGGCCGTGCACTCGGCGGCTCGGAAGACACACGAGGCTGGACGTGAGGCCGCAGCACCGAGGTCAGACAGTCAGGTCACAGACACCGACGGGAAGGGCAGACGGAGGAATGCCTGGCTTAGGGGATTCCCGTGACGCTTGGAGCATCGGAAGCCTCTTAAATGGTGTTCCTTTTGCTAGTGGCCGGGTGGAAGTGCCCTGTTCAACGTGACCTTTAAAACTCTCCATAAACCCAGAGAAGCACCGAGATTTCCCCTCGTGAAGAGCTAGCGTAACTTTGGTTCAGATGGGTTTTGAGCATGATTAAGTGTCTGGGAATGGATGCGTCAGGGCCTGAACAACATCTGAATGCTTCTCGGAAGAGCCGTCAGGGGTGTCTCTCAGCTGGGGAATCCTGCCAGTGGCGACCTGCCACCAACCACCTTGATTATCTAACTGTCACCTGAAAACAATAGCAGCCGCCAGAGAAACATGAAATGTAAAAATGCGAAATGAGTTTGCTGCCAATGTCTTCTTGCTTTGATGGGGGAAAGGGATGAGCGGATGCAGCGATGCCGGCCTCAGGAGCACCAGGACCCGGAGGCTACCGCGAGGAGAGGCGGACAGGCCGCTGAGAAGCGGAGACACGTCCTTCCTCGTGCAGACCCTAGGGACAGTGTTCAAACGGTGTAGCCTTGGCCGAGGCTGTCCAAGGGAGCATTCTCCTTTCCGGTTGGAAAACCTTTGCTTCTGCATGCGAGCTGTGGATTGCTGGCTGAGAGAATGTTCTTTTGTTCCCATCACGGTGTTTGCAAGACCGTCTGTGATGAGGAAGCTGCACCTGCATGCATGAAATCCAACTGAGAAAGAGACAGCGAAATGGCCACCAACTTTCCTTTAAAGAGGACATTTTGTTTTCCTTTGCAATCCCATTCAGAAAAAAACAAAACATAACAAATTTCTGTTAATAGTACTGTGTAGCAATGCTGCTGTGCTGGGTAAATGCACCTGGCTGAGTAAGTCTCTCCTTGCCTTTGGGACTCACCAGACATCACATTCTACTCAGGTTAGCCGGAGCCTAGCAGACCAGCTCTTCGCGGGCAGGTGCTCTGCCCTGTTCAGTGATGTCCCCAGAGACCCCAGCAGAAGACTAATGAAGCTGAATAGCTTATCCCATGGCTGATCCCTTACTAAACGTACAGGAACGTGCGAGCCTCCTGGGCATACCGGTGGCCCAGAGAGGGTCCTCACGGTCATTCATCAATGAGTGTACATGTGAGTGTGTCTTGCCCGGAGGGGGAGGCTCTGGGTGTAGAAAGGTTCTCAATAGATGTTCACCTTTGAGATTGTCTGAATTTGTATGTCACCTGTCTTATACTAAGCAAACAGAGAAAGCCATTGCTCTTTTTGAAGGACTGCAGGTTTGGTGATGAAAAATGATAGAGCCCTGGCCGGTTGGCTCAATGGTAGAGTGTCAGCCTGGTGTGTAGATGTCCTGGGTTTGATTCCCAGTCAGGGCACACAAGAGAAGTAACCATCTGCTTCTCCACCCCTCACCGTCCCCCTTCTCTCTCTGTTCCTCTCCCACAACCATGGTTCGAGTGCATCGGCCCCAGCCACTCATGATGGCTCTATAGAGCCTTTACTTCAGGTACTAAAAATAGCTTGGTTGCAAGCATGGTCCTAGATACACAGAGCATAGGCCCTAGTTGCCGGGTTGATCCTGGACGGGGTGCATGTGGGAGTCTGTCTTTCTATCTCCCTTCCTCTCATTTGAAAAGAAAAAAAAATGACAGGCTTGAAGTCTTACTGAGACCACTCTCTGGATGGATTGTTTATCGATAGCAGTGATTATAGTGACTGGCAGGCAGTGAAGAAATTTGAATAATTGTAATTACCTGCCAGACTCTTAAGATCTCAAAAGAACCTTAAAGGTCACTCAGGCACTTTGAAACATCACTGCTTAATGGGAATTCAGCTTTTGCTTAAATACCTATCACTTGGATTGTACCTGACAAGGCAATCCATTTGGTATTTGAATTGTTCTAATTCGGGCATTGACCAACTGTTTTTGCAAAGGAGTAGATATTAGCACAAAAGCACCATAGACAACACATAAATGAACAGGCAGTCGGTGCTTCATAAAACTTCATTTACGAAAGTAGTCAGTGGGCTGGATTGGGTCCATGAGTTTGCCAATCATTGCTCTGTTCGTCTTCCTTATCCAGAAAAAAAAAAAATCGCCTCCTTAGTGGCCTAATTCAACTGTTCGGGGTCACACTTATGAGCTAATCAAACTCTCTCCTGTAACTTGAGCGAGTCATTTGAAGAAGGTGATACCCTCCTTCCAAGTCACCTGTGTTCTGCATTTCCCTCACCTGTCCTCAGGTGTCCTGAGTCCAAGTCTCCTGCCCCATCCTGAGTGTGGTTGGCTGGACTCATTTATTTTGATAACCACTGTAGTATGGGTGTTGCTAAGGAAGATTTCAGACCCTAAAACCTCCTTTCCTACACTAAAACAGTGTTCAAGTCTCTTCTTTACTGCATTGTGCCTATTCTTTGTGTCACCCCCACACAGGTCCAGGCTGTCCTGTTAGCACAAGTGCAACGGTTCAAGCCCCGCCCTTCCCAGAGGCCAGAGCCTGTCTGGATGAGTCAGGACTCACGCTCCAGGTCCCTTGCTGACTGACTGGGTGGCTCTGTGGGTAGATGCCACCCCTTTCTGGGCTGGCATCTGTTTTCTCCCTTCGAAGCTGGAGATGCTAACATAGCCAGGTGGACTGGACCCAGAGAGGTGGACGTGTTTGGTGAACCGTAAAGAGCTAAGTAAAATTATTAGAGATTATCAGGACCAGACCACCCGGCGGAAAGCCCCAGGTACAAGTCGTGTGCTCTGCCAACGATCAGCTTGGAGGCTGAGAGGTCATCCCTCCCACCTTCCCACATATGTGACGAGGCCAGTGGGAAATGGGATGTGAGAGGCTTTGAACCCTGCAAAGCACACAAGAAAAGTAGAAAGGCGTTGACAAGGAGAGAGACTGATTTTTAAAAAGGAAGCATGTGTCCAATTTTCCTGAACCATTTCTAAGGAATCCCTTCTTCCCTCCCTCCCGGATCCCCTGTCCGCCACCCCCACCCACATCATAGACTGGTCTGGCTGAACTACACAGAGTCGTTCCCTAAAAGTTACAGCTAGGTGCGCATTCTCTCGGCAGGCTGTATTTTTTTAGTGTTTGGAGTTCCCCACAATTCCCCTCCAGGTCCTGGCAAATGCTGTCTCTGTACATGGAGCATCCTCCCCTTCCCTGACACCTCTCCCCTCCACTGGCTGATTCCCAGTCATCTTCGGAAGCTTCTCCACCAGGAGGCTTTCCCCAGTCCCCCAAATCCAGGGAGGAGCCCCTCTTCATGCTGCCACTCAGCCTGCAGCCCCCCCGGCCCCCAGCCCCGTCTTCCCACCCGTCCTGCTGCCCGGTCTGTCTCCCTTCCAGACCAAGTACTGTGAGGTCCAGGGCTGAGGCATGTTCACAGCCGAGTGCCCAGAGCCGTCAGGGTGCTGGGCACATAGTGAGTGCACAAATGAATGGGAAAAAACAAAAGCAAAGCACCCTGAGAAAGGGTGACCAATCATGCCCAGCAGTGCACCCATTGCCGGTTGCCAAACCCTCTCACACAGTGGCCCTGCAAAGTGCGGAGGTGGGCAGGGATCATGACCACGCTGTCCCTGTGAGTGATGGGAGGTGACTGGAAGCTGGGTCCTCTCCTCCGGCTCCCTGTCCACTGTCTCCGCCACCCACCGCCACGTAGGCTCAGCACGTGGTCTTGTCTGCGGCTCCAGGGAGGGCCCAGCACTGACAGAGGCCTGGCCTCCCTGGCTCCTGTCCATCCTCTGGCTCTCCTCTTCGGGGTCTCTCAGCTCCTACCCAGATAAGACGCCTGCTGGCAGCTCCATCCCTATCCATAAGTATTTCTTCATCAGCCTGGTTCTTCTCCTGCTCCCTCTTCACCTAGCTCACGCCTGGAGACCCAATTCCAATGCCACTTCCTCTGTGTCGCTGGCTGCAGCCCTGCAGTTGCCACTTCAGTCTACGTCTCCAAGAGTAGTACTTGTAACCCCCGTCACAGCGATTTCCGTCCAGTGTGCCGCAAGAACCCGTGCAATGTGCCTCACAGCGATTTCCGTCCAGTGTGCCGCAAGAACCCGTGCAATGTGCATCACAGCGATTTCCGTCCAGTGTGCCGCAAGAACCCGTGCAATGTGCATCACAGCGATTTCCGTCCAGTGTGCCGCAAGAACCCGCGCAATGTGCATCACAGTGATTTCCGTCCAGTGTGCCGCAAGAACCCGTGCAACGTGCAGCACCCGACTGGCCAGGGACACTCCCTCCACCTTAGATTATCAAATGAAAAAACGGCAACCGCCGATGCAACGATAGTGGTCCGGTGTGAATGCCCATCTTGAACCACAAATATGATTTATAAGTCATATAACAGAGCTGCATCTTATTGGTCAGGTTGCATAATAAGATTGTGTCCAATTGGTTAATTCTTGGTACCAGAAACCCTTATATACAAGTATAGGCACCTGGTTGTTGTTGTTTTTTAATGTCACAGTGGAGCAAAAAGGGTACACAATTACTATTATTTATTTGTTTGTTTTGTAAATCAATCAAAATTATTCCTATGTTTTGTCAGATTGGCAAGAATGCATATATATTTTTTGGTGTGCTGCTGAATTTTGGTAATTACTGTATTTTTTGCTCCATAAGATGCACCTGACCATAAGACACATCTAGAGTTTTAAGGAGGAAAATAAGAAAAAAAAATTCTGAACCAAATGATCTGTTAAAATATTTAATAAAATACCATATGCACAGGCATTTCCCCCTCCACTTTTTGGGGGAGGGGGAGTGCGTCTTATGGAGTGAAAAATACGGTAGTTTACATGTGCCATGAGATGAAAAAGGTTGAAAATCGCTGCCATATAAGACAGAGCTGATCAGTTCAAAGCCAGACCGAGGGTCTGGTGACGATAACAGCAGCTATCTTACATGGAGAGCTAGCTCTGCTCCAGGAACAAGCCTGGGGACTTTACACACACATCTCCCTTGTGATCTTAAATGTCAGGCAGGCATTTCTATACGTATTGTCTCCGTTTTCCTTCGTTCTGGCCGACAGAACAGAGTAATAGGTAAGAACGTGAGCTTTGGGATCAGGGAGACCAGGCTGCAGCTCCCAAGACCATCATTTGCCAGCGGTCAGACTTTGGGGAACACAGAGTACCTGTGTGAGCTTCCTTCTAAGAAGGGATAATGAGCCCAGCCTACCTCCCAGGCTTTGGGGAGGTTACAGCGAGCTCTTGGATAGACCCCTCAGTGCCTGGAGTCCCCGCGTGGGTTAAGCTCTCCATAAATGCTTCTAGGAAAGCCTAGAGGACAGAGGCCGTAATGAAGTCATCTTTGCAAACCTAGAGCCCAGCACGGTGCCCGCCTTGAGGGGATGCCCCTTACCGATTTGGGGAGGTATTCCTCCACGGCCTTGCAGATGGGCGTGCTGGAAATGTATGACCCTGGCGATGCATGGGTCTCCCTAACCCCAAAGTACTCGTGCACCCCCCCACCCCCGGAGAAAAGCATGAAGAACGACAATGCAATGTACCTGCTCATAAGATGGAGCCCCACCCGGAACCCAGGGAACACACGAGACAGGGTGAGCATGCTGGCTCTGGATACTGCACAAGCCAGCATTTTTCAAGTTGTCATGAATTGTGAGTGAATGCTTATGTTGTCAAATCACATTTTCCCACAGGCTGCCCTGTTTCCTGGAATGAATGGTGGGATCCAGATACTGTTTGGGCCCGGAATACAAGCTCTGGGGTTCTGTTTAGCGTAAGCACTTCCTATTCCGTAGCAGGAACGAGACCTCTTCTACGGAGTGGGGAAGTAAGACCCTGTGTACCCAGCTGTTGTAGAGGAGACAGTGGTGGGGTGTAAGAACCAGGAGGCCTGCTTCAGGACCCCGTTCTGCTTTGGGGCGCCCCGGGCACTGGGCAGATTTCCTTGCTCACAGGTAACAGCAGCGGTCACCACCTGCTGCAAGGAAGTTCACCCCCCACCCCCCACCCCCGGCCCTGCTGCCCTGTTAGGGGTTGTTTGGCGAGGTCCTGGATGAGCAGGAGACAGGCTTCGTACCTTAGAGCAGATAGATGTTAAGGGCTTTGTGTGCTATGAGCTTTGGGGACGAATACTCCATTTTAACTGAAGATGTTAAGTAACTTAGGGAACAGGCACGGATTTGAATTCTGGTCTGAGAGGCACTAAATCCAGAAACAGATGGCTCCCGGAAGCAGGTTATGGGGGTTCCCTGGGTGGACAACTGAACATGGGGATGGGTGGGCTGGCGCAGCTACGGGGCGGGGATATGTTAGGGAGGTTGATCACCAGACAGCTGCTCCCAATAGCCCCCGGGGCCTATCCCTCCTCGGGAAGGTAGGGAGAGCTCAGAGCAGAGAGCTGAGCGACCTGTGTTTCCATGATGAAGAGACAGTAAGCGCAGGAGCAAAATGTCCAGAAAGGAGGGAGGGATGCCAGAGGAAGAAGGAGACTCCTCCTTCGCCTTCGTTCTCAGGTCCCCATGTACACCACGTGGGTGGGAGCGGATCACACACACCCACGCGCCCACAGGCACCTTCGCGGAGCTCCCGCCCAGGCTGGGCCCATCTCCGTGCCTGTGGGCGCTGGGCCTCCGAGGGCCACGTCGCCACCACCTGCTGCTACAGCCCACTAAGGGGGGCAAGAGCATCTTCGTGCCTTCCCACATTGGCCCCCGCCCAGCGCAGACCTCCCTCCGCCCCTCCATCTTCCAAAGCCAGACTGAGGCCACGTCTGCCCCAGGCCCCCTCCCCTGCGTCGAGGAGGCAGCGGAGGGAGGAGCTCCGACCGCACCGCCTGCCCTCCCCCTGAAACTCCCCCTTCTCTCCCCTCTGCCGCAGCCCCGCTTGTCGCGCGCGTCAGCGTGGGCTCCCCGGAGCGAGTCGCTAGGTAACGGGGCTGGCTCCGCAGACCCCGGGCTGGGGAAGCCCGCGCGCAGCGTCAGCAGCCGCGCCGCCGTAGGGCGGGCGCGGGGGGCGAACGGACCCTCCTCCCTCCTGGACCGCAGACCTGGGCGGCACGCTGCCCCCTCCCAGGACGTCTTAACCCTCCGCGATCGTCGCGGCCAGGGTGCCCCTTTCTTGTAGGTACCCCGACGCTGCCAGCCTTTTTCACCTTCCCCACCCGGGCGCACTCCGGTGGGCGCCCAATTGCCGCGGTTGCTGTCGCGGCCGGTCAACTGCTCTCTGGGGCCAGGGCTGTGACGGTGGCGGGAGCGGGGGGCACGCGACGAGCCGGGCAGCTCCTGCCACCGCCACCGCGGGACCGGACATGTGCTAAAGTTTGTGGGGCTCAGCGCCCTCCTGGGCGCGCCGCGGAGCGGTGGGTGGGGCGCCGCGGTCCTGGTGGGTGCCCCGCGTCCACGGCCCCCGCCGGGCGCAGCTCTGCGCGCTCTTACAATCTGTTTCTCTCTTTCCCTCCGCGCTGTCTCCCCGAGGTCCTCCCTCCGAGCCCCCGCGCGGGGCATGAGGAG
The DNA here is from genome assembly GCF_036850765.1 of Saccopteryx bilineata. Taxonomy (NCBI): domain Eukaryota; kingdom Metazoa; phylum Chordata; class Mammalia; order Chiroptera; family Emballonuridae; genus Saccopteryx; species Saccopteryx bilineata. Next base: position 9,246,917 of record NC_089493.1, on the reverse strand, counting down.
CCCCGCGGCGCCTCCCGGAGACCACCCGGCTTCGTGCACAACTCGCCAGCGGCGGACGGGGACATGAGCAGTGCGAACGGGGTCCCGCGCCCGGCGGTCAGCCCCATCCGGCGGCAGCCAGCGGGTCGGCACTGCCCGGGAGAATGAGGCAGGAGCCGGCAGCAGCCTCTTCTCTCTCCTCCTTCTCCTCGCCGTCCTCCGGCTCCGGCGCCCCGGGCCAGGACCGGGCTGTGGCTCTGCTGCGTGCCCCGCGCGCCCCCCGCCCGCCTCCGGATGCGCTGCTCGGTAAGCCAGGCCCTCCGCCTCGGGAACAAAGCCCTTTCTCCCGTACCGGAGGCCGCCTCCGAGCCCCCTGCCCGGCTCCCACCCAGAGCCCGGAAGCCTGAGAGGTTTCCGATGGAAGCCCTCCATGTCCCTGTTCCTCAGACCCTGCCTGGAGGCCAGATTGCCTGGGCACCTTCTAGACCCGGTGCTTTCCTCCGCCAGCCAGAAGCAGATGTGGGCTTGACACGCAGGCAGGAGACCTGTTTGGTCAAGATGAGGGTATATGCATCCCGGCTCGGACTCGTGTGTGTGTGTGTGTGTGTGTGTGTGTGTGTGTGTACTGGAGTGGGTACCACTCGTACAATGACCGTGTAATGGGAGTCCAGGCTCTGCTGAGTAGGTGTGCCTCAAAACCACCCGAGGAAATAGGTTACCTTCTCCCATGGCTCAGATTTAGAAATTGAGGCCCAGAGAGCTTGGTTGAATCACTTAATCAAGGTCACAAGGCGAGGAAGTGAGAGACCAGGATTGGAACCCTGGATAAACTCTTTCTACTTCTCCAACCTGATCCTTTTATAACAAACACACCTGTCCCACTTCCTCCACCAACTGCTCCCTTCCGGACTCATTGTGTATGTGTGAGATTGTGTGTGTGTGTGTGTGTGAGAGAGAGAAAATATTTGTGTGCTGGTATTTGCTGGGATGAAATAAATGGCTGGTAGCATGTACTCTTTGTCCATCCCTCCATCACATGCCTCCTGATCCCTACCTAATGTGCACTGTGAGTATAAGCTACTCTGTTTTGATGGGAGTGTATTGCTGTCTTCCCCTGCCTGCTGTCTCTCCTGTAGAATGGAAAGGGCAGTGTGTGGCTCCTGTCGTGTGCCCCTTCCGTGCTGTGTGTGCCCCGCACGTGCTGAGCCTTAGAACTGCGTCCTAGCCCTCTCTGTGGGGTGAAGGCTAACCAAGGCTAGCTGCCCCTGGTTGTGTAAGTCTTGGAGAGTGTTACTTAACCAGCTCAAGGGCTGATCCCAGATGGCCACCGGGCAGGAGTCAATCCTGTCGGAAATTTGATCTTGATTCACGTTTGACAACCCTCCATGTCTGTGGGACCTCGCAGAACCCAGCAGAAAAAGGGACGGGGTGTTAACGGAGATGGAAACCTTCCTGCTTGCTCCCAGTTCTCTAGTTTGCAGCCTTTAACTGTTTGCTGAGTGCATTTAGGTCGATCTGAAAGGGGGAAGCCACGCAGAACTGTTTGGTCCTGTTCTGAGGGGCTTGTCTAATCGGTGGAGTCACCAAGTGTTGGGCTTGGTTTGTCTGCACAATTTTTACAGTGTTGGTGTCAGTGCAGGGAACATCCCTTAACAATAAAGGGCCTCAGTCTTCTTGCTAGTAAAAGGAGCGGAGTTGGGTTGGATGACCTCTCAGATGCCTTCTAACAACAGGGTTCTGCCAGGGGGAGAGGCGTGGGCTATGGGCCCGAGCTGGGTGTGTGAGCTTACCAGACACATACATTTGAACTAATAGCTCTGCATTGAATAGGTTGTTGGTTTCCAAGAGGAGGGTGTGAGGGAGCGAGCTGCCAAGATTCAGGCTCCAGCCGAGGGAGGCGCAGCCTGAGCAGGGCTCTGGTGGCTCCTCAGTGGGCCGCGGCGTGGTGGTTCCTCAGTGGGCCGCGGCGTGGTGGCTCCTCAGTGGGCCGCGGCGTGGTGGCTCCTCAGTGGGCCGCGGCGTGGTGGCTCCTCAGTGGGCCGCGGCGTGGTGGCTCCTCAGTGGGCCGCGGCGTGGTGGCTCCTCAGTGGGCCGCGGCGTGGTGGCTCCTCAGTGGGGTACAGCGTGGTGGCTCCTCAGTGGGGTACAGCGTGGCGGCTCCTCAGTGGGGTACAGCGTGGCGGTTCCTCAGTGGGGTACAGCGTGGCGGCTCCTCAGTGGGCCGCAGCGTGGCGGCTCCTCAGTGGGCCGCAGCGTGGCGGCTCCTCAGTGGGCCGCAGCGTGGCGGCTCCTCAGTGGGCCGCAGCGTGGCGGTTCCTCAGTGGGCCACAGCGTGGTGGCTCCTCAGTGGGCTGCAGCGTGGTGGCGATGCATGACCCAAGGTGCCAGATCGGGGCAGCGGGATAGGTGAGGCATTTCATTTGGAGAGATGACATTGGCCCCTAAGATCTGATCAAATACAATGCTGCTGCTGGATGTCCAGCTGGCCAGAAAGCTCCAAGCTGGTGAGCTTGCCTGTCCCTTCCAGAGAGAATCCATCACAGTGAACAGGTAAAACCTTCACAGGTTAAACAATAAAGGCACGTAAATTAAAGTGAGTTTCATTCTCAACCCACTTTATTGTTTGCTGAGTATATTAATGAAAGGGACTATGACAAGAAAGGTGGGCCACAGGCTGTTTAGACCCTGATGGGGTCTTTGCTTGTTGATAACAACTAAATTCATCAACCTGACCTGTGGGCCTTTAATGGGGTCGTCATAGGTCTCTTAAAAATGTGGGTGAATGAATGAAGCTTTCCAAGTGTTACCAAATCCCAAATGAAATGGACATACCTCCCTTTTCTCCCAGGAAGGAAGCTCTCCGTGGGGTTTGTGACTTTTTGGAACTCACAAAACCAGAGCAACGCTTTCCGTTTTGACAAGCTCACGGGGTCTGGGGATGGCAAGTTACACACCTTGGTGGGCATATCAGTCTCTCACCTTCGTGTGTTTCCGCTCCTCATGAGGACCTGGTGAGGTTGTGCATCAGAATGAATACAGAGAAACAACCTCCATTACGTTACTTTTGGCAATGATACTGTAATCATGAAAAGGGTGGTTTTTATGTCATGAATCATACTACTGAGACCCAACATCAGACTGCACAATAAGTAAAAACATCACTTCTGGGCCTGACGTTTAGTTTGTAATTCCTCAGTTCTCTCCCATTTATTCTCCCCCCCCCCCCGCCCCCCTCCCTGATGTAAAAATGTGCAATCAAGAATTGATCCAATTTTTCAATATTGCTTTCTCTTAAACCCACTTTTTTCCTGGATGGTCTCAAAAGATGAGCTCTTCTACACCGTAGATAGAACAACTTTGTGTTCAAGTACCTTCTAGGTGCCTTCGATTGCTGTGGGGAGAGCAGGAGGGACATGCATCCCATGAGTAACAACAATGAGACGTTGCCCTTGTTGACGTCCCATTCCTGACTGGGGAGTCCAGGTTGTAAACTCTTTTGATGAGAACTGGCATGCCCAGCACTGCGAGAACCCAGCTCGAGTGCTGAGACACTTGGGCAACGTTAAGGGTATAGGCACTTACCTGTGTGGGGGTGTAGAGAAAAAGAGCACCCTCTAGAGGCCAGAAGCCTGGCATTTATTCCTGACTCGGTTGCTAAGTGACTTTGGAACCTAGGACAAGTTCTTCCCATCTTGTAGGTCTCGATTTACATATATGCAATGTATGTGGCTCCGTGTCTTATGTACATGCGTGTAAATTAGTACCAGGTGATCTCCTCCAACTGTAAGCTCGAAGAGTCCTCAGATGCAGCTGGTTATTAATAGCTCCAGAAGGCTCTTTACTTTAAGGTTACATAACATTTTTCAATTAGACATCCATATAAACAGTAAGGAGCAGGTCACTGTAAAAGATGCTAGTTATTACCCTAAGTGGGGACTCTGGATGTGTGACAGTCGAGCTCTTCTCCAGCCTTCCCATCAGGGGAAGTTCCCTGCCCCGCGGAGCCTCGGCACATGTCTGAGAGGGCCAGGAGGAGCTGTGACCCTCTGGGGTCCATGTGGCGAAAGCTGCGAGAGCCCTTATGTAATGTGGTCAGTGAGGTAGGAGAAAGACGATGTTCTCGCTGTCAAGCTCCTGGTCCAGGGGGCAGGGAGTTTTTGCCTCCATCTCAGGCTGTTCCTGGAAGGTAAAGGGGGAAGTGTGTAATTACTGTTTGCAGTTGTTTTGAAAATGGAAAGTGCTTTAATTAGAGCCTTGAACTACGCTGAATGCTGAGAGACGAGGAGAGACGTGTGGATTTGGCAGGGGTGTTTTGCTGGGTTCTCTGGGCAGGCTGCGTGTAACACTTTCATAGTCCTGTTGTGGAGGGCAAGGCTTCCTAGCAGAGCTGCAGTCCTTGTCGGAGAAGGAGGGCAGAGAGGAAAGCAGTGGGAGAAAGGAACCTCCAGTCCGTAGACGTTTTGTCCTCTCCACTCTGCCAAGTAGAGATCATTACCTCCCTGTTCAGAGGAGGAACCCGGGCTCAGAGAGTGGACGTGTGTTGCTCAGGTTCCCACAGTTATTGAATGGCAGGACCAAGCGTGATTTCAGATGCACTCTGCTAGGGTTTCAATCAGCCCACGGCCCCTCCCCTGCTGCCGCAATGTATCTGACGAGCAGAGTGTGTCCTCCATCCCAAATTTCTGGGCAACACCATGGAGTCCAGAAAAAAAAAACCTTATAGATTTGATGCTTTGAGGTAACGAAGGAGGTGATCTGGTTATGGAGAGACTGCTGAATTCACCGAGATTTTTGTAAGGACATTAGCTTTCTTTTAACTCTATGTCAAATATATTAGAGTCTAATGATGTTCAGAAATAAACCAACTGTTACCCCAAAAGGGTCAGTGTTGGTCGTGCTTGGGGAACAGCGGAAATACCTTCTCTAGGTCCCGTGTCAGCTCTGTGGGAAGTGATGACGAACCCAGGAGTGGGATGTTCTAGAAGGCACTGCTAGCCTGCACGTCCCAGAAAGGGCCCCGGCGTCCAAGTTACATAACAGAAGCCTTTGAAAAGAGAATGACGCCTCCTCCGGGATGCCACATGGGTTAATTGTTCCCAAAATAACAAACTAGAGAGGGGAAGTAGAGAAAACATATTGAAGAACTTGAAGGTTTCCCTACAGCTCTTAAGAATTTCCAGGACTTGGGAGGCAGTGTGGGTTCTGAAGACCGTTTGGAGCCGCCCGTAGAGAGAGGCAGTCCTGTCAGACAGGGCGTGTGGCCTGAGGAAGTCCCAGCCCCTCAGCACAGCGGCTGCTGATCTTCCCCAGTCGGCCTGTGCACCTGGTGGAGGGTCGACAGTGCCCAGAGCAGGAGATCCCCAAATCCCATCTGCCGCACACACTGGACAGAGAGCAAAGGGACGTCACTGAAATCCCTCGTGCTTCCATTCTCGTAATGACACTCAAGCAGGTTCTCCTGGCTGGCAATGTAACACCTCTCTAGCCCTGACGCTGACCTTGCCCGTGACACCAGAGTGATGTCTGCACAGACGTGACCCTCCCTCCACCTGTCCCGGATTACCAAATCATTTCCATGCTGCGAGCTTCCAGTGTTATGATAGGTGATTAACAAGGAGAAGCAGACAGAATCAGTTGGAAAACTCAACCGTGATTCATCTCTCCTCTCTAAAAATACCAAAACACCCTAGCAGCCAGCTCCGTTTTTGTTTTTTGTTTTTTGGGTTTTTTTTTTTTTTTTTTTGGTTTGGTGAATCAGAAATAACTTTCCACGTCCCCAGGTGAAACCCGTGGAGTCTGTCTCTTATTACCCCCTAACCTCGAGAGAACGGATGCCCAGGCACTTCAGCTCTGGGCTAGATCTCCAGCACATGTGGCTCTCGAGTGGCAGAAGATGTCAAAGTACCGTCCGGAGCCATTGGGGTGGTGTAGGGGGTGACAGCAGGAAGGCACTGAAGTCACGGCCTCTGATTTGTGATTTCTATGAACAGTTCTTTGGACGCGGTAAGGAGAAATGATTTAACATCCATTTCCATTGGCAAGAATCACAGGGTTTTAGATGTTTCCAATGTGGGTGTCTCTATGGGGTTTCTCACAAGTGTGAGTGACAGCTGACACAGGGTTAAAAGCCTACACTTGCACAAGCCCCCTTGGTGGGCTGAGTGTCAGGTCCCAGAATTTGCAAAGGTCGTTGCTTCTGTGGACGCGTGTTACTGATGCCCAAAAGTCGGATGGTGGTGTTTGAGAGGATCGACGTGTTCCTGGCCCGTTCCGTTTCTTAATAATCTGTGGTGTGCTGTTACGTGAGCCCCATTTAACATCCTGAAGCAGAGGGGCGAACGGGGAGCACACGGCGTCTCTCATTTTCCCCTCACCCGGGTTGTCAGCCTATACATATGCAACTCTGGGATCCCGGCCAACGCAGAGCTCCGTTCTGCCACGGATAAACCGTTTTCAAGTCCATGCTGGTCTGGAACGTGATTCTCCCTAAAGATCTTTGTATTCCTTTTAATACAGAAAATGGATAATTGTGACAGTCCTCTCTTAATGAACAATATTGGCAAGCCTTATATTTCTAAATGAAGTGAAGTTGCCTTAAGAGCACCAGGCCCAGGTGACGTGTGAACGCATACAGTCCCTGTTAATGTGCGGGAGGCGTGCACTGCATGCGAAGGAAGGAAGCCCTGCTTTGCAACACTGAGGTCCAAAGGTGGACAGAGAAGCCTGCGTCTGTGTTCTCTGCACGGATTGCAGGAGGGGGAAACGCACTCGGTTTCTAAAGGGGAACGTTGAGATTTTCCTCAGTCGGTTTTGCAGACACAATCGTCATGGCCTCGGTCCTAAAATTCCCCATGGAGGCCGATGCCGCTACCACACGAAGGCTGGTTGTCCTCAGACCTGCTCTGGGACATCCCTGGGGAGTCTGAGAGCTGCTCTGTCTACCCGTGCGGGCAAGAAGCCGTCTCCTCCGTCAGGGGTGCGCCTCCCTCTGCTCCTGCCTGATCGCCGGGGTCCACTCCCATCAACCTCCCATCAACAGGCGGTGCTTGTCAACAGTCTAGCAGACATGTACGGGCCCCCGGCTCTGTTCTGGGCATTGGGGTTACAGTTGTGGACAAGAGACAGCTGTAGCATGTCCATGCCCGCCTCCTGTGCCTGTAGACCTGGGACGTCACCCCCTGCTTTTAAGGGTCCGTTAAAGATCTGGAGGTCTTGGGTGTGGCAATGGAACAAGGAGGCTGGCAGGGGGCTGGGAGCCAACGGCCCTGCTGGTCACTGTGCCTTCCCTTTCATCTCACCTGGGTGCCTGGGGACAAGCTGCTGCCCCACCCTGGCCCTCACTGGTGTCCCTGACTGTCAGGTGCAAGGATTGGGTCACTGCCATGTCCTTACAAGGGAGAGCTGAGGACTACCTCTGTGAAAGCACCCAGGAAGCTCACAAAAGTCCACCTCCCTGGGTCTGTTGCAGACCCCTTGACTCAGAGCCTTTTTGACCTCCCATATTTCTAATACCCTCCCAAGTAATTCTCACCTCTCCAAAATTCGAGAACCACAGACTCTCACCGGTAAATGAGAATGCCCTTTCCTGCTCCAGAAATACTCAGAAGGCGACCCCTGTCCCACGCTGGCCACTCTGAACCTCCTCCCACCACTAGTCTACCTTCTCTGCTTCTCAGCCACTCTCCCTGCTTCCCCTCCACCCTCTGCAGTCTGCTGTCCAGCGGCGCTGAGAGGGAACCTTCCGGGGGATCACAGCCCTCTTCTGCGCAGGGCTCTCCAGTGTACCCAGGACCCGTGAGAGCAGTTCAGGCACCTCCAGAAAGCCCCCAGGGCCCTGCAGGACCTGGCCTGCGTCTGACCACTGTCTTACCTCCTTCCCCTTCTCTCTTCCCCTTCTAGCCTCATGGCCTCCGTGCCCTTCCCCAAACCCACACAGCAGCCAGGCGTTCGCCCCCTGAGAGCCCACGGCACCTGGGGGCTGACAGGCCAGGGTGCTCGGGGGTGCGGAACAGCCCTGGGGAGCGGCCGTTTTCTGTCCCACCGCTGCTCTGACAACCCAGACAGACGGCCGCAGATGATGCTCGTGAGCTCACTGGGGCAGATCTCAGCTGCCACGCCCTCCACCGTCGTACGGGTCATCTCAGGGGTGCCATTTCACGGGGTGACTCATCCTCGGACTGGCTTGCCAACATGAGTTTAGAAACCTCTTTCAGGGGAAATTTCTAGAAGCAGTCTGAACCTCTTCCATCCCCGCCTTGGGGTGCACAGTGCCTGTGGCCACTGCTCATCCCAATGACCCCACCGTCCCTTCTTCTTACTGTCCCTCCACCAGCGTGTGCCGGTCACCAGCCGTGCCCAGGTCCCTCGGTACAAGGGAGAGGCAGTGGCTCTGGGGACTCTGTGTGGTTTCACCCCGACTTCAGCGCTTGTGTTCATGCAGACGGGACAGGGGGGCCTGGGCAGTGATTCTGTGGCCTTCATCTTCTGCCAGGGCAGAGACACGCTGGCCTGTGTATTAGGAGCGGGTCAAGCAAGCTGCACTTAGAGCTTTCAGTCTCACAGCGAGTAGGAGGGAGAGAGAGCATCTCATGGGATTTACTTCCGAGGTCAGCCGAGCGCGTAACTGGGTGTAGACACGTAAGGTGGACGGTGTTTGGTAGACGGGACATTCGGTCAGCATGCGGCGCTATTTGAAGCCTGCCGGCCCCGCAGCAGATCGGCGTGAGAAGGGCCATGAACACCTCTCACCCTTTCCGGCCCCACCCATGGCGGACGCTCCTCCTCGAACTTCCTGACGGAAGGCGCGTTTTCACCCTCAGCATCGGCCTTCACGCAGACTCCTGCAGTGGACACCTGGACCAGCTTTCTCCGGAGAGGCCGTCAGGCCGGGTGGCGTGGAGGATGGAGATAAACAAGATGTTCCCAAGTCTTCGGCGGACTCCGGCGGTCGGGGCAGCGTGTTATGTAACTACCTGTGGCTAATTGGAGTGGATGCCGTGCCTGGGGAAGGCAGAGGAGGGGAAGACGGGTTTGGAAGGGGGAGGCTGGAGGCATCTGACACGAGCCTTGAGAGAGGAGTGAGGAATTTGCCAAGCGAGAAAAAGTAAAGTGTGAGCAGAGGTGCAGAGGCCGGAGCACTGGGGACAGGGGAGCAGGTGCTGCCGTCACTGTCACCCAGCTGGGGACTCACAGACGCGTCTGTCCTGCCTTGACGGGACTGGGTCTTGAATGCCGTGCGGAGGCATGTTCTGTGTCTTACTGGTATCGGGGAGCCGTGTGGAGGCATGTTCTGTGTCTTACTGGTATCGGGGAGCCGTGTGGAGGCATGTTCTGTGTCTTACTGGTATCGGGGAGCCGTGTGGAGGCATGTTCTGTGTCTTACTGGTAACGGGGAGCCGTGTGGAGGCATGTTCTGTGTCTTACTGGTATCGGGGAGCCGTGTGGAGGCATGTTCTGTGTCTTACTGGTATCGGGGAGCCGTGTGGAGGCATGTTCTGTGTCTTACTGGTATCGGGGAGCCGTGTGGAGGCATGTTCTGTGTCTTACTGGTAACGGGGAGCCGTGTGGAGGCATGTTCTGTGTCTTACTGGTAACGGGGAGCCGTGTGGAGGCATGTTCTGTGTCTTACTGGTATCGGGGAGCCGTGTGGAGGTGTTTGAGTGCGGTGCGGGCTTTGAGAAGGTGGTCCTGTCTCGTGGCCCCCCTGCATCTCCTCTGTTGCAGTGAAGGTGTGTAGAATGTTCAGGAAGAGGCACTGTGCAGGACTGAGTTGACTGCCTGGCTGTGACCTCTCAGCCTTGCGCCTCTGACCATGGCGGCTCCACCTGTCTGTATCTACTGAGTGATCTTCCAGGCGGGTGCTGCTGCTCAGACCCCGGCCATGCGGACCCTGCCCGGGGCTGGGCTGGGCAGCGAGATGGCTGCTGGCTCTGGCACTTGTTGCCCAGCCATCGTGGACTCCGGCCAATAGGAAATGGAGCGGGCAGTGTCCCAGCTTGATTCACCGAGCCGTGGGTCTCCCTGCGCCTCTGCAAATGCATTTAGGCTGCTCCTGGCCTAAAAACAACGCTCCCAGACCTACATCCACAGCTGAGAAAATCCAGGGCAGGCACTTGCCGGCCGGCCTCCCTGTGTTTCCCCCCGCTGCCTGCAGGATGGGCAGGAAAGGGGCTCAGCGTTGGGAACCAAGGTGTCTGACCATTTGCTTTGAAATGAACATGCATGGCAGGGTGGGTGACTTCTGCAGAGTGGCAGGGCACATGGGATGTGGAGAAGAATGTCCCAGGGGTTACTAGTGGTTATGCCACCTCCACCCTCGACCGCCAGGCTGATTGCCAAATTGTTCCAAGGGCAAAGCAGCCTGGGCAGTTTGAAGAGTTGCAGCTGGCTGGAGAGTTTACTGCACCAGAATGTAGGCCAGGGAAGGGAATGCAGCTCCACTCTCACTGGCCCCTTGTCTAGGCCAACAAACGAAGGCCCAGAGAGGTGCAGCAGTTAGCCCAAGGTCACACAGCAGGCAGCAGCTGAGCTGGTATCAAATCATTCTGGAGTCAGTCATGATCTATGAAGCTGGCCAGTACCGTGTTGGCAGAAGTCCCCATGGAAATGGGCACTTTGTACTCATACCGCCTTGCTGCCCACCAGCCACGAAAGCTGTGGCTTTCTCTTTGTTGTGTTTCCTTTCCTCTTGGAAGCCAGCCCCAGAGCCAGGGTCCTGGGCCACCAGAGTTGGAGGGGAGCTGGGCATTATCCCCTGGTTGTGAGCTCTCTGTCCTTTGTGTGTGTGTGTGTGTGTGTGTGTGTGTGTGTGTGTGTGTGTGTGATTTCTTTGATTGCTGAGGTTTGAATGGCTGTTTAACACAAGGAGACTCAAGATTCATACATGGAGATAAATGAAGCTGAGGTCTCTTGTTTGGAGACCTGGGTACATTAAAAGCCTCAGAAGTTGTCCCAGGAAGCCTGTCACCCTGGCTGTAAAGCTCCTGGAATCAGCATCGTTGTGTCTGTCTTCTCTCAATTGCCTGGTCCCTGCGTTTCAGCACCATGGACAGAGCTTGCTTGGCCTCGGGCCTATGGGCTGGCTTGGTGAGGAGGGGTGCAGCGCGGAAGGTACCCCAGTGAGCTTCTAGTGAGACCTGGCTCCCCCGGCCGTATTTTTGTCTCCTTAAGTGGGTTCTCCCAAATGCGTGAGAAGCTGCTTGAAGTCCTGCTGGCTGACTTCTAAACAGTAAAACCTTTGAGGCTTTATTAGGCAGATATTTAAGTACAGTTCCCATTCATAAAATGCGTCCGTCACAGCCCTGCGCAGCCGGTAGGAATTGTTTGTGAGCTTTCTCAGTTTATTACTCTCCATCCCGGTAAACGTATGTTTACCAAACACGTTGGATAGGTAAGCTTGAGAGGCTCGTACGTTATTGAAGCCTGGGACAGAAGTAATCTACCTGCTGGCAAATTTCACGGGTTCCCCTCTCCCCTTATTTACCCTGGTTTTAGCGAAAGAAGACGGACCTTCACGGGGTGGGATGCTAAACCTTTGGGAAACGCGTGGGTGCCGTGCAGCGATTACCGGGAAGATGTTTTGCGCGTCTGACCTCCGTCCCTCTTGTTTTTCTGGTCGGGAACCTAGCATCTGCCAGATTGGAGGGACACTTGTTCCAGGAGGTTTTGGTGGCTGTCACAGCTGCTTCCGGGGGGCGTGCGTGTTTTACTTGGAGCTGCTCTCAGGGTCAGACTGTGCAGAGCTCTGATTCACTGTGTGATTCTTGGGCGATTTGTGTTTGTGTTTCTAAGCCCTGTTTCCTCTTCTGTGCAATGGCTGTAATAATAATGAACGATAACCATAGCTTTTAAAACATCTGGTGCTTACTCTGGGTGGAGACCCTGAGCTACAGAAGTATTTTCCATGGACTATTTCCTTTCATCTGAGCAATAGCTTGATAAAGAAGTTACTATTTTTATTCCCATTTTACAGATGGGGAAACTAAGGCACAGAGTATTTAATACTGTATATAAAACACCTCCCAATGGTGACTTCAAACACTTAGTCGTCTTTTATTTTGTTCACAAGCCCAGAGGCTGCCTGGGCTCAGCTAGGTTGCTCTTGCTGTAAGCCTCACATGTGGCTGGGGCTGGAACCACCTGGAAGCCTCCCTCACTCACGTGTCTGGCACCCAGGCTGGGAACATGCACGCAAGCTGGGGACATAGGCAGGCTGACCCAGCTGCAACTCCTTGGTCTCCACACAGTCCTTCCAGCATGGGACCAGGCTGGTCGGACTTCCCACATGGTGGCTCAGGGCTCCCGTGTCTGTGTCCCAAGAAAGGTGAGAGGGGCGAGGGGTGGGGGGAGGTGCATGTGTCTGTATCTCTTTTTGTGGCCGAGCCTCAGAAATCAAAACGGATCACTCCTGGCATGCTCTGTTCTATAAAAGCAAGTCACTATGGCCACCACATTGCAGCCCATACTGGTGGAAGGCACGTGGAAGAATGAAGCCAGCCCAGAAAGCTTAGGGGAGACGGTAGTGGGCGGTAAAGTGGGCGGTGACTCAGGTGGTCAGGTCCTGAGCTTGCCCCACCCCCCTCTGCCATTTTTAAACACTGACCCCCGTGCGGTACAGAGACCAGAGCCCTGTCACCCAATGCGTGCCCCCTTGCTCACCCCCCAGGTGTCCTCCCGAAGAAGCGGGCAGAGCCCTGTGAGAGCCCAGGGTCTGCTAGTTCAGTCCAGAGAGGCGCTGGTGTGGACCCCGGTGTCGCCGCCCCCTCCAGTGGCGTAGCGAGAGGGGGGCAAGAGGGTCTATCATGCCCCAGGGCCACTTGCAGAGGGGTGCCAAATGGTCTCCCAGACAAACAAGAAAAGCGTAGTGGAAGCATAGTTGGGGGGAGGGGGACACCAATAAAGGGTCGTGCCCCCAGCATCAGTTACATTCGCTACGCCACCGGCCCCCTCACCCCTTCCTCCCCTTCACCAGGGCCATAGGCTCAGTGCCTGGGTCCATAGGCCCTTTGCCTCTGTGGACCACTTCCTCCATTATAAAAGGATAAAAAATTCTCTCTTAAGTACTAGTTAATTTTTTTCCCTTCTGATTTTAAAAGAAATACAGTAGAAACACTTTCATGGGCCCTGTGCATGGTGTCATTAACAGAGACACTGGGCCTGCCTTTGCCTCCCCTCCCTGCCTCCTCCCCTCATCACCCCATCCTCCCACTTTCCCTCCCCTTCCCTCCCCTCCCCATCTTCCCTCCTTCTCTCCAATCCACTCCCCAGCCCATTCTCCCTCCTCCCCTCTCTTCCTCACCCCATCCTCCTTCCTCTCTCCCCCTCCCCTCCCCTCACCATCCTCCCTTCTTTCCTCCTCCCCCTTCCCTCCCCTCCCTCCCTACCTCATCCTTTCTCCTCCCCTCCCTTCCTGACCCCACCCAACTTCTCTGCTCCCCTCCTCTCCTCACCCCATCTTCCCTCCTTCCCTCCCCTCCCCTCCTCTCCTCACCCCATCCTCCCTCCTTCCCTCCTCTCCCTCCTCTCTTCACCCCATCCTCCCTCCTTCCCTCCCCCCCCTCCCCACCCCATCCTCTCTCCTTCCCTCCCCTCCCCTCCTCTCCTCACCCCATCCTCCCTCCTTCCCTCCCCTCCCCTCCTCTCCTCACCCCATCCTCCCTCCTTCCCTCCCCTCCCCTCCTCTCCTCACCCCATCCTCTCTCCTTCCCTCCCCTCCCCTCCTCTCTTCACCCCATCCTCTCTCCTTCCCTCCCCTCCCTCCTCTCCTCACCCCATCCTCCCTCCTTCCCTCCCCTCCCCTCCTCACCCCATCCTCTCTCCTTCCCTCCCCTCCCCTCCTCTCTTCACCCCATCTTCCCTCCTTCCCTCCCCTCCCCTCCCCTCTTCACCCCATCCTCCCTCTTTCCTTCCCCTCTTCACCCCATCCTCCCTCTTTCCCTCCCCTCCCCTCCTCTCTTCACCCCATCCTCCCTTCTTCCCTCCCCTTCCCTCCCCTCCTCACCCATCCTCCCTCCTTCCCTCCCCTCCCCTCCTCTCCTCACCCCATCCTCCCTCCTTCCCTCCCCTCCCCTCCTCTCTTCACCCCATCTTCCCTCCTTCCCTCCCCTCCCCTCCCCTCCTCACCCATCCTCCCTCTTTCCCTCCCCTCCCCTCCTCTCTTCACCCCATCCTCCCTTCTTCCCTCCCCTTCCCTCCCCTCCTCACCACATCCTCTCTCCTTCCCTCCCCTCCTCTCCTCTCCTCACCCCATCCTCCCTCCTTCCCTCCCCTCCCCTCCTCTCTTCACCCCATCCTCCCTTCTTCCCTCCCCTTCCCTCCCCTCCTCACCCCATCCTCCCTCCTTCCCTCCCCTCCTCTCCTCACCCCATCCTCCCTCCTTCCCTCCCCTCCCCTCCTCTCCTCACCCCATCCTCCCTCCTTCCCTCCCCTCCCCTCCTCTCTTCACCCCATCCTCCCTTCTTCCCTCCCCTTCCCTCCCCTCCTCACTCATCCTCCCTTCTTCCCTCCCCTCCCCTCCTCTCCTCACCCCATCCTCCCTCCTTCCCTCCCCTCCCCTCCTCTCTTCACCCCATCTTCCCTCCTTCCCTCCCCTCCCCTCCCCTCCTCACCCCATCCTCCCTCTTTCCCTCCCCTCCCCTCCTCTCTTCACCCCATCCTCCCTTCTTCCCTCCCCTTCCCTCCCCTCCTCACCCCATCCTCTCTCCTTCCCTCCCCTCCTCTCCTCTCCTCACCCCATCCTCCCTCCTTCCCTCCCCTCCTCTCCTCTCCTCACCCATCCTCCCTCCTTCCCTCCCCTCCCCTCCTCTCCTCACCCTATCCTCCCTCCTTCCCTCCCCTCCCCTCCTCTCTTCACCCCATCTTCCCTCCTTCCCTCCCCTCCCCTCCCCTCCTCACCCCATCCTCCCTCTTTCCCTCCCCTCCCCTCCTCTCTTCACCCCATCCTCCCTTCTTCCCTCCCCTTCCCTCCCCTCCTCACCCCATCCTCTCTCCTTCCCTCCCCTCCTCTCCTCTCCTCACCCCATCCTCCCTCCTTCCCTCCCCTCCTCTCCTCTCCTCACCCCATCCTCCCTCCTTCCCTCCCCTCCCCTCTTCTCCTCACCCCATCCTCCCTCCTTTCCTCTCCTCTCCTCCCTTTGCTCACACTTCTTCTCTCTTTACTCCACCCACACTGCATGGGCCACTCTCCTCTCCTGGACGGAGCCCTCAGGCTCTGGTCTCCACCCCCTGGGCAGGACAGAGACTGGACCCTGTCCCCGGTCTCTGTGTCTCCTCTTACTCCTGGGCTTTCACCGGGACAAGGGACTCACACAGAGACTTCCTCCCTGAGCAGTCACCTCTGTCTCTTTTCCGGCTCCTCTCTGAAGTGGACCGCCCTGGGGGACCATTTCCCTGAAGGCTGCAGAGCGGTGGCAGGTCAGGGAGACAGCTGCTCTCCTGCTGCTGCCTTGGGGTCGTGCGCCTTGATTAGCACATGGGGGTTGCAAGAACCAGACAACCCCCCCACCAGCCAGCTCATAATCGTCCTCTCATCCATCTAGAAGCTTTTTATTCAGCAATCGTTCTGTGCCAACAAGACCCATCGGGCCTCTCAGGCCTCATGCCACGTAGAGGGGCAGAGAGACAGAAAAATCAACACGTGCATAAGCAATGAGAGACGTTCAATATGGAACCAGCCTTGGAACCACAGCAAGAAGTCAGTCCGCTTCATGGAGGGGGGTGGTCACTGAAGGGTCAGCAGCAGCCAAGACATCTCCCTTCCTCTCTGCCTGGAGCCCCAGTGTCACCATCTGATGCCCCCCTGCTGGCCCAGGCTCTCAGCCTTCTCTTTCAGCTCCTCTGAGCCCTCAGCCGAGTGAGGGGCACCGCAGCGTGGCAGCCTCCACCCTGCATCTGCGTGACCTCACAACTCACTCCATCTTCTTGGGGCCTGAGTTCCCGAGTGGCCCAGCTTGGGCGGGGGTCCCGCTGGGTGGGGTCCCCTGGAAGGAAGAGCTGCCTCTCTGGGGCTGTAACGGTGACGGTTCCCCAGGAAGGGCAGGCAGAGCTGGGAGACAGAAGTAACACCCTCACTCCACCCTGCCTGCAAACCGCCCCGTGGTTTCGGGGTGCAGCTGCCAGTCTGTTGAGGTACACAGTGAGGAAGCTGGTTTGAAGAATTGGTGTGCAAGGGACGACTTTTAATCTTTTCAAAAAAATCATTTTTAAGTAGTTCATTGAATTAAGTTCAATTAATTAACCAATCAATGTGTATTGCTTTTGGATTTATTTTTCATTTTGCCAAAGACAACTAAGACTTTGGTCAGTGGCCGGACATGGTCTGTGCGCCCACACTGGGCCCCCTCAGGCCGTGGAGGTGACATGGCGCAGAGAGCCGGGGCACAAGTGGGATTCATTCCGAGTGTTGACTGCTCAGAAGGAGTCCTTTCCGGTGAGAAAGACTGGTGGGAGAACGGCGAGGTGAGCAAGCTGCTGGGTCTATAAGGAGGGACTCAGGAAATTCCCCTGAAGAGGTGTGGACTTGGTCAGGCTTTGGAACATAGGCAGGTAGCCATTGGCCAGAGGAAGAGGGAGCCACTCCAGGTGGGGGACATCCACCGAGGCCTGGATGGAGGTCTGGGAGTGTGGGGGGAGCCAGGCAAGGTTGGGGTGCAGGGAAGTCACATGGCCCAGTCTGTGACTTAGGAAGAGAGCTGTACTGACAACTGATAACGTGAAGGTTGGACCAACATTTGCAAATTAGAAATCTGTGCTGGTGAACGCTTTCAAACAGAGCAGACGTTGGCATATGCAGAAACCCTCCAACTGGCTGACTGCTAAAAGCGCATTTCAGTTTGGAAGCTAGCTACCCCACCGTCCCACCCACTCCGGGGTGGCCATGAGAGGGAACTCTACTTTGAATGTTGATTCTGTTCTTGGAGAAAACCACTGGCTTTTAGAGTGACTTCCACCCACTTCCACAAGACTGATTCATACTTGGAGTTTTGTGTATAAAGCCCTTTCACCCGCACAGGGCAGCTGCTCCGCAGGGGAGGTGGGCGGGGCTTACTGGTCTGGACTGACAGGCGAGGAATGGCTCAGGCTGCCTTGGGAACGGGAATGTGGACCAGGTCCCTCTGCTGCCACATTCTAACCCCGACCTTTTCATTACCAAATTCACAGCCCTGTTATGGACAACTTGTGTAGGTGGGGCCAGGGGCAGGGATTCTGGTCTTGCTGTGATGTGTCCTTCCTTAGTGCCATGAGGCCACCGTGACACTGTCACAAACTGGGTGGCTTAAAACAACAGAAATGTATTCTGGAGGCCAGAAGTCCAAAGTCAAGGTCAGCAGGGCCCTGCTCGTTCTGAAGATCCTAGGGTAGGATCTTCCTTTCCTCTCCCTAGTTTCTGGTGGTGGCCAGCAGTCCTTGGCTCGTGGCTGTCCCTTCTCCCTGTGTGCCTCCTCTGTGTTCCTGACTCCAAACCTCCTGCTCTTTACTCCTAGGAGGACGCCAGTCATTGGATTTAGGGCTCAACGTAATTCAGTATGACCTCATCTTAACTCAATTACGTCTATAAAGACCCAAATAAAGTCACAGGTATCAGTGCTTAGGACTGGAACATATGTTTTAGGGGACATAACTCATTACACCGAGAGACTGCTGGGGGAGGGGTGGGTCCCCGGTGGGCCACACCCTCAATCGGAAGGCTCTGTGAGTCATCAGTGCCATCCGGTCCATGGGAATATCACCTGTCCCTTGCACGTGCCCCCAGTGGGCCCCCGTGTCTCCCAGCTCCTCTGCCAGGATGGGCGTGGAGTCAGCTGCTGCCAGCTCGGAGCTCTTGGGGACAGGTTGTGCCGCTGTGGCATCTAGCTGGGACGCTGCCAACGCCTGGAGGCAGTGAGTGGGTGGCGGCTCGGGCACACTGTGTGTTCCAGGGAGCACGCTGCCCCTGGCGGGTGGTGGTGTCCTTCCTCAGAGCTCCAGGCACCCCTGGTGCATCGCTAGGTCAGGGCATTTTCACACCTCAGGGCCAGCCAGGGGCAGCTATGTTTAAGGAGGTGACACAGAGCTTAGGCATTTGAGCTAGTCTGGTTTGTTTGGTTTTCTTTCTTGACCAGAGAGAAGACATCTCCAGGGCAGGGCCACCTGGACACCCCTCTCCTCCCTCCAGCATTGTTTCAGATGCCTGGGAGCTGCCACGTGTTTGTGGATGCAGTCACCACGTGGCTGGTGCTGGGTGACTCTGAGAGTCCCCTGGGCAAGCCTCTTCACTTTCCAAGCATCCTGCAGGGCTGCCGGGGGAGTCGATGAGATCATGCATATTAATTAAAACCAGGCATTCGAGAAACGCCAGCTCCGGTTCTAATCTGGGAGGTGGTTCAGGAGGAGGTGGCTGGACTTGTTACGGAGCTGAGCGTAGTGAGAGAGGATGGTGCCCCGCTCTCGGGCCACGGGGCAGGCGGCAAGGCAGCCCTGGAGGGAGCAGCTCACAGGAAAGGGAGGGGATCTGGACCAGGACTGCCCCCCCCCCGTAAAAGGACAAGTAGAAAGATGAGTTCTGTCATCAAGTGTGGGACCAGAGAGGGGAACAGGGACCCTCTAGAGAGTTCTGCTGGGGGCCTTCTGCCAAGGGCGAGAGGCGATCCAAGAGGAGAGGGGGCAGGAGGCAGCGAGGGAGCTTGGGCAGCAGCAGTCTTCTCCATTTTAACACAGAAAACAGCCTGGGAACTCGGGTTCTTAGGAGAAGGGAGCGTGGGGCAAACTGGGAGTCTGTGAGGGCCAGGGCACCTGATAATATGGGCTGTCTGACCCTTTAAGGAAAGTTTCCTGCAAAGAAGAATTTGAAGTGGTCCAGCGCCAACAGAGAAGGGGTCATCCCAGGCTAACTCCTTACAGTTCTGAGGGTTCTGTCTATCCCCGCGCCCTGTGTGGCGGCCTCATTCCCCAAACTGCCTGAATGTTCCCCAAGGAAGCAGCAGAGTGCCAGGTGCCAAGTTGGTGCATGGTCAGGAGAGCAGGACAGGACGGGCTGGCCGAGGCCACGCTGCGTGCGGAGTCCTCAGCCCCGGCTACGCGTGAGGGTGTGCTCCACGGGAGCGTTCAGAGAACGCTGGGGCTGGGCCCCCTCGCCTGGCACTGTGGCGCAGCTGGTCTGTCTGGGGCCCAGGCCCTCGGACTTGGAAAAGCTCGTCACTGGCACTGCGTCCAGGGCCAAGATGCACTACCAGGGCTGGGCCGTGGCTCTGCCCCGGGCATGGGATATCGCTGGTAGGTGGCCCAAGATGCAGCCTTGCAGACGTGATGTGGGGGGCGGGTTAAGCACTGTGCCTGGCACACAGATACCCACGCGGCTCTCTGTCCAGGGTGGAAAGCTGGTTTGGGCGCCTTTGGGTGGACAGCCTTCTCAGTTCAAGGAAAGGACAGACTTCGGGCAAAGGGAAGCATGGTAGCAGCTGCCGGGAGGCCCCAAGCTGGGTTAGTGGCCGTGATAGCTGGTTACAGGGCCCGTGGGATGTTGAGGGGTTTGAAGGGAAAAGCTCGCCTCCCACACTCGGTCTCTTTTTGGTGAAACAAATGCTATTTTGTCAGAAGTCCTCTCCTTGGGGCTGAGGCAGCGCAGTTCCCATTAACGCACTCTCGTGAACACTCACCGTGGGCCACAGTGGGTTAGGGACACTTAGATGAATCAGGCAAATGAGACAAAGCCCGCCCTGTTGGAGCATGGTGCGCCCTGAGCCCAGGCAGCAGGAGGGCGGGGAGGGGACGAGTCCCCAGCTCCGTGAGGACCGACCAGGGCACAGGATGAGGAGAGGGACGGGCTCCTGGGCCGCTGGATGCAGCCGTGCTCACCGAAGTGCGTTTTCTCTTGGTGTAAACTGTTCCCAGTCAATGGAGGAAGCAGATTTGAAATCAAGCCCCTGACCTTCTGCAGGTGCCGGCTGTGGGTCTATAGGTCGTTAGGTTTCTACATTTTAAAAAAATCCCTCAGGCCTGCCCGAAGGAAAAACACCCTCGGCAAGCTGGCCTGCTTTTCCTCCCGCTGCAGGGGAGCCCCCAGTGATCTCAAGAGAGAGGCCTGCGCGCCCTCAGCAACCTCGGGGGGAACTGGACCCGTGCAGTAAAGGTCTAGTAAAGGTTACGGCGCTGATGGCAGGAGACCCGGCACCCGGAGCGTCCCTACACAGGGGGTTCTCAGGGCGTGGCCTAGGGCGCGGCCTAGGGCGCTGTGTGGCGTTCCCATCCGGTGGACTGTTCACCCACGCCACACACCTCTCCCGAGCACGTCCTCCCTGCTGGCTGTGGGCTGGAGCTGAGGGCAGGGACAGTCGGCGGCTCTGACCACACAGGCGTCAGATAAGACAGCAGCGTCTCCAGACTATGGTGATGAATCCTGCCAGCCGGGTAAGTGCAGGGAGCACAGAACCAGCACGGAAACCCAACGGGGGTTGGCGGATTCCTGGGGAGGGCTCCTCCGAGCCGTGTTTGAAAGGAGTCCAGTCGGCCACCTAAAGGACAGTCCGGCAGGGGAGAATAGGTCGGTGTCTTGTCCCGGGAGGAGAGTGCTGGGCAAGGTTGCTGGGACATATGGAGCCAGTGGGCGGGTGGGGCTCTTGTCCCGGGGACAGACCAGCTGATTTGCATGCAGGCTCATTCGGTGGA
This sequence comes from Saccopteryx bilineata, assembly GCF_036850765.1. Taxonomy (NCBI): domain Eukaryota; kingdom Metazoa; phylum Chordata; class Mammalia; order Chiroptera; family Emballonuridae; genus Saccopteryx; species Saccopteryx bilineata. Next base: position 9,226,298 of record NC_089493.1, on the reverse strand, counting down.
TGGAGAGCTGGGAGCCCAGTCTCGCTCAGTGTCCGGAGGGTGTGCTGAATTTCAGCAAAGCAGTAGTGTGTGCCTGTAGCTGGTGTGTGTGTGTGCGTGTGCATGCTTGTGTGTGCTTGTGTTTGTGTGTGTTCAGGGGGCAGAGGAGTGCAGAGTTGATGGAGGGCAAGACAAACTAAAATCCAGGCCGTGGGGTGGTCAAGTCAAACAGCCAGCGTGCTTTTTCAGGGTGGTCTCAGGACATTGTACCACGAGGTCCCAGGGGTCAGCGCCCTGCCCCAGCCTCATGGATCCCTAAACCTCACAACATTTCCACAGAGTGGGAACTGTCACCCGGATTTTCCCAGGGATTGAGAATCCTTACAAGATGTGGTCAGGGCCTTACGGAGCCTGGAACTCTTTCTTGCTTTGGTGTCTTCTTCAGGTCTTAGCTCAGGTGTCACCCCTCAGGTGACCCTCTCCTGATAAGCCCCCCACCCCCCAAAGGCCGTGCCCCTGTGTCTCTGGCCTCCTGTAGCCCCGTGTGTTGGCCCATCACAGCGTCAGCCGCCCAGTGGCCTTTTACAAGCTAAGTTCCTTGATGGCTCACCTAGCCTGGCCCCTGGCCCCTGGTCCCTGGCCCCTGGTCCCTGGCCCCAGGCCCCAGGCAGGCGCTCAGTAAAGCCTTTATTAAATAAATTAGTGCATTGCTGAGAAAGCCACAGCTCAGTGAGGTTAAGAAACATTCCCAAGGTCACGCTGGCAGCGAGTGGCAGCATTGGCTTCTGTCTGGCTCCACGCCTGTGCGGGTCCCACTGCTCACCCAGCCTCTCTGCTTCTCACGCCGCCCCGAGGCGTTAGCACAAGAAACGAGGCTCAGAGTGCAGTCTCCCAGGAGGGCACAGCAGCGGGCCAGGCGGGGCACGGCCTCGGTGTTCAGGCTCACTGGGGAGACCGAGGCACGGTCAGAATTAGAGTAGGGGGAGTGTGCAGGCCTTGCTCGGGGCCCACTGGACACTTTTGCCTTCTGCAACAAAGTTCGTTCCAGCCCCACCTCCTGGGGCGAGGCACCCCTGCCCTGTTTGGCTTTGATAAACCACCCCACACCCTCCGGCGCTCTGGGGATCGGCCTGAACCTCGGGTGTTTCTCTTCTCCTGAAAACAGCAAGAGCGTCTCCAGCATTTGCCTTACTCTGCAGATAACGTCAGCAGCGTGGTAGCTGTCTGAATCCCACCGGAAAGGAGTTGTTTTATAAGGCGGCCAGGCTCTCCGAAAGGTGTAGAGACTTATTTTCTGTGTGTAAAGAAAGAAGACTTCGTTATGCTGACACAATGCAGGGTAGAGATCCCTACAGCTGCGCACGGCTTGGGAGCATGGAGAGCTGAGCCTTCTCCAGGCTCCTCCCAGGACGGGACACCTTCCCCACCAGGCCCCCTCACGGATTCCAGGGGCCACCCTTCACCTCCCAGTGCAGGTGGCCCTGCCTGGCTTAACGGTCTCCAAATTAGGACTTGACAGTTTCCGCCCTGACGCCAGGTCAGTCTCGATGTGTCCCTTCCAGGAGTTCTGCTTGGCATATCTTCTTCTTTAACCTCAAGAGTTTTATTTTTAAATCAATGCATAAACATTGTTGCCTATAGAGGCAGTTGCATAATATGATACCTTGTCCATTTTGAGGGTTTACTTTGTGTCAGGCTCTGTCCTGGGGATGCTATTCGGGTGGTGAGTGCATGTCACCCTCACCACGACCCTCTCCACCTTTGCACGGACCCAAGCATTGTATCCAGGGAGGGAGTTTGTCACCGTTAGGCCAGAGCTGTGGATGTTGTGAAGGGAGAAGAGATTTGATGTCTCCTCTGTCTATCCTTGCCCGTCTTTATTCAAGTGCTAATAGTTACTTTTTTAGTCTTCAAATAATCGTCTGGCTCCACCATCCTTCCACGATGCTTCTGTCTGTCTCCCGACGTCGCAAGGCCGGGGAGGGTGTTCGTGCCCGCCCATTTTTCCTGCCTTTGTCCGGGCTTTTGGCACCATGCACCTTTCTACGTTAGGAGTCGCGTTACCTCGGGGTCTTTTATAGCCGCATCCTGTCCTGTATTCTCTGCCATGTTGCTTTGTCCGTAGCTTGACTGTAATACTCGGAAGCAGGAGGTGCCACTGATAGGAGCATTGTCCGTATCAGGAGTGTCTGCTGCTGGCTTAACCGGCTGCCAGGGTTCCATCCCTGCGCCCCGGGCCAGCTGCACACGCCTGCATTGCTCGAGGCAGACTGTCCCAGTAGAGAGTCACCCGGCTCCCTTTGCTGGAACTCTGCCTGTTGCTTGAAACCGTGACATAGTTTAGTTTGCTTCCCATTTGGATCATGACCTTATTCTTATTCTTTTTTTTTATGTGTGTGCAGGATTTTGTTTCCTGTGTATTTTCTTTCCTGGAATTTCTCATTGCCTTTCCTATTTTCTTCTTGTTTTATCTGCCTTCGTCGTCTCTTCCTGTTTTTCATCCTCTCCCATTTTTCATACCGCCTGTTCTGTGGAGCCCGACCCTGGTTGGTTGGTTGGTTGGTTGGTTGTTTGGGCTCGTTGTCCCCTCAGGAGCCTCCCTTCCTGTGCAAAGTGGCAGGCTCCACTGCAGGCTTCTCCCCAGAGGTCATCCTGGGCCCCCGCCCTCCCTTTCCTGGGCCGGAGCCTCCTAACAAAAGAGACGTGGGAAGGAAATTGTCTGGAAATGTCTGTATTTCACACTTACAGCAAGGGTAGATATCTACGTTCACAATGATTTCCTTCAGAATTTGGAAGACTTTGTACAACTTTTCGTGTTGCTGATGAGAAAATCTGATTCCAGGTCCTTTGTAGAGTCTCTCTATTCCGTTTTTCCCCCTTTCCTAGCAGCTTTTAGGAAGTTTTCTTCATCCTTGGTATCCATATTTTACACAAGGATACTCCTTATTCATTCATTCTTCTGGGGCCTCAATGGACCCCTGACACTTGGAGACTCGTTCTTTCTTTAGCTCTGGGAGATTCTGCTGTATGTGATGTAAGAACAAAATCTCCACTTCTTTTTTCACTTCGCGTTTCTGAGTCTCTCACTTGTTGGCTCTCATGTTTTCTTTCTTCTTTGCCTTCTTGCTATTCAATCCAGATTTTGTTGACTTTATTTTCCAGTTCATCTTTTTTTCTCGCTTTTTAAGAACATTTCGGCATTAATATTTTTAATTTTTTTTAATGTTTCTTTTATTGACTTTTAGAGAAATGAGGAGAGAGAGAGAGAGAAACAAGAACATCAATCTATTTTTTATATGTGCCTTGACTGGGGATTGAACTGGCAACCTCTGTGCTTCAGGACAATGCTCTTCCCAACTGAACTAGGGCATATTGCCCAGTCAGGGCTTATTTTTAATTTCTAAGAACTTTTCCTTATTATCTGACTGCTCCTTTTCCTAGAACCTGTTTTTGTTTTCTAGCTGTCAATATGCCGAGTAGTGCAATATTGTTCTTCTGGTTTTTTGCTTCAATCCGTACTCCCCTCTCCTCCGAGGTCAGCATGTGTGTTTCTCTTGATCTCTCTCTCTTTTTTTTTATTGCTCATTTCCTCATGGGCCTGCTCGTCCAGTTGAGAGAAATCCAGTGGCTGTTGTGAGTTTATTCCTTCGCTACTAAGTCAGCAAGCTCAGGAAAGTTGAATAATCAGCCAAGGTCACAGGTGCAGAAATGTCACAGCTGATAATGGGACCCCGATCTCTGCTATCCGACCTGGTCCTCCTCCCTGGACACAGCCCCGCCTCCTAGTGGCTCAGTGCTGCTGGCTTTCTCCGCGTGGCTGACGCCTCCTAGCAGTGAACTCGGGCGCCCGCACAACAGACCTGCGTCTTCCGTGTCTGAGCATCCCTCCTCTGGCGCCCTCGCACCGGGGAGGTGCTGGGACTCTCAGGGACCCGTTATTCTGTTCTGCTGCCTCTGACGGTGCTACAGTGCTGGCACTTCTCAGACCGTGACTTGGGGATTGTAAAAATAGGCAGTAAATGTGGGCATCCATTCCAGCGCTGTGCACACAGTAGGTCCTCAGAACCCGTTCTCCAGTGACTCACTGATATTGGGCCCAATTCACCTGCTTTGCTGGCTATAGGAAGGCTGGGATTTTCTGCAAATAGCAGCAGGTTGTGGAAGAACGGTGTCCGCCAGAGGACAAACGATTTGATCTTCAAAGCCCGGGGAACAACCGTTTCAAAAGAAAAATTACAAATATGTTCAGCTTTTTGCTACCTACCCCCTTTTTAATTTTTTAAAGGGCAGAGCTCATGTATTAGTTAAGGCAAGCAAAATGTGACAAATGGTTCAAAAACACACTGGGTTGGACACAGGAGACGTTTCTCTCTCACTTATAAACAGCCCTGGTGGGTGTCCCTGGCTGGTGGACAGCTCCCCTCTCTGCAGTGATTCTGGGACCCAGGCTTCCCATTGTGTGGCCCCACCATCCTCTAGGACCTCATTGTCACCTGTATCAGGCTGGAGGGAAGGCACAGAGAGCAGGGTGGCCACACGCCCGCCCAGAGCCCCGACACACATCCTCTTGCACACATCCAAGTGACGGCCACACCTCACTGCGGGGCAGATGGGAAGGGCAGGCTGGCTGTGTGCCCGGGAGAAGTGGAGCACGGATTTGGGGGGACAGTGAGCAGTCTCCGCCCGAGAGAGAGTTGTGAGCCACCCTGGAGATATCTGCCAGAGTCCCCACCCACCCATCCGGCAAGCATTTATCACAGTGTGCCCGCGGGGCACCAAGCCCCATGCTCCGTGCTGGGAACACGGGAGGGAGGGAATACATTTCTCATTCTCCAGAGAGGGGCAGGGGAGGCCGAGGATGGTCAGAGCGCCTCGCCGGGATGCAGAGTGCTCTGTACTGTGCCCGGCGACAGCGGCTGGCCCGGCGTCTCTGCAGAGGAGGAAGAGTCCTTTCTGCAGGTGGATCCTGGCGGCTCTCTGGTAATATACTCACACGTGTATTACTCCAGCGAGGCTCCTGATTCATGGGATGTGGGAGGTGGAAGCAGCCCGAGATGGTTTGGTTCTTGCCCCCCCCAAACCCAATTGAGAGATGGGGACAACGAGATCGCAAAGGGGGAGTGGCCTGCCCGATGTCACACAGTTGGCCAACAACCAGACGGGGGGGGGGGGGGGGGGGTGTAGGCAGCAAGCACCCCTCCCACAACCTGGGCAGAGGCAGACCTTTGTTTTCCCTCAATTGCTCTCATTTTCTTTCTGACTGGTGTCAAGTTTCCTACTCCTGGTTGGTGCGGGCCCCCGCAGGAGATGTGCTGGAGTGCCTTCTGAGCTCTGCGGTTGTCGGAGGGTGTGCAGTCCCATGCGGGGATGGTAGCTTCTCCCTGGCCCAGTGTCCTTTACCAAGGATGAGACCAGCAGAATCCACGCCCCGGCCCTTACGACTGGGGCTCCTCTCTCTCAGGAAGGACACCTTCCGCTGGGGGTGTCACTTGGTGGTGGTGGTGGTGCAGGCAGTATACCCACCGGTGCCTGTGGAACAGCGCCCCCTACGGGACTCCTGGGCCCTGGGGCTTCCACCAGCACAGGGAAGAATTTGTGGGAGTTTATGACTCTGGATAGGGTACAAAATTAGAAAGTGTGGAATAACCATAAAGCATAGGCATGTTAGCTCATTTTGCCTTCACTCTCTGCTACTGAGACCTTTCTCCTTCGAACAATAAAATCACTGAAAAGGAGTTTGTGTCCCCCCCCTCTTCCCGCATTGGGGAACGCCTCAGACCCTCTGGATGGAGACAGCTGTTGACAGGAGCTCTTATTTATTGCTGTACAGTATTTTTGTTGAGTCCTAAAACGTGGACAAAGTCTGTCTGTAAGCACAGGACTGCTAAACACAAGGGGTGTGGCGACGGGGAGGACTGAGGCTCTGTCCTCGGCTGAGTCTCGCTCTCTGCATGAAGCATGATTTTAATGTCACTCAGTGGAGCCTCTGAGGAGGGCGGGCATGGCTGGGGCCAGCCAGGAGCCAGAGGTACAAATGCTCTGGGGCTCTGGGACTCCGGTGGGCAGGAGCACAGGACAGCAGAGGACTTCGCCCGTGGAGTGAGACAAGATGGAGGCATTTGTCTTTAAAGTGTTTTCTGATTCCTTCTTTTTTAATCTTCTTTACCAATCTCTTAGGATCCTACTTTTCTTTGCTTTTTACTTTCACAGATTATTATTGATCTGCTTTATTTTTTTTTAACATAATGTCTGAGATGGCTAGACATCCAAGAAATAGCTCCAGAAGGCGTGTGGTTAGCAGAGAAGTAAGCAGGTCTGTCGTCTGGCTCGGTGTAAGGACTCTCCAACTGTCGGCACCGACAGAAGCAATCACTTACGGGAGGTGGTGGTTCCTGCGATCCCAAGATGTTCCAACAGAAGTCTGGGCAGCCATGTGGTGAAATAATTAGAGAGGGACTGAGCATTCCCTGAGCGAGAGGTCAGACGGAAAGAGCCTAATGTTCCTGTCCCCCTCCGAGCGTCAGGGGAGGGGACTTTGCTCACGCATTTAGACCTCGACCCGAAAGGGTGTGCTGAGCGTGTTCAGGGCTCCAGGGCCCACGTAGATGTTAGTGGAGATGCCGGGAGCCGCGTGCTGGGATTGAGAGAGGGAGGCGGTGTGAGCCGTGTCAATGTGGAAGGGAGGCGTTAACCCGATGGATTGGGAGCTGGATGGGGACTCAGGACAAGAGTGTTGGAGCAAAATCCCCTGGCTCCTCATAGATCACCCCTAGTGAGCCCCAACTTCCTCTTCTGGAAAACAGGGTGCTTGTGCATTGCTTTGGAAAGGACTTGCTCACTCTGCAGCGCACGTGGCGTTGTTCTTAGCCCGGGGCTCTGACGAGGACAAGATTGCTGTCAGGCAGCTTATCTTCAAGGTAGGGAGGAAAGCTTGAAAAAAAAGAATATACTATCAAGTAACGATCAGTGCTTTGAGGAAAAGACAGCAGTGCGTGTGGACAAGAATTGGGGACCTGGATATGTGGGGTGGCCTGGGAGACTTCTCTGTGATGCTGTATCTGAGCAAAGCTGGACATGCTATGACAGAGCAAGTCAGCACAGAAGTTTGGGCAAAGTGTGTGCTGTGAGGGGAAATGGGAAGTGCAAAGGCCCTGGGGTGGTCTTTTCAGAAAAAGGGTTCCTACTGTCAGTGCAGGAATGATTAGAAGGGAGCAGAAGGGGGATTTGGGCAGGTTCACAGGAGCTAGATGGTGTATATCTTTTTCAGTGGTGATACCTTATAGCAAAACCTATTTAAAAATTTTTAATACTAGTTTTAGACAACTACTGCATTAAAATTGTAACCCTGACTTTTCTCTGCACTGTCAGTAGCAGTTTCTTCAAAAAAGCGATCGTTCAGACACAGGCTATTTCCAGCACAGCCACAAGCACACTTGGAGTGATCCATCCATATGCGGAGATGAGATTTTTGTATCTCGGTGGATGGTAAAACCCACCCAGCTGTCTGGTCGAGGTGGAAAAAAACCCACATTAACATGCAAATGCTCCTGAGTAAGTGATGTGTTGCTGGGTATAACCCTCCAAAGAAAAATATGCATGACATCAGGCTGTTGATCTGCAACTTGCTGGCCAAGCTGTTTGTGCAGCAAGACCCGAGTGCTAAGGAATCTGAGCGTCAGGCCCTGCTTTACGCTGGACCCTTCGGAAACCCGGGCTCTCCCCAGGGCACTCGGAAATGGGGATGCCCAAGTACTGGGGAGTCTTGAGATGGGGGGTGTTGAGCCCATTTCTTAAAGGACTTCCTGACCTCTTATTCATCATATTTCTTTTCTTAAGTGAGAAGCAAGAAGGTGGAGAGACAAACCCCTGCATGTGCCCCAACTGTGATCCACCTGGCAAGGCCTTCTATGGGGCGATGCTCTGCCCATCTGGGGCCATTGCTCCATTCTCCGTTGATCGGCAACTGAGCTATTTTAGTACCTGAGGCAAGTCCATGGAGTCAGCACCCTGGGCCAATTTGCTCCAACCAAGCCATGGCCTGTGGGAGGGGTGGAGAAGCAGATGGGCGCTTGTCCTGTGTGCCTGACTGGGAATTGAACCCGGGACCTCCACATACGAGGCTGACGCTCTACCGCTGAGCCAATCAGCCAGGACAATTATCATATTTTTTAGTCAGACCTCTCACCATGGACCATGGGGGCAAGAATGGAGACCGGTGCCTTCATATTGCCAACAGGAAGAGATCTATGTTCCTTTGCACTCACTTCAGTGTCTTCTGTTTCTGGTCTGATCAAGGTCTTCAAGGTAGATTTCCTTTAAAAGGATTATCCTTTTTCCATGTTGAGGGAGGTGAGTAAAAGAAAGGTGCATTTCTCAGTAAGTGTTCGTTACTTGCACCTTTGAGCCATAAAGAGTGGAGAGGAGGGGGGAGAGGGATGTGAGCTACTTCATCCTGACAGCAGCTCTCCGGTGGTGCTGTCCCCCGTGGACAGGGACACTGAGGCTCGGGGAGGAGAGAAGGGAGGGAGGCTGGTGGCAGCTTGCCAGGAAGCCCTGTAAGGGACGCTGGGGAGCATGGGCTCGGGGCCGTGTGTGTGGGTCTGCATCCTGTCTCTCGTACCCCCACCAGCTGTAGCCCCTGCCAGGAGACGTCCCTTCTTCTCACTCGACCCCTCTTTGCTCATTTATAAAATGTGATGCTGGCATTGCCCCCTGTTCGGTTGTTGTGAGAATTAAGATAATCAGTGGATCTAAAGTGCTCATGACATTGCCTGGTCCCTAGAGAGTGCTCAGTCACTCTAGGGTGCTGCGGACTGCTCTCCATGTGTCCGAGGTCACTCGGCTACCAGGAAGTGAGATGATGGCATAGCCAAGAGGGACTGTCCTTGAGAAGGACGACCAGACTCGGTACTCAGAGAGCTGGCTTGGTTCTTCGGATCTGCGAGAGCTCGGAGCTGAGGTACAGGGAGTTCAGAAAGAACCCCTCCTCCCACCCAAGGACACACACTGGACACAGTTCACGGAGGGAATAAACATGAACCACCAGTACTTGAGCTCAGTTGACCCCGTGACAAGCACATGTATTATGGAGACGAAACATTTCTATCTGGTCTTTTGTCTTCAGCTATCCGGTCAACATCCATTTCCGAATCCCTTCCGTTAGGTCTGCTCTTCCCCACCCCCTTCAGTGTGCTTGTGCTACTGACTGGTCATAGTTTGGTCCACCTGTTGCTGTTTATATTCCAGTTAGGGTTTCCTTCCTGTCTTGGTTGGTCTTAATCATTTTTTTTTTGTGGCTATATGAAAGTCATATGAAACATCACAACGTTTCTAAGTCAGATCTGGACCTGAAGATACCGAACAGTGTCCCTAGCTCTGTGTCCCTGCGCTCCGGTCCCAGCCTCTCCCCACGAGCCTCCTCTAGAGAGCCGGTCCCTTTCATTTCTAGTGTACTCTTCCTACATGTCTTTGGCCCAGATGAGTAGATCGTGTATTTTAAAGCCCCCTCTTTACGTGAACTGTAGCATACTCTGAGTTGCTTTTCACACCCTGCCTTTCCATTCATTAGCATGTCCTGGAATTCTCTCCAAACCCGTCCCCGTTGCTCTCCCCCTTCCTTCTTCACAGCTGCGTAGTGTTCCACGGTGCCTGCTCTAGAGTTTATTCAGCCCCGCTCCTGTGTTGGGCATGTGGAGGCATCATTTCTAAACGCATAGCTTTGCATTTAAAAATGCTGCTGCAATGAACAGATGTGCATGTGTATTTCTGCAGGGCTAGCGGTGACCTCGGTGCAGCCCGAGGAGGGGCTGCCAGCTTGGTGGGTAAGTGCACAGAGGGTTTTGTTAGGTGTTGCCCACTTTCCCTCTAGTACGCTCTCCTCTCAGCTGTTGGAACATATGTGTTTCTCGTTGAGCGTCGGCGGCCTGCGTCCATCCCGAGTCAGTTACAGAATGGACGGGAGAGGGCGGATGATGTGTTTAAGGGGATATGACTCATTAGGGGCCAAGCATGAGCCCAAATCCAGCTCTTCAGAGTCCCGGGCTCCTTCCCTACTTTCTGCTGGTCGTGGAACTGGGGACGGGTCTACCAGCAGAAGGAGCAGGCTGGCAGGGTGTGACGTTGCTGGTGGGGGGGAGGACCGTCCCGTAGACCCGCGTCTCGTCTCCGCTGCGTGGCATGAGCAGCCTGGCCACAGAGCTGCCCGATGGCAGGTGCTCCTCGGGGGGAGACTAACTGATGTAAGTCATTTTTCCCACAACCCAAAAATATGTTCTCTTCTGAGCTGAGGAACTGCTGATTAAATTTCCCTTAAGTGTTAGTACAAGGAGCTGTCTTTTTTTTCTCTTGATATTGGCCTTTAAACTTTTCTGGCTTCGTACACAGTAAACCAAACCTCCTTTTCATCAGACTTCAAGGTGGGAAAGAAAATGAGCACATCACCCCAGGGCCCCTGGACCTCAGCATCCGGGTCCACGCTCGCCTGGGCTCTAGACGAGGTCAGGGCGACGTGCAGCCTGCCACCGCCCCCCTCCCCCAACCTGGAAGCCGGGCCTCCGGGCTCCCTTGAGTTTCGTCTTTGTATCCATTCATTCGTGCATGCGTGCATCCACTGAGCGATCTGAGCACCGCGGGCCCTCCCAGCCAGGGGCAGGGTCTGGGGGACAGGGAGACGGATCAGACCCAGGCCCGTCCCTCTCTCCGAAGGAGATCACAGGCTCGTGGGGAGGGACCCAGATAAAGGGATGGTGACAGACTAAGGGAGAAGATGCTTAGGCACGGTCTGCAGCAGGCCTCTGACATCAGGAAGGTGTTCCTGGAGCTGGTGCCAACCGAGCTGAGTCTGGGAGGGTGAGCTGCAGGAGTCCGAACCAAGAAGAGGGCGTGAGCAGATGCCGTGCCGTCAGAGAGCACAGTGGGGGTGGGGGTGGGGGGCTTCAGGCTGGAGCCGGGTGCTGGCCTGCACGAGCAGCCGGGAGACGGGCCATCCGGACCCAGTTTGTAACGGGTTCTTGGCTTTATTCCTGCTCTATCCCTAGTACCCACCACAGGGCCTGGTGCAATGTGGGTGCTCGCTGGTAGTTCTGAGTCTCTGTTCCTTGTGTCTAAAATGGGAATAGCACTTACTTTTGTGCCGCTGCTGCTGTAGCCCAACATCCTAGAATAGGGTCTGTCACAGAGTAGGTGCTAAGTCAGTATTACTTGAGCCCAGTGACGATACCGTATATGGCCATACCCTGGACTTACTGGTCAGCTGCTGTTATTGTCACCATCATGTGTAGTTGGAAAAGCAGTTACTGGCCACCTCGTGACAGGTCCTGTGCAGAGCTACACCCGGCAACAACTCAAAGATTAAGTGGAGAGAGCGCTCTACTTGATGTAAGTAATACTTGTGAGCCTTTGTCGGGCAGACTGGATGCTTCACCGGTGTTTTGTCTCTTCCGAGGCTCTTTAGAACTCCTGGGCAAGATGTCCTGGTTGCCGTCTCCTGTAAGTGGTCACCAAATGACAGCCGGGTCCTTCTGCGGCCACCTGGGCTGGGCATGGGCACGTGTGGAGGAGCTGGTCCTATGGAGAACTCGTGCCCAGCCCCTGCCAAGGCCCTCAGCTGGGTGCAAGGCTGCCACGCAGAAAGAGGCCTCCCCGTGGGGTGTGGGGGGAGCTGGAGGCCACCCGCTGCAAACATTCATCTTGGCAAGAAAGTTACCAAGTTTTACTTGCTGTGGTCTAGTTTTTAGGAGCTAAATGGGCTTTTAAAATTTATGATGAAGTATCTCATGCATATAAAAGAGTATAAATAGTGTGTCTGTGCCGTTGGGAAAATAAATATGAAATGAACATCTGCGTGCCCGTTGCATCTACCAAATAGATAAGAATAAATTGCAAAGTTCTTCTGCATGGTTTCTGTGAATGCCTGCGCTGTCTCTTCATCCCTCTGTAGCTGCAGCTCTCACCACACCCGCCGTGTGGCTTCATGGCCCAGGCTTGGTGCAGCCTGGCACCTGGCACCCCGTTCGGGTGTCCTTCCTCTGCCGCCATCAGCCCCACTAGTCCTGCTAACCTTTGTGGTCTCAGCTACACTCCTCCCCTCCCCCGTCTTCCAGGGAGAGTTCCCTACCTGGCCTCCTGGGCAGGAGGGGACTCCCACAATGCCCTGGGCTCACATCACCATAGCATCTGTTTGGGTTTGTCCTTTATTGGGCCATGAGGTCCTTGAGGACTACAGGCCTGTCCTCTCCATGCTGAGCGTGGGGCGCAGCTCAGAGTGGGCGCTCAGGGCGTGTTCACTGGGAGCCTGGGCCCCACGCAGGGCCTCTAGGGAATGCTGTGTTTTAGGGGACCGCCGTCTCCCGGGAGAAGCTGATTCTCCGACACCATGCATTCCATCTGTCACCTGGCATTTCTGAATTTCCATCCTTGTGACTCTTCCTCGCCTCCAACTGTGGAAGAGTTCTCCAGACGGAGAAACACCTGGAAGGACAGTTGAGCCTGAGACAACTGCCCCAGAGAGGGCAGCGGAAAGAATTCCGGCAAACCAGTCCCTCCGCCTTGTCCTGAATGTGTGCGACCTTTCGGCACATCGGGGGGCCCAGGCTTCGCTCCCAGACGGGCATTGTTTTAAAAAACGAGTCTGACACCGAAGCCCACCTCCCTCAGCCTGAACATCCCCACTGTGTTCCAGAGACTTTGTCACACCTTTACCACTTGTCACTCACACACAGCGGTGACCCCTTTCTACCTTGAGTCCCAGCCCCGCCGTCAGAGAGACTGAGACGGAGACATCTCCCCGCACACCGGGCATCGCAGGCTCTGTTCTCACCCCTCGGGCACTGAGGCTTCCAAGATGTTCAGCAAACAGAAGTGCTTGGAGTCTTCTTAGTTCTGCGTCCTCATGCGTGTGTTTTGAACGTGATAAAAGTAGAATAACATGACCAACTACATTGCAGAAAATTCTTCCCCAGGCACGTTCTATTCCTGAACAAGTGAGGCCTTAAAAATAGTCTTTGCAACCCTAAGTGGACCTGAATTTTATACCCTGTGTTTTCTGCTCTTATCATAGAGTGGGCATCTTCCTTTACGTCACTTTGTTGTCATAATCCTTAACTGCGTGCCGCGCTTCGGTGGGCCGTGGTCCCCTGAATTTTTCCACCCCCTGTTTATTATCGATCTCCGGGTGCTTGTTGAAGGGAGATCTCTGACTTTTGGAGGCTTGGAGGGATTGGGGTAGAGGAGTAATAAAGAGGGTCTTGGCAAGCGAACAGAGGGGCAGCGGGCACCAGGACCCGGAGGGAGTCCCCAAGAACAGGCACCTCTCATCCATGTTCTTCTATGGCAGGGTCACTGGTCTGGCAGAGCTGGCCTTGGTGGCCCCTTGTAGAAATGACAGAGGAGCATGGGCTGGAGGAAAAGGCAAGCAACAGAATGGCAATGTTGGGAGGGTGCCAGTTAACGAGCCAACCTGGAGAGCTGGTCAAAAATTGGGAAGTGGGTCACCTAGACTGCAGAGTGGAAGGCGTGCGCGCTCAGGTGGCGGGTCACCTGCAGAGTGGAAGGCGTGCGCACTCAGGTGGCGGGTCATCTGCAGAGTGGAAGGCGTGCGCACTCAGGTGGCGGGTCACCTGCAGAGTGGAAGGTGTGTACTCAGGTGGCGGGTTACCTGCAGAGTGGAAGGTGTATACTCAGGTGGCGGGTCATCTGCAGAGTGGAAGGCGTGCACACTCAGGTGGTGGGTCACCTGCAGAGTGGGAGGTGTGCGCACCCAGGTGGCGGGTCATCTGCAGAGTGGGAGGTGTGCGCACCCAGGTGGCGGGTCACCTGCAGAGTGGAAGGCGTGCGCACTCAGGTGGCGGGTCATCTGCAGAGTGGAAGGCGTGCACACTCAGGTGGCGGGTCACCTGCAGAGTGGAAGGTGTGTACTCAGGTGGCGGGTCACCTGCAGAGTGGAAGGTGTATACTCAGGTGGCGGGTCACCTGCAGAGTGGAAGGTGTGCGCACTCAGGTGGCGGGTCACCTGCAGAGTGGAAGGTGTGCGCACTCAGGTGGCGGGTCACCTGCAGAGTGGAAGGTGTGTACTCAGGTGGCGGGTCACCTGCAGAGTGGAAGGTGTATACTCAGGTGACGGGTCACCTGCAGAGTGGAAGGTGTGTACTCAGGTGGCGGGTCACCTGCAGAGTGGGAGGTGTGTACTCAGGTGGCGGGTCATCTGAGGAGTGGAAGGTGTATACTCAGGTGGCGGGTCACCTGCGGAGTGGAAGGTGTGTACTCAGGTGGCGGGTCATCTGCAGAGTGGGAGGCGTGCACACTCAGGTGGTGGGTCACCTGCAGAGTGGAAGGTGCGCACTCAGGTGGCGGGTCACCTGCAGAGTGGAAGGCGTGCACACTCAGGTGGCGGGTCACCTGCAGAGTGGAAGGCGTGCACACTCAGGTGGCGGGTCATCTGCAGAGTGGGAGGTGTGCGCACTCAGGTGGCGGGTCACCTGCAGAGTGGGAGGTGTGCACACTCAGGTGGCGGGTCATCTGCAGAGTGGGAGGTGTGCGCACTCAGGTGGCGGGTCACCTGCAGAGTGGGAGGTGTGTACTCAGGTGGCGGGTCACCTGCAGAGTGGAAGGTGTGCACACTCAGGTGGCGGGTCACCTGCAGAGTGGGAGGTGTGCACACTCAGGTGGCGGGTCATCTGCAGAGTGGGAGGTGTGCGCACTCAGGTGGCGGGTCACCTGCAGAGTGGAAGGTGCGCACTCAGGTGGCGGGTCACCTGCAGAGTGGAAGGCGTGCACACTCAGGTGGCGGGTCACCTGCAGAGTGGAAGGCGTGCACACTCAGGTGGCGGGTCATCTGCAGAGTGGGAGGTGTGCGCACTCAGGTGGCGGGTCACCTGCAGAGTGGAAGGCGTGCACACTCAGGTGGCGGGTCACCTGCAGAGTGGAAGGCGTGCACACTCAGGTAGCGGGTCACCTGCAGAGTGGGAGGTGTGCGCACTCAGGTGGTGGGTCATCTGCAGAGTGGGAGGTGTGCGCACTCAGGTGGTGGGTCACCTGCAGAGTGGAAGGTGTGCGCACTCAGGTGGTGGGTCACCTGCAGAGTGGAAGGTGTGCGCACTCAGGTGGTGGGTCATCTGCAGAGTGGAAGGTGTGCGCACTCAGGTGGTGGGTCACCTGCAGAGTGGAAGGTGTGCGCACTCAGGTGGTGGGTCATCTGCAGAGTGGAAGGTGTGCGCACTCAGGTGGTGGGTCATCTGCAGAGTGGAAGGTGTGTACTCAGGTGGTGGGTCACCTGCAGAGTGGAAGGTGTGTACTCAGGCGGCGGGTCATCTGCAGAGTGGAAGGTGTGCGCACTCAGGTGGTGGGTTATTTGAAGCTGGGTGTGCATAGACGTCAACCAGCTGATTCATTCCAAGCACACAGTCCTGTCCTTGGGTCCGAAACACCCCCTTCGCCCCACCGGAAGGGAGCCAGATGGCCTTGCAGCATCATGAGTCCACAGCACGGTCGGCGGCTCCAAAGCTGGTGTGGTTCTTTGCAGCACTGATGGCTGCTGTGTCAGTACAGGGAAGGGGACAGCCCTGCCCCCTTTAGGCAGGGGAAGACTTTCTTGGAGTAATGGCTTCCTTATGCAAACTGTGACTTCAAGAGGGGCATTTTAGGAGTGGGATCCTGATTAGGTCGGGTTATGCGGACAAGTAGGGACCAGGGGGTGCTTAGCTGGAGAAAAGTGAGCTCATGGGGCCTCAAAAATGATTCTTAATCGTCGTTGTCATCATCATCATCATCTTCATCATCATCATTTAATCATAGTAACTCCAAGTCATGGAGGTAGAAAATGTACAATCATTACTTTTAATCCTACCAGTGAAGTATCACTCCCACTTTACAGATGAGGAAACTGAGACTCAGGGATATAAAGTTGTTTGCCCAAGCACACGGCTGGTAAACCACAGGGCCAAGACTGGATCCCAGGTGTATCAGAGGCCAGCGTTGCCATTTCTTCCCCTGAATATCAATTTTTCCAACAACCGAACTGTTGCCTGGAGAAGATGAGGAAGGCTTGTTTAGCTCCTGGTAATAGAAGTGGTTGCAGTGGGTGCCAGCTACGGTGAGGATAATTTGTTTGACAACAAAGACGTTCCCTGACTCAGCTGCTTGCAGGTAGAATCAGCTCTCCTGACGGGGTAAGGCCAGAGTGACGGAAGGTATCCAGGGGTCTGATGGGTTGCTGGTGGAGCTCTGCTGGGGGAAGTCAAAGGTCGAATGCAGAAGCAAACAAAATAATCTTGGCCATCCCTTCTGTTTGAGTCAAGGCTCTTTGCTTACAAGGGGCAGGTATTGACAAGATATAGGTTTCGACTGCCTTCAGCAAAACACACTGTTTTTGCAGGGATAGGAGGTCGTTCATGGGGTAGAAGGAAATGGTGACCTGAACTTTAAAAAAGGCAGAAGTCCGTCTGGCTCTAGACATCCAGGTGGTGGCTGCTAATCTCACCTCAGCACCACAGCCAGGATGAATCAGCAGCGTTTCCCCCCCCCCTGAGACTGAGCTCCGGAGAGAGCTTCTGAGGGACTCAGCCCAGACCCAGACCCCACCCCCTTGGCGCCTTGATTGACAGCATCCATCGGGCAGGGTAGTTTTCAGAGGAAGTGAAGACACTGATACCAGAATAAAAAAGGGCATGGGCGCTGGGACACAAAACCTCCTGCCTAGCAAAGGAAACCACCCGCTGCAATAGTGAGTTAATTAGTGCATTAATTAGTTCATTGATTATTGGGTAGATAACAGAAGCCTATTTAGAAAACTAGTAACGTACAAAGAACAAGCACCGGTGCACCCACTACCCAGCCCCGGAAATTCTTTCCGTGTTTCAGGGGTTCCCTGAGCACCCCTCCCCGATCTCACCCACCTCCCCTCTGTGCTCTGTTGCAGCCGCCCCCCTGGCTTCTGGGTTTATTATCCTCTTGCTTTCCTTGGTCCTCTTATCCCATTTCTATCTCTAAAGGTCATGGGACGCAGTCTTCTGCCAGACGCTCTTTACTCCGGGCTGTAGTCACGGTTTACACACGCCTGTGGAAGGTTTCCGTCCCTCCGCCACCATCTGTAATCCCAGTGTCTGGACATGTGACAGCAGACCCCGGCTGCCGTGGACGGACATCAGGACAGCTCCAGGCAGGCTGCTAATACCGACACTGTGGTCCGTGACCGTGCTTACTTAGCCCGCGGGGAGGGGCAGGGGTCGTTAGGGCGTGTAGCCCGAGGTGTGCGGCTGGTCACCAGCGTCTGAGTGTGTGCTCAGCTTTACCAGAGGATGTCGTCCTGTTTTCCCAAGCGCCAGGGACCAAAGCTGTAGTCCTTCCACTGGTGCCTGCGCCCCCGTTGCTGCTCAGGCTCTGTCAGTGACGGCTGGTTTTTCACGCTGATGGATCATAAATTAGTTTATAATCCAGTTCGGTGGTGTGAGCTGGGAGTCTGTGCGTCTGCCTACTCCGCTGCCATCTTCAGGTCCCCTCGGCTGGTTTTTATAGAATCTTTAGCTCCTGCCAATCCAACACACGTTTTTTCTCTGATGACTGAGGTTTCCCTTCTTTGTGGTTATTTACTCGTTTGAAAAGTTCATGGTCGTAGTCATTGCCCAGTTTCTTACTGGGAGTTTATTTTCTTATTGACTTGGTACTTATGTGATCATATGATACATATTGTGTGTGTGTGTGCGTGTGTGCGTGTATGTGTGTGTATGTGTATGTGTAGTGTAACTATCTCCCAACTTCTGTCCTATTTTTATTTATTTTTTTATACAAAGAGGTATCAATTTAATATTATTGACATTATTCATATTTTCCCTTATGGCTTGAGCTTTCCTATCTTATTAAGATATCTAACCCAACATGATCAAGATATTCACTTATATTGTCCTCTAAAAGTTCTTAAGTTTTCCCTTCCACTGTTTTCTATAGTCCATCAGGAATTGATGAAATGAGGATTGGGTTTCATTTATTTCTCCCTGTGGGCCCAGTTATTTCAGCACTATTTATCCAACAGCCCATCCCCCCCCACACTGATGGTCAGTGCCCACACATGTGTAGCTCTGCATATGCAATTGTGGCCTAGTTGTCTAAGGTTTTATTACTAAAGCTGTATAATAGTTCTTGATGTCTGATAAGGCAAGTCCCCTTACCTTGTTCTTGTTTAGTAAATATCTTGGCCAATATTATTCCTTTGCACTTTGATATACATTTTATTTTTATCTTTATTGGTTTTTTAAATTAAATTTAATGAAGTAATGGTTAATAACATTACATTAAGTGTCAAGTATATATAATACATCATCTGCATATTGCATTGTCTGCTCACTTGCCAAGGTCTAGTCCCCTTCTGTCACCATGTATTTGACCCCTCTCCCAGGACACATTTTAGCATCAACCTATATAAACTGTGACTGGAATTGCAGTGAGTCTGTAGATCACTTTAGGAAGCATGGATGTTGCTTAGGATACTGAATCTTGCACTCCATGAAGATGGTATATCTCCCTTTTTATGCAGGTCTACTTTTATGTCTGTTTAGTAGTTTTCCAATATTCTTTTGAAAGGTTTTGCACACTTTCATTAGATTTATTTTACTTTATATTTCAGACACTATTGCAAAAGCTGTCTTTTTTTTTAAGTAAGTGTCTTTAATGAGATACAATCTCCATACCACACAAATCACTTATTTAAAGTGCACAATGCAATGGCTTAAGTATATTCAGTGAGTTGTCCAACCATCACGGAAATCTAAATTTAGAACAATTTGTATCACCTTTGCCATTCGTGGTCAGCCCCCACTGCTCCCTCCACCCAGCCCCTGGCCGGAAGGAGCAAGGGGAGGAGTGAGTGAATGGAGTACACCTGAGCAACGGGCTTTACACTTGACATTGCCCGCCTGGCTTCTGCTTGGTCAGTTTATTTTGGTTCTGTTTTCCCCTCCTGTTTCTATCACTACTCTGGTTTGCATGTTAATCTCCCAGCCTCTTTCCTGCTCCCGCTACTCCTCATCCTCCACACCCTGGCCAGACCACTGTCTTCAAAGACAGCCATGTGTCAACCCCGTCTCTCCTAGGACGCCCTCGGTAGCTCTCTTGCAATTTCAGCTGCTGGCATGTTTCTAGGGGGAAACTCAAGTTGACTCAAGCACTTTAGAAATGCATTATTATTGCCACACCACTCATTGGTGAGTCCACAAAGTCCTCTGCTGGGCCCTTCAGTTTGTCGCGGAGTCCCCGGAAAGCCAACACTGTCGACCTGCTTATTCCCTCTCGTGGCCTCCTGAGTCAGAGTTAGCTCGGGTTAACTCAGGCGAGAGGCTCATTAAGCCTTGAAACCAAGCTGCCTCCCTGACAGGCGCTCTGTTTCGCTTGAGTGACGGATGATAGCATCTTTGGTTTTTAAGGGCAGCAGTAATTGCATCTCTTTAGACCGACCCTGGCAATCTGTTCCCCGGCCCTGCAGAGCCCGGGAGATGCCAGATCGCTCTGCAGTCCATTTGTTCTTCAGCATACCTTCCCCAAGCACCTGGCCCATGCTGGAGACCATGCTAGGAAGTGGGAATTCAAAGGCTGACCCTCTCAGGGCTTGAAGACTAGCTAAAGAGAGAAAACAAGAAACAACAGAGAGCTAACTGGTGCTTGGAGAGACCTCTGCGCAGAGCAGAGAAGGGGGTGGATTTCTACAGTTCATACTCCTATTTATGAGTTCATGCACATACTAAGCTATGGAGTCACCAAAATAAAAGAGGGAGTCGGTTGAGCACTCACAAACAGGGAAGCCGATACAGCCACTTCAAAAAACTATTTGGCAGCATCTACTAAAGCTTGAACACGTGCACACCCTACACCCTGGCAGTTTCTGTCCTGGAAGGATGTAGACAGTAGGAAATTGCACCCAAATACATTGTACTTCAAAAGAAAAAAAATGCAAACAAATATAGAACTCCAGACAATGTGTGCACACTGCAACATTTAAGGGGAAGTAGTAACATTTGCAGTTTACTTTGAAATGCACCCAAAACAGAAGACGGAGGGATAGACGCATGGAGAGTGATCTGATCAGGCAAGTGTAGTTAACATTGAACACGTTAACTGTGGGATTTAGAGGTTGACTGTGACTGTGTGGGGGCTCACTGTAAAATGTTTTCAGCTTTGCTGTATGTTTTAATACGTCATATAAAACTCAGGGGGCCATACATATACGTATGTTTGGCAACAGACATGGACAAGTGTGGTCATAGCAGGATAATGGCCTCAAACTGGAAGCAAAGCAAATGCCCCTCCGCAGTAAAACTGTCCACTCACGTCACTGCTATAGAGTATTCCACAGTATGGGAGTGTCCATTGTTCAGACCACCACATGTCCATCAGTCCGGCTCCTGGTGCATGTGTGAATAGCTTCTTGTCCTTTGCTATCATGAACAGAGCTCGTAGGACCATTCCTGTTCATGTCTCCAGGTGCCTGCAGGTGCAGGATTTCTCTAGAGCAGGGGTCCCCAAACTTTTTACACAGGGGGCCAGTTCACTGTCCCTCAGACCATTGGAGGGCCAGACTATAAAAAAAACTATGAACAAGTCCCTATGCACACTGCACATATCTTATTTTAAAGTAAAAAAACAAAACGGGAACAAATACAATATTTAAAATAAAGAACAAGTAAATTTAAATCAACAAACTGACCAGTATTTCAATGGGAACTATGCTCCTCTCACTGACCACCAATGAAAGAGGTGCCTCTTCTGGAAGTGCGGTGGGGGCCGGATAAATGGCCTCAGTGGGCCGCATGCGGCCCACAGGCCGTAGTTTGGGGACCCCTGCTCTAGAGTATACACCTAGGAGAGCAGGTGCCCCACCTAGTGGTAGAGAATATTCTTCACTTTTCCAGGTAATACCAAGGAATTTTCCAGAATGATTGTATCAGTGTATACTCTTGCTACAGATTATGGTATCCTCCTCTACCCTTACTGTCCTCCCAGGTCTCAGTAAATTGCCTCCATGGGTCCCATCCCCCCCACCTGTATTGCAATCCATGCTCAGACGGGTGCAATGGTGACGCCCTCTTCCACACTTCATGCCTATGCAGGACAGCACATTCCCTGGTGTGACCCGATACATGATGCGTCCAAAATTCCCACTGCCCTGGGAGAGCTCACATGTTCTAGCTTGACTGCCGTGCAGCTGTCTTCATTTCCGCTTCAAGGAAGAGAGATAAACAAGCTCAATAGAGTGGGTGGCACTCAGGCTAGACTCCCGGGCTAATCTCTTTATACCAAAGTCGGGACATTCATCCTTGACATTGACACGCCATGTTCTGCTCTTTCTCTACAGCCAAGAGCAATGTGTCTCGAGATTAGATCCATGGGTGATTTTTCGCACCCACCCACCATCTGCCCTCCCTCCCTCCCGCATGACATCACCACCCCACCAGATCTGCCTGGCTAGGGACAGGGCGCTTATGAACGATAACCTTGACACTGCCTCCTTCCGATTACAGGTTAGCCTGGGGAGGAAGATAAAGACATTTGCAACCAAGATGGTAATCACGAGTGGAAATGATGAAGACAGAGGAGGCCAAGAGAGAGAGAGCAAGGAGGAGAGCGTCTTGGCAATGCTGGGGATTATCGGGACCATCTTGAACCTGGTCGTGATCATATTCGTATACATATACACCACGCTGTGAACAGCGCGAGGGTCCCCCGGTCCCCCGACGCCTCGGGGTGGCCGAGAGGAGAGGCGGGAGTCCCGTGTGCCGACGAGCCAGTGACCTGACGTCGCGCAGGCAAAGCGGGCTTGACCTACACACCCCAGTGGATCCAATGCACCTTCGAACTTTATCAAAGGTCATAAAAACCAACCGACCCTGCTGCCAGGGGCAGACACTTAAAGCACAATGAATCCAACACAACTCACTCACACGGCAAGGAACTCAGCGCCTCTGGCAGGGGGCCCGGAGGAGTGTTTGGAAGACCAGCCTCCCGAGCTGTCCGGGGGCGGATGGGTGCAGAAACTCAGAGCCTCAGGTCGCTGACGAGATGCCACGCAGACGTTGGGAAGGAGGAACGGGGCGGGTGGACGCGGCTCGCCGGTGTGTCTCCCGCGACCTGCGTCTCATCTCGGCTTGACGAGCTGCTGTTGAGTATGAAAAGCCACAGGGGCAGCTGACAGGCATCCCATTCATCCGAAGTGTCTGTTTGATACAGGGGAGATAACTTCTTTTTCTTTCTTCTTTTTTTCCCCCCTCTCATTGGCTTGACGTGTGTATCTGTTCTTATCCAGGTTTATAAATATATATTTTTAATAAATGTGCTCTATTTTTTAGCATGAAGCCCATGTTTGGAGAGGCGCTCCCGGATTCGCCAAGCTCTCCTCGGTTTTCTCTGCTTCGCCCCCCTCGAGCACAGACGCCCCGTGGCGTAGTCATTCTAGTCCTGTTTCTCGGTTCTTGAATCTTTGACCTTCTCTCTCTTTCCCTCTCTCTCTCTCTCTCTCTCTCTCTTTGGTCTGGAGGACATTTTTCTGTCATATGAGCTGTGGTCTTGGTCGGTGCATGTCTTGAGATTGTCCGTGGAGCGGCTCCGTGTCGTTCCGCCAGAGTTATAAAATGATCGTGGGCATGTGGACCTTGGATGCACTGTACCCTTACTGAGAATTATGCATGAACAAAGGCTGAGTGATAGATCAGCTTAAAAAATTGCCAAGGGCAAGCTCTGAGGAGGAGGGCGGCTGCGTGTGGCGGGTCAGCTCACCGACGGCGTTCTTACTTCATTCTTGTGACCATTCGTTGATCAGGTTTTGAGTTTAGTGGCCGTGTGCCCTTGAAAGATGGACAGGACGAGGGGAGGAGCTCAGCATTAGGTGCATAGTCCCTTCCTACGTGAGCCACCTGGGATCCTTTTCTAAGTAGGTGGGGCGTCCGTGACACATGGACGCCCCACCATGAGAGCTCAGTCCAGGCTGTGAGGACACCCGTGGGATAGGTGACTTTTCAGGGGCACTAGAAGGGAGGTAATGATCGCCCTAAAGGATTGCTGTGCTTTTTAAAGTTCCTGCTCTACACCCACATACAGCTACTTTCTCCTTGGCAGGGACGGTTAAATAAGTAAGAGTTTGCCCTGCTCCCAGGCTGTCTGAGATGAGCCTCTGCTTGGCTGCGGTGGCATGGTCTTAAAAGGAGGGTCAGAATTCCTCATTCCAGCGCCAGCCCTGCCCTGTGCCTAGATGGACTTGATTGATGCCCAGAGGTCTCTGCCGCCAGATCTGTCCTTACTTAGGTCTGGTGTCTGAAATTCCACCATTAGAGAGAGTCATTTCTTGGGCTCTCCTATAAGGGACCAGACTCTTTATAAAGCAAATGCCCTTGAGTACCCGGTTGTGACAGAAATTCAGATGTCTTCCCCACCAGAAGGGAAGGAAGTTGACAAGCATGTAGGGTGTGCTGCGTGCCAGGCACTTCGGAGTCTCCACTTCAAGACATGGAATTCTCACAGTAATCGTGAGAGAGGGAGTTTTTTCCCCACATTGCAGACGAGGGAAGGAGGGCTCGGAGAGGCCAGGAAACTTCCCTGGGATCACGTGGTTCCTCGTGGTGACTCACTGTCTGTCTTCCATAGCCCAGTGCGGGCCTGGAGGCCTCTGGGAAGAGAGAGAGAGAGGACGCCTGGGGCCGTCCCAGGAAAGGGCCCTCGGGGGTCAGCCCACAAACCCCATGGCTTTGCTGAAGGCCACCTCTGCACACCTCTCTTCCCCGCCCCCGCCCCCGCCCCGCAATAAACAACTCGGGAACTCCTTCAGCACTGGCAGAATCTCATACAAATAAGGACGAGGGGCAAGAGGAGGCCGGTCAGAAATGAAACGGAATGTCAGGGGGAGGAGCTAACGGGTTCCATGTGACTGTGGAAAGACTGTACAGAAATTCTGAGCAGTGAACAGAGTGATCAATAAAGGTGCAATGGAAAAAAAATCGTCACTGTCTTTTTTTTTCAACTTTGTGGTATTTTAAAACATCAGCCTCATTCCTTTGCCTATATCTGTTTTTTATTTTATTAAAAAATTGAACATGACTCTGTTAAACTGAGTCTGTTTTATTCAGCTTGAGGAAGCCCCCGTGGTTCTCCAAATGTACTAATTTGACATTTATGGAGGGGCACAAAGTGCCTCGCAATCCTCCGAACAGCCCCCCGAGGAGTTCCCGGGTTGTCCGGGACCACGGGCCAAAGGAGAGCTGCCCGGTGAGCGGCCACGGAGCAAGGCAGCCACCTCTGCCCGCAGCTCCGCACCCCACTTATCTCGTTGTCACGCAGCAGAGCCCCAGAGCGCACACCAGGCAAACCCAGGGTCCAGGGACATCTTGAGCAGACGGGGAAGGGAGAGGCTGCAGGGGCCCTGGGTCTTCGGAGTACGTGGGCTGGGCCCCCTGTGGCAACAATCGCAGTGCCCAGAACGGCAGCAGGCCCGGATCCAGGACCAGCATTTCCCGCGTGGCCTACGCAGCCTCATGTGCGGGACCTTTGCAACAACCTCATGTGTGGGACCCTAGCAACTACGTCATGTGTGAGACTCTAGCAACTACCTCACATGTGGGGCCTTTGCCACAACCTCACTAGACCTGTACCCTTATCCCCACTTTACAAGATGGGGGGAAAGGCTCAAAAAGGCTAACTGCCTGCCACGTTCACGGAATCAGACCTTCTGGCCACAGGTCCACGTGCCGCTGGCATCTTGCGCGGCCCAGGCTGTGGGTTTGAGCTCAGCTGGAGCCACGAGGCTAGTTTAGTCTCATGGTGCACAGCACCCCCCCACCCACCCACACACACGCCCCTGCCTCTCCTGGACCGCAGTCCAGCTGGCCCCGGGGAGCATGGTGGAGTCAGTGCATGTCACCTCTGCCCCGGGAAACAGGCTCAGAGAGCCAGGTCCTGGCAGCAGAGGGCCAGGCAGGCCAGGGCAGTGAGGTCGAGTAGTTTGGGGCTACAACGTGCTCGCTATGGCCGGAAAATACCTGGCCTCAAATGATTTCTGTGTTTTATATCTGGGTGACCAAGAGCAGGTCACGACAACTCTGTGAACGTGGGCTTCCTTGGCCTGTAATGGGGGGTGGCGGGGCACCTGTAAGTGGCCCCACACCCCATCAGGTAGGTATTTCTACCCACTTACCTGATGCAGAACATGCATCCCGGAAGGGCGAGCTGACTGGGGAAAGGCCCCAGACCATGAAGTCACAGGGTG
The DNA here is from genome assembly GCF_036850765.1 of Saccopteryx bilineata. Lineage (NCBI taxonomy): Eukaryota > Metazoa > Chordata > Mammalia > Chiroptera > Emballonuridae > Saccopteryx > Saccopteryx bilineata. The sequence continues at coordinate 9,201,088 of NC_089493.1, read as the reverse complement.
AGGAGTGGGGCCCAGGCTCCAGGCGCTGTTCTCTTCACCTTTGCGACCTAAGCGTGACAAGTAAGTCCCCAAACAAAGAGTGCCGTGGGGTCTGCGGTTCCCTGGAGGAGACAGAACGCCTGAAGCGTGTCGTGTGCAATGCAAGGGAGGCAGACCCGACAGAGACGGAGAGGCGTGCACAAGGTGTGGACAAGGCAGGGGGCTCCTTTCCTCACAGTGTTGTCGTGCTTTAACCAGCCAGCCAACTAGGAGGCCCCGCTGTAGTCCCAGGACCTCCCAGGTAGTGTGGAGCTCTTCGGGGAAGTCTGGGAAAAGGAGCCCGTTGAGTTCTTTTCACTGGTTTGTGGTTGTTGGGGGCGGGACCGCAGGCCTCCTTCCCCCGTGAGCTTCCGGCTTTCTACGCAGAACCAGTGTCTTAGCGCAGAACCTGGAGCTCCGCCCCCGCCGCCCCCCGCAGGAAGGTGGGACCCTGCCTCCAAAGAGCACAGTTTTGGGGGTGCCCTCTGTCACATGTAGGCCCAGACAGAGGCCTTTTCTTTTCTTTTTTGGCCAATAATGAAAAGAGCCCCATTGACCCAGCACTGACTTCTCCTCTTTCATTCTGTCTTTTCATAAATCACACACGCATCATCACAGCAGGAAAAAAGAGTTACAATTGTTTTTAATCTATGTGATTTTTAAAAACTAAAAATAATCCTCAAATATCGCCAACCAGAAGCAACCACGATTCATATGTAGTGTGCACATGACAAACCACGTGGCCTGCATATCTGCTTGGTGGGACCATTTTCCTTGGAATTTTAAAATTCTGTTGCCTTCAGGCAGGGCACCTTCTGTAGGTCACTGTCCCCACGTAACCTGTTATCGTGGGCGGCTTCCCTCAATTCTGTTACTTGCTGCATCCAAAGACATTCTAGATGGCCATCCTCGACTGGACATTCAGTCACCTCCCCATAACCGGCATGTTGGATATTATAATTTACACAATATAATATTCATATAATGTCCATGCTAGGAACAGATAGTTTTTCATTGACAATCATGAATACACTTCCATATCAATGAATCTATTTTGGCAAAGCATTCGGAAAGGCTGTTTGGTTTTCAGTGTTTTGAATTGTGCAGCATTATGTGTTTCCCTATTTTTTTTACTGTTGGACCTTAGGTTATGGTCCATATTTGCTGTGGACCAAAGGGCTTTGCTCTTTAAAGCATTCAAAGCATTGCTTTTTCCATCCTCAGGACCCTTTAGAGTGGTCGGAGGGGTTGTTTTTTACAATAAGCTTCGAGGACAGTACCCAGGTAAGTCACCGTTTCCCAAACCACACTGGTGATGGTACCCCCTGGGTGCTTATTAAAAACACACCTTCCGAGGCCCCTGGAGCAGGTAGTCAGGCAGACTTGGAAGTGTTGATCCAGAAGGAACCTGATTCTGAGACCCCGGGACTCCAGTAGAGGTGATGGTCTCGGAGAAAACACACGTCTCTTTCGCCTGGGTGTTCTCAACTACAAAAAGCTGACAGTAATGTGTGCATCCAGGTCACTGTGAAAGTCAAATGAGACCATGCAGGCACAGCTCCCAACAGAAAGCCTGGGGGAACAAGTGAGCTCTCTCTGGATGGCAAGATCAGAGGAAATCTTGTAGTCTGTCTCTCTTTCTCTCCCACATTTCCCCTTCTCCTTCCTTCCCTCTCTCCCTCTTTCCCTCCCTCCCTCCCTTCTTCCCTCTCTCTCTCCACTAAGCACCAGGGCCTCAGCTCACTTTCCTTTGAATGTTTCCATCACCCACATTGAGTTGTAAGGCTCCCTTTTCCCATCAGCTGCCTGCAAAACACCAGTCCGCTGACCCATTCCCTCGTTCCATTATTCTTACACAGAATGACTCCATTGCCCCTCTAAGCACTTTCCTAGTAGCTATCAGGAGCCCAGACTGGCTATGATCATGCCACGCATTGGTAGAGACCAAATTTCTGATTCCTCTTTTGAGAGAGCTCTTCTGGAAGACCCTGTGACCTCCACCTTCCTAAAGGCAGGACTTCTGTCCTGGGACACCCCCAGGAAGATCCCCTTGTGGGCTGGCAGATCCTCTGACATCACTATATAATGATTCCTTCCTCTCGTGGGCAGCAGATGGAATGAATAGACTGTGAGTATTTTCCATTGTTTGTAAACAAGTTGCACAAAACTGTGTATACTCATGCAGAAGAAGGGCCACATACTGCTGTGACAAGATCACATAACACATGTAAATTTGCTCTGACAAGACTCTGTAAAAGGCATGCTTGCTAACTATTTCTAGAAGAGTATCATGGGAAACGTTTGCAGAACAAGATAAGAGTCATGAATGGATGTCTTCCCAGTGAGGTAATAAAGGGTCTGCACACCTCACCTCACTACCTGGGACAGCACAACTCAACATTTTGTTCAGATAGTCAAAGCATCCCACCTCCCTGCTGGGGGCTGGACACTGTGGGGTGACAACTGAGTAGTCATGAGCACTGTAGTTACTGAAAAATGAAAGAACAGTGTCATCAACTATATCTGGACCATCATCCGCCCCACTCTCATCTCCTGGAGAGAATGTAAACAAGGATGCTGAAAATCACACTGCAGAGTGTGAAAAAATAGAAAGGTGAGGAAGGCCAAGGGCAACATGGGGTCCCAGGAAGTTAGAAGATATTTTTCCCATGGAAGGAACTCTCTGACTCTCTGACTCCTTACCTGAAGGAGGAGTAAGCTTGTCTAGGTATAGCATCTAAGTGATTGAGGGAATAGTATTCCCATAAAGGAAACAGGATGTCAGAAAGCTAAGAAAGAGGAGAGTGTGGGATATATATAAGCTGAGGGCCAAACCTTTGGGAAAGAGCTTTTGAAGGCAAATCATTCATTCACTCACTCATCTATTCCTTCAACAAGTACTTATTGAGGCCTTGCTATATGCTGGAACATGGCCAGGGCTACACCAGTAAATAGCATAGATGCATGATCCGCTCTCATGGGGAACCGTGTCCCTGAGGATAAGCCCAGGTGAGTGCCCAGATGGGAATGGCAGGAGAACCAGTGCAAACCCCATTCTGGCTTAGATAGCTAAGGATGGTTCCCATAGGTGTGGCTCTCCACAAGGGGGGCAGGGTGAAACCTTCCCAGGACAATTTGAAGCATCATGATCTAGTGTAAGAAGCAGAGAGGACTTGAAAGGAAAAGACCCAATTTAACCCTGGCTTCCTTCCTTTCTAGCCGTGTGACCAAGAATAGGTTGCTTCACCTCTGAAATCTATTGTCCTTCTGTGCAAACTGGGAATAACACTCACCTTGCTGAGTAGTTGTAAGAATTAAATAATATCAAGGATACAAAGTGTATGACACATAGAAGTCATTCTATAAATTGATATTTTTACTATGATAGAACCAGAGTTTTTATTTCACTGCCATTAACGACCACAGGCCCTTTTTCCATTGTGGTGGCTGGAAGGAGCTGTCCGTGGTGCCGACCTGTTTTATGAGAGCTGAGGCCTCTGTCCTATGTCAAGAAGATACATCTTTGCAGCAAGCATCTACAGTTGGAGGAAACACACGTGCGTTCCAAGAAGAGAATCCATCAAGGACTCTCCTCCTTTCTCGCTGCTTACATGATGGTAATACTCCCAAATTGCAGGCAAAAAACTTCAGGGAAATACCAGTTACAATGAGACTATTGTTGAAAATCTATCACTGTTGGTTTAGTGTTCACTGATGGGAAACATCCTAGTAAGAATAATAATAGAAAATATAATAGCAACAATGTCACAACAGTCGGACTCATATTGAACAGCAAGATGCAGAATAGTAGGATGGTTAAGAATGCAGTTTCCAGAAGAAGGACATTGGCTTCAAATCCTAGCTGTGTAGACCTCAAGTGAGTTACTCAAAATGTCTGAGAATCCTGATCCACAAAATAGAGTCAACACAGGACCAACCTCGTGGTGTTGTTCTGATGATTAACTCTATTTGTATATGAAAGGTCTTTAGAGTCATGTCTGGCACAGAGAAATGACTCAATAAACGTTAGCTCTTAGCACAGCAATAAATACCTTTTAGCACGATTGTTAAGCAGCCCAAGTGAGACATTTTGCATACATTATTGCAAACATCCCAACAACATGCAGTGACCAATTACTAAGGTAAATCACACTTCCCATGCAATTATGTGCCTGCCACATAATCTTTTTATATGCCATCTCAATTAATATTATAGAATAGGTTGTCTCTTATCCTCTGATGAGGACCAGAGAAAATAAATACCTGGATTTAAACCCAAACCTACCTCATTTCTAAAACTCTGCTTGAATGCCTTGGATGAAGCCATCACCATCCCAGAATGGACAGGTGTTTCTTGATCGCTTCCCATTCCAGGTTCTATTTGCTGCAGGAATAGGGTCCCCGGCTTCTGGAGCTAGGCTGTCTGGGTTCTAATCCCATCTCTGCCATGTCCTTAGTTGTTTAACATCTCTATCCTTGTTTGTTCGTTTGTCAAATGGCAATAATAAATGTCTGTTATGTAGAGTTGCTATAAGAATTAAGTTTATAAATGTGAAACACCTAGGATGGAGATTGAAACATAGTAAGGAATGTATTTGTTCCTTTTACCATTATACAGTGTGCATGGGGCAGAGGGACAGCACTAGTTTAGTCTTTTGTGATTTTGCCCATGTTATTCCCTCATCCTGAAAGAGCCTTCCTTCCCTTTCCCTAGAGCAGGGGTCGGGAACCTATGGCTCGCGAGCCAGATGGGGCTCTTTGGATGCCTGCATCTGGCTTGCAGACAAATCCTTAATAAAAAAAATAACATTAAAAATATAATAAAACATTCTCATGTATTACAATTTGTTCATTTCCTACCGCTCATGTTCATGGTTGCGGGTGGCTGGAGCCAATCACAGCTGTCCTCCGGGACAACACCAAATTTTTATTGGATAATGCATAAGGTACACGGGTCATTGTATGGCTCTCACAGAATTACATTTTAAAATATGTGGCATTTATGGCTCTCTCAGCCAAAAAGTTTCCCAACCCCTGCCCCAGATGCTAGGTACCACCTCTTCCAGGAAGCCTTTCTTTCATGTCCTAGACCTCCCAAGGGGGGAGTAGTGACTTCTGAAGACACTCACAGTTCCACACTCTTACTGCACTGGGGCCACTTGTGTCTAAGCTATCAACATCTTGTCCTAGCTAACAGTGGTGCCCTCAGGACAGACAGGGCCTTCCAGAGAGTGCCTGGCTCAGGATGCTTTCTGTACATGGGACTTAAAATAAACCAAATTTATCTAAATCAGAAAAAACACTGCCTTCAAATCCAAAGCCATTTGCCAGCACAGCCCATAGCCTAGGGGAGAAACTTTTGCCAGCCACATAGAAACAAAATGAGCAGGATCTACTCCCTACTCCCTCCAGAATAGGCAGTAGAGGTTCTTTCCCCTAAACAGAAATTAATTCAGCCCAGAAATAAATCCCCAATGAGCCTCCCAAAGAGCCCGTTAGTGAACAACAGCTACCCACTGACAAGAGTTTCTTTCTGTGAAAGTCCCACCGAGTCGCTGCTGAATTCTGTCTCCCTGCACAGCAGCAGGCCTGAGCCTGAGGGATGGCCAACAATTACAGGAGAGTAAATATTTCAGCAGCACGGAGTTGGGCTTCTCCACAGCCAACAAGAAGCTGTTTCTCTTGCCTTTAAACTGTTTATTATAATACAAGTTCAACTCCAGCAAGGGAATGCATTTCTCTGCCTCCTCCTCCAATGAGTTATTTCAATGCTGAGGTCTTTCTTGCTTTGGCAAAACCTCTGCATAAACTGGAGACAGAGTGCTTTACTCTCTGGGTACCAGCAGAGGCCCTGAACTTGAAACCAGATTCAAATCCGGGCCCTTCCAAGCACCAGCCATGTGACCTTAGGCAAATCACTTTTCAACTTTCTGGACTTCAAGTTCAAGAAAATGGGGAGAGACGTACATGACTAAAAGAATATGGAAGTAGCTAGCTCTAGAGGTGCCTCACTGAACGCAACCACAAACTTTGTGGCTCCCCAAAGTCATTCCTCACTACAAAATTGTTCAGGCTCTTGGTGGTCATAGATAAAAGAATGTATGGTCTTCCCAGCCCAGAACATGATTCCTGATTGATACATAGCATAATAGTAATTCAACTTCCCCTTCACGACTGGTTTAAGAAAGCATACAGAAGCCTGACGCAGTGGATCAAGTGTCAGACTGGGATGCAGAGGACCCAGGTTCAAAACCCCCAAATCACCAGCTTGAGTGCAGGCTCACCAGGTTGAGTGTGGGGTCGCGGGCTTGAGCGTGGTAGACATGACCCCATGGTTACTGGCTTGAGCCTATAGGTCACTGGCTTGAGCAAGGGGTCACTTGCTTTGCTGTAGCCCTTCCCCCAGTTAAGGCACATATGAGAAAGCAATCAATGAACAACGAAGGTGTCGCAAGGAAGAATTGATGCTTCTCATCTCTCTCCTTTCCTGTCTGTCTGTCCCTATCTGTTCCTTTATCTGTCCCTCTCTCTGTCTCTGTCACACACAGAGAGAGAGAATAAAGGACAAAAATACAGTGGCCAATGAAGCCCGCGGGGAAACAAGCTGGGTTGGGGAGGCTTCTGGGACAGATGTCCTCGGCTCCAAAAGGGATCCCTCAAGGAGTGATAACAACAAGATGGTGTGAGGGAGTCCTCCACCCACATGCCTCCATAGAAACCACAATTCGGCAACCATTCATGACGAAGGTGCCTCTAGGAATTTCGGGACCCAGCTAGGACACTTCGAAATCTTGGTAGAATCCAGGACCAAGGACAGTCATGTTGTAAAGGCAGATTCTTTCCCAGGAGGCAGAACTTCTGACCTCTGACCTGGCTACAGACCCAGAAACAGCCTCATTCCCTTGTGGACGCAGCTACAGCCCTAATGAGCCCTGGTTCTGCCATTAGCATCATTCAACAAAAGATCCTACAGGAGTCACACCCACCTGTGCCCCACATAACAGGCTTGCTGACCCCAGTTCCCACTGTGGACCCTGAAGTGCCCCATGGCTTGGTTCCATCCCCTCTTACCCACCAGTTCTGCCCATTCAGAGTGATCAGGCAGATGTCACTCCAATCCATGCCCCTGAGGCAGGCCTACCAACCAAGCTCCAAATGAAGGTGCTGAAACAGTCCTGTAACCTGGTTTCAGCCTCACTCTATTGCAGTTCTGGAGACAGTACCATTTGATCCTCAAATGCGCAGACACTAACATGGGGCTACATGGGCCATGAAGAATCAGGCAAACACACCAAAGCAAATTAAGAAAGCTGCAGTAACCAACCCCAAAGAGATGGAGATCTACCAATCTCCTGACTAAGAATTCAAAATAATCATTTTGTAAGAAGCTCAGTGAGATACAAGAGACCATGGATAACTAAATGAAATGAAGAAAACAGTGCATAACAAAATGAGAAGTTTAATAAAGAAATGGAACACACACACACACACACACACACACACACACACACACACACCCCAGAGCTGAAGAACACAATGACAGAACCGGAAAATGATTCAATAGGGAGCTTCAACAACAAACTTAAACGTGCAGAAGAGTCAGACAACTCAAGGACAAGTCATCTGGAATTATACAGTTAGAGAAATGGTTTTGATTTTGTTAAACTAATATTTGTTGAGTGGTGCACAGGATGCTCAATGGTGAGATACAGTTCCACAAAAGGCCACACGAGAAACTGAAGCAGAGAAGGTCATTATCCACAGATCCTGGAGGAAATACATGGTACCCCTCAAGATGCCACATGGGAGGTCAAGGTCAAGGCAGGGTGCAGCCAGAGACAGAGCCATGGGACCTGAGGCGAGGCTTTGATCAAGGTCTGTGGGTAGAGCGCTTTGGGGTTCCTGTGCTAAGTTTAGATTGGTCAGTTCAAAAGAAAAAGAGCAGGGTGCTGGTCAACCCCATGAAGGTCCTATCTGAAGGACATACAGGGGGAGATACTATCGATCACAAGGACTGTTGGGAAGGTCACATACACTACTTTGTGACTCTGCAGGCTGTTATCTAGGACATGGGCTTGCACAAGGGAACTAGTGTCAGTTTAAGGCCCCCACAGGGCACTTGGCCAAAAATAAAATGGATGCCAAGACAGCAGTCCCATGGAGTAGCTTAGCTAAACTGTTGACAGGAACAACAAGAAACAAGAATAAGAAAAAGTGAAGAAAGCATATGGGACCTGTGGGACATCATCAAATGACCCCATTTAATACACTTTATGGAAATCTCAGAGGAGATGAAAGAGAGAAAGGGGCAGACAGCTTATCTAAAATAAATAATGGCTCAAAGCTTCTCAAATCTTGGGAAGGATAAGAACACCCAAATACATTCAGCTCAAAGGACCCCAAGCAAGATCAGCTCAGAGGAGATTACCCTAGATCAGTGGTTCTCAAACTTTTTGAAGTCAGGGTGCATTTAAAATTCTACAAATAATTGTAGGTGCACTATATACAAATTTCTGAGAAATATGTTATAATGATTAAGTCAAATATTAAAGAAAAGAAATATAAAGTCCAAGTGTGCTTTTATGGTAATTAAACAAAATAAATACAACAAAATTAAATTTACTCTGACATTAAAATACATTTTTATGTTACATTTTTTGAGTTATGCTTTTAAAAATTCGTAATAAAGAGGGATTAAAAAATAAAAAAACTACAAAAAAGTTATCTTTTTACATATATAGGTACATTCTTAGTAAGATTTAGTAAATTTGGCAGTTCCCAGTGCAAATGTATTGTTTTTCCATTCTTGTGTTTATGAGAAACATGAGCCTGATGTGTCCTAGCGATTTCTTCAATGTTTGGGCATATACTGTATTTAAAAGGCAAACTCTCATTTCCTTGTCAATACATTGAAGAATTCATCTCTTTTTACTCTTAATTGTGTTGAGTGCAGAAAACCCCCACCTACATATCATCTTAACTTTACACCAAACAAAGGATAGAAGAAACTTGCCTCCAGTCTTTCCAGGAAACATGGGGGTAGTGTAAACCAGTGGTCTCCAACCCCCGGGCTGTGGACTGGTACCAGTCCGTGGGCCATTTAGTACCAATCCGCAGAGAAAAAATAAATAACTTACATTATTTCTGTTTTATTTATATTTAAGTCTGAACAATGTTTTATTTTTAAAAAATGACCAGATTCTCTCTGTTACATCCGTCTAAGGCTCACTCTTGAAGCTTGTCTTGATCACATGATACATTTATCCGTCCCACCCTAAAGGCCGGTCCGTGAAAATATTTTCTGACATTAAACCAGTCTGTGGCCCAAAAAATGTTGGGGACCACTGGTGTAAACAATTCAGCACCACAGCTTAACAGCCTTTTATAACCTAATCAGGCAAGTGAGGTGGGGGGTTGGGCAGACTGTCAGTTTACAGCCAATTCCCCACAACTCTGCCCCCCCCCAAAATTTAAACTCCAAAAACCCTGTTGGTTTTTTGGTTCCCAACAGGAACATATTTCTCTGGGATACCATAGGGCACACCTGGAAATCTTCTAGGGTACACACTTTGAGAACCACTGCCCTAGATGCATTATCAGATGGTCAAAAGGCAAACAGATATCTTAAAGAGAGAATGTACATGTAGCAATTGTTTTTTATCACTGGATATTGGTATCTTACCTGTGATGTCTGGGACTGCTGCAGCCATCTTGTGACCATGAGGGGATACGCTTAAGAACTACCACACAAAGATGATGGAGTAGAAAGAGGGAAAGGGCCTGGGGCCCTGGTGGTGTCATTGAGCCTCTGACTTAAGCAATGCTGACTCCACTCAATTTTCTGGTTATGTAAAATGATTTGTGTCCTTTATTGTTTAAGCCACTTTTAATTAAGTTGTATATTACATTCAACTAAAGTTATCTTAAAAAGAACACCCATCAACAATGAAAGCTCAAACTTCTGGCATTTTCCCACGGGAATGTCACCCATCTCTCTACCCAACTAACCAGCCGCCAGCAGAGCATTAATGAGCACCTACTATGTCTGGAGAGCTTGCTGTCTCGGGGTGGGTCTACAATGTCATATCATTTTTTAAACAGATACCAGGACATTTTCCTTCTCAAGTCATTTTAAATCCAAGACACAAATCACAACCATGATGATGATGGCGACATCTGAGTGAATTAGGATTCTTAGTTGCAGACCATAGGGCCCACCCTGTCTAGTTTAAATGGAAGTGGAATTTATAAAGATGGTTAGTCACTCACAGAACCTCCCAAGGGAGCCCGAGACGGGTATGGAGACCACGTCACCAGGAACAGAGCCCAGATCACCCACAAGCCCCCCGATCTCATGGCCTTTGGGTCAGGGCCTGCAGGTGCTGCGAACAGGACACAGCTGCTGTCCTTGAGCTCCACTGGCTCGGACACCTGGACACGTCCTCAGCCCCTGCCCGTCACCATCCATGTGAGGAAAGGATTCCATGTGGGGTCTGCTTCCTCTGCGTCTGTCTTCCAAATCAAGGCTTTGCTCCATGGATGCCTCTGATGATCCCAGTCTAGGCAACATTCTTAGCTTCAAGAAGAGCTGGGGAATTCCCTGCTGGCTTCTGCTTGGGGCCTAGAGGCTTCAAATGTGACAATGACCTCAAATAACGAGAAAATATTCTAACATGTTGAGTTTTAGGACAAAAGTCCATTATACCATCTACTCAGAACTTTGATTTAGCTGGAAAACTCCCTTCGAATGAGCTGACAGTTTTTTTTTTGGGGGGGGGGCTTATGTGAAAACTTTGGGGGTAAAATGTGGTTGGATCCTCTGATTAGAAATCGGATAGCCCATGTCCATGTCTTGGCTCCATCACTAACCAACTGGGGCTAAGTAACTTCTGGACTCTTATTTTTTAATTAAAATATTTTATTTATTGATTTTTAGAGATAGAGGAGTGAGAGAGAGAGAGAGAGAGAGAGAGAGAGAGAGAGAAAGAGAGAGAAGGGGGAGGAGCAGGAAGCATCAACTCCCATATGTGCCTTGACCAGGCAAGCCCAAGGTTTCGAACTGGCAACCTCAGTGTTCCAGGTCGACGCTTTATCCCACTGCGCCACCACAGGGCAGGCCGACTTCTGGACTCTTCGTGGTGACCTCGTGAGCTCCCCTGAGACTCAAAGGAGTCAGCCTTGGTCTTCTAGACCTCTGACACTCATGCTTCCTGTCCAAAGCTCAGAGCCAAGGGAGTGGGGTTTCAGTCTTAGCCAGGAATTGCCTGGATGACCCTGAGAGTGTCATATAACTTCCTTGGGTCTCAGTGTGCAAACCCTTTAAATAGTGGGTAAGACCAGTTGGTGACTGGGATCCTTCTTGCTCCATTCCTCACCCCTAAAAAAAATGTGGCCACATCTGATGACCCTCCAGAGCAACCTGGTTTCTGTTGCAATAATCCTCCACATAATGTTGTTCTCTTTTGCAAGAATCACCAAAAGGCAGCTCCCCCAGGGAAATCTGATGCTCAGGCATCAGTAACGTGCACTAAATATACCCCAAATCAAAAGTGACCAAGAACTCTTTTGCAAAGAGTCCCATGACAACAACAATTTCTAATACCACAATGTCTCCCCAGAGAGGTGCCACTGACCTGCAGCAGACAGCTGCCCAGCTGGCTAATGGACTGTCTTCTCAGGGTGCCCGGGATGCCAGCTTCCGTTAACCTATCTGACCCCTGCCAGCCATGTACACGATCGTACTCGACTCACCTCCAACATGTCTTGGGAATGGTATCCACACTGGCTCCCCGTGAAAAGGTGTGACTCTTTTATCTCTCACTTTGGGAAACCCACGTGCCGTGGACATAGCGGCCCGTGTCTGGAGAACCTGACCCCAGCCTTTTTGGTATGTATCGCAGAGACTCGCGGCTCCATGCCTACTCTCAGGACGAGAGCACCATCTGCCCAGACTCCATGAGGTCCACCCCGTGGTGGAATGCAGGAGTTAGCACCGACGTGCTTATCTGACAGGGGACAAGCTTCCAGCTCTCCTTCCAAGCTCCAGTTTCCCTGTCTTGCCAGATGGATATAGAATAGAATTAGCCACAGAGAATTAGCAAATGGATGTGTGCAGAAGCTCCTAGCTTGTACCTGGCATTTAGTAGGTGTTCAGGGAGCGTGACTCCCCTTTCTTCTCTCAACGCCCTCTGTAACCTGGATCCTGCTCTCTTTGCGGGGGGAGGGGGGAGCTCCCAAGTGCACCCATCCCTCCTCTGTCGCCCTCCCTTCTGGCCTGTCCCCTGCAGCCTCCGAGGTTCCTTCCAGTGCCAACGTTCCAGGAACCCAGCCACACTGGGGAGTTACAGCAATTGTTGGAATTTACTGCTGCCCTCAAATCATAAAACAGGCGCCGCTGGTTTGCTTAAACAGGGACAATATTCTTTCACAGTTTCAAAGGTGAGTTCTGTCCTCTGTGTGGCCCCTCCTCTCCACTGCCTCCTCCTCTCTCTCCCTTGCAGAAAGAAAGCTGGTCACTTAAAACAAGAAGGAAAGAAAAAAAGCCGCCCTCAGCCTCCTCTGGCTGCCTCTCCCGCCAGCTGCTGTTGCCATGGTAACCACAGGCCTCGGCCTGCCTCCTTCAGCAGAACCTCCTCCCTCAGCGCTGCGCCGCGTGCGTGCAGGCTTCCCCCAGCCCTAGGCAGCCCCAGAAAGACACATTTCGGGTTCCCCTGTTTGTCCTTGAGCTTCCCAGCCTGCCCTCTGCCTTCCTGCTGTCTCTGCCTCTTACGCTCAGGAGGGAGACAGGACCATCCCAAACAGCTGTCCCCAAAGAGGGTGACAGGGTTTATTCATTCGCTCCACAGCCGTCTATGGCTGGCTGCTGTGAGTGGGCACTGTGCCAAAGAGACATCTGACAGCGCCACAATGAACGAAGACCCCCTCCATTTACAGATGGGGAAACTGAGGCCCAGAAAGGGGAGGAGACTGCCCAGGTCCCACGGAGACAGCAGAGCTTGTCTCAGAACCCGGGATTCGGGGGTCCAGGTGAGTACCGTGCCTCTGCATCCGTGGGCCTCTGCCGGCCTCCAGCCACACGCAAGCGGAGCTCTCCGTCGGCACGTGCAGTGGCCCTTGGATTCCCGGCAATGGACGGAGCTGCCCCCATCCCCGCCTGCTCCAGCTGCCGCTGGGGAGGTCGGGCCCAGGCACCCTCAGGCGTGTCCTTTCCTCACAGCCACGGCAGGCCTGCCTCTCGCAGTCCCGCCCTCTGCGGCAGAGTTCCAGGTGTACGTGGGTCCTCTCCTGCTCCCCACAGCAGCTCACTCCTCACGACGGGCACAGCCAGAGAGGTGGTGGCTGCTGCCAGGTCGGCCCCACTTACCTGCCAGCCCCATTTGTGGCTGACGTCACCTGAGCTGGCCGCTGTCCCCCTGGTGTTTCCTGCTTACTGAAACACACATGCCCCCTCCTCTCCTGCACCAGTAAGAGGTTCGCTCTGCAGCAGCACGGGCTCAACCTGCTTGGGGACGGGAGGGAGGATGCTGCGTGCAGCAAAAACGAGGGTGGAATGAGACATAGGCTCTGGCACCCCAGAAAGCGGCTGGTTTGAGGGGCAGAGAGATGCACCCAATGCACTTTTCCCCCTTTCAAGGAGAGAATGAGATAGATCCTAAGTGAAGACCTACTATGAGCCAGGCACTGGGTGCATGGAATCCATCGTCGTCATCTTCACCAGAGCTGCCACCTGAGCACTTACCATGTGCCAGGTACTTGGCCAAGCTCCCTAATTCTCGTGTTTATTTATGCATGCTTCTGCCCGCCCCACCTCCCCTCCTTCCCTCACTGGCCTCCTGTTCAGGGACAACCCCTCCGATTCTTCTTGCTGACTTTCCCCACTCACCTATACACGCATAGGTCATAGATGTGTATCACCTGATTTGGGGGCATCACCCATTCCCCTTTCCACTGCGGACTGTAGGCCTCTTTTACCTTCTCCCGCACCAGCCACGTGCACACTTCCTGCCTTCCTGCTCCCATCGTGATTACATTGTCATTTCATTTAGAGCTGCAGCCACACTATGTGAACGCAAAACCAAGCTGGGTGGGGGCAGGACGTGTTTTGTTTTCCTTGGTGTGGTGGCCCCCAAAATGCACCACTCAGACCTCGTGCAGCAGAAATGTAAATGACTGACAGCCCCAGCTACTGCCCCGCTGGGTCCAGCGCCACGTGCTCTCGAGGCCACACCCCTGCAGCCCGGTGACGCCCAGGCCACACCCCTGCAGCCCGGTGATACCCAGGCCACACCCCTGCAGCCCGGTGACGCCCAGGCCACACCCCTGCAGCCCGGTGATGCCGAGAGCAGGCTCATTCCTGCAAAGCTCAAAACTCTTCCACGGGGCACCTCTGGCGGGAGAACTGTCTCTCCTTCTGAGTGCTCCCTTGTGGGAACGGCGTTGCCATCCAGATTCTAACCAGCCCACCCTTTCCCTCCCTCTCTCCCTCACAGGGGTCCTCCAGGCATGTGGTCTGAGGGCTCCCCTGATTCTCTGTCCCCTCCCCTTTGTCACGGAATGACACGCATGGAATGTCTCCCTACTCAGCCTCTTGAACATCTGATTCCATGTTGCTGTCCTTCTCATCAAACTTGAAATGTCAATCATTGTTTTTCTGCCCACACCATTTGTTTAGAAGTATGTGTGTGTGTGTGTGTGTGTGTGTGTGTGTGTGTGTGTGTGTGAATTCCACCTGGACTCTTCTGGTATGTAGATCTTCTCCACTGAGTCCAAACACACCAGATGCTCTGTCACCTTAAGGAACCTTGCCCTGGAGCCTTCTGGCTGCCCTGACCTGACTGACCTCTCTCCACCGCCACAGGCTGACTTCTCAGGGTCTTCCTTGACCCGCTTCCTGGACGGAGTTCTGCTGCCGCCCCCCTGCTGCAGGCTCCCCTGGCTTGCACACCTTGCTCACTCCCACCACCCCACCCCCGCTCAACCCTCGACCCTCCTCCTGGGGCAGCACGTCCTCCAGGACCTCTTTTTTCTCTTTTCCTTGGTTGCAGCTGCTTGTATCTCGCATCACCTCAGGACCCCTCCACCGGCCCTCCCGATCACTTATCACTTAACTCCAATTTTCTCCTCTCTCTCTCTTTCGCTCTAAATCCGGGAGGTGTTCCGACTTTCTCTTGCTACCCCTTGATTGGATTTTTTAATTCTGCTCTCGTATCTTTTAATTTCCCAAAGTCCTCTTTGGGTCTTGGAATGGCCCTTTTTACAGCACTGCCCTCTTTTTAAAGCATTCTTCATCTGCAAAAGGAGGCGGGAGTGGTACTAATTGTTCAGACCAGCAAGACTCATTTATTGGATGTTTACCCTCCCTGCGTGGCTTTCCTTTCTTTCACGTGGCCTTTTTGTTGTTCTGTTTTGCTGACGTTCATATTAAGTGGGTCCTCGGTGTTTCTTGGCTGACTGGAAGTATTTACAGGCACTTATTCAAAAGCTGACTGGCAGTCTCAGGGAGGGGCAGGGGGCTTGTTGACGGTGTTCGTGTGACGCAATTTCCTCGGCAAAGCCAGTTCTTAGCATCTTTGGTTCTTTTCTCTTGGGCTTATTAAATTTCCCAGGAAGACTCTTCATTTCTTTCTGGAAGCCAATGAAAGAAAATAACCAAGATCTTCACATTTTAGCCTGGCCATATTCAGCCGACTTCCAGAACAGATCCTATTGATAACCCCTTTCTCCATGTGAAAAAAAAAATTTTTTTTCTGTTATAATTATGTAAGGATCCATATTACTCATTTTAGATTTTCTCTTTAGTTTTATTTTATTTTATTTTTTTGTATTTTTTCTGAAGCTGGAAACGGGGAGAGACAGTCAGACAGACTCCCGCATGTGCCTGACCGGGATCCACCCGGCACGCCCACCAGGGGCGACGCTCTGCCCACCAGGGGGCGATGCTCTGCCCCTCTGGTGCGTTGCTCCGCCATGACCAGAGCCACTCCAGCGCCCCGGGCCATCCCCGCTCCAATGGAGCCCCGGCCGCGGGAGGGGAAGAGAGAGACAGAGAGGAAGGAGGGGGAGGGGTGGAGAAGCAGATGGGCGTCTCTCCTGTGTGCCCTGGCTGGGAATCGAACCCGGATCCCCCGCATGCCAGGCTGACGCTCTACCGCTGAGCCAACCGGCCAGGGCCTCTCTTTAGTTTTAGAACAAACTATTGATGATTAAATAGAAGTCTAAATTTCAATTTTAATGATCTTCTTGTAAATTCAGAAGAATATTTCACATAAGAGCTAAAATCCAAACTTGCCAAACAAAAGTTGTATGTTCAGGTCATACCCTGGTTGACTGATTTAAAGGTGAAACATTAATAAAATTCCAAGAGGATTACACAGAATGACAACGGCCAAGGAACCCAAGTTCCGTTTCTTTGTCTTGCCCATCACGGTGCTCTCGGGGTTGATTCTGAGTCACCTTCACAAACACAAGTTGAGACCCACGCACCCCCCAAGAGGCTGAAACCGATCTGAAATGTTAGCAACGCACTCTCAGGTGATGAGCACTGCCGAGGCCGCGTGTGCGGGGTGTGATTCTAATGAACTTCCACGGAGAATACACTAGTGAAGGGTGAACAACAAAAACGGGCTGATCTTGGCTTACATCCAAGTTATTGAAATGCAACAATAAGCACCGTTTATTTAGAACATAGATCCAAAGGATACTTCATTTTTAAAAATAACAGTCGTTCTAGTACTTGTCACTTTTGTGGAGCTCTATAGAGACGTGCACCCCCCAGGACAAACAAACCCTTCCGCGTGTCTGCCCATGGTGCTGCGTGGACCTCCACGACGGGGTGCTCACTGAGGCCCCCCCCCCGCCTTCCAACTTGACCCTGGATGGCCCAAGTCCAGAGCTCCACTCTGTGGTCTCCCCAGAGAACACGGCTCCCACCTTCTGCTGGAACGGGGAAGGGGGCGTGCCCTGCAACGTGAAGTGACAGAAGGAAGCTGAAAGTCTCCTTTTGAACCAATCCTGTTTCCAGCCCCCAATCACCTTGACTTCCAAAATACAGCGCACCCCTCCCAGAGTCTTTGGGTTCTGCGCTCTTCATCCGTTGTTTCTCGGGCCGTGCGACTTGGGATTGAGGGCCCCCAACCTGCTCGATCACTGACGCCGCCACCATTTGGGTTCCAGCTTCTGCTTCCGGTCTACTGATTGGGGGCTCTCTCGTCTCCTTCTCTTTGGCCCACAGGGTCTAAGTCTTACGATTAAATGTCCCCTTGAGTGCAATTTTGATGGAATTTCAATAGGGACCAAAGCTACACACATGTTCAACCTGCCATCCTTAACAAGCCTTTAGCATGCATTTTTTAATTTAAACTTGACTGAGGAAGATGAGGAAAGTGAGACTCAGGTTCCCATGGTGGTAGGTGGTAAGGGTGGAATTCAAAATCAATTCAAATGAACAAGACAGCCCCTCTGTCCCCAGGCGCCAACAGTCCCAGGGAAACCGGCAGGAAAACCAACGGTCTCTGGGCAGTGTGGCCCGAGCTGGCCATGTGGAGGTTCAGGCAGAGCCTTCAATGCAGCCAGGGGGTCCCTGAAAGCTCCCCAAGGAGGTAACATATGAGTTGAATGGTGAAGGAGGAGTGAGACTTTGATTCTTGCACCTGTTCTGTGCCAAGGACTGAGGCATCAAGTTGTGGCTCATTTATCTATCCATCCATCCATCCAAACTCACATTTAGTAGCCCCCGCCATGTGCAGGCTGGACTGTCCCCAGCACAGCACATCGCCTTGTGCTCTCAGCTCTCCCGAACCACCCCAGCTAGAAGCCGTCAGCTTTCTGAGGCAAGCCTGCAACCTCGCCCGGCTTCCAAATCCTCATGCACCTCCCTGGCTCATCTCATTCTCCAAATGCTCCGCGTGCAACAAGAGCCCCACGACCGGGTTTCCATGGAACCGCGGCAAAGCCCCTCCCTCCTCCACAGAGCATGGACGGGTCCGCAAGGTCATCTGGAAGACACTCTGATGAGCCAGGGAAACTGTGGAATTCACGGTCGATGACAGCCAAGCCCAGGACAGATGACCCTGGAGGAAGCACCAGAACTGACTTGACTGCCCACGGAGAGGAGAATCCAGACTTCAGTGTGACCTTGAGCACAACTTCAGTCCGCTCCTGGACTGAGCACCAACACTGCATAATTTATTGGAAACGCTGTCTTTGTGACGGGCTGGCAGTGATTAATTATCTTAATATTTACTACAGGTTCTCTGAGGTTGTGAAAAGTGATTAAAGAGGGTTTTTAGAAACAGTGACTTATTTGTTCTTTGTCCCCTAATTGTTTGCTAAATGACTCACGGTAATGACATAGAACATCTTCATCTTCCCCCAAGCAACCCTTGCATAATGTGGAGGCAGACCCGAAATTCCTAAAGTGCGAACACAGTGGGACTGGGGAGGGCTGGGAAACTCCGGAAGGTGTGGCACGTGGGACTGGAGAGGGCTGGGAAATCCCGGAAGGTGTGGCACGTGGGACTGGGGAGGGCTGGGAAACTCCGGAAGGTGTGGCACGTGGGACTGGGGAGGGCTGGGAAATCCCGGAAGGTGTGGCACATGGGACTGGGGAGGGCTGGGAAATCCCGGAAGGTGTGGCACGTGGGACTGGGGAGGGCTGGGAAATCCCGGAAGGTGTGGCACATGGGACTGGGGAGGGCTGGGAAATCCCGGAAGGTGTGGCACGTGGGACTGGGGAGGGCTGGGAAATCCCGGAAGGTGTGGCACGTGGGACTGGGGAGGGCTGGGAAACCCTGGAAGGTGTGGCATGTGTGACTGGGGAGGGCTGGGAAACCCCGGAAGGTGTGGCACGTGGGACTTGCTGATCTGAGCCCCCCACCCTGTGCACTGCCCGGACTTCTAGCCTCAGCGAGGCAGTGGCTCACATGGAGCTTTGTAGCAAGCTTGTTTTACAGTCAGACATCCATGGGTGGTTAGGATGCAAGCATGGGACATTAGGGGGAGGTAGTGACTTACCTTCAATGCCACCAGAAGAACTGGGTTCTAAACCTGGTATAGCTACATTGTGCCCGAGCGTAAGAAACGAGTCTGTGACATGGAGATCAACTGAACCATCCTGGGTCTTCCTGAGCCAGGTCCCTGATTCAGCCCCCAGGTTTCTCAGCAGCAGGATCCCAGACATCCCTGCAGAGAGGAGAACTGAGTCCTGGGGCAGCTCTCCCCTCCTAATGGGCAAGGGGATCCACTCCCCTGCTCACCCCTCCCGGCCACCACTGGGCTCTTAAGAGGTCAGCTGACCAGAGTGAAGAATGTGGGGAGCCTCTGGGAGAAACGTGGAGGTCCCCAAATTTTTAGAATCTCTCATCCGGAAGTCTGGCCTCTTTACCGGTCAGAACCACGGACAGCGACAATAACTTAACATTTCCAAAATAAAGACAGGGAAGACTCAGAGATACTAACTACATCAGGGAGGGCCTGAAACATTGTGGAGTCTGACCTGTTACTTGACAAATGAGGGCTCAGAGGCCCAGGGAGCAGAGTGGACTGTCTAGCCTCAAGCTAAGCGCAGTTGCCCGGAAAAGGCAGGAACTGGCTCCCCGTCTGGGGCCGCTCTGGGAGGCTGGCCCTGTGCCTGGCCGCCGGGTTCCCAGAGGGCAGGGCTGTCCCGACTCCTGTGGATCTCCAGAACCCAGCACAGGCCAGGCACAGAGGAGGTGCTTAGTGGACATCGTTGTGAGTTCTCTGTTGATTGAAATCCTCCCAGGAACATCCCTGTAGCCCTGGCCAAGGACAGCCTCCCCTGGGGGGGAGGTCCCAGCCATGCTTGAAAAGGTGCCTGTGTCCAGATCTGGCATCGTCATTGCACACAAGCAAACCGGTGTGTTAGTATGGCCTTTTTTAACTGTGCAAGTTGTCTCTGCAATAAGACTGAAAATTATGAATTCGTGTTCTCTGAATCCTTAATAATGCCAGGCACAGACATTTTTAGGGTATCCACAGGATGCTGTCTGGACAGAGGGAAGAGAGAGAATGAGAGAGAGAAGAGAACAGTTGGAGGGACAGAGACTTAGAGAGACAAAGATACTAAAAAGAAACTGAGGACACTACACATGACTGAGTCACTACTATTGTTTCAGGGCCCACAGAGGACAGGGGTACCCTGTGAGCAGGCGGGGCTCACTGGTCAGAGTTGAGGCTGTGCTTTATTTAGTCTGATCCACAGGAGAAAGCAAACATCACGACTCACAGTTGCTCTAAGATCAGCCCCCACCGCACCCCCAAACCCGGAATGCAGGACAAGGATTGATTCTATTAATCTTCCCTGCGGTGTAGGTGCTGGGCTACACCTTTGCGTCTACACATTAGTCACCGGCTGTCACTTGCTTTCTGTGGAGGAACATGCTACCCTGTGAAGCTGCACAGCAGGAAGCTGTACATCAAGCTCACAGAGATGTCCCTGTGAGTCTCAGCCAGGGTGCCTGGGGCTCTCCCATGGACAAGCTCCTGGGTGGACACATGCAAGAGCTGACCAGCTGAAGGGCGCCAAAGTCAGGAGAGATAGATCCTCCCCGCTTTCAGGAGACTGCTGCCCGGATGGTCGCATACGGATCTTCAGGCTCCAAAGAGAAAGCTTGGTTTTGTAACGACACTGAACTACTGTATTTGGTTACTAGGAGAGACCGCCCTGGCTCTGCTTAGCTCACCAGGTCAAGCTCAGGCTGTTAACCAGAACAGCAAGGCACCAGGATCTGGGACATCCCACTGGAGACGTGCCTTTTAGATCATCCCAAGCCAAACCCTGTGCTCTAGCCCCACCAAACGCTCAGGTAGGCACATGTAGCATGGCCGTTAAAACCACTGTAGCTTTGCCTCTGTTCTTCCCTCCTAGGGATGCCTTTCCCTCCTTCCCTGGCCCTCCTGCAGCTCCCCAGTCCGCTGGGACTCCTGGGCATCATTCAGGACCCCAGGCTGAGTCACCCCTCACTCCTCCGTGGCCCGGAGAGGGGCCTCATGTGTCTCTCCACCAGCCCCAGTCCTGGAGTGATTGGCTTACTCCCTCCATTAAGTTGTGAATCCTGAAGACAGACAGTCTGTGATGGACACTGTCACCGTTACCCAACAGCCCCACCTTTCCCCTTCCCCACACTGGACAGCAGACTGGAATCTGGGACATTGGTTCCGGCTCTAGGGATGAGCATGTTAGTCCAAGCTGTTGTGGTCATCTCCCCCTCATGAGTGGTAATGGGCCTCGCAGCCATGGCCACGCCTGTAGTGACTGGCATTGCTCTGGAGATGGTTGTTGATTTATGACCAGGCATGGGAACTGGCACAATCAGAAGAAAGACAAGGGGTTTGCCTGTAGAGTTGGTGAAGAAAATCAGTATCTATCTATCTATCTATCTATCTATCTATCTATCTATCTATCTATCTATCATCTGTCTCCATCTCACTGCCCATGAATGAAGAAGCTCATTGGCCCGATAGACTGTGAGAACCAGCCTAAGCGAGTCCACAGCACTGTGGATGCCTGGAGCGAGGTGGGCCCTCCGGCGCCCTCGGGGCCCCTGCAGCTCCAGAGCCTCCCTCCTTGCTCTGGGTTCCTGCAGCTCCGGAGCCTCCTCCTTGCTCTGGGTTCCTGCAGCTCCGGAGCCTCCCTCCTTGCTCTGGGTTCCTGCAGCTCTGGAGCCTCCCTCCTTGCTCTGGGTTCCTGCAGCTCCGGAGCCTCCCTCCTTGCTCTGGGTTCCTGCAGCTCCGGAGCCTCCCTCCTTGCTCTGGGTTCCTGCAGCTCCGGAGCCTCCCTCCTTGCTCTGGGTTCCTGCAGCTCCGGAGCCTCCCTCCTTGCTCTGGGTTCCTGCAGCTCCGGAGCCTCCTCCTTGCTCTGGGTTCCTGCAGCTCCGGAGCCTCCTCCTTGCTCTGGGTTCCTGCAGCTCCGGAGCCTCCTCCTTGCTCTGGGGCCCTGCAGCTCCGGAGCCTCCTCCTTGCTCTGGGTTCCTGCAGCTCCGGAGCCTCCCTCCTTGCTCTGGGTTCCTGCAGCTCCGGAGCCTCCTCCTTGCTCTGGGTTCCTGCAGCTCCGGAGCCTCCTCCTTGCTCTGGGGCCCTGCAGCTCCAGAGCCTCCTCCTTGCTCTGGGTTCCTGCAGCTCCAGAGCCTCCCTCCTTGCTCTGGGTTCCTGCAGCTCCGGAGCCTCCCTCCTTGCTCTGGGTTCCTGCAGCTCCGGAGCCTCCTCCTTGCTCTGGGTTCCTGTAGCTCCGGAGCCTCCTCCTTGCTCTGGGTTCCTGCAGCTCCGGAGCCTCCCTCCTTGCTCTGGTTCCTGCAGCTCCGGAGCCTCCCTCCTTGCTCTGGGTTCCTGCAGCTCCGGAGCCTCCCTCCTTGCTCTGGGTTCCTGCAGCTCTGGAGCCTCCTCCTTGCTCTGGGTTCCTGCAGCTCCGGAACCTCCTCCTTGCTCTGGGTTCCTGCAGCTCCGGAGCCTCCCTCCTTGCTCTGGGCCCCTGCAGCTCCGGAGCCTTCCTCCTTGCTCTGGGTTCCCAGTTCCACCGGCAGTGCGTTTCCTCACCGTGCGAGCCAGTCTCGGCTAAGGTACCTGCCCCTCATCACTGATGCCCCTTCACCGATACACCAGGTCTCGGTCACCTTTGTGTCCCAGTGCCCAGCTCCTTGCTGGAAACATGGCAACGGCTCTGAAACAAAGGCCAGCCCTGGGCGCTCAAGTTCCGTTCCTGATGAAGGGGGAGAAAGTGAATGAGGAAGAGGAGAGAAACCCGCTGAGGACAGTGGGTCCCTCGGCCACCAGGTTGGGATGGATCAGGGGCAGTGGATAACAGCCACCTCAAGCAGAGTCCACAGTGGGGCCGGCGCTTGCCCTGGGTCTCCCTGACTCCGAGTGCCTGGTTTATGCCCACTTGCCTGGTGGCCCAGACCCCACGGAGGGCGTTATGAGGATGCATGGTGTATTCTATATTCAAGGTGTTTAACCAGGAAATGCTTCAAAGGTGCACTTTCAAACTGGCCCAAATTATACAATTTCATATTCCTCTCTGTGCATCAGCATTGCGTTAACTTTTATAAAACTCCATTATCTTAACAAAACCACCAAGCGTATCTCTCCAGAGCCTCTGCTGATCATTATCACCATGTCAACATTGTTTTTATGTCTTTATAATCAATATCCTTTCCCAAAGCTTTCCATGTAACTCTCTCTTTGACAAGCAGTTCTCACTTCAAATTTATTGCTCTAAACGTCTGTCCCTTTCCACCATGATCGCAGATTGACGGCAGCCTCCGATGGCTGGGCATGCGGGCTGTCTCTGGTTTCTCACTGGACTAATCATGCTGCCGCACTGACAGACTAACTACTGCCCTCAAGATGCTGACTGACCAGTATGTTTCTTCTAATGACTGCCAGAGGCTAGAATGAGAAGTAGGAATCCTGGGTACCTCCCACCCATTGGTTTCCATCAGGATGCATTTGTTTCTGAGGCTTGAAATTTACTCAAGTTATCAGAGGTAAAGAGGAGTTTAGTGTATGGACAGAGAAGGACAATTGGGAACCAGGAGAAAGTCCTTCAGGTGAGCTGGTAGGAAACTTCTGTTGTTTTTTTTTAATTCAGTGAGAGGAGGGGAGGCAGAGAGACAGACTCCTACATGCATCCGGACTGAAATCCACCTAGCGAGTCTGCTACAGGGCAATGTTCTATCTGGGGCCTTGCTCTGTTGCTCAGCAATCAAGCTCTTCTTAATGCCTGAGACGGAGGCCATGGAGTCATCCTCAGTGCCTGGGGCCAACTTGCTCCAATAGAGCCATGGCTGCAGGAGTGGAAGAGAGAGAGAGAGAGAGAGAGAGAGAGAAGCAAGAGGGGGAGGGGTAGACAGGCAGGTGGGCACTTTTCCTCTGTGCCTTAACCAGGAATCGAACCTGGGACATCCACATGCTGAGCCAATGCTCTACCACTGGGCCAACTAGCCAGGATAGTGGGAACCTTCCATACATTATTTCTATTCTCTCTCTTTCTCTCTCTCCCCTGTCTCTTTTTATCTGCCTATCTCTTTCCGTCTGTATCTGTCAGTTTCTCTGTCTTTGTCTCTGTCTCACTGGAATGCAGAGTGAAAAATGTGAAGAAAACAGAATCTAATTTATTACTCATTTTACAAGTGGCACATATATATTCTCAAAGCATTGCTATTGTCATTTTCCTGTGACATACTAGTAAATAAACGTTTGGAAGGGCACCCAATACGTGAGAATGGATGTGCATAAAAGGAGAGGACAGTTGAATTGGGAATAGAGGGTAAAGGGGGAAGAAAAATGGAAATGGAATGGTAGAAATAAAATAAGTCAGGACTTGCCCTGAAAGCTTAGCTGCCCAGGACTCTGACAATCCACCTGGGCAGGTCGGGGACTGCAGACACCGAGCCACCTGAAGGGGGCGAGGACGCGCCCGCGAGGCCTGGCGACCCGGCTGCCCCACCAACCAGGGCAGGAGGCATCTCCAAGTCCATCTGCAGTGCCCGGGGGCCACACGTCTCATTTTGGTACTTTTGCCATGTTTGGAATATTTAACGAACACTTAAAAACCGACTTGGCATACAGGAAAGGATGGAAACAGCTCGTTTTCACATTCTATTTCTCCCCCAGGTCTGGTGGGAGTAGAAGCCTAAGGGGAACCTGACACTTCGAAGAACGTGGTCTTCCAGGTGTACCTTGTTCTCCAGCCCCCGGGTACTACAGCGTCACGCCAGCAAGGACGGTGCCCAGTCCAGCCCCCACCTGGCGGAAGCAGAAGCCCAAAGAAGGGATGGGGGTTGCAGTGGGATGAATGGTGGCCCCCTCTTCAAAATGTATGTGCACCTGGACCCTGGGAATGGGACCTCTGCAGCCCATTCCTGCCCCGTGCACCGCCAGTTAAGACACATTGGGCAGCGGAGAAGAAAACACCAGGGCAAACGGTCTCCCCGAGTCCAGTCCCTTTCATCAGGTGGCCACCAGGACCCCTGCAGACCAAGTGCACCTCTCAGGCTGGTGTGCAGGGCCCTGCAGAGCAGAGACCCCAGTCCACCCCCACCTCCCTGCAGCCTCACTGGGGAGGGGTCACGGACGACGCCCTGGCCCCAACGGCAGCTCCAGGTCCACTGATCTGGTGCCCTGTTAAAAGGGCACATGCCCAGGCAGGCACTTGCTCCGTTCCAGTTGGTTTGGGCCCCGGTGAACGATGCCGCCGCAGACATCTATGTCCACCCACGTGAACTACCATGACAGAGCCTTCATTTCTGTGGCACACACTATATTCCCCAAAATGGGATCGCTGGGGTACGGCTAGCATGCATTCTTCATTTTAACAGATGTCGGCAGATGGCTTTCCTGGAGGACTGTAACAACTGTACCCGCTCACACTTCCACCCACAATGCATGAGACAGCCTTTTTCCCCACACGCCCTCCAGCAACGATTACCACTCTTTTAAACTTCGACAGGCTTTGGAGGATAAAGTGACCTATCGCTGTAACTTTAATTTGCATGTCCTTGACCGCGGTGCACATCCACATGGTCTCTGGCCGTCGTCTGGACTTGCTCTTGCAAAAGTCGCTTCTTCATAGGGCCCTTTCTCGGATGTGCTGTTTGCTCTGGTCAGATTTGAAAACCCTGTGTATAGCTTGTATGGACGTTAGCTGCTGCTCATGCTACAAATATTTATTTTCAAATCTGCCATTTGTATGTTTACCTTTGTTTGTGAGAACTCTTGCCGTGTAGGCTTTAAAATTATATATATTCAAATATGTCTACCTTTTCTCTTATAACCATCGGGGTTTTCTGGTCCTGGTTCAGAAAGATGCTTCTACCCCCTAGATCAAACATATAGCTTATCTTGCACATTTTTAATTTTGTCTTTTCTTAAACAAAGTCTGTAACTCATCTAAAATTTTTTTTTTGGAATAACTTAAAACAGGGATTCAATTTTGTTTTCTTACAAAGGGATGGCCGGTTGTGTCAGCACCATTTGTTTAATCATCCATTCTCTGCACCATCCTGTGCCACGATTTGATTATATATAATATTATTAAATTCTCGTCACAAGCGGGACATGCACATTCGGTTCTGTCCCCCTGATCTGTTTCTCTTTTCCTAGCCCAGTACCGGATGGATTTGGCTACAGTGGCTTTGTAACAAATGCTTTAAAACACTCAAAATCTTTCTCCTTTGTAGATAAGTTTTTAGAATTTCCACCAGGAAGCTTGTAAGACCTTGACTTCATCCTCAGAGTGTGAGGGTGTGAGCAGGCCATGCCTACATCTGTGTCTGGCAGGGGACCTCATTTTAGGTGTCTGTGTGGGGACATTACCAGGCATTTCCTTTTCCATGTGAATGTACGTATTATAGCAAACCCCAGAAATAGAGCAGACGTTGAGCACAGACATTCTTCTTAAAGTTTTTCTTAAATAAAAACTCACTCTGCAGGAGTGCCCTGTGATTTCACACGGCTTTCCAGCATTCCTGCCCCCCGTGGTGATGCGACTTGGAATGAACCTGCTCTTCCTAGCAGGGGTGGAACTCATTTTCCTCCTCTGGAACCAGCCAGAACTAAGAACAGGCTGGGGTCGATCGATAAGTTCAATAACGCTCCGAGCCAGGAGCACTGGCCTGGGGAGGCGTCGCCTCGGCCAGTGGAGAAGACTGGGGAGGGAAGTGGAGCGAGGCCTGGGGCCTCTGTGTCTGGGCAGGGCTGGGCACCACCTGGACTTGCCTCTCAAAGACGTTACACAGGCACACGCATGCACACCAGCACACACGCTCATCTACACGTGCACATGTGTGTACAGATCTGAGTGTGTACACTTGCACACACACGCACGATGCACGGGTTAGTGCAATATGAGTGTATACTGGAGTGTGTGTGTGTGTGTGTGTGTGTGGCAGAGACAGAGAGTCAGAGAGAGGGACAGATAGGGACAGACAGGAAGGGAGAGAGATGAGAAGCATCAATTCTTCGTTGTAGCTCCTTAGTTGTTCATTGATTGCCTTCTCATATGTGCCTTGTTTGGGGGCTACAGCAGAGCAAGTGACTCCTTGCTCAAGCCAGCAATCTTAGGCTTCAAGCCAGTGACCACGGGGTCATGTCTATAATCCCATGCTCAAGCTATCAACCCTACACTCAAGCTAGTGAGCCCATGCTCAAGCCGGTGACCTGGGGTTTCGAACCTGGGTCCTCTGCGTCCCAGTCTGCTGCTCTATCCACTGCACCACCGCTTGGTCAGGCTGTACGCTGGACTCTTCTATAAAACAGCGTTAATATAGAAACAAAGAAGAGAAACTTCCCAGTTAATGCCTTTGTATTAAAAAAAAAAAAAAAGCTAGTCCTTTTTTACCTTCTGACTTTTTACACTGCACGAGCTGTTTTCTGTCGGCAATAAAGGAAGTGAGAAGGGGGGACCCTCGGCCACAGTCCCTCTCGTCCCGCCGGGCACTCGGTCTTCACCCTCCCACGTCCTTTGCACCCCTTATTCCGAGAAGAAATATTTCCACAAGGTCCAATCCGCTCTCACTTCGTTTTTCCCTGTGTTGCTGACTCTCTGCAGAGCTAGCGCCCTGTCCTCAGCCAGGGCTTGCTTCCCCGAGTGGGAGTTTCTAACATACGCCGGGTACGAATATCCCAACTGCTGTATCTTTTTAGTTGTTTGCAAATTTTTGCCTCAAAAAAAAAAAAATCAAAGCACAGAGCACATTTTCATGAAGAGGGTTCCTACCGCTTCCGGGGTGTTTTCTAAGAGTGGGTAGAGGGTTCGTTGGGTGAGGGGTGGGTGGATGAGAGAGAGGGGGCTCAAGTTGTGTTTCAGGGCTCAGTTCCACGGTGCCCTCAGGGGAAGCTCAGGGCTGATGCCCTCAGCCCGCGGGAAAGCGAGGGGCCAAGCGGTGGGCTGAGGTGGGGTGGTCCCGCCAAACCCACCTCTTCTGTAGTCAGAACATTTTTTTTTTCATCTCTTATATGTTAGTCTTATGCAAATGATTTTCTTTCTACAGAGGGGGCATGTTTGAAAATCAGAGGTCAAAATTAGTCCTAAGAGTATTCCTATCCGGCTCCCGTCCACTTATTCCTGCAGGTTTTCATTACTGAACAATCCGTGTATGGGTCTTTTCATTTACTTCATCATTTGCTCAGCTCTTTTTGAAGACCCATTAGGTGCCAGGCTAGACCTTAAAGGTAAAAATGGGCACAACAAGCCCCTGCTTTTGGGGAGGCCACAGTTCAGTGGGAGAGACAGGTGCTTGCCCCCCTGACCGTGATGCAGAGCTTATAAGTCACCATTGTACCATCTCGTTTAACCCTCCCAGGAGCCATCTGGGGAATCATCTGTGATGCCCCCTTTTTTTTTTTTTTAAGATTTTATTTATTTATTTATTTTTATTTTTTAGAAAGGAGAGGGAGAGACAGAGAGAGAGAAGGTGGGGAGGAGCTGGAAGCATCAACTCCCGTATGTGCCTTGACCAGGCAAGCCCAGGGTTTCGAACCGGCAACCTCAGCATTTCCAGGTCGACACTTTATCCACTGCACCACCACAGGTCAGGCTATGCCCCCATTTTATAGATAAGAAAACTGAGGCTCAGTAAAAGGTCACATGGCTAAAAAAAGTGTCATGCTGGACTCAAAGCAAACCTTTGCCCACAGAGGCGGATTAAGGTTGGTTGAGGCCCCGGGTGCAGAAGAAAATATTGGGCCCCTTAAAAAGAAAGAAAGAGAGACAAGGAAAATAAAAATACATGTTAACCATATTTTTAAATAAATAAAAAATATCATGTACTATTAATGTTAAAATTGCACATGTGAAACCAAACTTGCTGTCATTAGAAAAGTGTCAAATTGGGGTCTCAGAAGTCAGGGCCCAGGGCGCACACCTGGTGCGCCCGCCCTTAAATCGGCCTCTGTCTGCCCAGAGTGTGAGTTCTCAACCTCCGTGCCACCCAGCATCTCCCAGAGAGAACATGAGTCAAATCATATGATGACTATTCAGTATAAATCACCGGCTGTGAGATCCTTGAGAGGTAGGGGGCCTAGTTGGGGAGGCCCAGAGAGGGTCAGTGGCTCCAGGAAAATTGCACAGCTAAGGCAGGAGGGAACTGAAGCCAGACCTCAGGTCCCTGACTCCCAGTGCAGCACTTCTGCCTGAGCAGCACAGGAGAGCCCCTGGCCCTGTGACCCTGGCCAGGGTGGCAGGGGAACACTGTGGAGGTCCCAGAGACACAGTGTGCTGTCTAGGGCAAGGACAGCTTAAGCAACAAAGAGGGAAATTTTCTCTGACAAGGGACGATGAAAATGCAGAATTTTAAGCGCAGCAAATTCTCTCCTGCTCCTTAAAAAACTGGGTCAGCCCCTCCCCCGATGCGGAGTGCCAGCGGGCTCTGCCTGAGTTTCCTACCTGGAGCTGCACTTCACGCACAGAGACGTCAGTACTGCCCCCCAGGGGACTGAACGGTCTGACAATGCTCCTCAAAGTTAATGACCAAAATTACGCCAAATCTCAGGGAAATGAGAATCAGGGAAAACGTCCCTCACCCCTCACCACTCCTTCCCTCTGGGCTGAAGTTCTGAGACATGAGAACCAATTCGCTTCAACACCAATCCCCTCCCTCCGCCCGCGAAGAAAGCGCAGCTCTCAAAAGGAGATGAAAGACCGCTGTGCAGCCTGGGCGCTCCTGCCACTATAGCTCACAGGAGGGGCTTCCTCTGGAGGACAGCAGGGACCTTGACTGTGTAGCAAGGGGCCGGGATCCAGCCACCAACCCAGAGTGTGGCCGTGGCACTTCCCTTCGCTGGTCTCGGTGCTCTCTCATGGGTCAAATGCAGGCATGAGACTAGAGATATCAGTTAAGGGTCTCTAGAGAGACAGACCAATAAGATTAGACAGATGGGTGGATGGATGGATGGATGGATGGATGGATGGATGGATGGATGGATGGATGGGAGAATGAATGGATGGATGGATGGATGGATGGATGGATGGATGGATGGATGGATGGGAGAATGGATGGATGGATGGATGGATGGATGCATGGTGGATGGTTAGATGGATGGATGCATGGTGGATGGTTAGATGGATGGCTGGATGGATGGATGGATGCATGGTGGATGGTTGGATGGATGGATGGATGGATGGATGCATGGTGGATGGTTAGATGGATGGATGGATGGATGGGTGGATGGACAGATGGATGATGGGTAGATGATGATGAATAGATGGATGGATGGATGGATGGATGGATGGGTGGATGGACAGATGGATGATGGGTAGATGATGATGAATAGATGGATGGATGGATGGATGGATGGATGGATGGATGGATGGATATAGAGATAAATGGAAAGCTATCCATCACTATATTTATATCTTATCTATCTATGTACAACAGAAATTGAGAGCAGAAAAAGAGTCCTGTCATAGTAACACACCTAAAATATGTGGGGGGAAATGATATCTTAGGAGGGAAATACGTCACTCACCTTATTATAAAATAGCATAACATATGGTGAAACTATGGTTCGCAGTCACTTGTGAGGCAGACCGTGGGCTCACTGCATCAGTGGTTCTGAGGCAGATGTTGGAAATGTCATTAGTGGTATGTGATGGTTGCTAGTGTCTGGATTTGATATTATCAGAAGAGATGAGCACAGACAGAAAAAGTGAGGTGGGGATGGTCCAGAAATGTGAGGCTTTGCAGGAATGAAAAGCCATCTGCTTCTAGATCCCAAACTGGAAGAAACGGGACCAGAAGAGGCTTTAAGGGACAAGGTCCAGCCAGACTTCCCGGGAGAGATTAAACCCATAGCAAAGATCAGAGGAGGGTGTGGGTTGTCCACCTGCTGCTCCAGGTACCCTCTATGTGCTGGGTGGGTCTGGGCAAGGCCCTAAGAAACAGTGCGGATCAGAAACTGGTTTCAGTACCAACTCCGGATGATGCAGTTACTGATGCACGGATCCACCTGGAATCAGACCGATCAGAAACGTACCAGTTTTGAAGGATATATTACCAAAGCAGCCCCACAGCCAGACTGAGCAGGCCTTCCACTGTGTAAGTTTTAAGATAATCCTTGTAGAACACCAAATGGGTCAGAGAGCTAAGCAGTCCCCAGGGAGGGCTGAGTCCTCAATGACTGCGTCACATGCCACCAAGGAGTGTGGAAGCAGGAGAACAATGAGCAGGGAGCATCTCCCAGAGGACAGAGTCACAATCTAGCCCTGGACCTTCCAGGCCTCTGAGGAGAGGGGCTTTGACAGTGTCTGCCCGGGCGCCTCCCAGAACCAGGACAGACGGAGACTGCAGGGTATCTCCCATCCCCCCTCTCTCCAAGTGCGGGTGTTTATACATGTTCGTCATTATATACTGAGGGTGGGGCTGGCAAGTGACTTGTTTTTTCAGCTCACAAATTCCTTCCCCGTGGGAAGATGGTTGAACATTATCTGGAAATCCTGGGTTTGAAACTGGAGGAAACAACTGGAAGAGATTTCGGAAGAAATTTTAGTGAGCTGGGTCGAAGAAATGATTGGAACCCAGAAGGCATTATTGGTAGAGATGATGCTCACGAGTACTCTGTGTGTGTCCCTGCACTTCCCAGCCTCCCTTGCAGTTTAGCTGGGGCCAGTGGTCCGTGAAGAGACTGACATGTGTCTTGCAGAGGCAGTATGCACCACGGAGCCACAAGGCAGAGGAGTGAGTGCATTGAACTTCACACAACACAGAAATAAACCCTTACCGCATTAAATCAGAGAGGATCCTGGGTGTCTGTGTTTCTGCGGCGGATCCTAGTCTGGTTGTCGTTGCTCTGTTCTCGGCAGTTCCCTCTGATCAATTGAGGTCCCATCCCAGACTCTCGATGGCTAACGCAGTGATCGGTATGTGGTAGGCACCGTTGGCTGGGTGAGAGGGGAGCTAGAACGGGGCAGAGTTGACTCTAACAGTGAAGGGACAAACTAGCAGGTTCGAAACTAGACTAGAGGCAGAAGCAGCATGAGCTTTGGAATCTAACAGACTTAGGGTCAGACCCCAGCTCTGCCATTTGTCACGGACCTTGAGCCAGTCACTAACCCTGCAACATAGCACAAGAAGACCAGCTTCCTCAAGTTTGCACCATCCCCGTTGCCAAGGCTGGACTCAGTCAATCGTGAGATAAAGGCTCAGGTGGTCACACCCCCTTCCCAGTTCAGTCGCTCGCTTCTCTTGTCATGCCACCTTCTGTGACCTGATCTCTGACACCAGCACCTTCAAGGCGTCCATCAGGACTGTCCACCTCCCTGCCGTAAGGGTCAGGCTCACAAAGCTGGCCAATCGCCAGTCTGCCAGAACTCAGCTGACTCCACACTGTGTTCTTTCTCCTCAGGAGCTCTGAAGACAACAGCTCATTCATTCATTCACTGAGCAAACCTTGAAGAAGTCTCTTCTGGGGCTGGGAGTCCTTGGGAAGACCTTACGGTTACAGTGGGAATAAGACAGTGATGCTGTCTTTGTTAAGTGTAGGCTGGGAGGTAAGAAGTGAACACATAAAGGTCTCAAAATATGACAGGTGAGATGACAGGAGTGAACACGGTCCATTGGGCATGGGGAAGATAAAGTCAATCCATTGCAGTGACAAACGGCTCCACAGAGACCTCAGGGCAGAGACAACAGCTCAAATTAAACATGAGGCTTGTGCGGCTGATTGGGTTTCCAGGAACGGAGACGGGCTGAGGGGTTGGTGTCAGAAGCCACATTCAGGAGAAAGGACCAGTGTGAGCAAATTCACAGTAGGAGGGATCATCCAGGTGCATTCCCCGAACTCCAGGCCTAAGGGGTGCCTGGGCCATGTGCACGGTGCATGTACGGCGTGTGCACGGCGTGTGCATGGTGGTGGTGGTGGTGGAGAATTGCATAGGGGGGATGCTAGCCTGGCACCAGATTCTGCAGGGCTTGTAAGCAGTGCTGGAGAGAGGCTGGGCTTTACCCTGTGGGCAGTGGTCTCACACTTCACTGTGCATCAGAATCCCCTCTGGCTCAATTATATGCAGGTCACTGGGCCCAGACCAGCAAATTGGGCTCAGCAGGGCTGGCCAGGGGGCCGGGAGCCTTCATGCTGACAAGCAGCCAGGCCATCTCCATGCATGTGGTCCCAGGGGCCCTGCTTGCTACGGGAAAGGTGACGCTCCTGGACCCAACCCGCCGGGGCTAGCAAAAACCCGAGCCAAGTACACCGCACCGCTTCAGCGTTCTGGGTGACGTTCACACCATCCTCTCAGGAAGTCAAGATTCAGGGTCTCAGCTCCTGTTATGGCCTCGCTCACAGATGCGGCTCGGAGGGAAGGGGCTTTCCTGTGATCTCAGCCCGGTCCCCCGGGGTCAGAGCCCACCCTGACACAGCCGTAGCCACGTCTCCACAAAACGGTGGTTGCAGAAAAGTCATGTCTGGCTCTCAGTGGACTGCCCAGGCCCAGAACTGGTCCGCTGGTAAAGCCCTCGCTGTTTTACTTACGGAGCATTTTAAATAATTAAAGTGCTCTTTCTTGCGAGCCAGGAGCGTGAGCCTATAGCGGTGTCAACACAGGTGTTGTGACAAGAGAATTTAGGGACAGGTAAGGTCCTTCTCCCAAGTCTCAAATCACAGCACAAAAGAGTACTGGTTCACTGCTGAGAAAACTTCATCAAAGAATGTCATTAAGCACTTTGCAGTTTATAAATTCAGTTTGTAGACACCCTGGCGCGGCACTGATGGTTGGGCTTTGGGGTCTGGAAGGCCCGCGGAGACAGTCCTGGAGCCTCCGCCTAAGCCCTCCCAGCAACGGGAAGCTCGTTCCTTAACAGACAGACCATTCTGTGTGAAGATGCTTGGGCACGGGTCTCTACACCGTTCACAGTAGAGAGAGGGCTTGCCTCCGTGGGCCCCGGTCGGCCGCTGGGGAAGTCCAGCTCTGCCAATGTCAGAATTCATTTTCTTCAGAGAAAGCACAGCATCTACTGGAGGAACTTGGTGAGTTAGTAGACACCCATTTCTTATGCACTAGGGCCCCCTGCTGGCTATATAAGAATCGTGATGGTTCTCTCTAAATTGGACCCTAAATTGGACAACTCTTGAGTTAAGGTGTTCAGACTTTTTACTTGTGAAGTCATATCACTCTCAAAATCCATTGGAGAAGAAGGTGGCTTATTCTGTAAGTGTTGGGGGTCATCGCATGGGGGGGGCTTTAATTGTATTCTACTTCATTCATTACACTGGTCTGAATTCCCGGTTGATTAAAGAGTTATGTATGAACAGATGGACTACTAAAACAATGAGAATATATGGGTTCTCATTATTTTGATTCATGATGGCAAATACGTTATAAGTGTATAAAACCAAAATAAGATTTCAGAAGGGAAAATGTTAACAGATTTGACCAGGGAAAAGGTGTCCGCTTCCTCGCTGCAGTCGCCTTAGGTGGAAACAGACATAGATTTGTCCGCAGGTCGATTGGGAAGGGCTCCCACCGTGGCACCTGTCAGGGAGGGGGTCGGAGGAGCAGGCCTGGGGAGGGGAGTGTTGAACGGCCACAGAAGCCGATGGCACCGGAGCTCAGGGCCTGGGGTGACGCCTCCAGCTGTCTGAACCAAGGCAAAGGGCTCCGGCTTCTGTGTCTCCCTGTGAACCAGCCACTGGGTGAGAGAGGCTCAGCGGTGAGCCGGCCATCAGCAGCGGCCTGGCAGCTGGGGAGAGGAATGCCTCGGTCTCCCGTGGGAAGCTGATTGGTCCCCTGCTCCATCACTACCCAAACCTGACTGTGTCCACTTCATCCCAGTTTCATGGGTCAACACTTGAATACCATTTTACTTGCTGAGGCATCTTTTGCTCATCTACTTGCCAATTTTCCCATATTTTGTGACCTGCCTATCAAATTCCTTGCTCCTTTTCTATAGTAACTAAACATAGCTTCTCTATAAAGCAGGAGTTCACATAACAACCAATCTACAAAGGTAACTTGGGAGCAACGAATGAGCTGAGGGTTTGCCTTTATCCAACATGGTAAGTATAAAGATTTACAATTATTCCTCAGAACTTAAAAACCTTCCATCCTAATTTATGCTTACCCTCCATTCAGCCAGCTGTTTCATTTACCCTGCGTTCTCTCCCACCTTCTGAAAAGCCCGAAGGCGACGACTTTGATGAATGCTGGCTGTTGCCTGCTGAAATAATCATCAAGTTCTTCTGAGAGACACTTATCGTCTAGCAGAAAGACGTTCAGCTCCAGGTTTAGGTATTCTGAAATCTACATTTGGTTTTTGAATCTCTTCCATCCCTAAAAGTGTATATGCATATTAACTTTGTAAAGAAGCCACATTGTTTTTAAAAAATAGCTTTCTAGAAAAACAAAAGTCATCCATCACACCATCAAGACACGAGACTTTTTTGGATGACGAATACGAATTTCCCATGTGGGGATAGTGAGACTGCTCAGAGAAATGCTGTTGTTAAAGTAGACGTGTGAGGCTGCCCCTTTGGAAATCACCTCTCTCTGAGTAAAAGACAACAGATGATTCCAGAGAGAAACGATGACACTTCCTGTCACTCGCATCCGTTTAATTCCACGTCACAGCGACTGCTGTACGTGCACCCTCACAAAGGCGCCAGGCTACGCTGGGGTGACGTATGTCCGTATTCTTCAATACGGCGTCCGAGGTCCTCCAGGCGCTTGCTCAGCCTACCTTTCTAGACCCTCCTCCAGCCATTCCCACCACACTTCTTACAGTGCTGCCCTACGGGACCCTGGGGTGGTCCCCAAAGCTGCCTCCCCATCTCCCACCCTTCTCTCTGTGTTGATGACTCTCCCTCTCTTATCATCTTTCCCTACAGGGTGCTGCTCAGACCTCCGGCTGCAGCTCAAACCCTCACTCTTGACTGGCCCTGTCTCCAAAAGCCCCCCTTCCTTCTCTCGGTTCCCACAGCACTTGGTATAACAGGGCCACCACCTTTCTGTCGTTTTGACTCCCCCACCCCCAGGTGAGGTCACTGCTTCTTTAAGGGGATGAGCTGTGTCCTCCAGATGGTGCAGCGTGTGATTGGTGGACGTTGTTAACGCAAGTTTGTGAACGAGCCAGTGGATAGAGATGGAAAGCAGGGTACCTTACAGAATGCGTTCACGGACTTGGGCGGCTCAGTCATCACAACAGTCCTGCAGATCTGACACTGCTTTGTCCCGGTTTTTTGTTGTTGAAAATAAAGAAGGAGAAGAGCGTTAAATAAGTTCCCCATCCTTGAGGGGTTTACAAGCTGCTGGGAAAAAGAGGGCTATTATATAAGCACTTTACAGTGACAGAAACTTAAATAAAACCTTGCCGAGTAAGTCTTGGAGATCAGGAGGTAAAAATCGATTAAGTCCTATTTAAGGGGGGGAAATACACAATATTCGCTTTGATTTTCCTATGATTTAGATAGAAAAACCCTAGCAATAACTTAAACAACCACACAGGGGCAGAAGAAGCTCATTTTAATTGGGATTTAACATTCCTCCATGAAGCTGTGGCTCTTCATAATTCCCCGGCGGGTGGAGAATGGAAGGAGGCTGGGTTTTTCCGTGGATTAAGTGCCTGCTCTACGCCAGAAAGTTTACACGGGGTGAGTGATTGAATCCTCTAGTGCAATGAGTACTGTATGGGGTTATCGCCCCCCCCAAACCTCCCCACCCGCCCCTCAGCCCCAGAGGTAATGTGACTTGTCCAAGGTCACACACACAGTCAGCAGGGAAGGTAGGATTCAAACCCGTTCAGACTCCAACGTCTGCTTTTATTCTTTGTCTTTCCTGTTTTCTTTTCACTCCTTTTAGATTACACAAACAGCGTAAGCATACATTGCCGTTGTTAATAAAGAAATTCAGGTTAAAACATACACAATCCTGCACGCCCAATCCCACACCTCTGTAAATACAATATCCGATTATGTCCCTTTACACACTTCTGTTCAGAATTTGGGAACACAGATATTTGAACACAAATAAATTTAATTATTTCACTGTTATGCTATATTTACTGACTTAAAACATGTCTTATAATGGCTGTACTGTGTTTGACATTTGATGATACATAGAATTCCCTGCAAAATTTCCCACTAGGCGGGAGGAAGTAGGTGGGGATAGATGAAACAAGAGGGGTCTTCGGTTGACGATTATTGTAGCTGGGTGGAGAGGTTCATTGTTTTACAATGTACCACGATAAAAAGTGTTTAGAGACTCACAGATTTACGCTGCATAGCCTTCACTCAGGATGTTGGAAAATGGATGTTTCCACCTTTACAGCAACAAAGTGCCAGACAATCTGAAAAGTTGTAACTTTTCTCGAGCCCTCAGAATGCTGAGGTCAGAGGGCAACCAGCAACTGCCACAGGGCCACACACCTGTCCCCCTCGGTCCCCATGAGATGCAGAGACACTGGAACCCTCCTACATTTCTGGTAGAATTGCAAAAACGGTGCGACCACTTTGCAGAGTGCCACTTCGGCTGTTCCCAGAAGTTAGACATAGACTTAAACATAAGAGCCAACAATTCTGCCCCAAGAGAATGGAAAACATAGACCCATACAGAAATCGGCACGTGGGGGTTCACAGCAGAATTATTCATAATTGCTATAAGGTGAAAATATTCGAACAGTCAACTGATGGATAAACAAAATATTGTCTATCCATACTATATTTTCAGCCATAAAAAGTAAATGAAGAACTGATACCTGCTACAGCCCTGGTGAACCTCAAAAACACCAAGCTGTGCAGAATATACATTCTTTTCAAGTGCTCATGGTACATTCTCTAGGACAGACCACATGTTAGGGCCACAAAAGTGCTCTCAACAAATTTAAGAAGACTGAAATCATATCAAGCACTTTCTCCGATCACAACGGCATGAAACTAGAAATGAATCACAACAGAAAAGCTCAAAAATTCTCAAACACATGGAAACTAAATAGCAGGGTGTTAAATAATGAATGGATTAAGAATGAGATCAAAGAAGAAATAAAATTCCTAGAAACGAATGACAATGAGCATACAACAACTCAAAATTTATGGGACACAGCAAAAGCAGTACTGAGAGGGAAGTTTATAGCACTACAGGCACACTTTCAGAAGCTAGAAAAAGCTCAAATAAACAACTTAACCCTGCATCTAAAAGAATTAGAAAAAGAACAGCAAGTAAAGCCCAAATGTAGTAGAAGGAAGGAAATAATAAAGATCACAGCAGAAATAAATGACATAGAGGATAAAGAAACAATACAGAGGATCAATGAAACTAGGAGCTGGTTCTTTGAAAAGGTAAACAAGATTGATGAACCTTTAACTAGACTCACCAAGAAAAAGAGAGGACTCAAATAAATAAAATTAGAAATGAGAGAGGAGAAATAACATCTGACACAACAGAAATACAAAATATTGTAAGAAAATACTATGAAGAACTGTATGCCAAAAAACTAGACAACCTAGATGAAATGGACAAATTCCTTGAAACATACAATCTTCCAAAAATCAATCTGGAAGAATCAGAAAACCTAAACAGACCAATTACAACAAATGAGATCGAAACAGTTATCAAAAAACTCCCAACAAAGAAAAGTCCGGGGCCCGATGGCTTCACAACGGAATTCTACCAAATATTCAAAGAAGAACTAACTCCTATCCTTCTCAAACTATTTCAAAAAATTCAAGAGGAAGGAAGACTTCCAAGCTCCTTTTATGAGGAGAGCATAATTCTGATTCCAAAACCAGGCAAAGACAACACAAAGAAAGAAAATTATAGGCCAATATCTCTGACGAATATAGATGCTAAAATCCTCAACAAAATATTAGCAAACCGGATCCAACAATATATGGAAAAAATCATACACCATGATAAGTGGGATTTATTCTGGGGAGGCAAGGCTAGTACAATATTCGTAAATCAATCAATGTGATTCATCACATAAACAAAAAGGAGAAAAACCATATGATAATTTCAATAGATGCAGAAAAAGCATTTGATAAAATCCAGCACCCATTCATGATCAAAACTCTCAGCAAAGTGGGAATACAGGAAACATGCCTCAACATGATAAAAGCCATCTATGAGAAACCCACAGCCAACATCATACTCAATGGGCAAAAATTAAAAGCAATACCCTTAAGATCAGGAACAAGGCAGGGGTGCCCCCTTTCACCACTCTTATTTAACATGATCCTGGAAGTCCTAGCAACAGCAATCAGACAAGAAGAAGAAATAAAAGGCATTCAAGTTGGAAAAAAAGAAGTAAAACTATCATTATTTGCAGGTGATATGATATTGTATATAGAAAACCCTAAAGTCTCAGTCAAAAAACTACTGGACCTGATAAATGAATTCAGCAAAGTGGCAGGATATAAAATCAATACTCAGAAATCAGAGGCATTTTTATACACCAACAATGAACAGTCAGAAAGAGAAATTAAGGAAACAATCGCCTTCACAATTACAACCAAAAAATAAAGTACCTAGAAATAAACTTAACCAAGGAGACTAAAGACTTGTACTCGGAAAATTACAAAGAAATCAAGGAAGATACAAACAAGTGGAAGCATATACTGTGCTCATGGTTGGGAAGAATAAACATCATTAAAATGTCTATATTACCCAAAGCAATCTATAAATTCAATGCAATACCAATTAAAATACCAATGACATACTTCAAAGATATAGACCACATATTCCAAAAATTTATATGGAACCAAAAGAGAACACGAATAGCCTCAGCAATCTTAAAAAAAAAGAAGAAAGTGGGAGGTATCACACTTCCTGATATCAAGTTATACTACAAGGCCTTTGTACTCAAAACAGCCTGGTACTGGCATAAGAACAGGCATATAGATCAATGAAACATAACAGGGAACCCAGAAATAAACCCACAGTTCTATGGAATACAGGAAATCAACTGATATTTGACAAAGAGGGTAAGGAAATACAATGGAGTAAAGACAGCCTTTTTAACAAATGGTGTTGGGGAAATTGGACAGCTACCTGCAAAAAATTGAAACTAGATCACCAGCTTACACCACTCACAAAAATAAACTCAAAATGGATAAAAGACTTAAATGTAGGCCGTGAAACCATAAGCATCTTAGAAGAAAACATAGGCAGTAAGCTCTCCAACATCTCTCGGAGCAATATATTTGCTGATTTATCTCCACGGGGAAGTGAAATAAAAGACAGGATAAACAAATGGAACTGTAGGCAAACTAAAAAGCTTTTGCACAGCTAAAGACAACAAGAACAGAATAAAAAGACAAAATACACAATGGGAGAACATATTTGACAATACATCTGATAAGGGGTTAATAACCAAAATTTATAAAGAACTTGTAAAACTCAACACCAGGAAGACAAACAACCCAATCCAAAAATGGGCAAAAGAGATGAATAGACACTTCTCCAAAGAGGACATACAGATGGCCAATAGGCATATGAAAAAATGCTCAACATCACTAATCATTAGAGAAATGCAAATTAAAACCACAATGAGATATCACCTCACACCAGTCAGAATGGCGCTCATCAACAAAACAACACAGAATAAGTGCTGGCGAGGATGTGGAGAAAAGGGAATCCTCCTGCACTGCTGGTGGGAATGCAGACTGGTGCAGCCACTGTGGAAAACAGTATGGAGATTCCTCAAAAAACTGAAAATTGAACTGCCTTTCGACCCAGCTATCCCACTTTTAGGAATATACCCCAAGGACACCATAGAACTGTTTCAAAAGGAGAAATGCACCCACATGTTTGTGGCAGCATTGTTCACAATAGCGAACATCTGGAAACAGCCCAAGTGTCCATCAGAGGACGAGTGGATTAAAAAGCTTTGGTACATATATACTATGGAATACTACTCAGCCATAAGAAATGATGACATCGGATCATTTACAATAACATGGATGGACCCTGACAACATTATATGGAGTGAAATAAATAAATCAGAAAAAAAAACTAAGATGAATCCATACATAGAAGGGACATAAAAATGAGACTCAGAGACATGAACAAGAATGTGATGGCAACAGGGGGGGGGGAGGGAGGATGGGGTGAAGAAGGAGAGAGGGGTTGGGGGAGGGGAGGGGCACAAAGAAAACCAGATAGAAGGTGACAGAAGACAATTTAACTTTGGGGGAGGGGTATACAGCACAATCAAATGTCAAAATAATCTAGAGATGTTTTCTCTCAACATATGTACCCTGATTTATCAATGTCACTGCATTAAATTTAATAAATAAAAAAAACAAACAAAAAAAAACCCACCAAGCTGCGTACAGGAAGCCAGACACAGAAGGCCACACAGTGCGGGATTCCATTCACAGGAAATGTCCCCAACAGGCGAGTCCATAGAAAGAGAAAATACATTTGTGGTCATCACAGGTCAGGAGAAGGAGGAAATGGAGAGTGAATGTTAATAGTCAGGGGTTTCGTATAGGTGGGGCAAAAATGCTTTGGAATTAGATAGTGGCGATTGTTGCTCAATTCTGCGCATATACCAAAAACCACTTAACAGTATACTGTACAATGGTAGAATTTTAAGATATGTGAGTTATAGCTCAAGTGAAAGAAACTATGTAATGTGTAGAGTGGCTTATTTGTAATTGCTGGAAGGGAGGGAAGGAGGGAGGGAGGGAGGGAGGGAGGGAGGGAGGGAGGGAGGGAGGGAAGAAGGGGGGAAGGAAGGAAGGAAAAAGAAACAGCCTCCAGCCCCTCAGTGGGGAACAGATAAGCAAACTGGGGCCTGCATGCAGTGGGACACCCCTCAGCAGTAAAAAGAGACTGATCCACTGAGACACACAGCGTGGTTGTATCTCAAATGCACTACACAAGTGAAAGACACCAGACTCAAAGGGCTACACACTGTGTGAGTCCATTTCTATGGCATTATTGCAAAGGTAAAATTATACGGGGTATCTAACAGATCAGTCCTTGCTTGTGACTGGGGAGGGGGAAGGGGCTGGCTACAAGGGAACCCAGTGGGGGTGCTTTTGGGAGATGCTAGAACTCTTTTACATCTTGAGGGTGGTCCTTACCTTTCTTTGCTATTATAATGTTGTTTCCATAAATATTCCTGCATTTGCTTTCCTGTGCTCTCTGTTTTTCTTTCTCTAAGACATACACCTACACAGTTATTCAATGATCTTTCCCTTAGTGCTCCCCTGAACACAGGCAGCCCTCGGGGGAGAGGGTTCTCTGCCTCCCCCGCAGTCCTCTGGGGGTACTAAGCACTGCTGTTTAGCATTTCATCTGTTCAGCGCTTCAGCGTCTCAGGTCGGTTACTGTTTGAGGCAGACTCGTCCCCGGCGCAGTTGCTCTGTTCGGTGGACTGAATTGGCTGACATGTATTCCTTCCATGGCTCATTGGTCTTGCTTTCCAACAATGCACTCTTTCAGGAGGGGACGGAGAGATTTGATTCTAGAGCTTTAAGGGATTTGGGGGGGCAGCAATAGTAATATTTTTTAAGTGATGCTGGACAGCCTCAGTTACCACAGTGGATGGCTTTCTTTTCTATGTATGATGATTCATGCAGACTCTTTTGTGTCTAATTAGAAATCCTTAGGAAGCTTATATATAAATATGTTAACCATATTAGTTAGCCATAGAGTGTTGAAACTAGCTAGGAGGGCCTCACTACAGCCATCAGGGAAGGAACCATGGATGAAGTGACTCATTACGGAGTATTCGGTGTCTGGCACAGTGCCGGCATGTAGTACATGTTCAGTAAATGTGAATATAAAACCCCTCGAGGTCATTCAGGGCCATCCAGGCAGTCTATTAGAGTGTTTACACGCACAGGACACCTGTCTGTCGTATTCCCACAACACCGACATCTCTTTCTCCATCCATGTTCATCCACGTCCAGCTTAGAGACACACTGACTGCAAGGAACAGCAGTCCACTCAGTTGAGCTCAAACACCCATGGGCTACGGACATGTCAAAGGGAGACTCACGGCCGTCAAGTGCAGGGAGTCCCTGGGAACTGGAAACACGTCAGCATCATCCTTGGAACTGGCTGGTGTGCAGTCAGGGTTGAGGTGAGCGCGGCTCCTGGACCACAGGGTGGAGGGCAACACCAAAGGACGGACAGTGGTAAGACTGAAGGAGCCTGGACCCAAGAAACTGCAGAGTAAAGCCCAGCACATCAACTGGGGCTGTTTTGTGAGAGAGAATGCACTTTGGTCTTGTTCAAGCCACTGTTACTTTGGTTTTCTACCACCGAGTTGAACTCACCTCCCCGATATCAGGCCCCCACCCCTTCTGCCTCTAAGGGAGCCGTATCATCTCTGCAATCACCGCTCCCGGTGAGCGGGCGGGGTGGCTTCTCACGCCTTGCTCTCCGCTGGCCTTCTGCAGCGTGCTCAGTGCGCTCAGCTGGCTCCCCGTGCCTGATGACCCAGAGAACCAGGAAGACCTCGTGCGGCCCGAGTGAAGAGCATCGGAGATAAAGTAGAGACAGTTCTCAGAAGGAAGTATGCACGGCCCACCCTCATCCGTGGTCTCGCCTGGTCCTCACAGCTACCGAGGGCACAGCTTCTACCATCAGCCCCAGCTACAAGGGAGGGCAGCACAGCGCAGTG
The DNA here is from genome assembly GCF_036850765.1 of Saccopteryx bilineata. Classification (NCBI taxonomy): domain Eukaryota; kingdom Metazoa; phylum Chordata; class Mammalia; order Chiroptera; family Emballonuridae; genus Saccopteryx; species Saccopteryx bilineata. The sequence goes on along the minus strand of NC_089493.1, from coordinate 9,157,493 downwards.
AGGTGGACACCGTGACCGGCCGGAAAGGGTTGGAGCCGGGAGTCAACTGCAGACCGCCGTTTCCTCTGAGAGGTTTGAAGATCAATCCTCCCACCCAACCAGAGAGGGCAAGTCCGGGGGCCCCTCGGCTGGCAGCCGTGCAGCTGGGTGGGATCCCAGCCTCCCGACCTCCAGCTGGCCTTTCTACCTCCCAGGCCTCTCTAAGGGTGTCTGGAGAAACCCCTGGGGAGGGCTGAAACTTCAGCGGCCTTTCTTGCCACACATGCTACCGCCGACCCTTCAGTGACCACTGTGGCTCTTGAAAAAATAGTTTTTCTTTGAGTCCAAATGGCCTGATGTGGACGGGGCCCTCAGCAACACTATCTTCTGCCTCATTTGTTGCAGATCCTCCCCCCTGCCCCCATCAGGGCCTCATCCTGATGCCTTCCAAGTCCTCCCCAGGGTTGCCAGATGGTCTGCCCTGCTGGCAAGCCCAGGAGGGCATCCGTGGTGATATAACGTGGGCTCGCCAGGATCAAACACGTGAGTAGCCACCCAGCGGGAGGATTTCGGCTCGGGAGACAATTACCTAACTAGAGCACTAGCCATGACTGGACATCGTGGACATTTTCCCCGGGTTCTCCTCTCCCACTCGCCGGCCTCCTGGGGTGTGCAAGCCCTAGAGGCAGGATGCCCACAATACCCAGCTGTACCCCATCAGGTGACAGGGAGCTCTTCCCAAAATACTGCATGGTGGGGCCTTTCTGGCTGTGCCAGCGGCTCAGACAGATGTGCCCAAGCCCCTCTTTCTCACTTGGTGATGTCCAAATTGGTTGACATATGAGGTAAGAGCTCCCTATAAGAAGCTGGAGATGGTAACAATTTATAGAACACCTTGAATCAAAGACCAAGAAGTCGGTCAGGCAGGCCAGTGCTTGAAGGACATACTGAAAAGACAAAGGACCCTGGAGCCCCATGAATGAATCAGAAAGGAAGCCAGTTAATTAGTAAGCCAAGAATAATAGTCTATTTTATTGAGCATGTCATATAAGCAGGTACTGGGCACACTTTTCATGGATCATGTCATTTAACTTTTATTATGACAACTCTGTGACATATTTTCATTGTTCCCACTTTACAATTGAGGAAACTCTGGATTGCAGGTCCTGGATGTTTCCGGGGCTGGACACGGTGATGCCACGTGTCCAATTCGGCACAGAGCGTGTACAGAATACGGAGAATTCCATATGCCTTTGCACATCCCTCTTCAACAAGAGGACTTGGCTTTTCTCTGTGCACCAGGTATGAACAGTTCACCTGCCAACACATATGAACACAAAATGCCCTAGTTAAAAAATCAAATAAAAAAGTCAAATCAGATCCATTTCTCAGTTTTCATAAAAGTTTCCCCAAAATTCAATATCTAACACTGGAGGATTCCCCAAACTCCTTCTAGTTATACTGAAACCCCAAGGTTTATTCAGACTGTAAAAGTAGGAGGGGCTTGGCTCTCTCCTTTGAGGTCCCTGTGTTCACCACCCCAGCCCATGTGGCACCTCCAACCAGGAACACGGAAAATCAGCTCCTTTCTCAGCTCAGAGCTACCCCATGCCCGGCCTCAAAGCTCAGAAATGAACAAACCCTCCCTCTAGAACCAGCTTCATCACGAAACTCAAAAGCTGTTGCCTCCTTGCGGCAACAGAGCTACAACTTGGACCCCAAAGCCTGGCTGCTCACCCAGTCGGGGCAGGGGAGGGGCAGACCCCTTCTCAATCTTCCCCAAGAACCCTCAGCAGCCGAAGAAGCCAGACACCAACTAATTTCTCAAACACTCACCTGTCACATATGTCTTACCCACTGAGCATCTTTGAACAAAGTGTACCGAAGCTAAAAATAAAACTGTGAAACAACGGGAAAATGTTTGCATTTTACAGACGAGAGACCAAGGGTTTCTCCCAAGGTCTCTGAGCTTCGAGAGAAGCTTGTCAGAGTTTCAAATGCTGCCCCATTCACCCAACTTTGAGATCAAATGCCCAATGACTCTAGGTCTTGGCTTCTAAACACCAGCGCCACTAAAATATCTGGTCCCCAGGTTGGGACGGTAAAAGTGTGATGCGGGTCTATAACACTGAAATGCATCTCAAAAGTAAGTGCTCAAAAAGAAACAGAGATAAAGAAATAGAAGGCAACTTGACGGTGCTCCCAGTGGCCAAGCCTGCAGCAACATCAACATCGAAATAACATGGTTGCTTTGGACGAAATTGTAATGCTCCTAGCCCCTAAAAACTTGTATGTCAAATCCCTCCAATGCAATGGAATTTGGAAATGAGGCATTTGTGGTTAATTCGGGTTAGATGAAGTCGTGAGGGGGCGGCCCCCATGATGGGACCGGTGCCCTTATCCAAAGAGATATCAGAGAGCTCTCTCTCGCTCTCCACACACGTGAGGATGTAGCAAGCAGGGGGCCATCGGTTAACCATAAAGCAAGTCCTCACCAGACACAGAACTGACTACCTACCTTGATCTTGTCCTCACCAGACACAGAACTGACTACCTACCTTGATCTTGTCCTCACCAGACACAGAACTGACTACCTACCTTGATCTTGTCCTCACCAGACACAGAACTGACTACCTACCTTGATCTTGTCCTCACCAGACACAGAACTGACTAACTACCTTGATCTTGTCCTCACCAGACACAGAACTGACTACCTACCTTGATCTTGTCCTCACCAGACACAGAACTGACTACCTACCTTGATCTTGGACTTCCCATCCTTCAGAACTGTGAGAAATAAATTTCTGTCATTTATAAGCCACCGGTCTGTAGTATTCTGTCACAGTACCGTCAGTGGTCCGAGGCAACAACTAAGGGACATTCTACAAAACAAAAATGCCGATGACAAGAAAAGCAAAGATAAACTAATGATCTGATCCAGACTAAAGGAGGCTGAAAAGCAATAGAAATGAAAGGCAATGCTTAACCACAGAATGGGATGTGTATCTGAGTAAAAATTACCAAAAAGGACGTTATGGGACAACTGGTAAAATATGAATGAGTTATACAGATTAAATAATAGCATTATATCAATGTTCAATAGTCTGATTTTGGTAAATATACTGTAAGATTTTTATTCTCGTTCTGAAAAGTACATAATAACTACATATGGGTAGGGAATCGTGATATGTACAACTTTACTCTTAAATAGTTCAGAAAAATCAACAATATACACAGGTGTACATGTAGAGAGAGAATGATAAAACCAATGAGGCAAAAGAATAATAATTGGTGAATCTGGATGAAGGATATACAGTTCTTTGGACTGTTCTGGCAAATTTTTGGTGTTTGAAATTATGTCAAAATAAAGAACTCCCTAATAAGGTCCAAAGGTAATTATATCCATCCCCACACACCTCATGTAAGGGGGGGAAAGCTAAATTCAGTCAAACAGTGATTTCCACACCTCAGTGACTAACTAGGTCCGCATTTTGGTTGGGTTCACACAGCCGCGGAAGCGCAGAAGCGATGGCGTGTTCTCTGAGTCCTTCACACGTAACCAGAGGAAGAATTAAGCCTTCCAGAATTCCCACAGTTCTCATATTCCCCTATCTTCACCCCAAGAATCGACTTCTTAAGAGGTCAAAACTCTTTCAACTGCAAACGACAGACACTCCATTCAAGCTGGTTTAGCAAAAGAGAATGCTTATTGGCTTGCTGAGCTGTACGCCCTCCCCCCAAGGGGGGGCTCCTGAGTGCTGGGAACTCAGCAGGGGTTGTCAGAAGTCGCCATGTCTTTCCAATTCCTGGGCTTTCAAGAAGGTTCTCATTTCAGGAGCAAGGAGCTACCAGCAGCTCCAGGCTTGCCATGGCCTCAGGGGAGAGTAACCTCGCTTTTCCCAGTAGTCCCAGATGAAGTATTTGCGTGACTCTTTTTTTTTTTTTTTTTTTTATTTTTTTACAGAGAGAGAGAGAGAGAGAGTCAGAGTGGGGGAATGACAGAGACAGACAGACAGGAACGGAGAGATGAGAAGCATCAATCATTAGTTTTTTTTTTGTTGCGCATTGCGACACCTTAGTTGTTCATTGATTGCTTTCTCATATGTGCCTTGACCATGGGCCTTCAGCAGACCGAATAACCCCTTGCTCGAGCCAGCGACCTTGGGTCCAAGCTGGCGAGCTTTTTGCTCAAGCCAGATGAGCCCGCGCTCAAACTGGCAACCTCGGGGTCTCGAACCTGGGTCCTCCGCATCCCAGTCTGACGCTCTATCCACTGCGCCACCGCCTAGTCAGGCTTGCGTGACTCTTAGTAGAATAATAGGTCTATCCTCAAGAGACTGTGGGATGTAATCACTGATTGTCCGGGTGTAGGTCATAGAGTAACAGCCCAGGCTGAGAAGTCGGGAGGTGCGGGGAGTTGTCAGCCTGGTCTAACCACTGTTCATGCAGCAGCTGGGAAGCTCTTCCCCAGGGAAAGATGGGGTGCTGACAGCAGACAAGGCGAGGATGGATGTGAGGCAGGTAAAAATACGAGATGTCAACCACATCCTTCACTTTGACCGCCGACAGGGCACACCAGTCTGCCCATGCCTTCAAAAATGCCTCCGCCTAACATATTGCAACAAAACTGTGGACAAACAGCTCCCTCTCCTGCACACCAGAGATGACACAAAGGCATGTCCGCAGCCAGACCCGAATCCACGATCCCTGGGAGAACTGCATTAACTTCGGTGAGGTTCAAATGTAGTTCTCAGCGGTCCGGCAACATATGACGGAATGATAAATTAACTCCCCTGTCTTAACGTATCTCTTGTACAATGGTGGAGAAAGAAAAAAAATGCAACAAAAATCCCTTGGGGGAAAGACGATAAAGAGAAACTATATATGGCCCTGGCTGGGTAGCTCGGTGGATGGGGCATCATCCCAGAGCACTGAGGTCTATCCCCGGTCAGGGCATGCACGAGAAGTGACCAATGAGTGTACAACTGAAACAACAAGTTTATGTTTCTGTATCCCTCTTTCTCTCTCTCTCAAATCAATAAAAAAAAAAAAATTCTTTTCATTCTTATAAAAAAGAGAGAACTATGTAAGACTGCCCCTTGTCCATGTTATTTAGCTTAAGAATAAGAGCAAGGACTCCCTCCTGGTGATGGACGGTTCCCGGTTGACCACGTGGGGCCATCCCTGCCTCATCTCTCTGAGAGATTCCCCCTCTCTGCGGGCTTCACAGCTGGTGGCGAAGGAGGCCCCTTTGGAAGCTGTGTGTTCTCGGCAATCTAATAGTGCTGGGTGAGGTTCGAGGTCTCACGGCTGCCTTCAGGGCGGAGCGGCTCAAGCTTCTGGTTTCCTAGGAGAGGGACTTCTCTAGAAGTCCGACTCCTTAAGATCCTGGTCCGCTGGTGTCAGGACAACTCCTCGGACATGCATTCAAAGCTAGAAAACTCTGCTTGACAGGAGGGTCCTCGCGCCCAGGTCATGGCTTGGGAACTTGCCCAGATTAGACACAGGCTTCCTTTGCTCTCAGCTGACTCTCCGTCCTAGGCAGAAAGAGCCTCTCTCAGGAAAGCCAGCGTTCATTCTTGCTCCCCACTTGGGTGGGTCGGCTTCCATCAAAGCCCACCTCTTTCTCGTGAGCACTTACTGCAGTCCACAAGAAGCATGCCTCCACATGCTTCCCCTGCGTGTCTCACAACGTCCAGGGCTCCGCAGCTTCCCCTGCGTGTCCCACGATGTCCACTTGCGCGCATGCTTCCCCTGCGTGCCTCACGACGTCCAGGGCTCCACGGCTTCCCCTGCGTGCCCCACGACGTCCACTTGCCTGCATGCTTCCCCCCGCGTGCCTCACAACGTCCAGGGCTCCACGGCTTCCCCTGCGTGCCCCACGACGTCCACTTGCCTGCATGCTTCCCCTGCGTGCCTCACGACGTCCAGGGCTCCACGGCTTCCCCTGCGTGCCTCACGACGTCCACTTGCCTGCATGCTTCCCCTGCGTGTCTCACAACGTCCACTTGCCTCCACATGCTTCCCCTGCGTGCCCCACGACGTCCAGGGCCAGCAAGTGGCTCTCAGCCAGCCGATTTGCTCCTGCATCACTGGGCTGCCCCCTTGCCCGCTGCATAAGGGGAAATTCGCACTGTTCCACACCATTCACCACTCAGCCGATTCCTCCTTTGAGGTTCCGTCACTTGCAACACCCCATTTCTGCAACCAGTTTCAATATTGAGTCGGGGATTTTGGTTTCGGGACACAAAACTAATTTATTTTCTCCAGGAACCGAAAAGCCCACAGGTAGAGGCCCCTTCGGGCACTGTGGGATCCAGGTGTTGGAATGAGGGCATTGGGAACTTCCCTTACCGCTCAGCGCTGCTTCCCTGTGGGTTGGCTTGGCAGAAGTGTGGCGGCTAGCAGCTTAGGATTTACCTTCCACCAGCTTAGGAACCTTACAGAGGACGGCTTCTCCCTCCAGGGAAAACAACAGGGCTGACGCTCACTGGATCAGCCTGGGACTGTGTATCCACCCCTGAATCCAGTTCCTGTGGCAGCAAGAGGTGGGGTCATCCTTGGTCAGGCCATAGGAACAGAGCTGAGGTTGCCGGTCACCTAAGGAAAAGTGGGATGCTGTCACTAGAAGAGGGAGCTTGGGGGCTGGAAAGTCACAAGCAACACACATCCACACTAAGTTTATAGATAGACATGGCAGTTGTATCTGGAGAGTTCTGGAATCCCTACTCTGTGTCTTATTTATTTATTTATTTATTTATTTTTATTTATGTGAGAGAAGGGGAGATAGTGAGGCAGACTCCCACATGTGCCCCAACCAGGATCCCCTCAGCAACCCTGTCTGGGGCCCATGCTCAAGCACTGAGCTATTTTTATTGCCTGAGGCCAATGACCTTAGACCAACCGAGCTATCCTCAGCACCCAGAGCCATGCTTGAACCAATCAAGGCACTGGCTATGAGAGGGGAAGAGGGAGAGAAAAAGCAGCCAGAGGAGGGAGATGCTGATGGTCGCTTCTCCTGTGTGCCCTGACCAGGAATCAAACTCAGGGCGTCCATACACTGGGCTGACGCTCTACCCACTGAGCCACCAGCCAGGGCCTGTACCTTTCATCTGCTTGTGTTTTAACATAGATTTTTGAGCACCAATTATTATAAATAATAACACCACATTTTTATATAGCATTTTATTTGTTGGGCTTCCCACCGTTCATTCATTTAGCCTCACAGCCTTGCAAGGAAGTTCCAGCTATGACCCCCAATGTACAAGACACCGATGCACCAGCCAGCCTTCAGGCAGTTGTGGAGCCGGCCACCTGTCTCAGTTCTGCAGGGCCACAGCTGGTGACTTCAAACAACAGAACTTCCCTGTGGTTCTGGAGGCTGGAAGTCTGAGGTCAAAGTTTCAGCAGGGTCCTGCTCCACTGGGTCTCTGGGTAGGAGCCTTCCTCATCTTCTCCTTGGTGGCTGCTGGCCTTGCAGTGGTACCACCCCAGCCTCCGCCCCGGCATCCGGGGGCCACCTGCTCCCTGCATGTTTGTCTGTGTATCTTCCCTTCCTCTTACAAGGACAGCAATCATTTTGGGTTAGGGCTCACCCTACTGATTTTTTTATTTCATTTTCTCTTTTTATTAAATTTTATTTTTCAATATTATTCTGTATTAGTTTTAGGTGTCCAACATAGTGCTTAGATAATCACATACTTTACAATGTGTCCCCCTAGTACCCACCTGGCACCACACATAGTTATTACAATATTATTGACTATATTCCTTATGCTGTACTTTACGTCCCTGTGGCTATTTTTGCAACCGCTAACTCATACTTCTTAATCCCTTCACCTTTTCACCCAGTCCCTCAACCCCTCCCCTATAGTCACAGTTCTCTGTACCTATAAGTCTTTTTCTTTTTTTTTAAGTTACATTTCTTTTTATTAATTTTAATGGGGTGACATTGATAAATCAGGGTACATATGTTCAGAGAAAACATCTCCAGATTATTTTGACATTTGATTATGCTGCATACCCCTCACCCAAAGTCAAATTGTCTTCCGTCACCTCCTATCTGGTTTTCTTTGTGCCTTCCCCTCTCCCCACCCCCCCCTCTATCCTTCCTCCCCCCCTTACCATCACACTTTTGTCCATGTCTCTGACTCTCATTTTTACGTCCCATCTATGTATGGAATCATATAGTTCTTAATTTTTTCTGATTTACTTATTTCGCTCCATATAATGTTATCAAGGTTCATCCATGTTATTGTAAATGATCCGATATCATCATTTCTTATGACTGAGTAGTATTCCATAGTATATATGTACCAAAGCTTTTTAATCCACTCGTCCATTGTCGGACACTTGGGCTGTTTCCAGATCTTCGCTATTGTGAACAATGCTGCCATAAACATGGGGGTGTATTTCTCCTTTTGGAACAGTTCTATAGTGATCTTGGGGTATATTCCTAAAAGTGGGATAGCTGGGTCAAAAGGCAATTCAATTTTTACTTTCTTGAGGAATCTCCATACTATTTTCCACAGTGGCTGCAATAGTCTGCATTCCAACCAGCAGTGCAGGAGGGTTCCCTTTTCTCCACATCCTCGCCAGCACTTATTCTGTGTTGTTTTGTTGATGAGCGCCATTCTGACTGGTGTGAGGTGATATCTCATTGTGGTTTTAATTTGCATTTCTCTAATGATTAGTGATGTTGAACATTTTTTCATATGCCTATTGGCCATCTGTGTGTCCTCTTTGGCCTACTGATCTTATTTTCATTTGATTACAAGACAGTCCTTTCAAGTAAGCTGGCATTCACAGGTACTGGCGGTGTGGACCTCAGCCTATCTTTTAGGGGGACACAACTCAGCCCACAAAGGCACCCGAGCCAGGCCTGGCTCCAAAGTCCTTGCTCGCTGTCAGCCTCAGGTCTAGAAGACAGCTGCTGGGTCACAGCGACAAGGAAGCCACGTGGGGGCCTTGTAGGGGCTCTTGCCGTCTGGAGGTCACACTCCATGCTGGAAACAATGAGTGCTCCGTGGAGGGTGGGCACAGAAACCAGGCACTCCCCGGCCCCAGGTGGGCTCCAGGAGGAGGCGGTGACTGCAGGGAGCCCTGAGGGATGGGCAGGGTGCAGGCGGGACCGGGCAGGGACCACAGACAGGAAGAGAATGTGCCTGGCAGAAGGGGACCTGTGGGCAAAGCCTCAGAAAGAGGAGGCTGAGGAGGCTGCAGAGGCCATACTGGGGGGCAGGGGGGCATTCCCAGAGCTCACACTCTGGCCTGGCCTGGCCCGCACAAGGAGCCCATGCAAAGTGCTGATGGGTAGAGGAGTGCAGGGCTCCAGTGAGGTCGGTGAGATCAACCCCATTTAACTCACACATAGAAATCGAGGCTCCCAGACATCACAGCAGCTGGCAGAGGCAGAGGCAGACTGTGGCCAGGCTCTGACTCTGGAAGTCCCCTAATAACACATTTGTTTCTCTCAGGAGTTGTGACAGGAGGTGGTGGCAATGGACGGATCACTCACCAGATGCTGAGTTCAAGTCCTGCTCTTTGACTCATTAGACTTTGGGAAAGTTGTCTCTCTTCTCTGAATGGAGACTCGAACCCGCAGACACCTCGCCCTGCAGGGCTGCTACTAAGAGTCGTCAGGGGGTGGGCACCAAGGGGCTTGGAAATGGCCAGGTGGGAAAACAGGAGCGGCCTGGTGGCCCCACAATGGCTGTCATCTCCATCATTGTTGTTGCTATCATTACTGGGACAGTGAGCCATGGCTGCCCTGGGCGGGCGGGGCTGCAGAAAAAGGCAGTTTCCTGCGACACAGCCATGCTGTCTCCCCAGCAGACCTTGAATGGCCCCCATCACTTCCGTCCTATGCAATCAGCATTTTAATTAAAAAGAGTTCCTCGGAGGCGTGGTGAACAAAGGAAGCAAAAACAGCAATTACCTTCTGGGGACAGTGCCTGGAGCTTGGGAAGTTTCCGAAGAAGAAGAGCAGAGTGGGTGGCTTGGAAGGAAGGATTCAGCCGCGGGTTTGGAGGAGGGACAACACCTTCCTCTCTGTGCTTGGATTTCCGTGTGGGTCGCGGGATTTCTTGAGGCTGTGTTCTACACGCCAGCTCTGTCAGGTTCCCTGGCCTGGATCTGGGATGCCAGGGCTCAGGGGGCTGTTGTCAACCCCTGAGAGTGAAATGAGCATGGCTAGGCTTGAAATGTCTCTCTGTGCTGTCTCCATAAAAAAACTGGAGACTTATTTTGTTTAAAATAGCCCCTTGGCTGGAAGCAAGTTGTCTGTCCCCCTCTGCTCACCTGCCCCAAAGCAGCCCATTCCTGAGGGCCCCAAAGCAGGACCAGACCCTCTCCCCAGCCTTCCTGCATCCCGTCCAGCATCGAGCATCACCGATGAGCTTTCTGCTCTGAGCTGTCTCTGCCAAGGCTCTCAACAGAACAGAATGCTGGCTCCATCGCAATGTAAGATTTTCTAGTAACTACATCTTACAAAGTAAAAACAAGAAGGTGAGATTGATTCTAACACCATGCTTGGTTAACTCCAATATAACCAAAGTATTATCATTTTAGCATGTGATCAATGTTTAAAAAATTATTACATCTGTATATTAAATCTCAAAAATCCTGTGTGTATTTTACACATAATTCGGACTGGTCATATTTCAAGCGCTCGACAGCCACATGCAGCCAGTGGCTACCATATTGGACAATGCAGGTCCGTACGGTGTTAACACTGGATGATGGCCTTGTCTCCACTTAGGAAGTTGGTACGTTTCCCCCATGTGAAGTGATGATGGCCCAGTGACAGTATATGCACCCCTCCAGGGAGCCTGGCACAGTGCTTGGCCCTTGGCAGGAGCTTGATTGTTGTGGAATGAATGAAGGATTAATGAGGGCCCCTCTGTGCTTGTATTAAGAAATAAGGTGGCCCTGGCCAGTTGGCTCAGTGGTAGAGTGTCCACCTGGCATGTGGATGTCTCAGGTTTGATTCCTGGTCAGGGCAAATAGAAGTGCCTATCTACTTCTCTTCACCTTTCCCCCTCTCGCTTCTCTCTCTCTCTCTCTCTCTCTCTCTCTCTCTCTCTCTCTCTCTTCCTCTCCTGCAGCCATGGCTCAAATGGAGCAAGTTGGCCCTGGGTGCTGAAGATGGCCCCATGGCTTCCGCCTCGGGCACTAAGAAGAGCTTGGTTGCTGAGCAACAGAGCAACACCCGAGATGATCAGAGCTTCACTTCCTGGTGGACTTGCCAGGTGGATTCCAGTCGGGGCACATGCAGGAGTCTGTTTCTGCCTCTCTCCTCTTACTGAATAAAAAAAAGGAAAGAAAAAAGGAAAGAAAAGAAATGGGGCTAGGAGTTGTGGGTCTCTATTTCTCCGGGAAGGGCAGAGAGACCTAAGAATCCTGTTCCAAGGTCCCTTTTATTTCCATGCCACAGGAACCTCACAGTAACCAGGACACAGCGGGATCGACAGGTGAGCTCCCGCGCCTGGCATTCGCTCATTTGAAATCTCAGCCCTGATGTGTGTGCACGGGACAGGAAAGCAGGTCAGGCCACCGAGGGGGGCAGGACGAGACATTATACCTCCTACATCCTCTTACTTAATTTCATCCATTCATTTATTCAACCATAAAGGTTTATTAGCTCATTAGTTTCTTCATGTAGGAAACATCCTCAGAGCTCTTCATATAAGCCAGACATTTGCTAGATGCTGGTGCATTTCATGGGTAAATAAGAAACCATCCTGTCTCCTGCTCTGTAATCCTCTGCAGCACCTGTTCTAGAAGAACATGAACGAGCTAGAATAAACAACACAGCAGCCGGGCAAGCGCCAGGTAAAACTGACACCTTCTTTCTCCCATGGACCCGCCTTCCTTCCCCACTTACATTGCCTGTATTCTCACTATGTGCCAGGTAGTGCTGGGCACTCTTTTTATCATCTCATTCAACCCCTACCCTCACTTCTGGAGATAAAAAAAATTCCAGCTCAGAAAGGTTAAACAGCTTGCCTGATGTCACCCAGCCAGCCAATGGCATCGCCAATATGCAAACGCTGTTCTTCAGCCTCCCCACACGGGAGCTTTGGGCCCTGCACTGGGGTCCAAACCAGCTCTCTCCACCCCTTTCGGGCACCCAGTGCCCAGAACTCAGTAGGTAGGTACTCTGGAAACACCTTCTGAATGGACGAAAGAAGTACTTGCCGAGTTAAAGAAGGAATAAATGAATCCTCCCTCAGTTGATAATGATTTGTTTTTGCACTGATCTGACTAAAATATAGATGCCTTACGAGCAGGGACTATAAAGTAGATGACACGTGGACTCTGTAGTCAACTGGATCTGAGTTCAAATCCTGACCTGGCCCTGACTTGCTGAGTGACCTGAGTGGCTTTCTTAGCCTCTCTGAGCCTGTGTTTTCTGGGGTTTGGAGGCAAGGTGCTCCCACTGGTGTTCAGTGAAGCCCTCTTACATGGAGTGGAATCCGACTGCGAGTCCATCACCGAGTCCCAGGGCGGCCTGGAGGAGCGGAGCTCGTTCTGGCTGGCGGGAAGCTGGGGCGGCGTCGGAGTCACTTGGGAAGCAGGAACGATCCTGCTTGCCTAGTGCCCTTCCAGAAAGTCTGGCTCAGAGAGAATCTGCTTTTTATTAAGGTCCCTGGTGATCTGGTTACTGATCTAGGGAAAAATACTGGGGGGGACCCCCCACACCCCCAGAGTGAATATTCAGGGGGAAAACGTGTGTCTTACTGAGAGAGTTGACCGAGGAGCATTGGGACCAGGCCTCAAAGGACTGCAGGATTTTCCGTGCACTTTGCTGTCCCTGCTGCTGCCCTCAGTTTTGTCTGCCTGATAAAAAGAGGAGGGGTCCTGGGCAGTCTCCGCCCCGGTGACGTGCCTTGAATAATTTATCAAGTCACTCAGTGAGAATCTCATGTGTTCTTAAACCCTTTTAAGGGGCCTCCCAGGAAGGCAGGGTCTCTGTGGCCCCCTACCCTGGCCATCTGCATCCCAGATGAGGCTCAAATGACAAGGTCAGGCCCCCCTGCTTTGAGCTTCAGACTGAGAACCTTTGAAGGAATGGAATGTTCCTCCTCCTCACAGGATCCCAAATTATCTGTGCCCATGAATTATGTATCCAGTACTTGGCATCACAGCAGCCTGGAGATTGTTCCTGGAACTCAAATCCTCTGAGTGCTCTGTGCAAAGACGCATCCCCTTCCCTATCGCGCCCCGTGCTGTGCCAAGCTGCCAGGGCCGGGAACTTGCAGATGGCCTGAAACCCAGGACACTCAGAGCCTCTCCCAACAAACAAATAAATTCAAAAATGGAGAAACGCTATGAAAACAGTAACATAAGGTACTGTTTATTTTACAGACAAGTTGGTTAAGCTAGAAAGGCCTCCTGGATGAGGTGGCTTTTGAAATAAAATCTGAACCATCAAAAGAAAGATCATGGAAGAAGAGAGTTCCAAGCAGAAGGAATAGCAGAGGCTATGACCCTGAAGGGAAATGCATTTCTGTGTGGCCAGAGCACAGGTAGTGATAGGCTGACGGAGCTGAGAGAGGGTGGCAGGAAGAGGGAAGGCCCTTGTGAGGCCTCTGGGCAATAAGCAAAGACACCCCCGCCCTCTGGGCAGACACAGCCTCTCACCGGAGACCACGGCTGGATTTATCGACCACCCCTACACCCCACACCTTCCTGCCAGGCACCGTGGGCACTGTGCAGCACGCACAGTTGTGCGTAGAAGACCTGGGTAGTGCCACTATCTGCTGTGATGCTCCCGGGTGGAAGGGGGAAATCGCAGCTCATTGCCTGCCCGGTTAAATTTGAGATGCCCTTAGCCATACATGAGAAAGTGTTGAGTAGACAAATGGATGTACCTGTCTGGAGTCTGCATGTCCTCACTGGGTCATAACAGGTATGAGCGAGATCACCCAGTCAAAGTTATAGAGAAGAGAGTGATATTTCTAATGTACGGTTCTGTGAGGTGCTTACTAGTCAGTGGGTGCAGTCAGCAAGGTGCCTAGTCATCAAAATTTAAGAAATCATGCACTCTCAGGGTTGCCCAAGTGCAGCGTTGGCACCTGAAAATGCGTGCCACCTTAAATTTCAAGACTCCTTTAATCTAGTCTTAGTCCTGGATAATTTAATAGAGAAAAGAGAAGTCATTACAATAAATGGTGCTGGCACAATTGGCCATCCTTTTGGGAAAAAATAAAATAAAAAAAAAAACAACCTTGACCTTTAATTCACACCATATAGAATACCAATAATAGGCCATAGACATAAACATAAATGCTGTACTTATAAAACGTCTGGGGTAAAAAGGGAGAAAATCTTTATGACCTTGAGATAGGCAAAGTTGTCTTAGCTAGGTCCCAAAAATCATGAGTCATAAAAGAAAAAAAAGGTCAAATGGATTTTATCAAAACTAAGAGCTTTCCTGTGAAAAAAAACATTATTAAGAAAATAAAAAGCCACAGACTGACAGAAAATGTTTGCAGTACACAAATCTGACAGAGATCTTGTATCCAAAACACACAAAGAACACATATCGACATGTGTGGTCGATAGTGAGCAAGTAGATAACATGCCCGGCACCATTAGTCATCAGGAAACACACATTTAAAATTATAATTAAGTACCAGTTTACACCCACTAGAAGAGCTAAATTAAAATCGATGGAAACACCAAGGGTTGGTGAGACTCTGAAGCAAGCAGCGTTCTCACACACTGTGTTGGGAATGAAACATGCACACTTTGTAAACAGTTTGGCAACTTCTTACAAATGTAAAACCCAGCAGTCCCACTCCTATGTTACTGTCCAGAAAATGGGCACAAAAATGTCTACACAAAGACTTGTACACAAATGTTCATAGGTGCTTTATTCATAATGGCCAAACACATGGAAACAACTCAATGTCCATCAACGGGAGAATGGGTAAACCAACTGCGGAACACCCGTCCGAACGCTAACCCAACTGTGAACACCCACACGTCCCAACGCTAACCCAACCGCGGAACACCCACGCGTCCGAACGCTAACCCAACCGCGGAACACCCACGCGTCCGAACACTAACCCAACTGTGAACACCCACACGTCCCAACGCTAACCCAACCGCAGAACACCCACGCGTCCGAACACTAACCCAACTGTGAACACCCACGCGTCCGAACGCTAACCCAACCGCGGAACACCTATACATCGGAAGGCTATGCAGGAATAAAAAAGCTACTGACAAATGCAACAATGTGAGTGATTCTCAGAAACATTATGGGCAACGAAAGAAGCCAGAGAAAAGGCACGTTCTAGATGATTTCATCTATAGAAAAATCTAGAAAAGACAAATCCAGTCTGTAGTGGGAGGCACCTACCTGGTCAGCGGTTGGGTACAGTGGGAAACAGGAACCTGTGGGGGTTGGGTGACTGCAGAGGGACTAGAGGGAACTCGCAGGGGTGAGAGGAATGATCGCATTCTTGACTGAAGTTCTGGTTACATGGGTGTGTATACGTGTCATGAATCCTTAACCTGTAGATGTAACATGGTTACATGTACAAAAATTATACACCAGTGGAGTGATTTAAAACGACTTCATTTCATTCCCCTGGTCCTCCTTCTCACTCTGAAGGTGGTAAGCAATGCAGGATGTTTTCTTTCTTCAAGCACATTGTGATCAAATAGTTCTGTTCACCAGAAGGACACAGTAGGTTTTAAATACAGATTCACAATGGGCAGGTCCGTGTCTCCCCTTCTTTTAGGGATGAGGGAACTGGGCCCAGAGAGAAAAACAGACTTATCCAAGGGCACTTGATGTAGGTATTGACTCCAAGGTGTCGCTCAGGGAGGTTTGGGTTTAAAACATAAAAAAACAAAGAGACAGTCTCAGCTCTCTTCCAGTCCGTCTCTTACTGTCTTCATGGCCAAGTCCTGGGAGAGGTCTGGGCTCCCCTGAGAGAGGACAGGCCTGTGAGGCAGGTCATTGCTCAAGCCGGTCCTACACTCCATGGTCACGTGGGCAGTGAGGGCTGCAAGAGAAAATGCTCCGCTCCTGGGCAGAGTCACCTTGCGCAGTGTTCTCCCTCTTCATCATTGTCTTGCGGGCCACCCAGGTCCTCATGAGAAGCAAATGGAGACATTGAATGTCTGCACTCACCACTCCCTGAACATAGTGATAGCGGTTCTGGTCAGTGCAACAGGCAAGGCAAGGCAAGGAATTCTAGGTTACAGGGTGCGAGATTGATAAAATAAATATTTCTATGTACAGTAGCCCCTCTTCCTTATCCATAAGGGACACATTCCAGGACCCCCAGGTGGATTCTGGAAACCTTTGGCAGTTTCAAACCATGTCCACGTGTGTGTGTATGTGTGTGCGTGTGTGCGCGCACGCACGCACAATGTTTTTCCCCCCCATTCTTACGTACTTTTCAGTTAAAGGAAGCACATGATGGATTCTCCTGGCTTACCTGAATTGCCAGCATCAATACTCTCGTGGTGTGGGGCCATGACTAAGTAAAAATAAGGGTGACTGCGACACTGAGACAGCTGATCTGCTATCTGGGAGGGCTACTCAGCGACTGCTGGCTGGGGAGCCGACAAAGGGATGAGTTATGTCCCAGGCAGACAAAAGCGGGATGCTGCGAGATTTCATCACGCTACTCAGAACAGTGTGCAATTAAAAACTGTGAGTTGTCTATTTCTAGAAGTTTTCATTTAATGTTTTCGGACAGCAGTTAATCACAGGTAATTGAAACCGAGGAAAGAAAAGCTGTGGGTAAGGGGGGACCACTGTATTAGCAATCAACACACAGACACCAAAATTAAAAGTATGATATTATTTACAATCACTTAAAAAAAAAAGAAAGAAATATTTAGATGTGAATTTAATAAACACTTCTAGGGCTGTACACTGCAAACTCCATAATACTGATGAAAAAAATCAAAGACGACCTAAATAAGTAGAGAGACATGCTCTCTTCAAGGATTGGAAGACTTACACAGTCCAGAGGTCATTTCCTCCCAGTACGATACATATATAATATTTAACAGATCCACCCCAGCAGGAGTTTTGGTGGACATAGACAAGATAGAAAGATAAAACAGAAATGGAATAGTTTAAACACTTCTGAAAAAGAAGAATGAAGTAAGAGAAATCACTCAACCCCATTTCAAGATGCATCATCTGGCTAGGCTGCAGTATCAACAGAGGACAAACACACAGATCAGTGGGCCAGAACCCAGAATCCAGAAATAGACCCACACAAATATGTCGAACTGATTGTGACCAGAATATAAAAACTCAGTAGAGGAAAGACAGTCCTTTTCATAATCCATCCATAAGCAAAATATGAGCCTCTACAGAAGTCTCATACTTGATATAAATATTTATATTAACGCAAAATGGATCACGGACTTAAATGTAAAACATAAAACTGCAGATATTTTAGAATACAGTATAGAAGAAAATCTTCAGGGTCTAGGGCTAGGCAAAGAGTTCCCAGAGTTAACACCAAGAGTAGAACCCATAAAAGTAAACAGCAATAAGCCCTGGCGGGTTGGCTCATCGGTAGAGCGTCAGCCCAGTGTGTGGAAGTCCTGGGTTCAATTCCCAGCCAGGGCACACAAGAGAAGCACCCATCTGCTTCTCCACCTTTCCCCCTCTCCTTCCTCTCTGTCTCTCTCTTCCCCCTCCTGCAGCCAAGGCTCCACTGGAGCAAAGTTGGCCCGGTCACTAAGGAAGGCTCAGGCGCTAGAATGGCTCAGGCTGCAACAGAGCAACGCCCCAGATGGGCAGAGCACCTCCTGCTGGTGGGGCGTATACGGGAGTCTGTCTGACTACCTCCCTGCTTCTCACTTCGGAAAAATACACACACACACACACATACACACACACACACAAAGTAAACAGTAATGAATTGGGTTCCATCAAAATTTCAGACAGCTCAAGGTAGGCCGAGCAGAGGGAGTGTTCAACCTTCCTCTGCCTTTTTGTCCTATTCAGGCCCTCGCAGAGATGGATGCTGCCCACCCACATCGGGCAGGACCATCTGCTTTGCTCAGTCCACTCATTGAAATGTCTGTCTCTTCCAGAAACACCCTCATGGGCAAATTCAGAAGTAAAGTCTAACCAGTTATCTGGAATCCTATGGCCCAGTCATGCTGACACATAAAATGAACCATCGGGATAAGAAAATCAGAATAGAATTAATTAACGAAGGGAGAGATGAACAACCAAGGGAGAGATGAACAAACAGACCACAGAGAAACAGACCCACGCCTAGATGCAGACCTGACAAGAAGAAAGGGCTGGAATGGCCAATAACGAGGCTGGGGTCGTTGATTACTGACATGAGAAAAATTAAATTGCTTCCTTAACCCCCAACAAAAATAATCAGTTACAACAGGGCCGAAATACAAAAATTAAAATAAAATAACTACAGTTGAGTATCTCAAGCTGGGAAAGGAATTCTTAAACAAGGGCTAATTATATAGAAAAATGTTAATAAACTTTGACAAAATTAAAAATTAAGATCTTCGATTCTGTGTTTCTTCTTATAAGGGCACTAATCCTATCATGAGAGCTCCACCCTCATGACCTAATAATTACTTCTCAAAGGCCCCATCTCCAAACGTGATCACATTGGGGATCACAGTCTCTGGTAGTCAGTGAAACACTGGTCCTACTCCCACAGCCCATGCTGGGCGCCCAGCTACTGGGTGGCCTTGAACAACCCCCTCCATCTCTCTCTGCTACAGTTTACTTGCCCTTGACAAAGCTTCAGAGTCCCTGAGCCACCTTCCTCACAAGCAGTCTAGAAGCTCATGATGTGAATAAAAGTCCCTGAGAGGGGCCCTGGCCGGTTGGCTCAGCGGTAGAGCGTCGGCCTAGCGTGCGGAGGACCCGGGTTCGATTCCCGGCCAGGGCACATAGGAGAAGCGCCCATTTGCATCTCCACCCCTCCGCCGCACCTTCCTCTCTGTCTCTCTCTTCCCCTCCCGCAGCCAAGGCTCCAATGGAGCAAAAGATGGCCCGGGCGCTGGGGATGGCTCTGTGGCCTCTGCCCCAGGCGCTAGAGTGGCTCTGGTCGCAATATGGCGACACCCAGGAGGGTCGCAACATGGCAACGCCCAGGATGGGCAGAGCATCGCCCCCTGGTGGGCAGAGCGTCGCCCCCTGGTGGGCGTGCCGGGTGGATCCCGGTCGGGCGCATGCGGGAGTCTCTCTGACTGTCTCTCCCTGTTTCCAGCTTCAGAAAAATGAAAAAAAAAAAAAAAAAAAAAAAAGGCCCTGAGAGGGACATCACCAAGAGGAAACAAGTAATACCCATCAGATCACAACGCATCCCCTACCAGTGAGAGAGCTTAGAGAATGGCAAAGCTCGCAACAGCTCTTTTGGGGACCCACATCCAAGTCTGGGATGTCTGCGCGCGCGCACACACACACACTCACGAGGGAATAGACCCCTTTGGGCATCTCTGCTGTTGTCTTCATCCTAGCTATGGCACTGCGTGGTTTAGGGTGCCTGTCTGAGGGAAGATCATTAACAGAGAACAGTTGTGCAAGTTGGCACTGTGCAATCCTACACGTCATGATTCGCAGCTTAGTCTCTGTTAACTTATTAGCCGTGTCAGAGCTCCCGTTTCTATGTGACACTATGTGTCAGATACATTTTGTCATTTAATTCTTAGGTCCTGTCAACTTTATTTTGCAGGTGAGGAAGCCCAGGCTCAGAGAGACACTGCCTGGCCCGAGCCACAGGAAAAGCAGAGCTAGGATTTAAAGTTCCTTCTGCCCAGTTCCAGAGCCCGAGCACGCCGGACTCTGTGCGCTGAGCTGGCACAGAAAGCTGGGTCTCCCAGACCCTGATCTTCAGGCCAGGGAACAAGGCATGCCAGCTTCAGTAGAGCTCTGTTCGCTGCCCCAAACAGGCTTGACTACAGCACCGGGAGGGGCTGCCAAGAGCCCCGAACTTGGGTTCAAGGCTGGGTCCAGCACCAACCAGCTGGGCGACCTCAGGCCTCAGTTTCCTTTTCCGGCCCACGCAGAGAGCTAATTGTGAGCGCTCACACTCCGGGGGTGGGGCTGAGCGCGGTCACGTGGAGGGGCACCCGGCCGCGAGCCCCGCCCCGCCCCGCCCCCGCACTCTGGGTCCTCCGCCCAGTCGCTGTCTGGAACTAGGAGCGCTGAGCCTTCCTAGAGCTCAGGTCCGGCTCCCTACGCGCCGCCACGCTGGGGCTGCTGAGGTCTGCGCGGTAGCCGCAGGGTCGCGGACACCTGCTTGCTGCTCAGCCCGCTCCCGACCAGCTGTGCAAGCGGCTGGACCAGCAGCAGCAGCAGCAGCAGCAGCGACAATCCGAGCGCAGGCGGCAGCAGCAGCCGCGGCGACAGTGGCACCATGGATCTGTCCTTTATGGCCGCGCAGGTAACCGGACGCCTTCCCTGAGCGCCTCGAACACCAAGTTTGGGCAGATTCGGGGCTGCGGTCTCGCCCTCCCCATCGGAGCTGGGCGAGCCAGGAAGGTTGGGGCCGGAGGGTGGCGCCATCTGGGATCCACCTCCTGTTCCTTTGTCCAGCGTCGGGCATCCTGACCTGGTGCGCGCGTCTGGGATAACGAGCTCGGTCCCTATGGGGTGGGGCAGGCCATGAGCCCAGAGCTCATTGGGTTCATTGTCCCCAGGCTGGGAGGGCCCTGGCAGTTTGAGTCGCGCTCTCCCTGTCCACCCCCACTTGCTGTCCCCTTGGAATACCCTGGAGCCCTTCATCGTCTGGCAGCTCAGATGTATGATTCTGGGTTGGGCGGGCAACCTCGCTCTTCCCTTTTCTGTATTTTACCGAGCTGCCGAGTAATCTGTCAATGTCCCCCCCTCCCCGCCCCCTACCTCTTTACCTGAGACCGGAGCCCCAGCAAGACAGCCGCTTTGTGACCCGCCAGGCGCCAAACACGACCGTTTTTTTTCCTGTTAGGCTTTGTGCCGAGTCTGTAGCCATCAGTGCCCGTGCGACCATAACTCTTCCCTTGACACAAAACAGATTCCCAGCGGCCAGACACAAAACGGATTTCTCATCGCTTGAGCTTTGCAACAAGAGAATCCTGTTCTGAGGTTGGGTGATGTTTATGCTTCTACGCCTTCACTCTCGTGAGCCAGAACAAAGGCACACACCGCTTTCTCTAGCTGTCTGTGGCCTTCTGAGCACCCAGTGCCAGTGTGGCTTCAGGGAAGGGCCACGTTTGGTCTGGGAAAGTGTGTCCCAGGGTACCAAATCCAGGCCTAGCACCTTCTATGAGGTGGCTTAGTTGAGAACCCAGAGGTGGGAAGGCCACCAGGTTCCCTCTGTCTCCTGGGTGTGTGGCAGGGGCCCTACTTGCTGCTGTTTAACATTTCAGGGAGCGGAGTTTGAGGGGACACTCTCCTTTACCCCCAAATGTCACTGTGGTAGAAGCCAGTTTAAAAAGTAACAGGAAGATCTAGGCTGTAGGGACAGCAAGTCCCCAGATACAGGCAAAAATGATGCAGATTTCAAAGATTGGCTCCAGGGGACCCGAATCCAGTTCTTGGCAGCCTCTTGACAAGTTTTCCATAATGCTAATTGCTCCCATGAGCACTGCTGGCCTTTTATGCCTCATTTTTGTCTCCTGTTTCTAAACCCATGTTTAAAATAATTGTCGTGTGGACATCATTTTATGCAGTGGTGACTTGAGCTACATGGGAACCAAGGTGTCCTCACTGGATTTATTTCTAGAGGGGCAGGAGCTCACACAATGTCTGTCTGCCCTCCCCTCTGGATCCCACCAACAGCTGGCATCTCTGAGGTTAAAAAATAAATTGATCTCTGCTAACCCTGGAGCATCCTGAGTTGCTATGGTAACGTGACTAAATAAACATAGGGCTTTTTAGAGCCTATAGGTTGAGCCTCTGCAGAGAATGGGTTCTGTTTTCTTCTTCTTTTGTTTATAATTCAAGTTGCATGTGGTCAGTTTATTCCCATGGACAGATGTTTAGGCATTAATTACATGCTCAGTCCTGAGCTAGCAGAAAGGGACAGACACATGAAGTGCCGTTCAGTGGGAAGAGACTCTTAAGGTTTATTGAGCACCTGCTGTGTGCCAGACACTAGTCACGTGCACACTTTCTTACAGGTCTGGGACCTGGGCGCTGCTGTCCTCATTTCACAGATCAGGAGATCAAACTTCTAGCACGACTGAGTAATTTTCCCAGGATGCGCCATTAGCAGGGGGAAGAGCTGGGTTTTCGATCTGGGGCTGCGAGTCTTAGCTGATGCTCAGACCCAGATTTGCACCTTATCGTTTCACCCTGAAGACACCACATAAGGGACAGGGCAGACATACTTAAAGATGACTCATCTCTTCTTCTGGGACCCAGGGAAGTGGTCCGACCGTGGTGTGTTGTACTCAGTGGGTGGCTTGCTGGTGTTGCCCTGTCCCACAGGGAGCAGGAAACTTTTATCCC
This sequence comes from Saccopteryx bilineata, assembly GCF_036850765.1. Taxonomy (NCBI): domain Eukaryota; kingdom Metazoa; phylum Chordata; class Mammalia; order Chiroptera; family Emballonuridae; genus Saccopteryx; species Saccopteryx bilineata. The sequence continues at coordinate 9,135,049 of NC_089493.1, read as the reverse complement.
TTTATCTGTAGCATTAACAGTACTTGGCCAACAGGAGTGCCCAGGACATGCTGTGAGTGTGCAGGGACCAGCCAGTGTGTGTGACCGAGTCACTGCCCCATGCATCAGCCTTGGGCAGATTGACAGAGAAAGGGTGGGGTCTCCATTCATCTGTTCAGCATATGTTGAGTACCTGCCTTGTGCCAAGCTCTGTGTCCGGCACTGGGATGGGGAGGCTGAGGGACAGACATGAGTGGGATGTAAACTTAGCTTTTGGGTGCTCCCAAGGTATTGGATATGTGATGAGACAGCCATCCCCAGCAAGGGTGACCAAGGTGGCTGGCACATAGTAGGTCCTTCACAGGCATTTGTTAGATGATTGATTGAAGGCCAGACAAGATGTAGGCATGCCCATGAGTAGACATTCTCCAGAAGAGACAGTGAATTTGAGGTGGCAAGTGTTCTCCTTCCAAACACCTGTCACTGTCGGGACTTTGAGGATGGAGGTTCTGACGGATGAGAACTGCAGGTTCCCCCGGGGTGGGCCTGGGCGTGAGGGCCTTCTAGGCAGAGGCATGAAGGTAGGAGGCCCAGAATCTGATCCCAGAATCCCTGAGGGAGCTGGAGGGAGGGGCACAGGAGAGCCAGGGTGGGCAGCCAGAGCCAGCTTACAGAAGGTACCCCACGGGGGGCTGAGTCCCCTCAATCAGCAGGCAGTGGGGTCCACTTCAGGTCACTGCACAGGGGCTGGTCTATAATAGAAACAATGGCTTGAGAACACCCCCAGCAGAAAATGGAAACAAGAGGGGTAGGTGGAGTCAGGAGCGCGCCCCTGCTTAACTGATGTGTCCAGCTAAAGAAGCCAGATCCTTGTGAGCCCCAAACCCAAGCCCCTTCCCCTTTGGAATATTGTGAAGAGTGATTCTCACCCGTGGTTGTAAAAAGCCCAGAGGATATAATTCATTTCAGAAAGATTTCTCCCTCAAAAGCTAAGTATTACAAAACACCTTTTTTGGACGTACAAGGTGGACATCAGTTACCCGGAAAATCCTCTGAGGCCGTCGTGCCCTCCCTGCGGTGGGCACACAGGGCTGTGTGTTTGGGCTTAGAAGGGGCTGTGGGTATAAAGACTCAGCTCATGAACTCTACCTCACCCTGAGCCCTGGATGTGTTCAGCCACCCTCTTCCACCCTGGAAACACCCAGCCCCAAACTGCACAGTCCCTGGGTCCCTGGAGACTCCGGAGGGTTCGACAGTGAACAAGAGTATCCATATCTCTACGGCCAGAGGTAGCCAGGAGGGTAAAGCCACCCAGACCCTCAGGGACTGGAGAATCATGGACTTGGAAACTGAGCCCAAGTCCCTGTGCCATCTCCACAGACGGCTCCACTCATTGCTCCCCTCCTCCCTGGATGTTTGTGCTGGCCCCCACGTCAGGGGGACATCTGATCCTCTCCTCTTACATCTGGGCTGGCCTTAGTGACTTTCTTGACAAAGACAATGCTGTCTGAGTGGCATGCTGGGACTTCTGAGATTAGCTTGGAGGAAGCTTGCAGCTTCCTCCCAGGTCTCTTGGAATGTTTCCTCTGAAGGAAGTCTACCGTCGGGCAAGAAATGCAGAGACCCTCAGGCTTCCACCCTGCAGGAAGGGAATGAACATTTAAGGAGCCTACTGTGTGCTGGGCCAGTGCAAGGGCCCAACCAGAGGGACACGAAGTGCCCGCTCACATTTTCCCTTTCCCTGGCTGTGGCACCCTGTGGAACAAGCTCGCCTGTGGCGGGAAAGCCAGTCTTGTCTTGCCTAGCACTGTCCCTGCAGTGACTTGCCTGACCCCAGGAGTTCCCATGCTGCAGCCATTAGAACCACCGGGGGGGTTTTTAAGAGCCCTGCTGCCGGCCCAGCCGCAGACACCGCGGCAGAGCCAGCACTGGGAGCGGGCAGCGGCAGTTCCTTTTCACTCCCTGGTTGATTCCAGTGTGCGGTCAGGGTTGAGGCTATACCCTCGCTGTAGGACTGTCCCCTCCCCTTCTCAGGATAGAACAGATCTTTGGTCCTTTTTAGGTTGTGAAAGTCATAGGGTCCCTGGAAGTCACCCCAGTACTGATTCAGCCATTTCAAATAGTGAGGTCCAGAATACTACACCTGGGAACTTGCTCCAAAGTTAAGGTCCCCCCTTCCTCCAGCCCACACCTGCCACAGGTGCAAACCTGCAGTCTGGGGTGGGTGCCTTCATTGCCCCCATGGCACAGACGGGGAGGTGGAGGTCGGGTGGCTTGGCCGCAAGGCAGGGGGGGCAAGAAGTGGAGAACCCTGTCTGCTGATCACAGGGCCATGCTTTCCTGTCACCTGCCACCTCGAAGAGCAGTCTGGGTGCTACGGGGGTGGGGGGGACCATGGACTGACCAGGGACATCCTGCAGATCAGCGTCAGGGACTGTGGATCCTCTGAGGTGCACCAAGTGTTGGGTTTATATACGTTTTTAAACAATTCATTAAAGAGGTCTGTATTTATTTCCTTGGGCTGCTGAAACAAATTGCCACAAACTGAGTGGCTTAAAACACAGAAATGTATGTGATCTCTCCCAGTTCTGTAGGCTGGAAACCTGCAGGATTAAGGGTGGCTGGCCGGGTCCCTCCGGAGCTGCAGGGGAGAACGGTTCTCATGCCCCCACCGTAGCCTCCCAGTGTTGCCGGCAGCCTTGCCCTTCCTGGCTTGTTGATGCATCACGCCAGTCTCTGCCGGTCATGTTAGATGAGGACCTACCCTAGTGACCTCATCTTAACTAGAGTCTATCTACAGAGATCCCCTTTTTCTTTATTTATTTTTTTATCTTATTTTTATTAATTTTTTTGTTTATTTTTTCCTGGTTTTTTTAATCTTATTTTTATTAATTTTAATGCAATGACATTGATCAATCAGAGTACATATGTTCCAAGAAAACATCTCCAGATTATTTTGACATTTGATTATGCTGCATACCCCTCACTCAAAGTCAAATCGTCCTCCGTCACCTTCTATCTGGTTTTCTTTGTACCCCTCCCCTCCCCCCACTCCCTCCCTCTCCTTCCTCGCCCCCTCCCCACCCCTCCACCCCACGCCCTGTTACTATCACATTCTTGTCCATGTCTCTGAGTCTCATTTTTATGTCCCATCTATGTATGAGTTCATATAGTTCTTAGTTTTTTCTGATTTACTTATTTCACTCCGTATAATGTTATCAAGGTCCATCCATGTTATTGTGAATGATCCGATGTCATCATTTCTTATGGCTGAGTAGTATTCCATAGTATATATGTACCAAAGTGTCCACTGAGGGACACTTGGGCTGTTTCCAGATCTTCGCTATTGTGAACAATGCTGCCATAAACATGGGGGTGCATTTCTCCTTCTGGAACCGTTCTATGGTGTTCTCGGGGTATATTCCTAAAAATGGGATGGCTGGGTCAAAAGGCAATTCGATTTTCAATTTTTTGAGGAATCTCCATACTGTTTTACACAGAGGCTGCACCAGTCTGCATTCCCACCAGCAGTGTAGGAAGGTTCCCTTTTCTCCACATCCTTGCCAGCACTTATTCTGTGTTATTCTGTTGATGAGCGCCATTCTGACTGGTGTGAGGTGATATCTCATTGTGGTTTTAATTTGCATTTCTCTAATGATTAGTGATGTTGAGCATTTTTTCATATGCCTATTGGCCATCTGTATGTCCTCTTTGGAGAAGTGTTTATTCATTTCTTTTGCCCATTTTTTGATTGGATTGTTTGTCTTTCTGGTGTTGAGATTTACAAGTTCTTTATAAATTTTGGTTATTAACCCCTTATCAGACATACTGTCAAATATGTTCTCCCATTGTGTAGTTGTCTTTTTATTCTGTTCTTATTGTCTTTGGCTGTGCAAAAGCTTTTTAGTTTGATATAGTCCCATTTGTTTATCCTGTCTTTTATTTCCCTTGCCCGTGGAGATAAATCAGCAAATATATCACTGCGAGAGATGTCGGAGAGCTTACTGCCTATGTTTTCTTCTAAGATGCTTATGGTTTCACGGCTTACATTTAAGTCTTTTATCCATTTTGAGTTTATTTTTGTGAATGGTATAAGTTGGTGGTCTAGTTTCATTTTTTTGCAGGTTGCTGTCCAATTTTCCCAACACCATTTGTTGAAGAGGCTGTGGCAGGGTGAGTGGCATGTCCATTGTATGCCCTTACCTCCTTTGTCAAATATCAGTTGTCCGTAGAGCTGTGGGTTTATTTCTGGGTTCTCCGTTCTGTTCCATTGCAGAGATCCCCTTTTTAAAGAAGGTCACATGCACAGGAAACAGGAGCTAGGACTTCCATATATCTCTTTGGGAGATGAAATTCAACCCAGATCATGGTCTAAAGACCCATAAAGAATAAGATCTTGGTGACTGTGTTACTGGCCACAGGTCTTAGAGAGGCCATAGGCAGATCGCCTGTCCGAGCCTCAATTCTATCACCTGTGAAATGGGGATGGAACTGCCTCCCCAGCTGTTCACTAGTTGCCAGGGAGGTAGGGGTCACAGGCGCTGCTGTACGAGACAGGACAGGGCGGAGGTAAGCACAGGGGCCTGGCAGCCGGCAGGGGACATCTAATCCAGCTCCGGAGGCCGGAGGCCGGGCTGAGCTGAGTTGGAAGGATGCTTAGCTGTTCCGTAGACGAGGAGAGAGGAAGCTCCCGGCAGAGGGAATGCACTGTGAAGGCTGAGGTGGCGTGGGGCTGGAAATGGGGTCTCCTACTGGCGGTGGGCGTTGTAAGTGTCCATGTGGTTGGACCAAGGCTGGGGAGGAGGTGGGTGATAAAACCACGGGGGTGGGGCCAGGCAGGTGACATCGTGCACTGAAACGGAACAGGGTGAGTGGCTGGGCGACTCGGGAGCAGGGGCCCGGCCGGCGGGGAGCATGTGCCGGGCAGACACGTGGGCCCTGGAAGCCGGCTCTCCTGGGGCTTTAAGAAAACTGAAAATCAGATTGTGCATGCAGTCTGCATGTCCAGATCTTGACAACTAATTAATTTTTTTTAACAAGCCAACCAACTATGATATGAGCCGTCTCAGTTACTTAATGTTTTTTACTTCAGTTATTTAGCAGCTCAAAGCAATAATTTTTACTCTGCTCATGCTTTTGCGGGACCAGAAAATGGGAGGGACTCGGGCAGTGTGCTTCTCTGAGGGTGTCAGCCGGGGCTGGACCTAGGCTCCCGGTGTGGCCTCTACACACACACACACACACACACACACACACACACACACACACGTCTGGTGCCCCCGAGCAACCTGACTGACCGTCCTCTGCAGCTGACATTTAGTTCTGCGAGCGTTTCTGCAGGCAGCGCTTCCTCCCGGTGTGGCGGTCTCAGGGTCTGTGCTTCTTGTGTGGCGCTGCCTCCCCTCCAAGATGCATTCCCAGGTAGAAGCTGCAGAGCTGTTTATGACCTTGCCTTGGAAGTCCCAGACTTGCACTTACTCTGTTTCCTTTTGGTCAAGAAAGTCCTGCTGCCAGCCTAGATTTGAAGAGCAGGGATCCGATTTGACCTGCTGCCGTGGGAGCCGCGTGGGTGCCCAGGAGGGAGTAAGGCAATGGGCGGCAGCCGTCTTTGGAGACCGGCTACCCCGTGGACCAAACAGAGCAGGTGTGTGGGCTGCGCTCACCCCGGGGCCGCCAGCGTGATCTCTCTAGACTGGACGGTGGCGGACAGAGCTTGGCGAAACCTTGTAGTAAACGGCCAAGCCTGGAGAGAAGTAAATTATTACTAAGAAGGTGGGCCATGGCTTTGTTTCTGACCTACCAAATGGCAATTTCATATAGTCAGTCTAACATGTCCTACGTGGTAAGACAGTAACTTCCTTGTGTTGTGGAGGCAAGAGTTGCTGTGGGGCGTGGGGTGGTGTGAAGAGGCATGGGTGGACAGTGGCAGGGTCGCTGCCTGCTGGAGACTTCTGAGGGAGACCCCCTGCATTGAAAGAGCGGGCCATTGCCTCTCCACTTCTTCCTGATGGGTCCTGCTGGGGGGGAGGGGCACGCTCACACCTGGAGCATGGTGTTGACACGGTGGGTCTTTCTGGAAGACAACATGTGTGGTTTAATTAATGCCGAGACGCTGATACATCCTCCAGCAGTCTCCTGTTCTCCATCTCTCCCTTTCTCTGGACCTTGGGAGGCTCACAGTTAATTTGCATTTTAATAATTTTTTATGGAGAAAAAAAACCCTCACAGAAGATATCTGGTGTTGAAGAGGCAATTGTGTTACCTCTTCGGATGGTCCTGGCTAGACTCAGGGCCTGTGGGATTATGATTCCAAAAGATCTGTGAGAAACTGGCAGAAGCTTTCCCTCCCCCGAGGAGGCCAGCCCTACCCAGAAAAACAGAATTCTAGGGAGTCTGGCAATCTGCTTCTTAGCAGTCCCCAGCTAGGGACTGGTCTTTTTCTTCAAGCAAGAATTGTCATTAAAATACAAACTGTCTGTTATCTCAATTGTCTTTAACCAAAGGGCCCCATCTTGTTGTTCCAATTCCTGTTGAAAAGATCTAATATTTTATCATTGCGATTAGACCTGCCTCGGGAGAGAACTGTAGGGTACAAGTGTGCAGGGTGTGATGAGTAGTTAAGGGGAAAGTAAAGATCGGTAGTGCTGTTTGCAGACCGAATGCACAGGTAGTGTTTTTAAAAGAGCCAGAGCATTCCATCTGACTTGCAATCATTGTATCTCACAGAGCTCAGAAAACTGGGACAACTGGGGGCGGATTGCAAGTCTCCAATTAAAAGCTTAAGAGCATCTGCTGTGTGCTCAGCCCTGCTCTGGGGGGGACTGAACCCCACCTTCTCCTATTCTGAGATGATGGAAATCCAACCCTGCCCACCCTCTCCCCATTCTAACCGCTCAAGATGTCCCTGTGCCTACACATCATAGCTGCCATGGATCAGATACTTCCGGGGTGTTAAACAAGACACAGAACCTCACTAAAGCCTTATAAGAGCGTCATGGAATAGACAATCTAAAGACTCATTTTATAGATGAGGAAACTGAGGCTTACAGAGGCAAAGTCACTTGCTCAGGGCACACAACTAAAATTCAAACTCAGATCAGTGTGCCACTTCAGTTTATTTTTAAAATCTAATCTGACAATCTCTACCTTCTAATTGGAGTATTTAAACCATTTACATTTAATGTGATATATATTTGGGTTTAAATCTATCTCACTGTTATTTTTTTTAATTGGGTCCCCTCTGTTCTTTGTTTTCTTTTTCCTTTTTTTTTTAATCTTCTTTTGAATTGAGAAACTTTTATTCCACATCATATCCTCTGTAGAGCTATCAGCTATAACTCTTGTTTTATTATTTTAATGGTTGCTTTCAGATGTAGAGTTTATACCTATAATTTATCACATCCTATCTACAAGTGATATTGTTTCTCTTTACATATAGTGCGAGGACCTTACCATAACATTTCTGTTTCTACCCTCTCAACTTTTATGTTATTATTATCACAGGTTTCACTTCTACGTATGTTATAAACCTTACTCTACATTGTTATGCTTATTAAAAGTCAGTTAGCTTTTATTCCTGGCCTGTTAGCTCAGTGGGTTAGATCATCATCCCTATACCCCAAGGTTGGGGGGTTCAATTCCCGTTCAGGTCACATACAGAAGAATCAACCAAGAATACACAACTGCATGAAACAACAAACTGATATTTCTCTCTCTCTCTCCCCCCTTCTCTCTCTCTCTAAAACCAATAAAAGAAAGTTTTTAAAAAGTCACTTATCTTTTAAAGAGATTGAAATAATAAGAAAGAAATCTTATATATTTTTCCATATAGTTATTATTTCTTTGTATAGATTTATATTTCCATGTTATTATTATTTTATTTTATTTTATTTTATTTTATTTTATTTTATTTTATTTTATTTTATTTTTGCCTAGTGGACTTGAACATTTCTAATGGAGCAGAAGTGCTGGTAATGCATTCTTTCAGCTTTTATTTGTCTGGAAAAAATCTCATTCGGCTTTCTTTTTTTGAAAGTCTTTTTTTAAAAAAACTGGGCATAGAATTCGAGGTTGACAGTTTGTTTTTCAGGACTGTGCATATATTACTCCACCACCTGCCTGCTTGCATTGTTGCCAGTGAAAAATCTGCTGTCATCCTTATTTTACTTCTCTGAATATAATGTGTCTTTCTCCCCACACCCCTTTGGCTTCTTTTGCAGTTTTCCTTTATTGATTTTGAGCTTGTTGATTATAATGTGCCTTCATGTTGTTTTCTTCATGGTTCTTGTTCTTAGGGTTTGGGAGCTTACTGCATCTGTGTGTGTTTATACGTCTCTTTACCTTTGAAAATGTTTCTGTCATTTCTTTCTCCCCTTTCACCCCAGTTTTATTGATGTATAGTTAACATATAACATTGTATATGTTTAAGGTGTTCAACATAATGACATACTGATATATGTACATATGGAAAAATGATTATCACAATAAATCTAGTTAACATTCATTTCCTTGTATACATACAATTCTATTTCTTTGTGACCAGAACTTTAAAGATCTACTCTCTCTGGAAGTTTGAAATATACAATACAGAATTATTAACTGTAATTTCCATGCTGTGCGTGATATCCCCAGGACTTGTTTATCTTATAACTGGAAGTTTGTACCTTTTGACTACCTACACCCAGTCCCCCCACTGCTGGCCTCTGGCAACCACCAATTTGATCTGTTTTTATGCGTTGGAGTTTTTTAAGATTCCATGTATAAGGCAGATCATATGGTATTTCTCTTTCTCTGCCTGACTTATTTTATTTAGCACAATGCCCTCAAGATCCATCCATAATGTTACAAATGAGAAGATTTCTTTCTTTTTATGGTTAAATAGTATTTGTGTGTGTGTGTGTGTGTGTGTGTGTGAGAGAGAGAGAGAGAGAGAGAGAGAGAGAGAGATTGATTTCCTTTATCCATTCATTTGTCTATGGCAGTGGTCGGGAACCTTTTTGGCTGAGAGAGCCATGAACACCACATATTTTAAAATGTAATTCCATGAGAGCCATACAACGACCCGTGTATGTTACGCATTATCCAATAAAAATTTGGTGTTGTCCCAGAGAACAGCTGTGATTGGCTCCAGCTACCCGTAACCATGAGCATGAGCGGTAGGAAATGAATGAATTGTAATACATGAGAATGTTTTATATTTTTAACATTATTATTTCTTTAATTAAAGATTTGTCTGCGAGCCAGATGCAGCCATCAAAAGAGCCACATCTGGCTCACGAGCCATAGGTTCCCGACCCCTGGTCTATGGATACTTAGGTGGTTTGCTGCAGTGAAAATGGATACTGACATTGTTTCTTTCAGAGACATAGCCAGAAGTAGAATTGCTAGATTATATGGTAGTTATGTTTTTAATTTTTAAATTTAATTGTTTGAACCCCCATACTGTTTTCCATAGTGGTTACACCAGTTTACACTCCCACCAACAGTGCACAATGGTTCCTTTTATTCCGCATCCTAACCAGCACTTTTATCTGTTGTCTTTTTCATGATAAGCCATCCTAACAGGTGTGGGGTACATCTCTCACTGTGGTTTTGATTTACATTTCTCTGAAGAGTAGTGATGCTGAGTATATTTTTATGTGTGTTGGCCACCTGACTATCTGCTTTGGGGAAAATGACTATTCAAATCCTTTGCCCATTTTTCAATTGGATTGTTTGATTTTTTGCCCTTGAGTTGAGTTTGCCATTATTTCCTTACATATTTTTTCTGTTCCCCTCTCTCTGTTCTTCTTTGGAGAGTTGATTACACATATATTAGGCTGCCTGAAGCTGTCTCACAACTTCTGTATACTTGTTCTTTTATTTTTAGTCTTTTTTCTGTTTGTTTTTATTTTGGATAGTTATTATTGATATGTCTTCAAGTTCACCAGTATTTTCTTTCAATATACACCCAGTGTATGATCTTGAATGTTGTAGTTTTCTTGTCTTAGAGCTTAATTTGGATCTTTTTTTACACTTCAATTTCTTCCTCACACATTCACTATTTCCTCTAGCTTTTTGAACATAAGGAATAGAGTTATAACAATATTTTAATGTCTTTTCTCAATTCTAAATATGAGTCAGTTCTGGGCTGGCTTTGATTGATTGCTTTCTCTCTTCATCATGGACCACACTTTCCTGCTGCTTGGAATGCCTAATAAATTTTAGTTGGATGCCAGACATTGTGAACTTTACCTTGTTGGATGCTGGACATTCTCGTATTCTTATAAGTATTCTCAAGCTTTGTTCTAGGATGCAGGTATGCTATCTGGAAACCGTTGGGTCCTTTCGGTCTTGCTTGTAAGATTTGTCGGGTGGGATCAGAGCCATCTTTAGTCTGAGTACTTATTTCTCACCACCAAGGCAAGGCTGTGCTGAACATTCTGCCCATGCTCCCCGCATTAGGAGTATTATTTTAAAGGCTGGTGGAAACAGGCACTATTTGTGGCCTGTGCATGCTCCAGGCAGTTTCTGGAATCCTTGGGTGATTCTTTCCTCTCTCCGTGGTTTCCTCATGCACATGCTTGCATCAGCCCTCTGCCCAATATCTGGGTGGTCCTTTTGCAAATCTCGGAATTCTGTGCCTGTACAGCTCTCTCCTCTCCACACTCTGCCCTGTAGCCTCCAGCTGCCTTGGTCTCCCGAGACTCTCGGTCTCTTCTTCAATCGGGGAGCCCACCGGCCTGTTCCTGGGATTCTCTTCCCTGTTCCACAACCCAGAAACTCTCGTAGGCTGTCCACTGAGGCAGCTGTAGGGCTCGCCATGTTTGTTTCATCTCTCCATCGCTCACTGTTCTTTGTTGCTTAATGTCCGATTGTTTGAAAGCCATCTTCGTATATTTTGTCCTTTTTTGTTGTTGTTGATTCATTTGGGAGGGTAAATCCTATTTCTCCGTCTTGGCTGGAAGCAGGATTATCTTAAGTCTGTGGGGTTTCATAGTTGCTTTTCTTTAGTTGTGCATTGTTGCTTTTTGTGCATGCCTTGAACAGGGATCGGACCTTGAGCTCAAGCCGAGGCAGCAATCCCTGGCTCAAGCCAGCGACCTTTGGGCTCAAGCCAGCAACCTTGGGCTTTCAAGCCAGTGACTTTTAGTCTCAAGCTGGTGACCTTTGGGATCGTGTCAATGATCCCACACTCAAGCCAGCAATCCCGCATTCAAGCCAATGAGTCTGCACTCAAGCTGTTAAGCTTGTGTTTTTAACAGCTATATTCTCACCCTCTTTCTTCCCTTTCCTTATGAGAAAGGAATTCGACATCTGAGTCTGAACCTGATCCACGACCTTTCCTTCCAACTATGGGACTTGGTTCAGCACTTCCCTGTCTCTTCTGAATGTCATACAATGCAGAGAATGTATGTACTTACCTAGCAGGTGAGTCCTGATGCCAGAATGGGAGCGCCAAACCATGCATGGCCTGACCGAATTTCTTTCCACCCCTCCTTTGCCACAGGGGTTTCTTCAAGGTGTCTTGTGACAGGATGTCCCATGAGACATCGGTAGAAACTGAAGGTGAACCGATGTGAGGTCTGTGTGCCAGCAGCTGGGAGTTGGGCTGCTCAGTGACCAGGGCTAGAGGGCTAGCTTCTCTTAGGCCTCCATCCCAGGCCCGTGGGCCCTTGCGAGACTCATTCCACAGAAGGATGAAAGTGAGAGGCTGGGGAGCAGCTTGCTCCAGCCTCACCCCACCAGGGTGGCAGCCAACAGCTGGGACTCTGTTTGTTTCTCCAGACCCCACAACAGCCCCTCATCCATCTCCTCAGCGCAGAATGTGGGGAGCTGATTAGAAGTTATAATTTGGCTTCCAGTGGCTTTGAGGGAGACAGAAGGAGGTGACTAATGTGCTCTCCGGCCACTACGCTCCCGCCTGTCTTTGCTGAGCCGTGGCAGAGTTGCCCACATCGTCTGGCTCCTTTCTGCTATCCGGCAGTCTTTCTTCCCTCCCTGTGGAGAGTCCAATAACCAAATCAGGCAGGTGGGGTGGGCCATGTGGGCGGCATGCCATGGAGACACCCCTGCGCTATGTTGGGGGCTGTCAAGGAGCCATTGCCAGCCTGTCTTTGTCGCCCTCCCCAACACCCTGCCAGTATACGTTACATATGTTACATACATTACATACGGGACACGGCTCTCTGGCCTGCAGACAGGGGAGGCCGGAGCCCACCCGCAGGGGGCAGAAGGGGACCATGGGGCAGATGAGGGCAGGGCTCTGTGCGGCGACCACCTGGGAGGGTGGTACTGTCACACACGCACTTTAGAGAGGAGGACACTGAGGGTCTGGCCCAGAGTCACCCCAGTAGGAGCACTAAGACCAGACTGGGTCTGAGCCCAGGGTCCCGGGACCAAAGCTGGACTACTGCTGATGGACCACAGCTTGTTGATGTGGGAGCGAGGGAGGTCTGAGCCCCAAACACGTGAGGCCCTGTGACCCAAACCTCCACAGCCCAGCCCTCTGTTAGTGCGTGTCTCCCTCCCTGGCACCTCTGCGGACAGAGTGGGCTGAGGCTGAAGTGAATTGTTCCAAAGTGCAGACCTGCGGGCTCCAGAGACGGGGGTGGGCCCGGGGGCGAGAGGTCTGGAGAAGGGGACACTTGCTCCCTCTGGAAAGGATCTTCCCTTCCTCCCCCGCCGGGCCCCCAAAGCTCCGACGGGCTCTCCAGCAGAGCATCCCTCCTTCCCGAGGTCCCCTCGGACAGAGGTTCTCATCTCATTTGTGCCAGGAGCACTGCTGCCCAGCCCAGGGCCACGGCTACTCAGTAGTTAATAGATGAACTGGGAGAAAAGCTGGACGGAAAGGCGTGTCTGTGTCAGCCTGCTGGCGCTTCCTTCCGGGGTCTGGATTGTAGCTTTCCCCCAGGCCACCAGTCCTGCTGCAGCACCTACACCTGTCCCTGAACATGCCTGTCCCCTGTGGGGTGAATGCTGCTGGAGACCAGCTTTCTGTGTAGCATTTTGTTTCATCCTCTGAACAGGCCCATTGTATGAACCTCTGAGGACCATGGCATGAACTTCTGAGGACTGTGGTGTGAACTATGTGACCGTGGTGTGAACCATGATAACCGTGGTGTGAACCATGATGATGATGATGGTCTGAACCCTGATGACTGTGGTGTGAACCTCTGTGGACCATGGTGCAAACCTCTGAGGACCATGTGTGAACCGTGTGACTGTGGTGTGAACTGTGATGATGATGGTGTGAACCATGATGATGATGGTGTGAACCTTGATGACTGTGGTGTGAACCTCTGTAGACCATGGTGCAAATCTCTGAGGACCATGTGTGAACCGTGTGACTGTGGTGTGAACTGTGATGATGATGGTGTGAACCATGATGATGATGGTCTGAACCCTGATGACTGTGGTGTGAACCTCTGTGGACCATGGTGCAAACCTCTGAGGACCATGTGTGAACCGTGTGACTGTGGTGTGAACTGTGATGATGATGGTGCGAACCATGATGATGATGGTGTGAACCTTGATGACTGTGGTGTGAACCTCTGTAGACCATGGTGCAAATCTCTGAGGACCATGTGTGAACCGTGTGACTGTGGTGTGAACTGTGATGATGATGGTGTGAACCATGATGATGATGGTCTGAACCCTGATGACTGTGGTGTGAACCTCTGTGGACCATGGTGCAAACCTCTGAGGACCATGTGTGAACCGTGTGACTGTGGTGTGAACTGTGATGATGATGGTGCGAACCATGATGATGATGGTGTGAACCTTGATGACTGTGGTGAACCTCTGTGGACCATGGTGCAAACCTCTGAGGACCATGTGTGAACCGTGTGACTGTGGTGTGAACTATGATGATGATGGTGTGAACCATGATGATGATGGTGTGAACCTTGATGACTGTGGTGTGAACCTCTGTGGACCATGGTGCAAACCTCTGAGGACCATGTGTGAACCGTGTGACTGTGGTGTGAACTGTGATGATTGGTGTGAACCATGATGATGATGGTGTGAACCTTGATGACTGTGGTGTGAACCTCTGTGGACCGTGATGGAAACCTCTGAGGACCATATGTGAACCGTGTGACTGTGGTGTGAACTGTGATGACCATGGTGTGAACTGTGAAGACCATGGTGTGAACCTATGCTGGCCATGGTGCCCATCTGTTCTGGTCATGGTGCCCACCTGTGCTGGCCATGGTTTTTATCTGTGGTTGTCCCCAGTTTACTAATGAGAATAGAGCCCAAAGCAGTTAAGACCTCTGAAGCAGACAGTGGATGGGACTTGGGTTTGAACAGAAGGTTGACCCTTCTGAACCCCTGGACTTCACTGACAAAATGGTGACTCAGAGGGAAGGCCACCAGCCATCCAGGTCTGCACAGGAATGAGGTGTTTCCTGGGATGCAGGACTTGGGGTGCTGAAACCTGCACAGTGCCAGGGGAACCTGGGTAATTGGACACCCTACTCAGAGGTCATCTGGGATTGAGAAATGGTCGACCCTGCAGGTGATGGAAATGGTCTTCCAGAGTTGAGTGCACCACCTAGATTGAGTCAAGGTTGTGATTCAATCTGTCACTTCCTTGAATCTAGTTCTGATACATCCATTAATGTGGCCACTGAGGCTGAATTTGCCTTCCGTCATGCTGAACCTTTGGCCCTTACTGAGGAGAGGTCTCTTTCCCAAGTGCTGCTGTTCTGCCAGTTGACCCTTCCAGAATTTGTGCAACTTATGTTCTTGAACCTTCGCACAGATAGGTCAGGAGCTATGAAGGGTCTAAAATTTCACCCTGCTTGCAAGTTAACCTGCCACGATTTAAAAGGCGCTGACAGAAGACATGTGGCTCCTTGATAAAGGGCTTTATTATTCACGGCACAGCCAACAGCGTGAGCTTCATGGTGACATCATTGCCCCTTGCCCTACACATCCCGGGGGGGCCAGGCGAAGCAGCCGGGCAGATTCTGGGCCAGCAGTCAGTTTGTGCATCAGCCGGGGAGCCCCACGCATAGGGAACCCCACTCCTTTAAAGAGAGCTGCTTGCAAACCTGCCCAGCCTTTGTCTCCAGGGGAGATACTTTTATCTCAGAGGGAGATACCACCCTGGTCAGGAAACAGATGTGCAA
Source organism: Saccopteryx bilineata (assembly GCF_036850765.1). Classification (NCBI taxonomy): domain Eukaryota; kingdom Metazoa; phylum Chordata; class Mammalia; order Chiroptera; family Emballonuridae; genus Saccopteryx; species Saccopteryx bilineata. The sequence goes on along the minus strand of NC_089493.1, from coordinate 9,119,954 downwards.
GAGGGGACTTGGTCTGGCTCTTTCTTTAGGACTGTTTACTGCACAGACGTCTCTGAAAAGGTAACCCAGTGTAAGAACCGTCACTGTCTTTACTCAGAAAGTGTGCAGAACCCGAGACCCATGGAGAATTGTCTCCCAACAGTAGATTTCTCCTTCTCTCTCCGAACCATGGTGCACAGACCTGGGCTGGCACCTCAGCCCGGCCACTCCGGAACTGTGTTGCCTTGGACAAGTGACAGGTCTCCGAGCCTCAGTTTCTACAACCTAAAAAGGAGGTAACGCCTGTCCCCCAGATGTGCTCTAAGGGGTTCCTTTAAACAGCATCCTTGAAGCGCCCTCACTAAGCCCAGGGTGGAGAAAACCGCGGGGAGGGGACAACAGAACCCACGGCCACCGGGATGTGGCGCCCACCCTCTGGTACTCTCTCCTCTGTCGTTCCCATCCCTCCCTGACTCGATCCGTGGGCTCCTGTCCCTTCTCACCTGTTGAATGGGGCAATGTCACCGTCCCGGCCCTGAGCCCACCAGCTAGTGCTGAGAACCTGGGAAGCCGTTGTTGGGAGAACTTGGAGCAGAGACCACAACGCTGGTTTACCTCTGAGCCTCCGCCTGGGGGTGTAAGAAAGAACGGAAGGAGTTGACAGACGTGGAATGCTTGAAACGTTCCCACTTGTGCCAAGTGTTGAGCGGAGCCGCCGTGGAGCGTGGCAGCAGCTGGAGGCTCCAGGAACGCGGTGTGGGGCTGAGGGCACGGGTTTGCTGCCTGGCGAGCGAAGCGGCCCTTCCAGCAGCTCCTGGAGAGAACTGATTGAGAAGAGCAAAACAAAGGGACCCTGGGGCTGAGCTGGTTCTGCAGGATCGCCCAGCAAGCTGGCAGATTCAGTCGCGATTTATTGGGCCCTTCAGATGGCTGGGCCTCCTGTGCGCCTTCTGTGTGAGGAATATGGGACCGCCCGAGGCCTCCTTCTGGTCTGGGGGCTTGAGAGGTGGCGGAGGCTGGGAACTGGACCTCCTGGGACCTGCTTGCATATTGTTTGACCTTGGGGCACAGTGACAGACATCCTTCTCTGGGCTCCATTTAGGAAGGCAGTGTCGCGTGGTGGTTAGGGCTTGAGAAGTAGCCCTGCTGGGGGCTGGCGGCTGGAGCCGCCCTGGCAACAGTGAGGTAGAGGCCAGACCCTGTGGCTCTGCACCCGCTCCCGCTGGTGAAGGCTGCGACTCGGGGCAGACCCTTCTCCAGCCCAGAACCTAGTCTCCAATATGAAAACCCTGTTTGAGCTCCTCTGGGTCCGGGAGGGCGCTGGGCGGCCGGTGAGATTCAGCCTTGCATGTGGAAGGCAGCCCCTCTGTTTGCCACCCTGTTTTACTTGCCTGCCCAGAAGATGAGGCAGGTAGGACTGGGGTGGCCGACCCAGGTGAGAGCTGGCCCCCCACTTGCTGGAGGACAAGTCTCTGCCCCCCCATCCCCAGAGCTGCAGTCTCCTCGGAGGTCCAGTGGAATGAGTGCGAGAGCCAGGAATCCGGAACACTGCACACGCTGAGCCAGTGGAGATGTGCTTGCTGGGCTGTGGAGTCCCCAGGGCTCTGTGTGTGTGTTGCTCCCGCGGATGAACAGTCTGTGTGTGGAGTCTGTCTGAGCAGGTGGCTTGCACCCGCCACACCCTCTCTTGCTAGGGGCCAGCAGCTCGGGGCTCCACAGAGCCACAGGGCCGGTCCTTTCTCCCGCTGTCCTCCTCGCTGGCCTCCTGCCTCACTCCTCTTCGTCCTCAGCCAGGGGCCTTTGTCTTCCTCCTTCGTCCAACCCCAGGGAATCTCCCCTCCACCAGGAATCACCAAGCACGTCTGTCTGAAGAGGGATAAGCCCCACATCCGTCACAGCAGACGTCGGCGGCTCCCAGAGCCCCCCAACACAGCCCTCAGCTCATCGTGCCGTTGCTGCGCTCAGGTTGGACGGAGAATATTGAGCTCATAACCCCACAGTTTGAACGTGCTTCTTCCAGTGCGTGCGCCATCGTTAGGTAGTGAGAATAAAGACTCGGCCACCAGCAGCCACTCCCACTGATGATAACAGCACCACTAAGAAATGTGGCAGCTTATGAAATCACTATCCACCGGGCGCCCGGCCCCGTGCCGAGCCCTGAGCTCAGGTCTTTACATCCGTTGGCTCCCGAAGTCCTCCTAGCTCCCCGATGAGGGGGGTGTTCTCAGCCCCGTACTGTAGATGAGAAACGCAAGGCTCAGGGAGGATGGACTGGTCCAGGCGCACACGGCTCCGTGGCAGCCACATCACGCGTGGAATACACACGGCCCAGCGGTTGTGCGGCACTGTCTCTCTGCTGGGGCGGTTGGGGTTCGGTTCTGTTGTTGCCATCGGGCACGTGTGCGGTTGCCCCGTATATCAGGTTATAAGTTCACTTGAGACGCTGCTTCCTCTTGTGTAAGTGTTTGACAAACAGCAGACGCGGCCACCGGGAAAGCCCAGTGCAACTGGTGGGGCTGGGAGTCACAGACTTTTGAGCTCATTGATAGAGATGACTCGTGTGTGTGTGTGTGTGTGTGTGTGTGTGTGTGTGTGTGTGTAAGACACTGTGTTGTCTTTCAAGTAGACCTCATTAGCCACCACATAACCAGTATCTAACCAGCAGTGCCTTCGGAGGAGCAAGATTCAAAGAAATATACATCTCAGCATAATTCCACAGCTTCCTGCCAAATCCTCCCCGGGACAGTTATTCTAATACCTCCTTTTTTGTCTCAGTAACCATATCCCTCCTTTAATGAGGAGTTACTCAAACCGCCGGAAGCTAAATCCTCGATCCGGCTAGCTCCGGGCTCTGCATGCTTGAAGCCGAAACTCTCGTATCTGCTCGCAGCTTTGCCTGCCACGGTGCGCAGCAGCTCTGAGCCTGCCACTGCTGGGGGTGGTCCCCAAGTCAGGCGAGGGGGCGGTGGGATCGCAGGTCTGTGGCTGCACCGTCCACGGGCACAGAGCCCGGCTGGCACCCTGGCCTGAACCCCAGCCCTCCTCCTTTCCCTTCCACCCTGTGACAGACATCGTGGCCTCTGATTGTTCCCAGTTCATCAGGAAAGAGGAAATAGCCAAAAACACCAATGGAGCTTTGGCTCGCCCCTTGGTCTGTCTCCTCTCCTCCCTGCCTGTGGCAGAAGCTGTCATCTGGGTTACAGCCGCCACGTGCATCTCCACAGTGGTCCTCTGAGACTCCGGGGCTGCCCTTACCCCTGGAGAGGGGGCCTTTCAACCTCTTCTTGGAGGAAATTCCTGCTCCCCAGCTCCCTCCAGCCGCTAGTAAAGATCAGGGTCCTCTCAATGCCACGCCTCTGAGCGGCCCCCTGGCCAGACCCCACAAGGAACAGGCCCCAATCCGTTTTCCAAACTTTTCAGCTGAACCGGGACCAGGGTTTTTCAGCAGGAGATCGGAGTGCTTTCCTTGCTCCTGGTCACGCACGTGCTCCCTGGGAGCCCCAGGCCTCGTTAGCCTTCGGAGGGAACCTCGCACACCCCTGGGGAGAGCCAGCCCTGTCTCTGAGATGACCCCTCTTCACCAGGCAGGTTTTCTGTGGAGCACACACAGACTTGGTTTTGCCCAAACAATCCAGGGAGCACATTGATTGAGTCCCTGCTGTGTGTAGGACACTGAGGATCAAAGGAGACGACTCAGGCCCCCCCTGTCCTGAATCACAAAATGAGAGGGTGTCCGTACACGGCAGAGTCACGACTTCTGTCCCATAAAGAGAAAAATCTTTTCATCTGATGCTCACGAAACATCCCAGGGGCAGGTGAGGCCGAAACCCGCACGTCCGTCTGACAGTTTGGGAAGCTGAGGCCGAGAGATTTCCAAGCTGCTGTTGATTTGCAGCTGTGAGCTGAGGTCTTGGCTGTCCTGGTCCCCGGGCGAGCCCCCCACAGTGGATGGTCGCCATCAGGAGTAAGAAGGGGTATCGGTACCCTTTCTCTTGGACACACAACCTGAAAAAGAATTGAGGTTTGTTGGGCAGATAAAATATATTATGCTCACTTTGTTAAAGATGGCGCTGCCTACGTGGAAGCCCATCACCCAGGTGATATTAGTTGCCCTTCTTGCTTGGAATGGGCGTGATTATATTAATGTGTGTTGGGGGCGGGCTGTAGGCAGGATCCTTGTAGCCTGGGGCTTGGTTTTAGGACTAAGCCTTTCCCACCCTTTTTGATGTGGGGTGGTGCAATCCCATCATGCCTCAGATAAGTGACTTTGTATCAGAGACTTCCTGTATATTGGATTAAAGGTTTTGATTTCTACACTATAAAATGGGGGCAGACCAGGAGCTTGCTCTCTCAGTTCCTGAGATTAGCATTAGAGGAGAGAGCAGAGAAAGGAGAGCAGATAAAGGTCACGTGGAGGAGGCCAGGAGAAGCAGCCAAGATGGCAGAGTGCTGAAGGAGAAGCCAGTTGATGCAGTTTGTGCAGGGAGAAGGAGATGGGGAACAGAGGTGAATAAGTCTGGTGAGCTAGAAACCTTTGATTCTAGGAAACTCGGATTAGTCAGTGGCTTTGTGAGCACTGAATTTGAGTGGGTTTTGGAGCCCAGTGTGTGTTTTTACTTGCCTACCCAGTGCAAGCTAGGATTAAAGATGATGGCCCACCAGTTCTTGGCTCCATTGTTTCATTACCGACTGTCCAAGTCCAATGCGAACCTGCATGGGCCAGGCGGCTGTGATGGTGGCTGTCGATACTGGCTTTACAAGGTTCTTCTTAAAAAGTCATCTCGACCCAACGAGCAGGACCATGGGGTCTTTTTGAGGAATAACAAAGGTCACGTCCTGTCTTTCTGTGGTTGCCTGGCGCATGGCCCTTTCCATGCTGGGACCCCATCAGGCCAGCACCAAGCAGCCTTGCTCTCTGGCCAGGATCATGCATGTGGCGCCCTCTCTGTGCCTGTTTCCTTCATGACACACGGGGCTCTCTCCATCTCGTGCACAGGCTTTAACACGGCTATCCAGATCCAGATGGGGAGAAGATTCTTTCTCTGGCTCTGACCCCATCGGGCATGCAGAAATAAACACCTGTGAGTACAGCTGCACGTTTCCTGAGTGGGCTTGCATACAGCCCAGCTTTCTGAGACGGTACCCAGCACAGCCAACAAGGGACGGCGAGAGATAGCTACTGGCCTGGTCCCGAATCATAAGAGCAGCAAGAATTAGATCCCCTTGCTCTGCTTGACCAACCCCTTCTTGTCCATCTATCATGACCCATCTCAAGAGACACCTCCTCAGGGAAGCCTTCCAGGAGCTTCCTTGGACGTTCCAGGTCGTGCCCAGCCTTGTGCCATGTCCCTTGTTCCTGCCTAAGGGGTGCAGCTTCCTAAGTGCGAGGGAGGAGACTCGACATCCTGATGTGTACCTCCAAGGAGAGTCTGGCCTCTTGTTATTGTTATTGGTTTGCTGTCATGATTACTACTTAAAATGATTTTGCGGTATAGAGGAGAGGAGATTCCGAGTGACCCAGAGGATCCACGCAGGGAGGTAGAGACGCGGGCCTGCCGTCACCGTGCCGCCTCCACACCAGGATGCGTGTGCTCACCAGTGCTCAGCAGGGCCGTATTCTGATGGTGTTTCTTTTGTTCTTGTCTCCACCTTCCTCCCTCCCCTCCCTTCCTCTCCTCTTTTTTCTTTCTCTTCCTCCAAAACAGAGATCCCACGGTTTTACTCTTTACCCCTCTGGCTGCCTTAGTTCCCTGGGGCACATAGTAGGTGCTTGGTTAAAGAGCAGGAGAACAAGGGGACAAACTCCCCACCAGTCACCCTTGGGCCCAGAGACTTCATTCCACTCCGTGGAAGGGAAGTTCGTATCCTCAGGGAGGTGCTAGCTCACAAGGGACACCCGCGAGGTTCCACTGCTGCTGTTGAATCACTCCAAAGGAGCTACTGAATTAATCAGGGCAGAAGAGGTTCAGATTTATGACACCCTTTGCCAGCTATTCCCTGAGGGAGAACGGGAAACTCCCCGTTGTTCTCTGTCTGCTCCAGTGCTGATATGCAGGAGGGTGGCAGGAGCATGTCAGCTGAGGACAGGGCCACCCCTCCACCCACAGGAAGCCTCTTCTTGTGAAGGATCATCAGACACAGCCAGGAAGGGGGCGGCACCGCCCCCTGCTGGTCTGGGCTGTTTCTCCTTTAGGTGCTCAGCCAGCCTCCCCTAAAAATGAGCGGTGAGCCCCGACTTTTCACTGTGGACCATGGACGCACTGTGGGAACAGGTCCCTGGGAGCCTGGGACCACCGCTGTCTGGCCTCTCTGTCCCTCAAGGCGGTGTTCCTCCGTGGTTAGTAATGCAAGTTGATGTGCTCTGACGAGACAGCGTTTGCACCTGCTCTGTTGTACCGAGTTTCTATGGCAACAGTTTCTAAAGTGATGAATTTGCTTTGTCCTCTTAATTCTGCAATGCTCTCAGCCTTTCCAAAAATATCCTTATTTTCTTGGGTCCCGTGTGGCTAGATATGTTTGGCCGTACAGCGTAGAACCACCTCAGCCACCATCATGGTATCAAATAAGAGTGCATAGCAAGTCACTGCACTGACATTTTTTAAATAAAAACATGTTTTTGCCGTTTAGTGAGTTGCCGTGCTGGGTACTGGAGATTCAAAGAGAAGTGACACTAGATTCAGCTTGTATCTTCAAAGAGCTCACAGACTCTAAGAAAAATAAACAAGTACACAGGTAACTATGGTCTCATGTAATATAATGTAACATAACAATATACTGTAGTGTAATGTTAGGACATATCTAACTATAATATAATATAATGTAACTAACATAACAAGGTAATAGAAGTACACAGTTAACTGTAATATAACTGTAATATAATGTAACAACATAATGTCATATAATGTAATAAAAGCACACAACTATAAAGTCATACAACATATAGCATAATATAATGTTAGCACATAGCTAACTATAATGTAATATAACATAATGTAATGTAATGCAACATAATATATAATAATGGGATAAATATAATGCAATAATTTTATGATTATATATTATAATATATACAATAATACAATGCAGTATAATAATATAGTAATTTTGTCAGTTGTACGAACAAGCTCATGTGGCACAACAGTGGAGGAAGTCATTAATGCACCTAGAACAGGGGCCGGGAACCTTTCTGGCTGAGAGAGCCACGAACACCACATATTTTAAAATGTCATTCCGTGAGAGCCATATAATATGTTTAACACTAAATACAAGTAAATGTGTGCATTTTATGTAAGACCAACACTTTTAAAATACAATGAGTCTCTGAATTCTTTTTAATAACGTTGTTATGCTGTTGCTAACCAATGATGAGTAAAGTACTTCTTACCATTAATACGACTTCTGGTGCCGCATGGTTTTGCTGATGGCTTGTAGTCTGGTTGTTACGTGGTGAGGTTAAGCTTCATGCAGGCGTTGAGACTTCCATCCGTTAAATGTGATCGTAGGTTGGTCTTAACATTCTTTAGATATGAGAAAGACTGCTCATATACATACATAGAGCCAAACATTGTCAGTACAGCAATACTCACACGCTGCAGTGTGTGGTATGTGACAGGAAGTGCGTTCCAAGTTTTGACAATCAGCTGGTCCGCGGGTTGAATTTTTTCATTTCTCCCCACTTGTATTTGCTCGCCAACTCTGCTTGCTGTCGTGCAAGTCTTTCCAAATCTTCATTCAGTGACTTGAACTTATTCACCCACATGTCTGAGGCCTTCAGGTCAGCAGCTTGTAGCTCAAAATCTCTGATGAAGACACCGGGGACGTAATTCAGGTCGGCACTGTCCACTGCACACTCGTATGGATGGGTGATGAACTTAAAAAGAGGAATGCGCTCACGAAATTCTCCAAAGCGCACTTTGAATGACTGTAGGCGATTAGATGTGAAGCCCACTAGCTGCTGGAGATCAAGATGTTGAGCAGGGTCACTTGCTGTGCATGCATCTTTAAACTCTCCCAGTTTTTCAGAGTGTAGTAAACAACCTGTTTCAATGTTGGCGATGAAGAGTTCCAGCTTGTTTTCAAATGCAAACACTGCTTGTTGAAGGGATAAGACTGTATTTCCAATGCCTTGCATTTTCACATTGAGCTGGTTCTGATGTTCAGTCATGTCCATAAGATAGTACAACATCAGGAGCCACTCAGTGTTAGCTAAGTCAGGATGCTTGACGTTTTGTTTTTGTTTTAATTTATTCATTTTTAGAGAGGAGAGAGAGAGGAGAGAGAGACAGAAAGAAGGGGGGAGGAGCTGGAAGCATCAACTCCCATATGTGCCTTGACCAGGCAAGCCCAGGGTTTCGAACCGGCGACCTCAGCATTTCCAGGTCAACGCTTTATCCACTGTGCCACCACAGGTCAGGCCTTGCGTTTTTCATTTCAAGAAAAGTCCGAGGCCCTGGCCGGTTGGCTCAGTGGTAGAGCGTTGGCCTGGCATGCAGGAGTCCTGGGTTCGATTCCCGGCCAGGGCACACAGGAGAGGTGCCCATTTGCTTCTCCACCCTCTCCTTCCTCTCTATCTCTCTCTTCCCCTCCCGCAGCGAGGCTCCATTGGAGCAAAGATGGCCCGGGCACTGGGGATGGCTCTGTGGCCTCTGCCTCAGGCACTAGAATGGCTCTGGACGCAACAGCGACGCCCCAGGGGGGCAAAGCATCGCCCCCTGGTGGGCATGCCGGGTGGATCCCGGTCGAGCGCATGCGGGAGTCTGTCTGACTGCCTCCCCGTTTCCAGCTTCGGAAAAATGAAAAAAAAAAAAAAAAAGAAAGAAAAGTCCGGATTTCACTCAGACAAGCTGCGAAACAGCTGAGCACCTTCCCTCTTGACAACCGACGCACATTGCTGTGCAGAAGCAGACCAGGATAATTATTCCCAACTTCCTCCAGCAGTGTTCTAAACTGGCGATCATTTAAAGCTCGGGCAACAATAAAGTTGACCACCCAAATGACCAGCGACATCACCTCACCAAGCTGCTTGCCACACATCTGAGCACAAAGCGCCTCCTGATGTAGGATGCAGTGAAAACTTAGGATGGGTCTCTTTTCATGTTCACAGAGAAGTGCTACGAATCCTCTGTTTTTCCCCACCACGCACGGAGCACCATCAGTACACACCAAAATAAGTTTATCCATCGGTAGATTTTTTTCTTTAGCGAACTCAGTGAAAGACTTGAATAAATCCTCCCCTCTTGTTATCTCTTTCATAGGAAAAACAGCAAGACTTTCCTCACGTAGTGTGTCACTGACAGCATACCTTGCAATCACGCTGAACTGGGATAAATGGCTTACATCTGTTGACTCATTCAAAATGAGAGAAAAGAATGGTGCTGCATTTATGTCCTTCACTTGTGTTGCCTCAATTTGATTTGCCATCATGATGGTACGATCGTGAACAGTTCTTGCCGACAGAGGCATGTCTTTTATTCATTTGATTATCTTGTCTTTATCTGAAAAGTCGTCAAAAAGTTCATTGGCAACATCAAGCATGAATGTTTTGGCATACTCCCCATCTGTGAATGGCTTTCCGTTTCTCACAATTGCTAAAGCACCAGCAAAGCTAGCCGAATTCCAGTCACCTTGTTGGGTCCAAACACGGAGTTGCTGCTGACTAGCTTGCACTCTGCACAGTAGCTCTTGACATGCTTTCTTCCTGCTGTCCCCCGCTGGATATTTCCATGCAAATGTAGTATGGCGTGTGTTGAAGTGCCGCTTTATATTTGACTGTTTCATCGATGCAATTTTATCATTGCATATTAGACACACTGCAGAACCTGCTCTCTCCACAAAGGTGAATTCCTCTCTCCATTCCTGCTGAAAAGTACGATACTCCTCATCTCTTTTTCTTTTAGCCATCTTCTTTGTCAAAAGGGTTTCTGCAATTAGCTAGCTGACTACTTGATTAAAAGGAGGGAAATTTACTTCCTGACCTCACAACAACCTGTGTACGTTAGGCATTATCCAATAAAATTTGGTGTTGTCCTGGAGGACAGCTGTGATTGGCTCCAGCCACCCACAACCATGAACATGAGCGGTAGGAAATGAATGGATTGTAATACATAAGAATGTTTTATATTTTTAACATTATTATTATTTTTTATTAAAGATTTGTCTTGGAGCCAGATGCAGCCATCAAAAGAGCCACATCTGGCTCGTGGGCCATAGGTTCCCGACCCCTGACCTAGAGTGACAATAAGGGTTAGGAATAGGCAAACCTGAATTTTGATTTCTGATCCGTTACTTGTGAGCTGTGCAAGCTCAGGAAAACAACTGCACTTCTCTGAGCCCCCGCCACCCACCTCGTGCTGGGCTGGGCTGAGGATGAGGTGACATGCTGAGGTTATAGCACCCAGTCCAGAGACGCTCTTCACTGGGATCTACTGCCCATCCCCACTCAGCCTGCTCAGGAAAGGACGTGACACAGATGGAGGAGGACCCACAGGCAGCGGGGGGCAGTGAGCACGTGGCAGTCAGCAGCATGGGCAGCTAGGTGGGTGCGTGAAAGCGCCAGGCACACCGGCTCGGGCGGAGGGGAGGAGGCCAGTGAGGCCGGAGCAGGGAATTGGACCCGGCCCATCTTCATCCCCGGACGCTGGGCCGCACCCCTGTGAGAGTCCCTGCTGAACAAGACGGTTGCCGTCGTGGTTCAGGGTTACGGAGGGTGGCACTCAGATGGACACAGACGCTGCTCTAGAAGTTCTCGGTGTGCACTCAGCGCAGGTCGCTGTGTCATTGTGTCTTGTCACACTTGGGGTGCTGCAGGTGTGACCTCTGCTTTTCCCCCTTAGAGGGAATGAAGTGTTGCTTCTCTGCCCTGCACAGTGTTGGCACACGGAGGTATCCACTCCCAGTGGTTACAGAGATGGTTGTGGGGTTTGTGGCCAGTCACACGAACATGGGGATGGCACCCACCACACAGGGGATGTCTGTGATAAAATGTACTCCTGCCCATAAAGTGCCCGGTCGATACCTGGCATACAGCAGACTCTGAGGAAATATTAGCTTTGATTTTTATTCCGTACATTTTCTTTAATTGAAAACTCTTCAGCATGTATCTATTAGTCATCAAGAATGACCAGGACAGCGATTAGCACGTGTTGCCGTTACCGACAGCCTACCAGGGAGAAAACGTGGGCGGGGGTGTGGTCTGTGTGCCGGAGTTTGAGGGGCGGGCAGAACTCGCTGCTTCTTGTTTTGGATCTTTCAACTGTAGCTTAGTTTGGAGGCCAGTTCTCTGCAGGGCATCATCCCAAAGTGTCCTGGGGCTGGAGGACCTAATGAGAAGGTCTGTGGGGTTTGGGGTGTGGAGCTGGGGACGCTCACGACTGACCAGCTGGCACTGACTCCATCTGTCAGCGTCAGCTTGTAAAGAAGGAGACAGAGCCTGCCTGCTGGTGCCACTTCCAAAGGGTCTGTTTGGAGCTCTTTGTTTCCGTCTCCACCAGAACCACCACATGTGTGGGCTCAGGAGCAGCTGCTGGGCTGCATGGTGGGCAGAACATGGCGTTCGTCAGCAAAAGCCGGTGCCTCAGGCTTCCGTAGACAGTGTCTATTCATTGGTACCTTGTCACCTTGAATACATTAGATGCTCCAGGTGCCGAGCACTAGAATACGGTGGAGACTACTGATCCGTAATAATAATCCTGTAGTATTTACCTTGTCACTTGAACACGTTAGATGCTCCAGGTGCCGAGCACTGAGATACAGTGGAAACTACTGATTCCGTAACAATAATCCTGGAGTATTTACCTTGTCACCTTGAACACGTTAGATGCTCCAGGTGCCAAGCACTGGGATACAGTGGAGACTACTGATTCCATAACAATAATCCTGGAGTATTTACCTTGTCACTTGAACATGTTAGATGCTCCAGGTGCCGAGCACTGGGATACAGTGGAGACTACTGATTCCATAACAATAATCCTGGAGTATTTACCTTGTCACTTGAACATGTTAGATGCTCCAGGTGCCGAACACTGGGATACAGTGGAGACTACTGATCCGTAATAATAATCCTGGAGTATTTACCTTGTCACCTTGAACACATTAGATGTTCCAGGTGCCGAGCACTGGGATACGGTGGAGACTACTGATTCCATAACAATAATCCTGGAGTATTTACCTTGTCACCTTGAACATGTTAGATGCTCCAGGTGCCGAGCACTGGGATACAGTGGAGACTACTGATTCCATAACAATAATCCTGGAGTATTTACCTTGTCACCTTGAACATGTTAGATGCTCCAGGTGCCGAGCACTGGGATACAGTGGAGACTACTGATTCCATAACAATAATCCTGGAGTATTTACCTTGTCACTTGAACATGTTAGATGCTCCAGGTGCCGAGCACTGGGATACAGTGTAGACTACTGATTTCGTAATAATAATCCTGGAAGTATTACAACAAGCTCCATGATACTCAAGCAGTTTGAATTTAGGCTCTGGGACTTCGGAAATGTTGAACTTATTGAGTCCTTGGTTTTGTTATCTGTATGATGGAGAAATACCACCTCCTTTCGAGGCACTTCGGCTAACGAGGACAGGGATGGGATGGCCACAAAGCAGGAGCCACGAGAGGGCTGCATGGTGGCCTTCGGGGCGCTGAGGCAGCTGTCAGCTGGCCTGGGCAGGTGGGACAGCTTGTGAAGACCTCGGCCTCTTCTCCTGGCCTCGACGGCCCAGGGCTCAGAGCCTGACATCCGACCTGGCCTTCATGAATTACTCACGAGGTGGAGTGGAAGGAAACTGATGGCTTTGAGCTGGACTCCGTGAGATGCAGCCTTCCTCTTCCATCTCGAAGGACTTCGGTATGCGCTGTTTCAGAGGGATGACTCTTGCTTTATTTTGGGGTCCCTTCTTCCCAGCGCAAGCCATGTCAACCTTTACACAACCTGGAAGTTTATAAGGTGCCGTTGGCATAAACCCCTCATTACCTGGAAATGCTGAGGTCGCTGGTTCAAAACCCTGGGCTTGCCTGGTCAAGGCACATATGGGAGTTGATGCTTCCAGCTCCTCCCCCCCTTCTCTCTCTCTGTCTCTCTCTCTCTGTCTCTCCCTCTCCTCTCTAAAATGAATAAAAAAAAAAAAAAAAAAAAAAAAAAAAAAGGCAAAGTCGTCAAACCTGTGCTCGTTAGCATTTCTTCCAGCACTTTCCAAAGATCTCATGAGAAGGAATCAAGAGAACAAGAAAGCGTGCTCTTTCCACAGCCCAGAGCCCTGCTCTTGGGACAGGAGTTGCCTTTTGCATTCAGCTGGGCAGATTTGTTGAAATGTTCCCCCGGACTTCAACACCGGTAGCCAGAGCTGGGCTAGGAGCCTGTGAGCTGTGGGCCCTTTGGCCAGAGGGGGTTTCCACTGGGGAGGGCCCTGTTTGTCCTTAGTGAGGTGAGCATTACCCTTAAAGGTGAACACTTAGGTGCCCAGGATCCATGATCTTCATCTGCTTGTTTACTTTCTAAATGAGGGATTTCCTCCTTAGCGTCCCACAAAGCATAGCAGCTGTCCTTCCCTTGGGTCACCGGAGTGGACTCAGCCCACACTCTCTCTTTCTCTCTGGACCTGCTTACCTGCCCTGTCCTCATCTCCTCAGCCCCTCTGCCCCAGCCGGTCCTCTCTCCTGGCTCCCTCCCTACGGAAGCCCTTGGGGGGTAAAATGCAAACCCTGTTAGTAGAAATACACGGCCTTGGGGGAAGAGGTGTCATTTAAGGCGTGTTACCAGTAGACCTAGATTCTGAGTTTGAACTGGTCTGTGGATTGCGAAGTTTTATTCCCTTGTGTGCAGGAGTGTTCTTGTGCATGTGTCCGTCCCGTCACACACACACACATGCATGCACACACTCACGCATGCACGCATGCACAGCACTTCTGGCTCGTGCCCTTGCCAGCTGAGGGACCGACCTTGGGCAGCCGCCTGAGCCCTTTCTGGAGGCAGTTTCTGCAGCCGGTTCTGTGGACGGCATCAATAAAAGCACCCTCCCTGTGCCCCTGGCAGCCCTGGGCCTCCAGGCTGAGGGTGCGACAGGTCAGCAGCTGCCCTCCCTGCTTCCTGCTCTGGCCTCTGCCCTCAGGGTGCCCCGCAACCCCCCCCCCCATCTTGCCATCCTGGGGCCCACCGAGTCCCTGGCAGGCAGCTAACCAGCGTGGGTTGGTGCCTGCCACGTTGGCACACTCTGCTCTGTGCAAGGACAGGTGAGCTCGTTCTGAGCCACTGACGTGTTGAAAGGGGAAGTGACACCCCAGGTGGCGTGAGCAGTCTGAGTGGAGGCTCCGTCTCCAAAGTCATTTGAATCAAATTCCAGATTCCTGTGGGAGGCCGCCTTGTCCCGCATCTTCCTGAAGGACAACTGCCGAGGGACAGTAAACACAGGACAGTGCACAGCTTCTGCACGCCCTGCAGGTACCCGGGTAACCGGGGCCCAGAGCAGAACATAGCCAGCCCCTCGGCTGGAAACCAGGACCCAGAGCAGAACATAGCCAGCCCCTCGGCTAGAAACCCCTCCTGCCCCTTCCCAGACCCCACACCCCTACACCCCCTGCACCCGGGGGCGAGCGACTAGCATCCTGATCTGGCACCAGTTTTGCCTGCTTTTGACCTTCATAAAGACTAGGATTTCTCAGCCTGTACACTATGGACATCTGGGGCTGGTACTTCTCTATGGTCAGGGGCTAGGTTGTGCTTTGTAGACATGGAGCCATAGTTCCAGCCAACCATAATTTAAAGTGTGTGTGTGTGTGTGTGTGTGTGTGTGTGTGTGTATTAATCGGCCATCCTTATGTGAGTCTCTTTCTGGACCCTCTGTTCTGTTCCACTGATCTATGTATCTTTTTTTTTTCTTTTGCCAAAACGACACCAGCTTGATAACAGTAGCTTTATTGTAAGTCTTGAAGTAAAGTACTGTGAGTTCATGAATTCTGTTTTTCTTTTTCAAGACTTTTTTTTGGCTAGACTTGGTCCTTTGTCTTTGCATATTGTGTTGGAATCAGTTGGTCGATACGTATAAAAATTTCTGCTAGGATTTTGTTTAGGATTGTGTTGAATTTAGACACCAATTGGGGTAGAACTCCCATCTTAACGATAATGAATCTTCCAGTTCATGACCGTAGTATTTCTTTGCATTTATTGAGGTATCCTTTGATTTATTTCATCAATATTGTATTCAATATTGTATTGTTTATATTTATAGTTAGTGTTTTATATTTTGGCGCTCTTGTAATTGGGACTTTTTAATTCCAATTATTATTGCTTGAAAATAGAAATGCAATTTATATTTCTTTTTAATATTTTAAGTATGCTGTTATCTCTGGGCTGTTTGTTAGTTTGTGTTTTTGTAGATGTTCTTTATCAGATTTAGGGCGTTCCCTTCTACTACTGGTTCGCTAGGAGTTTCTACCTGAATGCATTGCTTAGTTTCACCCAGTTTTTTCTGCATTTATTGATAGGACGGTGCATGTTTCTTCTTACTTAGGCTGGCGTGATAAACGACATTCATTGATTTTTGAATGTTGAGCCAGCCTCGCATTGTCCTTTTTATACATTGTTGGATTCTATTTGCTAATATCTGTGTCTGCCTTTTGTTTGTGCTTTATCCAGAGAGCAATGTGCAGTTTTCTTGTCACATCTTTGGTTTGGGTGGCAGGGTAATGCTGGCATCGTTGACGTGACTTGGGAAGTGTTCCGTAAAATGACAGGCAAAGTGTCCTCCCCTCTTCTGTGTCCTGAAAGAGACTGTGTGGAAAGGGTATTATTCTTCCTTACATTTTTGGTAGAATTGGCTAATGTAACCATTTGGAGATTTTTTTTTTCTAAGACGTTTTTACCTGTTCTGCACACTGTGGTCTCAATGTCCATTCCCACTGGGAAGCCTTGGCATCACTGTCCAGGTCTGCGCTACACACCAGTGGTCCCCAACCCCCAGGTTGCGGACCGGTACCGGTCCGTGGGTCATTTGGTACCGGTCCGCAGAGAAAGAATCAAGAACTTACATTATTTCCGTTTTATTTATATTTAAGTCTGAACGATGTTTTATTATTAAAAAATGATCAGATTCCCTCTGTTACATCCGTCTAAGACTCACTCTTGACGCTTGTCTTGGTCACGTGATACATTTATCCGTCCCAACCTAAAGGCCGGTCTGTGAAAATATTTTCTGACATTAAACCGGTCCGTGGCCCATAAAAGGTTGGGGACCACTGCTGTACACCACCCCTCAGGGGTGCGTCTGCACCCAGGCAGGGGTTTATGCCTCAGTTTCATCCTCAGAGATTTGACCACGTGTCCTTGGGTCACTTCCATGCCTGCTCAACTTGGGGCAAGCCCAGAACCCGTATAGGTTTATACACAGGATAGAGGTCCCCATTTGCCAGCCTTCTCCCCCTGGGACACTCCTTGGCTCCCAGCGGCCTTTTCTCCCAACCCTCTGGCTAGACATTCAGTGTCTCTGTCCACGTTATTGTCCTCTGCTAGGGCACAGCTCTGCCCTGCCACATGCCAGCTGGGAAAAGCAGGAGAAAAACGAGAAAAAGGAGGCGAGGGAAACTCCCCCACTCTCTTCTGACCACAGGGCCCTTCCCTCGGTGCCTCTGGCCCGAGAGAAGGGTTTTCTCTTACAGTTTAGACTCCCATGTCCCCGCCACCACCATCACTGCCACAGCCACGCAGCCCAGCAACCGAGGCTGTCCTTGGGGCGGGCCCAGAGAGAGAAAAGAATAAAGGGAAAAGAATTGGGGGTTCCCCTCAAACTCTCCAGCCCCATAAGCCCCTCTTCCCAGTCCTCTGTCTAGAATGTAGGGGTTTCTCTGAGGGCTTTTGCTGTAGAAACTGGGAGATAAGGGAGGAGAACCCAGAATGCGTGTCCCAATTTCTCCTTCCTCCAAAGCACCTGCTCCCCACTGCCCACCTGGCAGGTCCTGGGGGCCTTGCTGTGTTCTATACTGGGCATGGCAGGCACCCTAAGCCCGTCAACTGCACTTTAACTTTTTCATAAGGATCCCCTGGGTCTGTGGCTGTCATCCTCACTGTAGCGAGGAAGCAGACCCAGGAGTAGCACAGTGGGACCCAGAGCCAGGACGACGGGTCCTCCTGGGAGGCATGACCCAGGAGTAGCACAGTGGGACCCAGAGCCAGGACGACGGGTCCTCCTGGGAGGCATGACCCAGAACTAGCACAGTGGGACCCAGAGCCAGGACGACGGGTCCTCCTGGGAGGCATGACCCAGGAGTAGCACAGTGGGACCCAGAGCCAGGACGACGGGTCCTCCTGGGAGGCATGACCCAGGAGTAGCACAGTGGGACCCAGAGCCAGGACGACGGGTCCTCCTGGGAGGCATGACCCAGGAGTAGCACAGTGGGACCCAGAGCCAGGGCAACGGGTCCTCCTGGGAGGCATGACCCAGGAGTAGCACAGTGGGACCCAGAGCCAGGACGACGGGTCCTCCTGGGAGGCATGACCCAGGAGTAGCACAGTGGGACCCAGAGCCAGGACGACGGGTCCTCCTGGGAGGCATGACCCAGGAGTGGCACAGTGGGACCCAGAGCCAGGACGACGGGTCCTCCTGGGAGGCATGACCCAGGAGTAGCACAGTGGGACCCAGAGCCAGGACGACGGGTCCTCCTGGGAGGCATGACCCAGAACTAGCACAGTGGGACCCAGAGCCAGGACGACGGGTCCTCCTGGGAGGCATGACCCAGGAGTGGCACAGTGGGACCCAGAGCCAGGACGACGGGTCCTCCTGGGAGGCGTTTCCTGCCTGTTCTTGGCCGATGGTGTCCCCGCTCCCCGGGTTAGGAGCCCAGTGGCTTTGCCAGTGTGCAGCCGGGTTCCCACCGGCGTCCTGGGAGTCCATGCTGATTAACGAGGTTGCACAAAGGGGAAAGCCCGGTCATCTTTCTCTCCCTGGTGCCCCCGCCCTGGGGCCTTCCACCCAGACCTTCAGAACATGTCTACTCTCGTGTTTCCAGTGGAATTCACTGGAAAGGAATGGGATCCACAAGTGGAAAATGGAGAAAATCAAAAGTGCTCCACTAGGGCGAGGCCGGGCGGTCCCCCTGGGCACCTGGGCCCACCCAGCGAGAAGGGTACTCACAGCCGTGGCTCGTGGGTGTCGCGTATTACAGCCGGCCGCGTTTCAGACTCGTGAGCGTGTTTCATCCCCACACCACCGTACAGGGTGCTCTCTGCTGTCATCCACTTTTTATAAGCAGAGGAATCAAGGCCCAGAGAGGGTCAGGCACTTGCCCATGTCACACAGCCGGAAAGGAACAGCACAGAAGCCCAGTGTCATGCCCGACTCCAAGGAATTCACCCCAACCCACGCTGCTTTATGTGTGAGACCCCCATACCTGGTCCTGACCTCTGTTAAAGGGCATGTGATGCCATTTTATGACCGTGTTTGGTTCGGTGTTCCCTTTCCATGTTGAGTACTTCCAGGTTAGAGGTCACGGGTTACCCTCGGCATCCTAGTATCTGTCCAACACCTTCCGGAGCAGAGTGGGCCTTCAGCGTTTGTTGAGTGAATAAATGAATGGACAGATGGCACTCTGAATCTATCTAGCCCTTATATTTGGATCACGGAGACCCTGCAAGAATTCAGTGATACAAGAAGTTATATATAATGTTTGCAGGCTGGCTGGAGGAAGCCCTGGAATTTTCCGATGAACTAGGTCACCCAGCGAGCCTGGGCCATAGATGGTGTGTTCTGACCAGACAAAACTGAGGGCATGGTCCCTTGAGCAAATTCTGAAATTGTTGCTATTTCTTAGATTGGCTACCCATAGAGTTGCCAGATTTAGCAAATAAAAATACAGGACACCCAGTTTAACGTGAATGTCAGATGTTATTTTTAAGATAAGTATGAAATTTTACTTATAATGATGTTCAGTGCAATTTTGGGATAAATTTAACCAAAAAAAGAGAAAAAAGTTATTTTGTTGTTGTTTCATCTGAAATTCAGATTTAGCTGGGTGTCTTGTTTTTCTTCTGAGGGTTTCATCTAAGGGTTTATCTGACAGTCTTCACTACCCACGCTCCCACCTTAGGGCCATCTGACACTGACTGCTGCCTCCTCAGTATCTGGCAAGGACTTCTGAACCCTGGACTTGACCTTGGCACTCACTCCCCAGGGAGGGAGGCCCAGAGAGGGGGGCAGGGCTCCCGTGGGGCCAGAACCCCACCTCCTGGCCCCAAGGAGATGAGAGCACAATATGAATGTTTTTACTCCCAGAACAAATTTAACTTTAAAATCTACCTATTTGAGGGTTTCTAATTTTGGCCTGGCCTCTGCAGTGCCGGGGCCCAGAGGGTGGCCTCCCCAAGCAGGGAGGCTCACAGCAGGGTATGGCCAGCAGCCCCCCTCCCGGAACCTCTGCCAACAAAACCCCATTCTCTCTGGCTTCCACGTCCCCTCCCGAAGGACGGTCATTAGTCAGGAAAGGGCCTGGGCCACGTCTGGTTACTGCGCTTTGAAGATCTTCTTTTGAAAGACTTTTCTGTTCCTTTTCCAGGAGCGGCCCAGCTGAGGGGAGATTTATTTAACCTCTGTCTCCTGGGCAGGAGCAGATGGGGACGAGGAGGCTGCCTCCTTCCTCTGAGCAGCTCTGCTAGGGAGGGACGCGTGAGGGCTGTGTGGCCTCCAGGGGACAGGGCCCCAGTGTCCACGACAGCCGTGCCTTCCGGGAACCCCTCCACACACAGTGCTTACCACCATGGTGACCCCGAGACGAGGGACGGGACACTGCGGCCTTGGGCACCATCCTGGCTGCAGACAGCCACCGGTCCCACCGTGGGGATCACAGCCATCTCGTGTGACGCACTCCCGTGTTCAAAGCATTGCTCCTAAGGTTAGAAAGCTTAAAAATACCAAAAAGGAACGGACATTCCTCTGCCTATTGACCAGAATAGGTCTTTTTAAAAAAAATATTACATCATGCTTGCTCACCTTTTTCTTATAATAAACTTTGACAGACAACCTCAGTCTCCTTTGTCCCCACGTCCCCCTTTCTCGGGGGCAGCTGCCATCGTGGATCTGACTTGTACCTTCACACTCAGTGGTCCCCAACCTTTTTTGGGCCACGGACCGGTTTAATGTCAGAAAATATTTTCACGGACCGGCCTTTAGGGTGGGGCGGATAAATGCACAAAATAAAATTATGCGACTGGCTTAAAAACTGTGGTATTTTTAAGTATAATTGTCGAACGTACGAGACAAGCATCAAGAGTGAGTCTCAGATGGATGTAACAGAGGGAATCTGGTCATTTTTTAAAAATAAAACATCGTTCAGACTTAAATATAAATAAAACGGAAATAATGTAAGTTATTTATTCTTTCTCTGCGGACCGGTACCAAATGGCCCACGGACCGGTACCGGTCTGCGACCCGGGGTTTGGGGACCACTGTTCACAATCCATGGTTACAGTTTTACTTACCTGTTATATGTATAATAGATCCATGAGTCGCATACAGTAATACGCTGTCGGCACCTTGTTCACTTCAGGGGCGGTGCCTGAGTTTATTTTGTGGTTGGCCTTTCCCCTCTAGAAAGCGTTTTTCACATCGTGAAACTGCTGTCATGCGTGAGAAAGCTTACGTTAATTTCCCCACTTTAAAATGAGACACCGAACCTCAGAAAGGTTAGGAAATGGCCTTAGACCACACAGCAAGGACATTGCTGGCTTTGGGGCCAAATCTCACCATGCCCTCAGGATTCTTGGCTGATGGGCCTGGAATTCATTAGTTCACCTATTTTTTGTTTGTGTGTTTGTCGGAGTGTCTGTGATGTTCAAGGCCCTGGGGGTCCTGTGGGAAAAGGGCAGGTCTGTGTCTTAATGCTGCTTTCTATCTGCGGAATGGGAGCGCCAGCCTCCCCAGGTTCTGTGCCTGCTGACTTCTATGGGTTAAAGTAAACACCACCAGTTACAAAAGCAAAAGCAAAGCGTTGTGAGATGTTTCTTCACATGGGGCGGCTGGACCAGGCCAACGTCCCTGTGTGGAGAGCAGTGTCCCCAAGTCCCGTGGCCCCGGTTAACTGTCCCTCTCCCTCTCCACAGCTGCCCATGATGGGAGGCGCCTTCATGGACTCGCCCAACGAGGACTTCGGCGCTGAGTACTCCCTCTTCAACTCCTCCACCAACATCCACGCGGCCTCCAACGGCCAGGGCCCGCCGGAGGAGCCTCCGCGGTCCTCCAACGACGCCGTCCTGCTCTGGATTGCCATCATAGCGACGCTGGGCAACATTGTGGTGGTGGGGGTGGTGTACGCCTTCACCTTCTGAACGCCGGCTCCGCCCACCCCGCGCGGGGCTCCCCGCCGGTGCGGCTTGGCACGGGGCCCTGCTGCTGCCCGCTCTGGCTGTGCCCACGGCCTGGAACCGGGCATTCCGACCACACGCCCTCCTTCTCCAGGGGCAAGCGCCCACGCGTCTGGAATTTCTCCAAGCGGCCCTGCCCGCAAATACGCCGTGCTGTGGCCATGTTGCTCCAGAAAACAAGGGAGCTTGGTCTCCCAGCCCCTGTAAGTACCATGGTGTGAGGCCTTCAAGGAGCAGATGGGAGAATGAATCATTAAAACTGCTCTCCAAGAACGAGAGACCCGAGGGAACTGCCGGTGAGGTTCAAAACAGGCACGGCCGGACCCTCGCTTGCTGGTAGTAAATAATCAGCCATGTGTCTTGTTTTCATGCAGTCTGATCGCGCTCGGTGTGTGGGGAGCTGGAGCAAGAGCCCCCTCAGAGCTTGAGTGTGCCCACCCGCATCACAGCCCCCTGAGAATGTAGGTGGTGGTCACTTGAAGGGCTATAGAACATTCCTCGTTTGACTTGTAAATAGCACCTTTCTCACCAGAGACCTGGCCCCTTCTAAGACACAAAAGCATCAGGAAACCTGAGGATGCAGACTTCATCTGCCGAGTGGACTTTCTCTTCGTCTTAACAACAGGAGAGGGCACCGTTACAAGTTAGATCTGCCAGCCAGTTAACTCTCCAGGCCACCCCCATGAAGATGTTCTTTGTCCTGCGAGAAATCACAGGATTTTAGAGATGTGTGAGGCTCTGGCCGCCCCATCGGGGTGGGGGAGGGGTATGGCTTGCCTCTGGTCACCGGGCATGCTCACGGAAGAGCCAGATCAAGAGGGACACGTCCTGACTCAGCTCAGCGTTCTCGCTAAGCCCTCTCTTGAGCAGAGTACTGCCTTCTCAGCTGTCCTCGGGGACAGTATCCAGAGGGTCTTGAACTGCGGGGAAGGTGGACAGCGCATTCAGACACCTGCAGGGTAAACTCGGCTTGGCTACCATGTGCTCTGTTGCAGACGTCAGTGCATTCTGCCCAGGTCGGTTCCTTACAGTCTTAGAAGTCAGTGGCTGGGGGCCTGGCGAACAGGAAGCCCCGATGTGACAACCAGAGTGGGATGGGACATGCAGGGGAAGCAGCATGGGAAAGGGCTCGTTTTCCTTCCGACCTCAGGAACGGTCATTGCACGGGACCCATTCTTCAGGCAGCCCCCCCGTGCAACAGAGCGGGAGAGGTGGGGCACACTCCCCTACGGCACACGGCGGCTGTCTCTGCTTTCTCCCTGCTCTGTACAAGACAAAATAAATGACACAAACTCTCCTGTGGATGAGAAACTAGAAAGACTGGTTAAGAAGCCCTTGTGCAGAAAGGCTGAATTGGTCACTGTACTCAGGAGAAATGAGTGATTATGATGACAGGCAAAGGGACATCTTCATTGTCCAGAGGCAGCCACTTGCCTCGGGGAGACTGGCCCTGAGCTGCCGTGATAACTGCATCACCAGCCCGACCTCCAGACAGTGCTGGCAGATGGCCGCCGGCTTTTATTGGTCACATCTGTCGCTGCAGCAGCATAGCCATCCACAAATGCTTCGGCTTGAGTGGAGGGTCAGGAGCGCAGACATTGCGGAGAGGGGAAGGGATGAGGGACCTTCAGCCTGGATGCCTTCTGGAATCACCGATGCGGTCCTGCTCTGTGCAGGACCAGCCTGGAGACGGGGCTGGCGAGGTAGCCATTGCTTGCCCCTTGTCCCAGCCAAACTGTTCTCCATCAAGCCCATGAGCAAGGTCTTTCTTAGACGGAGATCCCAAGGCGGGAAGTCAGAGCCAGGGAGCGGGGAAAAGGTGACATCTTCATGGAGGTCACTCCAGCCCAAACATTGATTCTTCGTCTTCTGGCACGGGGGGGTGAGGGAGCCTGCAGCCCTGGAAGAGGCAGGTGGCAGCTCCCCGTTCTCCAGACGGCCTGCGGAGGTGGCACTGGAGGGCGGCTCTGTTTCCCGTGGTGTGGGGAGGGGAGGATGGAGGACTTCAGCCTCCTCGCAGCCCTCGCTGCTGGTGTTCGCTGGGTACTTCCGGGCTCAGAGGTCTTTCTCCTGAATTGTTTTTGTCCCCCTGGCGTGAATGTCAGTTCAGTTAAACTTTCCTGTCTTCATCTCTTTTCAGCGTCAAGGCCGTGGACAGGCAGGAAGGAGCTGTAGGGACCGTCTTGTCCAAGCTTTGCATTTCGCAGATTACACGACTTGTGCAGTGTCTTTCCCTCCCAGCCTCCTAGGGTTCATTGTCTGTCCACCCCCCACTGCTCAGATAACAGTGAGGATGGATGCGGGTGATTAATTCTAGCCAGAGTGTTATGCGCCCTCCCTCCTGAGCTGGGGTTCTGTGTTGAATCTTAGGTAAAGGACAAAAAGAGATGTGACGTCATTGTTCGAGACTAATGCCCAGGTTCCGTGCTCGACTCTCATGCACATATTTAATGCTCACAGTTACCTTACAGCATCACTGCTCCCATACACATGGTAAGGAACCGGAAGCTCAGAGCAGTGGAGTAAGTTGCCTGAGGCCACACAGCATGAAAGGGATGAGCTGGGACTTGAACCTTCACCATCCAGCGCTGAAGCCAGGCTTTTTCTGCAACACCATTCTGCCTTCAGTGGTTGGCTGGCACCTCCAGCGCACACTTAAACCAGTCCTTGAGTCTACAGAGGTCATTTCCCAAAGTCCCACATCATGCTGTGGCCTGGGCCAGTTCTGGCTTCCACAGGTAGAAGTCTGACTGTCCACGCTCATGCCCCTGCCCCACACCCTCTCTCTGCCCAGGCTTCAGGGTGGTGATCTCTGCAGCCTGCCTGCTCTTTAAAGGTGAGCAGATTGTATGGCCAGAGAAGCCCCCCGAGACCAGCTTTCTCGGGATGCGTGCAGAGGGGAGCCCCACCGAGGGCCCAAGGAGTGAGGCGCATGCAGCAGTATTGTGAGAAGGGTTGTAGGATGGTCTGTGTTGCAGGTGGGGCTCCAGCCAGGCCTTGGGCTTCCTGTTGAACCCCGAGGCTCCCCTGAGGAGGACAGGCATGTACTCTCGGACCCTAGCCTGGGACTCCCGTTCTGGGCTTTCCTGGGGGAGGTGGCCCCAGAGCCCGCCTGGACCTGAAGAGCCAGTGGGGGGGGGGGCTGGCCTCTCCCATGGCTGCTCCTAGAGCAGGGGTCCTGCACTTCCTGGAACGTTCTCCGTGCACATTTGAACTCCATTTCCCTTTCACAGGTTGTAGGGGTCTCCCCCCGGTGCTCGTTTGCAGGAGGGACACTGCGGAACACCTGCTTTATGAGGTTGTGGGTCTCGTCACTGGAGCGTGGGTGGAGAGGCCGGAGGACACGTTAGCCTGGTGTGTCCTAAGGGGCCCACCTCCAGTCGGGGCCTGGGCAAGGTGACCTCTGCCACCTCCCACTCTGTCCCCACTGCCCCTCCCCATTCCTGTGAGGTCAAGGTCAAGAGGCAAAATGGACTCCCCTAACCCTCTCTAACCCCCGCCCTAGAGAGAGATGATTGTATCTCTCCCAGACACCGTAGTCCGGGGGCTGAGGGAGGGCAGGTTTGTAGCACTCGGGGGAGCAGCCACAGGCCCTCTTCCAGCCTGTTCTAGATGGAAGGCATGGGCACCCAGCAGCCCCCTGGCTTGTGTTGGGCTCTGTCCCTCGGGACGGGGGAGGCTCGCCGTCCGCACAGCACCTCCCGGTCGGTACCTTCCAGACCGGCTGCACTCCGTCAGGAGCGAGCGTGACCTTCCTGCATTGTTAGTGATATTAATACCATCATCCTTCCTGCTGTCCTTGATTCTGCAACTTCCTGTGCTGTGTGCTTTCTCACATCACTGATTCTCACATCACCCCTCGGGCAGGAGTGAGGGTGCGGAGAAATGCACGTTTATTATTATTGTCCCACTTCTCTGTTGAGGAACTGAGGCCGGGCTGTGTGCCCGAGAACCCCCAGCTCAGTAGCTGTGACTGGGACCCGACGCTGTCGGCTGTCCAGGCCGAGTAATCACCCGACACCCCCCAGCGTCCACGTACTCTGTGATGAGCCCCTGAATGAATGGCTGTCCAGAACGGACCTTGGAGACTGGGCTTGTTTTGATCCTGGAGAAGGAATTTCCGGTTTAAGTCCCGGAAGGGGCCGGGCAGCCCTCCCAGCTGTGATAGGCCTTAGGGAGCCTCTGATCAGGCCCTTCCATTTGGGGGAGGGCAGCTGGGGCCACGCAGTAAGTTTGTGGGGAGCTGACAAGGCTCCCCACACCTGGCCCAGGCCCCACCTCCCAGCACCCTGGGCATTCAGCAGAGATCCAGGATGGCCCCAGGTGAGCCCCAGCTCTGGGACAGGCATCATGGTCTCTGCCAGCTGTCACCTGGCTCCTTCTCCATGTCTGGCAAAGGCCCTTTGTCCCCAGAGCAAGCGGGCTGTGTTGCCATGACTGGACGCCCAAGGGGCAGCGCTCGGGCTGGACAGAGCAGATGGTGCCGGAATGCTCAGTGTCTGCCGCCACCACCTCTCGGGCCCCGCCTGCTCCTCGGGCCCTGACCCGGGTCACTCAGTGAGAGGGACCAGGGAGAGGACGGGTGAACTGAGCCCTGAGAGCCGCAAGGCAGAGCCCAGCTCGGCAGAGGGCGGGCACGAAAGGAAGGCGCTGCAGGACTTTAGAAAGAACACACACGACACAACATAGAGAAAAGATGGGCACAGGGGACCCCCAGCCTCTAGAACTGAGAGCCTGATCTCTGCAGCCTCATCGGATTTATTCGTTTCTGTAATCATCAAACAAATTAGCAGAGCCTGGGTCGAAGTAGCCTAGAATGGATTCAGGTGCAGAACTAATACCTTTCGGGTATGCTGGAAATGGCTATAGGGATCAGCTCCTTCCTTTAAACAATCTTATCAGTGCTTGCGGCGTTCCAAAGTCCACACCCAAGACTTGTTTCAGGGCAGCCGTCTAATCTCAGCCATTTCCCTACACTGAGGGACAGTCTGTCCTCCAAGCAGAAGCAGCCAGTCCGAGAAACCCAGGTGACCGGAGTTACACGGAGGGCGGTGGTCCCAGCGACTTGAGCATGTCCTTGCCCTTTTTCTGGGCTGGGGGTGGGGGGGTGGAGTCAGGGATGGGGGTAGCAGAGGACAGCACAGTGAGGACCCTAGTGACTAAAGAGGAAGGATTGCCCCAGAGCCAGGAAACACTATCAGGAGCGCAATGGAGTGGTTGGAAGTGCATAAAATTGACTGCATAAATTTTGGAACACAAGTCTGCGTTGTTCTGAGTCACTGTAAAAGTTATAACTCTTTATCAAGATGCACAATAAAGGCAGAGAAAGCCCGTGGGCAGGCGGACGGTGCCTGGTGTGTACTGTGCACTGCACCGCCTTACGCCTGCCCAGACCGCTCTCGTCTGTAGGGAACCAGGCCCCGTTCCTCACCGCACCTTCCTGTGCTGGAGCGGCCGCCACGCCCAGGGTTCATCTCATTAGCTGTCTTGTCCCCAACGTTGTAATTGGGGAAAAGCATTGCCCCAACCATCCAGGTGGTTCTGACCAGGCCTCGCCACACTGGCAGGCAGGGAGCTTCCAGCCTTTCCTGCTTGAGGAAACTGAGTCTCTGAGAGGTTTGGAGGGCTGCCAGGCCAGGCTGGCCAGCAGGAGAGGGGGCGCTTGAGCGCAGGACATCTGTCTACAAGGTTTCTGAACCACTGGGCCAGTGCTTCTCAACCGGGGAGAGTGTTGTCCCCCAGGGGACCTTTGGCAAGGTCTGGAGACAACTTTGCATTTCACACTTGCAGGGGAGCGAGGGGGTCTCCTGGCAGCTGGTGGAGAGAAGCCAGTGATACAGCTGGACAGTCCCCACCCAAATCTCTGGCCCCAAGATGCCAGTGCTGCTGAGGTTAGGAACCCCAGCAGTGCCTGCACTATCTCCAGTTCCAAAACTGGTGTTGCCCCAAGGTCCCCACTCCCCTGTCTGTGAGCCACCGAGTCAAAGCTCCTCAGAGCAAAGCAGCCATCAGTCCCAGTGAGGATGGTGATCCGGAAGCCAGCATGTCCTTGGAAATCCCTGGGGTTTCCACTGTCTTCACCTTTCACGGGGCGTCTCAGCCCGGATGGAGCAGAAAACCTTACAGAGAGGCGGGGTGGGGCTGAACTTGTCCCATGTGCCCCCACCCAGTAACGGTGCCTCTCTGGGACCCTGAGGGACTTGGTGTCCCGCCAAGGCCCCTGTGAAGCATGGCTTGGGGAGAAGGTTCATTAGGGCAGGAGTGGGGTTGCTTACCAGCCTTTGGGCAAAGCTATGCGTTCTCTTGTTTCTGATCCTCTCCCTGCACCCTGCCCTGCCCCCTAGTTGGAAGCTTACTAACACTCTTTCTACTCTCTGAAGTCTTACAGAAAACTTATTCTTGTAACTAGCCAGCCCCCCTCCCCCCAGATACCAGTTCTTCCCGGAGAACTGGAAACGTTCCCACGTTTTACTAACGTTTTCATAATCAGCGTGTAAGTGGTTTACTGAATAAAAAGGTATTTTAACTCTCCTCGTAGTCCTTTGCTACCCAAACTCAAACCTTTACTACAGTGACAAGGCTATTTCTTAAAGTAGGGTTTCAATGTACTCTTTGGATGAAAACTATCTAACTTCAATGGGTGTGACCATGTGGCTGTGGAACTGTGTCCTGTGGACTGTTCGCGCTGTTGCTGTTGTGATCATTTTCTATTATGACAATTAAAAGAAAAGATAAGGTATCCGCGTCCAGCCTGTGCTTTACCTCCAGGGAACGGTCCGCACGGCTCTGCGAGGCTCAGCTCAGTGTCACCCCCACTCTGTTGCTCCTTCTGCCCCCCCAGGCAGGATGGTCCCCTCACTCCCCGTGTCCCCCGTCCTGAGCCTCCCCATCGTCATACCTGCAGCAACTCCCAGAAGCTCTGCTCACCTGTCACAGGAAGCAAAGGAGACAAAGGCACCCTGACAATGTGATGAAGGAAGCAGGATTTATTTAGCCGGCGGAGCAGCGTGACCCCAAAAGAGGCAACAAAACACATGATCCCTGAAGTTAGATTCCTTACATCTTCTGCACCTTTACAGCTTTAGCTCTCGCGTGACAAATGCCTGATGTCTGCGGCTTCTTTGCCTGCAGGCCTACGTGACTCGTGTCTCCGGGAGGGGAGGGGTATGAGGGAGGAGGCCGGAGGGTCTGTCCTTGACATATTACTTGTTCTTTTCTTTGGAACTGCAAGTTCATTTCAAGGAACTGGTAACAAGGAAGGCCCACAGCTGTGGTTTGTTATTGTTCAAACTTTTCTGTCTGCCCTTGCTCCCTCCGTCCTGAACACTGAGGTCACAGGGTGGAGCGTAAGACCCCAGACATGGCAGGCCCCCTCTCCTCTGCATTCTTCTGGTTTCTCCTCTCTCACACCTACCATCACACATGACCCCCGCCCGCTGAGTCACCTGAGAGCAAAGTTTATCGTATTCAACGCTTTACCCCTTGCACCTAGCACAGCACCTGGCTCGTGGGAAACACCGAGCAGACACTCGGGGAATGGATGACTGACATCTGAAAGACCCGCGCAGTAAGTCTCAACGCAAGCTGGGACCGTGAGTGTGCAGTTAGTTTGATTCATCCTGTACTTGATAACAACCAACACGTAGCACTTCCTGGGAGCTCTTGACGCATGCAGTGACTCACTTGATCACAACACTGTATGAAGGAGGTACTACCGTGGTCCTGTTTTTACAGATGAGAAAACTGAGGCGTGGAGAGGTGTCGTACCCAAGACCATGCAGCTGGTGAGGGTCAGGACCAGGACTGGAATCCAGGACCGGCTCAGAGTCCATTCTCTGATGCCTGTAAAATGCCCTCTCAACATTTGCTGGGCACTGACTGTTGGGGTCCCTGTGCCAGGAGCAGGGACCTGGGCCAGTGGGCAGCTCTACCCTGGAACACGGTTCTGCGGAGAGAAGGGCACAAACAACGTCACTGTCAAGTGTTTCATGCTGAAACGATAGGGACCCAAGTACTGGGTTCTGCACCAGGATCCCTTCTGAAGACTCCAGACCAGCCCCCAAAGGAGGTCCGCCATGGGGGCGGGTGTTAAGGACTGGTGGGGTCAGTGGCTTATGCAGGAGCGGACAGCTAGTGGAGCTTGAACCGAAAGCTCTGGGTGCCAACTTAAAGACTGGTCATCCTGAAAGGTAGGAAGGTCCACCTTTGGAGCAGGTGCAGGAGAGGGTATGCCAGTCCAGAGATTCATGGGTGAAGTGTCAAGGGTTTTATGACCACGAAGCCTTGGATTGTCAATGTACTCCTTCCTTCCCCCCACCACCCCCAACACACACACACACACACACACACACACACACACACACACGCACGCACTGCAGCTTGGACTACAGGAAGCCAGGCTGGACCTGGAGGTCAAGGCAGTGATTGAAACCAGCCTGAACTGCTTGACCTGCCCGACCTATGGTAGAGCAGTGGATCAAGGGTCAACCTGGAACGCTGAGGTCGCTGTTCCGAAACCCTGGGCTTGCCTGGTCAAGGCACATATGGGAGTTGATGCTTCCTGCTCTCCCCCCCCCCAACCCTTTCTCTCTCTTTCTCGCCTCACTAAAAATTAATTAATTGAAAGAAAAACCAGCCTGAAGTGGCCCTGAGTGTCAGTGTGGGGAGGAGGAGCCGTGGTGGCAACGGGCTGCCATCTGATGTACCCAAGCACCGTGTCTGGGATGGGAGACAGCAGGGAAGCTGAGAAGTGACTCCTGATTTGGCTTCTCAAACCTGCACCTCCAGTCATCGTCCCCAGCACCTCTGCCTGCCCCAGCTCAGGCCCCCTGCCCAGCCCCGGACCCCTGCCCAGCCTCAGCCCCCCTGCCCAGCCTCGGGCCCTCCTGCCCAGTCTCAGCCCCCCTGCCCAGCCTCGGGCCCCCCTGCCCAGTCTCAGCCCCCCTGCCCAGCCTCAGGCCCTCCTGCCCAGTCTCAGCCCCCCCTGCCCAGCCTCGGGCCCCCCTGCCCAGCCTCGGGCCCCCCTGCCCAGTCTCGGGCCCCCCTGCCCAGCCTCGGGCCCCCCTGCCCAGTCTCGGGCCCCCCTGCCCAGTCTCGGGCCCCCTGCCCAGTCTCGGCCCCCCTGCCCAGTCTCAGCACCCCTGCCCAGTCTCAGCACCCCTGCCCAGCCTCAGGCCCTCCTGCCCAATCTCAGCCCCCCTGCCCAGTCTCGGGCCCCCCTGCCCAATCTCAGCCCCCCCTGCCCAGTCTCAGCCCCCCTGCCCAGCCTCAGGCCCTCCTGCCCAGTCTCAGCCCCCCTGCCCAGTCTCGGGCCCCCCTGCCCAGTCTCAGCCCCCCCTGCCCAGTCTCAGCCCCCCTGCCCAACCTTGGGCCCCCCTGCCCAGTCTCAGCCCCCCTGCCCAGTCTCAGGCCCCCTGCCCAGTCTCAGCCCCCCTGCCCAGCCTCAGGCCCTCCTGCCCAGTCTCAGCCCCCCTGCCCAGTCTCGGGCCCCCCTGCCCAGTCTCGGCCCCCCCTGCCCAGTCTCAGCCCCCCTGCCCAACCTCAGGCCCTCCTGCCCAGTCTCAGCCCTCCTGCCCAGCCTCGGGCCCTCCTGCCCAGCCTCGGGCCCTCCTGCCCAGTCTCGGGCCCCCCTGCCCAGCCTCGGGCCCTCCTGCCCAGTCTCAGTCCCCCTGCCCAGCCTCGGGCCCTCCTGCCCAGTCTCAGCCCCCCTGCCCAGCCTCAGGCCCCCTGCCCAGCCCTGGGCCCCCTGCCCAGCCTCAGCCCCCCTGCCCAGCCTCGGGCCCTCCTGCCCAGTCTCAGCCCCCCTGCCCAGCCCTGGGCCCCCTGCCCAGCCCCGGGTCCCCTGCCCAGTCTCAGCCCCCCTGCCCAGTCTCAGCCCCCCTGCCCAGCCCTGGGCCCCCTGCCCAGCCTCGGGCCCTCCTGCCCAGTCTCAGCCCCCCTGCCCAGCCCTGGGCCCCCTGCCCAGCCTCGGGCCCCCTGCCCAGTCTCAGCCCCCCTGCCCAGCCCTGGGCCCCCTGCCCAGCCCCGGGCCCCCTGCCCAGTCTCAGCCCCCTGCCCAGCCCCGGGCCCCCTGCCCAGTCTCAGCCCCCTGCCCAGCCTCGGGCCCTCCTGCCCAGCCTCAGCCCCCCTGCCCAGCCCTGGGCCCCCTGCCCAGCCCCGGGCCCCCTGCCCAGCCTCGGGCCCTCCTGCCCAGTCTCAGCCCCCCTGCCCAGCCTCAGCCCCCCTGCCCAGCCCCAGGTCCCCTGCCCAGTCTCAGCCCCCCTGCCCAGTCTCAGCCCCCTGCCCAGTCTCAGCCCCCTGCCCAGCCTCGGGCCCTCCTGCCCAGTCTCAGCCCCCCTGCCCAGCCTCGGGCCCCCTGCCCAGCCTCAGCCCCCTGCCCAGTCTCAGCCCCGGGCCCCCTGCCCAGTCTCAGCCCCCTGCCCAGCCCCGGGCCCCCTGCCCAGCCCCGGGCCCTCCGGCAGTGTGCAGCAGGCAGACCTCAGAGGAACGCACACCACCTGAGAGACTATCTCTTCATGAGGAGTGTCATTTTGAAATGACAGCTCATAGCAAGATTTTTTTTCAGAAAAACGAAGCAGCAGCCACAGTTCGGTGCTGCTATGTTACATTCTGAGTGGTGACGGCAAGGCCAGCCATCCCAGAAATGTCCCCTGCTCCCACTGCCACCGTCCCTGCTAGCACTGATAATAACTTTGTGAACACACAGGTTTGTATTCTGTTTGCCTGCTGCCTTGGTGCTTTACTGGTTAGAGAGGATGGGCTTCCTGGGGCAGACCGTCAGCAGGCAGTGCTGGGCCTGTCAATAAATTACCAGACAGCTCTTCACGTCTGGCCAGGAGCCGCTTGAGTTGGAAGGGCAGGTGTGCTCCCCTCTCCTGGACAAGTCTGCCTGTCCCACCAGGTGGCAAAGGCCCCTTAGAATCACCCGTGTGTCCCCACAACGCCCAACCCAGGCACATACTCTACACCAGGGGTCTCAAACTCAACTCAGCATGTGGGCCGCAGAGCAAGATCACAGCCGTTCGTCGGGCCGCACTAGGTCTACAAAAGGCAACTGTTACGCAACACTTTTCTTGAACTTCGTGGATTAGTCAGTCTGCGAGCCGCACAAAATTGTTCGGCGGGCCGCGAGTTTGAGACCCCTGCTCTACACGAAGGGGCGAGTGCAGAAACCAGAGGAGCTGGGATGGCACATGCAGCCTCCCCTCCCCTCCGTGCCTGGTGGAATGCCCCCTCCCCCCCCCCACACACACACACTCCCTCCTGGAGCCGGCAGAGCCTAGAGGCTCTTAGGAAAAGGAGGAGGAGGGCCTGACCTGTGGTGGCGCAGTGGATAAAGCGTCCACCTGGAATGCTGAGATCGCTGGTTCGAAACCCTGGGCTTGTCCGGTCAAGGCACATGTGAGAAGCAGCTACTATGAGTCAATGCTTCTCGTCCCCCCCCACCCCATCCTCTGAAATCAATAAATAAAATCCTAAAAGAACAAAAAATCAGAAGAGGGAGGAGAGGGACAGTTCCCAAGACAGT
Source organism: Saccopteryx bilineata (assembly GCF_036850765.1). Lineage (NCBI taxonomy): Eukaryota > Metazoa > Chordata > Mammalia > Chiroptera > Emballonuridae > Saccopteryx > Saccopteryx bilineata. Next base: position 9,087,100 of record NC_089493.1, on the reverse strand, counting down.
GAGCCCCCAGTGACTCTGGGAGCTTGGCTGTGGGTAATTTTCCGCTGGGTCTCATCGGGCCCCTATTGACCTGATTCAGGCTCCAGCAGATCTGGTCTGAGCAGGGCACGGCAGAAGCAGCTGTGATCCGTATTTACTGTGATCAGTATTTTTATACAAGGCGGCTGCGGGCCTGTTCTGCAAACCACATGGACGGCATTATTAACTACCACGGTCACCAACGCTTGTGGCCCTGCTGCCCTTAGGGTTTACAAAGCACTTCCCAGTCCAGCGCTGACCCTCTGGACAGGCGCTCCTGAGCTGACATCTCCCCACCGCCATCCACCAGCCCATCCCACACCACCTGTGCGGGCGGGGCTCTGACATCACAGGGAACCATGCAGGACCCCGTTCTTTGTCTCAGAGGTGGGGGTACCAATGGTCAGCTAAAGACAGTAGGGTGTAGGTGTGGACAGGGGGAACACTGGGGACCAGGAGGTGACCGGAACCGGAGGAGGAGCTCCCAAGCAGGCTGGCAGCCCGGGCCAGAGGCCAAGTCTCCAGTTTGTAGAAGAGAAAACTGAAGTTCACCTATTCACTTATCCATCGATTAATGATTGAGCACCTACTACGTGCCAGGCACTCGTCCAGATACTGGGGTGCGTAAGTGAACAAAAGAAAGTGTATCTACCACATTCTGATGGTAAACATAGACAAGAAGCAAATAAAGAAATAGTTAAATAATGTGAAATCTGTGACAAAATAAACAAGCTTGTCTATTACTAACAACACAATATCATAAACTTTAAATTTGCTAGGAGGGTAGATCCCTATGTTAAATGTTCTTACAACAAAAGAAGAAACAAAACAGAAGATGATTGGCAGAGACAGAGAACACACTGAGGCTCGCTCTCTAGAAACCCATCCAAAATCCTGCATTGCCCAGAACACTCCGTTGTGTTTAATTCATTCCTCAAAATTTCTCCCAGATGGTACCACGACTTGCCAGCCCTGGAAAAACGCAGTGGGCCCCAGCCAGCAGGGGGCAGTGTGGTGTTAGAAATGTGTACAGGTCAAGATGCCAACTGGGCAGGGTGGGTTCCAGGCCCCTCTCTGCCCTCCACTGTATGAGAAATGCCTCCTCCATTAAGCTTATGTTCCCACCCAGGGAGAGCCCTAAACGGCACAGGAAATTGATCAAAATGTCCTTGCATGTATCCAGACCCTGCCCAGCAAAATAAAAGGTGAGTTCTGGGCCGAACCGAGCCCTCAGACCTCTTCTCTAGGGGGCTGGGCATGACTGTTTTGTTGTAATAAAAACCTTTCTATTGAAGTATGACATACAGACAGAAAAATGCACACAGCCTAACGGGTACAGTTCAACAAATTTCCACAAAGTCATCACGTGGAAACCAAGGGCTCAGGCCAGGAAGGCCAACGCTCTGAGCTCACCCAGAAAGCCTGTCGGCCTGCACAATGCTGTGAAGGGTAATTTGTTGCCAACGACAACAGCAATGGGAAATCTGGATTTCTTGACAAAGTGTAAAGATCCTCAGGTGGGCTGCCCGCCCACAGCAAGGAGGGAGCAGAGAGGCGCCTGTGGCTTTGATGGAGGTGGGCACCTCTCAGGGCAGGGCAGGCCCAGGTGGGAGGCGTCCCCAAACCCCACGCTTTAAAGGGTCCTTCCCTGTCCATCTCTACATGCGACTTACTGTAGGACAAGGAGCCTGAGGGGCCAGGAGGACATGTCCCTCCGGCTCCCTCCCTTCCTCCTCTGGACCATGCTTCAGTGCTCAGGACTCCAGAACCCTGTGCCCTCCTCTAGGACTGGGTGGTTCGAACTTTTGAGACCAGAATGCAGGATATGTCTGCACCTTTAGGCCTCAGGGCGATGCCAAGGACAGCTGTTTGTGTGGTAGGGAGAGGGCCAGTGAATGGGGCTCCGATGTGCAGGTTGTAGGTACAGACCCCAGGCCAGAGCCCACTCTTCCTGGGGACCATGTTCTAGCACAGACCCCCTCCGAGTCTATATTAGTCAGGGTTCTCCAAAGAAATGACCAACAGGATAGATAGATAAAAAACATTTATTTTAAGAAGTTGGCTCATGCCACTATGGGGCCTGCAAGGTAGGCCTTCAGGCTAGAAATTCAGGTAAGAGTTGATGTTCTTAAATCCATATTTCATAGGGCAGTGGATTGGAAGCTCAGGCAGGATTCATAGTCTGAAGGATTCTTTCCTCTTTGGGAAGAGTCTACCGCAAGCTTTTTTCTTCTAGCCTTTAACCGATTATATGAGGCCCACCAACATCATGGGGGCAACCTGCTTTACTCAAAGCCTACTGATTTACATGTTAATCACAGCTACAAAAATACCTTCCCAGCAACATTGAGGTTAGCCTAGCCAAGATGATGCATGGAATTAACCAGAATAGAATCCAAGGAGTCTATATGCAAATCCAGCCTTCCCGTTTGTTGTAAAAGTGTAGTTGTCCAGACAGACGAGTCAAACATATATAAATATTTTATGCAACAATGTTTTAGTTGATTTATAGCTTTTATACATTTGGACACATGGTAGACAGGCTCTGTTGATATAATTGCCCTGGCCTGGCTTGTGTGAAGGACTGCCCGCCTATAACTCCAGATTCTTCGATGGCAGCTGGCGTCAGCCCCACCTTACTCTCCTGCCCCTTCGGCATTTGACTTTCAATCCTAGATTTTAAAACATCATTGTGGGAAAGGGGAGGGGAGGGTGGAATTAACAGCCTGTCTGTGGATATCAGACAGACTCTAGCTCTGTGGAGATCTGGGCTCTTCCACACAAGCCCCACCCACTCCCGCGGTGTGATGGGCATTACGGCCAGGACCAGAGGTTGTGTCAGTTCCGTTTCCCGGAAACAGGATGCAGGAGTGTCCCATGGACTTCATGAGATGGTGTCAGCACCTGGCCTAGCACACGGTGCATACTCACAGACTGTAGCAGGTACAGTAGTCCCCCTTCTCTGTGGGGCACACGTCTCAAGTCCCTCAGGGGATACCTAAAATCATGCATAGTACTGAACCCTATATATACTATGCTTTTTCCTATTCCTATGTACCTATGATAAAGCTTAAGCACCTTGGGGTACTATTAAGTAAACCAAGGGTGACTTGAACACAGCGCTGTGATATCTCTACAGTCAGTCTGATAACTGAAATGGCTACTAAGTGTCTAACAGGCCAGTGGTGTACACAGAGTGGAGACTCTGACAAGGGTGATTCATGTCTCCGGTCAGATGGAGTGGGAAGGCGAGAAATTTTATCACGCTACTCAGAAGGGCAAACTCCAAAATTTATGAATGGTTTATATCTGGAATTTTCCATTTTGTATTTCCAGACTGCGGTTGACCGCGGGACAACTAAAACTGCGAAAGTGAAACCACAGATAAGGGGAATCGCTGTATTTTGAGGGCTCGCTGCTCAACAGAGGGGCTGAGTCTCCGTTTAAACCATTGGAAGAGCTGGGTCAGGGCCCGTCTGGCCTTCAAGTCCATTAGGGAGACAAGCGAGAGGGAAATGCTCTACGATAGGGGCCAGTGGAGGGCACTGCCTGTTTTTATAAAGTTTTATTGGGACACACCCAGCATGCCCCTTCACTTACGTCTTGTCTGCAGCTGCTTAAGCACGATGAGAGCAGTTCAGTGGTTGCAACAGACACCGTGTGGCCAGTGAAGTTGAAAATGTTTATCTAGCCCTTTACAAAAAACGTTTGCCAACCCCACCCTAGAAGGTAAAGACTGAGAGTTAACTCTTCCTAAAAAGAGGTGGGTGCTTCTGGCTAGCCAAACGGGAGGCCCTCCTCTGTGTCCTCCTTGGGGACAGAAACACTCAGGGAGCTCAGGAGGAGGCAGTCCTGTGCATGGCTGGCCCAGGGAAGGCAGCCCCACACCTACCTGCCTCTGTCTCCCCCATCGTTCCCCCTACTAGCCTACCCATCAGCCTTGGGTAAAGAGGGGACATACATGAAGGCCGCCCCAGTGACCTCACATGAATGTGCGGATTGTCCCTGCTCAGAGGCATCATGGGCTAACATCCAGCCCGTGCCACTGCCCTAGCTGTGTGCACGGCCCGGGCTACCCTGCCTCCTAATTCTCAGACAGGTACCTCTGACCTGTATGAACTAGTGCAGTGTCCCTGGTGGCAGCCTGAGCTTCTATTCTAGTCCTGGCCCTGACCTTGGGCAAGAGACACGATTTCTCCAAGCCTCAGTTTCCTCATCTGTAAACTGGCAACAAGAATAGCACTGTGACTGGCCAAACCGAGGCTCTCCAGAACGTGCAAACCTCCTCCCTCCAGCCGACGATCTGATCTGGCAAAAGGGGCTTTGCAGATGTGGGTACATTTAAGGCCAGGAGATGGGGAGCTCCCTGATGATCCAGGTGAGCCTCACGTTGTCAGCTGGGGTCCTTGCAAAGGGAGGCAGAGGGTCCGGGTGAGGAGTCAGATGGGAAGAGGGAAGCAAGAGGTCAGAGTGCTGCAAAGAGGGGCCTCAGCCGAGGATTGATGGCGCCCTCTAGAGGCGGGAACGAGCCAGAAAGAGGATTCTGCTCTAGAGCCTCCAGGAGCCAGTCCTGCCAACGTCTTGACTTTTAGCCTCCTGACACTGACTTTGGACTTCTAGCTCCAGAACTCTAAATGTGTGTTGCATTAAGCGACTCAGTTGGTGGTAATCTGTACAAAAAGCAGAAGAGACTCACATAAATGCTTATCTCGGGGAGCGGTTGTGACGATGAACGCAGACGTCGCCTCTAAACATCCAGTATTTGGAGCAGTGAGTGGAGCTCAGTCCCCGGAGCTGCTGTCCCCGTCCCGGTGCCTAGGGCCTCCTCCCCTCCACCCGCCCCTCCCTGCCGCCCCTTCTGGCTCTGGGAGGGCTGCCGCCCCAGGAAGCTCCTGGGAAGAGAAGGGGTGAGTTCTGGCCACGTGAGGAAGGGCAGGAGGCCAAAGGCAGCCAGATGGTGGAGATTACAGTAATCACACCCCCTCGCCCTTTCCAGAGCCACCCAAACCAGGGCAGGCGCGCCAGGGCGATGGTGATGTCATCTACACACTGTGGCTTGCGTAATCGGTTTCAAATGCAGGCAGCCTCGTCAAGCAAAGTGGTTTTCAGACTGGTCACTGGTGGCCAGCAGGCCGGATCTTTCCCTACAAAAACAAACCCCGCAGGAAATAGTCGCCCCCACACACACTTTCGCTCGGCTGATTCAGCCCCACCACCCACTTCCGGGCCCAAAGGCAGTCCTCCCTCCTCCGGGCACTCAGGCCGCCTGTTTTCCAGGCCACTTCGACACCAACCTGTCCTCAAAACTGTCTACTCGGAGACGTCACACCAGGTCACATCTCTGCGTGGACATAAACCAGGGCCGCTGAGAAGTCCCCAGTCCAGACCTGGGCAAGGCGTTGGAGTCCAGTCACGAAGGCCAGGGCCCACGGGACCTGACCATCCGGAGTGAGCTCCCCGCCACCCCAGACACCCTTTCCCAGGCGCCGAAGCTGTCCCTCTGCTCCCCGGTCGGAGCAAGCACGTGCGTCCTAGTGTCCATGGCCACGGTCACGGGCTTCAGTGTCTCTCTTTCCATTCTCCTGTGAGATGCCAGGGCCACAGACTGCGGGATGTCCCGGGAGCCCTCGGTGGGGCTCACCTAGTCCTTGGTCCGTGCCCGCCTGGACCGCAGCTGCCGTTCAGACCTGGATGGTGATGCCTGGTCCACTCTTCACGCAGGCTTCCCTCCGCAAAGACGGACTGAGCATGCGCTGTGAGTGGGGCCCTAGACAGGGAGATGGACCATAAACAAGTTAGCAAGCTCATATAGCAGTAGGTATAAGGAAGAAGAGAAAAGTAAGCCTGTCTTTGTTCCGATTTTGCCAGCGAGTTTACGAGGGGGTAGCAGTCCATTCCCACCATTTCCCAGGGCTCCCTCTGTGCTCGGGGGATGCAGCCAATGGTAGCCAACCCAAAATTAGGGATAATGCCATTGACAGGGGCTGCGGAAATGAGAGGTGAGCCCAGACAGACAGCCACCTTGGAGGAAACCGGAAAGAGCTATGCCTTTTCACCAAGAAACGCCACCACAGGGTGCCTACTCTAAGAAATCCCGACAGTCACACACAGACACTGTGAACAAGAATTTTATTGATAGCGTTGTTTGAAATCAAAATAACCTGGAAACGATGTCTATCGAGCCATAGAATATGAGGCAGCAATTTTAAAAAGGAGGAAGGACTTTTAGCGGCATGAGGATTCTCCAAGATGTGGTCCTTGGGTAAAAGAGCAAGGTGTGGGAGAGTAAGTGTGATATAGGCCCATTCAGAGGATAGAAAACCCAGCCCTTCTTCATCACAGTCCCTAGATATGAATGTAAATGAGAAGGGATGGTAGTAACCATGGTTACCCCAGGGAAGTAGCTAGGGAGAGAGGGTATGGTCAAAGACCTCTAGGTTTGACTTAAATGTTCCCTTTTTTTTTTTTTTTCACAGAATTATGCATGGGCTATCCACATAATTTTTACATTTAGATAATTAACCAGTCTAAGGAAAAGAGAACACGGTGACAGAATGATGTTCATGTCGTACACCTCAACGCCAGCTGCAATGTCATTATCTAGTATGACGATGAAGGAAAAAGCCCTATCATCTGCCAAGCTGTTGTCATTCACAGACCACACCCACCCACACTTCACTCAGATGGGCAGTTGGGTTTAAAAAAAAAAGGACTCCAAAATATAGTGGTTTAAAAACAACCACCATTTTATTTAGCTCACAGATCTGTGGGTCTGTTGAATAATGTTCTGGTCTGGGGCGGCCCAGCCACGGTTTTCTGGCTTCGCCCACGAGTCTGGGGTCGGCTGGGAACTAGACAGTCTAGCATAATCTATTCTAAGTTATGTGTCCTTGGCCCGGCCCGCATCCCCCAGTAGGGTAACTGGGGCGTGTCCGCAGAGGGCCGGAGAACCGAGTTCAAGAGAAGCAATGGTGAAGGCTGTAAGACGTCTTGAGACATCTGAAATTCACACTGTCACAATGTTAACATAGGCACGTAGGAAAGAGAGCAAAGGAAATTGGACGTGATAATTGACAAAAACTGGAAAGCTTGCTTCAGTAAGAAGCTGCAACATTCCATTTAACTTAATATGCTAGGAGGGTGTAGCACTCATAAGCTCAATTGCACATTCCAGGTGTCCATTGTGCCCTGAGCCCTCCAGATTGAACCCCGAGAAAGTTGGGAGGAGTTTTCCCAAGGTACCGCCAGTCCCAGTTCTGGAAGAAGCAATGGGAAATTCTTCTACTGGGCATGTGCAGAGAGGCCAGAATGGTGGCCAAAAAGGCCTGTCAGTCTAGCCTAGAGGAAGGACCTGATTTGTTAGCAGGAGGAACCAATGCAATCCTGTGATGTTTTCTAAGACACTGATTCGTTGACTTAAAGGAAAGCTGGTCCTTCCAAGCCCAAAAATATAAATGAGAGTCCATACTGAGACCCAGCCCTTCCCTTCTTTCTGCCTTCTTGCTTGGAGACACACAGCTGCCCCATTTGCTGCTATGCTGCGTGGGCTGGCAGCCCGCTGTCTCCCAAGTTCCGGCTTTGAGCAGCACCTGGACCGGACTGAGCTTTGATATGGGCTAATCCCTGGCACAGAATATCTGGACTTTGGTTTTTATACTGGGCCTGATGAAGACAAGGCTGGCTTTTGTCCTGGGCAAGATGGAAAAGAGACACTGTATACCTGTGGGCAACCTTCTATTTCAATGCCAAATAAATTTTACTGCAAAAGTCTAACCTTCTCCAAATGCTAGTCCTTTGAAAGTCCTTTCTCTCAACTCCACAGAAGAACCACATTTCTTTTCGCCAGCATCAACCTTGGTCATATTCCACTGGTCAAAGCAAGTCCTGAAACACACCCATGTTCATGTAGTGGGAAATAGGCCCACTCTTACCTAGCTGATGGTAAGAGCAGCTGTTATGTGCCAGGCCCTGTGCCCAACATTTTAGATGCATGTTCTCATAGCAATGTTGTGAGAAGGTATATCATCTTATTTTACAAATGAAGAAACTGAGGCACAGTGGGCATTAGAAAAGGAATCACTCCAGGAAGCTTTCACCCTACTTATAAAGTCCCCCCTGAAGATGCTTAAAACGCCACCATTCCTGATTCTCTCCCACTATGGATGTGTTATGTCCCCCCCAAGGTTCATATGGTGAAGCCCTAACCCCAGTGTGTCTGTATTTGGAGTGAGGGAGTGGTTGAGGTTAAGTGAGGTCCTATGATAGAGCCCTGATCTGATAGGATTAGTGTCCTTGTAGGACGAGACATCAGAGAGCATTAGAATGCGTTCTCTTACTCTCTCTCTCTCTCTCTCTCTCTCTCTCTCTCTCTCATGGGAGGACTCAACAAAAAGGCAGATATTTACAAACCAGGAAGAGGGCTCTCACCAGAAACTGAATTAGTTGGCATCTTGATCTTGGACTTCTGAGATTCCAGAACCAAGAGGAATAAATGCCTGTCCCCACCCACCCCCCGCCTCCCGCCCCCAGTCTGTGGCTCAAGCCCCCAGCATGAAACGTGGGTGTCAAGGGCAGTAGTATTGACACCAGACGACCGAGGCTCACCACCCTCTCTCCCCTTTGGCTTTAATCTCGTGTAGGGGTGGGGTACTCACTTTCAAGATGCAACATGGCTCCAGCAGCAGAGGCATCTGGGAAGTGCTGTGCCCTCTGTGAGTGCTCTCTGTGACATTCTGCAGCCTTACCCGGACCTGACTGCCCCAAGCCAGCACACTGCCACCAAAAACAAACAGCATGTCGGGTGGGGGGAGGTTAATGACTGTTTTTTAAAGTGTAACACCTTCCTGATGTTATCTTTGAATTCAGAAATGCGTTGTTTTGCTGGTATCTATATGAATGCCTACCATAGGGTTTTGCTATGAACTCCCTATAAGAAGGGGACCCCGTTCTGGGAGGGTGTGGATTTTACCCAGCCGGCCACCACTGGAGAAGGCAGCTTCTGTGCCCGTGTGTATGCAAGTTCCCCTACAAATTGGGATGACGCTATGTGTCAGTTCTTCAGAATCGGCCCTGAATTTAGATTTTTGGGGCTCTCCCCCGACACCTTGGCTCTGGCCCAACCTTGCCAGCCCTCAGTTTCCCCACCTATCAGGTAGAGATAACAACGACACTTTCTCCCAGGGTTGCTGCCAGCATTCAGTGGGTTAATGCCCCTGGAGTTCTCAGATCAGGCTCTGGGCCACAGGAAAAGCCAACATGTGGTTAGCCACAGGGGTGACCACAGTGTGTGTGTGGGGGGGCGGGGGGCTAGAGGGGAAGGAGCAACAGGGCCCCCACCCTGAGTCCAGGCACAGAGTTCGCCACCCTACCCCTCCCGGGGGGCCCTAAAGGGGAAGCTTCTTGTACAAGGTGTCAAGGTGAGAGGAAGCAAGTATCATATTTACGTAAGATCCAAAAAGAATTGCAATTCCAGCCTGACCTGTGGGGGCGCTGCGGTCATTGGTTGGAAGCCCCCGGCTTGCCCTGTCAAGGCACAAATGAGCAGCAACTACAAGTGGATGCTTCCTGCTCCTCCCCCCCACCTTTCTCTCTCACTCCTCTCTCTAAAGTCGATAAATAAAATCTTGAAGAAGAAAAAAAGAAGCATTGCACTTCTGGGAAGTACTGACTCAGGCAGAAATCCGAATAGTGTTCCAATGAAGGGGGGTGAAAATGAAGGGGTTTTATGAGAAAGGGGCGGGGAATGATCCGTGAATTGAAGGAAGGCATTTCTAGTGGGGTTGATAAGTGAAGGAAGAGCTTTCTGGAGGTGCAGATAAGCTAAGTTATTCTTTAGCTATACATGGTGATGCTCATTCCAGAGAACGTCCTTAATTTATAGTCTGTTCGTCAGATGCTTGCTTTCCTGTTAGCTCTGCAGACAGTTGTTTGGAATATGATGGTGCCAATCCAAAGGTTATGGTGTCCACGATAAACATCCTGAAGGTTTGGGGTGTGAGATGAGCAAGGTGGCTCCTCGGGGTGGCAGCTCCGACTCGGTCCTGAAGGGGCCTCATTTATATTATTCTTCTCAAAGAGAACGGGCCTGCTGCGTGAGCTGCACACACCTCCCCCTCGTCCTCCCAGCCATGTCCAGAGGAAAGATAGCGTCCCATGGGAACAGGTGGGAACCGAGGCTGAGAGAAAGTGAGCGCCTTGCCCAGGTTCCACAGCCCGTGAGCCGACCCCAGACCCCCACTCCGGTTCTGATTCCGGGATCCATCCCTCTCCGCACTCTGGTCGAGCGGGATGGATCCTGGGGGTTCCCCATAGTCACCTGACCCCGTGTTCCCATTTAGAATCAGCCTCAGCCCCATTCAGCTGGCCCCCGCACGCTACCTTCATTCGTGCCCCTGGGTTTGAATTCAGGTCCCACTACCTGTCATTTAGGTAAGACCCTTAGCTGGTCTGAGCCTCTATTCCGCAACTGGAAAATGGGCCTCTTCCATCACCTGTAAATGGGAGGACTGCCAGGCCCCGTCTGGTGTCCACGAAGGGCACGTGGTCAGCCCTCGGTGAATGCTGGCGTCTGGATGTGCTGACATCCTGCGCAGCGCGGAAGCAGCCCGGTAGGAAGACACGTGCAGCGGGAGCCTAGGTGCAGTTCAGTTCCACTACTTGCCCCGCACATGTTAGGTTGAATGGTCATTTAACCCCCCGAGGGCTAGTTCCTGTCTGGGAAGTGGGGGTAACACCTACTCTGTTATGTTAGGACTGTTGTGGGGTTAAGTCTGATACAGCAGGTAAAGCAGCTGGTATGGTGTCAATGCTCAACCAAGGCTAGTGAGTGTCCTTTGCCCTGAGGACGCAACGTGGGGGGAGAGGCCACAGGTCACAGGGCCTCCGGCTGCCCCAGGCCAAACACTTCACAGCTCCTCTATCCTCTCCCCGGAGCCTGGTGCTGGCTGCCGCATGCCTCCAGGGACTCATTGGTAAACTTAATTTTCTCTGTGGAGTCGCTGAGTCAAAGGAGGGGGAAATTATATTTGGGAGCAAATTCATCAGCAGCAGGTCTGGCTGGAAGGTTTTGAAAGCCACTTTATCCAGCCCGATTCTGTACTTTTCCAGGTCAAAATGCTTCTCGCTTTCCACTGTTCCTGAAAATTCATTTGTTCTGCCTTCCATAGAATGAGCTGTTACTGAGTACCTACTGTGCACCAAGCCCGGCACTAACCACTCAAGACATCTGCAGAGCAAAGGACATTTCCTGAGTGCCTACTATGCGCTAAGCAGCATAGGGGGGACAAGTAATTTTCCTTCCAAGCTTTGAGCTCTCTTGGCTGAGACCCCTGTAATAAAGATAAGGTTAACAAAAGAAAAATAAACAGAAAGTTGAATAACATGTATACTTCATATAGACATGGAAGAGACTCAGGGGAAGGGAGTAACTAAACCACCAGCTTACATACCGTTATCTTCAGCTAAAGACAGAGGAGGGAGTAGGGACAGTCACGGGAGGTGACCGGGAAAAGCCCAAGGGCAAGGCTGTTGTGCAGAGGTCAGTCGGTGCGTGCTCCATCGACAGGAGGTCCCTGTGATTCAGAGCTACCCTTCTCTTCCTGGTACAGAGAGGGAGAGAGCTACCCTGACACATGGAGATTTCCTTTCTAAAGACAAATGTCTCTCCCGGAAGGGTGACTTCTCTGTTTGCAGAACTGCTCTAATGTCTGCTGTTTCTCAAAAGAATCCTTATGCCAAAGAGGCACGCTGTATTTTGGGCTGGCACATTCTAGTGCCTTTCAAATGCAAGACCCAGAGGACATTGTTAGAAAACAAAATTCAAGTGAGTGAATTTTAAAGATCTTATTGGCTTTATTTAACCATTCAGAACTTGGGCAATGCCCCTAGCAAACAGAAAGGCGATCCAAAGAGCTGTACCAAACGAAAGACTTTTATCAGCAGAAGGGGGCGGGACCGGAAGTCATACAAGCAAAGAGCTGGTTGGTTGTGGCAAGGTCAACTTTCTTTCTTTCTTTTTTTTTTTTACTTTTATTAACTTTTAGAGAGGACAGAAAGCAAGAGAGAGAGAGAGAGAAGGGGGAGGGAGGAGCAGGAAGCATCAACTCCCATATGTGCCTTGACCAGGCAAGCCCAGGGTTTTGAACCGGAGACCTCAGCATTCCAGGTCAACGCTTTATCCACTGCGCCACTACAGGCCAGGCCAAGGTCAACTTTCTTTAGGGGATGTCAGAGAATCAGACAGATTACCTCACTAGTGTTGACCAGGAAATTTCGGATTGGATGGTTTGTTATTTCATTCCTGGGGAGAGCTACAACAGTAATTAAGGTAGGTATTAAGTCCCTGTTTGGCAACATGGGGCTTAGCACAAGTGACTCCATTTTGAGCTGCTGTCTTTTCTTTCCTTTCTTTTTCCTTTTCTTTTCTTTTTCTTTTTTCTTTTCTTTTCTTTAACAACATAAAGATGAAATACCCAGTCCCACCTTTAAAGGACTCCATAGTTCCAAGTATAGACAGTAAGAAACACAATAAGCATGGAAAAATTACTATTACTCTCATCTATCCTCCAAAAACTTCCTTCATACGGAGTGTGAACAACATAAGAACAGAAGCAAAATGCTTTAAGCTACAAGCAATTAAGGAGGAATTCTAGGCTTCCCAGTAAGGCTAATGGGAAATTTGGGGGAGGGAATAGACCTTCCACAAAAATCTCTGAAAATTGGACCTCATGGGTTTATCTATGCCTTTGACGGGTATTTATTGAGTGACTACTATGTGCTAGGCACGGTATCAAGAGCTTATCTAATGTTCACGTCTTCTTGTTTTCTCTTCATCTCAGACGGAGCAGAGGCTACTAGACCGGAAACCTACAGGCACATCTCAGCATTATGAACATTGGCTCCGTATGTGGGTGCCCGAGAAGTTAATTGAGGACCCTTTTATGGAAATTATCACTTTCCTCTCAGGACCATTGACATTATTAATTCAAAAACCTCTTAGAGGAATAACTCCTTGTCAGAGAGACATCAATGTAGGGGCAGAAAATGTTTCCCTTCTTCCCTTCTAGGTTCTTCGGCTGATTGAATAATTAAATTTACATGAAACAGATTAATAGGAGAAAAATATTTTAATCTTATACATAAGGACGCCCCATAAAAATATGAAACTTGAAGAAGTGACCAAAGCAGGATGCTTTTATACCTTTTAGTCAAAGAAACAATAAATTTTTTAAAAATTGAAAAGACAAATTTTGGGCTTGGTATAGTTAACTGGTAGAGTTATAAAAACAGTGCCCCTCTCTCCTTTTTCGGTCCCCCTGACAAACATCAGGCCATTTGTCCAGAAGAATTTCCTACATCCTTTAATGGGTTCCTCTGACCTTTGAATTTCCTGTCATTTTCTATCCAGAGGCTTGATTAGAGTCAGGTTGAGTGAGTTTGGCAAAAAAAGGGTTCATTGGGAATACTGGCTACTTCCTGCTACATCATACACAGGAGACACTTAATGTCCATAGCCCCACAGTGAGTGGGATAAAAATGCCTCCATGTAAAGTCCCTTGTCTCCCTTGCATCTGATGATTTTAGCATCCAATCATGGTTCTTAACTAAGTCACAAAAATTACAAAATCCCTGCTGACTTTTAAAAGACAGGAATCCTTTGAGCTCTGTCCTGGTGCCTCTTCTGGTCTCACTGCGTGTCTAAGGTTGGAAATGGGTAGCTCGCCCTCCAAACACGGCCTAAAGATGCATTTTTCTTGATCCTCATCAAGTTGTTGTGGTTTTGGTTTTTTTTAACCAGTTGAGCCTTTATTTTAAAGCAAGGACATCGTATACTTTAAAAATAGTACATCTTTTCAGCTTCCTTTAAAGAAATCTGAATCCAGCAGCACTGGGTCAGCCCTACCACAAGGTGGCAGCCTATGGGATCAGACTAGTGGCTGACACTCTAGACAGCTATGTGCTCCTGGTCCTCCAAGTCCTTGCCATACCCACTTGTATCCCCAATGCTGAACTGAGAGTCAGTCACTTGCATCTACCAGACAAAGGCCATCATCAAAAGTGGGGAATCAAAAGATTGATCGAAAGGAAAGCTATTTTTAAGAAAATTAGCTAAATGCCTCTCTTCTCTCTGGGAAAAAAAAAAAGAAAATTAGCAAAAAGGACCTTTCTTTGTGAAAATCATTCGTTTTAAAAATAAGAATAATAGTCAAGTAAAGTATACGTGTTAGAAGAATAGACTGCAGATGCTAATGGATTACTACCAGCCCATTTGGTTCATTGATCTCTGTTGCGTTAGCACCTCTGTGTTACTCTCCCCTCAGCAAGATCATTCATGCTCGCGATTTCAGCTACTATCTTCTTATGGACTAAATTCTGTCCTTCCAGAATTCCCGTTGAAGCCCTAACCCCCAATACCTTCAAATATGACTGTATTTGGATATACAGACTTTAAAGAATTGATTAGGTTAAAATGAGCTCATCAGAGTGGGTGTTAATTCAATCTGACTGGTGTCCCTATTAGCAGAGAAGATGATTAGGGCACATAGAGACACCAAGGATATGTGTGCCCAGAAGGATGACCATGTGAGGAAGCAATAGGCGGTGGCCATCCGTAAGCCAAGGAGAGAGAGGACACCAACCCTGCCTCCACCTTGATCTTGGACCTCCAGCCTCCAGAACTGTGAGGCAATGAATTTGTTGTTTAACCCAGCCAGTGTGCAGTATATTGTTAGGGCAGCCCTATCAGACTAATGCACATCTCCATGCTTAAATGGCCATTCCATGTCCCAGCCCACACTGCTGCCCTGAGCCCTAGACCGAGATGGCCAACAGCCTGCATTGCAGCTAGAAGCAAAAAATCTCACAGGTTTGAGCAAAGGTACGGAGGCAGAAGCTGACTAGGGTGCAAGGATGGAGGTGAGGTTGGATAGAGAGTAAAGGGGAGAAGTCTGGACAGATAGGTTGCAGTGGAATTAGGAGGGGTTAAGAAGCAGTAGGTTCTCTAGAGGTCACCAAGATTTTCAGACAGAAAGCCATTTGGGGAAGATGCATCTGATAACTGTTACCTTCCCTTATTAGGAGATGTTAACATGCTTTAAAAACGTTCTGCTGTGTTTTAATCCTCAGTCCCGCCAACCAAACACAGCAGACCGCAATAAACATCGGTTGGTTTCAACTGACTCAAATCATTCCACATTGGAACAAAAGGACAGCACAGCCCTGAGTTAACGTTTTTTCAGGTTGTGCAAACACACAGCATTTTGTGTGCTAACTGCCTTGTGTGGTGGGGGCAGAGGAGCTTGGATTTGGACCCAAGGCAGGGTGGGGATATAGCATGCAAACCCAGGGACAAAAAGAGTTTTACCTTTGCCACGCTGCCTGTGGCAATGAGGGACATCATGCTTGAACACCATGCCTGGCGGGAAGAAATGAGAGGAGAAAATGAAGCACCCCTCCCCTTTCTGCTGGCAAAACATTCCAAAACCCCCAGAGGATGCCTGAAACTGTAGATAGAACTGAACCCTCTCTATGCTGTGGGTTTCCTCTATGCACACACCTATGATAAAGTTTAATTTGTAAATTAGGCGCAATAAGATATTAGCAACAATAGCTAATAATGAAATAGAACAAAAGTTCTGTGAATGTGGCATTCATTGTTAAGTAAAATAAGGGGGACGTGAACACAAGCCCCGCGACCCGGCCATGATGGAGCAGGTAACCGGGCGGCTGCTACATAACTAAGTGGTAACTATATACACCACTTGGGTATGTGGGACAAAGGGATGATTCACGTGCTGGGTGGGATGGAGCAGGACAGTGCGAGATTTCATCACGTTCCTCAGATGGACACGCAATTCAAAATGTATAAATTGTTTATGTCTGGAATTTTTCATTTAATATTTTGGGACTGTGGTTGACTGTGAGTCATTAAAACAGCAGATAAAGGGTGTCTACCGTATAAGAAAGAGATACTCAAAGAGACGTAATGGGACCCAAAGCAAAGGATGCCCTTTTGTGAGCTAGAAAGAGGAACGCGAAGCTTTGAGTGAACTTCAGTGCGACAAGGAGGAAGGTTAGGACTAGACTTCCTGATTAAAGCCAGGGCACGGGGTCAGGGGTGGGGCTGAGGGTGCACCATGGGAAGGGTCTCCATTCACAAAAGGTCCTGGGGGAAAATGGCCCTCTGTGAGTGACTACAGCTCTACCAGAACCTTTGGGATAAGGAGGTGGGGTGGTAGGGACAGTAAAAGATGTGCACCCAGCCCAAGGCCCTCCCACCTACGATCTCTGTAACTGAACTGTGGTATCCTTGATGTGAACTAGAAACAAGAGACCCAAAACCCAGGTCTAGGCCCAGGTTCTATTTTGACAGGCCGTAGGGTCTCAGGTGGAAACAATGAAAAAACTCACATAGGCAGGGAGAGTGAGCAACAAAAATAAATGCAAAACTAAAACAAACAAACAAAAGAGGCCCTCTCAAATTTACTTTCAGTCTGTGAACTAAATATCAGAAATACAGTACAAACTTAATGCTAGGCAAGAGAAGCAAACACACTAAACACTAAACAGAAGCAATCTCATTCTAGAGGAAAAGTTTCATGAAACACTGCATATGATAATATGTTGCGGGTGCTCGGAGAGTTAAAAGGATGCATTGTGTTTGCATTTACCAAGAGGAGCTATCACAAAACAGGCAGAAATTAAACAGGGCGGATTTGGAAAAGAAAAAAATAATTAAATCTTCATGCCTGTTACACACAGCCACGTATTGATATATATTCTCAAGAAACATAGCAAAGAGTTAAAAAAAAAAGGTCTATTTTCACTAGAAATCAATATAAAATGGACTAAAATTTAAATTAAAAAAAAATTATCAACTCCTCTTGATGTCGATGCAGTGCTGATGGTGATAAAAGTGATCCAGAATCCACAAGCTAAGGCAAAGAGCCATGAAGCTGTTATAACTTTACAGCGAGGAATTCATTCCGCAGACGGAACCAAAGGCAGACGTCGACAGGCACAGACATATCCTTTGTTATCTGTGATGACTAATTCCTGAGAACAGTCTGTCTGCATCTGCATCATCAGAAGAAAAGTTTAATAAAACATGGTGCCTCCAACAAGTGGAGGAAAATAGAATCAAAACAATGCTAATGGCTACATAAAAACATTTTTAAGTATGTATGATTTTTTTTTTATTATGTTGCATAACCCTCACCCAAAGTCAAATTGTCTTCTGTCACTTATCTGGTTTTCTTTGTGCCTCTCCCCTCCCCCCAACCCCTCCCTCTCCTTCCTCCCACCCCCCCCACGGTTACCATCACATTCTTGTCCATGTCTCTGAGTCTCATTTTTATGTCTAAAACTATGTATGGAATCATACAGTTCTTAGTTTTTTCTGATTTACTTATTTCACTCAGTATAATGTTATCAAGGTCCATCCATGTTGTTGTAAATGATCCGATGTCATCATTTCTTATGGCTGAGGAGTATTCCATAGTGTATATGTACCAAAGCTTTTTAATCCACTCGTCCTCTGACAGACACGTGGGCTGTTTTTAGATCTTCGCTATTGTGAACAATGCTGCCATAAACATGGGGGTGCATTTCTCCTTTTCAAACTGTGCTATGGTATTCTTGGGGTATATTCCTAAAAGTGGGATGGCTGAGTCAAAAGGCAGTTCCATTTTTAATTTCTTGAGGAATCTCCATACTGTTTTCCACAGTGGCTGCACCAGTCTGCATTCCCACCAGCAGTGCAGGAGGGTTCCCTTTTCTCCACATCCTCGCCAGCACTTATTCTGTGTTGTTTTGTTGATGAGAGCCATTCTGACTGGTGTGAGGTGATATCTCATTGTGGTTTTAATTTGCATTTCTCTAATCATTAGTGATGTTGAACATTTTTTCATATGCCTGTTGGCCATCTGTATGTCCTCTTTGGAGAAGTGTCTGTTCATTTCTTTTGCCCAGTTTTTGATTGGATTGTTTATCTTCCTGGTGTTAAGTTTTACAAGTTCTTTATATATTTTGGTTATTAACCCCCTTATCAGACGTATTGTCAAATATGTTCTCCCATTATGTATTTTGTCTTTTTATTCTGTTCTTATTGTCTTTAGCTGTGCAAAAGCTTTTTAGTTTGATATAGTCCCATTTGTTTATCTTGTCTTTTATTTCACTTGCCTGTGGAGATAAATCTGCAAATATTTATATATTGCTGCGAGAGATGTCGGAGAGCTTACTGCCTACGTTTTTCTTCTAAGATACTTATGGTTTTACGGCTTACATTTAAGTCTTTTATCCATTTTGAGTTTATTTTTGTGAATGGTGTAAGTTGGTGGTCTAGTTTCATTTTATTGCAGGTAGATGTCCAATTTTCCCAACACTATTTATTAAAGAGGCTGTCTTTACTCCATTGTATGCCCTTACCTCCTTTGTCAAATATCAGTTGACCATAAAGCTGTGGGTTTATTTCTGGGTTCTCTGTTCTGTTCCATTAATGTATATGACTGTTCTTATGCCAGTACTGGCTGTTTTGAGTACAATGGCTTGTAGTATAACTTGATATCGGGAAGTGTGATACCTCCCACTTTATTCTTCCTTTTCAAGATTGCTGAGGCTATTCGTGTTCTTTTCTGGTTCCATATAAATTTTTGGAATATATGTTCTATATCTTTGAAGTATGTCATTGATATTTTAATTGGTATTGCATTGAATTTATAAATTGCTTTGGGTGATATAGACATTTTAATGATGTTTATTCTTCCTAACCATGAGCATGATATATGCTCCCACTTGTTTGTATCTACCTTGATTTCTTTTATCAATGTTTTATAATTTTCTGAGTACAAGTCTTTAATCTCCTTGGTTAAATTTACTCCTAGGTACTTTATTTTTTTTATTGTAATGGTAAAGGGGATTGATTCCTTAATTTCTCTTTCTGACAGTTCATTGTTGGTGTATAAAAATGCCTCTGATTTCTGAGTATTAATTTTATATCCTGCCACCTTGCTGAATTTATTTATCAGGTCCAGTAGTTTTTTGACTGCGACTTTAGGGTTTTCTATATACAATATCATATCATCTGAAAATAATGATAGTTTTACTTCTTTTCCAATTTGGATGCCTTTTATTTCTTCTTGTCTGATTGCTGTGGCTAGGACTTCTGGGACTATGTTGAATAAGAATGGTGAAAGGGGGCACCCCTGCCTTGTTCCTGATCATAATTTTGCCCATTGAGTATGATGTTGGCTGTGGGTTTGTTATAGATGGCTTTTATCATGTTGAGGTATGTTCCCTGTATTCCCACTTGGCTGAGAGTTTTGATCATGCATGGATGCTGGATTTTATCAAATGCTTTTTCTGCATCTATTGAAATTATCATGTGGTTTTTCTCTTTCCTTTTGTTTATGTGATGAATTACATTGATTGATTTGCGAATATTGTACCAGCCTTGCCTCCCCAGAATAAATCCCACTTGATCATGGTGTATGATTTTTTTCATATATTGCTGGATCCGGTTTGCTAATATTTTGTTGAGGATTTTAGCATCTATATTCATCAGGGATATTGGCCTATAATTTTCTTTCTTTGTGTTGTCTTTGCCTGGTATTGGAATCAGAATTATGCTCGCCTCATAAAAGGAGCTTGGAAGTCTTCCTTCCTCTTGAATTTTTTGAAATAACTTGAGAAGGATAGGAGTTAGTTCTTCTTTGAATATTCTGTAGAATTCACTTGTGAAGACATCAGGCCCAGGACTTTTGTTTGTTGGGAGTTTTTTGATAACTGTTTTGATCTCATTTGTTGTAATCGGTCTGTTTAGGTTTTCCCATTCTTCCAGATTGATTTTTGGAAGATTGTATGTTTCAAGGAATTTGTCCATTTCATTTAAGTTGTCTGGTTTTTTGGCATACAGTTCTTCATAGTATTTTCTTACAATATTTTGTATTTCTGTTGTGTCAGTTGTTATTTCTCCACTCTCATATCTAATTTTATTTATTTGAGTCCTCTCTCTTTTTTTCTTGGTTAGTCTAGTTAAAGGGTCATCAATCTTGCTTACCTTTTCAAAGAACCAGCTCCTAGTTTCATTGATCCTCTGTGTTGTTTCTTTAGCCTCTATGTCATTTATTTCCTCTCTGATCTATATTATTTCCTTTCTTCTACTATATCTGGGCTTTACTTGCTGTTCTTTTTCTAGTTCTTTTAGATACAGGGTTAAGTTGTTTATTTGAGCTTTTTCTAGCTCCTTAAGGTATGCCTACAGTGCTATGAACTTCCCTCTTGGTACTGCTTTTGCTGTGTCCCATAAATTTTGAGTTGTTGTATGCTCATTATCATTCATTTCTAGGAATTTTTTTATTTCTACTTTGATTTCATTCTTAATCCATTTGTTATTTAACAATCTGCTATTTAGTTTCCATTTGTTTGAGAATTTTTGAGTTTTTCTGTTGTGGTTGATTTCTAGTTTCATGCCATTGTGATCAGAGAAAGTGCTTGATATGATTTCAATCTTCTTAAATTTGTTGAGACCACTTTTGTGCCCTAACATGCGGTCTATCCTAGAAAATGTACCATGAGCACTTGAAAAGAATGTGTATTCTGCTGCTTTAGGGTGAAAGGTTCTGAAGATACCTATTAAATCCAGTTGATCTAGCATGTCCTTTAAGTCTGCTGTTTCTTTGTTAATTCTCTTTCTTGAGGATCTATCTAGTGATGTTAGTGGGGTATTGAAGTCCCCTAATATTATAGTATTGCTATTGATCTCACCCTTTATATCCATCAAAGTCAGCTTTATATATTTGGGTGCTCCTATATTAGGTGCGTAGATATTTATAATGGTTATATCTTCCTGTTGGATTGCTCCCTTTATCATAATGTAGTGGTCTTCTATATCTGTTACTATAGCCTTTGTTTTAAAGTCCATTTTGTCTGATATAACTATTGCTACCCCAGCTTTTTTTTCATTTCCATTTGCATGAAGTTTTTTTTTTTTATCCTTTTACCTTCAGTCTATGTGCGTCTTTTGTTTTAAGGTGTGTCTCTTGTAGACAGCATATGTATAGGTCCTGTTTTCTTATCCACGCAGCTACCCTATGTCTTTTGATTGGATCACTTAATCCATCTACATTTAAGGTTATTATTGATATGTAGTTGTTTATTGCCATTTTATTCTTTAAAGCTGTATTCCTCTTTTGCTATATTTTTCCCCTCTTTAGTCTGTTTACAACAAGCTCCTTAACATTTCCTGCAGCATTGGTTTGGTTGCACTGAATTCCTTGAGTTGTTGTTTTTTGGTTTGTTTTGTTTTTTTGTCTGGGAAGCTTTTTATTTCTCCTTCAATTTTAAATGATAACCTTGCTGGATAAAGTATTCTTGGTTGTAGGTTCTTGTTCTGCATTACTTTAAATATTTCTTGCCATTCCCTTCTGGCCTCAAGTGTTTCTGTTGAGAAGTTGGATGTCATCCTTATGGGGGCTTCTTTGTAGGTGATAGCCTTTTTTTCTCTAGCAGCTTTTAATATTTTCTCTATATCAGTTAGCTTTGGTATTTTAATTATGATGTGTCTTGGTGTAGATTTCTTTGAGTTTCTCTTTAATGGAGTTCTCTGTGCTTCTTGAACTTGTGAGAGTTTTTCCTGCATTAATTTAGGGAAGTTTTCAGCTGTGATATGATTGAACAAAGTCTCTATTCCTTGTTCCTTCTCTTCTTCTTCAGGAACCCCTATGATGCGATGTTATTTCTCTTCATGTTGTCACAGAGCTTTCTAAGAGTTTCCTCAGACTTTTTGAGTCTCTTTTCTTTTTTCTGCTCTGCTTCCATGCCTTCGTTCAATTTGTCCTCCAACTCGCTGATTCGATCCTCAGCTTCATCCATCCTGTTTTTAATTCTTTCCATTGTGGTCTTCATTTCTGATATTGTATTTGTCATCTCCTAATGATTCTTTTTTAATATTTTAATGTCTTTTTTTATACTTGCTATTTCTTTATTTAGGTGTTCGTAATGACCATCCATTGTTGTTCTAAGATCCCTAAGCATCCTAACAATCATTATTTTAAACTCTGCATCTGGAAGTTTGGTTATTTCCATATCACTCAGTTCATTTCCTGGAGGTTTCTCTTGTAGTTTCATTTGGATTGCAATTCTCTGTCTTCTCATTATGTCTGTGTTTGGGTGTATTGTTTATAGAGCTGGTTGAGTCTAGGCTTGGTGTTGTCTGCCTCCAGTTTTCAGTTGTGTTATTTCTAGGTCTTCTTGAGTTGGCATCAGCTGTTATTTGTCTAAGTATGTATGGTTTTTAAAAAAGCTTAACGTTTAAAAAGAGATTTTGCTTTCTGGCCACACTACAGTAAGTCTACCCAACTTACCCTCCCACCATAAACAACCAAAAAACTGGACAAAACTTATGAAGCAATTGTTCTCAGCACTGGACATCCAGCTGTGCTAGAGTGTCAGCCTCAGGAGATGGGAAACTCACAGGATGAGCCCCATTGTAACTCCAGTCCCCTGCAGGAGGGCAGTTTCCCAACTGGGACTGAGCAAGCTAGAATTCAAACAGACCATGAGATTCTATGATCTGAGGGGACAAAGTCGGCTATCAGAGAAGTGAGGTGGTTGGAATCCATGGGGCAGAGCATCAGAGAGGGTGGCACTGTGTAGAGGTGTGAACACAAGTCTGTGTTTGAGGTCCTCACAAGTCTTTGGATGAATATTAGGCTGCATGTGTGCAGAGCAAGACAACAATATTTCCAGATAGTGGTATAACAAATCATCCGAAAAATGAGTGGCATCAAAAAATAGCCATTTATTTAGCTCACCATTTTGCAGATGGACAGTTTGGGCTAGGCTCAGCAGGGAGATTCTTCTAACCTGAGCTGGGTTCACTAATGGCTCTGTACTCGGCTGTGGGTAGGCTGGCAGCTGGATGATCTAGGGCGGCCTCCCCTGCCTGGCTAATTTCTGCTCCACTTGTCTCTCATCCTCCAGGAGGCCAGCCCATTTCCTCCCATGGCAACTGAGTAGGGTTCCAGGAGAGAGACGAAGTGTGCAAGGCTTCTTGAGCCTAGATTTGAAACTGGCACCATCATTTGTTTTGGCCAAAGCAAATTAAAAGGCCCACCTAGATTTAGAGAGATGGGAACTAGATACCACTTCTTGATGGGAAGACCCACAAAGCATATTGCTAAGGGTGAGAATTTGGGGAGGGGCAGAGGTTTGTGACCATTTTTGTAATCTACTGCAATTATTATCCCTTTGGGTGTAAAAAAGGAAAACAAAAGTAAGGTTCAGAAAAATTAAGTAACTTTTCTATGGCCAAGTAAGTGATAGAAATCCCAGGCTCCAATTCCCAAACCGTGTTCACAAAATGCGGTCTGTTGTTTTAAGGAACTTACACTATTTTATGCTGTCGAAACCATTGTTCCTATTCTCTTACAGAACCAACAGATTGGAAGATAAAAAGAATGGGAAGTTTACGGGTAGTAAAATATTTCTAAATGATTGCAAATGTGACAGATTATTTCCTGAGACCCAAACAGAAAAGATTTCACTTCCTTTTGGCAGCATCAGGGACTAAGAACATCCCCCTCCCCCAAAAAAATATTCCATCTGGCCTCACATTTCCTTATCCTTCCGAAAGAGAGAAACATAAAAACACCAGTCTGTTTACCAAGAGCTGTTTGGGATACAAGAGCGCATCCATGGAGGCGGCTACAGTGTTTGTGAGCAGCCACGGTCAGCGACAGGGGACAGGGAGGGGAGGAAGCCTCCTCTCTGTAACTATGCTACCGGTTCCTGTTCAGCAACCTCAAGGTTTGGGCAAGAAGACACATGGAAATTTCCCGTCTGTTTAGAAGCAATATCAGATGGTTGCCAAAACAAGCCAACTTGGAACTGGGCTTCATAAATGGACACTTGGGGGGTTGACTGTCAGTAGGAAAGCACACAGTTTTGAGATGCCAACAACGGGATGGGGCAGAGGGAGACCATGCTCACTGAAAGGTGGGTGGACATTGAGCAGCCAGGGCAGTGCAGGAAGTGGGCAGCGCCGAGAAACGGGAGTCTGGGAAGGTGCACGTGCATATCCACAAAGGGAGGAAGTGGTTTACAGGAGGGGAAATCGTTAGAGCCGGGAGCTGTTGTCGATAAAAAAGGCTTACATGTGAGAAGAAGAGCTCTTTGCTATACACCCCCGAATTTGAATGAGTCAATCCTTTTTACTAAAATCAGTGAAATGGCATGATGATCCCCAACCTTGCTCAATCAGGGGACTCTGCTCAAATGCTTGTGCACAGTGCACCTTCCAGGGCGCCTGCCCAGAGATGCAGGTTTGGCAGGAGGTCAGGGTGGAGCCCAGGGGTCTGTGTTTTCAATAAAACTCCGGGTGATTGTGATGTTTCCAGAAAGGGGACCGGTCCAGAGCTCGTCTGCCCAGGGCCAGCCGGTAGCGTGTGGGTTCTTGACTTCGTGCAGGAGAGATTTCACAACACAAGTCCGGGTGATTTGAGAGGAGATTTATTAAAGCTGGGGACAGGGAAACAAAAAAGGGCCTGGAATAGAAGAAGCAACAGGAGAGCCTAGGTGGGCTGCTTTGGCCCTGAGAACTCAGAGAGAAGGGGGCCCTGAAGCCAGGCTCAGGGGGTTAGACCGGGACAAGCTGCCGCTGCCCACAGCTCCCCCGGTTCCAAGTCTCATGGGGTCCCTTAGAGAAAAAGGGGAAAGGGGAAGATGCCATTGTGCTCCCAGAATCTTGGCCACAAAGTTGAGAATGTCCAATCACCTCCTGTCCCTTTCAGGTTTTGGTAGTTCACTAGAAGAGCTCACAGAATTCCAGAAAACACTTGACTCTTACAGGTTTATTATAAAGAATACGAATGAACAGGGACCTGAAGAGGCACACATGGCCTGGTCCGGAGAGTCCTAAGCACAAGAGTTTCCGTCCCCATAGAGTTGGGGGTGCACCACCCTCCTGGCACCTAGATGAGCTTCCCAATTCAGAAGTTCCCCAACCCCATCCTTCAGTTTAGGGCTTTCTGTGGAGATTCCATTACATTATAGGCACAACCAAGTACGTTCTTAGCCGGGGGTGATTAAGCTCAACCTCCAGCCCCTCTCCCCTACCAGATGCCCAAGGCTGGGGTTGAAAGCTCCACCTCCTTAGTCGTGGAAAACCCTGCCACCATCACCTCATTAGCATAAACTCAGGTCATGTTGAAAGGGGCTTCTTATGAATAACAAAAGACACTCCTATCACTTAGAATATGCGTATACCTATTTCCTAATATGTTGCACAGGGGATTCAGAAAGGAGACCGGTATTCCCCCCCCCCCCCCCAACTAAAACTTTGCAGAATCCTTAGCCTTATTTGTTTTTTTGAATTATTTTTATTTATTTATTCATTTTAGAGAAGAGAGACAGAGAGAGAAACAGAGACAGAGAGAGAAGGGGGAAGGAGCAGCAAGTATCAACTCCCATACACACCTTAACTGGGCAAGCCCAGGGTTTTGAACCGGCGACCTCAGTGTTCCAGGTCAACACTTTACCCACTGCACCACCACAGATCAGGCCAGAATCCTTAGCCTTAAAGGAGATCTCTGAGGTCGTTTGTACTCATGTCAGTAACCTCCTACTGCGCCCCCTATGGGTATCTTCTCATTTCCGCTAGGAATCCTCCAGAACCGGGGACCTCAAGATTTATATCCTGAAAACCCATTTTGCCACGAATCACTTCCTCTCTTCAAAAAACATCTGGGGTCTGCCCCAAACCAGTCTCCTTGGCAACCCCTTCCGTGGTCCGCGCTCTGCCGTCTGCAGCCCAGGGGAAGCGGCCCTCAGAGCCAGCTACGCAATTTGCGGAGTCTTGTGCAAAGTGAAAACATGAGGCTCTTGTTTTTTGTTTTTTTTTAAAAAAGAGGTAAAATTCTGTTGAAGGCACTAAAATATAAGGCTTTTTTTTTCTTTTACAGTTTCTCTGGATTTGTCATGGTGGTTTCTACTTGCTACTTAATGTTGGTTCTAAATAAAAAGAGAATTCCGATGTTAAATTATTGGGGTGAGTTTTTCTCACTTTATGTTGTGCACTTCCAGTTGTCAAAGAAAACATAAGCACATGTGACTCATCCATGGAATCCCCAAACTGACACAAAGGGTATTTCACAGCTTACGTGGGCACATGTGTTTCCATTCTTCCCAGAACGGCCGAAGCACTGCACAAATTGAACCCAACTGTTTCCATTTCATCGCTGGGTCTGCGGACATTCCACCAAAGCTCTTTACCTTGTGCCTACGGATGGGGAAGGAAAGACTGAAAGGGGAAGGGACCGTGTGGGGATCTCTCTTCTCTGCCATTGTTTTCATTCTCTTCTCTTCTCTGCCATTGTTTTCATTCTCTTCTCTTCTCTGCCATTGTTTTCGCCTTAAGTGTTTGGCTGCTACAGAGACCTAACAGAAGGAGAACGCATAGGGCAGGCTTCCTGCTTCCGGGCTCATTCCAGTCTCACTACTACCTACCGTCCGCTTTTGAAGCAAGCTCTGGCGAGAAAGGAAAGAGTCACCTCTTGGGGGTGTCAGAGCCCCTCTCTTACTCGGTTGTAGCTGTGACACACTTACCTTGTACTCACTTTGAGTCTCCCTGGACCCTCATGCATCGTGGGTCCCTCAGGCACCTTGGGCACTATGTGTGAACAGGTGGCAGGGCACAGGGACACACATCGTACTGTGCTTGGCCCACCACACTTCACTTACAAAAGACAAGTGCAAAGGTAAAATGATTAAGTTCAAGACAACCCCAGTAAGGCATTAAAACGGGGGAGGCCCTTCTGAGAGCGCATAGGTCACACACCGGTGAGGCCAGACCTGCACCAGGTGGGGTCTGGGTGGGGGGGGTTGTATCCTCTCTACTCTGGATCGCCCAATGTTAGAGCCCCTGAGGGAGCCCACATCTAAGTCACCTAAAGGTTCTAAGCTGAGGAAGTTCACGTGTATGGTTGTTAGTGACTGAAAAATGGTTTTCTGTGCTGGCCCAGCGTCATTTGCATTTTTTCAGACCTTCACAAGATTGTATGTGGGGTTCCCATACATAGAGACATGATTAAATTGGGTTAGTTTCTCCTGTTGATCTGTCTCCTGTAGATTTAATCATTAGATCTGCTGAAAGAACCTAGAAAAGTAGAAATCATTTCTTCCTCCCCACAGTAAATACCCAAAAGAATTGAAAACAGAACTTAAATCAGTACTTGGAAACAAGTATTCAGAGCAGCACTATTCACAATATCCAAGAGGTGAAAGCGACTCAAATATCCACCAGTGAATTCTTGGATCAACAAAATGTGGTCTGCCGTACAATGGAATGCTACTCAGCCATTAAAAGAATGGACTACAGTTATATAGTGCTAAGTGAAGTAAGTCACACAGAGAAAGACAAATGTATGATCTCATTTATATGTCAAATCCTAAAAACAAAAACGAACTCAATCATACAGAGAAAAGATTGGTAGTTGCCAGAGGGAGGGGGTGGGGGGACAAACTAGGTGGAGGGGGTCAAAAGCTACAAACTTCCACTTATAAGATAAATAGGTCCTGGGGATGTAATGGACTTAGTTAATAATACTGTACTGTCTATTTTAAAGTTGCTGAGAGAGTAGATCTTAAAGGTTCTCATCACAAGAAAAAAATTGTAACTGTGTGGTGGTGGACGTTAACTGGACCAATTGTGCCGAACATTTTTAAATACATACTTATATTGACTCATATTATACACCTGAAATTAATATAGTATTACGTGTTAATTATATCTCAATCTTTAAGGAAAGAATGAAGCACCGACACAAGCTACCATATGGACGAACCTCGGAAACATTACGCTAGGTGAAAGAAGTATGACTTGATTGACATAAAACGTCCAGAATGGGTAAATCCATAGACCCAGAATGCATATGGTGGTTGCCAAGGGGGTGGAGAGAAGTATGGGGAATAGCTGCTTACTGGGAACAGGGCTTTATTTGAGGATGACAAACAGGTTTGGGAACAAGGTAGAGATGGTGGTTACACAGCAATGTGAATGTACTACATGCCACTGAATTGTACACTTTTTTTTCTTAAATGAGAAGTGGGGAGGCAGAGAGACAGACTCCTTCATGTGCCCCAACTGGGATCCACCCAGCAAGCCCTCTATGGGGCGATGTTCTTCTGCCCATTTGGGCAGCAATAGAGCTATTTTAGTGCCTGAGGCAAGACTATGGAGCCATCCTCAGTGCCTGGGGCCCACTCTCTCCAACCAATACATGGCTGTGAGAGGGGAAGAGAGATAGAGAGAGAGAAGGGGGGAGGAGGGGTAGAGAAGCAGATGGTTGCTTCTCTGCTTCTCTTGTGTGTCCTGACTGGGAATCGAACCCAGGACATCCACATGCCCGGGCAACGATCTACCGCTGAGCCAACCGGCCAGGGCCGAATTGTATATTTTTAAATGGTGAATTTAACATTAATGGGAATCTCACCTTAATCTAAAGAAGAAAAAAAGAAGAAACAATTCTAGGATCTCTTGACGACAGAACAAAACCTTTGCAACTGGTTCAAGCCACTCCTTAGGAACCAGTCATGGCCCTGTCCCCTTCCTGCTTCACACGCTGATTAATGGGCTAGGAGGCCACAACTTGACTTAAGGTCCCTCCCTTAATGACCAAGCCCAAAGGTTTCATTGTCACCCTGCCCTCCCCTTTCCTAGTTCCATCCCAGGATATTTCATCCTTTCTAGAAAACGCCCTTCCCTCGGTGAGTAAAAGAGCTGCTTCCCAAGCACCTATTTTGGGAACCGGCCGGGGCAGAGGAAAACAAGCGCCATATAGGGAGACGTTCTCCTGCGAAGGCGCTTGGCTCCCCAGAGGTCGGAGGTGGAACCGCGGTCCTGGGGGCCGGGGCTCTGAGGAAACAGACACTTCAAAGGTTGGCAGAGGCTGCTGTCCAGGCTTCCTGCAGCCTGCGGCGCGGCGCAGAGGCTGGTGTCCCTGGCTTTGTCTCGCTGGCGGACCTGGATGCCTGGGAGTGAGTCACACCCTGGCTCCGTTTCCAAAGGAGGGAACCTTTCTGCAGACTGATTCTCCACCAGCTGTCCTGGAGAACTGCGGGTAAGGGGCTATGTTCCCCCTCTTTGGAATGCTCACGTTAGGCAGGGTGGCAGGGGAGCTAATGGGGGTGGGGTTTGAGCTGGAATTGAGTAGCTAAACACTGAGTGACCTCGAACAAGCCCTTCACTTCAAAGTTAGGTGGAGGAGGCTGCCTTCAGCCAGAGAAGATGACGGGAATGGTGGAATCCCAGTGCGCATGCGTTCAGCACAGTCGGAAGGATGGGCGGAGCTGGCGGAGTGTCCCATTGGCTCGGAGTCACATCTTCTCACCCAGAAAACCCACAGCGGTGTGAGCACAGGGGTCAGAAACGGGGCTCACACCCTATTCAGCACACTGGACTAAGGGTCCTTAATGCACTCGAGACCCTTCATGTGGCTGCTGGGACAACGTTAACAGGCCACCTCCCTGCTGACACTAGAGACCTGAACCTCTCTGTCACCAAGTGGAAACTCCATTTTTCTAACATGACCCTTTCTCCTTTCCATCCGTCCGCCCCTTTCCTTGATCATTAAGCCATTCGAACATCAGATTCTGGTCAGCACACAGCGTGGTGATGCGGGGGTGGGGGTGGGGGTGGAGGAGGGTATGGGGGGTTAAATGATGACAAAGACTTGACTTGGGGGGGTGGACGCACCATACATGCACAGAGATGTGTTGTAGAACTGGACACCTGGAACCTGTATGATCATGTTAACTAGTGTCACCCCAGTGAACTCAATTAGAAAAAAAAACTAAACAAATAAAATCAAAGCCTCAGGTGTATTGACAACAGAAACAGATTATCAGTCTAGCTAAAGACAGCATCTTGATTTCAGTTGTGTTTCAGCCCCCAGTCCGTGACAGCAGAATGACCTGTAGGCCATACTGTCAGGAAACCAGACAGAACAGAGCCGTGGTGACATCAGTCCTGATCCAATGATTACTCCCTACCGTGGTCCCAACCAATCAGCCTATGACCCCAGCTCCTTTAACCGCCATGGTTAATGATTTCTCCCCTGTATCACCCATCCCCTGGAAGCCATTGGGGGGTCAGGTCTTTTAGCACTAGCTCACCTGGGACTCCGAGCTTGGTACTATATCCTTAACTAATAAACCTCTACTTTCTTTGCTGCAAACCCCTGTTCACATTTGATTGGGCTTTGATGTGTGCAAGTGAACGGACCCTTTTCCTCCCGGCTCTTCTCTTTGTCCTCTCTGCCCCCTCTCCAGGGTCCTGCCTTTTTGGATCTCTGGTCTGTCTCAATATCATCTGGCTCTAGTTTCAAGAGCCTGCTGGTAGGACACCTCAAAGCAGCACAGGTCTTGCACAATGCCAGTGTGTGCCTCCTGTGGGTGCCATGTGCTCTTTGCCCGGAGGAGTCCCTGTTAGCCCTCCCCTTGGTCCTGCTACTGAGTGTCCCAGCTGGGCACCCAGCGGATCTCGGGAAAGAATTCAGCCTGGCACACGCCACACTGTTCACAAGAGCACAAACTCTCCCCGCTTCCCATCGGCTCCAAGAACATCGTCTCCTTCTGAGACTCCACGAAGGGTTTTTGAAGCTCATCTGGGGACACATTCTAGTTTTCTGCTCGGGCAAGAAAAAAAAAATCCTGAATCACTTTGCATTTTGAGTTTACATTTTCTATTTTTTCCCCTGCCACATGTTTTGTTTGCTTTTGTTTGTTTTTACCCTCTAGTCTTCACACGAAGAATCTCAGAGAGGACTCCGACTTCCAGAGGAAGTTTCATGGAAGCCCTCTGACATTTTTAATTGAGGAGGGTCTGCACTGTCTGGAAGCTCACGGTGGGGAAGGCGGCGCTGGGACCTCAGGGGAAGTCAGCTTTGGGAAAGGCAGGTCCTTCCCCTGCAACTGCAGTCGCTCTTCACCACCCACCCACCCCCACCCCGCCCCAGACGACACAGCCCGCTCCACATGGCCCGGAATCGCACTGCGATTGTTCTTATCTGAAGTTTTTGTGTGAAACTCTGTGGCGGGAAGTGAGCACCCATGGGGTAAGCATTCCAGGGCAACCAGAAGCAGTGTTTTGGAAACTGAACAAATTTAGCTCAAAGCATCATAGCCTAGACTTCGGCACACTTGGGGGAATTCACCGGGCCGGGCGGAGGAGACCAGACAGGCAGCAGAGGAGGGCGGATGTCACAGTGTGGGTGGAGGAGGCGGAGGACCCAGGAGGAACAACTAAAGTGGGCAGAGTCCATCCCTGCCTCAGGCCAGAGCCCAGCAGGCCTCCGCATTGTTTTCAAATGCACTCAAGATTTTGTTTTAATTGGGTATATTAAGACGACAGACTCGGTCCTTGACAGGAAGGGCCATGCCAGGGCATGGGGCCCACATGGGGCAGCACCAGGGGCCTCAGGACACGGCAGGAGTGGGGGAAAGCATAGGCCAGTCTTTCACGTGGTTTTTGTGGGTGGGAATGAGCAAGGCACGGGGTGTATACTGAGTGAGCTCAGGATTGAATGATCTGGACCATTTCACCAGGCTCTGGACTATAGACATGGTCTCTAGTTGTCTCATATCCGGCCCTGGGGCGATTTAGGGCATGGGGAATATTGGCTTCATGTGTGAGAGTTTGATGAAGGAAGTGGGTGGAGGTGTGGGCTCTGGACTCCCTGGTAAGTTCTTTGCTTTCTCCAGGAATTAGCTGAAAGGGACCATCCCTCCCCAGGTCCACAAGACCCCAAGATGTAAACACATCATAAAATACAAAAAAAAATTAAAAAGTGATTCATACGTTCATCCCAAAAGATTCCTCCATTCGAGGCCTCTGGGGTTCTAGCCTCAGGCAGCCTGGAGTTCTAGCCCTGGCTCTGCTCATACTGGTTGGTGCGACCCCAGGACGCTGCTGAGTCTCCAAGAGGCAGCTGTGTGGATGGTCCGGTGGAGGTCACAGCCCATCCTGCAGTGGGCGGGCCCCCAGCACAGCTTGGACACTGTGGGCACCCGAGAAATGGCACCTGCAGTGTGATTATTGGGCGGAGGGCTCATAGGGCAGGGGTAGGTTTCACTCTGTTACACTTCACTTTGCCGAAAATCACAGCAGTGTTTGTAATGGCAAAGTGCTAGAAACAACCTTTGATGCTGTCAATAGGAGTTTATCACACCGGGAAGCACCCACACAATGGAACATGGTGCAGTAGTGATCTGTGAGGAAAGGTAACCATACAAAGGATAGCTAACGCTCTGTTATGGATGGGAAAGGGCAGGTTACAGGATCTAAAATTTCATAAACCTCATTTAAATTTACACACACACACACACACATGCACAGGGCCCTGGTGGAAAAGGTCGATTTCTGCCATATGGAGTCACCAGGGACTCTGGTTGCCTCTGCCCCCTGTCCCCTCCCCGCCAGCCTCGCTCACCTCACAGAAGAAAGGCACACTCTCATCCCTCGGACTCGGGTGAGCTGCCTTGAGTGTAAAATCCTCGGTGCCAAACAAAGGGACAGTTAGAAGCACCGGTGTCTAATTGTCCTTTTGTTAGATGGTTTGGACTATCTGTCTATACATCCTTTATCTCAGGGAAGTTTATGATAAATGTGTGCATGTATATAACTATGTGTACCTTTTTGAGAGCTGATGGTTCAGGATTGACCAGCACGCCACGGCTCAAGCCCTGCTCCTGGTCTTTGCCGACCAGCCTGGACACGGATGTTTGTAGAGTCTAGCAGCTGGGCCTAACACACACAGGCGCTGCGAGCTTCTGTCCCCGGAGGAGGTGGTGGAGCAGGGGAGGCCGCTGGTACCCGGCCCGATGTGAGCCTCCCGCCTCCAACAGGCGCAGGTCACAGTCCAAACACTTCACGGCGAGAGGGCGTAGCAGGTCCTCACCCCTGAGAGGAGCTGGCCTGTGACCTGTGGCCTGTGCCATGTCCCAAACGTCTGTGGGCAGAATTCTTCTTGCTCTGGCATAGTCGCTTCCACGATCTCCTCCCCGGACCGGGAATTTTTAAAGAGGTGTTACTTTTCTTTAGAAGGCCTGGCACATGGTGGATGTTTACTGAACAGCTGGAAAATACATTAATGAATTATATTATGATATGGTTCTTCCAAACTATCAACAATAATATTTTGGATAAATAAAAATTGTGAAACAATCATTTAACGAAACACCCTACAACCGCTAAAAGGGATGGTGAAGAAAACTGTGTCAGGACATCAGAAAACGCTCACGAGATACTGCACTTGCCAAGGGAAAGCTACAAAACAGCTTATAAATTATGAACAGTTTTGTGTTTAAAAAAAAGAAAACGTATGAAATCCATTGCGTAGCGCGACGTGGCATCCATCAACTCCTGGCCCGCGTCCCTCTCATTCTGCAGAAGCCGGTGCTTTGTGACTCTTTGTTCAGATTTTTCCCGAAGCTTACCCTCCAAGGGAAGAATTTGTTTAGTTGATCGTTGTTTCGTGGCCTTTGGTGCAGACTAGAATGGGGGTGTCTTATGCAAGGATTCGGAGCACTGTTCTGCTGCTGGGGGGGTACAAGGGTTCTCCCCAAAGATTAATCGGACCATGCCCCATGGCCCATTCTGGCAGGACACCTTGCCAATTTAGACATTCAGATGTGACCTCCCCATTGGTGGGTCAGAACATGAAGAAACGTGATCTCACACAGAATGGATCTAGACTCAGGTGTCATCCATCTTTAAACTAGATTTTAAATTTTAAAATGTATGTAATGTGGAGTCACCCCCGGCTAAAAGGTTGGGAGGCACAGTGATACTATCCAGGGGCTGGGAAGATGGGGGGGCAAGATGAACCGGTGCCTCAACAACCGTGCAAACTGAGTGAACTCCTTCCTGGATGGATCCCGAAACTCCCGGCGGGGACTGACAGGGGAGGACAGCTAGTTAATATGCTTAGCAACACTTTGGAACTCAAATACACCTCGCCAGATAAATCATTCACCATTGTTCCAGGCCTGCAGCTCCCCTGGACAGTGCAGAACAAACACTTCTGTGTCCCCGTGCCAAGAATGGGGAAACCCTGGCCGGCCAGTCCCCGCGGGGGCCATACATTAACCGGTGGTGTGTGGGATCAGCCTTGGCCCATCCCGTGGTCCCGCCCCTGTGCTGTCAGTCACCCAGAGTGCGGCGGGGGGAAGTGTTGAACAAGCAGGGCAAAGCCAGCTTCCAAAGCAGGGTTCAGAACTCCCAGGCCATCCAGCCCTGCATCCTGTCATGTACAAACCACAGGAACTCAGCAAGGACAGAGCACCAACGAGAACCCAAAGGTGCAAGTGGACGAAAGCCTGGCCTCACGTGTCCCCTGGTGCTCGAGCAAACACATTAGATACATTTGGAAAAAATGTATTTTGGTAGAGTGCTTACCCTTCTGGTTCACTCCAGGAACTGTGGGCCTCGCCACGGTTGAAATAGGAATATAGGCCCTGGCCGGTTGGCTCAGCAGTAGAGCGTCGGCCTGGCGTGTGGGGGACCCGGGTTCGATTCCCGGCCAGGGCACATAGGAGAGGCGCCCATTTGCTTCTCCACCCCCCCCCCCTCCTTCCTCTCTGTCTCTCTCTTCCCCTCCCGCAGCCAGGGCTCCATTGGAGCAAAGATGGCCTGGGCGCTGGGGATGGCTTCTTGGCCTCTGCCCCAGGCGCTAGAGTGGCTCTGGTCGCGGCGGAGCGACACCCCGAAGGGGCAGAGCGTCGCCCCCTGGTGGGCAGAGCGTCGCCCCTGG
This sequence comes from Saccopteryx bilineata, assembly GCF_036850765.1. NCBI lineage: Eukaryota > Metazoa > Chordata > Mammalia > Chiroptera > Emballonuridae > Saccopteryx > Saccopteryx bilineata. Next base: position 9,052,280 of record NC_089493.1, on the reverse strand, counting down.
TGGGCGTGCCGGGTGGATCCCGGTCGGGCGCATGTCTGACTGTCTCTCCCCGTTTCCAGCTTCAGAAAAATGCAGGAAAAAAAAAAAAGAAATAGGAATATGTTTTCATGTTTCAGTGTTAGGGTCTGGCTCATCTCAGTTTGCATTTCAAAAGACATTTGTTGAGTGCTTATGAGGGTCCATCCAGCTTTCTGGATGTTTGGGACAGAAATCAGACACATTTCCTTCTCCTAGGAGTTCTAGTTAAGAAGGGGAGACAGGTGAGAAGAACCACTATAATCCAAGGTAAAGTTAAACAAGTAATTGTGATCATTGTCACCCCATTGTCACCATAGCCACGAACATCAACCGAGTCCACATCGCAGGCTACAGTTATAGGACTCTGCACGTGTGCTTATTTGACTCCCACAGAAGTGTAGGAGGTAGTTCCCATTATTAAGTCTACTTTACAGATGAGGAAAAAAGAGGCTTTAAAAGGTTAACTGATGAGCTAAACATCTTAAAGCCGACTTGGCAGAGTCAGGATACAAACTCGAGTCTGTCTCCAGAGCCTGTGTTTATTTCCATCATTTCACAGGAAGATAGGATATGAGCAAACTCTCAGGAAACAATGATGGAGAGCGTGGGAAGCCACTGAGGAGGAAATCAAAGAAGGCTCTATGGAGGAGGAGGCACTGAAGTGTGGTTTTGAACAATGGGCTCACTGATGAAAGGTGAAGAGAGGGGAGATGACATTCTGCGCTGAAGGTGCTGCCTGAGCAGGTGCCTGAGGGCTGGAGCCTGGAGGCCTAAAAGGATAACCCAAGAGTTTGGCAACGCTGGTACAAATCGCCTTAATTTAACCTTGGGTGGCCACTTAATGACCGGTCTTCAAATAGGCTACTCCTGTATGGACTTACTTGTTATGCAACTCGGATCACTTATCCAAACATAATCTCAGATTGCTGCTCAGAAACTGGAGAGGTGTCCGTGTTCCCTGTCCTATCGTGATGTTACCTTTCTCCCCTTTCATGTCTGTCCCAATTCAAGAAAGAGCCAGGAACCAAAGGTTGACCCGGCGGGAGCATGTTCTGGTCTGTCTGCTAAAGACTGTCAGGTGATAAGTGACAATCTTTAGTTGCTGTTCCGAACGGCCACAAAGTTGTTGGACTCACTGGGGTGCGGTTGCCATGCTTGGACGAGAGCTGAGGGGTAAGTCCTGTTCTCTGACACTCCCCACGTCCCACCATGTGTTCATGCCTCAGCGGTGGGACCCTGCAGGGACATGGGGGCATGGGGAGAGAAAACGAGCCCAGATCCCAACTTCACATCATTAAGCAAGAGTGTTTTAAGATGACTGTGTGCCTAAACCCAAAGACTAAAGGAAAAAATTTTAACTATACACAGGGAAGTATATTCATGATTTGGGGTAGGTGAAATCTGCCCACACAGGGCAGAGAAAACAATAAGCAGAAAAGAAAAACGAACTATACTCACCCAAAATCAAAACCTCCTGCTCGACAACAGGCGTTATTTTTTTAAAACAAGAATAAGCAAGCCAAAGACTGGGAGAAAATATGTACAGAACAGAGATCTGAAGAAGGGCTGGTATCCCAGGGAGAGTTTTAAACTCCTACAGTTCAATAACAAAAAGAGAAACAATGTGATAAAAATTGGGTAAAAGATGTAAAAAGACGCTTCCAGAAGATAGACAGACAGATGGCCAATAAACACATGACAAAGCATTCAACATTATCAGGCATCAGGGAAATGCAAATTAAAATCACAATAAGGTGCCACTTCATACCTCTTGAGGAACTAAAAGTTTAAAAATCTAATAACAGCACTCTTTGGTAAATACATGGAGTAGCCAGAAAGCTCAGACACTTACTCAGTATCATACTTGTCCTTTAGACCCTCATATACATAAAGTAATACTGTAACCATATGGCATAAATTGTTACTGTAGCCACTCATGTAGTTTCTTATGAAGTGCATGCAACACATACTTACCATCTGACCAGAAATTCTCCTCCTAGATATATACCCGGGAAAACAATGGAAGGTTATGTCCACAGAAATTCCTGCCCTGGAACGTGCACAGCAGATTGATTTAAAATACTCCCCAGGTGGAAACAAGCCAAATGTCTACCAACAGGTGAGTGGATAAAGAAATCGTAGTATGCTCTTACAGTGGAATGCCGCTCAGCACCAGGAAACACCACCATCAAAGCCACAATGACATGTATACGACTCCCAGAGACATCAGACGGCTGAACAAAAGAAGTCACGCACAGAAGACTCCATAGGATTCTTCCACGTGGCGTTTGAGGGCAGGCCGAACCTTCGTGTTCTGTGGCGGAATTCACCAGAACAGTGGCTGCCTTGGCGAGGCAGGAGTTGACTGCAAGAGAAGGAAACTTTTTGTGGATATGAATGAACATATTTATTTTCCAAATTGGGAGTTGATTCTATGGATATATATATATATTTGTGAAAACCCATCAGACTGGACATTATAGATCTGTGCCCTTCACTGGCTGTAAATTTTACCTCAATTTAAAATATACTTGCCTATAGATAGTATGCCTAAACAATGTAAAGATGAACAGAATATTTATATATAGAATAAAATAATAGAATGGTAAAAACAGGGGGAAATATATCAATATATATATATAAAGGACAGCGCCTTCCCCAGGCAGATGGGCCCACCCAGGGGACAAGGCTGGGGGGACAGGCGGCACATTGGAGTTTCGCTCCCTTCACCCCCTTGGCTAGGCTCCTTGGCCAGGGCGCCACCTCTGACTCTGTGAAGCAGCCAATACCCAGTAAGAGGAAGGAAGGGGATGCATCGTGAAAATGCTGAACACTCCGTTTCTAAGCCCGGTTCCTAAGCTGCTCAGAGCAGTGATGAGAATTTGGAAAACAGGTTTCATTAGAAACCGTGACATCAACTCCAACAGGGACCCTGCCATCTCCGAATAAGTGACCCTGTACACGTGGGAGGGTTGTGGCCATGAAAGAAAAAATTTGCTTTTTTTAAATCACGTCCTTGAGAGGAATGTGGCCTTGAAGCCCAAGAATCGTCCTCTTTGACCAGCATCCCGAGTGACCCTAATGCAGGTACTACAAGAATCAGGCGTACGGGTTTCCAGGTCACCCTCCCAGGGTCCGGTATCCTGTGATTTGTTACCTCTGCTAAGCGTGGAAGAGCATCTTCACAAGGGGGTCACACGCTGATGAGAACGCAACCCTGGCTGTCGGCCTAACGCGCATTTAGAGAGCTCACCAGAGACCAGCGGCCTGTCCGGGGTAATGGTGGCGGAGGCTTAATGACATTAGCATCGGGAGAGCGGTTGCAAAACCCTAATCACTTCAGGGACCTGTGCTTCCTGGACTGCAGCTGGCACTGGCCCAGGTGGCGGGATCAGAGAGCCGGGAGCTCAGCGACAGGCTCATTAGCGGGAAAGCCTCCCCACCCGCAGCAATCAGTTGCACAAGGCGTGGAACGCAGAAGCCAGGCAGCGGCCTCCGCAGCGGCCCCACGCCGGGTTTCCGAGTAGACACCCGTGGCCGTGTGCAGAAACAGCTCTTCCGGGTGCTGTTAGCAGACAGAGTGGCCGCCTCAAGGAACTCGGGGGTCCGATGGGAAACATCGCCTCTCCTCCTGTTTACTGAAATGTTTGCTGTTCCACAAACCACTTTGGTGCTGTCTTCGCCCGGTCTCCTGGGGTCAAATGGAGGCTTGGAAAATGATTACATTTAGAAAGAGGGAGTTGTTGAGAAATGAGTTGAAGTCCTAAACCGCAGTGTGAAATGGATGGGGGTGTTGAGAACAAAACAGCCCGTCCGCTTTTTGGGAGTAGTGTCCTAGGTGATGGGCACAAAGGCCGATGGCCTGGTTTGGGAAGAACTGGCTTCCGCTGGGGTTTGATACGGGGCTCGACTCAGGAAGAGCTGAGTTCGAGTCTCTGCAAATACAAAGTCAAGAATGAGGACAGGCAGGTCAGGAGGACTCAAGGAAGGTGTCTATGGTGGACATGAGGCTTGTTCCCCAAGATTCATTCCACCGCTATGATTAATCTAACCAATCAATGCACAGAATTTCCCTGTGACAATTATCTGTCAAGGAGTGGGCATGTGTCCTCAGTGGGCCTGGTTAGACTGAAGGAAAAGATATATATGGTTGGGAAATAGGCCTCTGTCTTTTCCTGGTGGGTGTGAAGAGGAAGCATGTTGCCCCAGTCATCACCGGCCCACACATTGTAATCATGAGGGACCAGCTTCAGGAGCCATCCGTGCTGAGCAGAGAGACTGGACAGAAGTCGGGTCCCTGGCAAGAGCATCGGTGATTGCACTCTGCCTGAGGCTGCCTCTGGGCTGCACATGACGGGCGATGTAGATATCCTCATTGTTTGAGACGCTTCTGCATCAGTTGCCTTTTATGTGCTGGGGGTGGAAAGCCCACTGCCCAGGGCAACGTCCCCTCCCGGCAGAAGGCACTGCAGGCAGAAGCTGGACAGCAACCGGCAGAGACAGGTAGCGAGTGAGGCAGCCCAAGGCATGGGAACCCATAAAGCTGGTCTCAAACTCAGGTACAGTAAAAGGTCTGCTGTCACGGCGATCTTTCCACAAAGACAGACTTGACCTGCGTTTTGAGCATTAGGAATATTCTTCCCTGCCACCAAAAAAAAAAAAAACACACACACGTTTTCGTGGTTTATGAAACCCAAAGCCCTCTCGGCCGGCCCTTCACTTCCCACTCTGGAAAGAAGTAGAAGTCTGAGGAATATCTCACTCTTCTCGTTCAGAAAGAAAGTCAGCAGAGGTATGCAGGCAAATGGCTGTGGCCACGTGGCCTCCGTGTGGAAACCATAGAGAGGAGTGGAGTTGAGGCAAGAGGGAGGGCTCCCAGCCCATCCGAAGGGCTTCAGCAGATGGAGGGTGACATACAGGAAGGTGGGCCCAGGGTCACCTAACCGTCTTTTATTTTTAATATTTATTTATTTATTGACTTTAGAAAGAGAAGCAGGGACAGAGAGACAGAGAGAGAGAGAGAGAGAGACATTGATTTGTTTTTCCATTTATTCATGCATTCATTGGTTGATTCTTGTATGTGCCCTGAGTGAGTGGGGATCAAACCCACAACCTTGGTGTTTTGGGACGACGCTCTAACACACTGACCTCCCTGGCCAGGGCTCACCTAACCTAATCTTCTGACTCATCAAAAGAAGCCGTAAAATAGAATGTGTATGTGGAATCTTCATTAAAACAAAGCAAAACCAAACCAAAAAAGGGAACCAGATCAGCCATGAATGGACAAGCAAAATTTATCTGTGGCGTTTTATGACTGTCCAACGCTCAGCCTGGCAGACCCCAAGCTCTGTCTCCGAATAACCAACTATGAACAAAGCTGTATTATCACAGTGTTATTTATAACACTGAGAATGTGGAAACCACCTTAATTTCTAATAACAGAGTTCAGCTAAGTAAACTGGCCAATCTACCCAGTGGAAGATTATGCAATTGTTTAAAGAAAATATTTACAACAAGTAACTCGAGAGAAATGCTTATGATATCATGTGAAGTGGGGGGAAAGAGTCTACTACCGGGGTGTATACATAACTGATCGCCACTCTGGCAAAGGCTGCAACACAGCACAGCGCATCAGAAATGAACTCTAAGAGCAGAGGAGGAGCCAGACGCTAACAGGCATGGTCTCTCATGGAAAGAGTATTAGTCATTCTTCTTCTCCTTACACTTTTCTGAACTTTGCAAATCGTCTGTTATGTTATCATCATAAAAAAGTAAACTTTGTTGTCAGGTTTCTAAACCACCAGGGCGATGACTTCACCGAACCCTATCTTCTTCTACATCGACCTCAGAAGGTGAAGTTCATGTGGGTTCATGTCTACAGACATGCCCAGAGCCGCTCCTTTGTGCCCCTCTCTGGGCCAGGCAGGGAAGGGGTGCTGACTTGGAGCCAGGCCCTGACATGGAGGAGCCCGCAACCAAGTGATAGAAACCAGACAACTTTACAACAATGCGGCGAGGTGGCCCTGGGGACCCCCAGCCCCAAGGCCGGCCAGTCCTCAGGGGAGGAAAGTGTCTGAGGAGATGACGATGACCCAACTGAGTCGTAAGGGCTTGCTCCTAAGTGCTCCCGGGCTGCACAAAGGTGGGAATGGGATTGTGGGAGAGGGTCTGAGCCGTGCTATGCCAGTGGCAGCTGCCGGGGAGCCGGGTCACTGGAGCAATGACCAAGGCCATGACTGGTGTGCTGGCCTCATGCTCCTTGGTCTGCCCCGGCTGCTGGTAGGGATGAGTCAGGGTGTATGAGCCTCTCTCACTAGGGATGGGGATCAGTGATCCACTTGAGGCCTGAGTCACCTTTCAGGACACCCAAATTCAAGGTCACAGGCTCTGGGGCTCGGCAGTTCAACAGCATCCTTGCACCGAGGTGTGGGTCTGTACAAAAGCAAGAAGCATTTGTTCCCAGTTCTCCTGAGCGTCCACTAAGATGGAGGCCACGGGTGCTGTTTTAAGGGATCCTGGTTCCGGGGGGGACTCCCTGACCACTACAGTCATAGTCCCACCACTGTCACTGCCAAACGGGAAGGAGAGGAAGAAGTAAATAAATATTCTTGAACGCCCGCCAGGGCCTGGCACTTGGCTAACTGCTTTCGGATAGAGTAGCTGAACTAATCCTAACAAGTCAGGCAGGTATGATTGCCTCTGCTCTGAAACTAGAAATCCCAGGCGCAGAGAGAGGCCAGGTGGCTTGCCTGAGGTCACACTCCAGGGGTGGAACTGGGCTGCCACACTGCTCCCAGCGCCCCACTGCTTCGGGGACAGGGACCACACCTAGAGGCCTCTGAGGCTGTCTGAGCCCCTCGCATGGAGCCTTCTCTGCTCACAGTAGGCGCTCCGTACCCAAGTGCTCATGTAGACCCCTTTGCCAGGCCTTTGGCACCAGAACTGCTCGGAACTCAGCTGTCTTTCTGGACCTTTAAACCATTTTCATTTTTAATAACTCGCTTGGGGCAGAATGTGTCAACACGACCAGAATTTCCCTGCAGAGCCGATGCCAACCTTGCCACCCCTGGGACCATCTCTCGGGCCCGGCACAATGATTCCAGAACTCTCCATCTCTACAAACCCCTTCTGTACTTTCCTCCGGTTCAGAGGCAGCCTGCACTCACTCGCTCGCCAAGCCACAGTTAGCCCTTCGGCAGGACGGACGATGCGGTGTGAGCTGGGGAAACGACCCGTGGGCGTGCCGGGTAAACAGCGCAGCGGGAGGCCTTCGGGCGGCCTGATGCCGGGCACATCATGGCCCCTCTGGGCCGGAAGGATGCAGGCTGAATCGGGGCTGAAGCTTTCAGACTGGAGGGGGAAGAAGTCACCTGTGGCACTTAAACACACAGGCCTCTCCAGAATGTGTTTCCCCGGTGATTTTCGCCAAGGACGGTTCCCAAGTACTCCCGGTCCCCATCTCTGAGCTGCCCCCCGGGGGTCCTGACCCACACGTGTCTGCCTGCAGGAGTCTTCCACCCTATTTTCCTTAGGCATCTCCAGCCAGACAGGTCCGTCCTCTACCCCCATCCAGTATCCCTCTCCCAATGTCCAGTGTCCCTGCCTGACCTCTGACCTGTGCAACTGTGAGATAACAAACAGGTTTTGTTTTAAGCCACTAACGTATGGGTGGTTCCTTATGCATCCATAGAAAACTAATGCATTCTTCCAGGTCGAGTCCTTCACCCACCAACTCCGCCGGTGCACCTCGTCCCCTGTGACGTCGAGAATTTCCTGACACGCCAGGGTCACACGGGGGCCCCAGGACGGCAGCCTCCTCCCACTAACCTCCAGCCTTCAGAGAATGTGCCGTGGGCAGTACAGGCTCAGAGGAGCTCAAAAACAGCCTTTGGGCCCTGGCCGGTTGGCTCAGTGGTAGATCGTCGGCCTGGCGTGCAGAAGTCCCGGGTTCGATTCCCGGCCAGGGCACACAGGAGAAGCACCCATCTGCTTCTCCACCCCTCCCCCTCTCCTTCCTCTCTGTCTCTATCTTCCCCTCCTGCAGCGAGGCTCCATTGGAGCAAAGATGGCCCGGGCGCTGGGGATGGCTCCTTGGCCTCTGCCCCAGGCGCTAGAGTGGCTCTGGTCGTGGCAGAGCGACGCCCCAAAGGGGCAGAGCATCGCCCCCTGGTGGGCAGATCCGAGGAGCCTGTGGATTTGTGCTGGAGAATTAGCAATGGGAGGAGGGGGGAAGAAGGCAGAAATTAGCCTAACACGGCACTCGGTCACGGCCCTCACAGGCTGGCCCCCGAGCCGGTGTCCTCGGGTTCAGACCTGAAAGGAGAGTTGGTAACACAGCCCACCTCTCTTGACCCCTGATGCCTCCTCCCTTTTGTCTCCTGGGAAACAAGGAAGGAATAAGGACCAGTGGCCACGTTGCCGATCTCCGCTCTTCCAAGCCCCACGCTGTCCCTGGGGGAAAGCGGAAGGGACATTGGCATGCCCCCTCACAGCTGGGAGTGGCAGCCGAAATGGAGGGAAATGTGGGAGACATCTGCTTCCTCCGCTGTTCCTGCCCGCAGCCCCAACCCAGGTGCCAGGACAATTGGGGGCAGGCAGGGTGTGTGCCATGAGTGAAGAGCCCAGAGGCACATTGATTGATGTCTCTGCTTGCAAGGACCCAAGGACAGGCTCCCAGGGCGACAGGAGCCTGCAGTGAGTGCCCAAGGACAGGCTCCCAGGGCGACAGGAGCCTGCAGTGAGTGCCAAGGACAGGCTCCCAGGGTGACAGGAGCCTGCAGTGAGTGTCTCCAGACTCCCTGAGACCCCGGTTGTGAGACCCCATGTCATCAGGGAGCTAGAAGGAGGCGAGAGCCCAAACCACGGCCTTCTCAAGAAACGCGCTCTGGCCGCACAGCTCCTTTACCACCACATCTGGCCCGGCCACCGGAGAACTGCTCAAGGGCCTTGACCACAGGTGCGGCACAGACAAAGCTCTCCGCACCCTGGACTGCCTGCCTGCCAGGGACCAGAAGAATCCATCAGCATAAACTTGGAACAAATGCCCCCGTGACCAGTGATGGGACAGGAGTGACCCAAAGGAGCACTGACCCGGCACTTCTCTTCGAGGCTGGCACGGAGCAAGGACACGGTGCCAACCCAGCCCTCTGCACAGGAAGGCGGGGGAGCACTGGCTCATGCAGCCGAGGAACAGAACAGAGTCCATGGGAAGTCTGGTTCCAGGTCATATAGAAACTCAGGAATCCCGGAGTGGGGAGACTGCCCTGTGCACACGTCTCTCTACGAAAGGGCAAAGGTCCGCTCTCTGAACGGTCCTGCTGTCCTGCTGAGCACGGGTGGGTTTAGACAGGCGACTGTAGGCTGCAGAATGCGGAATGCAGAATTGGGACCAGCAGGGAGCAGGAGTGAGGAGGAAGAGCAGGAGAGCCAATACAGTGTCTTAACTCATATGCACATCGGGCGGTGGCAAGCTGGGACAGGGGCGGAACAGCCAAGGAGAGCTGTTCAGGTGACGATGGTAGCCCAAGGCGCACAGGTGAGCTGTCGACAGGCGGTTGCTGGCGTTGCAGCAGTGCACGCCCCGCCCCTTCTAGACCTTCAGGGAAGCCTTCCACGCGCGCTCGTGCACACATGTGAGGCGAGCTGGGTCTCGTTTGTTTCATTTGCAGAAACGGGGGGAAATCCAAGCTCCGTGTCAGGTGCAACACATGCAAGTGGGATGTGAGGCGGGGAGATAAGCCACGAACTGAATTCAGTGAAATTTAGTGGAATCGGGGGCTTGGGGCTAGAGGTATCCATGGGAACTTAAATTCCCAGGAAATATAGGAAAAACTTTGGATTTCCCTAGGATGAGAAGTAGGGCTTTCAGCCAATCCTATTTAGAAGGTACAAGTTCATCCCCACATGCCTGTCCTCCCCAACAATGCCAGTTGAGAGTTCCTCCCCACCCCGAGGAATGCCCACTCAACTACTCCAGCTGCGTGGCCCACGGTGGTGCCCATCACACTGTGCCGTCATCACCCATGCAGGCCTTCCTCCCCCTCTAGACTCTGGGACCCTCAAGACCAAGGCTGAGTTTTCTTGTCACAGATGTCCCAGAACTTAGCCCAGGTCTCAGTAAAGGTTGGTGTGGGGTGACAAAGAGCACGAGGGACATTCCTGAAGTCTGACGCTGTGCCAGGCTCTAAAAGCACGACTCAGGTAAGACCTGGACCCTGTTCCCTGGGTCCCCACCTCGGAGGTGCTGAGGCAGATGCAGAACCAGGACTTGGCAAAGAGGGGGAGAGCCCTCAGGCTCCGGTGCCTGGCGGCCTCGGAGGCGTCCAGTGCCTCCTGACCCTGAATCCCCTGCCTCCCTGCGCTCGCAGTCATGCGAGACGTCGGTGCCCAGGGTTTTGGTGCCCAGAGTCTTCCAGCTTCCAGAAAGCAGCCTGTAGTGGAGGGGGGTAAACAAGAGCTGAGTCACCCTCTGGAATGCCTAAATAAAAGCCGCCCCCTCCTTAAGAACCATAATAAACACATCATCGGTCAGCTCTGTTTGCTCCTCAGAGTTTATGTTGCTGCTTGAAATCTAATACCAGGGATGAGCCTGCAAATGTGGACCACCCACATTTAGTCATCTCTGTGTCTAGTTTGTACGTCATTCCACGCTCGACGCTCTTGTGCCGGATGAGCAGAGGCGGGGTGCAGGCTGCCCCCACCCCTCGGCCAGCTCACCGCTCGGCCTCACTGGCCCCATCACTGGCTCAGGGTCATCTTCATCTCATAAAAAGCAGAGGGGCCTGTGGGCTGGGACCCTCGGGCCACAGTTCTCAGTGCACATCTTATGCTGGCTTCCGCAATCCTCCCGCAAGACTGATGGCCTCTTCCCTGACACTCCAAACCAAACCCACCAGTTAACGGGAGCCCAACGCATACTTCAGATGCTTTACATAACGGACCTGCTATGTCTGGTCGCCTCAATATATTAGGCCTTAAAACCCGTGTTCATCGGTGGGACCCAGAGATGGAGCAGGATAAGGGGTTCTTCCCAGGGTTCCCCCTGCCCACAGGCCGGCCGGGCTCCGGGCAGTGGGCTCTTCTCCTGCCACAGTGACCCTTCCAAACCTGTTCCCAGTCTTAGCTCATGGCGTCAACCCTTACCTGATTCCCAAGTTTCCAAGGTCATTTCTAACATGACCGTCATTCCCCTGTGTCTCTTAAGACTGGCAGCGGCTTTACCTGGAGGGAGGAGGTTGGGGTTGGAGCACCTGCTTGAGGAAACCATCAAGAACCCAGATTCCCGGTAGCTTCCTGCACCACCATCCTTACCTTGAGAGAGTCTCATCCTCATGGTCACAAAAAGGCTGCTCCCAGTCCTAGCATCGCATCCACATCCCAGGCAGAATGGAAGGGGAAAATGCAGGACAAAGGTTCATGTCACCCGAGTTTGCTCCTTTTTATAGGGAAAACGATAGCTTCGCCTGGTGGACTTCGGTTTGTTTTACATGGGCACAGCGCAGTCACAGAACTAGGTGCCCTGCACCTTTCACCACACGGCCCCGGGGAAGGTGAGCAGTCACTAAGCACACTGCTTCCCTGAACAAAACTGAGTGTCTGTCGGTAAGAGGAGAATGGCTCCTGCAGCAATCAGCTGCCTACCTGCCGCGCGGCCCTACACATGAGCAGCCTGAGACCTGTAGAGCAGGGGTCCCCAAACTACGGCCCGCGGGCCGCATGCGGTCTCCTGAGGCCATTTATCCGGCCCCCGCCACACTTCCAGAAGGGGCACCTCTTTCATTGGTGGTCAGTGAGAGGAGCATAGTTCCCTTGAAATACTGGTCAGTTTGTTGATTTAAATTTACTTGTTCTTTATTTTAAATATTGTATTTGTTCCTGTTTTGTTTTGTTTTTTTACTTTAAAATAAGATATGTGCAGTGTGCATATGGATTTGTTCATAGTTTTTTTTTTATAGTCCGGCCCTCCAATGGTCTGAGGGACAGTGAACTGGCCCCCTGTGTAAAAAGTTTGGAGACCCCTGCTGTAGAGCGTAGCACGTCAGTTTCCTCAAGCCCACCGATCGTCCGCGCGCCAAGATTTCTGCCACCATTCAGACCCCCAATGGCAGCCTTGCCGAACTGCCCTCTGCCAGGCTCACCTCCACTCCCGTCCACGCTCCAGGCTGTCACCTGCGATCTTTCTAGCGCAGAGAACATGCTGCCTCCCTGCCCTCAAACCTCCAGCTCCTCTCCGTTGCTTGGGAAAGGAAGTCCAGATTCCTCAGGCTGACGTGCAGAGTCCTTGGCTATCCAGCCCCAACCAACTTCTTCCCTCGCGTCCCGAGTCCCCCCACTTCATGCTCCGGCCATATGTGCCTCCCAGGCCCCACCCAGCAGGTCCACCCAGGCCTCTGTGCCTTGGCTCGTGGCATCCCTCCGTCCAGGATGACTTCCTTCCTGCCCGTTTCACCTCTTGGAAATGCCCCTTTAAGTCTCAGAGGAAATGCCACCTCTCCTGTAACAGACTGCTGATCACCCCAATCGGGATCAATCTCTGTGGGGAGTGAACTGAGATGCTGGTGCCAGGTAAGGGGACAACCCTGCTTTATTCTGGAAGCTTGGGTCACTGTCTGGTACCTCACCCCTTGATTCTGCTGAACTGCATTGGCCACATGGGTCCCGAGCCTGTCCCTGACCCCAGGCACCTGCTTAGTAAAGTTACCCTCCTGGTACGTGTGAAGTGCAGTCTCCCTGCCAGGGGCTCTCGTTTGGAGCCTCAGTCTATTCAAGCTGGCAGAGCCTGGCATATGGTAGACACTTAATATATCTTAGCTGGTGTATTGCCAGGTGCTTTGGGCCGGCTGGTACAGAAAGGACCAGCTACACTCCTGTGCCCAGTAAATAGCTACCAGCTTAGCTCTGCTATAAAGATAGCATTACTGTTGGCTGACCTTACCTTTGACCATGGGAAAGATTCCATAGACATCCACCGAGCCCCCACCTCCAGCCCCCACCCCATCTTTCCCCTGAAGTGTTGCTAAGAGCTCATCACTGTGTCTCTTCATTCACCCTTGCTCCCTACCACTGGGACAGCGACCAGATCATCTGTCCAGAGGTTAAGTCAGATCTGTCACTCCTCGGTCCCACTTAGAATTAAAAACAAAAGGATCACTTCACTGGCTACACGGCCCCCCAGGCCCCTGCACCGCTGGTGCACCGTTCTCCAGTCTCTGAGCCAGCGCCACAGCCCTCCCCTGGGTACACAGAGAATCACCCCCTTTCTTTCTCTTCCTCCTGCAAAGCTGTGCCCCCCAGAGACCTGCATGCCTGTTTCCTCCCCTCCTTTGGGGACCTCCTCAAATACCCCCCCACCTAAAATGGCATTTGCCCCACCCCACCCAGGACTCCCCAAACCCCCCCCCCCACGCCATCCTATTCCCCAGCCTGGCATGCGGACACCTGACAGAGTGCCTACCCGTCTGCTCACTGACCTACTGCCATGAAGTGTCCCTGGGGTGGCCCAGCACCAGCACCTCGCTCCCGGATGGATCTCCACCTCCAGGCCGACAACTATGTATGTGACGTCCAAGGCGGCAGGACACAGCAGACATGGCTCTGTCCAGAAAGCATCAGCAGAGACCCGAGCCGAAGGGTCAGGCTGGGGAAGCCTGTCTGCAGCCTCTTCCCACTTCTCCTCGAGAAGGAAGGGCAGGCAGGGCAGCAGTGACATGTCCTGAGCACCCAGCATGTGTCCAGCAAAGCACTATGGGTGAACTTTAAAATAAACACGAGCATACAAGCCTCACCTGCCTACGCTGGCAATTATGACCACGATTTGAAATAGCTAGCCTTCCACCCTCCCCTTGGTTAGTTTGGACGCCCCTGCTGGGGGGGGGGAACATGCCCGCAGCCCCATCCGCCTGTTGGGCAATCTTTGAGTGACTCAGCCCATCTTACAGATGGTAAAACTGGGGCTCACCCTTTCACCACTCTTATTCAACATAGTTCTGGAAGTCCTAGCCACAGCAATCAGACAAGAAAAAGAAATAAAAGGTATCCAAATTGGAAAAGAAGAAGTAAAACTATCATTATTTGCAGATGATATGATATTGTATGTAGAAAACCCTAAAGTTGCAGTAAAAAAACTACTAGACCTGATAAATGAATTCAGCAAGGTGGCAGGATATAAAATTAATACTCAGAAATCAGAGGCATTTTTATACACTAACAATGAACTGTCAGAAAGAGAAATTAAGGAATCAATCCCCTTTACCATTACAACCAAAAAAATAAAGTATCTAGGAATAAATTTAACCAGGGAGATTAAAGACTTGTACTCAGAAAATTACAAAGCATTGATAAAAGAAATCAGGGAAGATACAAACAAGTGAAAGCATATACCATGCTCATGGTTAGGAAGAATAAACATCATTAAAATGTCTATATCACCCAAAGCAATTTATAAATTCAATGCAATACCAATTAAAATACCAATGACTTACTTCAAAGATATAGAACATATATTCCAAAAATTTATATGGAACCAAAAGAGAACACGAATAGCCTCAGCAATCTTGAAAAGGAAGAATAAAGTGGGAGGTATCACACTTCCAGATATCAAGTTATACTACAAGGCCATTGTACTCAAAACAGCCTGGTACTGGCATAAGAACAGGCATATAGATCAATGAAACAGAACAGAGAACCCAGAAATAAACCCACACTTTTATGGACAACTGATATTTGACAAAGGAGGTAAGAGCATACATTGGAGTAAAGACAGCCTCTTCAACAAATGGTGTTGGGAAAACTGGACATCTACCTGCAATAAAGTGAAACTAGACCACCAACTTACACCATTCACAAAAATAAACTCAAAATGGATAAAAGACTTAAATGTAAGCCGTGAAACCATAAGCATCTTAAAAGAAAACATAGGCAGTAAGCTCTCTGACATCTCTCGGAGCAATATATTTGCTGATTTGTCTCCATAGGCAAGTGAAATAAAAGACAGGATAAACAAATGGGACTTTATCAAACTAAAAAGCTTCTGCACAGCTAAAGACAACAAGAACAGAATAAAAAGACAAACTACACAATGGGAGAATGTATTTGCCAATGCATCTGATAAGGGGTTAATAACCAAAATTTATAAAGAACTTGTAAAACTTAATACTAGGAAGACAAACAATCCAATCCAAAAATGGACAAAAGAAATGAATAGATACTTCTCCAAAGAGGACATACAGATGGCCAATAAGCATATGAAAAAATGCTCAACATCACTAATCATTAGAGAAATGAGAATTAAAACCACAATGAGATATCACCTCCCACCAGTTAGAATGGTGCTCATCAACAAAACAACACAGAATAAGTGCTGGCGAGGATGTGGAGAAAAGGGAACCCTCCTGCACTGCTAGTGGGAATGCAGACTGGTGCAGTCTCTGTGGAAAACAGTATGGAGATTCCTCAAGAAATTAAAAATTGAACTGCCTTTTGACCCAGCTATCCCACTGTTAGGAATATACCCCAAGAACACCATAGCACTGTTTGAAAGAAGAAATGCACCTCCATGTTTATGGCAGCATTGTTCACAATAGTGAAGATCTGGAAACAGCCCAAGTATCCATCAGAGGACGAGTAGATTAAAAAGCTTTGGTACATATATACTATGGAATACTACTCAGCCATAAGAAGTGATGACATCAGATCATTTACAACAACATGGATGGACCTTGATAACATTATACTGAGCGAAATAAGTAAATCAGAAAAAACTAAGAACTATATGATTCCATACATAGGTGGGACATAAAGATGAGAGTCAGAGACATGGACAAGAGTGTGGGGGTGACAGGGTCGGGGGTAGAGGAGAGGGAGGGGGTTGGGGGAGGGGAGGGGCACAAAGAAAACAGTTAGAAGGTGACGGAAGACAATTGGACTTTGGGTGATGGGAATGCAGCATAATCAAATGTCAAAATAACCTAGAGCTGTTTCCTCTGAACATATGTACTCTGATTTACCAATGTCACCCCATTAAAATTAATCCAAAAAAACAACAACAAAAGAAAACCTGGGGCTCAAAGCAGCTCAGAAGCCTGCTCGGGGATTCAAAACGGGTCCACCCGACCCTGGAGGCCTCACCACCATCCGACCCGAAAGGAGCGTCTCCTGCGATGTCCCCACTCCCCTCCGCACTCTGCTCCTCTGAGCCCTGCCCAGGGCAGACGGCCTGGCCCAGGAAGCCTGCAGTCTAACTCCGGGTATACAGGGGGGTGGTCTTGAGCGTGAGGATCGGGGCCCAGCTCTCAAATGATTCACTCCGACCTGGTTCGCTCTCAGCTGCAGACACACCGTGGGCAGCCGTGAGTGTTGGACCACTGAGTCTGCTTGCCACGTCTTTGGAGAGACTCAGGCTACCCGGACTCTGTCTCCCCATCGCTAATCTGGAAGGTTGCTGGGTGGAGTTCGGAATGTGGAGTTTGGTTGGCATCTCTCGAGGGTTTCAGCGTCGTTGGGCTGCAGGAGACAGCATTTTAAGACAGCACTTCCTCCAGTTCCAAGCAACCGCCCTCCTCTTGGTAGCCCTGCAGGACCCTGTCTTGGCAGAGCCAAGAGACCTCTGGCAGCTTTGTCACTTTCTGTGTCCCTGCCCCTTCCTGTCCCGTGCCAGCCCCACGACAAGCTTCACGAGCTCTGCCTCAGCACCTGCTCCTCCCAGAGTCCGCAGTCTATGCACGTGCCTGGCGGCTCCACACTCACCCTTGACCATCATCCATCCCACTTGTTCCATGGGTCGCATCACCTCCAGGCACCTGGAGGTCAGCTGTCAGGCGAGGGGCACTCACTGAACCCCTGCCGTGTGCGGGCATGTCCTGCAGCCAGGGGTACAGGGACAGGACCCTGTCCTCAGGGAGCTCACGGGGCACGAGGTAAACACAGGACCTAACGGCTCAGGAAGACAGTGTCGGGACCTGAGGAGGTCCACGAAGAGGACAGAATGGAAGTTTGCGGAGAGAGCGTCCGGGTGGCCCCGGGCATCGGGAAGGGCTCTCTGAGGAGGTGGAGTTGGGGTCTGAGTGATGGGAAGGCAGCTACACCGAGATCTCAGGAGGAACATTCCAGTGGAAGGCTGAGGGCACGGCCTGTGTGTGGCTTAGCCTTTCTGTGGCCCAACTCTGCCTCCCTCACTGTCTTCCCTGGGAATGCCCAACAATGGACCGTCAACACGGGAACCCGGTCTCTCCGCTTCTGAGACAGACAGGTGGTCACGTGCAGGAACAATGAGGGCACAGTGGAGGAGAAAGTCAGTGAGTCCAGCGCTCAGGACATGGGTGAACAAGGGTGGGGAGTCAGGCAGTGACAGCCAGGGGACGGAGGGGGTCAGGAAGACGGGGGTGGGGGGCTTCAAAGGACCCAGGGGGTCAGAAGGGGAAGCGGACCGTCTGGAAGTGGGATGGCCCTGCTCCTCCCAGACCCTGGGACTGTGGGGTGTGGCAGCAAGCATCAGCCTCGCAGGAAGACCAGGAGGGAAGCACTGCTCTCGGCGGGCGGCAGGTGTGAGCTGGTGCAGGTGAAATGACCAGAACTCAGGATAGACCCTGCGTTCCGAAGTTCTCCGAGGAAGGGCTGGAGGAGGAGCCGGCTGGGTGATGGGGTCGCATTAGGAAATGCTCAGAGCGGCTGCAGGAAGTGGGCGGTCCTGGGTGACCCAGGAGACCCGGGTTCGGCCAGAGGCTAAGGCGATCAGGCGCTTGAGCCTTAGCCGGATCGGTTCTGAAACTCAGAACTCCGACCGATGGAGCCCAGGCTGCCCGGTACAGCCGGGGAGGCAGCACCAAGTGGACGGGAAGAGCAAACTTCTCGGACTGTTTCTGCAGATTCAGAGAAAAACAACTACATTATTTACACACGCAACACCCGGGGGTCAGCCAGGCTCCTCTGCCCCTCAGGGATTTGGAGAAATTTCACCAAAACTCCTGATTTGTGAGCTTTGAGCCTCCGGAGAGTTCCTCCCTTCCACACCCCAAACCCCACCCCCAAAATGGCTTTTGTGACTTCTCTGTTTTCTCAGGGTCTTCTCTCCAGCTCCGTGCTCTGTGCCCTGGAGACCCAACCCGACACTGGCCTGAGCACTCGGACACAAAGCCAGAGGTTGCTCCAGCTGCCACATCTGGGAGCTCAGCAGTTAAAGGCATGGGGACAGGGGACAGGGTCACATTGTGGGTCCACCGCCCCCTGCCCAGGTTCATGCAAAGTCAGGAGTCCTGGGTCCTCCCACCGGTCTGTTCCTAACCTCACCTTGCTCCCCCAGGAGCAAGGTCCCCGTCTGTCCCTGTCTGTAAAAGGGAAGGTCCCTTCCGGCTGTATCACCACCGAATCTTTGACAATGGCAGCCATGGACTCGAAAGTGTTCACACAGCTGCGTGTAAACCCACAATTCCCTTCTTTGCAGGATCTGTCTCAAGTTCCCCACGTAGCTTTGAAGATTAAAAAGCACACAGAGGCTTAGTCT
Source organism: Saccopteryx bilineata (assembly GCF_036850765.1). Classification (NCBI taxonomy): domain Eukaryota; kingdom Metazoa; phylum Chordata; class Mammalia; order Chiroptera; family Emballonuridae; genus Saccopteryx; species Saccopteryx bilineata. Next base: position 9,033,766 of record NC_089493.1, on the reverse strand, counting down.
GACGAATGGGCCGGGGTTAGGAGGGGCGGAGCAAGAACAGCCTCAGCAGTTCTTCTGGGTGGTCTCTAAAAGTATCACTAAATATTATTGTTCCGTCTTCTCCAGGATTGCGTTTTATCCATGATGGGCTCCCTCTGTGGGATCGCAGCTCTAGAAGTCAACCAGAGGCCACCAGCCTTCTCTCAGGGAAAGGTGGGCGGTGAGGCGGGCAGGGGTTCTCTGTGCCAGGCGTTTGCACATACATGAGCATCCTGCTGTGACAGAGGGGAAACTGAGGCCGGTCAGGACAGAGCCGAGCCAGGAGCCTGAGCAGATCTTTGAGCCCAGGGCGTCCCTTCCATGGCGCCCCCGGCTGGAGGGCCCCCCGACCCCCAGCCTGGCCCTCCTGGCCCCGGTCAGTGCCTGGACCGCCCACCCGGGCTGTTCCAGGACCTCTCTGACAACCCTGGGGGCCGAGGGGGCCTGTCCGACGGCCAGGCCTGGGCCCCACCTGGCTTCCATCTGAGCAACTTGGCTTTTACCAGTGTATGATTTTGAAACTCAAAAAGTTTCTATTGCTTACAAAATTTTAAGTTTGGTCAAGGCAGCTATGTGTTCCACTGTCACTTTTTTCTTGCTTTCACATGGGTTTCAGCAAAACATAAGGCTCTCTGCCATCCAGAGTGCCGAGAAGGCAGTGGCAAAGGCAGCTGTGCGTCAGGGCAGGGGTTCAATTCTACTGAGGAGAGGTGTGTGCATATGTTATGTGCCCGTGCACACCTGCGCGTGCGTGTGTGTGCATGTGCGTGCATTGTGTGGTGTGTGTCTGTGTGTGTTTTGGGGGGTGTTTGATGTGGGGTGTCTGTGTGTGCACCTCATCCTCTCACAGAAAGTCTAGCGAACAGGTCTGGCGGACACCCTGACTCACCCCTAAGCGGCGACCGCACCCGGCAAGCATGGCCTTGTTTACCTCCCGGGGTCTGAGATACACAAACAATAAATCCAAACAACATGCTTGCCTGCAGAGTTTCTGGCCTGCTCTGAATTCACATCTGGAGGGACCCCCCCAGGGACACCCCCCACCCCCCCGCCGCCACAACCAGGGCTCTTGGCCCTGCTGCATAGATAGAACCCTCCCGAGTGCTTGAAGATGGCATGGTGGGGACGCCCCAGCCACCAAGCTGCCTGGTGGCTATGAAGCGAGGTTCTAGAAAGAGCCCTGGTTTGGGCATAGGTCTGGTCGCAGATCGGACCCTTGTCTCCAGACCACTGGTGCATTCCTGGCTCCCACAGCCGCCCCCGATGTCCAACCCCCTCCTGTGTGCTCCCCCAGCTCCAACCAGCATGTGCAGCAGTGAGCGTCCAAAACCACAGCTGAGGGCCCGAGGCCCCTGCTTCAGGGCCCTGCTGACAACAGGACACCAACCAACCCGCTGGCAGGGCCTGGGGGGCCTGGTACGACCCGGGCCCACCTGGCAGGTGCACACTGAGTCCCTTCTTGACTTGATTCCTGAATTCATCTAGACAGGGATGCCCAGTCAACCCAGCACCCCCGCCCCCGTCGGCGTCCCTCTGCACCATCTGGACTTCCGCCAGGAACTGTTGGACAGTGGGCGGGTGGGCTCAGAGCTTGCTGAGTGAAGAAAGGAAATAAGTGAAATATGCGAGGGTGCTTTGAAAATAATAAAGAACTGGAGTCACAAATGTAAGAAATTGTTACGATTAGCAAGAAGGCTACTGCCAAGTGGTGCTGGCCAATGTTTCTGTTCTTATGATGTGCTTTTATGGCAATAAATAATTTAAGAAAAACCAATCAACTGATTTTTTTTAAAAAGTAATGGCAATTGTTTTCTCATTGTAGAAAATACCAAGAAAAAATTGAATGTAGTTAGTCCAAGAAACTAGATCTAACCCAATGACACTTTGGTGTGTTTTCTTCCGGTCTGTTTGTTGTGTAGACGTGTATGTGTGCAAATAACTAAAGTAAGTAAGATCACATTGCATCTGTTCTATATCCTGCTGTTGTCAGTTCACATTTATTATGGATACTTGCTGTGTTTTGACATCTGAGCTCACATTCCAGCACCTGACTTCCTAGCTTGGTGACTGTGGGTGACTCATTTCATCTCACTTGAACCTCTGTGTTCTTATCTCTAAAATAATGAGCATCTGAGCAGGACAGGTGCTGCTAGTGTTCACCAATATCAATTCCCATCTCTTTAGAGACACACTGTCAAATTCTATTTCCCAGACTCCTTTGCAGCTAGGTGAGGCCAGCTGACCACATTCTGGCTAATGGGATGTGGGAGGAAGTGATGAATCCACTTACATGCCTGGCCCAGAAGATCTCCCACAAACTACATCCTCTGTTTCTTCTCACCCTCCAGGCCCCAGGCTCCAGGTGATTGGATGAACCAAGGTGACCGTGAAACAACAAGATAGAAGAGCCACAAAATGGAACACACCTGAGTCCCCCCAAGTCTGAGCTTGGAGAAGGACCCAATTGTCCTGTGATGTGAACAAGAACTAAACCTCCATGCTTAAGCCACGGAGGCATCAGGATTTATCCGTCTCTGCAGCCTGGCCTCCTCTGACAGCTACCGACCTCATATGGCACTCTGTGCCTTTAGATACCATATCAAAATCACTGCCCAAGAAAAACACTCAACAAACATGGACCTTTAAAAATGAAAGAATGGTAAGTGAACAAACATACCATTTACTAAAGTCGGGCAGGGTGCACCTAAGGTTGGTGGGAGTCCGGAGAGGGAAAGGCCTCTGTGGACAGGAGCAAGCAGTAAGAGGAGGCGCTGACAGACCTGCTGGGGCGTGTGTGACCTGGGTCCTGGGGAGGAACTGAAGGGACCATTCCTTCAACCAGCGCGTGTGTGTCAACCAGGCAGGAGGCAAGAGGAGCAGTAAGGGACACTGCACAGTCCCTGAGAAGGTGGAAAGCCTAGAGCAGGGGACCACAATCCGCTCCCAGAGCTGGCCACTGGCGGGCTGTAAAGGCCTTCGGTGGGGGCTCCTCACCCTGTTCACATCCTACTCTGGACCCCCTGGACTGTCCTGGAAGGAGCCCTTCCTCTCAATAGCAGTAGAGGTGGCCTTGCTTGCTAAAGTCCCCAAGAAGCCACAGAGTCCAAGAACCCGAAGGACCCAGCTTGGTTAGGGTGGAACAGGAGAGGGGCATTTAAAATAATCTGAATCTCCTTTCTCAATACATGGCTTGTGTTCAGACAGATAACAGCAGTTCAGTGTCAAAGGCAGAGCATGAGTGCATTGTTTTTTTGTTTTATTTTTGAGAGAGAGAGAGAAAAAAAAAGAGAGAAACAGAGAGAAGCATCAACTCCTTGCTTCAACTTAGTTGTGCACTGATTGACTTGACTGGGGATTGAACCAGCAACCGTGGCCTCAAACCAGCGACCTCAGGTTTGAGCCGGCAACCGCATGCTCAAGTGGGAAACCCTGTGCTCAAGCTGGCAACCCAGGCTGGTGATCTCAGGATTGAGCTGGAGACCTCGGCATTTCAAGTCAACACTCTATCCACTGCATCACCACCAGTTAGGCGATGTCACTTTTCTTTAGAACCTTCCACCAGCCTCCCATCCCACCTGGAATGAAACCTAAAACCCTGCCCATGATCTGCAAGGTCCTACATGATCTGGGCCCTCCCACCACTCTTCCATAGTGAGAAAAAGCCTGGCTAGTTTTCACCAATACCTCTGCCACACTGGTAGGTATTTTCAGGTCCCGCCTCTTGCACCTAGGAGATCAGGGGTCTGAGTTCTGACCAGTGAAATGTGGACAAGAGTCAAGGGCTCCCCTCTCCACCAGTCTGCAAACCCACTGCACAATTCACAATTCCCCACAACCTCTTTCTTCTCTCTTTACTGGCTGGATGCAAGGATCCAATGGAGAGCTCCCAGACACTCAGCCCTCGGGGAAGGCTGGGTGACATGACATCAGGAGTCTGTGTGTCTCAAAGACTAAGAGCGTCCCCCATACCCACACGGGGCTAGGAAATGAACTAGAAATAGACCTTGATCTCATCAAACAGTCTGAGCTCTGAAACTTACTTGTTACTGCAGCTGGCATTACCTGACCCTGGCTAATGTAATCCTTGCCTCCCTGCCATTCTGCAAGCTGCCTATCCCCTCCTCTGGCACCCGCCTTCCCACACCGCACTCTACCTGCACCAGCCTTCCCGGCATCTCTCCTCATGGGCCAGGCCTGCTCCTGCCTCCGCCCTTGGCCACCGCTCTCCCCCTCGTCTCCGAAGCTCTTCTCCTGACGTCACGGATGGTCCCTTCTCGCCATCCCATTCCCAGCCTACACCATCATCGTAGAGAGACTCTTCCTGATCATTCTCTCTAAAACTTGCTCCCTCCCATCATGCTCTATTTCTCACTCCTTTGTTATCCTCCTAGCGCTTATCTAGAAGTACCTTTATCTATCATTCTGCTTTTTTAGTTTTAATCTCTTCCCTCTAGAATATATAGCTCATGAGGTCAGGGATGGGGCCTGTTTCATTCAGTACGATATCCCAGCACCTAGAATTTTGTACGTGCTTTAAGATGCGTGGTGGGTCAAGGGCAGGTTTACAATTGTGCGTACTCACAAGACAGAGCTCATTCTCGTATGGTTATTATTTATTAGTTACTATATTATTCTCCGTGTGAACAACAGTCAGCCTACTTTGGCCCCACCCTGTTTTTGGGAAATGAACGAATAGTGAATAAATGTATGAGCAAACCCTAGTCCCGGGATACCTGGGTTAAAACCCCTCCAGTCACCCAAACATTTCAGAGCAGAGGGTTTGGGGGGGTTTTCCATCAATTTACCTGAGAAGGGTGTGCTTGGCCTAAGGTTCAGGGTCAGTTTGTTTATTCTGCCCGCTGAAGGAGGTCCCAGATGTCTCCATAGCCTCCCCGGAGCAGAGAGGCTTGCGGCCTTGGTTCTGTAGGTCCCATGGCTGCCGGCTGCCGATGAATTTGGCACACGGGTCTGGAATAAGTCAGAGGTATTTTTCCATGTTGCAAGAAAAGAGCCCGTAACTTGCCCCTCGCCGTGGGAGGCTGGGGCATGCGAGGGGAAAGCCCAGAGCAGCCCCTTGAGACCTTCAGAGCCAACCCCTGCTCCGCCGTGCCAAGACTCAGGGAGACTGGTCCTCCAGCACCTTCTCCAGGGAGAGCTAGCTCTGCCTTGACTCAGGGAGCCAAACGGGTCGGGGCAGTGACCCTGCGCCCTGTCTCCCACGGAGCTAGCCCGGTCCTGCCCACTTGGCAGATGAGCAAACTGAGGCCCTGAGAGGGCAGGAGGCCCTCGCCGGTTCTGTCCAGGGCTTGCAGGGAAGCCAGGCAACTTCCTCCTCTGCCTGATTCTCAGCTTCCCACCAGTAAAACGGAGAGCGGATGCATTTCAGCCTTCGCCCCAAGCCATGAGATGAATAGTCCCAGAATCACTCCTTCCTTACAGATGAGGACACCAAAGCACAAGCAGTTGGACAGCGCGCCCAGGCAGAGTACAGAACGCGGGTTCAGACCCGGCAGTCTGGGCACCTGACCACCGTGCTGCTCACAGGTTGATGCCGGTCTCCCTGGAGCTGACCTCCCAGGGACCTTCAGGACCGAGTGGGTGATGGGTGCGGCAGGGGCGGTACACTGACCTTAGAAGAGGAGAAGGTGTCCCCAGAGGGAGGAGGAGAAAGCTGGGTTAGTCAGGCTTCTTTGGAGAAACAGACCAGGAGGGTATAGAGAGAGGAGATTTACTTTAAGAAACTGGCTCGTGAATTATAGAGACTGGAGAACCCAAACCGCTGCTCTGTCCTGAGTCTCGGCCACCAGCCCACCCTGCAGCGCTCGGACTCGCCGCCTCTACAGTTCCTTGAACCAACTCCCTAAACTCAATCCTTTTCTCTGAAGACACACATCTCATTGATTCTGTTTCTCTGAAGAACACACACACACACACACACACACACACACCTGGCTCCAGTCAAGCTTACCTGCCCTCAGTGTAGGAAAATGGCTGAGAGATTAAACTGCAGCCTTGAGACAAGTCTTGGGTGTGGACTTCGGCACGCCGAGTCCTGCCGGGGGGCAGAATGCTGCCTCGGCAAGCACCACTACAATTGTTTACAGGAAGCAGCTGATCCCTACAGCCATTTTCCTACATGCCTGGGGGGCACCGATCAGTCATCTTTCTCTGCACCTGAATCCAGTGTAGACTAATTTGACCCAGGCTCTGCTAATCTGCTTGATGAGCAAAGAGACCAGTAAATTCAATGAGGCTGCAGAGATCTGGGCTCTCAGTCCTAGAGGCCGGGGGTTCCCTGTGCCCATCTTTTCTCTATGTTGTGTCTTGTGTGTTGTTTCTTAAGTCCTGCAGCACCTTCCTCTCGTGCCCGCCCACTGCTGAGCTGGTCTCGGCACCCCAGTTCTTCACAAAAAGCCTCTCTGTTCAGTCCTATCCATGAGCCACCCTCTGCAAGCCTCAGGGTCTCCGCACATGCTGTTCCCGCCCCCAGGAAAGCTATCCTGCCTGCTCTCCTGGCTAAACTTTCCTTCTGACAGCAGTTTAAATGTCGCTTCCACAGGGGCTGGTTCCCTGTCCACTTAGCACAGAAGCGGCTACACAATCTCTTGCACAACTGTGTGTTTAGTATTTGTCTTCCCCCAAGGCCTGGGTGCACCGGCCAGGGGGCGTCAGGGCCAGCTGCATTCTCTGGAGTCCTCACGGCCTGCGCTGGGCTCAAGGCAGGTCGGCAGGCACTGGAAAAGGCCGAGTCACCGAATCTCTATTGTGACCCAGATCTGCATTTCCAGCCGGATACAGCATGATCGTTCTCCACCATTCCTGATTACATACTGCTTGCCTGGATGACAGACTCACACTCAAAGATTTCTCATCTTTGCACAATCCCTGGTCATATGCTTGATTAATTATCCCGCAACCCCACCCGAGACCTTTCACCCACATGTCTGTCTCCCCGCGGGGCCTCTCTCAGCGTCTCCTCTCCTGCTGTGTCATCCCGGGTCACACGCCTGCTCGCAGGGGCTCAAGCCCCCAGGGTTCATCTCAAATTCCACCGTCCCTTTAGAATTGGACAACCCAATGGCAAGTTCAGAATGGAGATCGGCTCAGCTGCGAATTCCCTGCGTAACCTGGGGCAAGCCACTTACCCTCTCTGGCCAGGTCCACGCTCTGTAAAGTGAGAAGCTGGATCACAGGGTCACCGGGGGCGCCTCAGCCCCGATCCCGCGGTCCATGGTCACCCATCTCCTTCCGCATCTCGGTAACACTGACAGTTTTCTCTGCCAAGACTTCCTGTGCCTGGGAGCAAAACCCACCCCTCACCTTTCTGCTCCAAGTCTTCCTTATCCCACCAGACTGTGCCACACCAGCCACGCCTGCCACACGTGCCACACCCGCCACGCCTGCCACATGTGCCACACTCGCCACGCCTGCCACACGTGCCACATCAGTCTAGAGGCAAATTCAGAACCACAAGAAGAAAACAGAATTTGCCTCCTTCTTTCCTCACCAGAGATTAATTGTATATAGAAGCTGAGCCAGCAGCAGCTCTCCTCAAAGGGTCTTACTCACACACTTGCACACTTACCCCTGCACATTCACACTCACACACCATGCTCACACTCACACTGGCTCTCTCACACACACACACCGCAGTTCCCTTACTTCAGGCTGGGTTGTGGTCCTGAGGAAAAGAAGGCGGTTCCGGCATGTGCACCGGAGACAGAGGGAGGATGAGGAGGAGGAAGAGGAGGAGGAGGAGGCACAGAAATGGGAAACCTCCCAAAAGTCGGACAGCCAGGACGGACAAGCAGGACCGACAACCAGCCTGGGGTCTCGTCCCGAGTCCCACAGTGGGACACACCAGTCCACCACCACTTCCTGTTTAAATAAGATTCTTCATATAAAAGATTACATTCATTCACAGAACATGTGAATTAAACCATCACGCCACATCCCTTCAACTTACATAGCAATGTCTGTCAGTTATTTCTCAATAAAACTCATATAAAATGTATAACATCAAGTAATGGTAAACTGCCTCCCACGTACCCAACGTTAAGACACAGAACATCACCAACATGTTAGAAGCGCCCATGTGTCCTTCTGGACTGCAGCACCCTGACCATGGTCCAACCTCATATCCATCCACTCGAAGGTCAGGCTCCTGGAGAACAGCCCCCGCTGGGCCCAGCTCCGTCACACGTCCCCCGGGTTGTTTACAGTGTCCAGGAAACTGCGCGCTGTGGTGGCACGGAGCGGGCCGTCCCAAAGCGTGCCACAGGGACTCACTGACCGTCTTAAATCAAAGTTACCCGAGAACAGCCTCTTCCCTTGGGGGCAGGGATCTCCCGAGAAGCCCCCGAGTCTTCCACACGGAGGCCGCCGATGGGACTGGCCTGCAGCGGAGCCCCGAGCGCCCCTTCTCACTGAAAACAGCACGAATGAGGATGGGGCCGGAGCGATGACTTCTCCTACTGTCCGTGGGACCGAGATGGCTAACCGCCCACCAGGATCTATTCTCCTTAGTTCTTAGGAGCTGGGCACACGGTGCCTGGTGAGGCTGCACCCCCAGGCAGTCGCGGATATGGTATATGCTATTTGGTGGGGGAGGGGGCGGCTGTCTAGGACTTAGACCACTGGTTGTGATTCCACCACATTCTCTTTCCCTTTACTCTAAGGTGAAAGCCAGACATGGCAGTGACCCAGCTCCAACTGTGCAGATAACAACAATTACCTAAGCAATAATGGAGCAACAGATGCTATGTACCTGAGTCCCTGGATGACTGCATGGAGTCCAGAGACCCTGACATACTGAATCATTGACTCAGGTTGATGAGAGCACGAGAGATAACCTTCTGTGCATTGAGCCACACTTGGGGAGTTAGGAGGCTCTTTCTGCAGAAGCTCAGCTCTCACTCTGATACACCCACCAGCCAGAAAGGCCTTTATCCCACTGCCCAGAAGAAAGACGCTCTTTGTAGGCACAGCACAGCACCCACAGAAGCTTACTGGTCAGCCGGTCTCAACCCAATTCGCTTGTCCTGTGCTGTAGGACCCTCGGCTTTAAGCAGTAACAGTGTTACCCAGCAGTCTCACCTATAAAGTGTGCATGAACCCTGAATGGGGTAACACATCTCTCTATCATATCCCCAGCCAAAATGAGGGGGTTTGAGGGAACGGTACACAGAAGCGGCAGGGTTTGGGGGGGGAGGGTAAAGACAGCTAGCTCTCTGTGCCTAGACTGTCGTTTGACGGGGGTTGAGAAGGGTAAGCGTTTGCACTGCTGCAGGGAATACCTGACATTAACATCTAGAAACTGTGAGGGGCAAAGGAGAAGCAAAAGAACGGGACACAGAAGGAGACGGTGAGAGGCAGACTACAGCCCAGACGTGAAACCAGCTAGGAAGGCAGGGCTCGCATTTAAAGGCAGAGCGATAATAAGAGAATAACGAGAAGACAGAGGCTGGTGGCGGGGATCACATTTCACCACGTCCATGCCTTGGCTTCCCATCTGCTCCCCGGTGTCCCGAGTTCCATCATCACCACGATGAGAACCATCTGGCTGTCCACACGCTCCCCCTCAACGCCGGTGTTTTTCCAGCGGGCGTGCCACATGGGGAATGTCAGGCGTGAGTCACAGGCCAGATGTCAGCAGGGTCTCCATCATCGCCCTGGCTGGCCTCTCGCTCAGATGGGAGAGCCAGGCTCGAAGGCCGGCCCGCCAATGCCGCTTCCCAAATGGTGATCATTGCCACCTGGACAGCGTAGGAACCTGACAAAATGTCTTCACGGCCCCGCCCACGTGGTCTTCACGGCCTGATGGTACGGCCTGGGTTCAGTGGGAGATGGCTCAGAGCAGGGAGGTGATGTGCCGTAGGGGACACGGCCAGGAGAAGGTGGACTTTCACGGCCTGATGGTATGGCCTGGGTTCAATGGGACGTGGCTCAGAGCAGGGAGGTGATGTGCCGTAGGGGGACACGGCCAGGAGAGAATGGACCTCAGGTCCCCAAGGGGCAGGTCCTCCTCCTGTCCCTGTTGTGACACCTGTCATCTGCCTCCCTTCTGCGTGACTGTCTGACAGCCTCCTTCCAGGACTTGGGGTGTCCCCACAGGGCTCTGGCTCCTCGCCTCAGCAAGCTCCCGGCCAGCTCGGGCTGCCCCGCCAGCATCGGTGGGCGCATCGCCCGTGCCCTCCACCCCTGCGCAGTTTCCGAGCCCGGCCCTCAGCTGGGGTCTGTCTTACAGCACCATCTGCCCGGAGCGGCAGGCAGAGAGGATACTGAGTACCCCTCTAGGTGACGGGCGGGGTGTCCAGAGCCTGCTTGGCCACTGAGATGCTGGACCTGGCTTCCAGTGCTGACGGCCTGAAGCAAGTCACTGCTGTTCTCCGAGCCTCAGTTTCCCCACATGTAAGAATGGAACTAATTCTATATGCATGACCAGGGTGTTTAAAATATTAAAAGGAATAATTCTAGAAAGATTTGAGCTTAGTTCTGTCAAAAGGAGATGCTGAAAAATAGCTTATAATCATTTATCATCATTGGGAGGCACGGGAAGGCACAGACTTCCTGGCTGGCGGGATAGTTTTTTCAGGGTGTATCCCCCAGTCTGCACCTTCAGGTGGGTCCCAGTCCAGGAGAAGGGCAGGCGGGCAGAGCCGCAGAGCTGTGCACAGACCCCCGTGACCTCAGACTGCGGGGATCGGAAGGCCTCGCTCGAGCCGTGCCGATGCTGCCTCACTAATAAATGAGAATGAGATTAATGACTTAATACTGAGGAAATGTGATGGGGCCCCCAGGTGACCCAGGGGAGATGGGGGGCAGGGGCACGCATCCCCTGCAGTGACAGGACCAGCCTCAGCACAGGGCACAGAGCTGCCCCTACTCCTTGCCTTCACTGCCCTGACCCAAGTGAGCTGCACCCCCACACACACCCTGTATGGGGATAGGACAGCATTTCCGGAAGATTTCTGCTGCTGCCCGTGGCCAAGGAGTGTTCAACCTCAGACCCAGAATAGAAGTTATTGATCCTGACCTGAGATGGCGCAGTGGACAGAGCGTCGACCTGGAACGCTGAGGTCGCCAGTTAGAAACCCCAGTCAAGGCACATATGAGAAGCAACAACTATGATTTGATGCTTCTCGCTCCTCCCCATCTCTCTTTCTCTCTCCCTCTCTCTCAAACCAATAAATAAAATATCTTTTACAAAAGTTATTGAGCAGAGCGTGCCATGTACCGCGTGCATTGCCTGTTAAGTCCTTGCCCAGGCCAGTGAGCTCTGTTTCTAGCTGCGCCTGACAGAGCAGGAAACTCCGTCAGTGCCTTGCTGAGACTCACAGCAGAGCCGAAGCGTGCCGTACCACCCCCACCTGGCCGCACATGTGCCAGCACCCTGAGTCCCTGGGCTTTGCTGAGATGGACCCCAGGGCACAGAGCCCACTCTGAGTCCAGTGGACCCCAGTTGGGGGCCCGTGCTGACCACATGTGGGTTTGAGGCCTCTGTGCTGAGCGAGGTGGGTACCTGTGCCTCTGGGACCCCAAGCAGACAGACACCCGACCTTAGCACCCCTGCGTCTGAGGGTGGAGTTCAGAAATCCATGTGCCGCAAGCAGCTGCCACTTAACCTCTTGGCGTCTCCATTTGCAGTGTAAGGCTTTTGTTCCTGGGCTGGGAATGGACCACTTTGTTGTAAGAGAACTTGGGATGGGGAAGGAGCCACCCAGAGATATCTGTTCCAGTCACCTCCTTCACGGCACTTTGTTACAATGGCCCCAGGAAACTAATACCCTCCCATGATCCAAACATTCAAGGGGCAGGGCTGGTAGAGGAGGCCTCCCCAGGAAGGTGACCTGAGAGTTCGCCTCTGAGAAGCTGAGTGGCCCTAGAGGAAACATTGTAGTGTTGACACTGGAAGGTCCCCACAGCGTTCCTGCTCGCTGCTGGACTGTTCCTCCGTGAGGCTCACCTGTCACCGAGGCCAGCTCAGCTGTGCAGAACCTTGGACCAGCCGTTCTTTAATATAAACAGCCAGCCAGGGGCACTGGCCTTTGAGGAAGCCTGCTAACCTAAGAGCAGAGAGGGAAAGAGGCCAAGGGTAAGCAATGCAGAAAACAGAGGACATTTTTAAAATTACAATTAATATCCTCAGGAGGAAAAAAAAAAGGCCTCCGCTACACAAGAACAGGATGCTATAAAAATGAATAAGAATAAGCAGAGATCTTGCATATTAAAAATATCATCACTAAGAACAGAAGAAAAATACCTCAGGAAAATATCTGTGTGTCTGACAGAGGATTTACATCCAGACTATACAAAGAGCTCTCAAAACTTTACAATAAAGATTATCAACAAACCAATGCAAAAGTGGACAAAAGGTCTGAACAGACAGGTCACTATAAAAGGATAGATGAGGGTAAACAAGGAGATAGGAAGAGGCCCAGATCATTAGTCACCGCTGAAATGCAAACTAAAACCACAAGAAGGTGCCACCACTACACACACCCTGGGGTGGCTACAATTTAAAAGAGTGACTTTACCAAGTGCTGGCGGACCTGTGAGCCGGCCGGAGCTGCTGGATGTTGCCGGCAGGAATGTAAAATGATGCAGGCAGTTTGGAAAACGGTTTGGAAGCTGCTTAACCAGTTAACCACCCCCTTCCCATTCAGTCCAGCCGTTCCGCTCCTAGGTTTGACCCAAGAGAAAAGGAAACTGTACGTTCAGACGAAGACTTGTGTGTGACTGCTCCTAGCAGCTTGCCTGTAATTGCTCAAAAACCAGAGACCACCCGGATGTCCCTTTAACAGATGAATGAACAAGCGAATCGTAGTACTTCCGCTCACAACGAAAAAGAGTCACGCGCAGTTGGTACAGACGACAGCACGGGTGAATTTTGAAATAATTATGTTGAGTAAAAGAAGCCAGACCGAAAAAAGAGAACATAGTTTATGACTTTATTTTTATAAAACTCAAATTAAATCAACAAACTAATCTTTAGTGACCAAAAGTGACGTGAATGGAGGTGGAGATTTCTAAGGGGCTCCCTGGGCTAGTGGATATGTTTGATATTTGGAATGTGGTGATGGTTTTAACGTGTATATGTATGTAAGAACTTAGCAAACTGTGCGCTTTAAATACGCATGGCTTATTATGTCCATTGTTCCTCAGTAAAGCTGTTTAAAAATAGGAGAACTGACATTTATATTTTTGAAAGAAGGGTTGGACGATAACATCAAGGAAAGTTCCAGAAGAAGAAAGTGGGAGCAAATCAAAGGGAGGAACTTGTCAAAGAAATGATACATATGACCTTATTTGGGAAAAGAGTCTTTGCAGATGTGATTAAGATGACGAGATGATTCTGGATTGTTCTAATGGGCTAGAAATACCGTCACAAGTGTCCTTATCAGAGGGGCGCAGACAGAGAGACAGGGAGACGGCCATGTGAGACGGCACAGGGGGAGTGATGCGGCCATGAACACCAAGGAGTGGTGGCAGTCACAGAGCTGGAGGAGGGAGCAGAACCCAATGTCACTGTGACTTTGAGCTCCAGCCTCCCGACCTGTGAGAGAATATATTTCTGTTATTTTTAGCCCTAGGATTGTGGTAGTTGATTATAGCATCAATAGGAAACCCAGAAAACCTAGTCATGGCGCAACTCTTGCCATCCTGGTAATGACAATGACATAGCCACATTCTGTCCTACATCATCTAGCGTCCCACATCATCTGGGCCTAATAGCATGAAGACTGGTGACTGATACAACCAGGTCCTTATAGAATCATATCAAGAAGATGGGGTAGGGGAAGCAAGAGGAATATATACATATAATATGTATGGTATATATGTATATAATATAAATTATACACATGATATATATATACATATACACACACACACGGTAATGCACAAGAAGGGGGACATACAAAGTGGAATGTCATACCAAGTGCAGGGAACAGCACAAGCAAAGGCTCAGAGGCATGGCAACCTGAGATACTGATTGGCCCACAGGCAGTGTCCTGGGCAAGTTTGCTTACTTGGGATCCCCCACATCTCTAAACACCTTTGTAGAGTTTTGGGGACTTCCCACCCAATGAGTCTGGGAGAATGACAAATATTTTCCCAGCCTCTTTTGCAAATGGGGGGGGGGCAGGGAGGTCACCAGGATTTTTCCAATCCTCCATTCCCACTAGGGACTTTCAGTCAGAAGCTAGTGAGCACCTAGGGACCCATCCCAGGAAGATGGCGGCAGGTGCGCCCAGCTCCCCGACGCAACAGGGCCGGGCCTGGGCGCACCCGCGGGGGCAGCCGTGGGGTCTGTGCCCAGTGGGGCAGCAGCAGCGTTTGCACAGGAGCAGCTTGGAGGTGGCCTTGGGCCCCACTCCCAGGTGCACGGCCTGCAGGCCGACTCTCTATAGCAGCCCCATCCACACCCTCAGCGCTGGCACGGACCCACTGCCTTGGGGCCCAGCCTGCTTGCTGCCTCTCCTGTGGGCCTTGGAGCCTGTGGGGCAGGGCAGGGAGGCTGCCTTTGCTCATTCACAGCAACTCTTCCTCCCCGTTTCCCTTGGGCCAGGCACCGTGTCAGTCTGTCATGTGACATCATTCCCTTTGGCTGCCATGAAGTTGCTAAAAATATCCTCAAATAAACCCTGGAATCAAAAAAAGGTGACCCTCAGGAAGGGAAAGGTCACCTCCTCACTTTCTGAATCACTCGGTCTGGGAAGAGCGCAGAGCTGGTGCCTGGAAGGGCAGCCGGGGCCCCCCCACGTGTCCCCCACCCACGTGTCCCCCACCCACGCGTCCCCCACTGGGCCCTGGCCTATTTCTGGCCACAGGGAACTCTGGATCCAGCTCCCACCTCGACACACTCAAGGTTCGTGACAGGGCGACATTTAGGATGGTGGTTCCTATTTATGGAACAGAAACAGGACATGCTTATTCACTGTCACCCTAGTGACAGGGGGGGCTAGTTCCTCCCTTAGCCCCCGAGGACCCCTCCCCACACATCACCAGGATGCTTCCGGGACCCACTCCAATGTCACTCACCTCACAGGGCTGTAAGGAGGTGGCCACATGAGGAGTCCACAGGGTGGGAGGGAGCCGTTCACCTTGACGTGAGAAATCAGGGACCCATCTCCCCCGGCTCTGCGAGCCCTGGGCTGGCCCACGGGGACAGAGCTGGCCTCAGTGGGTGTTTGATGCACAGACGATGGATGAAGAGACGGACAGATGAGTGTGAGCTTTAGGGAGGCCCCAAGGTACAATGGAGAAGGTACAGGCTGAAGGGACTGCCTCATGGCCGCCTGCAGCCTTCCTGGGCCTGTTCCGTGAGCACTTATTGAGCGCCTCGTGTATGCCTGTCTGTGGACAGGTGGACGGTGTAGACACGGCCGCTGTGCGCATGGAGCTACGAGAGCACAGGGCCACAGGCAACATACAAGTGAGCAAAGACACTCACTGCACGCGGTGGGCGGCCCACAGAACAGCCCCAGGCCACACCGAACAACAAGCATGGCTGAGAAGCTTCCCTGTAAGGACCCACAGAGGCTGCCACAGGGAAGGTAGGGAAAAACAGTCCCAGGGGAGGGAGCCAGCAGTGCCAATGTCCTGGGGCAGAAAAGTACTGGGTGGGGGAGAAGGCCTGGAGCTGCGTTTGATTTTAGATGCCGCACAACCCACAGGAGGGTAGTTGGCCATCTTAAAAATGCCTCTGGACAGAAACCAGATCAGTAGTTCCCAGACGGTGGGGGACGGAGGAGGCTTGACCACAAAAGGGTTACACAGGCCATGTGTGGGGTGATCGAGCTGTTCTTGTGGTTCTGGGGTGTCGCATACATGATTCAGCATTTGTCAAAACCCACAGAGCCAGGTATCACAGAGAGCGAACTGTCCCACGTACACGTGTTTTTATTTTCTTTTTCCCAGGAACAAAGCTTCCTCGGGCAGCTGTGAGGAGAAGGCGGGAAGGGGCTGGAGGGGCAGCAGGAACTGGCTGGGGCCACCGTTGTGCTCGTGGGAAAGTGGCAGGGACCGGACAGGTGGTGATCGTGGGGACGTGTAGGTGAACACAGTTGTTGACTTCTGGGAACCTCCATTTCCTCCCTGGGGACACGGAGCCATGACTCCCCCCTGCGAGCCGACCGTGTGGGCTGGAGGTGACACCAGTAACCCTCTGGGCAGGCCTGGCCGAGAGCACGGGGCTCGGCACTCAGGAGCCGGGGGGTTGTGTTTGCCAGAGGGTGGCTGCGACCGACCTCCGGGTGCCCCGCATGAGCCATCTGCTTCAGAAAACAGGCCCCGTGGGAACTGGAGGGAAATCGCTCAACAGTGAAGGGCACCCGGCGGGAGGCCCCTGGCCTGGGGACCAGGTGACGTCCCGGGCAGAGGAATGCAGCCCAGGGTGTCGTGTAGTTAGAGCGTTTCTCTCTCCCAGGGAGGCCTGAGTGTTTGAGTCGGGGCTAAGTCGGAGAGGGGGGTGGGGGAGGCAGGGAGGAACAGGGAAGCCCGGCTCCCACACGCACCCACCGGAAGGTGGAGACGCCCGCTGATTCCCAATCCTGCGGGCCAGAGCGCATGGCTCAGGAGGCCTGTCTGCTCCAGCTTGGCCGCTCCAGCTGGGGAACTGGGGTGCTAACCTCTCGGCCGGGCCTCATGATAAGATTCAAATGAGCAGCAGCAATGTCAGTGCTGAAGAGGGTGCTGATGCTGACGGGTGAAGGACCGACCCCCTGAGACAGTGTCCTTGCCCTCCCGGCCCTGTGAGTGGGGAACGAGGGAGAAGGGGATCCCTGCTCACGCAGACACTGTGCAGAGCAGTCTGCTGGCTCCTCAGAAGGTTAAACATAGCGTTTCCACATGACCCAGTAATTCTACTTCTGGACTTGATTTTCAAGAAGAAGTGAAAACAGGAACTCGAATACTTTCACATGGATATTCCTGGCAGCATTGTACACAGTGGTCAAAAGGTAAAACGGCCCAAAGGTCCATCAATGTGTGCCTGGATAAACACACGTGGTCTATCCACACTGTGGAATATGACCCAGCCATGAACAGGAACGGAGAACTGATGCGTGCTACAGCACAGATGACCCTTACAAGCATCACACCGAGTGTAAGAAGCCCGCCCCAAAGGGTCACATGATTCCATTTAGATGACATATTCAGAATCAGTAAATTCCTAGACACAAAGCAGCCTGGTGGTAGCCAGGGGCTGGAGTGATGGGGAGAGACTGCTTATTGGGTGTGGGGTCCCCTTTTGGAGGAGTTGAAGATGTTTTGGAACAAGACAGAGCTAATGGCTGCACAATAGTGCGAATGTCCTAAATGACACCGAACCGCAGGCTTTGAAGTGTGTATATATGGCGTGTGAACTTCACAATTTTTGAAAAGGGTGGGTGAAGAGAGAGTTCTTATCGTCCATACTGCCAGGAAGAGGGGGCTAGTCTGCTAAGAGCTGGCTGTTACACAAATCCTCCCTCGGTCATCCCCTCGTGGGGTAGGAGCCCCACGAGAAGCCTGGGGCTCGACCCAAGCTAGTTCAGCTGGTGGTGGCAGCTCTGGGTTAAAGCACCTCCGTCACCGACCTCTACCCCGTGCCTGTCGCTCTGCTCGTCACCACATAGCGATCAGCTTACCTGAGTTTCACAGCCCGTGGGGCAGGGGTTGCCATCTCCGTGTTATGTAAGGAAACTGATGAACAAAACAGTTAGTCATGTGCATGGAGTCACCCCAGTGACAAGGGACAGGGGTCCAGGAGGACCCAGAGCCCCAAGGAAGGTAAGTCATGGGGCACTTGGGTAGCAGGGCCAGAAATGACGGGTGTAGAGATGAGCTCGGAGAGAATGGGGGTCTCCCGAGCAGGTGCACATCGCCGGGCCGGAGAGCCATGGGCTGGTGTGCAGAGCTGAGGGGCAAAGGAAGCAGGTGAGGGAACAGTGTACGCAGAGCACAGCGTGTGCTCAGAGCACGGGTCCGGAGGGGCCGAGACCCAGGCCACGAAGGGGCTGATCAACAGACACAAGAGAGGTGGGTGCAGCCAGAATGTGTGGGGGCCTCAGGCTGGAGCCAAACCCTCCCCACTCTGTCTCCTCTGAGCATGGGACCCACAGTGCCTCCTCTGGATGGAACCCAGATTAGGGATTTGGGAGGGCAGTTTGATGTCCTTCCGGGTCCCCTGGAGTCCTTTGAGGAGAAACTACAGCAGACCCCATTAAAGCCCAACTCCACCACTCACCAGAGAGACGGCCCCTCTGAGCTTCAGTCTCCCGATGAAGAGAAGGGGGAGGTGGAGGAAGACGATGAGGACAGGGAGCTGGAGAGGGAACAGGAGGGTCTGGGCACTGTGCCAAGCTGGTGGGCTCCAGGCTTTTTTTTTTTTTAACTATTTTTTTTATTTATTTATTCATTTTAGAGAGGAGAGGGAGAGACAGAGGAGAGACAGAGAGAGAGAGAGAGACAGAGAGAGAGAAGGGGGGAGGAGCTGGAAGCATCAACTCCCATATGTGCCTTGACCAGGCAAGCCCAGGGTTTCAAACCGGCGACCTCAGCATTTCCAGGTCGATGCTTTATCCACTGCGCCACCACAGGTCAGGCTCCAGGCTTTGATGAAACAAGCTGGGGGCTGATGGATGCCAGGAACCAGCCTCCAAAGTCACCCATAGGATTTTCCAGTTTCCAAAGCCCCCCCTCCCCCCCCTCCCGCCCCGGCCAGTGCCCCGGTGGCAGGAAGTGAGTAATCACCTCTTAAGACCTAGCAGGGGCAACAGCCCCAGAGCCAAGGACAGAGTTAGGAAGTGTGGCCGGGCTGACCGGCTCGCTTGGGCCCCTTCCCACCCCAAACCTGAGCAATCATTGACCTGTCAGCCCCAACAGGACCAGCCTGGCCAGCCTCCTCCCAGGGCAGCAGGGGAAGGACAGACAGAAGGAAAGAGGACCAAGCGCCCCGCTGCCCCGCCCCACGTGCCACGCCCATCTCACCTCTGCACGGGGAATAGCAGGACTGCGCTCACTCTCTGAATCTGAGAAGGGTACGGAGAGCCAAGTGGGACAGAAAACGTGGGGGGGGGGACCATTTCAAGAAGCTGAATGAAAACAGATGAGTTTGATAAGAATGTTTTGGTAAGAACGAAACACACACGCACATACAAGCTATAAAACATGATCTGTGTCATTTCACTGGTTTCACGTGTGAGTCAAATGCACTGATTTTTGTGCTGAAAACGCATTGAACAATATAAAGAGAAAAAGTAAAATGCGTGCTGATCATTTAAACTTTTTTTTTACTTAGAAGGCCATTCAATAGCCAGTAGCTGATCACTGGGCAGTGGGCAACCCCAGGGGAATGAGGACTGGGTCTGTGTCCCAGGACAGCAGCTCTAGGGCTCCAGGGGCCACTGGGGGAGGGACCAGGGCAGAACAGACCTCTGCATATCCCCTGGGACGCACCCTGAAGGGCTCATAGTTGTGAACGTAAGTGCCAACCAGTCAAAACTACGGGCTTTGCACGTGTTTTGCTATCAATCCACAGTGGTGCTGACCCGATCCCCACCCCACCCCGGTTTTCCAGGTCTGGTCTGTCTTTGGGTGTGGAGAGACCAGCCCTTTCCCAGGCAGTGGCTGATCAGCAGGGGATAGGGTCAGCTTGCTGGTCAGGACCGTGGAGTTCTGGACAAAAGCCCAGCCCCCTCCTTTCTGAGGTGGAGGTTTGAGGATGTCAGGCTCACACACTGACGTTTGGAGGAAATGTTCCGGAACACTGAAGTGGAGGGCAGGCGTTTATAAACAAAGAGGCACCCTGCATGTCCACGGCCTGCTTGAGGGTTCTATGTGGTCTTCTCTCACCCTGCGGGGTTGGGCGTGGAGGTTGTCTGCACTCCCCAGCAGCTTTCCCAGGGTGAGGCCTGTGTTCCCCGTAAACGGACAGCAGAAAGGGAGACAGGCGTCCCTGCCCCGTGTTCCTGCCCCGTGCAGCTCACGTCCACAGGGGCACCAAGGAAACCCCAGGCTGCCGAGTGCAGACAGGGCACAGACCCTGACCAGGCACAACCAGAAAGGGCCCTGATCAGGCTCCTACAACAAGGGCAGGAGCCACCACGTGAGGCCAAGAAAGGACACTCCAGGCAGAGATGACGGCACATAAGGCCCGGAGTCAGGACTATGCTGCTGGATTCGGGAGCCGTAGGTGGCCCCGCGGGGCTACAGCATAGGGGCTGGACGTGACTCTGGAGAGGCCGGAGGGTGGAGGCAGGGGGCAGGCTCTCAGCACACCACACACAGGGGCCCTGGCCTGGGGGCAGGCTGGCAGGGCTCTGCAGGAACCCCTCCATGCCTCCTCTGGCAGGGGGGCCGGCTCTCAGCACACCACACACAGGGGCCCTGGCCTGGGGGCAGGCTGGCAGGGCTCTGCAGGAACCCCTCCATGCCTCCTCTGGTCCTCGCTGAGCACAGCTGCGCTGGCTGGAGCAGGCGTCCCGGCAGGGCTGAGCCTCTGCCGACCCCGGCCGAGCATCCCGAATGGTGAGAGGTATAAAATAAGTCAGTAGCTGCAGAGATTTTGCAGGAAGGGTTTAACTAAATTTTCAAATGGCAAAAATGAAGTACAAAAGATGTGCTAATCCAGATATAAATTAGTGGGGGTTTACTGCGTTCATAGGAGCTCTTCTTTGAAACAGTTTCCTATCCAGGCTCTGCCTCGAACAGGGAAACTGTCTTCAGTGCAGGGCCTCTCCCAGGCAGAAGTGTGCCTGATTCGTTCACTGCTTCCAAATAATGAACACTCCAGCTATGTAGATGTCTGATAAAAGAGTGATGAGTGGCTGGAGAGTGGGTGGGTGAGTAGATGAAGGGCTATATGGATAAGTGAGTGGATGGGTAGGTGGGTGGATGGATGGATGGATGGATGGATGGATGAGTGGGTGGATGGATGGATGAGTGGGTGGATGGATGGATGGATGGATGGTAGATGGATGGTTGCTGGATGGGTGGGTGGATAGATGGATGGATGGATGGGTGATGGATGGATGGATGGATGGATGGGTGATGGATGGATGGATGAATGGACAGATGGATGGTGGATAGATGGGTGCTGGATTGGTGGATGGATGGGTGCTGGATGGATGGGTGGGTGGATGGATACAAGTGTAGGTGAATGGAGGAGTGGGTAATTATTTTATAAGATATAAAGATTCTTTTTATCTCAGGACACAGCCCAATGGCACTTGGATGCAGAGCCTAGCCTTTTGTTACTTTAGTTCCAAATGAGAGAAGGCTTCAAGAAGAGCCACATAGGGGTTTGCACCCAGGAGCAAGACAACAGTGAGCTGGAACTGCAGGAGCAGTTTACATCCTGCAGTCAGGAGGGGTTAGCCAGGCTTCTCAGGGTCCCTGTGGATTGGCTGATTTGCAGGAGGCTCAAAGTGTAGGGACTACCCACAGTTGTTTGGTACCTGGCCCCATGATGACTAGGGCCAGTGTGTTGTGGTCCCAAGTATGAGCCCAGTAAGGGAAGTGACTGGAGCGTGAACTTAGTTGCTCAAGTAGAACTGACTGGCCCCCAGCCAGGACTTCAAAACTGGGTCAAGGCAGTTTTTTAAAAACGATATTATTGCCCTGGCTGGCTGCTCAGTAGATCAAGCATTGCCTGGTGCACCAAGGTCACGTGTTCAATCCCCAGTCAGGGCCCTCATACCAGAAGCAAGCAATGAGGGCACAACTAAGTGGAACAACGAGTTGATGCTTCTCTCTCTCTCTCTCTCTCTCTCTCTCTCTCTCTCTCTCTCTCTCTTCCTTTGGTGGACAGAGAAGTGTGCAGATGGATGGGTGCCTTCTGGAGCTTTCTCGGTCAGTAATCTTCACAGAAGCATCAGCACTGGGTTCAGAGCTTTGAACAGGCAAGACGAAAGGACTTCACAAGGCCTCTGTCTGTTCAGATGGCTCACAATGTGCTTTGGCTCACAGAAGAGCCATTCATTAATTTGATGAAGGTTCTAGATCGTCTCTACTGGAAAAGCACATACACATCATTCTCTATACCATTTTAGGGGGCCGTGGACCCTGAGCAGCTTACCTACAGTGCTCTGTCCACACCTGGAAAGTCAGGACCCTCCGGTTAGGGCACCCCAATGTGGTTGAATGGCCAGTGTGCAGAGCTGTCAGCTGAGGCACCCAGGTCAGGAAGGGACTTGACTCAAGTCCACGTGACTAGTTTGTTACAGCCACACCAGGCCTAGATCCCAGGCCTCCCCATGAACGCTCCTGGGACTCAGTTTCCCCATCTGTATGATGATGGAGTCTGACTTCATCCCTGGTTTGTACCTGGATCAGAGAGGTTACAAGAGGAGAGGAGCCAGCAGCCGGGGTTCCGACCCTGCTGTCTGGTCTCCGCTCCTCCGGACCCACTCACTTGCTCTCGTCGGAAGGAAAGGCTTTCAGAGGGTGAAAGCCCCTACATGTTGCAGCTTCTCGGCTTCCGGGAGCGCTAAGTGCTGTGAGTTGTCCGCACGCCTCCAGAGAGAAGCCAGGAATGCCAAGCAGTGCAGAAGTGAGAGGAAGCCATAGCCCAGCCTCCCCAAAGAAACGGCTGGGTCTGGGAGGCCAAGACCCTTCGTGTCACCAGAAAACGGGACACGGAAAGGGGTTCAGTCTCTGAAAATACTTTTGAGTGTCCGCTGTCATCGTCCCTTGGGAGCCATACGTGGCTTAAAAACATTCATCGCTCTCCCTGAACCTTCTGTGTAAATGCCCACCGTCTACGCCCACACACAGGCACAAAACAACCACGGAGGAAAAACAAGTTATGATAAGCAATGAATGTTGTACTAGACAGATTTACTCACGTATGGAGGGTGCCAGAGGGAAGGACACATCTGTTATTTCGTTTGATTGGAAAAGAGGACAGCAGAGTGGGCGAGAACACGGACTTCGGAGCCAGGCGGCCTGGGGGACCCACTGTGTTAGTGCATTTGTGTGGTTGGGAAGGTGCCTGACTCAGAGTAAAGGTTATATACCTGTCGGGACTGTGTTGGATGAACACAAAGAGAGTCTGGAATCTTTGGCTGAAAACCAATGATAAAGATTTATTCAAGAGACCTAGGGTTTGCCAACTGGAAAAATAATACCCAGAGTGTCCCGAAGAAGAGAGAAAAGCGAGGAGTTCTTACAGTCAAGTACATGCTTGAGAAGAACCAGTTCTGCGTTCTTAGCCTTTGTCTGGACTGATCCTAGATGGTCATCCTTTGATGACCAGAAGTCAGGATGCTGGGCATCAGGTGGTCTGGATACTGGGTGTCAGGTGGTTTGCATACTGGGTGTCAGGTGGTCTGAATACCTGGATGCCAGGTGGTCTGGATACTGGGTGTCAGGTGGTCTGGATACTGGGCATCAGGTGGTCTGGATACTGGGCATCAGGTGGTCTGGATACTGGGTGTCAGGTGGTCTGGATACTGGGCATCAGGTGGTCTGGATACTGGGCATCAGGTGGTCTGGATACTGGGTGTCAGGTGGTTTGCATACTGGATGCCAGGTGGTCTGGATACTGGGTGTCAGGTGGTCTGGATACTGGGTGTCAGGTGGTCTGGATACTGGATGCCAGGTGGTCTGGATACTGGGTGTCAGGTGGTTTGCATACTGGATGCCAGGTGGTCTGGATACTGGATGCCAGGTGGTCTGGATACTGGGTGTCAGGTGGTCTGGATACTGGGTGTCAGGTGGTCTGAATACCTGGATGCCAGGTGGTCTGGATACTGGGTGTCAGGTGGTCTAGATACTGGGTGTCAGGTGGTCTGGATACTGGGTGTCAGGTGGTTTGCATACTGGGTGTCAGGTGGTCTAGATACCCAGATGTCAGGTGGTTTGCATACTGGGTGTCAGGTGGTCTAGATACCCAGATGTCAGGTGGTTTGCATACTGGGTGTCAGGTGGTCCTGACAGGTGAACAGTGTCCCCTAGACTTTTAGAGGGTAATCAGATGATTACCTGGAGGTTTTATGCGTATCCAGGCAGGACTGGAAGGTTCAGACATTTCAGTTGCCAGGCTAGTTAAAACAAGAATTAAATCGATTCTTTGTGCCTCAATCTACCTGATTGGAGTAATTTAGCAGATTGACTGTGGTGACTGCATTTCATTTCTTCACTCTCTTCCTCAACTATTAATTAACCCTCAACACACCCGTCCAGGACTTGTCACAGTCTGCTCCATTGCTCAGGCCGGGGAGGGGACGGCACGGGGACTGAAATCTGGCACTGCCTGGTCGAAGCCCGCAACACATTTGCTGCTCCAAGACTCGTACAGGCAGCCACGGTCTGCACAACAGCAGAGCATTCCTTGGACTGACCTGGAAATCCTCCGTGGAGCTCGCGGAGGTCTTAGAGCTCAGAAACCCGACGGGGACGGGGGCGGCCGCAGCCACCCCACCTGGCCCCTGTGGTCCCGGTTTTAGAAGCTGCAGCCGGCTTGGCTCAGAGCCCTGGACAGGCGTCCAGGGCTGGGCTGGAGGTGGAGGAAGTGCCCAGGAAGGCGATGACATCACAGCCCAGCCCTTGAAAGATGAGCTGTTCCTGCCACCACTCCAGCTCTACTGGCTGGCGCCTTCTCGGAGAGAAGGGGACAGCGGGCCGTCCTGCTGGATGCTGAACAAGGGAGCGACCGAAGTGCCCACACAGTTCCCTCCGGACAAGGTGGGTGCCCGGCGGGGGCGGGTCCAGGCCCCTCGCCTTCGCTGGGGAGACGGGCAGTCAGTCCCAACACAGAGGGAAGTGGGCAGGTGGGGGTCGCAGGGACTGATTCCCAGGCTGGGACAAAAGTTTCCCTCGGGTCCTGAGGAGTTTGGAGAAAGTTCCCTTCCTTCCTAGTCCTGACAAGTGACAAGAAGGGCGCCCGGCAAGAGGAATTGTCCTGCTGGTTGTGGGTCTGTCTTCTCCCTGACTCGGGGCGACAGACAGGCGTGTGTGCGTCTGTGTGAGCCAGTCAGTACGGGCTTGAGTAGATGTTTATACTCTGGGTGGACGCCTTGGGCAGAGAGCTCTGGTCCGAGAGAGGTGTGGATGTGGTTCGAACCCCAGAACCCGGCCCTTCACTCACAACCCTGCAGCCACTCGTGCCCTGTGTGACCGTGGGCATACTCGATGTCTCTGAGCCTCAGTTTCTCTGTGTGCAAAGTACCCTGCTGACCCACTTCCTGGGGTGACAGGGGTTCAGGCAGACGGGGGGGGGGAGCAGTTTGTAAGTGTCATCTGATGGGTACTGGGGTGGTGATTTTAACTCAGGCTGGCTTCTTGTGTCCCCACACCCTGCCGCCGCCACCTCTGTCGCAAGACAGAGGGATTAAGAGCGTGGGCTTTCCCTCCAGCCCTGAGGTGGAGTCTCAGCTCTGTTTCCAACCCCTGCGTGACATTTTTCACCACAGTTTTCCTCATTTCTTGAACTGTAAAGGTGACCTGGAGGGTGGTGCAAAGGTGCAAATGGGTTCGCTCCTCCGAAGCGTCACCTCCGTATGCAGCCGGCGCTCAATAAGCGGCCATCGTTACTAGAACTGCTGAGGGCAGGTAGTTTCAGGGGCCCGGTGGGGGCGGACGCCGGGCGTCACTCTCCCGGGCAGGTCAGAATGTGCCTCCCTGAGTCACAGGCTGCCTCTGGCTCCCTCCAGCCCACAGGAAGCAGGAGCTTTGGCCCAGGTGTGGGGCAGAGAGGGCCTGGCACAACCCCACCTCTTAATTCCTTCTCTCGGCGACTCTAGGGGACACTGCCCTCCTCCTTTCCTAGAGGGACACCCTCTGTGCCCTGCTGGGTCAGCAGCAGTGGAGGTGATGGCAACATTCCGCAGCTGGGAGCCCACGAGCTTGAAGGAGTCTGCTGTCCTGCTCCTGCTTGGGGCAGGAGTCGGGCAGGGTGGGAACGGCCAGGAGAAGGGGTTTTGGAAAACACTGAAAATAAGAAGGCTCCCATGCTGACCCGACAGGCTGGGCCCCAGGGTCTCAACCCAGCTCTGCCCTGAACTCACAGACCCTGCAGTTATGGGCTCCCAGGTCCTTGCAGAAGAGATGTGGAGACTGAGTCTCGGGGCATGGAGATAGCCTAGAAGCCCTCTGCTCCGTGTCCAGGAAGATGCCTCGACCTCTCTGGGACTCAGGCTCTGCCCCTGATAAGCAGGAGTAGTTCTGACGGTTAACTGAGCATGATGGTGGGACTGAGCATTTGGGGTTAGACCAGATTCAGGAGAGGCCGGCTGATGGGACCAAGCAGGGAGACAGCCGTGCAGCCTGGTCTCGGCTACCACACTGTGTCTGCATAAAGGTTCAGAGGGGCCTGAGAACGGCGCGAAGGGCTGCCCCCTCACCTGTGCCGATGCAGGTCAGCAAGGAGCCCAGCCGTGGTAAGAGAGAGTGTCCTGCAGGCCCAGCAGGGGACTGGTTTTCAGAGTGAGGGGAGATCTTCTCTGTCCATTCACAGCTGTCTCCCCCGCAGTGACAACCGTGCTGCCACAAAGCGGGCCCTGCAGCATTTGTTGAATGACAGGTAGGTTAGATGTGTGGATGGACGAATGGATGGACGAACGGAAGGACGAGCGGATGGATGGGTGGGTGGATGGGTGGGTAGATGGATGGATAAATGAATGTTGGTCACAGAGCAGGCGCTAAAAGCAAAGTCTATCACAATGTGAAATAAGCCAGACTGAAAATGCTACATGCTTAGGGTTTCAATTATATGATTTTTTGGAAAAGGCAAAACTATGGAGACAGTACCAGAGCAGTGGTTGGCAGAGGCTGGGGGAGGGTGGGGTGAACAGGTGAGCACAGAGGTTTTTAGGGCAGTAAAAAGACTCTGTATAATGCCACAATGGCGGACATTTGTCATTTTACATTTTTCCAAACCCATAGATGGTACACTAAAAGTGGGCCCTAATGCAAACTATGGGCTTTGGGTGGAAAGGATGGGCCAATGTCAGTTCATCGATTGTAATAAATGTACCACTCAGGGCGGGGGGTGTTGATAGTGAGGGAGACTGGGCATTGGGGGGGGTTGT
Organism: Saccopteryx bilineata; assembly: GCF_036850765.1. NCBI lineage: Eukaryota > Metazoa > Chordata > Mammalia > Chiroptera > Emballonuridae > Saccopteryx > Saccopteryx bilineata. The sequence continues at coordinate 9,006,734 of NC_089493.1, read as the reverse complement.
AAGTATATCAGAAATCTCTGTACTTTCCATTCAATTTTTCTGTAAACCAGAACTGCAATTCTATTTAAGGAAAAAGCACACAGCAAACTTGCATGATGCTTCAGGGAGTCAGGAGGCACTTAGAGTTGTTCAGGGCCATGGGTCAAATAATCAGAACTTACTGAGACTTGATAGCCAAAGTGCATCACTTCCGATGCCCTCCCAGGCCAGGACTCCCCGAACTCCTGAGGACTCATCTCAGTGTGCATGCTTCCAGGAACGGAGAGCTCACTACTTTACAAGGCAGCTCATTTCATCTCGGGAGAGTTGTACTGTTAAAATTTTCTTCTTTAGATTGAAGCTAAACTCCTCCCACTGAGCAATGGTCCACTTTCTATTACTCGGAGTTGGACTGATAATTCTAGTCTTTATGGGTTCGCTCTGGGCTCAATGTCTACAACTCTTTCATCCAAACACACTTTCTAAAACCAACCCAAGGAGTTGGGTGTTTCTTTGGCTCTGTCATCCAAGTGGGATCTGTAGGGTTCTGGATGCTAGGAAAATGTCCTCACCCCCAAATCATCACAACACAGAGCAGGCTGGAACAAACATGGGCTCTGGGTTCCGATTCTGACTGTGTATCGGCCAGAGACACTCTCGGAGCCTCAGCTTTCTCAACTACATGGTGGGGCTCATCCTTTCTCTCTCTGAGACTCACGGTGAAGGTGAACTCAGGGGCAGGTGTGGAGGATGCAGGCGCCAGGCTCACTGCGAGTGCCCAGCTAACAGACAGCCTACAGGGCCAGGAAAAAGGGCCTGGTATAGTCTTTGCCCTGCAGACTTGGGGGCACTGCAGCTTGGGGGCCCCCGGAGAAAGGGCACCTCCAGCATCCCCGTGCTCATGTTCCTGAGCCGTGCAAGGGGGGGGGGGGGGCGGGAGCCCTGGCACACTGCAGGCCCAGGCTCTCCACCCCACCCACCCCCAGCGCCTTGGGCCTCTCCGATCTCTGTGGCCAGTGGGCGCTATGAGGGGGGGGCACGCAGAGAACTGGCCTCCAGACCCCGATCCAAACCCACAAGCTAGCTGAGCGACCTCGGGCGAGCCTCATGGGTCCACCTCTGAAAACGAGCTCAGCAGTCTGAGTGTTGGCACCGCCGCAGCCCCGCGGCCTCTGTGTCCGTCAGTGAGATGATCTGTACCCGTGACGCCACGTCCCGCCCCTCCTTCCTGTAGGGTCCCTGACCGGGAAAGACCACTCATTTCCAAATTTTGTGGTGACCTGGAGTCCCCTGGAGGTTCTTCCCCCACTCAGATGCCAGGCCTCCCCCCCACCCCGGGACTCCAACGTGGAGGGCTGGGTACCCAAAGAATGGCTAACATCTCGGGATTTCGAAGCAGGTGGGCCCCCGGCCGCACTTCGAGGCAGACCGCCTTGGCGAAGCGGTTTCTGAGAGACACTCCGGCCCCATCTCCGCTCTGAACTCTAACGTCACCCTCCCCAGACCTCTCCTTTGAGTCCCCACGCCCGAGCAGTTTGGGGTCCCAAACCTGCCCCTGCCACCTTGTCTCGGAACTGACCAACATCCTCTTCCTGGGGACCCAGAGCCTCAGGAGAATAGACTCCCAGCCCAGGGCCTCTGGGGGTGGATTCGGGCTTTCAGGGTCTGGAAAGCACTGAATTGTGGCTTGTTTCCCCTACCCAGTTCAAAGTCCCTCCAGGAAAAAAGACTGAACCCAGCCCGGAGGGTGACCCCCACTGTGCACCTAGAACGTGCCTACGGGGGTGACACCCTGACCAGGGGCACAGGGGTGACACCCTGACCACGGGCAGAAGGCTCCCAGGGGGGGGGGTCTTTCCAGAACCTCTGAGATCGCAACCACCAGCCAAACAGGAAACATATCCCATCAAATAATTCAAGGAAAAGAAAGATGTGTCATAGAAAATATTGGTGTAATCAGTGAAACCGGTTAAATTCGAAGGTATGGCTGACAAATTGGTTGTAGCGTGATTAGGAAGGTTAATAACTGTTTAGAAAAATACTTAAAATAGAAAAGACATAAAAGACTAGGTAATAATCTGGAACTAAAATTTCTCATTATTATAACAATCTAAAAGTGGGAAGGAGAGGGATGGGGGAAGGAAGGGTGCTAGAGGTTTTATCTTACCCAGAAAAACAGTTATTTTTCTAGTCTTGATGTTAATAGGTAGATACAGGTTTTAATCTGTTTGCTAAAAATTGAAAGATAATCCTTAGATAAGTAGAAAAGTATATGTGTGTGTGTATGTGTGTATATAAAATATATTACATTTATTATACATTTTATTTCTTTGTACTCTATAAGGAATAGACATTCCAAGGAATATTTACAGATGTCATGTTCTCAGCCTTAAATAAAACCTCAATAAATCCTAGATATCGAATTTTTACAGGCTGCATTACCTGACCATACTATAAAAAAAAAATCACAAACCACTTGAAAATTTTAGAAAACCCTCTTTCTCACAACTCTTCCATCAGAGATTATCAAGACTGAAATTGTAGATATTTGAGAAGCAATCAACTATAAGAATGCTACTAATCAAATTCATGGGAAGCAGCCAAAGCCATACTCATAGGACAACTCATAACATTCTTTTTAAATCATGATTAAACAATAAAGATGGCCACTAAATGAATAATATGTCCAGTTTAAGAAGCTAAATAATGGACAAAAACAATAAATTTTAAAAAAGGAAAAAGAGGTAGAAGAAAGAACAGTGTTTACAAAATGAAATGATTAATTGGGGAGAAAAAAGCATTCATGTCAGTAGTCCATCTAAGAAAAAAACAAAAGCCAGCTCTCTGATGCGAGGGGAGGAGAAGGGAGGAGCAGGAAGAGGAGTGTGCTGAGCAGAGAACCACAGTAAGATGCTGGACAGAGAGCCAAGGGCGGCCTCTTTACTTGGTGGTCAAGCGTGGCCGGCACCACAGTTGGGTCCAGCCTCCCGGCCTCTATGTGGGGAGGATCCACCTGGCTGGGCGTTTCCACCAGCCCCAGAAAGGTCTCCTTTCCTCCTGGCCCCTATTCCCTGGAGGGTCCTGTGTCTCTAAGAAGATGCCCCACCTACATAAAGGCAGGAAGCACGGGGCTAAAGCCCCTCCCCAGGTCGCGACCCATCTCTGCTCCCACCGGCATGCAGCGGTCTCAGTCGGAACCCATGGACCAACACGTTCATCACAAGAATTTTTTAAAAGAGTCAATATTTTAAAGATTGAAATATTTCAGGTGGGAATTCAGAGTCCCAGCTTCTCTAGAAGTGCAGGCAGCTCTGGCCAGACTGGGCTTCAGCCCCCCGGCCAGGTCACACGCAGCCCGTCAGCTGAGGCCTCGGTCCTCCAGCGCCCACCGTGCCCACCGCCCACAGCCCCAACATCCGCTCCCCGCTCCTGCCCGCCTCCTGGACAGGGCCTGTGGGCGTTTGAACCTGAGGCCCCTGCTCTGCACCTGCAGACCTGGAGCCCTGTGTGCCCGGGGAAGGGCCAGAGGCAGCGCTGAGCCAGTCCCAACCGGCAGCATGTTCTTAGAGGAGGTGTACAAGGGCACGGATGGGGGAGGAGGCACCCGCTTCCCAAACACGCTCACTCCCCATGGGCTCACTGGAAAGAAAATCCCCTGTGAGGGAAGGAGAGGCAGTCCCTCCCCACGCGGGGCTCTGGGGGGCCCCTGAACTACAGAACGGGCCTGTGGGAACTCTGCAGAGTACCCTAAAGACAGACAGCTCCCAGACCCGAAGCAGGAATATCCAACAGTGTACTCGAACCCACGTCGGAGGGCCTGCCGCGTCTGAGAAAGGCGGGCCCTTATCTAATCCATCTGGCCGGCCCCAGCCCCCAACCCCCAGCCCCCAGCCCCCAGCCCAGGCCTAAGGAATACACATCCTATTGTCTCCGTTTCTCTGCGGAGCCCTGACTCTCCCTCTTCTCTCTCTCTCTCTCTCTCTCTCTCTCTCATACACACACACAAATACACCCACCACACGCACGCCTGCCTGCCCCCACAACCAGTTTGTGGCATGTCCTGAATGTCTGAATTGTCGTGGGCAAGTTTCCAGTTCCTTCTCCTGAGGGTCCGGGACCCAGGTAAAGCCAGGGTGTGTCCACATGGGGGAAGGGGAGGCAGTGGGGTGGACAGGGCACAGGGACTGTCTGGTGCCACCCGCAAGTATATCTCAGTCCTGCTTCTGGGCAACTGTCACAAGTATTCCTCTGGTCAACCTGCTAGGCAGGGCGGTGTCCCCACTTGAGAGTCAAGGAAATCATCTGCAGACGTGACACAGCCAGAGGCTGAGCTGAGTTGGGACCTGGCCTGGGTCTTCCCAGGGACACTGTGCCTGTCTGGATAGGTGAAGGTGTAGATGGGGACTCATGAGGGCACTGGGGAGAGAGCAGAGGGGGCTGGAGCTGGAGACACTGCTGGGAGGCTGAGCGTCCCGGCCCCTGTCCTGGGTACTAACTGCTGCCCAGCTGGCATGTCTTGCACGCCCCTGGCATGGGCACACGGTTCACTGTGAGGATAGATGCTAGTCGCAGGAAGCTCCTTGCAAGCAGCCTGGGGACTTCTTCTAAGAGTCGTTTGCACCGTGGTGGCTGTGGCTGAGGGGCGGGGTCACCTGGGGCAGTCCCTGCACTGAACGATCTGTGGATTGGGGGCAGCAGAGGTGACATTCCTGCGGCAGGGAAGGGGGCTGAGGGCTGGTGATCCTGCTGGGTCCTGGCCACAACCTGCACGCTGAACTGAACGTAATGCTTCTTGTCTTACGGGTAGAGGGACCCGGGCTCAGAGAGATGCCACTCACTTAAAGTCACGCTGTTGAAAAACAGCAGAGCTGGGACCAGAACGCCACAGGTGTGAGCTGTCATCCTGGCTCTTCTGTTGCTCAGCGGTGTGCCTCACGCGGAGGGAAGGCAGCGGATAAGCTGTGACAGGACAGGGGGAACAGCAGGCTATGTACAAGGAAAGAAAAACCAGCTGCCTTTGGGCTCTCTGCAGCAGCTGACACCTCACACCCCAACAGAGGGGCATCTGCAGATGTAGGCGAGAAACAGCTGTGACACTGAGCGGTCCTCCGCGATCGGAGGCAGCAGACACATGCTCGCGGGTGACAAGGGCTCAAGCTTGCCATCTCTGTCACCAGCATGAGAAAAATTCACTCAAAGACCTAAACCAGGCCACAGAGGTTTGCTCCTGTCCTAGCCTCTTTGTTTCATTAGGACCCCAAATTCAGAGAGAGCCCTGTGACAGTGAGCGGCTTGTGCAGCCGGCAGGAGACCTCACCTCCCCCAGCCCAGCTGAGCTGGGGGCTTCTTCCTGGGCTGTGAGAAGCCCGCTGAGTGCACTTGCTCGGACCGTGGTTGGGTAAAATGAAAAATCACTAAAGAAACCGTTCATCAATGCTTAAACAGTTCCTTGGACATGAAAACAAGTTGTGCAATTATTTACCAGTTTTTAATGTAAGCCAGTTCTCTCTTGGAGCGTGAGCTGGCCCGTTGTCTTTGCTATCTAAGCTGAGGCGAGCCCATCACTCATTTTCTATTTTCCTTTTTTTTTTTAATTTTTTTTTGAAAAAAAAACCCACACTTGCCTTATTTAAATAGTTTCATTCTAAAAGTACTATATGTTCTTCATAGAAAAATTGGAGGCTGCTACAAAGAATAAAGAGAATAGAAACACCAGGATCCCGGGTCAAAGGCCACCACCGAGAGGAAGAATTTCCCTTCAGAGTTCCCCTGCCGCATTCCACATACAACTTTCCACATATTTAAATGGATTTTTGTTTGTTTGTTTCTTGATTTGCTTCGCCAAATCATACAAAAATTTAATTTTCTGGAACAGGGTTGGGTCCCACTCCACCCTCCGCTGCCTGACCCTATTCACAGAAGACGCCCAGCTGCCCGTGACATGTCCCTCGGTCTGTGACTGGCCCGTGAACGCTTGCAAAGCACAGGTCTTTCTGTTGTCTTGGCCGCATGGGTTCCTGCAGGCATCAGGGCCAGAGAGCCAGAGGCGGGAAGTAGGAGCCCGCATCTCATTTGCGACAAACTCCCTACTAACAGTAATAATCCCTAATGTTGGTTGAGCGCCTACTAGTAATCTATCCCATGTCACTGATAAGGGAACTGAGGCTCAGAGAGGTTAAGGGGCCTGGCAATGGGCACAGAAGCCGTGGGCCGCTTTTCCCCTGTGTCAGGCTTCGGAGCAGAGCGTGTGGGAAGGTGAGCACCGTGGGCATGGCCTCAGCCTGGCACTGAGTCACAGGGAGCCAAGCGGGGCATCTCAGTGGCTTTTGTTTCTGGTGTCCAAACTGTGAAATCCAGGAGACTAGGCAAGTCCATGCTTGTGAGAAATTCTCCTCTACTCCAGCCCAGGGAGCGGGAACTTGCCATTTGCTTTAGCACCAGGAAGGACCCACCTGGAGGCCCTGCACCCCCAGGCAGGGTCTGGGAAGGCCCCAGAGCCCTGGGCCAGGTAGAGGGGCCCCTTGCGTTCCCTCTGCAGGGCTACACAGAGGGGCTCAGGCTCGTTTGTTCTCCAGCCTCTCTCCGGGCCCCTGGCAGAAGAGAGCGGCCTGGTGAGAGCAGAATGAGTTCAGACTCCAGGGGGAGCCTAGACCGACCCCTGCACTTTCCAGGGGCTGGACTTCCGGGGCTTAGTTCCGGACTGTCTGAACTTCACTCTTCAGCCTGAAGTAGGATGAGTCACCCCAGTGTAACCCTCTTACGGTGCTGCTTGAGGGATTATGGGAGATCAGGCCTGTGGCTCTCCTGACAGGCAGCTGGCACATCCAGGACCTTCGTTGGCATCATTGGAATTTAGTATTTGTGTCTCAAACCAGGACAGCCGAAGGGCGAGGGGGGGCGAGCTGTTGGATGGGACGGCCGCATACAGTCCTAGGGCTTAAATCTGGGCAACTTAAGGAATCTTGGTCCAGATACACCAAAAACATCGCCCAGACTTTACTTGAATACTTCCAGTGACAAAGAACTCACTACTGCAAAGAGCAATGCAATTCAGCCAATATTCAGTTAGCAGCTACTCTGTGCCTGGACCAGATACTCAGAAAAGCAAAGACTCTCAACGTCCACTTGAGGGCTTGACAATGTGGTAGTCAGGATGAGCTGTGAAGAAAAAGAAAAGTATACGTGTGTGTGTGTGTGTGTGTGTGTGTGTGTGTGTGCCTGTGTGTGTTTGTGTGTGCATGCACGTGCAAACACTACTGGCTGAAACATGTATCAACAGTCACTACAATGTGAGCCCACCCTGACGCCAGGAGAAGTGGATTGAGAAAGCTGCCCATCACAGACCATCTTAGCTGGAAGGACATTCTAATACAATCTATGCAAGAGCCCTCCTTACCCTACAGATAATGAGACCGAGGCCCAGGGAGGGACAGCCACGGACTCAGAAAGCACACGCTGAGTCAGTGGCCAAGGGCGGGTCTCCTGATAATAATAACAAGAGCAGCTCAAAGGGCAGCGGCTGTGAGTGCCAGCCAGGCCTGGCATCTGAGAGCACTAGCCCATTTCCCCTGACGACAGCCCGACAACCCCCAGGGGCAGCTATACCGCTCTCTACCTTGAGGGGGAGGAAGCAGTTTCAGAGAGAAGCCAGGAGCCCGGGGTCACACCAGGTCTACCTGTCACCTCCCAGCCCTCCCAGCAACCCTGGCCTCAGACAAATTTGGGGCCATTAGGCCACCTTTCTGGGAGCCCTGAGGAGGGAGCAGTCCTTGGAGGTGAGGAGCCCCCAGGCTCTGGGAAGGTAGCCCCTTAGGTGGGGTGGGGGAGGGCTCCCTGAGCCCCAAACCCCAGGCCTTTCCAGAAGGGTCTGTCTTATACAATTGACCACAATCAACTCGGTTCTTTCTTGGTTCTTTTGTCTGCCCGGTGGCTTTGAGAGTAATCACAGGGGTCCCCATTTATGAGTCTGTGACCTTGGATAAATCACTTTCTGACCCTTGGTCTGTAAAATAGACATAACAGGCCCTTTGGCAGGACAACTGCATCACTGTTTCTTGAATCACCTCCCTCCCTCCCTCCTTTCTCTCCTGCTTCCCTCCCTCCTCTCCCCCCTCTCCCACCATCTCTCCCTGCCTGCATCTCCCTGGTCCTTCACAGGGAAGGTTATCTCCCTTTTACCAAGAGGCTAAGTCGCCTGCCCCCAGTCACCCAGCTAGACAAATCAAGACAGGCCCAGCTCTGCCTGGCTCCTGAGTCTGGGCACCGTGTGAATACCCGTGCTGGGGACTTGGGCCCACTTTTCCCACCCTCTCTGCTTCTCCAGCCTTGGGAGGGTCCAGGCCCATTCTTCTGCAGATCAGCTCTAAGAAGCATGCTCCCCTCCCACTCCTTCCTAGAAAAGGTACAGCGTTGGCAGAAGCAGAGCTCTGGAATTCTGAACGTTGACTCCCTAGATCCCAACGGGCTCCACTGCCCGCAGAGGAATTGGGCAGAAGGCAGTGGTCACATGGCTGCTTTGACTTGAGAGTGGCTTTGACTTCGGCAGGCCTGACGAGGTGGGGCCGGGACCTGGGGTCCTTGGAGCCTTCGGGGAGCAGGGCAGGCCTGCAGGGAGACTCCCCAGCTGTGCCTCTCCCAGCAAAGGGGAAGTTGCTAAGACTGACTCACTCCACCCATCTCCTTAAGAGTCTTTGGATGCTAATAAGAGAGGAGATGAACCCTTGAAAACACAACAGGCCAATCCCATTGCCTCTGCTTGCATGCTTCTCAGAATGGGGAGCTCACTGCTTTTCCCTGGCAGCTTATTTTCTCTTTAGGGACATGGTTGTGCAAAGGTCTCCAGAATCATCTCTTACAACTGCTCGTTGTCCCGATGAGGAGATAAAGATCCAGAGGGGTCAAGGCATTTATCCAAGGTCATGCCTGGTACTCAGTGACAGAGGCAGGACTTGAACCCAAGACTCTGGTGATCAGACAGTACTTTTTCTTACCTCTTTGATATAGAGGTAAGACACGGTGGGGGGAGGGCTCTCTACTGGTTGAGAGGACAGAGAAGGCTTCTTTGGGTAGGCGACATTTGAGATGCTCCCTGAAAGATGGCACTGGGATGTGGCTTGATGTCCCAGTTCTTTTCATCCTGCCCACCATGTCTGTGCTCTTCCCTAATGTATCTCATACTAAGCGTGGCAAACAGGAAATATAAGTATATTGAATGAATGGATGGGTGGGTGGGTGGGTGGGTAGATGGATGGATGGATGGATGAATGGATGGATGGATGAGTGGGTGGGTGGATGGATGGGTGAATGGATGGATGGATGGATGGATGGATGGATGGATGGATGAGTGGATGGATGAATGGATGAGTGTGTGGATGGATGGATGAGTGGATGGATGGATGGATGGATGGATGAGTGGATGGATGAATGGGTGGGTGGACGGATGGATGGATGGATGGATGAGTGGATGGATGGATGGATGGATGGATGGATGGATGGATGGACGGACGGATGGGTGGATGGATGGATGAATGGATGGATGGATGAGTGGATAGATGAATGGATGAGTGTGTGGATGGATGGATGAATGGATGGATGGATGAGTGGATGGATGAATGGATGAGTGTATGGATGGATGGATGAATGGATGGATGGATGAGTGGATGGATGAATGGATGAGTGTGTGGATGGATGGATGGATGAATGAATGGATGGATGAGTGGGTGGATGGATGGATGGATGGATGGATGAATGAATAGATGAGTGTGTGGATGGATGGATGAATGGATGGATGGATGGATGAGTGGATGGATGAATAGGTAGGTGGACGGATGGATGGGTAGATGGATGAATGGGTGGATGGATGGATGGATGGATGGATGGGCAGGCAGGAAGGCCACTCCTGGGAGGTAAACAGGCGGTGGTAGAGGTCCTTTCAGAGCCAATCTTGTGAAGAGTCTTTAGATCACAAATATTTTCATGGCAGGAGATTGTTTTTTCTCTCAGCTGGCTCAGAGTCTCCATTTATTGTGTCTTCCTTCTCCTTTGTTTTGTAAACCAAGCTGGGTGACAAAAGGTCACAGGACACGCTTGCGTGTGGCGAAGGAGCTGGGCCAACAGCCAGCTTGGCGGAGGCCCCTGGCCAGCTGCCCTCTCCTCCACACAACCCCCCGCAGGGCCAGTGCCCTCCCCCCGAGGCCACCAGCTCGCCACAGAGCTGGAGCAGCTAGGGCAGCAGGGGACATTCCCCAGCACACGCCAGCTTGCGCCGTCCCAAGTGGTCTCTTTTCGGGGAAGCACTCCCCCTGGACCTGTGGTTTCAGCTTTTGCTCTCTTGCAAGAATTTCTATTTCTTTCCATTATAAATGACTTACATGCTCAAAACAGAAACCCTGGAACATGACAGAAAGTGGAACGAGGAGTCTTCTAATCAACCCAAGGCTGTCACTCCGAAGGCTTTTGGTGTATGCCCTCCGACACCGTCGCATGAGTTCGGGGTGTGGGGTTTGGGCTTTCACCGTGTTCACAGTCAGACAATATTAGCACAGAGCTCTGTCTTCTACATGAGGTGGGGACAGCTTGGGATGATCAAAACAAAAATAGGGGACCTGGACACCAGCACTCCAGGACCTGGGCTCGAGGTTGAACTCTGCCACTCACTGGTGCAGGTCCTGGGAGAATGTCACCGACTTTGGGCCTCTGTGTCCACTTGTGTAACTGGCAGGGTTCTGATGCAACGGTGTCCAAGAGCCCTTCCCATGGTGCTACTCCCGGATCCCGTCAGGTTAACGCAGGAACAGTTTGGGGGGTAGAGAGAAGAAAGAGGGAGAAGAGAGTCTGGTCAAGAGGGCCTCTCGGGGCCCACCAGACCCCCTGGTCACCTCTGACCCAGACCAGACCCCCAAAAGGCCACTCCTGCAGGGGACAGGCAAAGCCTCTCTTCTTGCAGGCTGGCCTTGACTCGCTACATCACTTGATAGACATCTCGTCACCTCTCTGGGCCTCAGTTTCCCCCCCCATAAAAGAGAAGGTGGGGGTAAGGTTGAACATGTTCTTTTTAAACAGAACTCTTTCCTCCAGTATAATTGTTTGCAGAAAGCTGACAGAGCAGAGAGGGAAGAGACATTGGCATCTACGGAGCACTTCAAGTACGTCACGCATCATTCTGAGCACTCTCCAGCCATTCATAACCTCTGTACCCTCCCGGCAGCCCCAGTAGGTGCTGTCAGCATCCCCATTTGACAGAGGGAGAATCTGAGGCCCTGAGGGGCTCAGCCCCTTGTCCAAAGTGATCTAGTAAGTGCTGGAGCTCAGCTTCTCACCTGGTCGGATCTCAGTCATAAAATCTCAGGTCCTTTGTGGTTCTGACCCCTTGGGGATGTCTGCAGGCAGCCAGCCGATGCTCCTCCACATTCACACGTGCAAACACACACGCGCAAACACACACACACACACACACACACACTGTGACGCTCCTGCCTGGGAAACCTGCATCACCAAAGCACCCAGTAACGGAGGCCCGTTTCCAGGTCCTGCACTCGTAACCTAGCCACCCCATGCCGCTGGCTAAGCCCTCGTCTGATCTGCTAATCTCACGGGGCTTCCTCCCTGGAGGGATAAAGGCAGAGCACCCCCTCCAGGCCTGGGACAGTTAGGCTTGCAAACCCACTAAATCCCTCAACTATCCCATGGGGGCAGCCTTCACTGAGTGGAAGGTGGTCTGGTGCAAGAGAAATGGCATGGGGTTTGAACCTGGACAGAGCTGGGTTTGAATCCTGGCCCAGCCTCTGGCCAACTGTGTCAACTTGAACTATCTTAGATTAATTTGCTAAGCCTCTGCTTTCTTAATAATGCATCAACCACACAGTGTGGACTTTGAGGATATAAGAGGTGGGGCACACAGTAGGTGCAACTGATTGGGTCAGGCCCACCTAGAGACCTGAGGCTCAGCTCCCTTACTTAACGTCAACTGATTATGGGCTTTAATCACATCTACAAAACGCCCGCATAGCATCGGCTAGATCTGTGTTAGATGGAATGACTGGGGGTTGTAGCACATAGAACCGGCTGTCACGGGGCACTCTGGGGAAGCTGCAAGGAAGGAGTTAAATCGAGTCGGTCTCAACTTCAGCAGGCAGAAGGGGGAAGGGCAGCCAGGCAGAGGAGGCAGCCCAGGCAAAGGCAGAGATGGCAAAGGCAGAGATGGCGGGGACCTAGGAAATGTCCTTGGGGAACGGGCGGGCGTGAGTCAACATGGTCCGCTCACCGTGAGCATGTATTGCCCACGGAGGGATGGGAATACAGTTATGAGTTCACAAATAACAATAAACAGATGTGGTGCCTCTTTTAAAGGTGTCATTATGACAACCATGGAGCCACTTGGAAAATTCCCTTGTTGTGATATTCCATGTGAAACCGCAGGAGGAGGGAGGATGGTTGGTGCGGACAAGAACGGAGCTGTGTTTCGGGATAGAACTCTGGAGACTGGAATATTTGTAAATGCTCTTTTGCTGTGGTTATATTATCTTTCAAAACAAAAAGGGAGTTTTTTGTGTTTTTTTGGGGGGAGGTTGTTTGTTTTTAAGGAGAAGGAGTGGTGTCAGGATGTCAGATAAAGTTGTTCTTTCTTTAAAACTACAAATCTCAATGCAGGGATAAGAAACACAACTCGCTGAGCAGAGTACCTACCCACAGTGAGTGGGAGGAAGATAGAGATGACCACGAGCCCCCGGGGGGCCTGAGGGGGAGCAGGGTCCGTCAGTCCCCATGCGCTGACCTCTGCAGGGAAAGCGGGTGGGGGAGGGGCTCTGCTCCTCAAGGCTCTCCTGCTCTGCCCCCTACAAACGTGTCCGAAACCCTCCAGGCTCATCAAGTGCTGGGAGGGCCCCCACGCCAGCCGTTGGCTAAGGCTGAACTGGGCGCTCTGACCCAGCTCTCTCCAGGATCTCTGGAACAGAGCATCACCGCCAGCCGTTGGCTAAGGCTGAACTGGGCGCTCTGACCCAGCTCTCTCCAGGATCTCTGGAACAGAGCATCACTTCCCAGAATGTCATCCGCCCCCCCCCCTCCCCCAGCTCTGGACTTCTTTCGGGGCAGAGGGGGAAAGGGCCCCTAGGAAGCTGTGAGCCAGGGCCACACTCCTCCCTGCCCCCGAGGCCGACGCAGCGCCCGAGGCCCCATCCCTTGCCCCCACCCCTGTATTGGCTGCAGCCTGAAGTTCGCCTTTGTGACTGGCTATGACAGCATCCTTCCCCGGCAATCCTGTAGAGCAGATTTTACAGGAAACCGCGTGTTCCGGGGAGGCGTCCTGAGCTGCGGATTCAGGAGACCTCGGTTCTTTCGCGCTCTGGCCTTGACTCGGACTTGCTGCGTGGTCTGAGAGGCTTTACTGCTTTTCGCAGCAACTGTTTTAAAAGAGCTTGGGATGCACGAGGCCCAGAGGCAGGCACAGCGGAGGGTGGAGAGGTGAGTGGGGAAGGTGCTCCCTCTGAGGAGCCTGAAGGGAATGGGACAGATGGACAGACGGACACACACAGCTATCATCAAGAGCAGGGTACACAGGGACAGGAGCACACCGCCCGGGACTGAGGGTGGCTCTGGGTGATCTCAGGGGTTCCCCGGGCGGGACTGGCGGGGCAGAGATGTCCCCGAGACATGCTCACCTCTCCCCGGATGTGGAAATACCGTCCGAAAGCCTTAGCTGGGTGTGTGCGCGGGAAGGCAGGCTCCACGGAAGAGACGCCCCGAGCCCCCACCCCAGCTCCCCGTGGGTGGGCGGGAAGAGCCACCCACGCACATTCTGAAACACGGCCCCATGTGATCGTGCATTTGCCACGTCCTGGTCTGCCGTGCCTCCACGCGGCCGTGGGAGGTGGGGACTGTGTTCTTACCAACCCCCCAATGGGAGCCGGATAGAGGGGCCTCCCGTGTGTGACGTGGGTTTCCAGCCGCATGCCTCCCACACCCCGTCACTCCACAGGCACGGTCTCGGCCGTTCGTGTCACCTCAGTCACGATTTACTATGGAACCGGAACTTCCTATCACCAACCTAGATAGAAAATGAGTATCATTTGTCATTTAAGAAGGTACCTATAAAAAAATATATATATATACACACACACACACACACACACAGTAGATGGTTGTATTTAAGCATTGACCATAAACACTGTGATGAAGTCTGGCTCGATTCGGGGGTCCGGCCCAGGCAGGGACTTGCTGTCACTGCCAAGAAGTGACAAACACTAGAGGGGCGCTGGAGACACACCGGCCACCTGAGACGTTCTGCCCAGTGGCCTTGCGGGAGGAGTGAGGAAAGGATCGTGGCTTTCCATCCAGTCCACAGCCCCCCGTGTTGAGAAACTCCCGCAGGCTCTAACACGCGGCCACAGAACGCTGGGCTGGGCTTGGTGATGAGGCCAGGGTCCAGGCCGGGGTCCATGCTGGGGTCCACGGCAGGCCACTCGCGGAAGCGTGGCCTGGGAGGAGGGGAGGCGGGTGCCCCAGGCAGCCACAGCCCCAGGCCCTTGGTGCCCGTTCTCAGGAAATCAGAACAGGCTCCTCTCAGACGGGAGTGGAATTTCTCCTGACCGCTCCAGGGTCCCGTGTTTATGTGATTCAATGGAGGGAAATGTTTGGAGAGTAAGTCTCCTTGGACAGAAGTCGGAGGGAGACGGCGGGCCAGTGAGTCAGAGCGCTGCGTGTTCCTTCCAAAGCCTCGGTTTGAAAAGTGAGGGGAAAGGCCAGCTCAGACTCACCGCCTGCCCGCCCGACCCCGGCCCGAGGGTCAGAGTATGAGGGGCACAGGGGCCCACCCCCTGGCTTAGTGGGGAAGGAAAATCAGGCCAGGGGGTGGGATAAAGGTACTCACCCAAGATTCCACACACGGGGCTGCTGCCCCCACCCCGGTGCCGGTGTGCCTGCTCCACCACGCTCCCCTCCCTCACACATCCCTCTAAACAATTCTCCGACACGTGCTTCTTTAATCACAGGACATATGAGTCAGGGTCCCAGGAGGAGAGAGGGCACATTTAAACCGGGTAATATGAAGAGAATGTTAATAGACATTCTGTTTACAGCGAGTGGAAGGCTGTGGGCTACCAGAGCCTCGGTGCTGGCACAGCGAAGGTCCCTCCTCCCTCCCTCCCCGCTTGAGGCCCAGCAAGCAAGGGGAGGTGGCAGCTACCAGGCTCCCCCAGGACCCCTGACAACCAGACCTGGAGGAGCTGAGAGGCAACGCCCTGTCCTCAATCTTCCCCCTTCCTCAGCCTCCTGCTGGAGCCCCCACTGACCAAACCCCATGGGGCCCCAGACCACAGAGAGCCCAGGCGTGCAGGGACAGTGACCGGGAGCAGCCTGGAGCATCCCTCAGCAGCTCCCACGCAGAGGCCCCGCCCCTGCGCACGCACCTAGGCACACGCAAGTCTCCGGAGCAGATGCAGGGCAACAACTAGAACAGCCTCAGGCTCCCACTTCTCTGGGCGCCTCCAACCTCCTGGTCTCTAAGCATCCGGAGGGATTAAAGCCCTCAACTTTGTTTTGAAAATGAGAGCAATGTTTACAGCCATTAGCAAGCAATTAAGATCCAGCCAGGCTGACTGGGGCAGATCTGGGGACACCCAGCCAGGTGAACCCAGTGAGGAAAGGCGAGGCTCCCAGCCAGGTGGCCCCGAGTTACCTGTCCAGCTGTCCAGGAGGAAGGGAAAACGTCCCCCGGCCTAAGACGGGGGACAGGGAAACTTGTCTGCTCTCTTCCCCACTGGATTCCAGCACCCCCAAAACACTCAATAATCATTGCTGAGAAAGGAATGACTTGAACAGGTGACCCCAATTGAATGTTCTCTTCATGGGGCAGACAGGGCCCCGCAGAGAGCCAGTCTGATAGGTCTTTCACCCCCTCTCCCTGGACACCCCTCCTTGGAGGATCAGAAGAACCTCGCTGCTCACTGCATCTCGTGCAAGTTCCACATCCTGACCTCAGCCCTGCTCGGGGGCTCCTGCAGGCTTTAATGGGTTTCACTGAGTATGTTCCCCTTCGCTTCCTGCTTACTGATGCAAACTTTTCTTTTTCTAATGCGTTCACATTTCCTGAACACATTTCCACTGCCTTGTGGCCACCTCCCACCGCGGAGTCAGGACAGCTGGTCTTCCGGAAGCCTACCTACCACCATGTTTTCAGGGCTGGGGGGGGCACTGAGGGCAGGGGGGGCAGATCGGGGCTCACTCGCGTACACACACACTTGCATGCATGTGCCCAGCTTTTCACATGACCCCCAACAGTCACCGGATAGAGCGGTCCTCTGTGTGTGGCATAGGTTCCCAGCCAGATGCCTTAGGCTGTGTTCCCCGCAATCCATCCCCCCACAGGCAGAATCTCTGCCTTCATCTCCACGGCACCTTGACAACTGTTTCCCCAGTCTCGACTTGCTATTGAACTGTAATGTCATCAACTCCTCAGGCACCTACACTAACGGGCAGCACCTACACTAATGGGCAGCACCTACACTAACAGGCAGCACCTATACTAACGGGCAGCACCTACACTAACGGGCAGCACCTACACTAACGGGCAGCACCTACACTAATGGGCAGCACCTACACTAACGGGCAGCACCTATACTAATGGGCAGCACCTACACTAATGCGCAGCACCGCTGACCGTCTCCCTGCTTCCACTCTGCTCCCCACCTCCCCACCCACCTGGATCTCCTCTGATCTCCTCCATCTCCCCCAGCAGCCACCAGGGCCTCTGCACATTCACACCCAGCTTCCTCCTGCCCCAGGGCCTTTGCTCCTGCTGCTCCTTCTGCCCGGACATCCTCCCCTCCACTTCATCATTCACCCAGCTCACTCTCACTCACCCTCGGGTCTTATAGCAAATACCCACTCGTCCTCTGCCCCAGGCTGCTCCAGGACCCCGTGTCATGTGCTGTCACGGGACCTTTTATTTTATTTCATGGCACTTATATCAGTTTTCAGTTATTCAATGACTGTGTGTGTGATATCTGGCTTTTCTATTACACTGTCAGCTCCTGGAGAGAGCTGTGCCCGTCCCCACCATCAGGGTCCTAGCACCCAGGATATGCCCATCTGTTATATGAGGACTCCAGCTTCCTTGCCTTGTGGAGAAGACATGTGTGTGCTTTAGGGTCCCCAGCCTGGCATCTAACCATCCTTTCTCTCCTTGTTAGCAGAGGTGAGGCCTCTCTCACATCCCACTCTGAGTCCCAATGTTCTCTGCCTGGAAGAGACCAATGTTCCTTTCTGCTCATGAAGACCCACTGCCCACTACGGCCTCTTTCAGGTGAGTCCAAAAGATTCCTCAATTTACCATTTATTGTGTGGGGGGATTGCATAGAGCATACAACCTTGGAGAAGCCCAGGAGAGTGCAACCCTCGTCTCCTGGATAACGGTGGAAGCAAGAGGCAATGTTAAATCCAAAGACATTACCTCTCAAGGGCTGGTGAGGCCAGTGTTCAAATCCCCATTGGCCTGCGGAGGCAGAGGCAGTGGGTGGTCCTGTGGGGTGTGGGGCAGGGTGTGCAGGAAAAGGACACATGACTGGGGGCCGTATGTGAGTGATCCTGGATGAACTTGGATATGAAGACCGTGAAACTCTGAAGTCAACCCCCAAGGAATCACACAGAGATTTGCCAGGTCACGGTGGAGACAGGACGTCACCAGCACGTGGCTGACATCTGGTGGACGGCCAGGACACTCTAAAGAGAGAATGTTGGGGGAATCTGTCCCAAGTAGAAGCAGAAAAAAAGGAAGGCTCAGTCCTGAGGTGGCAATGTTGCCAAGACAAAGGGGAGTGGGGCCCAGTCTGGCTTTTTGTCCTGTGGCAGCTGTCACCTACGAGGGAGATGACCAGATGGCCATCTCCGCTGGGGCCATGGAGCTTGGGCCCTATGACTAACTCCCAATGACACACTCCCCAGGCCACCTTCTGATCATCCTGTGGCTTCTCAGAGCCAGCTCTGGGCCAGGTGCCATCCTATTGACTAGGGTCTGTCTTGCTGGAAAGTTATCATGTAGCCTCTGGTGTGATACTTCGGTCTCTGGGAGCTAGACCACGAGAGACCACTCCCTGGCCTGGAGCTGCCAAGATGGGGCCAAAGGCTGGAGGCCTTCCCTTCCGAGGGCTCTGCAGAGAAGCCTGCCAGTTTGCACAGGTCAGGAATTCAAGGCCCCGGGGTGGGGATGACCTGTCCCCGCTCCGTGACTTCTGCGTGACTTCTGCGGCCTCAGCGAGAGGACTCAAAACCTGGGGCACCCGCATCTACCAAGGTGGCAGGCAGGTTCCTCTCCATGAGGCTGTGTTCCCCCACGACACGGTGGCTGGCGTCCCCAGAGTGAGCAACCCAGGAGTCCGAGGAGGGAGCTCCTGACCTTGTCTCGGATGTCACACTGTGTCACTGCCTCCACCACCATGGCTGGGAAGCAAGTCGCTAGGGCCTCTCCATTCACTGTTAAAGGAATTAGACTACACCTTTTGAAGGGAGGTGCAGCAACAAATGTTTGGACATAACAAAACTACTGGAAGAATCTTTCCGGAGCATCTGTCTTGTCCCGTCACTGGCTTTTTAAAGCCCTCGGAAGCAAAGCCTCTTCTTCTCAGCACCCAATGACGACTGTCCTTGTCCCTGTTCGGTCCTGTCTCCTGCCTCTCCCCACCTCTAACATCCAGCCCACCCTCCAGCACAAGCCAGTGGCTTCCTCATTCCCGTGCCTCTGCCTGGTCTGTCCTCTGTCCTGCTTGTCTCCTCCTTCGAGACCCAGCCCCAGAGTCCCCTCCAGCCTTCTCCCCCACCCCCAGCGCTGTGTCCCATGCCCCTCCCCCCACCCCTAAGCCCTTATCACATTCTGGGCCACAGGGAGGTCCGGGATGCTGGCTTTCCCCTCTGGGTCCCGGCAGCCAGGCTGAGGCTTAGCACAGAGAAGATTCTCCCGATTCACTGAGAGGATATATGCACTGATGAATGTCATCACAGGCCGCCAGTCTGGTCCCTCAAAGCCGGCCAGATGTTCCTGGAAACAGAGGGGCTTTCCTGGGAAACCCCAGAGGCAATCCGCAAGTGCCTTCCCATGACTTGTTGCTCAATTCCTCCCCACTGAGCCTGCCCAGCAATCCTCTGCCCAGGAAAGGCCCATCTCCCCCCCCACACACACACACACACATATCCCCCCTTCCCCATCCCACAGGCCACAAGGAAAGTGCCTAATTAATTAGTCCTGCCCTCTGGGTCGTGTTTGTAGCTTCAATCTGTTCGTACCCACTCCTTCACTGGGACCTTGCAACGGCCAGTGCAAGGCAAAGGACACAGAATGGAAGCTCAGAAAGGTCAAGCAGTTTGCCCAAGGCCACACAGCTGGGGTTGGAACCTGCGTCTGTAAGCAGACCCAGGCTGTTTTACTGAAGACGGAGATGAGTCAGCCTCCACAGCAAGACATCTAGAGAGTGAACAGCCCCATGAGCTGAGTCTTACTCAAGAGTGAAAAAGGAGCCAATGGACTCATGAGGAAGTCATCAATACAGGGGCAAGAATCTGTCAACGGTGGTGCTGGAGTTTAACACTAGTTGTTTTAATAGGTTCACCCCCCTCCCCCAAAGAAAGGAAAAAGATAACTATTAATGTCCGCTGAGCCAAGCGCAGTGCTTGGGGCTTTTTGCACATTGTCTTAGCTCCTCACCACAACCCTGAGCGGTAGATTTTTGTTATTCCTGTCTTACAAGGTAGGTCATTGAGGTCCCGAGAGGTTAACTGACTCATCCAAAGTCACCCAGCTAATGAATGAGCCAAGATTTGAACCCAAAAGGACGGTCGGGCTCTAAAACCCCTGCCCTCCCTCCCTTCTCTTGTGTAACCTCTGAGCACTATCAACGCTTCGCTGATGGAGGAGACACAGCCCTGTGCTGCCCTCTGCCAGGAGGGGAAAGGGCACGGGCAGATGGGCCGAGGTCTCAGAGCCAGGCTGGAATCTCCCTGTCTGGCATGATACCATTTTTCTCTTCTCATAAATTAATCACCCACGCCCAGGCCACAAGAGGCTGAGAGATGACGGCTCCTCTGGGAAGGGCCCGTGCGATAAGGCAGGAATGTTCTGTAAATCCTCCCGTCACATCACAGAAGCTTCAAGGAGGTCCAGGGTCCAAGACTGGTGACTGTTCGTGCTGGTGATGGATGCCAGCCAAGGACACGTCGCGGGGGAGCCGCAAGACAAGGAGCAGGGGCTGTCAGGTTGGGCCCAAGGAGCAGAGGCGCCTCCCCGAGGCCTGGGGGAGGCAGGTGCCCCGGAACGGGGTCCCTGAGCACGGCCAGGCTGCGGAAAGGGTCCGAGTCCCACCCCCGACTTCGCCGTCCGGAAGCTGTTTGCTGATTGCCCCTTTCCTGCCTCTGTTGTTTTCTGCCTCTTCTCATGACCCTGAGGTGTAACAGCCTCTCTCCCACTTTCTTTCAGCGCCGAAATGCTCAACATCACCTCGCAAGTCCTCCTGCCTGCTCTCAACGGGACCCCCTCCCAGGGCAATGGCTGCTTCCCCTCCGAGCTGTTGAGCTGGCTCAACGCCACCCAGGCCCCCTTCCTCTGGGTCCTCTTCGTGCTGGCGACGCTCGAGAACATCTTCGTCCTCAGCGTCTTCTGCCTGCACAAGAGCAGGTGCACGGTGGCGGAGGTCTACCTGGGCAACCTGGCGGTGGCCGACCTCATCCTGGCCTGCGGGCTGCCCTTCTGGGCGGTGACCATCGCCCGCAACTTCGACTGGCTCTTCGGGGAGGCCCTCTGCCGCGTGGTGAACACCATGACCTACATGAACCTGTACAGCAGCATCTGCTTCCTGATGCTGGTCAGCATCGACCGCTACCTGGCCCTGGTGAAGACCATGTCCGCGGGCCGGCTGCGCGGCGTGCGCTGGGCCAAGCTCTACAGCCTGGTGATCTGGGGCTGTGCGCTGCTGCTGAGCTCGCCCATGCTGGCCTTCCGGACCCTGAAGGACTACCGCGCCGAGGGCCACAACGTCACCGCCTGCATCATCCACTACCCGTCCCGCACCTGGGAGCTGTTCACCAACATGCTCCTGAACGTGGTGGGCTTCCTGCTGCCCCTGGGCATCATCAGCTTCTGCACGGTGCGCATCCTGCGGGTGCTGCGCAACAACGAGATGCAGAAGTTCAAGGAGATCCAGACGGAGAGGAAGGCCACGGTGCTGGTGCTGGCCGTGCTGCTGCTCTTCGTCCTCTGCTGGCTGCCGTTCCAGGTCAGCACCGTCCTGGACACGCTGCAGCGCCTGGGCGTCCTCTCCGGCTGCCGGGCGGAGCGCGCCGTCGACGTCTTCACGCAGATCTCCTCCTACGTGGCCTACAGCAACAGCTGCCTCAACCCGCTGGTGTACGCCGTCGTGGGCAAGCGCTTCCGCAAGAAGTCCCGGGAGGTGTACCAGCGCCTGTGCCGGAAGGGGGGCTGCGCGGCGCAGCCCAGCCTGCCGGAGAGCTCCATGGGCACGCTGCGGACCTCCATCTCCGTGGACCGGCAGGTTCACAAGCTGCCCCGGTGGGTGGGGAGCAGCCAGTGAACGGAGGCGACCGGGGCTGCCGTGAATCTGCGTGAGGGTTCACGGACACCCGCTCCTCGGGATATGCCTAACTGGGCGTGGAAGTCGTCCCACGTGTGACCTTGGCACTGGGTCGGTGTCTGCAACGAACACAGGAGCGGGATTCCTGCCCTGGCGGGGTTGCAGTGAGCACAGCTGTGAGGTGGGCGACCCTGTGACTAGCCAAGGGCTCCGTAAACACGACAGCATTCTTGTTCTTACTTGCTGCCACCCCTGGGCCAGTCTGCTCCTTCCCGGGAGTGGAGGGAGCTGGGGGCAGGGACAGGGGTGGCTGAGCTCTCCTCCCACGTGGTGCCCCCACCCTGCCCCAGCACGACAGCTCAGACCCCCAGGAGGACCACCGCCCCAGCTTCGGGGCAGTGTCTGCACGCCCTCGCCGTGCCAGGCTGACTTTCTGCCTTGGGCCTCTCTAACCCGCTCAGCTAGGGCTTTGGAGGAGGATTTCTCCGGTTAATGAAGGTGACCCGCTGAGAGTCCGTGGTAAGAACCCAGAGATCGGGATTCTGCCACTTCCTTAGCCGATGGACCAGGTTCTCCTTTGTGGACCAAGGAGAACCCGACGAGCACTAACCCAGCACCTGCTGAAGACGCAGCCCTGAGCACGAGGGCGGGGGGGGGGAGGGGAAGTTGTGCTCCCCGTCTCGAGGGACTTGCAAGCACCCTCGCGTGGGGGCGACAGAGCACTCGCGGCGTGGACAGGCAAAGCCTGTGTGCCTGCTGAGCGGAGGGGTGAGGAGCCTGACGCCCCAGCTCCGCCGACAACGAGCCGCACGTGGCCTTGTCCCTGCCTCAGTTTCCTCCTCTGTAACATGAGGTTGTGAGGATCAAAGGAGCAGACCCGTGCAGAAGTACTTTGGAAAACGAATGGTGCTACCAAAATGTGAGTGTTATTATGCACACAGGACGGGATCGGGGAGGAGGGGACCTGGAGGAGCCGCAGGACCGGACGGCAAAGAGCCCCTAAATCCCGGCCCGTCCAGCCCCAGACTTTAAAACAAGAAGGGTCAAAAAGGCTTCCCTCCCTGTCCCAGTTCTTTCCCTCCCCCGGCCAGCCACAGCCCTCTGCCCCAATAAACACTCGCATTTATAGCTAGAAAAAGAAAACAGGAAATGAGGAAGACGGACCGTCCAGTATTAGAAAGAAGCTAAACCACGTACATACTGGGAGTGGGGACGGAAGAGACAGTGCTCTGTAACCCGTGGACCTCATGCATCAGGGGGTGAGGGGTGGTCTGAGGGCCTCCTGTGAACAGAACCCCATCACAGCCCTGGGCCCCGAACGGTCACTGAAGACCACACATGGTCTGAGGAACAGCCACTCTGTGGGCGGGGAGCCACTGTCCGGGTGCTGTTGATCTATCCTATGAAAGCCCCAGAGAGCTGCTACTTTGTAAAGAGGAGAGACGGATGGTCAATGTGAACGTGTGTCTTTTCTCTACAGCGTAATAAACGGCTGAGGCGTTTTTGTACAGCTCTTTGTTTTGTCACCACTCCCGAAACCCTGAGCTCCCTTGGGGACATGGCCAGGGGCAGGGCTTGGGGTTCCACTTATTTCTGCTGAACCTACTTTAGGGCCCCTGTCCCATTCATCAGTGGTGTCCAAGCCTTTGTGATTGCACATCCTTGTAAGTAAAAGAATTTTAATGACATACACCTAATATGTAGGCTTATTAACGCATACTACAATGTACACTGTACTGTACACTCAAGTAGACGTTTAAGGAAACTTAATAGGGTTTGAATATTTCCCCCCACCCTACATTCCTACACTGGTAAGCTCCCACCAGGTGCCTGCGAGGGCCCGCAAGGCCCTAGAATCATAGCGATGTCAGAGAGTGCATCATTCATGCATGTGATATATATTTGTTGAGTGTCTTTCATTTGACCTCCCTATCAGATCAGGAGTGTCCTCTACAATGTCCAGATTAAACAGTTGTCTAGCCATTACTTGCATACTGCTAGCATGGGGAACTCATTATCTGGTCCACCTGGGGACGCCTTAATATTCATGTGATCATTCATTCACTCGTTCATTAGACAACACTCGCATTCTGTGCCTACAGAAATGGCACTGCCCCATCTAGACATCTAGCTATTTATGCCAAAAAGCCAGAGCTCATGGGTCAACACACTCCTGTCCTACACAACCTTCCACCCAATGGATCCGCAGCTCTTAGCTCCCACCTGTTTCCGGAATCATCTTCATTTCCTGTGTCTATCCATCATCCCTTATTGGCCTCCCCACCTCCGGTATTAGCCGCCACCATCTCCCCATGCTGAGTCCCTACTCTGCAGTCAGCGGCGTCTTTAAAGAATGCAAATACTGGACTAACATAGAAAGGCTTTCAATGTGAAAAAGGCAATGTTGAGGAGCTAAGGCTTTGGGATCAGGCAGACCCGGACTCCAGTTCTGGTTCTGGCTCGGGCTCTTACTCACTCTGTGGTCTTGGGTATCTCACTCATCCTTCCTGAGTCCACAGTCTATAAAATGGAGGTAATAATGGCGTCTACTCCAAAGAACTGCTGACAGGGTTCGGGTGTGAGAGTGTTTGGCACAGTGCCTGGTAGAGAGTTGGCACTTGATATGTGTGAGCTGCCGGGATGGTAATGACGATGGTGATGGCGGTGATGGCGACGGTGAGGGTGAGGGTGCCAGTGGCGTTCCACTATTGAGATAAATTTTCACGTTCGTTACGTGGCTTCCAGGAGCTGTCGTAGGCTGAGGCCTGCCTTGTGCCTTTCCCTCTTTCTGCCTCCGAGCTCATTCCCACCCTCCAGCCACACGGACACAAGTGCCGAGACCCAGTCCAGCCGAGTCCAATCCCCTCCCAGTGCCCTCACTTCCCACCAGCCTGCACCCCGCACCAACGGCCTTGGGCTGGGAGAAAGTGCCCACGCGTGTCCCAAGGAGTTCACCCATCCGAGGGACGTTGTTCACAGACATGAGCACAAGCCAAGGAAGTCTGCAGCGCAGGGGAAGCCACCCAGCTGGGAGTCTAACCAGAGCTCTCAGCAAGTGGAAACAGTCTGGGAGAGCCTTCTCCACCTCTCGCCACCCCCGGCAGGCAACACAAGGACCCCTCGACTCCCGGCCCTCCTGGGCCCCAGCAGCTGGTACGATGGGGAGACACCCAGGTGGGCTTCTGGTGGACTCGGAACCGAGAAATGGGCTTAACTCCCAAGTCTGCCCTGGCTGGAGCCACGGAGGGCCTGGTGCAGAGGTCCAAAGTGAATGCGGGTGACCCAATGGGAACCAGCAAGTGGTGATGGCGACGGTCCATTTATAAAGCCACTCCTTGTCACCCCAGTGATGTGCTTCACTCTCCCCTCGTTACTCAGTCCCTGAGTCCACCGCAGAGGCTCACGCAGCTCCGACCTCGCCAACCCCGGGAGGACCTGGGGCCAGGGGGGAGCAAGGCGTCACGGTTCAGCAAGGGCCTTGGTGAAAAGGTTAGTGGTTTGTTCGTGGTTTGGGGCTGAGGGTCAGGGGCCAATGAAAATGTCTCACCCTCTGCTGAGCTCCTTTCGACTTGACCCTCACAGCCACGCGGGTGGAAACCGAGGCCAGAGAGGGAAGTCCCTAAAGCAGAAGGGTGCCCTAGAAGCCCGTGAGTCTGTGCCTTAGCAGAGGGGACGCAAATTCTGTCACCAAAAAGACCCTCGAGGTGCCTTTCTGCACAGAGAGCTCCTAAGCCTGGGCTTGGGCTGCTCCATGCCTCCCTCCCAACCCCCAACCCCAATAAAAAGACTTCGCATCCTCTGAGCCTGTGAGCAGTGGCTTCCTCTGGAGCCGCCGGCCCGGGGGCTGGGGCCTGACTCCTAATGCTGAGATTTCCGCAGAGCCACTTGGAGATACACGTCCCGTGTCGCGCGTTCACCCATCCCGGCGGCTTCTAGGGCATTCACCGAGCGGGGCAGGCCTCACGGCTCTCTGATTCCGGGACACATTCATCGTCCGCAGTGAAGTCCCGCAGCCGGTAGCAGCCGCTTCCCTCTCCTCCGTCCCCACTGCCTCCGTCTGTCTCTAGAATCGCTGGTTCTGGACGTTTCATGCCGGGGGGACCATACAATACGTGCCTCTTTGTGTCTGGCTCCTTCCACCTGGCTCACAGTAAGAGACAAAATTTCATTGTAGGGGAAGAACTCGGGTGGCCAGGCCTTGCTTGAGGCCACTCACTCACGTGTGACCTCAGCCAAGCACTTGGCTCATCTTGCCCACCTCCCCAAGCCTTGGCCTCTGCCCTCAGTTTTGTCATCTGTGAGATGGGCAGATGATACAAGGAGCATGCCTTTCTCGCCCGGAGCGAGTGGCTCTGTGTGTGTGTGTGGGGGGGGTGCTTTGTAAAGTCTCCGGGGCAGCGGGCGGGAGGCAGGTTCCTGTTTCACACGCCAGCGCTGCTGCTTCCTGGCTGCGGGGATGTGGACAAGGTCGGTTCACCTCTCTCAGCTCCTGGCGTGTTGCAGATTAAATGAGGATCCAGGTGTTCATGAAGATAAACTAAGACAAAGGTGTTTTCACGGGTTGAACACCGTTCCAGCCCACCCCCCACCCCCAAGTTCACATTCACGTGGGACCTTATTTAAGATGGGACCTTATTTGGGAATAAGGTCTTTGCAGAAGTAATTAAGATGTGGCCATACCAGATTAAGCTGGACCCTAAATCCAATGACTGAGGTCCCCATTAGAAAAGGAAAGGGCACACAGAGTCACGGGGGGGGGCGCACAGAGTCACGGGGGGGGCACACAGAGTCACGGGGGGCGGGGCACAGAGTCACGGGGGGGCACAGAGTCACGGGGGGGCACAGAGTCACGGGGGGGCACACAGAGTCACGGGGGGGCACAGAGTCACGGGGGAGGCACAGAGTCACGGGGGGCACACAGAGTCACGGGGGGGCGCACAGAGTCACGGGGGGGCGCACAGAGTCACGGGGGGCACAGAGTCACGGGGGGGCACAGAGTCACGGGGGGGCACACAGAGTCACGGGGGGGCACAGAGTCACGGGGGAGGCACAGAGTCACGGGGGGCACACAGAGTCACGGGGGGCACACAGAGTCACGGGGGGGCGCACAGAGTCACGGGGGGCACAGAGTCACGGGGGGGCACAGAGTCACGGGGGGGCGCACAGAGTCACGGGGGGGCACAGAGTCACGGGGGGGCACAGAGTCACGGGGGGGCGCACAGAGTCACGGGGGGGCGCAGAGTCACGGGGGGGCGCACAGAGTCACGGGGGGGCGCAGAGTCACGGGGGGGCGCAGAGTCACGGGGGGGCGCACAGAGTCACGGGGGGGCGCAGAGTCACGGGGGAGGCACAGAGTCACGGGGGGCACACAGAGTCACGGGGGGGCGCACAGAGTCACGGGGGGGCGCACAGAGTCACGGGGGGGCACAGAGTCACGGGGGGGCACAGAGTCACGGGGGGGCACAGAGTCATGGGGGGGCGCACAGAGTCACGGGGGGGCGCAGAGTCACGGGGGGGCGCACAGAGTCACGGGGGGCGCACAGAGTCACGGGGGGGGGCACAGAGTCACGGGGGGGCACAGATGGGCTGATGCTTCTACAAACCGCGGAGCACAAGGGTCTGCCTGGAGCCCCCAGGGGCTAGAAGAGAGGCCTGGACAGAGTCCCCTCAGAGCCGCCAAAAGGAGCCAACCTGGGGCTCCTGGATTCTGGACTTCTAGCCCCCCGAACTAAGAGAGAAGAAATATCTGTTGTTTGGGGCTCCCCGTCTGTGGTCCTTTGAGACTCATCCGGGTGTCTCACTAGTTCCAAGCACCTGCTCCCCACCGAGGTGGCCCTCACAGTCCGCATACCCTTCCCCCCAGCAGAGGAAGTGACTCGCGTTCTCCTCGGGTCTGCCCGCGGCTACGGACACCGCCGGTCGCAGGAGTCTGTCTAAGAAAGACGAGAACGTGCCGTCTCACAGAGTTTCAGAGGACTCTTTCAAAGGGAGGGTACGGAGGCCTTTCTCCGGGTCACCCCAAGGTTACACAGCATGTGAGGGGCCGGCCCAGGCCCTCAGAGTGCAGGCGTCACGGGCCTGGTGGCGCTGGTTTAAACGCCCCAGGGCTCCTGACTCGGGACCCGGCTGGCTGCCCTGTCTCTCCCTTCCTGCCCCAGGCCCCAAAGTCAGCTTGACTCAGGGCTTCTCAGTCGAGGTTAAGGAGAGGCCACAGGGCCCAGCTCCCGGCTCCCTGACGGCCCAGCCACCAAGCCCACCGAGGCGGGGACGTTGTGCATAGCACGCTCTGAGGTGGCCCAAGATGGGGCTCCAGCTGCCTCAGGACGCCGTCCTCCGTGCTGAGTCATGGCCCACTCAGCGGGCCAGCAGTGTGCGCCGGTGCCACCTCTCCAGTCCTGGCCCGGACAGAGGACGGCCACAGAGCCCTCCTCCTGCTGACAGCCCCCCTCTGTCCATGCGACAGCTCCAGTCCTGGCCCGGACAGAGGACGGCCACAGAGCCCTCCTCCTGCTGACAGCGCCCCCTGTCCATGCGACAGCTCCAGTCCTGGCCCGGACAGAGGACGGCCACAGAGCCCCCCTCCTGCTGACAGCCCCCCTCTGTCCATGCGACAGCACCGCAGCAAGACCAGAACGGCGCCTGCTGGCTGCTGGCTGCTGACCGGGGCCAGCGGTGTCTCCCTGCCATCCCTCGTGAGCCCCCCGCTCCGAGAACATCCGCAAACTGAGGCTCCACGAGGTGGTAGAGAGAAGGGGCCAGGTTTGCCCCGCTCACCCAGGATGAGCTGGGGTCTATACCCTGGTGAGGTGGATCTGCGGCCCCGCCCAGCCCGCCGTGGCTTCCAGGCCGGACCAAAGATGCTTGCTTTGGCATCCTCAAGAGAAGGGGAATGTTGTTTTCAGCATCTTCGGTTCCTCGGTGCCCAGGGTTCTCCAGCTCATGGAAGAACTCCCGATCGTGGGGCCCAGCATGGTGTGTGCACTCAAGGGAATGCTCACAGCATCAGCTCCATCCGTGAACTACTGGTTTCCAAGGAAAACTAGTACCAGTCCATGACCCCACAGTTTGCTGGACACATGGACCAGTCAGGCCCCCTGAGCTGAAGAATGACAGAGGCTTCCCGTGGGTGCTTTCTGCCAGATCACACAGAGAAAGGCCATGGCACCAGGAAGAGCTACATCCACACACTACTCATCTCATCCTCTGAACACCTGCGTGGCCCGAGAGACTGACGTTTTCCACGCGTTTATTTGTTCTTCGCAGCAGCTCTCAGAGAAGACGGGGCACGTTCCCAGAGGAAGACACCGAGGGTCCGAGCACACCCAGGACTGCCTGGTCCCAGCTCTCTCTCGGGGTGGCTTGCAGAGGGCCCCCCCCTCGGTCCCTGCGCTCTCAGGAAGGCCTCACTGTGGACTGAAACTGCTTCTCTTTCCCCACTGAGGTGCCTTTGGGGGCGCACCTACCCTGGCCCCAACTTCTGTTAGCTCACGAATTTCATAAGAGGAAGTTCTGTGAGCCCCCTGCCCAGGTGAGAAAGCCTTTGTCTCCCAAAGCAAGGCCAGCATGGGAGACAGAGCGTGTTACGTGGATTTTTAAATCCCTCCCGGTCTGTGGAATCCCCAGCCCGGCTGAGCTCTCTCCACACTGAGCGGCCAGTACCCAGAGCCGTCATCTCAGTCCAAACGACCACCAACAGGGCCGGGGCAGCGCTCGCAGCGGCCCGAATGCCCAGGACACGCTCACGTAGGCAGCTGTCACCCTGGAGACCCACCGGTGTTGAGCTTTGTTAAACCTACGTCGAGGGTTTTAGTTCTCTCCCCTCACATCCTGGCACCTTACTCTCGCCCCCGGCACTCCCACCCCCTTTGTGCATGCTCTTCTGCGGTGGCGTTTTGCACACTTGGCTGCAGATGTCTTGCTGGCTCACCTGCCCGGTCACCAGAGCATGAGCAGCCCCGGAGCTGACCCCGGGCCCTCCCCTCGGCCCCTAGGGACCCAGCACTCGCCCGCCACCGCCTGGGTACCCCCGACACATTTGCAGAATGGAGGGATGGACACTCAGACCGTGCACATGGGTCAGGTCATAGCAGGACTTGCGTGACGGGTGGGCATTAAGGGGCGGAGAGGAGCGGGGCGGTTGTTCCCAGCAAACGCTTAGGAACGCGCGTCTGGATGCCTGAGGAGCCTGTATGTGAGCCACCTGTCTCAGTGGGAGCAGAAGACCCCAGGGGAGGGGGTGGCCCCGGGTGTCACAGCAAGACCAGGGCGGAGTCAGTGAATCCTAAGGGTTGGGCCGTCATCCTGTGAAGTGACAAAATCCAAGTGCTCTCTGGAATATTAATCCAGCACGAGGACCGGCTGAAGGAAAAAAGTCAGAAAGCTGGGAGATCGGGTGGGAGCTCTCTGTTGCGGGCTTGTTGGGCACGTTAGCGTCTAGAACCAGAGAGAGGAAGGGAGGCGTGAGCAGACGCAGAGGGCGTTAGCTGGACCGAACCTAGGCCGTGCCTTTAATCTCGGGGAGACATGGCCACCGCTACCGCCTTCGCCCACAAGCGGAGACGACCACAGGGCCATCACATGTTGTAAGGACTAGGGACAGACCCGAGGACGCTGAGCGGGCAGATGCTACTCATTGGGGCAGGCTGAATGGGGTTTCCTACTGTCCAACACCCTGAAGAGCTCGCCGGATGTGACCGGCAAGGAGAGAGGCCGAGGGACTGCAGGGCTGAGGGACTAGGGAAGTCAAACGCCACCCTCTCTGTCATGGCGGAGACTGTGCCCACGTATTCCCAAGTTCTTCAAACTCCAGCACGTGTCGTCCGAGGCCGGCCGCACCTGGGGAAGTCCAGGCTGCCCGGAGCCCCCGGCTTTAGTGCTAAGGACCGTCCAGGCGGGTCGGCCGGCCCCAGCCGGCGGGACAGGCAGGTCTCTGTTCCCCAACGGCAGCCTTGTAGCCATCTCTGTGCTGTTGTGATTTCCCCCCAAGTCCCCCGTGCCCAGGAGACATTGATCACGCTCAGCCTCCTCCCTCTTCTCCACGTTACAGGGGCCTGTTGCTCCTTACGGACTTGGGGTTCCCTCACACTGCCCTCCACCCCCAGAATGCAGGCTCCCAGGCCCCCAGGCCAGAGGGAGACCCTCTCCTCCCCTGCACCATGGCCTGCTTCACTCTTCTCATCTGTGTGCGCGACGGGGGAGCCTCCGTGGTCTTCCTCATCTACGTTACTTCCCATTCCACGTCGGGGTGGGGGGGCGGGCTCGGCCTTGGCAAGGCTGCCGCGGAATCAGTCCCCCAGGCCCCCGTACTCAGCCCTCTCTCGGGGCACGTGGGCACTGGTGGTCCCAGCCACACGGCCCTGCCACGCTCGGTCTACGTCCCTCACAGGCTGTCCTCCCCAAGAGGCAAAGCTGGGTCAGCCCTGTGCACCCCGTGCCCCGTGCCGCAGAGCCGGCCTCCTGGGCTCTGTGGGTGACCAGGTGCGCAGGTGACAGGAGGTCACCGCCCCATCCTGAGCTCTGTGGGTGACCGCGTGTGTGGGTGACAGGAGGTCACCGCCCCATCCTGAGCTCTGTGGGTGATCGCGTGTGCGGGTGGCAGGAGGTCACCGCCCCATCCTGAGCTCTGTGGGTGACCGCGTGTGCGGGTGGCAGGAGGTCACCGCCCCATCCTGAGCTCTGTGGGTGACCGCGTGTGCGGGTGGCAGGAGGTCACCGCCCCATCCTGAGCTCTGTGGGTGACCGCGTGTGCGGGTGGCAGGAGGTCACCGCCCCATCCTGAGCTCTGTGGGTGACCGCGTGTGCGGGTGGCAGGAGGTCACCGCCCCATCCTGAGCTCTGTGGGTGACCGCGTGTGCGGGTGGCAGGAGGTCACCGCCCCATCCTGAGCTCTGTGGGTGACCGCGTGTGCGGGTGGCAGGAGGTCACCGCCCCATCCTGAGCTCTGTGGGTGATCGCGTGTGCGGGTGGCAGGAGGTCACCGCCCCATCCTGAGCTCTGTGGGTGACCGCGTGTGCGGGTGGCAGGAGGTCACCGCCCCATCCTGAGCTCTGTGGGTGACCGCGTGTGCGGGTGGCAGGAGGTCACCGCCCCATCCTGAGCTCTGTGGGTGACCGCGTGTGCGGGTGGCAGGAGGTCACCGCCCCATCCTGAGCTCTGTGGGTGACCGCGTGTGCGGGTGGCAGGAGGTCACCGCCCCATCCTGAGCTCTGTGGGTGATCGCGTGTGCGGGTGGCAGGAGGTCACCGCCCCATCCTGAGCTCTGTGGGTGACCGCGTGTGCGGGTGGCAGGAGGTCACCGCCCCATCCTGAGCTCTGTGGGTGACCGCGTGTGCGGGTGGCAGGAGGTCACCCGCCCCATCCTGAGCTCTGTGGGTGATCGCGTGTGCGGGTGGCAGGAGGTCACCGCCCCATCCTGAGCTCTGTGGGTGACCGCGTGTGTGGGTGGCAGGAGGTCACCGCCCCATCCTGAGCTCTGTGGGTGACCAGGTGCGCAGGCGACAGGAGGTCACCGCCCCATCCTGAGCTCTGTGGGTGACCGCGTGTGCGGGTGGCAGGAGGTCACCGCCCCATCCTGAGCTCTGTGGGTGATCTCGTGTGTGGGTGGCAGGAGGTCACCACCCCATCCTGAGCTCTGTGGGTGACCGCATGCTCGGGCGGCCAGTAGTCACCGCCTGAGGCCAGTGCTTCTTGGGGCTTGTCCAGTGGCCTGTCCGTTGTGAACCCATGCTGAAGGGAGGAAAGCCAACCGCACGCTGCCGAGGGCAGGGTGTTTGGCTGGCGAGACCCCAAAGTATAGTACTGATTAGGAAATCCTGTGGTTTGGAAGCTGCTCTGGTTCCAGCCTACCCCACAAGGGTGGCAGGCCCTCACCTAGCGTCCGCGTGATTACAGAAGCCCCAAGTCTCCCCTGGTGTGAAGGGACCTTCCGCAATGACACAGAATCCAGTTTCCTCCCTGAATCACACATCCGCTGCTGCTGATCCTTGAAGTGCTCTTTTTTTTTTTTTAACCTCCTGCTTCCACAATTTTAAGATGTCCAGAAACAAGAGAAAACTGCTAGAGAAGTCAAAAGTACGGCGTGTCTCCACCGAGGTGTCAGGAAAGGGAAACACCGAGAGAAAGGCAGATTGGGAGGACAGAGGGGACATTTTCCGCTCTGGACACATTAGGTTCGTGGTGACACCAAGGGGGGGCACATCGAGCACCCAGGAGGCAGCAGCAGGGTGTGGGGAGGACTGAGGGCCTGAGACTTGGGGCCCCGTGTTTACAGAGCCCTGGTGCGGGTGGGTTCTCCCACGCTCAGGGAGGGAGCCTGGCCTATCTTACTCCTTAAGACAAAGAGAGGAGGTCAGCGGGGGTTCAGCCAGAGGCGCTGGAGGCCGGACTCTGAGAAAGCCAGCACTGTCCTACTGTCTGGATGGGAGGCCTTGAGTCGTCCAGCGTGATGGATGCAGACCGAGCCGTGGACGAGCCACAGAGCCGCCTGGGAGGCTTAGGAAAAAGTGCCTCTGATCTTACTCAGCTCTGGACTCTGCATGAGTCAAACTTTTCCTGGCTCACTGTTTGTTTAATGGGGTCTGCAGTGATGGATTCCAGGCTACAGATCCCTTCGTGACCAAAATTCAGACGGGGACGCTCGAGTCGGCTCCCGTGAGGACTTGCGCAGAGCCACAGAGAGTCGAAGCCGCCATGACTCGGGGTCCCCGTGCCTGAGGCTCAGGGGCATTCAGAGATGCCACAATGCGCTGTGGCTTTCGTTGTGTTGTGTCTTTTGTCTGTAAAAAAAATTTTGTTTTCTTAAAGTGTTTTAAATTTGTTTTTCAGTTACAGTTGACATGAAATACTATAGGTGTATAACTGCCGTGATTAGACATCTCCATTGCCTTACCAGGTGACCACCCCAGTTAGCGTAGTGCCCCTCGGACACCCTGTGTAGTTAGTGATCGCGGGGCCTCCCCAGACATCAGCAAGTTGGGCAGGGAGCTAGGGGCCGCATCATCTCTCACCAGCTCCCAAGTGCCCAGCCGTTTTCCTTTCAAAACCACAGCCTGCTCCGCTCCCCACTCCCCCCCCCCCCCCCCGTCAGAGAGACTCACTTGTTCGGCAAGCCCTGCAATGACATCATGGGAGCAGAGGTTATGTAAGTTACGGCCACCCCATTCCCGAGTGCTTCCCAGAACAGAAAACACCTCGGAAGGCAGCGCTCGCCACCAGAGAACCCAGCCGAAGCTCTGAGCTTTCCTATTTTCTTCCCGAGTAAGTAAATGACCACCTTTCTTTTCTCTTAGGAGAGTAGAATGTCATGGGGAAACCCATGGCTCTTAGAAAAAAAAACCAAAATCTTTCTTTGACAATTAAATATTGGCAGAATTTTTCAGCTTTTGGCAAACGTGTGTTTTTTAAAAACACATAATTCTACATCAGTTTAAGAGATTTGTGTTCCATGCCTACTTTGGGTGTTAGCTGCTTTTCCAGAAGAGGAGGGAGAGGAGGAGGGAGAGCGTTTGGAACGGCTTCTGAAGGCCCCAGCAGCCCGTTCTGTCCAGGTCACATGCAAAGCCTAGAGCCTGAGCTGTCAGAGCCCGCACGGACGCTGACCGTTACCACATCCACATCCAGACTGATTAAAGTCACATTGGTCTCCCCGGAATGGCCTTACAAG
This sequence comes from Saccopteryx bilineata, assembly GCF_036850765.1. Classification (NCBI taxonomy): domain Eukaryota; kingdom Metazoa; phylum Chordata; class Mammalia; order Chiroptera; family Emballonuridae; genus Saccopteryx; species Saccopteryx bilineata. Next base: position 8,972,525 of record NC_089493.1, on the reverse strand, counting down.
CTTTCAGAAGGCCAAGAACTGGTTGGGTTATTTTGTGGCTTGAAAATATCATAACACGTTATTATGCAACTGGGTGGACAATCTCTAATACCTGTGTCTGCATCTCAAATGCCTTTATCATCACCTCGCTGGCAACAGCGGCATTCACTTGAAGAAGGCGAACTTGCTGTAGAAAGTCCCACTGCCTTCTGAGTGCCACCTGCCAGGGTTAAAAATGTGCTACAGTACTCAGGGAAACACCCCGTAGAGACTACAGAAGCGTCATCGTCGCTAGTAGACTTGCCCAGTGCCACCTCTGAGTCTTTCAAAGAGGATCAAATACATCTCACGAACAGGGGCGGTAGCGTACTGAACACCTGTGAGGTGCCAGGCAAGTTCTGGAGGTGACACGAAGAGCTGGTGAAGGAGGAATTCTCCTCTCTGGCTCCACACACACAGGCAGCAGCTGGTAGGGACGGACCCCAGCACTTCACAGGTGTGACAAGGAGTCAGATCGGGGGCCAGGGCCCCCTGCCCCTGCAGCCTGGGCACGGGGGACAGTTGGGGCTGAGACGAAGGTGTCGTGCAGGTTTTTCTTGGCACACAGAACTTCCTCACACGTGCAGGAGAGCACAGGAAGGAGTGGCGTGAAGCCCAGAGGCAGTCTCGGGACACAGCTTGCACACCTGTGTGCGGCTGCTGGCTGCCCACCGGGCACCTGCGGAGACAGGTGTGCCGGGGCCAGTTCTCTCCCGTGGCTGCCGTAACCAAGTACCACAGACTGGGCGTCTTAAATCAATAAGTTGGTAATAGCATATCGATGGGGTTGTAAAGTAGTTCAAGTCAAAAACTTTCAAAAACATTATGTATTTAAAACTATACACGCATGCAGGCACGCGCGCACGCACACACACACACACATACACACACAGACCAACAAATTGGTTATATTGCATTAATAGAGCTATAAAGTCATTTTAGTCAAACCTTTTTTTTTCAGAAAAATTATCTCTACATATATTAAAGTGAAATGAACCTTTCTGTTAATGAACTGAACATTGAAAAACGACGTAAGCAAAATAATTGCTCTTGGAACATATCCATGAGCTATCATTAGTTTCTTCGGCTTGTACCTGACTCTGGTATGTCACTGTTAATTTTCGTGGAGAATGCATTTTTTTTTCAGTGTGATTTTATTATTTTTAATTGTTCCATATCATTGCCGAAATCCTTTGCTGCAAATCTTATGGTTAATAAATTTAAAGGGCCACCTTCAGTTGACTCTTTTCCTTGCACCAGAATGTATTTAATTAAGAAAACAATCCCCCTGCGAGTGTGAAGGTCCCTGATAAACTCTGAGAAAATTCTAAGAACTTCTCAAGTCCGGTCCTTTACGTGCGGAATTATGTAAATATTCCAGCCCCAACACTGTCATAGGTGCAGCCATTAGGCCTTACTTCAGAGTTTCTTTCCTCAACAAAATACATTTACCGGATTGAACTCGTCAAATATGCTGTAGCTATTTATAATTTTTGCATGCTTTGTCTAATGCAGATGCTACAAATCATAGATTTCTTGTATTCTATCTCTTTTCTCTGTAGAATATGAATTCATCCGATTGAAAAAAATATTCTCCCTACAAATTGATATATGTCAAAGCTCAATATATGATTTTATTACAGATTTTTAAAATTAATCTTGTGTGCCATTTGAGCACTTATCACTTAATTTGATCATTTCCTCCCTTGCTCTTTCAGTAAAAAAATTTAATTATTTTCTACATAAAATATTTGTTTTCAATCATTGTAATCTGCTAAATGCTTTAAAAGCTGGTGTTCTGCTACTGCATTTATTAACTAATTAGATTAAAGATTTTCCGTTGATTTGGAACAAAATTCAACCAGAGATCTGCTTTAACGAACAGTTTCATAACCGTCTCCTAAAATCGATTGAGGATAGGCAGCTGAGACAGAAAACACAGCTAACGTGTGTTTTTTTCAAATTCATCATCAACTACATCTCGGAAAGTTCATAGCCCAGAAACTAGGTTTAAAGTTTTAAAAACCTTGTCAGCGACCACCTCCATTTCAGTTGGTAGAGTCTATCGAAACTTATTTAGTTGTTTTTTTGTTTGTTTTGTTTTTGGGGTTTTTTTTTTTTGTATTTTTCTGAAGCTGGAAATGGGGAGAGACAGTCAGACAGACTCCCGCATGCGCCCGACCGGGATCCACCTGGCACGCCCACCAGAGGCAACGCTCTGCCCACCAGGGGGTGATGCTCTGCCCCTCCAGGGCGTCGTTCTGCCGCGACCAGAGCCACTCTAGCGCCTGGGGCAGAGGCCAAGGAGCCATCCCCAGCACCCGGACCATCTTTGCTCCAATGGAGCCTTGGCTGTGGGAGGGGAAGAGAGAGACAGAGAGGAAGGAGGGGGGGTGGAGAAGCAAATGGGCGCCTCTCCTATGTGCCCTGGCCGGGAATCGAACCCAGGTCCCCCGCATGCCAGGCCGATGCTCTACCGCTGAGCCAACCGGCCAGGGCCTCGAAACTTATTTAGATGCAACTAAGAATGACAAGAAGCCCCTTTCTGTTTCCCCGGTCTCTCTGCTTTTAGTAAGAACAATGTGGCTGCTGTGACGCTGTGCCTACCAAACGTGCAAGTGTACTGTCATCATGAAATACAGCAACTTCATTTCCAATGGGAACAATTTTAACTGACTTTAGAATAGTATTCTCCAAAAGTTTGTGGTTTCACTTCTTCAGAATGAACTTTGGAAATTTTTCTTGGACCCTGATTGAAAATGACTAATCTTTTTTTTCCTAGAGAGAGAGAGAAAGAGAGAGGAAGGGAGAGAGATGAGAAGCTTCAACTCGTAGTTGCAGCACTTTAGTTGCTCACTGATTGCTTCTCATATGTGCCTTGACTGGGGTGGGGCTACAGCAGAGCGAGTGACTCTTTGCTCAAGCCAGCGACCTTGGGCTTCAAGCCAGCGACCTTGGGCTTCAAACAAGAGACCTTAGGGCTTAAGCCAGCGACATTGGGGTCATGTCTATGATCCCACGCTCAAGCTGGCGAGCCTGCCCTGAAGCCAGCGACCTCGGCGTCCCAGGTTATGCTCTATCTCCTGTGCCACCACCAGTCAGTCCTGACTGATTTTTTTCACTTGAAGAATCTGAGGATACTGGTATCAAACTGGCACTTGTCATGGTCTACGCAATTCTTGCTGAGATGACACACAGTCAGCATTTCCTTTGCCATATGTGCACAAGATGAGTTGGAACCAAAAATGAGCAGAATGAACTTAAAGAACGGTCACACCTCACAGTGACTTAGCACAGCACCCCCTGCTGGTACAGTCAGTGTCCTAGGGCACGCTCTTTCAAAACGACTAACCTCTGAAGCAGCAGCTTTGAGTTTAGGTTTTCTGGCTGTCGGTGAAATCACCGCAGCCCCGTAGTGACGGCAACATCGACAAACTCCTGTGCAAGTGATGCGTTCCCCATCACCTGCTCTGAGAGAGGGAAGCTCAGTACATACACGGTCGTTAGACCATCCCTTGGAGGGTTTCATCCTGTCCTGTGGCTTTAAATACCACCTATGAGATTACAGCTCCCAACCGTCTACCGCTACCTCAGACCGGGTCTCTGAACCCCTACCTGTCCTGACAACCAGCCGTCCCATAGCTATCCCAGCTGGTATCCAACAGACACCTCAACCTTCACACGTCCTAAAGTGAACTCCTGGTCCACAGCCCTCACAACAACAAAGACAAGAACAAAAACCTCTCCATCTTCACTCTGTCAGCTCCCTTTCAGTCGACCTTTATATTTCTAGGAGCTCAGGCCAGAAACCTCCTCCTCTCTCATGACCGGCATCCAACTGAAAATGATGGTGGTGCCTGCTAACACGTGTGGTCAGTAGGTACATTGTGACAGACACTCTCCATGTGTGCATCCCTCTAGAGCAGGGGCAGTCAACCTTTTTATACCTACCGCCCACTTTTGTATCTCTGTTAGTAGTAAAAATTTCTAACCGCCCACCGGTTCCACAGTAATGGTGATTTATAAAGTAGGAAAGTAACTTTACTTTACAAAATTTATAAAGCAGAGTTACATCAAGTTAAAGCATATAATAGACTGACCAGGTGGTGGCGCAGTGGATAGAGCGTCGGACTGGGATGCAGAAGGACCCAGGTTCAAGACCCCGAGGTCGCCAGCTTGAGTGTGGGCTCATTTGGCTTGAGCAAAGAGCTCACCAGCTTGGACCCAAGGTCGCTGGCTCCAGCAGGGGGTTACTCGGTCTGCTGAAGGCCCACGGTCAAGGCACATGTGAGAAAGCAATCAATGAACAACTAAGAAGTCGCAACGCACAACGAGAAACTGATGATTGATGCTTCTCATCTCTCTCCGTTCCTGTCTGTCTGTCCCTGTCTATCTCTGCCTCTGTAAAAAAATAAAAATTAATTAATTAATTAATTAATTAATTAAAAAAAAGAAATCTCAAAAAAAAAAGCATATAATAATAATTACTTACCAAGTACTTTATGTCAGATTTTTGCTAAGTTTGGCAGAATAAATCTGTATAAAACAACTTACTATAGTTAAATCTATCTTTTTATTTATACTTTGGTTGCTCCGCTTCCGCCCACCATGAAAGCTGGAACGCCCACTAGTGGGCGGTAGGGACCAGGTTGACTACCACTAGGGGGCAGTAGGGACCAGGTTGACTACCACTAGTGGGTGGCAGGGACCAGGTTGACTACCACTAGGGGGCGGTAGGGACCAGGTTGACTACCACTAGGGGGCAGTAGGGACCAGGTTGACTACCACTAGTGGGTGGCAGGGACCAGGTTGACTACCATTAGGGGGCGGTAGGGACCAGGTTGACTACCACTAGGGGGCAGTAGGGACCAGGTTGACTACCACTAGTGGGTGGCAGGGACCAGGTTGACTACCACTAGGGGGCGGTAGGGACCAGGTTGACTACCACTAGTGGGTGGCAGGGACCAGGTTGACTACCACTAGTGGGTGGCAGGGACCAGGTTGACTACCATTAGGGGGCGGTAGGGACCAGGTTGACTACCACTAGGGGGCAGTAGGGACCAGGTTGACTACCACTAGTGGGTGGCAGGGACCAGGTTGACTACCACTAGGGGGCGGTAGGGACCAGGTTGACTACCACTGCTCTAGACGGTGAGCGCCTTTAGGTGGGGGCTCTTCTGTTCCCTGTATCTCCCACCCTGGGCAAAGTGCTGGCACAAAGTAGGTGCTCATGCAATGCTTGTTAGACTGTTAACAATAGCAACATGGTCGTTAATAAGACTAATCACAACCTCCCGCTGAGTGCTTCCTCTATGCCAGGCAGCCGTGCCAAGCAGGATGTATTTAGCGCTGATTTTCAGAAAGAAAAATAAAAGTCAGTGGGTCTAAGTGGCCCCCACCAAGGATGTTGTGCCAGGATTCGGACTCAGGTTTCAAAACCCCGGTCCTTCCCTTTATCTCAAGAGTTGGCAAACTTCTCCTCTGAAGGGAACACATGGTCAATGTTTCCAGCTTAGCAGGCCTCACAGTCTCTGTCGCAACCCCTCGGCTCTGCTCTCGTCACAGCAGCGGCCGCTGACTATCTGTAAACGAATGGGTGTGGCCGTGAGTCAGTGAAACTTCTTTTCCAAAGCCGTGGCCAACTGGATACAGCCCGCGAGCCGTGGTTGGGGGCGGCCCGCCCGTGTTAGCTGCATGCTGTTTGTTGCAGGTCACTGTGGATGGCGTCCCAGACCCTCCTGGAGTTTCCGTCCTCCAACCAGAGCCAGCTCGTGCCTCCAAATGCCACGTCCTGTGACGAAGCTCGGGAAGCCTGGGCCGTGCTGCACAGAGTGCTGCCCACGTTCATCGTCGCCGTCTGCTTCTGTGGCCTGCTGGGAAACCTGTTCGTGCTGGCCGTCTTCCTTCTGCCCCGGCGGCGTCTGAGCGCGGCCGAAATCTACCTGGCCAACCTGGCGGCTTCCGACCTGGTGTTTGTCTTGGGCCTGCCCTTCTGGGCCGAGAACATCTGGAACCAGTTCAACTGGCCTTTCGGGGCCGTCCTCTGCCGCGTCGTCAACGGGGTGATCAAGGCCAACTTATTCATCAGCATCTTTCTGGTGGTGGCTATCAGCCAGGACCGCTACTGCGTGCTGGTGCACCCCATGGCGAGCCGGAGGCGGCGGCGGCGGCGGCTGGCCCAGGTCACCTGCGTGCTCATCTGGGTCTTGGGGGGCCTCCTGAGCATCCCCACGTTCCTGCTCCGCTCCGTCAAAGCCGTCCCGGAACTGAACGTCTCCGCCTGCGTGCTGCTGTTCCCCCACGAGGCCTGGCGCTTCGCGAGGATGGTGGAGCTGAACGTGCTGGGCTTCCTCCTGCCACTGGGTGCCATCGTCTTCTTCAACTACCACATCCTGGCCTCCCTGCGGGGGCGGGCAGAGGTCAGGCGGACACGCTGCGGGGGCCCCGCTGAGGGCAAGACCACGGCGCTGCTTCTCACGCTGGTGGCGGCCTTCCTGGTCTGCTGGGCCCCCTACCACTTCTTCGCCTTCCTGGAATTCCTGATCGAGGTGCAGGCCCTCCGCGGCTGCTTCTGGGAGGATTTCACCGACCTGGGCCTGCAGTGGGCCAACTTCTTCGCTTTCGTCAACAGCTGCCTGAATCCAGTGATCTACGTCTTTGTGGGTCAGCTTTTCAGGACCAGGGTGTGGGAACTCTATCGGAAATGCACCCCTAGAAGTCTAAGGACGATGTCCTCGTCCCACAGGAAAGAAATCCCCCGACTTTTCTGGTGGAATTAAAGCAGCAGTGAGCCCGGAAGCTTGACTCCCTGATCAATTATTTCTGATGTGACGAATACTATTGTAGTAGGCTGACCACAGCCCGAGATAGTCAGGACCTACGGTCCCTGCAACCTGTGAATGTTTGCATGAAAACGGGGACTTTGCCCACGCAGCTAAACAAAGGCTCTTGAAATGGGGAGAGGGCCCTGGATTATTGGGGTGGCCCAACATAATCACAACTTGAGTCCTTAGAAAAGGGAAGCAGACTTGTCGGTCAGAGAAGGCAAAGTCACAGTAGACAAGGTTGGGGTAACTAACACAAGAAAAGCCATGAGCTGAGGGCTGAGGGCGCCCCCTAGAGGCAGGAAAAGGCAAGGCAAGGCATTTTTTCCTGGTGCCTCTTGGCCTCCAGAAACGTAAGATAATAAATTGATGTTGTTTTAACTCCCCAAGTTTGTGATAATTTGTTCCAGCACCAACAGGAAATTAATACAAGTTTCCAAAAAGGCTGTCTCTTATTGCATTTCCGCTTGCCCATCCAAAAATTTTCTAGGCTAACTGGTAGAAATACAGAGATGAGCTAGCTAGACAGCTTACCCGCAGTAACTTACTTAGATGTAAATAATCGCAGTATTTAAAAAAAAAGTGAGTGGTCACACGAGCACGTCCCAGATCTGTACCTTGAGCATTCAGAGGGACAGGGGATACATTTCCTCTAGGGCTGTCAGGATGGGCACTGTGAAAGGAGTGGGCTGTGAGCTGCGTTTCACAGAGAGGCAGCTCTGGCTGCGTGGAGAGAGGGAGGACGGACTGGTGGAGGCATAAGACGCACAGGTAGGAAAGCATGGGCTACACATAAAAGAATGGTTTTTTAATTAATTAATTAATTAATTTTTATTGAGAGAAGGGGAGGCAGAGACAGATTCCCACATGTGCCCCAACTGTGATCCACCTGACAAAGTCCACTAGGGGGCGATGCTCTGTCCATTTGGGGCATTGCTCTGTTGCTCAGCAACCAAGCTCTTCTTAGCACCTGAGGCAAGGCCATGGAGTCATCTTCAGTACCCAGGGTTAACTTACTCCAATCGAGCCTTGGCTGCAGGAAGGGGAGAGAGAGAAAAAGAGAAGTGCAAAGGGAAGAAGAGAAGGAAGGGTTGAGAAGCAGACAGGCACTTCTGTGTGCCCTGACCAGGAATCAAACCTGAGACTTCCACATGCCAGGCCGACTCTACCACTGAGCCAACTGGCCAGGGCCAAAGGATGTTTATTGAATTTGGTGCATCAGTGTTCTTCTTGCTACCAGGGAGCCAGTGGTGAAGTTGAAAGTCTGCTGCAAGGAGCTCGTGGCAACAGGGACACTAAATAGGGGAACGTCACCCTCAGGGTAAGCGAAGGTGCTCTGAGAACGCAGAGAAGGGGTGTCCAGCCTGGGTGCCTGTGAGGGGACTGTTAGAGAGGTTAGAGAAGTGGAAGAGACACTAAATAGGGGAGCGTCACCCTCAGGGTAAGCGATGGTGCTCTGAGAACGCAGAGAAGGGGTGTCCAGCCTGGGTGCCTGGGAGGGGACTGTTAGAGAGGTTAGAGAGGTGGAAGAGACATATATCCCAAAATGGAGCATTCCAGACAGAAGAAACAGACCACAATTAGAGACAGGTTGGTTCACAGTGGGATTGAAGGTTTGAGGGGACTGGAGATGTTGGGAGAACCTACAATGGCCAAGGGCAGAGAGGAAATCAGGGGTGTCCCAAAGGCCTTTAAGGGCCCAGCTGAAGCTAGACGGCATGAATTTGGTGTGTGAATTGCTCAATCACACTGATAGCTCTTGGACTACAATAGGAGTATAGTGTCTACAATGACGGAGGTGATACACCATTTAGCTTAGCATTGCACAGGGCACATGAGGCATATTGTATCCAGCCCTTGGCCAATTCAGAAGAGGTTTTGCCAGATGAATGACCATAGTTCAAGGACATTGGGGGTATCAGGGAGCCTATGAGGAATGGCTGAATTAGGGAAGGAAATGAACACTGGGAAGTGAGAGAAGCAGAGGGACATTGATATGGTTAAAGAACAGGTGTAGTGGAAGCACGTAGGTGATGAAGCAAGAAAAACAGGAGGTGTGGCCACAGAGTGAGAACATCTGCATGGAACACTCCAAGGTGGAGCGATCCCAGGAGATGACAAGGACCAAGTGTGGCCATGGCACTGAGTGGTTGGGTAGAGGGAAGGTCATTGGAGACGAGACGGTTAGGGAATGGAAAGGGGGGAAATGGGGTGTCCACCGGGGCCCCGCAGGCCGGCAGGGTGTTGTGAGGACCTGGGCAGGAGAGAGCTGAGGGCTGGGTAACAAGGTCCGTCTCCATGGAGTGGCGAGGGAGAGGGGTGGGCAGCCCCTATGGCTGAGTGGGGCGGACCGGTCCTCATGGAACAGCAGCAAAGACCCAGAATCAGTTAAGAGAGGAAAAGCAGGCCAGTGTCCCAGAGCCTGCTGATGGGGTCTGAAAGGACAACAGGGACTGAGCCGCCAGGCCCTCCCAGGACGTCAGTGACAACCCTTCGGTCAGTGCTCCAGCCCCTCTGGTTCCTGAAGAGCAGAGAGTGGTTCAGATGGCCTGGGTTTAAGTCAATAAGCAGGGTCCAGCCTGCGCACGAGGTTTAATTTGGACCTCGTGGTGTTGGGAAAAATGTGTTTGAGTCGATGACCAATATTTAAGTTCCACATAGGAATCCCGACTTCGGGCTTCCCTCGGACATTTGGAAGCTCTAGCAACACGGACTCTGCATCCATCCGTCTGTTCAGCTGATGTTTATTGAGCATCTACTTTGCAGCACGCCCCAATGTAGGCACTGAGAACACAGCAGCCTGGTCCTCTTAGAGTCGATCCCAGGGTGTCAATTATTTGTTCCTGAGTGGCTGTGCCCTTGTCGACAGGACAGGCCCCCACTTCGTTGGCCACAGTCCCCTCCCCCGGAACACGGACTGGAGTCACCCGGCTTGCTGGCCTCCAGCGCCAATGTTAGCTCCCCAGGGAACGAACCCAGTGAGCAGTGACCCTGTAGCACAGTGGCAGGGACAGGCAGGAAGATCAGGCAGGGACAGAGAGTGGGGAAAAGGGCAGGAATGCTCAGTCTCTCCTCTGCTCCTCATGAACTGACACGAATGTGGCCCCCTTTTCTTCTTCCCCAGGCTTTGCATTAAACTTGTGGCTTATAAAAATCCTTTCTAGGGGTGCATAAAAACAAAAAAAACAATCCCACATTCTAGCAGAATGCCCTGGCTGAGACTCAGAACGTTGCTCAGAGGCCTGTGGTCCACAGATTGTCGACTGGGTCTCTGATGAGCCAGACGTCTAATTCCTGGAATGGGGTGGCAGTTACCGAAGCCCGCAGAGAAACTGGCACCCCCCACACACACACACACAGTAAGGATTCTGTTGCCCTCCTCTTGGGAAGGTCAATCATTCATCTGCAGAGGGAGAAGGTGCTGCTTCGGTTAAAAGGATCGGTACCGTGGGAGAAATTAATATTTTGAGTTCCCACGGATATGATGGATGTGCTCACCTGGGGTTATCTCCCACCTGGGTCCAGGCCAGGCCCCACCATGCAGAGCTGACACCTGGAATGGAGGGAAAGGTGGACAGTCTCCCAGCACCCCGCTCCAGCACCCTCCTGGGCTCCCACTTTCTCTCTGAGACGTGAAGCTCCTTCTCCAACCCGCTTCCAGCTTCGAGAGGGAGCCTGGAGCCCACCATGTAAGCCAGGGGCCCCCAAACTTTTTACACAGGGGGCCAGTTCACTGGCCCTCAGACCGTTGGAGGGCCGGACTATAAAAAAAAACTATGAACAAATCCCTACGTACACTGCACATATCTTATTTTAAAGTAAAAAAACAAAACGGGAATAAATACAATATTTAAAATAAAGAACAAGTAAATTTAAATCAACAAACTGACCAGTATTTCAATGGGAACTATGCTCCTCTCACTGACCACCAATGAAAGAGGTGCCCCTTCCAGAAGTGCAGCGGGGACCGGATAAATGGCCTCGGGGGGCCACATGCGGCCCGCGGGCCGTAGTTTGGGGACCCCTGATGTAAGCTCACAGCTGCCCGCCTCCTTCCCTCCCCTCCACCCAGCCTCCACCCCTCAATCCGGGCATGAGTAGCACTAAGCCCCGCCCCCAAGTCCCAGTCGGGAGACTCCCGGGTGCTGCAATGGACACGGGCAGTTTCTCCTTCACCGGAGATGAGTCACAGGCTTGATGAGGAGCAGGTGGGAAGACTCCGATGAGCCTGAAGAGGCTTGAAATGTCAACATGAGTGTGTGTCAAACTGGTGCAATCCAAATAAAATCTGAAAAATATCATTTTTCATACTCCCATTCTTATTAAAATGTTGATGTTTTGTTCAGCACGGGTGGTTTTTCATTAACGTTACTTTTTTAAAATGTTGCATGAAGTTAGTGTTTATCCTGATGACGGATGTGCCCATGCCCACCCCTCCTTCCATTTTGTGCACATGGCCAGGGTCTCGCTCTCCTCGCCCTTGTCCCTAATCTTGGCAGGAGCAGGGGGCTGGTGCCGCACTTCCAGTGAAGAAACGAACCTTTCGAAGCCTCGATAAGCTTGTGTTTCAGACTCACCTTTCGATACCACCACCCCCCCGCCCCCCAGAGGCAACACAACAAAAGCTCTCTATCTGGATACGAAGCACAGTGCTAGTATCTCCTGTCCCAAATATTCCCTGATCAGCTTCTTGTGAAAACTCCACCAGGGGCAACTGTCACCTGGCGTGTGTCACCACCCAGACCCGTACTTACAGGAAGAAATTAATCGTGAAGTGAAATGACAGTTCTATTTTACATTTAAGCAGTGTCCTCGACTAAGAGGACAGCTGCCACAGTCAAGGCTTGTGAAAGGGCTGGGATAGTTAGGATTTTTTTTTTCCAAAGCCTTCCCACGGTGCCTGGGCTCAGGTGGCTGGCTGGGCTTTGTAGAAGGCCAATGCGAAACCAAAGCTCCACTCGGGAAGAGCGCGGGCGCCCCCTGCTGACACCAAAGAGGGATTGCATGTTCCCCAGAAATGATTCTACACCAATTTTCAGAACAAGCTTTTAACTGGGTGACAACAGGTTTGTCCCTAAGCGTAACAGGGCATCCTCGTTGGTGGGTATGTTGGTACGACTTCTACAAGAGAGCAAAGGCAACAGCCGCCCAGATTTTAAACGGGTGTCTCATATCATGGACTTGGTGTTCCACCTTGGAGCGACCTACCCAACAGGAAATCACTGAGAAACTGAGATGTAGCCAAGTTAGGCAACTTGCTTAAGGTCAGTGTTTGGGGTTATAGTCGGCTAAACCTCCAGTTCAGCCAACAGGACATAAAGGCTAAGAGGATACCTTTCAAAATGAATCTGGCATGAAGAGAGAGGAATGGTTTTAAAGAAAGCAGTGTGTCCTGGAAGGGGGGAGTGCGGGGGTGTAAGTAAAACTTCAGCTTAAACGGAAATGGAGAAGAGAGGACAGTATTTATTTGGCCTCAGACATGTTTGTTGCAAATGAAAGGAGGATTGCTGTCAATGGAGCTATAACATTGGGGAAATTAACAAAAGAAATCTCCACTAAGATCGGAGTCAAGAGGGCCTGTGGAGGGAGCTCTCACACCCTACCATCATCGTTGGTTGCTCCAAACAGGAAGACACAGGTCCCCCAAGGGGAAGATGTTATCTACTCCACTAGCCCAACAGAAGGAAGATTTCCTCCGCCCCCAGCAACAGACCAGCCAATTCTAGAGTGTGACAACCCAGCCAATGAAAAGCCACTATGTTCTACCTCCCGGTTTCCTTCAGTGGACTCTTTGTTTATAACAGCCCCTCCCAACGCCCCTCTTTCCTGTATGAAAGAACATCCCTCTACTTTGTTCCCCAGACTTGCCTATGGTGTTGCCATAGCTTGAATGCCCTGAATTGCAATTCTCCGCTATTCCTAAATAAACCCATTTTTCTTGCTGGTGAAACATGTTTTATTCTTGAGTTCGACAACATTGATATTGATTTTCAAATAGCATGGGGTTGGGGGCAGGCGTTCAACTTTTACTAAATGTTTTTTGTAGTTACACCCTTGAGTTCTCCCTCACCCTAAAAATGATTAGGCTACATCTGTGCTGACAAAATGCTCACATTAGAGGTTTGGAAGTAAAGTTAGTGCTTTGCACTGAGCAAGTCATGTTTTCCTTTATACCTCAGCGGACTCTAGACACAAGAGGATGCTTTGCCCTCTCCTGATCGCCATGGAAATTCTTACCATAAGGATGTGCTACTGTTCATTTTCCTCAGCTACCCTAAAACCCAAAAAATTTTGCCTCCAACACCCTCCTTGACTTTTCTTTCCAAATTCTACCCCAAGATGCACCCTTCGGATGAAATTTCCCCATGACCAGGCAGTTCTGAATATCAGGCTAAGAGGAGAATCGATTCTCCAGGTATCCCAAGGCTGCCTGGATTGGTGTTTAATGCCAGGGAAACAGCTATCCAGGTGGCCGTGGGAAAGGTGGTGTCTTCCAAACCAGGAATTCCAATTCAAAAACTGCTCCAAGTGGTTTTACTGCTCCCTTCGCTGGCTGGCTTTGTGCACTGCCACTCCAGTTTCTCAGAGCAAATGAGCTGATTTCCATTCATAAGGAACCAATAGCTGGAATGATTAGTTGGGATGTCCTCCCACTGGGTTCTGAGCTACCCACCAGCAAGGACAGAACCTCCCATCTCTAGCCCAGGGCATTGCACACAGTAGGCTTTCAGGGAACAGTAACGATAATATCTAACACTTACATGGAATTTACTGTATGTCAGACACTTATCTAAACACTTTGCCTGTATAGTAACTCGTGTAATCCTCATAACAACCCTATTATAGTTCTGTGTTATATTATAGCACAGAGAGGTTCAGAAACTTCCCCAAGCTCACACAGCTAACAAGTAGTGGAGCCCCAGGCAGCCTGACTCTATCATCTGTATTCTTAGCCCCTAGCTATATTAGTGGTTCCTAAATTGGTCTACACATTGGTCACCCGGAGAACCTCAAATATCCACCCCAGGGATTGTGATTTAAGTGCTGTTGAATGTGGCCTGGGTTTTGGAATTTTTAAGAGCTCTTCTGGTGAATCCTATATGCAGGCTAGTTTTGAGGACCACTACATGATACTATCCTGCCTCATTACCCAGCTAATGTCTACTGAATTCAATCTGCTCCATGTGAAACTGGTTTCGGGTATATAAACAAAAAAGCCCAGGAGAGGAAAAACCGATCCAACCCTGGTAGTGGTGAATTATCTTGCAGTGCAACTAACTGTAATTGGAATAGAGCCTGTGCTGCGAGCATGGGTCTGAGGTCAGACATACCTGAAGTCAAATTCTAAATTACGAGCTACACTGCTTGCTCAGCAGTCCGTTTTTCTTCCTTCCGAGGCCTTGGAGCCAGACTGCATGACCCGGCTTCCCTGGAGGCTGGCTGTGATCACGTGACCGGATTCTGCTGCTAGAATGTGCCCGAGTCCCCCGCACTACGCTGTCCTCTCTCTCCCACGAGGCAGGCGCTGAGGATGTAGGGGAGGCAGAGCCACAAGGCAGAAGGCACCTGGGTTGCCCCGTCCCCCCGTGGAGAATAGCCAGGTACTCAGGAGCACCAGCGGGACTTGATGGAAATGAGATGCTTCTTTCTGTTAAGCTGCTGGTATTTGGGGGGCTGTCACTGGTGACAACTGTTCCTTAACTAGCACAGTGTGGCTTTGGGTAGGTCTCACGATCCTCAGCCTCGCTTTTGTCACCTGCAGGATAAAGGTAACAGGACTACAAATAGGACTACACCCCGGCTTCCGTTTGCTGTTCAGCTCCGCCCTCCACCTGCCCTCTGCCAGTGATCCCCACACACTGCACAGAAGCTGGGTTTGGCCTGTGGTGGCTCCCACAGGAGCCCAGGGACGAGGGTTCTGTGCCCGCCTGGCCGCTGCGCACTAGCTAAGGGCCACGGCTGCTGTCGGGCACCCCTCTCCTCCAGCCACAGGTTCCGTGAGTCACTCTTGCCCTCTGTCCCTTCAGGCCTGCCACGAGGCTTAGGTTGCTTCAGCCGCAGGACAGATGGGATGGAGAGGAGGGGGGCATCGTGTTGCCTTTGCCAAGGAGAGCCGGAAAAGGCGAGACGTCACCGCTGACTCAGGTGACCCGGGCCCTGGACAGGCCCCGTGCACGTGCGGGTCTCCCTGGCTGCTGCCTGCCTGTGCTGACCAGTCCCTTCCTTGTGCCCTGCTCAGTCACCCGCAGGCCCGTCTGCTTCCTACCAGGACCTGGCTGACAGCGGCTGTGAGCGCCCAGGAGTGCGGAACGTAGTAGGAGTTATGTAGTCAACACTCAACACGTTTAGTTTTCACTTTATTTTATATGTATTGATATATTATTACTGCTTAGATTATTGCTAAAGCCAAGAAAACACAAAATTGCACTGAATAAAGGATCTCTTCCAGTATTAATCGTGATCTTAGGCAAGCAATTTCCCTCCCTGGGTTTCATGTCCTCAAATGCCAAGTGACTATATAGGACAGGTGACCTCTAAGATAGATTCATTCATCCATCTATCCATCCACCCATCCCTCCACTCACCAGTCCCCGTTTCCTTAACTCTGTGCTGGGCACCAGGTAGATGCGTAGTCCTCACAGAGGGCATCAGACAGTGAGTAGGGAACAGATCAATACGGCTTTATAACATGAAAGAAGGCCCACAGAGGGCTGCGTTAGGGAGTGTATGTTGTCATGGAGAATGAAGGGCTAGGTCAGGTGCTGGGCCCGTCTGGAACGGCAATGGGGAGGCTGAGGTTAGGAGGAAGAGGCAGGGGGCATTCTATAAGGAAGGTGGGAAGGGCCTCAGGCGCTGCTCCTGCTCCGGGAAGCACGGCATTTCCACCAGGATAGCTTTTAGCCCAGTGGTTGGCGCCAGCGGGCCTTGGGCCACCCAGGGAACATTTGGGCCTATCTGGTGACACTTTGGGTTTTACACACAGGGAGGAAATGCAACTTGCATCTTGTGGGCAGAGGCCAGAGATGCTGCTAAGCATCCTTGAGGGCACAGAACAGCCCCCACCGTGAGGACATGTTGCCCCACACGTGAAGCTCTGAGGCTGAGGGGTAGGGGCCTGAGCCAGCCGCACTCCCAGGCTTCCATGTACCTGGTGTTGAGTGGGGTCCGGGCTTCGGCACCAGGTGGCTCTCCCCCACTCCTGACGGGGGTGTGGTGAGTGCGGCTGGCGGGCAGCCAGGCGAGGGAGGGGCTGCAGACCCAGGTGAAGAGATGGGTAAGCAAGGTTGTTCCCATCTCCGCCTTTCATCTCAATCTTCTCGCAAAATTCCTTTCTTAGTTTCCTAATTAGCAAAGGGAATTGGTGAAAGTGTACAAGTTTCTCTTAGATGAAATCCTTGGAAGAGCATGGCAGTTGGGAGTCAAACCATGTGACCATGAGCAGGTACCTGACCTCTCTGAGCCCCAGTCCTCATGAACCTCTGGTCCTGTGGAAAACAGGGACTTTACCAACTGCCTGTCGGGCGCCGAGGGCAGAAAGAACACACTGTGATTCCTGGCGCACAGGGAGCATCTCACCAGAGCCACGTGTGACGTGCAACTTGTGATTTTTCCCTGATTGTTCAACATGGATGATTATATTGTGATGTGTGTCACATCAAAATCTCTCTCAAAGTACTGTCTTTAAAAATGAGGATTTCCTGGAAGTATGTGAGATCTTGTTCTCTGCTCATCGATTTGGCTCAAATAAACTCTCATAAAAACTTCTTTAAAATTTAAATATTCCTTTTATAAGTAAAATAGTTCTCCAAATAAAACAGGTTTATCAAGTATTTACCTAGGTCCCTAGATCAAACCTACAAGGCGTGTTTGCCAGGAGTCTACATCACAAAGATATTATAACTACTGCAGTGGTTCATATCCCAAGGCGCTGGCGTGGCCCACGTATCACACACCTATCCATCTCAGGAGTTCACAGCAGCTGCATAAAGCGTCTGCCGTCGGCAGTGCCAAGACCGTAGGAACCCCATTTCCTAGTAACAGGATCTGACACAGACCTCCGCCCGCGCCCCCCCCCCCCAAAAGCACAGTGCACAAGCTTTGGGCACAATTCTTGGCGAAAGACAATAGTGTTTAGAGAAAATACCAAAGAGTAAGTATTTTAATTGTCTTCGAGAGTATTCTTAATTTCATACTATGTTAAATAGTCACACTGACCAGTTACATTTCCACAAAAGTACTCGTACAGCATCAGTATTTTTCAAGTATTCACAGCCACAATGACCTTAATTAGGAAAGTTAGGAGGCACAGCAACGATAGTCAACACGTACAGTGTAGGCCCTCTGCTTGCGGCGAGATCAAGGCGATGTCGACAAGTCAGGACGGCAGAATGGGTTCGCAAGGGCTGAGCTTGGCGGCCCCACCCGCGTTCACGACGAAAAGTAGCAAGATGTACAAACAACGTAAGGCAGAGCCAACTAACATCGGGAGCTGCCAATTCATGACATGTGAAACAGCACAGGAAACACATTTTTTTACAGGAGGGGCTGTGATTTCAACCACTCAGGGCATCAGAGATGTCGCTGCGTCAGCCGACATCTGTTTACAATCTCTGGAAGTCGCCGGTGTTTACTGCGAAGTCACGTGCTTGAAACCAAGAGGCCAACAGTCGTCATAGGGGGTGAAAATATCTCCCTGGCACCTATATTTTTTTAAATGGCTGACATTTCAAAGTACGAGTTGTGGAAACACCCTTGAATTTCACGTCCCAAGAGAAGCCACCTGTCGCGGTGGTGTGAGAGGCCGCCTTTGCCACCTGCTCTGCAGACACGACGACACCAGGGAAACTCCTCTGGTTGCAGCGGGCTGACTGTGCACAGAAAGTCTATACGAAAGGGACCAGACTGCCTGGCGTGACCCTGAAGATGCTGAGATAAAGATAAACTGGCATCAAAGCATTCAATTACTCTGACATGAAACAACTACCTTCCAATAAACAGAAGGGATAAGACACGTTGGTAATGGAAACAAAGAAATCATCATCATCTATACACTATACAAAGAGCCTTCCTTTTGACCCCAAGGCTCACAGACGTAAGCTTGACTTATTCTATCTGGTACCAGGAGGCATCACTGGGTGTTTGCTTAGTACCTTCCTTTCACGCAGCTTCAAGGACTTCATAGCTATTCTCTCGTGTCTTAAGTAGGTCAAGAGGACAACAGGGAATGAGCATGCTCAGCCCAGTACCTGTGCCCTGCCACACATCCTGTCATTCAGAGGGACCAGACCCAAAGCCGGAAGGAGAACATAGACACAAAGGTCCACGACTTCGCTTGAGTCCAGTCCCCAGCTTTGTACTCGTACATGTAATGTTGACGATTAATTGTTAATCCTGAAACCACTGGTGCAAGGGTCGCCTCCTCACTTCAAAGAGCTTAACCTCAACGCGGCCCCTGTCTCTGCACTCTGCCGAGTTCTCCCAGTGCAAGGACCCAAGCCCGGCAGCAGCACGTGGGAGGCCCCCACCTCTGGACAAGCAGCCCCTGCAGGGGAGCAGAGCTGTCCGGACAGTTCTGAAATGGAACAGAGGCATCAAACCTACAAAACACAGTTACTGAAGACGATGGTTACAAAGTCATTCCCTTCAAAGCTGAAAACACCGGTTTTTAGTGTTTCTGCCATTGTAGGCACACTGCTACTCGGGAAGTTTTTTCCCCTTAAAGGGAGTTTTTCATCATAAAAAAATGAATGTTAAAGATATGTGCTTAAGTGGGAATCCAAACTGGAACAAACTACGAAAAGGAAGTCCGCTGCTCTGTCCAAACTACTGCATCAACTACCTGGAAAGTCGACGTGGGGCGGACCTTCTGCTTGTAAGCAACAGCAGTCGGGGGCGGACGGGAGAAGTCCACTGCTCTGTCCAAACTACTGCATCAACTACCCGGAAAGTCCGCTGCTCTGTCCAAACTACTGCATCAACTACCCGGAAAGTCCGCTGCTCTGTCCAAACTACTGCATCAACTACCCGGAAAGTCGACGTGGGGCGGACACTCTGCTTGTAAGCAACAGCAGTTGGGGGCAGACGGGAGAAGTCCGCTGCTCTGTCCAAACTACTGCATCAACCACCTGGAAAGTCGACGTGGGGCGGACATTCTGCTTGTAAGCAACAGCAGTTGGGACGGACGGGAGGAAACTGGGAAGTCCCAACCGGCCCTGTTCAGGAGAAGACACGGCCACGGCCCTGGCTGCCTGGTAATGGAAGGTGTGGACAGGGCGCAGTGACACCGCAGGGTTCTGAACCTCGCGGCGGCCCTGCACCGGGCTCGCTTACCTGGGCTCCTGGGGGAGACACCCACCGGACTCAGGGCAGCCACGAGGGGGCACGCGGAGTCAACCCCGTTCAGAAGCCTACATCCAAAGCCAACGTTGCAGGCACCGTGGCCATTCAGAAATGCAAAACTCTGAGACACCCAACGCCTGAGGGAGCCCACAGCGACTCTGTGCACGTGACCAGTGTGCTCACCCGACAACGCCACCAGTCTGAGGTGGCGCAGGGCTGGGGCACTCTACTGGGCATTATATCCATACCACCGTTCACACACACACACGCACACCCTCATCCCCTGAAAATCTTTCTTGGGCTTTGTCCTAAGAAACCCCTTTGTTCACGGAGAGAAACAGAGCTTCAGAGAAATGAAATGTCTTGGCCGAGTCACCCGCTGTAAGTCACAGCAGCCCAAGGAGCCTGCCCAACAACCTTTTTACTGTGTCACTGCCACACAGAAGTTTGACAGGACACTTTTTAAAAAGAAAAAAAAATTAGTGATACTTAAGAATGCAGAACGGCTCCAATACAAAAGTGTCCAGGACAGAGCATCAGGTCAAAGGCAATGACTAGACCCCCGACTCCAAGCCTTTCTGAGACGCGGACCCAGAGTCTCTCAGCAGCTGGTGCAGGAGGGCAGCCGGGGGAAACCCCGGGCTCACAGTATAAAGGCGTTCAGTTTACATGGGTCTATGAACTTAGTTTGTCAGGAGACGGGTCCATCTGTCCATCACAATACAAAGATTACTCTTCCCTACACTATAGGTCATTGAACGGAAATAAATAGTGTAACTACAGAAAATATATTTAAAAGTTAGGAGATTTTATACTTTTGAGTGTTTTTCATTCTGATCGGTCATCACAGAAGACATACACAGTATATTCCACGGTAAGAGGCAATGGAGCCCACTGGGGTGGGGACCAGGGTGGTCAGAACGTGCCCCACTAACAGGCAGAACCTTCAGATAACGACCAGCAGGCCTTGTTCCCTCAGGACCGCGGTCTGCGTGGACTCCAGCGAACCGGACAGCCCGCGGTCCCGTGATGCTGAGACAGGTGGGTCCTCTGAGCGCTGCCCTTTCACATTTTTCAGCAGTAAAAAGGAAACACAATAAACATGCTATTTAGCACAATTTTTATACATTTTAAATGTTCAGATGTTTGGTTTACATTGCTTTCTTGTTTATAAAATGTGGAAAATAAAACTGATTCAACATCATTTTCCAAACCCCAAGCCCCAAACCGAAATGTGGTTCTGAAGCCTCAGTTGACCTCGGTGACGTGCCCCCACTGCAGAAATGAGAGTCCTCATCGTGCACCAGTGAGTGGGTGAGTTCCAAGTCCTGCCTGTCCTCTCTACTGGGTCCGTCTCGGGCCACAGCTGAGACCTTGAGAATAGTCCCTCTCGCTCCCAGGAGATGATCTACTTTGCTAGTAACCAAAGTCAGTTCTGAGACTCGTTCCCAAGGCTCTCGGATAAATCATCGTACTGCATCTGTGAATCTGCTCTAAGAAAAGCACAGTATTCATGGAGGCGTAAAACAATCTTACCTTTAAATAAAAATACTTTATTCATTCCTGACAGGGTATCAAAACGTACATTGTTTACCAAGTAAAAACAGTACTTCGAAGTAACTGCTTTGGGCATATTTGGAGGATTTTTGGTTAATTTTAAAAGCGTAAAAACCACGTCCCTGTCCACACACTCCCAACAAGCCTGCACTGCACCACTCACTGAACATACAAACAATAGGTGGGCCCAGCTCCTCAGGGGAGGCGTTTTCATTTACGGCTCAAGGGAGTGGAAATGATTACACTGGGGTTAACTTCCTTTGCCAAAAACTTTCAGATCGATTCTTTGTTGTATTTTGTGTAACTTTGTAAATTACATAAAAAAGACAGCACATGACTCCTATTAACCTAAAACGGATACACACACACAGGATAAAGTGCAACACAAGAGAACAGTCTGCACTCGCCGTTCTCAGCTCCCCAGAGGGGAGGCGGGCGTTCTGAGTCAGTGGAAACCATATGGTCTGAGGGCACGAACAAGATCCGACAAGCTAGGTTCTCTACTCCTCCCCGATACGCATACGGACAATCCTATTTGCTTTCTGCTTTGCCTATGGCTCTGTCTCTCATTTTCCATGGAAGTTTGAAAGCTGCAATTCTTTTTAAACTTTGAGAAAAATAGACTCAGAGCAAACTAAGTAATGTTTTCAAAGTGCTCCAATATTTCCAAGCACTCTGACAAGAAATTCCCAATGATAGCTGTCTGTAACTAGGAGAGTTGGAGTCATTTTACTGAAAGCAAGCATCCCACTAACTTGGCAGCAAATGCTTTAAGGACTTTGACACCAGCCACCGACATTTCTACAGGCAAGTACCAAACTAGCCCTAAAATGGCAGAAGTTTTGGTTGCATGTGTTTATGATATTAAATTATTAAACTAAGAAATACTTCTGTTCCTGAGATGAGTGCAATAAAATTAAACGAGTTCCCTTTAACGTGGCCAGCGGGACCTCTGCTCCTCAGCTCCACCTGGTCATCGCCATTCAGAATCTGTCTGAAAAGTCAGTCTTCCCCATGGCGCCACTTCTGGGATTCGTCCTGCCGAACGTCTGGTCTGATCTGGTTTCTCATGCCTCCTAACACGTTTGAGGTTGCTTCTGTGGCCACGATCAGAGGCTTTACCACTGCCGGGGGGATCTGACGCAGGACCTCGCCCACAGCCCCGGTGACTCCCCGGCTCTCATGCTCACGGGCCGCGGTCTCGTAAATGGTGTGGGCTGTGTCCGTGATGCCCTGGGTGGGGGCAGCAGAGAAAGGAGTGAGTCACTGTTCAGAACGCTCTCAATTATCCTGTAATACACACTGCAGTACAATTACTCAACATTATGTTTGTAAGTAGACAAAAAAAACCTACTTTTGAGATACCCCAGGATTACTATTTTTATGACAAAAATCTGATTATAAGGGAGAGAAAGAAGCAATTATTACGATTTAGTATCTTGTTGTGACACTCATGTACAGAAATGTAGCCAATCTACAAGTACCCATGGGGAAGCTTACAAAGGTCTTGAATGGTCCAAGAGCAGCGGTCCTGCACCATTACTCACTCCAGTTAAATCAAATTTAGCAAACCGGCTTCTGGAATAAATACCACCTAGAGGAACATGGTGACAGTTCCTCTGACTCAACTGCAACAAGAAAACCTAATTCTGCTAAACTCCAAAATGTTATCTCATTGGTTTTAAATTACTGGCTATGTATTAGAAAAAACAACTGATTACTGTGCAGCATTCAATTAAGATAAAGGACTAAACAGAACATTTTACGAAATTAAATGAAGAAGGTGTAGAGCAGGACGCAGGAGCACGTCAGACACGCAGAGACACAGCCTCTGCAGCTCGGCCCCCTCACCACTGCCTAACATCTGGGCACCACAACCACTGAGCTTCAGAGCCAATGTACAAACGTGAGGTCAGGCGTTGGAGGAAAACTTCACACATGATGTTCGAATGTCTACCCTCCGTCTAACGCAGAAATCCCTAAGGGGACAAGGGGCACTGTTCCACTGTGACGTTGCAGTGAGAGGCAGTATCGGAAACTTTGGGCTCTCCAGGGGAAATCAAAGAACCGGGTGCTACCCAGGACCCAGCCAGCACTCTGACAAGCTAACAGTATCGTTTCTACCCCACAAGGTGGCAGGTGGAGGGACGTGATAAAGCACAGAAGAACTAAAAATAATAAGTGCTATTGTTGTATCTAATCTACAGGCTAACAGTCAGTGTGTGAAACGTCAATACAATAAAAAATGTTTAGTTTACAGATTTGTCCACAGCACCTTCCTCCCCTCTCAGCTCCTCTCCCTAACCCACAAATAGTAAGGTACTAGTTTATGAAAATAATCGCTACCACCCAGTCTGGAGACAACAGAAGTAAATCCAAGTCTCAAGACTTACACAAGTCCTTTCAATGGGGAACTGAAATACTGCAGTGATTGTTGGAATTCAATAAAATAATGCCTCTAAAGAGCTTGGCACAGCTAAGTGTTTATAAACTAATTCCTAGATAGCCACTACTACCCTTACCATTCTGCCTGACTACCTGACAGAATTATGAAAAGTGGGGGTGGGCCACCTTTCTCTACAAAGGGCCAGAGGGTCAATATACTCCTCACAAAAATTAGGGGATACTGAAATGAAAATGAAGAGATAAAATATCCCCTATTTTACTTGTAGGCCCTAAGTCTTGGTTGTTCACTCTTCTTTTCAGAGTCCTCTAAAATTGTAAAGATTGTTCTTAGCTGGAAGGGCCACAAAAAGAAGCCATGGGCAGCTCTGACCTGGAAGATCAAGTGCTGACCCCTGACCTACAGGAGGAGCCTGTCTGTGAAACACACAGTGCCTCTCTTGAGCTCTGAGTTACTAACATCTAAAAGGAAGAACTATTTATCACCGTGTAGGAACCTCTACTGAAAGATTCTGCCCAACCAAGTAGTCCCTACACCTCTGCCCACGCTTACTGCTCCCACCTGCCTTCCTTCATTTGCATGTTGGCAGTTTTAGACCCAAGTCCTGGCTTCCGATCCTGCCCCGTGACCGGGTGGCCACAATGCACTGGGGCCACCCCTGCTAAGCCTGCTTCCCGCCTCTCGGTGAGCGACACCGCCTGTCTTTATGGGTCACTACGCACCTGGCACAGAATAGGTGCACAAACATTTATTTTAAATGAATACATATGACATTAGGCAAGCATTTTGCAAACGGCAGTGCTACCTGTCCAAGAGTGATGCCGAGCCTGCTTCCAGGGTCACTTCCAACCTGCCTGCTAACGTGTCTACTGATGACGGCCCAATCCCGCCATCTGCAGAAACGGGTCTGACCGCTCTCTCAACTCTCCTGACTCGATCTTTCTCGGAGGGTGACCAGGGCCTGCCTTTATGCACCCACTCACATATTTCCCGGGGCCCTGCCTCAGTGGCCTCCCCACCGCCGGGGCCATCTGGGCTCCTCTGTCAGCTGAGAGGCTGCCAGGCACTCCTGCCTGTCAGAACATGGGGGAAAGTATCTCTAAGAAAATCCTTATATGAGAATCGTAAAGTGACCTCAAACTGCATGTCATATTACAAAGAATGTCATGTAGGAGTGAGACAGGAATGCCCGACAACTGCCACAGGACCAGGGCCCACCGCTGCAGCCAGGTGACGAGTTGGCAATGTTTATAGCAAATGCCAAAATGCAAGTTGTTATAAATCACCAATTCTACACTAACAGCTCCACAGATGAAAAAAAGGGACTTTCATAGGAACATTCCTGTAGCGGAGTTTTAAAGAAAAATGGAAACTCTGTGTCCACCGACAGGAAAATAAGTAACTTATGCTATATTCGCACAATGAAAAACAGTTTAAATTAGGTATAAATACATCACCACGGGTATCCTGAAAGACATAAGTCACAGAACGACAACATACATTTGTGGTTACAGCAGCATGTTTCGCTTATGAGTATATCCTCGTATAAAAGCAATCGGAAAGCGCGCAGAGAAACCGGCACCTTCTCGGGGCAGGGGAGGCGGAACATGGGACCGGGATGGGAAAACGGGTTTTACACAAATCCGAGGTGGCGGCAGCCAAGTAAACACGCACTGAACCCTGGGGAGCCCTGGAGCCCTTCCTCCTCACTGTCCTCGCAAGGGACCACTCCTCTTGTCACCCGCGGCCCCCTGCTCTTAGCCAATGCTCGCATCACGCCCACTGTGGCACAGTTCCAAATCCACTCCCAGAAGTCTCTCGGGAACAGACTCCAACCGCCGCGGGCTCTTCAGACGAAAGCTGGGAAGCACGGAGGCGAGCTCCGGCTTGTCCCACGCACGTATCACCTACCTCCTTCACGACGCTGTAGGCCTTGGCCACGCCTTCCCGCAGGTCTACGGGCTGGTGGGCTAAGCGGTGGTGAGGAAACCTTCTGATCTTCTTGGGCTCAACAGAAAGGGTACCAGGAGACACCATGTCATAAGCAGTCTCGGCCGCTGCCTGGACCATGTGATAGAAAGCGAGGACTGAATTAGAGGGAAGTCTGAAGTCACGCCCCAAGAATACACTCCCGCAGGGGCTGACTCCCAGGACTTCTGCAGCATCTGACACCTTTACAGGAAGTTACCACTTCCGTAACAAGCACACCAATGTATACACTCAAAACGAATGCCCTCTGGATCAAGCTGGCTTTTCAGCCCCTGCTCTGTCCCTCCGAGGACATTTTCCATGTCACCAGGTTAGTCAAGAATGCAGTCTGGACGAGGTCAGTTGGAGCCTAACACTTAATGTAACAACCCTTCATGCAACCACCGTTTGATTTGTATGCTTTCTTTACGTGGAGCCGTGATCTTTCCATATAAGTGTGGTGAAATAGATCCTTGGCTAACTTAATGGCTATAATTTACCTGAAACAGGCAAACAAATTTAATACTGTATTCCACTGACACCAGATAACCAATAAAAAAGGCATAGGGCCCTGGCCGGTTGGCTCAGCGGTAGAGCGTCGGCCTGGTGTGCGGGGGACCAGGTTCGATTCCCGGCCAGGGCACATAGGAGAAGCGCCCATTTGCTTCTCCACCCCCACCCCCTCCTTCCTCTCTGTCTCTCTCTTCCCCTCCCGCAGCCAAGGCTCCATTGGAGCAAAGATGGCCCAGGCGCTGGGGATGGCTCCTTGGCCTCTGCCCCAGGCGCTAGAGTGGCTCTGGTCGCGGCAGAGCGACGCCCCGGAGGGGCAGAGCATCGCCCCCTGGTGGGCAGAGCGTCGCCCCTGGTGGGCGTGCCGGGTGGATCCCAGTCAGGTGCATGCGGGAGTCTGTCTGACTGTCTCTCCCCGTTTCCAGCATCAGAAAAATACAAAAAAAAAAAAAAAAAAAAAAAGGCATGGTATTACAAATACATTATCTATTCTCAACATCTGTATATTTTCACAATGTCATTTTAAAAACAAAATGATAGACTGTTTTGCAATGGCTCACCCCCTCTGCACAGCCAGGTCGCCTATGGAAAGATACCTGTATGGTTTGAACCATTCTGTTGGTGAGTTCTAGGGCAGCCATGGCTGTCGAGGTGCCAAAGGAGGCAGCGCCTCTCTGGAACCCCCTGACGATGCGGCCGTCCTTCCGGTATTGCTCTATCGGCAGCCAGACCAAGTCCTTCAGGCCTTGCACTAAAACAACATCAACACGAGAGTCAACAGCCGTGCTGAGCTCTGGCCTCCGCTCTCACTCAGCCCTGGGTTTTTAACCCCTGAAATGGGAAGCAAAGTTTTGTGTCTATGACTATAAATCTAAGTTTTCTAGACAGATAGTCCTCACATTGACTCTCAAAAGCATGCATAACCTGAAAATGGTTAAGTATCACTGATTAGATGAAATGAATTATCTTTTGATTAAAAAGGAAAACTCACCTAATTGTACTAGTGAGTGCATGGGCCCAACACCTCCCAGGATTCCTGGTAGCTGGTTCTTCTTAATGTCAGTGAGCCATTCAGATATTGCATAGGAGAATAACTTGTCAACACCTAGCAAACTAGAGCAAGTGACTGTTAGTCCACAAGAAGGAGAAAGAAATTTACAGCTTCAGATAAGTTTGGAAGATATTTTCACTTAAGACTAAAGGAGCCTGACCAGGCAGTGGCGCAGTGGATAGAGCATCGAACTGGGATGCACAGGACCCAGGTTCAAGACCCCGAGGTCGCCAGCTTGAGCGCAGGCTCATCTGGTTTGAGCAAAAGCTCACCAGCTTGGACCCAAGGTCGCTGGCTCAAGCAAGGGGTTATTCGGTCTGCTGAAGGCCCATGGTCAAGGCACATATGAGAAAGCAATCAATGAACAACTAAGGTCTCGCAACAAAAAACTGATGATTGATTCTTCTCATCTCTCTCCGTTCCTGTCTGTCTGTCCCTGTCTATCCCTCTCTCTGACTCTCTCTCTGTCCCTGTGAAAAAATAAAAATAAAAAAAAGACAAAAGGAAATTTACAAACTACAAGGGCAAAATCTTACAGGTGTTCAACCTAAAGACATATATATAAATAAATGTATACACACATATATAACCCAACTGCAATGCTAACTTCCACACGGCTGGCAGTCTGTGTCAGTGTGTCTACACTGTTTTACGGCTTGAGCACCCAAAGCTCTGGCATAGGACGAACAACGTCCATCAGCTGCCACCCAGTTCTGGGCTACCACGAACCGTCACCTTGTGAGAACTTCCAGTCTTTTCACTGAGGAATCTGATTTACAACTTTGGAAAATTATTAAAAATATTATAACTAGAGCTATTTTTAAAAAAATACTACTTTGTTCAAATTACTTCTACTCTCTCAGAATAAAACCTACCTGCTCATCAGTACGGAGCCTCTAAAAATGAGGCTCTCTGCAACAATACTGTCAAACAATTAAATAATGTACACTTGGCTAAGAAAATTCCATTTTCAATTCGTTGTAAACTGACTTCAGTAATGACACCTTAGGGCAGAGGTTCTCAAAGTGTGCACCCTAGAAGATTTCCAGGTACGCCCTATGGTATTGCAGAGAAATATGTGCCTGTTGGGGACCAAAAAACCAACACGGTTTTTGGAGCTTAGATTTTTGGGGGACAGAGGTGTGGGGAATTGGCTGTAAACTGACAGTCTGCCCAACCCCCCACCTCACTTGCCTGATTAGGTTGCAAAAGGCTGTTAAGCCGTGGTGCTGGATTGTTTACACTACCCCCCATGTTCCCCAGAAAGACTGGAGGAAGTTTCTTCTATCCTTTGTTTGGTGTAAAGTTAAGATGATATGTATGGTCCCCTTTTCTGCACTCAACACAAGAGTAAAAAGAGAGAAATTCTTCAATGTATTGACAGGAAATGAGAGTTTGCCTTTCAAATATATGCCCAAACTTTGAAGAAATCACTAGGACACATCAGGCTCATGTTTCTCATAAACACAAGAATGAGAAAACTTAACACATTCGTGCCAGGACCTGCTGAATTTACTAAATCTTACTAAGAATGTATCTCTATATATAAAAAGATAACTTTTTTGTCATTTTTTTATTTTTTAATCCCTTTTTTACAAATTCTGAAAAGCATAACTCAAAAAATGTAACATAAAAATGTCTTTTAATGTCAGAATAAATTTAATTTTGTCATATTTATTTTAATACCATAAAAACATGCTTGGACTTTATATTTTTTTCTTTAATATTTGACTTATTATATTTCTCAGAAATTTGTATATAGTGTGCCTACAATTATTTGTAGAATTTTAAATGTACCCCGACTTCAAAACGTTTGAGAACCACTGCCTTAGAGCCTCCCATGCTGAGTCAGCCTACCCATGCTGAGTCAGCTTAGCCTCGCCAGTCAGCTTACCCATGCCGATAGAAAAGCCTCTTCAGCTTCAGTTCGGAGCAGTTTAACTGGGCCAGACCAATCAAAATCCCAGCTAGTGTACCCTTTACAATTAAAAAAAAAGGCCACATTAATCTGCAAATTGAGAGACTCAACATTTAAAATAGTTATTATTTGGGAAAGTCAGAGCAATATTCACTAATGAAGCTAAAACACTTAAGATATTTACAGCAAAACAATACATATTTTATAACAGGTATGACCCAATTTATATCAAATTTTACTCATGGGTTCTTAAGCAAATGTATTTAATTTACCTTAAAAACACATTTTAAAATCTTGTACTTTATTTCATATATAAAACTCTGACAGAAAAAAAATTTTAATTGAGTCCATTAGAAAAACAAATGAGATAACTTTGTAGAGTCTATTTATACAAAGTTTCCAAACCTGATCCATTGATACGTGTTTGCCATGATAATCAAGTCGAATAGGAACTTCTGATGTGAATCTAAATTCTCTGCAAATAAAGAAAGGAGAGGAGTTATTTATATTCAAATTATTGACATTTGAAATTAGATATAAATTAATTTGTTCAATTGCAGAATAAAAACAAAACCACAAAATAAATAAAAAAGAATGTCTTTAGCTTTAGATTTTAGGGTAATATAACAATTAAACCAATGGTAATCATCTTATAAATTGTATTTATTTTATTACTTAAAATTTCTCACAAAAAATTTTCCTAGTTTACTAAGTAATGTTCATCTTAAAAAAAATTTATTCTGGCAGATATCCTCAACTCATATGAAGAACAAATTAATAAATTACACCAAATAATATAGTCATTACCAAAAAGTAAAGAGAAAAACAGTAAGGTATTTACTGATTTTTAGCTCCTTTGTGAAGCAGAAAGAGCCAGAAAAACTGGACATGACTCCCAGTTTTCTCAGTAACATAGGCTGCAATCATGGGCAAATCGCTAGGTCTCTCTGGGCCTAATAATCGTGGTCAGTAAGTTTTTATGTGCCACCCTCACTGGTGAACTTTACTGCGCATTCATTCCTAGATGAATGCTGCTAAACAGGGAACCGAAGCATGAATACTGGGACTTCTATGAGAATGAAGTCACCCACTGAGTGCACACATCAAACAAAAGAAGCAGGCTTGCAGTGGCTGAACTGTCAACTGGAACTTGACCATGTTTTGTCTACAGAATTAATACTGGTGGCTATATCCTAAGCCACACACGCAGACCACGTCACACCACATTTCATTAAATGAGCGTGCTGTGTGCACACCAGTCACTACAAGAAGCCTGGACTCTCGGTCCTCTCTCATCTTCTGAATACCCCTCTCCACTTGGCTCCCTGAACAACGGCCCTCCCACCTGCCTCTTCCTCCCTTGCTCTTTTTCTCTCCATGGCACACAGCAGGACGAATTATGGATATGTTTAATTATTTTTAAGTTCTGTTAAATAGTGATTTTTCTCTACTTTGTTCACTGTGCCTAGAATAAAATGTGGCAATACATATAGTAACCATTCAACAAATACAGGTGACTAAATGTTGGGGAGAATGTATTAGGCCATCACTTGGAGAATGCACTAATTTGGAATTAAGACCTGTGATCTAGTCCTGACTCAGCCACTAACTGTGTGGTCTTAAGCAAGTGAACCCTCCTCTCTGGGTGCTGGCTTCCTCATTTCTATAATGAGTAGTATGGACTACATACTGATGACCATCCCAGGGTCCTGGACCCTCCAGGAGCTTCTCAGAGTAGAAACAGAAATCGGGGAGCTATTTTAAACAGTCTAATGAAAAAAATAAACATTTATCTAGGTAAGTAAGTAAGGCTCTACAAGCTGAAAAGTGTTAAATTTCTTTGCTTTCATGCCAGAATTTTAACAAGTTCTTCTATATCGATTTTCCAGTATTTACAAGAACCTAGCACGTAGTTTATCCGTGATTAATATAAAATGAAAATTCAAATTATTAGTTAAAATACACAAATTTTTGGTAGAAAAAGCTTTAAAAGGAAAAGATCGCCGTGGGAAAACCAGAGATCCTCTCCTGTGGCGGAAAGGCTCGGGCCCCGAGACCATCTCTCCCAGGGCTGTTCTAACCCTCGCGTTCTGTTTCTGGGGTTTTCTAAATCTTTCATCAGTACACAAGATATTCAAAACATAAGAAACAGTTAAAAATAGTTATGCTGCTTATTTTGGGCCAAAATCTAACCTCAGAACTTAGAGGGAAAGACGAATTTAGGGACCACTGATGCCAAAGGGAGAAGAGTATGGAAAACCAGGGAAGGTAACTAACTGTCCCTTACAGCACAGGTGGGTTTGTTTGTCAACCTCTCTCCTTCCAACAGAGCCTAGGTGCCATCTCTAACATCAAGGGTTGGGAAAGAAAGAAGATGGCCCTGGCCAGTTGGCTCAGTGATAGAGTGTTGCCCAGCATGTGGAGGTCCCGGGTTTGATTCCCAGTCAGAGCACACAGGAGAAGCGCCCATCTGCTTCTCCACTCCCCTCCCCCTTCTCCTCCTGCAGCCATGGCTCGAATGATTCGAGCAAAGTTGGCCCTGGACACTGGGGATGGCTTCATGGCCTCGCCTCAGGTGCTGAAATAACTCAGTTGCTGAGCAATGGAGCAGCAGCCCAGACAGGCAGAGCATCTCCTGGTAGGGAGCCTGTCGGGCAGATCCTGATTAGGGGCATACAGGAGTCTGTCTCTCTGCCTCCCTGCCTCTAACTTAATAAAAAAGAAAAGGAAAAGGAAAAGGAAAAGGAAAAGGAAAAGGGAAGGGAAAAGGGAAGGGAAGGGAAGGGAAAAGGGAGGGAAGGGAAAAGAAGGAAGGGAAGGGAAGGGAAGGGAAGGGAAGGGAAGGGAAGGGAAGGGAAGGGAAGGGAAGGGAAGGGAAGGGAAGGGAAGGGAAGGGAAGGAGGGAGGATAGATAGGGGAAATCAAGGGATCTCAAGAGAAGGAGGGACACCCTCCGGTGTCGGCAGCTGGCCGAGCGGTCAGGCAGCGAGCACAGCAGCACAGGAAAGGTGCACAT
Source organism: Saccopteryx bilineata (assembly GCF_036850765.1). Taxonomy (NCBI): domain Eukaryota; kingdom Metazoa; phylum Chordata; class Mammalia; order Chiroptera; family Emballonuridae; genus Saccopteryx; species Saccopteryx bilineata. Next base: position 8,940,920 of record NC_089493.1, on the reverse strand, counting down.
GAGGGGCGGGCAGACAGAGAAGACCAGACACGTAATCCCATCAGGAGAAAGGGAGGGAGGTCGAAGTTGCGGTGGGTCAAGGGAAAGAGGAAAAGGGTGCCTCCGTGTTTCAGGAGGCAAAGCCATACGGAGACCGGGAAGAGAGGCAGGAGAAGGAAACAGGAAGAAGCTAAGAGGAAACAGGAACTCCTGCTACAGAACCAACAGAGCGATGCCCCCTCAGGCAGGGTGACTCCGTGTGCAGGAGAGGCGGGGCTGGGGACCACACAGAAATGCACACACCAGCCGACTACTTGGCAGTGCAAAGGGAAGCTAATGTGACTTCAGCTCCCCCTACACGCTAAGGGAATATCTTCAAAACTCTAAAAGAACTTCATTTGTTATCAAAATTAAACAATTTACCTAAAAAACACAGGCTGGTCACTGAACGATGCTTCTTCGGCCGAGAAGTCCTGCCCCGGCTGCCCGTTCACCGCCTTGGCTGGGTTGGCACTAGCATTTTGTGGACGTTGCTTTGGCCCAGGGAAAGAGAGGACTAGACTTGGCTCCTTTGAGGTACTTAAACGCCTTGGCACACTACAGGTGACATCGGCTCCCGGAGACTTTTTAACTGAAAGGTAACGTCCACGGCAGACAAATTAATTAGGGATGCTTTTTAGAGCAACACCATAGAAATCAACCTACATTTAACATCTTTTGCTACATTTTATTTAATAAACACGATTTACTGCTATAGAGAAAATTGATTTTCACCTTTTAAAGTACTTTTACATAAACTACATTTGCATAACAGAATACAATTATCTAATGAAAATGAAGACTATACAAGTACATTCTCAAAAAGGACACATAACATAATCAACCCAAGGACTTGTCATAGACTTTCCGAACACATTTAGTACCTTCTGGGTCTGGAGCCACTAGAAGCTCTACTTCTGCAGAAAGACTTGTGAAGAAATCCTTCAGGAAGAACAAGGCATCCTAAAATTAAGAGATGTAACTATAAGTAGAAGGAGGGGAAAAGGTACATCTATTTCTAAATCTGTGAAACAAAGTACCATATTTCGCCTGACCGGGTGGTGGCACAGTGGATAGAGCATCAGACTGGGATGCAGAGGACCCAGGTTTGAGACCCCAAGGTCACCAGTCTGAGCGCGGGCTCATCTGGTTTGAGCAAAGCTCACCAGCTTGGACCCAAGGTCGCTGGCTCAAGCAAGGGGTTACTTGGTCTGCTGTAGCCCCACGGTCAAGGCACATATGAGAAAGCAATCAATGAACAACTAAGGTGTCACAACGAAAAACTGATGATTGATGCTTCCCATCTCTCTCCGTTCCTGTCTGTCCCTACCTATCCCTCTCTCTCTGTCATTGTAAAAAAAAATCCCATATTTCAACTAGTTATTCATATCCAGCCATGATGTACTGAGTCCTTACCATATGTTGGGCATTGTTCCACTCTCATTCTCTCACCCTCTCACACACGCTTCCCTGTTAGTTCTCACAACTCAATGAGAAAACTAACTTACAGATGAGAAAACCAGGACACAGAGAGGTTAAAATTACATAGCTACTTCTAAATCAAAGTGCATGTTCGTTTTCTTAGCCACGCAGCCTTCTCACTCGCACCGGCAGGTATCGGCGCTCACTCTGCGCTGCGGTGGTAACAATGCAGGTATCGGCGCTCACTCTGCGCGGCGGTGGTAACAATGCAGGTATCGGCGCTCACTCTGCGCTGCGGTGGTAACGCCGCCGCCAAGACCACCAGAGCGGGCACGTCCTGCAGTTACATGCGCCTTAGAAGTTCTGTCTAATTTCTGCTTTCACCACTAGGTTACATTGCCTTAATACATTTTCTTCATTGAGGATGATATTCAAATTAAAAATAAATAAAATCGCCCATTCTGTTTGGTCTCTTCTGAAATTATAAAAATTACAAACCCCAATGTATGGCTCTATCTTGATGCTGTATATGCAAACAGTACCTGCCCATCATCAGGGGCTTCGCTTGGCCCCTCACTCAAACTGACACACCCAGTGTCAGGAAAATGAAAATTTAAATGCCTGAGCCTGTTCTTCATCCTTCCCCTCCATTTAAAAATTCTAAATTAGTATAAAACATTAATATTGTACCAAAATGCAATGTAAAGGGAAATTACAGGGTCACAATATTTGGTAGCATGGCAAAAGTCTGACTGGCAATTCCAACGAACCTGACCTACTACTGCTCCCGTGTATCAGAAGTACAAATAATGAAGGTCAGAGGGCACTTTCCTGGGTGGCACGGCCAACAGGACTGAAGAACAAGCAGGTAGTTTCAGCACTCCAGAAACACTCTGGTTCTGCAGGCGGGCAGTGGGCTCATGAACTGTTCATTATAGTATCCTTTACACATCTATCTATATATATAGGCTTTATATTGCCTACACATTATGTATAAAGTCTACCGGAAAGTTCTGTCCGTTTCTATCACAACAAGTTTCGACATGTAAGCACGTTTATTTGGTGCATGTGTGCCTATTTTTATCACTTAATGTATACATACTGACGTAGCAAATTAACTAAAACAAAGTTGATTCACGTTAGTCTTATGTGTGAAGCGATAGTGTACCCATGGCTACTGATAAAGTTCATTTACGCCACTGTAATTTTTACGAATTTCAACAAAGAAGAAATGCTACAGAAGTATGTCTGTCGCATCCACCATATTCCCCAGACTTAGCACCCTCCAACTATCACTTGTTTTAGTCCTTACAAAATTTTTTGAAGGGCAAAAAATTCAAAAATGAAGAAGATATCAAACAAGCACTGGTTCAATTTTTCACATCAAAAGATAAAACATTTTTCAAAAATGGGATATACAAATTGCCCTCACACTGGCAAGAAATCATTAATAATAATGGCAATTATATTATTTAATAAAGTTTATTGACAGTAAGAAAAATTTGTATTTTGTTTTATTCCAAAAACGGACAGAACTTTCCGGTAGACCTTATATTACTGTATATGTATGCGTATATATCCCAAATATTAGATGTCAACAAAGTTAATCGTATATAAAATGCTATTCTTTAGCCACTAGATGGTGATATTTTAATGCTATGTTTTTTATGACTGCCTTCAAAAAACACAGAGAAAATTCCAGGTAGAAATGTGCTCTTTATAAAAAGGAAGACTAGAGACAGTGGTTTACCCATTTTTACTATAAATGCACAAAACAACAGACAAAGGGATACTAATCCTCGGCTTTTCATCATATCCTCAGAATTTTTATTTGGGTATTTATGCTAAACTCTTTACAATTCATAAGACAAACAACCTAATTTTGAAACGAGCAACACAGAGACATTTTACAGAAGATAAACAAGCAGCACATGAGCGTGTGGAAAGGCAGTCAGCGCCATCAGTCATCAGGGAAACCCTGACTCAAACCACAGGAACAGCAAGTGCGACAGCCAAAGTAAAAAGACAGTGACACCAAGTTTTTTTTTTGTTGTTTTTTTTTTTTACAGAGGCAGAGATAGACAGGGACAGACAGACAGGAACAGAGAGAGATGAGAAGCATCAATCATCAGTTTCTCGTTGCGCATTGCGACTTCTTAGTTGTTCATTGATTGCTTTTCTCACATGTGCCTTGACCGTGGGCCTTCAGCAGACCGAGTAACCCCCTGCTGGAGCCAGCGACCTTGGGTCCAAGCTGGCGAGCTCTTTGCTCAAGCCAGATGAGCCCGCGCGCGACCTGGGAGTCTCGAACCTGGGTACTTCTGCATCCCAGTCCGACGCTCTATCCACTGCGCCACCGCCTGGTCAGGCAGTGACACCAAGTTTTGTCCCTGCAGTGCTCATGGTCCTCGGTGGGAACGTACAACGGTGTGACCACTCTGGAAACTGGTTGGCTTCTGTTTATGAAAGTTAAACACACATCTATCCTGACACCCAGAAATTGTTTGTAATACTCAATGAAAATGAAAGCATGTGTCCATAAAAAGACTTATACACAAATTTCCAACAGCTTTATTTATAAAAGTCCAAAACAAGAAAACCACCTAAATGTAAGTCAATAAGTAAACAAACAAACTGTGGCATACCCACCTGATGAACTGAACTACTACTGAGCAATGAAAATGGACAGACTGCCTATACACGCCAGCACACAGACGGACACAATGTTGAGGGGAGGAGGCCAGATACAACTCCACTACCATGAAGTGGCAGAATGGTATAGCCTAATCTATGGTGGCAGAGATGGGAGCAGTGGTTGTTTGGAGTGGTGGAGACGGAGTACAAACAGACATGGGGGGGATTCTGCAGGGTACAGAAAATGGTCTATATTTCAATTGGTCTTGTAACTACTCAAGTGTATATATCTGTCAAGCTCTACTGTACACCTAAACTCAGTGCATTTTATTCTGTGCAAATTATACTTCAATACAATCAATTTTTAAACTTAAAAATTTAGCTTATTCTTTTTTTTTTCTTTTTTTGTATTTTTCCGAAGCTGGAAATGGGGAGGCAGTCAGACAGACTCCCGCATGCACCTGACCGGGATCTAATGCCCACCCCAGGGTGATGCTCTGCCCATCTGGGGCGTTGCTCTGTTACAACCAGAGCCATTCTAGCGCCTGAGGCAGAGGCCATAGAGCCATCCTCAGCACCTGGGCAAACTTTGCTCCAGTGGAGCCTTGGCTACAGGAGGGGAAGAGAGAGACAGAGAGGAAGGAGAGGGGGAGAGGTGGAGAAGCAGATGGGCACTTCTCCTGTGTGCCCTGGCCGGGAATCGAACCCGGGAGTCCTGCACGCCAGGCCGACGCTCTACCACTGAGCCAACCAGCCAGGGCTTTTAAAGGTCAACTATTTTTTGTTAAGATTTTATTTATTCATTATAGAGAAGAGAGAGAGAGAGAGAGAGAGAGAGAGAGAGAGAGAAGGGGGAGGAGCAGGAAGCATCAACTCCCATATGTGCCTTGACCAGGCAAGTCCAGGGTTTTGAACCGGCAACCTCAGCGTTTCCAGGTTGACACTTTATCCACTGCGCCACCACAGGTCAGGCCTAAAAATTTAGCTTATTCTTTATGCTGAATTTGGACTATAAAATAGTTATTTCTAGTTTTAAGATCCTATGATATCTAACATTAACAGTGCAATATGACAAATGGCTAAAAGAATTACTTCTAATGTCATACTCAGGTCACTGAGCAGAGATACTGAAAAAGCCCCAACACAAACTGGTCCTGCTACACAGTCACCACTTACAACCTCAGCCGGGCACACAGCCCCCCGGGAATGGCCTTGCACCTCATCTCATAACCCGAGTCAGCCCATCACACTTTTACAAAACTCTTAGCATGGTTCACTCCACTGCATTCCTGAAGACCTACTCAAGTGTCACCTCCTCCAGAAAGCCTTTCCTGATCACCCCTCACTCTTCCAAACCCCTAGCCTAGCTAGGGAGCCCTCTCCTTGTGGGGCATCTCATCCTAAGCCTAGCTTCGTCACTTGTGTTAACTCCCCACAGGTGTTAAGTCATAGGCTGGTCTCCTCACACTACACAGGGACCCGAAGATAAGATGTTTACTCATCTTTGTATCCAAGCAGCCTAGTACAGAACGGGGAGGAGGCTGGCATTCAGCCAACGATCCGGACCTAATGAGCATATCTGCCCTGCAGATTTCCAGGCGCATGGTACTAAAATAAACGCAAGACTAGGAGAGTCAGGAAATCCGGCCCCTTTGTGTTTTGGATCTCAAACTGCCTCGTTCTATGGCCTTCATCATCTACGTACCCCTAGAGGGCGATCACTCCATCTGCCTACCCTACCGGCACGCTGAGCTTTGGAAGCAATCCCACTGAACTTCAACAGCAATGCAGCTTTTTAGAAACATGAGAAAACACTGTGCTGCTTTCATATTTACTGTCTATGAGCCAGTGAAGATAAATAAGGAGAGAGATGTTTGGTAAAAAAAAATTACTCAAAGCATTATCATTCATCAACTGACTTGACGTCAAAAGAAAAAATGAAGAACACAAATATTTGGTTTTCCATTCAGACCATTTGCTATCTCAAAATACGGCCTGTCAATCTCAGAAGAGGCGAACCCGAAGGGCGCTGTTTCATCAGTGATTTACCTCATCGAGGCTTCCATATTCGTAGCACGGCTTTGTTTCCCAGGGTTCATATCTGGGGAAATTATTTCCCACTCCTCGGTTGAGTCATAACATTTATTCCCCTGACCGTTTTCTCTAAGATTAATATTCCCCCACATTAAAATCATAATGCTTTATAGTTTTAAAGAAGAAATTAAGCTCAATATTACAGAAAAAAGTCTATTAAAGAAAATTGGGCTTGCTAAGTCTTATGAAGACATGCCTTGCTAAAATTCTTTGCTCACGTGTGATTTCCCACAAATGAAAATTCCCATGAATACTTCATCATATTCCTACTAGGCCACTGTATGGCTAAATTAAATCAGAATATGGGTATCACAAGATATTCTTCTCATAATGAGAACACATAAATTTAGAGCAATGGTCCCCAACGTTTTTTGGGCCACGGACCAGTTTAATGTCAGAAAATATTTTCAGGGACTGGCCTTTAGGGTGGGATGGATAAATGTTTCACGTGACCGAGACAAGCGTCAAGAATGAGTCTTAGACGGATGTAACAGAAGGAATCTGGTCATTTTTAAAAAATAAAACATCGTTCAGACTTAAATATAAATAAAACGGAAATAATGTAAGTTATTTATTCTTTCTCTGTGGACCGGTACCGGTCCGCAGCCCAGGGGTTGGGGCCCACTGATCTAGAGTACTCCTTGGTAAGTCGGACCCAGCTCAGGAGCTACAAATATGAATGTAAAGTTGTGCTAAACTTCTCTCCTTCACAATACATTTTCTCTGAAAAAAGTGTATATTTTGTTTACAATATAAATATTTATACTTTTTCCTGATCTGTTACTTATTTAAGTAACAAATCACTATTATTCAGTCGATATTAAGTGAATAATGCTACCGCCTCAGACATGCTCTACTTCCAAACCTGAACCCTCACCAATACAAGATATCACAGGAGGGTTTTATTATTTCAGAAGCATATTATTTTTAAAGCCCCGTTTATTTTCTTCAGTTGTTATATGCTTCAGTTCTTAACATTTTCGATCTTTAACATTCTGTGCCAGGCATCATGCTAAACATTTTTACATACACTAGTCTCCTTTACTCTTCTTTTTTAGAAAAAAATGCTACATGTATTACTATTTCTTCACACTTCATCAATGAAGAACCTGAGGCTTGAAAAAATAAAGTAACATACCCAAAGCCACCAACTAGTAATAGAGAACTGAGATTTAAGCCCAGGCCTGACCCCAAACTGACGCCCCCACCACTGCCCTGCACCTCCACAGAGCTTCGTGTTTTCATAGGCCTTGCATGAAGTGCAGAAGAGGCACAAACTAGGCTTTCAACAGCAATCTGGCTCAAAGCAAAACTGAAAATAACTTGATGGGATGGATGCTTATGAGAATACGGGAAAGTGGATTTCTTTGTCTTTCCGTAATGCTCTGTTGCTTGTCACTGTTTAGGTGCCAATTTACTAATTTGTCATTTTACCCCGGGCAGAGGAATTGTATTCCAGGTGCTGTGATTAAGACACAGCCCCTTTCTACCTCAACCAGGTGTCGGGTTCCTGTGAGACTGAAAGGACCTGCGCGGCTGCCAGACGTCTGCGGGTGAGACCAGAGGGAGAAGCAGGCTCAGTGCTACATCGTGCACTGGCTGGGAGGCTGGAGACCACATCTAAGGACATTCACTCATCAGCAGCTCAGATTCCCACAGCTGAACAACTTAGCCCTGTTCTTTACCAGCCGAAGTCTGTGTTAATTATGCAACTTTCATGAAAGCTAAATAAGCACGTAAAGCTACTGAATAAGGCTCTCATCCTGAACGTGGGAGGTGTACTGCACTATAGTTCTGTGCACTGCGCTCCCGGCACAGACCTGGTCGATATTGAGGCGAAGTGGCATCAGGGACACCCTCAAGCAGCACTCCTGCGGCGACCTGCCGGACTCTGGGCGCACGTGCAGGGCTTTAATGGTCAGCTACATGATAAAAAAAGAGAAAAACATGTTTTCCTCAATGATACTATGACTTTGTTCTCATTTTTATTATTTATTATTTTTTTTTTTTGCATTTTTCTGAAGCTGGAAACAGGGAAAGACAGTCAGACAGACTCCCGCATGCGCCCGACCGGCGGGATCCACCCGGCACGCCCACCATGGGGCGAAGCTCTGCCCACCAGGGGGCGATGCTCTGCCCATCCTGGGCGTCGCCATATTGCGACCAGAGCCACTCCAGCGCCTGAGGCAGAGGCCACAGAGCCATCCCCAGCGCCCGGGCCATCTTTGCTCCAATGGAGCCTTGGCTGCGGGAGGGGAAGAGAGAGACAGAGAGGAAGGCGCGGCAGAGGGGTGGAGAAGCAAATGGGCGCTTCTCCTGTGTGCCCTGGCCGGGAATCGAACCCGGGTCCTCCGCATGCTAGGCCGACGCTCTACCGCTGAGCCAACCGGCCAGGGCTGTTCTCATTTTTAAAAAGAAAATCAAAAAGGAAAGAAAAAAATTACCTTTTTATCTACTATACTAGGACAAAAAGGGGATTCATTTACTCTCTTTCCTTAAAAATCTGCATCAAACATTGTGGGTCACCCCCCCCCCCCAAGAATCTGATGAGCAAGACAGATCCTCCTTGGCAGGAAAAATGCACACACAGTGCCGGCCACGCAGCGCAGGGGGGCCGCTGCAGAGGGGCCGCTGGGCCTGGGAGGCTGCCCGCAGACCCGAGCCCCAGGCACAGCCTCTGGGACGTTTCCTTCGGGATGTCTTTCGTGGATCACTTCTATACCACTAAATCTTAGCGTACTAAAAGTCTGAACACTCCCAGCAATACTAACCACTCTGTGCAGGGCACTATGGGCTTCTGACTTGCCTCAGGGATCATTACATTGACAATTTTAATTCATGGACCCTAAAAGTCATAAGCCAAATAATTTTTAAAGCGTAAAACTTTAAGCAGCATATTTAGAAAGGATTTTCATATCAAAACGAGAAAAAACATCCAGTGATTTCCTCCAATCTAAATCTTCCGCAGTTGGATAGACTGAAAACACTTCTCTGTCACTTATGTAACAGGAAAGAGAATCTTAAATCTCACCATGTTGGAATGTGCTTTCCGAGGCATTTCCTTGCTGCAGTACAGGTACAAGAACTTGTTCATCTGCGACGCGGCCAGGCGGTCTCGGATCTCCAGGTCCTGCACGATGAACACCTGCCGGGAGACCGGGTGCTCCGGGAGGCGGGGGCTGCTCTCGGGCTGGCATGGGGGGTACACCTCATGCTGGAACTTCACCTTCACAGACAGAGGAGGAACACGGAGCCATCGTGACATTTTATTTAACCTGGACTGTCTCTTTGCAATGCAAAATGTCACTCATCATGTTTCCTGAACGCTCAGCTTTCAATTCCACTTTCTTTGTTCACTTAGTTATTAATCTGTGCACACGCGACCACACAGGACAAGCTTGACTGACTTTTCCTATCTGGCCCTGGTAAAATCCCTATCCTTTACGAGCAAAACCCTCGATAGGAATAAGACATGAAACTATCACCTTGCACACTTATGCAACTGCTTGAAGGTGAATCAATGAAAGCAGGGTTTACGTTCCAAAGTGGACAAGGATACAATTAAATACGTGGAATTGGCATCACTATGTTCCACAGGAAGCACCCTAATATATGACACTCAGCACAATTCCAGACAAGCTGACAGAATTCAATGCATATAATGTCACTGAGGGACTGGCCCCACTGGTCCCTAGATGTTCGCCAAGGGCCTGACACTTGTGCTATGCAGACACTCCAGGCAGCGGTTCCCCAGGCGTGGTTCCAGGAAAATCAGAGTCAGAATCCCCAAGAACTCATTAAAAATGCACACTCTGGGCCCCACCTCAGATCTACCAAATCAGAAATTCTGGGGCCCAGCAACCTGGGAGTCTGATGCTTGCACACAGACAAGGGCACTAACGAACCCTCACTAACACTCCTCCTTCAGTGGAATTTTCCTTTCAAGACGCTCCCTTACCTTGCTTAACTGTATTTCCATGAGAAAGTCAGGGTTTCTTCCTTTCCCCCCACATACTGTGCTGTGTCCATGCCTTGTGGGTGTGTGAGAAGGTGAACTGTGGGGACTACTGTAATAAGAAAACAAAACTTGTGTTGAAGGCATATTCAGAGAAAGGCAATGAATAACAACAGGAAAAGTAACAAGATGAAAAGAGAGTAAGATTACAGAGCTGTCAGGACATTTCCACAAACTGTGTGACTATCAGTGAAACCACAGCACTACGCTGCAGAGACACTGAGAACATGAGCACTCTGCCACCACGGCCACCGTCTGCCTGCTGAGCAGAACAGACTAACTGTGGCGTTAGTGGCCACGCCACAGGACAGACTTAGAAATGACACCGCCTTTAAGTCCCGTTACTTCACAAACCCCTGACATTCCAAGTACCAGTCCTAGAAATCCCACCAAATACTGAAAAGAATTACAGAAAACTCACAAGTGCTGAAAAAATTACTTTTAAATAGAAAAAGACACTACACCGTTGTGCCAAACGCCTGCCTCCTGCAGGCTTCCCAGCTCCTCCCCCCGGGGAGAACATCTGCCCTCCCGCACCCAGTCCACTCTGTGGCACATCTGCCCCGCGCCCCGTCCGCTCTGTGGCACGTCTGCCCCGCGCCCCGTCTGCTGCTCTGTGGCACGTCTGCCCCGCGCCCCGTCCGCTCTGTGGCACGTCTGCCCCGCGCCCCGTCCGCTGCTCTGTGGCACGTCTGCCCCGCGCCCCGTCCGCTCTGTGGCACATCTGCCCCGCACCCAGTTCGCTCTGTGGCACATCTGACCCGCGCCCCGTCCGCTCTGTGGCGCGTCTGCCCAGCGCCCCGTCCGCTCTGTGGCGCGTCTGCCCAGCGCCCCGTCCGCTCTGTGGCGCGTCTGCCCCGCGCCCCGTCCGCTCTGTGGCGCGTCTGCCCCGCGCCCCGTCCGCTCTGTGGCGCGTCTGCCCAGCGCCCCGTCCGCTCTGTGGCGCGTCTGCCCCGCGCCCCGTCCGCTCTGTGGCGCGTCTGCCCCGCACCCAGTTCGCTCTGTGGCGCGTCTGCCCCGCGCCCCGTCCGCTCTGTGGCGCGTCTGCCCCGCACCCAGTTCGCTCTGTGGCGCGTCTGCCCCGCGCCCTGTCCGCTCTGTGGCACATCTGCCCCGCACCCAGTTCGCTCTGTGGCACATCTGCCCCGCGCCCCGTCCGCTGCTCTGTGGCATGTCTGCCCCGCGCCCTGTCCGCTCTGGAGCTCTCAGCGATCTCGCGAGTAACACACTAACAAGCACTTCAGGAGCGCTGACTCCGCCTGGTTCCCAGCTAGTGCTGAGGTTCGGGGCAGTGTGTTCCCGGCCTCCTGACACACACACAGCATGCACACACATGGCATGCACACACGGCACTGCCCTCCTTGGCTCACGCGCTATCTCTCCCTTTCGAACCAGGACAGGGCCCTGGTCATAGTCATTTTTGGTCAATGCACCTCTCTCTAACACAGCTCTGAAAAATGCTAGGTACCCAAAAAATTTTGTTGAATGGAAATCACTTAAGTTACCACATTTTAGTAAAAATACAAACACCGCAAAAGTTTCCAAAACGGAAAACTCTTTTAACACTAACATTTAAAGAGTAACACTTAAATTATAGATTTTAACACTACCTATTAACTATTCACAAAACAATAAATACTATGTATTTTTCTACAAAAAGACTATATTGACCTGGCAAATAAACTTAAGTATTAATAGAAGTTAATTGAACTTACATGCAGCTCTTGGCAGGAGAAGTAGGAGGGGCCGTTCCAAAGTCCTTTCCTCCATAAAGATGCCAAACCAGAGAGACCTCTTTCACGACGTACCGCACCACAGGTGCGGGGAAGTGCAGCGGGGCTCTGCTCGTGTCTGTCTTCTTCATGGGCAGACTGAAGTAATTCTCTCTTATCACAATTGCATCGTCGACCATTATTTTTACAACTGGTTCTTCCTCCTTCTCCTAAAAGAGAGAAACAGGGAACACATACTGTCTCATCTCAGTAAAAACCACTGATTATGCTGCATGTCTCAGGGATTTCTTGATTGTGCATTCTTTCTAGTAATTTTAATATATAAAATGGGAGACTACAAACTGACATTAATAATCACATAAGACATTCTACATAACTAACCAGAGTGGACTATGGAGAGAGAGAGAGAGAGAGAGCATGCACGCACGAGTGTGTGAGTGTGTGAGTGTGTGAGTGTGTGGCTATGTGTATATGCATGTGCACGTATATAGTTCCTTAATTACTGCATTCCAAATTTAACAGACTTCAACATCCTGACCAAATTACCATGTTCCTAATAATGAGTTTATAATGAATGTGACTGCTTTTATTCTCTTAATTTCTCAGAAATTAGTCAAATAAATACACTCACCTACTAAGTTACTACTGGGCAGTTTAAAGCATATATACACTAAATGGTGATTCATTTTGAATGGGGTTCTACTCTAGCACCAACACTTTACCATTTTGGTTAGTCATTAAATGCATAAAAACGTGTGTTTTAAATGTGAGCATGACTCTACCATAGAAATTACACATATCAACCACCATCAGCCTTCCCACAAACCACATCTTCTTCCCCCCGGTCCTGGACGACCAACCCTGCAGCAGTCTTTCTGCCACGAGCCCGCCCGCCCTGAAGAGTTCCCTTACTACACACAACATCTGCAGGTCAGTTATCTGTGAAGGCAGTTTTGCAAATAGAGAGCATTCTTCTCTAAGTCTTTGAGAGATGTGTCGTAGAAACAGTAAAGTGTAACAAACATTACAAACATTAAGAGTACATTACAAAACAAAGTAATTCTCAACTATTGATATAAAGAGTTAAAATCTAAAGACTCTTTTTAGGCCTTTGGTCAATTCAGTCTGGAATGCTCTCTAAAGGTCTCCACTATGTTATCAGTTTATTACCTGAATGGTTGCTCTTGGTGCAAAAAGAATGCAAAAGTCATCATTCTCAGTGGGCACCCCTGTCATTGCGTCACTGATCAAGTGGGGGGTGAATGAGGCACAGGTGGGACCGGACTCTTGGGACACATTCCCACTCTCATCAGGGAACAGGAAGAGGTCCGAACAGCACGGCTCCTGAATGTGAGCTTTCTCATCCAGAATGCCTACGTAAAAGATGACAGCGTTCAGTCTCCGGACATTCTGAAACATCAACCAAAACCTCAGTAAGCATTTTAACCATGTGTCAGAGACACATTATGTTGAGTGCTTTCACCTGCAAAATCTCTTTTTTTTTTTATTACGATCATGCTCTGACTACTAATAAAAAGACTAAAAGTGAGTCTGAGTTCTCTAAGAAAAGAGTGAGTGATGGTCTCATCAGGTCACAGTCTCCTCTTAGCTCCTTGTTATTAGAAGCTCAGGGATCCGGCAGCAGCTGACTGGAGTGTGGTGTCAGCCAGGACTTCAGCATGACAGTTCTGCCCTGGGCTCAGAGCTCTGAAGAAACCTCTTGGACAACACTGTACATGCAGGGGAACCGGCTGTCCCAGCAGCGCCTCACCTAAACCTACAGAAAACCTCTGCTTAGGGAGGGGTGGACACAGCGTCTGAGCAGGACTCCAAGGGACTCCAAGCCACAGACAGACAACTGCGTGGGGTGCTGGACACCCACACGGGACACCTGTTCTTAGTTAGTCGTCTTGATATGAAGTTCACAAAAGAGTTCATTTGCACCAAAATCCAAAATCTCTTTGTAAATGTACAATTTTTATATATTTTATTTCATATTAGATTCACCAAGCCTTTCTCTAATCAGTCAGTCAAACCAACCTCATAATAGGCTGAGAACACCCGAGATGAATAAAATGACATTTGCCTCAAGAGGTACAGACTAGATTTCAAATTCTTCTATGGCAGCACCCTGAATCTGTACATCCTTAAGGTGCCCAGTGCCCAGTGCAGCATCTTGTATATGAATCCGCTCAGTAAATAATCATTAACTACCCTTTCCCACACAAGTCAGTGAGCTCCTAATTTTACAAAGAGATATGGTGCATGGGGGCTGAGAATTCACATCTGCTTCCTCAGTTCTAATTAACTCTAAGTTAGCATGAACATTTCATGCTAAAGTCTTAGAAGACCATAAAATAATTTTTAAGAATTAAGAGTACACAACATATAAAAATAGCTAAATTTATTGAATTAGCAAAAAATACTCAATACGTGCTTGAAAATATTTGGATGTTTCCCATCCACTTCCCCCGCCTATCCAACTTTACTGTCCAACTGTTTTCACTAAGGGAACTTCTGTTACAGCACGAGCCCATGCCAGCCGGTAACGAGGCCTCCCACGTGCCTTTCTCTGTGCCTTTCAGGTGAGTGACCTTGCCCAGACTCCCCTTCTCTCTCCTCCGCACCTACGTCTGCTCGCCTTTTAAAAGCCAGCTCACTGTACTTTCCTAACATCTAAGGCACAGATTCGATCCTTTCGAACAGTAGTCAGAGCACACAACACATTCTGCGCGTTTCCTGTCTTATTGCTTCTGCATTGTTCTCAGTCTGTTCAGTGCCATTTGTCTTGCTAACCTATAAGCTACCAGAAAACACAGCTTTGTCTTCAACAAAGCATCCCCCACAATACCCTGGCAAGTGTTACATATTTATCTACCAGACACTCAGTAAGCTGACTGATAACCACCTACATTCAGACTGGCTTTTTCTTTAATAAGTTACTGACTGACGAGTTTATAAGAACACAGTAACGTAAGCCTCGACTGCGACATGCGCCCAGAGAAAAGGCAGGTCTGTCCTACCGTTAGACTGCGGTTTCACAGAGGAAGTGGCTCGGTGCACGTCAATCTCCTCCATAGCATCGCTCATCAAATCACGTAAAATCTGCTGATCTGCTTCGGGGAGCACTGGACCTCGTGAGGGGGACCGAACACCAGAATCCACCTACAGTCAGAAAGCTAATTAAAAATAACTGGTGGGGGTGGGGAAAGAGGATACGGGGAGAAATGGTGACAGGAGGAGGCCTGACTGGGGGTGGTGAACACAGTACAACGTACAGACGATGTAGTATAGAAACCTATATAATTTTATTAACCAATGTCACCCCAATAAATTCAATAAAAGAATAAACTACTTAAATTGCTCTAAAATACAAACCATTTAACATTACTTTCTCCCAGAAATACACAACACTTTACACAACAGCACACACAGAAAAACATTCACTTTCTCTACTATGCTCAGGAGCTGTTACGTTTTTATCTTCAGTTTTTGGTATCATCACCCCAACAACTACTGGCAATAGGGTGATGTGTCACTGCCTCAAAACCAGCACAGGAGACTTGGGTCTTGAAGAGACAACACAGCGGAAGAGGGAAAGGTGACAAAGTGCCATCCAGCTGGGGAGCGGGCTCTCGCTCCGCAGTCTGTCAAGCCTGCCGCAACGGGCCTTTGATGCTCTGAGACAGTCACTGCAGCTCACAGCCTGTCCCTGGAAAGAACAACTTCAGGACGGGGGGGGGGGGGGGGGGGGAGGGAAAAGGGGGACATGCTCAGGAAGGAAGCCGACCCAGGGACGCTTCCTGGGGCTCAGTCCCAGCCCTGATGCTTCACCAGGTTGGTTAGTGACCTGTGGTTCACTGAATCCAGGCCATGCTTGTTAAATGTGAGCATGACTCTAAAATGGAAACATCCAATTTGAAAGGGATGATTTATAATAACTTGTAATAAACTGGAGACTGTTTCCAAAAAGAGAGAACGCAGTCGAGAAGGAATGTCATGAACCAGCGTGTTATCAGGTAGAACAGAGGAGCGGCAAGAGACCAACAGCAGAAGTGTAACACAGACAAGGGCAAGATCGCCCCGAGCGGAACGAGGCCAGGCCGTCAGGCCCTTAGAGATTCCGCAACTGAAGGGCACTGAAACTTCTGTCCACAGCGGAGGTGTGAAGAAGAATGAACCCACACTGAAACACTTAAACAATGCTAAACAGACTGGACACTGTTTGATCTGGACATGAGAGAGGGCAGCGAGGTGGCACTGGGGGGCATAAGAAAACACCAAACCAGGAATCACACTGGGCTTTGCTGCTATTTCTGCTGACTACGGCAAAACACCAAATTCTCCGAGTCTCGGCTTATTATCTGTGAAACAGATCATCGTCTCTAACCTCCGTAGGGCGCTGTGTTAAAGCTCACCTATGGGAAAGTGCACTGAAGACTGGATCGAGTCAGAGGTAATAACACGGATGCTAGTATTACATAAACTAACACCTGCCCTCTATTTTCTCACACCATGTTTACACACAACTAGTAAATAGCAAGCTCTCACATGATACATGTGCTCCTTCTTCCCTCGGAACATTAAATAACAAGTCTAAGACTATCGTGTCGGCTGAGAAGATGAATGCCCTGAAACAGACTCGCACACAGCGGCATGGCTTTCCCGGAGGGCCCTGGCATCCCCTCTCCAGACGCAGTTCCTCTGCAGTAGGAACAGAGGACTCTGCAGCTTCTCTTCTACCTCCTGACGCTCCTGAAGACCTCGCTGATGTCAGCATGTCACGTGTGCGGCGGGGATGGGGCCGGGGCAGCGGGCGCACTGATTGGGCCCCCGATTGTACCGTGGTCTTCCTCTGCGGGGCTCCCGGCTTCGTGTCCACCTTGTGAGCGGTGTGCAGGTCCCCATAGCTGGCAATGTACTGGATGAGGTTCATCAGCGCGGCACAGGAGTCTGAGCACGTCCTGATGTGGACGGTGTCGCTGGAGCAGTGCAACTCAAAGCGCGAGTCTGTCTGGACACGACACAGGAGAAGAGGAGGACAGAAAGTTCAATAAAATAGGACTGTTTTGTCACAGGAGGTGTGTATTTATAACAACTCAATCTTAATTTTTAAATATTTTATCTATTTTTGACCAAACTTAGGTAAGTGGAAAAATAATTTTACAATAAAAGCCAATATTTTTTTAGTTTCTCCTATAAAAAATAAAATGACAACTAAACATTTCCATTTATTTTAATAACTTACTTGCTCTCCATCAGAATCAGACTTCACTGCAGTTATGGTTAATTCCAAAAGCCCCATATCCATCACACGGACATAATCTAAAATTATAAAAATTAATAAAATGTTTGAGTATAGCTTTCAAAAACTGCTGTCCAACCCCTAACAAAACTAGCACCTCTACACTTCATGACAGCTTATGCTTCAAATATTTATAATGCAACAGAAATACAATTTCATCCTAAAAAATCCTACAAATTATTTTAGTTAGAAACAAAGTTTGCCTTACGTTAAATAGAGTATATATAATTTGATGCACTAAAGTCCTGGTTAGCAAACTGCAGCTCACAAGCCACATGCTGCTCTTTGGCCCCTTGAGTGTGGCTCTTCCACAAAATACCAAGTGTGGGCACTACCTCAATAAGGAATGTACCTACCTACATAGTTTAAGTTTAAAAAATTTGGCTCTCAAAAGAAATTTCAAACATCGTGCTGTTGATATTTGGCTCTGTTGGCTAATGAATTTGACGACCACTGCACTATAGGATATTACAACTTCAAACTGATATTTAATAAAATCCTGGTTCATTGGCATTATTCCAGGGCTAAATGCTTTAAAATATTCTCTCACACACACAAATAAATAAAAAAGCATTCATCTAGTCCAGATTTTGGTCTTTAACTCTTACCTCTATTCAGATTTATAGTGACAGTATTACACTTGTCAGACAGATGCAAAGCAGCTTCATCCAGGATAATTCTGAGGAAGAAGAGAAAATCAACCTCTGGAAATCTAGCCTCGAATAAATGCCACTTGATCACTATATACTTAGCTAGTTGTATCATTGTTTCTGAGATAATGTTATCAAAGTCACGTGCAGCTTTCTAACTTATATCATGTAACATTTTTTTAAAACTCGGCACTTAGGACTACCGGAATATTTAAACTATATAAAGAATAAGACGAAGGCAGCTGCTTAAATTAATTCTAAATTGTCAGCAGTTATTTTTTTAATTGATGTTCAAATTCATAAGGTTTAAATATTAAAACTAAAGTGTACCAGATATTATGGAAGTTTATGTATTTATTTTAAAAATGTAAACTCTCAATCTCAAGAATTGATTCCTCCCTAAAAATAAAAAGCAGTCATGAATGGAACAGACGGGACGAATCACATGAGAAAGAGAAACTGGAAACTGGGACAAAAGGACATGGCTGGTAGTCAAAGAACGCTGACTTTAACAAAAGACTGAAAATTCGACCCAACGGTCCTGATGAAGCCGTCGGTCTGATTCCTGAGCAGCTGCAGGAGCAACAGTGGGGTTCGCACAGGTACCTGAGGGTAGACGATGACTTGTCCAAGGCGACACTACTTGAAACACTGAATGTTTCAACTGTAAGAAGCGATCGAATTGGCAGGTAAAGAGGCCTAACACCAAGAAGAAACATCAGAGCGTCAGAATGCTGCAACAACAGAAACTCCTTTTAAAGAGCATTCGGAACCTTAACACTAACGAATCATGTATTTTTCCAAGACTTAATGCATACTTAACAGTAAAACTGTATTTTGTGTTATCTGTGCACTCACCTATAATCCAGTGCACAGCTCCAGAGATGAACGTGAAATGTTGTAAATGAAGTTGGAGGGTTATACCCCAGAACAGGTTCATCAGCAATATTTAAGAAGTATAAAATCTATAATCACAAAACATATAAAATGCCCTGCTTTAGAAGAAAAAAAAGTTGTGATATGATGTTATTAATACCAATGTAAAACAAAATATCTTACACAAAAAACAACCATGTATGGGAAGACAATAACTCTAAAAGGAAATAATAATTTTGAAGAAATTTATTTCAAAAAGTATTTACGGCCCTGGCCGGTTGGCTCAGTGGTAGAGCGTCAGCCTGGCGTGCAGAAGTCCCGGGTTCGATTCCCGGCCAGGGCACACAGGAGAAGCGCCCATCTGCTTCTCCACCCCTCCCCCTCTCCTTCCTCTCTGTCTCTCTCTTCCCCTCCCGCAGCCAAGGCTCCATTGGAGCAAAGATGGCCCGGGCGCTAGGGATGTCTCCTTGGCCTCTGCCCCAGGAGCTAGAGTGGCTCTGGTCGCGACAGAGCATCGCCCCCTGGTGGGCGTGCCAGGTGGAATCCGGTCAGGCGCATGCAGGAGTCTGTCTGCCTACCCGTTTCCAGCTTCGGAAAAATACAAAAAAAAAAAAGTATTTACAAGACTAGAATGTGAAATAAAAGGTTCACCCAACAACTGCAAGGCTACAGAGACCTTAGAGAAGTCCTAGTTTATGAACCTAACAAAGTATGTATAACATACTTTCCTTGGAACCATTCTTGAAAAAAAAATTGTTTTTTCCTAAAGATTGCTTAAAACTATCCATCTGGTTTTAAATAATTTTTTAAATAATCCATTGTTAGGAGAAGTTCTTTACCTTTCGTTTATACTTAGAGCTCGGTCTGAAAACCAGTCCCTCTCCCCAACGTCTGTCCTCACATATCTCTAATCTGAGCAGACACCAAGCACAGGCTGCATCTCCCCCTGAGAGCCAGCCCCGCGTTCACTCTAACCACTTCTCCGGCCCTGCTTTACAGGCACAAAGAGACAGATGTAGATACTGATATGCTAAAGAATATCTCCTCATGTTTTTACAGACAGAATAGCTCCTGTTTCCTAAATGCTTTTATGAACAAAGCCTTCTGGGAACATTCAAGTTTAAAATAATTTGCTATCTTCCCGGCACAGAAAATGTTCCCCTTGCTGAGAAAACAAACAGGAATCAGCAGGCTATTTTCATCCTCCCATAAAGAAGAGTTAACTTCACACCCAAAGTTTCCTCTGAAAAATAATCAACAGTATTTCATTAACCAGATACAGTTATTAAACTGGAAATGAATTACAGAAATTCTTATAAATGCCTCAAACCACGTTAATGGCCCAGAGAATAATTCTGACCTGGCACTTAAAGAACAGATGGCTATCAGGGCAAGTCGGCACACCACTGACCACTCCACTATGCCAGGCACCCGCAGGTCCTGGGACACAGACCCCCTTCCCTTTAATCACGTAAAGGGTAACTATGTCTACAGGATGGTTGGGACCGAACTTTAAGGTAAAAAAATCAATCACATGCTGCAGTGCTAACAATGTTCTATTTCCTAATCTAAAAGGTGGTTGTAAGGAGCGTTTACTTCATGATAATTTACTGAGCTGAACATATGTAACTAGTGGACTTTCAGCATGTGTATGTCAATATAAACACAAGAGACCATGACGCACACGCAGCTCTCTTACCTGCTCGTGCCAGCTGAGCCCAGACGGGAGCACTCGGTGCTGCAGGGTGGCTCCCTTCAGCCCCACGGCGATGAGAAAGTCCTGCACAGAGCAACACAAAGGACCACACCTGTCACCCGCGCATCCCTCCAACTCAAAACCTGCAGCTGTCCTAACAAAATAAAGGCGTTGCCTCTCATGCAATCATTTTAGCTAGTAATCAAATCAATAGCAAGTATTTAATAGTACAAAAGTTTAAAATACCTTTGTATTGGATTCTGATTTATCAGACAATATTTTAACTGCAACAGAGAGCATATTCAAAGTGTCTCCTCCAACACCATCGGAGGAAGCTCTGCTGAGGCCATTTTCTTCAGAGGAATAAATAGTAGGTTCCAACCAGTGTGGGCGGGTTGAACTGGGCAGTCGTATTTCTGTAGGAAGAACCACTCCATCCACTATGCCTACAAGCACATTGAGGTGAAAATATAACAAAATGATTACTTGACATTAGTTCACAGACTTCTATAAGTGAAAAAAAAAAACCACGTACTTCCACTGAATACAACATGATTCTGTAGGCAAAATGGGCAAGAACCAACTTGGCATTAAGAAGCCATCCCTCTTGGCCCTGGCCGGTTGGCTCAGCGGTAGAGCGTCGGCCTGGCGTGCGGGGGACCCGGGTTCGATTCCCGGCCAGGGCACATAGGAGAAGCGCCCACCTGCTTCTCCACCCCTCCCCCACTCCTTCCTCTCTGTCTCTCTCTTCCCCTCCCGCAACCGAGGCTCCATTGGAGCAAAGATGGCCCGGGCGCTGGGGATGGCTCCTTGGCCTCTGCCCCAGGCGCTAGAGTGGCTCTGGTCGCGGCAGAGCGACGCCCCTGGTGGGCGTGCCGGGTGGATCCCGGTCGGGCGCATGCGGGAGTCTGTCTGACTGTCTCTCCCCGTTTCCAGCTTCAGAAAAATACAAAAAAAAAATAATAATAATAAATAAATAAATAAATAAATAAAAAGAAGTCATCCCTCTCTTGGTATGATTGCAGTACCCAACTTAAAAAGAATTAAGATTGACAATGCTAGGATACTTAAATTTACATAGCGAAATCTGGTAAACATTAAGAATGTGCAAGTATCTCGTGTCTATTCACAAGGTAACACGGGAAATGTGCACAAAGAATGGCAAATTCTGTATCTGTTACCGAAAGGAAATACTGCTTGAGAATAAAGACTGTAAAACCCCATCAAATGATCAATAGATATTGTATGGTATACCCATAAAGTAGAATAGTATTGGCAATAAAAAGGAATGAAATACTCATATACTTTGATAAACCTTGAAAACATGCCAGACGCAAAAGGTCACATACTGTGTAATTTGATTCACGGGAAACACCAGGAATACTACATCCTTAGAGACAGGAAGTGGATTAGTAGTTGCTTAGGGCTGAGGGGCTGGGAGAGCTTTGGGAGGTTCTACCTACAGGGTACAGAGTTTCTTCTGGGGGTGACGCAAATGTTCTAAAGTTGATGATGATAGTAGTTATGCAACTCTGGGACATACTAAAAACTACTGAATGTATACTTTAACTGGATGAACTGTACATGAGACGTGAATTATATCATACTGCAAACAAAGAACAGTCAAGTCATAGTATCATTTTGCCAGTGGAATCAGAACATCCCACAGCAAATTATTTCTAATATCAGAGTTCTGTTCTCAGTAGATTTTCTTTATTAAACAAAATTCAGACAAGTCTAAGCAGAAGTGAACTAAGCACACATATCTAACAGCTGTCCTACCTTTGTGGTACAGACTGAAGGCACTGGAATGAAGGCAGATGTAGTGCTTGTCATCAAAACCTTCATATTTTGTCACGCAAAATAACGAACCACCATTGAACTCTAACCAGAATTCACCATGCTTGTTTTCCAACAGCTCTCCATTATCTTGCTAACAGAAAGATCAGAAAACATAGATGTCATTACTTAAATGTAGAAACCCTGGGACAGAGTCTCTCATGTTGTAGCCAAGTGGTCTGACTCATGACCCACCCAACATGGTGGTGTTAAAAACTGAACAATTAAATCAGGCCTCTTCTGTCGAACCAATCCGTGCTCCATCCTCCTTTACAATGGACAAACTACTAGTTATCGTCTCAGGAGCGGAGCCAGCACATTTTCCAAAAGAAGGTGTATATAATGTGTCTTCTGATCTGCAACAGAAGGTAGACCACCAAAGTTGCTGTCGCCGTGGCGTCTCAGGAAACTGACCTTCAGCCACCAGAGCAACTTCAAACTCCCTCAGTCACTGGGTGTGGTAATCATGGTGGGTTTAAAATAAGATGGGGCACGGGAAGAAACTCTTTGGGATTCGTAAATCCTTACCTTGACATCTGTAAACACTGCCATTACTCCATGGTTGATATTCAGAAGGACTGAGAGAAAACTCTGCGAGTTCTTGTTCTGAGAGTCGAGTTTTTTTTTCCTACGGGAACGATAGTTGGGATCAAGAGTAGAAAAATACTGCAAAGTCTCCTCCTCAGATCCACTCTCCTCCTCTATGAGAAATAAATGTCACAATTACATGGTTCTGACAGCTTATTAAAAAAAATAACAACACAATCATTATCACATGATTATTTATTTTACAATCTGTTTACTTTTATAAAGAATTTGGTATGATAATAAAAATATACTTGCTATGTTTTCCAATATACTACTGAACTTCAGACAATGTATATACTATCACTATAAAGATAACATTTAATTAATAACCATATTCTCAACATACAGACAGAAATGGAGAAATATAAATTACTAAAAGACATAAGATATAAATGAAAAACATCATCCAAGAAACATTTTTAAATCCATTAATTAAAAAGGTTACTACTCCACTGAAAAACCAGGCGTGGCATCAGCGCCCATTTAGAACATATTACCATAGTGAACTGCAGATTTAAATGGACTACAGCTATCTTTGTTGAAGGTGCTGATCAGCTGACTGGCGACTGAAAGCCCGATCCCGTATGAAATATTCTCAAACGTCTCAACTGGTGAAGGAGCTGTTGGTTCCCACAGCAGCAAGTCATTAAAGATCCTATGAAGACGAAGTTGAAAAATCAGTCCATAATTCCTTGTTCAACTGAAGGCAAACTAAAGAATATCACTTAAAGAAATCTCACGAATAATAATTTTTCTAAATGGTGAAACAGAAATTAGATCCTAAAACGGTTTTTTTTTCTTAATATCAATTATTTTCATATAACGGAGAAGTAACTGATATGGTTATAATGCAGGGTAGAGAGAAAAGAATTTGTACAATTAGATACCTGCTTAGTTTGACCTGTGTTACATACATCAAATGGCATACATCTAAACGCATTTTAAAGAAGGAAGTTAATTAAAAAGTTTGTTTAGAAAAACAACATAAGAACAAAAGGAAGACTGTTCGCATACATTAGAGCACTCCGTGAACTATAACAGATGATGCACGGTCTCACCTGACCCCACACCAACCCTGTGGGGCAGCCAAGGTGGAATCCGCACTCACTTACACTTGAAGAACCTGCCTCATTCAGGTTAAGTGACCTACCCAAGGTCACAGCTAATGAGTGGAACCACTGCGCCCGGAGCCCAGCCCCCAGCCCCCAGCCGGCTCCCAATGCCCTTTTCCGTCACTCACACCCTCTGAGGGTACCTGCCTTAACCCTCTTCAACAGAAAGCACGGAGTCGCCGGGACCATCGCATGGGATGAAGAATGCACACAGAACAGGGAATTAAGAAAGGAAATCTCGACAACAAGCTAGTACACAAGTCAATACTGGCGACCAACAGGGTGACAGATGTCAAGCTAGACTATGACCAGATCCTGCCTTTTCTTTTTTTCTTTTAAAAATTGTGTTTTATTTGTATTCATGGGATAAATACATAATTAAAGATGTCAATTACTGCTACAAGACTTATAAAAAAAAATAATTGAAAGACAAGATAACCTGGACTTGTTGATCTTTGAATATATGTAACCTGATTTATTGATGTCGCCCCATTAAAAAAATAAAATTATAATTAAAAAAAAAACTTATAAAAAAAACAGAAGTCTCTTCTTCTTACTCTCACTTCAACCTGATCTGTTTTCCAAGAACAGCACTTCCAACTGTAAGCTATTTATACCAGATAGCTAAATAATATGCCTTATAGCTGTCTCTTGAGACATCAATTCTAAACATTATCCATTGATTTTCTATTATTGTAGATAGGATTTAGCTTTATTTAACCTCTTTCCCTAACTCATTTCTTTTTTCTTTAAATTTTTTATAAATATTTATATTAAATATTTTAAGGAAATATTTAATATAAATATTAAGGAAATATTTGTTATTACTCAGACGTTCTTCCATCCTTACCCTCCCCTCATCACCCGTCTGTTTCATGAAAATGAAGACAATACAGCATCCTCTAAGGCCTTCTGTTAGATCTGCACCCATAGCGTCTCCTCCACACATGCAAATTCAACCACAGCAGCCAGCCAGCTCCTGTTTCCCTGTTTCCTAGGCTGCAGCCCCTCAGAGAAAAGGCCTCTCACCTCTACGAGCCCAGCACAGTGGCTCGCAGAGCAGGCTGTGAAGGCCCGGCGATGCAGGGACCAGTGCATGACTCACACGGAGGGCCTGCCAAAAGCAAGAACTCATCGTAAAGCCCAGTGTGAATATCAAGCAAGGTGCCAAGCCATGAGGCAGCCCTGGCCCCGCCTGAGACAAGCCACTTGTCTAGGAACGTCCCGGCCAATCCCTGTGCGCGGAAGCCCTAGAAAGTATAACCCAGGAAAAGCACCGTGACTCACGCAGAGCGTAACCCCCACCCGAAAGGACCCGTTTTGGAGCATTTGGTGTGAAAGACACCAGGGATATCAGACACAATTATGAATCAGCACAGACACGCTCACAGCTGTGCCCCAGAGCTGTGTGGTACTATTTGGCTCACTGCTTCTTGGGTGTATTTATTAAAACAAAAGAGTTTAAATCTAGATCTTAGTCTGAACTCCTTTATAAATAAATAATGAAGGTACAAAATAAAATTTCTCAGGAAATGCTCTTCCTTTACCTTATTCCCTATAACCACTCTTTTATCTTCATAGATTAAAGAGAAGCTATTATTTAAAATAAAACCTGGAGTTCATAGTATATAAATAAAGTGTCATATGATTTTACTGTTCCCCTTTTTTACATTTTGGTCTAAGCACAGTCACGATTTCATTACTACTATAAAACAGAGGGTGATGTTTTTAATATCAAGAAAGAAAACAGCCTGACCAGGCGGTGGCACAGTGGATAGAGTGTCAGACTGGGATGCAGAGGACCCAGGTTCAAGACCCTGAGGTCGCCAGCTTGAGCACGGGCTCATCTGATTTGAGCAAGGCTCACCAGCTTGGACCCAAGGTTCCTGGCTCCAGCAAGGGGTTACTTGGTCTGCTGAAGGCCCACGGTCAAGGCACATATGAGAAAGCAATCAATGAACAACTATAGTGTCGCAAAACGCAACAAAAAACTGATGATTGATGCTTCTCATCACTCCATTCCTGTCTGTCTGTCCCTGTCTATCCCACTCTCTGACTTTCTCTCTGTCTCTGTAAAAAAAAAAAAAAAAAAAGAAAGAAAACAAACAAGATTAAGGACACATCACTGTGATTCTGTGGCTATGAGTCTGAAACATAACAGAAGCTCAATAAATATGTAATAAAACAAGTTAGAATTCTTTTTTATATATTCTATTTCAAAGGACTTTACACAGAAACTATTCTGTTACCTGAGACTGTCTTTTTAAAAAGAGCTAGTTGACCAAGGCACTAATGGAATAAACCAGTATTTTAAATGGATGAAGGAAAGGTGGAGTTGGTTAGAACTCCTGTTGCAACTCAGAGAGATGATTTTTAAAAAGTATACCTCTCTAAGGACATTATGGAGACATCAGCAAAACCTGACTGGGACCTGAGGACCAGACAGCAGTAATGTATTATAGTGACGTCCTTGTTTTGACTGGTGAACTGCAGATGTCCTCGCAGGTGAGAAACACACACTCAAGGGCTTGAAGCTGGAACGGTATCAGGTCAGCAACTTACTCTCAAGTGGTTCAGGGAAAAAGGTTTTGCTGTACTTGCAACTTTTCTGTAAGTTTAAGAATGTTTAAATTTTTTTTAATAATATCAATTTTAAATTTATAAATATATACAAAGCCACATAAGGGGCAAGGACGTCACACCCTGAGAAACTGAAGACATGTGCCTTACATGACCCACAAAGTGAAAGAGCTCTTCAGTATTCACAGGGTTCCAGGGCCTGAGAGATCGAGCAGGCAGAGGGAGACAGAACAGAAACGTCATAAGCAGCCCCCATTGAACAACCACCACCATGATGAACAGGCGCTCGCAAGTTCCCTGCCTGCCATTCTGACGGATGCTAAGTGCTGGCTGTTGGTGCAACTGCTCCCCAGCAGAGCTAAGAAACCCACCACCCCAAGTTGAACTCTGTTTTTCACATGCACCATGGGTCAATGGTGCTTGGCCTCGAATCTGCTCATCCCAGCTATATCGATTATTGTCAGTATAGTTTAATTAAATGTTGAGCTAACTGATGACTTCTAAGTATACAGACTCAGAAGGAAAAACCTTCATGATCTAGAAGGGCTCTGCATTCAGACAGCTTTGAAACTATTTTTTACTACACTTTAAAAAACCTGAAACTGACAATTACAGACAAAGACTTCTGAGCAGACATTATGTAAATTCCAACCAGTGGCTCATACTGAGAAATGGGCCTTGTCTTACATTTTAGAAAGAAGTGGTAAATATATATTTATCAACTGCATGTTTAAGGTGTGTATCACTGTTCTAACATCCCCATTTGACCAACAATCAGTCAACACAGAAAGAAAAAACATGGACGAAGCCCTCCTGCCGTCAGGGCCAGCCCCGAACTAGTCACGTCATTGGCTCAGCCTCAGCCTTGCGCATTTCTAGGTGCTAGAGTCTAGCAGACATGCCCCAAGCACCCAGCAAGGGACGAGGCTTGAGATCAGCGGTTCCCAAACTCTAGATCCTACATTCACCCTAACAGTTCAAAAAATCATGAAAGCTCTCTAATGTGAATTTATAAGTTATACGCAACTATTTATAAATTACGTACTACAAAATAAATATAAAATAGAAGTTTTTAAAGTTCTTTTAAGTTAAACAGAAGCTCTAACATTTTCTTCCTACAGTCAATGGTCTGTTCTGTGAAGTTCATTTTCAAATCAACTGAAGTAAATAGAATTTTCTGGAATTTTTTTTTTCTGATTCTAACACCAACAGTCCTAGTCACTGGAAGTCAGTGAGAAGACCCAAAGTTTACTATTAACACTTCGGGAAAAACGGGCCAATGACATCTGATATCAAGTCAGTCTACGGCAACCACCGTGTGAAGTTTCTGAAGAGGAACAGGTTAGACTAGCTCGTCCGCACTGGGCCGCTGGTGTGGACAGCACGGAGGGCGGGCCTCTGCGCCCAGCAGCCCACGGGGACAGCTCTCAGGTGGGCCACAGGAGAGGGGCCTTGGTGGGAGGGAGGAGAACACGGAAACGGCCAAGTGCTTGCTCTGTCCGTGCCAGGTGCTGCTCTCCGCACCGCGAGCGCTGCGTCACTTGACCCTGCCCCCGCAACGGGAGGTTGGTGCAGAATCCCGTTCACAGACCGGGATGCGGGGCTCACGGAGGCTGGGCACACGGCCAGGTCTCCCCAGTCTGTGCTCTTTCAGCTCTCGGCTGCCACTTATCTAAACATATTTTCTTGGCCCTGGCCGGTTGGCTCAGCGGTAGAGCGTCGGCCTAGCGTGCGGAGGACCCGGGTTCGATTCCCGGCCAGGGCACATAGGAGAAGCGCCCATTTGCTTCTCCACCCCTCCGCCGCGCCTTCCTCTCTGTCTCTCTCTTCCCCTCCCGCAGCCAAGGCTCCATTGGAGCAAAGATGGCCCGGGCGCTGGGGATGGCTCTGTGGCCTCTGCCCCAGGCGCTAGAGTGGCTCTGGTTGCAACATGGCGACGCCCAGGATGGGCAGAGCATCGCCCCCTGGTGGACAGAGCGTCGCCCCTGGTGGGCATGCCGGGTGGATCCCGGTCGGGCGCATGCGGGAGTCTGTCTGTCTCTCCCTGTTTCCAGCTTCAGAAAAATGCAAAAAAAAAAAAAAAAAAAGCAAAAAAAAAAAAAAACAAACAAACATATTTTCTTGGTATACATGTTTAAGGGGCTTTAATGAATTTAAAATTGTATACACACATCTGTAAGTTAAGAGTTTAGCCTTCTAGTAGCCCCTTTCCTGAACTCTGAGACAGGAAGCCCCTCGTACAGACTCCAGGACCCTGGCTCCCCCAGCACCCGCCGGCCAGCTCCTCTCACGTCACTGCGCACACAGAAGACACATCTGCTCAGGACCTACGGCAAGGGGGCGGAAAGCGACTGACCAACAGGAGGGTAACAAGTGACGCAGCAAGCGGGCACACTGGTCAGGAAGCTCTGCTGTGACAAGAGCCACAACAGTAACGGTTCTATAATCATCGCCACACAGAGTACTCTGAGGAGGGAGATAACATGAAGCAAGCAAAGAAAGGAAGACGGGGGACAGAGGGAAACGGGGATAGGAGAGGGGGGACAGGGGACAGGGGGACAGGAGAGAGGGGGACAGGGGACAGGGGGACAGGAGAGAGGGGGACAGGGGACAGGGGGACAGGAGAGAGGGGGACAGGGAGGCCAAAAAGTCTATCCCAAACACTCAACAAAATGTGTTTAAACTCACCTGTTATAAAGCCTCTCATAAAAGCTTTTGTCGGGCAGCGCTATATGAATATTAGGCAACGTTAGTTCCAGCACATAGTGAGAATTGCTGATTGCTTTATCCTGAAATTCTGTCATTTCTACAGGGTCTCCAGGCATCACCATCTAAAACATAACAGTCCAGTGCAAAAACGCATCAAATAACCATTTTATGCTTATCTGCATCTTCTCACTCTAGATATAGGATTTGGTGTGTCAGCAAATAAACATGCATGCAACTTTTAACATTAACCAAGAAAAAAATAGCTATTATTCACTCCTGGAGTTAAAAACCTAATACAACAGTATACAAGTGTTTTTGTTAAAGGAAAAGCTTTAAATCCATTGCTACATGAAGGAGGACAACTCCTTCGCGGCTTGCTCACGCTTCTCCTTCACCTGCTCGTTCTCAAACATGACTATACGAGAGGAAAAGGGCGAGGGGGCCGGTCTTCTCAGGTCGCACACGTCCTTCAGGGAGTGAGCTCCCCCGTCCTCCTCCTCCTGGTAGTGGCCGTCACTCTCCTCTTCCTCCTCGGCTGCTATTCGCTCCAAGATGGAGTGCATGGCTGGCGGGTTCACTTTCAGGACAATTCTGACAGCAAAGACAATTTGAAGAATCAAGATCTATACATATACTGCAAAACTTGAACTTTTACACAACTTAATACAAAAACCACTGATTGAATCATCAGGGGTGAGGTTCAGCTTCTCTACCAAGTCCGATTACGTCTCAGCTAGCCCGCTTCTGAGCGTGTTGTGAACATGAAAGTATGGAATTGAAGAAACAAACCAATAAAAAAAAGGCATAACATTTTACTCTTTGCTAACTGAAAATCTCATCTTTTGAAGGTACAAACATTATTTTTAAGTGTAATGTTTAGAAACTACCTTTCAGCAAGTTTACATCTAGAATGGCTTTTTCTTTTTTACTGAGTAAGTGACCCCAGTTGCTTCTAGTCATAAGTGATCACAACTGTCTCCTAATTTACAGATATCCTAATGTAAACTGTGCTTCCAAATTCCATCACTGAAGTAGAGCCCTCTCTTATGGTGAAAGCGAGGCTCCAGGTCCTGCGGCCTCCGGGCACGCCCTGCTCTGCGGTCCTGAGCCTGACAGGTCTGCCTCGTAGGTGGCGGGTGTAAAGAAGGCAGGCAGGAGCATGGCACAGAAAAGATCACTTCTAAACAGCCTTCCAACACTGCGTTTTCAATATAATAATGGCTCGCTATTCCAAGTAAACAAAGTTCTTTTAGATATGACCCAAGCCTGCCACTGGACTAACTTCACCTAACGGTGACCACAGCTGCCGGAAGCGGTGGCCCTTTAAGTCCACCTGCGCCCTGGGCCCCCGGTGTGACTCTGAGACTATCCCGATGCCGAGGCTCTGAGAACCCCGGGATGCGGTACCAAGAACCAGTATTTTGTAAAAGCTCCCCAGATTTGAAAAACCCTGTCCCAAAGCATCACTGACTATAAAATTCACTTGACAAGTAACCAAATGGTGCCCTGTGATATCTCTTCCACTGCAGCCTTGAACTGTTTTTAAAATGCTCCATGATTCTTTGATCCCTCCACTTAATCAGGCAACTTGAGACCAGAGGACACACTCAGGCTTCCATCTCTCACAATACCTATAGGCACCTATCACAGAGCAGTGCTCAAAATACGTATTTTATTCCACTCTTCCATCTTCCCCTTGGCTCCTTCCTCATGGCTGGTATTTTTAGCTTAGATTTAATAGCCAAAGTGATGGTTATGAAGACTATAGTAATTTACTTGTTTAAAAAGAAAATCTCATTAAATATATATATGCCTCCCATCCATCTGCTTACTTACCGTGGCCAATCAAAGTCATCGGATGATGCTGTGTCTCCATCTACTGCACTGGACACATGGAAAAACTTCACAGACGGCTCTCCTTTATCTTCCTGGAACGACCCTAACAAAACAAAACCGATTAATCAAACTGCATTTCTCCTCACGGGCGACAAGGTACCTTCCTCCTTAGGAAGCAAAGATCCTCTAAATCAGGAACACAATGCAACACTAAGTTCTATGGCCTGGACTCATTTGTTCCTGTTTCTTGTGTTTGTGCAGGGCAGCAAATAAACTCAAGATGCTGTTTTCTGCTCTGTGCAATGTTTAATGTGCAGGGGTATGGTCATAACACAGTAAACAAGGCAGGGACCAGTTCCTGAGTGCCACTTAATGATTATTCTTCACAGAAGTGTACGCAGTTCATCTAGGAGCACAGAGATAAGAACTGCATCTTGAATGCATTTGAGTTGTATCAAGCACTGTAAGAGTTACCTCTGTATCAAGCACTGCAAGAGTCACCTCTGTTGACAATACCCTATATGTGTCTCTCCGCTCCACTTAATAAAGAATGACTTTCCCCCAGAATAATGAGTTTCTTACCAGTGCAGATAAGGAAAGACCAGATACCCCTAACGGCCCTTTCATGGAGTCATAATCGGCAAAAGTCGATCTAAATATCTCTAAGAAGGTGAAAACTCAGAGAGAAGGGAAGGGAAACTGCAGCTTGCAAACAACAAAAACGACTGGCGATAATAAACCTACAGAACTGTGATGAAAGGAAACAAGGTAACGTGTGTGAAGTGCTCAGCACGAGAGCTAACCCAAAGTGGCCCTCAAATCCTGGTGGCGAGCAGCCCGCAGGTAAGGGGACGCACAGCTGGCGGTACAACTGGGGGCAACAGCCCCACGTGCCCCAGAGGAAAGAACTAGGGCAACCAAGTGACTAAATCATCATGCTGAGTCATTTCTTTTCAAAAACGGACTTACGTCACACATTTGTGCACAGTACTGGAAAAAAGATGTGACTAGTTTCCTAACGTAACATTCTTTAACTGCACTGTGTTTTGCGGCTGTTATGTGCTCTGCAGTGCCCCAAGTCTCAGTAGCAGCTGTCTGTGTGTAGTCTGGGTCCCTTACAGGCCCACTCAATCTTACCAGCTAGTTCTCTAAAGGTAAGTTCCAATTTAATTTGTTCTGGGGTTGATCCTCCTATGAATTCAGTCTTAAATTCTAGATCTGTGAATTCTAAATGAAGGATCTCCTTCTGAAGTGACTTCTTAAACCAGGGTCCTCTCTCTTGATCTGACCGAAGATCGGGTATCGGGAAGCGAACAGAAAGGTTTAATGCTGGAGTGGCAACTTGTACTGATATCCGACAATTCGCAGGACTATGGGAGTCATCCAGAAACACTTCTGTGAAAGCCTTATGCTAAAACACAAAACATCACAAAACAAAATATAAGCCAAATGTTAAATTAAGTCAATAAACATAACTGACATTAATATTATGTATAATCACTATTTCTTCATTCAGTATAATACATTAAAATATAATTCAAAATAACCACTCCCATATTAGTTTAGCGTAATGAAATTTTATAATGCAACAGCTAATGACAAAAGCCAGAACTATGGGCAAAAGGTAAACTCTCATATAAAATAAGTAAAAATAAAAGCTGAACCAAAATGAAGACAAAAGCACCACAGATGCATATATATTTTACCACAGACTAAGTAAGAATAACATAAATTAGCTTAACAATAAACTCAATATTAAAAATCATTATCATACCCAGTATTCAATTTGAAGGATTTATCTACAAATATGCTACTTTAAAGACTCAATGTAGCCTGACCAGGTGGTGGCGCAGTGGATGGAGCATCGGACTGGGATGCGGAAGACCCAGGTTCAGGACCCTGAGGTCGCCAGCTTCAGTGAGGGCTCATCTGGTTTGAGCAAAAGCTCACCAGCTTGAGCCCAAGCTCGCTAACTCGAGCAAGGGGTTACTCGGTCTGCTGAAGGCCCGCGGTCAAGGCACATATGAGAAGGCAATCAATGAACAATTAAGGTGTTACAATGCGCAACGAAAAACTAATGATTGATGCTTCTCATCTCTCCGTTCCTGTCTGTCTGTCCCTGTCTATCCCTCTCTCTCACTCTTTCTCTGTCTCAGTAAAAACAAACAAACAAACAAACAAACAAAAAGACTCAATGTAAACATAAAATCAGGTGAATTATGCCAATTACAAAGGCCCATCCCTAACTCATCTTTGTATTTCTAGCACTAAATCTAGAACTTTACACATCATTGATTTTAAATAACTGATTCACTCAAGTTCCCATCCAACCTAAGGGTATGATACTATCAAATGGCTCTTAGAAACCATTTACTCAAAGCCAGGTTATAATAAAGTTCCCATCCAACCTAAGGGTATGATACTATCAAATGGCTCTTAGAAACCATTTACTCAAAGCCAGGTTATAATAAAAAGTTCAAAGAAAATGCCCTGCAGGGAAGAGCCTAATTGTATTCTTTCTCTAAAACACACTGACAAAGCTTTGGTCCAGGGTACACCAACACAAATCAGTCTCTAACCTCCCAGATTAAAAAGTTCCCTTTTATGCTAGACTGGAATTTTTAATAAATCTATTCTTTCTCTCCCCTATTTTGACTTTCCAACATTGTTACTTCAGCAAAAATAATCCGAGATTAAACCATCACTATGATACACTATAGCTGACAGCAAATACAGACATTATTAGCCTAGCAGAACTTAAAATAACAAGCAATTGGTGACAAAAAATAAAGAATGATGATTTAATGTAAATACCATCACGAATTGAGAAAAAAGCAAATAAAGTAAAAAAAATATTAAAATATCCTTTCCCTTTTCTTTTCAACCAAAATTATCTCTGTCCCTGGTGCTACAGCCCCAAATTCCTAACAGACTTCTTGCAAATTTGACTTGATTTGCCTAGAAAAGACACCAGGTACCAGATTTAAGTAAAAGTGATATATGTGATGTTCAATATAATATGATGCAAATATAATCATAGTTTGTAAAAATCAGATAACACACACACACAGAAGAAAAACTAATTCTATTTCTCGAACATAATCAATGCTACCAAACTGGTTTACTTCTATGCACTTTTTTTCTATACATCAATTTTATACACACACTGGTAATGGGAGTTCATTCTTTACAAGCCTTCTTCATGTTACTGCACCATCTGCATAACATCATTTAAAATGGAGGCAAAGAATTTCACCCAGTATGTTAAAACTTATTTCGCTATCTAGTATTGAGATATAAAAGTTGCCCCATTTTTTCATTATTACCAATGCTATTTTAATAATACATGCTATTTACTCTATTAAGAATACTTAAGGTCAGAAATAATGCACATAAGCCTATTAGCTAACAAAAATTCTGATTAGTATTTGCAATTTTTGCTTACCAGACTAATATGCTTATTATAGGAAGTATACATGTGAGATGCCATCATCTCTACCGTAGTAAGTTTCTGTGGTTGAAGCAAGGAATTTAACCTGTCCACAATACTGATATCCAGCTCACAAAATACTGGATTTAATTTAATTTGTAATTCCGCCTTCTGAGGAACAGAACTAAGTCTTGCTTGATTACCCTTTAAAAAAAAAATAAGCATTAGTATGATCACTAACAATACTATCGAACTAAGTGAAAACCTTTCAAGTGAAAATTTACAGGTGTTCATCACAGAAAAACATCTCACCTGGGGTCCTTTATTCTCTAAATGTTTATAATGAAGCTGAAGACACACAGGGGAGTGGGAATCGGTTTGTTCTTTGGAATGGAACATTAAAAGCTTAAAAAAAAAGACAAAGATGAATTAAATGTAAAATATTAAGCTATAATTAATCATATGAATTAACAGGGGTGCTAACGTAATGTTGGGAAGAATTTTTTGGAGTCAGAACAGCCTGCTTTAAGGTTCACTGTCACTTACTGCCAATGTGAATCTTAGACAACTTAACCTCTGTGATACTCAGTGTCTCATCTACAGTGAAGGGGAGGAGTCAAGTAGATTAATGCCCAAGAAAGTGCTGTGAGATAAAATAATATCTAAGGGCAAGTAAAAGCAACAAATGTCACTCTGACAGCTTTGAAAAGTTTCTCTAGGACTATTACTACACTATTAGGGTAGAAACAAGAACAGATGACTAATAAATGCACACAAGACATTTCACTTGTCTTCAACAGTGATTAAACAGTGCTTAGGAGCACACAGCAGTTATCTGGAGATTATCAGAATTCTTCTGAAATTAGGAGCACTTAGAAAATGAGTGAAATGAAGTCATTTGCCCATAATCTGTCTACCACTCTAAAACAAGTCAACTCTAAATTAAAAGTTTTAACAGGCTCTTATAGCCCTGAATGCCATACTTAAAATTCTGTTTCAACAAAACACAAATGCATGCACGTACACACACTCAAGTCTTCCTACATGATTTCCTACCCCCTTTTTTCAAAAATCATTACTGATCATACAATTCTTAAAAAGCAGGACAGTTTTAAAGAATAATGACAAAGGAAAAGTAATAGCACTTACCTCTGTGTGGTGAGGAGATACAGAATGAAAATCAGTCGGAAACAGGCACTCCAAAAGTTCCATTTGCCCGATGGACATATCAGTACTAAAATATCTAGACGCTGACCTCTGTCTTTGTTCATACGATACTTTGATGCCAGTACCTATAAACCTATCATAAGAAATGCAGAGTTTAATAGTATCCAATTACTACTAGATTGAACAGTAAGTGAAATAGTACACGTGTTAATAAAGTATAACAATTACCTACCTATTCTGACAAGTTCAAGTTGTAACTAATATTCCTAAGGATATTAACCAGAAAGATTACTTCAGACTTCCCTCACGTAAGATAAAGAAACCAGTTCTGTTGATAGGAAATTACTCAGGATATATTTATTTCCCAACACTTCCCTTCCTTCTTTCACATTTTACAATTTACATTGCCGTGAAGAAAAATCTTTAAAATCCATAAAATATACATACGTAATAATTTCTTAAAATTATCTAAAAGCATCATGCAATATTTTTTAGAATTCTAGTATAGCTCAAATGAAGGTATTCCTCAAGTTTTTATTGCTTTTGCTCTATTTCCTACTGAAAGATACTTGAAACCTTGTCAAAAATGGGAAGAAAAAATGTTTTTGCAGTTTTTTTGTTTTTAAATAATTTATTTATTGATTTTTTAGAGAGAGAGGAGAGAGAGAGACAGAGAGAGAGAGAGAAGGGGGAGGAGCAGGAAGCATCAACTCCCATATGTGCCTTGACCAGGCAAGCCCAAGGTTTCGAACCGGCGACCTCAGTGTTCCAGGTCAACGCTTTATCCCACTGCGCCACCACAGGTCAGGCCTTTGCAGTTTAATTATAAATAAATACTATGGTTGTAACCTGCAGAATTTCTTTTGCTAGGTATAAAAACTAATTTGCATATTAATATTTCATTAATAAAAGCCCAAAGTATTTTCTGAAAATATTAATATATTGTATAAATCACTGTATAAAATAACATTTTACAGGTCACTTTCATGTTAAAATAAATAGCATGTGCACATTTAACGATATTATACTTATAAATTTAATTATCTCATCTATTAGAACTCAACCCATGAAGGGATCATTGGCCATCTGGAGAGCTTTGATTTTTTTAAGCAGATGGTAAAAATGTAGCATCCAAGCTTGATCAGCCTTGGAGTCACATCCTCACAGTCCCTGGCATACAGGTCATTTCCAAGTTACTTCTATGAAGCTCATTCTGCTCTCACCACCACACCCATCTCTGCTAAGCCAGAAGCAGTAACACCTATGTTTATGGCTGAAATGGTGTCAATGATATGACAAATGTGGTCAAGGAAGTTTGACAAGAGCAGCGCAGGGAGCTAAAGAAAAGATCATCTCCAAACTTCAGATTATCGAGAGCTCACAGCTGAACGTTTCACATGCCAAGGAACCTGAATGACTGATTCTATGGTAAACATCTTGGCAGCCCTGGAAGAACACCTCACTCATTCCACTCATTTACAAATAAAATACGAATGATAAGAACAAACTGGAGTTAGGTAGACAGATAAAAACAAAAGTCCACTATTGGTTGCTTTTCAAGGATCATTAATAAATAGGAGAGAGTTTACCTAAGGTGATCATGTGAACAGGCTTCTGCAAATACTGTTCGGAAAGACTTAAAATCGTCTGTTGAAAATCTCGCTGGATCAATCTTTTCTATACAAGAAAAAAATGCTATCGCCATAGGTGTCAAAGGATTAAGATTCAATGACGTTTCCGGTGGAGATAATGGATCAATGTGAAGCACAGAGACTGAAAGAGTTCCCACAGCTAGTCTAAAAATAAGCTCAGGCCTGGATTCATCCACTGAAACGGACCTAGCTGGGAGAGCTGAAATACATACGTTAAAATGATATACATAAAATTTAACACTTAAAAACAACCCATTACACATCAAAATTATAGAACATTTACTCATGTATTCGTCTTCAAAAACAGGTGATCACACAACAGTTTGAATGATATTGAACACGTAAAATAAAATAAACTATTAACTTCCTGCATTTTATATCCAGGATCCTTGGTACTTTAAGTACAAAAGAATGTGCTACCATAGGAAACGTAGGAACAAAGCTCTGCACTAATAAAACAGTATTGGAAAAGTCAGAGGTTAACCCAAGCTGTGAACCAAATTCTCCTCTAAACCTTGTGTCTCTCTCAATTAAATTTTTCAGGGAAGAAACCCTGGTATTCTTTCAAGGAAAAGTATAAACAGTGCAACAAAAATCAGATGGTTGACTGAGACTCTTAAACTGTGATAATAACATGAAACTTATCGTGTACTTTCTACTAAAAATACCCGAAGAACACAGTGAATGGACAACTAGACTAAAGTACTTCACAGTGAATTGTTCAACAATGCTTCACTTTCTTCCTAAATTTTGTTAAATGTTCCAGACCAAAAAAGAATGAAATGAAAGAAACAGGAGAATGGCATCTTTTTTAAAAAAATTTTAAATTCCAGTGAAAACCATCAATAAATGCCTTATTTTCACTTACAAGTCTTCTGCAAAGATGACGGGTGAATTAGGTTGGACGGCAATGTTGATCCTCTTACTGGCTGTTCTTTATGATGATCAAGGAAATCTCCCCATGTTGGCTGAAGCTATAAATAAAATAAGTTTTTTTAAGTGGATGAATAAAGTAATGAATTTTAGAAGCAAGTTTTCAAGAATAGAACAAAAATTAAGTAATACTTTACCACTGTAGCACTTAATGGAGATCCTGCTGGGGTATTTGTATATGTACTAGTTAATGATAACTCAAGGTCCATATTTGGGGGGTCCCCAAGGGGTGGAAGTGAAGAGAGACTATGGGACATGTCCATATCAGCCATGGAGAAGAAAACTTCTTCTTCTAGAGAGAATTAAACTTTGTCAATTGAATTATAATTCCACAAATCTATGTTTAAGTAAATATACATTAATATTCTTCCTTCAAATTATCTGAGATCTAGTTGTACCCTAAATTTTCTGTTACTTCCAATGGCATAATTTCTTTGGATTTAAGATATAAATGGCACAGTAAAATCTCAACTGAACAAAGGTTGACAAAAGGTTACACTATCTGGTGAACTTTTTTTTAAACATATGATACACAGTATTACCTGGTATATTTTTAAGTGTCATATTACAATTTAGAAGTTAAAATCCAGATTTTATATATATCTTGCAACCTCTCATTTCATATCGTATAGCTATTTCTTTAAAAAAAATGAAATTAAATAAAAAAAGAGCTGCACATATTATTTTGAATTCTACAATTCACTTCTTTCTTTCTGAAGACTGTTTTACCCTCATCAAAATAAGGTTTGTTATGGCCAAAATTTCTTAAGTTGACTCTAATTTTCTATTTAGTTCAACATTTCATGCTTAAAAAATTTATTCTTACTATTTAGGATATTAGTACTCATACATTCTGAAACACTTCTAAATACAATATAAACTAGATAAAGATTATATTTACATGTAATTGATAGATTAATAGAAAAGGTTCCTACTTAAAGGAATCTATGAATCATTTTACAAGTACATAAGAATTTGACAAAATAATTACCCCATTTATCTCTTGTGTAAAT
This sequence comes from Saccopteryx bilineata, assembly GCF_036850765.1. NCBI lineage: Eukaryota > Metazoa > Chordata > Mammalia > Chiroptera > Emballonuridae > Saccopteryx > Saccopteryx bilineata. Next base: position 8,901,618 of record NC_089493.1, on the reverse strand, counting down.
CTACATTTTTGTAAATTGAATTTTCTTAAAATAAATCATGATTTATATAAACACTACCACCAAAAAAAGATCAATACAGAATATCAAGGTAATGCTGTGGATAGAAATTCAAACTCAGACACTTAAACCTCCTTACACTATGGATCTCTTGTTCTTTCATTACTGACCCCACTTCACAGCGGCAAAAATGAACTTAAGTTTGCTCTCTGATGATCACACACTATTCTGGTGTCAATGATCCAAGTTGCTTACCACGGCTAGAAGGTGTACGGGCCGTTTCTGTCTCATAAAAGCTTTGCTCTGAAGATACTCCCACAGAGAGGGAATCTTTTCTCAGATAATACCGGTTTAATTCCATCTGAATGCGATATTCTTCCTCCTGCTGCATGGGTCGATTTTTTCTATCTTTATTAGCTAAACCTATTTTGCTAGAGTTTTCTACAGGTACACAAAAGGAAAGCAAAACAGTAATTAAATCTGGCAGTACTTAATCATTTATCTCCCAAAACCTACTTATCTAATAGCAATGGCAACATTTCTAGTAAACTGACTTCCCTAAGAATAAATCATGATTTATAAAAGAAAATGCAGTCCGAAAGGGACACGGTAGCAGGTGTGCCAGTGCTGCGCTGTCTCTGCGAGGCTGTGTGGTTAGACCAACTGAGACACTGAACCCTGCCTATAGGAGGGACCTGCTGTTCCTTACTGCTAACTGACAGCAGCCTTAACAACCCTGTCAGCACAAAACCACCACTGTTCAGTGTTCACAGCAAGCTACGCAGTAACTAAGCATACAGCTAGAAATCACAAAAATCTTATCTTTGATGGATGAGTCATTAAAAATGTGTGCTACTTATTGTGTTAAAAAAATTATACTTTCTCAGTTGTATGAAGTACTATCCCCAACCAAGAAAGTCAGTCAAGACAATTTTGAAAAAGTTAAAAAGGTGACATAAATAATCTGAATGCTAATTTGTGCCATGGTAACACAATTTAAAAGATCCAATCAAATGTAACTGTTTAGGATTTTTATTTACAATACATCTTTAATTTTACACATTCTTCTATAAGAAAATGACCTATATGCATGTTATAAATTTTAAACATAAAGTTTTGAAAAATGAAACATAGTAACAGAGTAATACTTGCCTGGTCCTGCGATGGCTGCTAACATGTCCAGAAGCAAGTGCACCTGCCTTGGAGACAGGAACAGATGAATAGAGTCCATCTGTCCGTCAATATCCAACTTCAAAGAGAGAGACATTCAGGATGAGCACTCATCACCACAAATCTCACTATACTTAACACACTGAGCTAAGTACTGATTATTTAGTCTTGGATTCCTTTCCCTAAGATTCTCTCTACTAATTCAAACAATCTAAATAATCAGACTTAGATTATGAAACTTGTTCTAAGAGGAAAAATTCTCCCGAGAAAGTCCATATTGGCAAGTCCGATGCCATACTTTTTGTCCGAGTTTTCTGAGTATTTAAGGTATGTACTTGAGGAGGCCTTAAAACAGTCTCCAAGAAAGAATATTAAGATAGCAGTAGTAGAATATTCATTCCATCATGATTTCAAAAGACTCAAGTCATAATCCTTAAAACATGATTCAAACCAACAGCAAATAAAGTTGGCTGTTGTAAGTTTGCCCATGGATAACATTCTCTACAGAGACATAGGGACTTTCTCAACCAATGGGGTGCCTTTCCACAGGCCTATTGCGTTCCACAAGGACGACTCTCAGCTGGGCACAGGACTGAGCCACAGCAAAATGCCAATGGAAGAGGGACGCTCATGTGGACTTCCAATCTCCCTACTGGCTCTTTGTCCATTTTTCCCTCTAGCAATAAAAGCCCCATCCCACTCCCATCCTGATTTCTGTGTAGTATATTCTGAAAAAAACAATTACTCTGTTCTGTACATCATAGTCTAAAAACTTTTCATTCACCTCTTTTCGGTTCTAATGCTAACAGTGACTCCTATTGCAATTTTAAAATGATTCAGTTAATAAAACATTTATATTTGGAAAATGGCATCTCAAACGAAAAAGAAATCATTCTGATTCTGGCAATAAAAATAAATTACTTAATGATTAAGTGATTTCCATGATCCAACCAAGAACTCTCCAATAATCATCATCACCATCATTTCCTTTTTTGAGTATTAGGGCACTACACTAGGTGCTTCTACTGTGTTTCCTCTAATTCTCCTACTGTTGCTGCTTTACAGAGGAGGAACCAGGTTCACAAAGATAAAGCGACTAGCGCAAGGCCGTCTAAGAGATGCAGAGCCGGGATGTTAACCTGTGCTGACCCAGGTGGAAAGTCCCCATCCCTCCCACGGCACGGCTCTCCATTCTGTCCACAGAGGTGTGGATGAAAAAGAGGTTCTACAGCAAGGAACCTCACAGGGGGAACTGATCATAAATTCCCGACTAGACAGGTCAGGCTGAGCAGTCATGCCCCAGCCACGTACCTCGGGTGCTGAAAGCACACAGTCCTGCAGACTATCCCGCAATCCAATCCCCACCTGGCTTTCTCCCACCTTCCTGTCATCCTCCTTACTTTCCTCAATTCCAAATGCATAAAAGAAACAACAAAACTGTCATTCTCGGAAGGAGCGGAGACATTTCTTCCTGGCAACTGTCGTCAGTTTGGTCTCAAACTCTTATAATAATTTTATACAGGTTTTGATGTTTCTTATGTCAAGAGGAGACTTGTTTTACGGGGCTCCTTACTGGCTGCTGACATCACAGGCCATAAAACAGCAAGGAGTTAGGGCTGGGACAATGAGGGGAAATATCTGTCTGATTATGCCAAATTTAAGCATTATTTTTTAATTTCTCAGTATTAAAAGCATATTACAACTAGAATGTAACACTAAAATCAATTTCGAACTCAGTGGTAACTGAAACAGAATGTCTGTAAATTCAATCCAGGCAGTCCCTGTTTTCATATGTAACACATTCCTGAAAACATCCTAAAACTTAGTATGTGAAACACCTAAGACTCACAGCACTATTTCAGGTGGATACTAGCCCCAGAGAACTAAAGAAAAACATGAAACCTTTCACAAGATTACGGACACACAGTTTGAAGACTTAAGGCTAATGAACATCAGAAAGAGACTAAATGTACCACTTTGGGCACCCTAATTAATGCCCTCTTCATCTATACTATATTAAGTTTATGAGATCTGTGTTTCTCAATGCTAGTACCTAGAACTTTTATTTTTTCATTAAGTACTCATTTTCATTAAAGAAAAACAAAATGTACTCAAACACTCAAGTCATTACACAGAAACCTACATGGGGACAAGGACAGTAATATCTCCAGATATTAAACACTGACTGGCAGATGGTGCCACCACACAACAGTTTCCAATGTGCATTTGTCACCTAATACAAATATCCAGAAGAAACATCTAAAAGGCATTTATACTAATCAATACATAATGTGCAAAAGTTTGGGTTAGCACAAATATCAAATACACCAGTGCTGAGTACTACCTGTAATTAATCAAAACAGAACCATAAAGGGTATTGCCACGGTCCTCCCTCTTGGAGAAAGAGCAAACGCACTCCCAGGGCCACGGGTGTGTTCACTTCCCAAGGATGGTACCAGGCAGGGGCTTCCCTGCAGTGTTAGCACATACCGATGGCTTTCTGCTGCATTAACACTCCTCTGTTATTTTTTTTCTTAATTTTTTTATTGAATTTCTTGGGGTGACATTGGTAAATAAAATGATATGGGTTTCAAGTACACAATTCTACCATAAATCATCTGTATGCTGCATCGTGTGCTCACTACCCCTAGTCGAGTCACCTTCCCTCACCATCTATCCCCCCTCTCCCCTCCTTCAACTCCCCCACTTCCCCTCTCCCCTCCTGTTATTTAATAAAGAGGCTTAAGACCTGACGAAAGGATTTCACACCATCTGAGGTAGGACAGAGCAATAAACCAAGTGGCAAGGGGACAATCAGTAATAGGAATGCTGTCATTCTCATCACCACCTTCCTCCTCCAACACACATCAGATGCACCAATCCAAGGACAGCCTCTGGGGGCCTTGAGCCTCCGAAGGCCTTCCTGTGGGCACTCACACATACTTAGCGCTCTCTCTTCCACAGCCCCACGGCAATTTCTAACCCCACACTGTATCTTCTATTAAAAGGCAAAGACTCAATTCACGCATCTCTGCATCTATCCCAAGAGTTTGCCAGGGCCTGACATGCAGCAGACACGCAAACGTCCAGAGCCCGGCCCACTCAGGAGCACACAAATGACTAAGTCCCAATATCTTCTCAACTGAAACTATATTATAGTGATTATATAGGAAATTCATTTCTAAAGTCTGAAAATAATACATGACAAATACATGTTTGACTGAATAAATGTACATTGCCTGATTCTCCAATAGACTGTTCGATACTGCTCCCTAAGAAACTAGTACAGTTGTCTCTACAGTCTTCAAAAAACTGCGACATCATGAAAAGTCATTTTCTTTTCATAAATGGTATACAACTATAAAAGTGGTCATTCAGTTAAAAATACACATAAGGCTTATTTTTATATATAACTAAACATCTCCAGTCAACTTGCTTTCCAAATCTCTCCTTTAAACATTATTTTGTGATACTAGAAAGGTATTCTCTAACCGTACTTTCCTAGTTCTTGAACTAGTGAATGTTTCTGAGTTGAGAGAGTTGGGGAAAGTGAGTATAGGAGGCAACTCTGAAGCCTGGTCTACAGCCGAAGGACAAAGGCATTCTGTGACCTAATCTCACAAGCACCAGCTGACAGCAAAAATGCTGACCCAGGACATTGGGTCCTCTCGTTCCAAGATAACACACAATAACCATCAGGGGGTCACTGCATAGATTATAATGAACACTTGTAGTTTCATTTCATTTGTTTACTATAGAAAATAAACACTAACCTTAGCTCCAGGAAGTACTTCATTCTGCTTCAGCGTGAGACTCAACTCCAACCTACCAATTAGTCCTCCAACTTGCACTGGGTCAGAGGGCGCTACCTCTGGTAAATTTCTAGTTAGCTGTGGGTGTGGCTCATAGACAATTTTAGGATTCCAGCTAGGTGACAGCTTTGGCTCAGTTTCCTATACCAACACAATAAAGTATGTATTACTGTAAATAAATCAAAATGCAAAATACAAATATCAACTTAAAAAGAATAAAATATTTGATATGTAAAAGTGGATTATATTACATCAGGTAAACTGGCTTTCTTACAGCTAGTATGAAACAGTGTATGTTAGCACAGTACCTTGGTAATGAAGACAAATAATGGAAAAGGAATTTATGAAAAAATGTACAGCATCTGTTCAAATTATAGTAATAAGAAACCTTAACAGACATTCTGTAATTAAGAAAATCTGATTTGTGAAATAATATAAAAGACAAATTATAGAATAACTGATTTTGATAAATAAAAGGATTCTCTACTCTTAGAAGGAATTAATCAAGATCTCCTTAATTATAACCCTTTCATAATCTGTAAGATACATTTTCAGCAATACAATCACTATGTAAGGTAAATGTGAACACTGCTTGATTTCCCGTGTTTATTCTCTAAGGACCATTTCTCCCCAAGACACAGTAGGTAATGTTTCTCTATAAAATTAACACCCAGCCAAAAAAAAAAAGGCATTAACTATAAATATGAATGTTTTAAAATCCCTGAAATACATCCCCTTACTCAATATTTGTGAATTCCAGAGTAGATGGAAACATCAACACATTCTATATCCTAGCAAAATTTAATAGCTCTCATTTAAACCTTTTAAAAAGCTGTGATCTGGCTTTGGTTTTTCTGCTTTGTTTTTCTTACCACTGGTGCAGTTGAACACACTGGGGAAGATTTTGCTGATGCAGAAAACTCATCCCAGAAGAGAGACACTCCAGAGAGCTGAAGTAACTTGTGAGCAAAGGCTGTGGGCTGGTGTACATTTATTCCTGAGTTCTCGTCAGCAGCTTCATCGCAGTATACAGTTCTGGATGTCAACAACAAAGAGGGTGTTTGCGTAAAACTCCAAGGGAAACCGACTCGCATCGATATGAAGTGCACATGGCATTTCAAGTTAAAGGAATTTTTCAAGTGTCAGCACCTTAGAATATGCCTATAGTATGGGTCAGCATACCATGCTTTAATACAAATAAATGTTTCATGAGGAGACCTTACCCGTAAGAAGGATGACTTTATGAGGCCTTAAATTTGGGGGGAAATCAGTAACTTCCTAAAGTTAGCTTCATGAAAATAACTCTTGCACCTCTCACAAACCTCTCTGGGTAATAGTGAGACCGCATTTGGCTCCAAGTCAAAGCCTGACATAAATGGTATTTCTTGGATTCTTATGACTATGCTATATATATATTTTGTTTGTTTGTTTTTTGAGGGAGAGACAAGAAGGGAGAGATATAAAAAGCATCAACTTGTTGGAGGGCAGGGGTGGGGGTGGTCCAGCCAAGCCAGCAACCTCTGAGCTCAAGACAGCGACCATGGGGTCACATCAATGATCCCATGCTCAAGCCAGAGACCTCAGGACTTCAAACCTGGGACCTCACTGTCCCTCCCAGGTCAACTCTATCCAGTACACCACCACTGGTCAGGCTGCTACACATTCTCGACTAATCTTCAGTTTAAACAAAATAAAGAAATTAGCTCTAAATGCACAAGATTTTAGATATCTCTTAACATACCATTTAAGGTAATGCAACCTAATTTCAAAGATCTGTTAAAATTGACACTGATAGGTATGTTCTGTGAGAAAACAGAAACCATACCCTATCTGTGTAAAAAGCGGCCAAGGCCCCCACAGATGCACACTGAGGTGTCTTTGGTGCAGTGTGCACACTTCATTGCGCTTGTTCCTGCGGACAACGCACATGGCAATGGAGACACCGGTGAATAGTCACCGGCTCTAACCCACGCCAAGGAGCGCGCACTTTAGCCAACCCCTGATTGAGAGCTAATTACAGAAGCGCCAGTGGGCACACACAGAAAACCTAAAGTGATGTGTCCCTATCTTTTCACGTAAATCACAACTGCCCATGTTACCCTTACAATATCCTTAGAGGAAACAGCAGTTTAGCCTTTCTCACCAAAGCAGGAAGAACGCAGCTTATGTTAATGAGACACACCTGAACAGGACGCTGCTTCCGTGAAAAGACTAAACCTCTCCAACCAGGGTGCCTTACATTTACCAGCACGCGAATAGTCATTGTTTTGATTTGATAGTAACTGAAAGAGAATTACTTGCTTTTAATTCAGCATAGCATTATATATAATTATAACCTCAACTGGTACTTTAAGTTTCCAGTAATGGGCTAGAACATAAGTTGGAGAGCAGCACTTCACTATGAAATTAGGCAACATGTTAATTTAATATTGTTACCTCTCATCTCCAAAAGCATTCGGAAGTCTGAGGTAAGAATGAGATTACTATTATTCATGAAAGAATAGAACAGGGTCATTTTGTTCAGCTATAAGGAGTCTTACCTTTCTATTCGGATTTCAAGTGCGGTTCCAGTTTTGGAATTTTCTGGCACATGTTCAATTCTCAAGACAGTGTCTATAAAAGTGACTTTCACTCTTCTTAGTACTAAACATGTAATCATCAACATAAGAGACAGAAATAAAAACTTCAAAGAATACTAAATTAGTTTAATATACACTTACAAAATAAAATTGAACTCCGTTCTTTAAAAATCCCCAAATCTTGAGTTCTGTATTAAATATTTTGCTTCACTGAGCACCTAGCCCTTGTTATATCTCAATAGATATTTAGGGCAATTGACTAACATTTTCTGTTGAACTCAATCCCAATTCTGAGCATAATATACCAAGGAGAAACCAGGGTACAAAAGAACATGAAATTAAATTGAATTCAATATTTAAATGGCTTTAATTCTAATGTTCTAAAGTGAGAACAGGTTCATTTAAAAATCACTCCAATGGTTTTTCCTTAAACAAAGCTTACTCAATAAAGGTACTAAATAAAATCTCAATATGTTTTAAATAATCATGCCAAACCTGTTTCAATGGTTTCAGCAAACTTCTCAAGTCCTTCAAAAGGCTGGGATCCTTCCCCTTGTTCATCTGTTAGTTTCTGGCTAAGACATTCTTTTGCCAACTGCATACTGCTGGTCATGAAACTTGACCAATACATAGGCTCAGAACCAGTTGCTGCAGAAAATACAGATTAAGTCTAAGTAATTTCTCATAGTTACCACAAAGCCATTTCTTAAAATAACATACTATTTCAGATAGATAAATTTTTAATTCTCTCTGAGATACTTAGCATCATGGTGTTATCCAGGATACAATATTCTAGAAATTACCCTCGAGATTTAAACATTGTCTTATAATGACTGAGAAGGGGAAGATCAGAAAGTCCAGAGACACTCTCTGGACTCACTACATGATATATGTATATCTTCCAAATCTTAATTCATGTATTCATTCAACACATACTTAATGGGTATCTTACACACGCATGGGCTGTTCAAAATACTGTAGAGCAGAGGTTGACAAACTCTCTGTATACAGACGACACTCAGTCTCTATCAAGACTACTCAACTCTTCCAGTCCAGTACAAAAGCAGCCACAGAGAACAAATAAATGGAGTATGTTGATGCTCCAATACAAATTAAGTTACAAAAAGAGGGGACAGACCAGACTTTGGCCTGCCAGGCATAGTTAGCTGACCCTCCTGTAGGGGAAGAAAAATAATTATTAATTCTGTCCTCGGAGAGCCTACAACATAGTGGAAGAAATACGTAAGATTAAGAAAAATTAGTAGACAACGACACTGCTCACAAAAATTAGAACATCAGGAAGCAAGCAGATGCTTCAGTACTTTCAGCCTTCTGTATATAGTACATTTTCACCAATGAAATAAAAGTTGGTTTTGCATCTCACTTGCATAATCGAACAACTTTCTTTGACTTGTCGTTTGCTTTTCTGATTTCTTGTTTAATTAAAAAAAAATGCTTCCTTTTATCACTCCATATTCATTTTGAAATATCCCCTAATTTTTGTGAGCAGTATACACCCTTCATAGAAATAAAAAAATAAATAAAGGGGCCCAATTCTGTGCCCTTTCAACATTTCTCTATCAGTTTTTGAGCATGTCCTTGCTTTCTGGTATAATACTTTGAATCTTTAAAATATAACAGGTAAATTGGTAACAAATAATTAAACCAACCATCTGGATACTAAAGTTCCTGTGGGTAAACAGTGTTAATAGGGAGAGAAATAATGCTAAAGGTACAATTAGAACCACCTTATTACATAGACCCAAATCCTAACATTTTATCTGTGTCACAAATACAAGGCAAAATACTAAATTAAATACTGAACTTTGAGCCCTTAGATTATTTTCCCAATCTCTGAAAAACAGAAGCAAGCAGGACCACATGACACACCTACCTAGGCGAGGTCTGGGTCGGAAGACCATTTCCAGCCCCTTCACTTCCAGTGCACAATTATCCTGTAGCAAGGAGCCCCACGGAACTGACAGAGAAATGGACTGGATGAACCCTTCAGTGACTTCCAAAGGCGCATCTGCTGACTCCAAGATCTCATTGAGACACTAAAGAGAAAAACCAAGTGCGATTTGAAACCACAGAACTTAACACTGTTAACTTATTCAAAGATGTTGAATATGCTTACATATGTGTCGGGCACTAGGGATAAACGAAGCAGAAAACAAGTTCAGAATGACTCCCGGTCATCACTAAGCGCACAGCCACAGCTGGCCATGAAAGACGTGTAATTACAGTGTGATGTTATATGACAGAGAGAATGCGCTGTGCTATTGGAGCATGTCAGGAACCTAACCTGGAGATTCAAGGCGGGCCAGCTGAGGAAGTGCTACTGAAAGATGAGACCAGAAGGCGGGGAGTTAACCAGGCAAAGTGTTCCAGACAGAGAAAAAGCCATATGAAAGGATTCAAAAAAGGAAAGACAGAGGTGACCGGGTGCAAGCAGACATATATAAGCCACAAGCGTGCCCGAAGAGAAAAGGCACCTCAGATTTAGTGTGCTAGGCCAGCGTGGTGAGCCAGAGATAAGGCTACGTAGATAAGGGAGAGTGGAATCCAAAGAGCCTAGGAATTCATGTTCAAGAGTCTGAACCGTATCTCAAGGGCAAGGTGAAACCACTGAAGGAGTTTAGGCAAGGGTGCCATGGTGAGATACAGGGGTCGGGAACCTTTTTGGCTGAGAGAGCCATTAACGCCACATATTTTAAAATGTGATTCCTTGAGAGCATACAACGACCCATGTACATTACGCATTATCCAATAAAAATTTGGTGTTGTCCCGAAGGACAGCTGTGATTGGCTCTAGCCACCTGCAACCATGAACATGAGCGGTAGGAAATGAATGGATTGTAATACATGAGAATGTTTTATATTTTTAACGTTATTATTTCTTTAATTAAAGATTTGTCTGCGAGCCAGATGCAGCCATCAAAAGAGCCCTATCTGGCTCACGAGCCATAGGTTCCTGACCCTGGATTAGAACCTTTAGAGGGCGTCTACTACTGCCAGGGAGAGAGCACGCACTGGAAGAAAGCAAAACGCGGGCAGAATGGTTGTTAGGAGTAAGAGAGGCTAGAGAAATCGGTTTGACATGGTGAGTGACAGCGAGGACATTTAGAAGAGGATAGATTTCTGTATTAGGAAGCGAAGTTCACTGGCATCATGAGGGATAAAGAAAAGGAATGAAGAATGACTTCGGGGTGCTGACTTGGCCCACTGCTTAGTCAGTAGTACTATTTACTGAGACAGGGAAACCTGGAGAAGCTGATTAGGGGGAAGAAGGGAGCTCCGGCCCAAACACCACATTTGAGCAGGCATCCAGGTGGCTATGTCTGGGGTGGGGGGATTCCAGCAGAGCTTGGGAGTGTTGTCTGGGCAGGAGATAAACACGGAGGGTAGGCGTAGCTGCGGGGTGAGGAGGACAAACTCTAGGAACTTATGTAGAGTAAAATACCAAGAGGCCTAGGACAGAACTCTGATGATAAACACCAGTATTTAAGAAACGGGTTAAGATAGAGGAACCTGCAAAAAGCAGAGAGGAGAAGGAAAAACAAGAAAGCTTCACGTCCCAGAAAATCATGGAACGACGACGATATGAAAGAAGAGTAGTTGAGTGCAGCAAAAGCTAACAAGAAGTCAAAGGTTCGGAAATGTCCACTGGGTCTAGTGATATCTAGGGTATTAGGGATGTCATGGAGAGCGATTTCAGCGGAGGCGTGAGGCAAACCAGACTATAACAGAAGAAAGACAGAATGGATGTGAATATAGTGTGCAGAATAATTAAATGAAATTTTTGACAGGCAATGGACTCCTTTTTAAAATTTTTATTTATTGATTTAAGTGAGAGAAAAAGGGAAAAAGAGAATGAGAGAGAGATAGGAACATCAAGCTGTTCCTGTATGTGCCCTGACTGGGGATCAAACCCTCAACCTTTGAGCTTTGGGATGATGCTCCAATCAACCTAGCTATCCAGCCAGGATGCCAATGTATTTCTCAAATAAAAATAAAAATAATTATTAAATACCAGTTTTTTATGTAGGGCACTTCTGGATGTCATGCTGCATACGAGTCATAATTCTTTGTCTAAACTCCTAATGCTGAACATTGACATTAAGACCGCTTAGGTTTTATCAAAGGTTACTACTAAAAGGCTTTCTTCACCCTGCTGTTTGTATAATCCTACAACTTTCTAGAAAGTACATGGGCATGAGTGGTTTAAGGTACAAATACCTAGATCCTCAATCTCTAAACAAATCCTTTCCCAACCACTAAAAACCAAAGAAAAATCAGTAAAGAAATAATTAAAGGAATTAAAATATTACACTAGAAAATATTCACTTAGCACAAGGGGAAGGTTAATGGTAACAGGAAAAATTTAAATATAATCAATTTCAATTTAGTCACGTTTTCATTGTCGAGAAATGATAGTATGATCAATAAAAGGCTTAGGCATAAAATAAATAAATTATAAAATTCTGCAGAGAAAGTAAGATAGACACAAATTCAATGGGAAAAAGATACAATGTTAAATTTCCAACTATTAACGAATAGCATGTTCAAGCATTTTTAAATGTATAATGGTGGGAATTTGACCCCACTGGGCAAAAAAATATATATTTTTATATCAATACCTACAACTCAAAAAAGTTATCAACTATTTAAACATAATGAAAACTTTTTACAGTCAATTTTTAAATGTACAAGGACTACAGTAGTTTTTCAAAAAATTTTAAGAGAAAATTAGGCAAATGTGTTTGAAGGACATTGCTTTAAAACAGCACGTGTGCCTGACCAGGCGGTGGCACAGTGGATAGAGCATTGGACTGGGATGCAGAGGACCTAGGTTCAAGACCCCGAGGTCACCAGCTTGAGCGCGGGTTCATCTGCTTTGAGCAAGGCTCACCAGCTTGGACCCAAGGTCGCTGGCTCGAGCAAGGGGTTACTCGGCCTGCTGAAGGACTGCGGTCAAGGCACATATGAGAAAGCAATCAATGAACAACTAAAGAGCCGCAACGGGGAAAAAAAAAAAAATTGATGCTTCTCCTCTATCTCCCTTTCTGTCTGTCCCTATCTATCCCTCTCTCTGACTCTCTCTCTCTCTCTCTCTCTCTCTCTGTCAAAAACAAAAACAAACAAACAAAAAAACAGCATGTGTTCAGGTCCTAGATCAGTCTCTTACTCACTGGGGGCTTTGGACAAGTTCTTAACTACTGAGTCTCAATTTCCTCAACTCAAAATAAGGATAATACCTATTTCGTAGGGTTGCTGTGAATGTATACGAGATAATAACAATACAAGCTACCAACATAGTTCCTTATACCAAGTAAACACTTCATATAGGTTGACTACTGTTCTTTATCTTCCACAGTGCCTGCCGAGCACTGTGATGAGCACTATCAGGAATTCAAGGTGTGCTTGGTAGTATGAAGGAAAGCTAACACACGTTTTATGTTTCTCTTTAATAAGTGCCATAAGACTAAGAATACGTCCTTATTAGTTTAAACCGAGATATCAGAATTCAAATAGATAACACTAAGCATAAAAATATACAGAACTAGTTTAGACCAATTAACATATAATTAGCACTTAATACATATAGGACAGCATACTATACTATTTTATACCTACATTATTCCACTAAATCTTCAAAATAGCCCTCTGAATTAGGTATTTTTGTGCCCATTTTATAGGCATGACAACTGAGGATCAGAAAAACTAAGTAACTTGCAAAAGGTCTTCAATTTAAAATATAAAAAAGAAATAATATTTTCACAATGGAAGATTTTTATAGGCTAAGCGAAATCGTGTGCTAAAATCATAATTCTCAAAAATCTAGTGTTTGGGCTTGGGAGCTGACTTCTAGAAGCTTTTAAAACTAAACGGAAAAATGCCCAATCCTTCAGGACTGGTGTTTTTCAAAATGCAATCAAGGACCATGTGTATCATCAGAACTTCATAGGATGCTTCTTAAAAATGTAGATTCTTGTGTCTTTAGAACCAGAACCTACTGGGAAGAAGCAAGAAGCCTGCATGTTAGCAAACTTCACAGGTGAACCCTCTGCCACTTATGTTTCAGAAACTCAGTTTCCATGAACCCTCTGAGACAGAGTGGGGTACAAAAAGAGGACAGGAGTCCGAAAGTCTTTGAAATCTCACTGCGCTGCGGATACTAGGCCCCCAAGTTACTCAGCCTCATGGTACAATGGAAATGGTAGCACCCAACTTAGAGCAAGAAAATGTATGTAAAAGCACCCAGAACAATATAGAGAGATATAAGGTGCTTAATAAGTGATCACTATTATTTTCAAAAGCAAAATAGAATCCCCCCACCTTGACGCCATATCTCCTACTAGTCATCAACCTCATTTCTTTCTTTAGTCAAGGCAGCTATTTGCTCAAAGGACAAACTACTAACTCTCGCTCCCCTCCAACTTCTCTTAACTGCCAATCAAGTGACAGATGCAATGAATGAGGTTTAGTCCTCATGTTCCCTGAGTTATCATCTCAATCTAATTCCCATTTTGAAATTCTAACTTTCCTTGGATTCCCTAACACTCTTCACGCTCTCAGTCTTTCTTTTCCAATTCTTTACCACTTAAAATGATGGTATTTTCATCTTCAGCCTCTTCCATTTCTCAACTAAATCTAAAACTGCCCGTGCACTTTACACCCTCCCACTGTTTCGGCCACCACTGATACCCTGGTAACTCCCAAATCTGGATCTCCAGCTCTTCCTCAACTCCAATACTATGTGCATTTTTAACCACTTCAATGGGAAAAGAACTAATGAACCTACAAGACAGCCCATCCCAACTGTGGAATAGTTCCAAACTCCTTGCCTCTATTTCTCCTTCCTTCAAGCCCTTCTAAGTTGGTAGTCTCCAAAACGTATCTATCCCCAAGAGTATAACAGATGATCCAATAGGGGTGTAAGTAGAAAATTAAGCATTCTCCATTACATTTTTCACAAATTTTTTAGATTTAAAGGTTGTACTAATATTTAATATACAAAGGGCACCCTCACTCTGACCAAATATAAATGTGTGTGTATATATATATATATATATATACACACACACACACACATATACACACACACAGAGAATACCTTCCAATTAATTAGCAAGAATAACGGAGATCAAGGAAGGAAATGTCACATAATCTAATGTATAATTGATGGTTGATCAATTAGTGATGTTACCAATGATACAGTTCTTCTATTTGGATCTATGAATTTGTGAGGCATCTTTTTTTCAGTAATGAAGTCATTAAATCAAGTGTCAAAAGTAACTGAGTTTGGAATCAGAAGTTCGAATTGCTCTAAGTGTCACATCAAGATTTATCTTGGTCGTCAAGAGTACACACTATAATAAGTAAATAAACAGCAACAGCAAACATTTACTGGATGCTTTATTTGACATTATCACTTTGGTTGGGCACATCCCTCGCCTTCAACAAACAAAACAAAACAATCTTCAGATTTAAAGCTAGCCATAAATCACTGTCAATGATCCTGTAATCAAACTGTAAAATTCAAACATCACCACCTCCTTGGGGTGGTGAACACACAATTCAGTGTACAGTTGATGTATTGTGGAACTGTGTACCTGAAACCTGTATAATTTTTTTTTTTACTTTTACAGGGACAGAGAGAGCATCAGAGAGAGGAATAGATAGGGACAGACAGGAACAGAGAGAGACAAGAAGCATCAATCATCAGTTTTTTGTTGTGACACCTTAGTTGTTCATTGATTGCTTTCTCATATGTGCCTTGACTGTGGGCCTTCAGCAGACCAAGTAACCCCTTGCTTGAGCCAGCGACCTTGGGTCCAACCTGGTGAGTTTTGCTCAAACCAGATGAGCCCACGCTTAAGCTGGTGACCACATCCCGGTCCGACGCTCTATCCACTGCGCCACCGCCTGGTCAGGCGAAACCTGTATAATTTTATTAATCAGTGTAACCCCAATAAATTCAATAAAAAGTATTTTTTAAAAAGTGCCGAAACAGTGCCTTAAATAAATAGATAATAAACATTTACTGTTCTTTCCTTGTCTTGAAGCCATAGAATAAAAAAAATAACGGCTTTAGGAATTAGACAGGTTTGAATTCTCACTGTATCATTTGGCTGTGTCACTTGAGGAAAATTACTCCATCTGTAAATGGAAATAAAAATCCCCATCTTTTAAAGTTAATGTGAAAAGTCATTAAAGAGTAATACATAAAATCATTCAACCCACAAAAGACAGTTAATAAATGTCCAACACTTCTCCTTCAAAATAGCCTGTTCATAACTGAACCAAAAGTATAGACTCACAGGTCACTGAATTTAAAAATACCCATTGCCCTGGCTAGATATAGCTAGGCTGGTTAGAGCATCCTCCTGAAGCACAGAGGTTGCTGGTTTGATCCCTGGTCAGGGCACATACAGGAACAGATCAATGTTCCTCTCTCTCTCTCTTCCTCTTTCTCTAAAATCAATAAAAATAAACATAAAAATAAAAATATCCATCATAATCCCTATCTTCTGATAAGAATTACAGCAATACAGTACCCTGCCACAGTGCCTGGCATGAAGTGGATACTCCATTAATGTTTACTGAACTCAGGTGAATTACTATGTCCAGTGTCAGGCTAACCATGGCAGCCTGGACTGGCCTGTGGGGGACTGGGTCTTTCTGCTACTCAGACCAGGGCTCTTTCCACTATCCTATGTACTCTCCTTAAATCATCTACTTGTAGATATTCATGCTAGTGCAAATTAATTTAAGGGTCATAATACAGTATTAGCATAATTTGTGCTATTCAAGTTTCTATGGCTAACGAAATCATTACATTGTTAAAGTAGTCTTACATAAAAGAAAAAAGCACAACTTCTTATACAGCTTAAATTAGGAGAAAAAACATTCCCTTTGTTCTGCACAACTATCACAGGAAAGTCACCTACATTTACGATTTCCTTAATGTAAACTGTGTAGCAATGCTTTTAGAATAGAAGACCCTAGAATGGCACAAGCAATTCAAAATGTAAGCAGCAAACTCTAGTGCAGCGGTTCTCAACCTGTGGGTCGCAATGGCTTTAGGCGAACCCTGTGTTTTGGTCGTTTGACCCCCCCCCGGGGTCGCGACCCACAGGTTGAGAACCGCTGCTCTAGTGCAACAATAAAGGATTGGAGGAAGGGGGAAAGCCAGTCCATTCTTATCAAACCCAAGGCTGAGTATACTTTAAATAAAATCTATGCTGTGAACACGCAAATGCAGGTACAACTATATGCGGTGAGTTGAAATATACACGAAGCACCTGTAAGACACAGTGAGTCAACTCACAGCCACTGGATGACAAGCAAAAAACCCAAAAACCCAGGATTTTAAATGTCTGAAATGTGCAGCTTCAGCGCTTTTGCAACACCTGCGTTTCCGCTCTGTCACGTGAAACAAGCAGCACTCTCAGGGCCACGCAGCCATTCACAAGCTGGCCCTGCAACAGATCATCAAGCAAAAGCAGGCAAACCGGCAGAGGAGGCCTTAAGCTAACGCTGGACGGAGGCCGCGGTGTGCAAGGGGCCGACCCAAAACAAACACACGAATAACCAGGAATTCTGACAACCCACGGGGTCTCCGCATCCTTAACCTTTCCGGAGTGTCATCCCCTGAAAACGGGTTTGTCTGTTTGCCACACGACCCCGCGACCCCTTCTGACCCGCAGGGGCAGCACTGGTCACCTCCCTCCATGGACCCCTTCACAGTTCAGCTTTCCAGACCCCAAGTCACTGACTCAACTGGTTCCCACAGTGTTCCTCCAATGCCTCGGTTCTGTTTCTGAAACACGTGATTTGGGAGACGCTAACTTGCTAGAATCAGATTAAACACCCAACACTGGAACACATTTATCTGAGCCCCGCCACACTTCCCAGGGAGAGGCTGAGTGTCACCAATTTGGGATGACACTTCTTGAAGGCGCCCTAAGAGAGAGGGGAGCGAGTCCCGCCGGGCTGGCCGCTGGCGGCTCTTACCCATTTGTCCAAGGGGACCTGGGCGAGGGAGCCCGTGCCCTGGTACAGGTCCAGGCTGAGCTGCTCCAGGCTCAGCTTCTCCTGCAGGAAGTGGCCCAGGTACCTCTGCAGGAGGTACCGACAGGCCCTCTTCTTGATGGACTCTGAAAACGGCCACGGCATGATGCGGCTGGCAGCTGGACCGGCAGGGGCTGCGGGCGGCGGCGGCTCCGGCCTCGGGGATCGGGCTCCGGATTCAGGCCGCGGCGTCGGCGGCGCCTCGGGTCCCGGCCGGGGTCCCCAGGCCGCGGCGGGGCCTAGGCTCGGGGCGGCCCCTCCATGCCCGCCAGGCACCAGGCGTCCCTCAGGGCGACCCCATCTCCTGTGCCGCGCCGCTCGCTCTAGGCCCGGCGGAGACAAGGGGCGGGGGAGTCCCTGTCGCCCGGGCCCGGGGAGCTACGGGGAGGACCCTAGTCCACACAGAGGGAGGCTGCAGGAGCGCGAGTGGGGAGGTAGCAGGGCCTCGGGCGGGGGCTCGAGCGGACACCTCCACCGCCGCCGCGCGACGAATTTGTTGTCATCCGAGGGCGCGCTCCCGGCTCTGGCGACGCTCCCAGCGCGTTCGCGAGACCCGGACTCCCAGCGCGCGACCCGGCGCTGGCGGAAGTGACGCCACACTGGGAGCCGGAGGCGGGAAGAAGGACCCGGAAGCGAGCAGTTCCGGCTCCGAGGGGGCGGGACGACGAGGGCGGGGAGGAGAAGGGGCGGCGCCGTTGGTCGGCTCCAGACGCCCTGGGAGGGAAGACCGGGACGCCGGGCGCGCGCAGGTGAGCGGCCGCGGAGCTGACGGCGGGCCGAAGGAGGGCGGCCGGGGAGGACGGGCCCAGGGCCCTCCGAGCCGGACGCGGCGTTGCCGGCCGGGCCGTGCAGGGCAGCGGCAGAAGGGGCCGGGGGTGGGGCCGGCCTGGGCCGCCGGGGATAACTCGGACCCCGACCCGGGAACGGGCGCTCGGAGCGCCGCCGGCTGGGCGGGAGGGCTGCCGCCGCTGTCGCGCATCCCCGCCGCCCCCAGCATGGACCTGCGTTGCCCATTGTCAGCAAGTTGCTCGTCGCCCGGCTCGAACGGGTATTGTTTCCAAAGCTTCGTCTTCCTTCCTGTTGGGCGGCTGGCCGCTCGCGGAGCGCTCTCTCCATCCCGAGGGTGCTGCCCCGGTGACGGGAAGCGGGAGAGTTCGAGGCCTGGGTGGGCCGAGCTGCCGGCTCTGGCCGCCGCCCCCGCCGCCCGAGCCCGCGGAAACGTGGGGAAGTGCGGAGCCGGGCTGGGAGTCTGCGCCACCGTATTTCTGCTTTTCAGGAGGCGGCTCCTGCAGAGGCCGCGCCGGCTCTTAACTTGGGCGACCCCGAAAGGCCTGCGAGCCGGGGGTCCTGGATGGCCATCCTGCCTCTGGCCACCGAGCCGAGCCACTTTGAACCAGCCGGGCACTGCTTTCTGAGCCTTTGCCGCGCGGGCGAGCGTGTTAATATCTAAGTTCCGAGGATTGTTACGAAAATCAAATGGTACGAGTCCTGATACATTTAGTTTAAGGATAGTAAATTAAGATGTTCTGTGTAAGGGGGTTTTGTTTATCTGTTGGTAACTCATGAATGCCTTAGAAATAGTAACACAGCCCCAAAATATTGTCAGGTGGCGAAAGCCCTGCCCTGGTTTTCTTTCCACAACCACCTTTTCATTTGAGAACCAGCGTGCGCTCCAGAGCGAGCGCTTGCCTGGGTGGTGGGTGCCCTCATTCTTGGTAGGCTTGTCCCGAGCATTCTCAGTGACTTCTCCTCCCTTGCTCTCCGTATTTGTTGAGGGTCCGTTAAATGAAAGTCTTAGCAACCGGTAAGGTGAAAAGGGTGGAGAAGGATCAGGCAGGACCTCCAGGAGCTTATGTCCTACAGTGAAAGATCTAGTCCTTTATTTAGTAAAGGTTCCTGCTGGAGCCAGGGAGTGTTCTAAGTGCTGCATGTACAGCACTGAACCAGTTAAGGCCCTGCCCCCCCCCCCCACTTGACATTTATTTGAAGGCAGAGGAAACAAATAATAAATCATCTGCCTTGTAGTGATAAGAGCCATAGGAAAAAAAATAAAGCAGTAGGAAAGGAATGGAAAGGGAAGAGATTTGTCACTTTTATATAGAGGGGTACGGAGAGGCCTCTTATTTAATAAGGTGACATTTTAGAGCAAAGACTTGGAGGAAGAAGCTAGGGTAGCAAGGTACCAGTGCCTGGAAGAGTTGTTTTCCAGGCAGGGAGCACAGCGAGTGCGAGGCCCTGTGACTGGATCATGCTTGGGTGATCTTGAGTTCAAGAAGGATGGGGGAGTGAAGGGAAGGATGGGGGTCCAGGTGGAACGAGGGCCAAGTCATTCAGTGTGCTTTGTAGGCTGTTAGAAGGACTTTGACTTTTACTCTGGGCAGAGGAGTTTGAGGAGAGGAGTGACTGCCTGTTTTTACTAACTGCTGTGCTAAGAATAGACTGGGGGGGGGGAGGCAAAGGTGAAAACAGCAGGGGGAGAGGAGGAGGCACAAAGAAAACCAGATAGAAGGTAATGGAAGACAGTTTGACTTTGAGTGATGGGTATGCAACATAATCAAATGTCAAAATAACCTGGAGATGTTTTCTCTGAACATATGAACCCTGATTGATCTATGTCACCCCATTAAAATTAATTTTAAAAAGAAAACAGCAAGACTCGTTAGAAGGACATTGCAGTCATCCCAGCAAAAGATGACAGTGGTTTGGACTAGAGTGGTAGCAGTTAAGATGGTAAGAAGCAATTGGACCCTGGCTAGTCAGTAGCGAGAACGTCATCCTGGAGCACCAAGGTCACCGGTTTAATCCCCGGCCAGGGCACATGTGACAATCAATTAATGACACAACTAAGTGGAATAACAAGTTGATGCTTCTCTCTCTCTTCATTCCACCCTTTCCCCTTCCAAAAAAGTAGAAGCAGTTGGATTCTGGATATAGCTTGAAGATAAGACATGTTTGTGAATAATAATTGTAATACTTGGCATAAAAGGAGTATAAACAAAGTGATATGGAAAGCTGGGATCTCACCTGTGGCAAGGAATTGAATAGGCCTTGGCAGGTTGCAACTGAACTTTTGAGGAATGGGGACAATTAACTTAATTCAGGTTCACATGTTAAAAAGTGATTTTTTTTTTTTTTTGGAATATATTTATGCTATCTGTAGAATGCCTGAAATTTCAAATGTCAGAAAAGGAATATAAAAAATTGGAAGATTTTATAGCAAACATGCTCCTTTCAAAGTTAAACATGTTACCTTGTACATTTTATGCTTTCTAGGAAAAATTCAGCATAAATGTTAAGGTTTAGGCCCTGTCATCTTATCTTTTGCTCAAATAAAGTACGAACTCATCCTAAATCAGTGCTGTTTTTGTTTTATAAAAGTACTGTCACAAAATGTTAACACCTAGCCTTAATTGAGGAAGATGAAGATAATTACCCCCAAAAAACCCAGGGAACTTTGTTTTATGCAGATGATGTTTTGTTGAGCTGTACACCTGAAACCTAAATGGCTTTAGGAACCAATGTCAGTGTGAACTTTCTCCTTTTTCAATTTTTTCCATTGATCTGAGAGATAGGAAGGAAGAGAGAGAGAAGCATCAACTCGCCACTCCACTTAGTTGTTCCATTTAGCTCTGCGTTCATTGAATCCTTCTCATATGTGCCGACTGGGGATCAAGACTGGGGATCAAACCAGCAACCTTGGTGCATGGGGACAATGCTTTATCCACTGAGCCACCCATCCAGGGCTCAATATGAACCTTTTAAGAATTCTGTAAAAGGATGCTGAATGGGTCATTCTCTTTTTGCCCCTTGATGCTAATTATTACACAACAGTTTGATGATCTGTTTCTTGACCCATAAGGATTTCTCCCATCCTAGTATTAGATGCTTCATCTTTCTCCATCATTCTTATTGCAATGAACTTAACTCTTGCTTTAAAATCCTTATGTACTGCCAAGCTATCTCATATAAACATCTTTTTCATGTAATGATTATTATTTCTGACCTTCCTAATTGAGATACTTGATTACTTAAGCCAAATAAAGATGTTTATATTCATGATGTTAAGAGAGTGATAGTGGACAGTCACATTTTGAAGTCTTCAAACTAAGTTTGTAAAAAAACAACTAAAATAGGCTCATTTTTGATACATAAAACCAAGTATGAAGGAGTATAATGATTATTTTTAGAGTAAAGTAGAAGTTTTTAGAAAACATTTTCACTATCTTATATAGTAAGTCAATATTAGATTCAGTTATCTGACAAATTGCTCCAGGAAAAATAGATAAGTATAATTAACTTATATTGTTCACAGTGACTAATTTTGGAAAGTGCTATGAGAGGCTGGATAAAGGATCTTTAACAAATATCTTGAACTAGAACTGGGAAATATATTATTTGTACATTTGCTATGTAATTTTTCTTTTCTTTTTTTTTAATTAAGTGAGAGACAGGGAGGCAGTGACTCCCGCGTGCACCCAGACCAGGATCCACCCAGCAAGCCCCTACCAGGTGATAACTCTGCCCAGCTGCTATTTTAGCATCTGAGGCTGAGGCTCTGGAGCCCATCCTCAGCAGGAGGGGCCAACTTTTGCCCGAACTATTCAAGCCATGGCTACTGGAGGGGAAGAGAGAAGGGGATGAGAGGGGAAGAAGCAGATGATCACTTCTCCTCTGTGGCCTGACCAGGAGTCAAACCCAGGATTTCCACATGCCAGGCCAACACTTTACCACTGAGCCAATAGACCAGACCACCCACTATGTAATTTTTAGGTAGCTTTACATAGTTTATTATGAATGGTCTTTAGCACATAGTTTTGACTTTTGTAATGTGTAAATGCCATGCAACTATAGGAACTCTAGCTCCTTAAGATTTTTGCCGACAATTTAGAATTGACTGTACAGTAGAATCACCCAGAAACTCTGAAAAAATGCCCAGGAAAATCTCCCGGAGATTTTGATTTTGTTTCTCTGAGGTGGGTGTCAGTGGCTGAGAACATCATTCTTTGCAAATAGACAAATATTAAAATGTATTGGAAAGAATATGGTAGAAAAGAGGACATTCCTTCCTATTCTTGGTGGAGTTTAAAACAGCACAGCCTTTTTTTTTTTTTTTTGGAAAGATGCATTGTCATCTGTTGAAAGTTAAAATGAGCAAGTACTTTGACTCAGCAATTCTAGTTCTAAATATCCTAGAAAAAGAATTACACGTTTAAAAAGAAGTTACATACTAAGATTTTTACTGTGGCATTGTTTGAAATATTCTCAAGTCCTATCAATATAAGAATTAACCTTGAGGTGGAGAAGGAAACAGAGGCTCTTTTTTCTTTCTTTCTATGAATGACACAGCATCTGCCTTCCTGGAACTCACAGCTGCAGGAAGGGGACAAACATAAACAGGGGCCGTGTGGGAAGAGTTAGGCTGGAGAAGTTCACTCGGGAGCAGGGGAGTGGGTGAGAGAATGAGGACGAGGAGGAGTGAGGCTGTCCTTTTGCTGCAGTTTTTTTGTTGTTTGTTTGTTTTTTCAGCATTACATTCCTAGGGAAGGTTGGCTTCCAACAGGGATTCCTACATTAGCTGGTGTCTATGGAGAGTTTTTTCTTTTTTTTCAATATGTTCCTACCTTTTAAATGACTATTTTTGTTGCTTCAACCTGAGATGCTGGCTGATTTCAAAACATTTATTTTTAAAAGCTTCATAAATGGAAACTATCAGTTCAGTTTTGCTAATGATTTCCTTGTTTAAAAAGTAGCAGGAAGAAGAAAGTATAGTTCAAGATTGAGGCTCTTGCCTGACCAGGCGGTGGCGCAGTGGATAGAACGTCGGACTGGGATGTGGAGGACCCAGGTTCGAGACCCCGAGCTCACCAGCTTGAGTGTGGGCTCATCGATTTGAGCAAGGCTCACCAGCTTGAGCCCAAGGTCGCTGGCTTGAGCAAGGGATCACTCAGTCTGCTGAAGCCCCTCTGGGCAAGGCACATATGAGAAAGCAATCAATGAACAACTAACGAGCCACAACAAAGAAGTGATGTTTCTCATCTCTCTCCCTTCCTATCTGTCTTTCCCTATCTGTCCTTCTCTCTTTGACTCTGTCTCTGTCACACATACACACACATACACACACAAAAAAAGATTGAGGCTCTTTTTTCTGAAAAACCTATGTGTCTATTATTTTGCTGTGAAAAACTATTAGAAATGGTTTTAAACAATATTTTCCAGAAAAGTTAACTAGAGACTATTTTCTGCTAAGTAAAAATTGTACAGGTATTTTTTTTAAGCACAGGTACTTTTAATCACAGTAATATTTGGAATGTCTCGCTGTAAAGAAGTTCTGTGTCTTCTTGTTCGCAGGATGGAAACAGACTGTAATCCCGTGGAGCTAAGCAGTATGTCAGGATTTGAAGAAAATGCAGAGATGAATGGTTTTGAAGGAACTGATATGAAAGACATGAGGCTAGAAGCTGAGGCAGTTGTCAATGACGTTCTCTTTGCTGTCAACAACATGTTTGTCTCCAAAACCCTGCGCTGTGCGGATGACGTGGCCTATATCAACGTGGAAACTAGAGAAAGGAACCGGTACTGCCTGGAGCTCACGGAAGCAGGGCTGAAGGTAAGTGCCTGTACTTGCTTGAAAAAAAAGTTATTTTTATCTTTACCGGTTTATCAAAGAGGGGTCAGGGAGTGGGAAAGAGTGTTAAATGAGAACTCAACACGCAGTAGATTCCAAGGTTGTTTTAAGGAAAACTTTTACCTAGAAATTTTTAATAATCCTAAAGTCTTTTGTCAACATGAGGAAATACAATTTTTTTTTAATTTATTGGCAGTGTTACTTTGTTTTAACTGTAGCTAAATATGTCCACCAAATTATGCAGTTTCTATATTGGCTGAATTTTTACAGTCATTGTGTTGAGAGGATTTTTTTTCCACCTCTTATAAATGTCTGTTCTATTAAAACAACACACTTGACTCTACTGTTTCCTAGCAGTTAGATCAAAATTAAGTCACAGCAGACAGTTGCATCTCCAAATATTCTAGAGTGTCCTATTGGCTCTTTATTGCAGGTATCTCTTTAAAACATGTGAGCTTTTCTAGGCAGAGTGACCGGCTTATATCCTTTAAACCACAATCCTGAGTTTATAATAGTAGAGAGTTCTACCCGAAACCAACTTTATTTAAAACAAACAAAAACTTACTATTACAAAATTTTGACCTGCTGAATAAAGGAATAGTCATTAGAAACTTCAAAATTTAGTTCTAACTTTACTAATTAATTGAAATTCAATTTTGGTCAAAGATCTCTGACTTTTCTGTTTCTATATTTGTTAAGAATGCTCCCCAGCCTGACTAGGCAGTGGAGCAGTGAATAGAGTGTTGGCCTGGAATGCTGAGGACCCAGGTTCTAAACCCTGAGGTCACCAGCTTGAGCATTAGCTCACCAACTTGAGTGTGGAATCATAGACATGACCCCAAGGTTGCTGACTGGAGTCCAAGGTCGCTGGCTTGAGTCCAAGGTCACTAGCTTGAGCCTGGGATTGCTGGTTTGAGCAAGGGGTCACTCACTCCACTGGAGCCCCTGGTAAAGGCACATATGAGAAAGCAGTTAATGAACAGCTAGGGAGCCGCAACAAAGAATTGATGCTTCTCATCTCTCTCCCTTCCAGCCTGTCTGTCCCTGTCTCTCTTGCTCGCTAAAATTTAAAAAAAAAAAAAAAAAAAAAAAGAATGATCTCCAAAAGTTGCACAGAATCGTAAGGTAAAGGACAAAGCCTAATAAGTAAGAATGCTATATAATAATCTGTTCAGTGTCTAAATGAACATCTCTATTTCACTGGATAACATTTGCTGAAGCTGTATGTGACTCCGCCCAGTATGTCTGCTGTGACTTAATTTTGAATCCTGTTAGAGGATTGCTCTCATGGAAGCCCAGGGCAGAGCCGGCAGCCTAGCTGCTCTCCACCCCTCCCCCGCTGCTCTCCGCCCCTCCCCCGCCGCTCTCTGCCCCTCCCCCAGCTGCCGCGTACACAGCTGCTTAGCTTAGAGAGTAGGGCCTGAATTAACTAATTGTTGTACACCCCTTTCTAAATCCCTGTGTTTGTACTAAAAGTTTGTAGCCTCTAGGAATGGATCTTAAATAGAAACAGGCAAATCAAAAGTAGAGATAAGTGCCCCTGGATAAATTCATTCTGTTTTACATCAATAAATTCTGAGGTGGCAGTGCTGAGGAAGGGTTCTGATCAGCCAGGAGTCTTCCCCCTCAGTCTCCCTGTCTGATTCTCTATAACCTGGGATTAAAGTAAAAAGTGAAAACAGACTGGAGGATGATTAGATGAATAAAGTATACAGAAAGATCTAGATCAGCTTTAAAGTCTGGCATGTAGGCACTTAAATGTTTTTTCAACCTGATTCAGTTAATATTCATTGGACAACTGTCCTGTGTCAGGAATTGGAAATGAAACCATGAATAAAACAGGAGCCCTGTCCACTAAGAGCGGTCTCACAGGGATCAGAGAGGGGCAGACTGAACTGTAATACAGTGCCCCCCGTTACCCCGAGTTCACTTTCTGCGGGCTCAGGTACCTGTGCTCAGCTGCTGTCTGAAAAGATTCCATGGAATAATCCAGAAGTAAACAATTTAGGCATTTTAAATTGCATGCCTTTCTGAGTAGTATCATGAAACCTCGTGCCTTCTTGCTCCGTGCTGCCCGGGACGTGAATCAGCCCTTTGTCCAGCATACCCACTGTGTACACTGCCCGCTCGTTAATCACTTAGTAGCCATCCCAGTCATCAGATTGATTGTCAGAGAGAGAGGGGCCACATCTGTGTGCAGGAGAAAACATAGTACATGCAGGGTTTGGTACTAGCCATGGTCTCAGGCCTCTGCTGGGGGTCTTGGTCGCAGCCCTGCCGCTAAGGGGACTGCTGGGCACTGTAGAAAGTGCGCAGTACAGCTTGGTTCTGACGACATGTGAGTCATTTTCCTCAGGTGTCTGCCTCACTTTCCATTCGAACACCACCACCGCTTTTATTTCTAACATAAGCTTGGGTCTTCTATGGCTTGAATAGATGTCATTAAAATTTAGCGTTTATAGAGGGAATTCACAAGCTTTAGGCAAGTCAACAAAAACTAAAGTAATTTTGCCCTATACTGTACTGGAGAGCCATGATGTGTCTTATAATCTTGGCAGAGAGAAAAACTTTAGCTATATATGTAAAGAAAAATAAATAAATTCCCTTTTTTGTGTGTATTTTTCCAAAGTGAGAAGTGGGGTAGGGGAGGCAGACAGACTTCTGCATGCACCCACCAGGGGGCGATGTTGGGCCCCTCTGGGGTGGTGTTCTGCAACCAGAGCCATTCTAGTGCCTGAGGCGGAGGCCATGGAGTCACCCTCAGCGCCCAGGCCAACTTTGCTCCAATGGAGCCTTGGCTGCAGGAGGGGAAGAGAGAGACAGAGAGGAAGGAGAGGGAAAAGGATGGAGAAGCAGATGGGCACTTCTCCTGTGTGCCCTGGCCAGGAATCGAACCTGATACTTACGCACGCCAGGCCGACGCTCTACCACTGAACCAACTGGCCAGGACTAACATTTCCTTTTATCTCACTGAGTTGTGCGTTGGTTTCCCTGCTAGATAAGTAATTGTATTAGTAATGTGAAGTGGCCTTTCAGGTAACTAATTATAAAGCAGAATTAAAGCTATAAATACTTTCTAGAATTCTTTATAAAAAGAGTCCCAATCAAATAAATAGTGATAAAAATGTGGGCTGATAATATCTATTATGGTGCCTTTATATAACAGACCCTCAATATTAAATTGAAGTATGGAATTAAATTGAAGCACATTTTAGATGATGAAAATGAAACACTGTTCTTGTGTAGCTTTTTAAATCTTTTCTCTATTTTACTTTTTTTTTTTAGGACCAGGAGTAGGTAAATCAAACCATTAAAATTCTGAGAAAAAAAGTATAAAAAGAGCGTTGTGTAGACCTTCTTCCCATAAGTTATAAATTGCTTAAATATTAAAGACTGTATTAAAAATATTCATATTTTAACTATTGGTTGGAAATGCGTCATTAGAGAGTGACCCACGTAAACAGTTGGTTTCTGCCGTCTGTACCAAGAAGAAATCTAATTACTGAATCCACTGCTCTCTCGTAGGTGGTGGGCTATGCTTTTGACCAGGTTGATGATCATTTACACACTCCCTACCACGAAACAGTCTACTCCCTGTTGGATACGCTCAGCCCTGCCTACCGGGATGCCTTCGGAAATGCACTCCTTCAAAGACTGGAAGCTTTGAAAAGGGATGGACAGTCATGACTATGCTTTTCCTTTTAGAGGGGGCAGTTGCTGGTACAAAATGTGGACAGAAAGCTTGAAATTCTTGCATATGGTCATAGTAGAAAATGCATCTTTGGTTTTGTGTCTTGTTTCTTGCTTCTAATTAGGCTTTTGGCTCAGAACATTATTGACTCATGAACTGTCTTTCTTAGTTCCTGATTAAGAATCCTGAGGCCATTGTTGGGACACCATCATAAGACATTCTAATTTCTTCATGTAGTATCTTTGCATTCCAAAGCCGAGTCAGCATTTCGTTCTGTTACTACAGGGCTCTGACGCTGCCAGCACTCTCTATTATGTAGGATATTCTGGATTTGCACAGTTACATAGGAATTTAAATGATCTAAATGCAGACTATGATTCAGCTTGCTAAATCAGGGGTTTACTACTAGCGTGGACTAACTTTGTAGTAATCACTTTGGTACTAGCCTTACTGGAAACATTATCAACTAGTTTCCCCTGCACAAATTTTGAAATTCACGGCTTCACTAAATCTATTTATATTACTAATATGGACTGATAAAGATTAATTAATTATATATTAGTATTAAACAAACAACAGGGACTGAAATAGTTGTCTTCCCTGTTCGCAACAGCCAGCCAACTAAGAGGACAAGCCGTTAGCAAATGAATGTAATCACTTTCTCCGAGGTATTTAAGCACATAAGCAAATACAGGAACAGGCTCCATTCTCTTTCTTAACAAAAAACATCTTCAGTGTGTGGTATTTAAAAGAAAGTTCTGATTTCCTCAAAAAAACAAAACAATATTTTGGCCTGTGTTGATTCTTATGGATGTTTGTTTACATGATGTACAGTATATATTCAGAAAGTATTTTTGCTTCAACGTTTACTTTATATAATGTAGTGCTTTGGTATTTCCAGCGCCTCTCTTTCCCAACAGATGTACAGTGTTGGTCTCAATGCTAAACCCACAATGTCACGTGAGTGCATTGTATGGGTGTGAAACCAAAGGATGAAGGAAGCATTCCGAGACTTCATTTTGAAGGGGGGAGAATCTGTATTTTATATTTTATTACAGGTACTAATATTTATAAATGTAAACTACACCATGCTGCTACATGTTTTCAACAACATGTTGAATAGTAAGGATTGGGGCAGTTGGTTTTTTTAATAATAGTCTGAAGTAGCAGCTGTAGAAATGTTGAACTAAAATTCTGCATCTGGATATACCTTCAGAAATTTGTCATTTGCAGGCCTTTTTTTTATCATTAT
Source organism: Saccopteryx bilineata (assembly GCF_036850765.1). Taxonomy (NCBI): domain Eukaryota; kingdom Metazoa; phylum Chordata; class Mammalia; order Chiroptera; family Emballonuridae; genus Saccopteryx; species Saccopteryx bilineata. The sequence continues at coordinate 8,872,415 of NC_089493.1, read as the reverse complement.
TAAATAACAGGTACTTTTAGGCTCTGAAGATTATGTAGACCCGAACAAATAAGATGCTGGTTCATGTCAGTTTATCGCCAAGCCGCACTGGAATGCTTTCAGCATGGTGACACTGCGTACTCATTCTCAGCTTCACCTTCCGATGCTTACCTGTTCGGGCAGTGAGTCTTACTTCAGGTTGACCTTTCTCGTGCTAATCTCAGGCTAACTGTAAAGGGTATTTGTAAAGTTTGAATCAAGTTCTAATTACTCATTTTGAGTTAAGTATGAAGAAAAAAGTGATTGTATGTTTAATAATTGAGATTGTTCGTTTTGTGATAAATAATTGATTGCAAGAGCTTCTGTTTCCATTTTTGAATTCAGTCTTGTTACATTTAATGTGAGGTGATTTGCTCTTTTTATTACTAAAAAAGAGGAACAGAGAGAGAAAACTTAGTAAAACTCAGATACTATATTAAAACCTCCGTTAGATATTAAAACCTCAGTTTTACCTAGATTGTTTAAAGAATTTAACCAGATAAATTAAACCTTGATTACACTTCCAGAGGAAGCGGGGGCTCTAAATAACTTATAAATCAATAAGAGAAAAATGAGACTGGGCAAAAAATATGATTAAGCAATTAAAAAGAATTACAGATGTCTACTAACCTCTTGAAAGACATTCAGCCTAACCAGTAGTTTAGGAATGGTAAATAGGTTCGGCCATATTGGGCATTTCACCTAATTAGTAATTTCTCTTATTTAAATACAATGGTGCCAGTAAGGATTTAGTAAGAGGGTACTCTTACATTGATTGGAGGATATATTGATGAAACCTTTCTGGAAAACATTGGTAATAGAGCTTTTACAAAGCTTATAATTTCTGTACTGGTAATATCCTAGCAATCCATCCTGACCAGGTGGTGGCACAGTGGATAGAGCATCAGCCTGGGACGCAGAGGACCCAGGTTCAAAACCCTGCAGTCACTGGTTTATGCATGGATGGGATCAGAGACATGACCCCAAGGTCGCTGGCTTGAGCAAGGGGTCACTGGCTCAGCTGGAGTGCTGCACCCCACCCCCATCAAGGCATATATGAGAAAGCAATCAATGAACAACTAAGGTGTCACAAGGAAGAATTGATGCTTCTCATCTCTCTCTCTTCCTGTCTGTCCCAATCTGTCTCTCTATCTCTCACTAAAAAAAAAAAATCCTAGCAATCTAGCCTAGGGGATGATTCAGCAGAATATATACTACAAGGTCATTTTCTCTAATGAAAAATTGGAATGGATCTAAAAGTGATTAAGTTAGATCACTTTCTCTTGATGGAAAAATATGTAGCCATTAAAAATCATGAAAAGGCAATGGGAAAAATTAAACTACATGAAAAAATCTAGAACTAATCTATTTTGGGAAAGACTTCTATGTAATAGGAAAATGCAATAAAATATGTGTTCATAGTCATAGTCCTCACTAGGTGCTCAGTTGTGTCCGGTCCAGGATCCCTGAAGAGGCAGTGTGATTATGAAGACAGTGCACACCTCATTTCCCATGGTGACCCTCTCCCCACCTTACACTTCCAGCACCCCAAATCAGTGTCTGTGGGAGCATTCTCAGAGCTCCTTCCACCGCACACTGCACAGTTCTCTCTCCAGGGTTCAAAAACAAAATGTCTTGTCAAGGGAGAACACGTCAGGAAAACACATTCTGTGTGACACGCTGACTTCAAAAGTCTGCCTTTCAACCCCTTTATTTTGTGATGACATAGCTGATACATGGACAGATTGAGGGACTTGCTCACCTGTATGCAGTAGAGTCAGAACCCAGGTCTTCTGACTCCACCACCTTGCCCATAAAAGTGTGTTAACAAGAGCATCTCCTGAACTCGAGTTATCTGAAAGCTGATTTTGAAAGAGGAAAGGAATAACGGTAAAAGATGTGTTAGTTGGTATAGGTTCAAAAATCTCCATTCCTAACCTACCAGTACATGAAATCCTCGGGAAGCCATCCCCTTAGTGCTATGAAGCTAGCACATTTACCTGTTATCAGTGGCGTGAACAATGAGAATGAAAGGAAGGGGAAGTGTTTTATAGTAGCATGACCAGTTGACGCTTTCAAAGTACTTACCTCCTTAACTTCATATCAATAGGGGCAAGCTAAAAATCTGAAAATAAGGCATCTAGTGAATTCTAGAATATTCAATCTAATAAGTAAGTCATTTGAAAGAATGCTGAGAAATATTCCATCAAGTTCTGCACTGGTCTTGCATGATTTTTTTTTCTTTCTGTTTTTTTATTTTTTGTATTTTTTTTGTTTGCATGATATGTTTATATTTAAATTGGTTGGCAGCAGTTTATTGTTAACTTTTTTAAAAGAATGTTGCTATGAGCAAGCTGTCCCCAAATTGAGTTTGCCAAATTTCAAAGGGTTAATTATTTTACAAAACAAGTTTTAATGAAACTTGTGTGCCTGTGGTGGTACAGTGCATAAAGCGTCGACCTGGAACACAGGTCACCCGTTTGAAACTCCGGGCTTCCCTGACCAAGGCACATATGGGAGTTGATGCTTCTTCCTTCTCCCCCCAACTCCTCTCTCTCTCTCTCTCTCTCTCTAAAAATGAATAAAATCTAAAAAATATCTTTAAAAATACCTATGTATTAAAAAGAAAAAGGTGGGAATCAAAAAAAAAAAAAAGGCATGGAAGGGCTCCCATTTGTAGCAGCGTGCCTTAGGTTTACAGAATAAAACTCAATTTCACCTTTGGAAAAACGCTTTCATGCGTGTCTTACTTAATCCAAACAGCCCCGAGGATGGTGATTCCACTCCTGCTTTACAGCCGATTTTACAGCTTGAGAAAGATTAAAAGGTGGGTCCCAGTCTCCATCAAATGGCTTCAGAGCTGTAACTCAAAGGCAAACCTAAGTGCTCGACAGCCCAGAGCCTCCAAGTCTTCTGGAGCTCCTGGCCACCTCCATTTTTAAAGCAATCAGTATTTTAAAATATAAAAATTGCTGCATCTGTTAAACATTTGACATTCAGCAAGTTAATGTTTAAAGCACAAAGATATTTCAATGGAATCAGGCTTTTCCAAGATAACAAATGTCAAGAAGTAGTGATAGTCCACCACGACCTTTGTGATGTGATGACCGCTGAAATAAATAGAATGTCATCATTTGTCAGTTTATCTCGGCAACTGCACATACGCTCTTACTGGGAAAGGTCAAAATCTAAATGTGTGTGATTGAATCCCCGCTGCCTCCAACCCATTCCACCAGACCCCACCCACTTCCAGAGATCTTTTGGAACTGTTAGGAAGTAACCCCTAAATCAGCTGAGCACCATGGACCAAAGGGCAACTGGCTGCTCAGTAGGAACCAACCCCCTACACGCGCGCGCCTACACACACACACACAGTCGTTCGGGTATCCAGGACCCGGAATTCCAAAGCAACAGGTCTTCTTTGCAGTAGAGGATTATGTCACCCCACATCAACGCCAACATTTCAAAAGAGGCCAAGGCTGCAGGCTTTACCTCCTCCTCAGATCAATCACGAATTTTAGTCTTCCCTGTCAAGTGAACACTGGAACGTGAGTCCAGAGTTTCCAAATGAAAGAGAAAGAAAAGAACTTAAGACGCGCCCTGCTCCAGGGCACACGGCGTGTAGCTGAGCAGAGTGGGGCCCGGGCTGCAGGGACAGGGCGCGACGGTAGACAGAACTGGCGCTGGGACGCCTACCTGGCTCCCAAACCCCGGCAGAGATACACCAGCGCGGGAAATCAGTAGCCCCGCCCCCATCCCGGAACGCCCCGCCCAGCGCCTTAGGCCCCGCCCCCGGGGCCGTGGCGACCCAGCATTCCCAAGGCCGCGACCCCGCAGCCTTGGCAACCAAAAGGACGCTTTCTCCTTAGCAACTAGCGTGGCTCCCGCCATGGCAGAAGAGGAGGTTGTTGCCCGGACTGACAAAGTTATCCGGATCCAGAGGGTGTTTATAAACCTGCTGGACTCCTACAGCAGCGGAAACATCGGGAAGGTGAGCAGTGGCATGTCACAGAGGTCTTGTGCCACGGGGCGCCGTCGGGGCCTCTCCTGAGGAAGGGTCCCTCGTCTGGGCACAGCCAACACCCCCAGGACCCCAGTTTGAGTCCACGGTAGACAACGGCCCCACCTGGAAGTCACCCCCAAGGCTGAGATCACCAGCCCAGCCCCAGGTCCTATAAGGACACCAGTCATTGGATTAGAACCCACCTAATCTGGTATAACTTCACTTACCCTGATTATATCTGCAAAGACCCTGTTTCCAAATATGGTCAGATTATGTTCCAGGTAGACAGGAATTTTTTTTTTTTTTTTGGGGGGGGGGCACTGTTCAACTCAGTGTATCATCTAAAGTTAATCAGTAAATTAAAAAGATATATATGTGCCTGACCAGGCGGTGGCGCAGTGGATAGAGCGTCGGACTGGGATGCAGAGGACCCGGGTTCAAGACCCCGAGGTCGCCAGCTTGAGTGTGGACTCATCTGGTTTGAGCAAAAGCCCACCAGCTTGAACCCAAGGTCGCTGGCTCCAGCAAAGGGTTACTCAGTCTGCTGAAGGCCCGTGGTCAAGGCACATATGAGAAAGCAATCAATGAACAACTAAGGTGTTGCAACGCGCAATGAAAAACTAATGATTGATGCTTCTCATCTCTCTCCGTTCTTGTCTGTCTGTCCCTGTCTATCCCTCTCTCTGACTCACTCTCTGTCTCTGTAAAAAATTAATTAATTAATTAATTAAAAAAAAACCACCCAGCAACCTATTAATGGATGCAATAAAAAGATATATATGTGATATATATCTGTATATATATAATTTATGTGCAAAAACAATATATTTTTATACAGCATGTCATTATCTATGATAAACAATATATGTGATATTATATGTATTATATATAGTAAATGTCTACTGGAAGAGACTAAACACACATGACCAGAAAGAATGGAAAAAGAAAGGACAAGGACAAACAAAACTAAAACAGCACCATAACAAAAACATTTTTTAAAGAAAGGAAGCGTTAAACAGGTATGGTGTGCATTTCTTTGTGTCTTTGAAAAAGATAGATATAGAAAAGATAGATAGATAGATAGATAGATAATCTATACGTAGAAAATATCTCCAGTGATACACAAGAAACTTAACTAGTACGGCCTCTGGAGGATGGGGTTCATTCGTGAGCACCAACAAAATGGCAGGCCCAGAGAACTGCACTCTGAAGAAGACCAAAAAAAGTTGCTGCCCTCAAGAACCTTGCCTCTCCTGGAAGAAGACAACTGCTAATTTTGAGAATAAACAAGGCATTTCAATGTGTGATAAGCACTCTGAAGGAAAGAGGACATAACATGTTGACTGGTGGGTGAAAGCAGCTACTTTGCATTGAGTTGCATGGAAGGGCTCTTGAACTCAGGATGAGGGTCAAGCCCCAGGAACTAGTTCTCAGGGCTCATGAGAAGGGCAAAGACTCTGAGGTGGAGGTCAGGTTGGCATTTTCAGAGGACAGAGTGGCCCCGAATGGGAGCAGTGCCTGGGAGCTCCAGGTCTGACTTCCTGGGTGCAGCAGACATGGTGCCCAGAGCCCACGAGACTTTGGGGCCCACACAAATGTTTTCATTTCTTTGAAAAGCAGAAGGAAGCAACTGAAATTTGAGAGCCAAAGATTATGTTTGTCTTTACAGCAATACACATTTAAGTATAATTTGTGATATGTTTTTTTACAGAGGAAAGGGCCATGAAAGTCAGAATGTGGCCCTGCTCCACAGCTAAACAGCAGAGCCTCACACATGGTCAGCAAGCCAGTGGCATTTGCTGCATGAACCAATGAAGGAGAGTCTATCGCAGAGTATTTAAAAGGCGAGGCAACATGATTGAAACCAGAAGGGAGAGGAGGAAGAGAATGGAACTTTTTACTTTATCTCCTTTTGATCTCGGATTATTTTTTAACAGCATATCTTCAAAATAAAACTTTTAGTGTATAGAGATATTTCTTCACAAGCTTATGAACAGAGTTTTCTGGTTATCCCAAAACTAGCCAGGACCTCTCTTTCTCACATGCCGAGTAACTGCTGTTGTCTGTGCTGTTAACCTAAAAACCAAAAGCTGAGGAAGAGGCAACAAGCGTGTATTTGAGATCCAAAAAGAGTGACTGTTCCGGAAGCACCAACCCAGGGAGAAGCCCAAATAGTGTTCCGATTAGGGGCGTGAAGGCAAAGGGGAAGGGAATAACTACACGAATAGAAGGGAGGAATTTCTGTTGGTGTTGAAAACTCAAGGAACTAATTTTTAGACGTGCAAATAAGCTAAGTTATCTGTTAGCTATACACGGTGATGTGTGTTTTATTTCCACATGTGACGCCTCTAGCAAGCCCTAACTAAAGGTGAATTTTACTCCACATTGTTCTCAGTATTGGGGACATTTCTCTTGTCTTGCAGTTCCTATCTAACTGTGTTGTTGGGGCTTCCCTTGAAGAAATTATGGAAGAGGAGGAAGAGGAAGATGAAAGTAAGTCAGCCATGCTAGCCGCCTCCTCGAACAAGTTGAAGGAAGGCACATTCCAGATCGTGGGCACGCTTTCCTCACCTGAGAAACCTGTGCCCGATTTTGCCCTGGAGACATACTCTGTAAGTCCCTACAATTCTCTATAAATACTGTATTTAAAATGTATTTTGTCCTGCATTACCCCAACACAACCCTGGGTCATGGCAGACACTCTCTGCGAAAGAGAAATCTCCTTGGCTAACAGGTCTCTCAGGAATAACATACCATTATATTGCTAACTTATTGGGAAACACTGCTGCTTCCATATAGCAAATTCTGCACAGTTCTCGTCCTGAGACATTGAAATACCTCCAAGAGGGGTGTTCCTCCCAGGTTAGCTCCTCCCATCACCCTGCCTGATACTCTCTAGACCAGAGGTCCCCGACTATGGCCCGCAGCCCCTGAGGCCATTTATCCGGCCCTGCGGCACTTCTGGAAGGGGCACCTCTTCCATTGGTGGTCAGTGAGAGGAGCATAGTTCCCATTGAAATACTGGTCAGTTTGTTGATTTAAAGTTACTTGTTCTTTATTTTAAATATTGTATTTGTTCCCGTTTTGTTTTTTTACTTTAAAATAAGATATGTGCAGTGTGCATAGGGATTTGTTCATAGTTTTTTTTATAGTCCAACCCTCCAATGGTCTGAGGGACAGTGAACTGGCCCCTGTGTAAAAAGTTTGGGGACCCCTGCTCTAGACCAGGGGTAGTCAACCTTTTTATACCTACTGCCCACTTTTGTATCTCTGTTAGTAGTAAAATTTTCTAACCACCCACCGGTTCCACAGTATTGGTGATTTATAAAGTAGGGAAGTAACTTTACTTTATAAAATTTATAAAGCAGAGTGACAGCAAATTAAAGCATATAATAATAATTACTTACCAAGTACTTTATGTCGGATTTTTGCTAAGTTTGGCAGAATAAATCTTTATAAAACAACGTACTGTAGTTAAATCTATCTTTTTATTTATACTTTGGTTGCTCCTCTACCACCCACCATGGGCTCTTGGCTCCTCCTGCCTTCAAGACCGTCTTGGTCAGGGGGTCCTCAACCCCATCTCTCTTTACCAGCTCTCTAAGGGGCACCTCCTTTCCTTAGTTCAGTTCCCCATCATCTCTCCCCTTTTACACCTGACACTGCGTCAGTGAGTGTGTATGGAGCTCCCTAAGGATCCACAGTGGACAGAGCGCTCACAGCGGACGGGGACTCTGTGCCACAGACTGTTCGTTTCACAGCAGCACAATGGACATGGCGGCAGAGGTGTGCACAGCAGTGTCCAGAGCAGTCTGGAGAGAGCCGGGGCTGAGTTCTCAGTCTTACCTACAGAGCCAGTCCAGGCGAATGGGGCTCCAAACTCAGACCCACACGGATCGAGGCCCCCTAAGCTCCTGTGGTCTGGAGACCCTGGAGCCTCCAGCAGCACAGAGTCCTGCAGATGGGCCTCCTTTGGGAGGTTGGGGTCTACTAGGGAAGCTGGGACTGGTGCTGGGCCTCTAGGGGAACTGGGACCCAGACATCACCCGGGGAGAAGGTCATGTGAAGATGAAGGCAGGGAGCTGGGGATGTGTCACCAAGACAAGGGACACCAAACATTGCCAGTGAAGCCACAGAGCTGGGGGAGGGGCGTGGAGCTGATTGTCCCTCACACCCTCAGGAGCAGCCAGCCCTGCCGGCACCTTGATCTTGGGGTCCAAGGCTCCAGAACTGTGAGACAATACATCTCTGTTGTTCAAGCCACTCAGTTTGCAAGACTTAGTTACAGAAACCCTAGGAAATGAATATAGCTGGACACAGAAAATAATGTAATAACAAGCTAAAGAAATGAGCATTCCACGCTGTTGAACTTGACATGGCTGTCGAACTTGACATGGACGCATTAAACTCCCCAAGGTAGTCCTCTAGGATTAAAAAAAAGCATTCACTTTTCTTTGGTTCTCCTACCAATTGTGGTAAGAGACCAAATTTGATCTGCAAGGTTCTGTTTTAAAGCACCTGGTCAAGGACCTGTGGGGGATAGCTGATCCTCAGGATAAATGCAAAGGCTGGTTTGGAAGTCCATGGTCCTTACGTGGTTATCTTAATACCCACCTGCGACATTGCTCTCCTGGGAAATGTGCTAGCGTCCACGCAGTGAGGAATAACTAGTCAAAACACAATGATCACCACAGTTACTTTTGTCCAAGATAAGAACTTGATATTTTTTTTACCATTAAAAGTTTCTGTATTTTTAAACTATTCCCAACAGTCAACCGTAATAAGAGACCTTACATCTAGAAAGAGAGCAGATTGGTTCCGCCTCAAGGATTCTGAAACAATCCCCATAAATTACTCATCAGCCCATCCAAGTGAGTCAAGATATATAATTGCCCAAGTAATCTTGCACAGAGTTTGAGTGGGTTTTAAATGCCTCCCACAGTTTTTTCCAGTATGTTCTAATTCTTCCCTTCTGAATTGGGATGTAAGCGGCATACCTAAGATCATTATGCAATTTTCTGTTCCCAGCTATTTTCATAAACTTCTTTGTTATTTGAAGATGACACACAGAAGGGAGCCAAAATTTTATTTCAAATAGAAATCCTTCTGCAAATGTTTTCTGTGGGACCCTTCAATGCAGCATATCTAATTTGGAAATTGTCGTTCTGTCTGAGTATTCAGGCTGTTTCGTTACCTCCTTGAACAAATGCCTGTCGATTCTCTCTGCAGGCCCTCTCTCGGGAAGAGCTTCTCATGCGCCTGCTGGAGTGTGACGTTGTTATTTATAACATCACTGAGCACCCACAGCAAGTGGAAGAAGCCACCTGGGCAGTCTCTGGTCAGTGAGGAGGCCTTTTTATCTCTGGGGACACCACTTTTGTGTAATTTACTTTACCTTAGAGTCCTCTAATGAACACTTGGCAAATTAACACCATTAGGGAAAAAAAATAATTTGAGACCTACCTAAAACACAAAATAAAATCAAGCTAATGGATATGCCTATCAACAGTGTTGAAAGGCAAAAAGGGGTATTTGAAAAATTTTGAGAGTTTGAGCGAAACTCAATACAATTTAGGTAGTGTAACACGGGCGGTGGTTAGGAGTACGCATCAGTAAGAGCCAGGGGAAAGGCTCTTCTAGAGAAAAGCTGGAAACAAAGAAATGATTTGATGGGCTGTAACTTAAGCATCTACCTTATCTGGAAGAGCCTACTTGGCTGTTTGTGATTGTTGTCCTTACATTTTGATTTCTTAACCTTGAGGCATTAACTGACTTGGGTCTTGGTTTGCTTCTATAGGCTGTGAAGGTATCAGAACCACCTCAGTCTAATGGGACTTCTTGTTTAATTATTTAAAAAATAATAATTCTACTTAGACTATTTTTTTATCAGTAAAAGAAATGAAGGCTCTGGCCGGTTGGCTTAGCGGTAGAGCTTTGACCCAGCATGTGGAAGTCCCAAGTTTGATTCCCGGTCAGGGCACACAGGAGAGACAACCATCTGCTCCCCACCCACCCTAACCCCACCCCCTTTTTATCTCTCTCTCTCTCTATCTCTATCTCTATCTCTTTCTCTCTCCTTCACTCTCCCGCAGCCATGGCTCACTTGATTTGAGCACATCACTCCCGGGCACTGAAGGTGGCTCCCTCGAGCCTCCATGTCAGGTGCTAAAAATAGTTCGATTGCGATCAGCCCCAGATGGGCAGAGCATCGTCTCCAGACAGGGGTTCCTAAGTGGATCCCACCCAGGGTGCATGTGAGAATCTGTCTCTGTATTTCCCCTACTCTCACTTAAAAAAAAAACAAATGAAACATTAACTTCCAAAATGTGACCTTTCTCCATTCTGCAGGCACTGCTTAAGGAGATGTGGTTGAATCTTATTGGGCAGGCACAAAGACAAATAAGCAAAACATTATATCCTCCAGGCACCTGGAGGCCTGCAAGAGCCCTGAGGCACCCGTGAGAAACTTTAATGCAGGCCCAGAACAGCATGTTCCCAGGAAGGGTATCACAGGACAGACGTGATGTTAAGAGGAGAGAAATGATTTCTAACTGTGAGGAGTGGATTCGAGTCCACAAAAATTCCCTGAGAATAAGAGCCAGAGAGGGCGACGGGGAATACTTGCAGTTTAAGATGCCTTGAAAAATGTGATGAACTCTAAGGACCTCAAGTCCAAGAGGACAAGGTGATGTTGAGCACGTTGATGCTTTGTCATGTATCTCATTAAGCCGGGACCAAAGGAAAAAGTAGACCCGTTCATTTGAACAATTTCTAGACTAGGACAGCCCAGAAGACACAAAGCACCTTACTTTTCAATACTTTCCCCACAGCATTATCTTTGTTTCAGGCAGTTTAGATCACGGGGTCAGCCAACTTCTTCTGCACAGGGCCACACAGTAAATATTTTTGGCTTGTCAAGCCAACTGCTCTGCTGTTACAGCCAAAACATAGCCACAGAAGATATGTAAATAAATGGTCTGGTTCTGATCAAAATTTATTTAAAAAGCAGGCAGTGCTTTTGCCAACCCCTGAAAGGTATCAACAGCAAAGCTGTGTTTTGGCTTAAATTGAAGAAATAGAATAGAAGCCCTGGCCGGGTAGGTCAGTTGGTTACAATATCATCCCAATACACCAAGGTTGCAAGTTCATTCCCCGTTAGAGCATATACAAGAATCAATCAAAGAATTCATGACTAAGTGAAACGACTAATTGATGTTTCTCTCTTTCTTTTTCTCTCCCTTCCTGTCTCTCTAAAAAAAAATCAATAAATAAATTTAAAAAAACAAATAAAATAAATGGAATAGAGCCTCAGGAATGACTGTACCCATTCTGGGAAATCATGATGGAAAAGTACTCTCTGTGGGTGTATAGGACTCCTGAGGAGCTTAGAATGATTGATTTCTCATTGATAACTGTGGATCTAAATTCCATTCAATAAGATGCAAATCAAAAACACGAACATTGTGTCATCTCTTGGATGCCTGCTTTGTGCATTTTGTCCCTTTGCAAATATTTACAAATGACGGATAATTGCACCTTCTGAAATAATTGCACCACCTGAAATAATAATCAGCGCTAACGTTTACTGAGTTCTTACTTTGTGGCAGGCTTTGGAAATTGATTTTTCTATATAATGTATATGTGCAATTTTCTTCACATTTTTAATATCTTTTTTTCTGAAATAAAACCTGGACGTGTTTTGAAAATTGAAAAGCACAGTAGGGCTTAGAATAAAAAGCAACAGCTCCCTGCATTTTCTTCCCACTCCATTTCTACTCCCCAAAAGGAACCTGCTTTAACACTCTTTCCTTTTAATACATAGAAACACCTGCACCGGCGCCCTTTGATTATGAATTTTAGCCATTAACCACTGACTTCCACTATGATGGATAGCGGACCCTCACACCCTCATAAGACACCCCCACACACACACACCCAGTGTCCCTCAAAGGGAATGTAATTGGTTCTCAGACTTGGAAAGGAAGCTGCATTTCCTTTCTGGAGCTTTGAAATGTAGAGTATGTTTAACTGATTCTTATTCTAACACAGAACTTTATATAATTAAGAAAATGTTAACCTCTCTATTGGGTGGAAAGGTTTTTATTGTATCACCTCATTTTTGAGATCAAGAGTTGACTGTGTCTGCAAGAAAGTATAGTCAGAGGCCCTTGGTCTGTCATCCGGGTCACCTGGGGGGGCATAGGGTTGGTGGGGCTATGGAGAAGGAGGGGGACACTTGGTCACTTTGCCTGAGGACATTGTTAGATTTGGGGGTTTGGTTTTATTTGGGCTTTGCAATGGATATGTATTACTTCTTAATAATGTGTTATTAAATTATCTTAACACATTTTAATATAAAAGAATTCTCCTACCTCGCCTTTCAGGTACGAGCAAAAGAAGGTAAAATGACATAGGAGAAAGGAAGAAAGTTATTAGAAATGACAGGAAACATTTGTGCACGTGGATAAAATGCACTTGTTCACAAGTGAGCAAGCAGGTCATTTTGACCCATTAAAATGATAAATAAAGACGGTAACCCAGTTAGAGGACCTCTAAGTGTGCCAACACTCACAAAATAGGCCAATCTGAAACAACGTAGGGCAGAAAGCAGAATTAAATGAAAGAGGCAATCTTTGTTACTAGAACAAAGATAGAAACTAAACTTAGCATTTGAGTTGGGATTGATGTGTGGACATAGTGCTCTTAGCCTGAACTCAATGATACTCTCTCACGGTCAGTCAGGACCCAGTCAGATAGTAGAAGCCGGCATTTCATTATTTTACTGGTTGTTTAAGGAATCAGCTCCTGAGACTAAAACTGAACCATGACTGTGTCATTTAGATCCTCTGACAATTTCATCAGACCTCACTTTAGAGTTTTTTCCTCTGGAATTTTACATGCCACAAAAAATATTTTAATGGAATCACGTGCCCAAAGTATTCAAGTAGAGTAGATGCTTAGATGTGTGGCAAGCCCTCCTAGAAAAAGAAAAGCCTTTGGAAATCAAATACTCACCCTTCCATTCACCACTGTTTTAAATTCCGATGCCTACACCTGTTCCCAACCGAGCATTCCCACCTCACCAAGGCCCACAAGCACTGCCCACAGCCTCCGGGCAGAGGCCACTCTCCCCCACCCAGGGAAGTGGGAAGGGTGGGCACATTCCCAATTACTTCCTTCCACAAGGGCTTGGGCTACATGGGGCTGCTTTATGTGAGTTCCTAAGAGGGCCCTCCCTTCTGCGCAGGCGCACCCGCAGCCCCCAGCCCCAACCTTGCTGGGGCCTCCTGCTCCACTCCCCCGGCAGCTAGCTGCTCCTGCATAGTGGGAGGAGCACAGGCCTTGCAGCCGCTTCCCTCCAGGACCCTAGGCAAACTGTACCTCCGTTCCCTCACCTGTAAAACAGAGATCAGAGTGGTACCCATCTCATAACGGTCCGACTTCAATGATGCCCATGAATCGCGCCCATCCACGTCCACTATGATTATTGCCACCCCTGGCCCTCCAAGCAGGTGACAACACGCAGCCGCAGGCCTGAGGTGGGAAGGGAGTTCGAGTTCTCAGCCGGGCTCAAAAGTCAGGCGGCTGCAGGAAGAATGCCGACAACAGAGATGGGGGTGGGCAGTGAAGCGCGAGAGGGGACGCCACCCTGGTGTTAAGTCGCTCCTGGGAAAAGGAGTAACCTCAAGTAACGCTCACGGTCCACGTGGTTTCGAAAATAGGTCCCGCATGGATCCAAGTAACCTCTTGCTTTTTTGGCCCTACAGCCCTGAATGAAGAAGTCAGCCACTTTGAGAGACGAAAGGTGTTTATTTTAGTTTCCACGGTGATGACCTGGGCACGATCCAAACCCCTGGACCCTGTAAGTAGTGCAGCGCCACTAGCTTGTCCCTTGGGCAACGTTTCATCCTTAACACCATGTAATCTGTATGCGGAGAGAACCTTCTGCGGCGAATCCTGGATCTATTCTTACTCTTCTGAACCCAATCTCAAAACAGGCACCGGACAAAATGCACTGAGTCCGAGCTCACTCAGCCTAAGGGGGCCCACCGCTGCAGGTGCCGCCTGTGAAACTATACCAATGCTTGCTTGTCACTTCGGCTTTTTCCATGTGTTGTAAGAGCGCTCTTTTTAGACTTACTCAGACCTATAGTTTGGCCCTCTATCGTCTTGTGCATACACTAAAAGGAAATAGAAGCAGAAGACAGTGGTCATGGCAGCCCCAAAACTCACTCAGAGTCTAACCTCTCTGAATCACACCTGCATTCTGTCTCCCCACAACTCAGCATCGAACCTTTCCTTGTGGGTACCTCCCTTTCCCATAAAGCACATGGCTCTTACTTCGCAAGAAAATGTGGACGTAGGGTCATTCTCCGAGCGCGGCTCGTTTTCCTCGGCTGACCTCAGACTTAGGTTTGCCGCTCGGCACCTCTGTGCCGGTGAACTGCCTTTGACTTCAGGGCTGAATCGCAGCATAATCTTTTCAAAGACGCTTACGGGGCCATTGGGTCAACACGTGTAGTACCGAAGTGAACTGGGAGGGATGGGATGACAAGACGGACAGTCGCTCTCAAGGTCCCCCAGGCGCCAGCAGGGACAGGGTCAGCGCTTCCTCACTGGCTGTAGTTGTCATCGGTCATTAATCACGAGACACATTTAATTTCAGAGATGTTAAAATGGGAGACATGTACATGTCAGAATCAATGGGATACATTACTTATAACAAGGAAATACTTAGGCGTTTGTCACACTGCTTCTGTCAGATGACATTTGTTTAATCCTCTCCCGCTTGGTGTACCAGGAAATCCTCGCCGGCAGGGGCCCGGCTTCATGCTCTTTTCTTGTAAAGTCCCCACATCTAGGTCACTTGGTTGCGTTATCTCCAGGGACCGGCAAGTCGTTTAATTCCTGTTATGAGTCTAAGGGAAGGAGCCCGAGTATCTAGTAGGGTGTTTGCTGCAAACAATCAGTGGTCACCCGACTGGCCTTACTGGTTGTCCCCAGTTATAAACCAGCTCACGCTGACGTTAGCAAAGTGGGAACTGAATGACTCACATAGCTGGTATGTCCAATAACGGACCTCAGGCACAGCTGGGTCTGGAGGCTTTAACAATGTCCGCAGAGCTCTCCTAGTCTCTCTCTCCCATTGCTTCCTTTCTCCTCTGAGTGGGCTCCATTCTCAGCTAAGCTCTCCCTCCTTCTGGCCCTGAGCAGCTGCCAGGCTTATGTCCCTAGAGCCTCAATTCTCTTTTCCACATTGGCAATGTCCCATCCCAGGACTGCAGGTGCTGTTTGACCGGGTCTTAGGTCAGGGGCCTAACTTTGAACCAGTCACTGTGGCCAGGGAAACGTGGAGCTCTGATTGGCCAGACCTGGGCTCATATTCCCACATGCAGAAGAAGGGTGATCAGCCCCCTAAAAGAGACAGGCTGAAGGGGGAGAAGGAGGTTCCCTCCTTGGATGGGGGGACATGACACCTGTCTTAGTTCTGATGTCCTGACATGTCCCCGTCCTCTCACTGCGGTTTTCATTTGCATTTCCCTAATGGCTCATAATGATTTTAAGTCAGGCTTATTAAGGTGTAATCTACATACAGTGAATTTAGCCCTTCTTACTGTATGGTTCTGTGAGTTTTGACACATGCATACAGCTGTGTAGCCACACAATCAAACACAGAGCATTCTCATCACCCATTACGTTTCTCTCCCTCGCACCACACACAAGAGATCAGCTCCCGATGGATCACAGAGTTAACAGTAAAAAAGCAAAACTTTAATTTTTAAGAAAAATTATAAAACTTATAGGGAAGGATTTCTGTCACATGGCCCAATAATGCTAAATATTCTTTTAAAAGACTGATTAATTCAACTGGAACAAAATTAATGAAGTGTTTATGGGTGAGATAATTCTATATTTGAGATTTACTTTTAAAAAAATCCAAGATTGGGGTACCTAGCCAGTTAGCTCAGTCAGAGCAGTGGTTCCCAACCCCCGGGCCACGGACCGGTAGCGGTCCGTGGGCCATTTGGTACCGGTCCGCAGAGAAAGAATAAATAACTTACATTATTTTTGTTTTATTTATATTTAAGTCTGAACAATGTTTTATTTTTAAAAAATGACCAGATTCCCTCTGTTACATCCGTCTAAGACTCACTCTTGACGCTTGTCTCGGTCACGTGATACATTTATTCATCCCACCCTAAAGGTCGGTCCGTGAAAATATTTTCTGACATTAAACCGGTCCGTGGCCCAAAAAAGGTTGGGGACCACTGAGTTAGAAAGTCCTTTCAAAACACTAAGGTTGCAGGTTCAATCCCCGGTCAGAGCACATATGGGGAGTGACCAATGAACACACAACTAAGTGGAACAATAAATGAACATTCCTTCTCTCTCTTTCACTTTCTATCTCTCTCTCTCTTTCTCTTTCTATTCCTCTCTCTCTTGCTCTTTCTATCTCTCTCTCCCTTCCTTTCTCTGTGTCTCTAAAATCAATCAACAAAAAAATTAAAAGTAAAATAAAATCCAAGAGGGGAAGTAACCCAAGGGAACGAGTGAGTAGAGAGAGCACAGGGGACACAAGACTCGCTTTGCAGAAACCTGCATCGCGTCACGTGGAAACTTCTCATAATCCAGACGGAAGGACATTCTATTAAGTAACTGGCCGATGTTCTTTAAAACTGGCAATAAAAGACAAGGAAAACTGAAACACAGGTCCAGATAAAGAAGACCAGAGAGACATGGAGAGACATGCTCTCGGGCTGGCCCTGCGCGGGAGGCAAACATGCTAGAAGGACACTATTGGGAAATTGACAGGATTGGAACACGGACTGTCCTTGATTGGATAAAACCATGGCGTATGGTTAACTTTCCTGAATTTCATAACGGGACTCCAGTTCTGTAGGGAGAAGGTCCTTAGGAAACACACCCTGAAAACTCAGGAGAAAAGGGGCATGACACCAGCAGCCTACTCTCAGATGGTTCAGAAAATATAATATGTGTATACTGCTGGGGAAATCTAATTAAAAACAGAACCTTCATCCAGTCCAGAAAAATCTTTCCACGGGGAAGTGGAGAAAGAGAACAGCTTTATCACAGAATAAGCTTTAGACCAGAAGGTCACGCATATCACGAGTGATGCACTGAGAGACTCGAAGGGTGGAAGGAAATCCCATCCTATTGCATAGCCAAGCAGATGCAACCCATTACATGCATTTTCCTGATAAACAATAACTAGTTCTCAGTAAGAGGACTTCACAAAACCGTTGGTTCACACATTCAGTCGTTTGGTCTAGAATTCTTCACCGAGTAATTCGAGTGACCCTCTGGATGAGCGGACTGGCTTTATCCAGAGGAAAAACTGAGGGTGTGACAATGCTCAGTGGAGGGGTGCTAGGCAGCCTGTCACAGGAAACAGGAAGGTCATTTAGGCAGGCTGGCCACCACGTCCTATTGGCCGGTCTGGGCAGATGTCAGGATGCAATGCAAAGGCAGAGAGGATGACACTTGTTTCCAGACCCTGTGCAAGTAGGATTGCCAAATTTAGCAAGTAAAGACACGGGATACCCAGTTAACTTTGAATTTCAGATAAGCAGCAAATTATTTTTAGCATAAGTAGATCCCATGCAATATTTAAGACTGACTTATACCAAAAATGTGTGTGTTTATCTGAAATTTAAATTTAGCCGGGTGTCCTATATTTTATCTGGCAAACCTACATGTGAGCCACTGGGCATATATTTTTTATTTCTATTTTTTGTGACAGAGACGGAGAGAGGGACAGACAGACAGGAAGGGAGAGAGATGAGAAGCATCAATTCTTTGTTGCGGCACCTTAGTTGTTAAATGATGGCTTTCTCTTATGTGCCTTGACCGGGGGGAAGAAGTGGGGGCTACAGCAGAGCGACTGACCCCTTGCTCAAGCCAGCAACCTAGGGCTCAAGCTGGTGATCCTTGCTCAAACTAGATGAGTCCACGCACAGGCCAGCGACCTCAAGGTTTTGAACCTGGGTCCTCCGCATCTCAGTCCGATGCTCTATCCACTGTGCCACCGCCTGGTCAGACCCCCTGGGCATATTTAAGAAGTCATCCATTTAGCTAGCACGTTTTCACTGAATGTGTACTAAGGCCCCGGAATTGAGGTTGGTTAACTTGATCTCCCCCAAAAAACGAATTCCCCTGAGCCGTTCTCCCAGTGACATCTCCATCATTTTAGCTGCTCATCCTCACTCCCTTCCATCCACCAGCCAGTCAGTTCTGCTCATTCATCATCTCAACTCTGTCATTCATCCATCTTGTTCTCTTTGTATCCATGGACCACTAACATGGCCGCCTAACTGGTACCTGCCATCGCCTCCTCCGGGTCGGTCTCCAAGGCACAGCCTTGGTCTCACAGGAACTGAGACCCTGTTGGAGTCCTGATGAAAACCCTTCAATGCCTTCTAACGCCCTTAGAAGAAATCTAACATCCCCCTCGTAGTCCACAAGGCCTGATGACCTGGCTATGACCCACCTCATCCCCGATCAGTCCCCAGCTGGGCTCCAGTCATTTGGGTCCCCTCTTCCCATTTGTCAAACCTGCCCACGACTGTGCTACCGCAGGGACCGGCTTCTTCTCCCTCTCTGGTTAATTTCCCGGAAGCCTTGTGCGCTCTGGACTGGCTACTGAACTGAGACCGACGTCATGTGACTGAAAGGCTCCTCACTGGACGCTACGTTTTAAAACCCTCCTCCGAGCAGGACCTCTGAATGTGGATGGATTTGGGAGAACCCGCTCTGTGTCACGGAACTCGTTTCTCCCTTTGGTTCTCCGGTAACTTTTCATTTCGTGGTTTCAGAGGTGTCCCTCCATGGGACAGTATGGGAGGGCGGGTCAAGGAGAGACGGAGTGTGACTGACAGCTCAGGGGACTGTCGGGAAATATTTATCATTCCTGTTCTCAGGGAAAACGGATATTTTATCTTATCTGATGAAACCAATTTTTAGAGTCTGAGACAGAAAGTTGTACATGGTATGTTCTTATTCACATGGGGTTGATTGGAGGGCAAGGGGCAGTGTAGAAAAGAAAAAAAGTCACAATTTAGATTGAAAACAAAATACAGCCTGACCAGGCGGTGGCGCAGTGGGTAGAGCGTCGGACTGGGATGCAGAGGACCCAGGTTCGAGACCCCGAGGTCGCCAGCTTGAGTGCGGGCTCATCTGCCTTGAGGAAAAGCTCACCAGCTTGAACCCAAGGTCGCTGGCTCCAGCAAGGGGTTACTCGGTTTGCTGAAGGCCTGTGGTCAAGGCACATATGAGAAAGCAGTCAATGAACAACTAACTAATGATTGATGCCTCTCATCTCTCTCTGTTCCTGTCTATCCCTCTCTCTGACTCACTCTCTGTCTCTGTAAAAAATTAAATAAATAAATAAATAAATAATAATAAAAAAGAAAACAAAATACATACATTACAAGCACTGTTAAGGAATGGGTTATTTAATGACTTCTTGGAGTCACTGTGCCAACCTGGCACCATCGCTACAAATAAAGGCATTTCCATTTTTAATTTTCTTTAGATTAAGATTAAATGATGAAATTTGGCTAGTTAAAACATTTTCAAGAAAACTAAATCACTATCAAATAAGCAGTCGTTTTTAGAACACTTTATCTGAGCTTAAAGTAACACAGTCAAGCTGACATCTCTGGGTTTAGTTTTCCAAAGCTCTAACGCACCGAGTCTGGACTTTTTCCTTTCATAGGAAGACTCTGAGGTCCCATTTACTGAAGAGGATTATCGAAGAAGAAAGCACCATCCCAATTTTCTGGACCACATAAATGCTGAAAAATTGGTTCTCAAATTTGGAAAAAATGTAAGTCTGGAGTAGAAGAGCATTGTGGGTAAGAAAAAGTCCTTTTTGCCGCAGCGTACAATGGGCACGGCCAGGACCTTTCGGCATGCTTTCCATGAGTCCTCTCAATGCATCACACATCTCTGTGTTTGGTGTTTTCATCCTGACACTCACAGATTTCTGAGCCTCAGGCTCTCCCCAAGATGCAGTGTCCTCAGGGCCTGGCCCAGGTTCTGGTCCAGCCCACTAAGCTGAAAGCCTTGTATAGGGTCCCCACAGAGGTGGATTAAAGTCAGTTGAGGCCCCAAGTACAGAAGAAAATATTGGGCCCCTTAAAAAGAAAAAGAGAGAGGGGAAATAAAAATACATGTTAACCATATTTTTAAATCAATAAAAAATATTATGTACCATTAATGTTAAAATTGCACATACGAAACCAAATGTGGTGTCATTAGAAAAAAGTGTAAAGTTGGGGTTTTGCGGGGCCCTTCAGAAGTCGGGCCCAGGGCGCGCGCCCAGTGCACCCGCCATTAAATCCACCTCTGGGTCCCCAGCAGAACTCAAGCTCTTACCTAATGAGGAGTCTGTAGGTCTGAAGCGTTGTTCAGCCCAGAAGAGGCAAATAACTCAGAATTGGAATGTGGAGGGCACATTTTCCCTTTTTCCAGAATCAATCTCCTTTGGTTTCACAACTCTGAAAAGTGCATATTAACCTCTAAATCTTACAAACGAAGAGACAGGTTTTCAGAGGTTGAGTAACTTGGTCAAGGTCACGTAGGTAGGATTTACTAGGCGCCATGCTGAGCACTTCCTGGGCCTGTCTGCTCTGCCCCTTAAAACAGTACAGACGTTCTCATTATCCCCATTTCACAGGTGTGGACACTGTGGGTGAGAGATGTGAAGTGGTGGAGCTGTCATTCCAATCGAGCTCCATCGGCCTGCGGTTTTATTTTGTTTTGTTTCTGACTCTAAAACTCCATCATTGAATAGAGTTATCTTGATACATCGAGGTCACCGATTTTTAAGACATACCTATAGTTGAGAAGTTCATGTAAACAATAATAGTAGCTTATTAGCCTTCTGTTGCAGCAAAATGTACCATGTATATATATGAAATTATTTTATTTCTCTTATATTTTATCAACACAGATAACAGGAATGTCCTGGTGAAGCAGTAACACAGCTAAAAGGAAGGGCTTGTAAATCTTAGGCACTGTGCTAACTGGTTTACTTATGGTACCTCGTGTAATCCTCGCGTGTCTCTTATCCAATCCTGAAAATTCTCTGAACTAGGTGCTATTATCATCATCCTCAGTGAGTTTTTGTAAAACTTACATGGAACTCCCAGACCTCTGAGAGGTTCCATCCACTACATTTCCCCATTAGCTGAAGACCTGCGGAAGTGGTATGGAATACTAGTTCTAAGGTGACACCTAGTGGTCTCAGAGGATATTACATTAGGAACTTGGTCCCCCGAGTTCAAGTTCTGTCCTTTTTTTTTTTTTTTTTCTTTTACTTTGGCAATACAAACACTATGGGTATAAAATGCTTGAAGGAAACCACATAGGATTAGAATTAGAATTTATAACCACTTTCCTACTTATTAATTTATAACCTTAGACAAGTGATTAAACTTTTGGAGTTAAAATAAATAAATAAAGGGGCAAGACTAGACAGTTTAAATTTCTTCCAGTTTTGAATCTTATAACTGCATTATTTTATTAAACATTAGCCATTCCCCCAAATACAAAATCCACAATTTCTTGATCATTTATGCAGTTCAGTAATTGAGAACACATCCTTACACACACACACACACACACACACACACACTCACAAATAATTGATGTGAATGATAGTCTAAAATGGAGAAATGGCTTTATCTTAGTATATTTTTTGTTAAAAAAAACATTAAATTTGTCCTATACTCTAAATAATAGAATAAAAACTTTATTTTTTAAAAAATTATTATTTTTATCCCCAGCTTTTATCACTCTTTTCTCAACAGTTAATAAGATAAGTAAGGTTGACCTGGCCAACTTGGTCATCGCAATGACCCTAATTTTCATCAGATAGACAGAACCTTGGAATTAGTCACGTAACCCATTCCTTTCACACGTAGCTGTGTGGACCCTACTATGCCCCAGGCACTGTGGCTAAGGACTCACAGGCACTGTCCTATAACATGGTGAAATGCTTGACCTCTCTGACTCCATCTGGTTCAAGACTACTTGTTCCCATGGCCTTCAGACCAGTAGCTTCTGCTTGATCTTGCATAGAGATTTGTCAGTCTTTAGAGGAATTCTGCTTGGGGTTTGAGGAGATCAGAGAAGCAGGCATTGTGTTAAAGATTTGCTGGAACCTCACGACCAGACTCACAGCAACTAGTACAATCGTCCTCAGACCCCTGCTGGCACCCAGATGTCTTCAGTGGTCACTCACCAGTTGTCCCTGGCATTTCCCCTTCTTTTGATATAAATAAAGCCTGAATTCTGTGGTTCCCTAAGATGCATTTGAGGTACCTTTAGGGCTCCCATCTTCTCGGTTGGAGCCTTCTCAATCAATAAACCTTCCGCTACTCTAAACTCAGCCATTCTGTTTCGGCCTTTTAAAGTGTCAGGCACACGGACTTCGGACAGGTAACAGTAGGTGTCAACATCAGAATGTCCAAATCTATAGAGAACTTTTATAAGAATTTATCTGAGGCAAACTAACAGCAGTTGCCAGGAAGCAAAATCTTAAATGCTTCCAAGAATGACAGTTTGCAGTTTCTTTTATGTCTTTGAAATTACAGAGGGAGGATTACATGAAGGTGGGAGAAAGCGAGGTGGGGACTGAATGACAGCAGAGTTAATGAGATTATGTACTCTCCGGAGGGTCGTTATGCTTACTTCAAAGGTGTATTAACCTAGATGAACAAAAAGAATGGACAGGGCCTGCTTAAGGCAAAGACAAAGCTTTTACTAAAAAAAGTTATATTCCCAGGGCGTGACTACCCACCATGAACTAACTGCTCATTTAGGCATTTATGATCAAATCACCCTGTGGGGTTACTTTCTGTAGCACCCCCTTTATGTCCATATAGAAAAAATTTTTGATTTTTTTTTTAACCCACCATATTACTTGAAGCAGAAGAGAGGAATTCTATTTTCCTGATAAAGGCTCTGGATCCAATTACAAAGTGTATAGGGGGCAGGTTTTCCCACACTACCAAGCAATTGTCATATACCATCTGGGTGTCCTACAATTCAACTCAATCCTGACACAATCCACCCGGAGATAGAACCACAGATGACAGGCTGAGTTCTGCAAGACTGCTCCCAACCTTTCAGACACCAGTGACAAGCCCAGATTGTCACCTGTGCTTCTGACCAACCCTAATAGATTAGAGGTTCCGATGTCCACCCCACTCCCCAATTTTGACTTTGATTAATTGGCTAGAGTGGCTCACAGAACTCAAAGGAACATTGACTTGTTAGATCACTGGTTTATGATAAAAGGATATAATTCAGGAAGAGCCAGATGGAAAGAAGAAAGGCACAGGGCAAGGGACGGGGACAGGGTGGCAGAGCTTTTGTGACCTCTCCAGGAATGCCACTCTCCCCAAGTTTCCACGTGTTCACCAACCTCAAGCCCAAAGGCTTTCAAATCCTTTGGGGGATTTTCCTTTAAAAAAAATTTTTTTTTAATTGATTTGAGAGAGAGGAAGGAAGACAGAGAGAGAGAGAGAGATCGATTTGTGTTCCACTTATTTATGCATTCATTAGTTGACTCTCATATGTGCCCTGACCAGAAATCAAATCCTCAACCTTCGTGTTTTGGGGTGCTCCAACCAATTGAGTTGCCCAGCCAGCCGGGGCGGGAACTCTGTTGTCCCTTTACCCAGTACATTTAGGGAACGCCAGGGAGCTAGGTTACCTGGCACCTTGCCCTTGCCCATCTTGTCCACTGGTCCGGGCAGAGAGGAGCGTGGACCAGCGACAATGCCACAGACCCTCCTCAGAAACCTCGCTCAGGGACCCCAGTTCTCTCACAGCCGGGGGTCCCCGCCTCTACTTGGGTTCCGGCCTCAGCTCATTACTCTCCCCTTCAGCCTCACAACCTCTAACCTTCCAGAATCGAATCCTAGTGCAGACGTGGGGAATGTCTTGATGGATAATTCTACTTCTGGGGCTCACGATGGTGTTTTAATTGGGTCGTGGATTAGCAAGAAGGGTCCGGGTCACACACATGTACACTTACAAGTTACTCTCGCTTAGGTAAGCATACATTTCCAGTTTAATTAACCGGGGAGAGAAAAGTCCGATCTGCAGTGGGGTGGCCTGCGGCGCCCTGTGGGTCAAATACTTGATGGAACCTGAGCAGATGTCTGGGGCCCCTGCACCGCTTACACTTGGAACTCACATCGGATCCAGAAAGCACTGCACCAGCAGCTCCGCAAGTCTCTCTGGATTTTTAAATTAAATATCATGAAAGGCATGTGGTTATTGGATTATTAGCAATGAGGGCATCAAAATAAGAATCGGTGCCCAGGTATTCTTAATATTATCTCTGCCTTAAGCTTTTCAACGCGCCAAAAAAAAAAAAAAAAGCCCATTTCCCCACAGTTTGCCATCTACCATGATGATTTTTTTTAAATGGTTAAGTAAATACTGAGGCAAAATCTCCCAGGCCTAAATTGCTCCTTCTGGAAGGAATAGACATTCCGTGGCAATTAAAATCCTTGTGTTAAGGTTTATTATTAAACACCTTGGCTTTATATAATATATGTCCACCTTCCCTACTAGGTAGTTAAAGATCTTTGTGGAAGGAATAATTTTTATATCTCCCTTTTCCCAAAGTCCTCAACACAGTACTTAGAGGTATTGTCTTCACAAATAATAAACTCTGGCTTTCATTTAATTAAGAGTGACACTTAAATTCTAATTGCGGCCAGATGCATTTCTGAATAGTGGGGGGTAGTGTCTATTGTCCACTTCAGATGGTACTATTTCTATCTTAAACAATATCTTGGTCGCCTGAAAGAGGTCATGGGACTTCCTAAAGTACTCATTTTTAACCACAAAAATAATCCAGTTATGGTTATGATTACTAATATTACATTTAGCTTTTTTCCTGTATTTTACCTAATAGATGAAAAAATTCGCGACTTACGTCGTTGCTGCTGGACTTCAGTATGGGGTGGAAGAAGGAATCTTACATTGCTTTTTTAAGGTATGACTTTTCAATGACTGAATTTTTTTTTTTTTTTTTTTTTTTAAGACCGAGAGACAGGAAGGGAGAGAGATGAGAAATATCAACTCATAGTTGAGTCACTTTAGTTGTTCCTTGGTTACTTCTCAAACATGCCTTTACTGGAGAGCTCAAGCTGAACTAGTGACCCCATGCCTAAGTCAGGGATCTTGGGCTCAAGCCAGCGACCTTGAGCTCAGGCCAGCAACCTTGGGCTCAAGCCAGTGACCTTGGGCTTCAAGCCAGCAGCTTTAGGGCTCAATACAGTGACCTTGGGCTTTGAGCCAGCGATGTTTGGGCTTAAACCAGCGATCATATCAATGATCCCACATTCAAACTGATGACCCTGTGCTCAAGCAGGTGAGCCCGTGCTCAAGCCAGATGAACCCACCAGCGCTAAAGCCAGTGACCTCAGGATTTCGAACCTGGGACCTCAGCATCCCAAGTCAATGCTCTATCCACGGCATCATCACCGGTCAGGCTGTGAAGAATTTTTTTTTTAATGTTTTACAGTAAGGTTATACAATTTGAAGATATTTTTGATTGCTTCTAGCTGTGGCTATGCCGGTGAAATAGCAGAGAGTTCAGGGAAATACGGGTGTAGACGTAGCCACCTGTTTTTCCCAGTATCAACACTTTGTAGTCACCGCTCTCAGGATAATAAAGAAAAAGATAGATTAGAGCTCCTCTCATTCACAAGACAGTTATCGGTCGAGCGCCCCCCACATGCCGGAAACACATACTGGGTACCGGGAATCCGACGGCACGACCAAGTCCCTGCACCTGTGCAGCTACCTTCTGGAGGGGCAGGGAAGAGGAGCGATAGGTCATAAACAAGTTAGCCAGTGAACGCAGGGAATTTCAGATGTTGAGAAGTAAGTGGAAAGGGAGAGAGCAGAGAACGGTGAGAAGAGGGGGCCAGGGTAGGGACGGCGGTTGAGAAAGGGCTCTCCAGTGACGTGACATTTGAGCAGAAGGGGAAGGCAGGGAGGCAGCAAACTCACTTGCTCTCTGCAGAGAGACCCTTCCAGGTGGTGGGGGCGGGAAGAGCGAAGCACTGAGGCAGGACTGTGCTGGCTTTGTGAAGGAACAGCGAAAACACCCATGCGCCCAAGAACAGGAGGACGGTCGGCAATGATGTCAAAGAGGTGACGGAGGCATCGGACAGAGCCCAGCTCTGTGGGCAATGGCGAGGACTGTGGCTTTTAACTGTGTGGGTTGGGAAGCCTTTAGACCAGTCTGAGCACAGCCGTGGCATCGTCTGTCTCCGGTTTTAAAAGGGTGCCTGCTCCTCTGCTGTGCTGAGCATGTGCTGCAGCGGGGCACCAGCAGAGCAGGGAGACTAGGGAGGCGTGTAGAGCCCCAGCCCTGCATGGAGATGGTGGAGAGACGGAAGATCATTCTGACTTTGGGTGTATATGGAAGGTAGGGTCAATGGGATTGGTTCAGAGCTTGGATGTAAGGGTGACAGGAAATAAAAGATGACTTGAAGGATTTTGGTCTAAGTCACTGGAACTGCCATTCCCAGGGACAGGGAGAGCGGGGGACGGAACAGGATGGGGGGGGGGGCGTGCCACAGGAAGTTCAGGAGCTCAGTGTTAGTTAGATATGTTAACTTTGAGATGACGGACATCCAAGAACCGGTACTGAGTAGGGAGTTGGGCATATGAGTTTGGAGATCAGGGTGGTCAGGACTAGAGATAGAACCTTGGGAGCTGCCAGCATATGGATGGCATTTAAAGCCATGGGACTCAATGACGTCACCTGGAGAATAAGAGTGGAGAGGAGAGGAGATCTGAGGACCCAAGCCAGGAACACTCCACTACTTGCAGATTACACAGAGCTGGGAGAGAATCAGGAGAGGAATCTGAGAAGGGGTGCCCAGTGAGGGAAGGGGGAGACCAGAGCAGAGTGTCAAGCCAAGAGAAAAAAAGTGTTCCTTTAAAAAAATTTTTTTAATTGATTGATTTGAGAAAGAGGAACATTGATTTGTTGTTCCACTGTTTATGCATTCATTGGTTGATTCTGGTTTGTGCCCTGAGTGGGGATCGGACCCACAACCTTGGTGTGTTGGGATGACGCTATAACCAACTAAGCTACCCATCCGGGGCCAACAAAAAGTGTTTGTAAATAGAAAGAATGACCAACTGTGTGAAATACCAGCAACCTCCTCAGCGCCTCAATTTAGATGTTTCACAAATCCAAACAAACTATACCTGTAGTCGCCCCAAACTGCTGCTCCTCCAGGCCCCATCTCAGAAAACTGGACCACCTTCCACCCAGATGCACCAGCTAGAACCCAATCCCTCTCTCCTTTTCACCCATCACAACATCTCCAGCACTGTGGAGCCACCTCCTTTCCAACCTCCCCCCCCCCCACGCCCCACCCACAGGGTAGGGTAAGCCGGCTCTTGTCCGCACAGCTGTCCTGGTCTCCACCGCCCTGTTGAGAGTCTCGCTTCCCCTCATCCCTTCACAAGGCAACAGAAACAAATCTAATGAGGCCACTTCACTGCCCAACCCTTCAGTGGTTTCCCGAAGTCCAAAAGACCTTACAACATCCCGCGGTCTGCTGTGGCCCTCGGCTCCTCCTCTTCCGCCGGCCAACCACAGGACAGGGAGATAGCACCCAGACTGTCTATTGGCCGAAATATTTAACGAAGGGAAAAGACAAGGATCTGGAGTCTGAAGATCGGGGTTCAAGTTCAGGCTCGGGGACTCATCAGACGTGTAAGCCCCTGCCCATTATTTTACCAGGCCCGTCATCTATAAACTGATGATAATTATGCCAGCCGGAGGGAGGGGGGGAGAGGTTGCATTTAAAATTTTAATTGTCATCTTTGTGAGAATCAAAGACATCATGCTTATATAAGCATTTTCTCCCGATGTAGGTAACAGGCAGATGACTACTAAAGACAGCTGGTGAGATTACAGATGTCTTGAAAAGTATTGTGGCTCTGGGGTTACACTTTATTTCTCTTAATCGGGTTTGGTAAATCTCACCAGAACCGGTTGACCAAGCATCTCTTTGTGGCTTCGTTTGATGTGTACTGAACCAGGCAGACAGACCTGGGGCGCCTCTGGCCACGGCGCTATACGGGAACTGGAACAGTCACACACGTGTAACGGGGAGAACACGCTTTTGCTTTTCTTCCTTTCAGTCCGCTTGGCTGGGGGAGGTCCCTGCGTTACCAGTTTTTGGAGACGGATCAAATGCAATTCCAGCGATTCACGTTCTTGACCTAGCGGGGTAAGTGTCCCCCCAGAGAGGTCACTTCCCTCGGAGTCACTGACTAATAACTGCCTTTGTTTATAAGTGAGTGTTCATCGAGCGCTCACCAAGTGTATTACCGTATTTATTCACTCCTCACGACAACTCAGTGCGACAGGGACTGTGATCGTCTCCGTTTTGCATCTGGTGACATTGTGTCCACCATCTCAAAGCTCCACACTTCTGATGACAAGTTCAGGGTCATCTTTCACAAACTTGATTGGCAGAATAGCACGTCTTGCAATTCTGGAAAAGAAGGCACTTGTTATGTGCATTCTGGGGACCTACCTTCTCATTCTTCCGTCCCAGGTGAGATTGCTACACCCAGCCCACAAATTTAAGTTCTGGAAATCGGATAGCGAGCTCTAAAGCTGGCGTGGGTGTTTTTTTGTTTGTTTGTTTGCTTTTGGCAACTGTAGATAAAATTAACACATGCTTCTCACACTCACAGGGTACCTCAACTCTGTGCTCCAGACAGTCTGGAGACCCCCTCTTCTTCTCTGTACACCGTGACTTAAACACGAGTCAGACGGTGGTACACACACACACACACACACACACTGAGGGCGCAGTTTCAGCTCTTCCCCGATCTAGACTTCAACTCTAGATTCTCACCCACTGTCACAGTCCCAGGCGGATTTACATATCTCCTGGGAAATCAAATGAAGCTTTCACTTTGGGACCCCTCCCCTGCCTGGGTCTCTTCCAACCAAAGCCCTAGACTTCAGTTTTATTATTTTTTAAAACATATGAGCCACAGGCCCCATGGAGAGCCTCAGTCCGTGGCAGCCCACGCTCAGGCAGAGACCTCGCAGCGTGACGTGATCAGGGTTCACAGATATGCAGGGGTGTTTTACGTCATCGCAACAAAATGCTCAGCCTGAGTCCTTAACATCCTCCAAACAGATAAACTCGAGAGTTACGTTACCCCCATCCCAGAGGGACTCGGTAGCGTTTTCTTTTCCCTGCAGATTTCTTTGAAGATTGTCAAATATTTAACAAAGGAAGAAACTAAAGGCTGCCGTGTTCTGAGGAATTAATATAAAATAAATGTGACACGGGTATTTAGATGCCTACATTGGTTTCCTTTTCATGTTACTGAAGGAAGAGGTTTCCATGGAGGCAGCACCGACAGGCCTGGATTAGACTTCGGGTCGCTGCGGTTTCCCTCTGGGTTCTTTCCTTTGTTCTCAAGTCCCTGCTCTGCCCCTCGCCCGCTGTGCGGGGCTGGGAACAGTACGTCAGCTCTCTGTGTCTGATTTTTCTCGTGTGTAAGATAAGGATAATCAGAGTACCCACCTGATGAGATTGCTGTGTGGATTCAAAGGGGTAACACCCAGAGAGCCCAGAGCCCAGAGCCAACCCCAGGAACCGCTGGCTGTCACTGTTAATCCAGGGTAGAACACCTTGGGCCCGTCCCCAGAGCGATGTGACTCCCTTAAGAAAGCAACAGATTCTCTGACCCTGCGTCTACTTTGTGAAGCACCTGCCCCACAGGCAGGTCGTGTGGTGTGGCTTCTGGCAGCCTCCCACAGGGCAGACTTCCTAAGCTGTAGGCCCGCGGGGTCAGGAACACTCTGAAGTGTGCTGGACGGATCTGGAGCTGGATCGGTGTGGCTTCAAACCCCGTGGCCCTTCAGCCAGAGAAACATCACTGAACTCTTGACCAGTGTCCTCCCCTGCAGGGCAGGTCCTCATCCTGCCCCCGACCTTGCTGGAAACGAAGTGACGCCAAGCACCGTGGTGCCGGGCACGTGGGGCTGCCGGTCGGTGAATTCCGGTTTCTGACACCTCTTCTGCTCTTCCCTCCCTGACGATTTCCCCTGTCGGTCTACAGAGTGATACAAAACGTCATAGACCACGTGCCGAAAAATCATTACCTGGTTGCTGTGGACGAGTCCCTCCACACCTTGGAAGACTTCATCAAGGTACAGCCATTTAACCCGCATTTGATGGCACTCCTTAAATCAGGGGTCGGTCCCTAAACATTTTACACAGGGGGCCAGTTCACTGTCCCTCAGACCATTGGAGGGCCGGACTATAAAAAAAACTATGAACAAATCCTTATGCACACTGCACATATCTTATTTTAAAGTAAAAAAAAACAAAATGGGAACAAATACAATATTTAAAATAAAGAACAAGTAAATTTAAATCAACAAACTGACCAGTATTTCAATGGGAACTATGCTCCTCTCACTGACCACCAATGAAAGAGGTGCCCCTTCCAGAAGTGCAGCGGGGCCGGATAAATGGCCTCGGGGGGCCGCATGTGACCCGCGGGCCATAGTTTGGGCTCCCCTGCCTTAAATCATGTTAGCCCTAAAGTGCAGTTATGGAATCGGGTGTGCTTACAAGACTGGGGGCTCCTGATGCAGAATATCCTTAAAACCAAACTCCCCCATCTGCACTCGCAGTATAGGTGTTGGGGCACGACAACCAAAGTGATCTTTCTCCAGTGACAGCGTCCGGGGACGCTTGCCTCAAAGTATTGGTGGTCGGGTTCTCCAAGCCCGCCGGCAGCGGCCAGGAGCTCTGGGTCTGTCAAGTCTCCCTCTGTGGTCCAGGCTGCTCTGCCAAAGCCATCTGTCACCTCAGAGCCTTCTCCTGCCCTTCCCCTCATCTTTAAGGCTCAGCTCAGATATCCTCCCCTGCACCCTCCCTGCCTCCTTTCCATTTCCCGCGCAGGCCAGATGTTTCTCCCGTACTCCCAGCATGCCCTTTGCAGGCCGCAAACATTTCACACCTGTGTACACACATAGGCCCGCCTTTTCAGAGGCCCCTTCCTGAGGGCAGGAACGGGCCTTTCTCGTCCTTACCTCCAGTCCCGGCATGCAGCGGTGATGGTCCAATCAATGAGAGAATACGCTCAGTGCCCTCCCCTCTGTTTTGCATACACACACACAGACACACACACACACCCATCCGTATGTACATATACATATATACACACACATATACGTATATTTATATTTTAGTATTCAGTTATATTTGCATTCATTTGAGAACTTTTATCTTAAAACCTTCTGGGGAAACCAAGTAATATTTCTATTTTTCTCCCACAGTGCATCAGTAAAAATATGGGCCCTGGGAAAGTCCAGAAAGTGCCCAAAGAAAATGCTTTCGTGACCAAGGACTTAACAGTTAGTATCTGAGATTCTTTTTCCTGCCCTTTCCCTAAATGGAGCAGTCCTCGAGGGGTCCGGAGTCAGCGTGCCTGGCTGCCACGCGCCTTGTCAGCCCCTCCTGCTCAGCTCGCCAGCTGCCCCAGAGCAACTTTCTCTTCTTTGCGAGCCCATTTTCGTTTCTGAAAAACTCTCGGACGTTGTGGTCAGAAAATGTACTTGAAAGCTGTTTGACACGGGAAATGCTGCACAAACCCCAGTCATCCTCTTTGGCCTCTTTCGGAACTTCAAACGGGAGGCGGAGGCTCTGACTCCATCGCAGCAAAACAACAGTGCGGATTTAGCCAGTGTGTGCTCTCCGAGCTGGCTTCCGCTCCGGGTGTGACTGTTTCAGGGATAAACTGATCAAAACAAACACTGCCTGTGAGAATGTTTCTGAAGGGGCTGGTGTCGTTGGTTGCCTGAGGAGCAGAACTGGGTTGGGTTGGTGGTGATGGCGTCCAAGTGAGCGTTTTCCTCTGCCGTTGGTTTTCTTGGATTTTTTTTTTTAAATTTTAAATTTTGATGCCCCTGGTCATTTGGCTCAGTGGTAGAGTGTCGTCCCAGTGTGTGGATGTCCCGGGTTTGATTCCCAGTCAGGGCACAGAGGAGAAGCGCCCATCTGCTTCTCCACCCCTGCCCCTCTCCCTCCTCTCTCTCTCTCTCTCTCTCTCTCTCTCTCTCTCTCTCTCTTCTCTTCCTGCAGCCATGGCTCCATTGGAGTGAGTTGACCTTGGGCACTGAGAATGGCTCCTTGGCCTCTGCCTCAGGAGCTAGAAGAGCTCAGTTGCTGAGCAACAAAGCAACATCCCAGATGGGCAGAGCATTGCTCACTAGTGGGCTTTCTGGGTGGATCCTGATCTGGGCGCATGTGGGAGTCTTTCTCTCTGCCTCCCCACCTCTCACTGAATTTTTTTTTAAAAAATCCATTGATGAGACAAAGAGAGAGAGGGAGGCATCAATTCATTGTTTCACTTAGTTGTTCCATTTACTTGTGTACTCACTGGTGGCTTCTCCTATATGCCCTGACTAGGGATGGAACCCACGACCTCTGTGTGCCGGGATGGTACTCTATCCACTGGACCAGTGTCTTGCTTGGGTTTTTGAACTATTCAGAAAGTAGATACAATTAAACATTTTTAAGAAAATACCCTCTATTTGGACCACCCCAGTATCTTCCTCCTATGAGTGGCTGTGTAACTACGAGAGCCAGGGTACTGCCCTCAGGAGAGAGCAGGGCGGCGGGTGTGTAGAGGTGTTGAAGCATCACAGCAGTGCTCCATCTGGGCTTAGTGCTGCATTTATGGGTTCAAGCTGGTGGGCTTTTTGCTCAAACCAGATGAGTCCACACTCAAGCTGGGGACCTCGGGGTCTCGAACCTGGGTCCTCTGCATCCCAGTCCGACGCTCTATCCACTGCGCCACCGCCTGGTCAGGCTATATTTATATATTTTTAAAATCAATTTTGGTCCGTTAGAACTGTCAAAATAAAAATGAAGAGACAACCTGACCTGTGGTGGCGCAGTGGATAAAGCATCAACCTGGAACACTGAGGTCGCTGGTTCAAAACCCTGGGCTTGCCTGGCCAAGGCACATAGGGGAGTTGATGCTTCCTGCTCCTCCTCCCTTTCTCTCTCTCTCTCTCACTCTGTCTCTTCTCTAAAAAATGAATAAATAAATAAATATTTTTTTAAATAAAAAAAGCAATATGGTCATATCTTAAATAACACTTTTAAAAAAAAGAAGAGACACATCCCTAAACGTGCCCTTTTCTCTTAGCAAGGGAGTATTGACCATTTACTGGTCAACTTGAGAATGGAGGCGCTCTTTGTGAAGGAGAACTTCAACATCCGCTGGGCTGCCCAGGCAGGGTTTGTGGAGAACATCAGCAGCATCCTCAAAGAGTACAAGCAAAGCCGAGGGCTCCTGGTAACTATGACCCTGTCCTGTTCCGACTTTGTACTGATAGCAGTGGGGGTATTGCCTTGCTCAAATGTCCACATTTCTAAATTTGAGTGCTTTTTCAAGTTTGACCCATTTGTTCAGGTCTAACCATCTATGTGTGTATTATATTATTACTTTCAACCGAATATTAAAAATTATAAAGTTAACCTGGTGACTATTAAGTTTGGCACTCATTGAACGTGCTAGTAAGCTCAAGACTGATGTCCAGAGTTGTCTGTATAAGGGGAAAACCCGGTGCCTACAGCCTGCCGGCATCGGCCCTGGGGATGTGCATGGGAGAGAAGGTGGGAAGGTCTGGTTATTACTTGGATCCTATTGGCCAGGAGATTCACCGGTCATTTTAATCATCACAGCTTTTCAAGGCAGATATTCTTATCTCCTTAGTATAGACGTGAAGACCAAGGCTCAGAGCGATGGAGCAATTTCTTCACGGTCATATGGCTAGTTAGGGATTCAAACGAGGTAGGATGCACACTTAGAACGGCCACATCGCAGAGCCTCCACACCGCCCTCTGAAGGCAGGTGACTGCAGCACTCGCCTCAATCTTTGGATTTACTTCTGGGAAGCTCCACAAAGGTGACAGTGAGCATTACGTGAGGAAATGTTCTGAAACTGTAGTGTAGCATCTGAGTAGTGGTGCCATCACAATCATAATGACCCCTGTGCATGGGAATACTTCATACAAGCAAGTACAGTGTCACCTCATATCCTAAGAACCATATTTTCCTGAAAACCATGCCTCATTAATAATGAGTAAAAGATGTACCACTTAGTAGAAGAAGCACTGACCCCTTTAAGCATCTGAGATACCCGTGGAGACGATTCCGA
Organism: Saccopteryx bilineata; assembly: GCF_036850765.1. NCBI lineage: Eukaryota > Metazoa > Chordata > Mammalia > Chiroptera > Emballonuridae > Saccopteryx > Saccopteryx bilineata. The sequence continues at coordinate 8,838,108 of NC_089493.1, read as the reverse complement.
GGCACAGACCCACCCAACTCAAGAAGTAAACTAGTGTTTCCTCTGTGAATCAACTGTAATAAGACACACAATTAGAGAGAAGAGATGTTAAAGAGACAGTGAGGTTCCTGATTAGCAAGACCTGCCAAGAACAGGATAGAAGGAATAAGCATATCTAACAATTTAACAGTCTCTCCACCCCTGGGGGCGCTGGTCAGCGTGGCAGCACAGAACAGGAAACACGACGGGGGCACTGTGTAGACCAGGGGTCCCCAAACTTTTTACACAGGGGGCCAGTTCACTGTCCCTCAGACCATTGGAGGGCCGGACTAAAAAAAAAAACTATGAACAAATCACTATGCACACTGCACATATCTTATTTTAAAGTAAAAAAACAAAATGGGAACGAATACAATATTTAAAATAAAGAACAAGTAAATTTAAATCAACAAACTGACCAGTATTTCAGTGGGAACTATGCTCCTCTCACTGACCACCAATGAAAGAGGTGCCCCTTCCGGAAGTGCGGTGGGGGCCGGATAAATGGCCTCAGGGGGCCGCATCCAGCCCACGGGCCGGGCCGTAGTTTGGGGACCCCTGGTGTAGACAGTGCCATGGCAGCAACATCTGAAAAGATGGAGCCTCAAGCCCAGGGCTTGCGCGATTCCAGTTCCTTAGGGAAGCAAGGTCATTCTAGCCGCAGGGACAGGTGCGTCAGCCCACCTTGACCCGGTGTCAATGAGCGGTCCATTCAGCTCTCTCTTCTTGTTGTCGTCAATGCTCATCAAGCCATCCTCCACGCCTGTCTGCCCTGAGGGGAGAAGCGGACCCTGTGCACTCAGACGGTCCTGAGTTCCGTGGTAGTCATACCTCTCATTATACATGAGTAAACCTCCATGCAGGCTTTGTACCTGGATACGGTGAGCTCAGGAGACAGAGCCGCCCGTGGTCTGTGCACAGAACAAGGCAGGCGAACTTGTTCGGTTGACCATGGGCTTCAGGCCTTGTGGATGTAGCCAGCCCACCCAGGAGCCCCGCCCAGCCCTGCCCATCAAGACTCAGCTCCCGAGTTGCTTTCTCTGACACCTGTCCCGCCCTCCCCCCACCCCCGCCACTGCCTGCTGCCATTTTGGTCATTACCATCACCCTGATAGTGCCTGTCACTAACCAGACAGGACCTTTGATGTCCACCACTCCCCATCCGGCACCACACAATGTCCCTACGCATTTCCTTCATGATCTTGGTTTCCTCATGGACACCTGATAATAACAATAACATTAACCACCTTCCTGGATGAAATCAGGTCATTGTTAAGCACATGGAGACTCTGCCAATGGAAATTCTTTTCATTGGCATGATTTTTTTTTTTTTTACAGAGACAGAGAGTGAGTCAGAGAGAGGGATAGACAGGGACAGACAGATAGGAACGGAGAGAGATGAGAAGCATCAATCATTAGTTTTTCATTGCACATTGCAACACCTTAGTTGTTCATTGATTGCTTTCTCATATGTGCCTTGACCGCGGGCCTTTAGCAGACTGAGTAACCCCTTGCTGGAGCCAGCGACCTTGAGTTCATGCTGGTGGGCTTTTGCTCAAACCAGATGAGCCCGCGCTCAAGCTGGTGACCTCGGGGTCTCGAACCTGGGTCTTCTGCATCCCAGTCCAACGCTCTATCCACTGTGCCACCGCCTGGTCAGGCTCATTGGCATGATTTTTTAAAACATTTTTTAAAATAAAAAAAATGCTTTTAATTTGCCTTGCAAAATAATAGGCTTCAGTGTCATAACTGTTTGGGCCACTTTGAAATGACTATCTATTAGGGTATTTTTATTTCTGTTTGACTCAAACATTTACTCACTGGTGATGAATATGACAGAGCGTCTTTAGCATTCAAGCATGCATTCAGCAGAAGAAATAGCATTATTTTAATGAGTGTACTTTTAAAAATTAGAGTAAATTATCTGTGTTAAATCGGAAAGTAAAATTAAAGACCAAGTTCAGTCCAGAAGCAATATTCACGAGGCAATAAATTAAGCACTACCTGCACCAGGCCAGAAATTCTCGATTGTCTTGGCTCTCCTTACTGGAGTAACGCAATAGCTGTGAAGCTGGTAGCGTGTTGTGCTCGAGCACTTTCTACATCCTCTAGAGGTGTTCCTGAGCTCACACGCGAGTGTCGTATTGCCCCTTCCCCCCCGCCAGGCCACTGCATGCCGCAGGTGCTCCCGAGTACTCGGAGAAAGCCAGTCGAGAGTTAGCCTTATAGGATCCTGAGGCTCAGAAAGGCATGCCTCTGAGACAGCAAACCCTCCATCTAGCTACGGGTCGTGCGGGGCGCACTAGCTGATCTTCATTGTCCTATTTCAGCCCGTTAAGCTGTGCATCCTCGGTCCTCCTGCTGTGGGGAAAACCAGCATCGCTGAAGTACTGGCCAAGTACTACAAAATCCATCACATTAAGCTGAAGGATGTCATTTCCGAAGCCATTGCAAAGCTGGTATCTCTCTTAACAATTTGATTGGGAATTTTTGTTGTTGTTGTTTTTTCTGAAGTGAGAAGCGGGAAGGCAGAGAGACAGACTCCCACATGCACCCGACCAGGGAGGGGGTGGTGCTCAGCCCCTCTGGGGCCCTGCTCTGCTTCACCCAGAGTCATTCTAGTGCCTGAGGCGGAGGCCATGGAGCCATCCTCAGCACCCAGGCCAATTTTGCTCTAATGGAGCCTTGGCTGCGGGAGGGGAAGAGAGAGACAGAGAGGAAGGAGAAGGGGAGGGGTGGAGAAGCAGATGGGCGCTTCTCCTGTGTGTCCTGGCCAGGAATCAAACCTGGGACTTCCACATTCCAGGCCTGACCACTGAGCCAACCGGCCAGGGCCTGGGAAGTTTTATATTTTAAACAAGACTTTTCTTAGTTGTGTGATAAAGAACCACTGTTTTTACATGGCATCTTATAAAGAGATTTGTCACTTTTGTTGGATTTTGTTGTTAGTCCCACTCATAGAAGCACTGAATCCACAGTGTTTTTCTCGAAGAGATGAAAGCATGGGTTGCTCTTGATATTTTTTTAAATTATTTGATTTTTAATTTTTATTTTTTATTGATTTTAAAGAGAGGAAGGAAGAGAGAGGGAGAGAGACAGGAACATCAATCTGTTCCTGTATGTGCCCTGACCAGGGATCGAACTGGCAACCTCTGTGCTTCCGGACGATGCTCTAACCAACCGAGCCATCCGGCCAGGGCTGCCCTTGAAATTTAGTCTGTCTCCAGCTGTTCCTCAAAATATGTCTTGTATTCTCACTGTTGACTGGAACCTTTTATTAATTTTAAAAAAACTCTTGATATACACTTCTCAGGATATTATCAGACAGTTTATTTATAAGGTGCTTTTTTTTTTTTTTAAAGAAAGGCTTTATTTTCTTAGAGCAGTTTTAGGTGCACAGCAAAACTGAGAGGCAGAATCAGAGATTTCCCGTATGCCCCTGCCCCTCCTATGGCAGATGGTGAGGGAGAGCAGGGCAGCAGCCAATGGGGGGGGGGGTCCCTGTCGTGTGCAGGAGGCGGTCGTGGCCCTTAAGTACGGAGCAGAGGGAGAAGAAGGGGATGAGGAGGAAGAGGAGGAGAACGTGTACGAGGCACAGGAGCTCTTGGATAGCATCAAGGAGAGCATGGAGCAGAATGCAGGTAGCGCCCAGCAGGGGGCGGGCTGGCCTTGCTAACGGTGGGTTTTCATTTCTTTGTGTTTGTGTTTAATTTTTCCATTGATTTGAGAGAAAGAGATGGGGGGGAGAGAGAGAGAGAGAGAGAGAGAGAGAGAGAGAGAGAGAGAAGCATCAGTTCGGTCCACCTAGGTGTTCCATTTAGCTGTGTGCTCATTGGCTGCTTCTCACACGTGCCATGACTGCGGTCAAACCTGCGACCTCTGGCACGTGGGGGTAGGGGAGTGACACTCTATCCACTGAGCCACCTGGCCAGGGCACAGTGGTTTTGGTTTTTGTTTTTTATTTCTACAGGTAGACAGCACAACACTTTTATTTTTAAATTTATTTTGTTTTTCTAATTTGGTCTGTGAGTCTTTTTGGTTTCATTTCTTTGTTATAAAAGACTGCTTTTTTTTTTTTTTTTTTTGCTATTATAAGTATAGAAATTATGACAACCACAAAGGAGTTTCATTTATAATCTCTCTCTTCTCCCACCCCAGAAAAAAAAAAAGAAGTCACCATTAATATTTTGGTGGTTGATCAAAGGATGGGAAAGAACTACCCAAGTTAAAAAATAAAATCAAATAAACCAACTGTGTAGTCACAAATATTGTATAAGCATCAAAAATCATTAATTAAGCCCTGGCCGGTTGGCTCAGTGGTAGAGCATCGGCCTGGCGTGCAGGAGTCCGGGTTTGATTCCCGGCCAGGGCACACAGGAGAAGCGCCCATTTGCTTCTCCACCCCTTCCCCTCTCCTTCCTCTCTGTCTCTCTCTTCCCCTCCTGCAGCCAAGGCTCCATTGGAGCAAAGTTGGCCCGGGCGCTGGGGATGGCTCTGTGACCTCTGCCTCAGGCACTAGAATGGCTCTGGTTGCAACAGAGCGACGCCCCGGATGGGCAGAGCATCGCTCCCTGGTGGGCGTGCCGGGTGGATCCTGGTCGGGCGCATGCGGGAGTCTGTCTGACTGCCTTCCCATTTCCAACTTCAGAAAAATACAAAAAAAATCATTAATTAAAAAGCAAAGGACAAACTAGGAGAAAATACTTGCCACCAATATGACAGAGTTAGTGTCCTTAATATATAAAATACTCAGGCAAACTAATAAGAAAATCATTAAATTCTTAATAGAAAAAAAATTAATGAATAACCTGGACCCATAATCAATGCTGCAAGGAATACATACAAATCAATGGGAACATATTCCTACTCATGTTTGGACATAAGAAACATCCAAACATGTAAAGATATTTATTTATTTATTTTTTTGTATTTTTCTGAAGTTGGAAACGGGGAGGCAATCAGACAGACTCCTGCATGCACCCAACCGGGATCCACCCGGCATGCCCACCAGGGGGCGATGCTCTACTGATCTGGGGCGTTGCTCTGTTTACAACCAGAGCCATTTTAGCACCTGAGGCAGAGGCCACAGAGCCATCCTCAGCGCCCAGGCCAACTTTGCTCCAATGGAGCCTTGGCTGTGGGAGGGGAAGAGAGAGACAGGGAGGAAGGAGAGGGGGAGGGGTGGAGAAGCAGATGGGCGCTTCTCCTGTGTGCCCTGGCTGGGAATCGAACCCAGGACTCCTGCACGCCAGGCCGACGCTCTACCACTGAGCCAACCGGCCAGGGCTGTAGAGAATTTTTATAAGAGTTTTAGCCAAATTGAAGACATGTGCTGAGGCGCAGGATCCCAAGTGCTCCGGAGAATGACAGCGTGCGGCTTCGTTTATGCATCTGCGATGAAGGGGAGGACCAAAGGGAGATTACATGAAAGTGGGGGGAAGCGAGGCGAGGACTCGGTTACAGGACAGTGAACAAAGTTATGTGCTCCCTTGAGGGTGAATACCCCCCTTTAGGTGGTTACTTCTGACGTGTCAGCCCAGGTGCACACGAACAATGGGGTGGCCACGCTTAAAACCTTTCACTGAAAAGTTATGTCCTGGAGCATGACTGCCCACCGCGACCTGCCCAGTTAGGGGCTCATGATCAATCACCCTGCGGTGTTACTTTCCATATAGAAACCCCCCTTTTTTTCATCCATACTCACCTGGTAATTTTAGCCAGTTGAACAAATTCATCACAGTCAAGTGTCACTATCAACTCAAAATCTAGACTCATTTTTTCCCCCACCCTGCTATGGAATTTAAGGCTGGTCCCACTGCAACCCCGAGATAGTAAGTAAGTGGCCTCATTGTGTATTCATGCTTTAAGAAGTCCATTCAAATACATACACACAAACTGGGCTTTGAACTGAGATGTTTCTAAGGGAGCTTGCTACCAAGCCGGAAAACCATCAGTTAGCAGTTATTAGAAAAACAAAACCGCTTCATTTTTATACTTTGACGGTTGAGTTCCTCCATCAAGCTGGTTATGCTAGTATCGTCTGCAGACTAGTCCCATCGTGGGATCTGCAGACCAGTCCCATCGTGGGATCTGCAGACCAGTCCCATCGTGGGATCTGCAGACCAGTCCCATCGTGGGGACTGCAGACCAGTCCCATCGTGGGATCTGCAGACCAGTCCCATCGTGGGGACTGCAGACCAGTCCCATCGTGGGATCTGCAGACCAGTCCCATCGTGGGGACTGCAGACCAGTCCCATCGTGGGGACTGCAGACCAGTCCCATCGTGGGATCTGCAGACCAGTCCCATCGTGGGATCTGCAGACCAGTCCCATCGTGGGGACTGCAGACCAGTCCCATCGTGGGGACTGCAGACCAGTCCCATCGTGGGATCTGCAGACCAGTCCCATCGTGGGGACTGCAGACCAGTCCCATCGTGGGATCTGCAGACCAGTCCCATCGTGGGGACTGCAGACCAGTCCCATCGTGGGGACTGCAGACCAGTCCCATCGTGGGATCTGCAGACCAGTCCCATCGTGGGGACTGCAGACCAGTCCCATCGTGGGGACTGCAGACTAGTCCCATCGTGGAGACCCTCGTACAACGGGAGTTTCTCCCCTTACTCTTTATCACACACATTTGGTTTCTTGTCTCTGTTTACTTCTCCCATCTTGCTAGTGGCTGTTGCTGATCCCCAGGGTTGGACTGGAGCAAGAGGGACTTAGGGGACTCTGGCCCATTAACTCAGTTGGTTAGAATGTTGTCCTGAAACGCTAAGGTTGTGGGTTCAATCCCCTGTCAAGAAATATACAGGAAGAGACCAATGAATGCATGACTAAGTGGAACATGAACACCCCACCCCTACCCTTTCTCCCTTCCTCTCTGTCTGTCTAAAAATCAATCAATCAAACAAATAAAAAAGGAGGTTAGAGAAGGACAGAGATGTAAACTGGCCTTGGGTGACAGGTGACCTGAGTGCTTGCTGCTCCTTGCTGGTGTGCTTTCACGGGCCACTGAGGATGCGCCTGCCTTACCCTGAGGCACTGCTCCTGAGCGCCCTCCCCACCTTCTGGCCCTCCACCCTTTTGTCTTCCAGGTGGCCCTTCCCAGCTACTCACCTTCAGTGACCCTTGCCCCTCCACACCCTCCTTCCCCCAGGCTGCGCCTATCTGTTTTCAGTGGTGGAGACAATGGCTTTGTTAGCATACTCCAAGTGTCCACTTATACCAGCGGGCATTTCTGCCTTAGTCCCTGCTTTGATGTGGGCCACGCTGGGAGGAAATGGGATTTCAAGGCCCAGGGAGTGTCCTCAGAGGGAAGGAAGGTGTGCAGAAAACACAGACTGATGCTTTGCCATGTACCACTGCCCCTGCCTCACCCGGGGGAAGCTGGGAGGTGCTGTCCTAGTTTAGTCTCAGAGTCCTGGCGTCCACCATCTGGGGAAGAGGAAAAACCCAACATAAGACATTCCATGGTGGGCACACCTGTGGAAAGACATCTGGCCAGGCCACATTAAAGGGGGCGGAGCACTTGAGATCTTGCTTCCTGAGATGTCATCAATTTGACTCAAAGTCTTATAAAAATTTTCTTAAAAACATAAGAAATAAAGGGTAGATGACAGGGATGTTTAGGAATCCACAGGTGTGCGTGGCCATGTGTACGTGCACTCTAAGCCTGGGGTGTAAGGACAGAAAGTGGGCGCTGGGGTAGCGAATGAGGCCACTCCAGAAGAGAGGCAAGAACCAGATGAGACAAACACTGGACAATATTTTTTGACAGAGACTTATAGAATAGGTCTTCGCAAGGACCCAAAAGTCTGATCCAAGGACGTCATGTAACAGGACGGTGTGACGTACCCACTGTACCTCTGCTTTCTCACTCCTAAACTCCAAGGGCCCTTCTTTTGCTTCTGTAACCTGGCTCCTGAGCCACGCAGCCCAACTGGCTCACTTTTCTACCTCTGTAACTTTCTAAATCGACTTTCTTTAATAATTTGGAAAAAAAAATTTTTTTTTAAATAAGCCAAGGTTTTTAGGGGTGGAAGGCGGATTTCTGAGTATGCGCCTTTGCTTTACCAAGGACGCCTTTGGAAATGGAAAGTAGAGTGCTTAAATGGCACCTGTCTTTGAATACTAGCAAATCCCTTGACAAAAAATAATTGTTTTTATGTCTTTGCATCATTGTAAGCCTTACTGGGAAGTAATGTCGGATCATTTTGAAAAATTTCATTATGTTAAATAACACTTTTGATTATGTTTTATCTCGGCCATAATATTTAAATTTCTGAAAGACAGTTATTTTCTGAATCAGTTACTTACTACTTAACGATTAGTGTGACAATGAAATGTAGAAGATAGGAGAGATGTTTTGATTAGGTCATTTTATTGTCATTAATAAAGTGATAAAAAGAGTGATAAAAAGATGCCAAACACTATTTATTTTATCTTATAGAAACATGATAAACTGGAAATGTAGTACTACCCTAGAAACAGTTCAGAGATCAATTTCTAGAACTTGCCAGACTCACATCACCATAATAATGTATATATAAAGCAAAGTATGGGCAGGGCCTTGTTTTGGAAATGATAGCTGATCAATAATTATGATAAAATAATAAATGGATATTGTCTGTGAAGAGGGAGAAAATTTCCCCTATCCTCCTAGGTTCTTTCGGTTGGTCTAATTAAATCACCATGAGGCTGACCTGTGGTGGCGCAGTGGATAAGGTGTCCACCTGGAACACTGAGGTCACCAGTTCAAAACCCTGGACTTGCTGGGTCAAGGCACATATGAGAAGCAACTTATAAATTGATGCTTCCTACTTCTCCCCTCACCCCTGCCTTTCTCTCTCTCTCCTCTCTCTAAAATCAATAAATAAAATCTTTTTCAAAAATCTACACAAGACAGATTAAAAAGAGAAAATGACCATATTTACTTACATATGTACATGGGAACAGCCCTATACATGAGAGAGTCAGAGACCACGTGCACATGAGAGACACAGACAGAAAGGGAAAATGAGGACGATAAAACATTCCGAGCTAGGGATAGGTCCCGAGGGGAGGAAGGTCATGTACAGGACGATAAGAAAAGCCGATGTTCGGTAATTAGTAGTTTGTCCTACCATACAGATAGGTAAAATAAATATATATTTCTGATGATAACTCTTATTATGAGCAAGGCCTCTAGTTTAAAGGAGAGAGAAAAATTTTCCTTGAACTCAAAAAGTCTCAATTGCCTTAAGTTCAAAATAATTCACAGGTAAAAGTGCACATTTTGGGGAGGTCTGTTCTGAACCCCTACATCTTTAATGACTGCGCCGTTTTATTTATTTATTTATTTATTTATTTATTTATTTATTTATTTTTATTTTTTTGTGTATTTTTCTGAAGCTGGAAACGGGGAGGCAGACAGACTCCCACATGTGCTGGACCGGGATCCACCTGGCATGCCCACCAGGGGCGATGCTCTGCTCATCTGGTTGCTCTGTTGCAACCAGGGCCATTCTAGCGCCTGAGGCAGAGGCCATGGAGCCATCCTCAGCACCCGAGCCAACTTTGCTCCAATGGAGCCTTGGCTGTGGGAGGAGAAGAGAGAGACAGAGAGGAAGGAGAGGGGGAGGAGTGGGGAAGCAAATGGGTGCTTCTCCTGTGTGCCCTGGCCGGGAATCAAACCCGGGACTCCTGCAAGCCAGGCCGATGCTCTACCACTGAGCCAACCGGCCAGGGCTGACTGCGCCATTTTAGAACAAACTCACTCCTCCCCAGCCTCCCCAGGCAATTGCAGTGGCCAAGGCTTGAGAGGGACCTGCCCAGGGGACCAAGGTCAAAAATTCCATTTGGACTGGAAAAGACAAGGACAGGGAATTGGGGAGGCATGACATTTTCTGCCGCTTTATAATTAAGTTTATTTTCTTGAATTTGAAGTTTTTTTTAATTATTTTTATTTATTTATTCATTTTAGAGGAGAGAAAGAGAGAAAGAGAGAGAGAGAGAGAGAGAGAGAGAGAGAGAGAGAGACGGGGGGGAGGAGCAGGAAGCATCAACTCCCATATGTGCCTTGACCAGGCAAGCCCAGGGTTTCGAACTGGCAACCTCAACAGTCCAGGTTGACGCTTTATCCACTGCGCCACCACAGGTCAGGCCATTTTCTGCCGCTTTAAAGAGGATGGTGCTCTTGGGGCTCCAGTCAAGTCTGGTTTTTATTCAAATGCATCAAATGCTTGCTGAGCACCTACTGGCATGTGCCAGCAACACACATGCATACAACCTCCACTCACCCAACGGAAGCATTTACCATTACGTAGGAAAGTGACGGAGGTATAATATCAAATCAGAACTGAGCGGACCTACTGTCGTGTAGGAATGCACTGGATTTCTCCACTTACTCCGTAATCAGCTGTCCCCGGAAGCTGTGGCCACCGCGGGCAGTCTGGAGATGCAGACATCAGCATTTGTTTCTGTTCCTCCTCGGAGACGAGCTCATTGGGGTCTCCTACTTTGTTGTGCATTAGAATTCATGTGTTGTGTTCGAGACCCAAAACCACGTATTTTTCACTGTGATGGAAAACATAAGGGATTTGCAATAGCAACTTTGACTACGGTATAATTTTTCAGATGACTATAGGAATGTGTCTCTACAATAATATATATATATTTTTTCTTTTTATTAGGCCGACTGGAAGATCAATATATAATTCGATTTATGAGAGAAAAGCTAAAATCTATGCCTTGCAGGAACCAAGGTTTCATTTTGGATGGGTTCCCAAAGACCTACGATCAAGCCAAAGACGTGTTCAGCCGTGAGTCTGAGCACTCCCTCTGCTCTGAAGAGTTACATTCTGTTAGGTTGTGACTTTACAGGGCAGAGCAATAGTCACCCAGTCAAAATGAGTGACTGCTAGTTAAAAGAGTTTAATTTTTTAGCTATCCACGGTAATAATATGTAATAAACGGGACAATGTACCTTTTGTTTTTATTAGAAGAAGAAGACGAGGAGGAGGAAGAAATCAGAGGCAAAATGTTTCCCTTTGATAAATTAACCATGCCTGGTAAGTTTAAAATATTTCTGCAAGGTCCTGTTTCAAGAACTGCCACTTGATAGCTCTTTTGTACCAGAATTATCTCTTTAATGTTACTAAAGTAGATTTATTTTTTAGGGGGAAAAAAATTTAAATGATACACTTAAAATCAAATTTCCAAACTAAGGAGTGCATTGGGGGTAAATATTTGTGCTATTCAAGTTCTCTGAGAATGTCTGTCTCTGCTGCTCCTTCCGATAACAAAGCCTGACTTCTGAGTCAGCTGGCGAGACCCCCAGGGACTGGGTCCCTGCCACCCCTACTTGTTCTGGGGGCCGGCGATGCCGTCGCCTCTACCAGGAGGCGTTCAGAATCCAGAACTGAGACTGGGCAGGGGAAAAAAGCTTGTGGGCACCCTGTGAACTCCACGGGCGAATTTCTCCGATCACATATTTACACAGAGATTTCACAAGAGAAGCATAAACAACTTATTCTGCGAGAAAGGAGCTGCTGAGCAACTGGCAGACATGTCTTCTGACCTTGCCGTGAACTCTCAAACGTTTTCCTCTCTTTTCTTAAAAAAAAAAAAGAAAAAAAATCAGTTTGCATGAGGTGTAATCATAGGAGATGATTTTTGCCTGTATGGTAAATACAAGCTATTTTCTCTCTTTCTTTCTTTTTCTTTTTCTTTTTGTATTTTTCCAAAGTGAGAAGCAGAGGGGATGCAAACAAACAGACTCCCGTGTGCACCTGACAAGGATCCACACAGCATGCCCACCAAAGGGCGATGCTCTGCCCATCTGGGGCATTGCTCTGTTGCAACCGGAGCCATTCTAGCGCCTGAGGTGGAGGCCATGGAGCCATACTCAGCGCCCGGGCCAACTTTGCTCCAATGGAGCCTTGGCTGCAGGAGGGGAAGAGAGAGAGAGGAAGGAGAAGTGGAAGGGTGAAGAAGCAGATGGGCGCTTCTCCTGTGTGCCCTGGCTGGAAATCGAACCCGGGACTTCCACACGCCCGGCCGAAGCTCCACTGCTGAACCAACCGGCCAGGGCCAATACAAGCTATTTTCAACAACTTAGTACAGGGTTGTGTTGCAGAGAGGTAGAATCCCCTCAACCCTCGCCACTCTTTTTTAGTTCTTACAGCTGGACTAATAATAAAATAATGAAATTGACATAAGACTCCATTAACAGGAGAAACACCAACTTTTATATATGGGCAGAGAAGAATCATCATATGATGCTTCAGATCCTAAAAAGAGCCTCAAAGAAAAAAATCAAACCAGGCACTTTTTAATACTTTTTCAGACAAAGAAACAATGAACTGATGAGAAATTGACAGAAGAAAGTTAGTGGTCAGCAAAAAGAAATCCAAGCAAGTTGTGGGCCTTCCTCTCAGGAACCTGAACAGGACCAGGCTTGAGCTGTGACTGGCCACTGGCGAGGGCGTCACAGGCTGCTGTAGGCGCGCGCGCGCGCACACACACACACACACACACACACACACACCGGGGCTCTCTGAGCTCTGTGATAAGGTTGTCTCTCGGGAGGGTGCCGGTCACATGGCAAAGTTATCTCCTGCTCTTAGGGGGACCGAGAGGTCAAGGTTTTCTTCTTGCACAGTTTTTTTAAGCAACTTTAATTCCAAATGATCGATCTGCCACTGTGGGTTATCTTGGGGTGGGCTGTCCTGGGCCCCGAGAGCTGTTACTCAGAAGGGACTGTTCACTCGTGTCAAAGTCCCCAAGAAAGTCAGTTCACGGCTGTAACCCTCTCCTCCTCTTGGTCGAGGCAGAGCTTCCGAGGAGGCCTGTGGAAGCCCTGAGACCCCCAGCGGAAGCCGTCCTCAGGGATGGGGGTTCGTGGCAGCAACACGAAAGGGGTGGGTTGTCTCACATTCCCCCTTTGTTTATGTATTTGCTTCAGAAAAGGTTATAAAGTGAACTCCATTACTCTAAATAACCGGGTCTGTCCAGTTTATGAGAGTTTATCACTTCTGGGCACTATTCATTCGCTGCAGACCTTGTCATAAACCCTCCTGTTCTTGCTGAGACATGAATAGACAAGATTCAGCTCAGCGAACCATCCGTCCTGCCCCAGGCAGCTCAGGAGGGTGGGCTTGCTCCTTGACCCTCCCCACTACCCCCCCAGGCAGCTCAGGAGGGTGGGCTTGCTCCTTGACCCTCCCCACTACCCTCCCAGGCGGCTCAGGAGGGTGGGCTTGCTCCTTGACCCTCCCCACTACCCTGCGAGGTGGGGATCACTCCCGTGTTTGCCCGCCGGAACGGACTTACCCGAGTCCACTTCGCTGGTAAACGGGAGGGCTTAGACTCACTCCCAGGCGCTTCCCGCTCCACAGCCTCCTCACCATGGAATCAGTGAGAGCCCTCCACAAGATAAAGACATGGAAACAGAGCTAAAATGACGAATGCTTTGTAAAACCTAGCTAGCCTTGGGAAGGGCAGCCTCCCCCCAGCTCGATAAGGCCCCCAAAAGACGTCGAAACACCATTAAGATACCTAAAATAACATGATTAATACCAGCACCCGCGCTTGATTTGAACGATAGCACATTTGAATGGATGGTAACCAAGTCTTGGGGGTAAATCATTGCATTTTACCTCTGCTGCCTGCACATATCCAGTTTGACTGTTTTCAGATTTCTTAGTTGAAAGAGACAAATTTTAAAGTTGTACCTACCTGATAAATATGGAAACATTTGTTAAAACTTAGATTTTCACATGACTCCAGAGAGCCACATACAGTGACCTCTTTGTTTTGAACAATCTGACCAAGCAGAAATCTACTACTCGCCGTCCACGGTTAGCCAGCGCAAGAGAAGTGTGCGTTCTGAATAATTATCTCAAGCTACTGCAAAATCCTGACTTTCTTCCTGAGTCGGAAAAAGACCTCAAAAAATATACCATCTGGTGGGAGATATATTTTATCATATTAAAATCCTTTGAACATTGGAAGCCAAGTATATCACTCATTATTCACAATATTTGATTAACTAGAATCTTCCATCTCCCCATATTGGAAGAAAGATACAGCATTTTATTTTGAAATTCACAGATTTTTAAAGAGGTAGTTATTAAATCTTGACCTAGATAACTGACATCATGGAGCTTAGATTTAATTTCCAATAAATTTATTGACATAATTTTTATTTAAGTACTATACCAGCATTTGGGGTCTAGCTATCTCCTTTTCTTTTTAAAACATAGCTTGGACCAAACATGAGCATCTAAATGAAACAACCCTGGCTGGGTGGTTCAGTTGGTTAGAGCATCATCCCAATACGCCAAGGTTGCGGGTTCAATACCCAGGCAGGGCACATACAAGAGACAACCAATGAATGCATGGTGTATCTCTCTTTCCTTTCCTAGCTCTCTAAAATTAATATAAAATAAATAAATAAACTAAATTAAATTAGGTCAAAATAGTGGTGGCATCAGACTATGATTATGAATTTACAGGATCTATTCCACAAGCTCTGTCCTCAATGTTAATTTTCACTGTTAACACACAAAGCAGACAATGTTCACATATGTTCCCTATGCTCCACGGGCACATCCTGCTCTGAGCTCTGCACTTAATAGTTTTCTTGCTCATTCAAGAGAGCATATTAGTCCTGACTCGTGGTAGCACAGTGGATAAAGCCTCGACCTACAATGCTGAGGACCCAAGTTTGAAATCCCGAGGTCACTGGCTTGAGTGCAGGCTCGTCTATAAACATGATTCCCACGATCACTGGCTTGAACCCAAAGGTTGCTGGCTTAAAGCCCAAGGTCGCTGGCTTGAGCCCAAGGTCGCTGGCTTGAGCAAGAGGTCACTGGCTTGGCTGGAGGCCCTACAGTCAAGGCACATATGAGAAGCAATGAACAACTAAAGTGCCACAGCTATGAGTTAGTGCTTCTCATCTCTCTCTCTCTCTTCCTGTCTGCCTGTCTCTTTTTCTCTCTCTTTAAAAAAATAAATAAAATAAGAAAGCATATTAGAATGCAATTAAATGAGAATGGCATTATTACGTAGCAAACCAATACAATTTTAAATAAAAATTAAATCATTCCCAAGCTTCGCCAGGCCCTGACAGGTAACTAGTTATTTGCCATGCCATGTCTGCTGGCCGTATGCTGACCAGTGTGCTGTGGTGAGGACATCTGAGAAGAGTAACTCGCCTAGAAAGTTAATGTCACTGACCTGCACCTTCACCAGTCATTCATTCACTCAACAAATATCCACTGAACTTACACTAGATGCTGGAGAAACAGCTGCTTTCATGGTTCAAAAGAAGATCACAGGTGGGTGAAATGACATCGTCATTAATACGATCCACGTGTGAAAACATAGATGCGTGCTGACCACGTTGTCCTGGATATAGATGTTTCACAGCCCGCGGCATGAAGGGAGGACCACAGTGCACCATGGAAAAATAAAACCTCAAGGAGAGTTCTCATTTTTGGTAATTTGGCAAATCAGCCATTAAAGCATTTTGCTTATAGCCGCCGGTTTCTTTGGAGATTGACTGGGAGGCTGATGATAGCTACCATGGGGTTATCAGAGATTTACTATTTGTAACTTCTGCTGCTTTTATTAAAGGGATGGAAAGAAGGAAAGAAGGGAGGGAGGGAGGGAAGGAGGGAAGGAGGGAGGGGGAGAGAAGGAGAGAGGAAGGAAGGGAAGGGAAGGAAGGAAGGAAGGAAGGAAGGAAGGAAGGAAGGAAGGAAGGAAAGAAGGAGGGAGGGAGAGGGAGGGAGGGAGGGGGGAGGGAGTTTAAGAAAAATAATAGATTCCCACAAATACCAACTAGTCAGGCCTCAGAGGGTTGTCTCTGAGAATGTTCCTCATGAGCAACATGAGGTCTTGGCTGCCAACCAGAGGTTTTCCTGTCCACGAGCACCTGCTGGTTAGTAACCCACATCGTCCCTGGGTTAACTCAGGAGCCTCTCCTTCTCCCCAGAATTGGTGTGCGCGCTGGACGCCTCAGATGAGTTCCTGAAGTTCCGGGTGATGAATCTGCCCGAGAGCCTTGTGGCGGGCACCCACTACAGCCAGGACCGCTTCCTCCGCGTCCTGAGCAACTACCGGGACATCAACACCGAAGATGAGACGGTCCTCAACTACTTTGATGAGTTTGAAATCCACCCGATACATATTGGTATGAAATGAAGTCAGGGATCGTGTGAATTTGCACAGCCACCGCCAAGTGTCAGGACCCCCCCCCCAGGCAACCCCAGAGCAAGGCGACGGTAGGGGTGGGGGTGGGGGGATGGGAGAGCTGGGAAGTCACAGGATGGACAGGGCACTT
This sequence comes from Saccopteryx bilineata, assembly GCF_036850765.1. NCBI lineage: Eukaryota > Metazoa > Chordata > Mammalia > Chiroptera > Emballonuridae > Saccopteryx > Saccopteryx bilineata. The sequence goes on along the minus strand of NC_089493.1, from coordinate 8,821,764 downwards.
CTCCTGGGGAGTCCTCCTGGAGGGCTTGGTGGGGGAGTGTCACTGTTATATAGAAACATATATTATGAAATGGAATACCAACATTTTAAAAGGCATTTCAAAGAAACGTGTTTGCTGTCGGCTGCTCTGGGCCATTCATTCCCGCAGCTTCTTTGGGGACAGCATGTCAGTTGTCATAGCTGTTTCCACTTCCCTTGGCTTAGTGAACCCCTCAAATTCCTTTCTGCTGAGCTAGAAACCTGACACTTCCTCCTTTGTTGAGAAAAGTCCCGGCTTGGTGGGAGCTTAGTGGCCAGGCTGATTTCTAGGGCCTCCGGAGGAGGCCTCTCTTAACCCCCCTCCCAAGAGCCAGATGGGGCAACATCTGGACCCTGAAGTATTGGGAGGCTTAGAGCTAATTCCAGTTCTGGCTCTGCCTCGGTTTTCTCATCTGTGAAACAGGAGAATAATCCCTGGCTTGTACAGTTCTTCCAAATGGTAGAGATAAGAGATAGGAAGTATCTAGCACACGGAAGGAGTTCAGCTAGTGGTGATTTTGTTTTTACTACCAACACTAAGGCATAAAATGGCCTATTGAGAAATGACAAGGCAGCACTGCTTATTAACCTGCACGTTCATCTCCGTTTTGCACCCTCAGAAGTGATTGGGTTTTGCCCTCATCTGACCGTGTCTGTGCATATTGGATATATTTTATATATTTCCTGTGTAAAGCTAAGGACTTGACATCTGCTAATATGAAAAGTCCTTTACCCTACTTAATTAGAGAACTAGGAAAAAAATGATGAGCAAATTTCACAAAAATAGCAATTGTCATCTTTTCAGTAAAACCCCAGAAATTATTTATGGAAAGATCGGGAGAGCCCCAGGGAGGAACGTTGAGAGATGCAGAAAGAATGGGTGGAGAGAAGGTATGGCCATGGGGCTCCTGTCTCCTCCCGCACCCAGCAGGCACAGTCAGCCTTATCTCCACGCTGACAACTGGGAGAGAAACACAAGCAAAGCGAGAAACTATCACAGGAGGGCGTGGGGGAGGGTGTCAAGGTCAGGAAGGCAGCCCGGCCTCAGAAGGGTCTGGAGCAGCCTGGGAAGGTGCTGGCGCCCGCACCCTCCCTCCGCATCGCTGAACTCCACCTCTGTCTCCTGTCCCTTACCTCTCTCACCCTTTGGACCAGAATCTCTCTCTCCTCTCTGGCTCACGTGGTGGCCTGGGGCAGCCCTACAACCTAGAGTTTCCGTGTTCCCAGGAGCCAAGCCTAGCGCTGGACATGACTTTCAGTCATAATTCCACATTCCAAGGAGGCAGGTCAGAGGCCACGTGGTGCCGTTTGGTCAGGTGCCCATCCCGCCCCATCCACAGACCCCCCCCCCCCACACACACACACCAGGGTCAGGGCAGAAGTGTTCCTGGGGCAGCACTGTTCTCCGTGAGCCCCTCCTCCAAAAGTGACCCTTCTCAAATATGTTTCAGAGCCCTTTCAAGCACCTCAAGGTTGTAATGACGCTACTAGAGGAAGCAGAAAAAAAAACATTTAAATGCTAGTAGTGTTTAGGCACCAGCAGAAGTGAGTTTTTGTTTCTGTTTTTGCCCTTTTTTGGGGGCTTGCTTCTACCCACCAGTTGATGCACTGGCCCTGGTCTTCCCCTATTCCCGTGTTAGAACCTGGTGGTGCCTGTAGTCTAGGTTAAGGTCATAGTGTGTACACCTGGGGTGGGGGAGGGTAGCACCACCCTGGCTGCGGGGGGTGGGGGGGTGGGGGCAGGGTTACAGGTTTCCTGGAAGAAGGCCAGGAGGTTCTGAGTGTTAGAATCCATGGGAGTCCGAAAGACCAGAGTAACAGGCTTTATTGAGAGGAAGAAAGAAACCCTGCCGGGCACTTCTCCTTGGGGAGAAGAGCACCAGTTACAGACTAGGGGCGAGTTATATAGTGTTTGGGAGAGCCTGAGGGGATACCGAGGTAAAAGTCTTGGTATGTCCAAAATGCTCCTCCTTGGGGGCTTGGAGCATGTGGGTGTTGAATCAAAAGTCCTGGTGTGTCCGGAGCCCCTCCTTGGGGCGGCTTGTCAGCTTTTTGGAATTCCTCTGTCTCAGGGGCGATAGTCCAGTAAGGGTGAGGTCTGACAGATAAGCGGAACATCAAGAGGGCAGTTTGGAATTCACGTATCTATCACTGAGTACCAAAACACACCCAGTGCACACCCTTGATGCAGACACTTTCCAAGAAAACCCAAGAGGGTGGTGTCGAATTTACCAATAAGCCCTTTTTTCTCTTTTTTTTTCTTGGTCCTGATATTTACATGAGTCAGTCTGGAGTTTGGACTTTTTCCTATTCAAGTAGGCTAATTGAAATGGTTAATTTTTTATTAAATATATATAAACTGAAACCATGTTCCAGAATAATTGATCCTCAGAAACAGAGCCAGAGAAACCCAACACCACCCCGGACAGCACCCTGTCCAGCCTCCATCCGACAAGCACAGGACCTCTTCCGGTGAAAACCCCCAGTTGAAGTGCTTCCGTCAAGGCTTGCTTGTCTTGAGGAAGTCCATTCCCCACCCCCATCCATCCACTTAAGTTAACAGTTGACCGTCAGCATGTGACGACCAGAGCCCAGTCTTTCTTCCTCCTGTTTCCCCGACACGGGTCGGAGGTCTGCCAGGGTGACAAAACATTCTGATCTGTGCTTGCAACTAGAAAAGGAAGCCCCAGGGCGGTCTAACGGATCATCACAAGTTCACGGTGGTGAAGAATCTCCCCCAGATATGGTCTCGGAATATATTGCAGGCAGGCCCAGAATTGAAGTCCTTGTTTATCACCTCTCTCTCTCCCGGTATTTCAAGAGGTAGGAAAACCGGAAGACGCCCAGAACAGACTCGCCATCAAACATCTCATCAGAGAGATTGGGGAGCCTCGAAACTTTGGTTTAACGGATGAAGAAAAGGCAGAAGAGGTGCGGAGGGCGGCCGAGGAACACATGGCCAGGGCGGCAATGGAGGAAGCCAACCGGCAGCAAAAGGAAGCCTTGGAGACTGCAGAGAAGATGGCCCGCTGGGAGGAGTGGGTGAGTGGGTGCGCGTGCCTGTGCACCTGTGTATGCTCCTCCGCGCGCACACACAGCAAAGCCATTTAGGACGGCTGCACTCTCCCATCCTGGTATAGAGAACTATCACAGAAATACCCCAAATAAGTTGTGCTTGTTAGTTTCTTTCTTTCTTTCTTTTTTTTTTTTTTTTTTTTTTGTGGCAGAGACAGAGAGTCAGAGAGAGGGACAGATAGGGACAGACAGGAAGGGAGAGAGATGAGAAACATCAATTCTTCGTTGCGGTTCCTAAGGTGCCGCAATGTGCAACGAAAAACTAATGATCGATGCTTCTCTCTCTCCGTTCCTGTCTGTCTGCCCCTGTCTATCCCTCTCTCTGATTCTCTCTCTGTCTCTGTAAAAAAAAAAAAAAAAAAAAAGAAGTGAGCATAGGGGTCCAGTTGATTATTTTCTAAATGACTAACCCATTGTTATAACACCATTTATATCTATTCTCTGCTGGTCGGAAATGCCATCTTTATAATAACGTGGTGAACATTTATAGCACAGTCTGCGTCCAGTACCTTAGGGGGTGAGTTGTGTGAAAGCGTTCTCCCTTTTCTGACTGTTTACCCCACCCCTATGTCCTCTCTGCAGAATAAGCGCCTAGAGGAGGTGAGAAGAGAAGAAGCAGAATTACTAGAGGCTCAGTCTGCCCCCCTGAGAAACTATTTAATGACCTACGTTATGCCGACGCTGACGCAGGGGCTGAACGAGTGTTGTAAGGTCAGACCGGAGGACCCTGTTGATTTTCTGGTAAGAGCTTGTTATCTTTTTTTTTTTTTTAATATCAATCTAAAAGTAAAATATACCTAAATGCTAAGCCAGTTGACATAGATAAATTGTGTGTCTGCTATTTCAGAAATAGCCTCTAATTCCTTCACAGTTTATATTAAGATTTTTTTTTTAAGATTTTATTTATTCATTTTAGAGAGGAGAGAGAAAGAGAGAGAAAGAGAGAGAGAGAGAGAAGGGGCGGGGAGGAGCCGGAAGCATCAACTCCCATAGGTGCCTTGACCAGGCAAGCCCAGGGTTTTGAACTGGGAACCTCAGCATTTGAGGTCAATGGGTTTATCCATTGCGCCACCACAGGTCAGACTATATTAAGATTTAAAAACAATTTTTTAAATTGAATTTATTGGGATGACATGTGTTAGTAAAATTATATAGTTTCAAGTGTACAATTCTATAACACATCATCTGCTTATTGTCCTGTGTGTTCACGACCCCAAGTCAAGTTCTCCTACTGTCACCATTTAACCGCTCTCCCCTCTTCTCTCTCCCCCACCTTTCCCTCTGCTGATCACCATACCTTTGTCTGTCTGTTGCTTAATCCTTTCGCCTTTGTCACCCAGCCCCCGCCAACTGCCCGCCCCTCTGACAGCTGCTAGTCTGTTCTCTGTATCTATGAGTCTGTTCCTATTTTGTCCATCAGATTCCACACAGAAGTGAAATTTTATGGTATTTGTCTTTCTCTGAAAGGTTTATTTCATTTAGCTATAGTAAGATTTTTATTACTCAAAAAAGTAAAAGATTTTTGTACTTTTATTTTTAAATTATAAATATTAATAGCACAAATACATGACTCATAAATATCCCGTAACTCCTCCTAATTGTTGACTTGTTTTTTCTTTCTTTCTCTCACTTATAGGCAGAGTATCTCTTCAAGAACAATCCCGCAACACAGTGACACTGGGAAGACCTCGTGCCGTAACCCCTTCCAGAGCTAGAGATGTCTTCGACCTTGTAATTTGAAAAATTGCTTTAAAATATGCTTTCCTAGTTTTTTGAAAATTCTTTCTTTTCCACTGCAAGCAAATATTTTATTAAGTGCAGTCAGTATAAAATGTTACATGGCAACAAGTGACTACTTCACTTCTCAAAGGTAAATTTGATAAGGTATCTGTGATGTAGCTCGTGGGACAAGCGTTGATTTAAATTTCATTCTTAATCCAAGAAGGCTTCACACTCATGTTTCTAGTAACTTACAGCAATGAGAAAAATCAGACAATACATTATTTGAGCATATAGGGTAATGAATTTACACATTTTGTTATGGCCTAAATGCCAGTGGTATTAGACATGCAAATAAATTAGGATGGTTTATGCTTTGTTGAGTCACACAGTGAGTCAGATGTGATTGTTTTCCACAAGACTGCTTTTTGAGTTTAAGGTCAGTGCCCCAACAAATGAGTCAGAGCACATTGCAAACCTCTTGGTAAAAAAAAATTCATGTAACAGAATGAATAATTCTAGTACTTATGATAATTAGAGAAGTTGACGAATTATTTTTAACAAACTAACTGTACAGTATAGGCATAAGGACTCAATCCCTACAGTCTCTAAAAATCCTATAATTCTCAGAATTACACTGAGTGAGAAATGTGTTTAGGTTTCTTTTAACGGTATATCTATTTTATCCCTTTAGATAATGTAATCTGAACATAACTATGCTACTTTTTTTATTGTAGTAAAATACACACAACATAAAATTTACCATTATAACCATGTTAAAGTGTGCAATTCAGTGGCACTGAGTACACTCAGTGTTGGTCACTCACCACCACAATCTAGCTCCAGAACGTCTTCACCCCAAATGTAAACCCTGTGTTCATTGAGTGGCCACTCCCCATTATCTCTCCCCCCAGCTCCTGGCAACCACTAGTCTGCTTTCTGTCTCTTCGGACTTCTCTACTCGGGATATTTTGTATAAACAGAATCATGCACTATGTGGCCTTCTGCGTCTGCCTTCTTTCACTTAGTATGCTTTCAAGACCCATCCATGCTGTAGCAGGTATCCGTACTGCCTTCCTTTTCATGGCTGAATAATATTCCATTGTGTGGCTAGACCACATTCGTTTTAATCATTCATTCGTTGGTGGACATTTGGGTTGTTTCCAACTTTAAATATTGTGACTACAGCTGCTGTGAACATTTGTGTGTGTGTGTTCTCATTTGAACACCTGTTGTCAATTCTTTTGGGTAGAGAGCGAGGAGTGGAATTGCTGTCATTTGGAAGGAAGTTCTATGTTTAACTGATTGAGGAGCTGCCAAACTGTTTTCCACAGTGGCCACATCATTTCACATTCCCAGCAGCAATATAGGAGGATTCTAATTTTTCTGCTCCTTACTAATACTTTGTATTTTGTGTGTGTGTGTTTAATGGTAATGAAGTGTGTATCACATCGTGTCTAAGCATCTCTTCATGTGCTTGCTGAACACTTGTACATCTTCTTTGGAGAAATGTATATTCAAGTCCTTTGCTCACGTTTTATTTGGTTTGTTGGTCTTTTGCTATTAAAGTATAAGAATTCTTTATATTTTCTGGATATAAGATCCATAGCAGTTAAAGATTTACAAATCTTTTCTTCCATTTTGTGGCTTGTCTTTTCATTTTCTTGATGGTCCCCTTTAATGCACAAAAGTTTTAAATTTTGATGACATCCAATTTACCTATTTTTTCTTTTGTTCCTGTGCACTATTTTTGACCCCTATATTTTAATAAAACTACTAAGTAAATATTTTTTTTTTTACTGAGAGAGACAGAAAAAGAGACACACAGAGTGAGGGACAGACAGGGATAAACAGACAGGAAGGGAGAGAGATGAGAAGCATCAATTCTTCATTGTGACAACTAAGGGTTGTTCATTGATTGCTTTCTCATATGTGCCTTGACCAGGGGGCTACAGCCGAGCCAGTAACCCCTTGCTCAAGCCAGTGACCTTGGGCTTCAAGCCAGCGACATTGGGGTCATGTCTATGATCTCATGCTCAAGCCAGCTACCCTGCGCTCAAGCTGGTGAGATCATGCTCAAGCCGGCAACCTCACGATTTCGAACCGGGGTCCTCTGTACCCCAGGCTGATGCTCTATCCACTGTGCCACTGCCTGGTCAGGCTCATTAGCCTTTATAATAGGTAACTTTTCATGCCTTCACGGTGGTTACATTTCATTACATTGCTTCTTCCTTCACTGAGAAAACCCAAACGATCAAAAGAGAGTCTGTCTCCTCACCCTCCACTCTACTGTGCCAGCCCCAGATGCCACCTTTTCCCGCCTGGATTTCTGCTGTCACCTCGCCTGCTCTTTTTTGTAACTTCTCTCAACATTTCAGTAAGGGGATCTTGTTGAATCAGAAGTGAGACCTGCCCCAAGCCCTCCAGTGGCTTTCCACCTCACCCGGAGTGAAAGGCCACGTCCTGGCCTGGGTCGCTGAGGCCCGATGCAGTCTGACCCCTAGCACTGACCCCTCACTATCCCCCGCACGTCAATCCTCATTGCCAAAGAGAGTCTGTTTGGGGCGCTTTGCCTGAACTACTTGGCCCACACATATCCACGTGCCCACTCTCACTTCACCCAGGGCTCAGCTAGATCGTCCCGTCCTCGGAAGGGCCTCCACAGACCGTCCTCTCTGCGACAGCCCACAGCTCCTCTTCTCTGCTCACAGGTGACATCACTGCATGTGCCTACATGTTTAGTGTCTTATCTCCCCCACTGAACTACAAGCTCCGTGAAGGCAAGGGTCTTCTGCTTTTCTGTATCTCCAGAGACTAAAGAAGTGCATCCCCCATGGTAGAAGTCTAATAAATGTTAGTGAATAAAAGCTGTTGAGCTGAAATTTTGTCACACAGCTATGTTTTCTTTCTTTCTTTTTTCTCCCCACAACTAATTCCAACCTCCAGTCACTCAATGAAGTCCATAACACTCACATTTCCATAGAGCTGTGGTGGGACACTTAAGCAACTCTGAAGGTCACCAAGAGGTTTCCCTACGTGGCTTTTATTTTGGAAAATTCACTATGGAGTCTAGTCTGCAGCCATGCAAGTCAAGAAGCATGGTCTCAGCCACAAGATGGGACTCTAAGACACTGACCTGGCTTAACTACTCTAAGCAACCAAGAGAGAAGACAGAGTGCCCACTTATTTATTTACGTAATTGTTGGGTGGGCTGATACTTGCACCTGTTTCATCAGAACATTCTCTTCTTGGAAGCAGTTTCTATGAGAAGCCAAATGATCAGAAGGGCTTGGTGAATGCAAAACCAGGAGAAGGCATTAGCCTCCGCTGGTTTGATGTATCCGTTCCTGCTACACCTGTCCTGTGTTCAGTCCTTCCTGACAAGGTGCACATTCCTGGACATTGTTTGGGCAGTGACAATTCTTTTTTTTTTTTATAATTTTTATTTATTTATTTATTCATTTTAGGGGGGGGAGAGAGAGAGAAAGAGAGAGAGAGAGAGAAGGGGGAGGAGCAGGAAGCATCAACTCCCATATGTGCCTTGACCAGGCAAGCCAGGGTTTTGAACCGGCAACCTCAGTGTTTCCAGGTTGACGCCTTATCCACTGCGCCACCACAGGTCAGGCTTTTTTTTTTTTTTATAAATTTTTTTTAAAATTTTTTATTTATTCATTTTAGAGAGGAGGGGGGGAGAGAGAGAGAGAGAGAGAGAGAAGGGGGGAGAAGCTGGAAGCATCAACTCCCATATGTGCCTTGACCAGGCGAGCCCAGGGTTTCGAACCGGCAACCTCAACGTTTCCAGGTCGATACTTTACCCACTGCGCCACCACAGGTCAGGCGGCAGTGACAATTCTTTACCTACCTCTGTGACTCTCCTTGACACATTCTCTCTTCAGACATGTTAACATATTCACACTTCCAGATCTTTGCAGGTTGGGAGGCATTTACTCTCTTTAAAGTGAATTTTCCTACTTCTGGTTTGCTCCATTAAGTGTCCTTTTACAATTAAGCTCTCGGAAAGCAATTCCCACCCTCAAAATAGCCAGCCTGCCACTGCTAAGCATTTTCTCTACATAACTATAATTTCATTATTTGGATAGAGATATTCCTATATTGCTTGAAAGAACTGGTATTGTTTACAGTGGAATACCTAGGAATGATATAAAAAAAGATGTTTGGCCCTGGCTGGTTGGCTCAGCGGTGGAGCAGCGGCCTGGCGTGCAGGGGACCCGGGTTCGATTCCCGGCCAGGGCGCATGGGGGAAGCGCCCATTTGCTTTTCCACCCCCCACCTCCTTCCTCTCTGTCTCTCTCTTCCCCTCCCGCAGCCAAGGCTCCATTGGAGCAGAGATGGCCCGGGTGCTGGGGATGGTTCCTTGGCCTCTGCCCCAGGCGCTTAAGTGGCTCTGGTTGCGGCGGAGCCCGGAGGGGCAGAGCATCGCCCCCTGGTGGGCGTGCCGGGTGGATCCCGTCGGGCACATGCGGGAGTCTGTCTCTCCCCGTTTCCAGCTTTAATTTGAAAAAAAATATTAAAAAAAAAAATGTTTAAGAGACCTCTACACTGAAAATTACAAAACACTGGTGATAGTAATTAAAAATGAAATAAAAGGAGGGATAACATATGTTAATGGCATTTAAAGCTTAATATTGTTAATACTTCAATTCTTCCCCAAATTATCTGTAAAGTCAGTGTAATCCCAATCAAAATCCCAGTGTTTCTTTTCTCTCTCTTTCTCCTTTATTTGGGGGGAAGGATAGGGTGGAATTTGATCATCTGATTCTGAAATGGATAATAATACAAAGGACCTGGAATAGTGCAGGCAGTCTTGAAGAACAACAACAAACATGGAGGACTTCATTCTCCAGATGTCAAGACTTAGTATAAAGCTACACTACTTAAGACAGACATAAAGATTACGGGAACAGAGAAAGGAGTCCAAAAACAGATGCACACGGCCCTGGCCGGCTGGCTCAGTGGTAGAGCGTCGGCCTGGCGTGCAGAAGTCCCGGGTTCGATTTCCGGCCAGGGCACACAGGAGAAGCACCCATCTGCTTCTCCACCCCTCCCCCTCTCCTTCCTCTCTGTCTCTCTCTTCCCCTCCCGCAGCCGAGGCTCCATTGGAGCAGAGATGGCCCAGGCGCTGGGGATGGCTCCTTGGCCTCTGCCCCGGGCGCTACAGTGGCTCTGGTCGCAATAGAGCGACGCCCGGGAGGGGCAGAGCATCACCCCCTGGTGGGCAGAGCATCGCCTCTGGTGGGCATGCCGGGTGGATCCCAGTCGGGCGCATGCAGGAGTCTGTCTGACTGTCTCTCCCTGTTTCCAGCTTCAGAAAAATACAAAAATAATAATAATAAAAAAGAACAAAAAACAGATGCACACTTATAATTACCTGATTTACAATAAAGACATTGCAATTCAATGAGGAAAGCATGCATTTTTCAATAAATAATGCAGGTGGGTTGGAGATCCACATATTAAAACCTACCAACCAATCAACCAACCAAACAAACAAAAACTATTAACCCCTACCTCACACCATACACAAAATTATTTTGAGATGAATGGTTGACTGAAATATGAAGTTCAAAATAATAAAGCTTCTAGTATAGAATAAAACATAAGAGGAATTCTTTATAACCCTGGCTGGGCAAAGATAACATTAAAAGAGTAAAAAAGCAAACTTCAGAATGGGAAAGATATTTGTAATACATATATATGACAGAGGACTTGTTCTCAGAAAATATTAAAGATCCCTACAAGTCAATAATATTGACAACCCAATTCAAAAATAGGCAGAAGACATGAAGTAGCCACTTCTTAAAAGAGGATATCCAAATGACGAATTAGTACATTAAAAATGCTCAAAGCCATTAATCATCAGAGAAGTGCAAATAAAAACTGCAATAAAATCTTATTACAAAACTGCCAGATAGCTGAAATTAAATGGACTGATTATACCAAGTGCTGGGGAGGTTGTGAAGCAACTAGAACCAGCATATATATTGCTGGTGGGAGTATAAATTGGTACTCATCCGTTGACAACCATTTGGGAGTACTTACCAAAGCTAACTGTAGATACACTCATGATCCAGCAATTTCATATACCCAAGAGGATGAGTGTTTATGCCTATAGAAACACATTTATTGGACTATTCATAGCAACATTACTCATAAAAGCCCCAAAGTGGAAACAGCCTAAATCTCCACCAACAGGAGAAAGACATATTGTGGCAGTAGAGAACACTACACAGCAATAAAAAAGAAAGGACTGTTACCATGTTCAACATAAAGAATCTCCCAGATATAACATTGGGCCAAAGAAGTTAGATACAAGGGTAAATACTGTATGATTTGATGTGTATGAAGTTAAAAACAGATATAACTAATTATTTGGTGGTGGTAGTGATGGTGGTGGTGGTGGTGATGGTGGTGGTGGTGGTGGTGGTGGTGGTGGTGGTGGTAGGGGTGATGGTGATGGTGGTTATGGTGGTGATGGTGATGGTGATGGTGGTGGTGATGGTGGTGATGGTGATGATGGTGGTGATGGTGATGATGGTGGTGATGGGGATGATGGTGATGGTGGTGGTGGTGATGGTGATGGTGGTGGTGATGGTGATGATGATGGTGGTGGTGGTGGTGATGGTGGTGGTGGGGGGATGATGATGGTGATGCGGATGATGATTATGATGGTGGTGATGGTGGTGGTGGTGATGGTGGTGGTAGTGATGGTGATGGTGGTGGTGATGGTGGTGGTGGTGATGGTGGTGGTGGTGGGGATGATGATGGTGATGCGGATGATGATTATGATGGTGGTGATGGTGGTGGTGGTGATGGTGGTGGTGGTGGGGATGATGATGGTGATGCGGATGATGATTATGATGGTGGTGATGGTGGTGGTGGTGATGGTGGTGGTAGTGATGGTGATGGTGGTGGTGATGGTGGTGGTGGTGGTGGTGATGGTGATGGTGGAGGTGATGGTGGTGATGGTGGAGGTGATGGTGGTGATGGTGGTGGTGGTGGTGGTGATGGTGATGGTGGAGGTGATGGTGGAGATGATGATGGTGATGCAGATGATGATGATGATGGTGGCAATGGTGGTGATGGTGATGGTGATGGTGGTGGTGATGGTGGTGGTGGTGATGGTGGTGGTGGTAGGGATGGTGATGGTGGTGGTGATGGTGGTGGTGATGGTGGCGTGCCAGTCATGATGAGTGTTGAAGATTTATCCACTGGGAGGGAGCGTGCTGGGTACTGGAAATTTTTTATATCTTGATTTATGTGAGTTACACAGGGGTACACATAGATAACAATTCATACAGCTCAATAATGAGTACTACAGAGATGGGAGACAAGCATAAATATCTTATTGTTTGTACACTTTACTGTATAAGTTGTACTTTAATGATCTTCTTTAAATGAGCTGGTACTTAAAAAATAGTAAAGTATACCATTTGTCCTTAAAGTAAAAACAAAAACATAAAACTCCTTAAAATGTGGATTTGTTTATAGCCATAGAGCTCCTTAGATCCACTTCTGAAAAGGAAATGACCATTTAAATAACTATGAAAAATTTGGAATCTTTTCTATTTGAAAATATTAAGAGGGGAGATAGGAGAAGGTAAAAAGGGGATAAATGGTGATGGAAGGAGACTTGACTTGGGGTGATGAACATACAGTATCCAAATGATGTATTTATTATAGAATTGTACACCTGAAACCCATATAATTTGATCAACAAATGTTATCCCAATAAATTCAATAAAAAAGTTAAAATTAATCAAAATGTGATCCAAATTCTTTAGTTAGTATATTTGGGTGTGGCACAATATTAGGTGTTACGTAAAGTAAGTTTAGTTGATGTGGCTGAGCCAGCTTGAGATGGCCCCTAGTGATCTCTGCCTGAAGGTATGTATGCCTTCGAATAATCTCTGAGTGTAAGTGGGACCTATGATTTGCTTCTGTACAATGGAATACATTGTATAGAACCTAAGCAAAGTTTAGGTTACATAAGACTGTAGATGAGATTATGCTAGCAGGCTCTATTGCAGAGGTCCCCAAACTACAGCCCGCAGGCCGCATGCGGCCCCCTGAGGCCATTTATCCGGCCCCCACCACACTTCCGGGAGGGGCACCTCTTTTATTGGTGGTCAGTGAGAGGAGCATAGTTCCCATTGAAATACTGGTCAGTTTGTTGATTTAAATTTACTTGTTCCTTTAAATATTGTATTTGTTCCCGTTTTGTTTTTTTACTTTAAAATAAGATATGTGCAGTGTGCATAGGGATTTGTTCATAGTTTTTTTTATAGTCCGACCCTCCAACGGTCTGAGGGACAGTGAACTGGCCCCCTGTGTAAAAAGTTTGGGGACCCCTGTTCTATTGTCTTCTCCACTTACAGGCTTTGATAAAGCAACCTGCTATATGGAGTGGCCCACTTGGACAGAAGCTGAGAGGGCACTTAGCAAATAGTCAACAAAACACTGACACCTTCTCTCCAACAGCTCCTAGGAACTGAATTCTGCCAACAAACAGGCGTGGAACTGAATCCTTCCACAGTTGAGCCCTCAGATGAGACCCAGTCCTAACATCACGAGCACAGCTTTGTTGAGAGACCTTGAAGCAGAGGACCCAACTAAGCCATGTCCAAATTCCTGACTTACAGAAACTGTTTGATAATAAACGTGTATTATTTTAAGTAGCTTAAGGTTTGTGGCAGTTATTTATTACCTCCTAGGAATTAACAATCAGTGTATTTGTGAGCATCAGCATTATGGACTGAATGTTTGCATGCCCCAAAATTTGTATGTGGAAGCACTAAACCCCATGTCTCCCCCACACACACTATATTTCGAGATGGGGCTTCTAAGGAAGTCTATAAGGTTAGGTGAGGTCAAAAGGGTGGGGTTCTGATCCGAACCAGTAGGATCAGTCTCCTTATAAGAGAAAACACCAGAGAGCTTACACAGGAGCAAGCATGCAAGGGCATTCTCTGTTTCTGTCATGTGAGGCCACAGTGACAATGCTGCCATCTACAAGCCCGGAAGGGTCCTCACTAGAAACTGGCCATTTTGGCACCAAGATCTCGAACTTCTCAGCCTCTAGAATTGCGAGAAATACATTTCTGTTGTTTAAGCCACGCATTCCGTGGTATTTTGTTATGGCAGCTCATGCTAAGATAATTACCAGTTGTTGTTTTGTTTGTTTTAGCCAGATTAACTGCAGAATTGAAATGATTGAATGGAAATCCTCGGCCATCCTAAGTTGTCTTTAAAGAATCAGCAACAAGTTAATTATTTAAGTGCCAATACGGACGAAGATGCTGTTTTGTGCTTTGAGTTTAGACTAGTATTAATATAATCAGGCCCCCTACCTTCATGGAACTTATATTTTAGTGAGGATGACAAAATAAATAATTTTAAAAATTAACAAGGAAGTCCTGGTTATGTGATAAGGACTATAATGCAAACAAAGTTGAGGCAAGTGCTCCGGGAAGGCATCTATGAGACGGAGACATTTGAGCTTTGACAGACCGAGGATGAGTCAGCCATTGAACTAGGCAGTACTGCAGATGAGGACGAGTGTGGAGGCTCAGAGGTGGGAGGGAGCTTCCCCTGTCAAAGGAAGAGGGGCCAGGAGGGTGAGGCACAGCCAGGAAAGGGGAAGAGTTTGAGGTGAGACTGTAGAGAAAATTACCGTATTTCCCCGTGTATAAGACGTCCCAAGTATAAGACGTACCTGAATTTTGGGGCCCCAAATTTGAAATAAAAATGTATTACATACAGTTATTGAACTCAAGTTTTATACATGATAAAATTTATACAACTCCTCATCACTGTCAAAGCTCCCACCTATGAACTTGCCCTCATCTGTGTCTGATGACAAATCATTGTCTTCACATATTGCCTCGTCCTCAGTTCCATCTATGGCATTTGAAATGCCACACTTCTTAAATGACTTGACAACGATCTCAATCCTGATATTATCCCAGGATCTTTTCATCCAGGAACAAACTTCTCTTATAGTTGGTTTCTTCACTCTTCCTGGCTGGTGTCAAATTGTCTACAACAATGAGCGCAAAAAACAAGCATGAAAAAAGCAGGAAATGCAAGTAAAAATATCTACAACCACTGTATACGATGCACCCAGTGTTTAGACCCCAGATTTTTCAAAAAAGGGTACTTTTTTTTGTTTTTATTTTTTATTCATTTTAGAAAGAAGAGAGAGAGAGAGAAGGGGGGAGGAGCAGGAAGCATCAACTCCCATATGTGCCTTGACCAGGCAAGCCCAGGGTTTCGACCAGGCGACCTCAGCATTTCCAGGTCGACGCTTTATCCACAGCGCCACCACAGGTCAGGCCAAAAGGGTACATTTTATACATGGGCAAATGCGGTAAGAGCCAGATTATACAGGACCTTGAAAGCCATTACTAAGTTTGGTTGTATTAACTAAGAGCAACTGGGAAGCCATGAAATTGGGTTTTAATGCAGGGGGTGATAAAACCTAGAGCATGTTGTGAAAATCCAGCTACTGTACGGAGAAGGGACAGGAGGAAAGCACGAGTGGAAGTGGGAGGAGTACCGAGGCTACTGCAGTGGTCTCAGAGAGGACACTGGCTAAGGCTGCAGTGGTGGCAGAGGACGCGGAGAGAAGGGGATGGATTTCAGATGGATTTTGCAGATGGTATCAGTGGGACTTGATCATAGGTTAGATATGGGTAGTGAGGGAAAGAAAGAAAAAAGGATACTGATTTGTTGCTCTGGCTTGATGGTTGTGCTACTGACTGAGAGGCAGAAACTAGAGGAGGCACAGGTTGGGGCCGGTTCTAACCAACACGCCCTTGTGGTTCTTTCTTGCATGCAATTGGTAGAAGACTCATTCTTCAAAACATAAACTAATTTAATGAAAAGATAGCTCAAGAGTACTGCACACATTTGATGAAAGTGTTTGTTACATTAGTGAGTCATAAATCTGCTTTTTGATTAAAATTTTTAAAGAGTATGCACCATTAATAGCCAAATGAATCACTGTACTTTCTTGTTGGGATAAAAACCTCCATCTCACACAGTATCTCCAATTATCACCCCCTTCAGTGACACAAACACAATCCAGGGAGTTCCCAGTAGGCGAAGAGATTCTTCTCTCAAGAACATTTGCGTGCATTTGATTCTACTGCATTGTGACCTAAGAGAACCAGTTTAAGAACTCTACCTATTTGTAACATTGTTGTGTGGAAAAAACAATCGGAACAATTCTTAAGATACCGGCTGGAAACATCTGCTTTTGGAGCAGCTGGTAGAAACGATGCTAGGTTAGGGTGGGGGTAGGGAAAGGGCTGGGGTGAAGGGCCGTTGACAGCAGGGTGGACAGGCAGCAGCTGGAGGGAGTGGGCAGGGGCTCTGAGGAAAAGAGAGGAAGGCCAGGCTCACAATATAGACACTGTCTTCACCAATGTTACTGGTACTGGGCTTTGTCTCACTCTCCACTCGCCTGGCTCAAGTTTTTGGTTTTGTTTTTTTTTAAATAATGTGTTTTATTTATTTATTTTTTTATTTTACAGAGACACAGAGAGAGTCAGATAGATAGGGACAGATAGACAGGAATGGAGAGAGATGAGAAGCATCAATCATTAGTTTTTCATTGCGAGACCTTAGTTGTTCATTGATTGCTTTCTCATATGTGCCTTGACCGAGGGGGGGGGCTACAGCAGACCGAGTAACCCCTTGCTTGAGCCAAGGACCTTGGGTTCAAGCTGGTGAGCTTTTGCTCAAAGCAGATGAGCCTGCACTCAAGCTGGAGAGCTCGGGGTCTCGAACCTGGGTCCTCTGCGTCCCAGTCCGATGCTCTATCCATTGCGCCACAGCCTAGTCAGGCTCGCCTGGCTCAAGTTTTATCCTTAATTGGGTCCTAAGTGTTGGGGATATCTGAATGCCTAGCTCATTATTCATGTGTGAGATTTTAGTTGCATTAGATTGTAGCGGCTGGGTGTATGTAAGTCCCTTCCAGAACTGAGACATGATTCCAAAATGCAATTCTTACTTTCAGAGTTTCTTTCTTTCTTTTTTTTTTTACAGGAACAGAGAGAGGGATAGATAGGGACAGACAGGAATGGAGAGAGAAGCATCAATCATCAGTTTTTCGTTGCGACACCTTAGTTGTTCATTGATTGCTTTCTCATATGTGCCTTGACTGTGGGCCTTCAGCAGACCGAGTAACCACTTGCTCGAACCAGCGATTTTGGATCCAAGCTGGTGAGCTTTTTGCTCAAGCCAGATGACCCCGCACTCAAGCTGGCGACCTCAGGGTCTCAAACCTGGGTCCTCCGCATCCCAGTCCAAAGCTCTATCCACTGCGCCACCGCCTGGGCGGGCACTTTCAGAGTTTCTAACCCCTATCACCAGCCTTGACTTCACTCTTTGGATCCTGAGGCATGCTTTCAATTGCCGGAGACATCTTGAAGGTCTCACCGGAGCTGTAAATTCAACCCCTGTGAATCTATTCCCACGCTCTCATCCACTCACCCAGTGTCTCCCTGCTCCTTATTTCATTCAGTGGTAGCTTCATTCATTGTCACCCTCCCTAGAATCTTTGTAATCATTTTTGTCTTCCTCCACTCCATCGCCTCTCACAACCAGGATTAATTACATCATCTAAATATCTCTCAGTTGGGTCCCTTCTTTACTTGTTTCAAGCTTCATCACCTCTTACTGGAACCATGCCAAGATCCATCTGGTGATCCTCCAACTCGAGAATCTCTCCCAGTTCAAATCCATCCCCTACCCTCTGAGAGATCTTTTAAAAAATATGTGATCTCATGCCATTTTAAAACTTTCAATGGCTTCCCCATCCACAAAAAGATAAAATCCAAATTTCTCAGAATGGCCTCAAGTCTCAGCTCAGAGATCATCTCTCAGAGACCTTGTCTGACCTCCCCATAATTCTAACACCTGGTTTATTTTATTAATGGTTCTTAATCACAACCAGTAACTCCCAATTCTGATTATGGGTTTATAATCTGCCCCTAACGCCCCTAGAATTTAAGGCCTAAGTGGGTCAGAGATCTTCACTGATACTTTTCATAGTAGAAAATAACCCATCCTTAGCTCCTTTTCACTTCTTTGAGTTTTAATAAATACCTCTGATGACACTCTTGTCTACTTATATTTTAAAATATTTTATTTATTGATTACATATAGAGAGAAGGGAGTAGGAGTGGGAAGTATCAACACATAATATGTAGTTGTTACTTGTATGATGTGCTTTGACCAGATGAGCCCAGAGTTGCAAACCTGTAACCTCAGCATTCCAGGTCAACACTTGATCCACTGCGCCACCACAGGTCAGGCTTGTCTACTTATTAAATCTTAAGTTTTCTATCAGAATTGCTTCTCTGTTTCCCCTCCCCTTCTTCTTCTTCTTTTATTTTTAATTTTTATTTTTTTGCATTTTCTTTTGCATTTTTCTGAAGCTGGAAACAGGGAGAGACAGTCAGACAACTCCCGCATGTGCCCGACCGGGATCCATCCGGCACGCCCACCATGGGGCAACGCTCTGCCCACCAGGGGGCGATGCTCTGCCCATCCTGGGCGTCGCCATGTTGCGACCAGAGCCACTCTAGCGCCTGAGGCAGAGGCCACAGAGCCATCCCCAGCGCCCGAGCCATCTTTGCTCCAATGGAGCCTTGGCTGCGGGAGGGGAAGAGAGAGACAGAGAGGAAGGTGCGGCGGAGGGGTGGAGAAGCAAATGGGCGCCTCTCCTGTGTGCCCTGGCCAGGAATCGAACCCGGGTCCTCTGCACGCTAGGCCGACGCTCTACCGCTGAGCCAACCGGCCAGGGCTTCTTCTTCTTTTAAAGATTTTCCCTCTACCTGATATGCTCTTCTCCTCTTGAGCATGTACTAAATCTTAAATTTTCATGATCATGGTATGTCCCCTGCCAGGTAAGTAACTCTTAAGTTTTCTATCAGGACATTTCTTAAGTCACCGCTTACGTAAAATCTATCTTGATTCCATCTACAAATACACTTCCTTCTAACAATCTTCAGCAACAGGGCACCTAGCACATTCCCGGGACTAAGTACATATTTTTCAGCTGTGCTGCCCAGGTGCCCCAGGCTGTGGACAGCAGAAACAATCCATCTCTTCTCTACTGCGCAGGCAGCAGGCCAAGCACAGCTAGGAGCTCAAGAAGTTCCCATTCTTTAATTCATAAAGTACATTATGAGTGCCTATCTTTATGAGCAAGCTTTTTTTTTTTTTTTTTTGTATTGTTTTGAAGTGAGAAGCAGGGAGGCAGAGACAGACTCCAGCATGTGCCGGACCGGGATCCACCCGGCATGCCCACTAGGGGATGATGCTCTGCCCATCTGGGGAGTTGTTCCGTTGTGGCCAGAGCCATTCTAGCGCCTGAGGCGGAGGCCATGGAGCCATCCTCAGTGCCCGGGCCAACTTTGCTCCAATGAAGCCTTGGCTGCTGGAGGGGAAGAGAGAGATAGAAAGGAGAGGGGGAAGGATGGAGAAGCAAATGGGTGCTTCTCCTGTATGCCCTGGCCAGGAATTGAACCTGGGACCTCCACATGCCGGACCGACGCTCCACTGCTGAGCCAACCTGCCAGGGCCTCCTTATGAGCAAGGTGTAAGAAGACCACAGCTGTAATATTTTGATTTCTTCAGATCTTAGATTTTCAAACTATTAAGAACAGGTCTGGGTTTTTAACCAAAGCCACCTGGATGACAAGGGGGTAAGAAGTAAGTAGAATTAAGAATCAAATACAAGGCCCTGGCCGGTTGGCTCAGCAGTAGAGCGTCCGCCTGGCGTGCGGGACCCGGGTTCGATTCCCGGCCAGGGCACACAGGAGAAGCGCCCATTTGCTTCTCCACCCCCGCCCCCCCCCTCCTTCCTCTCTGTCTCTCTCTTCCCCTCCCGCAGCCAAGGCTCCATTGGAGCAGAGATGGCCTGGGCGCTGGGGATGGCTCCTTGGCCTCTGCCCCAGGCGCTAGAGTGGCTCTGGTCGTGGCAAAGCGACGCTCTGGAGGGGCAGAGCATCGCCCCCTGGTGGGCAGAGCATCGCCCCTGGTGGGCGTGCCGGGTGGATCCCGGTGGGGCGCATGGGGGAGTCTGTCTGACTGTCTCTCCATCTCCAGCTTCAGAAAAATACAAAAAAAAAAAAGATGAAAAAAAAAAAAGAATCAAATACAAGTCTGTCTCCAGAGAGTTCAATAGAAATGATGGTCGCATATACAATTTAAAAAGTTCTAGTAGCCAGACTTTAACATGTAAACAAACCAAAGATGAAATGAATTTTTGTAATGTTTTTTTGATGTATCATATCCAACTGGACAACGCAGATTTAGACCCTGTGTTTTTCCCATTGAGCCATTAGACTCACTGGATGTTCTGGGGCGGGGGCGGGGTGCTTTCCCTTTTTGAAGGAAGCCTTTGTCAAATTTCCGTTGTACAGTTGAAGAATTTAAAACTTGAACCACACGTGTTTGATTCCTTCTTGCCCCTCCGTTCCATCAACCCGTGTGACGCTTCACAAGGCGTTCTCACTTGAAGATGGCAGGAATCTCTGAGCCGCGTGTGGCTCGGGGACGGTTTCTCCAGCTTTTATTGGCGGTGGAGTGGGGGCGGGGGGCGGGAAGGCTCCCAGGTCCCGCCCCAGGGAGAGGGCAGGGCAGGAAAACACAGCCTCAGGGAAACGATGGCCGAAACCGTCCCCGGCTAAAAATCCCCCACGGTACTGCCATCCAAGTTCCTACAGAAGGGCGGACTGACCCGTCGGTTCCATCCTGTTAAAGAGTGAAATGTCACTCGCGTTCCAGAACTTCCTTCATTCAACAAACACGTCTCGAGGAACTCAGTCCGGGGGCAGGCGGGTCCCGGGGACCCCAGTGCGCCCTCCGTCCCAGCTCCGCCAAGCACCCCTCGGGCGCGATCTATGACATTCAGCAGGAATCGAGTTTAGCCCCACTCTGAAGAGCGGTGTGAAGAGGCTGGGTCACTTGTTACCACCCCAAGGCACCGACCCTGGCCGCGCTCTGAGCCCCGCTCTGGGGTGACACACGGGGCGCGCGCGCGTGCTTCAGCACCCCCGTCCAAGCCTCTGCACAGGCGCCATTCGAGGGGAGGCGCAGCCGCCACGAACTAAGGCGACGAGGGCGGCAGGACCTCATAATGCGCCGGAAGCGTCGCCTCGCGGTCCCGGCACCTCTGCGAGCCCTCCCTCGCGAAGTCCGGACCGCGATACCGCCGTCGGCGACCGAAGCGTCTCGGCTTGGTGGGCTGCGCTGCCGCTCCGAGCCTTCCGCACAGCTCCCGTTAGACTCACTGTACCTCTCGCGAAAGAGGGACGGGGATTAAAGAGAAAATTGCTCGACCCTCGGCTGCCCCCAGAACTACTTTTCCCATGAGGCTTCGCGGCGCCGGGCTGCCTCTGCGCAGGCGCGCGCACGGCGTGCGTGGCGGCGTCAGCGGTTCTAGAACGTTGCTGTGGTAGCGCTCGGGCGCCATGTTAGGACGAAGGGGAAGGAGGAGAAGCGCTTAAAGCGGCGGGAGCGGGTGCGGGAGTGGGGTTGGACCCAGGGCTGCGGCAGGCCCCCCCCTTCCCTCCCGCCTCAGTGGATCATGCCCAGGGCGGCAGCGGCGGCGGTTGCGGGGGGGAAGTGACTGGGCGGTGCCGGCGCAGGAGACGATGCCGTTGTAAGTAATTTGTATTCTGTTTTCTTGAGCACGCCGGCGGGGCCTCGGGGGCGTCGGGAGAAGGCGGCGGAGGGGTGGCGCGCGGGCCGGGCTCTCGCCCCGTGGGGGCGGCCGGCGGGACTGGGGCGCTTCCTGTTTCCTCGCCCACTGGCTGCCGCACTTCCCCTGGCGCTCCTTCCCGCTTCCCCCACCCCTTCCCGGCTTCAGCCGCCGTCGGGCCAGCGGCCTTCCTCTTCCGGGAGAGTCGGGGGCGCCTCTCACCCCGCGGCGTCCGGCGGCGAAGCGGAGGCCCTGCTCCTTCGGGGCTGCGCGCGGCGTGGGGCCCGCTCGCGCCCCGGTTCCGGGGCTGCCCCCGCTGCGTCCCTGTCGTCCTGGTTCCAGGGTGTCCACGGCACGCTCCCGGGTTGACCCGCTTCCACGGCGGAGGCCGCTGGGGCGCTGGGGGCAGCCCCGTTGTCGGGACCCCTCCTCCGCGCCACGGTCCTTTTCGGTCTGTCCCCCCAACCTGTCCCCGCCGGCCTCGGGGCGCTCGCCAGCCTGTCCCCCGCCCCGGTCCTCCCCAGCCTGACTCCGCCGGCATCGGGGCGCTCGCCAGCCTGTCCCCCACCCCGGTCCTCCCCAGCCTGTCCCCCGCCCCGGTCCTCCCCAGCCTGACTCCGCCGGCATCGGGGCGCTCGCCAGCCTGTCCCCCACCCCGGTCCTCCCCAGCCTGACTCCGCCGGCATCGGGGCGCTCGCCAGCCTGTCCCCCACCCCGGTCCTCCCCAGTCTGTCCCCCGCCCCGGTTCTCGCCAGCCTGTCCCCACCGGCCTCGGGGCGCTCGCCAGGCTGTCCCCCGCCCTAGTCCTCCCCAGCCTGTCCCCGCCGGCCTCGGGGCGCTCGCCAGGCTGTCCCCCGCCCCAGTCCTCCCCAGCCTGTCCCCGCCGGCCGCGGGGCGCTCGCCAGCCTGTCCCCCGCCCCGGTCCTCCCCAGCCTGACTCCGCCGGCATCGGGGCGCTCGCCAGCCAGTCCCCCGCCCCGGTCCTCCCCAGCCTGTCCCCGCCGGCCTCGGGGCGCTCGCCAGCCTGCCCTCCGGAACGCGCCAGGCTCCGTGTGGCTCGCCCAGTTCTGTTTTGATAGGATAGCGGGACAGGCGCCTGTTCCCTGCTCCCTGGGTCTCTCAGTGACACTCTTGTTTTTCTGATTCTACACTTAAAGCCGGCCCTTCTCTGCCTTCCCATCTCGCGAGGCGTGCATTTTACACTGTCTTTCTTACTGTATTCCTCTCCTTTGTGGAGGGTTGAAAAGTTTTCTTTTTCTCATGGAAAGAGTGAGATGTAGTTGTAATCATGATTGGGAGGGAAAGGTGACAGTTTGTTTTCTGCGCTTCTACAGCATGTGGAGGCCTAAATAGTGAGACTGCATTTCTTTCATTTTTAGAGCAAAAGGGCCCCCTTTGAGACCGGGGACCGAGTTTTCTTTGTAGCTCCCAAACGAAGCTTGTGATTGACTCTCAAAGTTTTACTTAAATGCAATAAAGGTGTTGTGGTTTCTAGGCAGCTCTTGCAGCAAATCAGTGTTTGTTTGTTTTTTTTTCTTTTTTTTTTTAATTTTATTTATTCATTTTTGGAGAGGAGAGAGAGAGGGAGAGAGAGAAACAGAGAGAGAGAAGGGGGGAGGAGCTGGAAGCATCAACTCCCATATGTGCCTTGACCAGGCAAGCCCAGGGTTTTGAACCGGCGACCTCAGCATTTCCAGGTTGATGCTTTATCCACTGCGCCACCACAGGTCAGGCCAGTGTTTGTTTTTTAAGTAAAGACTTTTTTGCACCTCTCACCGATTAGTTTTATTTATATATATATGAATGTACATATGTGTATATGTATATGTCTCTTTACAGGTGAGGCTCTAACTTTGACACAGGCTTTAAGGACATCTGTTCCATTTTACACAATATTTTAAAAAGTAATTTTATACTCTTCACTCATTCCTGTCATTTTGTTGAGACTTATCAACGTAGTTCTGTAATAAGAATATTTGTTTTAATTATATATACAAACCTAAAATCTTAGAACCTCCAAGATCCCCAGTAATTGATTGATCCTTTTGTGGAAAGGTAAAGAGGCACCAGGAGAACCAAGCCTACGCAGGACTTTTTGGGGGGCCTTTTTCAGTTCAGTAGCAATTAAAATGAGCCTAAATGTTTGTAGTGGTGCCATGTGATTTCTTAGCTCATATTTTATTGCTGCTTTTGTAAAGGGACTTCTCTTCCTGATAATCATGTGTTAAAATTGATCAGTGATTGTAAGCCTAAAAGACTTTACTGAGGAAGTCAGGTAGTAATTTGTATTTCTTTGTAGAAATTAAGTCTTTTCACACCTACTTTTTCCAAACTTTCTTTGAGGAGGGAGATATACATTTTCTTTGAAGACCTAAGTGCTTCAAATTCTTTGACAGTAGTTCATATATCTAAGATGGAAGAGAGAATCAAGACAGCAAGTTGACATGAATATTGCCTTTCCAGTTTGTTTCCTGAAATGTGAACAATATGGCCAGTTTTTCATTAGCTATCCCTCTCATTTTTCACCCTAAATGTACACAAAAGACCAAAGCCTGCCTAGTTAAATAGGCCTTTTTTGTCATTAATTTACTTTGTTTTTAGTATTCTGGTGTCACACTGTCATTAATTTTGTTTCTTTGATGTTTTGAATTGTGATTTTTCAGGCTATACTATGTTTGACTTGGGCTTGAATTTTTGGTATGCCTGTCCTTAGTTGGGTAGGTGGGCACAGGTGAGGCATAGACGATAGGTGAGTTGTCAGATGGATTGAATGGACCAAATCAAAATAGATTATTGAGGTTTAGGTCATTACAAAACATTGTGAACAAATGTTCATATTTTGTCTAAAAATCACATGTAATTGCATATATAATTATGAAAAGCTCATATGATTTAAGAGCCATGGTGATGAAAGCTTCCAGCAATTTTGATAGTAATGGGATTTATTAATAGAGTTTCTCACATTTTGGGCTGCATAATTACTTTCATGGGCTGCCCTGTGTATTGTAGGGTGTTCCCAGCATCACTGACCTCTACCTGCCAGGTTTCAGGAGCCAAACTCTCCCATCTCCCTAGAAGTGACGACCAAAAAAAGACTAGATACTGCCAAATGTACTGTGGGGGCAAAGTCTTTTTGTTGAGGACCACTGCATTAGTAACAGTATGATGCCCTCGTGGAAACTGTATTCCGCTTTCTGCACTGGTTAGATCATTTGTATCAGCTCATTTCTAGCTATCTTACTTGAAAAGACTAAGGAGAGGAACCAGTACAAGTGACCTAGCATTCGTGTCATATTCACAGACTATTGTGAAAGTTGCTAGAAGAGATACTTAGCAAGACATATTTTTCCTCAATATGTGTCGGGCTATTGCAGAAAAGAGGGATAGAGTAGTCTCATGTAGTCATCACAGGTAGAACTGGGACCTGCTGGTGGACATTGTGTGTAGCAGTGTGAAAGCCTTGGGGGGGAGGGGTATCTCTGAGATCCTTTTAGGAAAACATGAAATCCAAACTGTTTTCATAACAATACTGAGATGACTTGTCTTTCTGCTGGGTTGACACTAGTACGGTGGTTCAGAGCAATGGTGATCCTTCAGCTCATGGCTTAGGAAGAATCAAGGCAGAGGCGGCGTAGTAGTAGCCACTGGATTTCGTCACTGCACACACACAGTTAAATAAAATCCTTGATGAAGCACTAATGTTAATTTTATTAAATCTTGACCCTTGAGTTTGTCTTTTAAATATGCTGTGGTAAAATGGGAAACACACATAAAGCTGTATACTAAAGAGTTCTGTGGCCGTTGTGAGAAGAACATACAATACGATCGATTGATCTGTGTGCTAAACTAGTGCTTTTCTCATGGAGCTCTGTTTTTGCCTGAAAGAACAAGTGATGAACTGTGGGTATTCATCCTTGACTATTTAGTATTTACTTGAAAATGAAGTGAGCATATCTCTAAGAAAATAACAATTTGTGGCCAGTGATCAAATTTGAGCTTTCATGCAAAAATTAGAATTTTGGAAAGATTGTTTCTGCCATGGTGAATTTGACTGCTTCCAAACAAATATGTTTCCAATTAGATTGGTGGTGATATTAATGAATATAGTTCTTTTGAATGAATGTAGTTTTTTAATAGCTTATAATAATGTGTCAGCATTGGGAAGATATGTATAAATCAGTGAACCCACATTTTCCAAATCACAATCATGATGTAACAAAATATTACGAGTTAAAGGTACATTCAAAGTGCAAGATAGACCAGTGGATTTTAGTGCAACAGAGTACAAAGGGTTTATTGATCCAGTATCAGCTTTTATGCTGTACCTAATATTAATTAAATTACCATTTGTGGAGTTTTGGTGTAGTGTCAAAGAAGAATATCCACAATTATTTGAAAAGATTACTAAAATACTGTTCTAGTTACAGTAGTCGGATGGCAGGTTTTCTTCATATGTGTCTCCAGAAACAGCTTATATGCAGAAGCAAATACTATGGGGATCCAACCATTTTGATTAAACCAGAATTAAAGAGATTTGCCAAAAGATGAAACTGTGCCATGCTTCTTAATGAGTTTTTGTTTTGGAAAAGTTGTTTTTTTGTTATTTATGTTAACATGTAATAGATTTCTTGTTACTTAAATGAGTAAACATTAAAGAAACTTTCTAGTTATAATTTCCAATGCTATAAATACTGGTAAACATAATCCATATAAACAAAAGCTCTTTGGCATCTTCAGTAAATTTTAAGAATCATAAAAGGGCCCTAAGACAGTTTGAGAAGTGCTGCTGTATAGTAGCAGCTAACCACTGCCCCAGCCTGCTGTTTTCATCTGGTGCTTTTTAAACATAATATGGAGAAAGGACACTTGATTTCTCTCTTTCTCTCTCTCTTTGTGACACAGAGGGACAGACAGGAAGGGAGAGAGATGAGAAGCATCACTTCTTGGTTGTGGCTCCTTGGTTATTCATCAGTTGATTTCTCTCTCTCTCTCTCTCTCTCTTTGTGACACAGAGGGACAGACAGGAAGGGAGAGAGATGAGAAGCATCACTTCTTGGTTGTGGCACCTTGGTTATTCATCAATTGCTTTCTCCTATGTGCCTAGACTGGGGGCTACAGCAGACCTTGCTCAAGCCAGCGACCTTGGGCTTCAGGCCAACGACCTTGGAGGCTCAAGCCAGTGACCGTGAGGTCATGTCTTTGAGCCCACGCTCAAGCTGGTGAGCCTGTGTTTCAAGCAGGCGACCTCGGGGCTTTGAACTTGGGTCCATCGTGTCCCAGTCCAATGCTGTATCAACTGCACCACCGCCTGATCAGGCAAGGACACAAAACATTTGTTATTGAAAAACCATTCATGAGATAATTGTTAGAGAAGGTAACTTCTAAGTGAGAGATTTTGATTCTCAGAATTTAGGATTTAGAAATTTTCGTAAGGAATTGCTTGCTGCTTAATAAATGTTGGGTATGGTTATGTGGTATTTTACCTTAGGCATGATTTCAGTGCACTCTTTTTCATGGAGAAGTTGAGAGGGCAGGTATTGAGTTGAAGTTTATGAGCCTGTTTAGTTCTATTTCCTGATAACTTAAGCTGTCCCTTTAGTGCAGGGGTCGGGAACCTTTTTGGTTGAGAGAGCCATGAACGCCACATTTTTATTGTTTGTTTATTTATTTATTACAGAGACAGAGAGTCAGAGAGAGGGTAGATAGGGACAGACAGACAGGAACGGATATGAGAAGCATCAATCATTAGTTTTTCGTTGCAACACCTTAGTTGTTCATTGATTGCTTTCTCATATGTGCCTTGACCGTGGGCCTTCAGCAGACTGAGTAACCCCTTGCTCTAGCCAGAGACCTTGGGTCCAAGCTGGTGAGCTTTGCTCAAGCTGAGGACCTCGGGGTCTCAAACCTGGGTCCTCTGCATCTCAGTCCGACGCTCTATCCACTGCGCCACCGCCTGGTCAGGGTGAATGCCACATATTTTAAAATGTAATTCTGTGAGAGCCATACGACGACCCATGTACGTTATACATTATCCGATAAAAATTTGGTGTTGTCCTGGAGGACAGCTGTGATTGGCTTCAGCCACCCACAACCATGAACATAAGCAGTAGGAAATGAATGGATTGTAATGCATGAGAATGTTTTATATTTTTAACATTTTTTTTTTATTTAAGATTTGTCTGCGTGCCAGATGCAGCCATCCAAAGAGCCACATCTGGCTCGCCAGCCATAGGTTCCCGACTTCTGCTTTAGGGGAAAGCCTTCTGGTTTGATAACATGGAATTTCTAAAATGTTTCGTTTTAAAAATAAATGTTTTGTTTGAGTCATTAGACATTCCGTTTCTTGGTAACTAAGCCACCTTTAAGTTAAATTTAAATTAAATTTTAACCTTCATTTGTATCTAGGCAAGTTTATAAAAGCTACTTTTCTGGCAAAACGGTTCTTAGCTATTTTCCCTTGTTTGGTGGAGTGGGAGGCATATCTTTTATTCTATTCTTTTTTTTTTTTTTGCATTTTCTTTTGCATTTTTCTGAAGCTGGAAACGGAGAGACAGACTCCCGCATGCGCCCGGCCAGGATCCACCCGGCACACCCACCATGGGGCAACGCTCTGCCCACCAGGGGGCGATGCTCTGCCCATCCTGGGCGTCGCCATGTTGCGACCAGAGCCACTCTAGCGCCTGAGGCAGAGGCCACAGAGCCATCCCCAGCGCCCGGGCCATTTTTGCTCCAATGGAGCCTTGGCTGCGGGAGGGAGGGGAAGAGAGAGACAGAGAGGAAGGCGCGGCGGAGGGGTGGAGAAGCAAATGGGCGCTTCTCCTGTGTGCCCTGGCCAGGAATCGAACCCAGGTCCTCCGCACGCTAGGCCGACGCTCTACCGCTGAGCCAACCGGCCAGGGCTTTTATTCTATTCTTTGTTTCATCAGCTTTTAATTAATTGCACAATCTCAGTTTACGATTGGCAAAACAACAGCATTAGGGGCATTAGTTCTCCTTAAAGTTGGTTAAATTGAGGCTCAGAGTAGTTACTTGTCCAAGGAATTAGGGTGGTAAGTTGTAGATTGGGCCTTAATTCAACTCTGGGTTCCAGTTTCATTCTCATTCTAGTACTGTACTATGTCCTGTGAAGCTTGTTGGGAACTGTTTGATTAACTCAGTTGGAGTCTGTTTGTATGTCTTAAATAGAATTAATTTTCAATATGAAGGTTTTTTTTTATGTAGACCATTAAAATCTAATATTGGTAACATTTATTATATACTTAATAGTATATCTAAAATATACTATAGAGCCCAAGGTCTTAGTAATATATATATATATTTTTGTATTTTTCTGAAGCTGGAAACGGGGAGAGACAGTCAGACAGACTCCCGCATGCGCCCTACTGGGATCCACCCGGCACGCCCACCAGGGGCGAGGCTCTGCCCACCAGGGGTTGATGCTCTGCCCCTCCGGGGGTCACTCTGTTGTGACCAGAGCCACTCTAGCGCCTGGGGCAGAGGCCAAGGAGCCATCCCCAGCGCCCTGGCCATCTTTGCTCCAATGGAGCCTTGGCTGCGGGAGGGGAAGAGAGAGACAGAGAGGAAGGAGTGGGGGGGTAGGGGATGGAGAAGCAAATGGGCACTTCTCCTATGTGCCCTGGCCGGGAATCGAACCCGGGTCCCCCGCATGCCAGGCCGATGCTCTACCGCTGAGCCAACCAGCCAGGGCCCTTAGTAATATTTTTTAATGACTAGTTTATTTGAAGCCATGCTCAGATTTACCAGTTACAAACTCCATTCTGCTTTCTGTGGGAAGGTGTCTGTTGTTTTTTAATCTTTGGATTTCAGGTCTGTAGGATTGCATAGCATTCTCATTTGTGGGAATTTAAGGCTTGGGAAAGAAAAGATTTAAGGGTTTTTAAAGATATTTTTACTTTCTTCCTCTTCTGTTACAGATTTGTCTTTCAAATTTATATTCCATTGTTTGTCCAGAAACCAGCTTCCTGAAATTTATGGTAGTTTTTATAGTTTGGGGTTAAGAATAGCGTTCCTGTCATTTTGGTCATCGCAAACATCAAAATTGCATTTCCTGAAATTAATGTATAATATTGTGCTTTAATATACTTTTGACTGTTCCTTTAAGACTCATTTTTATGCTTTTTCAGATACTCTATTACATCTCCTTCGTTTTCAAGTGTTCTTGGCACATTGACGCAGGAGTGCTGTGGTTTGTCTGGCTTTGTACAATACAAAATTAGTAAACTGATCATCTTGGCAGTATTCAAGATTGATCAGTGATAGGAAATACAAGCCTTTTTTAAAAGGCATTAATGAGGAAATAACTCAAATAATTTGTCTTTCTTTCTAGAAATTAAAAGTTTCCTTTTTAATTAATACTTCCTTTTTCCAGTCTTTCTTTAAGGAGGGAGGTAAACATGCATTTCCTTTGAAGATCCTCTGCAGAGAGAGAGCAAAGGGGCAGTTGGAAGTACCCTTAAGAAGGAAGTAAAAATAACCTGGCCATTGTTATAATGAGTAACAAGTATTCTTTCCCTGCATAAGTAACCTTAAATTTCCAAAGTTTGGCCTTGGGAGTCATCATAATTGATTCTCCTTCAGCATAAACTATTAGTTTGTTTGAGTCTGAACC
The DNA here is from genome assembly GCF_036850765.1 of Saccopteryx bilineata. Lineage (NCBI taxonomy): Eukaryota > Metazoa > Chordata > Mammalia > Chiroptera > Emballonuridae > Saccopteryx > Saccopteryx bilineata. The sequence goes on along the minus strand of NC_089493.1, from coordinate 8,791,589 downwards.
TCTGCTGCTGCTTTCTAAATATTGGTTGGATGATCCACTTGGAGTACAAATTTTAAGAATATAACTAGGTTCTCAGTGTATTTTTTATTTATTTATTTATTTATTTATTTATTTTTAGAGAGGAGAGAGAGACAGAGAGAGAGAAGGGGGGAGGAGCTGGAAGCATCAACTCCCATATGTGCCTTGACCAGGCAAGCCCAGGGTTTCGAACCGGCAACCTCAGCGTTTCCAGGTTGACGCTTTACCCGCTGCGCCACCACAGGTCAGGCTCTCAGTGTATTTTTTACCACTTACATAGAACTCATGGCAGGCAAATTAGCCATCCTTAGAAGAATTTCATAGCAAATAAATACATTGTCTTGGTTATATGCTCGATTGGAAGCTATTAGTAAAATTAAAATATGTTACCCTTAATGGGAAAGAGATTTGTACTGTTTCTGCTGAGAGTTAATATTTAATGCACATTCGCTGAGTTGAGAGAGATCCCTTATTCTTCTTCTGTCCAGAGCCCTTTTTTCCTGCTTAACCCTAAGAGGCACATTATGTTTAAGGGGGAGACCTTTAAATAGCGAATTATACTGGTGAATAGTTACATCAGCTACGTTACTGAGCTTTATCCGATTGCTTCCAAAGAGGAATATCAAGCTTTCAGTTTAAACTTGGCTGAATAAAGCTACAAAGAAGTGAAATAGTGTTTTCTGTTGCTGGTAGCTAAATACACCATTAAATTAAGTTAGTAATAGTAAGGAGGCTAAAATCAGCCCCTGGCAGAATGGAACACCAAACAAATGCTTGATGTAAAACTTTTTGATTACTAGCTAAAAACCCCATTTATGCTAAAAATATATACTGCTCACAAAAATTAGGGATATTTCAAAATGGATATGAAGCAATGAAATATCCCCTAACTTTTGTCAGCAGTGTATTATTAAAAAAGTAAAATAAAACAAGACTTTAAAAATGAAATTTCCAATTCAATACTCAGATTAAAACTAGCAGATACAAAGCACATCATGATTTATTGCTCCGGGAAACTGTTAAGGATCCAAATTGATCAAGTTTCGTCAATCCAGTTTTCCTAAAAGAACCTTTTTCTCATTTAACTTAGTTTTGTCAAAAAGTATAGTTATAATAAATACTTAGCCTGAAACTTACTGAACACCTAAATATGATACATAAGACAGACAGACAATGCTCATGTCAGGAATACTAGGGCAGCTTCTGTTCTCAGTGATAGTCTCAAAAATGGCCTGGGGTTCAGATCCTTACACAACACATAGTGCAAAGTAAAAGCTTAAAATAAATATTATAGAAACAAACAAGTCAGTGCTATGCAGCAGGAAAAAGTGAAAAAGGTGTGCCCTCTAAATGGAGGGGAGGAGTGTAGTCTAGGTAGATGACTAATAGAAAAAGAAAGAACAGCAAATCATCAGTGGTGCTTTCCCAAATAATAAATGTTAATTGCCTTTGCACCCCAAACTATACAGAACCCATACTACCAATGGTTCCCTGCCTTCTCATATTGGGCATTTGGGTTACTTTGTGGTCCATGGGATTGACAGGGTCAACTGCGGCAAAAGATAACAGTATATTTGTGAGTGGTAGATTGCTAGAGGTGAAGTTGCTAGACATAAACTTTAAAATTGATACATGCATTTTTATTTTTATTTTTATTTTATTTTTATTTTTTTTCTATTTTTCTGAAGCTGGAAACGGGGAGAGACAGTCAGACAGACTCCCTCATGCGCCCGACCGGGATCCACCCGGCACGCCCACCAGGGGGCGATGCTCTGCCCCTCCGGGGCGTCGCTCTGCTGCGACCGGAGCCACTCTAGCTCCTGGGGCAGAGGCCAAGGAGCCATCCCCAGTGGCCGGGCCATCTTTGCTCCAATGCAGCCTTGGCTGGGGGAGGGGAAGAGAGAGACAGAGAGGAAGGAGGGGGTGGGAGTGGAGAAGCAAATGGGCACTTCTCCTATGTGCCCTGGCCGGGAATCGAACCCGGGTCCCCCGCATGCCAGGCCGACGCTCTACCGCTGAGCCAACTGGCCAAGGCTGCATTTTTAATTTTGATGATTATTGCCAGATTGCCTTTTTTTTTTTACAGTGACACAGAGTCAGAGAGAGAGAGATAGATAGGGACAGACAGAACGGAGAGACATGAGAAGCATCAATCATTAGTTTTTTGTTGTGATGACTAGGTAGATGTTGTGTGAATCATTACTCTTAGTTCAGGAGTAGTCAACCTTTTTATACCTACCACCCACTTTTGTATCTCTCTTAGTAGTAAAATTTTCTAACCGCCCACCAGTTCCACAGTAATGGTGATTTATAAAGTAGGGAAGTAACTTTACTTTATAAAATTTATAAAGCAGAGTTATAACAAGTTAAAGCATATAATAATAATTACTTACCAAGTACTTTATGTCGGATTTTCGCTGTTTGGCAAAATAAATCTTTATAAAACAACTTAATATAGTTAAATCTATCTTTTTATTTATACTTTGGTTGCTCCGCTACCGCCCACCGTGAAAGCTGGAACACCCACTAGTGGGCGGTAGGGACCAGGTTGACTGCCACTGCCTTAGTTGTTCATTGATTGCTCTCTCATATGTGCCTTGACCGTGGGCCTTCAGCAGACCGAGTAACCCCTTGCTCGAGCCAGTGACCTTGGGTCCAAGCTGGTGAGCTTTGCTCAAACCTATGAGCCTGCACTCAAGCTGGCAACCTTGGGGTCTCGAACTGGGTCCTCTGCATTTCAGTCCGACGCTCTATCCACTGTGCCACCACCCAGTAAGACAGCCAGATTGCTTTTTAAAAGGATGTACCAAGTTCACTTCCATTGTGATGGATAAGAGTGCTCATTCATTGGAGGTTTATAGTAAGTTTTTAATGTTTATCAGCCATCAGCTGTTTTTCTCCAGTCTGGTAGAAAATGGTTGTCATTTTTTTTGTGAGAGAAAGACCCAGTAAGGGAGAGAGATGAGAAGCATCAGCTTGTAGTTGTGGCACTTTTAGTTGTTCATTAATTGCTTCTTATATGTGCCTTGATTGGGGGGGGGGGGTCTAGCTATGCCAGGGACCCCTTGCTCAAGCCAGCAGCCCTGCGCTTCAGCCAGCAACCACTGGGTTTAAGCCAGCAACCGTGGGATCATGTCGATGATCCCACACTCAAGCCAGTGACCCTGAGCTCAAGCTTGCGAGCCAGCGCTCAAGAGTGAGCCCACATGCAAGCTGGATCCCAGGTCAACGCTCTCCACTGTGCCACTGCCTGGTCAAGCAGAAAATGGTTGTCTTAGTTTGCCTTTCTGATTTGCAGTGAAGCTGTGTGTGTGTGTGTGTTTAGACTATTACTGTTTAGCAGAGTTGACATGTATTTTCCACCCTTATCATTTGCTTTAGCGTTGTTTATGATGTATTTTTGCTATATAAAAGTTGAAATTTTTTTATGTAGACAAATCTGTTTTGTGTATGAGTTTTGGGATTTGTGTCTTGCCTAAATGTGGTTCTAAAAATAGTGTTCATTTCCTTTAACATTTTGAAATATCTATAGTTCTTAAATGTTTTGAGATATGGCATCAGGAATTTAGATTTTACTATATATAACCAAAGCCATTTGAGTTTTCCAAACTTCATTGACTTGGAATAGTTATCAATAATAAATATCCAGGCCTGACCAGGCAGTGGCGCAGTGGATAGAGCGTTGGACTGGGATGCGGAGGACCCAGGTTCAAGACCCCAAGGTCGCTGGCTTGAGCAAGGGGTTACTCGGTCTGCTGAAGGCCTACGGTCAAGGCACATATGAGAAAGCAATCAATGAACAACTAAGGTGTCACAATGAAAAAAACTGATGATTGATGCTTCCTATCTCTCTCTGTTCCTGTCTGTCTGTCCCTATCTATCCCTCTCTCTGACTCTTGCTGTCTCTGTTAAAAAAAACCCGAAACAGGCCCTGACTAGTTAGCTCAGTCAGTTAAGAGTGTTGTCTGGAAAGAACAAGGTTGTGGGTTCGGTTTCTGGTCAGGGCACACATGGGAAGTAACCAAAAAAAAAAAAAAAGGAAGAGAAAAGCGTGGCTGAGTGGAACAACAAATACTTCCCTTCTCCCCTCTCTCCCCCTTCCTCTGTCTCTAAAAATCAATAAAAATCAAGCCCTGGCTGGATAGCTTGCGTGGTTGGAGCATTGTCCTGGAGTGCGGAGGTTGCCGGGTTCGATTCCCCACTTTTTACATATAGGAGCAGCTTGAAGTTTCTGTCTCTCTTTTTTCCTGCTTCTCTAATAATAATAATAATAATAAATAAATCCAAAGATTGAGCATACTTGGACTGCTTAGATATATGACTACTAAATTACAGTACAAACGAATCATAGGAACCCATACTCTAAGTTAGGTTTATATTGAATAATTACTGTACCAAAGTAGTTCTTGATATTTCAGAATGTATTATTGGTTAAGCTGGGTGCCTAAACTTTTAAATCAACTATCTAGTTGTAATAAGGGGTGTACTATGCTAATTTTACAAAAAATGTTGCTATTACTAAATATCTAACATTTTAATTAGAGTCAAGTCTAGGATTCTATCATGGGGAAAGGATGGAGCTTTGAGTATTGGTTTAAAAACTTTATATTTTTTTATAAGTTTGGCTTCTGGTTTCTTTCTTTTTTAGATTTTATTTATTCATTTTAGAGAGAGGAGAGAGAAGGCAGGGTGGGGAGGAACAGGAAGCATCAACTCCCCTATTGCCATGACTAAGGTTTTGAACTGGCAACTTAGTGTTCCAGGTCCACGCTTTTACCCACTGCGCCACCACAGGTCAGGCTAAAAACTTTATATGTTTGGAAAACTTTAGTATTATAAATGTGTCATAGTTTTTAAACTCCTAGTTTGCCATCCAACTTAGAGAAGAGATACAGTAAACTCAACGTGAGTCCATAGAGCACAGCTTACCAGAAATAATATTAGTGGGAGCAGCAACAACAGAGGGAGATAACTAGTAGAAAAGAAAATAGGCCTGCTTTCTCTCCTACTTGATCAGATCGCTGAAGTTGAGAGTAGAATTTGTAGACAGTTTTGAATGCCATGGAGTTTTAAGGAAGCCGTGTTTCAGGAAGATATAATTAGCAGTATGGATGGTGGACGGGCCTGTTGGGGGGAGAGAGAGTGGGACCAAAATATCAAGGGTCAGAATTGGAGTAGTGAAAATGGAATTATTACATAGAATGTTGTTAGAAAAAACAAAACAAAACAATTTAAAAAGGAAACATGGACATGTATCCTCTTTGCCCTGATGAAAATAATTTAAATGCAGTAAATACCCCATGTTCTAAATGTTCTGAGAGAGAGAAGGATTCTGAAAACACTGTGCCCTCTTCTACCTCCTTCTCAGCCCTCGGCCCCACGTGGGAGGAAGTAAAATTTGTGTATGTACTGTATGTGTAGGTATGTTTATTTTACTCTTATCCAGAAAGGAGTAAGACTTCCAAGAATGCTTTAGTCACATGGTAAAAACTAGCAAGATGTTTGCATTAAGGTGGGTAGAAAGGAAGAATAAGGATAGAGATATAAAGCAGAGGAAGAAATTAAATTAGGGCACCAAATAGTTCTTACAGAAACAGTGATCCTTGGATACTTGTAGAGAACTTACTGGACTCAACACTAGTGTCTCTTTGAATTCAGACAGTATCCTAACGGTGAATGCAAATCATGTTTATAAGATGAAAATAAATCAGTTGTTCAAAAGAACAAATATTCTTGATGTTGAAAACCAGAAAGAAATTTTAATGAGTTACACATACTGTAGCTCTCTATATCTAGTTGTTGTTTTTTTGTCGTTTCACATAATTATAGTTTTATCTTTAAAAAATGTCTCTAGAAAAAAAAAAGTCTCTAGAAAGTGGTAGACATGGGCGGGCGTCTGGTGTGTCTGAGAACAGAAGGAAGAGCCCTGTATTTTGAGGATTGATAGCTGTCTGGTGTGTGGCTCCAGGAGGAGTCTGTGTTCTGTTAGCCACAGACAGCAACATAAAGATCCCTAAGTTTTATTGCTCTGCTTATTTTCTAATATTAAGTTAAGCGGAAGACGACTTCTTCCATTTAAAGTAAAGTCAGTGTTTCTACTTGGGACACTTCGGAAATTCAAAGCATCTGGCAGCCTGGAATTTCTAGCCCTGCCACTTTTTATTGTCATTTTTATTGAAGGAACAGGTTATCTTATAACTTTTAGAACATGTATTTGTTTCTTTCCTTTTGTTTGGTTGTGATTTATTTTTATATGTGTTCTTTCTTGAATTAGTATATGTTCTATATGTATACTTCAATTAGATATGTCTATATAGGCATACCATAAATATTAATACATACTATATATGTCCTTTCTTGATTAGATGGGACAAATACATAAATATAGTTTTATTATAGATGTGACATTTTGAATAAAGTAAGTAAAAACTTACAACTTCTATGTAATTTGTTTTGCTGTCAAAGTGCTAATGTGGAAACTAATGTAGATATTCAACATTTGTTTATCAAATTAGAATGAACAAACTTGGTATGAATTTAGAAATCCAAGTCTATATCCTAATACTCGGATCATATACTATAGTTGAAATAGGCCTTCCAACCATTGTTTTTGTATGACAGTTAAAAACCTGAGTACTTGAGAGAGAATGTTGAGAGTACACAAAAAATGGGTACTCACTCTTTTTGATCTAAAACTCAACTGGTAATGAATTTAACCCATCAAAAAGGAACAGAATGTAGCCTGACCTGTGGTGGCGCAGTGGATAAAGTATCGACCTGGAAATGCTGAGGTCGCCGGTTTGAAACCCTGGGCTTGCCTGGTCAAGGCACATATGGGAGTTGATGCTTCCAGCTCCTCCCCCCCCTTCTCTCTCTCTGTCTCTCCTCTCTCTCTCTCCCTCTGTCTCTCCTTCTCCTTTCTAAAATGAATAAATAAATAAATAAAATTAAAAAAAAGGAACAGAATGTAGAGAAATATTACTTGCTCAAAACAAAAACTTTTCCAATAGCGGTTTATTACTTACTCAGTTTATACTTGACTTGAAAGCTCTCCCTGCTGGAACCAATTCTATCAGAATGAACTTTACACTCATTTTCATTTCTGGCTCTGCTCAAGTTAAGATAATTTATAAAAGTATTCATAATCCTGGGATTGTAATGAAGTGCTGTAGTTTATTTGGAGAAACTCATGAAGCAGTGAACGACACAAGAGAATGTAGTCACTCTGGGATATGTATTTTAACCTAATTGTCTGACATCTCTGAAGTGTATGGTGTGAAGGAGGGTTATGAAATGACTGGTTTTGAGGGCCACCTGTTTAATGTCAGTTTTATGGAACCAGATAATTGTTTCTTGATTGATGGAAACATGTATTAACCAAGACTTTATGAATGCACTTATACTTAATTTGTATATTATAATAATAGGAGATGTTGCATAAATTTTAGAAGAACATTAATGAAAGATATGTAGTCCTCAAATAGTGCTTGGTGCTCACGAGCATCCTCAGCTCTGAAATAACATCAGAGCCTGTATAGCTATGCAATTTAGATTAAAGGAATAAGGAGCAAGTGCTCTGACATGAATTAACTGCTGTGAGAGATAATAATTGTGATATTTACTTAGTAAACGTTACTGTAAATTCTGTGTTAAATTTTGAGACAGCCCTGGCTGGGGCTATGCTCTGTTGGTTAGAGCATAGTCCCAACATTTAAAGGTCGCTAGTTCAATCCCGGATCAGGGCACATACAGAAACAGGTCGTGTCACTCTCTCCCTCCCTCTCTCTAAAATCAGTACAGTACATAAAAAAATATTTTATAAATTGAGACAATTTCTAACTAGATCATGAGACATTGATTAGATGATACACAGCCCACTGGCTAATTACTGACAAGAGTAGGGGCATCGCCTGACCAGGCGGCGGCGTAGTGGATAGAGCGTCGGACTGGGATGCGGAAGACCCAGGTTCGAGACCCCGAGGTCGCCAGCTTGAGCGCGGGCTCATCTGGTTTGAGCAAAAGCTCACCAGCTTAAGCCCAAGGTCACTGGCTCCAGCAAGGGGTTACTCGGTCTGCTGACGGCCCGAGGTCAAGGCATGTATGAGAAAGCAATCAATGGACAATTAAACGCGCAACGAAAAACTAATGATTGATGCTTCTCATCTCTCCGTTCCTGTCTGTCTGTCCCTGTCTATCCCTCTCTCTGACTCTCTCTCTGTCTCTGTAAAAAAAAAAAAAAAAAAAAAAAGAGTAGGGGTATCATGGCATTCTTAGGTCTGTGTTAATTACCAGAAGACAAAATACAAAACACAGTCCACAGATCACAGTTCAGTATAAACCAGAACCCATTGAATAGGTAGTAAATGCATAATGACACTTACCTGACTGGGGTTCTTGGATTTGGTTTGTTAATGTTTAAGTAGTTTATTGCACTTTAATTTTAAAAAAGAAAATGGTATTTAGAACTTAAAGAAATGTGTATGTGTAAAACAAAAAATTTGTTAAGGAACAGAATTTGAGAGAAATAACTGATACAGATGTTAGGTTCTTTCTTCCCTTGGCCCCTACCTGGTTTCATGTCTTTTGTGACTTGTTAGTTTTTTGTTTTTTTTACAGACAGAGTCAGAGAGAGGGACAGATGTGGACAGACAGACAGGAACAGAGAGAGATGAGAAGCATCAATCATCAGTTTTTTTCGTTGTGACACCTTAGTTCATTGATTGCTTTCTCATATGTGCCTTGACCGTGGGGCTACAGCAGACCGAGTAACCCCTTTCTTGAGCCAGCAACCGTGGGTCCAAGCTGGTGAGCTTTGCTCAAACCAGATGAGCCCGCGCTCATGCTGGTGAGCTTGGGGTCTTGAACCTGTGTTCTCCGCATCCCAGTCCGACGCTCTATCCACTGCGCCACTGCCTGGTCAGGCTGTGACTTGTTAGTTTTTAAATAATACTTGTGCTACATATTTTTAAGAGTCTTTGTCCATTGAATTATAAAGTTAATTATTTAACAGAATGGTGGGGGGAGCAAGAATTGTGTTCACCCCAAAATAACTAAAACATGCTGTATTAAAATCCCATTAGTTGTAAAATTTGCATTTCTCTTGAAATGGAAGAACCTTTTAAACTTGCCTCATTGTTGAAGTGTTAATCTCTTAATACAAATTGTAACAAGCTTTGTGTGAATCTAGTTCTCTGCCTCCCCAAGTTATGTTTATGTTTTTTATGTCCTATTCAGCTATGAGCTTTATTCATTGTGAGTCAGGTAAGTTTCACTTGGGGGGTTTCTTATTGGTAAAATAGTGTTTTTATAGTATGTTTGTCATTGCTTTAGAAATAACAGTGTTAACAGGTTTTGGTTCTTTTTTAAGAAATAAAATTCCTCAGTTTACTTCTATTGTAGATTGCATTTTTCCCCAGCACTATATTTGATCTGATTCTTACAGTTTTAGATATTTAGGTAGTGACAAAGTTAAATTTTGAGTGGGTGGGAGGAGAAATAATGTTTTCATTTGGTCACTTACATTTAGTTAATGTAACTTAAACTTTTGTTGTAGGACAAGTAAAATGTCTTTTGAAAACAAAGGTCTTTTGCATGTGGCATGAACCAACTATACTTAGAAATGCATTTTACTAAAGCAGTATTTCTAGGCATGCCAGTTTGTTTCAAATTGTAGACATTTTTTGGCAGTAATTTTACTCAATTACCTTTGTAGTCCAGTCACAACGCAGGGATCACAGCAAACACAGCCACAGCAGCGGCACTATGGCATCACCTCCCCCATCAGCCTAGCGGCCCCCAAGGAGACGGACTGCCTGCTCACTCAGAAACTCATCGAGACTCTGAGGCCCTTTGGGGTCTTTGAGGAGGAAGAGGAGCTGCAGCGCAGGTAGATGTATAAACACTGATCATTTCTTATTAGCATAAACTAATTCTGAGGCGTTCTCAACTCACAATCAGAATTATTCCCCCAATGTCTGTTTCAGACAAGAGGATCCCTAGAAAGCTTCTACAGAGTTCCATTTCCCTAATTTTGATTTTTGATGCTTTTGATAATTACAGTATGGAATTGTCAGGCGGAAGGGGAATGCCTTTATCCAGTGTAACAGTGTCCACATATAATTTAACCACTATATACTTTTCTTTCTGATTACTTAAAATCTTTAAAAGTTAGGAAGCCACCGTTAAAAAGGTTTTGCATTTTAATAAGTAATGATTTGGAATAACAAACAGTTTAATGATTAGTATTTACTTTATCAACAGGATATTAATTTTGGGAAAATTAAATAATCTGGTAAAAGAGTGGATACGAGAAATCAGTGAAAGCAAGGTAAGGTGACTTACTTGTATATGAACATAGCAGTTGTCTTTTGTAACCTATTGTGTGAGTAGATTTAGAGTCTTGAAAACAGAATTTATGTATTGTTTTCTAGTTATTTTGAAAACAGGAAAAACTGAACTGAATTCGGTGAATTTTTTTTTTTTAAGTGGGAGGAGGGGAGATAGACAGATTCCTGCATGTGCCTCAACTGGGATCCGACTGGGATCCACCCGGCAACCCCGGTCTGGGGCCAATGCTCAAATCAGCCAAGCTGTTCTCAGCACCGTGGGCCATTGCTTGAACCAGTCAAGCCACTGGCTGCTAGAGGAGAAGAGAGAGAGAAGGGAGAGAGGGAGGGGAAGGGAAGTAGATGGTCCTGTCTCATGTGAGCACTGATCGGGGATTGAACTGGGACATCTGCATACCAGGCTGATGCTCCATCCACTGAGCCAAGGGCCTTCTTTTTTTAAATAAGTACCTTTTTGGTTGCAACATTTCAAAGCTGAAACTCAGTAATTGCTTATATACTTTATTGAAATAATAGCTATTTCTCTGGAAAGGTACTTTAAAAATATATGTTAAATATGGGAGAATCTTGTATTTGTTTATTATTTCTTTGTTTTCCTCCCCTGAAAAGACATATATCCAAAAAAAAAAAATGGCTAAGAGCCATGTCAAAGAGTTTACTGCCTATTTTCTTCTAGGAGTTTTATGGTTTCAAGTCTTACATTTTAGTCTTTAATCCATTTAAAATTTTTTTGTATATGGTGTAAGACAGTGACCCAGTCTTGTTTTTGTTTTTTTGCATGTCTCCATCCAGTTTTCTCAACACCATTTATTGAAAGAGTCTCTCTTCACCCCATTACATATTCTTGCCTTCTTTTTCATAGATTAGTTGACCATATAGGTTGGGTTTATTTCTCGGCTCTCTATTTTATTTCTTTGATCTGTGTGTCTGTTTCTTGCCAGTACCATGCTGTTTTGATTACTATAGCCTTTTAGTATAGTTTGATATCAGGTAGCATGATACCTCCAGCTTTGTTGTTCTTTCTTTCTTAATATTGCTTTGGCTGTTTGATGTCTTTTGTGGTTCTTGGCCTTGACAGCTTTCAACAAATGTAATATTATGTATATAGATTTTCTGTTTTTTTAAGTGATGATCAAATGAGTCCTTAAAATGCAGGGGAGTCCCTGAATCTTTACAGTTGCATATGGCATATCATAACAGCTTAAATTTACATTAAAGAGAGTAGTACTTCAAGGAGCCTAAATTAGGTAAAAAGAAAAATAAAATGATGCCTTCTATACCTGTGCTGTAAAGATTTTTATGGTTTTTGGAATATGAAGTAACATTTCATTGAAATCATTTTGGCAGGGCAGAGGGAGAGAGTGGTCTCCTCTTTACTCTGGTACTAAATAGTACTTTACTACACTGAGTAATTAGAAGATACAGAGAAATAATTGACCCTCGCACACATTAAAATTATCTTTTGTTTGGGCAGAAATTATCCTTATCACCAGGGATATTTACCATGGTCCTTCAACGACAGGGTCAGAAAGGTGGTTTTAAATGCTTTCTTTTCTCCTGTTTCTGGTGTTTCTAGTCTTAAGAAAGCATCAGTTTCTAGTCTTAAGAAAGATTTCTGCTCAGAATCATTTCACCAAAGTCTTGGAAATTGAAGAAAAACGAAACCATATGTACCAGTATTGGACTCAAAATCAGTCCATTTTGATATGGTAAAATTATACTCTGATGTACTATGGGATATTTGCTATAATCATTGCATATAATATAATCTTTTAAGCAACCAGAATATGTTTTGTTATATTCTAACATTCATGGTTTATGCAGCATCCTTGTTTTGAGTAAGATCTCTGGTTCATTGCTCCTGTATAATCACACAACCACCTTTACCATAGTCATCTTTAATGCAGTTTCCAGAAATGTGGCAGAGTTCTAAAATACATAGTAAGGGTCTTTACTATAGAACACTCATTAAAAATTGAAAATTGCTTCCATTTCAAATGAGGTTATCTATAAAAGCCTGGTGTTTTGTAGAGTTTATAGAATTTGTTTACCTTCTATATAAATTTTCACTGAAATCTTACTTGGCCTTTTCTGTTTGTCTATTTTTAATGTATATTGTTATTTGAAATAATTTTTGTTTTGCTCCACTGAGAAAATAACCATTTTTTGTTGTTGTTTCAACAGAATCTTCCACAATCTGTAATTGAAAATGTTGGAGGAAAAATTTTTACATTTGGATCCTACAGATTAGGAGTACACACAAAAGGTAAACAATGTTTTAATTATTTTGAGAAGGAATACTTTTATTTATTGAGAGAGAGAGGAAGAGAGAGAGACAGGAAGGGAAAGAGATGAGAAATACCAACTCATTGTTGCAGCACTTTAGTTATTCATTGATTGCTTTTTATATGCACCTTGACTGGGGGGCTCAAGCCAAGCCAGTAACCCTTGCTCAAGCCAGCAACCTTGGACTCAAGCGGGATAATTTACACTCAAGCCAGCAACTTCGGATTTCTAACTGGGACCTCAGCATCACAGATTGATGCTCTATCCATTGTGCCATCACTGATCAGGCGAGAAAGAATATTCTTTTAGTTCTTAAAATTATAATGATGTATCCCTCTCAGTTGCATATGGCATAACAGCTTAAATTTACATTAAAGAGAGTAGTACTTCAAGGAGCCTAAATTAGGTAAAAAGAAAAATAAAATGATGCTTTCTATACCTGTGCTGTGCAATGCAGTATTAACTAAAATTTTAAATTCAGTTCCTCAGTAAAAGTAGTCACATTTTAAATGTTGACTAGCCACCTACAGGTAGTGGCCGCCATATTGGGAAGTGTGGCTGTAGAACACTTCCCAGTGGAAGGCTCTTCTGAACAGTGCTGCTCTCAGTCCTTCCTTCTGCCTGAGGAGTATTGCTCTGGAAACCAGAACAAAATGAATTAAAGCTTTTAAAAAACACCTGTGGATTTTTTCTTTCTTTTCCTTCTTCTTCATTTCTAAGTGAGAGGAGGGGAGGTAGAGAGACAGACTCCCACATGTACCCAACTGGGATCCACCCGGCAACCCCTGTCTAGGGCTGATGCTCTGCCCATCTGGGGCTATGCTCGCTACCGAGCTATTTTTAGCACCTGAGACGGAGGCTCCATGGAGCCATACTCACCCAGTGTGATATGCTCAAACCAATTATGGCTGCAAGAGAGGGAGTGGAGGGAGAGGGGTGGAGAAGCAGATGGTTGCTTTTCCTGTGTGCCCTGACACGGGATCGAACCTGGAACATCCACATGCCAGGCCAACGCTCAACCACTGTGCCAGCTGGCCAGGGCCTGTGAATTTTCTTACTGACACTTAGTTTTCTCCCCTGTGAAGGTAAATACACAAAAATACCATGGCAAAGAACATTTACTGAGCCTTTCTCTACTGAGCATGGAGCAAGTCTGTTCTTGGTCTTCATTATCTTTTTATTCCTCAGCACTTATTCTCATGTAACATAGGAGCCTAGACTTAAAGAGGCAATACAGCTTGAGCAGACTCACCCAGCCACCTCAGCAGAGCTAGGGTTCTTCTGGAGTGTTTGAGGCTGTGTTTTTCAACCATTAGCCACTGGCCTCTGTGTTAGAAGTTATCTGCCACAAAGCAGTGTGCTGTGCACTGCTGTGTGCATAGGCCCCAGAACGCCCTCATGGTGGGGCCTCAGCTGCTAAGTCTTAGGAAAATGACTGTGTGACCTGATTTTACAGTTACATCGCTCCCTTGTAAGATCCTGATTACTGATTCTAATTGTCTTTTTTTGTGTTCTCCCTACATATTCAGTGTTGGCCTGCTACCAAGCACTAAATTAATAACAAATATCTTACCACGATCAACCTCATTGGCTTCTTGTCAGTGGTCCTTCTTGATGTTTATCCTGTAGGTCCCATTTGGGGGATATGCAGGAGACTAGAAGTGCCAGTTACACAATGTATAGAAGAAAATGGTTTCTTTGTTTCACTGATGAACATGTTTATGATTAATGACATCAAAATGTTGGCTCAGTTATTTTTTTTATTTATTGAGTTTTACTTTTTAAAACTTTTAAAGTTTTTTATTGATTTTATTCTATTAAACTTTAAATTTTTATTTATTAGAGAAACATCGATTTGTTGTTTCACTTATTTATGCATTCATTGGTTGATTCTTGTATATGCCCTGACCAGGACTTGAACCTGTAACTTTGGTGAATTGGGACAAAGCTCTAACCAACTGAGCAACCTGGCCAGGGCCAGATGTTGGACGTATTCTTGATTAAAGCCTCTCTCTCCACCATAGAAGTCTTATCTTAGTCTTTGTCTCCCAGTTCACCTAGGTCATTGCAACTAAAGGATGCTGCAGTAAAAACATACCCCATTAATTAGAATCATGTTATTCCTGTATTGACTTTTTTTTTTAAGGGGAGGGGTGTGGTTTTAGATACTCACCAGTGTGACGTTAACAGATTCTCAGCATAGTAATTAACAATTGACAGGCTTCATCTTTTTTAGGTGCCGACATCGATGCGTTGTGTGTTGCACCAAGACATGTTGACCGAAGTGACTTTTTCACCTCTTTCTATGATAAGTTGAAATTACAAGAAGAAGTAAAAGATTTAAGAGTGCGTAAAAGTTCGGGGTAAAAGGGGAGGAGATATAAAAATTAGTCAATTGAGTGAATTTTATGGTATAGCCATCATTATTGAACTCCTGAAATTTGCCAAACCCTTTTTAAGTGCTTAACATAAATGCTTGCTTACATTTTATTCTTTACAATAAGCCTAAAAATCACAAATCTGTAATTTCGTGTACAAAGTAGGAAACGAGGCAAACAAAATAAATATTAAGCATTTTGGACATGATCGCACATCCTAGTGTTAGAGATCGAGGATTAGAACTTAGGTTAGTTGGTTTGTTAAAGCTGAGAAGCCCAGTCTGTCAGGTGTTATGCTAAGTTACTTTTTAATAATTTGAAATATCACATTCATTTAAAAGTACTGAAATTAGTATAGGTCTAATGTGGAGGGTCAGAGACTGAATTTGTTTGATTTTCTTACAGGCCGTTGAAGAGGCATTTGTGCCAGTTATCAAACTATGTTTTGATGGGATAGAGGTAAGGTGTAGTCCAGATAGACGGTTTTGCTATGTGTAATTTTGATCAATGTAGGTTAAAAACTTGATTTTTTAAAAAGTTTTATAACTGGTGAATTGGTGTGATACAAGAAATAAGTTTCTATAATGGAAGTGACTGCTTGTTCTTAGAAAAACACCATTTTTAGTGTTTTAAGAGTATAGTGAAAATAGCTAAAATATAGACAGAAGTAATGAACTAACAATAAAATACCGCTACAAAACAGTTGGTAGTTTCTGCATATGCAAATTTTGTACACTTTTAGTCTAATTAAAACCAATATATTTTATAAACAAACTTTACCTTGACTTCATTTAAATTAAATATTCAAGAAGTTGGGAGAAAATTGTGACCTGATATTATGTATGCTGACGTATTTTCCGATAGGGGAGGATGTACGAGCTCAGACTCTGAGAGGCCGCACACTGATTTTTGCTGCTTTCAGCATGTGTAGTGAAAGTAATTGGAACAAAGCGACAGAGAAGCAACTTTAGTTATGAGGTTACTTCTCCCATACAGAAGACGTGGCTGCAAAGTCACTGATAGTAACAGTGAAGATCATAAAATTTTGAAAACATCATTGTTTTTGCAAAACAGGTTTCTATAATTGCTGCATAAGATGCCAACTCAGTCTTTTATGAACAAGCAAATGACTAACATTAGTAAGTAGAAATAAAATGTTAAATTTAGTAAAAGATTATCAAGTTCAGGTAGTTTTAACTTACTGTCAATGTATAATTGAATATAAAGCAATCTGTAATGTATGGTGGTTCCCTGTTTCCCAGAAAGAACAGGGAGTTTTTTTCTGTGGGAGAATTAACTCAGTTGTGTAAAATTTTCAGGATGGAGATGAAAGCCAGGTGGTTACTTGAAATATTTAAGGTGTTTTTTCTATTTCTACATTGTATAATAAAATAATATTTTAGGGAGTGTTTTTCCATTTCAACATTTTGTGAAATAATTTTCTTTTTTTAAATATCAGTGTCATCACTGAGTTGCTTTTTTTTTTCTTCCTTATAGCCACTTTCAGGGACCTTAATGACTTGAAATGTCCTTAAGGCTTGTAACATGGCTTTACTATTGCCAGCTTTCTCCAAATTTCTGCAGAAACACATTCAGATAAGCAGACTCATTGGCTGGCTTACTGAGTTGCTTTTTGAGTTAATATTTTTGTGAGCATATAATCTTTATTTCTGTTTAAATTCAGGCTTTGGAATATATTTTATTGGAAAACTTATGCAACATCACAGGTGCTATTTGTATGTATACAGTTTTTCTCTATCCTATAGGTACATGTGAATGTGTTTTCACAGTAAAATCTTAAAACACTTGTTTCTGAAGTGATCTTATAAAAGGCATACCTCTAGCAGCATCTGAAATCATACCCTCAGGAATAATTAACAAGTCTGTGCTAAGAGTTTTTGCACACCAACCTTTTTTTTTGGGGGGGGGGGGAGAAGCCTTCAAAATTAGCCAGTTTTTGTTTTCTTTGTCAAAACTCAGTTGGAGAAATATAATGTAATAGTTCAGTTGGAGCTTCTTTTTTACTGACAGGAATATTTGGGCTAAGTAAGGATATGGCCTTATATTTGTGCACCTTTTAGTATGTAATCATTTTACAGTTTATATAGATGGTTTAGCAAACTTAGTAAATCCAATAGATGCATTTAAAAAACTTAGTAAACCAAAACTTAGTATGATTAAAACATGTATTTGTGTAAATTCTGTTTCATATGGTCATGTTTTAACAGTATCTGGTTAACATGCCTCTGGCATGAATTAACACTGGACTTGCGGAGGCGTTGTCATGTTCCTAGTTAATGAGAAGAGCTCTGCTGGAAGGAGTGTTGTTTTCTTTTTTAAAGAAATGCCTAAAAAATAGACAGATACAGAATGTTAAGTTTTGTTTCTGTTTTAGATTGATATTTTATTTGCAAGATTAGCACTGCAGACTATTCCAGAAGACTTGGATTTACGGGATGACAGTCTGCTTAAAAATTTAGATATAAGATGTATAAGAAGTCTTAACGGTATGTCAAAACCTACTTCCTTTTGCATAGTAGCACTTCCTGTCAAATATGAAATAGTTTTAAACTCAGGTCTTGTAATGAAGCCTTTTGTAGCCATAGTTGTTATCCATAGAGACTTGAGTTACATATGCTTTATTTAATAGTTAGACTTTAGAGGGTATTTGCTAACTTATTTTACTTATCTTGTAACTTTTTTTTTTTTTAATTTCCTGGGACATGTAAAGACTGTGCAACATAACCTGTTGCTAATTTGGGTTTTACTAAATTAGTTTGATCCCTGGTGCCCTTTGTAATGTTAACTGTTGTGTTGAAAGGATTGTCTTTGAACATTTTTGATTATCATTGATTGTTACTATGCTCTTGAATAATTCTTGGCAATGTAAGTGGATCAAACTGTGCTCAACGTATGTGGAGTGGAAGAAGTTCAATTATGGGTTGAAAGTTTGAGATTAGGCAGATTACAGTTCAGATTCTTTAGTTGACGGTAGCATTTGTAATAGATCAAACTTTTAGGTTTTTTATTTGCCTTCTTGTTGAATTAACATTACTGATTCAAATTAAGTATTTTTAATTTGACATTAATCTCAGAAAACTTAAAAGGAATATTATTAAAATTTTTGTTATTTAATGCTGGTTTTTTTTTTTTCTTCCATTCTTATTAATCAGGTTGTAGGGTAACCGATGAAATTTTACACCTAGTACCAAACATTGACAACTTCAGGTTGACTCTGAGAGCTATCAAACTGTGGGCCAAACGTGAGTTCAGAATTTGTTGGCTAGCTTATTAAAACTATTTAAACTTTGATTCAACACTAACTGTTCTTTTTGCTTTTCCCTTATCAACAGGCCACAACATCTATTCCAATATCTTAGGTTTCCTCGGTGGTGTTTCCTGGGCTATGCTAGTAGCAAGAACTTGCCAGCTTTATCCAAATGCAATAGCATCAACTCTTGTACATAAATTTTTCTTGGTATTTTCTAAATGGTATGTGTTTAGATTATATTAAAATAAAATTGATTGTAGACACTGAAGTTTAGTCTTATTTCTATGACATTTCTGCAGCTGGTATCAGATTCAAATGTTAGTTCATGATCTAGCCACTTAGATAGTCTGTGGGGGGGGGGAGGATCATGTATGTAAACTGGCAAACTTAATTCCATTCCTTTCCCCTAGCTTTCCCAGGGTGCTATGGCAGTTGCTATTAGTACCTCCACATATAAACTTACCTCTAACTGAACTCTAAATCTTAACTGTAATGTCTGTGAAATCAAAGACTAGATAGGGTTGGGGTATCAGTTACCTTAGATGAACTTATATATTCCAAACTTTTACTCTTTGAATTCTTCTAAATCTATAGGCCCTTAGTTTCTTGTGATTGTTTTTGTTTTTAGCTGCCCATTTATCTTTGATAAAATATTAAGATGCAGTAACTATAAGTGCTTGAAAAAAGGCAGTTGACCCTCCCTTTGAGATTAGTCATTAACCCTGGAGAGATTTTCCATTTTTAAGTGCCCTTGTGTCAGCATTTTTGCATCTGTCAAACAGGATTTTTTCTTTAAGAAAAATAAGATAAGAAGTGATTGCCATTTTATATTAGCTGATTTGGCCCCAAAGCTTAGGGGTTTTTTTGGTTGTTTTTTTTGTTTTGTTTTTTTATTAAGAGGCATAGAGACAGGCTCCTGCATGCACCCTGACCAGGATCCACCCAGCAAGCCCCCTACCAGGCGATGTTCTGCCTGTCTGGGGCTGTTGCTCCATTGCTCGTCAGCCAAGCTATTTTAGCGCCTGAGGAGAGGCCATGAAGCCATCTTCAGCGCCGGGGCCAACTTGCTTTAACAAACCAAGCCATGGCTGTAGGAGAAGAAGGGGGTGGGGTGAAGAAGCAGATGGTCGCTTCTGTGTGCCTTGACGAAAATCAAACGTAGACCATACACATGATAGGCCACTGCTCTACCACTGAGCCAACTGGCTGGGGCAGGTTCTTGGTTTTAATGAAAATGATTTTAGAGATTTTTTTCCTTCCTCCTTGTTTCTGCTAACTTCTATACCTCCTCCCTCTGAAGAAAAAGAGTCTTTTAGTTATTTTATAAAAATAAGAGTTTTTGGATTACAGTTGATAATGTAGAACTCTCCCACACTTTTATTTTCTGCTACACTTTTTAATACTGAGTCTGTTATTTTCGGATTTTATAGTACTTAATCATATATAATCAGTTTGATGGGAATGACTAAAGGATGTCAGAATTTTTTTAATGTTACACATACATAGCAAATACCATTTTTAAGATGTTAACCTTGATGTTAGATATGGTAAATGTTTTCTAGTTTTTAATCTACTCCATAAATGACTGAAGTAGCTAATTCATAGGATGCACCTTGAAAATAATATGTTCATGTCACAAAGTTTTATTACACATACTCATAACTCTTGTCATGAAGTAGAGAAAAATTTTCCTAATCAGTTTTTATTATTATTTATACTTTGCCTGTAATGCGTTAACTTTTCATTCTTGGTTGTATTTGGATGGAGCTAGTATAAAGACAGGACTTTTGCCTCTCGAGGGATTTATCTAGTTCAGGGTAGAGGTGAACATATTAGATGTTGTGGGATAATACTTTTTAATTTAAATAGTGCTTTATCTAAGTTCTTTGAGAAATAGAGTAGATGTTTGACTGCAGTCTGAGAAAGTTACCAAATGGTTTAATTTAATAGAAGAAAAGTATTTCAAGTAGTCTTAACGTCAACAGGAATAAAAGATTATTATATGTACCACGAGGGCAAAATGAATGAAGAAGGATCACATTCACAATGCTGTATGTTTAACAAAATACGTTTAGATGGTAATATCCAAGTCTTATCAAGTGCTACACTCTTTTTAAACAGGGAATGGCCAAATCCAGTGCTATTGAAACAGCCTGAAGAATGCAATCTTAATTTGCCTGTATGGGACCCAAGGGTTAGTGTATTATTTTTTCCCCTACAAATTCACACTCTGCAATAACAAGTAAAAGTCATCTGCATAAACTTCAGGGAGACTTTCCATCCTTTTACATATGAGTGACCTGTTCGTATTACACTTCTTTTTAGATTACCTCAACTATAATTGTCCTCTCATGTGAGAAGCATAATTATGTACCCTGTAAACTACATTTAATTGTACATAGTTCGTAATATCAAGTTCACTAACATTTTATTTTATATAGAATACCTTGTAAGTCAAAGTTGTGTGGGCATTTGTGCTTAAAAAAAAAAATAAAAGGATACTAAAAATCCCTGTATTTTTTTATTTGATCTAAGTATTCTGTTAAAAAATTTGAGTTGTTATAGGAAAACTGTTGCTTAATGTTTACCTTTGGCAGAAACCTCCTAAGAAATACCACTTTAATTTCTATGATGTAATTATAAGAATTGGTTTTGGGTATTAAAGATTATAAAAACAAGGTTGGGCTAAAGAACTTCCATTCTGCTTCTTAGAAAGTTATGATCTTTATTGCTTACTCAGTTTAAATGTTAGCAACATGTACTTTATTCAGGTTAGAATAAAGCTTTAGGGATTTATAAAATTCTTTTCTACATTGTTTTCTTATCTTACAATTTCAAAAATATTGTCAGTTTTAAGTTCTTAACATCAAACTATCGTATTTTCAAGTTTTCCAAACCCCAAGACAGTTTTGGAGGGATGAGTATAGTTTTCTTCCGGGAAATATGCCACTTATCCTTAGTGTGTAGATTAAGATGAACAGTTTTTAAATCATTTTGTTATCTCTGAAAGTGATACCAGCATGGATAACACGGCTCCACCACGAGGGAGCTAAGCTTCATTGCATGTGAGTTGAGGTTCTCTTAGACCGGAAGTTTTCATGTGGTTTCAAGTTTGCTTTACACAGAACATTGGAATATGATATTTCTTGAAAGTACAATTGTGTGTGCATCCCAGTTTCTGTTGTTGAAAAAAGAAAAACTAAACATCAGTAGCCGTCCCAGTAGACCCTTAGGCACACTGTTGCTAGTAAGGCTGCCAGAATAGTCATGCCGACACGATCGGAACAAACAATTAATTTAGACAAAATCTTGATTCTGTAAAGAATTCTTATAAAAAGAATGTCTCCTCCCATGTTTTTTCTTTCTCAACTCCAGCTGTGAATGAAATAAAACTTAATCATTGGTTCAGTTTTAACAAGGGGTAAAAAGTCCAAATATCTGTTGCATATGTACTTGAAGAAACTGATTGGCTGTTGTTGTATGTAGGTAAACCCCAGTGATAGGTACCATCTTATGCCTATAATTACACCAGCATACCCACAGCAGAACTCCACGTACAATGTGTCCGTTTCAACACGGATGGTCATGGTTGAGGAGTTTAAACAAGGTAAGTGGCTATCCTTCTGTTCTCCCTTCTACACAGAGAACTTACATAACCAATGTAGACCCTGTAGTCGGGTGTACAATTTAGATTGAAGAAAGCATTCACTGAGGTGAATTTTGGTGTTTTTATTGATTACAATATATATTTGTGAACTGACTTGAAAAAGTGTAATTCCTTTTAGGCAGTATTTTGATTATATATTGGAAGATTAACCAACATTTAAAGCCATACTCTAAGAAGGGCCTTTTGGGGCTGATTTACTGCCATACTTAACTATTGCCATGTAAAACTAAATGATAGTTTGTCTCTACTGTGTGGCACGCGATGTTGTTAGCAGGCTATATTCTTGGAAAGCTCTTTTGAGGAGGCTTGGGTCTACACTTCCCATTATTTTGGAAGAACCTCTAAACTTTTCTGAATCTCAGTTGTACTTTTAGTGTGAAGGTACAGCTATTGCCAAACAGTTTTGAGGGAAGTTACCGGAACAGGATTGTTTGATTTGACTGACACGAGTCTATCTAAGAAATAGAATTAGCTGTATGACTACCAGCTTCAAACTCAGATGTGTGAAAGTCTTTTCTGTTAGTCTAAACAGGCTCTTCGTGGGAAGATGTTGCTATCTTTTAGAATCAGCAGTAAGCATGTTTTTAGCCAGACAAGAAACAAAGCTTTTGGGAAAACTTTTCTTGGTAACTACAGTGCTTCAGTTTTTGGAGAGAGTCATTCTGTGAGCATGACATTTTAGAATAGTGGTAATTTACCGGATACCTCGCTCTCAAAAAATCCTCTAGCATTTTCGAAAAGTGTTTATGTATGTAAGAACCTTTATGCTCTGAAGTCATTGACTAAAATTGCTTTTGTTAAAATTATTTTAGGGTTATAGTGAACGCATGTGGTATGTTTTAAGATCTTTAAAACTCTAGATTGTTAGACTGAACCATGCAAACATTTTAATATGTTTTTAATTTAGGTCTTGCTATCACAGATGAAATTTTGCTGAGTAAGGGAGAGTGGTCCAAACTTTTTGAAGCTCCAAACTTCTTTCAAAAGTACAAGTATGTATTTTAAGGCATGTCGGACATGTTGCTCTCTTAAGTAATGGTTGCGTATGTGAAATCTCTTCTTTCTAGACTAATGTAGTTTTGAATTTTCCTTTAAATATCTTCTATAGAACTTTCCTGTCACAAAGGGTGTACTGTTTCTAGTTAACCCCCCTCCCTTTTTTTATCTGTCAAGGTGAAGTGTAGTCCCTACAGTTTCGCTGCCTTCTGTAACCTCCTCCTGTATTTATAGCAACGTCAGTTTTGTAGGCACATGTTAGTCCTCACCAAATCTCAAAACCTGTATACCTTGGCAAAGAAGTGGACTGTCAAAATTTATAATTAATATTCACTATTACAAAACTAAGTATTTCCAGCTATTTCTGGAAACATTAAGATTCTCTATAATATAGGCAAAGCTAATAACATGTCAGCATTTATAGTCAAATGTTTTTAATACTTACCGATACTATTGGCCTACATGTAGTTTTCCTCTAAAGTTAATAAAGCCCCTTCAGATATTTCTACAAGTAATTCTTTTGGAATCTAAGTGTGGGTAATAGTTTTTACTAAAGGTTTTAATATAATGGTTTAACACCTTAGTACAGGTTAAAAGCCTGAATGTGTTGGTTTTGATGAAAATTGTAAGTTACAATAAATCTTACTTTTAAAAAAATGGACTTGCACTTTTATTTGCCCTGAGCTGAAAATTTGCCAAAGTCCCACTAAAATTTTTTTCTTTAATGCTTGAAACTTTCCTGACCATTTGATCTTGTGGATTGTGTTTTGTAATAATCTAAGCAAGATTGCTTTATTCTATTTCCCCAATTAAAAACAAGAATGATGACCTTCATGATGTCTCTGTGTTTTGTTTGTATCTTTTGCATGATAAAGCAATGATGGAGCCAGCTTAATTGTTGTGTTCTGGAAGCACTACCTGTCAGTAAACATTTAAATAGCATAACATTGAATATTCTGTTTATTACTTATTCCCTGTAAGTTGTGCTTTTCCATTTGGCAGATAATTTTTCTTTGTTTTTTTATTTGAACCAGTGTGGAGGAAGTACTTTTGAACATTTAAACTAATGAACATATTTTCTGATACTTTAAAAACTACATTATAGAGTACATAATTACTTGTATGGAGAATAATAAATTGGTTTGTAGAGAAGTATCAGCATCTCTTAATCCCTGAGAATCAAAGATGAAGCTGGATTTACTATTTTTCCTATTTCACTTCCTTATAGGGTGAGAGGTGGGTAGAATGAAATTCTTGAAAGTACCTAAGTATCTTTCTTCATTTTAAGCAAGATTATTGTTGAAATTGAACAAACCTTGATAGTCTTATTTGTTTGAATAAATTTGTATTACTAGAACTTTGAAGATTTTTCTAAAGCTTGCTTAATTTTTTCTTTTAAAAATTTTAGGCTATCTTTCAATCAATGCCAAATAGTACATGTGAGCTCTTCAGTTGACTGATTAAAAGATGTAGATTACTATGTTTATACTGAATTATCTTGAAACAGTCCTTTGGTTATCACAAATGACCTTAAACATAATTAGGCTTGAGGATGTAGCAACAAATAGAAGAAATTATATCAGCAAAATTAAAACTTCAGCTGTGAGTTTTTGGAAAACAGATTTGAAGATATGACAACAGTGGTCTAATTTTATCTATACCAAATTGTATTCAAAACTTCTCCCCAAATTTCTAGTAAATACTTTTATTAGACTTCAGAGGTATTCACAGATATGAATTTTTAAAAACATAAAATAGTCCAAAGATTGACTGTACACTGAATTGAAGTTCTTAAGTTTCTCTTGAGTCAAAGTTGGTTAAACCTTATTTGAAATATGTCCTGCAAGTATTTTGATGTGTAGGATTTTAAATCATATGTAATATACCTGTTTGCCATTCTTGGAAAGGAGAGAACCATGGAGGAAGTTATCTTGCTTTTTAAGACAAAACATCGTTCCTTGTGAAAAGCGTAACATTGCTTTGTGAAATTTTAAGTAGTCCTAATAAAATATTTTTTATGTTTTTCCTTGCGAGATACTCATTGACACTTAAGTAAAAAATAAATAAAAATAAAGCAATAAAGTGCTTCATTGTTAACCTAGGAAATGTGAATACATCAGGTGTTTCATTTCACGGGAAACAAGCAGGAAAGTATTAGGAAAAAATCCAGAATGTTCTCTAAAGTGCAAGAAATAATATCATTTCAAGAAGTATACATATATAGAATACTTGAGCCTTATAATGTTTTAAAAACTCTAAAAATAGTGAAGCTATAATTCTTGGTCCTGAGTTACTTAAAGCTGGACTTGCATGGATTGTTTGAGATTTTTCGCTGCATATATAAGCTATGATCTACCCCGGTAAAATAATAATGTGATGAAATGTCCAGGAAACCTATTTACATGATGCTTTCTGGGGGGGTAGTTATTAAGTAATAATAGTAACTAAACTGTTCCAAGGAGTTTTTAAAATTTACGTGGGGCACATTTTTATACTTAAATTTATTATTGGAAATTGATAATCTTTAAGTTAATCACTGTTACATGAAGACTTCAAAGTGTCCCTGAAGCCATCTGAGCATCATAAGCATGATAGTAACAGTGTAAAATAGGAGTTGTCACATTTTTGGAAGAGATACTACTTGGCCTTTGTGCTTTCAGGGATTTGAAGAACTGGGATTCTGTTCAGTTTCTTAGATGGAAGAGTTTTTGCTTTATAAATAAGTTCCTAATGGCAGGTTATTTCTATTAGGCTTAATTATTGTATTTTGTATCTACCACTTTAAATTTACTTATATATGGCTAAGTAAACATTTAACGTCAGTATAAGTACTTGTTACTTGTGTAACACTTTCAGCAGTGTTAAAACAAATGCATGTCTGTAAACAATGTACAGAATAGATACTCCCCATTTCATTAAGAACCAAAGTTAAACTCTTTAAGCTTCACAACTTGAAATTTTGAATTACCAAAAAAATATTTAAATGGATTATATCTTTGCCTTAGTAAATAGAGAACACTATATGTACATCCTTGAAACTTTTGTTGAAGAATCAGGCAGTCATTAAGAATATCCTTTTTAATAGTGTGGTGAAGTGATCTAGAGAGGCGAGTTTTGTCCTTAACCTAGGTGAACCCAAACAATCTGACTGGTGTTCTTTATGCATGCTGCTTTTTATACTTTGTTGTCTCCTTTTATAAGTTGTTCTACTTTGTCAGAGAGCTCTCCCTCCATCTCCCTTTCCTGTTCTTGTTTCTTAAATCTGTCCATTTTCAATTTCCCAGGGAAGTGGAAGTCACGATTTTGTTTGATTTAAGAGCAGTTAGGGCCCTTGAGAGGAGGTTTTCTGTGTACACAAAATGCATGACTTTTTAAAAGTGCTTTCATGTGACTTACTTATTTGAACCATCTGTGCTTGATCTATATACTGTTGACCCTTGAAAAATGCAGGAGTTAGGGACACCAAAACCCCATGCAGTTCAAAACCCTTGGCTAGCTCTCGACTCCCCCATAACTACTAATAGTGTACTGTTGACTGGAAGGCTTACTGAT
Organism: Saccopteryx bilineata; assembly: GCF_036850765.1. Taxonomy (NCBI): domain Eukaryota; kingdom Metazoa; phylum Chordata; class Mammalia; order Chiroptera; family Emballonuridae; genus Saccopteryx; species Saccopteryx bilineata. The sequence continues at coordinate 8,765,075 of NC_089493.1, read as the reverse complement.
AACAGGTCATTGCTAAACTCAGTTTGTATGTTAAGTTTTGTATGCTCTATCCTAACAAAGTAAGCTACAGGAAAAATGTTATTAACATCAGAAGGAAGATAGATTTATTTACTGAAAAAAAAACAAAACCCACCCACCTATAAGTGGACCCGTGCAGTTCATACCTGTGTTGTTCAAGGGTCATTTGTATTTGGTTTGCTTTAAATAATACTGAACAGATTAAACTGGTAAAGGAAGTACTTGTGTGGATTTGACTACATATTCACCCATCTGGCTATGCGTTCATATGTATGTATATTACTTCTGTTACAGTAAATTTATAAAGACCTGAAGGTAGCTCATTTGAACTTAACAATTCCTCTGTCACGGAGAGCGGAAGTATCCCATTGTACAGATGGTATACGTAACCAAGTCTTAGGTCTGGGTTAGCATAGTTGTGAAGAATCGGGACTATTTTTTTCCAGATACTTTGTGAGCATAATCAAGTGGTCTGTTTAAGGGAGTATGGTTAAAAGATGCTTAAAACTGGCCAAATCTTCATTAGGCAAGTATCCCTTGCCTAAATGTCTTTGGTGGAGGTGCTGGGGGAGGGGCTAACTTGAACTAGGGTTGGTAGCTTTTTTTCTGGTCCTAGATCATACATGTGCTTTTGACCAGAAATCTCATTTGTCAGATGTGAAAGATAACAAAGATTTCAGCCTTTTGAAAGAAAAAAGTAATTTAAAAATTTTGGTTATGTTCTGACTTTTCAAAGCAGTGTCCACACTAGACATGGCATCAGTTTGCTTTTTGAGGTAAAATTTCTGGTGAGAAGTTTGGCTTCCAGCACCCCTAAAACAGATTCTGGGGAAGAGCTTATTGAACTGAACATTTTAGTTTTATGCAGCTGAACTGTATGAATTGTACGCAGTTACAGTTTGTTTTTAAAAGACTTAAAATAGATATTTGGTCATGATGATATTTTCTAAAAGCAAAACTTGCTTTTTCTTTAATTTCATTGGAATTGGAATCTGCACAGAAACAAGATTTCTTTGGTGCCCTCACATTAGTGGTGCTGCTGCTTTGTCACAGAAATTTATCCTGTTACTTGAGAAAGGTCGTGAGACCTTCAGTATTAACTTGGGCTTAATTTTTGCTAATTTTTAAAAGCATGATGTGTTTGTTATTATTTTTTGAAGTTACTGATGTAATGTATATATTTAGTCATGCTGTTTTTGTGGCTACAATCTTGTTGCTTTATTTCCATTGAAGTAACTTGGTTCTAATGGATTATATTTTAGTGAGCAGCTCTTTAACTTTGTAGGTAAAGCACTCCTCTGTCGTCATTGACCCAAATTATCATTTCATATTTATTCAGCATTCTTGAATTTAGCTGCTTTTGGGGTAATTATTCATAATGTAATTACTTTTCAGAGGAATTAAACTTGCCAGTAGTTACAGAAACTTGGGAATTAGCTTTTATGATTCTATGTACATATTTAGATCACAGTTCCTCCTTGCTAAATCGATGCTGATACATAACTCATGAAGCTTACTATATTATGGTATTAATATCCTACAAAAAGCACTTAAATAAAATAAATAGCATGTTGTCTTTATCTTCAAAGGCATTATATTGTACTTCTAGCAAGTGCACCAACAGAAAAGCAACGCCTAGAATGGTGAGTACAAGATTAGACTTTACAGAAAAAATAAACTCCAAATTAATCAGATAACCACAGAGCTCAGGAGATGGAAGTCCATAAAACACCCAGTTTGGTTTTATTCAAAAATGGAGCTTTACTGCTTGTAATAGAAATAGAGGAATTTGGGATTCATATACAATTTTTATTCTGTTTGGCTCAGAGATACATGTGTCACTTCCTAACTATATTTCAAGTGTTTTAAAAAATAATTTGTAAGGATATCTTGTAACCTCCTAGTTTGAAATGTGGCTTGATTCTATTCTCCCATTTTATCTTCGGCATTTTTGGCTGGAACGTAAAGGTTTCACTTTATCTATGGGGGTCCAGAGAGTTGAACTGCTCCCTGTGTTTAAATATGATCCTTATAATACTACTTTACATAAACATTTGATTTTGTGTTTTATGTATGTGTGTGTTTATTTTAAATGTATTTATTGATTATAGAGAGAGGAGGGGAGAGAGACAGAAACAGATTTGTTTTTCATTTATTGATTTTAGAGGAAGTAAGAGAGAGAAACATCAATTTGTTGTTCCACTTATTTATGCATTCATTGGTTATTTCTTGTATGTGCCCTCCCTGATCAAGGATCAAGCCCACAATCTTGGCATATCAGGATTTTATTTTATTTTTAAAATTAACCAGAATTCATATTAATACTAAGTGACATTTGTTCAGGGTGGGCTTGGTGGAGTCAAAAATTCGAATCTTGGTTGGAAGTTTGGAGAAGAATGAATTTATTACACTGGCTCATGTGAATCCTCAGTCATTTCCAGCACCCAAAGAAAATCCTGACAAGTAAGCCACCTTCTCATTTGATCTGATTTCCTCTTTCCATTTTCAACTTTTGCTCCTAGAAGCATTTATAGGCAATTTTTAATAACTAGAGCCACTGTTAAATTGATTATAATACAGCTCAAAGCCACATCGAAATTTACATATAGGTTAGGTTTTCCTGATTAGAAACATTGAAGACAAAAATTACTCCTTGAGAAAAATTACCTCTGAAATAAATTCCTCTGATAATCATCTGTAGTGGTCAGGTGCCCACTAACAAATCAGAGTGCGAATTTTGCAGATCTGCATTTCTTAACCTTTCTTTCTTGCCCTGTTGTACAGTGGCTGTCAGAGTGGCTGTTATGCCAAGCATCAGTCTTTGCTTTTTATCTTATAGATTTTTAAAAGAAAACATACTTGGATTTGACTGTGTAAAAATTTGATTTGTGATGTATTCTGGAACATTGAGAAGATACGTTAAAATCAGGCTCACTTCATACTTTTCAAGGTCTTTTATAATAAGTCTGTTTCTGGTTTGATTGTTGCTGTCTTACTTTATGAGTTTGTTTTGCCTATATATACTTCATTGCATTTGGGAGTTTTAGTAGCGAGACTTTTTTAACAAATTAAAATAGCATTTAAGAAAGATTGCAAATATAAGGGAGTGGATCATTTGAGATTGTGTAGTAATAGAATAGCTATTCTTTTGATTGCTCCAGATTATTTTCTTCTGTAATCATGTGAAAGAGAGTGATTTGAGCTCTTTGCATTTCTTGTTGCTCCAGTCTTAATTATTACCTGGTCCATTCAGTGGATTCGCCATTAAATGTTCAAAGCTAGCTGAATCACCCTTGTTCTAGTTACTATGCTGCGTCAATTCTGCGCATGCAGCCTTTTCAATTGTGTTTTAAAGGTTTAGGAATGTATATTAACTTCTAGCTAAATTTTTATAGCTAGGATATTCCTTTTTGTTTCACATTTTCTACAATATATAGTTCCCTTTCATTAGTTTGAATGTAATTTTTCTTTGTAGTGCATCTGGTGCTTTAGGGTCATCACGAAGAAAATTGAGTGTCAATACGTAGATTGACAAATACGAGTGTATTTGTCCTAGTACCCTGGTTGTTTCTGAATTTTAATAGAGATATAGAGGACAGGTGTGTGGGGAGGGCTTTGAGTTTGATGGAGTTTGGGCTTATCACTTTATTTAATTTGCTTATACATTACTATTTTAAGTTTTTTCACATATCTCAGGTTGTCAATCATGATAACTGTATTTTTATGAAATCCTGGTAAACTACAGTAATATTCTTTTTACTTTTCAGGGAAGAATTCCGCACCATGTGGGTGATTGGGTTAGTGTTTAAAAAAACTGAAAACTCTGAAAATCTCAGTGTTGATCTCACCTATGATATTCAGTCTTTCACAGATACAGGTATATCTCTATTTGGATAAACAAATGTGTACTTGCATATTTGAATTAATTTGTCTCCATGTATACCTTAGTGATATTTGTAATAACTGTTAAAATTACAGAGGATCCTCGGGTTACGACACAGTTCTGTTTCTACGACAGTAATGTAACCTGAATTTTGGTGTAAGTCGAAGCATACCCTAGCCTAACACAAACGGAACACTTGGGCTTTTAACAGTCCAAAATGGCATAGACAAGCGAACTGGGGGCTGTCAACTCCCTCACTCATGACTCACCTGACTGCGTATGGATTCGTGTCACTACACATTCTTCCACCGCCGCAGCCAGACCACACAGTCTGCCCGTGTCCTCCATGAGTACGGCACTAATAGTGGAAGCCAAAACACTCGTGTCTCAATTTTTTTAAGTTTTTTTTATGGGAGTGAGCGTTGTAAACTCAAAACGTTGTATGTCGAGACTGTCGTAACCCGAGGACCCCCTGTACTTGGGTGTGGTAAACCATAGTCACCAAAATAATTTAATGATTCTGGATTACTTATAGTTTTAGTATTGTGTAGTATAGAAATGTTTTTTTTCCCCATTGTGGTAAGCCTAAAGTTAAGTAAAACTATTTTAAGTTTGATTTGTCCACAGTTACTTATTAGAAACAACCTGAATATTTGATTGTCCACAAGGCCAAGTCTGTGTCTGACTGCCATGATAATCTTGAACCTGAGAAATTTCTGAAGCTGCCTGACCAGGCGGTGGCACAGTGAATATAGAGTGTCAACCTGGGATGCTGAGTACCCAGGTTTAAAACCCTGAGGTGGCCAGCTTGAGTGTTGGACCATAGACATGATGACCCCATGGTCGTTGACTTTAGCCTAAAAGGTCACGGTGGCTTGAAGCATAAATCACTGGCTTGAGCAAGGGGTCATTCGCTCTTCGGGAGCCCCCGGGTCAAGGCACATATGAGAAAGCAATCAATGGACGACTAAGGTGCTACAATCACGAGTTGATGCTTCTCATCTCTCTCCCTTTCTGTCCTGTCTGTCTCTCTCTCTCGCTCTTGATTAAAAAAAAATTTATGAAGCTAAATTTTTGGTGACTGTGAGGAAATTTATTGTCCTTTTCAGATATAGACTCAAATAGGGTGATTAGAGCTACATTTCAGGTTGACTGTACCCTGAGATATAATTAGGCAGTATAATTTAAACACCTGGTTTAATTGGTAGATTGTAGTGATGCAGCTTTTCAAGGGAATGGTGAATGTGCATAGAGGCAATGACAAATTGCATCTTTTTTAGGGACTAAGTTTCTTTTGGACACCTCTTTTTTCCGTACCCCCCACTAAAAATTGTTTAGTGTGTGTCAGTTTTACCTGTCCTCAATGAATTTTCCCCAAAGGACATTCAGATTTAACATTAAAATTTTTTTACTTCTTTGGAGAAGTAGAGAGAAAAAACTGTTATAATTTGTTTAAAAGCTTGTATCATACACTAAATATAAGGGAGAAATAAAAGGAAAAGAATATATATTTCAGTATTAATTGCTTAGGTGCAATGACTGGAAGACATATTTTGATCAGGTGAATACACCTATATGTAGAATTAGCAGCAGTGTGGTGTTTGAATTCCTACTGACCAGTTGATACAGGTGTTACCTGTTTTGATTAAGAGACCAGCAGCATTACCAGTGGTGACATAATAAAAGTTAAAGTTTTAAGTTGAACAAAAGGTGATCTCTTGATATATATGGTAGTTGCATTGCTGGAAAGTTCATATTAAAATTACTTCATGGTTTTTATATAAGATTGAATTGAGTTCTTGGTTCATATAATTGATCAGTATGTTTTTTTTTTTATCTTTAGGAATATAAGTAGGACATGGTATCATTGTTCACTGTGAGGAACTCTCCCCATTGGTATCCATACCAAGTAATAACCCTTAGTTATTGTGACAACAAAAGCACTTAGGTTTTTTGAAAGTGACTTGGAGGGTGATACCTTCACCTGCTGAGCACCACAGAAGTGTTTTTTTCCAAAGTAAAAATACTGATGTCAAACTTAAACTATTTAAGAACTAACAAGTCATGTAGAGATACTTGAATTAGAAAATCTGTTTTGGCCTGACCTGTGGTGGCGCAGTGGATAAAGTGTCGACCTGGAAATGCTGAGGTTGCCGGTTCGAAACCCTGGGCTTGCCTGGTCAAGGCACATATGGGAGTTGATGCTTCCAGCTCCTCCCCCTATCTCTCTCTCTCTCTCTCTCTCTCTGTTTCTCTCTCTCCCTCTCTCTCTCCTCCCCCAAAAAAAATGAATAAATAAAAAATTGTAGAAAATCTGTTTTGTACTTTGAGTCTTAAGTTGAGCAGTTTATCAAAATTTGTATTAATGAACCATCAAGATTTTCAAGGAACTTTCAGGTATTTTGAGCAGGAAATATTTCTTCTGTATCTTAAAAGATTTTAATGGAATACTTTTGGTATTTTCTAATAAAACAAATTTAACATGTTCAAACCTCAGATTCTTACCTCTAGTCGCGTCCAACTTCTTCAAATCTTTCTGTTCTCAGGTCTTGGCAACTAAATTCTTGTAGTTTTTTCAAACTAGAAAACTTGGACTTGGAGTCCTCCTCCTGTATTTCTTGTATAGTAAATCCTCACTTAAGGTCCTTGATAGCTTCTTAGAAAAATTATACTTAAGCAAAATGATCTCTGACTAAACCGGTTTTACCATAGGCTGATAATCAGCACGAGTTACGTTCCTATGGCACAGTTCTGGTCTCAAAAAATCACCAGACTTCAAAATATTGATCCCAAATACTTTTAATATTAAACATTGAAATAAAGGTGAGTTATACATACATTTAAGGAAGATTAATAAAAACAAGTACGATAATTATTTCCCCTTATTCCAGTTCAAGGTGACTAGTGGCTGGAGCTTCTCCTGGCAACTTAGGGCACAAGTGGGACTCTCCTGGACAGGACACCCTTCCAGTGCACTCAGACACACACCCTCACTCCGTCAGACATGCCTGTTCACCTAACTGCACAGCTCTGGATGTGGGGGGAAACCGGAGGCCCCGGAAGGAAGCCCGTGCACGCATGGGGAGAACATGCAAACCACACAGCCAGCCATCCTGGCCGGGAATCAAACTCCCCCCCCCCCCCCCATCAGCGGTATAATGAAACGTTGAGAACCTGCTGTAGTTGGTATAAATCCATTAAAAAATTTGTTTGCCTATGCTTTCAGAATACTACATTGAAATTTCTGCTAATTGGTATTTCTGCTGCTGTCAGCCTAGTCCAGGCCACTTAAGCACTGCTTGCTGGGCTGGGTTTCTGCTTTGTGGTAGCATCCCTGTTCTGCCCGCTGCCCCCCTTCACCTGTTTCGGTCCGCATCCTAAATGTTAAATCATGCCTCGCCTGTTCACAGCCTGTAATGGCTTTTCATGTCATTTAGAATCAAAGTCCCAGTCTTGACTGTGGTTTACAAGCCTTTACCTGATCTGACATTCTCATTATGTCTCTTGACTTCACTTTTTAAGTTCAGAAAGCTTTATCCATGTGTGTCGGGGCCAGAAAGGTACTGAAGTTAGTACCACTCCAGGGCCCGGAGCAACATTTGTAGTCAGACAGTAACCTTACTGTTTTGATAGTCGCATTTGATAGTCACAAAGGTAGAGGCCAAATAGCCACAAATAGTTCAGTTCAAGGTTTGTTGCCAGATGAGTTTTGGTGCCAATCTTAGGAAAAGCTTGTGTGTTGGGTGAGAGCTTTTGGGATTTTAGAATTGCAGATAAAGGATTACTGATCTCTACTTTTAAAGCCTCCTTTCCTGTGGCCTTTGGTGTCCCTCAAGCACTCCAGGCATGCTCTGCCCTCGGGACGTTTCGTCCTGATGGTTCTCTTCCTGGAGTGCTGTTCCACCAGGTACAGTGGGCTCCCTCCCTCACTCATGTAATCTCAGTCCCCAGGCGTAGCTTGCTCTCTCCCCTACTCCGTTGTTGCGTAGCACCTGGCACCATCTGATATGAAATACAGCTAACTCTTGAGCGACATGGGTTGCTGTCTTGTGGACGCTGAGCAGGTCCACTTATACTGTACGTGTAATCTTTCGGGATCCACACAGTTTAAACCCATGTTCAAGGGTCAGCCCCATAGTTGGGAATCCACTATGCAGAAGGCTAACTAGAGTTACTGTGTTCATATTTTTTGACTTCCTGGGAGGTTGCCACCCTTAACTCCTGTGTTCAAAGGATAACTATGTTTGACTAAATTTTTTTGCTTGTGTATTTTTTCTACTGGATGCAGACTGAAGTTATTTTGGTCTTTCTGTGTCTAGAACAGTGTGATACAGTATAGCCACACCATAAATATTTGTTGTTTAACTGAGTGAATGAGTGTTTCCATTTTTGGGAACCTCTGGAATGAAATTATTTGGTTTTACTTATTTTTAGCATATTATTTTTGTTCTGTGACCTGTTGAGTTATTTCTGTAATAGAAAATATGTTATTAAGGTTACCACTTTGAGAGTTATTACACTGGAAGAGTTCATATACTTTGTGGATTTGTTCATTATGTAGACTTGTGGTAAAAGCAACTTTGAGTTTGGTCAGGCAGTGAACTGTCAGAGTAGAGGTAGGTTCTCACCTGATAATTTTACAGGTAGGAAGTATTGATGTATAAAGGATCCCTACTTAAAATAGCCCCTCCAGGTTGAGTTTAACTCCCTTTATTAAAATGTTTCTATTTCTTGTAACAATTTCCTGATTGTACAGTTTATAGGCAAGCAATAAACAGCAAGATGTTTGAGGTGGACATGAAAATTGCTGCAATGCATGTAAGAAGAAAGCAACTCCACGAACTACTACCTAATCATGTGCTTCAGAAGAAGAAAAAGGTAACTTGAGTGTAGTGTACTGCACAAATCCCTGTCTGGTGGAGAGAGAGACTGGTAGCATTTTTGGATACGAAAGATGATCGTTTAGAATATTAGAAAACTTGTTTCACTACAGACTTCATGAGCAAGATGTTTATGTTTCAAAGATCTGATGTATTTGATTAAGTATTTTATTAATTGCAGCATTCAGTGGAAGGTGTCAGATTGACACCTCCAAATGAAAACAGCCTCGACTTATCTATGGACAGTGATAACAGCATGTCTGTGCCTTCGCCTACCAGTGCTATGAAGACCAGTCCATTGAACAGTTCTGGCAGCTCTCAGGGGTAAGGAAAACAAGGGCATTTCTATTATCGTGGCTATTTATGAACAGTTAGATATGCTCTTGTTGTTAAAGTCATCTATTTAGAATATTATTTTTACTCCATCTTATGTATTTTTTAAATAGCCATTTAATTCTTAGTTTTGCAGAAAGTAATTTGTTGTCCTACCATGTCATACTTGTATTCCATATTGTCTTGATACAGATATGAGTATTAGTGTCACAGCCCTTCAGTTTCATGTACTGAGACGCCTGCCTACAGTGAGTGGTATGGTGTGCTAAGGAGAACAGATGAGAGGGCCAAAGTTACTTTTCTGTCCTAGAGCTGCTTAGACCTGTGTCTCAGGGGAACATATCTGTGAATATTAGGGATCTCCTAAAGAAGGTGAAGATCTATGTGGGCTGGTTTATGTTAGGAAAACTCTTTTGAAGAATTAAATTCTTTTAAAAAACATTTATAGAAGTTAAATGTTTTTATTATGAAAGAAATACATGGCTGTGGTAACAAAAATTTGAGCATAAAAGGTTTTTGTTCTTTTAATTCAGTGAAAGGGGAGCAGGAACAAATTCTTGCATGTACCCTGACCAGGATCCACCTTGCAAGCCCACTAGGGGGCGATGCTCTGCTCATCTGGGACATTGCTCCACCACTGAGCTCTTCTTAGTGCCTGAGGTGGAAGGTTGTGGAGCCATCCTCAGCATCTGGGGCCAACTCGTTCCAATTGAGCCATGGCAGCAGGAGGGAAAGTGAGAGAGAGAGAGAGAGAAATGAGAGGGGGAGGCCATTTTTATATTTAACTTCTATAAATCTTTATAGTGTATACTTGCAGACTTTTTTTTTTACTGGATAAACAACTGTATTTTGAAAGGGAGCTGTTATGGTAGATTTTTGGGGATGCTGCTAATTTAAATTATAATGGTTATGCTGATCACTTGTTGAGTTGATCATTAAAATTTGAGCACTTGAAACTTAAAAAAAGGAATTGTAGAAATTGGATTCTTAAAGGTTTTTCCTAGTGGTGAAGATTCAAGTTGGGATGATTCTTTGCATGAGCTTGAAATAAAACATGCTGAGGGCAGAGAAGGGCTCTGTTCTCTGTCTTGGGCTGTGAGTATGCGATACGTTTTAGGCTGTGTAATGCATAATCTGAAGACTTCACATAAAGACATTGCCTCTGAATCTTCAGTTTTAAAACTGTTCCCCATTTATAGTGTTACCTTTCAAATTTTTATTAATTTTTTTTAAATGTAAAAGCAGAAATTTTAAGAATTTAAAGATTTGTATAAAGGCCTTTGTGTACTTTTGCATTCATGCACATACAAGGATAGGCAAAAGTTGGCTCACAGCTGTAATACAAATAATACGAAAATAAGCTGGTTCACGTACTCACAACTGTAAATGTATATGTAAAACGGGTACTTATCATTTCAAAAATTTTAATATTAGTTTCCAAAGTTTAATATTAGAAGTAATATTAAATAGCATCTGTACAGAAGACTTCTGATTGTGAAGTTAATGGTTGTGTATTTGCTTAACAAATAATGAGTATCTCTTATGCACTGGCCCCTCTCCAGCTCCATCAGGTTTTCCTTCCTGTGGTTCTGGGGTCAGCTCTTCTCCCCAGCTCAATCGTTAGATTGTGGTGCCTGGAGGGTTCTCGCCTCGGGCCTTTATTTCCTCCCTGTACTTTCTTGGGTTGGGGTATCACCTGCTCTGTTGCCTTCATTTACTTCCCTGTACAGTAACTCCTCGCTTAATGTCATTGATAGGTTCTTGGAAGCTGTGACTTGAAGCAAAGCGTGTAACAAAACCAGTTTTACCAGAGGCTGATTGGGTTAAACCCTCTTAACTTCGCATGGCATATCTTTATTTATTGATTTTTAGAGAGAGGGGGGAGAGAGAGAGAGAGAGAGAAGGGGGAGGAGCAGGAAGCATCAACTCCCATATGTGCCTTGACCAGACAAGCCCAAGGTTTCGAACCGGCAACCTCAGTTTTCCAGGTTGACGCTTTATCCCACTGCGCCACTACAGGTCAGGCTGGCATATCTTTAGTATCAAAAACATCACCAAATTTCTAAATAAAGACTCCAAACAATTCTAATATCAAACATTGAAATATATGAGTTATACATACATTTAAGAAAGATTAATAAAAACAAGTAAGGTGATGCTTTTATAACCTGCCTATTCCAGTTCAGGGTGGCGGGTGGCCAGAGCTTATCCCGGCAGCTTGAGGGACCAGATGGGAACCGTCCTGGACAGGGTGCACTTTCCTCACCAGGCCCCTTGCACCCACACCCACACTCACTCAGACTGGGGCAGTTTGGGCCACCATTCACAGAACGTGTATGTCTTCGGGTGCGGGAGGAGCCAGAGCACCTACCCTGAGCACCTGGGGAAAACCCGCACGGATGTGGGGAGAGCGGGCAGGACTTCACACAGACAGTGTCCAGGGTCCCCAGCCGGAAACCTATAGTGTTTGTTTTTCTTTCTCGTCAGCATTATAATAAAATGACATTATTTGAGGACCTGCTATACCAGTTAGCTCCAAAGCATTTATAAGCTGAATGCACTCTGGTTTTTTATATGAATGTCACATAGGCACCAGGATTCGTTAAGTCCTCTAGTGTTGTTCACCTTGTCGTGACGTCATTTATCAGTTGAAGAGTGTGAGCTTGAGCTGAAGGATTGAGGAACCACAGAGGACTTATTTAAGTGCTTATACATAGAATTTGTTGGAAACTAAGTTGAAGAGCTAGGAGAGTGAAGGGGAATCGTTGGAGTTTTGCAAGGTGACAGGAGGGAGTGGGATCTGGAACACAGAAAGGGGCATGGGCTTCGAGCAGCTCTGCTGTTTCTCTCGGCCACTGGGGGCTTCAGGGTTTCACGGATCCTTAGACTTTGTGTGCAGAAACTTATGTCCATTTCTCAGATTGTTATCTTACTTGTACTTTTTGATACGATTCTTTTATACCCTAAGTCAGATAAGAACGAGTTTTTAAGAACTGTTCTAATATGGTAGTCACTAGCCTCATGTGGCACTGTAAATGTAATTAATATTAAATAGAATTAAATATAGGGTTGAGCAAAAGTAGGCTTACAGTTGTGAGTACACAAAACGGAGTTTATATTTGTATTATTACGTATTAGTTATTGTGTTATTTTGCACACGGGCAACTGGAAATCTGCTTCTGCCCCATGCTGTGTCCATCTTTCACTGCCCCGGGGGCGATGCTGACAGAGAACATGCTACAGGAAGTTCTGAGCTAGCACTGCTATGGAAGGTGTGTGTGCTCGCCATTGTTGGTTATGGCTAGCGGATAAAGTCACTACTAATGTATATACCGGTATATGTCTGAGAAGTAAGCCCGAACAGTCACTTTAGAAAATAACTTCACATAAGTTTTGTTACTGAGTTTTATCCTTTATTTACTTTTCGATTACTTTTTTTAATAGCAGAAACAGTCCTGCTCCAGCTGTAACAGCAGCATCTGTGACCAACATACCGGCTACTGAAGTCTCTGTGCCACCAGTGAATGCCAGTGAGAGCTCAGGGGGTAAGGAGGGGCTGTGACCAACAAACCGGCCACCACAGTCCCTGCACCACCAGTGAGAGCTTGGGGTCAGGAGGGGCTGTGACCAACACACTGGCCACCGCAGTCCCTGTGCCAGCAGTGAGAGCTTGGGGTCAGGAGGGGCTGTGACCAACACACTGGCCACCGCAGTCCCTGTGCCACCAGTGAGAGCTCGGGGTCAGGAGAATCTTACCGGCTGGGAGCACTTAGATTATGCAGGACTTAGCTTTCTTTTGGAACGATGGCTTTCTTTGTTAATGAAGTAGTTTGAACTCAGGGTTTTTTTTTTTCCTTTTCATTTTTCCGAAGCTGGAAATGGGGAGGCAGTCTAGACAGACTCCCGCATGCCCACCAGGGGGCAATGCTCTGTTGCAACCAAAGCCATTCCAGTGCCTGAGGCAGAGGCCACAGAGCCATCCTCAGCGCCTGGGCAAACTTTGCTTCAGTGGAGCCTTGGCTGCAGGAGGGGAAGAGAGAGACAGAGAGGAAGGAGAGGGGGAAGGGTGGAGAAGCAGATGGGCGCTTCTCCTGTGTGCCCTGGCTGGGAATCGAACCCGGGACTCCTGCACGCCAGGCCGACGCTCTACCACAGAGCAAACCGGCCAGGGCCTGAACTCAGTTTTTAACGCCATGTTAGTATTTGCTTGTAAATTTATCAATGAAATCTAATTCAGAGACAAAGCTTTATTTGTAATGTGATGTTGATGTGAGTTATTGTAATGTTTGGATGTTAACATCTGTCTGTCCCTCAGGTACATCGAGTGAAAGCATTCCTCAAACTGCCACACAGCCAGCCACTTTGTCACCACCAAAGCCTGCGGTCTCCAGAGTAGTTTCATCAACACGCCTGGTGAACCCGCAACCCAGACCTTCAGGAAACGCGGCAACAAAAATACCTAATCCTATGGTCGGAGTCAAGAGGAGATCCTCGCCTCATAAGGAAGAGAGTCCCAAGAAAACCAAAACGGAAGAGGTATCTGTGTTAGTTACCCTGGGGAACATCGGGCATCGGGCTGACAGCCCTAACGGGGGTGTGTGGGGGGGGCTGGGCAGGACCCTCCGAGCCAGAGCCAGAGTGGGAGATGGCGCAGAGGAAGGCTTGGGGAAGTTGTAGGGAGTGCCTGGGGCCAGTTTCCCTATTCCCGGCCCCCAGGAGCCTCCTCTCAGCTGTGCCTCCTTCCAGTTGCTGTCGCATGTCTGGTTTGTGACACAGCTTGGCACGGACTAGATGGCGTCTCCATTTATTCCCTTACAGTTGTCCTACGTGTGCTGAGTCTCTGTGGTCCTCTGGGATACAGTTTTCTGTTTCTGTGCTCCAAACGGGGGTTGGAGTTTCCACACTGTGCGTGGGGTTACTGCAGGGTCACGGAACACAAGTGGTTCTCAGGGAGTTCTCACGAAGGGACTGCCCAGAGCTGCAGCCACAGTAGTTTTGGGACCTTGAACAATTATTTTCTCTAACCCTCGAGGAAATTTTCTAGCAATACTTCAACTTTTTATAGTGGATGGTTTATCTCGTCGGTCTCAAACAATTTTAAGAAAACCATTAAAAGTGTACATTGATTGTAGTGTGTGTCGTAGAATAGAAATAGCCTTGTTATACATTTTCATTACTCAATGGAGTCACTGTCATGTGTTGTCCTGTTAGTGAGGCATCCACCATTGCCACAGAAGTGACAGTCCAAAACATCAATTTTGTCGTGATTTTGGGGGACAGTTGGTTATTTAGGAACTTAACTCATTACAACAAAGTTTCTTTAGAATGGGGAAAAATTTGTTTTTCAGGGAGTGTGTGATCTGTAGTAAAAAGTTACTGTCTATAAATTTTAAATGTTCTATTCCTTGTTTTTTTCTGAAGTGTTTTTGTTTTAGGAAATAGTCACTATTAATGAACTATGAATAATATAATCAGTTTTGTCCCTCTGATGATACTAAGTGTGAATGAAGAATGATTACAGTGTATTTTAAAACATGTATTCGGAAAACCCATCTGTGTCTTTGTAGTTATCTCTAAAAGCAGTGATTTTTGAACCCTGGGTGTATATCTGACCTACTTTTTCAGGCCCTTCCTCCATGCCCCCTCCCCTACCTCTGCTCACTGTAGATTTCAGGGCCTCCTCCAGATACACTGAATCAGAGACTTCAAGACTTGGGCCTGGGGATTTCTTTTTCCTTTCTTTTCTTTTTTATTTTTACAATTAAGAAATAATTGTTAATTTTTCATGTAAAATTTAATATTTTTTAAAAAAGAAACACTACCAAAAAGGGATTAGCTCAGTGCATCCCTTCCTCAGTCATCTGCTTCTTCCAAAGACTAGGCTAAAACGGTTTGGAAGCAGGGAGTGGTGGGCAAGTAGCTAACGAGGCTCCGGAATCTCATTAAAAGCCTCAGTGCCGCTGGGCTGTGTGGCCCGTCAGACTCAGAACGGGCTGGTTTCAGTGTAATCCCACATTTTGTCTGTCGATACTTGTTCGGGGTTGTCAGGATGTTTCAGAGCTCACATTTCTTTTCACCTCAGTACGGTATATGTCAGCCTGACTTCAGATGCCTATCACTCCATTCCCTTAATGCTAATTGGTTAATTTCTTAATATTCTCTGTGAGCTCTAACTAAACGTGGACCGGCACAATGTTTTTAATTTCATTTGCTCTTAAACTTTGGTAGAAAATAATTGTTTCCTGTCTAATTTGAGGAGCAACAGGGATCTAGTATTAAAACTTGGTAGGGAAAAATTTAAATATATGTACGAGTAAAGAGAATCGTTTCATGTACCCATCCTGCAGCTTCGGGTGTGATGGACTGAGCCCGTCCTTGCCCCTTGTTTTTCCAGCCTTTCCATTCTCCCCGTACTTGGATTATTTAGATGGAAAATCTAGACATCATAACATTAGTTTTTAAAAATCTTATCTAAAAAATAATGGTGACATAAAAGAAAGTATAACAAAATACAGGTAACCCACTTAGAGAAAACTAACGTCATTAATTTCAAATGTCTACTTAGTGCCCAAATATTCTTGATTGTATCATTGATTTATTTTTTCAAAAAGGCTGATTTGTCCAAATCTGTAACTAATTAGGATCCCTGTTAAGCAATGAATTGGTGTCTCTTGAGTAACTGGTCAAGTCTAGTTTTCTCCCCTTTTTTCTTGCAATATTTTGTTCTGCATACTTTCTTAGTCTGGGATATGCTTATATGGCAGCTCTATGGAATTGACTAATAAAAGCAGTTTTAAGATAGAGAAAGGATCTTAGGCTCTTAGACTAATCTCATCTCTTAGAAGAGAAACTTGAGATTCATTGGCTTTTCTATTTACAAAGCCAGTGAAAGTCAGAAAGTCTAGAACCCAGGCCTAAACCACGATGCTAAGTTTGAAGAAGATTGTCAGAAGTAAGTACCTAATTCTGAAGCGCTCTTGAACTGGGTCTTTTATACTCTTCATGAGTACTTGGTATTAGAGATTTTAGCAGATGAGGAAGAAGAAGCGGGTTCTAGGTATTGCCAGGTTGTTTAGTTCTACTTAATGTGTATCATGTGCTAGAGCAGTGGTAGTCAACCTGGTCCCTACCACCCACTAGTGGGCGTTCCAGCTTTCATGGTGGGCGGTAGCGGAGCAACCAAAGTATAAATAAAAAGATAGATTTAACTATAGCAAGTTGTTTTATAAAGATTTATTCTGCCAAATTTCGCGAAAATCTGACATAAAGTACTTGGTAAGTAAAAGTAAAGTTACGCCTGACCAGGCGGTGGTGCAGTGGATAGAGCATCAGACTGGGATGTGGACGACCCAGGATTTGAGACCCCAAGGTCGCCAGCTTGAGCGCAGGCTCATCCGGTTTGAGCAAAGCTCACCAGCTTGGTCCCAAGGTTGCTGGCTCAAGCAAGGGGTTACTCAGTCTGCTGTAGCCCCATGGTCAAGGCACATATGAGAAAGAAATCAATGAACAACTAAGGTGTTGTAACGAAAAGCTAATGATTGATGCTTCTCATCTCTCTCTGTTCCTGTCTGCCCCATCTATCCCTCTCTCTGACTCTCTGTCTCTGTAAAAAAAAAAAAAAAGTAAAGTTAGTTACTTCCCTACTTTATAAATCACCATTACTGTGGAACCAGTGGGCGGTTAGAAAATGTTACTACTAACAGAGATACAAAAGTGGGCGGTAGGTATAAAAAGGTTGACTACCCCTGTGCTAGAGCCTTTCAAGTCTATATAAATGGTAGGAATGTAAAATAAAAATAGAGAAATATGCCCTATTTCTAGTTTAAAAACTTGTGGAAAAGTCTCCTCCCTTCCCCACAGTTACAAAGCAGATCTCAGGCATATCATTTCAACCGTAAATATTTCCAAAAATAAAGACTAATAAAAAACCAACCATATATATATTCTCATGTGTGTATATGTCAGTGTATTTATCAATATTAACAATAGTTCCATAATGTCACATACCCAGTCAGAATTGAAATTTGCCAAGTAGTGATTTTAATTATTATTTGTTGAGTTCGTATATCTTCAGGATGCACATAAGTTTCTTATTGTAATTGGCTAATACTGCAGGTAAATCTCTCGTACTCAATTTTAGCCTGTGGTTTCTATATCTTGTTTTAGAGCCACATTTAAAATTAAATTTTAGTTCTGCTTAGTAAATAAAGCAGAGAAATTAGTGTCAAAATTATTTTTCTTAGGAAAGTGGTGTTTATTATGTCACCGCAGGAATGGGAAAGTACAGTTGTTTTTGGCTTCCCACTTTCCCTCTTTATCAAAAATGAGTTGTTTTGAATAGAATTATAAGAAATTAAAAAAATTAAGATCTGAGAACATTTCTCTAACCTTCTCTTCAGGATTTTAATAGGTCTTACTAAGCAGGGGATTCTGTGGTTAATAAACTTTGGGAAAGGTAAAGGAATGTTATTTCTGGAACCTTTATGTGTGTGCGTGCGTGTGTGAGAGAGACTCCCAAATACAGGAGACAGTAGTGTGTGTGTGTGTGTGTGACTCTCAAATACAGGAGACAGTAGTGTGTGTGTGTGTGTGTGTGTGTGTGTGTGTGACTCTCAAATACAGGAGACAGTAGTGTGTGTGTGTGTGTGTGTGTGTGTGTGTGTATGTGTGACTCCCAAATTCAGGAGACAGTAGTGAGTGTGTGTGCGCACGTGTGTGTGTGAATGACTCCTAAGTGCAGGTGATAGTATATAGTACAAGTTCCTAAAATGTTTAATCAGGGAACTTCTTTTTTCTCTTTTCTTACAAAAAATATTTTATGAACTCAGAGGTTTTGGGAATGTACTTTTAGGTGGTGATCGATCAACAATCGTTTTTGTCATGTTCTTTTTAATTTTGGCAGATACCAAAAATGATACTAATTATATTTGTTAATATGAAAAGAAATTAAGTGAACCAGTAATCTATTTTTAAGGCCATATTTGATCCAACAGGTTAAATTATTTTATAATTTTAAAATGTAGATTAAATCATTGATTGGCAAATAATCTAAATTTTTCATTTTAGAGAATAAAGCTTTCTTTTTTAAAAAACAGGATGAAACAAGTGAAGATGCTAACTGTCCTGCTTTGAGTGAACATGATAAATCAGAAACAAAGGTATACTGAATTTAGCCTTGGAATACATACGCAGTTAAGAGGACAGAAGGTGTGATAGGAATGTTTCTAGAAGATTGTTGTAGGTTTTCAGTATTGTTTTCAGAGACATACGTGTTTGTTCCTTTTCAGTGTTAGCTTGTGGTGCTGACACGGAATCCCTCCAACGTTGAGGTCCTTCTAGATGCACTGTCATCGGGTGGGCCCCTGATGGGGTAGGGTGATGAGTGGGCTGTGTTCCATACCTTTAAAGAACTTAAACTTGAGTATAAAAAAAAAGAAAGGAAGGAAGAAATAAAAGAAAGGCAGAAGCAGTTAATTACATTCTCAAAGAAAAAGTGATGAAGGATGGTAGGGGTGGTGCGAGGCAGGAGGAGTTAGATACTATTTCTGAGTGCAGAAATAATGTTAGTCTTCCAAAGAAGAAGAAGACAGTATTTGAGGTAGTTTGTCCTCGAAGGATTATTGGCAGTCCAAGACGAAGAAGGTCATGTCGCTGTTGGGGTGAGAGGAGGGTGCGATTAGAGAACTAGGTTTCGCAGAAGGTTCTGACGAGACCTTGAGGTGCACGGGCCTGAACAAGAGGGATGCGTGGGCAGAGGTGGATTTAGCCAGGCCGGGTTCAACTTTGAGTGTTCTTGTTTCCAGAAATCGAAATGTACTAAAGGCTTTTAACTTCTTCCCACCTGTAGAAAAATTGGAAATCTTCATTCCCCCACATTGTCCAGATTCCCATGATTGATATTTTGGCAAGGATTGTTTTTATGTTTTTACAGATGTGGTCTGTGTACACTGCCAGTGCTTTTTGCTTTTTAATCTTGATTCACTAGGTAAACAAAGAAAATTTTTCATGGCATTTTATAATCTAGAAAATACTATAAATGGCTGCCTATTCTCTTAAAACAGTTACCATTGTTTATACAGCCAGTTTCCTGTTGTTAGCCATTGTTTCTGTTAAAGAAAAGCTGCTCTTCCCTACTGTAGTATTGACTATAGCCAAATAAATACCTGCAGCCATTTGTGTATGTTTCATTGGGATAAATTAAGTAAAGAGGAATTGCCTGGGCAAATAGTGTGTATTCTTTTAAGACTGGATACATGTTGCCAAGCTGTGCTACCGAAACTCTGCACCTGCTCCTCTGTCCTTATGTCCCTGCTCCCTGCTCCGTTGTTTCGGAGGGGAACACCTCTGTTTCATGGCTTTATTATTGTAGATATATATTTTTTTTATGGAAATTCAAACTTTTATGTTTACTTTTATTTGTATATCCATATGAATGTATGTTATCTTTTTTGTGTCCTGCTTTTTAAAGGCTTAGAGCAGGAGAATTGACATGATACATTCACCCTATACTTTCTGATTAAACGTGGAATCATTGATTATTGAGGCTGGGAAGAGAAACCAAAAGGAAGGACGAATGTTTTAGAGACAGTTTCTACTTTTAATTAAAGGCATGGGAGCAGTTTTTGTGTTTCTGGTTAATTTTATTTAATGATGTTGAGTGGGCTTTGTTTTTTTCACATAGCTAAGAGCTGGGTTTATATTTTGTTAATTATTGTCTGGGCAACATTTCATAATGTGCCTTTGTGTGTTTTAATTATTGTTTGCTTAGAATGTCCAAATTGGAGGTTGGTTGGAAAAGTCATGAGATATTGTAACCATGCCTTCAAAGATTTAAGTGGGCAAATAAAAATTAATGTGTCTATGAAATGAGGTAATAACTTACAACGAGGCTTATTAGATGATTTTGTAATGTAGTTGCATCTTTCTCTAATCTTCCTGTTTTCTAGTATGTCTTCTCTATTAGCCATAATGCGGGTATGTTCTGTTACGCTTTTTTAAGTCTCTTCCGTCCCCCATCTTCTTTGTCTCACAGGAACAGCTTGATACAGAGACAAGTACAACCCAATCAGAAACTGTTCAGACAGCGGCTTCTCTGTTGGCCTCTCAGGTACTAAGTGCAAAAAGCAAGGAGAGTTTTATAAATGTCGTTAAGGTTAGTGTGGTATAATGAGTTAAAATGAACATATGCAGACGACTAATAAAATTATCTTTGTGGCGTAATTACGTGCTGTCCTGTAGGAGTATTTGTTTAGTAGAGCACAGGACTTGATGGACCCTCCGCCCCCTCCCTGCTCAGAAGACACTGACACATCCCGCTCCTTATACATTTGGTATTGCAAATCGTTTAGATTCTTTCTTCCTAGTCACAGTGTGCAGTGTTAATGTAGAGGTTTTGTCGGTCAAAGTGAAATGATAACAACTAAACACCATTCTTTATGGATTTTATTTTTACAAGGTTAACATGCTCTTTTATTTTTAAAATGTGTTTCTGCCTTATAGTTTACTTCTGACTTTCAGTTACGAATTTAATGTAATCTGTAGTTCTTTAAAATAACTTTTTTTGTTTGACCTAGAAATTCTACTTGTGACAGTCTTGCATACAGTAGGCACCTGTAACCATTTTTCTATTGATCTGTGAACCTCCATTTTGTTTGTGAAATGTTTTCTTGAATTCTTTTGAATTGAATATATTCCAGAGTTTAGGTCAAACCCTGACACAAAGTAAATATTTTCTTTAACTAGAAGTTAAATTTGTTAACCCCTGCAGAATAGCTGAGATCAATATGGCCGTGCTGCGGAGCCGATACAGGGGTGTTTGCTGCTTTGCAGTTCAGAGCTATTTTAATGTGATAATTCAAAAATGTGTTTTTGTTGGCTGTTAACCTATATCACAGCCCCTAAAGATATTCTGAATATTATGTTTATTATCCTGGAATGTCTTTTATTTTCCTAACCTTTATCTAATAAAAATGTGTTTGGGGGTGAGGAACTGAAACAACATTAGGAGGTGTCGTGTTTCCTATCAACACACGGACAGACCTGTGTATCCGACGGGAACTGTCCTGCAGTGTGCTGCACGTCTTCCAGTTGTCACTCACTCTCTAGGGGACTGTGCTCATCGTTCTGTCCTAGTGAGTTCATCCCTATGGTGATTAGTACCCATGGGTGTTGGCCCTCTAGCTATTTTTATGAGGAAGTAGAATTTTCTTCTAATGAAAAGATTGTGAGACCCATTGAGAGGAAAATCACACAATTATGAAAGAGTGATTATGTTGATTTAACATTATACACCCCTGTATTTGGTGACATAAGGGGAATGTGGCAGGGTGATTAAATGCTGTGGCTCTATCTGACAAACAGCCCTCACTACTGTAAGCTAGACTGGCAGCATTTGCAGAGGGAGTGGTAGGCGCCGGACTGCCCAGTAGCCGGGGTGCTTCCAGCTGACAGTTGATAGAGCTGGATGATGAATGCATGGGGATTCCTCGGGTCATGCTCTCGACTTCTGTGTATTTTTGGAGTTTTCCATAATAAAACATTTAAAAAGTCATCTCTATGTTTTTGAATGTTAAAGAAGCCTTGCAATTTATTTTTAATGTGAAACTTCCCTGAAATTTAGAATAAATTATTGCTCAGTTGTGTAGATTTAATTTCATAATTTACAGGGTCAGAAAATAATTTTTAGAAAATGATAACTGCTGTTTCTGTGTGTAAGGTGAACTTGAAGTATTCCCCCACATGAGGGTGCTCCAACACCAGTCAGTATTGCAGCCATTAGTGTTATTACAAGTAAAAATAGTTTAATAGGAACTTAATTACATGATAGGGGATTCTGAGAGGAGTGTGTTTATAAAAGCTATATTTGAAATTACTTAAGTTTTCCATATATTGCTAAAATGTTTCTACAAATGTAGAAGGAATAATTTCATAGTAAGTCAATTTCTCTTCACTCCATTTGACATTTTAGAGCATTTTTCTTTAAATTTTTAATACTTAGGCTAAGGCCCCACCCATTTCTTAGGAGTGAAGCGATGGGAAGGTGGATCTCCCCGGTAAGTTCCAGTGCTTTGAACAATGTTGTGTTCTTTGCTTTTGTTCTCAGAAAACATCCAGTACAGACCTTTCTGATATCCCTGCTCTCCCTGCAAATCCTATTCCTGTTATCAAGAATTCAATAAAACTGAGATTGAATCGGTAAAAACCACCTCAGGGGTCCATAAACAATATCTGCCAACTCAACCTGTTGTCTTCAAATGCTAAAGAGGAGAACGAAGGGTGCAAGACTAGACATGGCTGAACGTGGATTTAGGTGTTTGGGTTTTTTTTTGTTTGTTTGTTTTTGTTTTTGTTTTTGGTGACCTCCCTTACTGGGCTAATCAGCACTTGATCGGAAGTCCAGGTCAGTATGTGAAGCCAGGAGTACTATTATTATTGTGTTAGCAACAGTTGCATTAACTATTTCAAAAAATTACTGCCTTTAAAAAGAAAAAAAAGCAAAAAAAAAAAAAAGCAAACCTCAAGCTATATTTGTATCCATAATTGACATCCAGATTGGGTTTATGTTTGATGCATTGTTTGGAAACTTTGTGATACAAACTGGCATAAGAACTCCTTATTCTGATGATGCACTTTTATGTATTTTTTTTTTTAATTAGAGACTAGAACTGATTTTAGATTTTCAGCCTCATGGATTTTCATTTTTTCTGGAAGAATCTCCTTTACCTTAAGTCTTCAGGTTGGGTCCCATTGTGTAGCGGCGAGCTGCTCTGCTTCAGACAGAGGCTGAGAGTCTGTCCCCTTCAGTCCCGCGAGGCCGCTGGGACCCTCCACAGGGAACTGTCAGTTCATGGACATGTATTTGACACTGAAAGAATAATTAAGAAATACTTGGTTTGATGGGGTCATGATTAAGAGATGATATATTGGTTTTATTTATAGGATTGTTTAGAGTGCATAGAAATCAGCGATCAGCCGGCAAATGTTTTCCTTGAGCTCATGAAAGCTCCATATTCTTTGCCTTCAATCTGTTGTCTTTGAAACACAGCTTTTTGCTCCCTCCCACCTTGGTTTTTTTCCCCCTTCCTGCTTGTATGCATAGGGGTAGGGTTTCTTTCAGACAAAACAAAATGCCAGTATTTTTTTAAGCCATGATGTGAAACCAGTGACCCTGTGGCCACGTGGCACAGAACACTAACTTTTGGTCCCGTGGCTGACACGTTAGGAGGACTCCGAGCAGTCCTGCCAGCATGATCTCTACCTTGGACGGCCATTTGATCTCTACATAGGAGGGATTTTGTACACTCCACAGAACTCCTATCTATAGTAAAGTTGATTTCCAATTTTAAACATGTGGGCAAAAAGGCATTTTCTCCAAGAATTTTTACTTTTAAGTGGTTGACCAAAATTTGTCAGTAAATTTTACATGTAGAAACATTTAAAAAATCATTTCTAGCAAGCACTTGACATCTAGTCAGTCTCGCTAATCCCGTTTCCTTTTGTTTCGTCCTGTCGATAGATTAGATGCTTTTCTTTAAAGATAGTAGTTCCTCATGACTCAGCAGCGGAACACCCATCTTCACGAACTGTAAGGGGTGCCAGGTGTTGACAAACTCACTGTTCCTTCATCTGGACAAAGCAAACCCAACAGTTTTCTGACAGCATGTTTTCCGACCCCTCTTCCACTGTGCTCCGTTCTTCCACATGTGCATTTCCATGGTAAACTGCAGTCACTTAAACTCTTCCTGACCTTCTGACTTAATTTTCCAAAGTTGGAGTGTAGTCTTTTCCCCGTAGGCCCTGCATTAATTGACGCCTTCTTTTCACCATCCTTTATCACGTCTAGTGGACAGCATTTCCACTTCCCACGCCCTGGCTCTGCGCAGTCGCCCCGCCCGCCCTCCCGGCAGCCGAGGGAAAGCAGGGGCCATCCAGCAGGTGCAGGGGACGGGTGTCCAGCTCTGTGCAGCCTCAGAGTTCGGTGGAAATGGCCAGGCACAGGTTTAGTCTTGTCGTTTTGTTTACACATTGGGGGAAAAAGTTCAGTTTATTAACCGTTTCATGTAACTGCACCCAAGTTTTGCCAAGCTGGAAACTTGGACCTTTTCTGTGTAGTGACTTTTTAATTCTAGTTTTCATAACCTGAAGATCAGACTGTTGCTTTCGCATGATGTACGTAGCGTCTCATGACTGGAGTTTGCTTTGTTTTATAGTATCTGTACTCCTTGTATTTTTCAAGAGCTATTTTGTAAACAGATGATGTATTTCTCCATTGAAAACACAATAAAAGAAAAAAAACAACAGCACAATCCCACAGTTGGCTGGTTTCTTTTGACTTTGTATTCTTATTCTTCTATTGTTGTTTCAGTGATATAATTGATTCTACTTGAAGTTTATATAGTATGGTTCTAAGGGAAGATTTATAAAAGAATTGACTGCCGTTACATTTAGAAAAGATTTGTTTCTGGTTAGTTTATGCCAATACCAGTAGCCTAATATTAACTGATAGCCCACACAGTTGTTTGTTTTTCATGTAAGTGATTGTTAGGTAGGAAATCTGAATGTGGTTGTTGCTCACTTCCAGCTGTCCCCTCTACAATCCGTGTCCTGTGCGTGTGGGCGCTGCACCTTGCCTGTTTGTTCCCTGCATGGAGAGGGCACACCCCTGCTGTGCTTCCTCTAGAGCTGCTGGTTTTCCAAGGACCAGTGCTGTATCTCTAGTGTCAGCAGGTGGCACTGTTGTTTTTTTAGTGAATTTGGGATTATAGACACAGCCAGCTAGGATCCTGTGTTTCTCATTTTTTAACCCCAAATCAGATGCTGCTTTACTACAGCCCCAGGTACTCAGCACTACCTAGTAAACTCGGGTTAGGAGTGAGCCGCTCTGGATGTCCGTGTGGTAGCCAGCCCTGGAGTTTGCTTATCTTCTGTGCTGTGTGTGGGGGGGGATAGACCTCCTTATGTAAAAGCCATTATTCCGAGGGACAGACAGTTGTGCGTATCTTACTCCCAAAATTCCAACTTCTAACACCTTTCCTGTGTATAAAACCACATGACTGCAACGTGGGATAACTTTCTACTAAACTTTTGAGACTATTCAATAAAAGAGAAAATACTGTAAAAACTACCCTCGACTCCATTGTCCACACTTACAGAATTGAACTTCCTGTACTTCCTCTCCTGTGACAGAACACTGCCCATGGGACCGAGCACCACGCCTCTGCGCTTTGTCACCCACGTGGCCCTCGGGCGTTTTCTTCCTAGTAAAGTGGTGATTGAAAATTGTGTGTTTGTGGCTCTGGGTGTATTCTGGAATAAAGTTTTTATTTTTCTAATTAATGCCTCTGTTTTTTTCCTCCGCACAGAAAAATGTGTCACAGCTCTTCATAGTGTCAGTCCTGGCCACACTCAGGGTGGCCGTCAGTGGTCAGCAGCTCCAAGTAGTCATTGACACGTGAGAGGGTAAATCATTAATACACTCAAACCTGTAGACCGAGCCCGGGAGACACTTAACTGTCAGTGAGCTTAAATGCATTTTAAAGAAAAAGAAAAACTGCACTGGCCGGACAGCTCGGAGCATCGGCCCAAAGCACAGAGGTTGCCGGTTTGATCCTCAGTCAGGGCACATATGGGAATAGACTGATGTTCCCCCCCTTCCCCCTTCCTCTCAGGCTAAATTAAATTTAAAATAAAGTAAAAGATACACTGTTCACCTATAAAGTCATTGAACAATCCTTCCAGTGGTTGGCAAACTCATTAGCAGAGCCAAATATCAACAGTACAACAATTGAAATTTCTTTTGAGAGCCAAATTTTTTAAGCTTAAACTATATAGGTAGGTACATACCTTATCGAGGTAGCGCCTGCACCTGGTATTCTGTGGAAGAGCCACACTCAAGGGGCCAAAGAGCCGCATATGGCTCACGAGCTGCGGTTTGCCAACCAGGGCTTTGGACCATTTTTGCCCATTTTAATTCTAATAAAAATAGTACAAGGAAAATTAGTTGCCTTTTATTCTGAATTGTATGTTTTTCTTTTTAATTCTCTTCATTCTTCTGTTAGCTTTTCAAACCCAAATCACATAGGGGTGCTGTCCTTACTCGGACCTGAACTCGGTAAATGAAACACTTGAGTGTATTCTGTCATCGTGACCTCAGTCATCCTGGAGACCGGGATCTGCTTGCTTCTGTGGAATACTGGAGTCAATTAGTCATCCCTCCTCCGTGTGTCTCCCAGTTTAAAGGTCCTCACGATGTTTCATGTATATATTGGCGCCACAGAAGATGGCGTTGCTCTTTCAGAGCCACAAGTGGCAGAAGCGCCTTTACTTCATTCTGGAAGTGGTTTCATATACTCAGGAAGCCACTTCAGCTCCTGCTCTTACTCCTCCGAGAGGGCGCTTTTGTATCGTGCCCTGGGAACATCGTTGCGGCTTATCAGATCACATCTGTATTGTGTTCGAAGCAGTGGGACAGTAAGGACATTTGCTTTTTTTCCACGTCCGCTCCCAATCCCCAGGCCTTTGAAAGGGCAGAATTAAGGCAGTGCTTGAATTCGCGTTTCAGAACGCACAGGTCAGTGGGGAAGGTCCGGATGGGAATGATTGTGTTTTTCCTTTAGTTACCTTAGATGCTGCACATTTTCGGTTAACTAAAAGTTCTACTGATTCAGAGCTTAGGGCATAGCATTGTTAGAGTTTGTGGAGTTGAACCATCTACTGCTTAAAATGGCAACTTTGAAAAATGTTCATACTTCACCTTAAGTAAGACCATGCAGTTCTTCCCTTCTGTTTGAGGCATCTTTAAACTCTACCAGTAGTATGGGGAACGTAGCCTTTGAAGTGAAGAGCAGACAGTCTGTGTGAGCAGAATATTTTTTGCTATATTTCTAAAATACAGGATAACACCTTTAATGATAGTTCCTTCTTGCCACCTAGCTTATAGTTTTTGTTTCTTTGTGTTTTTTAGCAGTAAGAAGGGATTTATGCAAAACCCTCCACTCTTCCTCTTAACCAGGCCCCAGAATTGACCAGGGAGAGCCAGAGGGTGTGTTGGTTTTGTTGCACGTTGTGAAATGGTCTGGAAGCCCCAGAGCTAACTGAGGCTTGAACTTGCCACTTTGGTCTTAGCAGCGAGTTCCTTTTCCACCTGAGTGCAGGCACCACGGCCCTGAGACCCGTTCCTGGAACACGGAGCAGTGTCAGTTCAGCTAGATGGGGTCAGAGTCTTAACAACATTTTGTAAAATTTTTGTTTACCTGATGTTTTGAATATATTTCAAACAACTGCATCAGGGGTAAGCCCTGGCCTAGCGTGGGTTTAAGTCTTGGACTGAGTATCATGAATTAACAGTCACCGTGATAAAGTATTACCTCCATACCGGGGAAAACTTGAATGTTTTTAATTTCGTTATTAGTCATGAGTCTGTCATTTTTTTTTAGTCTAAGTCTCTTAAGAAATGTTTGTAAGCCTTATAGAAGCATTTCCTTTAATTTGTGAGTTGCTGGTTTTTGATGCAACGGATTTCCATTTGAAAATATTTTAAATAATTGAAAATTTCGATTTTATGAATTCCTTTTGCAGACATTTATCTCAGCCTGGTAAATGTTCTAGTAATGTCATATAGTCCTAAAGCTATTAAGTTTAGTCTTGGCACGATACAATAATTGCTCCAAGAAGACTTAAGTAAATGCAAAATGACCAGGTTTCCGGGGAGTAAATTGATCTTTTGTCTCTGCTGTGCCCATCCCTGTCCCCACGCGCGTGTGCACATGAGTGCACACACAACACAAGTGGATATTGGATCCTTTCAAACTTGACACAGATGAAAGAAAAGTGTTTGCATTTAAAAATAATAACGTAAAATGTCCCAACTCTCCTTGTCCCTTGTGGATGCTGGCTTTCTTGGCGCAACACCACAACACCCCCCTCACAAACTCTCACGCTGCATGGTGCCTGGTGCTGTGCGGCTTCCAGAAATCTGGCCTGAGAATCGGTCCTTGTTTGCGCTTTCTGACTGCAGCAGAGCTGTTAATAAAGAGATTGATGATAAAGTTGTCGAAAAGAGACAGTTGGGCAGAACTGCTCCCCATGAGTGACAGCACGGTCTGCCTTCACAGTCAAGAAGCCGCCCCCCGCGGAGCGCCACTCGTGCCTGGACCCCGTGCCAGGGCTGCGAGGAGCTGTACCGTGGGCTGGTCTCACGTTCCTGTTTCTCCTCGAGTTCACAGGGTGCTCAGGACCAGTGTCTGTGCAGAGAGGACACGTGCTTCCCAGCTCAGTCATTTTGGCACATTCCTGGAAGCAATCATAATTCTTCCTAATTTGGTTTAATAAAATTAAGCCTTTCCCGGCCTGTGGTTGGGCAGTGGATAAAGCTCCAACCTGGAATGCTGAGGTCGCTGGTTCAAAGCCTGGGGCGTGCCTGGTCAAGGCACATACGGGAGTTGATGCTTCCTGCTCCTCCCTTCTCTCTTCTCTCCTCTCTCTCTCTCTCTCTCCTCTAAAATGAGTGAATAAAATCTTTAAAATAAAACAGTCTTATTTAGAAATTATACCCTCAATATTCTGGCTTCTCAGACCGTGTAAATCTTGCCTTTTGCTACAATTTTTGTAGAAATCCTGAGAGTCCTCTAGACTGCAACCCTCCAGAGTCTTCAGGGAGCCCCGTCCAGCAGCCTGGAGAAGAGGCGCTGGCTCTAGCGTGCGTTGGTTACAGGATGTTGATCGCAGGCGCGTGCTTGTGATCCGGTGTGCTTCCTCCACTGCTGGGGAGCTAGGCGGCTGTGTCCTGGGGAGCGGCTTCCTGTTCTGTGTGGTCTTGAGAGCCCACCAGCATTTTCAACATTCTCTAATACTCAGCTTAAAGATACAGATTTTGCTTATAATTTTAAACCTTACTATGTTACTGACCGGGAGTCTGTCTCTCTGTCTCTCCTACTCTTTAGAGAAATGATAGATAGATACGTAGATAGATAGATAGATAGATAGATAGATAGATAAAAGAAAGCAGGCAGGCACTTAGCACTACCACTTGGAAAGGAGTTCACTAAGTATTTCAGCTCTTCCAACATGAGAAAGTGGCCATCAGGATGGATGCCTCAAAGGGCGTGTGTGTGTGTGTGTGTGTGTGTGTGTGTGTGTGTGTGTGTGAGAGAGAGAGAGAGAGAGAGAGAGAGGGAGAGAGAGAGACAGACAGACAGACAGGAAGGAAGGGAGAGAGATGAGAAGCATCAATTCTTCGTTACAACACCTTCATTGCTTTCTCATATGTGCCTTGACCGGGGAGCCATAGCAGACCGAGTGACCCCTTGCTCAAGCCAGCGACCTCGGGGTTTCAAACCTGAGTCCTCTGAGACCCAGTCCAACAGTCTATCCACTGTGCCACCGCCTGGTCAGGCTCAGAGGGCACTTTTGCGCAAGACTGTTTCTTTCCAGCGCCACACCTGACAAAGATGACCCAATGCCCTATGGAAGCCATTGTTTACACCACTTCCACCACAAGCGGCCGCTCAAGGCTTCCACTGAACAGATCCTAGCCCTCATCTTCTCCACGAGGCCCCAACCCTCCAATCGCCTCCCAACGCCCAGGTGTCCTCCTCCCCATGGTGAGTATGGTGGCAGGTTTCAAATGGAACCCCACTCAAGTCAGAGCCTCAGTGTTCCCACTGCTAAGCCCTCACTCACGAAAGCCCCACGGCTTTGAGTGCCACATCCTGAGCGGTGATCCAACCACAAATTACAAATGAGAAGTCCCAAAAAATGCTTGTTTAATGAAGTTTTTTTTTTTTTAATTTCCGTGGTTTGACGACTAAATAGCTCTTACAAAAACTCAACAGAAATGGAATTGTAAGCTCCATGAAACCACCAATGAGAGAAGTGCTACAGCGAGGAGGGGAGGCAGAGAGGCTCCTGCATCTGCCTGGGCCAGGACCCACCTGGCAAGCCCCCTATGGGGCAATGTGCTGCCCATGTGGGACGGTGCTCCGTTGCTCAGCAACCGAGCTATTTTTAGCTCCTGAGGTGGTGACCAGGGAACCATCCTCAGCACCCGGGGCCATCTCTCTGGAATGAGCCATAGCTGCGGGAGGGGGAGAGAGAGAGAAAGAGGAGGGATGGAGAAGCAGATGGGTGCTTCTCCCGTGTGCCCTGACTGGGAATTAAAGTCAGGATTTCCATATGCCGGGCTGACGCTCTACCACTGAGTCAACTGGCCAGGGTGTAGCGAGGTGCCTGCTTTCAGGTCAGCTGCACTGCGATCTTGGCCTCAGCGCAGTGGTGCTCAGCCCAGAGTACTCATGGCCTTTCGAGTTTTGACTGACCGTTTTTAGTGGGGTTAGCCGAATGGTCACTGGCCATTCTCACACTGGTAAGAGAAAGGATGTTAGAGGGTCTGTTCAAGTTTCAGGTGCCAGATCAACCTGATGGTGGGTTTTTTTTTGGTAAATATGTCAGCCAAACATGGTCACCAATTGTTTTTGGTTTTTTTGAAACCTTCTGTTTGTGGATATGAGTAGCCCAAACCAGTGATTTTCAACCTGTGTGCCACAAGAATTTTTAAAGCACAGACTACCTGACTAGTCAGGGGCACCAACCTCTTCAATTGCCAGATTAAAAAATGGCAATGGTAAGTTGAAAGTCACCAAACATTGACCTTTCAAGCGCTCCAGTTTGCACCCAGTCTTGACCTCGGGCTTCCAGAGCCAGGGCCAGCATGGCTGAGGTCGGTGCTAAGACACTGGCCTGGGCAGCATGCAGAACACACACAGGCCTTCGGGGAGGACAGCACAGTTCTGTCTGCCAGGGCCAGGGGACTGTCCACAAGGAGGAACACGTTCAGTTTCTGAGTCAAATGGAACTCATTTTTTATATTTTCATTTCTTATTGGAATTTTACATGTGGATTAGCAAGTAAATAACATGCTTAGAGAAGCAGATATATATATATATATATATATATATATATATATATATATATATTTATTTATTTATTTATTTATTTATTTTTTTTAGTGTTTAAACCTGAATTGAGTATGTTAGAGGGTGGACTCAAAGGCCAATGGCAGGGTGCCTGGCACCCACCCCTCCCGATTCTCCATGCTGCCTTTCTGATAGGAAATCCGGGCACGACCAGAGTAGGGAGAAGAAAGTCTGGGGTCAGGCAAAGCCCCCCCAACTCCCTTTAAAAAAGTGCGCGTGGGTGGGGCTGAGTGACCTTCATGAGAAAGCCTGGCTGAGGGTGCGGGCACCCCAACAGCTGGTGTCAAGCAGTCGGTCCATTCAGTACGGACACGGTGAGGGCATCACCACTTCCAGGTGCGGAAAACAGGGTATTTGTGGAACAACTTGCCCGTGGGCACACAGGAAACTGGGCTTTGAACTTACTTTTTACTCTAAAGCTTAACCCTGAAATGTGTCCTGTGTCTCTGGCTCTCCGGTGCTGCCTTTTCCGTGGGAAAGGCGGGGTTGTCGGCTCCCCAGTTTCTGCCTTGGCTTCTAGTTTCAGAAAAGCTGAAACGCATTCCCGCCGTGCGCCACCCTTAGAGCTGGGTACACAGGGCACGGAGGGTGAGGGGTGGCTTAGAGCTGGGTACGCAGGGCACTGTGGGGACGGGGGTGGGGAGTGGCTTAGAGCTGGGTACGCAGGGCACGGAGGGTGGGGGTGGCTTAGAGCTGGGTACGCAGGGCACGGAGGGTGGGGGTGGCTTAGAGCTGGGTACACAGGGCACGGAGGGTGGGGGTGGCTTAGAGCTGGGTACGCAGGGCACGGAGGGTGAGGGGTGGCTTAGAGCTGGGTACACAGGGCACGGAGGGTGGGGAGTGGCTTAGAGCTGGGTACGCAGGGCACGGAGGGTGGGGAGTGGCTTAGAGCTGGGTACGCAGGGCACGGAGGGTGGGGGTGGCTTAGAGCTGGGTACGCAGGGCACGGAGGGTGAGGGGTGGCTTAGAGCTGGGTACGCAGGGCACGGAGGGTGAGGGGTGGCTTAGAGCTGGGTACGCAGGGCACGGAGGGTGGGGGGTGGCTTAGAGCTGGGTACGCAGGGCACGGAGGGTGGGGGGTGGCTTAGAGCTGGGTACGCAGGGCACGGAGGGTGGGGGGTGGCTTAGAGCTGGGTACGCAGGGCACGGAGGGTGGGGGGTGGCTTAGAGCTGGGTACGCAGGGCACGGTGGGTGGGGGTGGCTTAGAGCTGGGTACGCAGGGCACGGAGGGTGGGGGGGTGGCTTAGAGCTGGGTACGCAGGGCACGGAGGGTGGGGGGTGGCTTAGAGCTGGGTACGCAGGGCACGGAGGGTGGGGGGTGGCTTAGAGCTGGGTACGCAGGGCACGGAGGGTGGGGGTGGCTTAGAGCTGGGTACGCAGGGCACGGAGGGTGGGGGGTGGCTTAGAGCTGGGTACGCAGGGCACGGAGGGTGGGGGTGGCTTAGAGCTGGGTACGCAGGGCACGGAGGGTGAGGGGTGGCTTAGAGCTGGGTACGCAGGGCACGGAGGGTGGGGGGTGGCTTAGAGCTGGGTACGCAGGGCACGGAGGGTGGGGGTGGGGGGTGGCTTAGAGCTGGGTACGCAGGGCACGGAGGGTGGGGGTGGGGGGTGGCTTAGAGCTGGGTACACAGGGCACGGAGGGTGGGGGTGGGGGGTGGCTTAGAGCTGGGTACACAAGGTATGGAGGGTGAGGGGTGGCTTAGAGCTGGGTACACAGGGTACGGAGGGTGAGGGGTGGTTTAGAGCTGGGTACGCAGGGCACGGAGGGTGAGGGGTGGCTTAGAGCTGGGTACACAGGGTACGGAGGGTGAGGGGTGGCTTAGAGCTGGGTACACAGGGCACGGAGGGTGGGGGTGGGGGTGGCTTAGAGCTGGGTACGCAGGGCACGGAGGGTGAGGGGTGGCTTAGAGCTGGGTACTCAGGGCACGGAGGGTGAGGGTGGCTTAGAGCTGGGTACGCAGGGCACGGAGGGTGGGGGTGGCTTAGAGCTGGGTACGCAGGGCACGGAGGGTGAGGGGTGGCTTAGAGCTGGGTACGCAGGGCACGGAGGGTGGGGGTGGCTTAGAGCTGGGTACGCAGGGCACGGAGGGTGGGGGGTGGCTTAGAGCTGGGTACGCAGGGCACGGAGGGTGGGGGGTGGCTTAGAGCTGGGTACGCAGGGCACGGAGGGTGGGGGGTGGCTTAGAGCTGGGTACGCAGGGCACGGAGGGTGGGGGGTGGCTTAGAGCTGGGTACGCAGGGCACGGAGGGTGGGGGGTGGCTTAGAGCTGGGTACGCAGGGCACGGAGGGTGGGGGGTGGCTTAGAGCTGGGTACGCAGGGCACGGAGGGTGGGGGTGGCTTAGAGCTGGGTACGCAGGGCACGGAGGGTGGGGGTGGCTTAGAGCTGGGTACGCAGGGCACGGAGGGTGGGGGGGTGGCTTAGAGCTGGGTACGCAGGGCACGGAGGGTGGGGGGTGGCTTAGAGCTGGGTACGCAGGGCACGGAGGGTGGGGGGTGGCGTAGAGCTGGGTACGCAGGGCACGGAGGGTGGGGGGTGGCTTAGAGCTGGGTACGCAGGGCACGGAGGGTGGGGGGTGGCTTAGAGCTGGGTACGCAGGGCACGGAGGGTGGGGGTTGGCTTAGAGCTGGGTACGCAGGGCACGGAGGGTGGGGGTTGGCTTAGAGCTGGGTACGCAGGGCACGGAGGGTGGGGGGTGGCTTAGAGCTGGGTACGCAGGGCACGGAGGGTGGGGGGTGGCTTAGAGCTGGGTACGCAGGGCACGGAGGGTGGGGGGTGGCTTAGAGCTGGGTACGCAGGGCACGGAGGGTGGGGGGTGGCTTAGAGCTGGGTACGCAGGGCACGGAGGGTGGGGGGTGGCTTAGAGCTGGGTACACAGGGCATGAAGGGTGGGGGTGGCTTAGAGCTGGGTACGCAGGGTACTGTGGGGACAGGCGTGGCTCAGGTGGCGCTTGGACTGCTCTGTCATACCTGACAGTACTCATCTGATAAATTTTTATTTAAAACACAAAATTAGGACAGAAGTCCCCTTAGAGGATTTAGGAAAAACAATACTTAATGTTACAAAACATGTAAAAATAGAAATTGACATCAAAAAATGAGTTTGTTTTTGTGGGAGGCCTTGTTCATTATATTGAACACCCGGACTCTGCCAAGTATTGTTTACAGCACTGTTTCCAGCTGCCAGTGGGGGGCCGGCGATTGAGAAACCCTGGTGTACGGTGCGCACTGCCCGTGACGATGTCAGTTGGGAAATTCATCATTAGCTGAATTGATTTTAGGCACATGTGATGCTATCTAGGATTTGTTGATGTTGAGCTTTTTTCTTCTGATCATAACAGAAATACATATTCATTGTAATGCTTGAAAAATACAAAAATATGAAGAAAATAAAAATCATCCGTCATCTGACCTCCCCGAGTTCGTTTTTAAGATCTTTTATGTACATATTTTCTTTGTCTTTTATATACTTTCTTTTTTTTTTTTTTTTTTTTTGTATTTTTCTGAAGCTGGAAACGGGGATAGACAGTCAGACAGACTCCCACATGCGCCCGACCGAGATCCACCTGGCACGCCCACCAGGGGCCACGCTCTGCCCACCAGGGGGCGATGCTCTGCCCCTCCAGGGGGTTGCTCTGCCGAGACCAGAGCCACTCTAGCGCCTGGGGCAGAGGCCAAGGAGCCATCCCCAGCGCCCGGGCCATCTCTGCTCCAATGGAGCCTTGGCTGCGGGAGGGGAAGAGAGAGACAGAGAGGAAGGAGGGGGTGGGGGTGGAGAAGCAAATGGGCGCTTCTCCTATGTGCCCTGGCCGGGAATCGAACCCGGGTCCCCCACATGCCAGGCTGACGCTCTACCGCTGAGCCAACCGGCCAGGGCCTATATACTTTCTTTTTTCCATAGTTGCGATCATACCAGTAAGCAATGTTATGTCATAAGCACTGTCCCCCCACGTCGTCCTGGCTGGTGACCAGGTATGGAGAAGAAACCGCGTGTGTCCTCATGAGCCAGGCCTCAGGTGCGGCTTTGGACCTCGCGGGGGGAATCGTGTCCAAGGCGAGGGGAGGCTGTGCCCTGGAGAAGGCCCCCCGAGATGCTGGAGGACCATATAATGGCAGTCTGCGGCCATGACGGGCTTCATGCAGAAATGAACACCCCCATCAGATGGTTAGAAGGAGCAAGATCAGAGAGCCTTACGTTAGCCTGATTCCTGT
Organism: Saccopteryx bilineata; assembly: GCF_036850765.1. Taxonomy (NCBI): domain Eukaryota; kingdom Metazoa; phylum Chordata; class Mammalia; order Chiroptera; family Emballonuridae; genus Saccopteryx; species Saccopteryx bilineata. The sequence goes on along the minus strand of NC_089493.1, from coordinate 8,729,777 downwards.
CCTCCGCACCTATACTGCGGTGGCTCAATTCTAGAGGACGCAGCTCTGCCCCCCCCTGCCCCCGTGAGACTTACGCATCCAGCAAAGGGTCACCGCTCCTCCGCGTGCTGGGGGCGGCTACGTGGGGCTCGGGTGAGCAGGGAAGCTGGTTCTGCGGGGGTGCTTGGGGCGCTCTGCTGACATCACGCTGAGCTGCTGTAACGACTCAGTGCGCTGGTTAGGCAGCGGAGCCAGTCACAGGTAGGATCTGGCTGGTTCCAAAGCCCTGGCCCTTCTTGTTTTGAGACACCCGTTCATTCAGCAGTGAGGCAGAGGCCCTGGGGACTAGGCGCACATACCTGGCGGTGCCCCGTCCTTACGAAAGGTCGCAGTTCACAGGGACCGCCTGTGGCCGAGGAAACACGTGAATTGCAAATCGCTGGAAGGCTCTCGGGGAGCTCCCCGGGCTTCCAGAGGGCAGGAGGCCCCTTAGATGAGCTCCGGCCTGCAGAGCGCTGTGGCAGAGTGACAGGCAGCATTTTTCTGGGCAAGAAGGAGCTCGGAGACCAGAGTCAGAGGAACAAAGGTGCCAGAGTTCCCGGGGCTGGCAGAGCTGTGGCCGCCCAGGTGTGTCGCAGCATAGTAACAGGCCCTGACGTGCTTCCTGCTGGCTGTGAGGGTGACATGGGGAAGTACAAACCACCTGAACTGTAACTGGCTGGTGACACGAAGCAGAGCCAGGGAGCTGGAAGCAGGAGGTGGCACTTGGGGTGGAGAGGTGGGGCGGGGCACGGGCACCGAGCGGAAGGCCTGGCACAGCCCAGAGCTGGTCAACAGCAGGCCCCTCGTGGAGCCGGCAGGAAGCAGTGTGACCGGTCAGCAGAAAGACGCAGCAGCTCCGGGGAAGGGGGGTCCTGAAGGTCATAAAACATTTCAATGTGAACAAGGTGTGGTCTGAGCTCTTAGCACGGTTACAACCTGCGTGGGGAAGAGAAAGCACAAACTGGATGGCTGTACGACCCGTCTGTCCCATAGGCTCGTCCCCGACCCTGCCTTCCGGCCACGTCCTGAGAGCTTGCGTCGTGCTTAGGGTCGGCGGGAGGCCAGAAGTGCCCCTTCGCCAGTGACCAGCCTGCCCCGGGACATGTGGGAGCCCCTTGCTGTCCTGCCCGTGCTGTGAGTCCCCCTTTCGTTCCAGGTCCAGTGTCCAGCCCTCCACGCTGCTCTGTCTGCACCGGACTCCTCGACCGTGCGGTGCCCTCAGCCCCCCATGGGCACAGGCCCACGCCTCCCGATCAGGGTGTTTGGGGACACACCACCCTTTCCACAGTACAGGGTCACACCTGTGTCCTGAGTGCCAGGCTGGTGCTGATAGCCGTGCGAGCCCCCCTGCTCTGATCCCCTCAGCAGCCTCGTGAAGGGGGCTGGGGTCCCGGAGAAGAGCCTGGCTTGTCTGGTGAGCTGAGCGCCGGGCTCCCGGTTCACAGCTCCCAGTGGCACCCCTGCCTCCTCGGAACTGCGACCCCAGGACCGTGCTGGTGGCACTTCTCCCCTGGCACCCAGGTTCACTTGTCTTGCAGGGCGTGTGAGAGGGGGCGATGTCACTGAGGCCAGGGGAGGCCGTGAGCCACGTGCCCCTCACATCCCAACGTGTGTGGGCGCCGTGACGTGACCTGTGGAGGTAGGGGCCCACGTCTCTGCCGCCCTCCCCCCCCAGAGTGCCTCCTCGCCCTTGACATCTATCACTGTGGGGCTCGGCTTGGCTGAGCTGAATATTTATGAGGCTTTATTTAATCAGGACCAGAAACAGCTCTTCGAATGTCCATTGATAACCGTGGCCACCCCTCCCGGTCCTTCTGCACCGCCGGCCCACAGACACTGCGGCCCAGGCTCTGCCGCTCACTCGCTGTCCCTGTCCGCTGCTGACTGACCTCCAGGGCTCCCCACCCCCCGCCAACACCCTCCCCACTGGGCTAGAAGCGGAGGTGAAGTAGGAGACGCTTGCGCACCCCGTGGTGGGAGTTGTAGTTTGACCACAGGGTCCTCCCATTGCCAGGCATTCGGCAATTGTAACCGGAGCGGAAGACAGTGGAGAAAACCTAGCAGGCGTCTGGGGACACGCCCGTCTCGACCGGATGCTGTCTGTCTGTCTGCTGGTTCTAATCACAGCCTTCCCCGAGGGGGGGTGCAGTGAGCAGTGAACGTCTCAGCTGGAAGAGGAGTTCGGGCGGGGTGGGAGGGGGCGGCTGGCGGGGGTGCTTCCGGGAAGAGGACGAACGGGGCAAATCTTTGGGAACCTCTGCGGAAGGAGGCAAGGGGCGTGCGGCCGGGGCAGCCCCACACTCCTCCCGGCCTGCTTCCTCCGGGGCAGGCAGCCTCGCCAGAACCTTGGTCCCAAGGTCCCAGCCACTCTGCAGTACCCCTGGGGCCCCAGCCCATACTTCTGGGGCTCGGGACCTGGGGGACCGTACCCTGGCCCCTCGCTCTTCCTTCTCCTGGCAACTCTCGCCCTGACTCCCTGACTCCGCACTGTGCATCCCCTGCGCTTGTCTGTCTCTCTCTCCCTCGGGCTGTACAAGTCTCTTGGTCCCACTGGCTCGGTTAGAGCCCTCCCTTCCCTAAGCCCTCTGCGGCCCCGTCTCTCAGGGTGGGATGGTGTCGCCCCAACCAGACACCAAGCTCTTTGAAAGCTGGGCCATGGCTTGATCCGGGTCTGTAGCCAGAGCCCATGATGTGTGGTAGAGTCACTTGTCAGCCAAAGTCAGGGACTGAAGGACCAACGCCCTCCTGCTCTGAGGAGCCCCCGCTGTGCGGGGTGGGGAGTTCCAGCTAACGTTTCATAAAGCCCCGGTGAGCTGGACACGGTGCCCAGTCCCCCAGCGGGCTATCCCACTGCGGCACCATCCTTCAAGCAGCTAGTCTATTTCCCAGTGTGTAAAGGGCAAAACCGAGGCACAGAACAGGGAGACGTTTGTCCGAGGCCCCACGCCTTGTAGATGCCGGAGCAGCCGCTGTGATGGGAACGTTCAGGGCCGGGGGACAGAGGAAAGGTTCCCCTGTGTCCGAGGCCCTGCTGGGGGCTTTCTGCACCCCCCATTCATGGTTGCTGCCTGACCTCAGATTTCAGAGGAATTCGGTGACTCGTTCAAGGGCACCAGCTGGGAGGCAGTCACCTTGGAACTTGAACCCCCTGGCTGCTCCTGGGTGATCGGACCCTGAAGTGGTTTCCTCCTGTGGTCTCTCCCACTGCGCGAGGAAGAGACCGTGGCGTGAAAGTTCAGATTGTCATGTACTGAATAAGCCATGACAGGGAGACTGGCTAATGCGTCCTTGTAGATCGGGGATCCCTGTAAGGTCTAGTGGCTGGCCACCCAGAGACTCGGTGCTCTTCACCTTCCTGGCTGTGGCAGGTTTTGTGAAATAAAATGACAAGGGCCAAAGAACTTTGGTGGCCAAAGACCACGTAAGCACAGGGCTAAATAAACTGCAACTTATGTGATTTCAAAACCCCCATCTTGGCCCGTGATTCATTTCTATAAAACACGAATATGGGGCCCTGGCCGTTTGGCTCAGCGGTAGAGCGTCGGCTGGCGTGCGGGGGACCCGGGTTCGATTCCTGGCCAGGGCACATAGGAGAAGCGCTCATTTGCTTCTCCACTCCCCTCCCCCTCCTTCCTCTCTGTCTCTCTCTTCCCCTCCCGCAGCCAAGGCTCCATTGGAGCAAAGATGGCCCGGGCGCTGGGGATGGCTCCTTGGCCTCTGCCCCAGGTGCTGGAGTGGCTCTGGTCGCGGCTGAGTGATGCCCCAGAGGGGCAGAGCATCGCCCCCTGGTGGGCAGAGCTTCGCCCCTGGTGGGCGTGCCGGGTGGATCCCGGTTGGGCGCATGCGGGAGTCTGTCTGACTGTCTCTCCCCGTTTCCAGCTTCAGAAAAATACAAAAAACAAACAAACAAACAAAAAAAACCACAAAAAACCCCCACGAATATGGGGTCACCGCCCGAATACTCACTTCTTGAAACGGACGCCAGGAGCCTTCAGGAGAGAACCGTGCCAGGTTCCCGTGGGGCCAGGTCCCCGTGGGGCCAGGTTCCCGTGGGGCCAGGTCCCCGGGGGGCCAGGTTCCCGTGGGGCCCCCACTGCCCTCCAAGGAGACGTGCTGACTTAAGCCCGTCAGGAGCGGCGCTAAAAAGGCCGTAGAGGAAGCGTTGCCGCCAGGCGACGTGAGAAGTGGAAAACCCGCTTATCTGGACGCCTGGCTGGCACACGCGCTCTCCCTCAGGAACGCAGCCTCCATCTCTCAACTGTGAGTGCCAAGGCTTCTGGGCTCTGAGCAGAAACGTCACCGGGCCGGGCACCCAGGCTGCGCCCTGTCCCCCTCCAGGTGGCCGCCCGGCCAGTCCCCTGGTGGCTGTCCCGCCTGTCTTTCCTGCTTCACATCCTGGAGCACGTCTGTTGTCACAGCTCACAGCGGGCGATCCTGGCTGCTGGTTGCTGTATGCCTACCGGGTGCGCTGGTTGCTGTATGCCTACCGGGTGCGCTGGTTGCTGTATGTCTGCCAGGTGCGCCCACCCGATACCCTGGACTCCTCCAGGAAGCCCGGGGGTGGCCTTCTGAACTGCGTTTTACGGGTTAGGAAGCTAGCTCCGACAAGAGGGGTCCGGCTGGTAGGTCGCAGGCGTCCAGGCAGACAGCTTCCCTGCCAATCGATTTGCTAGCTGTGCCGCAGGAGGGAGGCGGGCTGCTTTTGGCCTCGGTTGACTGTTTCAGACGCACGCACTGTACGCCATCTAAGCTGCGTCTTCTCTGTGCCATTGGCTCAACAACTGGGGGAGGATTTTGCCCACCGTTTCTCCCGGAAAACCCTAAGGAAGGGGACTTGGTGGTGGTGTGGGGGGCGGGGTGGGGGACAGAGCCAGAGCAGGGATCAGAGTGAAGGATGGCTGCGAGGCCCCGAGAGCCCCCCCACACCCACCCTCTGGGGTGACACCAGCCCCACAGAGACCTGGCTGAACCCGGTGCGGAGTGCCTGCTCGTGCCCTTGTTTGAGAACACGGAGGGCATCCCACCCTCCTCTCCTTACCACAATTTGCTCCGTGTTGCTTGCTAAGTGCTGCTTTCGTCCCCAAACACGAGGTCTGCATCCTGAAGCCAAGACCCTGCCTTCTGTCCTGCGTGCGGGTTCAGCAGGGCCAGCGTGGCCTCGAAGGGACCGGCCCTGCCTCACCTGTGCCAACAAGCATCAGAATCAAACACAGCTATGTCTGATGGGACCAAGTCAACGACCACGGGCTGTGTGTTCTCCTCCGCAAGTCCTCCCACCTCCCTGGGCCTCAGTTTCTCCGGCAATAAAGTGAGGCCGGTTGACTGGGGTCCTGGGAGAAGCTCCTGGCTCCTGGCTCCTTGGGTTCCTAAGTCCCCTCTTTGAGGATGTCCCCCCCCCCCCATGAAGGCTTGGTCTCTCCTCCTGGCCCATCGGCGGCTTTCCCACCTGGCTCTGGCTGGCCAGCGCGGCGCCCCCTGGCATGCCCAGTGCTCCACCCACCATCTCTCTTTGTTTGGAATTCATGAAGGAGCCGGGCCCCTCGGGCTTCCCAGGGAGCATCCTGAGGAATACTGATGCTGCCTCTTTTGCATATGAGCACCGGGTGCCAGTCTGAACCCAGCTGTGTGCCACGTACGGTGAACTGTAGGTCCCCCACCGCACCCCGGGCGTGGCTTCTCCGAGTGGGCCCGGGCTGAATGTGTGCGGCTCCGGTCTGGGGGCGGGCGGGGCGGGGGAGTCCCGGGTGCTTCTTCGGGTTTCCCTCAAGGGCAGCGGGCCGTGGGGGACACACGGCTATGGGGAGGGTGTGGCCGGACGCTGAGCCGGCCTGTAGGGACCGGGGGACTTGAACCGGAAGTTCGAGGCTCCTGCCCACCCACGTGGTGCGGCCGTAGGGGCCGCTACCGGTCAGCCGCCACCCGAGAGAAGAGAAGCCCCAGGGTCTCCACCTTCTGCCTGATGGAGATCAAGCCCCTTTCCTGATACTGGAGGGCCTGTCCCCGCTGCTCCCAGGGGCCCCTTCCCCACCCCCGCCCTCCGGCCACCACCGGCCTGTTACCTGCCAGCTCCTAGACGGACAGGCCCCCTCTGCCCCGGCTCTGCGGGGCTGTCTCTTCCGTCCCCTCTCTGGCATTCCTGCAGGGCCCTCCGCATCCCTGTCGCCCAAGGGTCCACTCCGACACACACACCTGCACTGGAAATCACGCCTGTCTCCACTGGCGCCGCCCCAGCCAGCGCCGACCCTTTCCCCTCCTTTGTCAGGAATCCACTTTCAAACCCTCCCTGAGTCCCCGTCATGTGTCCCGTGCAGGGCGTCATGTGTCCCGTGCAGGGGCCGACGTCAGGGAGCGAGGGCGGTGGGAGGGATCACCTCAGCGCCTGAAACGGAGCACCGAGGCAGAGTGGGGGCGGGGGTGGCGTGTGGCCGGCGCCGGCTCTGCTGTTGCTGTCGCTGCCACGGAAGGCTCCTGGGGGCGAAGGCCCTGCGACCCCCTGGGGGATGGACAGGAAGTTGGGCTTCCCGTCTGTCAGGGTTGTCGTGCTGACGTGGAGCGGTGGGCGCTGGGGGTGGCCACCCTGCCCTTCTCCACTCTGCCCTCCGGGTGCTGGTGCCCCCGGCGCCCTCACCCTCCATGCCTCTGCTCAGAGCGCTGGGAGAGCAGAGGGCTAAATCCAGTTTATATAGCTTCTCCTGTATATATTTAGAGATAAGAAGTTCATTTAGGGATTAGGGGCTGCTGCTTGTCTATGCATCATTAAGCACACCACATCTGCTACTGAGCTAGCAATCAGCAGAATATTGAGAAAAGATATAAAGAAATCTTCGCGTCGGTTCATTTTCATGCCCGCTCCCGCGTCCTGGCTCTCAGACTTGTGCGAGTGAGCAAGCCAGCGGGTGGACGGGAGAAAGCCGGGCTGCGGCTGCGGAGCCTGGCCTCGGAAGGAGACCGACCTCGGGACCTGGTCCAGGGGTCGGAGTCGCTGACTTTGACCGGCAACTGCCCACGCACAGCACAGCTTGCGCGCACAGAGGGCAGACGGGGGCGGGGCGGCGGGGGCCGGGAGGGCGCCATCAATGCCTTCTGCAAAGCCGAGGGGCCGTGGCGGTCCTGAGTGCTGCTGTGTGGTCAGAGGCTGGAGGACAGACTGAGGTACTGTCTCTCTGGGTGACCTTGACCCAACCGCTTCCCCTCTGTGGTCTTCGGTCTCCTCATCTGAAACATGAGGGTGTTCTCACCTTGCAGAGGGGCAAGGGGGCCAGGGAGCAGTGGCGAGCTGTTCCACAGAGGAGGTACCCAAGAAACGGCTCCGGGTCCCACTGCCCGCGGCCTAGCTCGCCAGCCAGTGCAGCCCAGGACTGCATGGAGGGCTGCTTGCGGTGGCTCTGGTCAGTGGGGCAGCAGGCCCAGGCCCTTGTTCTGGAGGCTCAGAGCTGGCCCCTTGGGCTCCTTTGCCAGGGAAGTGAGAGCTGAGTCCCTCCCTGGCCCCCAGGGGTTCCCTGGCCAGCCTCCCCATCTGGCCACAAGGTGAGTGGTGGTGTGGTGGCCTGAGGTGCCCTCCTGGGTGGCTGTCCACAGCGTGACATGTGGTAGGTTAAACTGCAGGTGTCACTGTTAGTCCTGGCATGGGGGCTCAGCTTGCCTACCACAGGGAGGCCCACAAAGGAATCTGTCCGCTCCGGCCAGGGGGCTCAGTGACCAGCTCCTACAGTCTGTCCCGCCTGTAGCTCAGATGGAGTAAAACAGCACCTGTCTGACACAGTCCGGCCCACAGGAAGCACCGTGTCCCACAGTGTGCCAGTGGCTTTCCCGGGGGTGGGGGCTGTAATTAGGCAGAGGAAGGTGCAAAACAGGGGGTTTGTGGAATTGCCCCGCTGTGCCCCCCACTGTGGAGGAAAGGTGGGAACTCAGTTTGAGACTGGGTGTTGGCATCTGGGTCTGCTGCTTGGGAACAGGCAGCTGCACTCAAGCGTGTTCACAAGCTCGGGCCAGTGGGAGGTAGGGACAAAGCACCGGATGCCCAGCCTGTGCCCCCTGCCGGGGGATCAGCAGGGGAGGAGAGACCCAATAGGTAGGGTGTTCCCGCGGGGTTCCCATGGTGACACCCACCCTTCCCCAACACGGCCAACAACTTAGTGATTCAGGAGGAGAATGGGCCTTTTCTAAAAGTCTGTTTCCCAAAACTGACCAGCCCGATGCTGTTTTTCCTGGGAATTTTCCCCAGAAACCATGGCCCCCTGGTCATCCTGTCCTGCCCTCGCTGGGCTATGCCACCACCTCTGGGCAGCCCTCAGGTAAGTGGACCTCTCACTGACCTTGCTTTGTGGGGGCTGTTGAGCCCCAATGTACCCCTCCCTCATTTGTTTTGCTCCCCTTCTTTTTAGTTACACGTTTCATTCTGATTTGAGAAAGTTCTTGGACATGGAAAATATCTATATCTCTGGAACCAGGTTTAGGGGAGTCTCTCATCTGAGAGCTAGGGATCCTCCCTCAGGTCCAGCCAGTGCTGGGGAAAGGGCTGCAGGGCTCTGAGCCCCCTCCCCCTTCATTCCCTTTTAAAGAGAACATAGAAACAAGGGCATGCGTGTGTGCGTGCATGTGTGTGCGAGCGTAACACGGGCACAGAATATTTCCAGGCCTTAAAAAAAAAAGAAGAAAAATAAATTTTTGAATAAGAACGGTCCCCGTACTGTGACCGCAGGGCAAATGGAAATGCCTGTTTTCAAACCCAGACTGGTGAATTCTCATTAAGGGATCTTGACTGTGCCTCGGAGCAGGGACGTTACATATTTATAAGTGTGAGGGGCCTGGCTCCCCACTGCAGGTGTGGCCTGCCTGCCACCACCCGCTTCCCTTTCGTCTCGTCTCGAAGGACGCAGAGGAAAAAGAAGAAGAAGAAGAAGAAGAAGGAGAAGGAAACCCAGCCCCACGACCAACGACCCACGCAGCTGGCCTGTTTTCTTGGGCCCCTAAAGCGTTAAGGGAGCAGGAGATGAAAGCTCACGCGGAAACGGAAGCCGCCGCAGCCGTCCTCCGCGAAGATCTTTTTAGTGTCAACTTAAATGTACACAAATAGCGGATGATGATCTCTTTTATTGGACTAACATTTATCCAGTAATATCCACACACTTTTAAAACCATTGAGGCCTCCTCTTCAGGTGTTCATTTGAATAGAAATAGCTGAATGAGTGTTTTTATAATTGATCCCCTGAGAACCGACTGTCTAGTGCTGCAGAACCAACATTTTCCCATTGCTGGGTTTTCTTCCCCCCCTGCCCCTCCCCAAATTGCCACTCTGCAAAATTAGGATTTTGTACAGTTTTGATAAAGAGAATTAACCTCCCATGTGCCGAACTGCTGGAGTGTGAGGAGCTCCAGGGCAGTCGGCCTGAGGTGGGGCGTGGGGTGGGGGGGCCAGCTTCCACACAGTTCAGCTTGAAGAATTTTGTGGGAGTGGGGAGGGGGGGCTCGGCTGCTTTCTGGCCTCGGGGAGGAAACTCCCTAGATCCGGCCAGTCCAGCCCAGCCCAGCCCAGCCCAGCTGAGCCCAGCCGAGCCGGGGAGAGGATTTGATAGAGGCACTGGAGGCAGAGGGGTGGCATCCATGCAGAGCCTCGGGTGACAGGCGTCCGACTCTCCCCTTTTGTGTTCAGCAGGGTGAGCCTCACACTGGCCGGAAGCTCCCGGAAGGGTCAGCTCTGCCCTGATGTGGCCTGTGGGTGCTCGGGGGTTCTTCACGACAATGCAAAGAACACAGCATAGGGAATGGACTCAGTAATATTGTAATAACTATGAATGGTGGTGTCAGGTGAGTGCTAGCCTTCGGGGGGGGGGGAGAAAAGGGGGTCACTCTGTAAGTTACATAATGTCTACTCACTCACTGTGGTGCACACCTGAGACTAATAGACTATGGTGTGCCAGCTGTGACTGGAAAGTAAATGTGGAAAAAGAACAACCACTTTGCTCTCCTCCCCGTGCTGTGTTAAGTGTGTTCTCTTCATATTCATGAGAGTTTGGGAGGTTACAATCATGGTATATGCTCAGTGTAGAAAACCACCTAGGAATAAAAAGTAAAAAATAAATATCACCACCCCCTATTCCTCACTTGGGGCTGAACACGACTGTGCTTCCTCCCGTCTCCCTGTGTGTGTCTCTGCCATCGGGACCACACTGCACGTCGCTTTGTGTCCTCCCTTCCCCCCTCTACGGCGTCCACAAGCAGCTCCATGCCTTTAATCACCGTGTCCACGTTGGTTTAGCACCAAGCCACACACACGGCTCTTGGACGGCTGTGGTTGAGTGAAGTCAGTCACCGCTGGTGATGGACAGTGAGCTGGGAGTCCTCTGTGAACAAAGGAGTGTCCCTGATCCTTTCTGAGGAAGGCTTACTGAAAGAAAGAGTAAGGAAGTTACTTGGGAAAAGATGGTCCCTTTGTGGACGAGAAGTGATGGGAAGGGGCGGAAGCTGAACCGTCTTCAATAAGAGAGGCCCATGGTGGTCAGGGCCGCTGGCGGAGCTGAGGCTGCGGTCAGGAGGTCTGTCAGCCAGACCTGGATCCCCAGCGCGCTTGGGGCCATCTGCTCTGAGCCTGCGCGCGTCCCTTCCCGCTTGGAGCAGAGCTGCAGTCCTGTCCTGGGTCACGCAAGCTGCCCTATGCCGCATGGAACAGAAAACCCCAAGCACAGTTTCTGTCACATGACTGCATTTCCAGAGGTGGCGGCTCCCGGTTGGCGAGTTCAGCGACTCCACAACATCCCCAAGGACCCACGGCCGCCCCAGCCGGCCACCTCCAGCACAGCAGCTCAGCTGCAGCCCCCCCCGCCCGAGTCCCGGCATGGGCCTGCCATCCAGACACAGCGGGGAGAGGGGCTGTTTTTACAAATGCAATCAAATGTGATTTGTGTGTGTGTGTGTGTGTGTGTGTGTGTGTGACAGAGATAGTCAGAGGGAGGGACAGATAGGGACAGACAGATAGTAAGGAAGAGAGATGAGAAACATCAGTTCGTTGCAGCTCCTTAGTTGTTCATTGATTGATTTCTTATATGTGCCTTGACCACGGGCCTTCAGCAGACCGAGTGAACCCTTGCTTGAGCCAGCGACCTTGGGCTCAAGCTGGTGAACTTTGCTCAAACCAGATGAGCTCCTGTTCAAGCTGGTGACCTCGGGGTCTCGAACATGGGTCCTCCACATTCCAGTCCGACGTTCTATCCACTGTGCCACCGCCTGGTCAGGCGTGATTTTTTTTTTTTTTAATCAGCAAGGACAACCTTCTCCCGATGTCCAGGCCTCTTTCCCACCCCTCTCATCGGCTGGCACCGCATGGCCAGGCCTAAACCTGCCGTTCACGGGAGGACAGTCGCCCTTTCTGAGGCCGAGGCTGCCCGGGAGAGGGGACGGGGGATGCCTGGGAAGCATCCTCTGGTGCTTCTGGGTTTAGAGTCGCCGGCCCCCTGCACAGATGCCTCCAGGCCCCTCGAGGCTGTGTGCACTGACTTCTTCAAACTGCAGATTCGCCTGTACCCTAAGGTGGCCCTCATCCAAGTGGCCAGAATGTTAACCGTCCAGCCTCATGGCCCTGGGTCCACTGTGCGACCCGGGCCAGCCTCCATGCTGACCTTCCCAGACCTTGGAGTGCCCCAGGAGGCCCAGGGATGGTTCTGCTTGGGAGGCCCCAAGAGGCTGCCTCGTTGTTGCCAACCCGTCCCCTGCCCTCTGTGCTCTGCCCCCCAGTTCCCTGCCTCTGCTTCTGGACACAGGATTCCAGCTTTCCTACGGAGAACCCTCCCCACCAGCAGCTCATGTGGATTGCCAGAGGTCGACCCTGTCCCAACCCCAGCACCGTGGGTGGGCCCAGAGTGCTCAATGGCCAATCACTGTGTCACATCTCTATCTAGATCAATCTGGTAGGTTGCACACGATCCAATAAGAGTGGATGTCTGCTGGGATTCATGGAAAGGAGTCTCCAGGCGGTGGTCCTGGAGCTGGTGGTCCCCGTCTGTGATGGAGAACATCTACCACCGTGGAGGGGCTGCCTGAGAATGAAGCCAACAGAGAAAAAAGCGGAGGTGAACGATGGAGAGAGACCAGGTCCTGATGTCAGCAGTTGTCCCCTGGATTCAGCCACGCCTGAAGCTGCTCTACCTCTGACACGATCACTTATGGAGGCCAACACTCGTCTTTCTCACATAAGCCAGTTCAAGTTGGGCTTTTGTTGCAACTGAGAAGAGCCTTGACTAAGTCACCTACCCAAACCAGGATCCCATGGCCCTGCCTGGACAGCCATCCCCGGTGCCCCAGGGAGCCTGACTTTGCCACCTCCTCTGGGCTCTGAAGACAGCGGGCTGCTCACGTCTCCGGGGGCCACTTCCTCCCGTTCTCAGACCTTCCCAGCAGGAGAGCTGCTGACCCTGTGTCCGCTCAGTGGTCCGTGTTCTCATGTGAGATGAAGTTAGGCGGAAACAGAGCAGCATTTCCCGCCCTCTCTAGGGCCACCCCGCCCTCCCCACAGGCTTTCACAGCTTGGGCAGTAGTCTCCCGATAAGTCAGCTGGTCATTTCCATGGCTCAGTGTCTGCTTCTCTGAACTGCACCCCCTGCGCACCCCCACCCCCACCCCCACACACACCTGGGCGCTTCCAAGGACTCAGCTCCTCTCCAAGGAGGCCGGTGGTTGGGTGCATCTCTGACCACGTCCCTGTTTAGCCAAATCGGCACATTGGGATGTGTTCATCCTTCTTCATAAATCATGTCCCCAAGCCTGCTCATCACCGCGGACACATTTTGAGGGGTGCTTTGCAATTTACATCAGCTCTGGGGTTGAGAGGTCTCCTCCCCTCTTCTAGGCGACAAGGGACTCACGCTCTGAAGGGCTTCAGGTGCCTGTGTCCAAATGCTCAGGGGCCGGAGAGGAAAGGGGACCGAGGAAGCAGGCCTGGCGGAAGCTGGGGGAGGGGCCAGCCAATTGTCACACGAGAATCAGGCCCCCCCATTCACAGAGGTCCTGATTTCTCAGGGGAGGATGGAAATCCATGCTTGTATGTGAATTTCCCATGGTTTTCAAACTGCTGGCAACAAAAATAAAAAGAAGTTTAAGTGCTGTGAAGACCAACTATCTCTTAGACCACCGGTTTGTAACTTCTGTCCTGGTTACAAATAAAGTGACAAGGGTGTCAGACCACAAATAGCTGGGTGGCCCAGTGGACAGACACTGGGCAGGAACGGGAGGCCTGGGTTCTGGTCCCAGCACAGACAGCGTGTAACCTTGGATGCATTGTTTCGTTTCTAAAAATTACTAGCTGCTTACTTCTTAACCCTGTCAGAGGGGCTTCACTGTTCCCATTTTGCAGAAGAGAAAAGTGAGCTCAGAGAGGGGAGGTGCCCACAAAAAGCGCACAGCTGGGAAGGGGCAGGGCCCCCGCTCCCAGCACTGGGCTGTTTGGGTCATGCAGCCGGCTCGCGGCTCCGAGTCCCAGCACATCTCCGGGGGTGCCAGGAAGATGACGTCTGGGCGAGAAGGATCTGTCTGCAGCGGCTCCGGCTGGTTGCGGGGTCTGGGCCCTCCAAGGTCACAGGCTTTCCTTCTTCTGGACTGGAGATTTCGCCCCTCTGTCCTCCCCTCCACTGTGTCCCTCTGTGCTCAGCAGAGTTTGTTTCTGCAGCCCCGTTGTCTTGCCACGTTCCTGGTTTGGCTGATGTTTCAAACTATCGGCAACGGACCAGCAATTTCATTGTTGAAGCCAGAAAAACTGCAAGAAGAATGTTGTGTATGCACCTGCCTTCCCACTGGGCTTCTCCCTGCCTTGTGGCTAGAATAATGGTGGCCTGGTCCTCAGTGCTTCCCAGCCCTGAGGTAATGGTCTCTGAGAAGAGGGAGATTCAGAAGCTCAGGCATTTATTTAGACCTTGTAGCTCTAGGCACTGGCTTCTCGTTCCATTAAGGATGATGCTTCATCGTGATCATGGCAACACACTGGAATGTCCCCTTGCCACACCCTCTGAGGAAGTCACCACAATTTGCAGATTTGAGCTTTTATATTGTTCTTGTAATTCAAACAAGAGCAAGCTATTTGTATTGTTCCATTTTACAGATGGGAAAACAGAGCCCTGGCTGCTTAAATAATCGGCTCAGCCCTGGCCGGTTGGCTCAGTGGTAGAGCGGCGGCCTGGCTTGCGGGGGACCCGGGTTCGATTCCCGGCCAGGGCACATAGGAGAAGCGTCCATTTGCTTCTCCACCCCCCACCCCCTCCTTCCTCTCTGTCTCTTCCCCTCCCGCAGCCGAGGCTCCATTGGAGCAAAGATGGCCCGGGCGCTGGGGATGGCTTCTTGGCCTCTGCCCCAGGTGCTAGAGTGGCTCTGGTCGCGGCAAAGCGACGCCCCAGAGGGGCAGAGCGTCGCCCCTGGTGGGCGTGCCGGGTTGATCCCGGTCGGGCGCATGCAGGAGTCTGTCTGACTGTCTCTCCCCGTTTCCAGCTTCAGAAAAATACAAAAAAAAAAAAAAAAAAAAAAAAAATCGGCTCAGTAAACTCACACAGCAAAGCAATAAGTAAAACTTACCTGGCCTACATTTTTTTATCATAAGGACTAGGAGATGTCCTCCCCCATTCAACTCTGCCGCTGCTTGTCTCTGGATTTAGAGGCAGAAGTTCTGTGTTCTCAGAAATTGTGATCTGGTACTTGCTCTTCTTCTGTCTCTCTCATTATCTCTTCTGCAGGAGTGGTTCTTTGACTATCTGGAATATAAAATTTAGGTATGGACTAAGAGCCATGAGGGAATCGTCAAGCTCCAGAGGGAGAGGCCGGAATGTGTTCATCATCTCCCTTCCTTTTCCAAACCAGCTTTGGGCCCTGCGCGGAGTGTGCCCGCACCTCCTTAGCTGCCAAGGAAAGATGCCGACGGTCTGGACTCTGAGAGAGGACTGGCCGAGGTAGGGATGACCTCCCTTTCCAACACGCCCAGTGGCCATACAGACTGACCTCACATTCTTGTTCACTGGCCAATGGTTTGATCCCCAAATCCACCTGCCCTTATAGCCTCCTCCTGGCCAATGGGGGCTCTTCTTAGAGTAAAGGGAACCAGAACCCTCTCTGTACACGGGGCCTCACCTCCATGGGATCTCTCTCTTGTATGTATCCCCTGAACTGGGCAGCTCCTGGCCAAGAGTAATTTCAAAGTTTCAGATCTTGGGAGATGGGGGACTGAGTTTGGAGGGAGGGACAGAAAGAGTTGAGTGGTCCTAAAAGAACAGGAAGAACTCATCATAGCTCCTGAAGGGGGGACAGAGCCCAAGGGGGGAGATAGCAGGGAGAATCAGCAGGGAGCTGGGGTCTAGGTGGAAACTGGGGGGCACTGCCCTCCCTACACAGAATGTGAGGGGCGCCCCAAATGTCAGTAATCAAGAGAAACAGTATTTTAATGCCATATTTAAAAACTCAAAATTACTCAAAAAACCCCAAAACCCCAAAAAACCACGATGAACAAAATATCAACATTTTAAACAGGCTCAATTGGGCAGAGCTATGTTAGAGCCTGAGACAAAAGAACGTTCAGTAAGGATGATCTTGTCCTTATTCAAAATGTTGTTTTATTTGTTGTGGATTTTCCCCCATTACTTTTTGCACCAGAATATTATTTATCCTGATTTTGGGCACCATCTTAAATTCTGCGCCCAAGGCGCACGCTCTACTTTCCTCACAGGAACCCCAGCCCTGGAGGACGGGGGTCCCCAGCATAGGACCTCTAGCTGTCTCCTTGCTCCACGGAAGTCCTGCAGCCCCCTGACCTCATTTAGCATCGCTCACATAAGAGACGTCTCACATGAGCATTTTCCGGTGACATCCGAGAGGAAGCGTCGCCTTTGACACTTGGATGGATGCTGGAGGCGCACAGGTGGCCATGTGAGAGGGCCCCTGGCCCGGGCAGGCAGAGACAGGGGTGGCGCGGACCTCCCTCAGCCAGGGCTTGGGGCTGAGCCCACTTCCCTAGGGCGGGGCGGACCAGCTGACTCCTGGTCACAGAGGTGATGCCAGGTCCCCAGCTGTCGCAGGCTGGACCCGGTGTCTTAGTCCCCCAACATCACTCATCTCGGCCGGGGCCACCTCAGCCACCAGGGCACCGGCCATGGCAGAGGTTCTTTGGGGAGGGAGGAGCACCCCCACACCCACCCACACACATGTCCAGACTGACACTCCCTTCTGCAGCTCAAGGACCGCCTGTCATTCTGGGTTTTCTGCCTTTCCAGGGACCAGCACCTTCCCACGTGCCTCTCCCTCCACATGGAGGGCAGATATTGTTAACAGACCACAGCTGCCAAAGCCCCTCCTAACACAGCACCGAGGACATTGCAGCTCACTTACGGGCCTTGGCAAAAAAGGTGAAATCAATCCTCTTTAGATGCATCCGTTCCCTCTCCTCTCCTTAGGGGTGGGGATGGGGTGGCCTAGCTCCTGGATGCCCCCTGGAGGGGGGGACGGTGGCGAAGAGAGAACGGATGGGGAGATTCATACGGAGGCCAGCAAGATGACAAGTGAAACTATGAATCTGTGGACATAAATACATTTATATCCATTCTCTTAAGAAAAATCATAAACAAAACAGTGCTCTAACGAACTACACAGACTACCAAAGCCATCGTACAGGTTTTGAGTTAGTAACGGAGGGTGCCCTACAGTTAATTTCCATGGGCTGGTCACCTGAGAATTGTTTCGAGGCCGCTGATGTGAGCTGTGCCAACAGAATCTGAAACGCTCACGCTGCCCTCCCCCCAGCTCCTGTGCACACTTGAGCCCAGGCCGTGTACGTAGTGGGGAAAAGGGAGGCCCAGGGGACCACAGACCCGCGTTTGAAATCAGCCCACTCCTGGGACCGCTTACCTTTTGAGGTCCCGTCTCCTCCTCTGCAAGATGAGGGCACGGCTTCCTCTCCGGAGGCGGGGAAGATGACATAAGATCATGGTAAGATCATGGTGTAAAGTGCTTAGCACAGGTGCACGCAGGGGGTGCCTAATGAAAGCCCGCCCCCTCTTCCTGTTCCCCTCCCCGTCCCGTCCTCGCTCCCTGGCCCCTTCTCTGGAGGGTCCTCTGTCCCCCAAGCCCACGCCTTTCCGATTATAAGATGTGGCCTCTACCAGCGCCCCCTTACACTCACTTTATTTGAATGTCCAGATCCTCGGCCGATGTTGCCAGTGTATCCCGGGAGCAGATCCGGACCTGGGGGAGCCTGGAGCTTCCGCGTTCTGGCTGCCAGCTTACAGAACTGCGGACTGGGCTCAGGGCTGGGGAGGGAGAGAAGGCCCTGGGAGGGCCCTGAGCCGGAGCTCCATGAACTGCAGCAAACCCCCTTCCATCCAGAGGAGCGGGGGCTCGCGAGCCTCCGGAGGCTGGGCCTCAGGGCCGAGACTCCACCACCTCCTCCTGGGAGCCCTCCTCGGTGGCTCTCTGTGGAGCATAGCCTGTGAAGGGGGAGGGGTGGAGGTGGGGACCTCTGACCCCTTCATTCACACCCAGGTGCTTCAGTTCTGGGAAAATCCCTGTGGTTGGCAGGTCTGCTCTTGAAACCTGGCTGGCTTCCCGCCAGGAGCTCCCCTCCCCTAGATGTCCTTGGCCCTGGGACTGAGAGGTGGCCCTGGTCATTGGCTGGAGCCAGACGGCATGGAGCTGGAATCCAGGCCGCGCCCTGCCAGGCCTGCCTGATCCCGCCTAGCACAACCATCTTCTGGTACCTGGGCGGGGCCTCCACCACCTCCCTCATTCTCCTTCCCAGCCTCCCCTCCCCACAAGTGGCCCTCTAGCCCTCCCCCCCCTTCTCCCCAGCCTCCCCCAGGCTGGCTGAGCTCTGGAAGGAGGTGTCTGCTCAGGTCTGCAGCCCCCTACCCCCCCACTGTGCTAACACAGCCAGCTGAGACACCCCGGCGAGGAGGGGCTGTCCGGCTGCCTGGAAAGGGCTGACAGCAGACACAGCCCTGGTCGGCCTGAGTGGGTCCCCAGCCAGCTGGTGAGGGGATGGGCCCGAGCCAGGTAATTATTGCCCGGTGCAGAGGTCGCCAGCCGCGGAGCGCCGTGCGCACTAATGAAACACAAACGGGACATCTGTGTTCAGGAGTTCAGCAAACCATGGAAACCCGACTTTGCCAAGAGTTTATGTACCAGCGAGCGAGAGCCGCTCCTCGCAGCGAAGGGAGCAGCAAACCCCCGCCGACGGGCCCCGCCCCCGCACAGAGGGTGGACTCCTCTGGCCACCAGGGGATTGTCGGAGCTGGCGGTGTGGGCTGGCACAGGGCCTTTCCCCACGACTCTGAGAGCCCTGTGCCTGAGCCTGGGCGCCCTCGGGGTGGGGGTGGGGGGCTCTGAGCCAGGTCAGGACTCTCCTTTGAGGTGGCATCAGCGTGCGTGGTGGGGGCCACCTGGAGCCAGAGCCACGGGGAGGGGGGTGCGGAGGGTGCCGGTCTCATGCGTTTAAGAAATACTAGGGCAGGGGTCCCCAAACTTTTTACACAGGGGTCCAGGTCACTGTCCCTCAGACTGTTGGAGGGCCGGACTATAAAAAAAACTATGAACAAATCCCTATGCACACTGCACATGTCTTATTTTAAAGTAAAAAACAAAACGGGAACAAATACAATATTTAAAATAAAGAACGAGTAAATTTAAATCAACAATCTGACCAGTATTTCAATGGGAACTATGGGCCTGCTTTTGGCTAATGAGATGGTCAATGTGCTCCTCTCACTGACCACCAATGAAAGAGGTGCCCCTTCCGGAAGTGCAGCGGGGGCCGGATAAATGGCCTCAGGGGGCCGCATGCAGCCTGCGGGCCGTAGTTTGGGGACCCCTGTACTAGGGAATGAGGGGTGATGCCAAGGGGCTCGGGTTCTCTCAGACCTGCCATCCCTTCCCTGTGCCACCTGGGCAAGGCACTGGATCCCTGGGCCTCAGTTTCCTTACTCGTAGAGTGAGGGTGCCACTGAGGCCCCTGCATTCATTCAGGTTCTTTGGGTGGCAAGCAACAGACCCTGACCGTGACTGTGCCACCCAACGAGAGAGAACTTACGGCAGGAAGGGGTGTCCTGTGCCATTGGAGGGGGCCAGACTCAGGAAGCACAGAGACCAGGACAGCCACGGGGACCCAGCTACGGGGACCCAGCTCCAGGAGGTGGGGGCTAGACCAGGACAGCCACGGGGACCCAGCACCAGGAGGTGGGGGCTTGTCCCTTCATGACTTGCTCCGGTGCCAGAGGGTGGGCCACAGTCCCTGTGAGGAGCTGAGAGTGTGTTGTTGGGGGATGGAGCCAGCAGATGCCGGGCGTGGCCCGGAGGGCACAGGGTGCAGAGGGTCCCAGGCGGCGGGGGCGGGGCTTGCCCTCCCAGCTGTAGTGAGTGTCTCCCCTCTCCCCCCCCACTCCTTTCCCTAGACTGGAGGAGCAGGATTCCGGAGGCCAGCTTAGAGTTCCCCAGGACTACAGCTGGCCTGCCTGTCCAGGTGTGCCTGGAGGACTGTGGCACGGGGCAAGGGACCTGCCCAGGGCTGCTTCTCTCTGCGTTGATGGTTCATCTTCCCAGTCAAGGTCTTCCCTCTGCTTGTCACTCGTTCCCCACGTCTACCCAGTGTCATGACGAAATGCTGAGAATGCTTTGCAAGCGGATGAGGACGTTCTCACTCAAAACTCTCACGTGACCAGATGTGGCAGCCGCTCCTGTTGGTCCTCAAACCCAGCCCTCCCCTTGGCTCGGGGCCTGCCCTGCTCTGGTGGCTGTGGCTCTGGGAATCGGGTCGGGTCTAAGGTTCTCATTGCCCTTGACACTGAAGCTGGTCAACTGACCCCCCAGGTCCGAGGGTGGCACCCCCTCAGGGTCTTTGCCTGTGAGGTGATGAGTCCCTTGGTTGTTTAGAGGTGGCGTGTCTGCTACCTGCAGCCTGAAGCAGCCGCCAATCCTGCCCATGCGGAGTGACTTTCTGCCTTCACAGGGAGGAGGCTGTGTGGCCAGAGGCTTCACGGTGAAGACACGGCCGCCCACGGCCTGCCCATGGCCCTCACAGCAGCCCTGCCCAGCACAGCTGGGCCATAGGATCCAGGTTTCAGATGAGCACAGCTGAGGCCAAGGACAGACAGCTCCACGGTGGGAGGGCCAGATCTCCAACTCCAGAGGGTGACGTTGGAGGACAGCAGGCGGTCATCCTGTGACCCGACAGCTGAGAAGGAGACGAGAAAGTCGCCCCAAAGGGGGAAAGCAGGCCAGTGCTGGCAGCACCTGTGTGTGCATGCTCAGCACCTGCGGGTGGGTCGCAGGATCTTCCTTTAGTCATGACAACCGCAGTGTTTATTGACTTCAGACTGTGTGTCACCAGGCATGACCTCACGGGACCCCCCATGGTGTCCCTCTAAGATGGTTCTTTACTATTTGCATTTTCAGGTGAGGAAACTGTGGCAAAGAACAGTATTAAGTGCTGCATCGGAACTGAAGCTCAGTTCTGCTGGAGCAGCGGTTCTCAACCTGTGGGTCGCGACCCTGGCAGGGGTCAAACAACCAAAACACAGGGGTCGCCTAAAGCCATCTGGTCGACCCACAGGTTGAGAACCGCTGTGCTGGAGGTTCAACCACGGTGCTCATCCGACGAGCTCTCCCTGCAGAAGGCAAGCGAGTCAAGGGCATGGGGCAGAGCAGTGGCCGTGTGGGAACGAGGGGCAGCGTGGTGATCTATAGTTCAGTGGGCACCTGACCCAGGGAACCCTGCAGACCCTAGACTGCGAGCAGCACACAGGCGGGACCTGCCTCAATTGCCCCAGCGCCCCAAGGCCGAACATAAAGTATCTGGTACCCGAGACATGCTCCATGGATGTTTGTTGACTGAATGGATAAGTGGCTGTTTTAGTGGCTGGATTATCGCGAGCAGTTGTTAGGAGGGTAAAACCCGTCCTGGACCCACAGGGAACTTAGACTAGGGACTCTTGGATGACAGGGGCAGAGACAATGCAGGGGCCTAAGGTTATGCAGTGAGTTGGGGGATGTCAGGACCAGACTTGGGTCTCCTGTCACCCAGTCCAGTGTGGACCAGGGGCTGGCGTTTGACCCGCAGGCTCACCGTGCGGTCAGGCACGTGGGGAGGGCAGGACGCTGTGGGCGAGCATGTCTGTGCGGAAGGAGATGGGAGAGAGGATTTGATTGGAGGGCAGGACGCCGTGGGCGAGCATGTCTGTGAGGAAGGAGATGGGAGAGAGGATTTGATCGGAGGGGAAGCACGTCGTGGGAGAGCATGTCTGTGCGGAAGGAGATGGGAGAGAGGATTTGATTGGAGGGCAGGACGCCGTGGGCGAGCATGTCTGTGCGGAAGGAGATGGGAGAGAGGATTTGATTGGAGGGAAAGCCGCTAGGCACTGCTGTCCATCTCAGGGCCTCAGGGGAGGGGAGCGCAGGGACAGGGACCCGGGCCGCCAGCGTTGCCCCAGCCCTTCTCTGGCCAGACTGCTTGAGGAGTGGCGGCCCGTGGTCAGCCTCGTGGGCTGGTGAACGAAGGGAGCGTCAGCCGGAGGACTGTCCACTGGACTTCCTCCAGTCCCCATCTGCCACGTTGTAGGGGTCTTGGGGTTGCATCTGGAACAAAGAGAGGTCCCAACAGCCTTGCCCTGAGATGGGGAGAGGGTGGGACCGTGGTTAGAGGGTGTTCCCGGCCCTGGGAGCCCCCCACCCCCACTCCCCCCAGGACCCTCCGAGCTGGCAGGACAGATGGGAACGGCTCCGCAGGCGTGACTTCCTACCGCCAGCGATGAACTCTGCTCCGAGTGCTCTAGGCAGAGAGAGGAGTAGCGAGAAGTCTTCACGCGCCGTTTCAGGAGTGCTGGCCCTGAACGTTTATCACTTGCTGATGCATATAATTTGCTTGATGACTCAGTTTCACGTATTTTAGTTTCCAAAGATAAACAGTTTTGCCTATTTCTTTTCTTTATTTTTGTATTTTTCTGAAGTTGGAAACGGGGAGGCAGTCAGACAGACTCCCACATGCGCCCGACCAGGATCCACCTGGCACGCCCACCAGGCGGCGATGCTCTGCCCATCTGGGGCGTTGCTCTGTTGCAACCAGGGCCATTCTAGTGCCTGAGGCAGAGGCCATGGAGCCATCCCCAGCACCCGGGCCTACTTTGCTCCAATGGAGCCTTGGCTGTGGGAGGGGAAGAGAGAGACAGAGAGGAAGGAGAGGGGGAGGGGTGGAGAAGCAGATGGGTGCTTCTCCTGTGTGCCCTGGCTGGGAGTTGAACATGGGACTCCTGCACGCCAGGCCGACGCTCTACCACTGAGCAAACTGGCCAGGGCAGTTTTGCCTATTTCTTGTAAAAGGGGGATAATCTGAGGATAGGAGGGCTGGGTGCTGGGGGTGGGGAGTCCGCAGAAGGCAAAGGACTCGGGCAGCTTCTGCACAGCAGTCTGGGGTCTGGGGTCTGGGGTCTGGGCACACACTTGGAATTCTGGCAGGAGGTGGCTTTGTCCCTATGGGAAGAGGTGCAGGAGGTGGCCCAAAGAAGGGTTGGTTTTAGAGGTGACTGAGTTGAGTGGAGACAGCCCTCAGTGCCTGTTTTCTGGTGGTCTTTGGTCAGGGGTGATCCTGGGCTGGGTGGGCATCAGGGTGGCGGTCTTAGAGTTTTGAGCCAAGACAAAGATGCCTATCTGTTGCCCACAGAGTCCAGACCTGTTCCTGGCCGGCCGTCTCACTGCCTTGGTTGCAAGCAGGTTCTCCTGGGAGGAGTGACGTGTCCCTTACCATACCCAGAGCCCTGAGATGGACCACCAGGAGGTGGTCTGGAAGCCCAGGGAGACGGTTCCCCCAACAGCCGGGGCCGACGTGGGCTCCCCTTCCAGCTGTCACTGACGCAGGAGCGGCTTGAACAGAGAGTTGAATCTTCTTGAGTCTTGACCGTGAATGCACGCGACGAGGCTGGAGTGATCGAGGACGTGGGAGAGCACCTCGCACCCATGCCTGCACAGAGGAAATGCTCCCCAGACGCTTCTCCCCAGACGTGTGCCTACTGTGGGCTCGACGCTCCAGGCAGTCAGTGCTGAGCACCGTGGGTTTCTGGCCTCCAGAAGTGTACCTCTCGTCAGGGACGTGAAGTACGCCCTGGGGTAAGTGGACTGCACTGCTCAGAGGGTCTGAGGAGACTGTAGTATCTGTCAGGACTCTTTGGTGGCAAGTGGCAGAAAGCCAGCTCAGATGGCTTGAGCAGATTCTTGTAACCAAACAGAGCTTCCTCCACAACAGGCCCCAGGGGCGCTGCGTGTGCTGTCTCTCCAGGGGGGCTCCACCGCATGCGGACTATCCCCGCATGGTGCCAAGCCAGCTGCCAGGGCTCCGGGCTCACATCCACCTTCTCAGAAGCCAATGGGAATAGATGCTTCTTTTTCTTTGCAGCCCAAAGGACAGACTGGTCCTTTTCTCTCCAATGGAAAAGTCACATAGAGAGGCTGGATCTGAAAATAAAGGACCCACGTGGGACAGAAATGAAGAGGGCACAGGGAACGGGGCTGCTGCTCACCTGAAGGCCACATGAAATATACCTGAGGACCGAACGTTTGCTGATGGAAGTCACTGAGGTTGGGATCATCTGTGACTGCAGCACTACCCAGCAAAGCTGACGGCTACAACGGGGCACGGACGCGGGCAGGCGGAAACCACAGGTGCGTCCCACGTCCCAGAGAGGCAAGACGGGGGGGGGGGGGCAGGGGGGGAGACGCCAAGAGCTCTGTGAATTCATGGAGAAACGGGCTTCGGGCTTGAAGCAGAGTGGGTGGTCCACCGATACTCGGTGAGTTTACGGAACTGCTGAGAGGGTTCGGGAGCTGGTTCGCTAGGTCATTACGACACAGATCAGATAGTCTTGTCCTAGATTCAGCACTCTCTGAGGGCTCTTTTTAAAACACAGTCCTGCTCCTATTCCTTCCTTGTTTAAAACCCCCCAGTGGGTGCCCACTGCCCACCGTGGCCCGTCACAGGTGCGGTCACTGTGTGTGCCGGAGAGCCACACTGTGCGTGTCCCAGCACTGCGTGTCCCAGGCTTGCATGGGGGTCATCCCTCTGCTGAGCCGTGGCTGTACCCACCCCCCACCCCCGTGATTGCTTCCACTCAGCCCCCTCCCCGGTCCACTCCCTGCCCAGCGGCTCACATGATCTCCTAGAAACACAAACCAAATTCTGTCACAGGAACAGCAAAGTCCAAACTCCTTGCCACTCTGGGGCAGCTGGCATTTCCCCAAATGACCACAAGCCTTGTCTCTCCTCCCCCATGCTTTTCTCACAGCCTGGCCCCGACACCCCTCTCGTTGACAGGTGGGTCTGTGTCCTCTCCCCTTGAACGTAGGTGGACTTTCAATATGGTGGAAAAAAACACTCTTTGGAAGGCGAGTTTGTAGAACTTCAGGTACTGCCTGGTTCTCTTGGGATACTCTCTCCGCGCCCAGCCACCGCTGTGGGAGAAAGCACACACAGCCCGTGGAAGGGCCCATGTGGAGAGGAACGCAGGCCGCTAGCCCACCTCCGAACCACACACGCGAGTGAGCCAACAGGGAAGTGAATTCCTCAGCCCTCTGGTCCAGCCAGCCCCTGCTGACACCTGATGGAGCAGAGACACGTCTTCCTTACCAAGCCCTGCCTGAATTGCACATACTTGAGCAAAACAAACAACTGTTATTATTTTAAGCCACCAAAGGGTGGGTGTTTTGTTACACAGCACTCGGTGACTGATGCACACAGCCTATGAGGCCCTGAGGGACCTGACTCCGACCAGCTCTGCCCCCTCCCATTCTCACGCTCACATACTGTGCACTGTATATTTTTATTGTCTATTTCTTGGACAAGCCACGCACAATCCTGCCTTAGGACCTCTGCTTGTGTAACTTGCTCTACTTGCTACTTCGTCCTTCATTCCATCCGACTGGCTCTGTCTCAGTCTTCAGGGGTTTTATGTCATCTCAGAGGGATCTTCCTGGACCACTGTGGCTAAAGAAACTCTTGCCCCTGTCCACACTCACTGTTAAACGACTGTTTTCTGTTTGATTTTTTCCCATACCACTTACGACTCTGAAATCATCTTCCGCAGTTACTTCTGTGTCGTGTGTCTCACCGCGCCAGGACAGAGGCTGTAGGAAGGCAGGGGCCCGTCGTCCTTGTTCGCCACGTGTGATGGTTAATTTTATGTGTCAATGCTCCTGGATTAAAGACTGTTTCGGGGTGTGCTCGTCTGTGTTTCTGGATGAGATGAGCACGTGCCTCAGTGGACCAAGTGGAGCAGACGGTCCTCCTCCACGAGCTGGGCCTCCTCCAATCGACCGAGGGCCCGAATAGAACAAGGCAGAGAAAGGAGAATTCACTCTCTCTGCCCGACTGTGAGCTGGGACATCGCTCTTCCCCTGCCCTCGCTGGGACTTCCACCGTTGGTGCCTGTGTTCTCAGAACTGCGAACGGCTCCTCCGGAGTCTCCAGCTTGCAGATGGCAGATCGTGGGACTTTGCAGCCTGCACCATCTTGTAATACAGCTCCGTACAAGAAATCTTCTCTGTATACCTGTACCCACACCTCCATCTACACCTATGCCAGACCTAACCCTATCCCTCCGTCTATACCTGCCCTGCATCTAGCTCCTATGGGTTCTGCTTCTCTGAAGAAGGCTGACTAACACGCTACATCTCCCCCACATTTAAATGGTGCCTGGCCCACGGTAGGAACTCGGGAAATTCCTCTCAAGTGAATTGACACAGTCCTGTTTTGTGCAGCCTCTGCAGCCCAGCCTGCCGTTCCCATAGGCTGCTCGGAACTCGTTCATTTCTTCCCTCTTGCTCACACTCGTTCTTCCTTCTTGCTCACACTCGTTCTTCCCTCTTGCTCACACTCGTTCTTCCCTCTTGCTCACACTCGTTCTTCCCTCTTGCTCACACTCGTTCATAAAGACTCTGCTCAGCACTCCCTACGGCCAGTACGATGAGGTAGAAGAGGATCCCAAGATCCAAGTGTCTCTCTGTGGCAGCAGGACCGGCAGGGAGGCTGGATGGCTGAGGCGTTCCCTGCGCTGAGGTATCAGGGCAGAAGAGTCCCGGCCAGAGAGGCCCTCATCCACCAGGTCTTCCCTGCAGCTCTCAGCAGCTCTGAGAACCCACCAGGCAGCGGGACGCACCGCTGCCTGCACAGAGCGCCCAGTCTGGGCCAGGAGACATGTGACCGTGGGACAAAGGGGTGCTCGGGGGCCACGGCCAGGGGCCTCACCCTCTCTGGGCATCCAGGAAGGCTTCTCAGGAGAGGAGACCTTGGGACAGAGAGACCTGGCGGAGCAGAGTCCAGAGGTGGGAGTGACTGAATGCTCAGGGATGTTTGGGACATCAAGTTCAAAGGCTGTGTTGGCGGGAGATGGGGCTGGCGCTTGGCCTCAGCGTGGTGGGAGCCATCCGGCCCATCTGGGTCTGGATAAGGTATGACCTTCAGCCGAAGACTTGTGACTGTGTCACTTGTATGTCTGCCTGCCCTAAAGACGGGGCATGTGGGCTGGCAGAAATTTTCTGTGAAGGAGAAAAGCCTTCTGCGGGGGACAGCCGCGGAGGGACCCACCGGTCACTCTGACTCCAGCCGCTGCAGAGCAGCTCAGGGACTCAGCAAGGGCACGACTGCCGTTTACACTCTGCCTCGAGGAAGGGCCCTCTTTCCACTTTGTAGGTGCCCAGGTGGGTAGGGACCGCTCCTCTGCTCTGCGGGGCCTGGCAGAAGCCGAGCAGAAAGCCCCGAAGGGAGGCAGTGCGGCCCCCTTAATTCTCACTGCGGTTGTCTTGGGCAGAGTTATGGAGATCACTGTGGACTGCGAGGTGGGTTCCAGGCCCATGTGCCAGCCTGGTGGGGCACTCAGAGCCTGGGGAGAGTGATGGGGGGCTGGGCAGAGGGACAGTGTGGACCCCCTGGGCAAGGTAGGTGGGGGTGTTTCTGACCTCTACTGTCCCCTCCCTGTTGCCTCTCTGGGTGATTTGTAGGGTTTTCTAGGGAGTGTGACGGGGGCAGGGAGGCTTGGAGCTGGAAGGTGAACCGAGGCGGCCTGGGTGGGAGTCTGGGCTTTGCGCGTTGCAGCTGGGCACCCAGGGCCACTCGCCTCTCCTCTGCGCGTGTTTCCTCACGGGGGACATGGAGGCGATGGCGTGTGACCGGTGGAAGTGTGTGGGGTGGGACAGAAGAGAGGCCGACAGGCCTACAGGTGACCACGAGAAGCATGGGGGCTTTACCCTAGTCATTACCCTCGTCTCCCTCGGGGGTATCATTGTTTCCAGGAGCCACGGTCACGGTCACCCTCTACCTTTGTGCTTTTGTTTGCTCTCTGGCTGTTCCCTTTATTGTTGTTATACCAGCAGCGGTCTGACTTGTCAGACGCAGTATTTTCTCTGATTCCTGTGGCTGTTTCCTTAGCATTGTTAATTTTTTTTTAACCTTTCTATTAAAGGTTCCTATCTAGTTCTGGCGACCATGTGTGGCAACTGGCATACCACCCACAGTTAAAAGGCGAAAGATTTATGCGATCTGAAGAGAAACCAGAGTATCCGCCCACAGTTAAGAGTGAGACACCAGAAAGCCAGTGACTGCCCAGGGGCCAGGGCCAGCGGCTGTGGGCTGATGTCTCTCATGAAGCCACTGGGTGGCCGTCTGGTCATTCTCCGGAAGGAGGGAGGGGAGTCCAAATGTCGGTATCTGTAGATCTTTCCTGTTGGAACTTTCCTTAAAGGGGAATCTCTGAACCCCCTGTTGGGGGTGGGGCTACATGTGGAAGGGAGGGGGGTCCATAAGCCCAACTGTCAAGATTCTGGGCCACATGAAGAAAGAGAGCCGTGGACCTCACTGTGTTCTCTGGGCAAACTTTCTCTTAACCCCCTGTTTTCAGTAGGGTCTTCACCGAGCCTGGCGTTGTTGAGTCTACAGCCTGGCTCATTGTCACCACAAGATACACTTCATTCCGTTTTCTCCTAAGGCAGGCGGGCAGAGGAGCACAGAGTGGAGGTGGGGTAGGGTAACCAACTCACCCCGGTTTTAGACCCAGAAGTCCCACATCCTGGAACACCCTCCGGCCCAGGGGACCAGGACAGTGGGACATACTATCAGAGGATCTTGCTGTCCTCGTGCCAACTTTCCACCACTCCTGTCTTCAGTCCCACCTTGTCCTCCAGACGTCAGACGTCCTTGGTCCCAGTGGCTTCTCGCTTCTGTGTGTGTGGGGGGGTGAGACTGGCTTGCTCCGTGTTGTCCGTTTTCCTCCCCACCCCCTGAAACCAATGACACTTTAGCTCTCTGGTGTGCTAAGTCCGTTAATTACCGCTGATCCATCAACTGTCCGTCTTCCGGAATTTTGTTGACCTCTCTCATCTGCCGGGCTATCGTCCCCTTTCCTTCGTTCTTGTGGTTTATCGCTGCTCTGTTCTGTTGCCGTCACTTCAGCGGGATTCCTGGGCACCAGCGAACGTCCATGTTTCCCGCTCCTGCTTCACCGGGAGTCCCCTCACGCTTCCAGCCTACAGCCGTCACCGTCACCGGGAGCCTCCGCTTGAGGCTGGCTCACACCTCTGTGCTCCCCCACCCCCAGTTCTGCTACTTGATGAAACTGCGTCTCTTCTGAAACCACAATTCCACGGCTGTGCAATTTTAGCTTTATATTTAAATGGGTCCGTTCCTGCCACTGGGGCTGCCGCCACACTTTTCCTTTTGTGGCTCTTTATTTGAACGGACCAATCGCAATGGTGTCATTTTTCTTTTCCCCCAAGGACTTGGGTGCCGTATTCCTGGGGTTTTATCATGTTTGAGAATCGCTCTCTCTCTCGTTCTCGTTACACTCAAATAGCATCTTTTCAGGTTCTGCGTCTCTTGGTTAACTCAGAACTCCGGACCTGTTCCTCCAGTGCCTCTTGGCATTGACCATGGCTACAGGTAAGACTTTGGCCAACGAGATTTTTTTTTTCTGCTTGTGGGTGATTTGCTTTTTCTGTCTTGGTCTTCAGAGAAGTCACTTTTATCCTTGATGTTCTCGAGTTTAAGCAGGCAGTTGTTTCAGTGTTAATGGCTGCCAGTTAAATTTTTCTGGAACCTAATATATCTATCTATCTATCTTTCTATCATCTGTCTATCTATCCATCTCTATATATCTGTGTATATATCTCTCTATATCTATACATATATCTAGATATATATATGTTAAAAAAAGCTAGCCATTTAGGAGAAATTTTCTTGTATCTTCTCTTCAAACGCATCTTCTGTTCTGTTTGTTGAATGCTCACCTCCAGGAAACACGTCTCATGTTCTACCGTCTTTATCGGTTTCCGATACTAACTTAGCTCCAATTATTTTGATCTCTTTATTTCATCTGCATCCACTGGCTTTCCCAAGCTTTCCCATTACGAAGACAGTTTGGTTTCAGGTGCGTTTTCTGCTCCTTGTGTGTAGAAGTTGGTCGCGGCCCCTGTAGCGATGCTCTGTTCCCGTCTCTCCCTCGGCTCTGAGCAAGCTCCCTTTCCACTGCTTCCCGCTGTTTTAGTACCCCTGTCCTTCTGCTCTGGTTTGGTTGAGTCACCGTGCTCATCAGTTGTTCAATAATGAGGAGTCTCCTTCTTTCCCTGGAGTTCTGTTTCCTGGTAAGTCAGGATCTTGGTTTCTCTCTGTCTCTCCCCTCTCCCCACTCCCTGTGGATCGGTGCATGGGGGCCACGTTCCTGTGGTCAGGCTTCCTCCCGGGGGCAGCTCTGCCTGGATGTCACCTGCTGCACGGACATGGACGTGAGGAGGTGTCTGTGGTCGGGCTTCCTCCCTGGGGCCAGCTCTGCCTGGATGTCACCTGCTGCACCGGCATGGACGTGAGGAGGTGTTTGTGGTCGTGTCACCTGCTGCACGGGCATGGACGTGAGGAGGTGTCTGTGGTTGGGCTTCCTCCCCGGGGGCAGCATGGACGTGAGGAGGTGTCTGTGGGCGTGCAGGTGACTCCGGGTTTCTTTCCCATTGCAGTCGCGATCACTTTGTTTTCTCTTCCGAGCGGCAGTCTGAGGTTTTGTGGGGTTCTGCGTACTCTTTAATGCCTGGGGTCAGGCTGGGGCGGGAGACAGTTCCGCTTAGGGGGCAGGAGGTCTTTGTCATGACACAGGGACTCTGCTGCCTCCTCTGAGGTTATCTGCAGGTTCTCTGCCTGGGTGTGCATCCTTGGTCATGGGAGAGCTAGACCCTTCCCCTGCTGGGCCTCAGAGGGTCCCCAGGGTGGACTGGCCCTGAGCACTTCCCTCCTGTAGAGTTGTGGGGCCCATCTGACACCCCTTCTGGTGGACCACTAAGGGTGAGGGTGGAGGAAGGAACTGGGGGTGGGCTGCTGGGGTGAGGGCCCAGAGACAGGCCGGGCGGAGACAGGACAGGGGACTAGGGGCTGGGCATTTGGATGTGTGGGTGTGAGGTGATGTCTACCTGACCTGAAGCACTGGCCAGCACCTGTTCTGACTTAAATATTTCCAATGTCTCCCTGCTGGGCCCCATCACTGAGAACGGTCCATGGGTGGCCAGTGGCCCGGCTTGGGCTGGGTCTAAGAGAACTCCTTTGGAGGGCACCATGTAAATGCCCTGGGGCTGGGAGGAAGCAGAGGCCTGACCCCAGCCTGTGGCCCGGGTGACATGCTGGGTGGACAGAGGAGCCTCCCACAGGCCTCCCTTCCAGAGCTCTCAGACCTCAGGTGCCACATCGCCCGTCACCCGTGTGACCCACCCACCTCTCTGGAACCCTCGGGCCTCCACGAGTCCAAGGAGGACAAGGATGACCAGCAGGTTGGGGGGAAACGAGTGCCCACTCCTGGTCTACTGGACCAGCCCGAGGACAGAGGGAACAGTCACCGGGAATTCCCCGTCACAGACCCCAGCCACCCAGGGGGACGAGGCCTGTGGCGCACCTCCTTCCTCTGGAACTGGACCCTGGGGTCAGAGGCCTCTTGCACCGGGAACCCATTTCAGAGCCTCGCGGTGACAGGTGCCCTGTCCTCAGACCTCGCCCCGCCTTCTGTTTTAGCCCCTCCAGAGCCCCCACTGCCCTGGGCTGTGGCTGCCTGTCTGTGTGTCTGTCGACAGCTGACCCATGAGCTCTGCAAGTGCGGGCTCCGTGCATCTTGCTCGCCCAGGGCCCGGCACGTCGGAGGCGCCCACCGAACACAGGAATGGCGTCACGGACGGTCAGTCGATGTCCTCCTCTTCCCGGAGGGCCTCCTCTCCTCATCCCCTTGCACCAGCGACCGCGCGGGGTGCACCTCTGGCGGGCGGGCGAGTTGAGGCCTGGTAGGATCCATTCCTAATGACATAGTTAAGTAAAATTTACGTGGGGCGGAATTAGCCAGGCTCCCCGAGGGCAGCGTGAACTGGAGAGACGCTCCCCTTTCAAAGTCCCGTCTCTCCGTTGAAAACAGTTTGTCATCCTTCTGTGGCGATGGTTAAGCGCTCCTGGAGCCGCACGGAGGCTTATTTACTGATCCACAGATGACGGATGGCGGGCGCCTGCTCTGTTTGGAAGGGAAATCTTGAACAGCTTGTCTGCACCTCTCCGCTCGGACATTAAATCAACATGACTCTATTAGAGGCCTTGGGATGCCAGCTGAGCTGCCTCTGAGCCTGTCACCGTGATGTCTTCATCTGTAACCAGAGCAGACGTGAGCTCCTGGCAGCTTCAGGAGGTGACAACAAATCCAATTAGCTCCTCTCCACGGCGCCACAGGACTGCCGTGAAACGGCCTGACAGGGAGGGCGGCGGCAGTACCCCGCGCAGTGGGACGTGGCATCGGTGGGAGAGGAGGGGGAGAGAGAGAGAGAGAGAGAGAGAGGGGAGGGAACAAAGGGACCAAGCTTTATTGTTGGAGGGAAGTCCTGAGAGTGGAGAGACCTCCTGCCAGAACGGCCCGCCACGGGCTGGCCCCTCCGCTTCTCGGATGGCTGGCGAGGCCGCCAGCAGCCCAGCGGACGGCCAAGTCCCATGCTGAAACCTGGCAGGACGGCGATGATGGTTTATCTCGAGGTGCAAGCCCCTCCCCCTTCTTCTCCTTCCCACTCCCCTGCTGCCCCTCTGCTCCCTGCACAGGCCAGAAAGCACCAGGACTTTCGGTGCTGGTGGGAGGTGAACATTTGGTATATTTCTCTTGGTCAAGCTGGATGCCAAGAGATGGATCCTGTCTGGGAAGCGAGTGGGGGTGGGCGCGGAGTGGGGAGGGGCACGGTGGGGTGACACAGCCAGGGAGAAGGTGCTGGAAGGACGTGGTGGAGACGGGTTCACAACTCCGAGCGGAGGAGGAAGGAGCTGGGTGTGAACCCCGCCTGTCCACTCTGAGTGTCGGTCCTGGGGAGGGTGAAGGGAGAAGAGAGAAGAAAGGAGGAAAAGAGCAGCTTCCGCAGAAAGCGCACACTCCAAGCAGCTCGCCCTCCTGGGAGTGCACTCGAGTCTCCAGGTTCCTGAAAAGAACACGATGTTAACGATGTTTCGGGTCATTCGTTTCCCAGGAACGACTCCCTTGCAAGCTCTGGGAGGTTTCCAGCCATCCACCAGGCCCGGATGCCCTTTCTGGAGTCAGGCGTTCTCTGTGCTCCAAGAATAGTCACGAACCGGAGGAGGAGAGGGAGGTGGGAACTTGGATGGTTGGGTTGGGAAGGGGACCCTTGAGATGGAGAATGTGAGGGTTTGGTGGAGAGGGGCCAAGAAAAGGAGGAAAGACCGAAGAAGCAGCAAGCAGACGGACCTCTGAAGAGTGTTGCAGACTGGGCAAGATGTCTGCTCTGCGCAGCCCCTGCCCCCTAGGTGAGGGCGTTGCGTGACGGGCAGGGGTGTGTGGGGAAGGGGGGTGTCAGGCAGCCTCTCCCGAGATCGCCGGCCAGCTGGGGGGCCTCACACTGTCCTCACCTCTGAGCGGCTCCTTTGCCACCCATTAGCAAGAGCGAAGACCAGAGTCCTTGGGAGGCTGCCTGGCGGGGCGCACAGGGAGAACACGGGACGGTCTTCCAGTGCTTTCTCTCCCGTTTCTCCTCTCATTTTTCTGGTTCTCGGGGAGGAGTGCTAAGAGGGGGAAGTAGGTCCCCGCCGGCAGAAACCTGGCCTCAGGAATGTCTCCAGAGTTTCGGCCACATGAAATGGGCCCAAGTCACTTCCAGGAGGGGGGCTCAGCACGTGGACGCCTTCCCGGGAGAGGCGGCGCGCAGGCTGCCGCGGCCGGCGGGAACGCAGTCGGCGAGCGGCTGGCCGTGCAGGGGTCTCCGCTGCCAGCTCACCGAGGGGCTGCCCCTTTCTGCCACAACCTGGTGCCATCGCCCGTCTACCTGTCGGGGGCTGGCAGCGGCAGGGCCCGCGGGTGAGCGAGGGAAGGGGAGAGGCAGGCCAGAGGCGAAGGGGCTGGGAAGTGGCTGTGCGGTCCTTCGTTCAGAAGCAGGTTGTCGGGAATGTACACCGTCACAGTCCAACTCATCCCAGATTAATTGGGCGGGATACGGAGGCATCTGGCTGTGGCATCGAGCAACCAAAGATGCCGCGTGCGCTGGAACGCCGGACGGCTTTTGGAACCGGCCCAGCGCTGCCAGGCACAATTATTTTCAGCAATGTCTTTCTGCCACCGAAACTTAGGACTGTGGACTTGGGCACGCGAGCTAAGTGCCAATCTGCGAGCTCACAAATTGACACGATCCTTGATGCAAGATATTGTACTGGGGCCGAATGGCGGGGAGACAGACCCCCGCCTGCTGTCACGTGGTGGTCGGCCGCTCGGAGAGTGCTCTTTGTGTGTGCGTGTGTGTGTTTGTGCACGTGTGCGCACCAGGGCTGAGGAGGCTGGGGGTAGCCCGGGGGCAGCTCACAAGGGGTCTGGAGAGTTTGGACTTCAGCCTGTGACAATGAGGAGGACCTCACTCACCTCAGCCGTCTTCCCCTTCAGAGCCAGCCAGGCATGGTCCCCTAAGACCGTGTCAAGTGACCCTGTCTCATTGGCTACTTTTGTTTGCAATTTGCATAGCAATTCATTCTTTGTCTGCAGTTCTCATGAGATTTTGAGCTTCTGGAGAGAAGAACAGTGTTTGGTCCCATAGAGTCCCCCGCACCCAAGGCGGGGCAGACACGGGTTAGAGCCTCAGTTGGTGTCGGTGCAATGAGCTGCCCTTGATGGGAGAGATCTGACCAGATCATCGTCCACAGCGTGGGGAGGGAGGCAGGCAGGACGGGGGACTCGGACCAAGCACGCCGCAGAGGATAAAACTGCGACGGTCCAGCTAAGGGAGATGGACAGGAGGGAACGAAGAGAGATTTAACACGCTGAATGGAAGGATTTGGACCCTCAGTGTAGGCACAGAAAGGACTGGCCCAGGATGGCTCTGCATTTCTGTTTGGGGTGGTGGGTGGTGGGCACACAGGTGGGGCAGGAGCAGGCATCCGGGAGAGAGGGGAGTCCGGCCGTGGGCATGCTGCAGTGGCAGGGGTGGCCGTGGGACATCCAGGTGGAGAATTTCCATTGCATCCAGGGTCTGGGCCTCCCGGACGGACGTGCCTGGGTTGGAGTTATGTGGTCATCGGCCGGAGCTGTGGAGGAGCAAGGGCGAGATCTCTCTGGGAGAGGCTGAGAGCTGAGAGGAGGAGACGGTGAGGGCTGGGAGGAGCGGCTGAAGCTGGGGTGAGGAGCGGACCGGAGAGCTGGCTCCGACCTGGGCTCTTCCACCTGCTGGCTGGAGACCCGCCTGGTGCCCTGTGACCTCTCTGCGCTTCCGTGTCCCTCAACCCGGGAACTAAATGGAGATAAAGGGAGACCACGCACCTAAAACAGAGAGTCAGAGCCCCAGTGACGTTGGCTCTAACTGCTCCTCAGAATGGCCAGTGGGGTGGATGCTCTCGTTCTTCATACTTACCAGGTGAAAAGCCGAGGCTCAGAGAGGTTAAGTGACTGGCTGACAGTCGCACAGCCAGGAATTGGTAGGATTGGATACTATACAGCCTGACTCCAGAGCCCAGCCTGAACCGTGTGAAGGAAACCACCCAGGTCTGTGCTGTTGTTAATAAATGAATACCAGATCAGTGAATATATGGGAAGAAAAACAGCCAATACCACTCCAGGGAGAGCTAGAGTGTTGTGTGACCCCGGGGTTCAGGCAGAAATCCTTCTCCTCATGGGCAGTGGCATGCCCGTGGTCCTAGAGATAGCCACACAGTCTGCTCTGCCCGAGGGATCTTCCTGGCGTGGCCAGAGCCCTGGCAGGCCCACCTGTTTCCCGAGAGGTAAGAGGGCCTGGCCAGAGCCGCACCTTCCCTGGGGTGTTTGCTCTGAGTGGCCAGGGTCGCCTCACATTCCCTTCTCCCCACAGTTCCCTTCTCTCCCTTCCTTCGAGGGCCAGCATGAACTCTGCCCTCCCTCGTTCCTTCCACCCGTTTGGTGGCACCCGGAGAACCCAGGTGAATGACCCAGCAGAGTGGGAAGGACCAAAGGCCCACCTGCTGCCACGTTGAACTAAGAGCCGCAGGAGGTGGGGGTGTGGGCAGATGCTGGAAGCATGAAGGAGGATCTCAGCTTGGCCTGGGACAAGGGGAGGGGTCATGGGAGACTCCACAGAGGCCACATTTGGTGACTGGCTCTTATATTCCCAAGGTAGGGGCATAGTGCAGGTGGCAGACACACCATGGAAGAGGAGACACGTGGGATATGTTTGGAAGCTGAGAGCAGCTGGACAGGACGGGTCCATCCTAGGTGTGGCCACCTGTGAACTTCCACCCCGCTCACCTGATCGAGGCTCCCACCCCACTCAGCCCAGGGCAAGGGCCACGTTCACGCCTCCCACCTGCCCACCCCGGAAAGTTCTTCATAAGATGAGTGTCAATTGAGAGAATGCCAGCAACACACTCCCTGCGTCCTCCACACCTGGTCTGACGCAGACACAGAAAGGCAATGGGGAAAGGAGGACCCGGAACCCTGGGCTCCACACTAGGAGCAGAGCCTGCTCGTCGTGGCGGGTCTGGGCAGGAACGGCTCGCAGTCCAGGAGGCCAGGGAGAGCTGACCCGGGATAGGGAGGTCTGCCCTCTCCATACCTGCGTTCAACCTGCCGTGTCAGGGGCCCCGGGGCCTGTGGCTATTAACTCTGCTCAGGAGGAGACAGAGAAGAAGCCATAAAACCACAGCGGAGTGGACCGTTCAGGGGAGCAGTGGAGCTTCAAGAGCAAGTTCTCGCTGGGGGGGGGATTGCTCCAGGCGTAAGCTCCGCGTCGGCGGAGCCACGCTGCTGGGGTCACCGGTGTATCCCCCGTGCCTGTGTTGACACTGACACAGAAAAGGCACTCAGTAAGTATTCACTGAGTGGGTCAAAGAGCGAATGGCGACCCGCGTGACCGTAGCTGCCCTTTTGGATAACAGCAGCGGCTGCCTGGCCCGTGAGGTCTGACACATGGCCAGACAGCGGCAGCAGCCTGACCTTTCTGGCAAAGAGTAAGTTGAAATTTTGAATAAGCAGTTCAGGAATAAGTTGAATCCAAGAATAAGCAGAAACGAGCAATAACTAAAAGGTAAAGAAACCACGGTGTGGGGGAGCTCCCGCGGGGCGGGGGCGGGTCCTACCCCAGTGCGAGTGCTCCTTCAGTTTCCCCAAACCTTCCCTAGCCAATCCCCCCCACCCCGCCCTTCATCTCCCTCCTTCAGGCTCCCTCTTGTCAAGCTTATATTTTTATTTTGAAATTATTCTGTGTTAGATCTCAAATGCACAAACGGGACCCATCCATCCACCCACCTTTCTCCCCGGAGAGGCTGTAGCGTTGTTCAGGCAGCCCCGTCCACTCCACTCCACTCCCCCAGCCACCGAATCTCGGTGTAAGGAAGGCGTGTTCCTTCAGGACACATAATACGGAGTGAGGAACGGGTGCAAAGATAGGCAAACAATATATGGCATTATTTTTGCCTTCAAAAATTTTCCTTAACGTCGTTTCACGCTGTACACTTAATTCTGCAAGTTGTCTGACACTGGTCTGAGTCACCCCCGTTGTACACAGAGCTCTGGTCCACCTTCTAAATCTCTGTCTAGCCTTCCAATGTACAAACATGCCTTCACCCCACCTATGTGTTCTCCAGCGATGGGTGTTTTTATTTCCGATTTGGCCATCGTAGCAAACGGTGCTGTGATGAGCGCTCTCACACCCACCAGTGTGGGTACGGGTCCCTCCAGGCCCAGGGTGCACACCGAAGTCGGGATTGCTGAGTCGCGCATGCGGTGGAGGGGAAACCTGTGGCTACACGTTCCGCAGCGCCACCTGCTGCCCGCCTCTCGGCTGCCCTTGGGGATTTGCTTTGACCACCAGACTCTTCCTCCTGCTGAAGCAGCTGTCTCACTTGTGTGACCTTAAGCAGGTCACCTGCTCAGCCCACTCCAAGCCAGCAGCTGCTTGATTCCTCCCCTCTTGACGGTCCCAGCTTGTCTTTAGGGCTAAAGGTCTTCCCAGAAAGAACGGTGGTCAATCCGACAGCATCTCCCTGGACCAACCATCCAACAGGGACAGAGGTGTGATGAGGAGGAAAGAGAGCAGTTTCCACAGCCCCGTCATCCTCCCAACCCACCCAGCTGAGGGGGGGGGGCACAGTGGGGGCGAGTGTGGCTCTGCCTGCCTATTTCTAGGTCTTCTCCAGACGGTTCTTCCGTCCTCTCTGCGAACGAGTCCTTCGTGCCTGGCGGTGCTCCCTGGGAAGGCACAGAGAACCGGACCGGTGCTCCCGGCACCTGCTGGCCACCAGGTCTGCTGGGTACCAGGTCACCCAGGCGTGTAGCTATGCACTCAGGAGAGAAATTAATTAGGGGCATCTTAAAGGAGATGCATCTCGGAAGGTCAGTTTCTAACTATCTTATCGCTCCTTAAAACCTTTCTGGGTCTAAGTAAGTGTGGAATTCAGCCTCTGGGTGTTTTGTGACCATAAAGTCAAGGCTGCCCCCTGGACGCTACTGCCAAGCTGTGTCCATCACACATTTACCCATGGCCACTGGGGACACCAGGCTCAGACTTAACCCCCAAATCTGCTTCCCACTCAGATCAACCCCACCAGACACGGTCACGCCACCCAGGGCAGCCAAGAAGTATGTCACCACTGTGCCAACAGTGTGGCCCTAGCCAAACA
The DNA here is from genome assembly GCF_036850765.1 of Saccopteryx bilineata. Taxonomy (NCBI): domain Eukaryota; kingdom Metazoa; phylum Chordata; class Mammalia; order Chiroptera; family Emballonuridae; genus Saccopteryx; species Saccopteryx bilineata. Next base: position 8,691,637 of record NC_089493.1, on the reverse strand, counting down.
CTATCCACAGCACGGAACACCCAACTGTCTGCTCACCGTGCAAAGACGGAGCTTACAGCTCTCTTCTGTTCAAAGGTGGGGCACAGTTCTCAGTCTCTTATTTTCTGACATTAAAGTCACAACACGTGTGCGTGATCCTCATCCGCGCTGTCTTCCTGTCCCACCGAGGTCCAGCTACATTCAGGGCGCTCATCCGGGCGCCGGTCTGAGCCCGCGTCTCCTTGTTTCTCTCCTGAGTGATGAACCCTCCCCGTCCCCGTCTGCCTCCCCAGGGTCCAGTGAGGGCTGAATCAGCTCCCTCTCAACTGTCTTTCTCCAGCTGCAAGTCCAAGGGCAAGGGCACTGCCTGACCCCCACTGTTATGCCCACCTCTGCGCAGTTCCTGGGCTGCCAGGAGGCCTCTTTGGGACACCCTGCCAGCGGTCCTCTATCGAACAATCAGATCTGGGTGCCAGCAGGGCCCACGGCACCAGCAGCTGACCACTGCTGATGGCCCCCGGTAGCTGTGTTCCTCAAGTCCAAGCAGTGCCCTCTGAGCCCCCTGGAGACCCACTTCTGGGGGTGCAGTCTGGATCTCTGGTCATAGTCCGGGTCTCCCCAGCCGGTGCACCTGCAGGAGGCTGGGCGTGTTTAGAGGAAGCAGACGGGGTCAAGCTGTGTGTCAGCGGCTTCTGAGCCCATCCGTGGGGGTCGTCCACCCGCGGGCCCTAGATGTCATCAGGGGAAATTTCTCAGCAGCCAATCGATCAGGGTTCCCTGCTGCTCCTTGGGAAAGATTCTGTTCCGGAGGGGAAAACCCATCCTTCTGGAAAGGCGGCCCCCAGAACACGTGGTGGAGGTTAGGACTTGGCAAGGTGGGAAGCTCCAGTGTGCAGGTTTGGGCCGCGGGCCTCCGCGCTCTACGGGTTCACTCGCTCGGTCACCTTTCCCGCTGGAGCTGCTGGCCTTCCTCTTCTGTTTCCCTGCCACACGGAAGCTGAGTGGAAGGGGGGGTTGCCCTTTCTCCTCGGGGACCGGGTGCCCCATTGGCACCAGGCTGCTCCGCAGACCAACACCGACCCTCTCAACCGTGGCCCCTGCCTGTTCTGGCGGTGTCCGGGCCAGCTCTCCAGCCCCTGTGGGGGTCCCGCAGAGCCCCTTGTGTGACGGCCTTCTATTTCAGATTGCACATGGACACCATCTCCTTCCGTTTCCCCTGCACCTCCTTATTGGAAGTGCACGGAGATCTCAGAAGATCCACGGAGAACTGCAGAGTGCCTCCATGTTGGTGGGTGTCCTTTCCTCCTTCCCTTCACACCCTGCCTCCTCCCTGCAGCCCTCCATCCTGTGACTCCGGGGATCTTCTCCACGCCCCTACACCTGGGGCAGCCCCAGTGGCCTAGCATGGTCACCCCTCATCCAGGCCGTCAAACTCTGGCCGTCTCCTCAAGGCCCAGGACCTCGGCGGCTTCCTGCGGGCGCGGCTGGCTCGGAGGCCCCGCCTCTGCCTGTTCTCTGGCCACCTACCTCTCAGCTGCCCCCATTCACTGGCTTTCCCTCCCCAGAGTTCCTGTCTGGATTGCAAGGTGCAGACCTGGTCAGCTGGTTCCCTGTTCCCTTGCGTCCCTGGCGATGACCCCACCAAAGCCAAGTGCAATCCTGTCCACAGAGCCTCACGGGCACTGTCTCCTCCCCTCTCTTTCCCCGTAGCCTTTGTGATGACTGTAAGATATACACCTGATTTTGAAGCTTCTCATCTGCTTTTCTGACACTTTCAAAGCCAAGCCAGTGTCTCTAAGTTAGGCCGCCTCCTCTGGGCACCTGCTCTGGCTGCAGACAGTCAAGGTGACACGTCTCACCCTCCCAGATGGCCTCTCAAACTTCCATCTCCCTGCCTGGCGCAGGCGGGATGCCCAGGAGGGAATTTGGAGCAAACACGGGGATAGACCATGGAGGGCTGCAGGAGCATCTCAACGAGGCCTGGGAGGGATACGGGGTGGGGGCAGGGGCAAGGATGAGGGAGGGGAAAGAGGTGTGGAGGTGGCTCCGGGGCTGTGGCATGGCCAACCCTGGGCAGAGAGAGTGGAGTCCGACAGACAGCTGTTTGGTGCCTCAGGGAGGTCCCGCTGGGCTGGCTCGGGGTCTGCCCTGGGGCCAACCACATGCTCAGGTCAGGATGTGCCCGCACCACGCACACGCGCCTCAGACTGGCCGAGCTGCTCCCAGGAGGGAGCTGGAGCCCATCCGGCCTGGCCGGCAGGAAATAAAGAGCCCGTCTTGCCAGCGCGTTCTTCCCTATCGATCGCGGTTTTGGCCCTGCCCCCTGGTGCTCGCCAGGCGCCATCTGGCTCTCTCTGCTGTGGCCCAGCCCCCGCAGGCTCCCTCCTCGCGGGAGGGGTTGTTTGTCGTGAAAACCCAGGTCTGGGGGAGCAGCATGTGGCGCGCGCTGGGCTGGAACTCGGGGAATTCTGGGACGGGTCCCCAGCCGGGTCTCTGGCTGGCCTCTGCCCGCTCCGCGAGGGTTCTGCGCGGTGCCTTCCAGAGCCACGCCTGGAGCGCCCAGGCTCCCGGCTCTCATGCCAGCCCAGGGGGAGCAGAAGACTCCAGCCGTCTTGGGGACCCCTGAACGCTACCTCTAGGCTTCAGTTCGCTGTGAGCACACTCAGAATCCCCCTTCAAGGGCTGACAGCTTTTACCATGCACCCCCCGCCCCCACACCCACGCCTCATCCTCCCCTCATACACACTCCCCTGATTTTATTTTTAAGGAAATAATAACAGCAATTAGAGATTCCTTTGTATGGTCCCTGTACAGGAGTAATTTAAAGGGACAGCCCCGCTGGAATTGTCCCTGGCATCCTTGCTTGCAGGTGGGGTGGGGCCAGTTTGGAAGGCAGATAGCCTACCCAGCTCGGACTTGGGGGTAACCCTCGTGCCACTGCTCGAAAGCCACCCGCATTCTGGGGCCCTGAGCTCCGGGGTGGCCTAGTGGGGTTCAGACACACACTCCAATGATGCTAACACAAATATCCACAGACAAGCTAACAGATCAAACACGACACTTCAAAGGGAAGGGGAGCCACAGGATGGAGCCATGCGGCATTCCAGTCCCCGAATGCGGGGACATAAAGCTCCTCCCTGCCCAAGGCTGGGCCACCGTCCGAATCCCTCCCAGCCCGGAGCGCAGGATGGGTCTTCAGGGACTACATGACCAGTTATTGCACTCTCCGTGCTCAGCACTCGGAGGGGCTAATTAGTGCTTTTAATATGCAAATCAGAGCCCGGACAGATTAAATCTAGGGAAAAAAAAAAACAGCTGGTGAATATGTTATTTTAATTATTACTCCAAAGGAAATGTGGGCCTGGCTTAAGAGGAGAGTAGGCGGTGGGTATGAAGTTTTTGTGGAAGGACCCTTGGCTACGGGAGAGGCCAGGCTGAGAAGGGACTCGGAGAGGGGGGGGGGTCCAGGAAGGGGCTAGAGACCCACCTGGTTCTGCAGGCTCGGACAAGTCACTTTCTTGTCCCTGGGGGCTCAGTTTCATCACTGATAGTATCTGGAGCTTGGATAAGATAATTGCATTCATTCATTCATTCAACAGATATATACTGGCCACCTGCCCAGGGCCAGGTGCTATGCCAGCAACAAGGTCCCCTTTTCCTGGGGCTTGCATTGTAAGGGGGAAGGCTGGCAATCAACAGGTAACACACAGTAGATTAAACAACTGCAGGTGACAGAGGTGCTCAGAGGGGAACAAAGGAGCTCTGTGACCGAACAATAGGAAAGATTTATTGGTTTGGATGGAGTGGCAGGGAAGACTTCCCATGAGAAATGTCACTGAAGTTGAGGCCTGGGGGACCACATGGAGCAGGGGTGTGATAAGCACAGTGCCCGGCCTGAGGCAGCACTCATCTGACACCGGGGTCATTGATCATGGGAAATAGGGCAGGGGACGACAGGACATCCTCAAGGTAAACAGGAAAGTCCAGGTGAGCTGATCCTGACTGTTTCTTTTAGAACTAGACTAAGGAGAACACCTCACTGGGGGAGTCTGTTTTCCCAGGTCCTCCTCATCACCTTGGCTCAGAGGACACTAGACCTCGATCGAGTAAATGTGTTGTCAGGGAAGTGGACGGAATCTGCACAGCATCTCCCTTCTGTGTGCGTGTGCACGTGTGTGTGCGCGCGCGCGCGCACAACCGCGTACCTGTGTGCACGTGCAGATAGCTGGCATCCTGAGCTAGAAAGATAACTTTCAGCTCCTGCATCCTTGGGAACACGAAGACTTTCTAACGTTCTTATCCTCCAGCTGGGGAATGTCACCTAAGGGAGCTCTCCATCTCCCATGTCCCCACCACCAACACGCAAAGTTCACCTGAGGTGCTGACGGGCTCTCTGCTCTGGTGCCACGGGCCTGGCGTCTGACTTCCTGAGTGCGGTTTACTTTCACGGGAAATGACAACACAAAGCTTGGAGATCAAGGTGCCTCATATCGCTAGTCACACAGAGGGACCTGAGTTCCACTTTTTTAGGTATAGGGGTAGAATAATGGAAAAAAACAAATGAAAAATTAATTCTCCTCCCACTGTGCCTGGAGGCAGCAGGGGCGGGGGTGGGGGATTTTTTGCACAAGAGTAGAGAGGGGGCAGTGAGGAATAAAACGGCCACAGAAGAGAGAGAAGGGAGAGAAAAGAAAGGAGAAAGAGAACAAAAACAGAAACATCAAAGAGGAGGAGAGACAGAGAGCCCATGTCAGAGGGGAGAGGGAGCAGACGACTATTTGTTAAATGAATAAATGAGTTCCAGGTAAGAGTATTAATCCGCAAAGAATCCAGTTGTGTCCTTACCGGTGGTCTCTCGGCTTCCCTTGGATCCGACGCGGTGATGGAAGAAGAGGTGGAGGAGCTCCGCCAGGGAGGGATCTGGGGCAGGGGTTCTTGCTTGGAGCCTGGCGCTCATGGACGGGTAGCACACACGTGAGGCTGCACAGGTGCGGACCCGCACGCCTTCTACGTGTGGGAAGACAGCACGGGCGACTGGGAGCCAGAGCTGGTGTCTGCACCTGCACAGGGCCGTCCTCCGAGGCTGACTGGCATTCAGGCCCGTGGACATGCAGAGCACCCTTCCCGCACCAGCTGGGAAGCAGTGAAGGGCCCTGAGGCCGCGGAGGGACCTGCAGCGCTCACGCAGCCTGGCTTCCTGCTTTCCGGGTGGTCAGAGGCGCCACCAGCGTTTTGGCCGCGTTCCAGAAGCCAGGTCGGGGCTCGCTCCGGTGTGAGGGCTGTGGAGCTTGTCCACTCTGCTCCTCCTCAAAGCACCGTCAGGCGGGAGCTTCGCGCGTGAGCTCAGAGCTGCGGGATTTGCATGACCTGTGTGCGATCCGTCCATTCTTCTGAGAGTGGGCCGGGGCCTTTGTGACCACCCGGATGAACATTTGTCTCAGTCCTGGTTGAAGCTTGGCTATTTCCAGGGACGGGGTGCTCACTACCTTTCAGAAAGGACCGCTCTTCTTTTGAACATTTCCCTGCTAGAGCTCCTCCTTCCGCTGACCTGAAACACGCCTTCCCGCAAATGCTCGCCCACTGGCCCTTTGCCTGTCCGCTGCACCCGCAAGTGCGTGCCCTCCTTCAGCATTCATTGTAACTGGAAGAGCAATGTGGGCAAGCAGTGGCCTTGGGATTCAGTCTGCCTGGGGTACCCTGAGTGAGCCCCAGTGAGCTGAACCTTCTGAGCTTTGGTGTCCCCGTTAGACCTGGTAACGTAGCACCTCACAGCCATGCGGAGACTCCAATGAGAGAATGCTTGAGAGATGCTTGCCGCCAGTGGGCTCAAAAAATGGTAGTGGCCCTGGCCGGATGGCTCAGTGGTAGAGCGTCGGCCTGGTGTGTGGAAGTCCTGGGTTCAATTCCCGGTCAGGGCACACCAGAGAAGTGCCCATCTGCTTCTCGACCCTTCCCCATCTCCTTCCTCTCTGTCTCTCTCTTCCCCTCCTGCAGCCAAGGCTCCACTGGAACAAAGTTGGCCCAGGGCACTGAGGACAGCTCCATGGCTTCTGCCTCAGATACTAGAATGGCTCTGGTTGCAGTGGAGCAATGGCCCCAGATGAGCATAGCATCACCCCCTGGTGGACATGCCGGGTAAATCCAGGTTGGGCACATGCGGGAGTCTGTCTGCCTCCCCCTGCCCCCCTGCTTTTTACTTTGGGGGGGGGGAAGGTAACCACATTGTTGTAAATCACTCAGGTGATGAAACCTAGACAGTCAAGGCAGGAGAATGGGGTAGGGTGGGCATGGGAATGGGGATCGGCAAAGCTTAGAACTGTGGACACAAAGTGTGGGTTCTGAGATGTGGGGGAAGTTACATTATTACATGAAATTGTGAAACAATGACTGTGCGTAAGTAGGCACACACATGACCCAAAACCTGTGGAAGGGAGGGGGAAGTCCAGCTATGGTGGCCCAAGGACAGGATTGGGGGACTCCGTGGAGAGCTTTGGAACTAGAATGGCCCTTCACCATTGTCCTGAGTTAAACTGAGACGGCTGGCCCTTTGTACCCCTACGTAGGTCAGTCACTGTCTGGGGTCCACACAGGGAGGGATGTGACCTTGGCTTCAGGGACTCGACACCGCTCAGCAGTCCCAGAAGCAGCATCTCAGAACCTGCCACAGACCAACCAGCCCTTGTACCTCTGGGGTCTACTTCTGACATGTACTGGGAGTCACTCCCCTAGGACCTGGGTGGATTTCTCTTCCTGGGGGGGACAGAAGAGAAAGCTTGGGGGGACTACTGTTCTGATGACACACAGCTGGTCCAGGGCCATGAGTTGATGGTCATAATTCATCTCTTGCCTCTACTCTCCCCTGTAGGTACCCCTCCCGCCCACCCCACCCCCCACCCCCCAGCCCCCCGCCAGCCCCTTTGCTGGTCTCAGGGACCTGTCTGAGGCCAGGTTGTATGACCCTTTCCATGAGGGGTCTGATGTAGCCACCATGGCCTTCCCGGCCCTGGCTCTGGTGGCAGCAGCTAGACCAGCCTTGATCAATGGAAGCCAGTGCTGTTGGGACTGTGATGTTTTGTTTCCAAAATGGTGGCACACTTTGCTCGTGCGTCCCTTACGCCACCATAGGGTTAGCTGACGATGGAACCTGGCTCATGTCCACTGGCCAAGTCATTTGGCCGTTCAGTGATTCTTCCGATGTAGGACACATGGTAAAAAGATTGCATTTTCTGCTTGCTGTCCCTCCTGCCCATCTACGTGTAGCTCTGCTCCAGACTTCCTTGTTCCGGATCTTCTGATCTTTCTCTTTACAAGCCCCGCACCAGCCTGCCAAGGTATTTGCCGTTGACCATGAGACTATCTGTTCTAACTTGAGGTCACAGAAGTGGTGTTCCCCTCAAGCTCTGCCCGCTTGGAGGATTTTCCCCCAGTGTTGGCTTTCGAGGCCACTGCCGAGTGGGCAGTACTGAGGCTGCTGCCATGAGAGTTTGCACCCACCTCTGAGCCCCTGGCTGCACCTTGGACCCTGGTATTTATTACATCCTGCTGGCTTCTGATGGCTCTCGTCGCCACGGCTGTCAGGGAACCTGGCTCTGTACCAGCGTCTTCGAGGGTCAGCCCTGGCCTGCAGAGGGCGTGCCCAGTGCGCTCTGGAAGGCCGTGGATACTTCTCTCATTCGCCCTGTCTTATGGCCGTTTGGGCTTTCTACGTAGAACTGTCACAAGCTGTGCTTTCTGTCCTTATGTACCTTATCCACTCCGACTTACCCCCGTCCCTCAGCCTTCAAACCTCTTCTTGTACCACCTGCCATGGCAGTCCAGGCATTCCCACGTCCCTCAGCGTGGGCGTCATGCTTTCTGTGCCTGGTCCCACCTCTGAGCTGTGACACAGTGCCCAGGATGGGGCCCAGGCCTGGGAGCTGCCTCAGGACGCAGCAGCGAGGGTTCAGGCAGGAATAGCACTTGGGAGCGGGGGTGGGGGACAGGAGATGGGGGTGGGGGGGGGAGCTCAGAGGATGTATGTAAGTATGATCTCTTGTTGGGACCCCGCTCCCAACCCTCAGCCCATGACCACTATTGATTTGCTTTTTCTCTCTGTAAATGTGGCCTTTTTAAGACATTTAATATAAATAAAATCGTCCAGTATGCGGCCTTGGGTATCTGGCTCCTCTCACTTTGCACGCTGTTGCTGGGGTTCATCCGAGCTGCAGCATGTTTGGGTAGCTCCTCCCTCTTCACGGCCCCCATAATCCCATGGTCAGGATAGACCCCGTTGTGTCCGTTCGCTGATCGGTTGGTGGACATATGGATTGTTTCAAGGTTTTTGGCTGTTATGAACAATGGTGCTATGGGCACTCACATGCCAGTCTTGGTCTGGACAGCTGTTTTCCATTTTCTTGAACAGATAGATACCTAGGAATGGAATTGCTCGGTTTCATGGGAAATTTATGTGTAGCTTTTAAAGACACCGCCACATGAGTTTTCAAAATGGTGGCCCAGTTTTACACCCTCACCAGCAGTGTGTGAGGGTTCTCGTTGGCCTGTAGCCTTGCCAAGCTTGTTATTGTCTTTTTGATTATAGGCATTTCTAGTGGGTGGATAATGGTATATCATTGTGGCTCTGATTTGCATTTCCCTAATGACTAATGATGTTGACATTTTTCATGCGCTTATTAGCCATTTGTCTATCTTCTTTGGTGATGTCTATTCAATTTTGGCTGTTTTTAAATTGGGTTTGTTTTGTCTTTAATTATTGAGTTGTATGAGTTCTTTATGTATTCTAGATACAAATCCTTCCTCAACCATATGATGTAAAAATATTTTCTCTCAGTATATGTCTTCTCTTTTTATTTTCTTAATGATGTCTTTTGAAACACAAATGCTTTTCATTTTGATGAGACTTGATTATGAGTTTGTTCCTATATGAATTGTGCTTTTGGTACCTATAAATGCTGCCTAACCCAAGGTTTAAAGCTTTTTTTTGCCATGTTTTCTCTTAGAAATGTTAAAGTTTTAGTTCCTATACTTAAGTTTGTAATCCATTTTAAACTACCATTTTATGTGTGATATCAGGTAAGGTCTAAATTCATATGCATACCCATTTGTCCTGGTTCCATTGGTTGAAAAGACTATTCTTTGCCTGTTGAATTGCTTTGGCATCTTTGTCGAAAAGCAATTGATCGTAAATGTAATAGCATAATAATCTGGACTCTCGGTTCTGTTCTGCTGATCCTAGCCTTATGTCAGCGCTGCGTTATCTTGATTAGAGTAGGTTTATACAAAAGTAAGTTTTGAAGTCGGTTACTGTTAAGGTCTTCTTCTCTTTAAAAATTGTTGTGACTATTCTGGGTCCTTTGCATTTCCATAGGAATTTTAGGATCAGTTAATCAATTTCTACAGAAAAAAAAAAAAAAAAAGACTGGAATTCTGATAGATTGTATTGAATGTGTAGATCAGTTGGAGCCAGATTGTCATCTTAATGATGCTGAGTCTTCAATCCACGTGCATGGACTCTATTTACTTAAATTTCCTTCAAATTGCCTCAGTGATGTTTTACAAAACTTACAGTGTTAATGCCCAGTACAAATCTTGCATTGCTTTTGTTAAATTTAGTCCTACCTATTTTATTCTTTTGTACTGAATGGACTTTTTTTTTTTTCTAATTCCATTTTCAGATTGGTTGTCGTTAGAATATTAGAAGTACAATTAGCTTTCGTATATTCATCTTATATCTTGTGACCTTGCTGAACTCAGTTACTAGTTCTAGCAATGTTGTGTGTGTCTGTGTGTCTTTTCTTAGGCTTTTCTACTTATAGAATCATGTATTCTGTGAATAAAGCAGTTTTACTTCTCTTCCAATGTGGATGCCTTTTACTTACGTATTTTCCTTGCCTAACGGCACTGGCTCGAACTGCTAGTGTGGTTTCGAATGGAAGTGGTGAGCGTGGGTGTTCTGCCTTGTTCCCCAGTTTACAGGGAAAGTGTATCTTCTCTCGCCATTATGAATGATGTCAGCAGTAGGCTCTTTGTAGATGCTGTTTTGCGGGTTTTGGAATTTTCTTTCTATTTCTACTTTGCAGAGAGCTTTTTATCATATGTGTTAGATTTTTGTAAAAATATTTTTTTCTGTATTTTTCAGATGACCCTGTAGTTTTTGCCCTTTCTTCTCTTAATACAGTGTGTTACACTGATTGATTTTTAAACTTGCATTTCTGAGACAAATCTTACGGGTAGTGAATAATTCTTCTTATTGCTGAATCTGGTTTGCTGATCTTTTGTTAACATTTTTTTTTACACTTATGTTCATGAGGGACATAGGTCTATAGTTTTTCTTGTGATGTCTTTTTTAGCTGTGATAGCAAAGTAACATTGTTGAATAGAATGAATTTTCAGGTTGAGTTTGGTATTTATTTCTTTTTAAAATATTTGATAGAATTCGTTATTGTAGGCTGAGTTTTTCTTTGTGGGAAGATATAAAAAAAATCCCCCCCCAATTTGAAAGAGAGAAAAAGAGAGAGAGAGAGGCATCAACTCATTGTTCCACTTAGATGTCCCATTCAGTTGTGCACCCATTGGCTGCTGCTTCTACACACCCTGACCAGGGACCAAGCCTGCGACTTTAGTGTGCAGGGATGATACTTTATCCACTGACCCACTCAGCCAGGGATTTTTTGTGGGACAAGTTTTAAATTACTAGTTTTTTTTCCTACTAATTATAGGTCCAGTCAGATTTCCTATGTCTTCTTGAGTCAGTTTTGATAACTTGTGTCTTTCTAGAAATTTGTTCATTTCACCAAAGTTGTCCAATTTATCGGCATAAAGTTGTTCATTGTTAAAGTCTACAACTATTATTATTTAATGGTTTATACTTCCAATTAAAAATTATTTTAAATTGTGGTGAGAAAAAGAATATAAAATTTACCATCTTAATCATTGTTAAGTGTATAGGCCAGTGATGTTAAACTTATTCATGTTGTGCAACCGACCTTTAGAACTTTCTCATCTTGTGAAACTGAAACGTTATACCAGGGGTTGGGAACCTATGGCTCCTGAACCAGATGTGGCTCTTTTGATGGCTGCATCTGGCTTGCAGACAAATCTTTAATAAAAAATATAATAACGTTAAAAATATAAAACAGCCCTGGCCGGTTGGCTCAGTGGTAGAGCATCAGCCTGGTGTGCAGGAGTCCCGGGTTCGATTCCCAGCCAGGGCACACAGGAGAAGCACCCATCTGCTTCTCCACCCCTCCCCCTCTCCTTCCTCTCTGTCTCTCTCTTCCCCTTCCGCAGCCAAGGCTCCATTGGAGCAAAGTTGGCCCGGGTGCTGAGGATGGCTCTATGGCTTCTGCCTCAGGTGCTAGAATGGCTCTGGTTGCAACAGAGCAGTGCCCCAGATGGGCAGAGTATCACCCCTTGGTGGGCATGCCGTGTGGATCCTGGTCGGGCGCATGCGGGAGTCTATCTGACTGCCTCCCCGTTTCCAACTTCAGAAAAAAAAATATATAAAACATTCTCATGTATTACAATCCATTCATTTCCTACCACTCATGTTCATGGTTGCGGGTGGCTGGAGCCAATCACAACTACTCCTCCGGGACAACACCAAAGTTTTATTGGATAATGCGTAATGTACACGGGTTGTTGTATGGCTCTCACAGAATTACATTTTAAAATATATGGCATTCATGGCTCTCTCAGCCAAAAAGGTTCCCGACCCCTGCATTACACCCACCGAACACTAACTTCCCATTTCCCCTCCTCCAGCTCTGGAGACCATTATTCTACTTTCTGTTTCTATGACTTTGACTGCTCTAGATACCTTATATGCGATATAAGTAAAACCACATGGGATTTGTCTTTCTGTGACACCCTTACTTCCCTTAGCATAGTATCCTCAGGATTTCTCTCTCTCTCTCTCTCTCTCTCCCGACCCCCTTTTCTCTCTTTAAATTAGAGCTTGCCACTTAGAGCTTCCCCTGTATCTGCAGAGCCTACCGGTCAGCCGGTGATTGGTCGGAAGCTGTGCTCAAACACCCTGAGCAGGTAAAAGAATGCATTCAAAGTTCAAGCAGCTTTTGACTCTGTCACTATCTTTTCTCTCCTATCTCCTCAGCACGTGTCCGGGCTCACCGTTAGTTAGGCTGTCTCTGTGGTTTGGACCCCCTCCCGTCTCTCTCCTGTGGACATGCCAAGAGCTTATCAAGCTTCTTATTATATATAGTCTCATTTGCCACACCTCTCTGTTAAATTTCTAGCTAGTCCACTGGTCTGTACTTGCCCCAATGAGACCTGTTCATTTGTCGCTGAAGTTGCTCTTGTTATGGACAAGGCTACTGGGTGTGGTGTCCAAATCAACTCATCCTCCCGTTATCCAAACTACTGTTCTTTTTTTTTTTTTAATGTACTTATTGACTTTACAGAGAGAGAAACATTCATTTATTGCTCCACCTGTTTTGCAGTCATTGGCTGATTCTTGTATGTGCCCTGACTGGGGATTGAACTTATAACTGTGATATATTAGGATGATGCTCTACCAGCTGAGCTACCTGGCTGGCCAGGGCGAAAGCTCCTGGTTTTTATGGCTGGCTCGCTCCACCTTGGGAGAAGGATCTGGGTGAGGGATGGGAGAAGCCTTGGGCAAGAATGCTGTAGACTTTCACTGTTCTTATTTGAAGGTCAGTGGTTCTTCACAAACAGCCACTTCTCAATTTGGTGGGCAGCTTTGATTGATTTACAGATTTCTGAAATGGTTATTTTGACTGTTTTGTCCAACTTTATTATTGCTCCTTGCTCCGCTATAACCACAGCCCCTTGCCAGCATTGCCTTCTAAAGGCTCGAAGTTGGAGATGCAGTCATGGGAAACCCCGGAGGACATTTGTAAGAGCAAACCTTCCAGGAAGTTCCCAAATTTGCAAATTCTGCACCCTTGAGAATGGAGAGGGGAGCCAATGAGAATCCCTGGGAACTTGTCCATTGATCCATCCATCCATCCATCCATCCATCCACTGCCCACCCATCCTTTTATTTATGAAACCTTTATCGAGTGTTCGCTCTATCTTAGGCAAAAGCCCAGAGAATAAGAACAACTAGTGCAAAGGTCTTGCTCGCAAGGAAAGCACACAGGAAGGAGGTCTGAGCGACAGCACCCCGCCGGAGGCTTCCTAGAGAGTCCACACTATCAGACGGGAGGGCTGGGCTGGGGTGTAGGCGTAGCGGCGTGGGGTGTTTGCCTGGCCCTCCCCTTGGAGTCGCCAGCCCCTGCTTCCTGTCCCTACCCGACGGACGGCCGTCGGTCCTCACCTAGAGACTGCTGCAGCCCCATCTCACATGTCTAAAGGGGAGCCCGCTTAGCTTTGAGGGGAACTGTCTCCCCTGCTTCATGTCACACAAGTCTAGACAGCAGTTCTTTATCAGCGGCGGAGAACTGTTTCATGCTCTGGCGTGGCAAAGTGTCTGCAGACCGAGATAAGCCGTGTTTCCACATTTTTGTCTACAAAATTAATGATCTACAACTACAATGAAACCATCATCTCCCATCACCAATGGGGATCACAGGACATTTTGAGTTAAAAGAAAACACACAAAAAACCAAAAAAACCGAACACTCACAACAACACAAAACCTCAGAGGCAAAAAGTGCCGGTTTTATTTTTCCTTTTCCTTCAGGAGCCTTTGCGTTGGTTGGAAACACAGAGTCGTAAAACGCAGTTGTTGCAGCGCTCCTAGGAGAGGTCCCAGCGCAGAGCCTTTATGTCACCGGTGGGGAGACGGGAGGGTGCTCTGGGAGTGGACCTGCCAGGCCCGGGACCTGGGCTCCCCACCCCCAGCCTCGTTTCCCAGCCTCCGGAACTGCCCAGCAGCAAGTGTAAGTTCTCTGCCCACGCAGGAAGGCCCCAGCTGGGATCTTCAAAGCTGGCTGCCGGAAGTCCCCAAGCCCTGTCATGTCCTGGTACCTCCTCCGTGCTTGCTGAGCACAGACTCTGGTCTCCGATCGGGGCTCTGCTTCGAGCTCACTCCCTCATGCCTCTCTCGGACTCAGGGGAAACTTTGAGGCGGTAACATGCAGTGGCTCAGAGCAGGCTGGCATCGGGCAGGTAGGCAGCTGCAGGGTGGAACCTGTCATTAGAACACCGGAATGTTCTTGGTCCGGGGTCGATGGCTTAGCTTCCTGAGCGCTCGTGGGTCCCACTCCACTGTCCCGACCACCCAATAATCCAGAAGGCGAGTGGTTAATTCTGGCCAGCAGGGCCCCCCAGGACCCTCCCTTCTTTAGCCCTAAGATGCATGTCTATTCCGACACCCCTGCTGGCTGGTAATGAGGTGAATGTCAGCCCTGGTTAAGAGCCAGGGCTCCAGAACCAGCCCATCTGGGTTGAAACCCTGGTCCTCCCTGCTCTGCAATGATGGTCAGGTTGCTAGCCTGTCTACGCCTCCGCCCTCCCACCTGCAAATGGAGATAGCCCCCCCACACACACACACACAGGGCTGCTTTGAGAGTCACACTAATAACAGTGTCCTGGTTTCCATCTTGCTGGTTCTCCCTACTCACACCTCAGACTTTCTCTCCATGTCCTCAAGTCAACAGGGGGCCCGCCTCGTCCTCAAGCTGTGAGCAGCCACACAGCAGGGGCTGCAGGAGGAAGGCAGGCAGGTTTTCTCTCTCTTGAACCACACCGCTGACACCTCTGACCGCCCTGGCCTCTGCCTGCCCAGACTGACCACTAGCTGCTTCCTCAGAGCGGCTCTGCCCTTTTGCCTCTCACACTCTGGCTACAGGCAGGGCGACTGCCAGCCCCTCAGTGCCTCGGTGCCGGTGAGAACAGGGAGCCCTCTGGACACCCCTCGGTGCGAGTGAGAACAGGTAGCCCTCTGGACACGCCTCGGTGCCGGTGAGAACAGGGAGCCCTGTGGACACGCCTCGGTGCCAGTGAGAACAGGTAGCCCTCTGGACACGCCTCGGTGCCAGTGAGAACAGGGAGCCCTCTGGACACGCCTCGGTGCCGGTGAGAACAGGGAGCCCTCTGGACACGCCTCGGAGCCAGTGAGAACAGGGAGCCCTCTGGACACGCCTCGGTGCCGATGAGAACAGGGAGCCCTCTGGACACTCCTCGGTGCCAGTGAGAACAGGGAGCCCTCTGGACACGCCTCGGTGCGGGTGAGAACAGGGAGCCCTCTGGACACGCCTCGGTGCCGGTGAGAACAGGGAGCCCTCTGGACACGCCTCGGTGCGAGTGAGAACAGGGAGCCCTCTGGACATGCCTCGGTGCCGGTGAGAACAGGTAGCCCTCTGGACACGCCTCGGTGCGAGTGAGAACAGGGAGCCCTCTGGACACGCCTCGGTGCGAGTGAGAACAGGTAGCCCTCTGGACACGCCTCGGAGCCAGTGAGAACAGGGAGCCCTCTGGACACGCCTCGGTGCCGGTGAGAACAGGGAGCCCTCTGGACACGCCTCGGTGCCGGTGAGAACAGGGAGCCCTGTGGACACGCCTCGGTGCCAGTGAGAACAGGGAGCCCTCTGGACACGCCTCGGAGCCAGTGAGAACAGGGAGCCCTCTGGACACGCCTCGGTGCCGGTGAGAACAGGGAGCCCTCTGGACACGCCTCGGTGCCGGTGAGAACAGGGAGCCCTCTGGACACGCCTCGGTGCCAGTGAGAACAGGGAGCCCTGTGGACATGCCTCGGTGCCGGTGAGAACAGGGAGCCCTCTGGACACGCCTCGGAGCCAGTGAGAACAGGGAGCCCTCTGGACACGCCTCGGTGCCAGTGAGAACAGGGAGCCCTCTGGACACGCCTCGGTGCCGGTGAGAACAGGGAGCCCTCTGGACACGCCTCGGTGCCAGTGAGAACAGGGAGCCCTGTGGACATGCCTCGGTGCCGGTGAGAACAGGGAGCCCTCTGGACACGCCTCGGTGCCGGTGAGAACAGGGAGCCCTCTGGACACGCCTCGGTGCGAGTGAGAACAGGTAGCCCTCTGGACACGCGTGTGCCTGGGTGATTGGCCCACAGGCTGGATTTCAGGACCCGTTCCCCCCTTTTGGCCACGCGCCTCCGTGCAGCGCACCTCCTAGACACCTGTGTAAGGCATCCCTGCCGGCGACACTGAAGGGCATTAGAAAACAGTGCCAGTAGATTTGCAAATACTGGAAAATATAGTAAAAAAACAGCAACGGTGGTTTTCAATCCAAGCTTTGCTTTACAACCAAGTAGCATGTCTAATCAAGTGTCTTAAACCCTTCCTATTTGTGCAATGATCATTTGTTGACAGCTCTGAGGACCCAGGCTGACCTGTATCCTGTGTCAGGGTGACCAGGACCTGAGGGAATGTGTCATCAAGGAGACAGGTAGCCATGTAGACCCAGAGCTCCAGTCCTGGACTAGCCAGGTGTCCGCACTGGGGTCAAGGTCAGGGAGGTCCATCTGGGGTGAAAACCAGGGTGAGCCTTGAACAGGGGGCCCAGGTGGCTCCCCGCTGCGGGGCCGTACTGCCAGGACTGGCCTGCGCTCCAGCTGCAGCCCATCTGGGAGGGAAACTAGCGCTCCCACCTACAGGCTGCCGGGGAGTCCCCCAGGCCTGCGCTCTCTTTGAGGGGCAGAGGCTGAACCCCGGCATCTCAGTCCAGGGGTGTCCTGGGTCTGAGCCGCTGCCCGTTCGGCAGTGGACAGCACACTCTCTGTACAACCTGGCAAGGGCAGCCCGGCGTGGGGACGGAGCGCTGAACCTGCGCGGGGCGTGCGGGGGCGCGAGCTTGGGCTCCACGTGCGCCTGGAACAGAACCACCTTTTGTATGGTATTAATGTAAAAGTTTCATTGAAAAGACACCAGCTGTGGTCCTACCCAGGTTTATTCATATGGGACCTTCACTGGGTCAACTTAATACTTAACTACTGCTTATTATCCCATCAGTCTTCAGGGACAACCCATGATCTAATTGCCCAGCATTTATGTTGCTTGGTAACCACAAATAGAGAATAATAGTCCTTAAAGGGGCAGTGTGGAATTTCATGCCCCTGCAGTGAAGTACACTTCATTTCCCAGAGCACCCTGTGTTTTTTAATTCAGTGAATAAAAATGTGTAATGAATAATTAATTATGTGCTTGGAGGCACAATAGCTGCCTACTTTTGAATATTCATCAGTGGCATTATTAATTCACTAGAAATCCCAGGGAGGAACGGGATAGGCTTTTAGCCTAGCTGGAGGACTTAAAGATAATACTTTGCAGCACGCACAAACTTTGTTGGAGCCGACTTTTCTTTGGGAGACGCTTTCTGGGTAATTTTACTCTTTTAAGAACATTTCACTCTGGCCTGGATTCCCGTGGAGCTGGTGGGATGCAGAGACCACCAGTGACCATGAAAAAGGCCTACTCTGGACCCCCTGCCTGGAAAGCACATTAATAACCAGGCCCACTCTGCCCCCGCTGCCCCGAGTGTGCTCATGGGAGCGAGAGGTCTGGCGACAAAGGCGCGAGTCCGTGTCTGCTTCTGGAAACAAAAGCAGAGAGAGTGTTTGACAGCTTTGCCCTTTCCCACTTGGGGCCCTCTCCTGTCGCGGAGACGGGACGACTGTCTCGCCCTCTGCAGGCTTTGAGAGACTGAGCCGCTCCACACCAGGAGCTGGGCACCTTGCGCGGTTCCCGTGAGCTGAGTTTATGTCCCTGGATCAGGGCTGGAGTCCTGGCCTCTAGGCCTCCTCGTCCAGTTTTCCTAAACGCAGCTGTCACTGAGTGTCATGATCAAGGGTCCTGTACTAAGTTTCCTCCTGCAGTTGCCTGTGATCTTGCATGAGGGTGTAACTCCTTACCCCACTGCCTCATGTAGCCTGTGAATATCTTCCTGCCTACTCCACAGTCCTTTCCCCTTTATTCCTTATTTATATGATCACTACATCCTGGAAGCAACTTAGACCCAGCTAAAAAACAAACACAAAAACATTACATTGCCCTGCTTCCCTTGTAGCTAGAGGTGGTCATGTGACTAAGTTCGGGCTAGTGAAATGCATGGAGAAGTGGCCGAGCAGAGCTTCTGCAGGGCGCTCCTTAAACGGAAGTGAGGCGGGGGTCCTGTTTGCAGTTCAGCCTTGCTTCTCTCCTCCAGCCTGCAACGTAGATGAGACGGTAGAAGCTCTGGCAGCCATCTTGGACCCTGAGGTGACCCTGAGGATAAAAGCAATGTGCTTGGAGGTTGGGTAACAAAACGAGAAGGAGCCTGGATCCCTCATAACCGTAGAATTATTGTACTGGCCCAGAATTAGCTCCCTCTAGTCCTTTTTCACATGAGAGAGACATGAACCTCTAATCTGTTTAACCCCATCACTCGGGGCCCTTCTGTTGTGCACGGCTGGACCAGATCGTAAATCTAGCTCCCCAGTTTGGCGTTCTGTCATTGTTCCTGCTTTCTTTTTAGTTTTCTTAATGCTTGCTTATTCTGACAGATGTAAAAGTTCTTTCAAAAGTGAGAGTCTTGAATAATAAAATACAGCCTGTGTAGTCTAAGCCGAAGTAGGTGCTTTAAAAGCAATGTGTGTAAGAAGGGTTTCAGACCCACTCTGTGTGTCTCCTGGGGGGCCCCAGAGTCTTGACTGGAAATGAAGAGGGTTCAGGCATCTCTTTGTAACTGTGGTTTGGAGTTCTTTTCTGGGGACTTCAGTCAATGAGAGAATTATTTCATTCTCTGAAATGAGAACTTCCACAGTTCATCATATCTAAGACGTTGTCAAATATTAGGTGCTCCATTATTTTATGTACCACCAAGGAAGAAGTAAATTCTTCCAGTTATTACTGTAAAATGCATCCTGAATTCAGAAACGTTAAATGTGTGTGTGGGGGTGCTCTTTAGAAACAATGAAAACGGGTGCATAGTTAACCATACAGTTAACTTAAGCATAACATTTCACAGTCAAGCACATATACTCTGCAGAGGTTTGCTCTTAACTTCCTGTCCCGTTCATGCTGAGAAATAGCTGAGACCCTCCTGGATCCCAAGCAGATTTTGTTCCACAAGGAGAATATGAGGAAGGAGACCACATTTTGGTGTTAGACCCTTACTCTTATTTGCAAAACATATCTGTGTTTGTACATATGAGATTACTCACAGCTTGCTTTTACCAAGAGTACTCATTGTCTCTCCCCGGTGATCCGGGGGCTGGTTTGTCCTCTCCAGTCTGCTCAGGAGAATGCCCCGCGGCGGTCACGCTTGAGTAGATGTGGCTTTTCTGCAGCCAGGTCCGCCTTCCCCTGACTTTGGGCCACAGGTCTGTCTGAAGGCGTTGGCTGTGTTGTCCCTGCATTTTGGTGACGGGAAGAGTTTCGCTGTGCTTCTGCACCAGGTGTCATCCACGCCCTGGCCTGTGGGCCCTTGGCCCACCGGCTCCCCTGCAGCTGGGGTGCACTGTTTGAAGCCCACCAATAGCTTCCCACCCGGAATCTCTCTTTTTCTTTGCCTTCTGGCTTGCCCCATCACCTCAGAAGTTGCTACACCTGCTCAGCCAGTGGCGGATGCAGCCTCCGATGCTAAGTTCTGAGGCCTTTCCGGAGGCCCCCAGCAGGATCCAGCCCCAGATGTCCCGACGGTAACCCACTCCTCAGCATGGGGTTTTCTCCTTTCGTGACTCATGTCCCCAACGTGTGCGTCCCTAGTCTGCTCCCCAAGTAAACTACCCGCAACAAAGCCCTTCTGTCAGGGCCCTGGCCGGTTGGCTCAGTGGTAGAGCGTCGGCCTGGAGTGCAGAAGTCCCGGGTTCAATTCCCGACCAGGGCCCTCTCTCTCTCTTCCCCTCCTGCAGCCGAGGCTCCATTGGAGCGGAGATGGCCCGGGCGCTGGGGATGGCTCCTTGGTCTCTGCCCCAGGCGCTAGAGTGGCTCTGGTCGCGACAGAGTGACACCCCGGAGGGGCAGAGCATCGCCCCCTGGTGGGCAGAGCATCGCCCCTGGTGGGCGTGCCGGGTGGATCCTGGTCGGGCGCATACGGGAGTCTGTCTGACTGTCTCTCCCCGTTTCCAGCTTCAGAAAAATACAAAAAAAATACAAAAAAAAAAAGCCCTTCTGTCAGGATCTGCTTTGGGGAACACTCTGTTTCTCAGAAAGAGTAACTTTCTGATTGGACTGTGGCTGACAGCAGTTTTTCCCAGTAGACAGGAAAGTGGACACTGTAGAAAAAGCCTTCCTTGTGGCTGCAGTAGAGGGGTAGTGACAGACACTCTCAGCAATGGTCCCAACCGGGTCGCACGTCCAGGAGTCCATGGCTTTGTGTAATCCCTGCCCACAGGGACTCTGGTCTGGGCTGTAGGACTTGCTTTGGCCAGTGAGCGACATCAACAAATACGATGCCAGCAGAGGCAACATGCGTTTGCACCCCTGCGCTTGTCCTTTCGGAATATTTCCGTTAGCACACAGAGAAGCCCAGGCTAGCGAGTGGAGGATGAGACGCTACGTTGAGGAGAGGCAACGCCCCAGCCAGCAACCAGCACCGACGGCCAGATGTGAGGGAGGCTGCAGCCAGGACCTGTCAGCTCAGGAGCCCACCTGCACCAGACTTAAGTTTTTATCTGTCCAATTAAAAAAAAAAACACCACAGTTCAAACAAGCAGATTTTTATAGCCAGGTGGAGCCTGCTTGCTTTACATGCTCTGAGAAGTTGCGCCCAACATCTGTTCACCAGAGATAAGAGAAGCCTTGTGGCTATAAAGACCCCAAGTGGATGCTGTCCTTTGAAGCTGTGTGACCCAGCGACTCCCCTCCGGGCGGCTGAGCGACATCATCTAGGCACGTAGACCCCTCTCCAACCCCT
This sequence comes from Saccopteryx bilineata, assembly GCF_036850765.1. Classification (NCBI taxonomy): domain Eukaryota; kingdom Metazoa; phylum Chordata; class Mammalia; order Chiroptera; family Emballonuridae; genus Saccopteryx; species Saccopteryx bilineata. The sequence goes on along the minus strand of NC_089493.1, from coordinate 8,670,874 downwards.
CCTGCCCCAGGGGTTCCTTTGCCTTCCTCCCCTTCTGGGTAGTGCCCCCCCCCCCAACCTCTCCTCTGCCCTTGCTTCTGAACAGGGTCATGCTCGGAGGGACTTCTCTCGCATGCAAACCTGTCCAAGTGACACCAAAGAACGCTCTGCGCACTACTGCCACCTTATGGTCAAGTTGTCCCCCACTCCTCCTCCCCTCCCTCCCCTCCCCCAATCAGTCGCGATATCTGTGGGACCACAGTGGAGAAGTCAGAACGGTGAGTTGTCCACCCTGGGAGCAGTTGGGGGCTGAATTCTGGCATGGCGGGGGAGGGGTGACCCAGGGCAAGATAGAGGGGCGTGGGTGAGAGCGAGGTCGGCTGGGGTCAGGGAGCCGCAGTGTCAGAAGAAAGGAGGTGACAGGCAGTTGGTGTCATGAAGAGTTGCTAAGGACTGTGTTCTTCATGTGTTGTGACTAACGGTCTAAGTTCCTGTTTGGATGTCACTGCTTTCAATGGGACACTGTTTTGGGACCAGAACTTTTATGTCCAGGTTTGTGTCCAAAACCCAATAAATAGCCTTCAAATACTTTTTAAATTTTTATTTTTTGAGCTCTCTATTCAAGAAATAACATTTCCTAGATTTTCCTCTTTCCTCGCATTTTTGATGGCGATGCAGTGTATTTTAACAAGTGTACAGAAGCATCCGTGTGATCACGGCTTAAACGACGCTCATTTTCCTCCACAAAGTCACACTTTCATTAAAGTTTGCCAGGAAGCTAGGTGCCTGGATTTAGATCAATAAAGAGCTCGCATTTTGTTCTTAGCCTGGGTGGAAACTAGAAGCAATATTAACATGTATCTTTTATTCCTGGGAGTATAACATTGTGTTAATAATAACGGCAAGATAGCAGTGAACTCTATACTCCAGACTTGTTCCCCACCCCCCTCCTCTGTATCAAGTAGGGAGTGGGAGAATCATGAATAATAAATACGGAGATAAGAGAATGAAACTGGGAAATCAATTTACTGCAAAATATTTGCATATTTTATTAAAAGAAACTGTGTATGAGACCCATACACAGGGTGGGATGATTTATATTTTGATTTGACTTGTGTACATTAAGCCTCTGGGAGGACCTTTCTTCCCCATCGGTTTCAAAGACTCGTGGGCGCATTAGGGTTCAGAGGCACTTAGGTGTTGGCTCTAAGCCTCTTATTTTATAGAAAAGGAAACTGAGGTCTGGAGAAATTATATGGGTTGGTGGCAGAGCCACGGTTGACCTGGAAGAAAGTCCACTGTCCTAAAATGGAAGGAACAGGATAAAGGCGTAAAGCGAGTCACTTGAGGGTGTGTCTCCGTGGTCTTTTCCATCTTTGCTCAAAGTTAGGAAGATGAGAATCCTTGCCTCCTCTTCTCCTTATACAAACGCACATAAACACAGATGCGTGAGCATCTGGACAGGTTTCTTAGCTATTTGGGCAGAGACAAGAGAGAAGACGTTTTTCTCTGAGTGTACACAAGACACCCCCCTCCCGTCCCTGCTCCAAGAACTAGTTATAGCAAACCTCTTTCTTCAGTGAGATGATGGGGTATGAGCAGGCTCTCTCCTGCCAGTTTCAGACCCTCTCCACTACATGACAGATGTTTTAAAGAGTTATGTCCTTGGTGGCTGCGGCTGGTTGTCTAATAACACCTGAAGTTTGGGTCTGCTGCCTTCTTAAAACCAGGAGGCGTGTGATGATCAGCATTGCCGTTCATGTCATCCTCAAGACCCTGGTTCTGTTTGGAGGCTCCTACTCTGGGCTGATCTCAGGAATCTCCTCCTCCCTCTCAGCTGCTCCTCCAGGCTCCCCCATGCTGCTCAGGAACCCCCAAGTCTCTGGGTCAGCTCTCTCTCCCATTTCTTACAGAGGCTTTTCCTAACCTTCCCACTGTCCTCCCTCTCCTTCCCCATCGGAAGATGGCTGTGCTTGCTGCTGGTGGGGTGCCTGTGCAGGCGTGGCCATTAGACTGCCTGCCTGCTCCTGGCACAACGCCCAGTACACTGCATGTTTGCCAAGTGGTTGAATCACTAAAGCAGCGGCGCGAGGAGGTGTCAGTCCAATGAAGCATGGATTCTATCAAAGTGAGCACACTTAGTGTCTCCGCATCTAAGGATCGGGGGAAATAGAAGAATTCATTTGAGAACTCCTTATTTCAAGAATGAGAAGACTGCAATGTAGAGTCAACTATCCACATGACTTTTGGAAAATATCCCATCCATGCATGCATCCATCTATCCATGCATGCATGCATCCATCCATCCATCCATGCATGCATGCATCCATCCATCCATCCATCTGTCCATGCATGCATGCATCCATCCATCCATGCATCCATCCATCCATCCATGCATCCATCCACCCGTCTGATTAATCACTCACCATTATCCCGTCAGCCACCACTCAGCACCCAGCCCGAGCTGGGAATCCTGCGGGGCTCTGAGAGTGCAGGCACAGGGAGGCTCACGGCCTGCCTGGGGAGTGCTGACAGGAAGGAAGCCTGAGTAACTAACCCAGCAGGGCCAAGACCGTAGGAGGCACAAGGTCTGGGGGAGCCCAGAAGAAGGAGATTTCATTGCAGGTGGGGCAGGTGGTCAGGGAAGAGGGTGGAGCTGGGGCCGGGAAGGTGAATGAATGTGTTAAAGTCAGCGAGAAAGGAAGGGCAGAGGGATTGTGCAGGGCAGGTGAAGCCAGAGGGGCCAAACCGCAGAAGGGTCTGAAGGTGTCTGAATCTTTGTGACTTTCTACCCAGAACGAAAAAGCCAGCGGGGAATATGCTTTAGCCCAGCCAGCCAGTTTCCATGATGCCACCGGGACTCAGGTCCTGGGCTGGTCGAGCATTCGATTCGTTTTCTGCTTCCGGAACCCATTCCTCCTTCCACTCAAGCACCCGCTGCCTTCCGGGGCACCGCCTCTTCTCCTTTGTGTGCATTCTGAGAGGAGTTGTCAGTCAAGGGGCCCTTCAGGCCACTAGGCAAGGCACAGGCATGTGACCCAGGCTCAACCAATCAGATTTCCCCTTGAGCAAATCGGACAAGGATCAATGAAGGCTGGTTCTGGTTTACCTTAGAAACGGCCTCCTGAGGGATGCGAGGTGGTCCTTTGCTGCCTGCATTGCCAGAGCCCCTCTGGTTCTGTGCCTGCGTGTCTAGTCCGATTCCCTTTCACTTCTGTGAGTGTCCCCGTGTGTGGACCCTGATGGGCTGACCTGTTTGGCCTAGCCTCCACTTCCTCACCTGTAGAGTGGGATAATAATCCTACCTGCATGTGCTGCTGTGGCATCGCGTGAGTCATTGGGGTGAGTGCATTGTGGAAGTTGTCGAGTGCTCTCGCGGGAGAGGCTCTGATGAGGACAGTTACCCCTAAGGAGCACCCAGTGGTCACTGAAAGCCCCGCACCAGCGCGTTTCAGACGGGCCTGGCGAGAGTGCCTAGCTGCTTCCCACCGGTGGCTCCATGTGAAATGGGTTGCGGAGGGAGCCCCCGGGGACCAGACTCTGCTGAACCCGTGGTTTTCCGTGCTGCTCATTAAAAAGAATTTCTAAAAATAGGCCCAGGTCAGAGAAGGTGTCCCAGACAGGAACTTTTTTCCGAGCTTGACCCAAATCCCTGTGACCTCATTCTCTAGCAGCCTGGCTGCCGGGGGAGAAGACCCGACCCAGCTCAGCCTCCGCACTCACTTTCTGCCGCGAGGGAGGTCCGAGCCCTTTCCCTGCACACCTGGGATGGAAATCCCCCCCTGAACCACAACCTTCTAGAATGCTGGAGCCCACGTGGCCGCCAGCACCTGGTCCACCCCGCTCGCAAACAGCTCCCTCCTCCCACAGCGGGGAGGTCATGGGCGTGGCTCCGATGGGCTCTTGGCCCCGTGCCCGGGTTCCTTCAGTCTGCGCCTCTGGTCCAGGCTCCGCTCATGAGTCTCAATGCTGTGCCGGCAGCCGCCTGCTGGACATTTCTCCTGGGTGGTCTCTAAACTCGCCCATGCACGATATCACCCCCTCCCCCCACCCCCTCCCCACACTCTGCCTCCTCTCCCAACCGCCTCCACGCACCCACGCGTTCAAGCCTGGCACTCATGTTCTCTTAGCTTCCCAGTGTAGAGGCCTTTTTGGCTGTTGTGACTTAAAAAGATGCTCTGGGCATCGTGGGTAGAGACCAAGAATGCTGCTAAACAGCTACAATGCACAGGACAGCCCCTGCTCCCTGTCCCTCTCTAGCTGAAGACTTACCCAGCCCCCCAGAGTCAATAGTGCCAGGCTGAGAACCCTGGTCTAGAGCAAGTCTCTTCTTTCTGGGCCTTAGTCTCCTCATCTGTGACGTGGAGGTGATGGGGCTGTCCCAGGTGATGCCTATGGTCCCTTAAAGTTTCCGTGACCTAGTTGTGTCTATGGCTTGGGAGCGACTCAGAGGCTCTGCCTCACTGACTTCCTGCCCCTGTGCCACCAGGGACGCAGTATAGCATCTCCAAAGCCAGGGTGCCCACGTGATGTGGCACTCAGCTGGAAGATGCCAGCGGGAAGCTTTTTGCAGCAAGAGGCACCAGAAAATGCCACCCTGGAAGGCAGATAGTCTCAGCCCCCAAACCCTTCTTTTGTTTGTCTGTTTCCTTGTCTCCTCTTTAAATAGGGCACCGTGGATTAGACATTTGCATAAACTTTAGCTAACGGGACTTTCTCATCAGGCTGTCATATGAGCACGGACCCAGCCACTTGTTCCAGCTCTAGCAGGTTCCAGCGTTAGTTGTTGCTCTTTCTCTCCCTCCCCTCCCCTCCCCTCCCCTCCCCTCCCCTCCCCTCCCCTCCCCTCCCCTCCCCTCCCCTCCCCTCCCCTCCCCTCCCCTCCCCTCCCCTTCCCTTCCCTTCCCCTCCTTCTCCTGCTTCACTCCCTCCCCCCCTCCCTCACTCCCTTTCTTCTTTCCTTCCTTTCTTTTTTTCCGAGATGCGCCAAGCCAAGCAGAGGCCCCAGCAGTTGGGAGTTGGTGTCAGAGTCCCCATCCCTCTGCTTTCCCGTCCACTCCAGGCTTTCCTCAGGCCCCGCCCCTTTCCCCGTCCACTCCAGGCTTTCCTCAGGCCCCGCCCCTTTCCCCGTCCACTCCAGGCTTTCCTCAGGCCCCGCCTGGGCTGTCCGCCCGCGTCCCACCAGACCCTCCTGTCCAGTCTCCCCTGTGTTCTCCCCCATCTGCACTTGAGTCAGATCCTGACCCCACCACTTCTTCATTGTGATGTGGTGGCCGCAGAGGCGTCCCTCCCAGAGGTCATTGCAGAGAACCCGCTGTGGGCAGGGCCGTTGGCCGATAGCTGAGGGCTGCTGCCCCTTCAGGTCCTTGGCAGAGCTCACCCCAAGGACATGCCCTCCTCCCCCGGCTGTTCCCAACCAATGACCCAGCTCAGCGGGGGTGTGGAGCTAGACCACTGCTGCCCCCCAACAGGCTGCCTCTTACAGGCAGCGTGCTCTGGAGACCCCCGGCTGGCTTCCCTGCGGTCCACGGCTGCTCCTCCCATCCTCCCCCCCTCTTTCCTTCCTCGGGTGCCAGACCCACACCCCAGTCTGAAGTCTCTTCCCCGTATTCCTGCTCCCTCTCCCCGCCATCCTTCCTGACACCTGCCGCTTGAAGGACCCGCACTGACCCCCCCGCCAGCAAGTCAGTGAAAACCCCTGAGTCTCAGTTTCCTTGTTGGCAAAACAGGGAGGGATCAGATCTGCTGTGCCTCACGAGCTCATTGGGAGAATTAAATGACAAAACCCACACGTAGCGTTCTGTGCCACTCGGCTGAGTGAACAGTATGCACCATGGCTTCCAGCAGAGCTCGCTGGTCTTGTGTCTCATTTTCCCAGGAACCCTTGTAGGCCTGTCGCTGATAGACGAGGGGCCACTGAGGTTTTCCTTGGACTGTTCTTGGTCATGTGGGCTTACGTCCTGTTTGGAACCCAGAGCTCTCCTGCCACACGCCAGCAGCCTTTTCCTGCCTCCCTGCCTGCAAGCACCAGGAGGACCTCGTACGGTTTCCAAGTGCCCGTGAGCGGGGACCACCTGGCCCCTGCCTGCGGACCGCTGTGCTGAGCTGAGCTGGCTGAGCTGCTGGTGGTGCTACTCTCTCGCCAGCACTTGTACTTCATCCTGAGCCTACCAGGACGAGTGCCTGCCTCTCTTCTGTACTGTTGTCCTTGAACGTTTGCATATATTTTCACCAGCTGCCTCATTCCTTGATGGAATGAGATGGTGGAGGAAAACAAATTAGCAAAATCATCCGTATACCTTCTGACGCTGCTCAGATCACCCCCACCCGAGGCTGCCTACTTGACGAGCCAGAAAGCCCACCCTGGCCACGGGCAGCAGCTACGGCTGGTGGTGACTGCGTCCTCCAGTCTCCTCTCTGCCCACGCGGGAAGGGGTCTGCTGTTTACCTTCTCCGGGCACCTCAATGCCTTTGCTTTTGACTCATGGCGTCCCCTAATAGCCCAGCGACCTTGGGAAACTCACTTCGCCTCCTACAGTTCCTCAAGTGTCAGGTGAGGAGCCTAGTGCCTGCCTGCCCCCCTCGGAGGTCGCTGGAGAGTGGTGGAGAAGCTGTGCCGGGGGTGGTGTCCTGTTTGCAAAGATGACCATGGTGTTTCCCCAACCCCAACCTCGCGATACTCTGACTGCACTCCTTTCATTGAGTCAAGTCCATTTCTTGACCCCTGAACCTGGTTTTGTGACATGCTTCGACTCGCAGAGTGTAGCAGAAATGATGGCAAGCCCCCTCTGAACCTTGGCCTCAAGGGATCTTGCAGGTTGCCACTTGGGCCCGTGGATCCCTGCCTGTGCCGTGGGCGTGCTCCAGGGCCGGCCTGCTGGATGATGGGGGAGCACACAGCAGAGATGCGCCATCCTGGAGAGCACCCTGGACCAGCCAGCCCCTAGCCAACCAGGAAGCAGAGTCCAGGTGCAGGAGTGAGCCCCGCCAAGACCAGAAGAAATACCCCACAAAGCCTGGTCTAAACTGCCCACCCATGGGATCAGAAGCAAAATAAATGGTTGCTATTTGAATACATTGGGGTGAGTTGTTACACGGCAAAAGCTGACTGATGCACTTGACACAGAGAAGAGGAAAGCCGAGTGGCATTGAGGGTGGCCATCCCTGATGCCGGGGTGGGGCTTTGGGGCGGCTGTTGAGGAGGTACAAAGAAGGAGGTGAGAGTTTAGAGCTGGCCCCGCACCTCTGCATCCTCAGGGCACACAGGAAGTGCTGAGCTGTTGGGGATCAGATGTCAGGGACCAAATATTGCATGTAAGCAGAAAAAAAAAAAGCAGCCTGGATCTAAGGTTGTTATTTATAGCAAAAATTTAAACGGGGATCTTCTGTCAGTTTTCTGAATTACTGACAGTTGCAGAAATGTTAATACAAATCTTTATAAGACTGGCCAGATGTTCAATATTAAACAAGCATCTGTTTTGTATAAAAGACTTTTTATGCCATCCGTACACTGTTTCTTTCTCTCTCTCTCTCCCCTCCTCACCCCCCTGCCCTGATCCCACGATGGCTTAGGGCAGTAGCGGAGGCCGATTGCCTGCACTGTAGTTTTATTTAGTCTCTGAATGCCCGTGTCCACGGTGTCAAAAATACATCCCCCAAAATAACCCTGAGCAAGGTTAATAATAATGGCCTTTCTGGTGTCATATTCTGCACTTTGCATGTTGTGGTAATTATTATCATTAGGGCTGTAAGAATGTCTGCTTATCTTTCTTAATCACATACTATAAAGAAGCACTTCTGAACACATATCTATTATTTAATCAAAATTTCACAGTTATTGGCGTCTGCGCCCTACCGGGGCTGTGTTTATTTTCCGTTTGCGAGGGGGAGGGCTGCCTCCCAGGAGAGAGGGGGGCCCTGCGTCCATCCCCGCTTTCATCACAGTCGTAGTGTGTGACACTCGGGTGCTATTAATACCAGAGACACCAAACACATGTTATTACTGCCCGCTCTCCCCCCCCTCACCCTTTTTGGTGGCATTCTAGGAAAAGCACTTTCATGAACAAATACAGGGTGAGACGCATGCCACAGATGAACCCCGCTGGCCGGGAGAGGAGATTTGGTTGAGACCTTTAGGGACAAAGAGCCAGGCGGGGCTGTGGGGCCCCGATGGGGGCCCCCGCCATGGCTGCCTGGCAGCACACCCACTTCTCTGGAAGGAACTCACATTCAAAGAGGCCCTCTCGTCCCATTGTACAGACGGGCAAGCCAAGGCTCAGGAGGAATCATGCTGAGGGCTGCCGAGCACGAGCTGGAGCTTGAAGCTAACTGCTTGCTTGGTTCTAATGTCCACGGGTTCATCATAAAGCCACGCACGCTCCCCAGCCGGCTCCGGCCACGGTGACCACTGGCCTGGGATAACTGCTGAGCACGTGAAATGTGGATTTCCAAGTCACGGTCCCAAAAGCGATCCGAAGTATTTTTTATCTATCACACAAGAAATTTTTGATACCGATTTCATGTTGAAATGATCATTGTGTGGCTCTATTGGGTTTAATGAAATCCATACCTGGAATTAATTTCACTTGTTTCTTTTTACCTTTTAAAACATCCCTACTGGAAAATGGGAAATCACATCCGAGGCTTGCATTTTGGGGCGCATATGCTGTTTTGATTGGACAGCGCTGTCTCAAGCTGGGAGCTTGTGTACGTTTTGTCAACGGACAGTGGTTCTCAGCTGGGGAGCATTTGTCCCCGGGGAGACATTTGGCAATGTCTGCATCAATTTTGACTGTCCCAACTGGGGGAAGGGTGTTGGGAGACTACAGGCACCCAATGGGCAGGGGACAGGGACTCTCTGTTCAGTGTCCTCAGGGCACAGGGCAGCTCCCCCGGCCGAGGTGCTAACAACACTGCACTTGAGAAACCCTGGCTTAGAGTCATTGCTGGTGTATTTCATTCTCCTTCTGCAGGTCCCCAAGGATGTCACCGGTGCTCTGAGAGAAAGAGGAACGGTGGCATGACGCAACCGTCATTCGTCCTGCATTTCCGTTGTGGACACTCTCCTCCCTGGTCATTTTCCCCCAAAGAATTAGAAACCCATGCCTAACCGTATTTCCACACATTTCTGCCACATGACTGACGTCTTTTGCAACCATGCAGTGGTGGCCACATTTTCACGATGGCGTTTTCAGGTAGCCATGCCCTTCTTCCCACATGGGGATGTGCAGCTAGCTCCCTGGAGGGATGATATGCTGTCTGAATGGAGCATGTCTGCCTGGAGGAAGGAAAAGGCTGTTTTGGGGGGAGAGGAAGAAACGGCGACGGGGCGGACCACGTGGGACGCAGGCAGCCAGCCCTGGGCAGAGTCGAGGGAGGAGAGCGTTATACTTGACATGGGCCCCGTGCAGGGAAAAGGCCCAAGAGAATGAGCTGAGCCCGGCTAGGAGCACCTGCAGCAGTGAGAGTGACTCGGGCGTGTGGCAGGTAAAGAAAGCCGTTCTGCTGCAAGGGGCCCAGTGCCCTGGGTCCTCTGAACAGCCAAGGTGGCCCGGGGCTCTCAGACGACTTAGGCAAACCCACGGGGACCTGATGAGTGGTGCCTGAGCCAGGAATGCAGAGCGGAGACACGCCTTCCCACGTTAAGCTGGGCTGGTGGGTGGTGGGTGGCGGGGGCGGGGGATGCTCGGGTGTGGGCGTGGGCTCCTGGGAACAGGCTTCCCATGGCAAGCAGAACAATAAGTTGGCTCCAGCCTTGAGAGTGTGGCCAGGGATAGGCATTTGTGATAATTGTGTCACTGGCACAGAGCTCGGGCCACTGGCTCAGGTGTGTAAGAAATGCCACCCTTACAGCCAGCGAGGTGCCCGTGACCAGCTCCCGACAGGTCTGTGCTCCCCACCAGGAAGGTCTGGGAGCGGCTGGTCCAGCCAGGATGGCATTTCTGGGAGCGGCTGGTCCAGCCAGGATGGCATTTCTGGGAGCGGCTGGTCCAGCCAGGATGGCATTTCTTTTTTTTTTTTTTTTCATTTTTCTGAAGCTGGAAACAGGGAGAGACAGTCAGACAGACTCCCGCATGCGCCCGACCAGGATCCACCCGGCACGCCCACCAGGGGCGACGCTCTGCCCACCAGGGGGCGATGCTCTGCCCATCCTGGGCGTCGCCATGTTGCGACCAGAGCCACTCTAGCGCCCGGGGCAGAGGCCACAGAGCCATCCCCAGCGCCCGGGCCATCTTTGCTCCAATGGAGCCTTGGCTGCGGGAGGGGAAGAGAGAGACAGAGAGGAAGGAGAGGGGGAGGGGTGGAGAAGCAAATGGGCGCTTCTCCTGTGTGTCCTGGCCGGGAATCGAACCCGGGTCCTCCGCACGCTAGGCCGACGCTCTACCGCTGAGCCAACCGGCCAGGGCTAGGATGGCATTTCTGGGAGCAGCTGGTCCAGCCAGGATGGCATTTCCTGGCCCTCCCTGGCACCCAGCTGGTGATGGAGACTGGAAGGGCTTTCACATACCTGGCCCCTACTTATACCCCAGTGGCTCTGAGGGCTGGAGGGGGGGGGGGAGAGCTGACCTCTGGGTTAGGGTCACCTGCTGAGGGCACCAGGACACGGCCATTCAGAAAGCACCGATGACGCGGTGGACTGTGTGTTCTGGCCCTGGGACAACAGAGGAGGCTGCGGCGCGGCTTTGAGCTCGTAGCCGGTGGAAGAAGAGAGCGTCAGAGAATCAGAACGGTCACCTTGGTGGACAGTGTCCTCGGCGCCCGGCAGGGCTCTCAGAGACAGGTGGCAGCCCTCTCACGAGCTTGCCAGACCATTTCAGCTCCACAGAAACTTCCATCTCAGTCTCACAGATCCCCGGCAAGGCTGAGCAATTTGCCCAAAGCGATAGACCTGGGATACCAGTCCCAGCAAACTGGCTCCGGGAGCCACACTGGCCACCGCCGTGGCCACCACCGTGCGACACTGCTTCTTGGTGCAGAGAAGGAAATACAAACAGCTTCCCCCACCCTCAAAAGAAAAAAAGAGCTATGCTTGATCTCCCTCCCTATTCTCTGGCAGAAATGTCTACATGCTCCCCACTGTGTACTGTAGAATACTGTTAAGATGAAAGTGATAAATGTTTATGTATGCTCATAGGTTGTAAGGAAGAAGAGGGTGTATTAAGTTTTGTAACAATTGTAATGTGCACAATATACCCCCAAGCCTTGGTGGTGTCCCAAACAAACATTTCCTTCTTTCTCGTGGGTCTGTGGCTCATCTGGGCTTCACGAGGCTTCCGTCCAGACAGGTCCACGGGCCCCAGGACCCAGGCTGAGGTGGCAGGGACCACTGGGGCGTGCTTTTTCTGTTGCAAATGGTGGCAGTGCCAGGGCTTCTGGGAAGGCATGCTCCTCAAAGCCCCCACCAGGGATTGATTGTCCCCTCACCGACCTACTGCTCATTTATTCTAAGAACTCATGCTGACCTGCCATCATCACCTAAGTGTGTTAACAATAAGAAAATAAACTTGGTTTCATGATTTTTCATTTCACCTTTAAAGACAGAGTTCCGATCACATTTTTTTTTTTCTTCATTACGTAAATTGTTGGTTCCTGACCTCAGGGGACAATCTTAGTGGTCCCTTGCTCCTTCCCCGGATGGGGACATGTGCCGTGGGTACCAGCCTTCATCAGTGCATTCCTCCGCATGCTGTCCGGGGCTGCGTGACAATGTGGCTCCTCATACCCTGCTCAACTCTTTGGCGATGCCCCGACTGGGGCTGAGTCAGCACGCTTTGGGGCCAAGGTCACCGGAAAGGTCCGTCCAGGCCCCGTTGGTGGGAGAGGACCTGTCCCCAGTTGAGTTCCATCCTCCGTTATGCAACATTACAATGCCATGACATGCTCCATGTCACGCCAGAGAGAACGCCCCTGGATATGAAAGCTCAGAAGTTGCTGCTTAATCACGACCCGCCCAATAGTATGTGGGCTGTGATTACAGTCTGGGGAAGTCAAAATACAGCCCAGGATGGGGGAATTGTTAAAGTGATTGAAACATGGAAATGAATCTGAGCGGAAAGGTCTAAATCTTACCTGGGTTAGCATTATTGTTATAATAAATAATCACAATAATCCCATACATTTTATAGCTTACAAAATCCTTCTTATACATTACTTCATTTGACTAGGTTGGGGCGAATAAATCTTAGGGCTTAATTTCTCTTAGAAATATCAATCTCCCGTCTATACTCCACCTGGCTGCCTTTTTAATGGTTCCCAAAGCACAGCTTCCTTATTCATTCCCCAGCTCAAAAACTTTTTAGGAACTTGCTGTGTCTGGAGAATCGACTCCCACCTCCTTACCCTGCAGCCCAGACCCTGCAGGACCCGGTCCGAACCGCTCCTGCCAGCCAGGCCCCTCGAGACTCCTTGCAGGTGCACCTGGCCTTCGCGCTGAAGCACGGCCCCTCTGGCCCGGGTGCACAGGTCCGGTTCCGTGCTGGTGGTTTTGCCCAGGCAGCGCCCACCCTGGGGATCCCTTCCCTGACCTTTTCCTATGTACATGGCCATGCCCAGCGACCTTGCAAGGTGAGGCCTTCAGACACCCGTTCCCACGTCCCCCTGCGGGCAGGGACCTCTTGCCTCCGGACTCACTGAGCACCTCTTCCGCCCGCCGTCAGGCCTGCCCGCCCTGTGATGGAACAATCGTGGACAGCTTGCCTCCTGCACTCGGCGGTCGGGAACTTGGGGCGGAGTGGGCCCTCCCCACCTGGTCAAGGGTCTAGCCCAAGAGTTGGCAAAACGTTTTCTGGAAAGGCCCAAATAGACTCCATTTTGGGCTTCCTGGGCTGTGAGGTCTCTGTCGTGGTGGTCAGTTCAGCCGTTGTATCCTGATGGCAGCCGCCGCCAACGTGCAGACAACCAGCACGGGCGTGTTCCAGAAGGGCTTTATTTACCTACACTGCTCCGAGCTGGACTTGGCTCATGGAGTCAATTTACTGGCCCCCAGGCTCAGCCAAATGTCTAGCAAAGGTGTCATGCAGATGTTTGTTGACTGGTGGGTGGACAGTTGGTGGATGCAGAGAGAGAGAACAACATTCAAGGCTGGCCGCGCACAGAGAGCTGGGGCCAGAGCCCTGTTACCACGTAGCCGCTTGCACAAGAGGGATAAAAAAGAAAAGAGTAGTCTGTGTTGGGTGGGGGGCACTCCCACACTAGGAAGGGCCTGGTGGCATGGTGAGAGCACTGGGGGTAGAGCAAGGCCAGCCTAACGGGTCAGTGATGTGGGATGTAGCCAGCACAGAGGGCGGGGCGGCTCATGCAGCCCCGGCCCAGGATCCTGCGCTGTCACCTTTTTGAGTAAAAAGACTGTTATCTCAGGGTTTCTGTTTCCACAGAGCTGACACCGCTTTGGGCAGTGTGGACACTGAGTAGAACCAGGCCAGGTTGTTTCTTTTTTTTTTTTTTTCTGAAGCTGGAAACGGCGAGAGACAGTCAGACAGACTCCCGCATGCGCCGACCGGGATCCACCCGGCACGCCCACCAGGGGTGATGCTCTGCCCCTCTGGGGCGTCGCTCTGCCGCGACCAGAGCCACTCTAGCGCCTGGGGCAGAGGCCAAGGAGCCATCCCCAGCGCCCAGGCCATCTTTGCTCCAATGGAGCCTCAGCTGCGGGAGGGGAAGAGAGAGACAAAGAGGAAGGAGGGGGGGGGGTGGAGAAGCACATGGGCGCTTCTCCTATGTGCCCTGGCCGGGAATCGAACCCAGGTCCCCCACACGCCAGGCCGACGCTCTACTGCTGAGCCAACCGGCCAGGGCCCCAGGTTGTTTCTTGTTTGTCTCTAGTCAGCCCAGAGCCGAGAGAGTGGCCTCAGATAGTCCCAGGACCCAGGCAAGAGCGGGGTCCTGAGGCACCTTGTCTGCGTGACTGACATCATCTCCAACAAGGAAGGAGCACAGAGCCCCGAGAGCCAGCCCCTATCAGCATGAGGCTCGACACCTACTTAACCCTTTCTTGTGTACAGGACGGCTGCCCTGCAGCTCACCTTGCTATGTAGCCTCTCTCGCCAACTCTTCAAGGTAAGCAGCTGTCACAATTACGAGCCCTGTTTTCCATGGGAAGAAACAGACTTGGAAGCCGCATGGAGGGCTTGCTCGGGGCCGCAGCAGGTGGAGCCGTCTTCTCTTCTCCGGTGGAAGCCGAGCAGAAACGGGACCCAGGCAGCCTATCTGCAGCCTGGAGCTCCCCAAAGTCAAGCATTGCTGCCCAGGGTGGGGCCACCTCCCCTAGTTCCTTTGCTATCAAAACATAGCCTTGTCCACTGAAACACTGGCCTTTCCACAGAACCTCCCTGCGTGGGTGAGCCCTCTTTCAAAGGGCTGAGACCCTGTGATGGGTGCATGTGAGGATTTAACTGGGGGCCCACATCATAAGGAAACGTGAGTGGCTACCGCAGGCACAGGGGTGGGTGCAACACGCGGTTGGCGAGCCAGACAGGTGGAGCCATCAAAGATTTCCAAGCTGAAAGTGGATGATGTCTAGATCTTTCCCAGGTAACTAATGACCTGGATCGTCACCTGAATTTCTTTCTCCTCCTTCCATATGAGCATCTAGGTAAAAGGAAGATAAAACCCAAATCTCTCTCTTTTTTAAAGATTTTATTTATTGATTTTACAGAGAAAGAGGAGAGAGAGAGACAGAAGAATGAGAAGTATCAACTCATAGTTGCTTCACTTTAGTTGTTTATTGATTGCTTGTTGTATATGCCTTGACCAGGCAAACCTAGGGTCTCAAACCGGCGACTTCAGCGTTCCAGGTCAACATTCTATCCACTGCGCCACCACAGGCCAGGCAAACCCAAATTTCTTTTTTTTATTATTATTATTTTTTTTTTTTTTTCATTTTTCTGAAGCTGGAAACAGGGAGAGACAGTCAGACAGACTCCCGCATGCGCCCGACCGGGATCCACCTGGCACGCCCACCATGGGGTGACGCTCTGCCCACCAGGGGATGATGCTCTGCCCATCCTGGGCGTCGCCATGTTGTGACCAGAGCCACTCTAGCGCCTGAGGCAGAGGCCACAGAGCCATCCCCAGCGCCCGGGCCATCTTTGCTCCAATGGAGCCTTGGCTGCGGGAGGGGAAGAGAGAGACAGAGAGGAAGGGGGGGGGGTGGAGAAGCAAATGGGCGCTTCTCCTGTGTGCCCTGGCCGGGAATCGAACCCTGGTCCTCCGCATGCTAGGCCGACGCAAACCCAAATTTCTAAAGAAGAAATAGCAATGGAGTGATGGTATAATCTCTCACCCGTGGTTCTTTGAATAAAAATCCTTCTTTGGACATAAACCTCCTGGTTGTTTTCCACACATGCAAAGACCTAGAAGAGAACTTTAAGAAGTTGAACGTGGAGTGCAAAGGTTTATTTTTATAGTTTTGTCAGATGGGTAAGCTTCTGTCCCAACCCCTTAAGAACATTGGGAAAACAGCTTGAAATGAAACAATCCGGTTCAAAACAGAAACAAAATGCAACAGAACAAGTTGAAGTCTGCTTCTCGCCATCCTCTTCCTCTTCCCAATTCGTTTCCTTTTAAAAGAAAAAAAAAAATGACCAAGATGGGACATGAAGCAAAGAGGAACCCAAGCCGGGGGGGGGGGGGGGGGAGGCTGTCGTTTCCCTGGTGACTCGAGGAGAGACGGTAAAGACCCAAGCATCTACTGGGATGGAAGGGCAGCCCCACTCGAGAATCTCCCTCCTCTGGCTGAGACTTCACTGATCTCCGATGACTTCCTTCACTTCCCAGGCCTCACCCCCCACCCCCCACCCCCCCACCTCCCCGCTTTCAATGTTTAAAGCCCTGCCCCCTCCCAACTCTCAACATTTTAAAAATTCTTAATGATGCAACCTGAGGTTGCCGTGGCAACCAATTTCCTTGCAGAGGAGGAGGAGAAGGAGGAGGAGGAGGAGGAGGAGGAGGAGGAGGAGGAGGAGGGAGAGGCCCGTGATGGAGCTGCCATTGAAATCGCAAATAATTTCCCTTTCCTTTCAGAATTAAGTAGGCTGTCTTCAAGCGCTCACGGTTGTTTTCCCTGCCCCCAAAGGACACGAGTCCCGTGGACCGCACTGCCTAGTGTCACATTTTCCGGCTCTCCTTTATAACTTCCCTCTTCGCCGGCGCATGGGCTATCCCTCTGGGGAAGCGAGGAGAACACCCCCTCGTTACTCCCCTTCCGTCAGTCAGTGCGAGAGGTGCTTCTGGTGAAGCCCAACGACGTCTGATGGGTGGTGCCCGCTCTCGTTTTTTAACTGCTTTTGGTTTTCCATTCTTAAAAACAACCAAGTTTCTTTCTCCTTGAATCTCGAGGACCGCTTTGTAAACCGTGGTCGGAACACCAAGAAGCTATTTGGGCCCAACGGTCCACACCGATGTCACTCCGTGAGGACTGGGTGGGAGCTGTCCCATCTTCTCCTGCTGCCCCACGGCTTCCCAGCAATGGCCAGGCGCTTCCTCTGAGTGGGGCCTCTGTCTCCTAACACCTTGAACGAACCCAACCTGCCTCCCACCTCCCGCCCGGATGCTGCACAGCACTGAGCCTGCAGTTCCTGAGGTCTGGGTGGTCTTTCATGCCATGCCAGTGTGGTACACTTCCTGCCTCAGTTTCCACATGCACGACATCTGTCATGCAAGAGAGCTCAAAGCGAAAATGAGTTCTGTGGTTCCACGGCTCCTTGGGAAAGTCAAGAATATTAACAAAGGGGTCGGGATCTGGAGCGAGGAAGGCTCTTGGCAGAGGCTATGGCTTGGAGAGTTAGGCTGAATGTAGGAGCAGGTGGGCAGGGGAGCAGAGGGGGTCCCCAAGTCCCTCCCATCACAGGGCACCAGCTTGGGCAGTCCCCGCTCAGCAGGGAGACAGTCTAACCTTCAAACTGAGCATAGGGCCTGATTGCTTCCTCCGGACATTCTGACCACTGAGACTGTCTTTGTGACTTCCAAGGGAGCTTAGGGCAGGATATCACTTAGGAATGAGCAGAAATGTTAGGTTAGGTAGCTGGTTAGACATGAGCCAGGACAGGCAAAGGAGAGAGAGGGATGAATTGCCCCCATGCCTTCCTTGTACGTAGGATCTAGGTAAATCTTAAAGCTAGACCACACCAGACTGGTGGTCTCAAGTTCCCTGATACAATATCAGCCACATAGCAGTACAGTGAAGACAGATAGATGAAAAAAAAAAAAAAACTAGAAAAAAAAAATAATAGTAGGAAATGGGAAAGCCCAGGAAGTAAAGCCCATAAATACCTAAATTCTGTAACTAATCGAGGCACTTCTTCTTGCGAGTGAGTTGCCCGCTCAGGCCTCCCTGTGTGTATTCCTGAGTGCAAACCCTTGCTTTGCTTTCTATACTTGGTCTCTTGATTGAATTCTTTCTCTGGAGCAAGACAAGAATGGAGGTTTTGTCGCTCTACCGGGAACGGAAACATCCGGGAGTCTGTCAGAGTTCCAGGTGAGATTCCCACACAGGAAATTTAACGAGGCAGAGGACACTGGGTCAAGCTGGGCTGTGCTTGTGTGCGTAGCCACGCCCACTCAGGGTGGCACCTGTGAACCCGGCTGACACCCTCCTGTTCTCATCTCGACCTCCCGCCCTGGACACCGTGGTGAGTCCCTCTTTTGCTGAACTCTTTCCTTTGTGGGCTCTCGTCGCAGTACCGGCTCCGTGCTTTCCCCGCAACTCTGCCTGCTCTTTCTCAGCGCCGTCCCAATACCCTCTAAGACTGGGGTTCCCCAGGCCCCAGACTCCGTCATCGCCTCTTTCCTGCCCGCCATGTTCTCTGGGCCATGTCACCGTGCTACCTGTACTCAGTGACCCCAAGTTTATAGTCCAGCCCACGGTGCCCTCCGAACAAACTTTACGCCCATACGACCCTGTCCTGGGAGCCACCCTGTGGCTGTCCTGGGAGCCCTCCAACGTAACAGGTCCCAGTGAAGCCCATCACTTCGTCCTCACACTCCTCCCTGGTCCTGTCAGCAGGTGGGTTGTATTGTCAGCTACCTGGGGCAGGCACCTGGGAGGCAGCTTTGAGTCTTCCCTCCTGCAGGCTCTGTGGTGACCAGAGAGCAGGGCCACCCAGTGTCCACCAGAAGAGCCCCAGGCCGTGCTCAGCAGCGCTTCACCCTCCTGCCACCTGTCCTATCTGTCTTGGCCATGAAAGGGTTCGCTCTCTGAGGCAGATATGACTAAGACAGTCCCTTACGCCAAAGAGACGGTCCTTGCCTTGAGGAGACACGCATTTGGGAGTATCTAGAATGCCTCCGTCGCTCACATTGCTGTGGTGAGACACACTCACGCAACCGTGTGGCAGACATCCCCATTCCGGGTTTCCAGACCTGTAACTTGGCCTCAGGATCACTGTTATTTACCACGCAGAGTAGCGATCCCTGGCACGTAGCAGGCGACTCAATCAGCATTCGGTGAACGAGCCTGTGGTTTCCACACGTGCTTCCCGTTTTGTTTAAAGAGCAGACAGATCCATTTCTCGGGGCTCCTGCTTGTAGCAGGAACTGTCCTGGGTTAGGCTCTCAGCCTGGCTCTGCATGTCCACACTCTGCAGGCATCCGGCTGTAAACCTCCTCAGCCTCAGTTTCCCTCCATGCTCTGCTGCCCTTGTGCGGAGGTTCAGTGAGGAGAGGGTGGACGGATGGTGCTTTGCAGACGATACAGGGATGTAGTCCTCCGCTCCGGTTGCTCTGTGGGAGGCTGGGCAGTGGGGAGGACGGGACAGAACTCATGCCCATGCCACCTCGGGGGCATGCGGGGTGAGGCCACATCCCAGCACAAGCAGGGCTCTCCTGCACTTTCCATGTCACCACAACCAGGAGGGACCAGGTGACTTCCCGAGACACAAGTACCTCCAGGATGCGAGTCAATTAAATTCAGGTGACCTTCACACTCACCACCCAAATTCCAGGCGCCGGAGCCCAACCAGACCCCAGCGCCGCCTCAGGTTTGCCCAGCCTGGCTCCCGGCTCTTTGTCTCTCCCCAGCAATCTACCGAGATAAATGGAAGTCCCCAAAGTGCTTCCTTTACAGCCTGTCCAGACCTCCTCGGCAGAGACAATTTATCCAGCCTCCTCGGAGGTTAAGGAATGGCTCAGAGCCTTGAATGGAAACAGAAAGTGTATCTATTTACTTGGAGAGCTTCCTCTCCAAGTCCTTCACACGAGGCATCAATAACACCGGGGAACAATGCCCGCCACGCCGGTCGAAGCGGCCCCAAAGCAGAAGGCAGCGCCATCCGGAGTCAAGGTCTCCCGGTGATTGTGCGAGGAGACACGGTAATGATGGTAAAGCACTCGGAAGGTAACAATGCTCTTAAATGTACACATGAAGCACTTTTAATTTTTTTTTTTTTTTTTTTGGACAAAGAGAAAACTGAAGAGGGCAGCTTCAGTGAAACGTACACCGCTGTCCCTCACGAACGCGGAGTGCTTGATCTAGGAATGTGGGCACCGTCGCCGGAGGCATTACCACCAACAAAAGATCCTTTTAGAGGCTGAGAAGCAGACCTTGGACTCTGCCGCTTCCTCTTGCCTGTGAAAGCATTTCTGTTAATGCGCTGCTTGAACAGAGGGGGCCCCGTCAGTGTCGCGCAGCATGGATGGTTTGGACCCAAACCTGCAGACCGGGCGGGTGAGGACTTCCCCCAGGATATTTCTTTAAAACTTCCTGCTAGGAAATAAGCTAGTCCCAGGGAGCAGGCTGCCCATGGACCACAGGTGAGTAGGAGCCCTGGCTGGAAGAAGGGGAAAGGAGACTGAAAAATTGGAGGGAGAAGAACAATGTGAAAACACTGTCAAAGAAGCATGTGTTATGTCATTCTTCTTACTGGGCAGGTCATCTCCAGGAAGTGCCTTAGAACACTGACCCTCATTTCATCCATCCATCTGTCCATCCAACCATCCAACCA
The DNA here is from genome assembly GCF_036850765.1 of Saccopteryx bilineata. Classification (NCBI taxonomy): domain Eukaryota; kingdom Metazoa; phylum Chordata; class Mammalia; order Chiroptera; family Emballonuridae; genus Saccopteryx; species Saccopteryx bilineata. The sequence continues at coordinate 8,650,958 of NC_089493.1, read as the reverse complement.
ATTATTCATCTATACATTATTTATCCAATGAACCATCCATCCTATATCCATCTATCCATCCCTGCATCCATCCAACCATCCATCCATCCATCCATCCATCCAACATATTAATTTTTTCATCCAGCATTTCTCGAGCACTGTCATAAGAAATACAATGAGTATGAGGAGAAGTGAATGAAATGAAGAAGCACCTACCATATGTGCAAAGCACTTTTCAGAGAAACCCAGTTTCATTCTCTCCACAGCCTGAAGACTAAGTGTGGTTTGGCAATGAGGAAAACAAGACTCAGAGAGATCCGTCACTTGCCCGAAGCCATACAGCTGGTACAGGCAAAGACAGACTTCAAACCCAGTCCCTCTGTCTCCCAAAGCCCTCTCGTTTCCTGGTACCCTGTCACCTGCCTTCCCTGGGCTTGTTTCACCAGGTGGGCACGTACAACCACAGCTGTTCAGCATTTCCTGGTATGAAAAAATTCCGACATGGCCCCTCCCCTCCCCTATGACCCTTGGTAAAAGCCCCAGGTGCCCAAGGAAGCCTGTACTGAGAGTGATAAGCTGGCATCTGTCCCCATGACATTGCATCTCTGATGCGTAGCAATGGGAAGCCTGTGGCCGCAGAGCCAGAGCAGAGGGCGGAGTCTGTTGGCTGCTCCTGGGGCCATGTTGCTGGAGCTCTATGGTGAGGACGGCTGTGGAGCATCACCACTGGGGGGCTTTGCGCTCCTCCTCAGACCTCTGGGTGCTGATGAGAAGACTGTCACTGCTTTCAGGTGGCTGCAGTGTTTCCTTCTGAGCCATGGGGACAGCCTGCTGGCGCCTGGAATAGTATCTTGAGGTCACAGAACTAGAAGTTAGAGTGAGAAGAGACCGGAGAGCTCACCTTGTCCAGATAGGCACATTGAGCCTCTGAGGTCCCTGGACCATTTTCACTTGAAGTGCTGTCTGCTGATCCTGGGAGCCAGCAGTGGCCTTTTTGCTAGAGGACTGCCCTCAGCCGGCCATGTCCACTTAGCTCATGTAGGCGAAGGGCCAGAGTGCTTAGGAATTGGGGTGTGAATGCCCCCATGCCGTTGCCCCTGACTGGGACAACCCTGAGGCGTGTGCCCGGCCCCCTTCCCGAGGGATTGAACCCAAGTTGCCCTCCTTGGGACTGTGCGAGACCCCGCCCCCGTGCATGGTTCCTTCCCAACCCGGTCCCACACCCCCTCCCCTATACACTTCTCTTGAGAACACGCTTTCTAACTGATGCTTTCACAGGAATCTGCAATGCAGAAGTAGCCCCTCTTAGGTCAGGGAGGCAGGGTGGTCTAAAGGAGGAACAACCCCGGCTCTATTTACAGCTGCCTGACCATCACTGAGTCCAGGTGACTGAAGGTCGTTGGCGTGACTGGGCTTTTGTCAGGCGGTCTGCGTTGTTCCCATTCGGATTGGGTCAGCAAACATCCTGAACACGGAGCGCAAAGACCGGGAGGCAGCCATGGAAGCCCTTAGCGGCACCTCACAAAATCTCCCCTCTCCAGACCTGGAGGACACCCCACAGCTTCCCATCGGCCCCCACAGTGTGTGGGGGAGCCCGTGTTCTTCCCTGGCCAAATGCCTGAGATGGAGAGAAACGACAGCAGGGCCCTGGGAAGCGTCTCCCAACCCGGCCTTGGCCGGGCCCCGTGTTCAAGGCCTGCACTTGTCTCATAGCCGCTCGTCCTCTGCGCCCTAACTGGTTTTGTCATTGTCATTCAAACGCCCAGAAAAATAAACTTTATCAAGTCCATTTTCTCATTGAATGGAAACATACAAGTCTGCCTCCTTCAACAGAAATGCTTTCAGATTCCTCCCCCCCCCGACCCCCCCAGCCCCAATCAAATTCTTCCTTCCTTAAATAAAAGCCTTTTTTCCCCTCTCCCCCCGCCCTTGGCAGCAGGCATTATTATGTGGAGGTTTTTCTACAGTGGAAACCTTTAGTGACCCCCGTCTTAAGGAACTGCTTAAGCATTCAATAATAGCCCACACAGCCGCTCTCTAAAAGTAAACATGTGCTTACAAAAGAATTTAACCTGGGGATGCCACGCTTTAGACGAGAGGGCATTCTTAATGGACTCTTACTGCACAGCCGAAAAGGAGTCCATTGCAGCTGAGAACTGACAGCCTCTCGTTGTCATAATACCAGGGGTGTCATTAACAGCGGGACCAGGCAGGCTCGGAGGGCTGGTGCAGGTGGCGGCCAGCCGGCCGGGAACCGAGAAAGCAAGGTTCTTCCTGTCTGATTCCTTGGGAGCCATCTGCTTGGAAACCCCCCTCTCCCTCCTCTCTGTGGGGCTCCCTGGACAGGCCATGACTCTTTGGACCATCCCTTGCCCACCCAGGAAGAGGGAGAGGCAGGCAAGCTCGGAGGGAAGAGAGGGCACTGAGACACCCTGGGAGTGGCCGAGAGGACAGCCATGGGACACAGCTGGGTCTGCTTCCTGTTCTGTTCTTTGCCGCTTCCTGGCTGAGCTCTGTGTGAGTCCTCAACTTACCGAGCTTCACGTCTGCATCCTGGAGGGGCTCAACCCACCCTCCCAGGGCCACTAAGAGGGTTAGATGATGCCAGTGCAGAGCCTGGCACATACAAACGTTCAGGAATACAGGGGTGCCACGGCTGAGTCCCACCCCTCCACCTGGGAAAACAGGCAGAAGCATTGTAGATGCGGCTCACGAAGAGATGAAACTTGATATATCAGGTTCCAGAAGGCAGAAGTGGGAAGCCCCAGGGCCATGGTTGAAAAGACCCCAATGTCGGTGAGGGGGTTGTCTGAGGTCAATTCAGGTGAGGGAGGCTGCTGGCGTCATCTCTTGGGCTCTCCCCACAGCAACAGCCCATGAGAATGTGGTCCCATTCCACAGGCGAGGAGGCTGTGGCTGGGCCGCCTGTCACCCAGCGAGTCGGGGAGGCAGGTGTTCAAACTCAGAACTGATCTCTCTTTTTTTTTATTTTATTTTTTTAATAATTTTATTTTTTTTAATGGGGTGACATCAATAAATCAGGATACATATATTCAAAGATAACAAGTCCAGGTTATCTTGTCGTTCAATTATGTTGCATACCCACCACCCAAAGTCAGATTGTCCTCTGTCACCTTCTATCTTGTTTTCTTTGTGCCCCTCCCTACCCCCTATCCCTCTCCCATTCCCCCCTCCCCCCGTAACCACCACACTCTTATCAATGTCTCTTAGTTTCACTATTATGTCCCACCTACGTATGGAATAATACAGTTCCTGTTTTTTTCTGATTTACTTATTTCGCTTCGTATCATGTTATCAAGATCCCACCATTTTGCTGTAAATGTTCCGATGTCATCATTTCTTATGGCTAAGTAGTATTCCATAGTGTATATGTGCCACATCTTCTTTATCCAGTCATCTATTGATGGGCTTTTTGGTTGTTTCCATGTCCTGGCCACTGTGAACAATGCTGCAATAAACATGGGGCTGCATGTGTCTTTACGTAGAACTGATCTCTCTTTTCCCACTTCGCCTTGTGTTTACCGCCTCCCCAATGACACACAACCTGAAAAGCATAAACAATAGCCTGGCTGATCCGTCGGCCTGCTCATCGGCATAGATGTCAACACTTTCCATGGCACAAAGCACCTAAATGGTGTCTGGGCACCGGTAGGGGACAGGTCTGTGCACAGCTGTGGGGCCGTGTGGATTACAAGTTAGCGACGGCCAGGCAACGACAAGAGCCGGTGATGAAGGGGAGAGATGAGCACCCTTGTACGTCGCTGGTGGGAATGTCACATGGGGCAGTCCCTTCGGAAAACAGCCCGTCTGTTTCTGACACAGGGTCCAGGAATGAAGACTGTTCACACAAAAACATTCACACACATGTTTATAGAAGCATCATTCATAACAGCTGAGAGGTGGAAACAATTCAGGGGTGCTCAGTGGAGGAATGGATGATCAAAGTATGGTCTGTCCACACCATGGAATATTATCCAGCCATGAAAAGGAAGGAAGAACTCATACCTGCTGCAGTGTGGCTGAGTCTTGAAAACACTGTGGCACCCAATAGTGGCAGGACGTCAGCAAATACGTCTTTTCTCCTTTCCCTCCTCTGTGAATACCAAAATCCCAGGGGACATGCCAATGGCCACAAGGCCGCCTTCCTGCTGGGAGGTGGCAAATTGGTGTAAGCTGGCATTTCCAAAAGGGAGGCAGCAGACGAGTGTCTCATGGTCAACACTACTGGGCGATGCTTGGGACCTGTAGGAGGTCACTTGCATCTGCCAGTGTGTGCGTGACTTTAGGTGATGAGTATACAATATAATCAACAGTTCAAATGCTATAGAAACAGACTCGCTTTCCTCCTCACCACCGAAGAGTGTCTGGTGTGGTTGGTTTTCTATTAAACTCATTGGGGAAACACTTGAGCCTGTTATCACCTGTAATCACAGTGTCAAGAGCTTGTCAAGGCCCCTGACACTTTTGTCTGGGGCACATGATCATACCTGAGATGCTCTTCCTGACCCAATCCGAGGTCCCCATGGTGTTGACTGGGCCTCTTCGTGCCTGTCCCTCAGACTGCCCCATCTCTCCCTCACAAAGGGCTCCAAGGCCTCTTGGGCTGGGTGGCCAGGTTATGGGCAAAGCTAGGAAGGTCTCTTGTGTGTCTGGCAGCGGACCAGTGCAGCCATGTGGCCTTGCGGTCATCCTGTGCCATGGAAGGACCAAGCCCTGGCTATTCCCCAGAGAGGGGTGTACCTTCTTGGCGTCTAAGACAGAACCTCAGACAGAAGAAGGTGCTGGGCTCTGATGTGGGCCCTCTCCAAAGAGTACCAGCTCCCCACCCGATAGCCGGGCCACTTGACTTTCCTGAGAACCCAGCTCTTCACCTGTGAAATGGGGTGACAACGCCTCTCTTCTGAATTATACTGAGGGAGGAATGAGACAAGTTTTATGGAAACACCCAGCAGAGTGGCACAGAAAAAAAATAGGTGCTCATTAAACTTTCCTTCTTCATCATCATCATCATCAAAGAAGTAGCCCCAGGTGGTCAGTCTCTTTCAGAGCACTCAGGTAGATGGGTCACTCAGGTAGATGGGTCCCTTTGCAGAGTGCTGTGTGCTATATCCATTTCATATTTCCTGGGAACGGGAAATGGCCTCTCCTCCACATTTTGGCAAGGAAACTGAGTTATGTCCAAACGACTTAGCCGGGGTCCAGTTTCTCGACAGTAGAGGTTAGGTTTCAGCCCAGATCGCTCGGAGCGCTTGTCTCTTTCCTGTCCCTGGTGAGCCCCTGCCTTCCCCTGAGATGAGCTGGCACTGTTTCAGTGGGAGACCTGGCAGGGCGTTAATGAGGGCCCAGACATCCACCTAATGTATTCATGCCATAGGTCATTGGTTGGGGCGCCCTAATTAACAGGCTCTGCCTGTCGGTGTGCCTGCGAAGGTGCTCACCGCATCATCAGCCTCAGCAGAGAGCCCCCAGGACGCTGGCCAAGCAGAGGGCAGGGGGCCCGGGAGTCAGTCCCCGGGGCCGACTGAGAAGCAGCCCATGTGGCATGACTGTGTGCTAAATCCGTTTCATATATCCACCCTACGTGTGTTAGGAAAACAGAACAGGGACTGGAGACAGAGAGCAGGGAGAGGAGACAAAACCCGGGAGGGAAATGGATAGGACGGGTGGGGGCGGGGGGCCTCAGGGCCGCTGGGGGAAGAGAGGGAACAGGGTCACATGGAGATGAGAGGTGAGGAGGGGGCCCTGAACACCTCGGGTGACTGACCGGCCTGAGTAAGAGGGACTGCGCTATTTGTTCCCCAAGACCTCAGTGCAGCTGCGAGTTGCGGTGCTGGAGGTCCGGAGAAGGGGCTTCTTTTCAGTGGTGGGCAGACCTCCCGGGACCCTCCCTCTGTCCCATCCGCGGTGCCCGGGAGGCCAGGTGGGTGCGAAGTCTTCACAGGCCCCAGTGGAGCTCCTAGGCTCGGGCTGTGGGCCAGGACAGCGGCAGCGTGGGGAAGAGGGGGAGACCCACGTCCACCCCTGTGCGGAAGGTCCATGTCTCTCTCCTCCAGAGGTCATTCTCTGCCCACAGGGCAGCGGGAAGACTGGGGAGCTAATGGCCCACGGGGCTGCCCCCAGCCAGTGAGGAAAGGCAGTCAGTGGGTCAATGCCGGTCCTGTGGTTCTGTGTGTGTGTGTGTGTGGGGGGGCTGTTCTGGGTCGTAATCTCCAGGTTCAGCCACGTCCTGGCCTCCCTTACTGGGGTCCCTTCCCTCCTGTGCTTCCTGGGGCTGTGGAACAAACCAGCTGTCACAGGGTGTGCTACGGGGGAGCCCAGACTAAGATGAGGTGAGAGGTGTTCAGCCATCGTCCTGCATCCAATCTACAGTGGCAACTAGTTTGCAAATCCGGCCACGGGGGTGGAAAGTGGTATTAAGGGACCCAGGATCTGTCCCCGCCCGGAGCATCATGGTCGACCTGGTGCAGACGCCGTCACTGAGCTCCTCTTCCTCCAGCCTGACGGCGCCCTGTGTCCCGGGGCCTCAGCCCTCCCTGGTCGCCGGTGCTCTGGGTTTCCTTCTCAAGCTCCCAGTCGAGGGGGTGGAGGTTCGTGAAGAATCTCCGGAGAGCTCGCAGGGTCCGGAGAGCTCGCAGAAGTCAGCGGTGGCTCTGACGTCTCACCTCCAGGCCTTCGGGAAATGCCAACTTTGTAAGCATCCGGCTGTGAGATCCCGTTCTATATCATTGTATATCCCGTCCTGTATCATCCTGTTTTGGAACAAGGGTTAAACATGTAACTAAATGAGATGTAGAGTCCCCCTCTACAAACAGTCGGAAACAGCCACCTCTGCCAGGGCTCCCTGAGGTCCTTCACCTGGAATGGCTTTGCTCTCCGGCCTTGATTTTATAAATCGACTCCCAGCCCAGGGAGAATCCTTAGTCAGAAGACACACCTCCCTCTGCAGTTAAGAAAATATGATCATCTTATGGAGGGCAGAACGGACAGTGGTTTAAGGAGCCCCTGCCTGGCCACGAAAGGGCAGCATAGCCTTGGACAAGTCTGATGGGCCTCGGTTTCCCCCTCTGTGGAATGACGTGGCTGAGGGAGACGATCTAGAAGGCTCCTTGAAGCCCTATCTTTTCCAGCTGTCTGTCGAATAGGAATCAAAACGGTTGTTAGCGTTGGTGCTGACATGAATACCATTTCCCCGTAGCCTGCAAGCCCCCGGGTGAGACTCGACGCTTACCTGCCCTGCGGAGGCAGAGTCCGCCTGCTGAGAAGGAGCCTTTGTGCCCAGATTCTTGAAGGATAATAAGTCCTTTTCTTATCTAGCAGTGCATTAGGGATAAGATGACTATAATTTCTTGTCTGCAAGGACTCGGCTTCAAAAGGAGAACTCTGGCTTGCAAGAACGCCGGGATAACAAAAATGCACATGAAATTAGAGAGAAGAAAGGAAGACGCGGGCAGAGCTATTTCGGATATTTTCCATCACTCAGATTGTTTGGGAAATAGAAAAAATGCATTGTCTGCTTCAAAAAACAGCAACAACAAAAACCCTTAAGGAAATTATTTTTAAAAAACTCTGAATTCCTGTATAATCACTGGATCCCCTAAAGCGCACAAATTACACACGGGGTGAAGGGGAGTAAATTTATTATGAGGAACTCATTTGAAATGAACTGAAAAGTGGTACACTCTTTGTTGTGGTGCTAAATGAGATTTTTAAAAGAGGAGTCTTTTCTAAATAAATAGGTACATCTATATTATACACAAAGGGGGGAAAAGACTATCAATAGATTATTGGGACTTTTTTTTTCTTTCTATTTGTATTGAAAAGAATAATGTAACAGCCATATGAAAGAAAACTGTGAAAGAAATCCCTTAGGTTTGAATAGACAAACCTTCTAATGATTATTTTCCTATTTCTATTTTGTACTAATACTTGTCTAGGAGCATACGTATTTTATGATACCCTTTAAACACAGTGTACATTCTATTTTGTCTTAGTTTTTTACTCTTAACAAGACACAGTAAACCTCTTCCTGGTGGTACAGACACTTCCTCGCCACATTGTTCAACGCTGTGTAATATTCCCTCTAGTGGGAACGGTCCCGTGGAGGTCACCTGTCTCCGAGCATCAAACATTTAGGTGTTCACCCCTCCATTTTCACTGCCTCTGGGGCTGATCAAGCTTCAGGGGACCCATCCTTTCTCTCACCCCCTCGTCTCTCGAGTTAGGCCCTGGAGTGGGGATGACCGAACCAGGGCATTTTGAAGGCTTTTGGTCATTGTTGGTTTTGCCATTCTGAAAGTAGTCCATTATCGGGGCGCACCCCTATAGCAGTTTCCTGCTCAATCTCCCGAGCATTGCATAGGACGGTTCAAAATAGTGTTTCCCTAACCAGTTGCCAGAACGTGCTAAATGTGATTATTAGCCAGGATGAACAGCTGGAGGGGCTTGCTGTCCGTGTAGCTCTCTGTGATTGTGTACGTGGGCTTCGCCGTTCCTCCAGGAGCGGCGGCGGCGGCAGCAGGACGAGCAGTAGAGGTACCTGTGCTCGTGGCCGCCGCGTAGCGATGACAGCAGCAGCAGTGTGACAGTAACATAGCTGTAGCCCTTATAGTGGGAGTAGTGGCCCCTGGGGAAGCACCAGCAGGGACTGTGGTTGTAGTGACAGCAGCCGTGACCGCTGCACTGGCAGTAGCGTGCACGGTGACAGGAGCAGGAGTGGCAGGAACTGCGGTGGCAATGCTGGCGTCAGTAGCAGCGGACATGGGCGCAGTGGTAACAGTAGCAGAGATAGAAGTGGGAGCATGGGCAACAGTAACACGACTGGTTGCCCGCACGGTCCTAGCAGCTGTGGCAGTGGTCACTGCAGCAGTGACAGTGAGCACAGCAGCGGCCAGGGTTGCAGTGGTTGTGTTAATGGCAGTCACAGCGGTAGAGAGGAAAGCAACAACAGCGGTAGCAGGAGCAGTGGTAGTAACAGCAATATGTGCACTAACGGTGGTAACAGTAACGGCAGTGACGGTGTGAAGGGCAGTTGTAGCGGCAGTGGTGGAGGCAGCAGCAGTAAGGGCAGTACCAGTAGCAGTAACAGTGGCAGCAGCAGTACTCACAGTAACGGCAGTACCAGTAGCAGTAACAGTGGCGGCGGCAGCACTCACAGTAACGGCAGTACCAGTAGCAGTAACAGTGGCGGCGGCAGCACTCACAGTAACGGCAGTACCAGTAGCAGTAACAGTGGCAGCAGCAGCACTCACAGTAACGGCAGTACCAGTAGCAGTAACAGTGGCGGCGGCAGCACTCACAGTAACGGCAGTACCAGTAGCAGTAACAGTGGCGGCGGCAGCACTCACAGTAACGGCAGTACCAGTAGCAGTAACAGTGGCGGCGGCAGCACTCACAGTAACGGCAGTACCAGTAGCAGTAACAGTGGCGGCGGCAGCACTCGCAGTAACGGCAGTACCAGTAGCAGTAACAGTGGCGGCGGCAGCACTCGCAGTAACGGCAGTACCAGTAGCAGTAACAGTGGCGGCGGCAGCACTCGCAGTAACGGCAGTACCAGTAGCAGTAACAGTGGCGGCGGCAGCACTCGCAGTAACGGCAGTACCAGTAGCAGTAACAGTGGCGGCGGCAGCACTCACAGTAACGGCAGTACCAGTAGCAGTAACAGTGGCGGCGGCAGTACTCACAGTAACGGCAGTACCAGTAGCAGTAACAGTGGCAGTAGCAGTACTCACAGTAACTGTAGCAGTGGCAGTGGTCGAGCTGATGGTAATTGTAGCAGCAGCAGCAACAGGGGTTGTAGCACCAACAATAGCATCAGTAACAGGAGTGGTATTAACAGCAGCAGCAGCCATGGCGGTAGCCGCAGTAGTAAAGGCCACTAGACATTGAGTGTAACCAGGCACCAAGCACTTTGTCCCACAACTCTGAGGTTTTCTGTCCCCTCCCATGATGGATGAGGAAACCGAGAGGTGAGCGCTTGCGTGAGGACGTCTGGCAAAATGGGGACTCTCAGTTGGTGGCGGTGTATCAGGGTCATGTTATCTTCCCAGACAGCCCACGTAGTCTGTTCCCCAGGTTCAATTCACCCCCACTTCTCTTTGGAAGGGGCCTGGGGACCTGCAGATGAGTGACAAGAAGCCCCTTCCCTCAAGCTGCCCACCTCCTGTCCAGTTATGGAGACAGAGCCACTCACAGAGAAGTGGATGGCAGGGAGAGGGGGAGGGTATTCCCTGAGAAGGACCGCCATGCATGGAGGGGCACAGCTACTCTGGGGAGAGCAGGAGGAGATGGCCGGGGAGGCTTTGCAGAACCCGGTGCACTAAGCTGGGATGAGGCGGAAGGGTCTGCTTGCCAGGCAGCCGAGGGGTGAGACCCCTGCAGGCACAGGGGAGCAGGGGCTGTGACCCTCCTATGGGTGCAGGGGTGTGTGCGGCTGGAGACTGATTTAGAAATCAGGGGCTGGGTCTGGAGCAGCAGAGTCCACCTGCTCCACTCTGGTGGTTCCACAATGACACACTGGCTCTTCTCCTGGGCTTGGGTTTCATCCATCTCTCCTTCCCCCTTAGACTCGAGCCTGGAGCTGTGCGCCACTTCCCGGATGGATGGGTGAGTGTCCACGTGGTGGCCACAGTGCTCTATGTCAGGCGGGCTGACCCTGCCAGCCCCTGCTCAGAACCCTCCTCTGCTTCTCAGTGCTCTCGGGGAAGAGTCCAAGCCACGTCCCCAGCCTGCAGGCTCCCCGGCGTGGTCCTGGCCCCCATGTCACCCGATGAGACCTTGACTATGAGCGAGGAGGTCATGTCCCAAAGAGGCTAAATGCAGGGGGTTGAGCCAGCATGCCTGCCCTACTCTGTCACCTACTAGCCATGTGACTAGTGGCACCCTGGGCCCCGTTTCCTCATTTCTCTGAAGGTCAAAGCTACTTGTAGGGTTATGTTAGTGAATGCGCACGGGACACTGTCCCTGGCACAGGTGTGTTACCCACTATGACTATTTTCTCCACAACTGTTCCCTCGTCAAGGGGCCCTGCATCAGTTAGTCCTTGCTGGAAAGTGACCTATAGCACAGCTCACACAATCTGGACAGAGTCCGCTGTGGTCTGGACTGACGCTGTGGCCCTGACGACGCTCAACAGAGCGCGGCGGTGTTTAGCCCTCTGACAATCAGAGGAAAACAACTGAACTCTTCATTTATTAAAAAAAAAAAAAAGTAAGAAAGAAAAGAAAGCAATCCCACTTAAGAAAAGAGAAGAACCAGGCTCGTCTCAGTTTATCCAAAACCTTTTCATATTTTTCAGTTTTAATCAGATGTGACGGAAGCTGACATTTTTGCAGGCACCAAGAACCTGCGTCACTTTGAAAACTTGCAAGTTGATTTGAAGAAGCACCAAGAGGTAGCCAAGACTCGCTCCGCTCACAGATGGTGGGGGATTAGGTGCCAGTTCGCCGAAAAGCTTGGAACCGGCAGACGGCGGAGGGCAGCTGGTTGAGGCCGCCCGTGGGCAGGCAGGCAGGACAGGCTGTCCAGCAGGAGGGCCTCCGGGCCTTGGCCGTGCCCAGCCTGGCCCAGGTGAGGGGCTGCCAGGCCTAGGGGGCGATCTGAGTCTGGGCCTGCGTGGCCTCCTGGGGCTCGTGTCTGAGGGCAGGGCGGGCTGCAGGGGCTCTGGACCTTGCTTGTCCTTGGCAGACGCAGGGCCCGAAGCTCAGGCTGAGCCCCATCTTTGCTGCCACGTTGCTGTGTGGCTTTGGGTAAATCATGCATCTCTTTGAACCTAAGTTTTGTCATCGAGAGGAAAGAAAAAAGAGTACTGTAGGGACAGCTGGAGGAACAGCTACCTGGTAGGGTTATTATAAAGAATAACGAGACCATGTTGAAAGAGCCCTTTAAAACTATAAAGTCCAGTTATGCTATAAGTCCCACAAACGATGTGAAAATGGGGGCATAAGGGCATATGGGAACATAAGGAATACATAATTAATTATGAAATTTATGCAACAGGCCTCTCTTTAGCTATTCTGGGGTGAGCTGAGCCAGGAGCCGGAGCTGTGAAGATGAGCGCCCTCCGGCAGTCGTGAGAGCTTCTCGTCCACGCGGCAGGCAGAGGGGTGAGGGGACTGCTCTCTGAGACGAGGGAAAGAGTCGGTCAGTGGGGTGGCCAGGAATGAAGGTCAATAAGGAGAGAAGGCATTCAGGCTGAAGTCACGGGACTGCAAGGGGTAGAGTCTTTGGGGCACAGTCCCTGTGCCATCCTTGTGGGCACAACTATCCAGGAACCTCAGGGGGCCTGAAGGCTGGCAAGGAGGTCGATGAGAGGCTGCCCAGTGACTTCTGAGCACCCCAGGAGTTCGGGTCTTGTGAGTCATTTGCTGCACGCCAGTCATTTTGGTGTGTCAGGGGTTCGAGCCGCCCTTGAATGGCTGCGTACATCCTCGGGTCTTTGCACATGCTTCCTGATGCTCCAGGGCTGAGCCCAAGGGGACTCAGACAGGGTCAGCAGGGCAGAGGCCGAGTCCTCTTGTGAGCAAGTCCTGGCTCCTCAGAGTGGGAATGTGCATCCCCCCGTCACTGCAGGGCATGGGAAGTGCAGGGACAGGCCAGCTGGCTGTGTCTTGTCCCCCTGACTCTGTTCAGCCAATAGCGCCTCGTCTCCTAATGAGCTCTCCATCTCGCGCACGCTCAGGAGGGCTCCCCATTCTCAATGACGCAGAAACGGTGGTTTGTCTGTGTTTGTTGGTTAGTGCACTGCCCCTGAAAGTCAGCACCAGGAGCTTGGATGCGGATGTGGTCAGTCAGCAGCCACAGGACGGATGTCTTTCTGCTGGTAGCCAGGAGGCCTGACCAAGGAGGGAGCCTGTGTTCCCTATGTGTGTCCTCCAAGGCACCCCCATCTCTGACGGGATACTCATCCGTCCAGTAACATAGCCGCATAGGAAACTGAGTTATGTCCATGAAGTTATGAAAGGCCATGGGTTATTCAGACCCAATTTGAAACCTCTGCTTTGCCACCTCCATGCTGTGTGTCCTCGGGCAAGTCAGTTAGCCTCTCTGTGCCTCCTGACACACTAACGTTACCTCATGCTGCTGCCAAAAGGGTGGTTAAACTGAGCTCAAACAAGGAGAGGTGATGTCTGGCATGCAAGTCCTGGAACATAGAACAGTTCTTGGGGAATCTTTGTCGAATCTGTATCTTAAGACATCCCCACACTCGGAGTGACAATAAATTCTGCAATGGGAATAGTGGGTTATTGGCCAATCATAAGTGTGAGCTGTGGACCCAGCCTGGTCCGCACCAGGGTGTGAGTGCACCTCTCCCTTCTTCCCTCTTTTTAAAGTCTCCCCCTGACCCAGCCCTCTGTAGGGGCAACTGACTCTTTTGGAGTTCAAAGGACCACTGAGTTAAAAGCATATCGACCAGCCTGCTACAGACTCCTAATAATAACTAACATTTATCGAGCACGTGCTGGGGGCCAGGCAGCATGGGAGGCTCTCTCCCAGCGTCCCCCCATTCGACACCCACACCAGTTCTCCGAAGTAGGCACCGTAATCTCCCCTATTAGACATAGGATGGAACTTTCTGGGGAACGAGCTTGCCCGGCCTCTCGCGTTTAGTGGGCAGCAATGTCGAGACACAGAGTCAGGCCGCTGCGCCCAGAGGTGCAGTCCACCAGGTGAGGCTGTCTGCTCCTGCAGCCCAGCTTGGCCCCCTTCTCTAGCTGTGAGGAGAAACACGTCTCATCCCTCCTTGCAGCCTCATCCAAAAGCGAGGCCTCTTTCCCTTCCTGTTTCACAGCCGCGATTCTTCCTTGCACATGAAAATCTATCATTCCTGCTGGCCCCCTTCCCTCTTCTGGGCACGTGTTACAGGCTGTTGGCATGTGTGTCTAAATAAACACCCATCAGCCTGCACCCTTGCAGGCTGATTTTAAACACTTGGCGCCCAAGGGCGGCACTGGGGCTTGCAAACCCTTCACCTGGCCCCAACCCGCTCGGAACATTCCTTCTATGCATCTGAAAAAAGCAGAGCGCTCCGTGTCTCTCTACACGACGCTTACACACAACTTCGCAAAACCCTGTTAGATGGAAAGAACGTATTCCTGACTCGCTTATCAAGCTGTGAGTGTTTCCAGGCCGAGGTGGAAAAATGGCATTTATTGTCTCCTCTGTACCAGGCACTGGGCACACGTGATGCGCACCTTGACTTACCCTTTATGAGAGGCTCTGATAAAGTATTGGTGGTTCCCGTTACAGGAAGCTAAAAGGAGGTATATTTTCTCAGGCCACATGGCCAGTTTGAGGCAGGTCTAGGATTTCTGTGGTCTTCCCATTAGGCCAGAGAGATCATGCCCTGCTCAATCCCACCCTCCAGGGTCTGACAGAGGGACTGGCCCAGCTTTCCAGCAAATGTTTGTTGAGTGAGTGAGTGACTGACTGAATAAAGGAATGAATGAGTAAGTAAGTGTCAAATTTCCCAGAGAAGCGGGGGCAGGGGCTGCCTGAAGTCTTCCTTATAAGCAGGACGTGGATGAGGAGAACCTCGGCTGACACAGTTCTTCCATCCCTCAGGCCTGGATTACACCTCTCAAAGCACTGGAACCCAGTAATAACAACGATGCCGCTTCCAATCCCGCCAAAGGCATTCCTCACAAATCACCTTTTGTTTCCTCTGACTCTGCACAAGAGGAGTTTGTTGCATCTGCTCAGTCAGGCCAACTACTTCTTTTACTCTGTTAACAGAGAAGGAAGGTTTTTCATGTGCTTTGAATTGTTTGAATCATTCTTCAACAAATGCCACGTCGTCCCAGGAAAGTGCTTCTGAGCACGGCTGGGTAAATCTGACTCTTTAAATAAACATTTAATCGTCTGGCATGAGTTGTGCCTAGTTTTCATCGGCTCTTCCCCTTTGGGTATGGTCTTCCAGAGACGCTTCTAGAAGTTTCTTCCTGGAAGAGAACTTAAAGTCATTACCCGGTCTCCCTCTTTTAAAGAAGAGGGATCCCAGAGGAAATGGACTTGGCTAGAAAGTGGCAAATCTCACACCCAAGCCTGAGTCCCGTGTGGCCCAGTGGGATTTCTCTGCTTGGAGGAAAACTAAGCAGGTCAGTGTTGGAGTCACCATGCGATTGTGTGTCCTGCTGTTCCAGGTCACTGAGGTCTCCTCTTGGTAACAGAGTTGGTTTCAAACTATTTAAATGCATGAACTGTCAGCTGTAATTGGTCTTAAAAATGAGGACGTGCTGTGCTTCTGTGTACTTTGAGAGAATAACCAGAAATGTGCAGAAAGGTGTATGTACCACGATGTTCATGACTGCATCATTTATAACAGGAAAAGGAAAAAAAGAGAGAAGAAAACAAGCTAATAACAAAGAAACATCCATAGGCTGTGCTCAAGGGCTGCTATGAAGACTAATGACTTTGGGATATGTCAGGGTAAATACTAGGTGAAGAAGATAGGGCAAAACCATGTGGATACTACATAAAAAATATGCAATAGTAGACACAGAAATAAGACTGGAAGAAATGTGCTAGAATGCTAGTAGAGGTGACTCATTCAGTAATCACGCATTGCATGCATGGAACACCTGTGTACAGGCACTGAGCATGCGAAATAGAGCGAGGGTGACTTCGTGGTCCTTACTGTCTGGGCATGAGTGAACGAAGGCGTAATATTAAAGAATAATCATGAAGTAAATTTATAAGTTTATTTATTTTTATTGATTGATTGATTTTAGAGAGAGAGGAAAGGAGAGAGAGAGAGAGAGAGAGAGAGAGAGAAACATCAATCTGTTCCTGTATGTGCCATGACTGGGGATTGAACCCACAACCTTTACATATTGGGATAGTGCTCTAACAGCGATCCAGCCAGGGCTATAAGTTTATTTTATAAGGAGGTTATTTCTGAAGGGTGGGATTAGGTTCTTTTTGTTTTATCTTTTTTTTATTCATTTTATTTATTTTTTATTATTTATTCATTTCAGAGAGGAGAGAGAGAGAGAAAGAGAGAGAGAGAGAGAGAGAGAGAGAGAGAGAGAGAGAGAAGGGGGAGGAGCAGGAAGCATCAACTCTCATATGTGCTTTGACTGGGCAAGCCCAGGGTTTTGAACCAGCGACTTCAGCGTTTCAGGTTGACGCTATATCCAGAGCACCATCACAGGTCAGGCTCTTTTTAATTTTTATTTTATGTTATTCCAACTTTTCTTTACATCTTACATTTCCTACGATGGGCCTGTATTGACTTTATTATTAGAAACACAAAAACTTTAAAACACACAAACACAAAACCTCAGGTAGATTCTGGAGGCCCAGGACTGACAGCGGACCCCCGTAGACAGAGCCGCAGGTGACGCAGGTGACGCCTGTGGCTCTTCTCGGGAGACGCCCGAACACCTGCGCAGGGGACAAAGCCCTGTCTTCCGAGCAGGAGCCTGTGGATGTATCTGTTTCCTGTCACTGTTGTAACAAAATAGCCACAAACGTAGTGATTGAAAGCAACACAAATTCATTCTCTTTCTGTTCTGGAGGCCACAGTCTGGAATTCGTTTCATGGTGTTGACAGGGCCGTTTCCCTGCGAGGCTCTAAGGGACAATCAGTTTCTGGTGACTGTGTGTAACCCTGGGTTCTTGGTTCCTAACTCCGCGTTCAAAGCGCATCTCCGTGTCCCTCCTCTTGTGGCCCTCTTTCTCTTCTACAGGAGGTCTCCCTCTGCCTCTCTCTTAATAATGAACCTTGGGATTACACTTGGGACTCACCTGGGTAACCAGGGAGCCCGTTCCCACCTCAAGATCCTTCACGTACTCGCAGCCACAAAGCCCCTTTGCCATACGAGGCCACGTTCCCAGGTTCTAAGGGTTGCCGGATAGCTTTGGGGGGCCATTATTCAGCTGTCCGTGGCAGCTCATAAAAAGTTTGCAGCTTTATTGGATGTGAAACCTAGTTAGCCAGTCTTAAAACAGACCCTGCTTAATGCATGTGCGTGTGTGTGTGTGTGTGTGTGTGTGAGCGTGCGCACCTGGATGTTTACCCAAGGAAAAGAAGAATGGACCGTCTGACCGTGTGTTGTTCCATGAGCTCTTTGGTGGCTCCCTCGGACCCTAGCAGATCGGCTCTGTTGTTGTGAAGAATGTGCTTGGCATCATTCTGTGTCTGCATCAGAAATGGGGGGGCTGGGGGGTTACGGTGAGCTAATGCGTGCATTTCAAACATTCCATCCAGTTCAACGGGGACACAGAGCTTTGTGTACGTTCCTGGGAGAGGCCTCTTCGAGTGCCGGATCTCATGGGTGTCACTGGATGTTATTTTTGCTTTGCTAAATATTCATGGATGGGTCTGTGGAATAAATTCTCTGGTACACTGACAGAGGGCAAGTAAGACCTCTCCTTGAGTCTCTCATCTGCATCCCCATTGCTGGAAGACTGTCTATTTGGGCATGCGTGTGTGTGTGTGTGTGCGCGCGCGCGCATGTGTATGTGGTGCAGCACGCACACGTGTGTGCCCATGAGTGTGGGCACTACGGACTTGGTTAATTTAAGCAGAAGAGTCCCAGTTCCCCAGTGTGGGGACCTCCAAGTCGGTGGTGTGGAGAGAAGGCAAGTTTTGCTCAAAGAATGGCTTTGGTAGAGCTGCTTCCTTGCTTTAAATAAAACCAGTGTCTTTGGACCCATGAGGGGGGTAGGGCTTATTGAGTCACAGGTGAGGTGGATTCTAAGAATGAATGTGACCAAAAAACACACATGATGTATGTGCGCGCGCACACGCGCGCACACACACACACACACACACACACACACACGAGGGCAACGATGGGCCAGAGTGCTTCTGGGGTAAGAGGGAGAGAAGGGGCTGGTGGAGAGACTGGGAGGACTTTGGGCTATAGACATAGGTGAGAGAGAGAGGACAGAGCCCCTCCTGAGATGTCCCTTCCCTAGGACACCTACTCTGACCCTTTGTCTCATCCCACGCCAGGCCTAGCCAGTTGCCCAGTGCTATGGGCTGACTTGTGTCCCCCCCCAAATGAGTATGCCATAGTCTGATCTGACGGTATTGGGAGATATTTGGGTTTAGATGAGGTCACGAGAGCGGGGCACTCATGATGATATTGGTGCCCTTAGTGGAAGAGGCACCAGAGAGTTCTGTGTCCCACCCTCTCTCCCCCCACCACGTGGGGACACAGGGAGGAGGCAGCCATCAATACGCTAGGAAGAGAGAGCTCATCAGAACCTGACTGTGCTGACGCCCGGATACTGGCTTCCAGCCTCCACAACTGTGAGACAGTAAATGCCTGCTGTCTCGCCGCCCAGCCCATGTGCTCTGTCCCCGTGGCCCGAGCTCACTACATTTCCAGTTTCCATGGTGCACGGCACTGGTATTGACTATTAGGGCACACCATGGTTCCTGGTTTACTGCCCAGAGTCTGAGGGCGCCTCAAGGCCGAGAATTCATTTACGGCCGCATCCCTTGCACGCCAGCCAGGCTCCGTGTAATTACTGGGCGCTGTGGCAGACACTGGCGGTAGTACCCCAACGCCCATGTACCCTCTGTGCGCAGTCACAGGCCTCTCGGCTGTGGCAGACACTGGCGGTAGTACCCCAACGCCCATGTACCCTCTGTGCGCAGTCACAGGCCTCTCGGCTGTGGCAGACACTGGCGGTAGTACCCCAACGCCCATGTACCCTCTGTGCGCAGTCACAGGCCTCTCGGCTGTGGCAGACACTGGCGGTAGTACCCCAACGCCCATGTACCCTCTGTGCGCAGTCACAGGCCTCTCGGCTGTGGCAGACACTGGCGGTAGTACCCCAACGCCCATGTACCCTCTGTGCGCAGTCACAGGCCTCTCGGCTGTGGCAGACACTGGCGGTAGTACCCCAACGCCCATGTACCCTCTGTGCGCAGTCACAGGCCTCTCGGCTGTGGCAGACACTGGCTGTAGTACCCCAACGCCCATGTACCCTCTGTGCGCAGTCACAGGCCTCTCGGCTGTGGCAGACACTGGCAGTAGTACCCCAACGCCCATGTACCCTCTGTGCACAGTCACAGGCCTCTCGGCTGTGGCAGACACTGGCTGTAGTACCCCAACGGCCATGTACCCTCTGTGCGCAGTCACAGGCCTCTCGGCTGTGGCAGACACTGGCGGTAGTACCCCAACGGCCATGTACCCTCTGTGCACAGTCACAGGCCTCTCGGCTGTGGCAGACACTGGCGGTAGTACCCCAACGCCCATGTACCCTCTGTGCGCAGTCACAGGCCTCTCGGCTGTGGCAGACACTGGCGGTAGTACCCCAACGGCCATGTACCCTCTGTGCACAGTCACAGGCCTCTCGGCTGTGGCAGACACTGGCGGTAGTACCCCAACGCCCATGTACCCTCTGTGCAGTCACAGGCCTCTCGGCTGTGGCAGACACTGGCGGTAGTACCCCAACGGCCATGTACCCTCTGTGCACAGTCACAGGCCTCTCGGCTGTGGCAGACACTGGCGGTAGTACCCCAACGCCCATGTACCCTCTGTGCGCAGTCACAGGCCTCTCGGCTGTGGCAGACACTGGCGGTAGTACCCCAACGCCCATGTACCCTCTGTGCACAGTCACAGGACTCTCAGCCGTGCTCATTCCATTAGAATGAGAACGGCCTTCTCTGCCTGCTCTGCGGCCGGGTGTGGCCAGGGGACCGTGTTCTGGACAATGGGAATGGGAGGGAGTCGATGGGCTTACCTTCCACGTCATGCTCTCTTCCTTTGGCCTTCTCCAGCCTCCGGGAATCTGGGCAGGAGGGAAAGTCACCTTGGGCCGTGCGGTCATGGGCAACACCGTAAGAAGACTCAAGAGCAAGAGAGAGAGGACCCAGCCCATGACGTTGTGAGGCTGACACCCAGCCCTGGACTGTTCATACGCCAACAGCATACCTGGGGTTCTCTAATGGAAACAACCTTCCCACCCCACCCCCCCTTTCTGAGGAGCTCCCCCTTGGATTTCAGGACCGGCACCAGGCGTCACTAGGAAGCCTCTCTGGCTGTGGACATGCAAGGGTCCTCTTCATGTCCCCTTGAGATGTCCTGGTTCCTGAGCACCCAACCCTGCTGATGTCGATGTCCCCACGCAGGGCCTGAGCCCCCAGCCACACCTGCTTCTTATGCATGAGAACGTGATGCAGTTTTCCACGCACATGCGTGGGATAAACAAATGACGGAAGGGCTGGATGCCCACCTACAGTCCGACCTAAACAACATGACAACCACGTGCCACACTGGCCACAGCCGGGGAGAGAGAGGCTGTGAGGCCCTCGCCCTGTCGCCGGGACACAGGCTCCTTCCAATGCATTGAGAGACGGGCCGCCATTACTTTTGCGTTTAGAAGCGTGACTTTCATGGGAAAATTCCATTAGTAAGCAGGAGGTTCGTTCTTCCCCAACTGCCGGTGCCGCTGTGGGGGGTGAGGGAGGCAGCTCTGGGTCATTTTTCTACGGATCACATCTGCTTTATTGTTTTCTCCTTCCATCTGTCCCCCTAAAGAAGCCACAAACCGAGAAATGACAGGGGAGAGAGAATCAAAATTCTTCTGGCCTCTCCGTTCAGACTCTGGCTTTCCTGGCCCTTGGCCGGCTCACCTTGCAGACAGCGGGTCCGCAGGGTCAGGAACGCAACTGTCCGCATGTTTCATTTTCTCCTGGGGGAGCATGTGGGTGCTTGCGGGAGGTCTTCCACCGCGGCTGGTGGCTGACCAGCTAGCTGACCAGAGACCAGGTAATAGACAGGAAAGGGAAGGTGATTTGCTCCCCAAACTATAGCTCATGTAAAGGAGCAATCAATTATTCAGGAGCCGGCCATCCAATTAAGGACCTGCTTTGACCCTTAGCTTGGGGGCTCCTTTGTCCTGCTACCTGGCAGCATGGATTAAGACCCCTGTAAAAGTGGAGAGAAGGCCCCCAAGTGTGAGACGTCTCAGCTCTGTGTCACAGGGGTGCTGAGGCCCCGGCGCCCCAGGTCTGCTGCCTGCCCGCTGGACTCCCTTGGACAAAAGAGTGGAGAGAAGGCCCCAAGTGTGAGACGTCTCAGCTCTGTGTCACAGGGGTGCTGAGGCCCCGGCGCCCCAGGTCTGCTGCCTGCCCGCTGGACTCCCTTGGACAAAAGAGTGGAGAGAAGGCCCCAAGTGTGAGACGTCTCAGCTCTGTGTCACAGGGGTGCCGAGGCCCCGGCGCTCCAGGTCTGCTGCCTGCTCGCTGGACTCCCTTGGACAAAAGAGTGGAGAGAAGGCCCCCAAGTGTGAGACGTCTCAGCTCTGTGTCACAGGGTGCTGAGGCCCCGGCGCTCCAGGTCTGCTGCCTGCTCGCTGGACTCCCTTGGACAAAAGAGTGGAGAGAAGGCCCCCAAGTGTGAGACGTCTCAGCTCTGTGTCACAGGGTGCTGAGGCCCCGGCGCTCCAGGTCTGCTGCCTGCTCGCTGGACTCCCTTGGACAAAAGAGTGGAGAGAAGGCCCCAAGTGTGAGACGTCTCAGCTCTGTGTCACAGGGGTGCTGAGGCCCCGGCGCCCAGGTCTGCTGCCCGCCCGCTGGACTCGCTTGGACAAGTCTTCTCACCTCTCCCGGCCTCGTATTTTTCTTATCTGTTAGGGAGATTAGGAACCCTGTCCTGCCTGACTCACGGTCCAGCTGGGATGGGACCTCTGATGTCTATCCAGCATGTCTGACTGGTATAGCAAGTGGCTGCACGTTTCACTGGCCAGAAGCTCGGCGGGAGAGGAAGTGGAGCCCATTAGCGTTAGTGGGCTTTCTGTGGCATCCGTGTCTCTGCCAAGCCGTTTGGCCGAGGCTTGGGAGTCTGGCCTGGGTTTTGCCAGGCTGATCTCATTGAGTCTGGATGCTGTGTCCTCTACGCACAGGCCATCATGTAGCCATGACCCTCTGCCTGTGTCATCGGTGCCTGGGCCCGTCTCATTGCTTTGGCAGACTTTCCTGCCACGTGCCCAGCTGTGGGAGGCGGCAGCACAGGACATGGTGTGTTAGTTTCCTCCGGCAGCCATAACAAGTCACTCCATGTGTGACCGACTTTCAATAACACACAATGACTCTCTCCGTGTTCTGGAAGTCGGGAGCCGGGGGACAGGGTGAAAAATCAAGGCTCCTTCTGGAGGCTCTCGTGAGATTCTTCCAGATTCTAGAGGACGCCGGGGCTCCTTGGCTCGCTGCCCCTTCTTTCGTCTGCAAACCAGGAGTGTTTCAGTTTCCGATCTCTCTCCAATCTGTCACCACACCGCCTTCTCCTGGCTCTGTCCTCGGATTCTTCTGCCTCCCCCTGTAAGGACACCTGTGGTTCCATGTAGGGCCCACCTGGCTAGTCCAGGATCATCTCCTCACCTCAAGGTCCTCAACTCAATCACCTCTGCAGAGTTTTTTGTTTTGTTTCGCCAGGTAGGGTAACATGTCTACAGGTTGCAAGGATTAGGATGTGGCCCTCTCTGTGGGGCCTTTATTCAACCTGGCACATGTGTTCTGCCCTCTAGGAGAAGAGGATGGGCAGCAGCCCCCACATTCAGGTCTTGGTTGGTGGCCCCAGCACGCATCTTGGTGAAACCCACTCCACAGAACAGGAAGACTCCAAGACTGAACTTAAACCGTTGACCTAGTTAGCAGGATAAAGGAATTGGGCTCCTGAGAGGCGGTGGCGAGACACTGGTGAATTATTCAGCAGTGTGTGCATTAGAAGGCCATTATATAAAGCAGCAAATTATAAACACCAACTTCCACAATAAGGTAATAAAATAAATACTACATTAATGAGGTGCCGCGCGCCCGAGTCGGAGTGGATGACGGTAACGGCGGCCTGCCAGGCACGAGGCCATAAAGCCGTGGGTGCTAAGTGAAGCCGACGTGGGGCATGGCCGACAGGGTCTCCTGCCAGCCCGGCTCAGAGGTGCCCAAGGTCCAATGAGGAGGGGCCGCCATCAGCATCAAGACGGCTGGGCTGTGTCCATCTGAAGCCCGTTGTTGGGTTTTCCGTGGGGCTGCCTGGCCGAGCTGACCACGAAACTTCTCCTGTCTGTTGCCAATACCCTTGGGGTGACCCCTGTGCTTAGAGGTGCCATGTGGTGGTTGCATGGGCTCTGGGTACCAACGGCCTGGGTTCGCATCCTCGCTGTGCCCCTTACTAAGGCCTGGCCTTTTCTTTTGAGAAACGGGGCGGTGCTGACAGTATCCATCTCGTCGCTCTGCTGCAAGGTCGGACGGGAGCGTGCCCCGAGGCTCCCACAGGGTCCGGCTCGGAGGGTGACGGCTAGCTCTCTGTTTTCGGCTGTTATGATTATGATGGGCTGCATAATGGCTCCCAAAGATAACCCAGCCCGATCCCCAGAATCTGAGCCTATGTCAAAGCGGACATTGCAGGTGTGACTAAGTCAGGGATTTTTAAAAATTATTTTTTTTATTTATTCATTTTAGAGAAGAGAGAGAGAGAGAGAGAGAGAGAGAGAGAGAAGGGGGGAGGAGCAGGAAACATCAACTCCCATATGTGCCTTGACCAGGCAAGCCCGGGGTTTTGAACCGGTGACCTCAGCGTTCCAGGTCGATGCTTTCTCTACTGTGCCACCACAGGTCAGGCAAGTCAGGGATTTTGAGGTGGGGAGTTCTCTCTGGATTAGCCAGGTGGGTCCTAAAAATGATCACGTGTGTCCGTACAGAGTGAGGCAGAGAGGGATTAGACACAGGAGGAGGCACCATGACAACTAAAGCAAGATGCTACAACACTGGCTGGGAGGATGGGTGAAGGGGCCATGAGCCAAGGCAGGTGAGGATGAGGCCAGGACGTGAGCCCTCCCCTGAGCCCCCAGAGGGAGCGAGGCCCCGCCGACACGCTGATTTCTGCCCGGAACAGTGAGAGAATACACAGATGTGGTTTGAAGCCATCGGTTCTACAGCAATCCGTATGGATTTATCATTTGCAGCCCAGTTCCTATGTGGTGGAGATGAGAACGCATCAGGAATGGCCTGTGCGGTTCCCTCGCTACTTCTGGCTCATGGAGCTGCCCGTTCAACGTTTACTGAGCACCTACTATGTTCCAGGTACTTTTTTTCTCAGCGTCAGATCCACAAAAATAAGGGAAGGCAGTGCACAGTCTACTGTAAGTAGAGAATTTTCCCCACGTGTCAGGAAAATGGACTGTCTGAGCTCTGAAATCGCACGACCCCCATTACGATCCTAGCTCTAAGTAGCTATGTGTCTCCGGGCAAAGTATTTAGTCTCCCCATCTGAGTGTTTAAAGTGGGAATACTATTATTTCCCTCATGGGCTTGGTGTGGGGAGTAAATGAGTAAATAAGCAAAAAGATTTTAGAACAGTGTCTGAAACATACATTACGAAGTGTTAGCTATTATTACGAGGGCACAAAACAGGAAGAGCACATTTTAGTTACCTCAGGAACATTTTCTCTGCATTTCAGAGTGTGCAAAGGGCCCGGGGCAGGGATAAGTTATGAATTCAAGAAACTAGACAAAGGCTGGAACAGGAGAAAAGGTGTCAGGTAAGGATGTGTGGCAAGTGGAGGCCACAAGAGGCAAGCTTTTGGAGGTCACTTTGAGGGTTTGATGTGTATCCAAAAAATGAGGGGGGCAGGTCTGGAATGGTTTTTAGGTCAGAGTGTTATAGGGTGTGATTTGCATCTCTTAAAGATTATTCTGATGGCTGAGTGTGGAGACTGGAACAGAAGAGAGTCAGAGAGGCTACGGGAAGAAAGGGCTTCGGCAACTTGGAGGGGGAGTCAAGGAGCCTTTAGAGAGAAAGGGGCAGGTATCTTGGATCAGGGTCAAGAAAATTAAGAAGCTGAGAGAAAGTCAGAAGTCACAAGGGCAAGAGAAACAGCTTTCTCAGTGGACGATGGCCTGCATGGAGGAGCTCGGCCCACACGGAGTGGAGTGGAGACAGGGCTGGGAGGAGCGGGAGGGGCGGGAGGGGTCGCGCGGTGGAAGGAACAGGGAGGGAGGGCAGGCAGCACGTTTCAGATGTCAGAAGGGACCCTCTTGTCCAGGGCTGCCGAGTACAGTGGTGGAGGCTGGTCGCTGCACAAGGTATCCCAGGAGGTGGGAGAGGTGGTGGGAGGGTCTGACATCCCGTGTTCGGCTGCTGAGGCTGAGCTGGACCTGCCCAGAGAAAAGGTCATCTTTCTTTACGTCCCACAAATGTGCCCGATTGGTTCTGAGGGTATCCCTGCCTGCTCTGGTACGGTCCTGCTTGTGGTCATCTTAGGACTGAGCCAGTGTGCCGCCAGGCTTCAACATCTATATCTATATATTATATAGAGAGATATTTTGTGGCTGAGAACTTGATGACTTTCCCAGGCTGCGCCTGAAGCCCGGCACAAGCCACTCGTCCTGCTTCCCAGACGAGCCTCGGCGGCTCAGACGTCACGGGGGCTGACGCCTGCAGACTGAGAGAGCAGCAGGTTGCCGAGCGGTTTAAAAGGGCTCCTTGAATCCAGGTCCCCTGGTCTGAGTCATGAACTGTGAGACCTGCTGGCCGGAGATCCCTCCGCGAGTGAGCTCCACGCCAACTTACCCTGCTCCTCTCTGCCGTGTGCCCCTCGTGGACCCTCTCTGTGGACGCTCCCTCGGGACTCAGGGGTCCCTCTCGGGCTCCCTCTGGCAGGTAGCCTCAGCAGAGGGCGAACAGCTCAAAGCCTCATCTCGCGTCCGTCTGTCCGTCCTGTTCCTGTATCTGTGAAACTGGTGTCTCCCGTCTACTCGGGCGCCCCCAGCTGCCTATCTTGTGCGAGGCGGGACGTGTTTAGGACCCACTTCAGAGAGCAGCTGCTCAGACCAGGTGACCTGTCTGTACTGCTCGGTGAACTCTTCAACACAGATGTCGAAAAATTTTTAAAAAGATTTTTTCCGGTAGTGAGATTTCTCTCGATGTCAATTTATTTACTGATTGCTTTCTGAGCTGTACTCAGGTGCTGTGGCCGTAGCCCCGGCCCAAGCTTCTGTCCTTTACGATTTCACTAATCGAAAAGGCTTGGAAACTATTTTATCCTTGACAGCGAGTGACCTGTGTTCCAATGAGAGCGTATGATGTGAGCCTCTTATTGGCCGGAAGAGACAACGAGAGTTGCTGTGTTATTTGAGAAGCACTCACAACGCAGAGATCTAGGCTGTAAGCTGATTATAAATAAAGTTCAGCTCGCGGGCTTCCATCAGAATATCGGGATTCACAGGCGAAGAGAAGGGCGCTACCCTGGTGTGCAGAGGTTCTGTGTTGCTTTTGTACATAAATCAGCTTCTCTTAGCAACTGCTGCATGTCACCTTTATTAAACTCCTCCCGGCCATTAAAGATCAGAGTACTAAAAATCTCTCCCCACATCTCGGAAAAAATCTTTTCCCCCATCCACTATTTTTAAAGTCCACTGGGGTACACATTGTCTTTCTGCAGAAGAGGCACTTTGGGGGCTCAGAGTATTGGGTGGGCTTTGGGAGGCCTGTGAAAGGAAGCTCTTATTCTATTTTCTTGCTTTGCAAACAAAGCAACTTGTTGGGCCCCGACACTGTGGCCTTCAAGGTCTGCCTGATGGAAGGAACATTAATCTTCCCTTTTGTTACTGCAAATAGAGGATCGGGGACTCTATGAGCTGAAAGGGCCTAAAGACGCTGCTGCGTCCGACACCCCAGTGGGACAGGAGAGGACCCAGGAGTGGACAGGAGGCATGTGTGCCTGTGTGGTCGCACAGGACCGAAGAGCAGGGCACCCACCCGCCCACAGCCCTCTGCTCGGCTGAAGTGCACTGCGTTTCAGTTTCTTAATTCATTCAGTTTATTTATGATAATAAACTAAACGTGACTGTATTATTAACGTGTGTTATTCAAACAGGACACAAGTAGAGAGAGCATAAGGCAAAGGTTCCCCGATGCTGTCACTCCCCTCCCAGTGCCACCTCTTTCCCCTGGCTACACACACACGTCATTAAGGACCCTGTGATGGGGAGATCATCTGGATGACCCGGTGGGCCCTAAAAGTCAGCCCCAGTGCCCTTATCTGAAGGAAGCCAAGGCGGGTTTGACCCCCTCTCCTGCGAGGCATGCATGTAGGTATATGGATCTATACAAAAGCTGGTGGGTGTTGTTTCATAAGCAAGACTCTCCTGTACACATTGCTCTGCAAATCGCCCCCTCCCTTAGCGACATCTCAGAAATCTTCCCATGTTGGTACACACAAATTTGCTGTATTCTTTTTTAATGGCTATGTAGTATTCCACAGTAGCAATAAACATCATTGATTTAACTCTTCCCCTGTTATAAACACTTGTGTCCATATTTTTTGCTGTTATAGGTGATGTGTCAAAGAGCACCTGCGGTTTAAATTTTATTTAGATGCTCCTGCCCAGGTGTTTTCTGAAAGGGGCTAAACTAATTTGCATTCCCACCAGGGATACTGGAAGCCTTTCTGGGTAGGCAAATAATTCTGCTGATGATTTTGCAGTAAGGATTTCACT
Source organism: Saccopteryx bilineata (assembly GCF_036850765.1). Classification (NCBI taxonomy): domain Eukaryota; kingdom Metazoa; phylum Chordata; class Mammalia; order Chiroptera; family Emballonuridae; genus Saccopteryx; species Saccopteryx bilineata. Next base: position 8,623,504 of record NC_089493.1, on the reverse strand, counting down.
TTAAAAGATTATATTGTCCTGGCTGGTTGGCTCTGTGGATAGAGCATCAGCCCCGTGTGTGGACGGACGACCCAGGTTTGATCCCAGTCAGGGCACATAGGAGAGGGGACCATCTGCTTCTTTCTGCCTTCTCCCCCCCCTCTCTTCCCTTCTCGCAGCTAGTAGCTCAGTTGGTTTGAGCATTGGCCCCAGGTGCTGAGAATGGCTTGGGTGGTCTGAGCATCGGTTGATTCAATGAGCACAGGCCCCAGACAGGGGTTGCCGAGTGGATCCTGGTCGGGGCGCATGCAGGAGTCTGTCTCTCTATCTCCCCTCCTCTCACTTAATAAAAGTAAAGAAAAGCTGGAGAAACCATTTGGAATGGAGAAGTCTCGGCCATGGTGAAGCCAGGAGGGGTGCCACACGGAAAGAAATTCTGAATGTGGCATCGGCCCCATGAGTCACCGCTTCAAAGGGACCAATCTCCAGGCTCAGTTTTGTTCTAAAAGAAGAAGAGAGACTCATTTTATTCTTCTTAATGCTCCAAAATAATGGTGCCCAGTTTTTTTTGGGGGGGGATGTTTGCACACTTGTCTCCCAATTCTTTCTCTAACGCTCGGTACGGGTGTGGAGTTGGGAGGTCGGATCAGGATGTTGACTGAGCGCTGGCCTTGACTCTTGTTCTACAACCCTCGTGCTTATGAGCCAGAACAATACGAGAAACCAAGCTTTGGTCGAAGGGACTTGGAGTTGCAGCCTTTTGAATTTTGTCAAAGAAAAAATATAGAAAGGATGAAACCACTTCCCATGGACGGTCACCATGATTTCACAAACAAAGGTAGGTTTCCGCAGCAAAACAGTACAAACCACATCATATCCCAGGAGAGGACAGTCCCTCCATTCGAATGGATTGTGCTTTCAGGAAAACTGGCCGGATTTGCCTCGTTCTTCTCACTTGGCTGCTGGCTTGTGAAAACTTTGTTAATAAGCCAACACCACTGGACTCCCGTGAATAAGAACCAGAGGGCTAAAAATCAGTCAGGTGTGCACTACAGTTAACCTCAAAAGCTGAAGCAACTCTGCCTGGTGATGCTGTTGGCTCCGTGTCACGTATGAATCAAAGTCATTTTCCTCGATTTTCCTCAAGGGCACACAGGGCTAGGGAGGAATTGTAACCTCTGGGCCTGACTCCAAACCCTGGGTTTATTTCCACCCTCCATGAGCGCTTGTGTTCCATTCAGCACGAGCGTGTTCTCTGAGTCATCGTGGGCTTTACACACTCACGGACACCCGCCTTCACGGAGCCATTTCTCTGTGTGAAGACCTGTGCTGGGTGTTGGGAGATAAAGATGGATTTACAAATGATTCCTGACCTCAACGAGCTTACTTCCCAGGCTAAGAGGGATTCTTATAAAATCATGAATGATGCATAATTGTGCAAGTCGGGGCCAAGGGAGGGTCCTGGTCACTGAGAGTTTGCGGGGCTGGGGTTCACACGAAGGTGGCACAGGACACGTGTGGAGCATCTTGTCCTTATCAACACGAAACCTGTGTGTGTGGACAATAGAGTTTACAATGACCGTGTGGTCAGGAGAGGTCACTTTCCAGGGGGCGAGGTGATCATGTCCAATCCTCATCATTTAAAACATGGATATTCCCTGTGAACTGACAGTTTCGCTGCTAGGAAATTATTGTAATTCCCTAAGATAAGCAGATTCTCTGATGATGATCAGAGATGTGTGCAGAGATGACTATATGAAGGATGTTCACTACAATCCTGCTTATACTATGTAGAAACTATTTTAAAAAAACAAAACAAAAACAAACCTTTGTCTTTAAAGAGACATCTGCTCCGTACGGAAGCCTGAGCGGAGTCCAGTCGACATGGAGTCAGCTCAGGTGTTTCTGTCACAAACTAAGGTGGGGTCTGGGGTCGGATGGCGCTGGAGCCCCGTGTGTGGCCTTGAGTGGGTCACAAGCTCTTTGGTGCTCAGTTTGGGGTTAAAGCGGTGGAGACAGGAGAAGCAGCCTCCCCAGCGTCACTGAGAGGCTGCGAGGTGCAGGACTGGGGGTCTGGGAGTGGAAAGACACCCTTCGCCGTCGCTGTGATGGTAAGAATGTGTTTCTGCGGGCGTGGCTGCTCGTCCGTCTAGGTAAGCCCCGCGGCTCCCTGCCCCCGGCAGCCCCACGTGAATGGGGGCGCAGGACCACAGGCCTGCGCAGCGTGAGTCGTTGACGCTCCCCTGGCACTTAGCGCGAGAGGAGGAGCAATTGCCCCGGCAGTGTCCTGGCTGAATTCCAATTTGGGTGATTACATTCTGCCTACTTAAAATTCCCCTCTCTGGTATCCATGGTAGAAGCAATTCTTCAAACCCTGTCCTGTTAGGGGGGGGAAAATTAAAAGAAAGAAACCAGCCCAGCCTTCTCCAGCAGGAAGTATTTAGGGCTGTTCTGTGCACCCCAGAAGCGAGCTCCTTTTCCAGGGTGAGGGGAGGATCCCCACTGGAATAAATCTGCCAAACATGCTGGAATTATCCCCGAAAGAAAAATGTTGTTTAAAGAGGGCAGGCGGTGTGGGAGTCGGGACTGTGTTCTGAGCACGGGAACACTCACGTGAAGAGAGGGTTTTAGGTGAGAGCGCTGAGTTTTGCCTGCTCAGCCGGCCTGGTGGGCTTGGAGCTCAGGCCTCCGTCCTGCACGGGCTCCCCCATCTCCCCAACAGCCCCCGTTTGTCCCCTGCCTGTTGCACGCTCTGGATTGCTTAATTATAGAATTTGAAATTGTTTCCTTTCATCTGGATGCTATTGGGAATGATGTATAGATAACAGCTTGAAAATTCAAATTATACTACAGACCAACATGACCCGGGAGAAGGAAAAATGTTTTGATGACACCAGACAAGCCAGGCTGGATGTCAGGGAGACGCCGGGCTGTGCACATCTCCACACGCAGGATTCGCACTTGTCCTAAGTGGCTTTGTTCATTCAACTGCACTGGGACTTTCCAGCATTTGTACTTGACGCATTTTTTTAAAACACACACACACACACACACACACACACACACTCTCTCTCTCTCTCTCTCTCTCACACACACACACACACACACACACACTGCGAACATGCCACAAATGGCTCCGGAATAGCAGTAAACTCAGATTTCAGAAAGTTTGCCCCTCCCTCTGAGCTCTCCTCCACTTGAAGGGATTCTTCAGAAGTTGCAGCTTCCTATTTTCACCGATCTGAAAGAATCACAATTAACCCCTGATTTACAGGACGGTAGGCGTGTATGATATACTAGGAACCTGCTTATGGGGGACAGGCAGCGAGAACCATGCGTGGGACCATGTGGGAGTCCTGCGCAGGACCATCGATGTCTGCGCATGCCGCTTTATAGCAGCGTCGACACACAGTTGATGGAAAGCCAGGATGCTCACTGTGGGGGTGACTGCACATCCCCGGGGCGTACACCCAATCGCCTACCCCTGCGGCACAAAAGGCCAACGCCCTGAGCATTTCTGTGTCCACCCTTCACTGTCAGGCAGCGAGGGCCGGACACTAGTTCTTGGATGGTGGTTTGGGCACTTTCCATATCTCCTTAGTGTCTAGGAGAGACTGGGGTAACGCACGATGACATTGTACCTCCTTTCCTCTTAGCCGCCCTTAGGGGGATGTTGACAAAGAGTCCAGGTTGCATCTTGTTGGGTTTTCATTCTGCGACGTCGATGGAAGCGAAAGGAAGTCCTGCCTGAAAAATGCAAGGACTGGGAGGGGTGTGCCTGGGCACCTGGCTCCTCTGGGGGCTCTCCCTAGCTGCCAGTGTGTCTTCCAGAGTGAACCCACAAATGTCCCTGTCACTGCAGCTACGGCTGCCTGGAAAGAGCGACCCACTGCT